>NC_064761.1:20828577-23615542 GCF_011397635.1 Epinephelus fuscoguttatus
CTGGAGCAGCTGAAGATATGAAGCTAAAGAGGTTTTGAAAACAACCCAGTGGTAAGTTGGCCCCCTAATTTTTTTCTTTTTCTTTTTCACAGTGCTCCGCCATATTAGGAGACTAATTTTGTTCTCCGGAAGGAGTTTCACACCTTGCATATAAACTGATTTTACACTGTGGGGCACAAATATGTACTTTTCATAATCCTCAGGTTTGTCTGATTTTCATTGCTCTCTCCTTCCTTCCGTCTTCTACCTCTCCATCTTTCTATGTCCGCCTTTGGTTACAGATTACAGATATTTTCTCTCCGTGTCCTTCTTGTGTTTCACACCACTGCAGATGGCACTTATTGTCTGAAGCAACCATGCTTGTATATTGCTGACTGAATTTTGCAGTGACTCTTTTCATTTGAATATGCGGCAGTCTTTCTATGTTAAAATACCTGTTTGTAATTCACAAAGTGAATCAAGAGGCTCCAGATAACTCCCATTTGTCTAATGAATAATTTTTTGCTGTCACTAATGGACTCTCATTCAGTCCGCAGGAAGCAATCAATCAAACCAGTAGAGAAAAATACCCAAAGAAAGCTGGACACATCCAACATTAGATTCCTCTGCTTAGTCACCGCATTGAATTCACACTGTATGCTCTCTACATTTTGTGTTCACTCAAGCAACTTTGGGTAAAGATGTCTACAAAACACTGCAGAAGTTTATTGAAGTTTGCTTGAAAAGTGACACAGCAAGAACAGTGTCCTTATTTTCCCTTCCTAATGATCACCATAACGTGACACACCGTAAACTGTCATCTTCCTCCACGTATTTCCGTTCTCCCCGGTGCTGAACCCATCCATCCATATTGACAGCTGAGCTGAGGCAGAGAGAGAGAGAGAGCTATCATCTACCTGTCACAGCATGCTGACACTGAGGAGCTCCTCCTGTACTCCCGCAATTCTTTCACTCGGCAAACTGCATTGGTGGCTCTCAAACCTGGGCGCTATCACACATCAGTTTAGAGGCGTAATGTACCCCACCCCAGTTGCTCGACTGTTTCCAACTTCATTCATATTCACTCCTGTGCACGCTGGTGCATACCACTAAGTGCAGAATTCATTTTTAAAAGGTTCCCACACATACTCTCTTTGAAATTGATTAACTAATTATTTTTGCACTGTATGAAGCGTTAGGCGTCCCCTTGAGATTAGAAGCTTTGTAAAATAACATCCTAGGCCTCCTCTAATTGAAATCAACTCCTGCTTTTAATTCTACTTGTATCATTTGTTTATTTATTTAACTTCTTATTTTACCACATTAGTCTCTTGAGATTAAAATCTCTCATTTGGGGAATTCCTGGACAACATGACAGCACATTTAGTTTATACAAGACAAAACACACACAAAGAGAGTAGAAAAAAGTAATACAGATTGAAAATGTCATAGTCTGCACATTGTTCATCGTTCATATTCTTGTATTCAATCTATCACTCATTTAAATCACTCACATCACACATCAGCTGGCCTCATCTCCAAAATTAGACGGGAGAAACATATAACAAACACTTTATTCTTATATTTTTTTTCAGTAAACAACAAACTAGTCATCAATTTTGGAATGACCCCCACTGTTTAATTTTATCAAGTCTAAATGTAATCTCTCGGTTGTCCTCATCGCTACAGCTCCAGTCCAGTGGATAGTTTAATTTCGATCTGAAATATCCACTGTAGTTGCCTCCGCTGCCATTACATACACTGCACACCCCATCCTCATTTCCATATCATAACTTGATTATTAGTGCTGCTGGCAGAGCGGTAGACATGGAGAAACTGTGGATGAGTGTGAGCTAATAGGTGTCAGAGCAGATGCAGGCCCAGACATCCCCTCTCGGCGTGCAGGGGGCGGCCTGTTTCTCGTCACCTCGCTGCCGGAGGCCGCCAGCCTGATATTAACAGCTGTATTTGGCATATTGAGCCGCGATGATACGGAGGCCCTCGGTGACCTACGTCGTTTGACTGCTGGAATGGTGGAGAGGCGAGATAGCACATCTGGACCCCCCACCACGGGCTCAACAAGCTGGAAACTTAAAGAGCACAGTGGTGGGTTTTTACTGCCCGGCTATGTGTCATTTACACACCAGCAAAGGAATTTCAGAGAAATTTTCAAGAGCTGTCATTTTAAAAGCTGCTCTCTGTAAACCAGTTTGATTAATATCTTAATGATTTATTCGTCTGCATCCCTGTTTCCACAGACAGCCTCGCATTCTTTGTGTCTTGAGATGCTCTCCTGAGCAGATGTCATTAAAATGTTGATGAGCTGGACTTGTAGATGTCAGACAGCACCTATCTCAGGTCATGATGGCAATTTTCTCGGTTTAAAATCAAGTAAAGTTTCTTGTCATTTTCATTACAAAGTACAGAGGTGCTTTCCAGGGCGATAAAATGCTTGTGCTCTTGCTTCACTTCTGGATACTTTACCACCCAACCAACAATATAAATATGTAGCACGTAATAAAAAACTTAACGGTAAAGGGATTGCACGTTGAAAAGCATAATAAAAGTATATGCTATGTAATAACCAATAAACATTTTTTATTAAAAAGAGAAAAGTGAAATCATTACACATAAAGGAATAAGGACATTGCACATTAAGAAGCCAGTTATGCTGGCGATGGCATTACACCCACACTGCACATTAAAATAAGATGGGTGCCTTACATTCTTGCTTTACATATTGATGAGTCTGATTGCCTACAGATGAAACACGTGTTCACATGCCTTAAAAATGTGATCAGTTCCTGACTATTATTCTTAAAACCAGGACAACAGTTTTGTTGAGCTGCTTCAAGTCTTGTGCCAACCACCACCATGCTTACAGAGCAGGTGGCCAGCAGGTGTAATTTTCAAGTTTTATTTTGCCTAACACCAAGATATAAACTTCTAGAGGGGAAAAACATCTGATTGGACAAAATGTCATCGACTATGGCGTTTGTTTGATGATGTTTGAAGTTATTTATCCCTGCTAGTGAGACGAGTGTTTGTTCTAAGGATGGCAATTCAGGTCAGTTGATAGATTTCAGCTCAGAGCTCAGTTTTTTGGGGCGTTACATTTCAGTCTGATTGAGTTAGAGTTAAAACATGGCCTCTAGGGGCCACTAGTGGGGCCTGTGGATGCTTTCTTGTTTTGAAATTGCACAGTAAAGTTTGGATTTTTGGATATTTGTTTGCCACTAGTGTTACTTTTTGAGATATACCTCAGTTCAGTGCTTACCTGTTATTACAATGCTGCAGTTGTTGCTGATTCAGGTGCCTCCCTCTGCAGGATTGGGAAGGGAGGGTTGGGTCTCTGAGTGTACTTGGCCAAATCCCTACGGCCTTTGCACCTGAATGCACAGGCAGCAGCAACTGTTGGCTGAGCTTTAAAGACAGTTTCGAAGGAAAAGAGAGCAGCAGCTTTTAAGTGGCTCCTAGGATGTTAGCAGCACAATTAAACAAAGCTCTGCTAATCTTTACAGCTGGCGTCAAGAGGCACTGTGTTCTCGCAGCGCCGGCGTTATCCGTAGCATGGCACCGGGAGTCTGACAGGCTGGATAATGTGCCCTGCGAGCTGCCACCACCCTCATCACAGCAGTGCCTTCGCTGCACACGTACTGTACTCGCAACAACCCCTAATATACATCATAAAGAGAGAAGACAAAAAAAACACAGCAATGAATTAGCATTATTCAATTATATACGCTCCACTTGTTTGTAGCGGCATTTAAAGAAATGTAAATTGACCTCAAGTTTGGAGGTAATGAATTTGATTATGCCAGCGCATGTAATTTCATGGCATTTGGGAATGAAAGATGTGTTGCTTATTACACTTTCCTCACAGTGATGGTGGAGAACTATGCAGCGTGATGCATTTAAAGGTCCCCTTTCTGTTTTATGTCTTGTATCATAATGACAGAATTTTCCATTTTGTTTCTTTGGAACTTGGAACACATCCAAGCTTAAATTATGTCATTACTTGTTAGGTGCAGCTCAACCATCAATTCTGAAAACCTGTTACAGGTTGGAGTTCTAACTCATCTTTACAGGGCATTTAATACTAGCTGGAGGGCTTTGGCTGACCCTACAGACACTCCAAACTTAACACTTATGCCCTCGAGTAGTTAGCAAACTATTCTGCTAAACTTTGGGGAAGCTGATGGATGAAAATAAACAACCTGCTGATGTGTCCTAATATGAAAGACTTGGATAGATATTTTTAGGGTGGGGTGGGGAGATGCTATCTTAGGTCTATTAATGCAGTCATTGCTGTGTTGCCCCAGGCCGTAGGGCCTAATCCAGAGGAGTGAGAGTGAATGGGACTGTGGCTCGGGCTTGCCAGACCTACTTAGGTTCTGGTTGAGAGCACAGTGCTGTGTGGGCGAATCTATTCTGTCCTGGGCAGGGCACAGCATAAACATTGCCCAGGGAACGCAGGCAGGCAAGCAGGCAGGCATGCAGGCAGTCAAGCGGACAAGAGCAAAACTATAAGGATGGTTGCCTTTAATTTCCTTTCCACTGACTCCCCTCAACTGTCCAGAGCCTGAGAGCAAGAGAGGGTAAAAAGGGAACAGAGTGTGTATGTGAGTGGAAATTACCTGTAGAAGCTATCTTTTTTTTTCCAAGGCTTCACCAAAGTATGTGCTGTTATCCACCCTGCTCTCTTTCTCACACACATACACTCCATCACACTCTTTCACAGCGAATCTGCCCCGATCCATCCAGCTGACGACCGTGAAGCAATGACTTGCTGGCTCTCTTACTGTCTTTAAGTGATCTGCGTTTGCTCCATGGCACTCTGGCGCTCTGACCTTCTGACCCTGCGTGTAAACAGAGCACCGCCGCTCCCCCCGTTCACTATCCCCGCCGCCACCATCCCCCACCTTTCACTACCAAATAAGGAAGACAGAGCCACTGAGAGCCAGCAAGTCGGTCAGCCAACCCACTGAGGAGGCCATTAGTGAGCCAGCAAGCCAGCGGAGAGGTTGGTAGAAAACCACCTCTGGCATTACTCATCACTCCTGGCCTCTCTGGCCTCACCCGCCTCTCCGCGGTGTAGAAACACACACACGCACACGTACTCGCGCCGTGTGCACAAACACTCACTGAAAGGCGCACTTACATCTGCGCACACAGCGCCGTGTGCACAGTGACCCGAAAGCGTTAAAGGCACTCAAATGCACACACATACAGAACATGGTATACAATGACACACATTGAAAAGCACACGGGCTTCAACACGCACGCGTTTATGCGCACGCAGCACGTTAAGAATCACTCAGAGGCACATGTACATACAAAAGGCATATTCACGGGACGCTACTCGTACAAACATGTACACAGAGTAATGACATACTATTCCGTTAAAACACCCCTGCACGCAGCATAAATTATACACTGGGTTGTTTGAGCAAATCTTCTGAACAATCAAAGATGTGTTTCTAACTTTGCTGAAAGATGGATTTATATGGTGATGTACCATTACAGACACATCACTCAGTAAAAGTGCTTATTAGCAAAAGGCAACACAGGAAACACTGAGCATAATAAGGCAATAAGACTTTAATATATCTCTTAGCAGAAATTATATGTTTACATCAACGCCTCTGATATCTGAGCTTTTTTTTTTTTTTGCTTTTTCAAACATCATAGAAATTATAGAAAAAATCAGCATTAAGATATAAAAACAGGCAAATGAAATTATCTTTAATAATGTTTTGAAGCAAAGCATGCATCTGGGATGCCTTTTTTTTACTGGAAAATCAAATAATAAATCATTTAAAAGTCAAATATCAAGCAGACTCATCTGTTGACAGTAGCCGTAGTCATGGCCGAACATAACCGTCAAGTATTGACGTGGCTATCTGATATACAGTGTGTAATAAAAGGCAAATACCGGTCCGACCCTACACATGATACACACCAGTGGAGAATATATGAATCCTTCACTCGTTTACAGCGCCCACAGTTAAACTAACTGTCTGCTCAGTCCAGTAATGCCAACTTGGAAATTGAAATGTACTGCAGCAGCGGGCAGCATATAAAACAACACTTGTCAGTTTAACAGGATTCACAGGACACACAGTTAAACACGGTAATACAAAACACTCCCTCCCCGTCTGTGTTTTTGTCTCCCTCCGTCTCCACTCTTTCTTCTGAAATTCTTTGGTTTATTTAGCTGCACTCTTTCACCCGCCTCCAAATGTCAGCCGAGTTCAACAGAGCTGGAGGGAAAACACTTTCAGAGAGAAAGTCATATTGAGAGTGAGCCGGTTAAAAGAAATCCAGGAGAAAGGGGGGCAGGAGTAAGTGAGTGTTTGGTAACAGAAAAGTCCTCCATGAGGGTTATACAGACTCTCATGCATTATACCAGCAGATAACACTCTATAATTTAGGCGTTTATCTGATGTCTTCTCCACAAAGGCTATTGTTAGACTTGTTAAGTGGGACTCTTATCATGCAATCATGCCAGGATGCATTTAATGACAGGCTGGATGCGCAAAAAATGGGTTTGTGCTCACATTGCTCCGAGGAGTGAGCAAGTCAAAACACAATACAGGGGAGCAGCAGCACCGAAAATGGACCCAAATTTAGAAAATTAACACGAGTCACAGACGCTGCACTGCTTTTGTTATTAGTTACTGTGAAGTTTTCTGGAAGAAATTAAAGAAAGAAAACAGGAAAAGACTCCACTTAAGGTCAGCATTGAGCTGCAATGAAACCTGCCCATGTATATATATTTTTTTTGATTGATGTAAATTATTTGTATTGACATGACACTCAGCAAAACACCTGACCTCTAATGAAACACATAAATGCACCACGTCCAACATGGCACCCAAAGAGCTCAAAAATTCCTGGAAATGCGGAGCAAGCAAACAGATTTATTCTGTACCCAGCAGCATGTAATTCATTGCATTCCCATCCCTGCCCCTCCCAGTACACCCACCGAGCTCCCATCTCCATTCTCAAACTCCTGTCTATCGCCGTGCTCACTTGTGTATCAAGGTAATGAATTCATAATCTCTCTCAAGCTCTTTGTAGATCTCTATCGTGGTGGGAGATAAGAGGGAGCATCGTTGCACTCTAATAGCCGTCAGTCTGCCTGTGTTCCTGCCTGCTGTGTGTGTGTGTGTGTGTGTGTGTGTGTGTGTGTGTGTGTTTATGTGTGTACAGTATGTGTGTGTGTTAAGCAAATTACCCATCACTACAAACCCCAGCGCACCATCCTCCATTTTGGCTTCCAGGGAGAATATTCTAGCCCAGAGCACAGTCACTTATCAGCTAACTGTTGAGGTTGCATGTCCACCGAAGGCGGACATGCGTACTGCTCTTCTCTCTGAGACGGGTGAGCACTGAGCGCCGGACCACTTTCTCTCTTGTCGGCACTGAAACGCCACATAGTACTTTCCCAACTTAGCTGACAAAACACTCAAACACAGGGAGAATAAATATCCGAGAGGGCGAGGCAGGCTCAGAGTAACTAAACTTGCAACTGGGGGTGGCTCTCAAGGGCCGCCGACTGCCGCGTGCGTGTGTTTTTAATTGTGTTTTTGGTGGGGTGATGAAATGTCCTCCATTTGAGCGCGAGCTGGCAGTAAGTGGGCTGTCGCCTCCAGGGACAGAGTGAGCGATGGCCTGCTACTATCGGAGGTGATTGTGCCTCAACCCCTAGGGGTGACAGATGAACAGAGGGGAGCAGGGAGACAATAAGGAAAGAAGCAACATTCTTTTTTTAAACACCTCACATGGAGTTAAAAACAGGGCAGGGGGCGAGAAAGAACTGTATGCAGGCATGTAAATCAGGACGAACTAAACTTTGTCAGCGTTAACGAGTTTGTAATACTCCGCTCTTTTGTTTTTGAGTTGAGCATCTCTGTGTATAGAAGTAAGCAGTCATATATCGAAGGGGAAATGTGCCTAAACTTAACTTACTTATCTTTTTGTCAACAAAATACAGTTTGCTGACCTATTAATAGTGGCATAAATCTTTTTGTTGGAGATGTATGGTATATGATAGAGCAAATTCTATATGTTTGAGGCCTTTTTAAAGGTACACTATGCAGGAACTATTGATTACTGTTTGTAAACACAACATTGAAACTTGGCCCCTTCGCTCCAGACTGCTTGTATGAATACTGCAAATTACTGTACTATTAAAGAAATAGATAAATAAATGAATGAATGAATTGAAAATTAGCAAGCTAACTAAGTCAACTGTCCAATAAAAAAGCACGCTAACTCAGTGTCGCTCTTCATTTCAATTCTCTCCTTCAGTTCTCATCAATCCCAGATTCGGTCTTGATTCATAAGAATCTTTGTCGCAGCGTCTGTGATATTTGTAGCTTTCTCTTGCTCATTTGCCACTTATAATCTAATACCTGGTTGCTACCTTTTCATCAAGTCGCACACTCACCTATGCACTGTTATTGGCAGGGGGCTACGTCCACAAAACATCTCAAACATTGCAAAAAAATAAGAAAATCTCAGATAAATGCAGATAAATACATGACTACCAGCTTTCAGAGGGTCATGAGTGAAGACTGAGGTCCTGTCTACACATATTGGTAAATGGTTCATGTTTTAGTAGTACTGCTTGGTCTGAGGACAACTGTACATGAAAAGCTAATGCTGCTGCAACACTTCATGGATGAACAGAGGGATGTGCTGCACCCAGTATTATTTGCTCCACCTCAGCGTCTGCGGTATAAAGTCCACCAGAAATGATGCTTTTGAATCATCAGGCCAAGTCAGACCAATAGATGGTGGAACAATGTCATGTATGGGATTGTTGTGGATGAGAAAAAACTTTTGCATGTCCAGAGCATTACTTGTACATTTGAATGAGTTCCAGTGTCCTTATATAGAGGGGGAATCAACTGTGATGAGATCTCCAGTATGTGTTGGCGAGCGTTTGGAGGCGTTTTTGCATTCTAGTGTGCAGTGTGTGGAAGATGTGTGGACATTAACAGAGGGAAAAAATATCCATTATAAAAAATATCTGTGTATGTGTCAACATCTGGACTTATAGACTATGATTCTATACATTACTTTATAGGGAAAATCCTGCATAGTAGACCTTTAAGGTGGAAAAGCAAAAACAAATAGTGGAGCTAATGCATTTTTTAAGATTTTTAAAAAAAAATTTTTTTATCACCAACTGAGCACAGTTATTGTTTCAAATATATATATATATATATATATATGTATTAATATGAGGAAAGTCACACCAGTGGAGCCACATTCTCAATAAGTTATAATTGGTGTATTTATTTCATAAGAAATATAGATGCTGTGTGCAACATTGTATTGCAATCTTTAATCTATTCGTCTTTGGCCAGTCATGTCATGTTCATGTTGACTTTCATGACACTTTTCATGTCCTTTAAAATCAGGTAAAATAACTTTGTTGCATACATGATATAGAAGCAAGTGTGTATAATTTGAGAAGCAGCACATTCGTCTCCCCTGAAACGCTTTTTTCTTGCACGCCGGTGTTTTCTGTTTGAGAACAGTGATAAGCAGACATCATGGTGGGGATCACCTTCACTTGGAGGCATAACAGCAGACAGAAGGAGGCCAGTAGTTTCAACAGCGTTCACTGGTTGTTTGGAGCATCTTCACACAGTACATGCTGTTACATGATTCGGTAACAAGACGCAAACGATTAAGCGCTTTCCCCCAAGCACTTGCCACATCTTCCGCTCTCTGAATTTACATGGCGTTTATGAACACTCACAAGGAAAACAAAAAAATGGAGAGGGAGAGCAGGGGGGAAGAGAGCTCCTAGTGTGGAGGAGTCTCATTATTCCGTTATGGATTGCACATGTCAGGCGGTAAGTGCTCTTTTTATCCTTCTAAAGCACTAGCCTTGGCCACTGAGCGCATTTCCCTACCCGAGTGAAATTTACCATGTTAAGGCTCATGCCACCAGGGGAATGGCGGTGAGAGCTCTGGGTTGCTGCTAAGATTTACCGGCCTGATTAAATAAGGGGCTGTAGTGTGAATAAGAGGCCAAGGGAGAAATCTACGTAACATAAATGCATGTTTTTTACTCACCAGTTAAATTGATTAGAGCTCCCCCACCCAACCCTCACACCCCTCTACACCTCTTTATGGTGTGTTACATGTCACACTGGGTTTTAAACAAAGAGCAGAGAGAGGGCAGTGGAGGATTGCTTGTGGCTCAGGATGGCTTCCTGCCAACACACAGCTAAGATGGGTCTCTTTAAAAGGGCCTGTTCCCATCCATTACTGCCTGCATACCTTGAAAAGTTCACACAAAATATATTGCTACTCTCCCTCCAATTGGGCAGGAGAGGCCTTTCATTTGATGCACTGTGCCTCACAAATTGTAGCCCCCTTCCAGAGACTGCCAAATTCAATCTCATTTCCTTCAATTTCCCATCATACACCCTGGTCCTTAATGCTCCAGGATGGTGATTTGACGTATCAGCTACCAGCATATTTCATTGGAGCCGTCGCGGCTGGGCAGAGTGACAAGTTTATTTGTTCTGTTCAGAGGCCACAATGGCTTGTAAATCCCAGAATTAGCCAGTCACTTTCACCACCTTCTGAGCCAGACTGGGATTTTTGGATTAGAATACAATCTCAAACAGAAGTAAAGAAAACTTAACTGACCTCAGCCTAAGCAACATGTGAAGTAACATTTGGCTGCATGCTGACTGGTGGTAACTGACTCTGGGTCAGTGGATTGATGTGTCTCCAGCCTGTGTCTCGCCTCCCTGCTGGACAAAGTGGACGCCAGCTGTCACTATTCAAATTCAAATTGGACCAGCCAAACAGAGTTGCTGTTTCAGCTCAAAGCCAATGTGATTGGGTGGAATCATGTCCAAATCCCTCCCTACTTCCAGCAAAATGAAAGGGCAAGGAGTGGTGACTCACCAAAAGTTGTTGCAAATCAACAAAGTATTTTTTTTTTTTCTTTAATTGGCATATGACTAATAGCAACAATGAGGCCTCCTAATATTGCAACTGATTGTTTGCTTTGCACATTGCAACAAAAAAGCTATTTAATCACCACTGAAATTAAAACAATATCATGCTAATTTGATTAATTTTGAAATTTAAATGGGAACAAGGACAAACGGGATATGTCATGGTAGAGTGGCCACTGAAAAGTAATAAATACTAATTAAACAATTAAAACTAAGTAACTTTTTCCAAATCGTGATCATGTCAAAGAGCAATTCCTGTTTGTTGCAGTCGTGTATTAAGCTGATGTGGCGTTTACAGACTGTTGAACACATGTAGGCTGTTCTGTGAAAAGCTGAATTATGATGCAACTGGGTGGATCGCTTGTAATTGCCTAATCTACAATTAACATCACTGTGTGGTTTATCTGAACATGTAAAGAAATGGATTATTACATCCATATGTATAGCTCTGTATATTAGCTCATGTAAGAACGTGAATGTTGCATTGAATACCAACTGATGTCTTTTATCTCCCTGTGCTCAAGTTGAATTATCTTTATATTATTAAGGTATTTTGCATACATTTTTAACTGCATCATGTCAGAGCACATAGCCAGAGAAGTTTACTCTGTCGCAATTTACAAAAATATTGTCAGTATTTTACCAAAAGTGCATATTTTGCTATGAAGTACCTGTCTTAGCTTTTAAAAACTGTTTCTAAAGACACTGTGGTGACACTTTTTACTAATTTGCTTGCAATTTCATAACTATTTACAGAACATAATATTTTATAACTCCAGTCTAGTAATTTGTACACAATAAATCTTTGTGTACAAGTGACTTTACATTAAAAAAATTGTATGAACACATCTCTCCTCTAAGTGTTTTATGCCACTGCACCACTGCCCTGTATGCTCTTCCATATATCTCCTCTTCATTCTGCCATCCCAGCACTGATTTATGAAATAAAAGATCAGCCACAGTAACTCGTTTCGTCACAGGCCCCATTGTGTTATGATTTCCGACCAAACGTGCTTGAACGCACCAAGCGGTCGGATTTACGATCGAGGGAAAAGTCAAGAGACGAAGTTTATGAGGCAGCATTGAACGCAGCACAAGGCTCCGTATTTTTTTTCCCCTGCAATAGAAGGGGAGGGAAGAAGGGGGGTATTTGACTCCTGTCTCCCCACCCCCAGTCCGTACGAGGTGGATTTAGGAAGAAAGGAACCAAAAAACCTGGGTAGCGGAGATAACGACAGACACCAATAAAGAGATATACATTTGGAGATCCGCGCGCGGCGGTGTCGCGCACGGATTATTATAGGGTATTTTATTTTTCTTTCACTGAGGAGATTCTGGCTCGGAGCGTCTGATCCTGGGGGGGACGGAATACAAACGCACGGGGAATAATAGGAGTGTTTTATACTCGCTCCCTCCGTTAACAAGTGACTGCTCTGCTGCTCAGTAAAGTGGAATATAGCGGGTTTTTCCAACGGGATGCGGAGGAACTGTTTTTCTGAGGGAATACGACCGCTCACCCACACAGAATACGGATTTTAAAAGCTGTCCCCCCGTAAACCAACTAGGGGGGTAGTTGCAAAGATACTTCTCTCACACCGTTGAAGTAAGTGCACGCAACTTCTCTTCTTAACTCTGGAAATGCTTGGTAAGAGTTTAGAGAGCAGTTTTTTTTTTGGATAGTTTACGGTACAGAAATAAGGTGGTACTCTACAACTCTTTCCCAACTCTGCTATAATGCTGTGTCGTTTCATCCACCGGGTGTACTTTTTGCATGAGAGTAGACCTCAGTCTGCTGGGGGAGAAAGAAAAGGTGCTGCTGTGCTCTCTTGTGCTGGATGTGTATTAGAGGAAGCTTATTTACACTTTGTGAAAATGAATGTCTTTGAGTTTGCTGTAAGCAAGCCTGCAGGCAATGTTTTTGGCCCCTACATGTTGGGGTCCCCTAACTATCATATCTAGGACCTAACAGACAAACACACAGATCGAACATTGACAATTTATTCTGCTGAGTTTTGGACCAAAATGCTCTCATTTCATATTTAAAACAGAGATTCAAGCAGCTTTCCGCCTCTTGGTGTGCATGTTCTGCTGATGGGATGCAGGGTAAAAGTTCATTACTAATTTCAGTGCCAAGCCACAGCTATGAAAACAGTTAATGTAACTGATAAAAAGGGGACGGAATCATTGCATTGATAAATCACTGTAATGATGCCTGAGGTGCTTTGTCTTACTATCCTGTGTTTGAATAGTTGTTGCTTTATTGTGGATTTTTTATTATATGTTTGTTGCATTTTAAATGTGTTTGGATTGGCTGCCTTGGTCAGGTCTCTCTTGTAAAAGAGACTTTCAGTCTCAATGGGTTAAATAAAAGTTAGATAAATAAATAAATAAATAAATAAATACACCATAGATGGCAATGCCGCAGCAGTGTTGTATTTACCTGCTATGAGGTTGTAATGTGTAGTAGCAAGCTTTGTGTGGAGTTTGTTGTACTTGATTGGAGTCATTTTGCTATCTGTATAACAAAGAGCTCCTTAAAGTCATCTCTCTGATGTTTGTACAGTCAATATCCTTTTAATTTTTCACCATTACTTCTTCTTCTTTCTTGAGGGTAATCGTCTGCATTGAGAAGTAACTTTTGTCTGATCGTGTTGAAAAGTTTAGATACAGCTCCAGGCTATGGCCCTGATTCTTTTTTTTTTTTTTTTTTTTTTTTTTAGTCCTCCTGTTTTTGTTAAAAGCAGGCTACAGTAAGTCAAGTGAGTCCAATTTGAATTGCAATGGATCTTAATTTTATCGGAACATTTAAGTCTAAACCTTCTCCAGGCGACGTACGCCCTCCCCTCTTTTTCACCCTCCCGGCCCGACAGCAACTGCAAGCCAAAAAAAGATTAGTAATGCATTTCATTTACCGAGGCTTGCCAAGCAGACGGGTCCAAACATTGTTGTGTTTTGTTCAGGTTAACAGGAAAAATATCAAAGAAGTGTCTTGAAATTTGAGAGGTCAGAGTCAGGGTCAGCACAGGAGGACTCAAGCAGGGAAATGCAGATGAAAACCTCACCAGCTGGTGCTCCAAAGTTTTGTTTTTGCACCTTTTTTGGCTATCCTGGTGAACTAGAAGCAGTTCTCCAATTAATTTGTATTCTGTTATATTCTGCTGTTCTTGAAAAATCAACACAGATCTCCATTTATAATGATAAATTCGGGTTTTACCCTATGTTGTAACTCCAAACCATCAGTCTTGCACTCCAATATTCAATCAGCCTGCTCGGCTGTATAAATAAACCCATTTGTCTTATGATGAGAGTCACATGTTGATTGTCAGTAGCAAGAAGGAGTCTTGTCCTTCAGAGTAATTGGACAACACGTATACCAAGAGGCTGTGCGTCAAGTGTGTTCTGGATTCTTAATGTGGCTTTAATTGAACAATTTATCACCCCTGATCACTGTCAAATAACCGGGCAAGAAAGACAAAAGGCAATGAAAATGCCAAGGATAAGCTGCCAGGCACAGTCTGCTGAGCGTGACCGGCGTGTCTGTCACAGCTGCATCAGCAAGGTGCTGCTTTATTTAATTTTACTTCTCTATTTATTTATTTATTTACTCTTTTTGTCCGTAGAAATCGCAGATCGATGCATTTGTGAGTGGCAAGCTTGTAAGCAATGGTAATGAACAGTGTCGGGGGAGGGGGCAGCGAGAACATTACATCCTTGAAAAACTTCTTTTATTGGACAAAACTTTTGATTTCTCCCCGGAGCTTCTTTCCTTACACTTGGAAGAAAAGCTAATTGAATTGTGCCCCGGATATGATGCTTTTTTTCCCCCAAGTATGGAGGTCTTGAAGAAGTGTCCTCCTCTGGGTTTTGAAATTCATTTCCTTTGCAATTATTACTTTCTGAGCTGTTTTCTTTTATTTCCCCTACCTCGACAGTAGGGTGTATTCACTCTCTCATTTCTTACCGGGATCAAAGGGGAGAAGAGAGGGAGATTCTAGATAGCTACAGGCCTCACAGACTGACTGGAAGCTATTCAAAGTCGTGCATTTTACTTGAGGAGAGTTCAGAAGTTGACATCTTTCCGACTGTTTTTTTGTAGTTCTTGTTCTTTGGGGTTCTTAACATCAAGTGCAGTTTTGACGGTTTGACATACAACCAACTTAAGCTATTGGGTTTTTATAGAGGCGAAGCAAGCAGAGCTCTTGATACTTTAAGAGCCTTTTATCATTAGAGATTTTCCAGATGCTGCTCTGAAACTGAAACTTGCAACCAGTAAAGCATTTTCAAGTGTCAAAATTAGATCTCTGCCATCTGCAAAAGTCACACACAGGCTCGAAAACATAGATTTACTGGATGATGTAACACTGAATGATGAACTCGTATTAATAACTTTTATCTCTTCAATTACTGTGCCTTTATTTCTCTCCTTGAATTCACGGAGTGGTCTCACCAAAGGGTTTTAAAATATTTAATAGTCATAATGACAGCAAAGCATTCTTCAGCAAACAGTACACATTTACTGTACATATACGCCGGGCCCTTTGTATCTGGCTTTCAGGCCCACCGTTGCACAGTCACCCAATTTTCTTACCACCCACTGCCCTGTTCATTTCATTCACATTCAAATTAGGAGCATTTTGGTGGCATCAAGTGCTTTGCAATTAGTCACATCGCACTTGACGTAACAACACAGTTAATAACAGCTGCTCTGAAGTGACTGTCGTCGCAGAGAGAAATGTGCGCTGTGCAGAGGCGCTGTTGCACTCACAGCTAATTGTGTTTATTCATTTTAATATGCTCCGAGTGCTAAATCAGTGCTCTTCCAGCGACACAAGGTGCAATTAGTCTGGCTGTGAAAACAGGCGGCAGTGTGTCTTGTAAAGTGTCCCCTCCTTCTCCACTCATGATTTGTGGATTAGCCATCCCTTGTCATGCACATTTCTTTTATTGCAGCATAACCAGGCCGGGGAAACACTCAATGAAAGTAACATGTAACAACTTTGTAGTGTAAAAGCCAATGTGCAAACTACAACATTGTTGCACATGTATAAAAACCTACTGTAAGAAGTAAATATTGCATCTCTGGATACAGCAGTTATGCATTAGATATGAGGCTTCGCTAACTATGTCTTTATGATGGTACTGTGTAATATTGTCGACTGTACTCGTATACTTTGACGTCACAGGAGAAGTTGGCCCGTTGTCATCTAGAATACTGGTGCTAATTTGTTTTAACAAAACAATGGGACCTGTTTGTGGCCTCGCTTATCCATGATCTTTGATGACTTTATTTGCATTTACTTCAAACATTAGGCAGCTGATGTGCACTTCTCTTACACTGTTACATGGAATTAACATTAGCCTGTGCATTATAGTCGTGAATTGTGCACTGTTGTAGAGTTGGTACAGTTCCAAGAACAGGACTGACCTTTGGGAATTGAACTGAAGCTTATTTTAGCAGTGGAGTTTCTTTATCATGAGAGGTAACATCATTTTGTGTCTGAAACTCAGTACTCTTTCTGCTTCAACAAAACAAATCATCAGCTGCTGCGCCTCATTGCTGTCAATTAGACAAAGAAAGTAAATAATAGCTGAGGAGAGAAGCTAGAGTTTTTTGTTGTCTGATTCAAGGGGGAATGCATTGCACTAACTGTCATATGCATTAGAGGATCCCTTAAAGTCACTGGAGCCTCCCATTTTGAATATGCACCCTCAGCACTGAAAGGCACTTTGGATAAAAATGTCAGAACTTTTACACCTGGGGTAGCATTATTTGTCAAGACAGAAATAGCCGAGCAGTGAAAGAGAAAAACCAGAACATTGCAGTCACGACAATTTAAAACATCATCAAGGTTAAACTTCCGCAGGCGGGTGTGTCATTTTCAGTCCATAGACCTACATTTTCACCCTGGCCATAGGGGTAGAAACATGAGCCGGGTGGCTGGCAGAGGAATTATTTACCACTCAGTCAGACACCCCTTGCTGGTTGCCTTGGGTCTAAAATTGGTAGCTTTGTCCTCAGCGGACCTCGTTGGAGGTGAGAAATGGCCGTGACCCTCCCGGCAGCACCCAAAAGTCATATTTACACACCAACTCTTCCCCCAACTCGAAAGGTCAGCGCTCCAAAACAAGCCAGCAATGGTTTTGGGCAGAAGGGATGCACATTGAGAGGCAGGGGGCAGATAAGATGAGGCTATGATAAGGCCTGTGAACTCAGCAGGATTGATCTGTCGCTGGCTGAGTTTAAGTCCACCTTGCATCTTGGCTGACTGTCAGGCTCCTCTGATGCGTTTTCACCCTTGGTTTTTTCTGCATCCCATGTTCCTCCTACACCACACTTTTTCTCTACTTTCTATGTAAAATGCTTCTGTCACTTGGCTATGCAGATATATCCTTAACTTATTTCTTCGCAGAATGGACACACACACACACACACACACACACACACCTTTACCAGCTCAAATGTGCCAGGCGGAAAAGGACTCTTGATCAGAGTATTTGTGGTTGTCAAGTAATTGTGCGCTGAAGTGAAGGTAGCCCTTCATACACATAGACGCACTAATCCCTGCCAGACTATCTGGTAAAGCCTTGGGGAATACATCGACACACTGTCACCTCCCCAGCCTCCTGTCCGTTCCCTCGGTACCTCCAGGTTTCACAAAAATGATTCGCTCCAGCTCCTTCTGATGATGTGACAGTAATCTGCTTTTGACGACAAGAGGAAGCAGACCTTCTGTTGATGCCTGCTACTCCCTCATTCACTCCAGTCTGCTCCCCTCAAGATACAACACACTTGAACAAACATGCCGCATAGTTTGTTAAAGCCCAAGAGGAAACTATCCCAAGCACTGCTGTACTCACACAAACACCCATTCACGCTCCTTTCCCTCTGGCCCTGAGCCCATCCTCTTTATGGTTATGGAGTTAATGTGAACTGGTGTTTCATGGTGAGAAGTAATTAACACCCGGTCTGGGACAGGCATCAAATGGATGTGTCTGATCCCGTCTCTCTGTCTGCATCTCCTCTGGTCGTCTCCTGATGCTTGCCGTTGGGCTGTTCGTATGTTAAGTGTGATTACCAGCTGGCCTCCCCCAGATTGATGCACAGAGGTTCCCCTTGGGGTGTCTGCCACCTCCTCCTTCTTTGCAAACTAGGTCTGGCAGGAAGGGCTGCCCTGCGCCCTGGTAGTTTGACCCCTCTGAGGTTTTAGACACGTGGGTGGGGGGTACTAAGGACCCCCATTTTTTCCGCCCGAAGGGTTCAAACAGGTTGCATTTAGCTCATTTAAATGCTGCTCTTGCAGGCCATTAGAGGCTACGTATCAGCCTGTTGAGCCATTTTTATGAAGTGTGTATTTGTGAAACAGGATGCGTTAGAGTGGAACAGCTTCCAGAAACATTTCTGCTTGTGCATACACTATAATTTGAGCCTGTTAGAGCCTTGTGAGGTGATACACTTTTGAACACTTTGCCAAGATAAAGTGCACGACAGCCGACCGGTCACACATGTTCTCATGCCCACTCACTGCGCAGTATTTGTAAGAACAGCTATAATTAAAAACGTGATTGCTCTTAGTTAATTGGATAGTTTGAATAAAATGGTGGCTAAAGAAAAACGCCCCCTTTTACGCCATTGCCTATTATTGGTCCACAATGTCAAGAATTGAATTATTTCTGATACTGTTGCTTTCTTCTATCATCTTTTTTCCCACCATAACTTACAAGATCCTCCAACTGGAGACGCCATACAGCAAACAAGTGGAACTTAGGATACTGTTTGCTTGCAGTGCTGTATTTAAGAGCAGCTTGGCAGCTTTTCAGTATGTGCCAAATACCACTTTATTTACGGTTTTTATTTTTTCAGTTGCTATATTAAAATTTTATGTGGATTTGGCTCCAGAATCATGTGCCAGGTTTTGTCCTGTATGGACAAAATCTGAATTTAAGGTTAAAAAAGACCGCAAGTGGAGCCAACTATTGACAGTAAAAGCACACAGTAATATTTTCATAAATTAGCAGAGCAGTGACTGACCCTCATAACGTTCTGGTTATGATAAGACTCCAGTTCAATAGCCAGCTTTGACTACTTCACACCAAACATGAGCTTTTCCCAAGCTGCTGTTTTGGTGTGAAATGGTTATTAGAGAGGTGAGTGCTTTTGTGTATGCATGTTCTAAAGGCTGTTAATCTGATGGTGCTTATTGTGTGCACAGAAAGCCAAGGGCAAGATGGCTTGGCCCATTCAGAGGATCCCCCGCACCCACCCATTCGTTTGCCCCCCTATCCACCCTATCCACCACCCTGTCCTTTTGTTCCTGCCTCCTCCACACATATACACCCACACCCAAACTTTAGGACATCTGGTATGGAAGAGGGGGGGTGTAAAGTAGGGATGAGCTTCGGGGGAAGAGAAAAGAGTAAAAGGGGAAGGAGGACAAGCGTGTGGGGAGGTACACTCAGCTGCCCCAAGGGGTGGGAGGTGAGGGATGGGGGTCGCAAAGAAACATGTGTATGCAGGATAGTGGGGGTTGTTGTCATAGAGTAGAGAAAGGGAAGTAGGGTAGCTAAAGAGGAGTAGGCAGATAATTGATGGATGGAAGTAATTGTGTGTAATGTAAGCAAGGAAACATGGGTCTCTGGGAGGGAGGGAGATGGAGAGGGAGCCACTGAATAGGACTAGAAAAAGGAGGGGAATAAAGAGAGGGAAGAGAATAATAAAGGGAGGGAGTGTGCACGAAATAAGAGGCAAGGGAGAAAGAGAGAGATGAGGAGAGAGCCAGGAAGGGTACAGAGAGGAGACTGAGAGAGAGGCAGTTAGGGAGGAGGAAAGGGAGGGGGCCTGCTGTTCTGTTGCATCACTCAGCTCTAGCCGGGGTTAAGAAGGAGTAACTACCTGCCTGTCAGGCTGATTGTTCATCCCTATGCATCAGGGGATACGCGTCCTGGTTTATGAGAGATGGCGCGGATTCTCTATGTGGGCCACTTAACCACAGAAAATGGCTGCCTGTGCATCACTGGGAATATAAGCAGCACTGCCAGGTTGAGCATTCTGAGTTGGTGATGGTTGCTTTGTATGCAGATGATGCCATCATCTCCCTTACTACACAAAGCTCGTTGTCACACCGTTTTTGAGGCGTTGCTCTCATTTTACCCTCTCCGTTTTCAGACCGGCTCGCTGCAATCATTTATTTTGAATTAATAATTCCCTCCACCACAACAAAACCCCTCCATCGAAAAGCCCAATCATGAGGCCTCCTCAGTAATTACAACTCCGGCAGGCTGGGCGCTTTTCAAACAGCACGGGGCCTCATCTTTCAGTGAAATGGAAACAAAGCCTATGTACTTCAGTCTGGATACACAAATTACAGCATACCAGTGGCGTGTAAAAGAGAAAGAAGACAGAGAGAATGCACCAGAGGCAAAATGCATTGAGTTTCTTCTCACTTTCTCACTGTGCATCACAAGCTTGTCTGCCAGACGGGTAAGAAAGGTTTGTCAAGCGCATCACGGTGGAGAGAGTAAAACCTTCCCCAGCCCCTGGGAAGATAGAAGGTGACATTTGTATGTAAATGGAGACAGGCACTCTCCACTGTATTCCAGCTGACAGGAAATATAGTGTGGGCAACCTGGCGTTTTCTTTTCTATTTGGAGAGGCTGAAGATTTAGTTTTTTACCTGACGTTTTTTTGGGGTAGACAGATAAATGTAAAAAAACGCTGCTTTACAAAGATGGTTTTGTGTATACAAGGGAATGCTCTGCACACAACAAATTATTACATTGACGCTGAAGCACTTAACTAAGACACCAATCAACACACACAAGTAATTTTTTTTTTTTTTAAATCTAGAGTGTGTTGTTTGTATTGACCAACATGTCAAATTAGTTGGCAGGGTGCTACCATGAGATTCGTGGATGTGGTTGTTGTTGCAGTCTGTCTTGTTTGGTGCTCTGGGTTTTGCAGACTCTGAAATGAAAATAATTTAGAGCAAAGGAAGAAAAAAAAATCAGAGCAGTTCCAATAGGGCTCCAGCACCTGCAGTGGCTGGACCCCTAATTAACTCTTGAGTCTCAGTGTCAGAGAAGATAATCCTGATTAAAAAGTGATGGAGGCTGGGGGAAGAATGACAACATAGTAATCAGAGATACCAGCCACGGTTTGGGAGATTAGTACTAGCAGAGGGTGGGGGGCTTCCCCCTTGCTGCCGTCACCCTTTTGTTCATGGATCAAATCCATGGCAGAATAATGGTTTTGGAGATTTCATTTTTTTTCCATGTGGTTTTTGTACTGGAGGGAGAATTGTCTTGGATGCTAAACTGCTTTATATTTTTTGTGTTTTGTAGTGGTTTGTGACGGAGGAAAGCAGAGTAGCTGATTATGTATCACAAGAGTGTTCATTTTCAATGTATAGATACAAGAAATAGACCACTTTCAAGTCTTGTAATTTAGTTGTTGACTTTTTGCAGTGCCGTCAGTTGATTTGGCTGTCGAGATGTTTGGCCAGGTGGTCACCAGACAATACGAAAGCTGATTTCACATCTCAGCTAGGGTTTCAGAAACAGCATGTCAACATGGACATTATGGAGACTCATCAACCCCCTGCTGTGACAGGGTCACTGTCACACAGTTAAATCGGCAATTCATGTTGCTGCGACTCCCGTGGGACGTCCCAGTTGGTACTTTGTTTGACATTTCGACAGTTGTCTAATAATGATGTTATATCAGTGGTGGAACAAGCTTAGTTGTCATTTTGGCCAATACTATGACAGGACTCAAATTTAATAACACTGAGTGGGCGCCTCACCTTTGAGGTATTGTCTTGTAACCATACAGTGCTAGTTGTCCCTGGAAAAGCACGTTTTGTTCATCAGTAGACTGAATCACCGTGATGTTGCGCTAACAACAACAATCGCTTCAGGGTAGACAACAGGTAATTGATTTGAATTGTTTTGATATGTGAAATTAGCAAACATGTTTATACTTGATGTCATTTTCAGCTTTTGTAATATTTAAAGATATTTAATCAAGCTGCCTGGTGCTTCTGCTGTGCTTATTTCATGTAGCGTGTTGCTTTGCCAGCATCTTTAATAAACCACACCTACCTGCATGTAGGCTGAGTAATGCACTGCTGTGGACAGGTGCCACAACAAAACGTATTTCAGCCACCAAAAAGCCCCACCTTAAAAAAATGTATCGCGATTTAACATGAGACACTTAAGGCAGGGGTAGACCAGCAACTATTTTTGTCAGTGGAGTTTGGTGACTTTGCCATAATGGCTTCAGTTCCCTATTTGAAAGGGCATTCAAATATTCTAAAACTGACGTGCTCTCAAACTGATATTGGCTTTTTTTTTTTTTTTTTTTAGGTGGCTAAAAAAATAAGCCAATTAAGGCAGCGTTTGCTCAGTCTCATTTCATTTGGGTTTTTTATCTGGAAGTTACTGTAAAAAAACATTGTGATTTGTTCTATAGCCATGAGTTTTGCGGGAATGTCCTGAATGCTGAACCACTACCATTCTTAGAGTGTTCTTAAAATTCCTCCAGTATGAAGTGTAAAATGTAAGCAGTCACCTGTTAGTTTATCCCGTGAAAGAGGGAATTGGGCAAGCAGAATAGGAGTAAAGTAGATGGATTTTTTAAAGGGAAATAAATAAGGCTGTTATCAGAGTCTGTCTATTTGCTGCTGATACGGGGAGATAGTGTTGACACAGAGGGAAGCAGGAGCCAGCGCTGCTCTGATTAGGCTTGCAGCCTGATGCCACCAAGTGGGAACTAGAAGAGAAATGCACTTCAGAGATAGGGAGACATCATATATACCTCGATGAAGACAGCTTAAGGAAGCAGAAAGAGAATCTTACTTGACAAAACCAAACACAGTTGCAAAATGCAATAAATAATTCAATCTGAACTCATCATCCTAAGATACAGTTTCTCAGAAACACAGGGCATCTGGTGGTAAGAGTTACAAGAACATATTTGAATCTTTGATCCCAGTGATGCCAAGTGATGCCCAGTGAGTGTCCTTGAGCAAAAAGCACCATCTGCAGTATTTGCATGCTCATTATAAGTTAATCTAAGTAAAAGTGTCAGCTACAAAGCTTAAATGTGAGCACAAAGCTAATGACTTGAAGCTAGGCGAGGGTGCTCCCTGTCCGCTGCTGTGACTCAGTAGCTCTTTTTACACAGAGATCACGCAATATGGCCGCTACAAAGCCCCTTCATTAAGCCTTTTTACACAGAACCAAACGCCAGCAGCATAATGCTGCCCCAGTGTGTGATTTTAAATAGATGCCGATGTCTTGTAAGCAAGAGGCGTAACAGGCATGTCGTAACACAACAGCATCATGTCCGAGTGTGACATATAACAAACGCATCAGAAGCACTTTCTAAACAGTAACAATGGTATTACATTGCAACGGCACTGCGGAGCCTGTCTGCGAATCATTTCACTCTGATTGGCAGTTCAGCTCAGTGCATGAAGGGAGAAATGGACGTGAGGAATGTAAACACAGAGCTTAAGTCGAGAGGGACTGAGGTCGAAACAAACTTATTATATAAGGTAAAATTGTTTTTCTTTGGCCATTGAGTTCTTCAGCAGAAATGTTTCCAAGTGGTTTGTGTTGTTGTTGAGTGGCGCATGCTAAATATGCTTTGTTCTTTCAACATTGGATTGTGTTGTTAATATGCTAACTGGCTACCTAGCATCAAGATGGTCCTACAATTTCCCTTTCTGAATGCCTATTACAGACAACCGCCATCTGCTGGTTTGGAGGGGTATGTCCTCTCACGCAGGTGCATTACATAGGTGCTTGTTGGCTGTCGGTTTGGAGTGTTCATGTGCAACTTTTTAGGCCGAGACACAGTGACAAGAGGCGATGCAGCAGGGGACTCTCATCCCTGCTTGTTCTCCAACGTCAGTTTGGTGTGTCTGGCCCTTTACACAGACATTGATTTGGCACTGTTACTACCCCTAGTGCGGCAAGCTGGCTTAAAGGTGAGACAACTCTGCTGTGCCTTCTATAAGGAACGGCGAGGTGGAATAACGCCGCAATACTCCCGTCTTGAACAAGCATAAAAGGGGCTTGCTTTTAGCCAAAGGGATGGGTGGGTGTGTCTGAAGATTACCCCCCCTCCTGAAAAGGCGACCAGATGACATTTGTATTTCACAGCCCCTAATCTGTAGTCTCAACAGGGTGGAGGTAAGGCTAAAAACACGGGGACAGAAGGGAAGACAAAAGCAGGTCTGGCATGGAAATAGGGGTTCCTGATCACAGCCCTGCCATATTTGCCCTTGGGTTAGTGTGGTGCAAAACAAGGGAGAAACAGAAACAATGAAAGCAAGAAGGACAGTGAGAGATTTGGAAGAAGTGAGAGAGAGAGAGAGAGAGAGGAGGAGAAGAGCAGACAGAAGGGAAATGGAGACTGCAGCTTAGAAACAGGAGGTAGATGGAAAGCAGAGGGTCTCCCATTTTCATGGAGATAAAGGAGCACTAATGAATTTGAACCAGTGCCCTCCAGGGATATGCCATAAGGGCAAAAATAGGAAGGAGCAGATTGGGGTTTAGTGGCTTTTTAAACTACAGCCAAACTGTCTTTTAGACACACAGGGGTGCTCCCAATTCTGCAATCACTAAGATGGCCGTCTCCCCACTTGCCAACTGCTGCGGGTGAGCCCTGTGCCAGGGTTCGGAGAGGATTCGATGCCAGAGGAGATATGCCTAACTGGCTAGGCTATAACCACTGTTCAGCCAACGAGATCATTTATCTGCCCATCTAACTCACTTTTACTTACCTCGTTTGCACAGCAGTGGGTGTGCTGATGTGCTGATTACCGTGTCGTAGTATGAGTATTGCAGTATACGTTAGTCTGGACTTGTGTGAATCGATGGCGCTGATGGTTCCAACGTTGTGGGTTAAGGGATTTGTTTTATTCTGTAGAATACCCAGTAGACTGTAGCATACACTCCCAGGGTCTCATTCAAAAAAATGATGCAATCATGGCGGTATAAAATGCTTTGGATAAGTGTCCACCAAATGACAGATTTTATATAGCATATGTGTGCAGTTCTGGCAGATAACCCCACCACATGATCATTTTTACTTTATACAGTGATTGAGGCCTTGGTCAACCACAAAGCTAACGTTTAGCACTGTTTTTGGAACACCAAGGACTCTGAGTTTGCCCGGAGCCTGCACTTACATACCTTATCTATCATTTTTACAACGTGTTGTTTTACAACACAGAGAGACCCAGCACTGCCTGTGGCATCTACCCCCATGTGGAGGTAATGGTCTGGCCCCCAGGCTGTGAGCCTGTGAGTTAATAATGAAGTGGGCCCCTCCATTGTAAATCACAGAGGGGTCTTGTTTGGCTGACGCCTTTGGGAGTATTGCTTGGGAATGGCATGTGTAACGAAGGACAGCCTGGCCTCAGTGCAGCCAGACACTCAAAGAAAGAAAGAAGGCAGCTTTGTACATGATGGATGGTGGCCTTTGCCTCTGTTTGTGTCATATGGGGTCTGAATATTAAAATGGAATGAAGGAGATGGGACATGAGCTGGGATGTCATATTTATGTTCAGTGAAAGGCAGTTTGTTACATTTTATTCTTCCAGGGTATTGGGATTTTTATCCAAAGTGGGGGTTCAGTAAAAGACTTTGAGGCCTCTTTGCTCCCAATGCAAGCGTCTGAACTTGGTAAAGCTGGTTGGGGGAAAAAAAGTTTGTTAAGAGCTGCTATGTTGGAAGTAGTTCAATTTTTATGTTAACTCTTACCCTAAAATTTTAGGCATTTAGCTGACACGCGTATGCAGAGTTAGTTGCATTGAAATTGCCAGTCTGAGGCAGGGGCAGTGTAAGGGTCAGTGGAGATCTGGGGCTAAGCCCTAAATCTTTGAATGAGTTTTAGCCTATATCTATAATCTACAAAAGCTTATTATAATCATTATTCATCTTATTGTAATTATTTCAAACACACTCTTGCCTCTTTTAACCCATGCTCCCTGACCAATTATTTGATACACAGATACAGTTGCAATTCAGTACAACAAATCTGCCATGCAAATGCACCTGTATTAAATTTAAGAGGAATGTGACCTCTGCATGCCCCCCAAAATCTACTTGTGGGTCGTAGTTAATGGCTGTTTTATAGGTCTACTGGACTACATTCACAATTGTAAACCGTGTATTCGATATAATGTAATCCAATACAATACCACTGCAGTACAATCCATGTTTTGGCTAAACCCGGATTACATAGAGTAGCAGGAAGAGGCACTAATTACCTTAATTAATCTAACCTAAACTTCCCTGATCACATTAAGAAAGATTAGATGCATTTTTTAATGAACATTTTAATTGATTGTAGATTTGAAATTGAAGTTCAAAGCAAGGCAAAACTCAACATACATAAAAAGGTGTTATGTGATTTTGGAGTAGTCTGTTTCTAAAGCCTCACGAACTGTGTGCTTTGAGCTTTGGAAAAAAGCCTGATGTTCAGACTTTGTCCTGTGTGCAGAGAAAGCCTGTTTAACGTAGCCTGTAGGCATAATTATGTTTTTTTCATGTACGAGTGACTTTGAGGCTTCCTCTTATTTGCCGTGAGATTTGTTCGGGCAGCATGAGAGTGTTTTGCAGCCCTTTAAAATGTGAAATGATATCACTAGACAGCACTGAGGTAAAAGGTATGTTTGCCACAAAAGATTCATTGGTTGCATGAGCTTAACACAAACTTTTGAGAGTGGTTGCCAGGCTGGCAACCATGCATTAGCTTTTGGTTGCTAATACTAAAAATATACTTGCCATTTATAGTCACCTCATGTTTTACATAATTAAGATATTATGCAGTTATATATCAGCTGAATAATAAAAATGTGGGAAAATAATGTTTAAGGTGTTATTACAGTAAACAAATGAAATTCTTTGTAGTTTATGTTTATTGGTAGCTTTTGCTTTGCTTTTCGTTTGTTGTTCTGATATCAGTTGCACATTTGTCTATGATGTTGACGAGTTAGTTAAACTTTTCACCCCACAGTGAAACTATTTAATTTGCGTCACCATTGTGACTTAAATTAAATTGTTCCATTTCCATTCTAAAACAAATTTCTGTGCGCACTTGAGTAAACACATCGTCCTGTGCGGTGTTGTCTGGTTCCGGTTCCTACTGTAATGATTAACTGACTGTGTAAGAATTAATTATCACTATTGAAACAAATATTAGAAATATATTTATTTGAGGGTGTACATTTTGCTGTTGCTGTCCCTATTTTTTATTGTTAAAAAGGTGGTTGCCACTTATAGCAACCAAAGGCCAAGAACTGGTTGCCAATTTCTTAAAATGGTTGCCATTTGTAACCTGGCAACTGTTCCTGTCAAGCCCTGCCAAAGGAAAAACAAGACCTGTGGCTATAGCCAGGCTCTAAACACACCCCTGGTCTGAGCTACATTGATTTAACAATCTAACATGTACTATATCTGCTTGGCCCTACAGCTATTATGTATAATAGTAGTGTTGTAGCGAGTGCAGAGGAGAGAGAGAGGAAGTTTTTTTGTTTTTTTTCTCTATCCAATGAGCAGAGACTTTAACCTATTTGGAGGAAATTTCAAGTGTAACAATTTTGCTAAAATGCTTCTTGCACACTGACAGCCAACCTTAAGCCTCTCAGGCAGAGTGGAGTTGAACATAGTATGTTTAAAAAAAGAAGAAGCCAGGAGGAACCTTGAGGAACCTGGGCCGTTCTTTGAAGTCAGCTATTTTCCTTCACTTCAAGTGCGTCACTCACTTCAAAGCGGGAATTTCACACAAAATGTACTGATTTTCCCCCCCCTCCTCTCCTTTGTGTAGAATTTACAGCGTATGAAACGGGTCTGGGGAGACTTTGTCAGAAGGTATCTGTAACCTAAGATGACTCTCTCTGTGTGTATGTGGGTGAGTGTGATGTCGTGCCTCTGACAGCTTGCAGGGGCCATGTGTGTGATCTTGTGCATATCCACATAAAGAGGCCTGCAGATGATGCTCGGTGGTGGTCCGAGGCTTTGCTTTTGTTAACGAGATGGAATCCAGAGAGCGTCAGCCACGTGTGGAGTCATGGTTAGATAGGTTTGACCCCTGTGGTTTACGGTTAAAGAGGGGGGATTTGAATGTGGTTGGTGAGTAAGACTCTTCACTAGTCAGCAGCCCAGCTTAAAAAAAGAAGTAACCGAAGCCACCATATCTGCTTCAAATTCACATTCCAAGTCTGCAAAAACCAAATATGCACCAGTTACAACTTCCTGTGTGCTAATGACTTTGATGTCAGTGAGATTAAAGGCATGCACGGTAAAGAATGTCTGGCATATCATGGAAAATGAGCTTTTGCTTGTGTGCACCGAGTTCAGTCGTGTTTGCACAGAGTGGTTATAGTGGTCATTAGCCTGTTCAAGCACCTTTGTTTTTTCTACCATGATTGTAATTGGAACCTCTATTTGATACTTTCCACTTAAATAGCCGAAGCCAGCACTGGCGCATGAGCCTGTAAACAGATGAGGGTCTCTTCTCCACTAACCGCAGCAGCGTTGGGTGTGTGTGTGCTTGCTCACGCATATTACGCATACTCGACTGTCTGCATGTGGCTGCATTAGTTTGTGATTGTCACGTAATTTGTAACAGAAACCGTCTGTGCATGTGCAATTGTGTGTACAGTTCACAGCTGCAACCTTGTGTGCGAGAGTGTTTGGCTGGGTAGTGAGGTGCTTTCCCTTTCCAAATATGAGTGGTGAACAATGGAGATTTGTGTCCCATTCATCTGAAGGGGTCAGAGAGTGGAGGACCAATTCGGGGCAAGCTATCCATCAGCCCTCCTGCACAGTCTCTTGTGTGATTCCCCAACAGCCCCATCACTTTCTTTCATATTCATCTACCACCACCAAGTGCACCCAGCTGCACACCCCCACACAAGTCTTATTTGGAAGGTGACTTTGGCCCCCAGTCCTCTTGGCTTCAATTTATGTGCTGGCCAAACAACGCTGTAATTGACTCTCGAATAACAAACAGGAGGACACTTTGCCCTTCAACGACCACGCAAGATACAACACAATTTAAAATCTTCTTTTGTTCACTTTTGACAATGCAGATTGGATCTGATTCGCTTAAGATGTTTTCAGAAGTTCAAGTCCTTGCCCACCGGCAACCAGTGCACACCAAAGTAACCCCCCCCAATTTGCACTTTGGCTTTGAATAGCAGCCAAATGTGTGAGATATTTTTACCCTGAGCCCATGATCTCGCTTGATCTGAGTCGGTGCAGGTTGTTAGCTGAGGCGATTGCATGCACTTGACCTGTTGGCGCGGGCGGTGTGGGCACACAACACTGGGTGCAGAGACAGGAGGGAGGGGTGAAGGGAGGGAGGGAGGGAGAAGATTGACGAGATATGTGTGCTTTACAAGCGGACTCTTTTTCCTACCAGGAACGAAGGAGAGAAATGGAGGCAGGGAGTAGGAGGAAGAGGCGGAGAAGGAGGAGGGGTAGATGCAAGGATTCCTCTGAGACCGAGGCTGCCAGCCCTGTCAAGGAGAAGACTGGAGAGGGAGAACCAGAGTGCATGAAAACAAGAGGGGAGGAAGAAGAGAGAAAGAGAGACAGCAAATTAGAGAGTATGAAAGAAAAGCAGAAATTGACAAGGAAGCATTGTTACATTGATAGTAAGCTGTTTGCCCAAAATATAAACTACTGCAGGTTTGACAGACCTTAATGTTTTGACCTCATCGTTTGATGCGAGCCTCATCAGATTTTAATGATGCTTCACTTTGCCGGTGGGCAATTGTGTACCACTCTTAGATTGGCATGTCAGCAGATCATGGGGTAAGGGAGTGAAGACTTTGGAAGGACATGGCCAGATACCCCACAAGGGATACCGACCCCCCTGTCTCTACGCTCCCCTTTCCTTCTCCTTGTTATCCCTTCCCCTCCCCTCCCTCACCATTGAGGGATGAAACAATGTGAGCGAAAAGCTCCACAGCTGTAATCTTCCCTTATAGCCTATTCAATGACAAAGCCTTTCCCCCTCATTTCAGACCTAATGTATTACATCCAGCCATTTTTACCTCGGCGCCCCCCTTAACACGCACTGTGCCTCGATTGCAGTTGCTGCCTTTGGATGACCTCTGCAGTGGGTGAAAATGGGCGAAAGGCCACAGATGGAAATAGTATCAGCTGATAAAGGCGACAGGTGATCTGCAGTGCTATATGCCGTTGAGGCGAGATTTGATTTCTCCTCACCTGCACCTGATTCAGAGGTTGTCTTTGGACTATTACAGGCCTGTTTGATTCTGTTTGAGCTCCTCTATTGAGTAAACATGGCAACATGGTGCAGTATCATTTGCGATGTCAGAACATGTTTTATCATTTTCGGGGCTGATGTCTTGTCAGGTTGTAGTGTTACTGACACCAGGTGAATTATCTTTCCCTCAGCTTTCATCTTTAAGCAGCACCCGACTCATCACCTGGCACTCCGCAAAGAAATCAGATGATGCTGCTTGATGTTAACTTTGGTTTCTTCATTCCTGCCAGCAAATGTCAGCCCAGCTTTCATTCGACACGATGTGCTGCCACAGAGCTCCTTCTCCCCCCTCTCTTTCCTTTCTCAAATTGGCCTGTGGTGGTTACCGGCAAGTTAAGCACGATGGGTAATGTAGTTTGCAGATCGTCACCGAGCCAATCACTCCCAGCATTGACGATCCATAACAGCACACCGGCAGTGACTGTCACCTGACACTGTCATCTTGTCCTTCACACGTCAGCTCAGATTTCACGGCAGGCCGCAGTTCTGACAAACAGGGACTTTACACTGTCGAACAAGTCAGTCCCTCAGAGAAGGCCGCTGATTGGATTAACATCGTGACATTGCCGTTGATGTCTTCGGGAAGAAGATGGAACCCCTTTGAAGGCGCCCAGTGCAAACAGCTGTTGACAATTTCAGGGTTGCTTGTGACAGGAATGTTGTTATGCTATGGTGTGGCGGCATTTTCTCAAGCTAACCTTACTATATTCACACCCTAGCCCCTTTCAACTTCACCACATCTCAAAAGGCTTGTGGTGCTCCGCAGCATTGTAGCATGGCATCCAAGAAGAATTGTCCTCTTTGCCGCTACAACCCTTCATGTGGCCATGTTTTTATTTGGTTTTGGTACCCCAGCTGTCGCGTTGAGGCTCCGACCGCTGTCACATGGTCTTCAGATGTTGGTTATGAAGCACACAGATTTTTTGTGGGCTGTAAGCTAGTGTCAGTAAAGACTGGATAATAGCAGTGACCAGACTGAAGCGAGATGTAGGAAGGGCTTTCTATTCAGAGCTGTGGGTGTTTAAACTTGGGCACATTGAAATCCTACACAATGTAAGGCATTCTGCACATATAGTTGCTTCACAGCTACATATAGTCTGACACTCAGTCCCAATGGGCTGTGGTATTTTTCCGACATTGGGAAAGACTTCTGTCTCCATTTCTTTTATTTAGCTAGAAAGATTTGCAGAGGATACGAACTGTTTTTAAGCACTGTCTGACTTCACATTTATCCAGCTCCACACATTGCCTCCTGGGAGCTGCCTGTTAGATACACAGAAAATGTATTTTTATAGCCTTCACATGAGGACACTAAAGAACAGTCACATTGGAATATGGTAAACAAAAATTAAAAGTAACTCTGGACATTAATAGTTCACAGCAGAGCACTGAGCGCTCTACTGGAGGAGTTTGGGGATGATTCTCTTGCTCAGAGGCATGTGAGCTATAGTGGTGGTCGGGTCAGGCTTACTGGCAGTAAATCAACCTGAAAGTTCTTCCATCCTAAACTTCACTTAATCTAAAACCAGAGCCATTTATTCAGTCACGTTTAGCATGCAAACTTGCACATTATTATATGAAAATAGCATATATACCTGCATTGTTTCAGGTGAAACAGCAGGGATTTGCCCACGTGACTCAAGGCAGGCACTGCCAGGGAGAAATAAAGCTATATTTTTGGAACAATAACAGCTTAAACAGTCAGAGAGAGAAAAACAGCTTTAATGTAGAGGCCTTTGTTGCCCTTAATGTCATCTTGTGTTCCTATAAAAATGCCAAAAAATGTGTGGCAGGATGGTGAATTCTGGATAAATCTGTTTGGAGTTTTTATACCCTGGAGTCATAATGTTTTAATTTGGCTCCGGCCCCCCGGTTGTGAAATTTCCGTGGCCTGCTGCCGCGTAAACAAAACACATTTAGCATAATTGCACCTTTGGTGTAGGCCTCTCTTCAAGGCAAGGTATTGATTTTCTCTCTCCCTCTGTGTCTCTCCCGCTCTACTCTTTGTTTTTCTTCTCCTCAGCTTTATTTTCCCTTTTGCATTCCTCGGCCGGAGCGCTCGCTCACTCGCCTGCTCACTTGCTCACTTGCTCTTTCTCCCTCTCCGTGTTCCCTGCCCTCCCCCATCACTCCCTCTCTCTTTCATGGACGGTGCTCAAGTGGAAAAATAGCAACAAGAATGCAATTCGATTACAGTAGCCAAAATAATGTTCACCTTAATGACACCGAAAGCCCGGCTGACAACCAGTCAATCTCTTCATGTTGAAGGTGCAGCTGCTGAATCTGCCGGTGTTTTCAGTTCAGGAAGCAAAGAGATGATCATACTAAAAAAAAAAAAAAAAAAAGAAACACTTGTAGCTGTGATTTATTGTGTTGATTTGTTAAAGAACACAATAGCAGCTCTGCAGCATGTGGGAGGAATCCTGCAGACGGCTTCCTCTCTGAAATTGGAGACGAGTGCAGTTGAGCTGTTTGGAGTCCTACTGTGCATGGCACACACACAGGCGCACATAGTTCATACACATACTTGCAAACGTTCATACTGTCTACCCACACACATTTTAGATGGATAGTATGTTTATGGGGACGTCCAGTAGGTTTATCTGCGCCTGTGGTTACAGTTATTCTTATATAAATATGTAGTACACTTAGGGCCTACAAAACACACTTTTATACATGCACACAAACACAAAATGCCCTCTAACAAAAACAACTAGAAGTCTGAACCGTATTCAAATTAAAACGTGTTTAGAATTATGTCATTTCAGATTTAACTGTACAATACGAATATTCGTGCCTTTTTTTTTTTCAGAGTTTGAGAGTTGGAACGGGGTTTGGCGGGACATTCAGAGTGACAGCGATGCTCACGTTTTATAGTAAACAAGCCAAGTTACCTGTAAACTCACCACTTCTAAGCAGAAGGCAGATGATAATTGGGCAGAACCTCTTTCCTCCATCTCAGACTCATCTGCATGTGTAGCTACCTGTACTGGACAGCAGCAAGAAAGCAAGGAGTGCACATTCTGAAGCTAAATCTTGGGAGTCAAACGCCCCAGATGTAGGCTACACAAAAAAAAAGAGGACTGTTTGATTTGAACTCTTAGTCGGCGGTTGAAAACTTCAACTTTCAAGGGGCAGCCCTAAATAATAATAATTTATTGCTTATTTAAAAACAGATGCACTGGCTAGAATTCTTAAATGCTACCGCACAACCTGCTGCGTTCCATCTTCACCAGCAGGTCAAAGACTCGCTGTGCATCTGAACATTCCCCCCTCAGCTCACAAGCTGCTACCTCACCGTCTTATCATTCCTAAATGATCCGATAACTTCCCATCTCTTTAATTAACAAGCAGCGGTAGAGTCCAGAACATCTCCGACGGTTTTACACTGATCAAAGAGCAGAGGCTCAGTGGTCATTACCGTCTATGTCTCATCTAAAGTCTTTTTTTTTTTTTCACCTCTTATTTGATACCTCTTAAACTGTTTCCGTCTCTCTGTTCTTCCGTGGGGAATATACAAGAATCCACTTAACAACTTGTTTCATTCTTTCTTTGTACCTTTCTGTAGTCCAGTGAAAATGTTTAAATAGCAGGAAGGAAGGAGTTTTTTGAGGTGATGGCAGGACGCAGACTTATTGTGGAAGTTAATACAGAATTCAGGGAATTTGACATTAAGGCCAGAGGGAAATTCTGGTGTTCCAATAACTTTTGGCAAACAGAAAATTCACCACATTTTCACATGCAGCTTTAACTATAATTGAGAACCAGTATTGCAGACAGGCTTGGATGAGTACCACAGGACAGTTTTTGCTCTTCTCTTTTGATTATGGAGGTTTGAAAGAGACTCATTCCAGTCCGTTTTTTCAGAGCTGGAGGGAAAGGTTACCTCTACGTATGTCCTTCTGACTGATTTCCATAGTGCACCTGTCCTTCCCTTACCTCTTGGATGTAAAGCGGTTGTTGAGTGGTGCCAGTAGAGGTCAAATATTGGTTGTAGTCTTTTCGTGCAAATTGTCAGCTTCTCATGAATTTTTTATTCGCACAGGGAGCGAGATCGAGGCGGAGAGTGGGGATGTTAGTGGATATGAAATGGCTGTGTACAGGCCCTGTGCTCATGTTGATCTTTCATGGTGTCTCTGTGTCAATTTTCATCTCTCCCTCTCTGTTCCACTGTGAATTTTATGTTGAATTCAATCTGTCTTATTGGGCAAACATGCCAGAAAAGATTTCCAAATATGTCAAAAGATCTGTAATGGGAGCCTCCTTCTCTCAGTATCTCACTCTTTCAGTCTACTCCCAACTCAGCTTCTTATTTACATCAGTCTAGAATGTATCGACCAATTGTCAGAGGATAAATACCTACACTTAGAATATCAGTACAAAATACTTACTTTCAACAAATTTATTGGCTTATCTATATCAATTAAAAACATATTCGGCATTTATAAAGCACAGAATTATTTTCAGAAATATTTAAATACCAAAATAAGAGGTGATTTGAGCAGGTTATACGAAAAAGCACTCCACCAGAAACTCCTCTACTCCTCTATTCTCCTCTATTTTTCTTCTTTTGCTCCACCATGCATGCTTGTGTGTGTTCTCTGCTGCCTTCTTGGCTTCCAGTCTGGCCGCTATTCAAGACCTCCTGCCTGGATTAACCTCCAAACAATGTAACAGAGAGGCTGGTCCCCCCCGCAGACACACGAACACAGACACATGCATGCATATGGCCAATTATCCCCAGCCTATTACGACAAATGATATTCCTCCTGCCTGTGTCTAATACCCCTTTTATATGCATCTGACCTATTCTTATCGGACTGCTGTCACAGGCTTATTTTTGCCAACAGCGTTGAGTTTGAAAATATACTGCGCAACCATAGAACTACACGAAATTGTATTACATATGAACCACATGAAGTTCAATGGGGGGACATGACCCATTCATAACGACCACCAACATTTTGACAGACTGATCTAAACCCACTTTCTGACAGGCGTACACAAACACACACTCAAGCCTGTGTCTGGTGTGATGACTTGACCCGGGGATATTAACCCAGATTTAGTGTAGAACATGGGTTGTACACCGTAACTTGATGTAAACAGCCTCTGGATGGTTGACCACAAGTTAGACAAGTGCTCGTGTACAAGTAGGTACATGTACGAGCTGTCTGCTGTTCCATCTATGTTTGACAGGACGGACTCTCATGCTTCTGAATGTCAGCGTGCTTGTAATGTAATGTCGCCAAGTGTATTAACATACTTAAGACATGCTTTGGAGAACATGCATGAATACACACTGTACATGCATGGTCTAATGAGTCCATGTGCATTCTTAAACTATCATGTCGCCTACTGTACCTTTCTATAAATACACTAATTTGCATACATTAGCTTGGTATGAGTGTGTGTGTGATACATTGTGTGTGTGTGTGTGTGAGAGAGAGAGAGAGAGAGAGGGAGATGGGGATAGACAGAGTGAGAGGCAGTCAGGAAGTCATTGAGGGCCCCTCAAGTCTAGTGGAATGCAGAATGGGGGGGATGGGCAAATGAGGTTTGGTCTGACAGAGAGGGAGAGACTTGGAGAGTGGGGTGTGGTTCACCGAATTTCGTGGACACACACACACACACACACACACTCGCTCTCTACAGCCTACTATATTTTTACAGTATGAATAGGCTCTCACAGATGTTCACTGTTTATATGGCCCTCATCAGCTCTGATTCAACCCTCCTTCTGAGCAGCTGCGCCAAGCACATATACACTTTGAACACACACACACACACACACACACACAAACGCACGCGTATACTAACAGGCTGGAACTTGCTATTTTTAGGCACAGCCTCGGGTGATGAGGAAGCTAAGAGTGCAGCAACAGGCAGAATATAGTCTTTTTTAAAAAAAGGGAAAAAATCCTCATTTGCCATTTTCACTGTTCATCTAACACCTTTCCTCTCCCTCCTTCATCCTGCCTGACTGGATGTAATATTCAGTCTGAAAGCTGATAGGGGAGGGGGTTCCAAAATGAGGCCCAAGCCCTTCCTCACCTGGTTTGGATAACACAGGCAGCGGGAGGAAAAAAAAACCTTTAAAATCAGCACTCTTACTCTGCACGCTCTTCAAAAATGTCTGACACTGACTTTTTACTGCCACTGTCTTATTCATTGGTCATCCTTAGTGGGTTTTTATCCTCAGTTAAAAGCAGTTGGCAGTGACAGTAAGAGCACAAGATCCCATCTGTATATATTTTTTGAAAGCCGACGCCAGTATCAGCGCCAATGCTTTGTTGACCCAATAAAACGGCTGAAGAAAAAAACGTGATGCTAAAACTCTCAGTAATATTGTGATATTCATGCGGCTTTGCATGTTATTGCATCAGCGTGCTGGGCCAGAATCGAACATTAGAAGTGGATGTCACCGCCGGATTTTTAAATTAGGGACATCAGCACAACGTAAACGCAAATTAAGTTATCTGTTTTCTGTGCGTCCTTGAATGGGGTCACTCAAATGATCAATCACTTTGTCGCAGGACTAAAATGTTGGTATTCAAACGAACTGCAGTTTTATAGAGTGATGCCAAAATGCAGACGCAGTCACTAGTTGATAGTCACACTGTGATCTTAGCTGTAGTGTAGCATAATCTTCAGATATACGAGAGAGAGAGAGTGATAGATGTGCTGCTTGTCAGCAGACATCACACTCAACAGCAACCAGAATCATTCAATCTAGTCACGAAATCAAGGTCTGGAAAAGTCTAGAATACTGAATTGGATAATGTGAAGGAAACCCGTGTCATGTTGCAAAGCTTCCTGCTCATGACTTGAAACTTAACTCCAGAAACAAATGACAGAACGTGACATATCAGATGCTTCTTAACAGACATGTTGTGGGTGTACTTTCATGTGTGTCCAGTTATTCTGCCAAATGTCCAGAGCTCTGCAGCACTAAACTAATAAAGAAATGTCTGTTTTCAGTGTTTTGAATTTCAATGAGGCTCAGATGCGTTCTGATCGGAGGGGGTGGGAGGAGTGGGGGTTAGGTAAAATTGATTTTCGGCTGAGTAAAAGCAGATGCATGAGAGCGAATGAGCGGGTACTGGCACACACACACACACACACACATGCAGAGCTGTCAGCAAGAATATGCCAGCACGTATGCACAATCACACACACTCACACTCAACCTGGACTACTCACACACTCTTCTGTATTCAGGAGGAAGGTTAATTGAAGGTTATAACTGGGGAGCTGAAGACGAGAGGCTTTCAGCAGTAACGTGTGTGTGTGTGCATGTGTGTGTGTGTGTTTCACCCCCTTTGCTTGCTCTGACCTCACCACTCCCCATTTCTTCCCCCCTTTTTTTTCTCACACTGTGTCCTCACCCAAAGCCCAGTTAAAATGTGCAGCCATGCAGATACCTACAATCTCATTAATTCAACCCATGGGCTATACTGCAGTGCTAGCTCTCTCTCCCCCCTTCTCCTTCTCTCATATGCAAACGCTTCCTCTAAAAGGTTAATATAATCTGCAGCTGCTGAGGTTAACTATCTGTGGATACACTCTTAAGAAATGATGTGTCAACACATCTCTCTGCCTTGCATCTGTCCGTGAATCTATTAATCTAAAAAGTATGCTACATAATGTTCTTGCTTGGTATTTAAAACATAGATGAGGACATTATTTAAAAAGTGGTGGTATCTGACAAACGAAAGGCGCCAAGGGATGAAAGTTATAATAAGGAAAGTTTGTTAAGTGCTCTGAGAAAAAAAATAACGGCGATAAATAGGAAACATAATGGATACAAGGAAAATTGAGATTCGAATCATCAGTTTGAGACCCCCCAGTGGACCGAGGTTTCATAAAGTCAGGCATATCCAAAGTCTGGCCCAAATCCCAATCGTGGCCTGCGGCTTGTTTCTCAACACATAGGCTACTACATGTGTCCTGCCACAAAATGTTAGCTAATCAGGCAAGTTCATGGTACATTTATTTCTGTATCTTGCAATGATATTAGTATCATAAAGTTTGTAGACATGTACCAAGTAGGAACAATGCAGGAGGAGCTAATATATTTCAATAAGCAGAAAGTAAACAGGCAAACAAACAGTTGCCTAGCGACAGGTGTTTCCTGTAAGGTAGCAGACATGGTTACAGCAAAGAAGCGTAAAGGCAACAAACAAAACTGGTCGCTGCTTTCAGGAGAGGTGAAAGTTAGATACTTTTACACTTTATTTTTTTTATAATTCAAATTTTTATTGGGTTTCTTTGGGGTGGTACATGACGGCTCTAGATGAGGTTCAAATGAGACATTCAGCCTTATCGAACAAAAATAATAAAAACAGGATAATAGAGATCTGTACAAGAGGAGGTACAGCACCAGTCTCAATCCACCAAAAAACTGTCAAAGTAATTAAATTAAATTTGAATAAATAAAGACATTAAAATTGATGGTGGAAATAATATATAAGAAATGAATAAATACAAAATAAATTTGTTTTTGTACTTTTACACTTCAAAATTTTATAATTTTATTTAAATAAAACCATAAGATGCAAGAATAGTTAATAGGTTTTTTTTTTATTTTTTTTATTTTTAATTTCTTTTAATTAAATGACGTGACAAAAATCGAAGACATTTTCTGTTACAAATGAACAAAAACCGGAATGGTTGAGTGAGTTTCAGTAGGCTTATCTTTGTCTAAACAATTTGGAATAGATGATGATACGGGTCAAATGTCACTCATGAATTTATAAAACATTTTTTTTAAAGAGGTATCCTGTTTTTCCATGTGCCCAAAACCTCTATTTTGGTGGTCTGTCTATGAGAAACTGTCCCTCAAATGGATGATCTGAGTTCAAAGTTGTTGAACATGGGAACCAGGGAAAGCCGTTGTCTAACTTCCTCTCTGCCAAAGTGATTTTAGCAACTAAGAATTGAATCCCTATAATCTCCAGTGGGACTGCTCTGTAGCCGACCTCGACTTCTGACCTCCCTGTGGAGTGAAAAAAAAGGGATACTTCCATGTAAGCATCAGAACAAGATAACCATCTCGTTATTAAATCTTCTATATACACATCGACTTCCTGTTGGCAGGGGCGGAAATCTTTCCGGGGACAATGCACTGAGGTGTCAAAACATGGCAGTCATTCTTTTTCCAGCTCTGGCTTAGCGTCGAGTCAACTGTTGGTGTGTCATTGTAAAGATACTGGATACAGCCTGTAAGCACTGGCAAGTTGTTTGCAGTGATTATTAAATGATGATGTATGTGGTGGAGACCGGTGTCGTTGAGGATAAAGCCCTTTCGTCAGTGTCGAGGATTGGCTTTATGTGATAGGAGGTTTTGATGACTCTGTGTGTGTGTCGCTGCTAATGTGTGTATATGCATAATAGCACTCTGTATTTATGTGTGTTTGTCCACGTGCATCCATATATGTGTGTGTGTGTGTGTCTGTGTGTGCGTGTGTAACTGAGTGACACTTGTGCACAGTAGCTCTTTGTATCAGTGTGTATTAGTCTTTTTGTGCATCCATGCGCCAGTGCGTGTGTGCACCCTTCTATCGTCACCCTCTCAGAGCCTCTCTCCCACACACACTCATTAAAATGTCATCCTAAGCAGGGCCATCTATTCTATCTGTGGAATGCAGTAGGCAGGGAGGGAGTGAGGCGGCAGCCATACTGAATTTCTGGAAAAACGGGGGGGCTGTGAGGGTACAAGGCATATTGTACTTTTTTGTCAATGTGTGTGTGTTTATGTGTGTGTTTGTAGTCTCATTTATTGACAGGATGTTTTCTGAAAAGCCGATGATCTGCCTCTATATACACACACTCCAAGAAAGAACTACAACAATAGTTTGTAGTAAACTGTTGTAAAACTTTAAATTAGCAGTTAATCGATTAGTTGATCAACAAATTAAATGGACAACAATTTTGATAACTGATTTATCATATTAAGTTATTTATTGAAATAACCAACCCAATGTCGTTCCAGCTTCTCCAATGGGAAGCTTGCAAACAAAACAAAATAAGCAATTTGAAGATGCTGTTGGGCGCTGGACCGTGTGATGGACACTTTCTATTTGCTGCGTTTTTTTCCTATATTATTTCATACACTTTTTTTTCCATTTAAAAAATAATTTGTTGTAGCCTTAATGTTCCCATAAAACTTGTGATGTCCTGAGGGTTGTCTATGTCCCTAGAACATTGACCCTAGAATAATACGTTGTTTGGAGGGAAGGGAAAATGACTCAATTAAGTATTGCGATTTTTTCCTTTACGATTTTGTAATATTTCTTTTTTATGTCTGTATCAGTATTATTCCAATGCAGAGGTGGAAAGACGTTGTCACTTTTATTTTGGTAACCTTATGTGACATCATATTTATTTCAAGAAAAACAAAGCCGATGTGAGAAAGCAGACAATGATGGACATTTCGAGGACACAGAGCTGCAGCTGCTCAACTAGGAACTCCAATTCAGCCAGCACAGCGCAAATTTCTCGCTCGATAAGCAAACTTTCTGACCCAAAACATGCTACAGCAGCTTCGGCTTCCTCTTCACCTGCGAATAGCCTCTTGGCAGCAGGAAGAGGCGGGGTGACTGCAGGACGGCTAGCTAACTAGCTAGGTAATAGAGAGTTAGCGGGAATGGGGAAAGGTGAGTCAATGCGCTCAATGAACATGACTTTACCAATTTAAATTCATTTTTAAAAAATCAATAAGTCACGGTCAGTGTTGATATTGTCGCAGCCAACACTAATATATGAGTGTATGGGAAAACCTGCAGCTTGATTAGCAGGGACAGCAAACTGAGGAGTTTACTTCAGCAGTCTTTTTTATTCATCATATTGTACGTGTAAATAAGTAATAATGTTTCTTTAATATAGTATCAGTCACAGAGCAAGGTCACAAAGTGCCTCACTGGAATAAAATAGTTAAAAATAAGACCATAAAAATGTTAGTTTACCACTTTTCTATACGGTATATGATGCTGCTGAAATACAAGTCAGAAAAACGGACATGATATGTGCTTTGTTTTTGGAAATATGTCTCATATACTTTCTCTAGAAGTGTATGATTCAACTTTTTCCCACTGTCTTTTGTTAAAACGTCAACAAAACTGCAATAAAAATCACAATACATATTGAATCTGCACCCCATCATAGTATTGAATCAGGAGATAAATATACCATCTCAGCCCTAGTGATTTGTAATATCAATATATAAAGACACATTTTAAACCACTATAGGAGAATTGTAAGGATATTCTTGGATGTACCCTTGGAGATACAAACTGCACACTAGAAAGAGCCTGCTGCAAATTAAATATTGAATACCCCTGAAACACATTTGTAGGATTATTATAGAAATACTATTGTGAAGCCATAGCAGATAAGAAATACCTGAAAATAGATACAGCTGCTGCAAACTCTACTCAATACAGCCGATTATTGTTGTATGATTTGAATGGGAACTTCACATGAGAGCTGTTGTAAGACTCCCACTCGCTCCTGCCTCCTATCTTTTTCTCTCTCTCCCTCCCATTTCCCCCAAACCCTTCTATTTCCATGGTAAACAGACAGATGAATAATTTAATCATGATCGATTCGTTTGTTTCGGGCTCAAATGTCAGGGTGTCATTTGATAGCTCCCCACCCCTTCGCCCACCACTCTACCCGCCTCCTCGTTACTCCGTGGGGCCAAACAGCAGGCTTTCCTGCCTTTAATGATGATGAGGAGGAGGATGCCTCCCCGTCACTGAAACGTGTTTATTGAAAGCATCGCTGTTTGGTTTTTGCACTCATCTGTCTTTCACAGTTGTTTGCTGCTCTGTGTGTGTGTGTTTGCTCCTGCTGTGTGTGTTTTGCTTTAACTACATTTCGATGGTACAAGTGTGTGTTTTTAACCGAGCCTAAAAGATTCAACTGTGTGTGTGTCTATTCTGACCCCGACGCGGTTAGCATTGCTGTGTGAAGACCAGTCACCATGTTGTTATTTTCTTCTCTTCCTCTGCTCGTGGAGAGCAAAGGAAGCCTGGCAGACAGGGGGTGGACGGAGGGAAAGAAGTAGAACAAACAAGAGAAGAAAAAAAAAGCAGGCAGATGAGTGATGTTAAGATGAGAAGAAGGGGAGAGGAGGATGGGGATGGAAAGCAGGAAGTTGGAAAAACTAAGGAAAACAAGTGATTGTCAAAGGAATTAAGGGAGGGCATGCAGAGCAGGAGGGGGAGATTGAATGACAACATTTATAGAAAAATAGGTGGAGAAAAAGAAACACAGAAGAGTGTAAACATGAAACAAAAAAGCCCGAGGTGTACTTGCTGCATTACTGCATCAAACAAAACAACATGTTTGTGGAGAAAATCAAGCACATTACCGCCAGAGCCTGATTAAACCATGAATAAAATATAATTCATTTAAAATATCACATGATTGGTTGCCTTCCCAGTTGCTTTGTGGGAACAAGTCTCTGCTGTTTACATCCAAAGCTGCAGTAAGTAGTCACGCACTTTTTTGGTTTAATTTTGAGCGAAATATTTGTCGAGGGCCACGTTAAAACTACGGCAATGGACAGAAGGACAGAAACCTCACAACTCCTTGTAGCAGACGTTATTAGGTGGAGTGTATTTTGCTTTCTTTGGGACAGAAAGTGGTAATCGATAGATTCCTTCCCTTCTTCATGTTGTCTTTACCTCTGCAGCAAGTATTCACATACGCAATAATTTGTTCAGTTCAACTGTTGAGCAAGTAAATATCAAGTTGAAGGTGACCTAAAGGGACCAGAGGACTAGTTTTTCTTCCAGAAATGGCTGTTTTTTAAGTGAGAGGAAACACATTCATGCTGTGTGGATGGTACTGTTACATTCCTTTGATTTTTTAAAATTTATTTATTTATTTATTTATTTATTTATTTTATTTTTTTTGTGGATGTTAAGTTTTAGGTAGGTGGCTCGTGCTTATCTGTTTAGCCAAGATGACAGGTTATCAGTGTGATGACTACACAAACAAACCAGAGAAATGAAATGCATTACTTCCTGTGCATCAGAAGATTTTCACCAGGAAAGAGGTGCCAGACAGCCAGAAGAGGATAGAGCTGAATCTCTGTCAGTTTGCGGAAGTGGCAAAACGGATTAATTTGCAAATGTGGCTAAACAGTGGAAAAAAATAAATACTAAATGCCCAAGACTGGCAGCACTGCAGGCGTCTCCAAACACGGGGAGACAGAGTAAGAGTGGAGGTAGGGTGAAAGAGAGAGCGGTGAAAACAAATGACAGTGAGTGATGGAAAGAAGATAATAAGGTAATGAAAAAGAGGAGCGAGAGAAAGTTGAAGTGTGTGTGTGTGTGTGTGTGTGTGTGTGTGTGTGTGTGTGTTGGGGGGCACAATAGCCCCTGTGTTATCTGCTGAGGCTGATGAGGGAAGAGGGGGCAGCTGGTTCACATTTCCATGGTGCAGGGAGATGGCAGCCAGCTGCACTACAGCTCTGAAGTAGCCTGCCCCTCGCACGCACACGCGCACGCGCGCGCACACACACACACACACACACACACTGTCACTATGGTGGAAAATGCTGGATATTGCTGTTGTGGCTCTGGGTTCATTCATGAGTCGACCTGGCTACGAGCTATGCTGCAATGCCCAGGTGACTGAGGCGGCCTCATGGGACCTTGTTAGTGACAAACACAAACAGTCGCCATACACTCAGTTCAGCCCACATTTGATTTCTGGGGCACGGAGCATTCACCAAATGAGACATTTTGTTGCAAAACTCTAACCATTGTTTATTTGTGTGAAATAACTTTCTGAACTTTTTTTGTTTAGTGTCTCTAAAACATGGATGATTCCGTCTGATGCTGTCATTTCATTAATGAAGTTATGCACTGTGCTTTTAAAGCTCTTAATTGGCTTTAGGTGGATGAAACAAGCAACAAAATCACCCAGTTTTATATGTTTTGTCATTTTAGCACCCTCTAGAGAATGACATAATGGTGTAATAACAATGACAAACGTCATCATCACAATCATCATAATCTTAGAGGAAAACATGATCCGCACTGTTCTAATTTTTTGTCTCCCTGTGCTTGTCTTTCTCTTAAGCTTTTGTTTTCGCCTTTCTCTCTCTCATACGCCTTGATCACACTCACAGTCTGCATGATTTTCGTGTAGACAGTCTGTGCTGTCACACATTTGGTGTGGACATCTGTGCAAGTCCAGGCAGGTGATTTACACGGACCTGCCTCATTGGGCTGTTTACCTTGGTGAAAAATTGATGTTTCTGGCTTCATGAAAATTTCCATCCCGTTTATATAAGAGCTTACAGTACTGGTTAATCAAAAGTGTAGGTTACAGTGATATACTGTATGAAATAATGGACGTAGCTACCTTAACAACACCCATGGGTTTGTTGTACCAGAATGTAAACAAGTACACAAATCAACTACACTGAAACTCGCAGCATTCACAGACAAAGCATTTGTCTTTTGCTGGACACATTTCCCCCACAAATACAACATGCTAATGTTTTTAGCACAAGCCTATGGCATTTTACATTGTATAAATTAGCCTAGCGACAAGCAGAGATTTCCTCTGCTCATATGAAGCCAGGATAAATAAATCCCTGAAGGATAAATCACACACAAGATTTAAAATGCTATCTTTGTGGAGGCTTTATTGTCTTCACAATTTATTCCTTCTTATCTCTGAAATTAAAGTAAATAAAAGCTTTGTGTCCACTGAGGGAAATGGTTTCAGCTTACAACAATCCCTGCAAAGTATACCTTTACATGTTCAATAATAGTCGTAAGTTAATGCGGTGTTATTTGTCTGATTGGACAAATTCCTTTGTAAAGCCTTTTAAGAAAGAAAAAAATATCTATCTTTATATTCAAACATCTTGAAATATTGAGACATTTATCTTTATAGCCCAATTCTGCTGCACATAAATTATGCTTTACTGAGCTTGGAATGAGCCACGATGTTAAACCTATAGTTTGCCGGGGGCCCTGGGTGGGTTTTGGGCTTTGTCTTGTTGACTTTCAAGCCTCTCATTTTGTGTCATTGTCTCTAATTTACCTCAGAGGCTTTCCTGTTATCATGCCAGCAAACACAGCGCTGAAATGAGGGATGAAAGGGTAATAGAATACTGATTAATTTTATAGTACCTGTTAAGCTGCTGTGTGTGTGTGTGTGTATGTACAAGGGATAAGTGGATGGGGTGAATATACCCAGGTACATTGCATAACACACAGAACTTGCACATATTTGTGCATGTGTGGGTATTCACATTAGTGCACGTGATAGTAAAAGCCGTATTCATGCACAGTGACACACACTCATACACATTGACTCTAGAGAAGACAGAGGAGGGGCGGGTTGACCAGATGGAGCAGCCTGCTTCTTGCTGAGCGAGCTTGACGACAGCTGAACAGCTTGAGGTGTACCGGAGTGGCAGGCCACAAGCACACACACACTCACTCACACATCATACACACGTATACTGTACATACAAATACATTGACACACTGCCCCACACACACTTACATTTCTGTAGACTTGTCATAATGTCACACACATGTGCTCGTTTGAACATGCTCAGAGAGAACAAACACTTGAACTGAAGTATACACACACTCCGTTTCACATTCCATCACACAAGGCCTTCAATCAGGTCCCATTTACGTATAATCAAGAGCTATAGTGTCATGGGTAGTAATGGCTTTTTGGCTCACTCCCTGTCTAGCCAAGTGCCTAAAACCGTATTGTTTCTCATGATAGCCACTTCCTTCTTTCTCCCACTCTCCCTATCTTCATTTTCACCTCTTCTCCCTCCTTCCCTCCTCTCCTTCTCCATTCCTCCCTCGCTACGAATCGTGACTCTCCAGTCAGCCTATTCCCTTAGCTGTGATTAGGGGCTTTGGATTCCAGCCTGCATGCATTTCAAGGCCCGGAGGCTTTGGAAAAACCAGCCGTCTTTTTCAGTCCAATAAAGAACGGCGAGTGAGGGTGATCCAAAAATGCGAGGCGAGCAAGCGAACGACTTGTACACAACTCTTATGGTGAATAAGCAAAACAAAAAGAAACATAAAAAGCTCGGGAAAAAAATGGGCCTCCTGGTTGAATGAAAGCCAGCACTCTGCCCGGCGCCAAAAAGATGAGCAGCTTGGTGGTATGGCAGCCTGGCATGGATGTCATCTTTTTATGCTTCTTCTCAATTTTTGTTCACTCTGTCACTCTTTTTTCCCCGCGATTAATTGCCCTGGTGTTTTTGTCGCTGGGACTCTTTAACATTTCCCCACTGTGTTTTTGAGCTCCGCCGCCCTGATGTTTTGATTTTGTGTTGTTGATGAGCCTTCAGAGGCAACTTGTCATTTTGGCCTTGTTCAGATTGACAGCCCAAATTGGGTTTTTTGTTTGTTTGTTTGTTTGTTGGCATATCCAAATTGTATCCAGATTGATTTTTAGAAAGTCTGGACAGCCCCAAAAACACATGAAATGCGATTTTTGCAAATGTGATCTAAACCACATTTGGAGGTGCCTTGAAATGTGATTCCAATCAAATTTTTACAAAGGCATCTCAGTCTGGATACTCCGCCCACTTGAATTGGATTTCAAAGTGTCTTTTGCATCACTTGAAACATGACACAACAACGATGTTAAATCTAGAGAGATGGAAGTGTTGAAAAGAATGCATGCTGCCACTAGCAGAGTGCTCTGGAAGACAGCATGGGAAACATCCGTCCGTGAATAGACGCAGCAATAAATTGTCTGGTGGTGTTTTGGAGGGAGGCTTCTGTGTAGACAAAGTGGGAAGAGGGAGAGACCTTTGCTTTTATACTTCCGCCTTGGAAATCCATGTCACCAGCACATCTACATAGATACTGACACCAATGTTGTTGCCAAAGCAACCTATGCAAATAGGTTGGATGTCTGGATACTCAAATCTGATCACTGGCAGTGCAGACAGTCTGCCTTTAAGATCTGATTTGAACAAGAAATCTGATTTGCCCGCAGTCTGAACATAGCCATAGCCTCCACCATGAACACCAGAGGCCCTAAAGAGTGTGTGTTTTCATTCCACCTCTTACACAACAACAACATCAAGTGATTTCCCCGTGTTCGTGACCTTGATTGGATTTGTGTGTTAAACAAGCTCATTTATCTATGTCGCATTTCATCACAAGCACGTTTTGAAAGACTGAATAGACGCAGAGAAAAATGTCTAATTCAGGAGTCAGGAGGAGGAATGTTACTAATCATAAAAGTAATACATTTTCACACTTTCCACGACATAAAAATGGCCATAAAGGAGAACACTTTGCCAGTGAGGATGATTCCTTGGCAAAGACACACCATGGAAAATGGCCACTGGGTGCGCTCATAAATGACAAGACAATGGGAGAAATAGTTTTGTGTCTTCTCTTGGGAACCGGCTGTGGCTTGGCGTCTTCCACAGTTTGGTGTTTACCTCCTGACAGCTCCTTAAGGGAGAATCACACGATGAGGATGCACACTGTGGAAAGAGCTAACAACATAATGGGCAACACCAGTGGCCAAAACCAAACCAAAATGTTATCAGACATGAAAATCTGTCTAGAGACTTGACATTAAATTGAAACCATGCTTGAGCCTGGAGTGACACTGTAAAAAATGGTCATCCATAACTGGATTACAATAGAAAACATGTATAGTGTGACATAAGTGGCTTCTTCCATCCCACGCAAAGTCATGGGCCAAGATTCTGTCGGTTGTCTCTGGCTGGAGTAGCGCAAATCACTGAAACTGAAAGGTTTCTGGTTTAATCCTGAGACAGGAGGTCTGTTTGAGCCGCAAACTGCTGATTCAAGGGCAGCAGGAATTACTGTATCCGCCATCACTGCCAAAGTGCTCTTGAGCTAAGTGCCCGATGCCTAAACTGCTACATGAAGCACTGACTCTGCAGTGTGAGCCCTCCTCTCTCTCAACCTCTCTGAGTATACATTGTTCTTCAGATCACTGTCACTGGCGGTGGCTCCACAGCCTTGTCTGGGGCCAATATGATACATTCATCTGTCTCCATTAAGTCTGTAACCCCCCTCTCCACACACACACACACACACACACACACACACACACATCTCAGACCCCCACTGCCTCCAGCCCGTCCCTCCCACGGCTTCATCATCAGCATGTCAGACTCATCCGTCGATCAGACTCATCTCGCTCTGGATGTGGTTTCGCCTGGTGTCTCTGTGTGTGTGATTGTGTTTAAAGGAGCAGGGGTGTGGTCTCCCTTCTCACTCATGTTTTCTCTCTTACATTCTGATTATGGATATAAACAATGCCTCTCTGTCTGTCTGTCCTCCTTTCCAGCTACTGCCACTCTCCATATGTTTACATGTGCCTGTGTACATATGTGTGTGTGTGGCTCTTTGGCTCTGTAAGCGTGTCCTTTTAAGTTAGAGCAGGAGAGTAGAGATATCTCTCCCCTCCTCTCCCTCTGTCTGTCTGTCTGTCTCTGTCTCTCTCCCCTTCACTCCGTGCAGCGTGCCACACAGCACAACAATACGCAGCATGGGTGTGTAAAGTGGTAAAATGACAAACACAGAGGAAATAAAAGACAGCGAGACGGAGAGAAAGGGGTCTTGTTTATGCATTAGTTGCAGGACTTAAAAGCCCCCCCACCCACTCTACCACCACTTAAAATCAGCGTGGGTACTGCAGGCGGAAAAACAAACAAACCCGGTACCCCCTACCCACCCCATCTCGACTGGGGTGTTGCTGTTTTGAATACCGCGGAATAAATTTGCCTTTGTGTTCTGAAGCCTCCCAAAAATATGACATTTTGTATGCATACCATAGCATGGCTGTGACTCATACACACACATATATAAGGTGTCGAAAACCATCTCATGCACATGCTCAGAGTTAAACCAGGCAGGGATGGATGGCTGAAGCTGCCCCGCTGTGAAGGAATTTATGGTGTAAAAAAAATATAAAAAGAGGATTTTAAGAGGTTTACCAGCTGTTTGACCTCTCACCTTTGACCCCAACCACCCTCCTCAACTCCCAACCCTTCCTGGGCACTCTGAAACTCATTCTCAAGGCAACAGCACAAAGAGACAGGGTGTGGTGGGGGCATAAAAGAACAGTGGTGGAGTGAAAGGGCCAAAGGAGGGCTACTTGAAGGAGTCATTGCTGACTTTGTAGTGAACATGTGAGAGACAGAGGCATTAAACACACTTCTGAGTGGCCTCTGTCCGAGCTTCTTCTCAGATACTGAGCACGAGCGCGTTTCGTGGAAACTCCACCATGCTATCATCACCGCCCTTCGCCTGGCTTTTGCCCACGCGCATACCCGTCATGCACAATGACCTTCTGTCTGCCACACAAACAAACTCTTTATTCCGCCGGGTGGGAGGAAAGTAAAGCCAGTTCACAACAGTGGCTCTGTGTTTCAATAATTTAATGTGGAGGAATACATTAATATGGATCATGCCACATTATTACCTCCCACTGAATCGCCCCTCCACCCATACAGCATCTGCCAACCACTGGCTAAATTGCTCAACAGGTCACATGAGGCATTGTGAGCGTCAATGGTCGGCCAAAGGACATGGGATTTTCATCGCTTGGTCCTCCGATGGTTATCTACAAACAATGGGGGAGTTTTATGGGGGCTTTTTAAAGTCATGTGTTTCCCAAAACACAGTTAGTGAGATTGTCTGAATATGTGGCGTTTCTTTTGATCTGTTATTGCAGTTGGCAGTAATTTGAAATCAAGATATGTGGAGTCTTAGTACCATCACATGGCAAGCTACTGTGTGGTGACGTGACTGCCCATGCTGACCGGCTTTGTCACTTGCTATGATCAGGAAAATTAAATTATTACAGTCAGATTTGGATTATAACTTCTATTCAGGCTTTAAAATGCAATGTAGATGCAAAATTCATGTTTCCCACTATAATGTGTTGCTCTTGTCCTTTTGCTTGTAAGGATGTGTTTAAGTGATCTCCGCTCGGATTTTTAAGTAGAAAGTCCCGAGTCAAAGTGTCACATTTGCCGCTGTCTGTTCCGTGCGGCTTTTTAAAGTGGTTGTAAAAAACAGTTGTCTTTCCCAGGCTTTCAGTGGTAGCGCTGGTGGTGGGACCATGATGGGTGGACTGACAGGCAGAAAGACAGAGTGTGGGTCAACCTCGCCATCTGTCTCTGCTCTTTACAATGCTGTGTGATTGACAGGGGTACAGACACTCCCCTAACCTCCAGCCCAAACAGGATCTAACCACAGCCTGCTGCACACAAAGTTTCACAACACTAATTGCTATGGTAGCATGTTTATCATCTTTCTTGTACATTGGACCATATAATCAGATCCAGTCACTTTAATCAAGCGCAGTGAAAATGCAGCAATTTAATGTCATTTTGAAAACGAGTGCAGAGGCATACTACAATATTATGAGTAAGCAACTTAATTCCAAGCAGAGTCTTCTATATGCCTTCTGCTGCACTTCCTTGCTTGATGGTGGTGGGAATGTAAATTTCTAGATCAATAATTTTCATGTTCACTCCTTCCTTTAGTCAATAATCAGATAATAGCACAAAGAAGTGCAAATTAAAATACACCTTTCCCAATCACACATGGAAAAAGTTCAATCTTAGAGACTCTGGCTAACACAGCAAGGTTACTAAACACTACTTAGCCAGCTGATGGGCTTTGGCCCACTTTCAGAGGCAAATTACCAGGATTAACTCCATTTTCAATTAATTCCCTGAAAAAAAGGAGTCTGAAAAAGATGACCACCCTTGATGAAGAGAGGGGTTTGTTATCAACAGAGCCAGTAGAGATTTCCTCTTTGTGTTTGAGTGTGTGTTCCTGTATCAGCGTGTCCTGACAAAAGGAGCCTCAGATATGAGCCCTGAGAAAGCAGCCGTGCTTCAGCAAAGGTTGCGGGCTCATATTAGATGTAACTAAATGGTCATTGCCAAAGCAGGTGTGGGTTACATTTGGAAATCTGAGTTTGAAAAGGCACAGATTCCACCTAATTTGTGGCATGCTGCTGGCTGAGAGCCACATCTGTGTTTAAAAAAAAAAAAGTATTTTTATTTTATTTATTTTCCACTCTTGGAAATGTATGAAAGGATGATGGCACTTTTAGGGGCATAGAATGTCGGTTATCCATCATTGACTCTCGCCAGATCAAAAGCCTCTCAGGTCTACAGATGTTGAATGACCCATTTTTAATCTCAGGTCGTTAAATATCAACTGTTTGCCCCTTAAGTGTTTCTGTGTGAAGCACAGCTAAAACACATCATAAAACGTGGTTGAATGTTGTGAAATGGTCGCAGTAAGGTACGAACAACAAAACTACTTGCTCATTTTTCGAAAAACAAAACTTAAAATAGGTACATTTGTCATGTAATAATAACATAACGTAACATCAAAATGTCACGGTTTGTAAATTATGTACCATTACGTTGACTTTTGGTGTCACACGGGACACAAACTGCGGTTTTCTGAGTGAAAATCTTGTTTGGTTTGTCCCATCCACCACCCTTCCTTCCTGACGTACGCAGTCTATCTCGCTTTTTATACTGCGTCAGTTGCTTTCAGCGTCAAATATTGCTGCAGATGGGTTTATATTGGAGTTAGCTGAAAGCCCAGTGCATCTCATAGACATGCTTAAGGGCCTTTAACATCAATATCACATGCCAAGGGGTGTGACAAAGAGTCAGTATTTAATGACCTGGGCATGACAAAGGGCCGTATGATCAGTCACTATAGTCAGCAGAAGAATTTTTAGATAATCCAGGTTTCATTTCTCTCATTTAAAACAGTGTTTCTTCCATTATATTAAACAGAAAATTAAGACTCGTAGCTGTCAAACGTCCTTGATGGCTCTGTGATACAACATTCCTCTCTTATTATCTGCCATGCTTAATTTATAGTGTAAATACCACAATTTAGTGATGTTGGATCCCTCTTTAGCATGCTAAATGTCCTTACATGACAAGCACTGAGTTATTACACCGAGCTCTCTTGTTACACTGTGCTTTTGTTTCAGAAAAAGATTCACACTCGATGTTCATTTTCTGTTTAAAAAGACTTTTCATTCAGATTTTTTAACTTTTTAAAGCAAAGGGCCAAAGATAGCTCCAGTTCCACTCAGTTGTGAATTCTCTTCACACGCCAGCAGTCATTTTGTTGTGTAGGTGTCACACTTTTTCAAATGGTATACATATCTCATTTTGGAAATGAAACTTCTCAAACCACACAGCAAATGTTTCACGGTGAGCCCTGCCAATTACACAGAGGAGGTTTTGGAGACATTTTCTAAACACCCTGGTCTGCCAGTCTTTCCCTCCTCCGCCTCCTCGTCGATCACTTAGAATAATCTCATTCCCCCCATCCGCATCCCATTTCCAGAATGAATATGAAGCGTTCTTCCCCAACTGTCCCAGCCGCCCTTCAAACCCCCCCTTGGCAGTTTTTAAAGGGCGCTCAAGCCTCTGGCCGGTCTGTGCGATGCTCGTCAGGCTCCATTGGCAGATGGCCAAACACTGATGTCACCCCTCCTACTTTACCCAGTTCTCCTAATCACCACAGTCTCTCTTGCACACACATACACACCACATCCCCAACAAGCTGCCCCTTTATTATCAAGACCTGTCTCACTCCCTGTCTCACCTCCCTTCCAACTGTGACCTGTACTGTGTCCTATAATTAAATGCCTCCCCTGTATGTAATATGTAGCAACCCTTCCCAGACTCTTCCACTCCAAGGTGATGGCCATCACAGACAGTGCCACCTGTAACCTTTGGTCGTTACGACTGTGGCAGCCAGCGCGACAGACCAGGAGAGGCAGAAAAAAAACAAGTGTTCCTCTTTGTGTGTGTGTGTTTGTGTGTGTCTGGATTTCGTCTGCCAACTTGTGGCGTCACAGTATGGCGAGGTTACACAGGAGACAGATAGTGTGTCACCCCTCGGTGGTAAACAAAATGGCTGTGCAATAAAGTCCGCATTTAGGAGGTCAGCTTGCCGCCCAAGCCTCCCAGCTGCCAATCCGTTCGCCCCCGCTGCACGACCCTGATGCTTGCTGCTGTGCACTCAACCTCAACCGAGGTGGATTTCAGCTAAAAGCCTCACAGCCCTGGGTGTTTATTGGAAGGACAGTGCAGCCTCATAATGCTCAGAGTAAACCCATTTCCCGCCGATCGAACTCAGGGCAACACCTGGAGAAAAACAAAAGGTTGAGATTCAATGGGCTTCTGGTAATTTGGTCTCAAATCTTTTTGTAAACCTCCAGTTCTTTTTGGAGGTAGTCAGACACAATAGTCTGTCATTTTTTTCTTCAAAAAGCTATGAAAGCTGCCTGAACATTGATCAGACAACAAAACACTGATGATTCTGAGCTTTTAAAAAAAACAAACAATTTTAAGTCTCGGGCTGACTCGTAACTTTAAGAGCGACCCCTAACATGCTACACTTTAATGCCAAGTCATTTTACAAGAAAAGCTGGCAACTTCTGAGTAGAAAAAGAAAATACTTGATCTGGTTTTGAGCAGTGCTTTGCAGCAAAATCTCTTCTTAGAAGGCAAACAGGAGCTCAAAAGGCTCATAAAATCCCTGAGAAAGGTTACGCTGCTCCCAGGGGGATAGCAGATGGCCGACACAAGGTGTCTCTGAGGTGTCAAGCACCATTTCTGGGTCTTGGAGGTTGGGAACAGTTTAGGGCAAAGGCTCATGGGAAAGCTACCCCAAGGAGAGGTTGCTAGGGCAGGGCACTTTGCAATCTCTTAATGAGGTCACGACGGAGCAGTTTTCCCTACCTATGCAAACAACTTTCAGTTTAGGCAAAAAAAAATGTGATCATGCGTTGCCAAAACAGAAGAAACACCACACCCTCAGGGGTTAGTTAAAAGTTAAAATATCAGTCTTTGATTTGATTGTTGCTGGACAGTCTTCTTCCAAGGACCAAAGACATTTGAGTCACATGTTTCACAGATTCTGAGTTGCCCATAATCAGGAATATTAATATCTTTGCATATGTCTGTATTTTGATATATTTATCACCAGAAATTGTCAAACCTGGCTCTGATTTCTGTCCCGAATATGTCAGACATGCAAGGTCTCAGAGATAGTTTCATTACCTGTTGCATGTGTGCAGTTTATTCTGCTGTTGCATTGAATGTAAGCCAAAGCTAAATGCTTAAAATCTTAGTGTTACAGACAATATCTTGCAACATGTATGTATATTTATCTCGCGTAAGCTCCTCTCTTTCCACCTGGGCATCCCCATCCACACGCTGGTTACCGACAGGTGTGCCTTGTTTTAAATTCCTCTGACACGGATCTCTCAGGATGGAGTGGATGGCAACGAAAGAGTGAAGCTGGGAGGTAGATACACACTGGGGCATTTACATAATAGTCCTGCAGTTCCATGCAAATTCATGTGATTCCCTACCAAACATCTGCAATGCAAGCATAGTTTAGTATGCATGAGTTCGAGGGGGGGGGGGGGACGGGGGAAGGAGAGGGAGGAAATGAAGGAGAGGAGGGGAGGGGGATCCGATGGAGAAAAAGAAAACAGTGATGGAGGATTTGAAGGACGACCAGTTTGATCAGAGGGATATATTTAGAAGCTAAACTCACCTTTCCTCTCACACACATACACACTCTTTCTCTCATATACCGCCCATATGTCTCTCATCATTTACATAGCTTTAAGGTATCACAGGACAGGGTGCACTGGGTTGGGTTTTCCCTTTATGTCCTCACTGTGGAGTTTGTCTTAAGATGTAGTCAATAATCAGATGCAGAAAGCTGAAAGGGTGCAGTGAGTGAGGGAAAGAGAGGGAAACCTTACCAGTGACACATGGAATCAATACTGTTAGGATTTCAGCATGGTGAAAAACAGATGGTTGCTATAGACTTGTTTTATAGCTGAGATTGGGGTGTGTGTGTATTTGTGTGTCTGGGTATATCTCTGCTTTTCACAAAGACACACACACACACACATACTCTAAATTACTACCTACTGTTTGCCAAATGCACATATGAAAACAGATAAGTACCCATACAAACTGCTCCGCACTTATTTATGCATACATAAATGCACATATACATACATATACAAATACATACTAATAAATATATGCACATAAACATGCATGGACAGAATTGTTCACTGAGGCACTAATACCAACCTACACACACACGAAAATTACCTGGTCATAACACATATGGACACACTGGATGGACCTGCTTCTTACATTCCTGTGTTGTTAGTCTTCTGTAGGGTATGAATCAATGAAAGGCAGTAAACTGGTTGAGGTAAGAGCCTGTAACTCGGGGCTGGCGCATAAAAACTTCATCTAAGGTAAAAGACTGCAGAGGGAGAGACAGCGGCTGAAGGCTGAACATAAACAGCAGCCAGCAAATAGCAGAGTTAAGAGAGGGCCATGAAAAAGGCAGTATTTGCTGGAAAATTAGTATTTTTTCCATCATCCCACAACAGAAAGCAGCGCTGGCTTATTTTCGTGACAATCTCCTACTGCATCAGCCTCGTACCTTTTGTCTTTTAAATCAAAAATCGATGAGAAAGAGTGATTCTACGTGGAGACTGGAGGAAGTGTTGCTTGCCTGGAATATACACACAGAAAATTACATGTCATTACACCACAGCCAGACAATGACTGTTGTTGGTAGTTTGGAAAGGTCAGAGCACTGAGCTGTACGATCTAGCAACCAGTAGCAGCTGGCGTTATGTTAGCCATTTATATCAACAACACTACATTACTCATCACAAACAAACTCAATCAACTGCTGTCATACTTTTGCTGATACTGTGTCAAGTCCCATATTCAAAGTTTCAGGTTTCCCTTTTCACTCAGCAGCAACCCACAGGGCTCAGTTAGCAATTCTTAGCAGTTAGCTAAAGCCATAGACCGTAGATAGTGAGCAATGCTAACAGGACTAAGCAAGTAGTCTATATCTGAGTAAGTGCTACTTTAATCTAAAGTCTGTTTTTGTGGTCAGCTGGATGATATTATGGATTTTCCTGTGGCAATCTAATGTTAGGTTATCAATGTAGCTTTAGTAGCATTAGCTAATTGACAGTAACATTAGCCACGTAGTAAGGCTGGGCGATATGGACGAAAATTCATATCTCTGTATTTACAGGCTGACTGACGATACAGTATATCTCGGTATTTTCTATGAAATGGGCAGCATTTTTTCAGTTGCAAGTCAAAGCCAAATTTGAGATGTCACAAGCAGTTTTATGATAACAGAATGTGATCAAAATAAAATGCAAAGACAGAGATTTTGTTCCCTGTTTGAAAATATGCAGCTGCACAGCAGTTACACCTCCAAAATACTGGTTGACGGCAGGGTTTCTGTGAAGTGCTGTAAAGTTTAGTTGATTAAAAACACACCTAAAATACACATTAAACATGGCTTAACTGCGATAATTTCAAACACAAATACACAAATTGGCTACATTATAATTTACAGATTTAAAGATACAAGCCTATGGCATTTTACACTGTATAAATAAGCCAAGCGGCTAGCGGACTTGTCCTCTACTCATATGAAGCCAGGGACAACAGCAACATTTAACAAAGGTAATGTTACAAATTTCGGCCCTATTACAGCTCACAAGGTTCACCTACAAAACAGCTGTCTTGTGCTAAGCACGTTTTCCAAACAAATACAACATGCTAATGTTATTAGCACAAGCCTATGGCATTTTACATTGTATAAATTAGCCTAACAAATAGCGGAGATTTCCTCTAAAATGCTATTTTGTGGGGGCTTTATTGTCTTCACAATTTATTGTTTCTTTAAAGTAAGAAACAAAATACATATTTAAAAAAAAAATTAAAGTAAATGAAAGCTTCCTTTCCAATGAGGGAAGTGGTTTCAGCTTACAAAAATAGGAGGTCTGTGTTGCCACGAGGTGTAGTTACATTTATGGGGAGGTGCATGTCAGGTTACGGCTCTAAAAAGTGTTGCTGGAGAACTTGTGAGTGAATCAGTGGGGTGGAGCTGTGCGGAGAGTGTGAGAGAGGAGACATTTACACTGCTATGCGTCATGTTATGCAACTTGACCCTATATTGATATAAACAGTGTTGTCTAAATTTGTGTCTTGCTTGAAAATATATCGATATATCGTACATAGTTGTTATCGCCCAGCTGTATCACTTAGAAGAGATGGATGTTTCTTTTTGTGCTTAATAGGGGTGGGCCATATCATCCTGTTCATGACAATACTGATATGTTTTTTAATATAGAATGAAAATTGATATCTTTCTTATATGTTAGCTTTGACTAGAACGGTAATAAGTTGGTAGAACAGTATTCTCAGTTTCCTGATTTGACACCTTTGCCCTTCTCTAAGACAAAAACACTCACATATCTTCCTCAAGTAATTACCAACTTGTTTTATTTCAAAATGAGTTTAAAAAATGCCAAAGTGGCTCTCAAATAAGTGGCATTAGTGGTATTTTAGAGTAATTTAAAGACCTCGGTCAGGCTTTTGTTGTAGGCGGAAGGCATTGAACAAGAACACTGATGTTATGTCATTAGTGGCCCTTGTTGCAAATAATGTTCCCATTTAAAGAAATTAACCTATATGGGCCTCAGCTCATTTTACATGACCCGTGTGCCCTTTATAAAAATAATGATAGTTAATAGTAATTGTGTTCGGCTGGACATTTCACTCACATGAACTGCTTGAGTCATAGAAGGATTAATCGCTCTCAACCAGAGGTGGAAAGCCTTTTGTGCTAGATTTTCTTTGCAGAAGCCACGCTGAGCTACCAGCATCCTTCAATCTGAGTCTGTACAATTCTGAATGGGCTCAAATGTTGTTGGTTTACTATAAAAGAAAACCTCTGCTCTTCCAGTGACATTTGGACGGATTTTTCGAAGGCAGTTTGCCACAACCTTCTCAAGTTCCTCGCAGTGTACCGGGGCCAGTACCCATCCTTGGAGAATTAAAAACATCCTTTCCGTGCAGCAGCAGGGAGTCACTGTAAACAGGGCCTGTCAGAGTCCCGGAGCCAAAAATTAGATGTTGTTGATACAAACACACTCTAGAAACCAAACAATGCATGAAAAATGTACTCCTGCAGAATGTCCAACTTTTTTTAGGGAGGGGGGGACTAGACAAACAGAAAATATTATTCTTTTTGAAGTTCTAGACATCAAACACTCGGTTTTGATCATCAAGCCCAACCAAACTGAGGGCTTTTTAACTGTGTGTGTGAAGTGAGCTTACTGTTCACCTCATAAAAGGGATTATTAATGTGGTCCCTCAGGTGATAAGTAGTTGTTTTTCTCCTCACGGATGCAACTACACATCTTAGCTTGTGTGTGTGTGTGTGTGTGTGAGAGAGAGAGTGGGACTAACTGTTTGTATGGTAACAATACAGCGTGTATGAGTGGTTGGAAATAGCTTGGTGTCTTAAAGTCAGTAGTCTCATCTCTTCTCCAAGAAATTTATGTATACTTACCTGCACCTCCATTCACTTCGTAGCATTTGCTCTTTCCTTTTTTTTATTTTTTCTCGGCCCATTGTGGCATGTGTGAAAGTGTGGATGTGCACGCTTGTGTGTTTTATAGCCAATGGTCCTGCTCTCATTTCATGCTTATGGCGCAAATTCCCATCTCTCCTTCCCCTCACTGCCTTTCTCAATCTCAGTAATCAAATGCATTAGTATCAATATTGCATGGGGAAACGAGCTGAATTTAAAGCTTGACCATGTCAAAGTGGGAGTCCGTGATAGCCAGTGACTGCCACCACTCAGTGGAAATTGGGCTGCCATTTTGGCTGTAATTACTGAAGCCTGGCGACTGGTTAATATCTGAAATGATGGCCAGATATTAAAAATGAAAAAAGTTCTAGCTTCAAAATATATTCATTGCCCATCAGTGGGAATAACCTAGAATTTAATGGATGGGCTTTGTCACAGTCAGGCTGTCTGTCTTGAAATACAAAAAATGAGTAGCACTTATTTTATTGCATTTCTAAGCATGAATTTGCTTAAAGCTGTTTTAGGTGTGAAATGTTAAATATTTTAATTCCACCTGATGGCAGAAAGCCTTGTGATAATTTTGGCTTATAAACGCTTATGATTTACGTATTTGCAGTACTGATCAACATTGACAACCCACTGGAGTTGCACTTGATGAATGTAGGTCCATTATTCACTCACGATTTATTTCAGGTTTGATGGACCAGTGTCTGGAAAAAAAAAAGTTTGACTTGTTGTCATTCAATCAGTCCTCTATGTTAACTTCATGTGCGGCTGCCCTGGAAACTTGGGAGGTCAATCAGGAGAGATGGAAGAATGAAGTAAAGATAATATTTAATACAGAATATGAGTGCACAGATTAACACATGATTTGATCTGATTAAGATTTAACAGAAGTCTTTGGCACTTGGACACCAGAGGGTGATATTTTGTAAATGAGGGACATGAGCGGTAAGATAAATCCCCCCATGGAGTCCAGGCACTGGTGGTGGGAATAGGCTGATGACTCTGAGGCTGATGACTGGCATGTGAGGCTGATGAATCTGTAAAGACTTCGCACACGACGTCAGCAAAAAAGAACTGTGGCAGAGACAGAACCATATTTAAATGAGGAGCAGTAAGAAGATAGGCTGACAGAGAAGGTGTGTTGCTGTGCTATTGGTTGATTGTGAATCAGCCGATGACTCGATCAACCTACCCAGGCACCTGGACATAGTGAGTGAGCATACGTGCAAGGAGTGAATAGCAGGGTGAGAAAGAAACTTATAGCCAGAGCTTAAAAAGTATTGTCTTCTTGATTGAACTTTCACTAGAGAACTTTAACTTGATGTTGCAGCTCCGTTGTCAACGGTTGCTGCTAGCAGTGATTTTCCCACCCTTTACAAAGGTCAGCAGCTCACCAAAAGTTGTTTTAGTAGGTTATCATACAGCATAAAGTTACTGTTGCCAGAGGTGGCAATTGATTTGCTTGTGTTTTTACTTTTCCAGTGATCACATTATACAAGCCTAACAATCACTAACTACTGCTAATTATCCTGATTTCCCTAAGAAATGTGTAAATTACTGCAGTGGTCCTAGTCACATTGAAATCCGCAAAACATTACCATTAGCAGTTTCCTCTCGATCACAGCCTGTAATGTGGAAGCGGCTGAGGTAATGGTTTATCAATCGATTGGCCTCTCTCCTAGCACTGCCAGAATGCTAAATACTCCATCTTTCCTCTGCCCATGTCTAGAGGCAAAGTGATGCATGCTTTTAGCGAGAGTTGACAGGTTTTCCCATGGAGGTGCTAATAGCCGGACTGACATGCTGTGGTTTCCGTATCATGGCTTCCTTTTGAGTGAAGGACTGCTTCAGCGTCACGTTGGAATCTCTCCTTAGAGTTGCATTTGCTATTAAGGTCAAAATGTTGCTTTAATGAGGGTTTAGCTTCTCCAGTCCCTCAGGGATTATGAAAGATGTCCAGGCTTATATGTATCTTTTAGGCGAAACTGCTTCACCGATTCTTATTTTTTATTTACTGTTTAAAAAAAGGAAGTGTGAGCCACCTAGACAGTGTCTATCGTTAAAGTGAAGCCCACACTTGGCCCTAGGTTATGTTTGGCGAGGCCCTTCAACAACAATAGCTGTTGTAATTGTGTTGCGAAGTGTGTATAGCAACCAGAGGTGGAGATAGAAAGCCATGCCCTAAGGGGAGGGCCATAAATCATAAGCTAGGCACTTTGTGAGCATAGATAGAGTAATTCCCTACAGGCATGGCAAGATTCCCTCTACCTCCACCAATGTTTACAGTTAGAACAATAGGGGTATCATTCAAAGGTCTCCTAGATAATTTGATACTCCTCCTTTCCCTTTGTTCATGTTTATCCCTCACTTCTCACCAATGACATCACTTGCCCTCCAGGCCAAGAAAATGAGGAACAAGCAAGGACACACATGTTGGTCGTGTGTGTATAGTATTGTGTCGAAAGATGAGCTGAGCTTCTGAAAGACGCCCACTCGCTTCTGGCACGGTGCTGCCACAAAAGACTCATTGTTAATCTATCCCTTTGTGTTTTTGTAAGTGTGCATGTATCACATGTTCTTTAATTTCTCTGTTTGAATTTCGTTTGTGGGGAAAAAAGTGTGTTCAGCTGCCAGAAGCCTTACACTGTGCATGTGTGTGCTTTTGTGCCGTATATGGGTTTTGCCGCATGCATTTGTGGGTTTATTTTAAGTGCGCCTGCTGCTGCATGTGTGTGTCTCCTTCACCTTGCCAGTTGAGGAGCCGGGTCCAGTAGCTGTGGAGGGTGGGGTGCTTGTACACGCCTGCTGTCTGAGGTGCTTGGTTACACTGCAATTAGCTGTGGTTGTCTGCCTCTCTCACAAGGCCGCAGTCACAAACGTAGCCCTGTAAAGCAGCTGCATATATTAACCTTTCAACTACTCTGACAATTTTGCAGCTTGACATTACTGACACGATCACTCATGTTTTCGAGTAAGGTGATTTTTTTTGTTTTTGTTTTACCCATTAAAGAAAACTTACTTAAGTGAGGTAGTTTATATATCCTTACTATATATCCCTCCAGACAGTAATTTGCCTGTGAAGTTGTCTGTCTTTTGAGCTTCTGATCCTGATTGCATCTGAATGAAAGAGATTGTAACTGTCAATCAGTTATGCTATTTTTGAAGTACATTCAGTTCACATTTCAGCCACTGACATTCTTGTCAAAAGCAACTTGCAGTAAGTTAGCAGGTAAGGATTTTATGAGGTGTTCAGGGACAGTTTGAAAGTGGCTCTTTCATGGATCAAACCCGTAAACCTTTGTTGACAGAATATTATCTTTAACCTCTAGGTTACACAGGGAAAAAAAAAGTTGCTTTAGGGCATCTACAATAAAGTGCACACCATCTGCACAGTTTGTACTATAGTACCCTGTTAACCACCCAGCGTGCAGGTAATTAATCTCACTTCTAGAGAGCCGCTCTCACCCCTTGTGTGGGCTCAGCTGAGTAGCAGCATCCCCGGAGGTGCGAGGAGTTCAGTGTCTTGCACAAGGACACTAAAGCAGACGTCGACACGGTGTCTCGAACCCGGGTCCTGTCATCTGGGTCCTCTGAGAAGGAACAGTTTTGTGTTTACAACTTGGCTGCTGACACAGACATCGCTTTCGTCAAGGCATTGACAAACTCATTACATTCACGTCATGGATCTCTCTCACTTCTCTCTTTCCGTTGTCTCTTTCTTCACGTCTTTTTAATTAAAGAGTATGTATAACCACTTGGTGGTGGCTCTGCGCCGCACCAGCCATATCAATGAGAGAAATGGCGTGCATGTGTACGTGTGGTGGGAGGTGTCCCCAGTCCTTCTGTGTAGCTTTGGGGATTAATGGCAATTTGTCTAAAACAAAGAGACGGTGCCTGGAATATCATTGGGTGCCTGTGTAATTACAAGGCAATGAGATAAGCAAATAACGACAAGATCCGGCGATTAGGAAAGGAAAAAAGATGGAAAACAGTGACTCCCCTGCTAATTAAGGGATGTGAGAGGACCCTGGTTGAGAGATGGGGAGGTTACAGGGTTCCGGGTATTCGACTGCTTCCAGTAGCGTCACCGACACCTTATTACCTTCCTTCCATTTATGTGTCAGCAGCAATGAGAGGTTGTGAAAAGTGCAGCAGAGTGGAGTAGTCTGTGTTTTTATCAACAGTCACATGACATGTCGATGAGGGTGCAACCTTTACCTTTTCACTGCAAGTCTCTCTGGCTGAGAGCATCGTGTCAAATACTCAAAATGGATACATTCAGTTTGGCACCATTTATTTTGACATTTTTTCTCCCATAAAGAGCTGTTGCAACAATGAAACTATTATATTGTGTTACCTCTCTGTCATAATAATTAAATGCTAAGTAGTCATGTTCCTTATGTGGGTAGAAAATAGTCCTAAAGTTCATAACTAAAATGTCTTAATTTTTCTCATCTTCCTGTCTTGTTGCAGAGTGCCAAGCCGTCCTGCGTGAAGACCCCAACCTTCCCTGCGCAGCCGGGGCCTCGGCTCTCCAGCCAGGTCGAACATCAGTCCCACCCCACCCCTCCCTGCCCACCCTTCCCCTACTGGAGCCAAGATGGCCACCAGCGGTGCCCCTCGCCTCTCCTTGCCACTCCTGCTGCCTGTCACCACTCTGCTGCTATCACTGCTGCTCACCGGCTCCCACGCCTTATGTAAGTATCAAGACACATGCTGCCACTGATAACTGCTCGGCTTTCCTATGTAGTGCCCTTTAAAGGTCCATCGTTCATATCTGATACACGGGGTAGAGACAGGGAACATTGCAGAAAGGTGGAGGAGGGCAAGTAAACAAAGCATTGGAAAAGTTCCTGCTCAGAGCCTTTCATGGAGATACTTGAGCTGCTTTTTGCTACTCCACTTTTCAGTTTGCTTTTGGTAAGCATGTAAAGACATGTATTACTATCTCAACTTGTTGACATCTCATCTTAGAGAGGCTCTCTTCATCTCCAAAAGGTATGTTGTTTATAGGATGTCTGTGCTGCTGCTGCTGCCTCAAGAAAATAAGAATTTTACAGCAATATCAAGAGCTGGGTTTGACTTGAAAAAGAAATTGTCACTCCTACATCTGCATTTGCATTGTACTTATGATGAGTGAGCATATAGGGCCTCAAAGAAAAGGACATATAGCTTCTGACGTACACATCTGCAAGTTACCAATATCAATCAGCCCCATGCAGGCTTTTTAAAATTCATAGATGTCTCAAAATACCTTTACCTATACATGATGCCTGTCCGTATAAATCGTCCTCCATAACTTCCCATGTTGGTAACAGAGCAACGTCAGTAGTCTCTTATCCCACCCTGTCAACTCCTGCTTAGGATTTGTTCTGCACCATTTCCCCGTTAAGATGGGCTTAGAGCAGCATTAAGGAGACAAAACAAAGAGGAGGCTCTGCGGAGAAATAGAACAAGAGTGATGGCGAGGTGGGGAGGCTCCCCCTTGGGTTTCATTGTTTGTAAATCCTGTGTGCGTGTGTGGGTAGGTGTGTGTTGGTGAGTATGTAAAAGAATTATTTATGTATGACGTGGCGAATGTGTGTAAGTCTGCAGATCATTGTGAGCATATGTGTTGGAGTGTGTCGGTGACAAGTTTATACAACATGTAAATGATGTGTGCAAACTTGCCTCGGTGTTTTTGTCTGTGTGTGTGTCTAAGGAACAGCAGGGCTTTGACATTCTGAGTGTCTCCAATCGTATCCATCCTATACTCTCTAGCCCTTTTTTTACGCAGAGAGTGCGTGATAGGGCCACTACCAAGTTCCTTCATTACGCCACCTTTGCTTTTTTGTACAGAACCAAACAACGACAGCATAATGCTACCCCAGGGAACAGTAAATTACAGCGTGAAATCAGGCAGGACACAATGTCAAGCTCAGCTCACATCCTAGCTACATCAGCTGATCTCAAGCAGCCCAATCAACTGATGGAGCAGCTGATTGATGGAAGGGAGTCAGCTGATAGATCACACGATTCCTTTCTATGCATCCAATTAGCGAATCTCATTCAGGGCGCCCTTTTTAAACTGCTCTGGCCTGCTTACTGTTGCCGCTTCCTCTGCAAGCCACTTTTCAACCCACCTCCACCCCAGCTCCTCCTTTTCATGCTGTGTCTGACTTATCAATGCCATTTCTGTTTGTCATTGATGCTGCTGTTCTGTTCCTGGGGGTCTTTGCTGCTGCTCTCTCTGTCTTAAGGCCCGAACATACTCAGGCGTACTATTAGCGGAGCGGACTCCGCAAGGAATGTCCGCAGTCATTCGGGCTTTCATAGTCGAGCGCACTTCCACGTTGTAGTTTCCTGTAAAAATGTCCGTGAAAAATCCCCGCGATGTGAAAAATACATACCGAGCAGTCACTGGTGCACGGAGCGGAGTCCGCGCGGTCATAAAATCTGAGCTTTGCGGAGTCCGCGCGGACCTCCACGGAGTCCGTTCCACGTACGTTCCGCCCGAGTATGTTCGGGCCTTTAGGCTTTCCACATAAGCGCGTGGGAGGGCAGAGAGGTGTGCTCTCTCCACCTTACGCCAGGGCCACACTGCCCGCGGAAGCGCAGCGCACCGAAATTCTCGCGCGCACCTCCGTTCACATCAGACGCGCATTTCTCCACGCCGTTGACAAGCAATTCTGCTCCCAGCTCTTGTTTTTCACTGCCTGGCTTGTCAGATTCGCTTGCGGCTCGCGCAGAAAATAGACCAGACACCGAACTGATTGCTGCAAATCGTGAGCCTGCTGCGGAGCTTCCCGGTGCGGCGCGGCCAGTGTGGACGACACAGTCGGTTAACATGGGCGCCGAAAGGAAACTGCCTTCTCTTCTCTGCGCTTCGAGGCTATTCGCGGCGCTTCCGCGGGCGGTGTGGCCCTAGCGTTAGACTTTCCACGTAGGTGGGTAGAAGAGGCTTTCTTCGTTGGCTTGAGGAAAGGCAGAGGGGTCCCAGAACAGAGCCATACCACTAAATATAATACTGCAAATTGAAATAAAGTTTTCTTTGACTTAAGTGATCCTGACTGAAGTAAAATAAACTGAGGGGAGACATTTTAATTAGTTAAAGTTTCTTAATGTAGCCTTTCATAAGAGGAGCAGGTACCTTATATGCACACAAATTAGAAGCTATATTCAGACATAAACAAACTACAAAACTAGCCTGCAAAGACATAATGAAATAAGAAAGTTTTTAACAAAGAGACAGAATCCATAAAACTTGTGAGCTAGAGAATAAAAATCTTTGTTAAAATGGCACTTAGAAATGTCAACAGATTTAGCCAATGTGACATTTAAGGAACCCTGGTCCAGTCTTGGTGCCACAGCTGAAAATTTGAGGACGTTAAGTCGTGCTTGGTTTTTCTGTCTATCGCAGGAAATTTGCAAGATAAATTGCATTTTCACCTTGTTCCCTCTGTCTGCACTTTCATTTGCCTTAGTTTCTGACATTCAGTGAGTACGTTCCTACTGTGGTTCAAGATAACATGGGGAGGACTTGATTTTTATCATGTTGCAACAGAGCTGTCTGCTCTTGATTGCATGGTGGTTTGAGTGTCTGGTAGCATAATTCGAGTGTCTTTCAGCTCAGCTGGCTGAAAACATCTGAAATTGCACTCAGACAGATGTCAAACAGATGTCTTTGTTCTCTTCCTTTTTTGCCTTTTCTGTCTGACTGCAAGGCCACACGCTCTTTTTCAGAGTGAAAGTAAAGCCAAGGTGCAAAAGCTCCTTCTCTTAAAACGCTGCATATGAAGACAGTTTGTTGCACGTGTGTTGTTTTCGGGTTTACTCACCCGATATGAAGGACTCAGTTTTTCTCCTCCACTTGAACTTATTCATAGTCTATGTTTTTGTCACCGTGGTTTAAATAACATTCAGTGCAGTCTGCTTCATCTTTGATGGAGATTAGCCCCCTCCCCTTTTATTTTACACACACGCACACGCTTACAAATACACTAACAGCAGGGCTCTCTCCCCATCTGTCAGTATCTGCCTGTCTTTGTCTGCTCTGCCTGTGGATATTATCGCTGTTTTTGAGCTCTCTCCCTCCCTCTCATTGTGTCTTGCTCATGCTCAGACTTTTTTTCTTGTCCACCCCACTCCTGGCCACACACACACACACACACACACACACACACACACACACACACACTTTATCGCTCTTCTTTCTCATCTCTTTTTGGGGCCACACAGCATTACCCCACAATTATGTCTGGCAATATATGCACACACTCACAGACTACCTTCTTTTGCTCTCGCTGATTGTCTTTCACACCCACATGCGCAAACCCACACACATACACACGCAGCCCAGTGGTGCAGTTGTCCAATTATATTCACTCCCACCTGGTAGACTGAGAGGATTGGGGGGTGGGGGGGTGGGACAAAGACACCATCCACCACGTATCAACTCTCTCTCTCTCTCTCCCTCACACACAGACACACACACAAGCACACAGTGGATGCCACCCTTTTGCAGAAAACCCCAGCTGAAAGTATGATGTCATTCCTTCCTCGCACATCCCTCCCTAACTCTCTCGCTGCAATCCATCCCTTCCATTCAAACTCATAAATCACAGTGAGAAGGAGACATTTTTAATCAAAAGAGAAAGAAAGATGGCTCAATAAATCCCACCACCCCAGCCGTCATAATGCTCGGCTCCCTGTTTGTGTGCATGTCTATATTTATCTGCATGTTTGCATGAAATTGGTGTGCAGGTGTGTATGTGTGTGTGTGTGTGTCACATGAGCTTTAACATAGGTGGCCATAGGATATTGAGGAAGCAGATCTGCAGTATTTGTTGAAGCACGGCTATAAAACAAGATGGCAGTGTTGTGCATACATGTCATTAAAAAAACCACAAGTGATGTAAATTAACATGTAATATTCAATTTTTTAACCATGTTTAGACCTTTTAGCTCAAACACCTTTTAGCCAAGAGTCCATAAATAATTATTTAAATATAAATGTGCAATGTAGACACCTAGAGACTTAACTAGCAACAATAAAGATAAAGATCAAACCAGGAAACAATCACTACACTGTATGTGTGCATCAATATTTGCTTGCTCCTAAACATTTGCAGGCAAACAAGTGTATCCTTTTTTTTTAACAAAACATTATTACAGTGATATTCTATCATTGCATGTTAACTGGCAAAATATTGTTTTGAAAGTGGAAATCAACTCAACTATTTTTAACAAATTTATTTAAAACATGTAAGAGTAAAATATATAAACCAGTATATTAGACAGTAATGGTTAAAAGATCTGAATCACACACAGCAACCAGAAGCTGTGATTTATTTATTTTTTTAAACCTCAGACACCTAAAGGTTGTGTTTGACATTGTCAGTACAGGCTGATTAAAATTTCTCACTGAATATTGAAAGTGCAGGTAATTACTGAAGTAATTAGACATATGAATACCATTTTTTAATATTAGTTTTTTGATTTATGAGCTCTGGGGTGAAAGAGTTGCCATGGTGTGCGCCGTATCTTGCGCATATAAAAGTGGCCACACACACACACACACACACACACACACACACACACACACACACACACATCACCAGACTCTAAGATCTCTGGGGGCCAAGAATTACTTGAATAAACCTCGGCTCAAACAGCTCTGCCACCATTAACAATTCCAATTAAGACAAGTACTTTAATTTGTCATTGGATATTTAAAGCTGCTTTAAGGCCCTGTCCACGCATATACAAATGTTTTTGAAAACTGATGTTTTCCTCAGTGTTTTGGCTTCTCATCCACAGGCAGATAGAGTTTTAGGTCACTAAAGGCGGGACACCGCAGGTGAAAACATAGCTTTTTCATGCACTGGTCAATTTTTAGATTTTGGGCTCGTTGCATCCACAACATGTATTCTGTCAGACTAGTGTCAAGAAAACATTAGAATACACCTTTAGGTGTTTATTTTAGTTCAGATTTCCGTTCTGAAAATGTATGCAAGGGTACATGTTTAATTAGATGATGCATCATTTGCTTATTTAAACAGAACATTTCAGAAAGCGTGTAATATGAAAAACAATAATGTTAATGTAAGTAATCAGCTATAGGAGTTTCATGGTAATACGTCACCTAAATCAGGTGCAGATTTTACAAAAAACTGGTAACTTTGTATCTGTGGAGCATTTGGGGTAAAGATGATGTCATCTCCTCAATTAGCACATGCCCATTGTTGCTTTATGTAATGAGCATGCACCAGAGACAGTCACAACCATGGCGGGCTACCATTTTTTTCTATGTTTTTTACATGGCTCGTCGTCCATCCACAAATTTGAGTCACATTTCAGTTACACCACAGTACTTAGGGCTGTATACCAAAAAGATGTTGCATAAATAGGTATTCAACATGTATAAATACAGAAATAATTAGCTGGTATTGTTTCACAATTTGATCTTTGAAAGCCTCCAAAGAAAAAAATGAGCTCACTTATCATGCTCAGAATCTTCTTCTCTGGTATGTGACGCATTGTTGACATAGCCATAGATATTTTGTAAAATAAAGGTTGGCCTAAAAGCTGCATATGGATGGACAATTCTTTGTTTTTTAGCTGTGTTCTGTCGTTCTTTGGGGGTGATAAAGGTGCAACAAGAACGAGTGTTTCTAATATCAAGGAAAACAGATATGGTCTTGTATTTGTATTCCCCTTAACATCAAATGGTTTTTTTTACGGTCAAAGTTCATATTTTATTCACTGAATGAAAAAAAAAAAGATAAAATATTTTCATTCTTTTTTAATATATTGCAATTTCTACTTTTCCCAAATTAAGTGACTCTTACAGTATTTGTTTGCATTTGGGTTTGTGTTTTTGGACAGTGAGACAAGGTTATTTGTCTGCGGTCTTGCTGGCCCTTCACCTCCTCCCCACTTCTTTCTTCTCCTTTCTTTTTGGCCTTTTTCGAGTCCTCAACAGTAGCATTCTTGGCAAAGTACTCCTAATAGTAATTGGCCAGAACTCACAGTGATGGGGTGAGGGTGTTCAATTATTTATATTCCTTTGAAGCTGCCAATTGGAGAAAAAAAAAAAACAAAAAAAAAAAAACGAAGCCCCTTAGTGGAGTCGTTATTTTCTTCTCCTTCTTTTTCTTCTTCTTCTTCTTGTTCCCTATGTCTGTCTCTGTTTCGCTCTCTTGTTTTCTCTCGATTGCTTTTCTGTCTTTCCCTCTCTCTCTCCCTCGCTCCTTATCTTTTCCAGTCAAATTATGTTTTAGCCAACACTGTCAAGTTAATTCTGTCAAATTCAATTTCATGTGCACCCTGCTGATGCATGCTTGGCCCCATGCTTTACTTGTACCACTGTTTTTCTCTCAAATGAGAAGAAAACAAGTTAATTTTTAATTGAGTTACAGGCATGAATCCCTGCCTCAAGTAGCCTGTTGGCACTTACACATGGCGGAGGGAAACAACTTGATTTAGTGGTACAAGAAACCATCTTTTCTTAAGTGTTCTTTGGAAAGACCTCAAGCTTTGCATTCACTGTAAAGTCGACTGTATTCTACAATAAAAATTAAAATAGGGGAGTTCAACATGTGAGTTTTAGTCGCATGTGCAGCCAAAGTGCTAGCTTTCTGGACATGTTTACAGTTTGTCGTACAAGACGACTGAACAGCGTTGACAAGAAACTTCCTGTTTAGCCCCAGTGAAAGGATTTACAATGCTAAACAAGTGATCGACAGTGCAGCTCAAACACATATGGCTGATTACAAAGAGGTCTCAGGACAGCATGTCGTGGATGCCCATCAAATATGAAATTGGTTCTGAAAGATTAACCACTGAGGCAATAATGTCAGGAAAAAAAATCCAGGCAATGCATTTTTTTTATTGAAATGTACCTCTAAAAAGCACAGTCCTGGTCAGCACAATGGATCAAATAGCTGTCCTCTAAGCTTGCAGCCACAGCGTGGGTGATACTTATATCTCTTCTTTTTTGCCATCATCTCTCCTTCTCAGTCTCTTTTCAGTAACATGCTCCAGTAGTTTGAGCGATGTTATATGAACTCAGTTTGACAGAACAATACGAGTGATTGAAGTGCGTGAAAGGCACTATCCCTCAATGTTTTTTTTTTTTTTCCTTCCCTTCCAGCAGAGAGGAATTCAACACGCCACCAAGGTAGCTTTTAAAATTGTAATGCCTTCAATGCTTTGATGAACACGTTTAGATCTTCAAAGGTTTTTGAAACCCCCTCCTAAGAAAGATATTCCTTGATGCCTGACTGTTGTTGCGATAATTTTTTATACCGCCTTTCTGAGACTGCACAGGTGGAGACTTTCCCTTGTATTTAGCTTAGCTTGGATTTGAATATAAAGATGCAGCATGTGTTCTAGTTTTTATTTAACTTTCGCTGGAGAGATAATATAATTTGGTCTCTATTTTCTTTTTTCTCGTCCTTTGTTTTGATCAGACCTGTAACGACTTAGGCGTTAGGAGGTGTCCTCTTCATTTAACGAGCCAACAACTGTCACTTGCCTCAAGTGAGTCTAAATGACACAAAATTGTTCCCATTCGATCGTCTTTGTGTGCGCTCTGTAGCCATTTCAGAATCAGACCCACACTTAAGCTTAATTTCCCTTCCCTCTCTCTGAGGAATTGAGCCTATTTATTTCCAATGAACGGAAGGATACTTAGTGTGTTTCACTTTTTTCTTTAGCCTTCAACAATGGTTTCAATGGGACCAATTTGTGCATATTATGAGTTTGCCACTCTTTTTAGAAATGCAGCTTCGCAGTGACAGCACTGTGGTCGGGCAAAGTTTTTTCACCTCTGGGTACTTACACTCCAGAACTTATTTTATCCCACATCCTGCCACAAGTCCCTCATGGACTGCAAAGCCTGAGCCCTGCGAGTTTGCTTGGAGTGCAGTTGTCATAGATGGCGCGCTGTATGATGCAACGGGGGAGAACGTATGTGCTGTTGAGCCCTGAAATCTCTGTTTTCTCAAATCAAGTGAAAACGGTTTCTAATGAAGTGACATAATTTCATTTCTTGGCAGCGGTTGCTTTGAGAATCGTCTTAAAAGATGTCATAATGTTTTTAACTTGAGCCTTGTATCAAGAAAATATTCTCTTAAAAAAAGTTTAACTACATTTAAACAGGCAAAATAATCCTGCCTCTTGATTAAATTATTAAAAGGAAAACATAATTTTAAGACACTATTTCAGGTTACAAGATGGACAATTTTCTACTGTGGGAACTGGCTGTACAGTCCACACGGCACAAACTCACTTTGTGAATCATTATGTCCACAACTGCTTGGCACCCCAGCTGCCCCAAGAGCAAATCCCAATTAGCCTTCCTTCCTTATATTTTAATTGGAAAAGCAACTGTTTCATTAACCCTTAAGCTTGCACACCCAAGGTAAGGGTTACATAGGAATGGAGCCTGACCCAAACATGCCCTGTGGAATATGGTTACAGCTGGGATTAGTCTAGACTGTAATTCTTTTTCATCCTGACTGGCAGAACATGTGTGCTTTTTTTCAGCTGTTTCAGAAATTTGTACGTCACCAATACAATCACAGCATTACATGTGTGTCCCTGCAGTATCAACACTGAGTTAAGTGTGCTGTTACTTGTTTTTGTTTAGCTGCTGTTATTTCATTGAAATGTACAGCGTCAGTTACAAATTGAGTTAGATATGGTAGATGATGTCACTTGTTGACTGAATGACTGTAGAATTGTTAAGGCCTGTTGTTGAAGATAAAGATCCGTTTCTTCATGTTCATTTTCTGAGTTGGAATATGTTGATGTCGATGCCACCAAATTGTCCAAATTCACTCCCATCAGAAGTTGGCGACAGCCTGACCAAGTTTTTTTCTCTCTCCTTTCTATCATTCTCGCCTGGTTCAAGTTTTTTTGCAGCAGTCTGCTGGTCTTTGTTGGCAGTGATTGCGTGTGAAAACCCCCAGACAAGACAAAGCAAGACGGCTTTAGAGTAAAGGCTTGGTTTCCATAGCGATGGCGCTTGCCCAGGCAGCCTGTGAGAATTGGTCCTGATTGATGGGGCTTGGTTGTTTAGGCCTGGAGGGTGTGTGGTGTGTGTGATTGTGAGAGGGAGAGTGTGTGTTTGTATATTTGTTTGTGTGTGTGTGTGCGCTGTTCAATGCATCCACGTGAATGCAAATTTGGCTGTGTTAATCAATCAGCCTCTATCTATCCGTTGTCCGTCCATCCCTCCCTAAGTCTACGTGCGATTGTGTGTGTGTGTGTGTGTGTGTTCGTGCACGCTGATAAAGGCTGTTAGGGTTTTAAGTCAGCTCCAGGACTGACGGACAGGCAGCTCCAGCAGCTTGGCGGCCTGCTGAGTCTTTTGGATAGCTGTTAGGCGGATACTGCAAGCTGGTAAATCTCTACACCTCAGAGGTGCACATGGCTGTAGTTCAACGTCAGCAACATCACTCTGCACCGCTAGTCCATTTGACCTGGTCTATTACTGCTGAACATAGTTTAGAATTTCTCAGAGTAAATCATATTTTAACAGTAAGGGCTCTACTTTCGCAGACCGGGCGCGGCGGAGGCGCAGCGCACCTGTGCTTCGCCAACTGGGTGTGGCCAGGCGGATTTTGTAAGTTTGGCACACCGTGCGCCCTGGCGCAGCTCCTCCTCTATCCCACCTCCGTCCCTCCTACCAGCACAAGTCGGAAAGAGGGAGGAGAGAAGGCGTGGAGTGGGTTTTACACAGTCCACTCACATCACACCAATCAAATGAGCCCCTCTCCTCGCCCTTAAATGTGCCACGCGAAGGTGTAATGAGAGTTTACTCAATTTTCCATGGCAGAAGTGAGCAGCAGCGTCAGACGGCCAAACTTCTCCCAGGAGGAAACTGATGTTTTGGTCCGGGAGGTCCAAGCTCGCAATATCCGAATATACGGAACTGCGAGCAGACCTCCACGGGCTGATGATGCTAAGGTAGCCTGGGAGGAGGTCACCACAATTGTAAATCAATGTTGCGTTTCTCTAGTGCGCGCGCGTGGTCTCTCTTTCTCTCTCACAGTCTCACTCTGTTTCTTTTCTTTTGACTTTTCTAAGATGACAGATGCTGAATATATACTCCCTATCTGATGCTGTGGCTGTTTGTGGTTGGCAGAGAGGGATGTAAACTCATTAGTTTGCAGCTGTGTTAATCAGATCAGGTTGGGTTTCCATTACGCATGCCAAACGGTGCCAATCCCCTTTGATCTGACATCAGATGTGACGGGACAGTCGATATAGAGATACATTTATGTGCTGATTGCAGATAGTTGCATTGAATAGTGGTTTTTTGGCTACCTATTACATCGTTAATGTGTCTAATATTCTGGAAACCTGCCTGTGAGGTTTTGGTGATGTGTGCGCACTGTCCGCCGGTCAGCCAAACTTCAGCTTACATCGGCTGCGCTCCCCCTGCGCTGACAGTAGACCTGATTTCAGCTGGCGAGCTTTTAGCGCACCTTCGGCGAAGCCTTTTGGCACAAAACTGTCACTGCGCCAAGCTGGATCTGTCGACACCTCCCCCTGCTGCGCCGCCACACCCATCTCAGCGCACCTCGGTCTGCCAAACTACCAAACTGAGCGCGCCTCGGGTTGCGCTGCTCAAAACTAGCTCTGCGCGGGGTTCGCCACCCTGCGCCACCTGCGCTGCGCCGGGAAACTAGAGCCCTAAATGTTCAAAGTTATGTTCAAGTAGACTTCGTGCAACATGAAAAACAAAGTTTTGAATATTTCAGGACGCCAGGTTTCTCCACTCACTAGTTATCAGTTGTTAAGTGCCTCAAGCAGTCAGTCTTGACAGTGCCCATGCCCATGTGCGTGTCATGTGTCTGCTGTTTGGCTAATACGAAAATTAAGTTTAATCTCAGTCAGGATTAAGTAGTAAATTAACTTTAAATCAGTAGCACACAGTCATTCATGTTGCTGTCATGTACTTTGTAAACACACCAAATAAGACAGAGGATTATATCTGTTAGCACATGTAGACAGGAGACTGTGTGTTGAGATAAAGTGGCATTGGGTGGGATGGAAAAATGAGGAGAAGGTTTTGTGCTTTTAACGTGTTGCTCATATCCAAAGCAACTATTAGGATAACAATAAAAAAAACAAAGGAAATTGATGTCATACTTATCTGCATCCTCACCCATACCACACCTTTTACCCTGCCTGCCATGACTGACAGGAGAAAGTAGAGTTAGTTTGCTTGTAGTAGCACTACTAATAGTACCAAATGTTCTTTTCAGACATGGCTGGAAAAAGGTCTCTGTGTGCTGTGAGAGATACCTATTTGTAGCAAGAGGGATAGTGCCCTTTACCCAATTCTCTGCCTTTCTCTGCAAATCACTGAATGGCCATGCGTCATTTTGTCTCCCACTTTGCTAATTCAGCGGATAATGGCTCCTATTTATGACCCAAGAAGCTTTTCTCCATCAATTACTGTATTAGTCATAAAGCCAGTCCCCTCCCTCCTCTTACACCCCCTCTAGCAAACGACAACAGAACAGAAGTGTAAATGGAGCTGTCTCATATTCACATGCCCACCTCCCACTCTCCAGCACTTTATAATCACAGCACTAGTGTATTCTGTCTTATCAGGTCCAACAGAGGTAGCGGCCAGTAGCAGGTGGTAGCTGTATTAGCTAAACAAGCGTCTGTGTGCACAGTGTGAGTCTTTTTTTTTCCCCTGTCCCGCTCGCCAGTTGTGTTTGCGTGGATCTGTTCTATTCTCAGGGCCTTGTGAAGAAAGCCGGGCCCCCATTGCTGGTTATTTTAGTTCAGGCCATGTCCCCCTGCCAGGCAGATAAAGACGGGTCTTGTGTGCTTATCTAGGCAATGCCGTACCTCAGTCTGTCTGGGGGGAAGCTTGGGGAATAGAGAGAGACTTTGGTGGAAGGGACAAATGGCCACTGCGGGTGCAATGTCCTTGCAATGTCATCTCTGGTAACATAATGCACACCGTTTGGTGGAGACTTTTATACAAGGTACCTTACAGCAAAAGAAGTGTGGACATTTTTAGAATAGGGCACCGGTGGGAATCAAACCTCAAAAGCTATGTACTCTGGGTAACACTCTTATGTCCGCGCAGAAAGCAGAGGGCATTCTAAAGCATATTTTATAGTCACGGAAAATGGAACCTATTTAATGGCATTTAAATTGTACATCTTTGACTTTCAAGAAAAAGTTTTCTAACTTACTTTAACACAGTAGACCTATATGCCTGATTAAACATGCTGAATGTAGCATTTCATTGTAATGCCATGAAAGCATTATTACAAAAAGACTGTGGTAACAATACACTTATTTGAACATTTTATTTTATAATTATAACACATTTCAGCTATACTGCTGTATGTCACAAAGTTGCTTCACCACAACAAATACAACGCCCTCAAATACGAAGCAACAGGTTTCATGGGGAACATAACTTACTTTTCCACAGTGAAGCTGTTTTTAAGTGATGCTAAAATGGACTGAAATAAACTGTGATATAAATATAATCTTTAAAGATGCTTCAAATTAAGAGGATAAAGTCCATAAAGCCATACAGTTAATTCCCCACAGCAGCCAGTTTCTGTCAACTTCTATCCACGATGCCGACACTGATCTCACGCAATGCATGAAACATTATGAATAAGCCTATCTCTTGATAATATAGTGTGATCTATGCCATCGCTCATTATTGGGAATTTTTTTTAAGCAATTTAATCCCGACACCACTCAACCTTTTTTCACCCTGCAATTACTGGCTACGTTCCAAGGTTCAAATTCTGAAAAAAAGGAAGGCTCAAAGTCAATGGTAACTGGCAGCAGAAGCCCAGAGGCACATAGCCGCGGAAAATTGAAAAAAAAGGTTAATTACACTCATCTGAGTTCACACAATCACACACTGCATACCTGTAATTGCACTATAGCAGACATTCATGGGCCCTCAGCCACAGTGTCTACCCTTTACCCAACCGGCGTTGATTGGAAGTTAAATAATGCTGATAGCGTTCAAACAATATTAAACTCACTTACTGAATAGTCCAAAAAAAGAGCAAAAATAGATATAGCACATACGTGGGCAAGTGTGAGAGAGGGAGACAGCAGAGCTAAAACCGAAACCTGTCTAAACTTGGGGCTTATGTAATGTGTCGTCCGTGTGAAAAGTGACAGCAGATTAACCTATGATAACAGCCTCATGTGAGACAGAGCACCTCCTCTGTTTCGACTGTAGCATTGCCTCTGCTTTTGTCCAGCTGAAACTGCTGCCCCATAGCTCTGCTGGTAGCCGTGTGTGACGTTCTCAACTGTATTTTACTCAACCATCTGAAAATTTATAGAGACCTGCTTACTTTTTCTCTCATGGTTATGAAATGTTGTTTTAGATAAGAGTGTCAGCCATGGGTTATCTCTGGGTCTGAGAAGTAAAGTGAGTGCGGAAGTGCCTTACGCCTGCATTCTATTTAAAGGCCACTAGGGGGTAACACTGGCTTTTAAAAGAAGTTTGATTGTATTTAAGTCTATTACAAAATTATCCTAAATCTCTTTATTTATTACCCCAGGAAACATGGTCCTAGTGAGATTATGGCCTCAATCGGTCTCGTTTTGCAAATTATGGTCCCATTTATAGAGATAATAGATGACAAAGCAGGGTATGCTGTAGGGCGTGGCTGACTTATGATTGACAAGTCACTACCACAGTGCTTTCCTCAGGTTCTCAGTCACATCCACCCCCTGCTCCTCCACAGCTCCACCCTCTCATCCAAATATGGTCATATCTGCCTCCAAACAATCAAGATGGCAACTGCAAAAAGGCCAAATTCAAGGCATTGTAAGGGTAGTCCACAAACCAGTAGGTGACATTATGGTGGCCATGTCCATTTCTTTTATGCAGTCAAGATGTCAGTGTGAGTCTAGAAATCAGGCTTGTTTTGCTCACAGTGTCTCTGATCAGTGTGGACAGAATACAGTGTCAAAAATGTCTGCTGAATAGGATGTCAGATAGAACGCATGAGTTCATAGTCATGATTTTTAATGCGATCAGGCAGAATGAATGAAGTTGGTTGGCCGGTACAGGTGAAATTTCTCCAGAGAGATGTTAGCATTGTCCAACTTGATGCTGAAGAAGGGAGAAAAGTTGTTAAAGTTTCTTTTTTGATGATATATTCAGGACTTTCTGTCCTGCCCTCCCTCTTCACATCATCTCCTCTAGTCCTTGGACCTCCTCTCACCTCCTCTCCTCTCCTCTTCCAGCTCTCTCTTTACCACTGACCTCTCCAGTACCACCTCCTCCTGCACTCGTCTTCCTGTCAACCCCTACTGTGTCATTCTTTTTCATTTCAACCATTTTTTTCCCCTCCTAGCCTCCCCAGCTTTCTTTAAACCTTCCTGAGGTAATGTTGAAAAGTATATTCAGAGCATTATGAGCAAAAATCCTGAATCTGTCAGGAGTTAAATTCAGACTGACGTGTGGGCTGGTGCATTTATTGTATATCTCTCCCTCATCCTATGAAGTGGGAGAGAGAAGGAGAGGGATAAGGCGACTGGGTGGAAATGTCGAATGGTCCAGGGGAAAACTAATCAAAGAGCGCTGGCCTTCAGCAGAACCACTGCCACAGGCCTGCTCTGTGTAAATCCCTCTTCTGTCTCGACAGAGGGCACATTGTAAGGGGAGGTCAAATGCAGAGGAGCTGTGTTCTGTAAAGCTGTGTTGTGTAGTTTCAGAATGGAAATTGAGATTGTAAAATGCCAAAAGGGATCAGTGTATGCACTAGACAAATAAAGTAGGCCTACTCCTTGAAGCTAGAGAAAAGCTGCAGTGCTCGAAACAGCCCATAACCTTCATATTAGAGATTCCCGTGGACCATATAGTTAATGGTGATTTGTTTAAGGCTTTTATCTTTGATTTTATGGCTAATCTTTTACATGCATAATCTTATTAGAAAGTCAAGATTTGTTAATCATTCATGTCCCAATGATGCATTTGAAAAAACGGGAACAAGTGGAGAACACCTCTTCAGCTACTTCAGGTTTGGACTTGTTTTGAAGATCAAAATGTCTGGTGTTCAAATTTTAAAAGCTACAACTGTTTACAAAGCAGCATTTGAGCTTTGTGCTAAAAAGGAATTGCCCACAGTGTAAATGCAACACATGTGGATGCAGGATAAACAGAGGCTTGAGCATTATCAAGGTATTACTGTTTATCAGGGTACTATGATTTTCAGTATCGTCAAAAATGCAGATGCTCCTTTTTCATACTGATACGTAGATGCTGAAGTGATGTAGTGCAAAGCTCACACCACCAGAGGTCAGTCTGAGCTGGAAAAGATGGCGACTGCGAGTGGTGACCATGACGTTACAGGACTAGCAAAAAGCCTCCAACGACAGAGAGAGACAAAAACAGCAGTAGAGGAAGCGTAATTTGGTACCATGCCATTGTTCTGACAGCTCATCACATCAAAACTAAACGGCCATTGCTCCAAAGGTCCATTGTTCGGAAAATACAGTATCCCTGTAGTCAGAAAGATTCGTGACCTTTAATCAGTCTACCCTGCTGCGAGATTATCTTTCCTCCTATGGCGAAGGCATGACCCACCTTACTCTGCCTTTGATTGGCTTATCCTGACATTCTTACTTCAACCCTAACCAATCTAACCTAGCCAACCCAACCATTGAAGGCAACAAGTTCTAGACAAGTTCTGCCAGAGAGGCAGGATAGAGCAGGTCATGCCATCACCATGGTAGGAAAAAAAATTTGGCACCCGGGAAGATCCAGTGATCTGTTTGGGAGAGTGTGTGTTTTCGGGGCAGTGGGTCTTCAGAGTACTGGGTGTTTGTTTATGAGATAACAGGCTGTTGGACAAATAGAGTTTCCGTCCAATGGGACATTTTTCGGGCTGTTAATGTTTTGGAACAATGAGTTGTTGGAGCAAGGGGCAGTCCTTGTTTTTTCACATCCAACTTGGTGAAATAAGGGTTTATTTTGAAGATAAATGAATTGAATTTGAATGATGTGTGTGTTGTGATGAGTTGAGAGGGCAGTTAAGGTAGTCTTAGTTCCATGAACGAGAGAATCTTAAAATCAGAAGGTGTACAGTTGTGTTTTGCTGTTGAATAAGTGAAAAGGTATAAGAATGTTCCCTTTTTTGGCATTTGTGCTTGTGGGATGTAGCAAACTTGCCAACACATCTCTAGCTGAAACTACAGGGCGAGTTGAGACTTCTTTCACCAGCGGCTCTGCTTTTTGTCTTTTTTTTATTTTATTTTTTTTTTACAGGAATACTGTCATATACCCTATACCTCAGTGACATGTCAGGAAGGTATGGAGGTACACTGCCCAAGCCAATGTAAACATACAAAGAGGAGACTCTTACTGCCACTGCATATCATTTTCAAAACTGGGCTTTCTTGAATAGTTGCCTCCAGTGTAATTAGTCTTCTGTGATTTTAAAATATTAACAGAGTGTACAAATTATTCCTCATCAAGTAATGTCACTAAATCATGGGTGATTTTTTTTAACAGATGCAGAGCAAGATTCAAAGAGGGCTAAGAAATGTTTTGAGGGATGTAACAATCAATACACGCTCATTTAACCATCAGGAGGGGCCAGGAATCAATATTTCCAACATTAAATGATTGCCAGCAACACAGCCCTTTAATATTTCTTATAAAAGTTGAAGAGGTTTATCCTTGCCCTTTGGCTAATTTATTTAGCGTACCATGTTGTCCGTCAGTGTTGAGAATGTTTTTATTATTATTGTTTTTATCATAGATGACAGTTTAATTCACATATGCCATAAAGTTATCACTTTAATTCCAAATTCTTGCAATGCTGCGCACAGTGGGAATTACACCTTTAATCCTGGCAGTGCAGTTAGTGTCACGCTCTACCCCTAGAGCTGCATATGCCCTAAATTACCCAAGAAAAAAAGGGCAAGAAAGGAGACAGAAATCAAAGCCAGATAAGAGTAGCTCTGCTCGTCTGCAGGTGAGCAACTCTGACTGCTGACTGTAGTCTGAAATAAAAGTACTCATAATAGTTTTTAGTTGAAAGCATTTTTTTTTATCTTCATTTGACCATGGACAGCGTAATGAGCACATATTATTGCTTTCAGCGATAATCTCGCATCCACAGACATCTAAGCTTGTAAAATCAAGGTTAAATGTGTCTCACACTGGCGCATACTCGTAAGCAGGGCAGGAACACATTTTGATATTTGTTATGATGTGAATAACCACTCATTCTCATTTAGAGAGCCTCTTCTAGTTGAAAAATTCCAGCTGGTTGAGGAAATTGTGAAAACTGCTTTTGAGATTAACTACCCACCGACCATTAGTTAAACCAGTTTGTGTATCTTGGTGTAATATTTGCGTCAGAAGCATTCGGGTGGTTAGTTGGGGGCGGTGAATTGAACTCTGCATGTGGTGCCTCTGCTTTCCTGAAGCAGTACACTCACCCTTCTTCTCTTCCTTTCCCTTGTCCTACACTATTTCTCTTTGCCTCGTTCTCTCTTAAATATCCGCTCTCTATCTCTCCTTAGCTGATAATGAATGCAGGAACTCTCCTTCATATGTGTTTAGCAATGCCTGGAGACTGGTGTCGGCCCATGGTCCCTTAATTATTAATTTGACGTTATGCGCTGGCCGTTTGATCATCCCCACATATCTGTATGATTCAGATTTAACGAGTTCCCCAGGAGAATCTGTTTTCTCTCTCTGTCTCTCTCTTGCTCTCTCTCTACCAAGCTTGTTGTCTTGAACCTACTGCAACCAAGGCACGGGCAACAAACTGAAGCACCAAAAGCACCGAAATTACCGCCTTTTGATGAGAAGAATTTAACCAAAGAGTCTCAGATGTATGAGAGAATACATTTTAAGGGTGCTTTCACACCTGCCCTGTTTGGTTCGGTTCAATTGAACTCAAGTTTGTCTGCCCCATAAGTGCGGTTCATTTGGGCAGGTGTGACCACAGCAATCACACTCGGGTGCATACCAAAACAACTGGACTGAGACCTTCTTGAAGAGGTGGTCTCAGTCCAGTTACAAATGAACTCTAGGTCTGAAAGCAGCCTTAGTTAGTTTGTGTGGTCCAAGTGAGAACTGAACCACCGATTGTGGCTTTATCCACGCTATCCTCTATCAAACAGGAAAAGCACTTATATACGATATCAGATTAAAACCAAAAACCCACTTTTACTGCCTCATCTTCTTACTACCCTTCTCTGAGGGTTTGCTACTGTACTTGTAATATCCAGACTCCATGTTCCCTATGGAGAGATCTTTGAGCTACTGATCATCAGCACCTTGGCACATCATCAACATATAAATTCACAGCGCCATGATTTACATGCAAAACTACACAGCGCTGAAATTAGGATACTAGATGAGGCACAGTCCTGTAATTCAACCCAAGTGTGTACTGCAGGTGGAGATTTAGGATAATGACATAGCCCAGTGGTTAAAGAGGCTGCCCTGTCGCAAAAAAGCAACAGGTTCATTGACCAAATCCCAAGTGTCCCACAGTTAAGACACTTGACTTGATATAGATAGACCACTATTGATACATGGTGAGCTATCTGTCTGCTTGTCCGTCTGCCTAACCTGTCTATCCGTGTAGCTATTCATCTTGTGTCTCAAAAACTCAAACTGACTGCCTCCCTTATCCAAGACTTTGCTCTGCTGCAGAACAGTGTGTGTGGGTGTGTGGCACAGAGTGAGAATAAGATACAGAAGGGGTTGCAAGAGGAGGAAGTGTGGGCTTGCGTGACATTATAGAGTCCTGCGTGTGTGTGTGTCTTGTGTGTGGGAATAGGAATTTGGTAGTCTGTCCTTTCGGAAATGTAATCACGCTTATTTAACGCTGCCTTGAAAGGAACTGGGTTAGCTTCAGTGGCTCAACATTTGTCTTACGGCTTGTGCTAACGTCTCTCTTTCTCCTTCTCTCTCTCTCTGTCTGTGTCACCCTTACTTCCCAGCTGCACCACGGTTCACTAAAGTTCCCGTCGACCAGATTGGTGTCTCAGGGGGTGTGGTTTCCTTTGTGTGCCAGGCGACGGGCGACCCCAAGCCAAGGGTTAGCTGGAACAAGAAAGGCAAGAAGGTCAACTCCCAGCGTATTGAGGTGAGTCAGTGAGCACTGCTGCACTGTGAGGAGTGTAACTTTATTTTTACTGTCCTGTACCACATCACTGAAATGCAAGCGGCAACCTTTGGGGCTAAAAAATGAAGTCGAAAAACTGCAGTTCCTCAAATGACCACTTGAGGCTCCAAAACAGAGTCCCCATAGACACCCAAGAATGCCCAACTGTATGGGGGGGATTTTTTATATTACTCACCCATTTAAGTTTTATTAAGTCTTAGATTTATTCATAATTAAGGGCATTTCTGCTTTGAGTGGCAGGCTGTCTGTGAGGCATCACCACAGTCTATGAGTAACTTCCACTCCTCGCTCATTCTGGCTCCAAACATCCAAGATAGCAACAACCAAAATGCAAAACTTGAGCCGTCAAAACAGGAGGCCACAAATCAATGGGTGATGTCACAGTGCCTACATCCATTATTATTATTATACAGTCTATGCAGAAATGGCATGCAACACTGGACTGAAGTAAGACGAAAAACTGTGTCACTCATTTTAACCTTTATTTGCCCACACATGCTCTTTCACAATGCTGACCTGCACCACACAGTCTCCTGTTGCAGTTGGGTTCCCACACAGTCTTAGAAAAGACAGAAAAGGGTGTCTTCGTTTGCTTTCTTCACCCACAGTTTTCACAAATAGTTCTGGACAGCAACTACCAGTCTTTTCATGGACTGGCCTCTTTAACCTCTGAGCAATGTGCTGGGGCACCATTGGCTACAGTCACCCAGTAACGCAATTCAGAGCCCTCCCAGTCCTCCCTCTCTGTCCTCTATGCACTTGACTGGCTCTGTCTCCATTGTCACATTCTTGTTTCCAGTGCGGGTTTCTTTTTCTGCATACCGCCCTGTCTGTGTGAATGCGTCTGTCTGTGCGTTATTCATGATGTTTGTTGTTCAGTTCTCGGCAGGCGTCCCAGATGGCATCTCTAAAAGTCTTGATTGATGCTCAGTGTCTCTTAATTAAAAAGTTGCTTTCGTTAACGACAGCAGTGCACAGAGATAGACATGCACACGCTGCAGCATGAAGACAACCACAGGGGAGGGGGCTAAAAAGCAAAAAATGACAACAACATCAACAGGGGGAGAAGCAGCATCTCAACGGAGGACAAAATAAAAAGACAAGTTGTGTTTGTACGTTCTCTTCTTCTGCATGCTAAGTGGGAAACAAAGCCAAGGGCGTGAAGGAGCCCGCCAGAACGGACGCTTCTCTTCCTCCGTTTAGCATGAAATAAAAAAATTGTAAAGGGGTTTTGAAGTAGTTCTGATTTTTTTCTCTCCCTGTTCTACCCTCTAGACAGCTGCTTTGATATCGATCATGATGCCATGTTCTGCAGTGTTTTTTAGCCTAATTAGCGGCTCAGCCCTGAGATGTGCAGCAGTGGAGCAGCAGGGCTGCTGAAGACTTGTACTTATATCTCAAAGTCATGCTTTGCTCCGAGATCCCAGCAGTGAACCCTTCGTCGAGATGTTGTAAGCTCCTCTGAGGAACGATAGATGTTAGAAGAGTAGGTGTCCTGTGAGACTGGCAGATGTGCTGACCATCCTCTCTAACTCTTCATCCATCCGGAAATTAGAGCAAAAGAGATTAGCTTGGGAAATGACTAGCTATATTAAAAAGAAGGTGTATTTGTTTCAGAAATGTCATCATTTAGAGTCATGTCATTTACCCAATTTTGAGATTCTGCCTCTTAGAGCAGTATACATGGCTGTTAATGTGATTTTCAGGGAGATCAAAACTGTGGCTCTCTAGACGTTGGCCAGTTGCCAGTTTCTGTAACTTCTCGGGCCAAACTGCCCGACTGTCACCCACTGGCATCAAGTTTTAGAAATGAAGACACATTCAAAAGGTTGCTATTAAAGTAGCTCTACAAAAATGGATTTGATTGAGTGGTTGAATTAAACATAAAAACTTAAGTTATTAGCAAGTCCAAACTATTTTAGATCACTGTATTGTTCTTAAAGGGATACCTTGCCAATTTTCAACCAGCTTTGTATCACAACAGCGTGGGTAGTATGTGTAAATAAATGGTGGTAAACCCTCCATTTTACCAGTCCCCATCTCTCAGCTTAAATATGCTAGATAGCCAACTTTTGCTGATTTTAGGATTGCTGCTCACACTGCAGGCTGACCTCTGCATTTCTGTATGCCTGCCATCACAGACACAAAGAGTATAGAAGTGGATTGAGAGTCACACCCGCCCCTTTCTGTTTCTCTCTCAAAATCAGACCAAACTCCTATCGAACTGTACACCTCAGCAGTGTTGTTCGTATTTAAACCAAGGTTACGTTACAGTATTGCCTCTTTCTTCCCTAAAATGTTTTCAGAAACGTATTTTAGTGCACTGTTTGGCTGTAATATGAGGATCTGTGAACGGGAAGTGGGCGTCATACTGGTTCCTGTATTGTCAAAAGTGAGGCTGGACAAAACGAGATCAACCAGTAACAGTAAACAGTGTTAATCAAATATGAACAAAGATTTTATTACTGTGTTGCCTATTTCTTGCCTCATGTTTTCAGAAACATCACCAATTTCAAAGGTATTTGTGTCTTTCTACGACACGGACAGCCCAGTGTATCAAAGAAATCCTTCCAGCATTGAGATACTTCTTTAAAATTTAAAAAATCAGGATGCTGACATCCAGTTAGGTAAGCCAATTGATATAATTAGTCTAAATCCTATGGAGATAGATGTTTCCTTAGACATACTAATACTGTCCTTCATCATGTTCTTGTTATACTTGAATGAGACACACATTAAAAAAACCCTGTGTGAACACAAACAGCTTTGCCTAAAAGAGCACTTTGTGCTTCACTTAAGAATTAAGAGAAAATGTCTAATGTTGTTACTGAGCAGTCTCATCATTTCTGATTTGACACATCAAGAGTATCTTGATAATTCAAAGATAAAAGGCGTTAATGTTTATATAGCTCTTCCCTAAATGTAATCGTTTTTGAAAGTGAGTCTTTTTATAAATACAGCTTCCTTCCACTCAGTATTCTCGGCACATGTTGCGTTCCGAGTGTAGTCTGATTTTGTTTTTAAGAAGCACTTTCAACAAGGTTCAAAACAACGGGCTTTACAGAGAACAAAGGGCATAATTACAGATAAAAACAAGAGATGAAAACACAAAGAGGCGAGCACATCACACGCAAAGATATGGGGCTGGGATTGCGTATGAAAGTGTGTATGTGAGTGTGTGTGTGTGGAGAGAGACTGTTTCCTTATAGTTCTGTATTTATGAGAACGGAAGGATATAAAAGAATAGACACCACACCTTTCCTACCAAGAAAATTTGTAACTCTCTCATATGTCTTTAGTTTGGATCCAGTTTACAATCAGTTTTGAGAAACTTACTTCTAAGTTAGCATAGTTACATGAGAGCATTGACACCAAACTCATCCTCCCAAGAAACTGTTTGCTTTGGAGCCTAATCCAACCTCACTATTTACTCTACCCTACAGACCATTGAGTTTGATGAGGGTGCCGGCGCCGTACTCAGAATCCAGCCTCTCCGAGCGCCACGTGACGAGAACATCTACGAATGCGTTGCTGAGAACAGCGAGGCCGAGATTACCGTCAATGCCAAGCTGTCCATCATCCGAGGTGAGTCCTGCATTATGAAACAGTGTGCAGAGGGGTAACTACAAAAATAAATCATTTAAGTGGATGTCCGTGAGCTCCTCAGGTTTTTTTATGATGACATCTTGCCTTGGAATTTTTGTACTGCACTTGCCAGTGAGTTAGTGAGGGCTGTACTTTTCTCAGTATATCTGTAGGTAGTGCTCCGGTAGACCATTTTGGCTTTTGCTGTAAAAGCTGTTTAGACGGGTCATAAGTTTCACACAAGGTTTTTCTTTATAGCATATGTGGATTTTATAAGATTTTGACATATTAGAAACATAGAAAGATTGTCTTCCTGTGTGCTGTGAGTTTTATTGATGAAGACCTACCTGACATCTATAAAAGCTTTTATTTATTGAGTGCTACTATATGAGCTAAATCAGTTACACGAATCATCACTAAAGAAGCCATGAAAATGTTTAGGATTATCTTTTAAAGCTCTTGTGCAGGCGCATGTCACAGTCTAAAATAGACACGTATTCGCTTACAGCAGATGGACAGCGTGACACCTATTTATCAAGGATCCATCAGTTTGATGAGACTAATCAGCTGTCCATTCATGGAAGAGCTAAACCTCTATTTGCCCGTGATGAAAACCCATAGGATCCCTGAATGAAAAAGATTGATTGGTCACCCCACCACACACAGTCAGGGCACAGTGGCGGACAGACGTGTCTGGAGACGCATCCAGACACACTCACACATAAACAGGTGTAAAATAACAACACAGCTGATCTTTGTGGACCTCATATTGATTTGTCCCTATAGGTGCTATTTTAGATTCAGAAAAGATAATACACCTTCTTTTTTTTTAGCTTTAGCTTAGAGGTCACAGAGGACGGTATCATAGGCAAGCGAGCATGTGGTCACACACTCCCGCTTTCTTCTCTCTCCTTCTACCTGTCTCTGTCTGCCTCAGATACATAGACACACACACACACATTGTCTTCTCTTCTGTTCTCTCCTGCCGCCATCTGCCATGTTTCCAGGGCTGGATGAAGCTGAGCTATTGCTGGCTGGCTGGCAGCACACGAGCTAGGCCTTCCTGGCTGACAAATCCACAGGCAGTGCGGTGGGGTGGGGTGTTGGACAAGGGACTGGAAGCCTGGCCCAGTATCCTGGGTTAGTTATTGTTAGCAACAAACCCCCCCACCCTGGAAGCATGCTGTTGGGTGCTAGGGGGTTGCGATTGCCTCAGGTGCCCTTCAAAACTTGATATGAAATGTGGTACTTAGACTCTGAAATTACATCTCTGTTCACATTTGTGACAATTCATGCCAGTGCCTAGAGTGATGTACACTGAGTAAGTAGGTACCAGTGCTCCTGATGGACGTGTGGTTGCTGCCCAGCTCAGATGCTGCATTTATAGAATAGTGTCTGCCATTTACTGGACACTTGATTACAAAACACTGTGTAGGATCCTGTGTGTAGCATTTATATAGCATTACAAGACTAAAAAGCAATCACGCTTCCAGCCTGCATCAGTAGTTTCATCCTCGTCCTCAGACCACATGTTATTCATAGTCAGAACTCAATTTATCTGCTAAAATCAAGTCCTGAAAGTCCTTTACAAAGAAACAGCAGACACGCACACAGACAGATTGAAAACAAGAAATTGAAAATGAGAAACAAGCACACCAAATTTTAAACTACAAGCGCAGGCATGTGCACGCCAGTGTGTGCAATTGTGTGTGAGAGAGCAGGGCAAACCCAGGGCGGTCCACAGGAGCAGAAGGAAAATGAAAAGTTATTGGAATCAGCTCGACAAGGTTTCCTCTAGAGCCCCAGAGAAAGGCAGCGGCGCTCCTGCCCAGGCAAGACCCCGGCACTGAAGGAGGGATGAGAGTGTGATGATGGGGAGGGTGAGGGTGCAGGATGTGCGGCAGAGGAGGAGAGCAGTACGTTCTCTCTGTTTTCCATCTTTAATGAGGTCGGGTCCCCGTGCATTAACCCATTAGGAAGGAGACAGCAAAGATATAGAGAGAAAAGTGGGAGATATGAGAGGAGAGCGACATAATTTGATTCACAGAAAGGGCAGACGTGAGGCGGGAGAAAGGTGTTAAGGGCGAAGTGAAAATGGATATAAAATGAGGGTGAATGTGGGGAGAGAATACACATAGATGGAAGTGGAGCAAACCAGTGGAACAAACAGGGGGAAAAAAAGTCAAAAGTTGGCCAAAGATGAAGGGAGACAACAGGGGGTGTTGCGGACTATTGGCAGTGTAGAACAGGTGAGGAGGACAATAGCCCAACATGGGTTCTTGGAACAGGGGCAAAGGATTATGGGATATGGGACAAGGCACAAGGGACACATCCCCAGTAAACAGAGGGGTTGTGGTGTGGGATCAGGAGAGGCAGAAAATGGGTCGCCACAATGGGTGACTGGGCCAGAAAGCCATGGCACACATTTGGGAGAAAATACAGCTGCATGCACACACACTTAATGGAATAACATGCAAACATGCAAGGCTTACACATCAATATAATGCCTGCATGGGTTCACACTTGCTAACAAAGGGTTAGGAAACTCCCTGAACACATAAATCATTATGAGAAATTTAAGCCTAATTAAGAGCAGGAATCATTTTTACTCAAAATAGCAGCAGTCCTCAAAGACAGGCATACCCAAGTGAATATATGCACAGTCACTGTTAAGCACACATATACACAGAGGCACGGTATTTTCTGTCGTAGTGCAAACTCATCTGCCATGACAGCATGTGGGCTCTGCTTGGAGTTTAAAAGGAAATTAACAATAGCACAGTGCTCACTGCACACACACCTCAATGCCTGTCTGCACCGAAAAGCTATCCATACACACCGGCAATGTGCATGCGTGTAACCACTCCCAACACGTGCTGTATGTACACTACCTTAGATCTACGAAAACGTGTACACATAGCAGGATATAGACATTCTGCAAATACTTAAAACATCCACATACATTTATTCATACAAAAGATAATACAGACAGGCAAAACCTAAACCCTGTTTCCAATGACACAACGCCATCCTCTCTTCTGTCGTCTCCGTGTTTGTGTGTACTTGGTGTGTTGGTGGCAATGGCAGGGTGCGTTTAGCATCGACTGTGACACCTCCTTGGCTGTTGCTCCACTGCCTCAGCTGAATACCTAAGATGGGGGCCATCTGGCTCCACTAAGACTTGCATACAGTCCTCTGGGAGTCCTTGGAGAGGGACTGACAAGCGTATGAAGCACACTCTTGAGATCTGACTCAACTTGCAGCTTGCTCTGGTTTTTTTTTTTGTCATGGGAACATTCTTTTTTCTGTTTTAAGGATTTGACTGTTTTCTGAGTGTCAAAAAAAGAAGGCAAAGTTGCCACTGGGATACTGTCAGCTCACGCTGTTGTGGGGAGATCATGGGGTGTTATCTCGCTTTGTGTGCTTGTATTTTAGACTGCTACTGTCTTTAGCCCTGTGATTACTGTTGCAAATAGATTCTCCCCTGCGGCATCCCAATGAGCAAAAACGGTGATGGATGAGATTTGGGCTGATATTCAGGCTTTTTTTTATATTGAACAAGTTGTAAATATGATGTGTCTCTTGGTGTGTTTGGAAAACACACTGTTTAGATCACAGTGAGGCAGAAATAACCACGTTGGTTGAGTTGTACCTCAGTGGTGAAGCCATGGAACTGCAGTTTCTCTCACGAAGTGTGCTCTGGGCTGTTTGAACCAGCAGGCACCAGAGACTCACCTCTGATGCACACATACACACATGCACACACAGAGTCTTGTACTCTGGTTTGGCTCTATATAGTGCTAGATACCAGACCTAGCCATGACCTTCATTTGCAGCCATACACCTGTGTGCACCCACCCACACAGTCACGCTCACATCCTGCTTGTTTTCCTTTCGCCACTCCCAACCAGGTGGAACCAATCAAACGTACCCTTCTCTGTGTCTCATCACTCTTCTTACTCTCAAACCTTTCCAATCATCATTCGTTCTCTCTGTGAATGCCAAGTTGCAAGTCTGGTTTTCATCCACGGCACTGATTTAGTTCATAAACTGTATTTTTAGGGGTTTTTTTCTCTGTAGTTTTGCCTCCAACCTACCCTGACCGCACCCCTCCTCCTCGTCTTGTTTTACATATGCATGTAAATCCAGTGTATGTCATGGTAAATAAATGTCACTCGTGCCAAACTTTGATCACAGTTCTCAGTTTACATTTGTTGGCAAAGAGAATACGATACCATTTCCATTGGATTTAGCCATGTCAAACCACATTAACAGCAAATATTTACCAGTTTTCAGTGCTTATTATGTCATGTGTACAAGTGGCGTTTTGTTTTCTTGCCGCACATAGATTCAGATCAACACAAGCTGCATGTGCCGTTTCATTTGCTGGTTTTAAATTGACTGGAAACTCCACCCATCTGCCACAGAGCAACGCTGTGCCGGTCAGGTTCAAGAACGCACCCACTATTACCCAGAGGGGAGTTGGGGCGTAGCGTGCCTACTGTTTGATCAGGCTGTCTGCTAATTGGCTGCTCTCTTGTGAAGGAGCAGGTAATGGTGAATTTTAATGGGCTTCTGGATCTTGGTACACGTACAGTCTGTGCAGAGATCAAGACCAGTGAATTCAAGGTACCTTTTTATAGGAGACGTGTTGAAAAAGAAGGGTGAAACAGAGGTGGGAGGCAGACAGAGGTGCAATGATGAGATGGGGGAGAAAAAAGTGAGCGGCAGCAAGAGGGAAGGCGAACTGGAGTGAAAGTTAAAGGGATGGAGACCAATCAACCTTTCAACCAGGAGTGGCTCCAGGCCAAGCCTTAAGACATTCTATTTCCTGTCTTCACCTCTTCTTTCAGTTCTCCATCTACCTTTTTCTGTCTCTCTCACACAGTATCCCCACCATTATGTTCAAAGCCCTCTCCTCTCTATCTGTCTGATGCACAGTTGTTCTCTCTTTTATGTCTCTACCAATCTTCTTTCTTTGTATTTGAATGGGTTGTGTGTGTGAGAGAGAAATTGCAGCCTGTCAGAGTGGACAGCACTGTGTATGTGTTTGTAATGCAGCCATTTATCAGGTATATTTTAAACAAACTGCAGTAAAATAAAATACAAATCCAGATCCATTCACAGTATGTCACAGACCTGCGGGGTATCCTCCATAATAGACAGATGAATTTTAGTCCCTCATTTCTTTCAAGTCCTTTGATAGACAAAAATGTTTTTACCTTAGAATTAAAATGCCTTTGCTGTACTGAGAAAAAAATGTGCTTTGAAATACTTGGATGCAACCTCAAGTATAATGAGCCATACTCAGGCGAAGTTTGAGGGAGGAGGAGGGGAAGAAAGGGGGAGACGAAGGTTGAAGAAGGTTAGCCTCACATTACGTTAGGTTATGTTGTGAACTGTTCTGATCTTCGCAGCTTTAAGTGTGCGCATGTTTGCAATATGAGTTAAGAAAACAGTGAGATTTCTCCGCATGCGTGTGATGCAATCCGATTTCAAATTTTAAAAAGTCTGAGCCCAAGCTAAGACAGAGAGGAAGAGACAGTTTGAGAAAAGAGAGATGATGAGAAGAGGGAGAAAAAATAGAGAAAATTTCTCCTCCTTGCTTTTCATTTCATCAGTATTCCTTGTACATATCTAACAAGCACCAGCACAAATACACATTTACGTTGGTGGAATATTCCCCTTGAGTCCATTCAAGACCCCTTGGGTTTTTGTAACCTCTTAAAACTACACTTTTACATTTTCTCACAAATATATGGCTGTTAAAGAGAAAAGTCTTCTCTCCCGAAACTTACTTTTTGCAGATGTAAGTTTTTCTGTTTTTCCATTTACATTTTCTGTTGCATTGATTTGTCCGTGGTCAGTTCTTCTTCTCCTTTCTCTTTGTAGTGCTAATGCCGTGCTGTTTGGGTGTTCAAGGGTTGAATGCTTTTTTTGTGTGCGTGTGTTTTATTTCAGAGAAAGAGGTGAGTCCAGGGCATCAGACAGGCTGGATGAAAAATTAATAAGACACATAGTGAAACATGAACAGGTGTGTGTGTGTGTGTGTGTGTGTGTGTGTATGAGAGACAGAGTTAGTTTCATGATGTGTGTGCAAGTGCGCACGGTTGACAGCCGGTGTGTGACAGAGTGTGTTGAAGTGTTTGTTTGTGTGTGTGTGTGTGTGTGTGTGTGTGTGTGTGTGTGTGTGTGTTGGAGATTGGGGGAGGGGGGTACAGAGGAAGAGGGAGAGAGCCAGCAGGCAGGTAGTGGCTGCTCTGTAATGAGACAGTCAAGAATAAGCTTGGCAGTATCAGCAACAGATCTCGCTGTTCTTCCTCTTCCTGTCCGCCTGCCTCTGAGGTGACCTTTGCCCTCTTCCACTGGTCTCATACACCTATAGTGAAAGTGAGAAAGATAGGAGGGGGAAAATGCAGAAAAAAAGTGGCAGTAAGGTGAGTAGAAAAGCCAAAAGGTAGAAAGAAGAAAACACCATAAATACTGAAATAGAGGAATAGGTTAAAAAAAATTGTATAATTTTTGTATCTTATTGGACTTGTGTTGTACTTGTGGGTCCAAGACAATAAGCTCAGTGTTACGAGACTAGGACAAAATGGAGACAAGCCTCAGACGATACGAAAAACACTCTTAAGTCTAAGGAGATTTTGGTGAAATAATTTCCACATCAGAGTGTTAATGCTGCATCTTGACTGCATGTGTTCTGTTGGGATACCTTCCAACGTTTCATATTTGTCTTCTGGCTACATCAGCCTTGTTAAAATGTATACTTATACGCCAATTGAATGAAATTGTCCACAGCATAATATGAATATAAATGCCTTAATAAAAGACAGAAAAGAAAAAAAGCATTCCTCCTTTAAGAGAGCCTAAGACCCTGACATACCTCATGAGTCCACACTGAGCTCATGCTATGTACTCTTTCAGTTGTTTTTGCCAGCTGCTTATCTCCAGCTTGTCCCTGACAAACAAGTCAATTCTCATTCCCGAGCAGCACTCACCTTCTCCACCAGTAAATAATACATTTGTTTAGTGCTGTTAAGATCTGCACCCATCGGTGCAGGTTACCTGCTCGCAGTGAACCCATTCTTGCATGAGACACCTATTGTCAGCTAGTCAGTGCAAGCAGTTTATTTTTCATTTGCAGATATTAACAGAATGCTTTCTCTTTGTGCATGATCATCGTAACTAACATTCTCTTTTTTGTGGTTGTTACTTGACTCTTAAATTTGAGGAGGATTACGTGTGCAGCAAATTTCCTGTTCTGTTCAGTAATGGTGCTTATAAGGTGCTACTCCATGCTGTGTTGGGATTGTCTAGCTGTTATTGGTGTTATTGGTGTATAGTAGAGGGCAGGCTCGGCACAAACAACAAATCAATAGGCGGATGTTGACCACATGGATGGCCCTCATGCCCCTGATCTCTCATTGAAGGCTTAAGAAGTTTTGTGTTTTTTGCTCAGAAGTATTCCTCCAACACTTCCTTTCCACTCTTGGAGGATACCTCTCTGCCCACCTTTCACCTTTCCCTCCCCTTGCCCCACTTCATACCTTCAAATTGGCATTTGTATGCCTGCCAGACTTTTGCCAGCCTTCTATCTCCCTCATTCCGTCTTTCTATCTTGTAGAAAAAGTTCCCTCAAGAGGAAATTCACTCAGATGAGAGTTTATGGCCTCTGAATCCTTTGATCCTCGGAACCTGTAATGCAGCTGCAGCATCACTGTGGTAACGCGGCAGCAATCCCGTCAAATGAATCGAGTGACATCTGTAATCACGTGTGATTGAAGGATGAAGAAGGGGGACACAAGCTGAATGCTAGCAAGAAAGACAAAAGGTGAAAGAGGGAGAGAGAAAAGAGGTGGTGCTGATGGAGCAGGATAAGTGGAAGGAGCTTGCCTCTAGCCAGGGTTGGCTGGTTTCCGAACCTTGGCCATCAATTTCATATAATTCTTGCTCAAGTGCAGCGACCCTGGCCACCCTAGACATCTGGCCACAGCCAATATAAGATGGGGGTAGAGTAAAAATACGGGGAAAAAGAAAAAGTGAAGACACAAGGAGATGGAGAGAGAGGGGAAAGCAGAAGGGGTGCTAGGGTCTGGCTGATTGGTTTACTTCTGGCTAGAAAGTTTAGATAAATGGATCCTTTGTCACAGCAACGAGTTGGCCAGAGTACTAAATTGAAAGATCAGTGTCTTCGAGACACTTTTACAACGATAAGCACTCGCTGTGCTGATTGTCCTGGTGATTCAACCTGTGGCGGTAGATACCCTTATGTTTCCTCCCATATCAGGTAATTTCCATAATCTGTTTCATAATGAGAAACTGATAGTGGAAAAGCAACATTTTCTTCTTCATTTTATTCTATTAAACAGCCACAGCCACCCTCTGTGTGTGGAGCCCCAAAAATGACACTAATAATCACTAATACGTATTTGATGGCTAGAATAGAAACTTAATTCATGAATTTAATTTAATGAAATCACAATTTGTTTCATTTATTTCCTTAAAGCTATATGTAATTCAACTTTGATTGAAATTAGCAGTTAGATTTCCTGCATCTGGTTCCTATTTCCCTTCACGTTTCTCATTATGTTTCATTAAATTTGTGCCAGTATTTTGATCCCATATGATTTTGTTGGATGACTGAGAAAATGTAAATCAGTTCGCTGCCATTCTGCAATTACTGCTGTTCTGAGTATGTGTATACGCACATATATTCATATTAATGTGCAACTGAGCGACCAGTGCAGCTGGACATATGATTAACTTACCCGCAAAAGTTTTAATTTTGAAGACAATAAAACAAAAAATGCAAAAACAAAAATATTAATGCTATATTAATGTGCAGGAAACAAATCAACAATCCAGACTAGGATAGTGTAGGTGCTCCACACCTAAGCAGGGGATAAGACATGGGAGAAAGAGGTGCTTCCTGTGGAGACGGTGTGAGTGACGACCTTTGGAGTGGCCCAACTCATGCATAAAGAAGAGCAAGGGGATATGGCCTGGACCACCAGCTTCATGCATATACATGAGACACCAGCCCAGGTGACTGAAGTCGTACAATGCGGAGGTCATGCCGTGGGCCCTGCAGGATTGGCAGAGTTGATAAGACTTAAAGTCCTGCGTGCTTCACAAGTGCCGTGCCTATGCTTCCTGTGGTGGAACGTAGATGGGAGGCTTAACAGCATGATTATTAGTTTTTCCTCTGTGATGAAATAAGTGTAGTGTGTAATAAGTGTTAAACTAGGTATCCAACACAATATATAATCAATAAAAATCTTCTAGAACCCATGACTGAATTATATAAATATTGCTTGCATTGCATGCGGTTCTTAGTGACATGTGAGGTGTACTTATCAGAGGAACAAATAGAGAACAGGAGTGTGAAGGAAATAGCAGTCAGAGAGAAGCCTGTTGGAAGATGCTATCCAGGACTTCTTCATGATTACAAAGCTTGTGTTCTGGAGTGCAGCCCAGATCCTACTGGATTCAACAGCAGCTGCTCATATTTAAAGAACATTGTGCTCCTTGGCCCTTAAAGGGCAACACTACTTCCAACATGTGTTGCTCTAGCCTCTGTCTTTCCCTTCAGCCCACAAACCCATACACCCACATTCTCTGTCCCATCCTTCTATTGAAACACATGGAGTTCAGCCGAAGCATCGCATCTCTGTGTGAATGGGGGCATCATTGGGTTGTTACAGCTGAAAGGGAAATTGTTTTTTTGCACAGTGTACTGCATGTGTTTTCCTTTTCTTTCTGCAGGTTCCTTCTATTTACAGAGTAGAAAGTTTGACCAGTCACCAATTTCTCTGTCAAATGCTGCTCTACAGCAGGAAATGATGGTGAAATTGCAGCTGAGGTCTTCTGTTGTCAACTTTTTCTTATAACGGCCCTGCTTGTTACCCAGCTTATCAGCATTAGAAGCACAACCTCCAGGTGTTGCCATCTTTTTAAGTGACTTATTTATCCAATACTCCAACTGTTCTCTCCCTGGTGAAGTCCCACATCCTTTGTGACCCTTACTACTATGTCTGCTTGTCATCTCCAAGTGACATTAAACAATTACCAGGCAGTCTTCGGACTGGCCTTCATTTTTCCAGCCACCACATATTCATAATTGTTGCTCTGTTCACCAAAGGTGCCTCCGAACGTGTCATTAGCAGCTTAGTGCACTAAGCTAATGGCCCACCAAGACAATGACCTCACGCCCCAGCCCCACACATCCACCTCCCTCTAAATCCTTTTTGCAATTACTGCCAGTCTTTGTTTTCAGGTTTTAGTATTTGTTTTGGGTTAGATTAGTTGCTTTGGCAGAAATGGCACAGTGCAGCAGCTCAGCCCTCTCAATCCGTTGTTGTTTTGGCCCAAAGTTGTTTGGGAAGCTTAGAGAGGCCTTTGCTCCACATGTCAGGAGTACCAAGTCTTGACTCTCACGAACGTATAAGCCCTGTTAACCTCCTGTTGAAGCAGTGGTTTTGGCATTTTGGTCTCCCATATGGAGGCAAATCCACGTCGACTTTTTTCATACATGACAACACTGTCCGTAATGGATCTTTTTTTTTTTCTGCTCAACACAGAGGAAGCACGGCTGTAGAATGGTGATGAGTTGGAAAATATTGATACAAGGGAAGAGCAGCGTTCTCAGAGACCGCGCAGGCTGTTTAAATGATGAATTCGAAAAGTTATTTTGCAGTTCAAAGACTGCTCGTGAATCCAACTTCATTGCCGGAATTATGAGGTATGCTGCGCCTCAGTGAGCTGTCAAAGCCCCCCCCACCCCCCCACCCACCACCACTTCGCCCCCAATACACTGTCTCATCAATGTCATCATTAATTAGGTATGACATAAAGTTATGCTGCCTAGTTACGTCGTCTGACAGGATCCAAGCCACTTTAGTTGTTTAAAAAAAAAAGTTGTATTAAATAAGTTGAGAAGTTTTGGCTCTAATGCAGCTCCTGTGTTTTTTCCCCACACGCTGCAGGGGAAAATCCCTTAAGAAAACATGTCTAGCAACCAGACATTGGCTCAGTCACAACAATTTCATTATTAAAACATTTCATTTCCTTGTGAATGGGAAGTGATAATTAAATGTGAAATTTATTGCACCACTGACTTCAGAAGAGCACAGGACACTATATATACACACATTCATATACCGTATGTAAGAATGCAGACAGCGGTCCTGTGTCAAAGAACACCGTAGCCTTGAACATGCTTTATCTGTTAATAGCATATATGGTTGCTTTGAATTAATACAGAAAGGAATGTTAAAAAAAAAAAAAAAAAGTGGACAGATTTCCAAAGCAGTTTCCATGAAAAACCACCTTTGATGACAACATGTTAAATTGCAAAGGTGCTTAAGTGTATGCATGAAAGGGGCTATATACATACCATTAGTCACACAATGTTCCAACCTTCATTGGCGGTTGTATTTCAAGAGAATAAAACCGAGCTGTTCTCGTGATTCAGTGAGATGGTATACATTACATTCTCTCTCTGGCTCTCAACTCTGTAATAATGAAACAACAGAAGTCCATTTTGAGAGACTTGTACAGCAACATTGCCACCCACACCGTGTGGTAAACTGACGTCAGGTTTCAAGGTGCCCACTGAGCCTCCGCACACAGTCCCACCCTCCCAAACACATGCACACACGTACTTACAGAAACACACACTCAAAGCCACCCACCACTAAACCTGACCTGACTGGTTGACGTTTCTCTACAGTGAGGCATTTCCTTTAATGGCCCCGGCCTCATCCCCTGTCTCCCCTGGAGTTCGCCTGTCTTACCCCAGACACCTCAGGAGCCTGACAAGACAGGGGAGGGAGAAGAGAGCGAAAGAGAGTGAGAGAGAAAGGGAGGGAGGGAACTCGATAAACTTCCACCGGTTGAGACGGATAAACAGAATTTTTTTCCGTTTTATGTTTTTTTCTTTCCTCCACCTCTTCCCCTCGCAGGCAGGGGATCTTTGGAGCTGTCCTAGACAATTACTCCTTTCTCTCGTCTGTGCTGTGTCTATCACGGTGGCTCACCACATCAGGGAAACAGTCTGTATCCTATATTTTTTCTCTATTTCAGACTGGACCCTGGTTGAAAATCATCGGTAGGAACTTGTCAGAAAGCCTTCTCATCAGCTGAAAAACATGCTTAGATAAAGTAATAAAGGATGAAAATATATTGTGCATTTTTGTGTGCAACACCTTGTGGTGCAGCTTCCCTCTCTTCGCAAGTTTTAATGAAAGTAATATATTGATTTAGCACAAATCTTGATTCAAGACATGATGAGGAAGTAAAGGCATGCTGTGCTTTGATCAAAGTAGCTTCAAAAGTACACATCTCTACTCACATAAGGTATATGAAACTGGCTTAGTGACAGATATACTTTTCTGTGAGGTCACTGCAGCAGAAGTGTGTTTATTTCAGTATCAGCCAAGTGCTGTCTGAGTTTATAGGGACTGAAAAATCTGCAAGCAAATTATAATTCCCTGTAGTCTTCAAAACATGTTGCTATAAGTGATTAAAACACCACATACAACACACAAGGAGCTCCTCAAACCTTGTTTGGAAGCCTGTTTTTCTCAAAATGTAGCAGCCTCTGATATTATATGGACAAAACCTGTGTTTCCTTTTCTGTCTGTAATGGACAGGAAATGGTGGGTGCCGTGCTATTACCCTGCTCAGTATGAGGGTGAAAAATGTTTCTGCCTAGTGTTATCTAGAAACAGGCCTTTCTTTACCTGGTTTCGTTCCTGGTGTTCACCATCAATTCTTCTTTGCTTTGATTCTTTTGGCTTTCACGTTTGACAAAACAGTGGTCATAGCTGCTGCCTGTGGTGGTTGCTGCCATTTGTTCTCTAAAATATCCCCCCTCTTGGCTGCTATCACTGCCTTTCTTTGGCAAACAAGCTGTCTACTTGCTGTTTAGCTCAGTGGTGATGATAGCTTTATGGATGTGGCCTAATATGGGCTGTGTTCGAAATTGGAGGTGGTGTGGAAAGTGTTTGCAAACCGCCAACAGTCAGAACTGTCAAAGCAGTCAGTTTGAATGCCAGAGTAAAGTTCTTGTCACTCTCTTTGTTTCTTTAGCCACTTAAAGTATGTGGGATATAAGCAATACTTAATTGGAATACCTAGCTGCTTTGGAAATCAAGTCTGTGACCTAGTCCTTACATGACATGGGTGTTATCTGCATACACAGCACACAAACAGTATAAAAAGGTAAACAACAAACTTATAGTGCTTACAAAAATGGTCTATAAGCGACTTTTTTATTATTCTTTCTCAGCCTCAGGGACCGAGGGGTTACACAGTCAAAGAACTGTTACCGTAAATTTGAAAGTAAACTGCAAAATGCATATAAAATTTCAACAGGAAAAGATAAAGCAAATAGATGATTTACCCTGTGGGGTCTTCATATGGTCAGATGCTGACCCGACAAACTCATTTTGCAGTGCAATAAGCAATGCTGCAAACTTCTGCCTCACTTTCATTGTCCCTCCCACCTTTTTCAATCTTTCTGCCTCTCTCTCGCTTCCTTTGTCACTCTTTTCCTTTGCCCCCTCTTCCCTTTCTTCTCATCTGCTCTTTCAGACTATTCCTCTCGGGTTGTATTTTGGAGATTTGGATGTAAATGTTGCCCTTGGTGGCTAGATGTGCGAAGTGTGGAGAATACCAATGGGACATCAGACGTCTTTCCGAGAACAGAGCAGGGGGGTAGAGGTTGAGTGCTCGCTGTATAATAACCATTATTCAACTGAGATGGCTATCCAGAGAGGGCTATCGGTGCCGGGGCCAGAGACACTGTGATTAGATTTCCCCTGTGTTGCTATTCTTCTCTGTCCCTGGATCTTTCGGTGTCACTGTTCCCCTGTCTTCCTTTGTATATTTCTCAAACAATTCAACAGGAATCCCATTGTTTATAAAAAAAAATCTGGGAATGTCATGGAAAGATACATTTAAGGCTGGTAAATTACAGAATTCCATTTGGTTTGATTGGAAGATATACATTTGGCTGTATACCATCATCACAAATCACCGACTGTCCATCACAGACAAGAAAGCTTCTAAGTGAAACAAACCAGTGTGCTGTTTGGGATAAAGACCAGAAGCTTGCACCTGGTTTCACACATTCTTTTAAATAGCTGATGGCTTTTAGCCGCTATACTTCACAACACAACCAAGTGCAGACGAAAACAGATCGATGTCTTTCACATTATAAAGAATACAGGTTAATGGTCTTGGATGTACTCTGAGTTGGGAAACGTTTACTTCAAAGTCAGGCGTATGATCATTGAAATGAGAACCATTTAGAGTGAAAAATGTGCTCCACATTTATAACAGAACCTTGTAACCTTGAAAATGTATTCATTTTTGTGTATGTATATGCTGTATATGCATAGACGATTCATGCACTCGTGCATTCTAGAAAACAGACTTCCTAAAATACAGTTGTTAAAGTTGTTGAAGTTACCCCAGTTGTACTACAGAACCTCTCTCTTTAACACAGGCACTTTTCTCTTTTCTCTGGCCTGCCTGTTTGATGTGAACAGTTCTGGCTGTGTTATAGGTGCAGAGCAAATGAAACTACATTGTGTAGAGTCCCAGCAGCTGGGTCTGCCCATTAGTTAAACATCTGTTTATCCCGACTGCTTTTATGTGTGTGAAAGAGAGCACGCTTTACTATTCTTCATCTTCTTCCACTATATTCATCATCCTCTCTTTCTGTAGCTTTTAATCTTAAAGCCCCGGTCCAGCCGGTGTTATTTCCTGTTCAGTTAATGTTCTTTCTCAAACTGAGATTGGGATGTTGTAAATAGTCAGACATAATCCGTAACCATGGCAACCAGATTACCATTCTAGTGTATGCGTCAAAGTGACAGCATGGATAGTGATAGCGATCACTCTAACATGAGTTATGAGGTGGAAGATATTTTTCCATCACCTTCACCTGAAGGAAGCTTGACTGAATATGAATCTAACACTAGCTGGTGGTTGCTTGATGACTTAATCCTTTACATAGCCCACCGTAGTCTGTAGGTTTTAACTCACCCATACTACACAAAGTCTAAGTTTTCAAGTGCTGTGCCAGGTCCAAAAACTGAAGAATCATTCATTCATCTTCTAACCGCTTCATCCTCTTGAGGGTCGCGGGGGGGGCTGGAGCCTATCCCAGCTACATCGGGCGAGAGGCAGGGTACACCCTGGACAGGTCGCCAGACTATCACAGGGCTGACACATAGAGACAAACAACCATTCACGCTCACATTCACACCTACGGACAATTTAGAGTCTCCAATTAACCTAGTCCCCAAATCTGCATGTCTTTGGACTGTGGGAGGAAGCCGGAGTGCCCGGAGAGAACCCACGCTGACACGGGGAGAACATGCAAACTCCGCACAGAAGGGCTCCCACGCCCGGGATCGAACTGGCAACCCTCTTGCTGTGAGGCGAGAGTGCTAACCACCACACCACCGTGCCGCCCCCACTGAAGAATCAATCCCACATAATCCCAAAATCGAAAGCTCACCATCTTGTTTCGCCTGTGACTCACACAACCCTTCACCATATGTGTGCTGCAGGTGTAGCCATTAAAAAACATACGTCCCATATCCACTTTACAAACTGTCTGCATTCCTTAAATCTTCAGTGCAGCCAAAATACAAGATAAGTTGACTCGCTAGCAAGCAACAACAATCACTTTTGCCTCTCAGACGTAAAGAGGCATGACAGGACACCTGCCCAAGCTTGGAGGATGAATTTTGATGTGCAGCTTCTAATAGTTTTACGCCATCCTCCTGTTTTAGCAACAACCTTCTTTTTTACAGCTTTGAGCACAGAATTAAATTATATGTCAACAAATATTTGGCAAGCAGTGTGGCTAATCAACATTGTCAGGAAATGACTCAGAAAAATATGAAATATAAAAAATGCCAGAATACACTGGAGTGAGGCTTTAAACTCTTTCTTACCTCCCTCTCGCTTTCTCTCTGTCTCTTCCTTTCCTTTGCACTTGCTCTGTCTCTCCCCCTGCAGCCCCTCTGTGGTATTAATGCACAGACCTGCTTAAAGCCTGTGTCTCTATGCTGTGGCGCTGGGTAATCAGTTAACCTGATTAGGCTGCTGATGAAATTAAATCATTTCAGTAAGTGAAAATAATAATATGAGTAATGGGTGCGGGGGACGGTGGAGCACCCTACGGCATTTGCTGCAGCCCCAGCCAGTCGGGTTTTTACCTCTCTTCCTCTCTTTCCTGCTCTAGCTCTTTGCTCTCTGTGACATAATTGATGGCTCAGAACAAGCACCTTTGAAGCCACTGTGTCAGGGATTTTGACATTAAATGAAAATGGATGACAAGTGCAGTATGATATTATAAAGATCAGTATACAGGATGACATTCTGACCATCACCCAGGACTAACACTGCCAGGGTTAGTGTTTCAGTTGCCAGTTTAGCTTACATGGTAGAGCAGAGCATTAACACACTGAGGTTTGGTGTCATGTGTAATACTGTATAGCTTACTGGGTAAAACATATTATCAGCATTATGTAATTCTTTGTGTTGGTTAGTGGGTAGAAAAAGGCATTGAAAATGGAAGGTGCCGGGGTTATCTATTTGTTGAGTAGGACATAGATTGGAGGGACTATTCATGGTGCTGTAAAGTACATTTTATGACACAATTTTACATTGTATTTGCAAAAGTAGATTGTGAATGCTAGATCATTATGCTTATATATATACTAGGTATAGCACAGCAATAGGGGTTCCAAGGCTATACTTTCAATTTTCTCTTGGACCACTCATTTATCAGTATACTATGTGTTGGAAAATATGAAAGCGCTCACTAAATGAAATATCATAAATCCCTTTTGTATAGAGCTGTAGGACTCTGGACATAGAGTTCTGACTATACCAGACCTACATTTACGAAAAAGAGATTTTTGGTTCAGTCGCAGTGAATCACTGGAAATGGGATTAGTCAGGAGAGTTAAATGAGTCTAAAGGACGGACCTTTTAAGAGGGCCACACTTAGCATGATAGAAAGCAGAACGCAACAGCAGGCATGAGTCTGCAGATTAACAGCCGGGCAGTGGCTAAGCTAACCAGAGGCTGATTAAAGGCTTTGCACCTGTCACTTGTGTAATGATATTAAATGGCGAAGCGAAATTAAAGACAATTATGGATAATGGTGGCACTCAAACCAACCCCGAAAAAAACCAAAGAGAATGACAAAAACCAAAATCTAGATAAGGTCAACTAGAGTCTGTGTGAGGCTTGGCTTTGGAGTCATGCCGAGCAAGCCAGCTGTTGCCTTCATAGTAACCCTAGGTTACTGTTCCTCCCCTTGCATGACTTAAGAGCCAACTCCAATTAACATGCACTGAGCAAGTTGTGATCTTTGAAACTTGCCTTTGAAATCCTGTTTCCAAACTATCATTATCCTGTGAGAAAATCTGTTTTCTTCAATACTGAAAACATGCTTTGTGTAGATAAATAGTTTCTGAACTGACTAACTACAGAAGGGTCTCAATCGTGCCATTGCAAGGCCTTTGTCATTTCTACCTAAGTGCTAAACATCAAAGCAGTGTTTGGGACCAAGCTGAGCTGCCCAGGTGCCAATCATCAGCACTGACCAATGTTCGAATCAATGGGATGCATCAAAAAAAAGCTTTTGCGGCAGTGTCAGAAAACAAGCTGGCCCAACAAAGACGACAGGTAGCACGCTGGGAAGATTAAGATTCTCTTTAAGCACCCCCACCGTGTCTGTTAAAACAAAAGCACCTGTGGAGCAGTCAGAGATTTTTTTTTTGGTCCTTTGTTACCCACTGGGTAAGGGTTGTTTGAGATTCTTCAAATCTGGAAAACAATCATGAGGAAAGACTCAGTTGAATAGCTTATTAGATAGCTTATCTGTTTTTTGCTTCAGCGTTTGCAACGTGATGAAGAAAACTGAAAGTCAATGAATGTGTGTCTTTTGGATAAAACACAGAGAGTCAAATGTGACATGGTACTTTGAGAATTCTTGGCACAATTAAGGGTGCGACTGCAGCATGTGTCTCATAGCTCAGTAGTAGGATGATGGTTGGCCTAAGTGACAAAAGCTGCTCCCAGCTAAATAAACAGTGTTTTTGTCATTGACCAATAGTGTACATGCTTCGATTCTATTTCGCCTGTGAAGATTTGTCATCACAGAGAACCCCTGGTACACATCATAGAAAGGCAATTGCTACACCATTATGGGCGTATGGTCCTTTGGGAATTCTAGGATACTATCATCCCATGTCATTGGTTGCCTTCCCCCCTTCACAGTCAGGCAGGCTAACCCTGAAGTAACACTCCCTCGATGAGTGATCTATTTATTTTTGCATGGCCGCCTTTATCGAGCCTGTAAGCTTCAGGGGAAAAGATGGTATCAGATTCTATTCCTGGGGAAGTAAGTAACCAGCATACATGCCATTTATTCAGGAACGGCTGCCGGTGCTGTATCAGGTCAGAGCAGCTGTAACGATAGCATCATCTCTCCATGAATCCACCATCTTCTTGTCTACTGCTGTTTTGGTTGGTTTGTTTGTTCGCCCACCTCCTCCTGCCCTCCCTTGCTCTTTCGGGCAGATTCTCTCTGTCAATTGCCTAATTTCATTAGTCTCAAATTTTGTATGTTTTCAGCTTCATTACTGTAGTCTGTGCAAGCCTCTGTCTTCTGTTTTCATACCATGATGGCAGAGTCAATGTGATGCGAAGCACAGACAGGCCTCACGAACATCAAATAATGTGTAACACCCAGAGAGCAGGACAGACCTACCCTTCACAGACAGATCTAGCTAGAGGGGTACGAGACTGCCGCACCTTTTATGGCATCTTATGCATATATCATTGAGGACACACAGAAGAGGGAGTTTGTGAGAACATATTGGTCTGTCTTGTTCTGAAGTTTCTAAAGTGAAGTGTAGGCTTGCCATTTCTTTTCTAAGCTTCAGGGGAACTTGGTATAAAGAGATTATACAGGGGTGATCATTAATAATCGATGGAGAGGATACAGCACAGAGCCTAAAACAGTGTAAATGCCTGTACTTCTTTGAACCTAGCATTAAAATATTCATTGGGCCCTGCTGATGTCAGCCTAAGTTAGTAACCTGTCTGGATTTAGTTTTGAGACCCTCTGGTTCTTCCCTTTTCCCCATATGTCATTTGTTGTCCAAGATTCAGTATTTTAAAATGTGAACACAAATGAACTCACCACTCTCCATACAAACCCAGTGCAAAATGTAAGTGCATGAAACACCACAAAGATTTTTTTTTTTAATATATCTTGGTGACTAAAGAATAACAAACTGTTAAGGCTAATTCAGGATATAAGATGCATCAATGAAAAATATCATCATATTGAAATTCCTGCTGTCCTTTTTGATATCCCTTGAATATTTGATGAAAAAGATTAGAAGATTTTAAAATGATTATCACTTTAATCCATCATGATTTCATTGCTCGCAGTCTTGTTTTTATAAAGTGGAATATATAGTATGGCATAGCTTTCCATGTTCATTAAAGGTAGACAGAACAACCCTTCTTTCAGATTATACAACTCTAAAACTCCATTTACTGTTCCGATTTTGCACCCCCTTACATGTCGATGACAACACCGTGATGTCTGTTGTGTGGACACGAGGTCATCTGCTCTCCAGATGAATAGTGACCTCTGTTGTGCCACTGGCCAGCATCTTACTCAGTCAAACTTCTCCCAGTTACAATGTGGCTTTGGGCTTTTGATGCATATCACAGCTCGGGGGGGGTTCCCTCTCAGCTCTCATCATCTAAAAATGAGTCACTACTTTGGCTCCAGTCAGGGTAGATGTCAAGCGATTTGACCCATGGGACTAATTGCCCCAAGAGAGCAGGGAGTCTGCATACAGAGAACAGTGACCACAGAGCACACTACACTGTCGTCTCTTAACTGTGAAATAATGGAGCAATCATGCATTAGCATTAGCTGATTGCGGTATATTAGTATACCACAGCATTTACTGGCTAGTGTGATGGCTCTTGAATAAGAGTAGCAGTATTGACAACCAATGAGGCTTAAATCCAATCCTTATACACAACACTTGCACCCTTAATGGAGTGAAATCTAAAGAATAGATCTCTCAATTGGTTTTCAGTCCAGGGCTGTTGTTGGTTATAGTGTCTCAACCAAGTAATGGTCTTGCAGAGCTCTCTGTAACCTCAAATTGACTTGAGTGTCGTGTATTTTACTGAGCATGGTGAGACTAGATGGAGAAATCACCAGGATTACCAGGCTTTCCTTCTGGTATTACTTTTCACTCTATTGTCTCAGCCTCTGATCTTCTATTTGCATTTATAGCTATTTATTTACTACTTGTTATACCAAGAATATGTGCAGAGAGTCAGTATCTTCCTTGAGGGCATTTGATTATGGCTCTTAATGGATAAGCTAGCGTTAATGGGAATGCAGTCTGTGCGTATCTGGCTATATAGGATGGTTTCTGTAACAATTACAGCCCACCTCATTTTCTGAGAAAGAGGAAGTCAAAGAAAGCACAGTTCTTGCATCCCCTTGGTCTTTGTTCTTAAACCTCTACAATGCTTCAACACAGCCCTCTGGGAGAGCCAGATTTGTAACGAAATGCTGTTTACATGTTGATTCTTAGATTCGAAGTCTTATCTCCTCTCCTCAGTAGGTTTATTCATTTATCTGGCTACTGTACATGTCTGGCTATAATCTCACAGTCCTAAGGTGCATTTTTCTCAGTGGTCGAGGGTAAATTGGGATTAAAAAGTCTCCTGAGATAAAGGAAAATACTGAATACAAAAGAATAATTAGGCTCTGTAGTCAGTCTTTATAATGTTACACTTTTGAGGTTATTTGGGTATGTGACTGTATGATTTCAAGATTTATGGTAACATGGGCACTATCCCAATGTATTAAACCATGTATTGAGTCATGAAAACTTTTGCAGTCACTTTTATGATTTCAATTATGTTAATATGGAGTTAATAATTACAATTGACAGGGTTTTTTGTTATTTCAAATGTAATTTTACAAAGACAAATTTAAAGAATACACAAAGGTCTCTTATTGCTACATTTGCAAGGTGTCAAAAAGTCACTCAAAACTGCAGTGTTACAATTAATGTTGTATTGGTGAATTGCTATTGTGTGGTTTAGCTGCCAGAAGAAACATGTGCATAAGGATTACAGCTTCTCTGAATGCTAACTTTTTTAAATCATAAAAGCTGGCTTTGCAAGTGAGAGGACTCACACCTCTTCTTTTCTTGTTCTTTTCACAGAGGACCTACTACCACTAGGCTTCCCTAACATAGACATGGGTCCTCAACTCAAAGTGGTGGAGCGCACTCGAACAGCCACCATGCTCTGTGCTGCCAGTGGCAACCCTGACCCAGAAATCACCTGGTACAAAGACTTCCTGCCCATTGATCCCAGTGCAAGTAATGGGCGAATCAAACAGCTACGCTCAGGTAAGGAAAGCCAAAGCATGTTGCTGTATTTCCTGTTCACAAACTTGAGCACTTGTTTGATTCCACAGGACATTTTTGGTAGTAGACAACATGGATGTTTTCGTGCTTTGCAGCTAAAGTGGTTTCACTGTCTCGTCTTTTCACTTCCAGGTGGGAGCTTTTTAGGAACTGAGTATGGTTTCAGTTCACCAAGGGTTCCGAGAATTTATGTAATTCTTATATTTAAGAAATGAAAATCCCCTAAAGTGCAGATACAACACAATACAACAACACAATGTGTTGACCCAATTAAACTTGGGTGTTTATTGTTTAAAGCACTTGAACATCATATCGTGAGGGTAAATTCCCTAGATTACAACATGAGAAGCATACAATAAAGGTCAAGTGTTGTAGTAGTAGTAGTGCTCTGACCATGTTACAACCATAGATCGTCGCCCAGAAAAATGTGTCGAAAATAACAAATTACTTTTTATAGTGTAACATTACTGAATGAGGTCAAATGATTCACAACATCCCAGAAGTGTGTCATAGTAGACAAAGAGAGCCAGGTCCATGTTCTACTGACACAGCTCAGTGGTGGATATGTTGTCTTGTTCCCATTGATTAAACCCCACTGAGAGGCCCAGTAAAGCAAAGTCTAATTATATTGCTAATTAAGTGCAGGCCCTGGAGTGGCCCCAGGCAATAAGAGGTAGATATTTTAGGTCGATGATTTGTCGCCATTCGAAAAATCCAATGACTCCTATTTGATTTGTTGCTGAAAACGTAAATCAGTGTAGACACCACTAAATAAAGAGTCTGTTGCCATTGAGTCCGTGCCCCAGTTGTGGCCCTCATGAGTTGTACACGCAAAAGAATCAATTTGTCATCTCACAGCTCCCTAAGGTGGATATAGTTTTAGATATGTTTCATATTTAACTTGCTGGTGTCCAGTTTGGGGGTAAATGTTTAGATTTCAAAGCAAAATCTTCTATCAAAATATGTGTGGCTATTTGCTCTCTCTGGGATGATGTGCAACTTACTGAAAATTCTGTTTCTTGGTTCATAGTGGCCTGAGGACCTCCTCCGGGGATAATAGGTTGTCCTTAGGTGCTTTGGAGAAAGCTGTCAGCCAGTGCTTTAGACTATAGAATGAGGAGAAAGAGTCTCAGCAAGGGACTCTTTGTAAGAGAGCTCTAATGTAAATGTTTACACTTTAATGCTCATCTTGGTGCACTACCTGCCTTCTAGGAAACAATTAAGGCCTTTAACCACAAAGGTGCACTGTGGTGTTTTCTTGTAGAAGAATCACAGTTGATTACATTCAGTCCTTCTCACCAAAACTTAAGTGTTTCCTTGAGGTCTAACAAATGTGTTAGTGCATTTGCTTTCTCATTAAAAACAAACACTTATTTCTGATAACGATGTTTGCAAAAACTTTTTTACACTACTAATAATACTAATTCCAAGTATTAGTCTGTTACCATGCCAAAGAATAGTGGAAGATATTTTACATTCCGGGTTTTTGAGCTGTTACTAGAGAAGAAGAAACTGAAACAGCTTTGACAAGGTTATTGTTTCAATATTCTAAATCGCTAGTGATGCATTGAAACCTCACTATGTTGGAAAGTTCAAAACATTGATGAAAGCTATTGATTATATTCAGTATTTGTTGAGAATTATCTCTCAGGTACATTTGGCAGCTGATAAGCCTGTCTACACCACCAGATATTTCTGAAGTTGTATATAATCATATAAAACGCCAGCTCTGCTCGAAAAATTGGGTTACCTGTTAGTTTTGACAACAGGGCTCCATGAGTGTTGAGCATCTATGGATGATAGACAAATAAATTCAGCTTCCTGCCTGTTGTCTAACCTCTGTATCATCTGTCTTTATCTGTTTCATGATCTCGTCAATTGTCTTTGTGTCCTGTCTAACTGAAACAGTCAGCTGTTTAATTGTCTCTCTCTTTATGTGTTTTGTCTATATTTGTGTCTGAAACTCAGATGTGTCTCACATCACAGAGTCTTCAACACGTTTCATTTGGCTGTGACCCATAACACAAGTTAAAACTAAAAAAAAAAACATAAAATAAATCAACCAATAAAATACAACTAAAAATATGACTAAATCTTCTGTATTTTAAAATTGATACCAAAATGGGTTGATTTTATTTTTCAACAAAAATCCTTCTTAGTAGAATTATAATTTGTAAATACATGTTAAATGACTTGAAATTCACTGCTCCATCCATGGTATCGCATGGTAAAACTGCTAAAATGAGGTGGAACAGATGACCCAACTAAACTGTAGTCCCCTTTAATTCTTGCAGGGCAGTCACTTTCAACCTCAACCTAAAATGAACTATGTTGTTCTTCCTCTTTTTCTATTTACTTTCCTCTTGCATTGTCATTTACAGAAACCTTTGGTAAGTGTCTTGCTAAGCCCAGAAAACCCACCCACTCTCCTTGAAGCAGATGGCATATTGAAACTACTTTCCAAAATGCATGCATCCCTTGCTCTCCTCTCACCCTTGTCCTCTTTTGCCACTTGTTCCCTACGTTCTGTTTCTATTTATGCTAAACTTTTACTTTTGTTTCACCCACACTCCTTATGCCGACTCTGTTCTCTGTCACCCCCCCACATTGGAACTTATAGCAGAAAGGCAAATCAAGGACAAGCAGCAGCACGGTTTGGAGAGTTGGTCAGGCATCGCAGTCCACCTTTAAGCAGCACAGGTTTTATTTATATGGGGAAGATTTGCTGAGCAAGTCTTTTGAGGCAACATCCTGCTTTGCATTAATGCTAATATGCACAGTAAGACTTAAACTGCCCAGTTCAACTACCTTTTCTTCAATATTTTAGCAACTTTACTGGGCTATTTAAGGTTCTAAGTACATTTTGCAAGGTTACCTTGGAAGTAGTTGTTGCCTTATGTGCTTTCCCCTGACCATATTATCCAGATTTTACACTGCTGATGCTTCCTGTCACATCTAGCTCGTTCTCTCTGCTGAGTTGCAAGACAGCAGGCTTTGAGGAAATAATTGGACTCTGCTTGAATCCAAGACAATTGCTCCTCTGCAGTTATAGCCTACAGTATTTTTGGTCTTCTTGGTGAGCTATACAGAGAACACTTTCCTCCAGAAATACACTGTTGTTTTATACTCAGGTGTAAACGGTCAAACTTCAGTTTTCACAATAACAGCTTTGCTGTCCAAAAATACCCTTGGAAAGTGCAGAAAGTACTGAGAGGGGCTGAAAGAATCTTGAGTTCTTTCCAAGTGAAGGTCACTGCAGGACCGCTGTATGGCTGAACCCTCCAATCCCACACTTGGGCTGGGTCAACCCTCTGGTCTTGGCCAAATATTTTCTCAGGAGAGTATTTTCTTCCCTTGCCAAATTGGCCCACATCCCCACTGGCTTACAGATCTCTAGCTAAGGCTCTACTGCCCATGCTAGAGGGCGAGGTCTCAAGTGATAGTTACATTTGGCCACATCTTGTACTCCTCCTGACTTTTTGAACTACTTGCAAAAATATACCCAGCGACTATAAGATGGGTATATTTTACTCACAGGTCAAACTATGTGTGTATGTAGGGGGCAGAAAAGGAAATTACTTTCCATTGTTTCAATACCAAGGCTCTCGTAAGGTAATGTTAGCTCTGGGGGCTTGCCTTTTTTTCTGTAGCCCTTTTGCTGGAAAGCTCATTCAGCAGCCAGGCAGGATTTATGCTGATGAGAAAAAGGCCTGTGTGCTCAAGCCTCCTAGGCTGCCATCTTCTCATGTCCTCAGAGCTTCAAGTAGCCATCTTAGGTCTCCAGGTTTTAGTATTTAGTAATTTTTCTTTTTTTTCTTTTTTTTTTTTTAAGATAAAAAAAAAAACACCTTCCAAAAATCCCAAAACAAAACAAAGCTAAAAGTTCTTGTGACAGCCTTTGAATAGATTTTTTTCATATTCTTCTGTTTGCTCTTTTGCCTCTGGCACACTCTCAAGCCTTAAGGGGTAACTCTGATGGGTGCTCTCCCAAAGATGGTGGTAAGATAAAAACTTTTGGGAAGAGATGGGGAGCAGTAAGGGGAATGTTGGAAGTGGATTGGAAAAGACGAGTTCAAAAACATACTCGGCCTCCAGCTACTGCAAATAAATCCTCAATGTTTCTCATGTGACTTTCAGTTCATCGGATGTTTAAATGGACATATTGAGCTGACTTATTCCCTTAAACAAAACACAAGTTTTTAATAATAAGTTTGAATATGTATACTGGGAGAAAGAGCATCCCGCTCTTGTTTGTTAGATAGCTGCCTAGCTGGATGACTCGTTCTTTATGTGCCAGACCATGCTGTGCTGGCAGGGCAGTGATATTTGCGTCTGGGTCCCCTGAGGAGCTCCTCTAGAGGTGTGGAGGGAGCCTGACATTTCTCCCCAAGTCCCTGTGGCTGCAGACCCCAGGCCCTCGCTGGCCTTGTCAGCCAGAACAGATTAACCAGAGGCCACAGGCAGTGAGAGGATTGGGAGGAGTGCATATTCATAAAGATTAAGGTCCTTTTTGATATAAAGGTTTAAAATTATGACCTGACATTTGATGGCTCCCTTACTCACACAGATGTATGCACATTCCAGTGTGAATAATGCTGAGTTCAACTGCACTTAATCTGAAACGTGCAAGAAAACGCTCACATTTGTTGGCATCAAAGTTGCTCTGCAGGGAGTGGCCAGGAGCTCTGCAGATGTGGTAACAACAGCCAGGTTTTCCCTGAGACCTGCTGTGACACCACCAGGATCCCAGACGGGTGTCTGTGGTGATGAGAAGGTCAGCCAGACGCCCTCTGGAGGGTGGTCAGACTTTGACACTCGGCCAATCACACAACCCCATCCTCCTCACACGCAGATGGGCAACATCTCTGGCCAGATTGCCTCTGGCCAGACTACATCCTTCAATAATATTTTTAATATATTCAGAGGGGTGTTTAACAAAACAGCTGGGGTGTTCTGTGGAGCAAAATAATGCCACATTTGATAATGCGGGGAGGTCAGCGGACTGCTGAGGTATATTTAGGTCATTGTCACCGTAAGCTGGATCCACTTCTGGCTGGCCAAAGCTTAGAAGGGGAGCTTATTGCCATTAGGTTGTGTGCCCATAGTACAGGTGGATTTGCTATTGTAATTGAATACAGGCTGGCCACTCCAGACCCAGTCTGCCTGGCTAAGTTTTATTTTTATCTCTTCATGCTGCTTTATTATTTGAATATTAGAAGTTCCAATGACTGAGGTCACTCCTTCTCATTTTTTCATGTATATATATTTTTGGTGGAACCAATTCCTTTGAACCGAACAACCTCTATCTGTTTTCCATCCTTAATACTTTACTCTTTTTTTCTGTCCCTCTTTTGTCGCCCTGTCCTTTATAAGGTCCACATCTGATGGTCTTCTCCTTTATAAACCTGCTTTATTAACCTTAACCTTATCCTAACCTCAGCCTAACTTTGACCTTAACCTCACCTAACTTTTAACTAGTAACCCCTTAACCCTCAACTAAAATTTCATCACAGCTAAAGCAAAATAAACCAACAGCTTCTGCAGCCTCTAATCAAACTCTAACTCTATAACAATGTAACCTTCCCAGAGCCCTATTTCCTTTGCCTTGTGATTATCTATGATTATGTGGTCTCTAAAATCATTGCAGAAACAATTAAAATGTCACTGTTGTTTTGCCTGGTTTTTCAATGACTAAACTACCTCTGTGGTAAAGCTATGCACTTAGTGCACTGTTTATGGATAAAGAAAAAAGTTTATCCTTTATCATTTACAGAATACGAAAACCTTGCAAGGGAGAAATAGTTAAGAGTGTGAAAGACATCTTCCACTTTCATCATAATATGAGCAACATTACATTGAGTTATTAAATAAAGTAATTTTAAATCACAGTTTGGTTCATTGCAGCAAATGCACACTTTGCAGAGCATGAACATACAGTCAAAAAATATAAATGCTTTTGTAAATATCTTAATAATATGTCATTAATGGTATACAATTATTGACATATTTTAAGATAAGCATAGTGCACCACCGTTTAGTGCAACTCTAAAGGAAGGAAATTATTCCACCTAGGTACATTGCAAACCAGGCAGAACTTCAAACTCAGTGATTGCCTCCTACCTGCTGGTATCACAAAAGACGCATTTATATGCAGAGCTGCAACAACAGCCCGATAAAAAGGTATTGAAAATTTCATCCCACTGCCCAGCCACCTCCACCATTTAATGTACTGTATAGCTTATAGAAATTACTGGCACCACTTTACATCTTAAACTCCAGGTTCTCTTGATTTTATTTTATTTTTTAAGTGTTAGAGGTGTTGTCGAGGATATCGACAGGCAAATTGGTACAGAATCAGCACACAGGCATTAAAATGGACAACTGTGGTGAAGAGGCAGCTGAGCCAGAGGGCAACGCTTTCAATTTACCAGTTGATCCATGTTCCAACCCTCAACTACGGCAATGGCTTTTGCACAGTGACCGAAAGAATGAGATGGTAGACACGAGGGGCTAAAATGAGTTTCCTCGGAAGGGTGGCTGGGGTCACCTTTAGAAATAGTGTAAAGAGCTCAGACATATGGAAGTTGCTGGGAGTTGAGCTGCTGCACCTTTGCATTGAAAGACAGCCAGTTGAGGTGGTTCGTGCATGTGATCAGGGTGCCTCCTGGGCATCTTCCTTTAGAGGGATTGACTGGTAGGAGACCCCAGGGTAGACCCAGAACATGCTGGATAGATTATATATCTCTTCTGGCTCGGGAGTGCCTTGGGGTCCCCCAGGAGGAGCCGGAAAACGCTGCTGTGGAGAAGGACATCTGGACTGCCTTATTTAGCCTGCTGCCACCTCGACCCAGCCTTGGATAAGCAGCAGAAAATGGATGGATTGAAGGAAGGTACTGCTGTTCTGTTGGTTCAGCTAGTTGGTAGGACTGCTGGTATGTGTTGTTGTGTGCAGCTTGCATGATTGCATGCACACACAAGGGCTGGGCCTGCAGTGTTAGGCTCAATGGGCAGTGCGTACCCTTGACCCTCTGCTCTGTGCCTGCAGGCCATATATGCTAAGTAGGGCACCTCCCCTGGGTTGGCACTGCCCTGCTGGCACTCTCAAGGGATGGCCAAGGGCATGTGTTGCCATGAGTCATCCTTAGATTTAGAGAGGGACACTAAGAGAAAGGCAGGAGGGAAGAAACTGTGGGAAAGGCTAAGACACAGTAACTCCGAAATAGGGGGAACGAGGGAGGAATGGCAGAACATATAAAATAAGAAAAGAAAAGGGAGTCAGGAAAAACAGTTAGAAAACAATAAACAGAGGGGAAAAAAAGCCAAGAGCGGAAGGACAGTTTAATGCTTGGCAGAGAGGGGGTTGAAGTTAAGCTGGCTCCACTACCCACGCCCAAAGCTCTGCCTATAAGGGATGCATTTTACATCACAGCAACAACATGGGCTATGTTTAAAAGCCCACCAGCAACTGACTGGACAAGCTCAATATTTTATTGTCTCTAATGGGACATTTGGCTTGCACTCAGGCATGTAACACAATACAGACTCACAATAAACAAAGAATAGGGAAACATACAACTCTCGGTTAAATGAAACAATGGAAAGAGCCGGGAGATTGAATGACCAGGCAGGAGGGATGAAGCTTGAGGTGAAGAGTCTATCTGTCACAGTTAAGCAGGTTTACGACTTGTAGGATAAATAAGAACTTCAGTCTGTTTGATTTAACTTGTGGTTGTCTGAAGGTAAAGCCTGAAATTCTAGTTTAGTGGAGACTCTATTCCTCCTTCAGCTAGTTCGCAGAGATAGATACCCGGAATAGTATCGTGGCGCCCCAACTTGTTTTACTGACCTCTTATTCAAGGTCAGTTGGCTGGGAAAAGTCTTCTGCCACTGGAGCGATCCATGTCAACTTGAGGTCAAACCTCTCCTGCTCTGTGTTATCACCCCAAGTTGCAGCCATGATACAGTGCATGCCAAGACCTTGAGCTTCTTCAGCTCTGCTGGTGAAGCATTGAATTTCCTCTCCTAATATGTCTAAGGCAAGGAGAGGAAAAGTTTGCTTGTTTGGGTTAGATTTTGTGATACCAGCAATGAGAGGTGTTGTCTTGTCCTTCTTTCTGTAAAAGAACAAATCCCCATCTCTGGAAGCCTTGTAAGAGATTACCTAATGCTTTGATAATCTAGTTCCAGTTATTTACCTTCCAACCCAAATAACTCCTCTAACTACTACTAACAATAACTTTTAACTAAACTGATGTTGTGTCTTCGTTTTTGTGTCTCCTCCAGAGGGTACCCCAATACGAGGTAAGATGTTTAACACAATGAAAAAAGGGAGTTAAAAGACTTTAACGTACATTAAACCAGACATAACCGCTCCTAACTCCACCCAACTGGCTTAATCGTGGGAGTATCATGTGGGCTTTTCCTCTTAAAAAATGACAAACTTTTCTTTTTTCCACTAACATTAAGATTCCATCTGTGTTTGGGTTCTGTGTTCTCCGTACACACTGTTTGTGAGCGTGATCATACGTGTTTCACACTCCTATGCCCTATGTCATTGTGGATGTGTAGTTCTACCACCGCTGTGGGCGTTCTGTGTTTGTGCCCTCTTACTATCCCCTCCACATCGTCAGTGTCAGGAAACTACTGAGCAATTCAAATTGTGTCGCTGGCTGGTTATGATACAGGATTGAGAAGGTTGACAGCAGAGGGGAGGGATGGTGAGGGTTATTACAAGGCAGTTTGTTTGCTTTGTGCCTCTGACATTTAAATTGTTTGGACATGGGGCTGGAGGGTGGGGGATCGGTGATGAAGAGTTGCGGGGTGGGTGATGGTGGCCTTATTTGTTGATAAGGCCAGGGTATTGAATACTGTGAAGTGTTGAACACGATCTGAGCAACCTTCTTCTCTGCTTTGATATCCTCCTCATCATTCCATCCAGTGCTGGAGCGATAGACACATTCGGTATGTTAATGCAACCCCCATCACTTTCACAAGCCATAGCTGGAGATACTTGTATGTAGCGGAAAAAGACGGCATAAATTACGTTTGATTTTATTCCCGTCCTCCCTGTAACCATGCGGCACAGCAATTTATAAAGGCAAAACTACGGAGGCTGCTGCGTTCAATGGTCACCTTTTCACACAAGGCACCATGTACGTCCTTTTACCACACCAAAATCAGCTCTTATAATGTGTGAGGATAAACAGCAGGATATCAAGGTGGGAAGGAAATGACACAGAGGTAAAGCAGCGTGACTCCGATGAATTATACGATAGCTTTGTCAAATAACTTTTTTTTTTTTTTTTTTTTTTTTTCCATTTCCCCGGACAATTTAACTTTCACTTGTAATTATCCAGCAGGCTTTGTCGCTGAAGCATTTTTCTCCCAATTGATTCAGTGTGATTGTTGATTCATGTGTTTGTTGTAAAGTGGTTTTGTTCCACAGGCTGAGCAGGTAAGTGAATATCTCAGTTTGCCATGTATGTTCCTGTATTCATCGAGGCGAGATGAATGCTCTTAGTTTCACGATTAGTCTGGTACAGCAAAAGGGTGATTCATTTGACGATAGAGCCCCGACAGTAAGATTAAGGTCCTCCATCCTCAGCCATTTCACATGAGCCATACGTGACACGAATAAACGGAAGCATGTTATCAAACATATTCATGTCCACCTGAGGTTTCAGACTAAATTCACACTCTTCACTCCCTTAAAGCCCTCACTCATAACCAACATAGCCCAACCCCGTTCTCCCTGCTCCGCTTTGTTTGAGTAAGAAGGTCTCATAAATCACATTGTGGTGAACAAAAGCAAGCATGACTTATGAACTCTGCATTTGCATAATAAGATAAGCGGCCTGAAAAAAGCGGTTTCTCCCCACCACATCACAGCGTGCCTACACTGACTTGCCGTCAAAAATGTATGCTGCTAATGTAGAGAGAAAATGAATAGCATAGGATCTGGAGAGAAATGCAAATGTAATTGAGATCAAGAAGGACGCAAATGGTTTGTTTGCATAAGTGTGTGTCCACACTAATGCAGACTCTCATCTACTTTAAGTGACTCTCGAAAATGGAGCTTTTCAAAAACACGTCTTTCAGTTAGACGCCACTTGTCCCACTGCTGAGTCATTTTATGTCACTTAATGTGAAGGCATTTTCATTCATGCAGCCTGATAGCATCAAGAGGCTTTACAATCTGTGCAGTATATGACACCCTCTATCCTTAGATCCTTGATTGGGATCAAGAAAAACTTTCCCAAGACAACACAAAAGGCGAAGCACACCATTCTCACAGTTATGGGAAAGGAAACAAACACACAGAGGAGAGGATGAATCTCATGGATTGAGGCACTGTCAGTCAGGAGATAGAGGTCCCAGGATGGCCGACAGTCCAGAACAGAGGAGCCTGACTGAAAAGACAGGACAAGGAAGAGAAAATAGGGAGAGAGACAGATCAGCACAGGGCTTGGATGCTCACACAGAAAGTGAGAGCGATGCAGTGGCTTTCAGAAAGTATTCTCGTAGGCAGGACAAACAGGGACTATAAGTACTAGGCTTAATAGATTCATTGAGACCGAGCCGCCGGAAGGATAATCGTAATAGGTACAAGTTCTGAAGTAATAAAAAAAAAAAAACCAAGCAACTAACTGAAAGTTGAGGCGAAAAGATGAGTTTGGATTTAAAGGCCTCAACAGAGTTAGACTGCCTGAAGTCAGCAGGGAGGTTATTCCAGAGGACGGGGGGCATGATAGGAAAATGGCCTGAAGCCTGCTGACTTCTTTTTAACTCTGGGGACAAAGCAGTGAGCATTGGGAGGAATGTAAGGTTTAAGAATATCAGACAGGTATGAATTTTGTAAGTTGGAATTTTGTAAGTTATCAGAAGTACCCTAAAGTCTGATGTGATAAAACCACTGAAGGGAAGCTGAAACTGGATGTTGAAGTTAAAAATCTAGCTGCAGAATTCTGAACCATTTGAAGTGTTTTAGTATGTAGTGCTGTCAAGCATACTGATCTCTTGATTCATTTTGATTATAAATGTTTGAAACAGTTTCATTTTCCGCAGTATCAATACACGGGTACCAGTGGTGCTTTCTTGACCTGTCTTATTGTTAATATTTACTACAATCATTGTGCCGTTCCCCGCTGCTGAGAAAAGAAAAGTCGTAGTTGTCATGTGATAGCCTTGTTATATTTATCCTATTGTATGCCCTTATTGTCAGTTTCTCCCAGTGGTATTGAAAATGTATTAAAGATAATGTATCATAGTTAGAGATTTCAGTAATGTGACAACATTACTAGCATATAGCACACAGAGATCTGTAAAGGCGAGACAGTTAACACTGACTATTGTAGTGGTTGCATTAGCTGTGGGTAACGAGAGGCTGACAGGGCAGCAGCAGAGGTTACCCGCTGAGATGGTTTTGCATATGAAAAGTAGTCTAAAAGTCTAATATGATGTGGACTTAGCTCAGAAAAAGTGAAGCAACGTCACAGCTGATATCCAAAATGTTCATTTTGCTCCAATACAAAGCCACCCAGGTGCTGGCCTAGAGGTAAGTGATAGGTATAAAGGTAGCTGGACTCCCTACCTGCTTCATTACTGATTTCATGGGAGCGTTACAAGCCACCAGATGGGCACTGACAACAATGGCGTCACACGTTGGACCCCATGCTGGTGCGATCACAGTATAATGACCTTGGGGTGGTGGCAGAGCGTGCCCAAGTGACAGGATACAGACAGAAGGAAAGGGAGACAGAGAGATAAGGGCATTTCCATACTTGGCTGCCGTGTGTCCACACTGGCTGTCTTCTCTCATGTGTGATTATTAAAACCGCAAGTTCACAACTTAAATCCGAAACTTTCCACATGTTGTCGCCCGCTGTAGACGCTCTAATAGCCTCCCTCTGAAGTCGCAAGAGGTATATGAACTGATGTTGAACAATACAATAACAACTGTGGAGTTGTTTAATGGAACCCTTGCTGAACCAGCTGTAGCAAAACTTGGAAACACAACAGACAGTGAAGTGGGATACTACTGGGCTTATAATGTTTATACATGATGCGATAATGATGATGTGAAAATACAACCATGGTGTGAAACTTGTTAATTCCACTTCGCTTGCTGTTTTCAATTTAATCTGCATTGTCAACAAGGACATGTTTGGCTTGACAACAGTTCTCAGTAGCAGAGTGCATCTCTGCGTATCTAATTTTGTTGTTATTGTTGTTGTTTTTAAGTTTTATGATGGAGAATCTAAATATTTTTAGTAATTTAATTATAGAAACATAGTTGTAAAACTTCCTGCTTAATCATGAAGTGCACTCAAGGTATTGAATCCCGTGCTCTTCTGTGCACTTCAGTGAGTTTAATTCATGTAGTTGAAAGGTTATTATTTTGAGTGTATCCACTTATACAGTAAGGTGCTAATTTGGGGTTTTAATTGCACTGTTGAAGAGCTTGAGTGAGCAGTGTTGGGATGAGAGGATGGCGAGGAAACGACAGGAGAGGAGATGAGAAATGAGAGACTAATGAGAGACATGAACTGAAAATGAGAGATAAAATGATGAAAAGAACAGTGTGCCACCGGCAGGCCTGAGTGGGCTGCGGAAGGAGCAAGAGGGAGGGAAAGAAAGAGTGAGACTTGGCCAGCCATTTTGTTGATCGCCTAAACAAATCAATCAAGGCCCGCTGGAGCACACTAATTGAATTACACAAATGGGACTGGGGGGGGTAGACATGGCAAAGCTGCTACAAAGCAGCGACGGGGGTGGGTAGACCACGGCTTCAGGCACTTTCTGAAATTAATCATCCATGCTTGCCCCTCCTTGCTTTTCTTTTATCCCCTCATCTGTCCTTCTGTTTTTCTGCGCTTGTCTGTCTCTTCAACTCTTCCCCCCCACCCCGCTCTGTTTTTTTTTGTTCTTTCTTTTCCTCTCTCTGTTGCATACTGCACCTCTCATAAATGTGACTCCCTTTCCACCCCATGCTGTCCGTCTTTTTTTCCTCTTTTGTCTGATTTTCCCCACCCTTACACTTTTTGCCTTCTCCTCTTGTCATTCCCGTGTCCAACCCAGACTAAACTAGATCTCTATATGGATTTGTCAGTGTTTGACTTTGTGATATGTTTACTCCTAGCCTGCAGCTGCACAAAGGAAACCGGAACGAAACTCTTCTCGTTTAAATGCAGTCCACCAATCTCTTACCAATTGAAGAGATCGGTGGATAGCCCTGCCTTCAAGACAAATCTAAATCCTCATAAAATTTTGGCAAGAAAATGATGAAATTTTAATGTACTAAAGGCTGCTGGCAAAAAGTATCCCCTCTCAACAGCTTCGGTACACAAGTGTCTCTCTTCCAGAATCTGAACTCACCTTCAAAAACATGTATTTGTTGAACTCTGCCCAGGCAGTGCTCTTTGTTATCACACCTTGGCACCTCAACGCTCCTCATCAGATCAGCCTGCGGCATGCAGCGCTGTTAACCAGGGCAGCTGTCACAGCGGGGACAAATGTCCCAGACCCACTGCCCATTACAGCCCTCTTTATCGAATGGATGAAGGCAGCGAACATGCTGCAAGACAGCCAGGAGTGGGTAACAGTGGAGACTGGAGGTTGCGCGTGTTGGCGAGCAGGGAGGGTCACTTTGACTGAGATGGAGACTAATTGGTCCACATGGAAGTGAAGTCATTATTATCAGGGACTTTATTTGCCTCAACTGTAGCCATTGTTTTTTCTTCTTTTGGATCCTAATGGTGCAGCATACATCATGGAATAGGATAGACGGGGGAAAAAATGTCACCAATCTTTTCTCCTCTGACCCAGAAAAACATGAATTATTACTTAGCGGGGGCGGCCCTAGCTGGGGGTCACGGATGGTCGGTGTGGCCTATAAGGTTCAATACCCACAACAGCTCACATAATGTCCTTCGACATTCATGTGTCCTTTTTAAATGTCCCTCAGCAAGATTAAGTAGCAAGTAATACTCACACAGTAATTGCAGGTCACTCTCACAGTTGAAGTATAAAACTTGTAATGTAATAAAATATTCAGTTGGTTGCACTTAAGTTCTGCTGTACCTGTCATATTTGTACCCACAGTAGAGTAAAATAAAGAGTTTTCTGTCCTAAACAATCAGTCGACACAGTCAAACTGTGCTGATATCATATAAAGTAAAACAGGCCACGTCATGGCTAGCAGAGTAGTCAACTGCCATGAACTGTTTTCCATGTTCCCCTAATGAAATCAGGCAAAACAAACTTCTTTGATAGGTGTGTTAGCGATAAGACGTAATAACTGAAGACAGGAAAGACATGCCATTAGGCCCCATATAGGACTCATTTCATAAGCACAGTAAGGCCATTTTGTGAGCCCCACCGTAAATTGCTGTTTGTCGCTAGGCAAGTCTTTATCAGCAAACGCCCATTGTGTGAACAGACCGGGTGCGTGTGTTGTTGTTTTTTTTTTTATTGTGCTTGTGAAAGATAATTTTCTGCATTTATTTCATTCCTTGTGTTTCCTCTTTTCCTGATAAAAGAAAAAAAAACGCCAATGGCCACTTGCGCTTTGGTGAGGCACAGGCTGGCAGGGTAGACCGAGCGCAATTATGCAAAACACAGAGAGTGCAGTCATATTAAAAAAAAAAAGACAAAAGGAAATGGTGGAAAAGAGACACGCTGGTGACGAGGGTTTTCAAAGGGTGGAGTTTGTGTGCACGCGTGCACGGGCGTGCTGCTGCTTGAGATAGGACATCAAAGAGGGGTTTGTTTGGATTTGTATGTTAAAAGCCCTTAGAGGTCTGTTGTTTGTAAATGCTAATATTATCAGGCTTTAAACTGACTAATCGGTCGCCAAGAAAGAAAGATGTTTTATTCTATTATATGGGCACAGAGATCATAAATGACATTAATGGGACAGATTCGTTTAAATTAACGTCTTTGTGGTTTACAAAAGACAAACCTGGGACGAGAGGGAAACACATGAGGAGGGTGGAAATGCCAAAGTGGACAGAAGAAATATGCAACTCACACAGTGTGGCCCAACACATGCAACACCAGCGGGATATTGCATCTCTGCTACGTGTGAATCTGACGGAGAGAGGAGCATAAAGCATCTGAAAATAGAATAAAGTTGTGATTTCTCTTTTGCTCTCCTCCTCTCTCATACCTTTTCTGTCTCTCTCCTTCTAGGCTTCCTTCATCAAACATTTGTTCACCCAGATCTAATTTTATCCAGTGTGTGCAATGAAGGATTTGGTTGTTTTCAGTGTGTATACAGTTTAAGATAAATTGTAACTCACCCAGATTTTTACGAGGTTAAGAATAACGTCTGTGCTCGTTAGGAGAGTAAAACTTAGGGGTCTCAGTTTTTAGAGAGATTAATAATAGACAAGTTTAAGGCAGAAAATAAGAAATATCTCCATTCCTCCTTCTCTCTCAGTGTTCCTCTACATCTCTTGCTTCCTTTGTCACTCTCTTTGCTATCTCCCCTTCTTGCTTCTCCTCCCTGCCTCTTTCTTCCTTAGCCTTTTTTCTCCGACCTCACTTTTCTCCCTCTCTCTGTGTTCCCGCCAGCGGAAGGAGTCTTTATGTGTTCTTCACAGCTCCACTAAATAATAGCTAGAATATGTAATGAAGCCAGTAGGAGCTTGGAAACAATAGATAATACCACCTAGCGAGGAGCCTTCGCGAAAGATGGAGAGGAACAGATGAAACTCCCTCCATCCGCTCAAACACCCTCGTCCCTTTTTCTCTCCTCCTCGCTCGCTCTCTCCGTTTTCGCCAGGAGGTACAATTTACAGCAGCCAATGTTGGTTTTAATTGGCTCTCAATTAATTTTGTTTGGCTCATTATCTGTCACCCTCCGCATGTTGGTGGTTGTGTTTTGTTGACCTTCAGATGACATTTGTTGAATATTATTTTCACACAACGACATTTGTATTTGTTGGAAGCATTTGGAGCTGCAGACCTTCAGCTGTTGGCACACACAGAATGAAAAATATATGAAATATAGAACATTTCTTGTGGTTTAACTGTTTGGTAACTTACAACAAAAAAAACTTCAGCCTTCCAAAGATTTTATAATTCAGCACAGGGACTTAGGCTGACGAGCCGCTGGCAGAGCTTTCTGGAACCGTCCACCTGGAGTTGAACTTCACACAGTCCTTACTTTGTGGTCTCCCTGGTGTTGAGGCGGTAGGCTTCTGAGCACATTCCAAGCCACCTGCCACCGGGCTGGCATTTGCTGTTCCAAGCGCACATCAAACACATCCAAATCAGATCCCTGCATAAACGCAGAGCGAAGACTCCACCACCTGCACTCTGCAGGTAGACATTTTCATTTGGTTCATGAGCTGTGTGCCAGGAACAGCTCCCTCTGGGGGATGAGGATGATCTGAGCTGTAGAGGGAAATGAAGAAGGGAAAAAATAGGGGAGTATAGATTGTTGTAGCTTCGGGTCAGCTTCTTTTTTCTGAGAGTAGAAATCCATGTACTGACTCCAAGGTGTAAAATACTCTTAGAGTATTAAGCCGTGGCCAAGGTGGAAGCGTGACTAATCTTTATAATTAAGCAGGATCGATGGTCTCATTTGTGGCACAGCTGAAAAACGTTATTAGACCAATGTTCCAGAATAGTAGCTTTGTACAACATTGTGTTCACTCCGCCTGCTGATGTGATGGAGTAGGTTATGGTATATTACAGAGCATCCTGGGCAGCGGCTGGCGTATTGATGCTTCCTGGCTAAACGCTAACGAGCGATGGTGCCGTGTTTGTCAGGGAGGCCTGGGCTGCAATCTGTCTGCTGAGCCAGCCAGAAGCCCTAATGATATCATCAGGAAGTGCCGTCAACAGCGCTCTAACGAGGAATGATCTGACGCCCGTTGTTTCACCTCCCTCCTCCGTCCCCCACGCCCCTTCTTCAGTGTTGTTGTCGAGCATTTAGGTTGAGTTTGTTTGCACATACAGGCGATAAAATCGAAAACTGAAAATGTATATAGTAGGTTTGAAACACTTAAGCCCTGAAGGGTTTATATAAAACCGTATACCTTAGAATATGACAATATGGAGGAATATAAAGGTTGACAACAATCCAGTCACAACAGTAGCCAGTAAATCAGTTCATGTGGATATACCTTTAATTTCTCTCTCCCTTAATGTTTAGAAGAGATTATATAGGACTTAGATCACATGGTTAAACCGTGGTTTAACCACAGAGGAGCTGAGCTGCTGCATTATGCACGATACCAGTGTTCATTTGGACATGAACTGTATGTCTGGATATTTTCCCATGACCCCTCTCCCCCCCTCCCAACACACACAGACTCTCCCTAGGTGAGTGCTATGCAAAGGGCGATGTGTTCATCTCACTCAGTTTGCAGGACCATCTCAACACACTTCTCCATTACCTTTCATCATACTTACATCATGGCTTTTTTTTAAACAAGCTCTCATGTCTCACGTACACCAACATAGCCACGAATTCAAAGTGACTGATTCCCGTTTTAATTTATTTAATTCCTATTCATGTGTGGATGGCTGAGGCTGGAGAGGAATCCAGTTTCTGCGCTAGAGAAACAGCTGCCGACTAAATGCTCCCTGAGAAATTCAAGCTACTTTGCATTAAGAAGATTGTCTGACTCCTTCATGTGCTGTCACCAACAAATCGACTAATCAGTCCTCCCTGCTTTCTTTCTCTCTGTCTCTTTTTCTCTCTCTCTCTCTGCCCCCTCCCCTTTTGTCTTTGCTGCGTGTTTTTTATCTTCCAGGTGCCTTGCAGATCGAGAACAGCGAGGAGACCGACCAGGGGAAGTACGAGTGCGTGGCGTCTAATGTGGAAGGCGTGCGCTACTCGTCCCCTGCTAACCTATATGTGCGAGGTAGGGAGCAACCCGGCCCCAGAGCCAGGCCACAAAAAAAAAAATAATAAAAAAAAAAATAAAAAAAACATCCATCCCATTCTGACTAAAATGTCTGAACAGTGCAGCTCAGCTTTAAGTGGCATTACTGTTGAGCTTAACAAATGATAATTGCTTCCATTCTAGCCCAGCTATATTTGCACAAAATGTATTTTGCAAAATAGTATTACCCGAGTAGTATAAATCTTTTAGCATTGATAGTATTGCCTGCCCACAAATGTAATTTCATATGCACTGAAACTTCCAAATGTAAAACTATAATTGACCAACTAATGTTCTTCTCTGTTATGATGTTATGCTCCATTTTGTCTTTGAATGCCCTCCCCTACTCGCTCGGAAGGAAATGTGTAGCACAACAAGCCGTATGTCTTTACTTTATCAGTTGTAAGACGCCTTCTACCTGTAATTGTGTGCCCGATAAAATGTTTCCCCCCCCTCCCTCCAAAGTAATGGAACCCAAAAAGAGTCGGAAAAGGACTTCTTTTTGATTAGCTGTTTTCAGGTACAGGAGCACAACGGTAAGTCTTGATTTTGATTGAGTGGTGAGGTATTAATGCCCACCAATCAAAATCTCCACCCCTTCTCCTTCTCCAGATTTGGGGGTAAAAAGGATTTCCTTGTGGTGAATTTATAGCAAAGGGCCCTTAACACAGTCAGCTGCTCTGTATTACATAAGAAAAGCTCTGTGGCATAGATTATAAAGAGTGCATTTCCTCGACTTTTTCTTCATGGTGTTCTGGAGCATAAATCCATAGTATTCCCCTGTTTCTGCTTTGGGGTATTATCTTTAAAGCCTTTTACAGTCAGCAGTAATTTTGGCGGGCATGTTCCAGCAAAGTGAAGATATGAAAAACAATCAGTCACAGAGAACGTTGAGTTTCATAGGAAACAGGCAATGAAGACAAAAGCCTACCCTCTACCACTAATGCTAAATGACAATGAATCCCTGTTGAGGGAGCTCTGATAAATTGAAGCAGATGCATTTTCGACATGTATTATTTATATTGTGCATATTAAATAAAGATGCCTCGGTATCTACTCAGTTTGTTCCCTCTGCTGTGTACCAAATAACTTTGTTCCCAATAAATAATTCACTACCCTGACATTATAAAATGGGTCAGGGAGCTGCTTTTTCATTATTATTGCTATTATCATACCCTGTGAAGTAGTGGCAAAGGGAAGAAAAATTCAACTGTGAGGAGTAGAAGATAAAAAATGGTTCATCAAGATTACTGTCTTTTCTTGTCAGCATTCATCCTGGAGGCTCATGCTGTCTCCACTCTGATGCAGTGACACTTAATGTCAAGTAGCTATTCATTTTTTTATTTTTTTTCCACGTACAGCAGGGTAGAAGCTAAAAGGTCCGTGGCAAATTACAGTCGAGAGCTCTACGGGAGTCATTAAATAACAATAATAATGGGAACACTTTGTTGACACAGCACTGGGATATTTAGTAGTTCCTTTGGTCAGAAACACACAGCTATACCCTGATATCATTTCCAACAATTCATGCAATCTCCATGAACACTGGCTCCATCAGCATGCTCTTTAAAAGCCTACACAAGGGTCATAATTAGCCAGGTACTTTCACACTACAGTATGTAACACACTTGTTATGCCTTGATGGTGTCAACCTTTGTCTGTTTTCAGTTAACTTTTGTCAATCAATTCTGATACTTGATGTTGACTATGTTTTGTTCACAAAGCGAAATGCACTCGAGATTAGCAGCTGTGGTACGGATCAATTTTCAGGAGAGAAAAAAAAAGACAACAAAACAAAACAACAACAATCCTAAATTTGATCTGGGGCATACTGTACCAGGGAAAATTGAGCCTACTTCCCAAACAGAAACTGTAATAACAGTGCTTCTGATTGGCTTCTAACAACATTTACTGTAACTGTCTTGAACTGCAGCTGCTAATTTCAGTCCAAACTGTGTCTTTTTTTCTTTTCTATCTCTCATTAGTTCTTTCTTTATTTTCTCTTTATTTGGTTTCCTTCTCTAACAAAAGCAAATACAGCCACCACAGGAGCCTCTCCTTGTGGCTATACGGAGCTTGTGAAATTTTGAATTATGAGTATGGTACGCTTGATTTGACACCAGTGGCGCCTCACAATTTTTTTCTTACCAGACGACAGTGCGGCCACTGGGGTGTATCTGATTGTTTTGGTTCAAAGTTTATTTAAAGGGTGGGGCAGGCAAGTGTACTTTCAAGACGGGTGTCACTGATAGCAGGGACAAGGGAAAAGGAGGAAAAAAAGGAATAAAGAAAAGGGAAATGTAGCTGCAGCTAAACACCTTGAGGTGGCTTTTTTTACTCTCTCTGTGTTTCCCCTATTTTTCTCTTCTCCTCATGTCATTGTGTTCTGCATCAACCCCTTTACATCCCTCAGAGCTTCGAGAAGGTTGGTGTGTTTTTTCTTTTTTACTTTTTTTAACCCACATTTGAAAAAAAAAAAATTCAACATGTTGAAAAATTTTAGCTGTATTTGCCTATTACAGAGCTCGACTCATTACTAATTTGAAGAAATACTAATCAGTTAATCCAAACTGCTAAATGATTATGAAATAAATGTTTCTTTATTTCCAAGGAAGAAATGATGAAAGCAAACCCGATTAGCTCGGGTCTTGTTAATTTACTTTTATGTTTGCATTGTGGGGCCTTTTCTCGTTTTGCATCCTTTGGTATTGCTTCTGCACCTAAAGGCTTTCTTGCACGTGTTGTCATGGAAACCCAGCACGTGGAAATAACAGAACCTGTTGCATGATGGGAGAATGTAACTGCGCTTGCATGCCTGTACAGAATTCCTTTGGCCGTGTTTTTTTTTTTTTCCTTTCTGCATTCCCTGTGTTTTGTTCAGTTGTTTCCTTCTCTTCCTTTGGTTTCTCAACAAGTGTCTTCCCTGATACAACCAGATTTTTTGGCTTTCCTTTATTTAGTTTAATATTTTGTGTTGGTGATTATGGTGTTGTGTTTGTGTGTTTTCCTTTGGTTTCAATTCTGTTCCTGATCTTAGTTTTCGGTTTAAAATGTTTGTCTTTTTGTGGTTAAATTTGTTTGTGAGATTTGTGTTTCTTTTTTTTTTCAAAATGATGCTGCTCTGCTTCTTGAGTCTCGGAGTGCAAATGCAAATGCCGAATGAAATAATAAGTGTGTATACAGCCAGTGTTCCTGTCATCTTGTTTATAGCGATCCATTACTGGAAAAATTAGACCTGATTGGGCCTGATTGGGTTCCATGGTGATTTCAGGCAGCCATTAAGGGATGCCATTTACAGTGTCGTGTGGATCAATAACAATATAATGACTTCGACATCACATTTGCTGTTGCTTAGCGGGTGCTCAAAGATACTTTTATTTTCACATGGCGGCAGCTAGATGTGATTGGTTTTGTTGAGTGACTGCTGTTTGTGTTCCCTCGCAGTCATGACACTCAATCAAATTATAATTTATTATTCAAAAGACCTCCTTCCCTTGTGCACACACACGCACGCACACTTAGGGAATAGAATTGATTTTCAGGTTGATGTGACTAAAGTAATGATGATTGTCAAACTGGACTGTAACAAGACACACATTACTTTGCTTTTTTAAGCATTCACACAGTGTTCCTGCAGCAATAATGAGGCGTAAGTGCCGAATGAATTTGAGATCAATGCAAGCAATTGGCTTTGCACCAACTTCCTCTCATCTATAAAGATGTTCCACCTTAATGTTAGTATCAGCACATGCACCAAGTTTTCCAAGCCATACCCAACTGAATCAGATCTACACTGAATCTCATATCCCCCGCTGCAGTGCTTGCCTGTAAATTTCATGGCTCCACTAGCATTATGAATACATGAGATACATATTTTTGGAAAGGAACCACAGTTTTCAGCAAGGGGTATCACATGCGGCTCAACAAGCCCAGGCAGATCAGGCATATCATTCACTCAGGTAGAAGAGATAAAACACGTCCACCCCTATCGGTCTCCTCTCAGTGTGGGAGTATTTGTAAGTGTGGCTGTCAAGGTGTGCTGATCTCTTGGAGATTAGACTGATCTCTGTCCCAAAGTCATATAAAAAAGCAGCTCCAGCAGCTACCACATTAATTCCCATACTTTACTGACCTCTATTTATCCAAAGGAGTACACATGTTTTTCTCAGCAACATGCTGCACCAAATTTATCTCTGGAATCTACACATTTAAAGTCTTCTGCTGTTGGCAACTTCGGAGACTGAACATATTTTGTTGTAGGGCACCTTGATAGTTGCTGTTTTCCTACCAAGTAAGCCAGTAAGAATTATTTATTCCTCCTATTCATAAGTAACTCTTGAGCTTTTATTCTTGTCAAGAGCTTACTAAGAGCCACAAAGAGCCCTAAAATATCAGCAAGAGAACCCCCCTCAAAAAATAAGAAATGCTAGCCAGTGTTTTCCTTTCCAAAGATGCTGAGTATAGCTAATATATTTCTTTCCATTGCACCAGCCACATCATTTGTCCTTAAGGCGAATCATTAGACAAATATATATAATCATCCCTTCTGATCTAGCAGTTATCTCAGACACAAATGAGTGTTTCAATTCAGGCACTTCTATGCACCAATTGCCTATCAAAAGACTTTCCATTAGTAATTGTAACAGTTGAGTCCATGAAAGCCGCCGGCCAATAATCTGTCATTGCTGCCCTCCACATAATGGTGTCCACAGCGCATGGCGCAATCCCACCGTAAGAAACAGAGAATAAAAAAAGCCTGACAATGTCCACATTCAGTCTTAACATCTTAATTCTAAGTCCTAAGAAAAACAGTGATGCAGAAAGACTGCGCTGTGATGTACGCATGTGCATGTTTGCCCTCCTTTAATGGTATCTGCCTGATTTTGAATGTGCTTGCATGTCCTGCTATGCATTTGTGTGTAACGTTGGGAAAGAAAGCTAGATTACACCTTATGTTCTCACTGGCCAAAGCAAAAATCCTGCCATCTCTATTAGATGTTTGTCTTAAGGAGTCCTGAATAGCCACCCCTCAAAACAAAAACCCCACCATGTTGCCATCTGATGTGCATTTATTTTCCATACAAAACCAAAGTTTCATTACCTCTTATTCTAAAGCAGAAATATGAATACACTCCCTTTCTCAATTTGACTGATAATATTCACTGAAGGGATCACCACAGTGAGGGGACATGCTTGCGATATCATTTGGCTGCTTGTCATCTACCTGTAAGACAATAGAAAAGAGCGATAGACTCTGAAATCCCCTCAATCCGCTGCTTGCTATTATCAGATACCCCTGCCATGATTCCTGTCAGTTTCCTTTAGGTAATAATTTCCATTTTGATAAGCTACTGATAGTGACTGTTTAGCATTGGCGCAGCCAAGGTATGTTAATACAGGCCGACCCCCGCGGCTTATATGTAAATGCCGTAGGCCTCACCCAGCAAGTGTGACTAAAGGATCTCCATACTGCGCCTGTGTCCTCAGGCAGCAAGAGGGTGTAATCTCAGCTTCAAGGTGACACTAAAGGCTGCACATTATTTTGGCTTCCCCCTTCATTTTGGGGCAGCAAAAACTGCCTCACCAAAATGGCCGATAATGTCCACCTTCTGACCTCTGTTTTTTGGCACAAATCCCTCCACAACACCGCCCACTATTAGAGTTAGTGCAGTACTCTGGCGTTCTCTCTCGACTGCTTTCCACCTCGTCCACTGTAAGGCTTCTTGTCTTTCTCTCCACATTGGGGCTTGAAACAAGATTATGTGTTGTTAGTAGTCCAAATGAAAGGTATATGTTTGTTTTATTATCTCTCAATTCCAAATGGGCCGGCTGGGCTCCTGGTCTCTGTGAATGAGGAGCCTGTCCATGCAATTGGGATTCTTTATTTTCTTTGTTTTACCGGCACTACATTTTAAGTGTAGGATAGCGTAGGTGCCACTCACACACATACACAGCATTTGAGAGCTTACCAGACCATTGGCATGTCAGTGTCCACTTGAACACTGAGTCATTTCATACAGGCCTGTGTCTAGCTAGCAGTGATTCATTTGCATGTGATACTGACATTTAGACCCACAGTTAATGTTGTTCCCCGACGTGTCTACAGGGTTTTAAGAGTTACCATTGCCTCTCCCAAGGTATAGTGTAATGTGCTGTAGCATCAGCTGACCTTGAGCTCTTGATTTTCTTTTGTAACCAAAGACCAAATTTATTTATGTGTCAGACACACTGTGCATGCTGTTGACAGGTAGACTCTTCCCAGACTTCCTATCATCTGTGTGCGCCCCCGTGCCATGAAGACCTGTAAGAAGGGAGTTTTGTATATTGGCTCAGTGATTTGTATATTTCAAATTTCCCTGGCAGGCCACAGCCAAAAGTTACCAGCATTTGGCAGGTGGCTGGTGTTAGTCCCCACATTGCCCTGACAGTGTAGGTGAACAAAGGTGAACATAGACCTCTTCCTGTGGGGAAACCTCATTCACTCAGCCACTTCAGCTCCCCGGTCCATTGGCTGACCTGAGCCCCAGGGAGAGAAGAGCACTATCAGACACACTTTGATTGGACATTGCCCCTAAAAACAAAACAAAAAAAATCCCCTTTTCACCCTATTCAGTTTTCACCATTCTTTTGGATTGGAGGCAAAATTCAAGCAGAGACAAATTATAGCTGAAAAACATCTAATAGTATTGATGCATACCTCTTTGTTGAACACAGCTGCACTCTGGTACTGTCTATGCTGTTCGGACTTAGTTCTTTTTGTGGATTTGTTCAGTTTAATTTATTTCCTTTCGTTTGATTTTGTGCGTGTGTGTCTGGAACAATGCTATATTTGGGAATGGATGGCATGCTTGGATGGGCTTGGGTGACATTTTTGGATTGTATTGGTTCCCTGGTGTCTGCCCGAGTGGATGGGGGCGCACCTGTATATGTCACTCATGCCATAGCCACACCCATGCATGTCTGTGTGAGGAATGGGCTGCCCTTTCACCTTTGTTGTTCAGTGAGGCATTTTTTTGACAAATTAGAATGCATATATATTTTTTCTGTGCCTATACAATGGGCCTTTTTCCCTTTTTCCAGTTCAACATGTTTTTTTCTTAAGAAAATCTCCCATTCGGACTTCCTAACTATCCAATTATACCTATCACGATGAGACAATGCATGATATCTCAGCCAAAAGGTCCTGCGTCCCATTGTTTAATTTAATTTCTGTACAGTCAGATCGGGGCAGAACAGGTTATGATTCACGGAAATCTTTTTCTACAGATTTTGCTTCTAATGGAGGCATTTTTACTTAGATTCTACATATATATATATATATATATATATATATATATATAATATATGGAAATTTGGCTCCTTTTTTTTAAGGACAGACTTTTTGAATCTGCTATTGACCTGTGTTTTTTCTTGGTACATTTTATGCCAGATCAGTGTGTGAGTTTGTGTACCACATTAGAGCGTTCCCTTGAAGGTCAGCAATGAAGTTTTTGCCCTCAAGGTCAGGTCGTGTCTTGCCCAAGGTAGTAACATAATTGACATTAACAGTGAATTACAGGCTTAGAGGATACATGTAGAGTAGTACAGAGAAGGACACATGAAAAGCTGCAGAAGGTCTCCACCCATGTTTAATGCACTCTAGAACTGTAATTAGCTATTGATGTTATATACATATTTTACATGAAAAGGAGAATGCTGTAGTTTATATCACTAAATGTGACATGGCTGTTAAAAGCCAGTAACAGTAGTTGTGTTCTCACCATTACACATGCTGCTAGCTTGCTGTAAATCATTAACATACTTGGCATCTACAGACTACATGTGAACATGGTGTATGTACATTTTAGTGGTAATCTCAATGCTCAGGTCAGTAAATGTCAATTATCTGGGAAATCCCCTCAGAGTGTGTGTAGGTGATATTTGTGCCCTTAGTTTGTTGGAAAAAGTGTCCCATGCAACGATCATATGAATCCCATTTGGATCGACACGGTGTATTTTGGAATGCTACCTAACCTTGATGCCCCTCTCAGTCTCCCCCCCTTTCTGATTCCTCTCCCTCGGTCCCCACCCACCCCACACACATACACACCTCACATCCGCCCACCTTACTGCTATTTCCCAAGTTACATTTGCATTGACTTGCAATGTTTAAGGCGGGGAGGAGGGGAGGTGTAGTTGATTCTTGCTTTTAAGCCCCAGTGTGTGAGACTTCCAAACCCACTTTGAGCCATGGTCTTCTTTTTGTTTTGTTTTGTTTTGTTTTGATTTGATTTGATTTTGATTTAGAATCACAGTCTCCTTATTCTATCCCCCACTTATGCCCTCCTCCTCCTCCTCCTCCTCCTCCTCCTCCTCCTCCTCCTCCTCCTTCCCTTTCTCCGACAACCCAACCCCCCCCTCCCCCCTTGCGTACTGTACAGTATGTCTGCGTGGCCATCCGTCACTGTCTGTCTGCCCGTCTCCCTCTGTCTGTCCTCTTGTCTGCTGTCTTGCTGCTTGAGTCTGTTTTGTTCTGCCTCGTGTCTTGTGTCTCGTCCCTGTCTCTCCCGTCTTGTCTATCTGTCTCTAAATCAGCTCTTCCATTTAGTTCATCATTTTTTTACTTCCACATCTGCACTACTTTGCTTCTCTCTCCCTTGAACCTTCTTTGCATCCCAACAAACATGTTGACATGGAATAGATGTAGAGACTTCGGTTAGCAGCAGTTGTTGAAAAGCCTGTGAAAATGGTGACACATGGAAGTTATAGACATTCATAGTATCCCATAGTTGCTGTTATCGTTTTGGTGAAATTAAAACCTATACATGTTTCATTCAAAATAAGTTTAAAACCCTCATAATGCATAGTTTTTAATGTACCACTGGAGGGTTTTCCCTCAGCACAAGGTGGTACTTAACCATCAAGCGTGTAAAACATTTGTTTCTCCTATGATTGTACATGATGGAAGTTTGTCATTGACCTAACAGCAATGTAGCAATTATCCAACTCATCTGGGCTTAGACAGAACAAATGCTATCGTCGCTCACCTTAGATTTATGTAGGCAAGGAAAATCCTGCAGTATACAACACCTTGAAAATCTCATGCTCATTTAGTATTGAACGTGGCCACCTCTTGCATGAAACCATTTGTCAAGTGCTTGCTGGGATGCCTCTCATTGAACACACAGTGTTTTCGCTAACTCATACTCTTTCACGTTCTAACTCTTACATACTGTACACACGCACACTCATGCCAGTACCAACGCAGAAATTATATACATCTGTGTACATACACATACACACACATGCAAGTACACAGTACCTTTCACGCCCTTCCTCTGCGTCTCAGACTCATTATCAACCTCCTTCCACTCAACTCCTTTCCATGAGTTTAGAGGTCCTCCCTGTCTCCCTCTCTTTAGCTGTCATTCTGCCCTTATTCATCTACCTTTCTCTTTTCCTTTCCCTCTATCTCTCTTTCTTGTTCTCTGGATTTCTACTCCCTGTTGATCCAGTTCTGTTTCTTGACTCCAACACTCTGTGATAGTAGACTCTCTTAGCTACAACTACTAGTTCTTTTTCTATGTATTTCTAGGCACACACCTTGTTCCTCAATACTTATTTTGTGTTAACTGGGACTGCGATGTGACAATGTGCCACCATCACATTTTGTCACATTTGCTGGAGAAAAACAAAGTTTACACAGCATTGAAGTGGGTTACCCCCCCCTTCACCCTCCTCCAAACCTTCCCCTCTCTTCTTCTTCCTCTGTCACTCTTTGCTCCTCTGTTCCCTTTCTTCCTCTCCTCTCCTCAGATGCTTTATCCTCTATCTTGTATTTCTTCTTTCCTCTCCAATCGTCTTTTGTCTGGGCATGCTAGCGACCCTTCAGTTATATTCCTCTATGCATTTTATCTCAATTTTTATATCTGATTTTGTTATCATTTACTCCTTAATTTACCTCGGTCTATTTATGCATGCTGTCTGTGAAACTGATAGCTGCATCTATCAATGGAACCGTGTCAGATCTTAATAAGGCTTTGTCCAGTGGATCTACCCTAAACCACAAAAATCTGATTAAAGTTTCTCATCTTTAAGATATCTAGGTAGAAGAGACAGGTGTCAAGTGCAAACTTCTGCTAGAATGTGTCAATAGTCCAGTAACCCTACACTTCCTGTGCTGTGGGAGAAGCCTGAAATGGCCTACTTCCTGTTTGGCATGTGTGCCTGAGAGGACAGGAAGTTCCAGGTTGCCATGGTGGCTTTATGTGATAGCATTATCACATGGCCTTTACTACATACCTTCATACTTCGTGATCAGGTTATGCTATAGTTGTATATATGTCAGCAGCTCAGTTCCAAAGATGAGAAACTCGTAATAGATTTTTGTGTCTTTAATTGTGCTGTGATGGGTCAAATATTGGTCAATGGAACCTTGTTGCTATGAATCGTTGCTTTATTGTTAATCTACTTTGTTGTTGAAGCAGTTCTGTTAGTTTAGTTCTTTCTCATTATTTGTATATTTTTTTTTGTTTTAAAAAGTCTACTTCTTTTATTTTGTGTTTCAGTTCACATGTACCATGTTGAACCTTATGTGTTAAGTATTTCTTTGAGAAGGGTCTATTTTCATCGGCCTCTCTTGTTACCCCTCTTTCTCTTTTTTTTGACTCCCTTGCCCTCTTTTGTCATCCTCTCCCCTTCCTCATGCCTTCCCCCCAGTCCGGCGGGTGCCTCCTCGCTTCTCCATTCCACCAACGAGTCAGGAAATTATGCCCGGTGGCAGTGTGAACATAACATGTGTGGCGGTGGGGTCGCCCATGCCTTACGTCAAGTGGATGCTGAACTCAGAGGATTTGACACCGGAGGATGAGATGCCAGTGGGCAGGAATGTTCTCGAACTGAGCAGCGTCCGTGAGTCAGCCAACTACACCTGCGTGGCCATGAGCAGCCTTGGCATCATTGAAGCTGTGGCGCAGATCACTGTCAAATGTAAGAGATATCTGTGCTTGTGAAGAGGTGTGCTTGTTAGGAAAATTAGCTTCAGTTGAGTCTAAAATAATGTACAGAAAACTGCAGTTACAATGTGTATTGCTGTGATGTTCTTTGGGCATGATAAAGGAATTCCCAAGCTTTCTTTTTATGCTACAAAGTTTGTGAGTCAGTCACTGTCATGATAAATAACTGACTTCTCTTTCCTTCCTGTTTGTCACCACAACAGCTCTCCCCAAGCCTCCAGGTACCCCTGTGGTTACTGAAACCACTGCCACCAGTGTGACTATCACCTGGGACTCGGGCAATCCAGACCCAGTGACTTACTATATCATCCAGTACAGGGCAAAGTCCCCAGACAGCAAGTATGAGACAGTGGATGATATCACTACTACACGTTACAGCATCGGTGGCCTCTACCCCAATACAGAGTATGAAATCCGAGTCTCAGCTGTTAACACAATCGGCCAGGGTCCTCCCAGTGAGCCAGTAGAAACACGGACTGGTGAACAGGCTCCTGCCAGTCCACCACGAAACATCCAGGCCCAGATCATTTCTCAAAATACCATGATGGTGCGCTGGGAAGAGCCCGAGGAGCCCAATGGGCAGATCAAGGGCTACCGTGTTTATTACACCATGGACGACTCCCAGCCCATGAGCCTCTGGCAGATTCATAATGTCCAGGACAGCATCATTACCACTATCCAGAGCCTGGTTCCTCAAGAGACATACACAATTAAAGTGTTAGCATTCACCTCTGTAGGAGACGGACCCTTCTCTGAGCCCATCCATGTCAAAGTACTGCAAGGAGGTAAGGATATGAAAACTCATTTTATCAGCTTTGTTGCTGGTGTTAAAACTTTGAAATATCGTTTTCTTCCATCGCCGTTGTTAAATTTTTATGTCTGTGAGTTTTGCGCACAAGAGGCACCTGTGTAATGTTCAAACAAAGTTGAGCAGTTAGTTTAAAACAAGTTATACAGAAACTGCCGAATGCTACATATGTTCCCCAGCTTTCTGACAACCCATAAAGAACATTTTCAGCTCTTTTTGTGCATCAGCAGCACATTTTCTGAAACTTTAGACAGTGCCTGCTGCCAAAGAGACAAGTTTTTCTCCCCTGCTGTGCAAGGTTCACACACACACACACACACACACACACACACACACACACATCTGCGGCCTCTGCAAATGATGACAAAAATCTGTTTGATCATGGCAGTTTGAAAAAGCATCCATATTTGAGAAAGAACCAAAATCCGAGAACTCACCATCAACTTCAGGGCTAAGCAAAATCACTCAATCCATGCCAGCACAAGGAGGCACATCCAGCCTCAGAGACCCCACGATAAGTAGAGCACTTTGTGCTGCTGTTGCCAATGGGGCACAAACTTTTGAACTTCCCTTCTATCTATTCCCCTCAATTTAATTTAATTTAATAATCCTCTGCTATTTGGTGCCAAATCTCATTATGCTCATCATGTTAGTGTGGAGATAGCAAATATGCGCTTTTATTAATCACTGAACAGGAAAAAGGACCTCATTGACATGTTGTTAAGACTTTTTTTCCAATGCTAAATGGTACTTCTTCCATTGGTACAACATTAAATTCTTCTTAACCAATTTCTAGCAACATTTCCTTCAACAATGTTGTGCGCTATGTTCTTCAGTTCCAGGTCAGCCCGCCAAATTCCAGGTTGGTGCTGTGTCTGATACCAGCATTGAATTGACTTGGGAAGCCGCCTATGAGAAAGAAGGAATTATAAATTATGAACTTCGCTACACAGAAGGCAGTTTTGGCACCCAGGTAAGAATTTGGGTGTTTCTTTTCAAATTTCAGCAATGAGAGGTGTACATCATGTCTTGATGATCGAACATTAAATTTCTTTGCAACCATTTTATATCAGACATGTCAATGACATTCCTCTCCATCAATAGATGAAGAAAATATTTGGTCCCACATCAAGATATGTTGTGGAAAATCTCCGCCCACACACGGAGTACCACTTCTCCCTGGCAGCCATCTCTAACAAAGGCATCGGAGCCTTCACCAATGACATAACACAGAAGACCTTGCAAGCCAGTATGTAGCCCTTTCTTTACTCTTCTCTCCTGTTCTCTTTGTGGGTTGGCTAACAAAAGGATTTCCCCAGTTAAGCAGTTGAGTGACTTTATGTCTTTGTGAAAGTGAATTCTCCTGAAGTTTATGTGTTTTTTTTCCTTTTACTGGAGCTCATGAACTTTGTTTTCTCTGATGTCAACTGCGTTATCACCTTTGAACTGTGACTGTGTTTTTCTCAGACATAATCAGGGTTCAAAGCTGATTTGGAAATTATGAACTGCAGATGTGTTCAAGTTTTGTTAAAACACATGGATCTTGCGTTTGATCTTGATTTTGTTATCCTCAATTTAACAATATGACACTGGTTTTTTCTACCTTATATTAAGCAACATTTACACATTGAACGGTTTGTTTTGTGGAGACTTAAGGTTGAAACTAAGCTGCAAGTGGTTTAAGTCACTTTTTTAGTGTTTTCCAACCTTTTCATTTTAGAATTACCTTTCTTTTTCTAAGGTGGCTCTGGTGCCAAATATGTATGAGAGTAAGCAACACTTCCAAACAAGTCTACATCAACTGACAATTGTGGCAGTTTCTTTATTTCCCTTTCACTTTTGTTCATATTTGCTTTTCCTTTGTCAACAGCAAGTGCACTTTCTTCCGTGTGACAGAGACACAAAAAATGTCAGCTCTCCTCTAAGACCGCCAAGGCTCTCATATGAACTATATTCAGACCGGGGATGGGGAATTTGGGGTTGAGTCGTCAAAGACCAAAACAAAACCCTATCAGCAGTCACCAAAAGTACTCGCATGCCCACTGCCTGAATTTTTTCCAGTGTATCAGTTCTGCACTGATTATTTTATTTTACAGATGGCAGGAACACAACTGAATTATTTAAACCAGCCAGCTAAAAATAACAGGAGTGATATAATAGCTCACAGTAGTGCAACCTGTACAGAAAGAAAATATACACAGCTTATCCAATCAAATATCCAATAGTAGCTAAAGGACTGCTGGGATGACAGGGTATGAAATTCATGTCTTTTGGGTTTACACAGCACACAAACATTAACAATGATGTTATGTATTGACATTTAATACATTATTGGTAAAGAACCTTGGAAATGTAGCTAGATTGAGGGGATTAGGGGCTGATCTGAGCTCATTGTGGATCCTGCTGATACAGAATATAGAAGTCACAGACAAAGATGCATGTATACATGCATTATCAGAGTGGCAACCTCGATTATAATAAACTGGCAGAGGACCTTTACTGGGACATAGGAGAGCCATGGCGGTGGGAGTAGACCTCTTTTAACACATTTTCTGTTTCTACCAGTGCAACTTGTTGGATGTACCCCCCACATCTGGGCTGTGGGGGCTTTGGAACAACCACTTCACAGTTCTTTTTGGTACTGCTGGGCAGCAGAGCTACACAGACAGTGCAGAGTCACTGAGGAGAGCGCCAGTTGCATGCAACATTCACTCCTGCCCACTTGGGGTGCTGTTGAAAACGTATCACTGCACTGTTGATCTTTGATCAGTCCAGGCATGAATATACTTTATGTTCATTCAGCCCCATTTCTGTCTTGGCGTCTCTCGAGTGTCTGTGCGCATCTTCACCTGTCGATGTGTGTTTGTGATTTCCTTACCTCTGTTTTTGCATTTGTTCTTGACCGGTAAACCGCAAGCTGATTGGATTGGATACACTCCTCTCTTTCTCTTACATCACCCTATTCCAGCTGTGTCTCTCTCTCTGCCACTTGTTCCCCCCCGTGCAATGGAACAAACGCTCTCCTTGGAATGGCTTGACATCTCCTTGCTCACTTTGTGTCCTCTTCCTTTTACGTTGAGTCTTTTGAGAAGAAGTTTTGAGTTAGAGCTTTTATTTATTTATTAATTTCTATTACTTTCTGGGTTATCCAAAAGAATATTGGTTTGACATCACTCCAAACAGTAGCTTGCTGCTATTATCATCTTTCTGTTCGGGTTCTTGCATGAACCCAAGTCCACTACAGCCACAAGCAACTACAGTGCAGCAGGCAGAGCAGACAGCACTGACATACCCTAGCCTGTTGAGTAAATATATGAGAGAATAAGTCTAACTGATGGCTTTTCTTAAGTCTCTGCTCGAGACAAGGGACTCCTCCTTTCAACTATTTTAACCATACAGTTACAGTGGATAGAGAGGGTAAGTGTCTGTAGATAATTGTATCTGTCTGCCCACCACAGAATTTTGATATCACTGTCCTGGAAATGAATGTCACGTTATGTTTGGAGCACTAATCAACTTAATTAGTTTTCCATATAAGTGCTCATTTCCATGCCATGATAATCAAATCTTTGTGGTTGCCATTTTATGCTTAAGAGACATCTTTACCCCTTTCTATCCATTCTACTTCTGTGGTTTCAACTCAGCACTCATTGTTCCTGGTCTTTCTCAGCCAGCCTTGTATCAAGAGTCCCTGCTCAAGCAAGTGTGAGATACACCCATTGTTTTCTCACTGCTGAGGTCAGAAAAGTCACAGACTAAGTCAGACAAAGCAAAAGGTTTCCCACAACACAATAAATAACTTGATCATTTGGATCCTTCGAGGTAAGTGATTGTGTGGTTTAGGGATTCAGTCTGCCATAACCTTTCTCAAAGACCATGACATATTAATTCAATTAACCTGCCTTTTGTTGTCATTGGGTATTTTTTGCAGTGTTTTCCTGGAACACCAGCAGAGTATTAGAAAGACAGAATAAGCAGTATTTTGACATGACACAGTTAAATATTGAACTGACAAGTCTGCTGTTTGGCTCCTCATACAGGTCAGGAATAGCAGCATCTCTAGGCACCCAAGTCAGTGAAGATCCCTGTGACATATATAGCTTGAATTAAGTGCGTTCACAGTGTAGTGTAACAGAGACAGTTTAAACTGTCAGCCTCTTGGGAAAACAGAAAAGAAGCATATTGTATAAACAAGGAGCACATAGGCCTTGCACGAACAGAGAAACACAATAGCATCAAGGTTAAGGGCATAAACTGTCGAGTAAGAAACACCCCCCCCCACATATGAAGTACAGTAAAGTAATTTCACACCCTTCACTACCCTACAATGAGGGAGCCTTAGTTACTTGTTGCTTGACTGAACTAGCTGCACAGACTCAGATAGAATTGAAGATGAATGATGTGAAAGAAAGATCACAAGCTGCACAAAAGAAAATGAGATACACTGCAGTAAAAAAAAATGTCCCAATGGCAGATGGATTCTTTTATCTGAAGCACATTACAGCACAGTGACTCACCGCATACAATTTTAATTTTGTTTCATTGACTTTTGGCATTGTTAGTGCCATGTTCGACTCACAGCCCTACAGAATTATTTCAACCTGGATTTGAACCCAATGAATTGTCTGGCAGACTGAAACCCTTATCCACTAAGTGAAAAGAAAGACAGACATGATTTCCCTGTTTGCTTTATTGTCCATTATCTGTGGTACAAAATGTTCGCAGATTGTTGAAGTTTGTGCTCAGTCCAAGCAGCATTACCAGAGGCTATTGTCATGGGGACTACTCTGTCAAGAGCTTGTGAAAAATCGCTGCGGAAATTAATAATCCCGCTGGATCTCAGTCCATATGTGCTCCATTGTAAGTGACACCAAATAACTCCTCAAATCAAAGAGCACCACATTTGTTTCATTGGCTTTTCCTGGTCAATATTACAGCATGCTTAAAAAAATTCACGAGATGTCACTGGCATCAGTAGCCCTCATTCAGAAGCAAGGCCTCTTGGGGTATGCTGTTATAGTCAGACCAGGTTGAGAGACCGTTTTTGTAAGACGTGGTCGGAGTGGGTCCACAACCCGAGAGCTGGGAGGGCTCCCAGTATTCTTCTAGCTGTTACCCAGTTGCAAGGCATGCTAACAGGACCTAAGATGGACTCTGGGAGTGGGTGTTAGGGGACTGCAGGGCCCCAGAGTGGCAGATAAGAATCCCATTTCATAGCGTCAGAATTAATTTCATGCTTTGCGATGAGCTATGAGCCAGGCCCCTGGATTGTCAGGCTTTGTTACACATTTAGATTATACCTAGAACCTGCCAGTAGCCAGTCAAGTGCTATCTCTCAAATTAAAGTGGCAGATTCTAAATCCTCTGTATTTAGCCAAACAAGCAGTTTAGCCCCCCCACTTACTGTAATTGCAGGAGGTTTTTAGATGTATTGGAATATTTGTGTGAGCCACAGCACGGCCATTTGGCTTTGGGGGATTAATTCCATAATGATCTACAAATATGAACATCCTGTCATTCGAGGCTTCTAATGAAAATACAATTCAAATGCAGACATGTGCTTATACTCTGATAGCAAAGGCATTGGCAATCTGTGTCACTTTAGGAATTGACAACAGACACTGAGTAATGGCCTGTGTAGCTAAACTGTTAGCAGTGTGTGTAATTTATATCCAATGAGGACGTTGCACTAAAAGCACTTTTGATATGAAGGTAGTCATAATGATTAGATATGCCAAGGGTACTTGACACTACAGACTTTATACCCAGAGCTCTTAGTCATATCACAACAGACTAAAAAGTCAAAGAGAAGGATATGAATACAGACATGACTAATTATTTGTCAAATAGCATTTAGGAAACTCTTTCAGGGAAGCTTCAAAAGAACCTCAAGTGAAGCATTAGCTGAGTTCCTTCTTTTGTGGTCGTATAGTTCTTCTATCCATAATCCTACCACTGGCCTTCATGGGATATGCACTTTATTAAAGCTGCGCCCCAGCCAGTCTTAAACCGTTATCAGGCGTGAGGATGCCTGTGCACTGTGATAGCCTGGCCCCTGTCAGATTCACAGCCTTTTCCGCACCACAAAGATTGAGAACTGAGCAATCATTCTTGACGTGGAGAGTTTGCAAATACAATATGAGCGGAGGAAAGAAGCTGAAAGGCTCAAAATCCAGTAAGACCGTAAGTAAATAAGCCCATTGGACACAGAGAAGGGTTTGGGAACTGTGGCTGAGGTCCTGCCCTATTTGTTGTGTGCTGGAACATTCAGTCTTCACTGGGAAGAGGCCTTTCTGATAGTCAGTACCCCTTTTTCTCCTTCTTTAAAATCTGCTCTGCCCAAAGTGACACTGCAGTCAGAACACTATGGTTAAACTTTTATGAATTCAGATATGCACGCTTTCCGTCTTGCTTCTTCTATTCTTGTGTCTTGGCATTCTCAAAATGGCAGTAAGCTGTACAAAGATACATAGGCACAGGGCTATGAAATGGGATTTATTTGAACAAATTTTGAACACAGATGGTTTTCTGTGTATAGTGCACAAGAGCAGAATATGTTGGGAGTGAGTTTTCCCCCTATGGCTTCCCCTCTCACAGTCTTGTGGACCCTCCGGCCCCAAAGATTCTTGAGTATTAAACAGCCCTGGCTACAGCACAGAGCCAACTCTTTTCCTCCAAATAAGCCCAGAATGGGTCCAAAACTAACTCTCAGTGAGTCAAAATCAAAGGTATTATTTACTGATTTGAAAATAGGGATTGATGTCAACATTTCTGGCATGCTCTCTGAGAGGGAAAGTGTTGCAGTTCGCTGACCACAGCGTAAGCACGCTCTGTGGTCAGGTGCTGGTGGTAAGAAAGTCTTAAAAATTTAGTATTTGTGGGAGTCAGGTACGTATGATGCAAACAATGCTTGTGATTTCTTTTTGTTTGTTTGTTGTTTATTTTAAGAAGTTAAATGTTTTCTGTTTATGCCGAGTATCTTGTTTTTTTCATGTTTTCTCATGAGTTGTCATTTTGAACCTTAACTGTTGTTGTGGTTCTTTCTTTTGAGTCACCTGGGTTACAGAGAAATTCATTTCCCAGTACCCTCCTTCAGTTCACTATTTATTTTTTCCAGCCTTTGTTTTGGAATGAGAACATGCTGCTTGTTTCCATGGGTTTCATTTGAGTTATTTTCTAAGTTTCTGTGTGTGTGGAATGCCTTTTTTTCTGACGGTATTTCATTTTATTTCTGATTATTGTGCTATTTTTACCTTACATAACAGACAAAAATGTAATAATGAACTGGGTTTGTCACACCAAGATGGAGGGAATATTTTCACACAAAACCAGGGGGATAGAGGAAACCCGCCTCGGATAGAAATATTTTCATACATGTCCTTTTATCCGTATAATACCAAACTCTGGATGAGAAGTGAAACGTTTTATCGCTCCCTGCACAGCACACACTCTCTGGACGAGCACAAGCTGTGTAAGAGAGCTTGGCACAGATTAGAAGCGAGAGGCATTGAATTTGATTTAGAAAGTTCACAGATGTGTAGGTTTTAATATGTTTTGGAAGAACACTTTAGACACAAATAACAGCCACCGTGTTGGAAAGCTTTTATACTGTTGCAAATTAAAAAAGGACAGACTACACTACCTTCCTGCGAGCTTATATTTAGGGGGGGAAAAAGTAGTTTGTTTTAGCTCATACTAATTTAGCCTGAAAGTTCTGGTACAAAAATTACACATGCTCTCAAATGGATTGTTAAATCGTGCATATGTAAGGTTAGATGGACATTACAATGGCTGCCAGACATCTTAGTAAAAAGCGCATGAACACCAAACATATTTTAAATAAATTCATCTTATCTTTTGCTGGTTTTATGGATACAGCAGTGTGTTATTAATCCTGGATAGCTGAGTGGTGTAATGGTTGCAATAATTGCAGAGATGCTGAGGGAGAAAATGAGATTTATTTTATTTATTTATTTATTTAAATGCTCATGACTAACCTAGTCGGTAGTTTTTAGTTTTAAGGACTGAAGCCTCAGCTCAGTGCCTGAAAATAAAATACACAATAGATATGCTCATCCCTGTCCATCTGGCACTGCACCGTGAAACCTTCAGAATATATTGAGTACAGGCTTTAAAAAGGATGACGTAAGCTAGACAGTGTCCCATCTCCTGTATTGTAATACATTGCAGGACCAAACAAATGGCCTCTGTTGCAAGTAGGGCTGCAGATCCTGATAGTGTTGCAGTATGACTTATTTTTATCGTACATCCAGTTAATTTTTAAGCAGAAATGAGTGACTGCTCAAAAAAAATTCAACACAATGAAGCATATGATACCTCTTAATGCCAAAAAACTTGTACCAGAACCAAATATGTCTGCGTGTCATTTGTCCCACAAGGTTAGCCATCTTGTTTCATTATTACACAAGCTTGTGCCATTGTCCATTTATGCCTCTTATGTTGACATTTGCTTGATGATTTTCTTTTTATTTTAAACATATTTGCCTCCGTCTTTGTTTTGCAATTTTTTGTTCGAATTACTCTTGTTGTTTTTTTTTTATCCTTTTATCATTTTCTTTATCTCTCCCATCTTTTTATTTTTTTGTTTTTCACCCCTGCCTTCCCCCCTTCCCCCGTCCTCCTCGTCCTCGACCCCCTTCCTTCCTGTCCTTTCCACCTCACCAGAGCCCTCAGCCCCCCCTCAAGACATTAAATGCAGCAGCACCAGCTCCACCAGCCTGCTGGTAAGTTGGCGCCCCCCGCCTTTGAAGAGTCAGAACGGTGTCCTGGCGGGGTATAGGGTGCACTACCAGGTGGTGGGCCCGTCAGAAGGCGGCAGTGACGACGGGGAGCCCACGGAGGAGCCAACAGTCCCTGCCACTGAAGCGCAGGTGCTGCTGCAGCGATTGGAGAAGTGGACCCAGTACCACATCGCTGTGGCCGCCCTCACTGCGATCGGGCCAGGCCCTGAGAGCGAGCCCCTGATCTGCCGCACAGACGAAGATGGTACATTAATCTCTAATGTGTAGAGGCTGAACTTAATGTAGGAATGAATGTATTGTTTGCTAGTTAGTCAGAGCGTGAGTGTGCCCTCGGCAGTGGATGTTTATTTGTGTATGTGTGTCTGAAGAAAGTGTTGCCTGTGCTGAAGTGTCCATCCTATGAGCCATTAAAAATCGTCATAAATTCTAGACCTCAGCCAAATGTCTTGATAGAATGTTTTCAGAAGCGTACCAGCATGTTTGCGCATAAGTAACAGGACCACATACAGCAGTGTAAGCCATATGAAAGGAAAACACTTAGAAGAGATAACACACTTGGGAAATCAAATGTGTTGATATTAAAACATAACTAACCAAATGTAAATCATAATAGCCGCCACATCCCATATCCTGCCTCTATCTGTAGGCTTTTAACTGTATCCCATTGCTCAGCTGAGAGTCATAAGCATTTATGAGTGCTGTACACTGTAAGGCCATATCGCTCTGTGCATTTACGGTGGCGACGGTGGGTTGGAGGTTAAACCAGCGGGCGTGTGTCTACCAAGATTACAATTCAAATACTGTTATTTAAAAATGTAGCTAAGGATGCAGAATATGTTAAAACAAAACAAATACTGTGTACCATTTAGGCACAAAAACCATAGAGAAGCCAATACGCAACCTCAGAAGAGCAAAAAATAATAAACTTGATGCAGCAGAAAACAAATGGAGAAAAGCACTGGAACAATAAAATACATAAACTGACAAGTAAAGATGTGGGCATGTCACAGCACATCTGAATCATTGACGGATGGCTGACATTGGCTTCTATTCTCCACGACCCATTTCACATCCATTACCACAGCGTTTTAAGCGTCTTTCTGACACTGATGTACAACGAGCGCAACAGTAGAGACAAGCTTAAATTGTCACCATACCTGTTTTAAAAGACACCAATATCAGGAATTGCAAGGGTGAAAGCCACAGCGCACTGACAATAGCTATAACAAATTCTCTGGTGTCATTACGATAATAACGCGTGACAGAGAAGTGCCAGGTGAAGAAATAAGAGTCAGGGCTAAAAGGTAGAGAAGATTTTGGTAATAAACGAGATTGGTGCACGATCCTGGGGAGGATGGGGGAAATGGGGTTGTGATTTAGGGGGGGGAGAAAGGGACTTGAAGTGTTTGTGGACGAGCAAATGGAAGCAGTTTGAGTGGAAGCGTTCTATTAATGGCACATCCATCTCAGAAAGGGCCGGTCCGTGGCACACCGAAAAGCCTAGAAGCAAGGCCTTCCATAAAGGCCTGTCATTATGACTGAGAGCTTCCCACTGATGGCAGACAGACACAGCAGACACATATTGAGAAGATGGAGGAGGCAGTGTTGCAGTGTTGGTGGTATGGGCGTGTGTTGGCAGATATGATATTGTTGGAAGACCAAGACTGGAGTGTGTTTGTTGTATTTGATAACGTCTCTCATTCTTGCCAGTTGTTGTTATGTTTCATGGATATCGTGTGTGCATGTGTGTGTCAGGGGGTTATTCACATTGCTACTATAAACAGTGTGAAGGATGTGGAGCAATATCACTGACACAGTACTATGTGTTTATTGCACTTGTTGAATTAGGAGCTTCCACATTCCCACTAATATCTGGAAATGGTGGAGCTGAATAACAAAATGATTCTTACTCGTGTTTTCATTTTGTCACCCTATAGTTCCTGGGGCTCCTCCAAGGCGAGTGGAGGTGGAGGTCCTCAACTCCACAGCACTTAAGGTGATGTGGCGCTCCCTGACGCCAGGCAAGCAGCACGGTCAGATCCGTGGCTACCAGGTTCACTATGTACGCGTGGAAAATGGCGAGTCACGGGGCCTGCCCCTCATCAAGGACGTCATGCTGGCCGATGCCCAGGTATGACCATCTCACAGTTGCCTCAGTACAAGTCAGCTATGTCAAAGAAATGTAGACTCCACTGTAAAGCACGCTTATACCATGCAGATTTTGCTCACATTAATTTGCAAATATGTCCAGATCTGCCTTTTAATCTAGTCTTTAATCCCGAGACTTCACCAGTTAAGCATATTAAAACAACACAGTTACACTGATGCAACCATTAAAACCTCAGTGGACATTTCAGAGAAACTTTTCCAACTTTTTCCCCCTCACACAGACTGCAAATTGTGCACTTCATCCTCACTGTTGTGGCTTTGCAAATGTTGCTGGAGTATGGGAAGCGATACGGATGCTCTCCCCTCTTGGATTTCATTTCATATTGCTGTAATATTCTTCTCCCTTCAGTCCACAACAAGAACTGTAATCAAAGTTTCACTCATCTTGTCCTCCCTCCTCTGCCTCCATGACTTTTATTGGGAATGTCTAGACCCCTGCTTTATGGCAACATCTGCCATGAAATGTCTGACTGTGTGCTTGTATCAAACGCAAAGACTCAAAGAAAATGCTGATTATAGTATTCTGTGCCTGGGGGGAGGGGGGAGTAAAATTGGCATGAAAACATTTCACCAAAAATCAGCCTCCACTGACAGCTAGAATTGTAATGGAACCCTGTATAATGGCCTTTTTTTCTTTTTACAAAACTTGTCGGAGGAATCCTGCCAAAATGAGACTTTTGTGCGGAGTAGCAATCATCCAAATGGAAATTATAGCCTTGAAGCAATAGGGTAAACAACACAGAAAAGAATAGTTGTATGCAATTCTACATATTTTGGGAATGAATGAATCAAATTCTATTTTTTCCACATGAATGAAGGGTTCATTCAGGCCAAATACCACCAGCATCACATTGACATTTTTGGCATTTAGCGGACCACGGATCCAAGAGTAGAATGAGCTTAAATAACTTAAATTACAAGATCCAAGCGATGCACACACCCAGCAGTTAACAAGGAATGCCTGGCAAAGAATATCTTTTTAGTTACATAGTTTTGTTAGTATATTTTAAAAATGACCTCATCTTTCAACCCTCAAAAACAAAATCTGAATGTCACCACTGGCTGTAGCTGTTAATGATTTAACACCGCGGTAGCTTATTGTTAGCTGCACAGTAACATGATTAAACATCTCCAGGCCCCACAAGCAGACCTATACAACTCTCAGCCTTGTTTCAGCTGCTCCTCATAACATAAGCTTCAAACAGCTTCTCTTTCTCCTGACCTCACGAAACCAGTGACCTAATTCTGATACCAACCCCCTGCTCCCAAACCTCTCATGCCCCCGTCTCTCACAATCCTATTTCTTCCCTTTCTTTTCTCTCTCTCTTTCTTTAAAATATATATTACTCTCTCTCCTGCGCTCTCCTCTTTGGCGGGGGGGTTAGTGGGAAACGGACGATACAGCTGAATATGTGAGTACGAAGTTTCGCCTGAGTGCTTTGTGTAGCTGAAAGGGTATAAACAGCGGGTATTGCATCAACCTGGTTGGATTCACTGTTTAAACAACCCCTCCGATTTTTATTTAATAAGTTTGGATAACAAAGTGGCCCAGAGGTTTCACCTCAGCTGTCTGCCCAGCCAACCTCCTCACTATCTCTATATATACCGCTAAGAAAAACAGGACAGACTTCTATTGCCAGCTGGCTTCGACAAAATGGTGGTTGATGCAATATCCACTGCCCACTGTGCCTGGAATGCTAATGCTACGTGTGCCATGCTGTGTGTTGATACAGTATGTTTCGTCTTGTGCTCTGGTGATGTGTCTTTTTTTCTTTTTGTGTGCGTGTTTAAAACCATATTATTTAATTGTCTATGTGGTGCCTTAGATTTACTGTGCTGCCCAAAGTTCACACACTTGTATTGAACACATTCAGACAGAAGCTTACATAATGGCCTTGTTAGACCGCTGAAATCTACTGCAAAATCCTCATCACACCCCTGATGATTGTTCACAACTGCAGGATTCTTTTTGTACCCTTATTTTGAACCCAGATTTGAAACCCCAGTCCATCTGCATTACGTGAATACCATCTCAAGTGCAAGACAGTACTTATAGCTCATTTACCTTTATTGACCTCTCCCATCCCTCTGCCAACCAGCCTGTTAAAAACCTCATTCTGCATTCGTTCAAACCTGCTCCCCTGAAAGATTCATTAGAATTGATCGGAAGCCTCTCTTTGAAGAGGACTCAAGGAAACTTAATGGCTGAGGTAGAAACTGCCAGCGAATGGGCAGGATGTATTCAGCATGCATTTATCACAAAGTTAAGTTGTTGATTGGAATATTGCTAAAGGAACGGGGGGGGAAGGGGGCACTTTCCATTTACATACCTAATGTCCCTCCTCCACCTTGGCAACTCTAAGGATTTACTTAATGGAATGGTCTCCCATTACACAGGGGGAAACATTACATTTAATGCATGTCTTGTGAAAATTAATAAAGAGGACCAGCAGACACTTCACATACCGGTAGATTAACATTCTACGTGAGGCAGTTTGAGCTGCATGAAGGGGAGGGGAGGGGGGTCAAATCATCAAAAATTAAAGACACATTTTGACATTTTTCTGTTCCTGTCTCTTGCCTGTCTCCCATAGGAAATGGTCATTGGAGGACTCAAGCCAGACACCACTTACTCCATCACAGTGGCAGCGTACACCACCAAGGGGGATGGAGCCCGCAGCAAACCCAAACTGGTGGTGACCAAAGGGGCAGGTCAGTACAAGGGTAAATCATTTATATGTTGCTTTGTTTACTGAGCCTTTGTTCAAGCGAATTATTTTTCTGCCTGTGGCTGAGGGTATCTTGCTCAGGGGTTCCTCATCATTCCCATCCAGATGTTACTGCTAGGCTACCATTTCCATAAATAACAAAAGAGATCCTCATTCACAGCCACATTGTGGTGCGTTTAACTGATCAAAACCTATTCGGAAGATTTAGAAAAGCAGACAAGAACAAGGGCAATCTGATAGTTTGTTAAGTGCATTAGGTATATTTATCAAAGGTATGTCTCATGCTAAGACTTTAGCTTCAAAAATACATATTTCTGAGTTACCAGTCATTTTCTACCACTAAATTTTATATGAGACATTTTTTTCCAAGTAAACCATTCTGAGGTTGATTTGGCTTCGCGAACATTTCAGTCAGTTGAGTTGATGTTTGCTTCTACGAGGGCAGCATTTATCATTTGAATCATGTTCAGAAGACTATCCACGGATTTTCAGAGATCAAGGAGGTGGTACGAGGTACTTGGTAGATTTTTTAGACAGATTATGACAGCTTGAAAACCCCTGTTGGGTTTGGTGGTTTGAGCTTTAAGGATAAAATACTGGAGGCTATTGCCTGCACACTACAAAGCCCCGTCTTCTCCAGTTTTTTCCCTTGTTACCACCAGTAGGCACACCAGTTTAACCGGGCCGCTTGAGCCTGTTTGGAAGCTAGCGGCTTAGTTACCATGAACATGATCTAAACCTGGGAGGCTGGCTGCCTGAGAGTGTGAAAGCCTTCCTTGAGAGAATTTAAGGCGTCAAGCCAAGATGGGAGTGTCCTTTTGTGTGAGCATCTGTGCCAGTCGGCTCTGGGAGGCTTCAGAGAGCCAATATGTACACAACTGCATACATACTTATACACTCCTACACACTTAAATTGTCACTCACACACACTCATGAGAACATGCAGTCTCCACTTCTGATCACATACAGTATATGCAGACCCATGCTGTGGCACAGTCATGAATAAGAACATACCAATAGACGCACACACAACCCAACACACACACACACACACAAACATAGGCAAATTTCCTAGATCCTGACAGGTGTGTGTGTTACAGGTGTCAGGGAGTGTGTGAGTGGGTGTCAGTGAGTGCTGTCACTCTCCATCCTCCTGTCAGGGCCGGCTGACTGATATGTCAGTCTAGCGCACTCTGTCTGTCCCTCAGAGGGAAAGCCTCTTCTTTTTATTATTGAAGTGTAAAGAAACGGTTTATGCCAGGGGGCCAAGATAAATAGAAAAGGGAAAAGGGTGAGAGGTTGGGAGAAGCCTTTTTTCCAGGGGTGAAGTGGTTGTCCTTCTTGTTGTGAGGGATGTTAGGATGGCCTTGTCAAGAGCAGCGTTCCCGTTGGTTGTGAGATTTCTGAGAAACCGTGGAATTTCCTGAGGTCTGTATCAGGAAGGGAACAAAGGGGAATTTTTGTGTGTAAAAAAATGGTTTACTTTCCTGAAAGATGCCTACATCTTTGGTATAATGTCATTTTATGTCCCTCCAGATCAACCTCAACCATAGTGGACAGCTTTAGAGTGTTTCTGCGCTGATTGAATTATACATTAGGATCATATGATTACAAAGACCAGTCTCATAGTAGATGGTATACAGTTAACAAGCCCTAACCTCAGACGTTCTCTTTTTAATTTACTATACTCTGCTAATTAAAGTCCCCAAATTTAAAAAACACATATCCTAACTTAGACCATGTACCCAAGAAAACATGTTGACATTTGTGTTCTTCACTATACACACTTTGTTTAAATGTCCTCTGCAAAGCCTTTCTGTCAACTGTTTTACCCCTGGGTAAACTCGCTCATCAACAGGCACACTTTGAAAATGTGACGTAAATAAATAAAATATTCTACCACATTACAACTTTTAAAACACACATAAACACACATAACGTATGCAACAGCTCTTAAAATCTAAATTTACAGACAAACATGCACTTTAAATGAACAGTTGCCTCCAGAGACTATGACGTCATCATCTTGTTCTTTTAGGAAACATAAAGGAAACTTCAAGAAAGTACATCATGACAAACACAGCGTGTTTTAGTGCCACTTTAAAGTCAGTTCACATCAGTGGCCAAGTCTTTTCATCTTCCAGGCTTTCCAAAGAACCACAGGTAGTTTGCTGTTTCAGAAAGTTATCCACAAGTATCTATCTCAGGATTTTGTCGGATACAAAAACAAGTAGAACTGCGCACCCATTTGCGAGTCGCAGACAAACAACATCCATTCTGTGTCTGGAGCTGTCTTTGTTTGCTGAATGAAAGCTAGGTTTGAAAAGCGCCTTTTTTTGTGATTCATACTTTCCATACTCTTGCTTTGAGGAACAAACTTTACCATGGCCAACATGAGACTGAGTTTGAGAGGGGGTCCAAAGGGAGTGTTTATTGACAAAAGATTAAAATGTTTGTGTCTGGAAATGTTATTCTGCCATCCCATCTGTACATTGTGGAGTCTTTCACTGGGCTGAAAGGAGCAGCGATCAATGGCTATGCTTTTTATCTTCTTTTCTTGTGTAGGTCTAAGTAGAAAAGTTTTTCAAAAATCTAAGTAAAATTAACAAATACATAAACTCAAAAGAAAACCTGTTCCAAAGACACAACACTCCAAAGCAAGCATGTCCAAAGTCCATGGCCCCCGGATCGATTTCAAACGGCCCACGACTTGTGTCTCAAAATATACTGTATGTGGCCCACTACATAAAATTGAATTAAAGCAAGTTTACATTGCATTTTTTATTCTGTTAACCCCAGGATGGCAGGACTATCTCACAGTTTATAGACATGAACTAAGTAGGAACCACGCTGATGGAATGAATGCATTTTCATAAACAGATGCAAGAAGCAACTGCCCCCCATGCATTTACACATTATCTAATCTGGCCTCCCTTCAAAAAGAATTTTACACCCCTTCTCTAAAGGTAGGATACAATATGAAGTGGGCTACCCAGCACCTCTACCTTGAGATCTTCTGAGCCAACAGCAGCAAAAACTAAAACAATTTGGGGTATGCCAAGTCAGAGAATGCCTCAAGATGATGGCTGATGTATTTGTGGATTCTCATATAAGGGAGGAAAGGCTGGTCATCTTATGGTAAAGCACTATGAATAAAGGCTTTTAAGTGAAAGCAAAATGCCAAGGAAGTGATTTTTTAACTTCACACACGCAGTATCAACGGCCCCAAATGGCAGCAAAAAGATTTAAAGACCAACATTAATGAAAAGTAATACTGATACATTATCCTACACTTGTACTTATACAGTGTACTGTGTACAGTACTGTATTAATGTTGATGGTGCACTATCCTGGCAGCCAGTGTTAAAGTTTTACCGTGTATCATTTTGGAAGTTTTATTTGTGCTGTTTGTAATTATGTGAAGTGGTTTGCATTATTCATTAATCATATTGCCAGTCAGAGTGGATATAGACTACAATGAACTCAGTCACACTGCTATCAGACAGCCACAGGGTATCCTGCCCTCCTTGATAGCGAACAAACTCCCATCCCCCAACAATACAGCACTTCATTTCGATCGTTGCATCCTGTGAAAGGATGCTTAGGGATGCGTGTATGTTTAAAAGGGTGTGGATAGTTATTCTAATGCAGACAGCTGACTTGAAACATCAGCCCTGGTCCCCTCATTGCATGTTTAGTAACTTCCTGATTGTTATTTTTGTCCAGTGAGAAATCATCAATGTAATGGCCCTGTCTCTTCTCTCTCTCTGGTTCTCGCTTGCTTCCTTAATAGCTCTTGCACTCCAAATGGGCCATGTGAAATTTGTTGCAGATTTGACTCCATGGCATTTCCTACCCTACCAATTACTCCCCTCCACGAACCCCTGTCACACACACACACACACACATACACTCCTTCAGTAAGCAGGCTAAATTAAAAGCAGAGGGAAACGAAGATGAGAGAGCGACGGATTTGTCATGACCTTTAAGGTCGAAAAAGACCTCTTACCCCCCACATGTTTTAAGATATGTTGAGTCTCCTTAGGCAGGCTGTAGCCACAGGTTAATCAGTGGGATACTTTTTTTTTATTGTGAAGGAGTGCAGCTTAAAGCAGACAATCTTACATCCAGGGCGACAGACAATTAAAAAGTGCATATATGTGCACTATGTCATTTGCACACAAGCAAGATTTAATATGTTTGTGTGTATATTTTGGTTTTAGTGTACACAAGAGAGGGAGGAAATGAGAGGGATACCTGATCAGCCCTTGCTCAATCAGGCTGAGTGAGTGTCCACAGCAGGCTGTTAATACTGCAGCCTGATGGGAAACGTGCCGGGAGGCCCACATGGAGGGATTGAACCAGGGTCGACCCTGACATGGACATAGAGAGAGTGGGGAATGGAGGGGGTGGGGAAGGAGGCAAGGAAATGAAAAGGGGGATTGGGCAGTGTGCAAGGGGAGAAGTGGGGAGAGGGGGGAAGAATAAGAGAGAGTGTTGGGGGGGAGAGATGAACAGTGAGGAGAGGGACAATCAAAGTGTCTAAGAACCCCCAGAATCACTCATGCACACACACACACACACACACACACACACACACACACACACACACACACACACACATCTCTCCCCCCTCATATCCCTATTGGGCCCTCTTTGCAGCAGATTGCTCCTTGTCCCCAGTCACCTTCATCATCCCTCATTCAGTCATTTTTTACCCCCTCACCATGCCATCACTCTCTCTCTCTCTCATCATTCTGTAGCACAATACACTTTAACACATACGCTGTACACACCACAAACAATCCCACCTCCTCCCAACACCAATCTGCTGGCTCAGTACCCATGATCCTTCTCCCCTGTGCGCAACACGCTAATGTTTTGAATGTACAAATAATAAAATAGTTTCAGGGCCACAAAGGTTGTAATGGATACATTTGGTAGCCTGTTGAGGTTAGAAGCGAAGCACAGAAATTTAGAATGGAAGCCACACACACACACACACACACACACACACACACACACACACACACACACACACACACACATACACACACACAAACACACAGGATCATTATCTCTGATTCTATTTCCTTGATTAGCGGTGAGCATGAAGGCAGAGTGGGCTTTTAAATGACACCAAGCTGAGCTATAGTATGTAGCCGAGGAGTATTAGGAGCATTCGTCTCACCCAACACTCGGCGCCCCCGCCTTTCCATTACCGGCAAAGGCTCAGCTGACTAGCCACCATCCACCCACCAACCCCCGTCTTCCTCCAGCAACAGCCCTCAGAAAGAAGACCATTAGCAAACGGAAATGAATAATACGCGCAGAGGGAGTGGACTGTGTAGAGTGGATTGCTTTGTGTGTGTGTTTCTACTATGTGCACATTAGGACTTGCATCTTGGCGCAGGAATATATACTATATGTGGGCACATGTACACAGACTCACATACACGCAGTGATACTATTCCACTGAGAGGGAGTACTTTTGCCTCAGACTAATGTTGGCTCCTCCAAATTACTTTAAGTCCATACTGGGCAAAAAGCCAAATAGCTCTGTATGCAGGTGGAATGGTGATATAGGAGCTGGAGCTGGCAGCAAACCAGGGCCTATACCGTCACACACATGAACACATACACGCGCATACACTCTGTCCATTATGCACAAAGTCATGCACAAGCAGATGTACATGAGACATGAATTGTAAGAAAAAAGGCTCAAATAGATTCTTCAATATAAATTCATGCAGTGTAACACTTAACAAACGTTAGATGTTTAATGAAAAAGGCAAATGTATGTTTAAATTGTAGCGGCTAAAGATAATGGCAAAGTGTATGTAACACATTAAACTAGAGTTAATCATTTGTATTCAGCTTATTCAGCGTTTTTAATTTATGCTGAGAAAGCTCTGCCAGCCAGGACCAACCAATTTGCTGCCGACCCAGTTTGCCGACCCAGTTGGCAAGCTATTTGAATCAGATATATACAGAAATAGCCAATCTTCTCACCAGTGGTTTCACTATCTCACGTTGAGGCATGGAATTAAATTGATGATGGTAAATGTAGTGACTGTCTTGTGTTGCGTGCCTCATATCATTCATCCAGTCAGTATTGTTATACAAAAATAACAGAAGTATTTGTGATTGAGTACGTCGCTAACAGCGTGTATGTCCGCAATTGTATCCTAACTTATATTTGTCAGTTATCTGTCCCGCCACTGCCTTGTATTTCTGACAAAGAGGGGACGTAAGATGAGGCAAGATAGAATCTATTTACAGAGAGATGGGGCTCAAGTGCGAATCAGCCACGCTCATCTCTCACAAAGCTTTGACGGCAACTCGAGAACTGAAGGCTTCCCATAACTGCTGCTGCCTCTATCACACTGATGGGGCCTTAAAAGGAGAGTTAAGATGAGACGTGTGTCATCCATAAGAGCAGCAAAACTGGGCCACTCTGAAGAATGGTGTCTAGACCCCAAGCGTAGATCATCTATTTTACAACAAGAGATGACTCTTACAGCTGAGAGAGGCGCTGTTCTCTGCTTAAAGTTTTAGTGATGCATTGCAGTACAGAAATTATTTTGGCTGGAGCGTACATATGTCATAAAATGGTAATGGTTACAACGATCACTCAAGAATTTAGAGGTTCTGAGGATCTTCCACTACTCCACGCGACTCAGTTTGCCAGGGTGTTATTTGATGGATGACTGAAATTAAACACTCTGTAATCTGTTTATTTACTATAATCTTTAAAAATTCTTGATTCTCATTGGTTGGCAGTCCATGTCCACTCTTGTATTGTCCCATACAGTATAATCGAACAGGTCTAATGCAGGTATTTGGTTGCCATGCTAAAAGCGCTAATGGTTTCCTCAATACAGCTACAACAGTATTCGTGATGTCTTTTCAGTTTGTGATCAACATGTTCATGTATCTTAATAGAACTGGAAACACTGACACTGAGATTTCTCTTATGTCTTTGTTTGCACAGTGCCTGGTCTGCCCTATCTGTCAGTGGCTCAGGACTCAGAGACATCAGCTGTGGTTCGCTGGGACCCTCCAGAATTCACCAGTGGTATGGACCTGCAGGGTTACCGGCTGCAGTTTGGCCGCAAAGATGTCTCTCCTTTAGCCACACTGGAATTTGCTCCACAAGAACGACAGTACTCTGTGGGCAACATCCACCGGGGGGCCACCTATATCTTTAAAGTCTCAGCCAAGAGCAGGGGGGGCTTTGGGGAAGAGGCTGTGGTAGAACTCAGTGTACCCGAGAACACGCCAGGAGGCTACCCTCAAATTGAAGAGGGCTCCAATGTGACATGCTGCTCAGTGCAGCTGTCCTGGTCTCCTCCAGTGCTGGCGGAGAGAAATGGGGTAATCACAGAGTACACTTTGGCCTATAAGGAAACTGGCGCCGTTGGAGCACCACGGGAGCTCCGCTTGCCCCCAAACCAGTCCAGCTATGTTCTCAACAGCCTCAAACCGAACTCAGCGTATGATGTGAAAATACGTGCACACACCAGTGTAGGTCCAGGGCCCTACAGCCCGCCCATCCAGTATCGGACGGTGGCCTTTGATCCAACAGGTAGGGGTTGCCTGTTTCTTCTCCAACCCGGTTGACAGGGGGTTGGAAATTGGCTAAAAAAAAAAAAAAACAAATCTTCAACAAAAAAAAAAAATCAAAACTGCCCCACCCCCTCCTTCAACCACCTCCACTTCTCCTCAAGAAAGAAAAAAGATTGATATTAAAATTGTTTGCCGTGGGATACTCACTTCACTAACCAAAACAAGGTAAAACCCAAGTCAGTAAGTTATAGTCAGTCATTTTGAGAAAGAGGAGAGCAGCCTAGAATTTCAAGGTAAGTGCTGTTTGGTCAGACAATTGTGTCAGTCATCCTTGCAGCCCTTTGCCAAGCACACTCACGCAGCTAATGTCATCTCACATCCCCAGTTTTCCAACAAGGTAGGACCTCAGTCAAACCTAGTCACGCCAACAGAATGTTTTGACTATTGTAAGATGACAGAAAGCAGATTTTGGTTCTTTTTTTCTTTTTTGGTTTTGGGTTTGTTTTGAGATATACCCCCTTCCTAACCCCCCCCTTCCCTAATTCCTCCTTTCCCCTTACCTTGTCCCTTATTGGGACAGTTTGTGGCATGGCATCCCCAGATGCACTGCTAAGGACTGTTGGCATGCTGTGTTTTGAGTCTGTCTCTATGCCCGCCTGGCAGCACGTTGGCAGTGCCAACCCAAACTCAGTACAGGCATAGGAACAGTTGGCACTGACACCACATGGGTCAGTTGTTAATCGTTAAGTGGTCATAGGTTCAAAGACATTGTTGAGATGGGTTGGCATTACCCACGATGGCTAGCCAGTGGGCACACCCTTGTGCTCCATGGGTTTGTCGTCCATGAGTCTTACGTGCTGTGTGTCTTAACCAATGGCGTTGCCCTTCTCACAGCCAATGACAGCTCACCGTTACACTCACTCTCCAACCCAGAGGAACGTTGCAGGGGAACAACAGCTTTTCTTTTAAACCAAAGGTTCTTCTTTTGTTTCTCTTTCCTTGATCTCTCTACACTTTCAATTTACTAAAGTCTTTGTTTTGTTTTTTGTTTGTTTGTTTTTTCCTCGCATTTGTCCAATCAACAGACGTTCCAAAGAATTTCACTGTGAAGTGGGCCACCAAGACCACTGTGGTTATTGCATGGAAGTTTTCTGACAGTAAATCTCCATACAAATGCACGGTGAGTTTCATGTAGAGCAAATAAAGAGTTTCAGCTGTCTGCTGAGTTATGTTTTAATATAAAAAACATTCCTTAAAATCCCATTCTGAAATTTAGAACGCATTTCCATCTGTTATTCGAGCGCCAATCATTTGACCTGCCAAAAGAATCATTCATCCAACTATCCCTTTTACCAATTATCGATTAAACTTCTGGACCATCTGTTGAACTGTAGATTGAGTACAACCGTCAGAAGATGGATGTGGATGCCAGGCAGATGAGGGTGCTGGTCACGGGGCTAAAACACAACACCACCTATGAGTTCAGGGTGACCTGCCAAGAAAGCATAGACGGTGGGCCAAGACACCGTGTGGTTGCCAAGACTGCACCACTCATCCTGGTCAAGAAACCCAAGCTGGACATCTACGCTGAGCCCGACAACATGCTCACCATGTCCTTCCCACCAGTCGATAATAAGGATGTCAAGTGAGTATGTCATGCTAGAAAATGGGTTCTGCAGGCATTGTCTGAATCTTCTTTGAGGTATTTAGGTTAAAGTGATGTGATATGGAGTGTGATCTCAAATTGTCTGAGGTGTTAAAATGGGAGTTGACATGCTGAACTTTGCTATATCTTCTGCAAGTGTTGAATTGTCGTTTAATTAATTGTCAAAACTGTGGTGAATGTTTTCATATAAACTGCCATGCAGTATCAATTAAGTGTCACTGTGAGCTTTTGGTAATTTTTGTGAATTACTTTGGTGCCGTGTTTTCTAGGACTTTCTATGTGGTTGTTGTGCCACTTAAGAGGACTTCAGGAGCTGTCAAAAACCTGAAGAACCCTGATGAGATGGACATGGAAGAGGTAGGATACTTTAAAAGCAAACAGTGTTAGGTTACTCTGGCACAACAGAAATAATTAAACTAATATAAAATGATGTAAATAATAATTGATAATATAATAGAATATAATATATGTAATAGGGGAGATCCCAGAGGCATTTTTATCACTACATTTGTGTTATTAACAGTTGCATGAGCTAGGAAAATTATATTGTACAGGCCATGTACCAAGCATGGGCACTCACAACTGGGACGTAAATACATCTCAGCTATGCTAATTTATCCCCCTAAGCATGCAGTCAAGAGAATTACACAGTCTTTACCTACTCTTACCATAGCTCAAGGTCACCTTCAGCGCCAGATCAACAGCAACCATCCCTATTGGATTTGGGATTACACACGTTCCCTCTGCTTAGTGCCTGCCTCTGTCTGCAGTTTGAAATGAATGAGAGTCGCTGGATGTTGGAGGGGGGAGGGGTCTTAGACCATGGCTACATGGAAAATTGCCAGAAAGTTAGCAGCTTTTATAATCTAAAGCCCAGCTCAAAGCAATGATTGGCGACGAGATTAAACCGTTTTAGAACGTTGCAGAGAAAAGTTGTAGTGGTGTGAACTGGCTGTCTGAGCTCGACTCAAGCTGGCTGTTGGTGTCACCTGTCAAATCGCCATTGGCAGGTTTTAGAATGTAAAGCACATCACCTGTTTCTACAGCCAATTGGCTTGTAGTGAAGTCCGCTGGTCAAGTCAGTATGACCACAGACGGCGTGCTTTGTCCCCACCAAGCCCACTGTTTGCGTCCTCACATGTGCCGGTATCGGATGGTGGGTAACTACTGCTGCTCGCTGTATGTGCTAATGCCCCCTCACAAACACACATTCTTATTGACAAACTAAGTGGCGCTGCTTACTTGTATTACTGTGGCGTATTTATTATGAATACAGTCAATCCGATGCTTGCCTTGTTTATGTGTTTTGCTGTTAATCTCTACTACAAATACAGCTGTAGCCAGTATCTCACCATCACTATCCTCATTCATATTTTAAGAAGCTACAAATAATATTAAGCCGCAAAATAAGCCTGAAAAGCTGGAAAACAGAACGGAAGTACAGAGGGTTGTTGCACTGAGATGATACACCATCTCATGTAGTTGCATTGGTGTGAACCGGCAGGTTTTCAGAACTTTGCAGAACTGAGCATTGCAAGAAGTTGCATGTTTCATCACAAATCTTTGGTCTGAACTGGGATTAAGGGTGCAGCTACACCTACAGTTTGTCTTCTTTGGTCTCGGCCATGTAAGTGAAATATATCTAGACCTTGTACACAACAGTCGCTTAAATTCACAAGTAATTTATTTGTTGAAAACATTTGATAACTTGTAATCCGGCCAGATAATCACTAGGCTTAGGATGGGCCCATCGTTTATTGACTTAGCATATACATATATCCTCATAGTTCTCAGAACTGAAGAGTTTGACTCACTGACAGCACATTATTTTGTGTGTATGTCTGTTGATTATTATTAAAAGCATCTGCTTCTCTTGGTCTTTCTTCATCAGATTATAAGCAAACATTTAAGAGAATCAAAAAAGATTATAAGCCCAGACTTAGATGTTTTCTAGTTTTAGTCTGATCTGTCAGTGAATTAGGGACTGATGTTGTAGAATCTGCAAAAAACACAAGAGGATACCAAAAGGAGCGCATATAAAAAGCCCTTAAACCAATGCCCTTGCACATCAATCAGCTGTTGCGGGAGGTGACCCTCAAGCGTCGTTCACGCCGCCAGCTGGCTCAGCTGGACCAGAGGAAGCCCTACATCACAGCCTGCTTCAGGCAGCTGCCCCCCAGCTTCACGGTGGGATCTGACTATCGCCAAAGCAGCTGTGAGAACAAGCCTCTTGAACCTGGCCAGGAGTATGTCTTCTTCCTGCTGGCTGAACTCAACGCCACCTCCGGGGTGAGTCCAACACAGTTCAGTTGGCGTACTTTTAGTCAATTGCTTTTCGTCAGAGTGGATTTAATTTCACTTCTGTCCATTTAATCTTGGTTCGCTTCAGTTTGTTCATCTAACATTTCGTTTTTGTCCAGTTTGTGCTTAACACTAAACTTCATTCATCTCCTGTAAATACCATGCTGTAACCTGGATTTGTGTTTCCATATGTTGTGTAAATGTCTACCTGATCTTTCTGTGCAGAAAATGTTTGCTACCAGCCCTTACACCGACACTGTGGTGACTCCCGAGCTGGAGGTTGGCCCAGTAGAGACTGGTGACGGACTCATATGGGTGGTGGGCCCAGTCCTGGCTGTGGTCTTCATAATCTGCATCGTCATTGCTATTCTCCTGTATAAAAAGTGAGTTGGTTTTTGAATTGTAGTTTTTGTGGAGAATGCAGTTTGATCTACATTTAGACTTCAGTGTCAAAATAACGTCGGTCAACCTCAAATGATAACACTCAGGGTTAGGCGTAGTATACGTAGCAATGATAATTTGTACTGAGCGACCATTTATTCTGGAAATTGTTATAACCTTCCTCTTACGATACACAGAGAATTGAACCCATAAGCTTTGCATTGTTAGCGTCTTGCTCCATCCACTGCTCCACACAAGCAATATAACTGTGATCCATGTCCAAGTGCTGGATTTTTCTTTCGTATGCAGTGAAAACACAATGAACATTTTCTTGTCATTTGATGTTGAACCAGTTATTTGCAGTGTTGCAGGGGAATTGGGCTATTGGGAAATAATTGCATGTTAGGGAGCATGTTGAAAGAGGGGCTTATTCTGCATTCATGGCAGCATGATATTCAAAATCTAACAACATTGTTGCATGTAAATATGAAAAAGCTTTTCTTGTGGAAAAAGATGGTTGTGGGAAGTGAGGGGCAAGAAGAAAGGAGAAAGGAAGAGATTCTTTGAGATGGTGCTCAATAACTGGACCAAGAATGTTGCAATAAAGAGATGTATAGATTTAAATAGGCATATATTTCAAATATTGCCTATTAATTGTGGAAATAATAGCCCATATGGTGTTATTCAAGTACTTAATAGTTGTTTTTGCCATTATTAGTTTAACATGTAACATAAGATTTCAGGGACCTAATTTCTAGTGGTAGACATCAAACTGTGCTTTTATGAACTTTACAGGCGGCAGCTCTCCTCCTGTCACAAGTCTAAATGAGTTCATATTCCTTAGCGTCCTGGGGCTTTAGAACATACATATACAGTCAATATTCCCCCCTTGTTTTACACTTAAGTGCTTTTAGTCTCAGTGACTGCAAGTCCCAAATGAAAAGGTAGTGTAAGAAGTCGCCCTACATACCAGGGAAGATCCCTGAATAATTTTAAGGGGGCCGGGGCTGGTGTGAGCAACACAAGTACAGCTTGCTACTGTCAGATGATCCCTGACTGTCTGACCTTGCCTTACCTCAGTCTTTGTGGTTAGGGAGAGTAACATCTCTCCTTGGATCTCTCTCTTTTTTTCTCTCTTCTCTTTCTGTCCCCCTCACTCTCCCATCTCCCTCTCCATCTCTCCCTGGTGAATAGTGTTTCCCGGGTCTGCCCTTGGCCCTGACATTCCCCTCTCCCCATCTGTATCTGCACCCTCGTGCACACACATAAGCACACACACGCACACAGACACACAGACACGGACCCACGAATGTACGCACTTAACTTGCACATTTCATTGAATACTCTCTTGTTCTCACAAACTGATACACGTGCGCACATGCACACGCATGCACACGCCTCCTCCAAATGCTGATGAGCTTTATCTCGCGTTTTGCGAGCCCAGCAGCGACCCCTGTGAATTTTAAACTGCTCTCTATTGATTTATCTCTCTTCTTGCCTCCCCCTCTCCCTTTCTCCTTGTGTGTTGCTTTTTCACCATCTTTATATATTTATTTGGCTCCTATTGCTTTCTCTGGAAACAGCAAACCTGACAGGTAAGGTTTAGCCATACTTTATTGCATTTTACAGGGGAAGACATAATAGCCTGCCTCAGCAAAAAAAAAAAAAAAAGATGCCTTTAATTGGTGAAGGTGAAGGAGAATTTTGCGTACTTGATACGCATTCTCAGCTCCCCTGTTTCTGATTTGGCTTCACTCAAGCGTTCTTGACCTGCTGAGTTACCAGTCAGTTGGCATTGATTTTTTTTTTTTTTTAGATGTCATCATTAGTGAGAGTGGTGACTGTTCTGCCAGATCAAACGCTCACTAAAACCTGTTGTGTTGTTTTTGTTGTGTGTCTTCCCCCTTTTTTCTACTCTTTGTTTGTCTTGTCCTCCAGCCGCAAAAGAAAAGAGTCAGAGCCGCGCACGAAATGCCTGCTGAACAACGCAGACATCACACCTCACCACCCCACAGACCCTGTGGAGATGAGACGCATCAACTTCCAAACTCCAGGTACAGGAAGAACACACAACACACAGACTGAGGAACACAAACAGTCTAAATAACACATATAGGTACAGTTACACTGATAGACTGTATAAAGTGTGTTTCCATATTTGTCCACATTGGCCTTTCAGTAAAAAAACAGTTTTCATTTTCACTGACAATATGACAGATGTGAAGAAGGAAGTTCAGTCATCCAGCTTTAAGTGTGACAACCTGTAAAACTTGAAACGAGACCTGCCTCCCTTTGCCTTTAGGGAAAGCTGTGACATTTTTATAGCTTGGTTCGTGGGTTAATATAACAATTTGCTGACCAGACACTGACGACAGATTCTGAACCCGCTGGACGCAGATTTACAACATCTGCCCAGTCCCCCTTTACAAAGTAAATAGCTAAGTAAAAATACAAGTAGCTCTGCGTTGCAAAATACTTCATAGATTGCTGAGAAAGCAACCGTTAATGTTCTTCATTTAGACCTCCGAATAACTGCTTTTGATTGTAGGATAAAAGCTGGCCAGTTAAAAAGCCATCTAAGGCTTGTATTTCATTGGTTTAATTGGATTTCCATTCTCAGGCAGTTTTCAGTGGAGCGCTCATGCCTGTTATCACTGCGTGTCACTGGCTAGTTTAACATTGGGCCAATCTATGGGGGGTGTTTTTTGCAAAGAGACCAAAGTTGTAGATAAAGAAGTGGATTTTAAGAAGCCACTTGCCTACATTAAAAGTCAGGCCATTGCTTCAGTGGCTGTAACAGACAAAATGCTATTTTAAAAGTTTTCACACTGTAAATAGCAAAGCTTTGCAGGAACTTGAAAATCCTAATTTTTGGAACCCACTGAAATAGAAAGCAAATTTTAAAATTTGGCAGAAAATGTTTATTAGCAGCTGTGCTAATCCCTCAGTACCATTACTGGCTGTCAAAAGCTCAAATTGGCCAACCACTGTATTATATGGGCAAATGAAGACACCTGCAGAAGACCTTCCTTCTTGACACCAGAATATTCAGTGAAAACTTTTCATTCCTGTAAGACGAAACATGCGTGCAGTTATGTGTTTTAATACACACACATAACTTAGATGTGTAGTGATGGCGGATTGTAACATTGGCACACACACATGCACACAGCCTACACAGAGATTAACTATCCACAAATGATGCAACTTCAAGTTCAGTTTACGCTGCAGCATGAATGATGTCCATGAAGTGCTCCCACATCATTCTGTTTGACATCATGTGCCTTCATAACTACCTGCAATCATATCTACGTGTCGGCCATGTCCCCATGTAATGATAACAGATAGTTAGAAAGTGATGTCTGTTGTTGGACATAATGTTTTTACGCTGGAAACAAATCTTGTTTTGAAGATCTCCTGGGTTCTTACCTGCTTTTCCCTTTTGTCTCACTTTCCATCTGGTGTTCATCCGAGCTAAAGCCTGGTGTTAACAACAGAGCGCATTCAATCCCACACTCATTCTCCAAGGCTTCTCCATCTTCCAACCTCCTCCTTCTCAGACCCATTATCGGCCTGTCTCTGTTATTTAGCTGTCTGTGATATAAGCTATGGTGGCCTCTACAGTTTGTTGTCATTGGTCTGAATCTCGGTGGAGAAAAGTTTGCTTTCTTGAGGTTGTTGTATTCGAATTCCTAATGCTTCATTACAAGCCATTTTCATAAAGCCACATGGATGAACAAGTGAGCATGTTTCCAGTTTTGGAAACATATCATCCTGCCAGATTAGAGGTTTCAGTGAAAGAAAGTGAAAACAAATCTGATTGCAGTCATATTAGCTACCTCTAGCTAAGCATCATGGATTATTGTGAGTTTTCCACTCAATGGTTTAGATTGTATTCTTCCCTCAAGTAGTTTATTTGACAGAAGAATGAGACGTGCATTTTGAGGAGAACATCCTCCAGAGGTGGAATAAACACATCCACTCTCTTTCCGTGTGTTCCCTCGTTTCTTCTCCCTTTTTTTTTTTTTTTTTTGCTGCCTCCCGCCTCTCTGTCTCCTAGCCTAGTTGTCTCTCAGCGATCCATCTGTCATCCACGGCCAGTCTCTGCTCCATCACAAGGCTCAGATTTCAAAATGGAGCATTTCTCCTCAGCTTCTTTGGGAGCCTGGAGTTTGTACCTTGGAAAAAAAAAACTGACATCTTTACATCTAAGAAGAGGAAAGACACGAGGATGAAAGAAGATGCGCAAACCTGCTCACGCACAGAAATGTGGAAGTTCAATTTACCCCTCATCTTTATCTCACCTGGTGTTCACAGCCCTATCAGTGGATCTGTAATGGCAAGGTTATAATGGCCATTCCTGCCATTTGTCCCAATGACTTCCAGCACTTTGCACTTCTGCCCTCAGCTGTCCTCCTCTGTTCCTTAAATAATAGAAACTCTTGTTACAATCTCTCTTTTACATAACATTCACCAATACATGCTGAGACTTCTCTTTATATATGACAAGCATTCTCATTCGACTGCCCTGTCGCTGTTCCGCAGAATTGGGTGATGTTGTTATCTCCGCACCGGGGGAATTTAATTTGAATGGACATTTTAGCCCAATTAAGTGGGCCGGTGAGCATTTGTGAACATCCCCATCAGCTAATAGCGACCATTGTTCAAATGAGCATACTCCCAGTGCACTTATCCAAGGCCTCTTCTATCCAGCAGAGCATATGCAGCATCGGCAATGTGTGCTCAGTGACCCCTAGTGCTGGGGAACAAAAAATATGTTTTTGATTAGGCTTCCTATAAGCTAAGCTTGGCTAATGCGTTTCAGAGAGAGTGTGTACGTTGTGTGTGTGTGTGTGTGTGTGTGTGTGTGTGTGTGTGTGTGCGTGTGCTGTAAAGCCTGTAGGTCATGTGACAGCCACACAGTGACATCCCATAACTCCTTGGGGTGCGGAGCGGCTCGTTTTGTCATTATCTTCATCGGTGCCTGGGGTTTAATTGTCAAATGGGGCTAAAGTAATGAAGCAGCACGACTCAGTGGATATCTACTGTCTATGTCCAACCAAGCCCCCCTTTTTTGCTATAAGCACTCACTCTTTTCTCTCTTCCAATATTTCCCGTTTCCCTCTGGTTCTCATTTCGTTAGCAGTTTGCAGTTGAAAAGCTGGAAAACTGTAACGATCATCACGACAATTACCACCTGCAATATATCTTATCTCAGAACCCTGCCTTCACATCATCAGTTTGACATTCGCCGCTGCGCTAATGTGAATTCACATCATTTCTGTTCAGGCAAAAAATAGAAGAAGAAAAAAAAAACCTCTCCTCCTGCAAATTAAAAGACAGGTGAACTGAGTTTCACTCTGGGTTTACTCTTCAACATATCTCTTGATATATTTTCTATTTATGCCATCTCCATCTGTGTTTCTCTTTATCTCCCCCCTCCGATACAGCATCGCATATGGCACTTCACGCCCCCATAATTCTGTCAGAAGAAGCAACTTCCACATTTAAGCATGTAAAAATCAAACATTTTCTTGCAGACAGCGTTGTGCACTTGCAAAACCCATGGACACCAGCCAATCGCTCGCATGCATCAGCAGCCTACTTGTTTCTCCAGATTACAGCAGCGACTGCAGCGACCATGCCCTCCTCCTCGCCAACACCTCTGTCGAAATACACACGCAGCACACACTTACACATAAACATAATCAGACACGCCTGTACCTCCCTCCTGCTGTGATGAATGACGTTTGGAGACAGTGGATCTGAGCCCCCCCTGCTATGTTTAATTAGTCATTGTCACAAATCAATTAGGGAGAGGGGGATGTTCGATGTCTTCATCTCTCCACGCTCATTTGGCACCACTGGCCTGACGTTCTCTCGCGAAGACGTCAGTGTAAGGTAAACCACTGTTTAGCAACTTTTACTCTGCAGGACTGAGCTTTGCAGGGTTTTTAGGTTTGATGTACATCCTAATGATGTTAGTGTTTGTCTTTATCCCTTCCTTTCGCTTTGGCTCCCGGCTGGGATTGATGACTTACCTGCCTTTCTACAATATCAAAGAGGTGTTTTATTTTTTAGGCCAGATTTTTTTTTTTTTTGGTAAAAGAAGAGATTTCCTTTTGAAAAACAGATTTCTTTTTTTCATTTTGCCTGCAAATCACATTTCCTTGCCTTCCATGTCTCATTTTTTTGTTAATGCTCTGGAACAAATGAGCTGTTTTCTTTGAAATCAAAGTTGCCATCTTTGGGTGATGTGATTCTTCTTTCATCACTGAGCAACCCCGTTGATGTGATTTCAGCTTTCAAACACGGGCAAAATGTATTTCACGTCACTTGATGGGCAGGTTGGCAGCACCCCATCAGACTGCATCTCTTGGCCACATGTCCGGTTAACGTTGGCACAGATGGCTCCTTTCTGCTTGAACAGCTGAGACGACCTGAGCCTACCAGGACATGGCGTCGCTGGCTGCGGCCTCAGAGGACTTCTCCTCTGGAGCAAATAAGACTGAACCATCGCCGTGCTCCTCAGAGCTCCGACTCCCATCAGCTGTGGCTCCGCAGCTGTCAGCCAAGAATGCGGAGACTTTTCCACACCTTTCACTCCCGATGCCTCAGCACCAAGCTGCTGACAAAGGAACCTTTCAGACTCAGTTTTCACCAGGAAACATAAGCTGGTTTTTCCCCTCTCTGTCTATTTCTCATTGCTGTCAATGGGCCCTTCCAAGTGGTGTTTATGAAAGCTTAGAGATAGCAAATCAATTTTCTTATCCCTGATCTCTATGACCGTTGATATGGGGCTTGGCAGAAGGGTTTTCTCAGCAGGGGAATCAGAGGCTGATGCCCATGGCTAACCAGTCTGCTCCTGAGGAGGACTGTAGCTGATCTGATCTGATCTGAAAATGTTTGGCCTACTTTTCCACGTCTGTCTGGCAGTCTGGCCTCAAGTCTGTCATTCAGGGCTCCGTGAGAAGGGCCTGAGTTTACTGATGCTGAATTACTGTTAAAAAAAATGCTATTGGTTTTACTTCTTGGCCATTTATCATTTTGCACACTTTTATGTTTTCTTTTTTACATAGCATTTTATTTTGCATTAAAGCCTTTTAAAACCATTTCCCTTATGTTTGCTGTTCTTTACAGATTCTGGTCTAAGCAGCCCTCAGAGTGAAGCAGATTTTGACTATGAAAGTTAGTCTCTATGCTTTTAGCATTTGCGTACCAGCTTTCTTTATCTTTTTTTTTTTTTCCCAAGCACGCTTGCCTCCATTTACAAATACATAATTTGCATTTGTTTGTTTTTTTCACATTATGCAGCAAAAATTTTAGCACTAATTAATTTGATGTTGGTTTCTATTGGTATACTGGGCTGTATTTTTTTTTTCTTTAATTGGATGTCAGTCACGATATTCACTTGGGCTGTTGGCTGTGCATTAATCCACCATGCATAAATAACCTGTGCGATCACTTCTGCTGATGTAGAGATGGTTGAGAGGTGTTTTTTGTTTTTGATTTTTTTTACAGGAGTACAATCTGTGTTATCCCTCTTTCTCTGCCTCCCTTTCCTCACCTCCTTGTTGTTGGTCTCCCTTCCCCTTCCTCCTCCTCCTTCACCACCACTGCTCCATTTCCATTCTGAAGTAACAGGGTCTTTTCTGCGCTCGGAGATAACGAGCAGAATTAATTAAAGCAGTGGCAAACAATGGCTCGACATTTGATCACCCCCTCTCCCTGCTCACTGCAAAAGGATCATCTGGGAGGAAAAGCAGAGTTTCTGGTTTTCCTCTTCCCCCTTTTTCCCCGCTTTATTTTCTTTGCTTACCCACAGACAGACTTCTTCCCTTTTATATGGAAATACGCAACATCACAAATAGGCTTTTCGAGAGAGAGACTGCTTTGGCTTATCAAAAAGAATCATTATATTTCTCAGGCGCATCGACTGCGGATCGGGAGATTGGAAATGTGTAATTAGACGCTAGTTTGTTTTTCTGTGTTCATTGATCACGCTGTTGATTGCGGTGAAAAAAAAAATGGAAGAGTCTGTACGTGGATAGTAAAAAGCCGTGGGTGAAGGGGTGGGGGGTGCTGAAGAGTAGGATGAGAGCTTTGGAGTGGGGGTAGGGAATAACAACAATTTGTCCTTGAGCGACTTTGCTCGAGTACAGGTCACGGCAAAACGCCTAGTTTTGAAAGTAAATCTTTTCTTAGATGAACACTGCAATGTGCCGTGTGGTGTGTAAATGACAAAATGAATAAGAGAACAAATCAGGCGCGATCGACTCATTTGTCTTGAGAACAAAACAAATGGATGAGGGTGGGAAAGTGCACAGGGAAAGAGAGAAATGGATGCACAAACAGATTGGTTTAGCTGTGAGGTTCATCTTTGAAAACATGACAACTTATAGATGTATAGCATTATGTTGGCAGAGGTGGAATAAAGGCAAAATATTGGATTTAAGCATCTTGCAGTTTTGAGGATTCAAATTATTTTCCAGCAAGTTTCTCAAAACCTTCTACCAAAGTTTGAGGGAGTAAACAAACACTAGTATGTATAACCCTCAGCCTACCCCACTGGCAGGGCATCATGCTTTATTTGGGTGTATATGTAAACACTTTGTCCTGATATAGCTCTCCAGCTGTACCAGGTTCTTATACATGCAGACAGTAATGTGGGGAGTAAACACAAACTGTAAGGAATTGATGGAGTTTGAGTATATCAGCAACTCACTCCCAAACACACACAGAGACACGCAGAGTAAAACCGTACAACCACGCACATACACACCAAACATTCTTTGATCTCGCCTCAAACAACCCACTCTTGTTCTCTCAAGGAGAAGTGAGGCCCCCTCATTTGCATACGCATTTACTTATTGCACTCATATTTTTCCTGATACCTTTTCCCTTTGAATTTGAGGCGAGTAAACTAACAACCAAATTCAATTTGCAATATTCCCTCTGTTTCTTGATGCTCGTCTCAATGAATTCCAGCACCAGATGTGATTAATAACTCTGTCTCATTCTCAAACGATGCCACCGCGGTCTGCACGCTCTGTCGGCTCATTGAGAAACCCAAGTCTGAATAAAGAAATACAGCTATGTCCAAATATGGTGATATAATTTGAGATCTCCTGTTACCCTTACAGTGTTTTGTTTGAGTTTCTTTTAAAGATATTTAACACAGGCTTTAAAAGATTAATTCTGTAAACATCATTTAAATGGCGATGATCATTAAGAAGGGCACGAGTGTTTGTCAAGTCGGCTGTTAATGCAGTGTGTCTGTTCATTTTCCGGAGGATGTCACGGCATCCGGTGTCAACTCCATTTGTCTCATATATGCATTGTAATCTTTGTTAATCTTCATGTAATTGACACCGCTGCATTGTTCTGTCAGTGTAAAATAAATTACCATCACTAATGAAGACTGTCAGCGCACAGAGTTGGGCTCCCCTCTCTTAAGCGCAACAAAAGCAGCCCAAACATCAGTGACCCCCTTGACATTGGGGGAGGGGGATCTTAAGCATTGTGCGAAAAGGGAAATTAAGGATGGTTAATGTGATTATGCCGATTTTCACGCCCAATTAAGCCTCGGTAACTTTTTTTTTTTTTATGAGGAGATTTCTACATTTCGTCGACTTTTGACCTCGTCACCCAGCAGGAAGAGAGACCTTTTACTAACAATATGAAAGCGTTAAGTATTGCCGATCTGCATGCAGGGACACAGCCACAATCTATGGCTGCTCCATATTCCATTACATGGCCTCAGCATTATGCTCCTAAATGGATTAGCGACTGGAGTGCACAGCAGTGCTGATAATATTGTAGCAGCAGCTACACAATATTCAGTGGATATTGGAGCACGCCAAAAAAAAAAAAAAAGAATCTCACAATTTTGCCACCCAACTGAAAAGCTACTTCGTTCTTGGAATTCCTCGAAATAAATGACTGAAGACAACATAGTGGACATGCAACTGAGAGTTTGTGCTTTCGGAAGGTTAGGGGTGTTCATCTTAGAGCCAGTGTTCACTTACTTTAGGGAATCAGCAGATGGAGGGAAGGGTCGAAACAGCAGCTTGCTTGCTTTGCACCGGCTGGCTGGAATGGAGCAGCTCACTGTGTCACTCAGCATCACTCACACTCCTAAACCTCCTTACCCCCCCATCCCCACCTCCCTTCCCACGAGCCCCCAGGTCAGGGCTCTGTTATGGAATAAGCCTTTTTATAGAGGCAACAGTCAAAATTGTCTCCATGCTAACAGCACAGCACAACAAGAGCATTACAGATAAAGGATAGAGCCGTACAGCATCCCTGTGGGATATGTTAGGTCTGATCTGCATCGGGGAGCTGTTTCATAGCTTCTCTCTCATCTTCCTTTTTCATAGAGGATGGTGCTTTGAGTAAGTTTAAATGTTGAAAATAATGACATATAGTTTTCATGCGTAGGTAATGAGAAATAACTAAGTAAAACCATCCTTCAAGACATAGGTCCTTTTGAAAGTTGCTTTTCCAGTGATCCAGAATTCTCCTCTTTTTTTTTTGCCATGCTGAAAGCAAATTTTACTTTTGATTATCTTCAATGAGGAGAACAAGGGATTTTCGTCAACATAAGCATTCCGGTGATTCAAAGAGTAAAAAGGGCTGTTGTGTTTTTTGTCTGTGATTTCACCATCAAAAACGTACATTTTTCATCTTGTGTCATTTTAAACTAATTTCCCGAGCTATTAAAAAATATCGATGCCTCCAGATGTTTTTCCTCTTGCTACACTCAGCAACACTGGTCCCGTTGGTCTGTCTATCATGTCAGCATCATGACCATTGTGGGAATTAATACAATTTGCTCTGTGGGTGTATGCTTCCAGCTTTTTTTGGCAAATAATCAATCAGCCCTGCTCAATAAACCCTAGCTGTTTTTGAGCTCTGGCCTGGTCCAATGAAGTGCATATAACATCACCAGTCTATATATGTCCGTGTGTGTGACATTCACCATGTTCTGCACAAGCTTCCTCACCACTATAACCCAAACTCCCATTGTTATGTAAGCAACAAACTCTCACCCATAAACTACGTGTTGTGTGATTTGAAAGTTTGGAACATGTGTGTCCTGTCTGCTGTACTAATAAACTTTCTGTCCTCTCTTCCCCCTGTGTGGAATTTCTCTCTCGATTTTTTGGCGAGCAGGTATGATGAATCATCCTCCCATCCCTATCTCAGAGCTGGCCGAACACACGGAGCTTCTCAAAGCCAACGACAACCTCAAGCTCTCCCAGGAATATGAGGTGAGCGGGCCAAGGGTCAAAGTTTCTCCAGAGCATTGATTTCTGTCTGATTGTGTTTTCACTGGAAGGGAACACAAGAGTCCCTTCTTCCGCTCAAGGGAATCGGCTGGTTCTTACCTTTCAAGTCTTATTTTTCCCTCTTGCTTGTCAACAATAGTGCAGCTGCTGATGCTTGAGCAATTATGAAATATCTGTTGTTGTCAGCCGCTCATTTTCTCAGATATATTTGCAGCCTCAGCATGGCAAAGCAAGACAATTGTCATTTCAATTACATAAAAAATTTCCCTTGGCGGGTTGTACTCCTGAACTCCCAGATGCAATTTCCTCAAATTCTCTGCTAAATAACAGAATCATTCCAGTGTAATGCATCCAGTCCTACATCAGGAAGCAGGAGAGAGGGGAAAAAGAAGTTGAATATTTCTGCTGTGAAATGAAACATGTCCTTTTTGTGACTTTCAAAATGTGGCTGCTTACTTACAAAATAGGGTAACTGCATTCAACTTAGGAAAAAATAGAAACACTGAGTACTTTATCAAGTTAAATCTATTTGAAAAATTAAACCTTTACCTAATTTGAACACCAGGAATTACAGATTGAGAGTTACTAAAGAAAATGTTATGGCTCCATAAGCTCAGCAAAAACGTTCTTCTAAAAAATGGAGATATAGTCTGGTGTACGCACAACTCCACTAATGTGTTTTTGGGGAAAAGCACACTAGCGTTAACATAGCACATTTGTGTGTGTGCGTGTGTAGAGGGGGTAACTGAGCTGTCTGAGCTCTGAGACCGCGGCGGTTATAAATGACACCAGAGTTGATTAGAAATCAGGAGTGCTGAATCAGCTCTCGTTTGCATACAAGCAATATCCCCTCCTCGCCGTTCCTAAATCACTGTGCCTGTCACCTCGCTGCACGCCGGGCTAAGGTAGGAAGCAGGTACACCAAGCATAGATTGCTGTCATCATGCCTGCCGGTGGATGTTGGTGGATAATGACTTCTCATAGCGATCCAGTATTTCTTGGGTATCTATTATTCATAAATCCACATCCAGGCTATGTACCAAATGGACAAGCTTGTTCCGTTCGGGGTGGGAATAGAGACGGGAGACGTGATGCCAAAGTTGACGCTTTGCTACAACCACAACTTCTAATTACTTGGCTTTGAGAGAACATTAAACCGCCCGTTCGTCTCTTCTCCCACTCTGTCTTTTTCACTCTCTCTGTCCCCCCTGCCCCTTCACAAAACCACCCCCCAGGAAAAATAAATGACCAAATTAAATAGAGAAGTGTAATTTTAATTTTGTTATTTTCTTGATGAATGGCTGCTCGTCCGGGCGCCCTGGCTTGCCAAGCGCAGCTCTACGGGGCTTTGACTGATTGGTTTTTAGCCAGGCGGGATGTGAGGGTGGAGGAAAAATGGAGGGAAGAGGGGAGAGAGATGAGGTGGGGAGGCTTGGTTAATGATGAGGATTCAGTGAGGGGAGAGAGAGAGGGAGCAGGGCATCTCAGCTGGAGAGCGGAGATGAAGAGGAGATAATCTGACACACAAACGGCAATGAAAAGGCAGCCACAGTCTTTACCTGACGATATTGAAGCCATAGAGTTTGTTATATATCTTCTGTGAGGCAGTTAGGAGCCACGTCCTATGGAGCCTGCCTTCTTGACAGGAGTTGTCGTTCCTCTTCGAACGTGTCATCGTGGATCATAAAGAGGAAGAGGGGGGAGAAATTGTAGCCACTGTAGAATATGGAATATGGACTTTTGCCATACTGGCATCCTAAATCTAATTTATTAAAAAATGATTCAAGTTTGGACTACACATATGTGGTTTTCAATTTTTGAATTGAGGGTTTTTTTCTGGGAACTGACCCCAATTTTTTATATGCACACACACACAGACACACACACACACACATACACACATTCAGCCTTAAGGTAATCTTGAAAGAAAGGGAAAATAGCTGGAGGGTGGCTGCAAGAGAGGGAGTGTAAACATCAGAAAGGGGACAGGAGATGGAGAAAGAGATAAAGAGCCAAAGAAATGTGGACAAAAAAAAAAGTGGAGGACTTTGAAGATGGAGAGATGCAGATAAGGAAAACGGGGACAAAGAACGAGGGATAGAGACGAGAGGGCAGAAAGAAAGAAATAAACAGATGGAAGCTCTGATTGCTGTAATGATTGCATGGAAATTGTTAGATCAGGTTTCCAGTTGGACTTCATTCAGCTTCGGTCTCTGTCTGCAGCCCCCCACTATACATGCTGGAGCCCCAACTGCAAATAACCTTCAAGCCTCCGTCCCCACACCAACAGAGCGCCAGACGCCTATAAGCAAACAACCAAATGTAATGGAATACTTAATTATCCTGACAAGGAAACAGAATATTTATCTGGAATTCTTGTTTTAAAGACACGGCTGAATTCATCTTCCGCCCAAGTATCGGGCCCTGCTCCACGCCCTCCCCTCGAAGGGGAGAGCTGCTGCCTTCATCAATATTGTTATTTGCCATTATGCACCCGCTACATTAATGATCTTGATAAAGTACTGTGTGCAGCTGCTGTGAGTATTTAAACCAGGCAGTGAGCAGATTTTCATGATACCATGTTCTTTTTTTTTTCCCTTTGGGGAAATCACCCTCTCAATCTCTCCCCCTCCCTCTCGCCTTTCTTTGATAACATTCAGGTCGTATTGTTATTGCTCAGCTCCTCCCAAGGCTCTTCTGATTTCTTCTTTGTGTGTGCATGTTTTGCCTGTCTCTGCCCCCTCCTCCGTCAGTCTATCGATCCAGGCCAGCAGTTCACCTGGGAACATTCCAACCTGGAGGTGAACAAGCCCAAAAATCGTTACGCCAACGTCATCGCCTATGACCACTCTCGAGTCATCCTGGCTCCAATCGAAGGTAAGGCTCACCAGGCCTCACACTCTGCACCCACAGTACACCACAGCAGACATTAGCTCAGCTTCTTGAAAAACATTTGGGAAATCTTCATAATTACAGAGTCAGTTTAAGCCATTAGGAAATTTTACTGGATAGACCGGACCGAGATCTAAACTGGAACAGTGCATAGCAGTGCAGGATAGAAGACATTAAATACAATGACGTCATTAAGACAAGAAGAATAAATACACAAGACTGGTCTGAATTTCACAAGACCGAAACTGTATTTTGATGGAGGCTAAACAGTACACTAGTCTCATCTCAGCTTGAAGCTAAGCAGTTCATGGAATCATAATATTTTGGGGGGGTTAGGCAAGGACTTGTTTCATCTCATCTTCAGACCCAGCACTCAGTCAGATCTCACACTCAGAGTGACCCAGGAATTTAACCAGTGTTTCCACTGTCCCATTTGTCTCATCCGATCTGTCCCACTCTCGTGACTTCCCTCTAACTGCCCACAGACAGAGTACTGAGAATCTCGGAGCCAGAAAAACTCTTCCCCTGACTCCTAAATCTCAAGGGACATTGTCAGAGGTAGTCACCCTTCACCGCTGACATTGTTCTGGTATTGCATCACCAGAAGAGCTCCAGACTCCTCAGTGTAGTGCCAAACTCCCCACTCCACAGTACTCTCCTTTTGTGTGAGCTAACTGCTCCGACTAGATTTCGACATCTCGCAATAGTCAGGCCAATTTGAGGGTGCGACAACATGCATAACAAAATTATCCCAGGGAAAAAATGCCTCGTCCATAAATACATAAATTAATCAAGTCTGAAATTTCTATTTTACACTGCAGTGATTTTGCCATTAGTCGCAGCAGTAGAACAATTCATGCACGCCGCCATTCTCTGTTCACTTAGCTATGACTAAAGCCAAGGCACCACAGTCGGATTGTGCGACGTGGTATCCGTTTTAATGACATTTGCCTCTCTTTTTCTTTCTTTTTTCCTTATTTTCATTCTTTTATTATTTATTTTTTTCTGCTCGTTTCTCCTTTGTTCTTTTCCCCCAACTCTCTCTCTCTCGCTCTTTCTGGTCTTTTTTGCTGGTCTTCTCTCTGTCTTTCTCTCCCCTCTTTTACTCTATTGTTGTCCTCACTGCGTCTCCTCTCTTAAATTAGCCCAGTGGAGTGTTTCATTGTTTGTCGCTTGAGTGAGGAGACGTCAGTCAAAGAGACGTGACTCTCCAACACAGATGCTGCCACACTGGAGCCTCTTTTCAACTGACAGGATTGTAGAAGTTGGTTAAATGAAGATGGGTGATGTTCTGTCTTATCGCTGTCAGATGCTCAGTGTTAGACACACTCTAATCGCAGATTATCCCGTTTCCATTTTCAACATTTTGGCTGAAATCCTTTTTGTAGAACAACTTCAAATGTGTGAGCCTGTCGTGATTCTGCACCCAGCCTGAAGATGCTTGTTTATACCTGGTATTAACAAGCGTCTTGGGTGATCTGATCACAAGTGGACAGCTCGAAGTTCGTCAGAATGTGTCTCCAGAAGTGTCTCGAATGAACTTGAAATCGGATCTCACTTTCCCGCTCTACATGCAAATAAGCATATACACAATTACCGTTTGCAAAGGCAAAATGTTTCATTGTTTTAAACCAGTGAGAGGTTTGTCGTTCCATTGACTCACCGGTAACAGCCCGCTCGTGCACATACAGGAACAAGGCTCACTGTTAGCACTGTTAGCTATTACCTAACAGTCATTACCAGGTTTAAAAACAGTCGTTTTGGCGTCAGTGTGATTCTGTGGGGACTGTTTAACAGCTGTTGATGTGTTAGCTTGTGCCAACCAGGCAGACATTGAACTGACCGTTCGCTAGGAGGAGAGCAGCTCAGGGGAGGGTCTCCTCAGTGCTAGGTCTACTGGCAGGGAGTCGATAAGCCAGGATGTCAGCTTCGTAGGCGGTTGTTAATGTGGCCCGGGACACATTAGCATACACACTGTTGAAAGAATGTGGCCATATGTGGCGCAGACCATATGTGGCCTAAGCGATTAGATCTCAAGACACATTAAGGATGCATGTGGTGCATTCACACCTGCACTGAGAGCTGTCCACTTGCCATCCGATCACCCACGACTTATATTAATACCAGGTGTAAACAGGGCCCTTGACTCTTTGGATGGAGGACAGTTAACATCACCACAACACCCTGATTCCCTGACATCTGAGGTTAATGACAGTTTTGCACCGCACATGATGAGACTAGAGGCTTGTTTCATAGTTACACAGCTATGCCACTTGGTATCATGAGCAATCCCTGCTGTGAACTGCAGATTGTAGCTTTGAAGTGTTGTGTTAGCTGCAGACACATTAAAGGATGCCACAGAATACTTACATGCAGTCAGTGGAAGCAGGATTTTGCGATAGAGCTTACAAGTGCTATATACGCCATCCTTGTCATTAAAATGTTTCCAGTACACATTTGTCTACCCCGCAATGTGGAGGCGTACCTTACGGCTAGATTTAGTGGACCGGTGTGCAACGGAGCATGGTGGCTGGCTGACAGGGATGGTAGTTGGATGTACCTCCCGGCTGTGGCGGCTGAGTGGCTGATTTACTCCTCGCTATCCTCCATCTACAAGCACGCTCCATCTGTGGTGGTGGTGGTAAATCAGATGTAGGCTGCTACGACATATCTACAGAAAACCTAGGCAGAACAGCAGAGGTAGAAAAAGAACATGACAGAACAGGCAGTACAGGAAGTTGTGACTGTGAGGCTTTTGCTGCATTTAAATCCATTCAAACTGAGGTGTCCTTCAGCTTTGCTGTAGCAGAGGGGGCGAAAGGCTGTGAGACTGTTTTAAAATCTCATTTAATCTTTTATTATGTCTTCAGATTTTATTTTCAATAGAAGCACTAAGATCTATCGGGTAATACAGTCGGCCGTATCTTAAGGCATTGCCACTGCTCTCTGGACAATTCAAAAATTTTCACAGATCTAAGCCAATTTTCACTTGTTTCAACAATAAGAGGTGCGAGAACTCATTATGTAAGCAATTTACTTGCTTTCTTTCTTTCCAATCTAGAATCTTGACACCTTCATTGATTGGGAAACGGGGTTAGTGTGTGTGAAAAACTGGGAATTGTCAAGGCAGATGGCACTAAACAAAGGGTGCAAATAATGAGTAGAGTAAAATAATAAAAAAGTCATATAGATTAAGGGAGAAAATGGATTAAAAGAGAAAAAAATCATAAAAGGTAGAATGTTCAATCTCTTAATATTTATCTTTTGCTGTGGTCTTTATTTAGGTATCACAGGTAGTGACTATATCAATGCCAACTACATTGATGGCTACAGAAAGCAGAATGCCTACATCGCCACCCAGGGTCCACTACCAGAGACATTCGGGGACTTCTGGAGGATGGTGTGGGAGCAGAGAGCAGCCACTGTGGTCATGATGACCAGGCTGGAGGAGAAGTCACGGGTAAGTCCACCTAAACGATTTTTGTATGGTTGCTGTGCACTGTTTTTTGCAGCTTTGTTTTTAAAGTTCCCTCCAGTGACATCCCAAACCACCTTTAAAATGCGTCTTTTAAATAAACCTTAAAATGAATCTGTGGTTCTCAAGACCAAGTACAAGAACCAGCTGCTTAAATGGCTCAGCTCTGCATTGATTTCCCAGTTCACACCTGAACGTCATCGGTAGGTAATGAGACTTCATTTTCTTGAGATGGATTGCTTTTGGAAAAGTGTAGAAATTTGAATGGGGTGCTGAACGCAGCAGGGGAGAGTGATAAAATAGAGTTAACTCAGAGACGGTCTATCTGTGTTGTGTATCTGATAAAGGTAGGCTGCGTATCCACTGGGAGTATCTTGGCTCTCGCTTCTCTCTTTATTTGCAGTGAAAACGACAAGCTGTTGCATGTTCCCCACAGTACTGAGAGCTTAGCAAGTTTTAGTGCTCGGAGTGCACAGTGCAGGAAGCTAAAATTAAATTTTAAGCAACAGAGTGCCACAGAGTTTTTGCGGTACTTGTGACCAGTGCCTCCCACGACCATCTGTTGATAGTGGAAGTTAGAGGAAAAAGTGCAAGGAGAGCACAGTGGCTTCGTCCCAGGAGGGAGGAGTGAGATGTCAGGGTGTGATCACACTAGTCCACTTTTATTTCTGTCTTTTAATACACGTATGTCCATGGGAAGTGGCCACCAGGTGTGCAGGAAGTGTATATTGTAGTCTTTGAAAGGGGCTCAGCCTGGAGATGGAAATGAACACTTTCCTTGGTGACGAACATCCATCTATTTTGAGTTGTGTCTGTGATGTGCAGACTTTTTTGTAAGCCAGCTAACGCTAACAAAAATCAGAAAGATTCATAGCAGGAAGACAGCACAGCAGCAGCACTTTACAACCAAACTATCAGTTTAAAAATGGAAAACATTTTAGAAAAATTGGCAGTTTGCATAGTGAATCAGTCGAAAGCTCGCTGGCTCTGTTAAGGAAGTCTCTTAGCTGTTTGACAGTTAGATATCAGTTCTGTTTGCCCGTAGTGACAGGTAGTCGTTACGCAAACAAAGTGCCTGTCATATGACCCATTTTTCTAAATTATGAGCTGAAAATGCAGGTGAGCGCTTCGAAAAAATGAAATAAAATAAAGGCAAATGGTGCGAGTACACCCTGAGGATGGACCTAGAAAGACTGTATCCTTCGCTATCAAGGAGTGGACGTGTCTAAATGTCAAAAAGCCAACCACGATGTTTCAACCTGTCAACTCGAACCTGTGTCAACATCAGGCTCACTCGGCCCAGGTGTCTCCGCTCATTTTCGCTCCCTCTATCCCTTTTCAATTGTTTACCTATCCCCCATCCCGACATGCGCGGTCCACTCCTGTCAAACGTGATCAGGATTAGCGGGCGGTAGAACTTGAGTGTCAGCTTGAGCAGGAAATGGGAGAGAAAGCTGGAGCGCAGTGCATCTCCCTCGCTGGCTGTCACTTCTCATCTGATGTCCGCCGGCGCGTCACACCCCATATTGAATGAATCTTTATTAAGTGAGCTGACAGAGGAGGGATGGGGGGAAGCAGGTGTTGTGTTTCCACATATACTGTAGAGCCATGGGATGAAAAGGAGCTGAAAACATTAGATACCCAATCAGGATTTGATGAGAAATTTTACTCCTAGCAAAGCATTCAGAAGAATGAGTTATGTGAGGACCTGAAATAAAACCACTTTACCAGGCTTTTATTTTGACACAACTGAATTAAGAATTGATTGCGAAGTAGTTATGTTTCCTAAATTTTAATTACAGTCCTGCACTCTGCATTGCCAGTAAACATTTTAGACATAGGGAAGGCTGTACGCAGGATTTGTGTGTGGGTACTGAAGTTAAGCTGAAAGAATGAAGTTGCTGTGACACTTGTGGTTACATCTGTTCAGCCTGCGTAGTGTTGTTTCTCAGATATGAAATAGAGAAAAGCTACCCTGTAGTTTCTGTCAACACCACCTGCGGTTTTAATCCACAGGAGGGCTTGCTTTATGAGCGGTGTTTGAGTGCATGTTATTATGTCGAAACAAGCATGGTTTGAAATTTCCTGTACTCCTCCCTTTATGTGGAGACACCTTTTAATAGAATGTCACATAGATCTGTCTCTCTCTCTTTCTGTCTCGCTTTCAGATTAAGTGTGACCAGTACTGGCCCAGTCGTGGCACAGAAACCTATGGTATGACCCAAGTGACCCTGTTGGACACTATAGAACTGGCTACTTTCTGTGTCCGCACTTTCTCCTTGCACAAGGTAGGATGATTACTCTCTATACCACCTCCCACACACATGTGTACACCACCACTTTGCTCTTTCACAGCGACACTGTAACAAACCAGCAAGGACTGCAAAGAATTCTGAAGTGGACGCCTGAGCAAAGACAATATTATATTTACTATCAAGTTGGACGACCATGAACGACACATTAAATGTCTTTCCTGTAAACAAAGGGCCTATTCACCTATCACATGTTGTAAAAAAAAACAAAAAAAAAAACAGACATAAAGTTTACATAGGCAACAAAAATGACTGCATAAACTGGTATCTTATATATTTCATCCATTACCCTTTTTCTGCATTGTCCTTCCAGTCCCCCCCTTTTACCTTGTTCGGCTCTCTCCCTCCTCAATAGATCATCTGTTTATGTGCGTCTGCCAAATTGGAGCACTTAGGTAAAGTGAGCAGAAGAGAAACTCAATATACATAATTGGCAGACTGCTCTCATGCTTCTATGCCCACACACACGCACACACACAAAATTTAAGAGTGAAACACACAGGCAGCTACAGAGTCTGCACACAGATGAAAACGTTCTTAAGATGACGCATCCACACATGCAATCTCACGCGCACACCTGTTCACAACCATTCATACCTCTGACACTCATGCGCAGATGTGATGCCACACACAGATACACACCTGCAGACATGAATAATACGCATTAGCATATACACGGACAGACGCTCACACACAGAAAAGAAGAGTCAGAAAAGAAAACAAAAAGGAACACTGGCACATTTACATGCAGACTCACTCTCAGTCGCAGACTCACACGTCTTGTGGTCATGCAAAAAGTGGTAGCCCCATGCCTAAGTCACAGCTGACTTTGTAGGAGTGTCAGCGGAACAATGAGCACCAAGGCAAACCAGTGACGGCAAAGATAGCAACGTATCAGCAGCCACGGTGCTTTAAAGCTCGCTGGTTGACATTCAGGGCCATTTACATTCTGCTGCTCTCAGCCTCCATCAAACCCACCGATAGGATTCTTTCTCTATCTATCGTCTCCTTCCTTCTCATAACTGCAGCCATTGCTGTGATTTCTCACTGAGCTGTTTTCACTTTATATCTCTGAGGGGGGAAAAATGCTGTGTTGAATTTGTGTGAAGTATAAGGTAGCACAAGCTGGCAGTACACTGACACAAACATACACACAGTGCATCTACAAAGCAGCCACCGTGGTACTTATCCATATGTATGCATGTCCTGCAGTGGTTTGGAATTGTGTCTGCTGATAAATCCTTAACCAAAAAAAAAAAAAAAAAAAAAAGACGTTTAAATCAAACCAGCAGCCAAGCACCAACCACATCCATTCAGCCTGCCTCAACTGCAGAAACAGGGAATGTCCAAAAGAAAATAAAGAGAAATAAGATTTAGGTCAGTTTGCTTTTAATTACCACACTCATTTATTCATTTATTCAGCAAGGGAAAAATTCCCTCTGTCAGGGAAGCAGAAACACCGCATTGAAATGCAAACAGTACCTCCATTAGAGGATCTTCTGAGAGGAGAGGAGGACAGAAAGATGCAAGGGAGATTTTTTTCTCTCTCTCTCCCTCTCTCTCTCTCTCTCCCTCTCTTCTTATCCTCCTCAAAAACCTTCCTCTGGATCCCAGCTTGTATCTTTGATGCGTCAAGCGTTGAGTTTGAGGCGGGAGCTGACAGACGGCTGTGTAATGTGGGTGTTTGCTGCATGTATCTGTAGATGTTCTGAGCAGCAGCAATATGAGAGCAAGAAGATATAATACCTGCACAGTTCAGTATAGAAATGATTGTACTTAGTATATTATAAGTCCATCTGATCAGCATCCCAAAGGAAAATTATGCACTCGATCTATTTTAAGTTTAAAACCCTTGAAAATCTGTAGCTTTCAGACTTCAGAGAGCGCAGCAGCAGTGGCTCATTCATATAGGTTACAATGTGAATTTTATTACAGTTTTTTTCACTGATTCAAAACATGATATTCCATTAAAATATGGCTACACTCATCTCAGTCCTATGCACAACCATATCGACCTTGTTAGTAGGCATGTGCATCAATTTCACAAATTTATAAGGAGGATTACTTGTGCAAACCGATACATCTGCCTGTGTACACATAAGAATTTGTTTTTCCGTGTAGGAGATATTAAAGATCCAGTGCGTAGGCTTTAGTGGCATCTAGTGGTGAGGTTGCAGAACTGAAAATTCTCCTGTGTGTCAAATGTGTTGGAGAACTATAGAGGCCAACACGAAAACACGAATGGCCCTATCTAGAGCCAGTTATTTTTCAGTTCTGGGTACTGTAGAAACAACATGGCGGACTCTCTGGAAGAGAATCCTCATAATATGTTGTAGGGCTGGGCAATTAATTGAAACCGACATTCAGAACCTCAAACCGACATAATCTTGCCCATGTTGGTAATTTCGTTTTTTGCTTTTACATTCTGTTAATACCTTCCCCGCTGTATGTCTGTCCCTTTAAAAACATACTACTGAATGTGTAGTCACGTGACTCCGCCCCGTCCAGTCCGCGACCTGGAAGCAACATGGAGAACTCAAACACTGAGCCAACTGAGCAACTTGACTAACTTTTACCAAACAGAAATGCCGTGTCCGTCGTTTGGAGACATTTTAACTTTTGTGAAGATGACACCGAACAGAAAGAAATTGAATGTAAACACTGCAGAAAAACTGTTTCAACAACTGAAGGTAATACCAGCCATATATTTTAGCAGTTGGAGCACAATCACCTTACAAAATATGAACAGCGCACGGCTTAAAAAACGGAAGAGACTGACGAAAACCCAGCAACAAGTGCCTCCACAAAGCAGCAATCAATAACAAGCATTTACAAAGGCTACACAATATTCAAAATATTGAAATATTCAATAAATAACCATTAACAGTTCATCTATGTGTTTCCTTCAATAATTTTAAAATCACAAGATAATATGTCTACTCTTTCACTAGAAAAAAATACCCCAGCTTCAATAGTTGAGCAAAAAAAACAAATCAAAATGGGCGTTTATTATTCATAATTGAGGTAAAATGTCGCCCAGCCCTAATATGTTGATATAAATGGCTTATTCTAAGCTAACGAAAACACAGCTATTCTTATTTTCAGGAAATTATACACTGATGAAAACATAATTATGCATATTACATACCATTTCTGCTGTTAGATGCCCCTAAATCCTACACACCAGACCTTTAACACTTTAAGAGATCTTTGTTTTGAGTCAGTGTCACACCCATCATACAATACGCCTTAAAATGCCTTAAAAAATGCCATGTGTATAAAAGCCATGCAGCCAAAGCAGCAAACACAATATGATTTGGTTTATTTTTGTTATGACACAAATAAAACCAGTTGGTCAGTCGCTCCAAACAAAACTCAGCCACTGCATCCAACCCCACCTCTCTCTGTTCTTTCCAGAATGGCTCCAGTGAGAAGCGGGAGGTTCGTCAGTTTCAGTTCACGGCGTGGCCTGACCACGGAGTACCAGAGTACCCGACCCCCTTCCTGGCCTTCCTCCGTAGGGTTAAGACCTGTAACCCGCCTGACGCCGGACCCATCATCGCCCACTGCAGGTCAGTAGCAATGTTTTGTTGTTAGGGTTGGTTAAAATACTTCTGTTGTTCTGGGATCCAAAGTGTTTTTAAACTTTTATGCAAACTGGCATTTCCGTGCCAAAGTGGGACAGTTTTATGTCCCCCTGTGGTTAGCTCCATGCCACTAAAATGAAGCCTAGCCCTACACGTGGAACAACAAAATGGCAGAGCTCCTGTGTGACTGCTATTATACATTGCATAACACACATTATACAAACACACGCTCTCTTTCTTTACCCGATCCTTCATCTTTTTTCTTTTCTCCATTGGTCACATCATCTTTCTTTTTAAGGCATCCCCTTTTTTTCTGTGCTTTTATGCTCTCCACCTCTGTCTCTTTTTTCCCTCTCTGTGAAAAGCCTCACAGTAATCCCTTCCCATCTTTTTTGCTTCTCCCTTTTTGCTCCTTAGCCCTTCCTCCTTTTACAAGCGATATTTCTCAAATGGCTTATTCAAATTGAAACCTTCCTTTTTGTCAAGATAAGAAGACTTCGCTGAGTCCAAAGCACTACACAATAGAGCTGAAATTTGACAGCTTGCTTCGCTCAGTCTCCATCACTGTCCTCTTGTTGTTCTATCTGTCATTTTTAGATGTTTCTCCATTCCCTCTCAAGCTTTCACTATATCTCTCTGTTTTCCTCTCGATCTCAATTATTTAAAATGTGATGCCACAACAAATCTACAAGCCTTACTTGACAAGTATAATCTTTTAATTCTTTTAATCGTTAGGAGTGAGAATAACTGTAAATTACACACACAGCACCCTGAGAGGATAAAACCCTAGAAATAAATGCAGAAGAGATATTATTTGTCATTAAACACACCTCCTAAATCTACCATTTCTCTTTCTTTTCATTCCCTTCCCTCCTCCTGTAGTGCGGGTGTCGGCCGGACAGGTTGCTTTATCGTCATCGACGCCATGCTTGAGCGCATCAAGCACGAGAAGACGGTCGACATTTACGGCCATGTGACGCTGATGCGCTCGCAGCGGAATTACATGGTGCAGACGGAGGACCAGTACAGCTTCATTCACGATGCACTGCTGGAGGCGGTGGCCTGTGGCAACACTGAAGTGGCTGCCCGGAGCCTCTACTCCTACATCCAGAAGCTGGCCCAGGTGGAGAGCGGCGAGCACGTAACTGGCATGGAGCTAGAGTTCAAGGTACAGGAAGTGGAACAATTTTTTAATAACATGGTCTAACTGAAATTATGGGCTTTTATGCAGAGATTAAGCTCTATCTCTTTACTATTTTCAGTCGGAAAATCATGTCTGTGTTTGGCAAAGTGTTTCAGATTAACCATTACCGGGGTTTGACATTTAAATTATGGGACAGGCAGTATTTACCAATTAAAAGGCACCAATTAAAATGTACAGCTCAAAAACTCACCTCACAGACTAAGCTGACCTGGAGCTAAGATGGTTACAAATATTATGCTATTCAGATCAGCAACAGCAGACATGTTAGATCAGTGTCTCTGTTAACTTTTCACTCTTTGAACTCTATCAACTTTGGACATAAACCACAAAGTTCTATCGCCTTATCGTCAGCAAATGTAAGCCTTTTAAATGAGGCTCGCTGCCAGTTTTATCTTCCAAGAAGTTATTTTGGATGCAAATTCAATTTCTTCGCCTTTCGTATTTTTTGCTCCTCATCATTATTTGCTGTGTGCTTAATTGCTGGTTGCAGTAATGGCTTTTTGATTTATGATCATGCATTTCTGATACCCAAACAAAACATACAGTGGTTCTTGAATAACAAACGCGCTTCTTGGGAGAAACTGTGATCCTAAATGGGGAGACTGGGGAAGGCGTATTATGGATGATTACTGTAGCTGATTGGAGGAACTGGGAGAATAACATTTCAGTCAAGTGAAGATGCAGTTTACAGAAAATCCTTATTGCTCAAACAAACTGAGTTAGGAGTTAAAGGAGAGGCAGGTTGGTTGTTTCGTTCAGACATGTTGGAAACAAGTGTATAACACAGTGAGTTTGAAGAGTTAAGGATTTGAGACACTTTTCTTGAAGATGTAGTACCTTCCAGCCCCAGGTAAGTAGAGTATAGAACAGCAGCCTTATTTACATGGCAGCTATTTGTCAGTGTATGCTCTACATGCTGCCCAAGATCTGAGATGAACTAGACAGCATATCTCTTCTACTTTCTTGAGTTTCACTTCCATGGCTTAATCACTTAGATACTCACTGAATTATTATATTTTCGAAGCTAGAAAATGGCAATAATGAAGCCCTTCATTGTACAGCCCCAACGTACATTTTGGAGGATTTGGAATAATATGCTTAAGAAAAGAAATTGGGTTTAATCTAGCAGGCACAAGACAAAACATTTTGGCTGGAAGCAGCAGGGATTTGAGTTTAGGTTTATGAAAGAAAGAGTGTACGCTTCCTTAGAGAAATCCATGACAAAGCAGTTGGTGAGGATAAACAGCCAGGCACTGTGTTTACGTAGATCTCCATTAGAGATCTTAACAATCATCAACTTCTAAACTCACCTCGGCTTAGACGCTCCAGTCAGTATCTGCTGACCTTGAATTGCACACAGCCTCACTCTCAAATCATCCATCATCTTCCCATCGCCATTCACCAACATGGCCCCCCTGCCAAGAAACAATAATAGTGCTGGTGTGTTTCGACCTTTTTTTTTTAACTCACTGGCGCACAACGGTGATGGAATCTCCATCGCCATCTGTAACAAGGATAATGCTGAGCTGGCGTCAGGAGTCAACCGGGGATTAATAACGTCCACGCTACAGTCAGGGTAGAGAAGAGAGGTGTGTGCGAAGAGGGGTGGTGGAGCTAAGTAATTAATACTTGATGATGACAAATGGAGGTGGATGGCAGGGCAAGTGGAGGGAGGAACGTTTGGCTAATGAACAAAGGGACGACTGTATGCTAACTTGGCACTAAGGAAGTGATTCGACAGAATGTTGCACTATGGGGACGGGTGGGAGGGCATTGTCGTTCTCAGGTGGGAGACGGCGTCTTGCGGAGTTAAGCTGCGACTGGTGAGTTTCACCGGAGTTCAGGGGAGAGAATGAAGTGAGGAGAGGGACTTGTCATGGAGTTGTCAGACTAGTGCTTTCTGGCATATGTGCATGAATAACAAGCATGTTCGGGGAAAGATTTATGCACAGAAGACGCTTGTGCACACAATACCCTTCCAAGAAAAGTATCCAGCAACATGCAGTACACAAATCATTCCATGAACAAAAGCAAAGAGCTACTGGGAAATAGCGAAAGAATGATTTGGAACGCAGCAGCGGAGTTTTAATTGGGATCCAAACAAGAAGACAAAGATGGTCTTTGGTTTTAAATAAAATTGATGGTGACAGTTTACCAAAAAAAAACTTCTGAAGGCATTGTGTGGCATTGTAGCTGCATTATAAGCATTATTAAAACATGTATTGTTTAATTGTTTGTTAGGGTTATGGCTGGGGTAGGTTCGGATAAGGATAATCACAGATTTGTAAGCCCCATGTTGTGACATACACCCAATATGATTATCCCTGTTGTGGTGAAACATCCCTAATGTACATCAGCTCTTATCCTCCAAACAAAAAGATACACTGTACTATAAATGGGAGAGGAACTGGCAACCGTGACCAGAGAGTACCCAACAGTAGGTGCTTCTCCGCCCTGTTAGATGACAGGTTGCCAGGTTTGGCTCTGTTCCCCGCACCCTCTGCGGTGTTTGGTGGCGTAGCCGAGGGCCTCTTTAGCGCTGCCAGGCCACCTCAAGCCTTTCCAGGTGCCTTTGTGAAACACAGATCAAAGGGAGGACAGTAGCAAGGGATGAAGGGAAGGGAGGGGGAGAAGGGCTGGACGGACTCCAAGTAGCCACTGACACAGAGGTACTGGCGCTATAGGGAAATTAGAGTGAAAGAGAGGACAACGCTCTAATGGGGAAGAGAGAAATGATAACTTAGGCCTTGTTCACACTGAGTTTCAAGGAGAAACATTTTGACTTTGTGCATTTTGACAACTGTTAAGAGACAAGAAGTCCAGGAACTAAACCTGCATCCCCGCCTACTTTTTAGTAGGGTCAGGGAAGGGGAAACTCATCTTTTTCTCTCCACCCTCTTGCGATGCTACTGGTGTCTTCAGTTCGCCACGCTTTTCTCTGTCTGAAAGGGGCCCTAGACAATCTGATTAGGGTGTCTTCCATTTGCAGGCAAACTCTAACAAGCAAGCACACACACCCACACACACATAGACGCTTTGTTGAGACATTGAAGCCAAGAGGAGGCGATCATAAGACTTGCTGACCCACAAACTCACACTGAGGTCCCTGTGACGATGATGATGTAGCAGTACAGCTTTTCATTTGATCATTATGCTGTGTGTGTGTTTGTGTGTGTGTTTGTCTTTCTGAGCATCCCTTTGTGAGTCTACGTTTTATGCACACATACAACACTGCCATTATCAAAGGCACTGGTGACCCACTTTTAGACGAGTTTTTAGTTTTGTGCAGACTTGATCCAGAGGCTTGTTAGTCTGGGTGTGTGGCATATTTTCCATTGTTGCATCTGACCCTGCAGGACCTCACAAGTTGCGGAAGGGGATAAAGTTTTTGAATTGCTTTCCGATAAATATATTCTTGATAAACAATGTCCCTTTGAAGCTGTGTCATCATCGGCAAAACATTAGATTGGGTGTGCTTTATTACTTTCTGTCATTGATATACTCCTCTCTTTATCTGTCCCGCACCTGTCCCCCCCCTCCTCCTCATCTCTCCATCTCTCCTCCTTTTATCATCCTCTCCTGCTCTTCCTTCCTCTGTCTCCGCTTTTCATGTCTCTTCTTTCCTTCTTTCTAACTACCGTGGCTTTTGCCATTTCATTCCCTCTTCCCCTCAACACTACTTTCTTTTCATCCTCTTTTCATCTTTTTCCTCCTCCGTACCTTTCATTTCACACTTTCTGTGCAACATCTTTTTCCTTCTGTGTTTTTTTTTTCTTGCCTAACTCTATTTCTGTGCATTCCTTCCCTCCGTTCCTCCGTTCCTCCATCTATCCCTACGTCTTTCTCCTCTAGCGTTTGGCCAACTCCAAAGCCCACACGTCGCGCTTCATCAGTGCTAACCTTCCCTGCAACAAGTTCAAGAATCGGCTGGTCAACATCATGCCCTACGAGACCACGCGTGTCTGCCTGCAGCCAATCAGAGGCCTGGAAGGATCCGACTACATCAATTCCAGCTTCATTGATGGATACAGGTAGGCAAACACATGCCAGCAGGATGTGTTTGCATTATGATGCCATTACTGTTTTGTTTTGGAGGGGGGTTCTATTGCCAGGAAACATCTCTAATAATTCAAGACATAATTTAAAACTTTCCTTCCTTAGAGGTTAAACTTAACGATACGTTCGTAAGGAGATAGTACAGCACATTAAGTGAAACAGGGATATGATTTAGATGTGATGAAAGATGCGTAATGCAAACTGCATTTCGTCTTCACAATCCCCAGGATAATGTAGTACTTGTTAAAAGCTATCACTCAGTCCTTTTCAAGGATGTATCAGGTGTCAGTGTTGTTCTCAGAAATTGCATCAGTGCTTTAAAAAAATAGTACAGATTAATTACACAAGCCACACATAACTGGGTTTAACATGGTTTCACTGTATGCAGGCAACAGAAGGCCTACATCGCTACGCAGGGCCCTCTGGCAGAGACCACAGAAGACTTCTGGAGAATGCTCTGGGAGAACAACTCTACTATTGTAGTCATGTTGACCAAACTAAGAGAAATGGGACGGGTAAGACATAAATACACACAGACACAAACATTTGAATTATGTTATTTTTTTTAACCTTTTTTAATGTTTCAAAGAGTGAAAAGGAAAGAAATGTGCGAGTAAATCTTCAGAATATAGATTAACAGAGACCACTGATTTGCTCTAACAGGAAAAATGTCACCAGTACTGGCCGGCAGAGCGCTCTGCCAGGTATCAGTACTTTGTGGTTGATCCCATGGCAGAGTACAACATGCCCCAGTACATCCTACGAGAGTTCAAGGTCACAGACGCCAGGGTAAGACATACCTGAGAGTGTTAGATGTGGATTGAGTGTGGATTGAGAGGGTTGTGAGGTGGGACCAACAAAGTAACACCAACAAAATCATAGACAGTAAAAAAACACATATAACGGTATCAACAGTAATGGTGTCATGATCCTGGGTTTTGGTTTCATATTCTGTTATTTTGTGGACTTTGTTTCTGAGTTTTTCTGTTTGTGTTCCTTGTTTCATGTTGTTTAGCTCATATTGAATCTGCTTCCTGTTTTATTTTGGAGGTTCTCTCCTCATTTCCTGTCTTTGTGTGTTTTCCGGCCTGTTTTCTGCCACACCTGTCTCGTTAAGTCATCTCTGTTCCCTGAGTCTTCCCTTCACACCTGTTCTGTATTAGTCTTGTCTGCTCCACCTTTGTTGTCAGCCAATCCCGGTTTCACTCCTTTTGCCCATGTCTTCCTACTCCAGCTATGTCTCGTTCTTGTGATTAGTCTTCTGTGTATATATACTTGTGTGTTTCCCTTTGTCCTTTGTCAGTCTGTCTATCACAGGGCTGACACATAGAGACAACCATTCACACTCGCATTCACACCTACAGCCAATTTAGAGTCAGCAATTAACCTAGATGGCATGTCTTTGGACTATGGGAGGAAGCCGGAGTACCCAGAGAAAACCCACATTAGAAATACACATATGAAAGTATTTTGTAAATAATCCAACACCTCTTAAATCTTTCACTTTTTTTCTGTTCTCACTTTGTCTCCTCTAACGCCATCCGGTTACCTTTTCACTATCCATCAAGAGTAATTGCTCTTTTTGTACACTTTAATACAGTTAGGGTTACAGATTCTGTCTTTATTGCCTTACAATTTTAAGTGAAATTCATTTGCAAAAAAGGACACAAAATGTGCAATAGTTAAAGATTAACTTGACTGACAGAATTATCATTTATTTATTTATTCTAATTTTCTATAGATATCACATTAATTTTGTCATTATGAGCTGTTTTGGCCATGACAATAGTGTAGTGAAAACCTCCTATCACACCAGCCCTAATAGTAATTATAACATTTGTTCAGAATGAACTGGGTAGTTATATATTATAAAAATGAGATGCAAACAATGTATGTGTCTTTTTCTTGGTTGTGTAGACATAACCAGTAAAACACGACACCTTGATTTCAACTTAAAGTTTTTGTCAGTACTTTTGTTTTGAATTGTTGTGAGCACTTTTGAACATCAGCAGTAAATATTAGGCTTTTAAAATCACTTCCTCAGATTCAAAGAGCAAGGGACTCTTTAAAGATTCTCGATTTTATACTGACATTCATTAGCAGTACAATAATCATTCAGTATACAGAGACACCACTTTTTCAGGAGCCTCAAATGACCAGAAGCAACGCCAAATACCAAATTATGCTGTAATTTCCACAATTGCACCGTCGACCCACCCTTCACTGAAGTGTGGGAAATGTAGGAGACTAAGCAGGTTATGGGAAAGTAGGTCACATAAACACAGAAACATCACAAGTAGATGATATTTTTTTTCCTCAAAAGTCCCGAAAATGGCTCTGATATTTTTATTTTCCTCTGTAGTCAGATGGGTTTCTACACAAAATAACACCATGATGACTTTATGTTGAAAGGAATTTCACTCAAATATTAATGAAAGTTCACAACCAACGTGACTTTTCTTGCCCCAAACTGTTTATAGCCGACTCCACACCACTGTAGCGTAGTTATCTTTTCACCTCAGGATTTCTTTTTTGGGTCCAATTAGGTCGGACAGTTTGAAGCAGCAGCAGCAGGAATAAAACCGTTTCCTCTCTTTGCCAAACAGGCTGACATATCCAATGATTTCCCAGGCGGTGTGGCAGCTAGTTAGCAGTCATCCTACTGGTATTAAGAATATTAATACATTATATATCCACACACATATACACATGAACACAAATGGACACAGTATCCACAGTGTGCAATCAGACCTAAATTCTGTTTAAGCTGGTATGCCGTCACCACACACACACACACACACACACACACACACAAAAACACTTATACTTTTTTCTTTATACATAACCCGTGCAGTGTGCAGAATTCCTCTCTTAATGGGCTCAAACACACACACTCACACACAAATGTGCAGACAGGCTGACTTTCTCCATGCTAATTTGATATTCTCAGCACAAATATACACACTCATGCATACACACACATACCTCTTTATATTTTACATACATTTACGACATGTATGTTTTAACCCCTGTGAACACACATACACACATTTCGTTGGGCTAAATCATCAAAGCAATGCAACAGCAGCCAACAGCTTCATGAAAGTTACAAAAACAAACCAGAGAAAGAATGTTATAGTAGAGATACAGTATATGGATGTGTGAAAGTGGAGGTTAGGTTGATGCAAATTGTACATGTAGCTCCGTGTGGTTGGTTTTTAACCCCATTTTGCTGAATGTGTATGCATATGAATGTGTGTGTAAACTGCGGTTAACCCCCACATACCATACCATAGATTACACAGATGTGCATGTGTGCTTATGTGTTTGTATATGTATGACAAGGAGTGTGTGTGCGTGTGTGTTCGCGTGTACATCGCACGCCTCTGCGCAGTAATAGCATAGACTCCACGCCTCAACACTCACATCTAGCGAGCCAGTCACGTATTTAATCACACAATTTGACACGCCGCGTGGGCCCTCAGGTTGTGTGTTAAATTTTCCTCTCTTTTTTTTTTTTTTTCCCCCCTCTCCTCTCTTTCTTCGGCGTGCTTGGGTTATTGTGTTGTTGTCTTTGCCCCTCTTTCACTTTTAATCCCCCCGCTGAGGCAAAATAATGTTTTTGAGATGAAAAACAAAGGCGATGAAACAAAGGAAACATGCGATGCGTCATAAAACAGGGAAAGTACATGGAGCTTAGCTTATTAGAATCTAAATCACTGTATTTGTCAAGTGCAATAAATGTACAGGAATACATCTCAGTGGCATCAGTAGGTACCGCCACACGCTACAGCAGGACTTTGCATCAAGAGTGCAAAGATTCAAAAGACTGATTATATAGATGGTTTGACATGTAGTTGCTGCAGATGTCATACATTCAGCAGTCAGTCGCCATCTGCATTTAGCATGCTAGCATTAGAGATGGATGCTTAGCTCATGGCAAACATCAAAATGAATGAATAAATAGAATGCAATACAGTCACATGACAACATACATGATGAATATAGACCCTAAGGTACTTGTTTACTTCAACACTTAATAATAACTCATTATGATGTATGTTGTTTTCAAGAGCAACGCATGAAGAAAGCTCTCTAAGAAATCCATTGTTAGTTTTATGTTTTGACAATTGTTGTCACCTTTTTTTACATTTGTTTATTCTTTTCCGTAACATCTTATCCTGTTGGGGGTCGCAGGGGGGCTGGAGCTTATCCCAGCTGTCATTGGGCGAGAGGCAAGGTACACCCTGGACAGGTCGCCTGGCTATCACAGGGCTGACACATAGAGACAGACAACCATTCATGCTCACATTCACACCTATGGACAATTTAGAATCACTGATTAATGTAGCCTACATGTCTTTGGACTGTGGGAGGAAGCTGGAGTGCCCAGAGAAAACCCACGCTGACAAGGGGAGAACATGCAGGCTCCGCACAGAAGGGCTCCCCCACCCTGGGAACCAGGATCCTCTTGCTGTGAGGCGAGATTTTGTTGTTCTCTCTGCATACACTATACTGACATGATAAAATTTATACACCTAATCTTCCATTTTGTTACTGTGCTGGACTGGATGGTCATTAAAACTAGAAAAAATGTAACTTCCAGTCATTTTGGGGGCGTTTAGATTGCTCACCTGGTAGAGCATGTACCAGGAAGGCTCAGTCCTTAACACAGTGGTCAGTGTTTTAGCATGTGCCCTTTGTTGCACATCATCCCCCCTCTCCCGCCTTTATCGGCTCTCTTCAGTTTTCACTATCAAATAAAGACAAAATGCCAAAAAAAATCTTGAAGTTATTTTTACCCAGCAGCCAGTGTGTGCGGTTAGTAATTCTCATTTGCACGAACTATTACAGAATAAAAGAGCACCTCCAGTCTCATGGTGGTTACCTGACAAAGCATCTACTTCAGGAGACAAACGAAACCGCTGTAATCCATATTTTCAGCAGTGTGTTCTCATCAGAGGCGTGTAATGCCACCATGAATGTATACAGTTCTTTCCTGTGTGTTTTATAGCCTGTCTTGCATTGGAGGCAGTGTGCACTGCTGTTTGCAGCTCAGCTTCCAGCCATTCTAAGGTTATAGTGAATTAGACACACATTGGCTACGGTTACATGATGGCCTCTCATTCGGAATGAAATGAATCTGAATGAAATCATTCGGAATTAAAGTGTTTCCATGTAGTTTACATGGGAAATATTCATTCCGAATGAGGGTTTACACGGAGATCAGTTCAATCGCCTTTATTCAGGTCTGCGCAAGGTTTGGGGCAGGGAAGGTTTCTGATTGGGTAGGGGGCGGGGCGGATGTTACGTGTTTACGTTTACCGGAAGAAAACACTGTAGTCCTCGCTCCGGATAACAAGATGCTTGACGACACCGTTATTAGTGCCTTTTTCGGGCGTGTTTTGCTTATATTCTTAAAGCAGCAGTACAACAACAACCTTGTTCTGCTAATGCTTCATCTGTTGAGCAGGAGAAGGGAGATAGAAGACCGTGCTGTGGCGAATGGAAACCGGTGAGTGCAACGAGTCCGACTGCTCTAGCTCAGCCTGTTGCTATGCAGCCCGTTGCTATGCGCGCTATATACGTCATCGCACCAGAAGGGCAAGGAAATGAGCGTGCGCAGAAAGACCGGAATGAACTTAAAGAGGAATGAGTGTATACATGCACACAAAATTCTTTCATTCGGAATGACAAACGGAATAAACCACCCCCTTTAATCGGATATAATTTTCAATCGGAATGACCATTTTTCAATCGGAATGACCGTTCATTCCGATTGAAAGTGGAATAAAACTGTCCATGTAAACGTACTGACTGATTGTTACCTTTCTGTCTGCCATTTCAGCAGCTCTGTGCATAAATGTAATTTGTTTATCATTATGAAGCTGCTCAAACAAGTGCAGAGAATTTGCTATAGGGGCAATGTAATTCTGTTTTACCTGTTTTTCATATTACATTGATTCTATAACACAGTGTGGGGCAAAATTACTCGAAACCTAATTTTCGGGTCTATAATTCTACACCATGTAATAGCAGGATAACAAAAAGGACACATAGATTCCACTTTACTTGCTAAATGAGTATTAATCGTATCGTGCCTATGCGGTGTGAACAAATGGGAACAGAATGTGTGAGAGTGACACATCTTGTCTGAAGCAGAGTCTGCTGCACAGATAAGTGAGAAACAACTGGAGAAATGAACACCTGGTTGTCTTAATTGCTGGTGGCATCAAGCGGACAGCTCGTCTCACAATGCAAAAATTGCCTCTCTCCACTCGCTTGTCTTGAGAAGTGTTTTCTCCCCGATACAACTTGAAAAGAACTTTGTTTACAAGGACACAAGTATCGACTGTGCATTCTCAGACTTGAAGATCAGTGCTCTCAAAATAAAGCAGATCAATTTGCTTGTCCTCGTGTGATGACGCCCAATTGTTAAAAAAAAAAAAAAAAAAGATGTATTTAAATGTTTTTGTTTGCATTAGAGGCAAGCGCAAGTGCACCACTAACACAAGATTATAAGAATCGATTTAAGATTAAATTGTTAAGATTGACATTTTGTCTAGCGGGGCTTGTCAGCGTGTCCGGGTTTTTATTTTCAATTTTCATCGTCCAATCCCACCTCCTGCTCCGTCGGTCCCCAGCTCTTGCTTCTTACCTTCATCCATCAGGTCGCTCTATCGATCGCATCACAGGATTATCCTATTCAACATGGTGTCTGGGAGAAGACGCTTGTCATGGCAGATACACTATTGATTAGCTTTAACTAGGACCTACTCGTGGCTCACACACACACACACACACTCACTCACACACACAAAAGACACGACAGGAGAAAATACAGACAGTTGGGTTGAAGGTAGAGAAGCTGGGTGGGAGAGGAGAGGACGCGTTGTCCCTCCGTGGTGAGATGTGTGTGTCATTGTGCATTTATTCATCTTTGCTGTGTTACTCTTATGAAGAAAAAATCATCAACAAATACTGTTTCATTTTAAAAGGACAATAAGATGTTACGGCCTCATAGACCTTTTAGCAACATTGCATTATCTGCGTTGTGTTCTTGAAATGATCCGAAGAGTGTGGAGTGTAAAAAATATATGAAGAAAGATGCTCCTCTGACCCTTATTTCATGCACTCGTTGCTTTTGCTTTATTTCCTCTTCTTGCTTTTTACAAATGTCCTCTCTTCTTTTTGCTTCTTATTGTTACTTTACACAGTCTACACCTCACTTTCCTTTCTCTGTATTTGCAGGACGGTCAGTCCAGGACAGTAAGGCAGTTCCAGTTTACTGATTGGCCGGAGCAAGGCGTGCCCAAATCTGGGGAGGGATTCATCGATTTTATCGGCCAGGTGCATAAAACCAAGGAGCAGTTTGGACAGGATGGACCGATCTCTGTCCACTGCAGGTAACGGGTCTCACTGTCACGTTGAAGCATATTTTCTGTACCACACAGCACACAACTTTTTAGGTTTTTAAAAAGTGGTGTGATATGCCGAATTTCCAGGGACTGCAACTTGTTCGCCCCAAACTGCACCCCAAAGACGCCCTCTCCTTCTTGAAAGAGATATAAGGCGAGATTAAATCAATCCTTAAGGTGGTTATTGTTTTTGCAGCGCAGCACCTCCTGCGGTGCAGCTCTAACAGCATCATCAGATACGATCCCTCCTCACCTTTTAGCCACCGCAGTACACTCCCACCGCACCTCCACGGGCCCATCTCCTCCATAATTGATAAGGCTGAGACGCGGCTTGGCATTTGCAAAGAGGAGGCGCATGAAATGATATAGCCATTCTGTTTGGTTTTTATGATAGCTCCGTGATGCATTTTTATCACCTTGGCTGTAGCTTCCAAGGTAACCTTCATCATTAACTTGACACACCGGACTCAGGTAGAAACTTATATTTGGTAGTGGTCAACACCAAGGCCTCAGGTTCTTTCTTATTCATCAATAGACCTTGAGCGCGATTCATCTGAGTGAGTTTTTACTGTTTGTTGCCGGACAATGAACATCTTTGTTTTGGTATGCTCTGTGAGTCTAGTGGAAAAAAAAGGGAAATGTCTATAAATTCCTTTCACCAAGGTACTTACCTGTATGTGATCAATTATACATGGGTGTTTCATGGTTTGGCATTCAAAGCAGTCGGGATACAACCGTAGTGTCAACAAAGGTGTTAACACGCTGAATAATTCCCTCGCTGTCTCATAAACATGGTTTACTCGTGGAACAGATTAGGTGTCACTTTTTCTCGACATTTCGGTTGCACTGGCGCCATGACATCATCAAACATAACATCACCTCTCCGGTATTAAAAAGCAATGATGTCACCAGCCATGAAACGGCCCCCTGGGAGTTGTAAGATGTGTCAGGGAAGCTCCAATAAGTCTGAGTTATTCCTGCCTTCTATGAGCCCTAAGAGTTATTGGTAGGGGGGAGAGAGCTGTCTTAAAGCGAGAGGATGGGTTATTGCAGGAGGAACTGCGGGACTGGAGTATTAAACTGGACTGCAGGAGTCACATGACTGTGTTGTATTCAGCTGCCAAACGCACAGTTAAGGCATCCTTGACTCATCTCGGTGAACTTTTGGAGCACCATAAGAGGATTAACGCAGAGCGTCTGCAGCCCACAGTGTAGTAAATCATTAGAATTTTGTGCTGTTAATCGGGTACTTAAGTCACCTGCAGCCCTTTTAAATACTTTGTGGTAATTTTGTACTTTTTAAACAAGCGATTTTTCTCCGAGAGTAGATGTCACTTTGGGTAAAGGTAGATATCTAATTTTGGAGAGAAGTTTCTCTTGAGTAATGATGTGAAAAAAATGAATTAAGCTTTCGTTGGTTTCTTTGTCTGTCACTACCATAGCCACCTCCTGCTCCTCCCTATCATCCTCCTCTTCCTCCCTCCCTCCTCCTTCAGGCTTTTCATCTCCAAGTGGAGAGCTTATGCCTTCCTTTTCTCTTACTCTTTCGTCTTCTGTCACTGGCCTTCCCCGTCTGTCATCCCTCTGTCTATTTCTTAATCCCCTCTCCCTCTCTCTTTTCCCCTCCATCCATCTATCCATTCTCCCGGCCCTCTTTTCTTCCATTCCCACCCTCTTTTCTTCTGCCTACTCCTCTCCCCTCCTCAGCCACTATCTAATAGACCCACATGCTTTTTGTCATTAATTGCCTGATTACTTCCTGTGAATGGGGACACCAAATCCTCTCAGTCTGCAGCGGCTCGGCGAGCCTTCAGATTTGGAGAGTCGATCTTCGTGGAGGGAGGGAGAGAGGGAGAGAGAAATAGAGAAAGAAATAGAGAGAGAGGAGCTCTGAGTGAGTTTAAGAGTCCATGTGACAGGCTGTGACCGACTCCCAGGAAGAGGCTTTGGGTGGGCTGAGAGATACTGCAGCATGGGGGTTGGTAGCGGATGGGTCTGTGCTGTTTTGGTGCTCATATGTTCTGCATGATTAGGCTCCATAACTACCACGTTATATATCATTTCATTTATTTTCAAATGATACAAGTCATCTTTTGTCCTACGTCTAGCTCGGTCCCCCAACAGGCACACACAAACCCGAAGTGTCAGCTAGCAGCCATCACTTTCATTCTTCACTCAACAAAATAGCATCGAAGGCTGGAAGGAGCCCAAATAAATCTGTTGTCATATCAATTATTGTTCCATTGGTGAAGTGGAAGTCATTTCACAGCAAAGCAGCTTAGAGAGGCAGCTCTCAAGTATTTCAGGATCTGAGTTAAGACTCAGTATTTCTGGAGAGCAGCAGCAGGCAGAGTTTCTCGACACATGGGAGGGGCTTAATGAGACAAAATGTTTGCTCGCTTGTTTGTGTGCCTGATTTGGAGTGCGCCTGTGTGTCCTTGAGGGCTTGTGTCGTGTTTGACGAGAACGTGGGCGCACATCAAAGTGGATTCACACATGCAGATTGCGTCCTTGCCATCGCCACCGTTTGCGTTACCCTGCCGCAGGATTCCTGGCTATCAAAGTTTCTGAACAGTTGATTCTTTCAGGCAGTCGGAGCTGCAGACGTACAAAGTTGCCCAGTGCAGCTTTGCAACAAAATCCTGTTGTAGATATAGCTTGCATTTTAGAAAGAAAATAGGATCAAAATTATTTAAAGATGACTTTTATTTGTGGGTCTTGGTTATCCTAATGTAGAGTCACAAAGTTACGAAGTGCATACGTGGTAAGAGACTTGTAAAGGTTGACCATTCAGCAGAGGTGGGGCCAAGTCATTGTTTTCACTCAAGTCCCAAGTCCAAAACAAGTCACACCCTTGCCATTCAGTTCAGACTGATCTATAACATCCTTATTAATTCACCTCATCACTGTGTGTTTCTAGTGCTGGCGTGGGCAGGACGGGAGTCTTCATCACCCTCAGTATCGTCCTGGAGCGAATGCGCTACGAAGGCGTGGTTGATATCTTCCAGACAGTGAAGATGCTCCGGACACAGAGGCCAGCCATGGTCCAGACTGAGGTCAGAGGTCACACAGAGACACAAACAAAAACATACTCTGCCTCTCGTTTTGGGGAACATGTAATTGTACTGTAGCAAGTCAATTAAACTTCAGTAAAACTCTACAAATACCATTTATGTAATCTATATCTATGACATTTGTTTTAATGGTCTGAAATTGCTAATCTGTCATTATTATTGTAAATTATTCAAACTACAGGCAAGATTTGTTTTCTGATGCCTTTTCTCTTGTATGTGTGTGTTTCTCTCCTACAGGATGAGTACCAATTCTGCTATCATGCAGCTCTGGAGTACTTAGGAAGCTTTGATCACTATGCAACGTAAAAAGCCATCTCTTCCCCCCAGAATCCTGTCGCCCCCCTCAACAGTCTCCTGAGCCATAGAAACTTTGAAATTTGAAACGACAACAGCAGACGATGATAACACCATCTCTAATTCAGACACACCAAACAGGATCCCAAAGTAGATTTTAAGAAACAAGACGCCCGACCAACCAGTGAAGAGTAATTCCAATTCGACTGAGAGACCCTTCATGAGGACGCGAGGGAAAATTGCCCATCACCAAGAAAAGAAAATCCTCACCGGAAGAGGAACCAGACGCTGTGGCTCAAGCTGTGGGGCGGGAATCGATCAAAGCGTCAGACTGCTTACCTTACCTCAAGTGTTTCAATGTGGAGGACATTGTAAACATTCGTGGACATTTCTCTTCTCAAAAATATCTCGTGATACAACGGTAACAAGCAACAGTTAATGAAGGAGAAGGCAACAAATCAGCGAGAGGCAGATGGATGTAGCCAAGACGGGGTGACTTTCTTGTTTTTTGATATGCCTGGGTGTAAAAGGGGGTTCAAGTATTTCTATCAACACATTTTGTGAGTGATATCCAGAGAAAATGACCAAACTGTGGTTGCCTGTGTGAACACAAACGGTTTTCCCCCAAACTCTGGTAAGACAAAAAAAAAAAATCTAAACAGCGGAAACATAACTAGCACGAGAACACTACCATCTAGCATCGAATAAACCTTGAGTTTTTTTACACTGTCCCACTAATGATATGCATAATTTGTGTGGAAAAACACTCAACTATTAAAGTATACATCACACAGCTGCCTGTTCTCAAGCGCTACGAGCTTAGAGACGGCGCTGTCAGTGGCTGTGGGAGAGAAAGCAGCACCACATATCTTAAGATCAGTTAGCTTCATGAATTGTGAACTTCAGTATCCCAAGCCAGGTAACCACAGTGATGTTGAAAAGTACCGCAGTGTATTGAAGAAGTGCCCCAGGAGTCTCGTGTCTCAGTCACCAGAGAAATTGGGTGGGGGGAGATCTCGGCTCTTGCAAGAAGCCGCGGCTGGGTCGTCTTGCGGATGGTTAAGGCGGGAGAAATGGCAACCGTGTCCCATGATTTTTTACAATCACTCCTCTCTTTGGAACCATTGCATCATGGGGCTTCGGTGTTAACATCCACCATTTTGAACAAGAGATTAATCTGGTGGGCGAGAAGCTTTGGAACAAACGGAACAACCAAACAAGGATCGCCCGCAAAGTCGGGGCTTTCTTTGTGTACAGTGACCAACGCTCATCATCATTGTTTCGAACTTTTTTGTCTTATGAGGAATTATCTTTTTTTTTTCTTCTTCTTCTTCTTTTGTTTTTACTTTCTGTCAAAACCAAACATGCTGCTTATCTCGTGTATGCTGTAAGTGTGACTCTTGAGGGAGAGGAAACTGACGAAACAAAAGATGCCAGCTCTGCTAACCGCTCGCGCCGGAGGCGGGCGTGACTGAAAGCGCATCCACATGACAACATCGTCCACTGGTCTTTCCCACCTCTCCTTTTCATTTTTTTCTCCAGCCTCCTCTATAATCATCATCGTTTAAGACACTCGAGAGTGGCAGAGGCCTGTTGCAGTTACAAAGCTGTGTGTTCATGTGGTTGAAAAATTGGCCTTTAGTTCCACTGTATGTGTGTTTGGTAACAGGTGGATAAACGAAGTAGTTGCTTTGGTTTTTTGTCCTCCGTTTTATAGATGATGTCTCTGTGGGTGACACAGCCAGACCAGGCAGCCATGTTGGATCTCGACGCCATGATGTGATAATGAAATTCTTCGGTACAAGTTACTTGCACATCCCTAAGGAAAAAAAGAAACTTGAAACAAATACCCCCAGAAACAACTGCAGGTTGGATTTGACGCACTAATGTAAATGTGTCTGATAAAAAAAAATATAAGGAAAAAAAAAATCGAGCTTTTGAAATTACCGGGTTTTCATTTTGAGATCAGTGCTTTGGTACAGGTGAGTGTACGGACTCTGTGGAGGTTTCCGACGGGTGTGCACAAAAACCAGAGCGATGGACAGAACTGTGTGTAATCTTTTCTTATTTCCAAAAAAGCCTTATTGTTATTGTAACATTATGAAAACATTACTGTTGTATTATGACGACTTATTTTACATTACATAGTTGACTTTTTATTTTCTTTTTTTTGGTTTAGTTTTTTAACAGAGATGTTGTATCACATTTTTTAAAATTAGCAGGAAAAGAGAAATGCTTATTTGTTCATATTACGTTAAAAGACATTCTATTTTTTCACTGTAGAAATGTTAAGTATAACATGTCTGTGTGTACGTGTGCATATATGTATGTGTATAAATATATATATATATATATATATATATATATATATATATACTGCACACTCACACATGCATATATATTTAAATGCAGAATATAAAGATATATCCAAACACTTAGTATTAATTACATTTTCTCCTCATCATCTTTTTTTTATACCAGCCAGTGCTCATGTTTGAAAATATGACTTTTTATTGGTTTCTCTTTGTTTGTTTGTTTTTTGTAATCTCACAAACCTGCGTTTCTCGAGGAAAAAGCAGAGGCGATGTCAGCACTACGCCTGAATCCTCTGCCTCCACTCACCGATGTTTAACTTCTACCCCCGGGGTAGATCCTGTGCCGACGAGGAGATGCCATTTTTAAACCTTGAGATTCTTTATTATCATTAACTTGTAGGCGTTAGTGTTCTTTTTGAGTTATTTTTGAGCAACTGTTGAATGATGAACTGGTTGAAAAAAATATCTAATCAATCAAAAATTTAATAATTGAACTTGCTATATCAGCCCAACTTGACGTACTGTACCTTGTATGATCATGTACAGACTACGACCCTCACGGTTTTTAAGAAAATCCTCTTCAGTTAGTTCTCTATTTTTTTTAACTTTTGTTATTTTCTGACATAATGTGGTCATTCATTTTGTTAGATATCCACTATGATCTAGAATATACCTGTAAATAAACAAATATATAGATTATATGTATTTGTATCATTTGACCCTCAAAAATCTCATATGTTGAGCAGGAACAGAATCACAGAGACCAAGGTTCTGCTCATATTACGACTTCCTGGTGTTTGTAAAGCCTGTTTTCTCTCCTTCCGAAATGTTCTTTCTCCAGCCCTTCTCCCTGGTCTTTAATTACCACTCACTTTTTTTCTGCCTTTAATTTCCCCTGCTAGCAGTTAAACTGGGAAACAAGCCAGCTCCTGTTCTCACACCTATAGCCTCAATGAGGGCATGCAATCAGCATCAGTGTTCTGCTGGTATAATTTAGCTGAGGATGGGAAGTTAGTCCACTCGCTAACCATTTGAATTGCTAATCAACCATCAATTCAAGGTCCTGCTACATCCTTATTCTCAGTGTGGTGGACATGAATTTTTTCGTGCCCCAGCATTAGCATGGGTCTGCTGGAAATAAGATGGACTTTCCTCTGTCACACCATGGAGCTACAGCAACTGATTCTGTTTAAATAATTAGACCTCCAGTCTCAAATTCTAACAAAATGGGGATTACACAGGTGTAGATTCTCAATTTCTCCACTGATGTGAGAAACAATAGCACCCAAAGGTGTTTTTCCATTCCTTAAAAGTTCTCCACAAATACCCCGAAAATCCCCAGCTGTCCAACTGCCTAAAATGCCAAGGTGTTATCCATAAATATATCACTGGCTGATGGACAAATGCAGCTAAGCTAAAGGCCATATGTAGTTCAGTTGCAACATGACATGCTGATTTATTTTCTCCCCGAGAGCATTTTTAAACATTGTATAGAACCATACTTTGTGTTTTTTTTTTTTTTATTATTTTGTTTGTTTGTTTTCGTTCAGCCATGTTTCATTGTGGGATGCAGAAAGAAATCAGGACTCAATGAAACAGAGCAGTGCGATGCAACCAAGGGAAGACCAAGACAACCAAAAACTTGCTGCAAATTCACATTTCCAGCACGTCATTTCTGAACAGTGGGAACCTTGAGATGTTTCATAATGAACTAAAATCCTGAAGTCTTTTGGAACTCGAAAAAAGACTGGTAGTAAATGGCCCAAAATGCCAAAACTGAATCCATGGAAGTCTTTGGAAAGCTTGTGCAATGTGTTACTCTTTTGACTTCATGTAAAGATGCTAGACTTTTGAAAAACAGACGCCAAATTTACTGGAATATGTTGCAGAATATTTGGGGGAGCGGGAGGGAGGGGACTAACAAAAAAAAAAAACAAAACAACAACACTAACAAAAAAAATTACATCAAAAAGAATAGAACATATACAGTACATACCGACGAAATGAAAAAGAACCCAAACTCAGCAAAATAGTTTTTCCTTTGTATGAGGGCCAAGTGCTATCACTTTCAAACTGTTACTTCTAACTGAAACAATAATTGGTTTAAAGCCACTGTGTATGTAGATATGTTGACTTTGTATTAAAGAAATGTTGTCTGAAAACCATCTTGCCTGTGATTTTTGGCTGTGATTCAACTGGATGTCTGAATCTCTGTCCACCGTACCTATATCCCAACCTGTTTGTAATATGCAAATAGCTGATAAGAGTTATTTAACTACAATACTTCAGTTGCACCATCACGCATTTTGTACATCAATCATTACGCTGGGACCTGCATTGAGAAAGTGATGAAGCACACAGATGGTGCACTTGTTTGTTGATAGATGGTTTGATTAGCTCCCTCCTATATTTGTCCACCAGCCTCTTCACAAACACATCCCGGCGGGTCCTTAAGCCCCTCTTCAAGCTCAATAAATGCCACCCAGACAGGCTTATATTGGTGCAGAGGTAAACCTTCACCTGGTGGTATTTGCTCTCTCGTCTATCTTCAGATGTAATGACCTCAAAGCAAAATGTGAGCAGAGGGAAAATGTTGGTACCGAACGTAACTGTGTTTGTTTAACACTAGCTTTGGATTACAGCCCACAAATTACACTGTGATAAATCAGTATATACAGAGTATTAATAACATCCTTACCTGATAGCCATACTAAAGTAAAAAGTTAGGGGGTAACAATTTTCAACAACAATTGTACTGTAATCTAGAGTGGATACCCGACCCGACCCGAGCCCGACCGGACCCATCAGAACCCAACTGGTAGGGTCAGATCAGATATTTTGCTCGGGTTTGGCCCACTTGCCATGCCACTGTGTTGTGCTATGGCCTGTTCAAGTGCTGGAATTTGTTATCTGTGTGACAAAGCCTGAACGTAACACAACACAGACAAGCTGTAACCATGATAACAGTGTCAGGTAACAAACTGCGTCTGGCTCGGGTCGGGTTCGGACTTGAAAATCGGATAGTCTGTCGGACTCGGGTCGGGTTTGATCAGGAAAATGCAGCCCAAGCCGCTCTCTACTGTAATCACAGGGTACGCAGGATGTAAAATAAAACAGATTCTTGCTCAACAGTTGCTCAACGGACCTAGCATATTCAGTGCCCTGGGTCGGTGGTTCCCAACTGGTGGGTCACAGCCCAAAAGTGGGTCTAGGGTCCATTCTGAATGGACCGCAAGTGACTCGCGAAAGTTTCAAGTTTGTAAAAAACACACTTTATTCTGAAGTTCCATGAATATCTGGCACAGAGCTTTTATACTGAAGTGCTGTTTCCTGCTGTAGAGTGAGTGAATAACTGACAACTATTTAGAGACAGCAAAGTAGCTCGATGACACGGCCAAATGAAAGTATGCTGCTGAATATGTTAAATTGTGTGGACCTTGAACTAATGACTAAGGAGAAATCTGGACCAGTTGGGAACCACTGCCCTAGACAGTCCCCACCCCCATACCAAACAATAAAAGAATCAGTATTTGCAAAGTTCTTCGATTTTCTTTTCTAGTTATTGAGCCCTGGGTGTCTTTTGTCTTAACATTTTGTCTTACTTTAATGCTCTCTACATTCTTACCATTCCACCATTCCACCATTGCTCTAGCATTAAATCTTAAGGTATTTTTTTCCCCTTACACTTGAGTTTTTTTGATTAGAAAAAAAATATATATATGGAGGGGTATTCTGGGTGGTGCTCTAGGCAGGTGCCTAAGCATTAACTTGTTTGTGTTAATTCCTGTACTTACTCTGTTGTACCTACCAGTAACATTCAGTCATTATCCTTGTAATGCCTCACAGGGCTGACATTTGGTCAGAGGCCGGGCACACCCTGGACAGGTCGCCAGACAATCACGGGGCTGACACAGAGACAGACAACCGCTCACGCTCACAAGCTGGAGCAAGCCCACATGGAAGAAACATACAAGCCCCAGAGCCCTCTTGCTGAGATGACAGTGCTAACTACTGCACCATTGTGCCACCCACGTACCAGTAACAACCCGTTAATTATCTAATTGGTATCCAATCCACACAAAGTATTTACATTATAATTTGAAGGTTGTAATCTAAAGTGATCTTCAGTTGTAAATATTTAGACCAGAGAATCTAGCGGTGCTCTGGTGAACCATCCCATTATTTCAAGTCCTCTCTCCTAAGACCTCACTGTTCATGGCCACTTAATTCACACATGCATCAGCTGCAGACGATGTGCCAATGAGCTCCTCGTCACCTGAAACACCAATCTGTGACAACATTCTGCTTAATCACAAGTCAATGTCATTTATTAAAGGCTAATATACGCTGAATGACACCCTGTTTCAAGGATGATGTCACTAATTGTCTGCTCAGAAAGCTGTGTTTCAGTCCATTCTTTTCTAATAGTGGCGAGCCAACAGACCGAGTGTGAGGGCAGGCGAGGAAGTGAATTAGGGCGGTGATTATGCAGTGATTCAGACAGCAGCTCATTAGGACCCAGCTAAGCAAGCAATCAACGAATCGATGTGACAGTGGACCCAAAAGCCACAGAAATTTGTAATAAATGGCAAAGCGATAAATTGGATTATCCACAGCCCCGTGGCCAAGCTCTTTCTGTTGCAAATGACAAATCAATCCAATCATGCCACGACAAAAAGCCGAAAGAACCAGAAAAAGGGGCCTTGAGTTGCACCGGCCGCAGAGGTTATCTGTCGGAGATGTGCCTTGTTAAGGTTGTGGGTTTCCAGAGGTCATTTCTGTACGGTATTCAGGGCTCTAAAATATTCATGCCAGACCATTAGGTGTTTATGGCCGTCTTTTATAATAAGAGATTTACCGACATTTGAACCGCAGCCAGAATAGTAAAGGTGTCAGAGGGATACCGTGCTACATGCCTACTGATTCACAGAGGTAGAGAGCAGGAAGAGAGCAGGAAGAGAGCCGCGTGGAGCTCTCAGTGATGTAAATGAGCAGCCGAGGAGCACTAATAAATAAATAAATAAATAAATGCAGAGACAGCAGGATGTCTTCCCGCCTCAGGGTATTCCAAGTACAAGTGATGGATCCACTCTGTCTACCTGTCATATCATGATCACTGTATGTCACAATCATGACTGCAGCACAAGGTAAAGAAACACTAATATGATAGATAGATAGATAGATAGATAGATAGATAGATAGATAGATAGATAGATAGATAGATAGATTCACATCTCAAAAATAATATTGCACTCATCTGTATTTTTTGCTTCCCCAACTGAAGAAAACTCAGACCTGTTCTCTCAAAAGACTTTGCTGCCATCTGCAGGATATTACGTGGCACGGCACCATTCTCATAAACACACTGAAGACCAATTTTCCTTCAATTAAATCAGAGATTAATGTAGATGATGTGTTGAAATGCACTGTCTTCTCCTGAGGCGCTTGCTTTCTTTATGCTGATTACATCAGGGGGAGATAGGCTTAGTGATGCCATCTATCACTGACTTGCACTTTTAATTTTGATACACCAACATATGGAAGCTGTAGATATATGCAGTGCTCAAAAAAGGAAGGGAACATTTAATGGTCACAATATAACACCAAGTCAGTTAAACTGTCCATGTAGGAAGCACAAACGATTGTGAATCAGGTTCACCTGCTTTGGTGCAAATTAAAGTGACAACACGTGCAATCTGAATTCTAAATAGCTTAAATGATTGAAATTGAACAAATGTATACAGTAGTCCTATATACTGGGAGAAAGGGAAGATGATGAGGAGAAATGGGAATCCGTGAGAGGCGAGAGATGAGAACGTGAGTGGACATAACATGCCTGAGACCATGAAACTAGAAGTAGCATTAACTAACAGCGAAGCAGTGAAAAGGAGGGTGATGGCTGGTTCCATGTACTTCTGGCTGTTTAAGAGAAATAAACAGTAAAGGGAAGCATATGATTCTCTTTGTAGTGCTTTTTGAATGACTTGGTGATGGTGATGAGCCTCTATGAAATCGTGAAATATGCTGGCAGTCTCAAGCGCTCTGTAGGCATGATTTGCATGCGTGCAATTAAAAAAAAAATCACAACTGATTGTGTCCCTCCAAACTTGTCATCAGATCTGCACCCATGGATTGATGACTTTGGTTTCCATTGGCCGTTGTTACATTTTTTTGTTCTCAACATGAGTAAAGACTTTCAACTTGAATAATTCGTTCATCAAGATCTGATGTGTGATTTAAGTGTCCCCTTAATTTTCTTGAGCAGTGTACTTTGACCACAACAAATAAAGTTTCACTCTGCAGTGTATGAAACATGCATAGTTTTGAGGAGTATTTTAAGTGCTGCATATTTCCCCCCTTTGCTATTTGAGCATCTGCCAGCAGTAAACGGTAACACGACTTCCCCTCGTGCTGTTATTTCCTATAATCTGTCTTGTGTTCCCCCCCATCCCCTCTGTCTCGGTGTTTCCAGCCAGAGCTCTACCACTGACTGATTGCTGCTATTAAAACCGGTTCCTGTTGGAGAAGGAAGGGGGGCTATACTCTCTCATTCTCCCTCTCGGTCTTGCTCTTTTCACTCACTTTGTCCTTACCTCATCCACCATTTCTATTTCTTCCTCTCTCTGCACTGTTAGTTCTCCCAGTCCTCTGTTTACATTCAGCACGTAGCCATGCCAGTGGCCTTGTTCTGGGGACGGCTCTGCTGACTGATTGGTCAATGCTGGTCCAGTGCTGGTCCTCTTTCAGGCATCGTTTTGTGCGTACGTAGTGTTTACAAATGAGACTCCAGATCTGCAAAGTGCTTGTTTGTTTTGTTTTTAGATCATATGTTTGTTTTGGTATGATGAGCTGTTGCTTGTTGTTTTTGATTTTAGTTATTATTTTAATTCGAATTTTCATTTAGTTTTTTATTTTATCGCATTATTTTTTATTATTTTGTCAAGTTTAAAGGACTGATTTCTCATTTCCCATGACCATGAATGATGATTTGCCACCAGTCAACACTGCTGACAAATTAATTTAATTTGGGAAATCAGAATTCCACTGATTTTTTTTCATTTTCATTTTATTTTTATTTTCTTTCTTTTAGAACCAAGTTAAAAAACTTTCATTTGCCTATAGCTATTCGACATGGCTTGGTGTGGGTGTTCAAGTGTGCCTTGGGCTCCTTTTTTCAAGTATTTACTCATTTTGTATTCAGGTTTAACACTTGTAGCGTATTGGTGCTACAATTTCTATTATTTACAAAGCAGTTGAACCTGTTTCTAGAGTCTTACACTGAAATATTGCACACAGTGCAATTTCTTCTCATTCTTTGGTGATGTTTTGATTCAGTATAAAAGGTGAGCTGTTATTTTGGCCCCCGTGGCTGAGTAGAGGGCCACATTTGTCTTGTTAAGGTTTTTATTACATATGTCCATACAAGGAGAAGGATTGTTTCTGGCAAGAATTACTTCAGATAATGACTTGGCTTGGATTTAAAGACAGTCACCATTCATGACCCACAAACACCAAGAGCAATAAAGTCTTATATCTTGAGAAAACTGTCCTTTTACAGTTGTTTCTAAAAAAAAACAAACTAATTTGGGCTTTGGTCTCAAATGTCAGCTAAAACCATGGCTAAAATGTTGAGTTCATCACAGAATAGGCTCAGAACTGTAGGGATAATGGTTCTGTAATGGAAAGCAGGGCGTAAGAATGATGACAGAGAATAAAACACCACAGTGATATCTGCTCTGTGGTGCTCTCAAGTGAGTTTTACAGTAATGATTAAGGACACATGAAACCATCAGCGGTGGAACCATTAAAGCCTCCCTGTAAACATGTCCATTTGAGCACAATTAAATCACATTCCAGCCGAGTGGAGAGCCGGGAAATTGAATTTAGGCTGAAAAATGATGAACATGTTGTATAGTTTTAGTTTTACTAACACAGGTGGAGCGCTTTAACGGGGCTTTACATGGTCAACCTCTCATCCTAGTGGATCCACACCCTGACATTTGCATAATGCTAAGTCAGCCACTCGGGCCTTAACCCACAACTATGAGCCTTGTAAAAAGAGGGCGTTCACTAACCACTACACTTACTGAACTTCACCACGTAATGGACTGGGCTTTCCGCCTGTGTTCTTTATGTCGCCTTTATGGGTTTAGGGGGGCAAAGTCAGTCTATGTATGTCATTATGACGCCATGAACTAAGCTGAGCAACCATTTGGCACGAGACTTCAGGAGGTGTGTGACCTCTATCATGGCTTGTCAACGAATCTGAGTCCAGGCCATGATGATGAACTCACCCAGAGTGAAGAAACCTCTCTCCCTGTAGTGTCTCAGCTGTTCCAGTGTTCAAGTCCCAGTGCAACTTTAAGAGGGTGTAATGTGCTGGGGAGAACTCATAAGGAAGCTGGTTGTGTTCTTAATGAAAAGCCATGGTTTAATTAACACTTTAGTTTTGTTTCTGTAGCTCAGACCTTCATTAACTGCTGAGATCCCAGAACACAGTTACTTTGGTGTGTACAATATAACACAGTGGTGCAGTGGTTCGCATTGTCGCCTCACGGTAAGAGGGGTCCTGGTTCGAACCCAGGGTGGATGAGTCCCTCTGTGCAGAGTTTGCAGGTCCTTGGGTTCTCTCTGGATACTCCGGCTTCCTCCCACAGTCCAAAGACGTGCAGGCTAGGACTCAAAATTGGTCCTAGGTGTTAATGTGAGCATGAGCCCTGTGATAGTCTGGTGACCTGTCCAGGGTGTACTCTGCCCCTCGTCCAGTGTCACCTGGGATGGGCTCCAGCACACCGGCAACCTCCAACAGGATAAGTGGAATGAATATAAAACTGCTAAGTCCAAAAGGGTAACAAATACAAGACGGACAAAAGTTTTTTGAGACTACAGCACCTGCCACTGTACATAGAAGTCGAAATGAAGGTCACAAATAATCCTTCTGTCTTTTTCGATTTTGCACAAGATAAATGTACAAAACAAGACGGTGAATATGCAAAGATATAGCAAAGAATTTGATCAGCAATGGTGGAAATAATACCACAGTGCAATCAAACAATAAACAATAGAGGTACTATTATACTGAAAGTCAAGAGAGGAAAAAAATGTCTTAAACAAAACAAGCAACAACACCAACACCAAAAAAAAGGAGAAACAATCAGGTATAAACAGACAAAGGGCACAAAACTGCAAGGACAGCAATATAGACGCATGCAGTTTTGTAATTAATGTTTACAGTGTGACACACTCTGGGTCATAACTTTATTGTTTCCTTCAAACTCCTCATTGATCTCACTGAATTCATAATTTTTCTTGCATGGGCTCCAAGCTGTCTGCCATTGTCTTCAGCTGTTTGTTTTGGCTGATACGCTTTAATTAAAATTAAGTACCCTGGGTCTTTTAAGACATGGTGAGATAAGGAGAGCAAAGCTTGGCCATGTTTCATGTGAGAGCTTATGCTAAAGAAATGAGTACAATCTCCTCTGTTCCAACGACCATGTGGACTTCTTAAGTCTGATGAACTGTGAGAGCGTGGGACTATTTGGGTTGGGGGCAGGAGAGCATTATGAACAGCTCTCCAGTTGGCCTACAAAGTTATTTTTAAATGACAGTAGCTGAGAATTGAGCTGTTGGATTAACGTGAGTGCAATAATGACTGAAAGGAATTTTCAACCTAATTGTTTCCGTCTGGGAGTTTGTTTTGCTCCAGGATCTAAATCGAAATTAACCTGAGAGGGGGAAGATAAATTAGAGCACTGTCATAAAAGTCACTCTGTTCAGTTTACCATCTACAGTAGACTCTCACCCATCACTTTATTAGATACACCTTGCTACAAACGGGTTGGACCCTCTTTTAATTCTTGGTGGCATAGATTCAACAAGGTGCTAGAAACATTCCTCAGAGATGTTGGTCCATACTGACATGACATCACACAGTTGTTGCAGATTTGTCGGCTGCACATCCCAAATGTGCTCTATTGGATTGAGATCTGGTGACTGTGGAGGCCACTGGAGTACAGTGAACTCATTGTCATGTTCAAGAAACCAGTTTGAGATGATTTGAGCTTTGTGACATGGTGCGTTATCCTGCTGGAAGTAGCCATCAGAGGATGGGGAAATCATCTATTGTCCAGTTTTGGTGAGCCTGTGTGAACTGTAGCCTCAGTTTCCTGTTGTTAGCTGACAGGAGTGGCACCTGGTGTGGTCTCCTGCTGCTGTAGCCCATCTGCTTCAAGGTTCAACGTGTTGTTGGTTCAGAGATGGTCTTCTGCAGACTTGGTTGTAACGAGTGGTTGTCTGAGTTACTGTTGCCTTTCTATCATCTTGAACCAGTCTGGCCATTCTCCTCTGACCTCTGGCATCAACAAGGCATTTTCACCCAGAGAGCTGCTGCTCACTGGATATTTTCTGTTTGTTGGACCATCCTCTGTAAACCCTAGACATGGTTGTGTGTGAAAATCCCAGTAGATCAGCAGTTTCTTGTGCCAATAATCATGCCACGTTCAAAGTCACTTAAATCACCTTTCTTCCTCATTCTGATGCTCAGTTTGAACTTCAGCAGGTCGTCTTGACCATGTCTACATGCCTAAATGCATTGAGTTGCTGCCACGTGATTGGCTGATTAGCTATTTGTCTTAACGAGCAGTTGAACAGGTGCACCTACTGAAGTGGCCAGTGAGTGTACTTCAGTGACTCAGCGAGTGGGATTAAATCTTACTTACTTCAAGAGGCTGTTTCTGGACAAGTGGCAGCTGTCTGGATTTAATCTTTTTAAGGTTTGATGGCCTTTTGTAACCACCAGACTTCTAATTGAAAGGTCACGCACTCCACATCTGCATTCATTAACACTTATTTGGCACTGACAACCCATTCTTAGAGCCTTGATTTTGAAGATTTGAAGTATGGCTCGTTCAAAAGTACAAGCGGTTTTCCAACAGAAAAAACATCCAAACTACGACCAGTGACACACCAAACCTTAAGGTATATCACTACAACTCAAAAGGTGAACTTCCACTGCACCAGCTGCTCCTGTGACTGGAGCCCAACAGCAGCTGCAGCACTAAAAGATAAAACCATACGTTAATAAGTTCAATCTAGTAAAATACAGATAAAACAATTTACTGTCAATAACATGAAATATAATTTAAAATAAACGGCAATCAGCACTTTGCCTGTGAATTGAACACAATACATTAATCTTCATCCAACATGAAAAGGCACTCATACCTTCCCTCTGCCTCTTCCCCTGGACTGTTATGTCAATGTCATTTCTGCAGTTAAAAATACAGCAACTTCAATATTTATACTTAAAAAACCAATACCTCAGGGTGTGTTCACACCCCTACGCTACCTCGACAAATACATCTATTTAAAACACAAGGTTTGTTCGGCTCACCAGGCAAGCATGTGCACAGGAGTGATCACAGATGAGGGATGAGGCTCACACACCTGCGCTCCATGAGCCTCTTAACAGCTCAGGTGCTCTCACCTTGATTGGCCAAATTTTGCTTCGACGAAAGTGCCAGGTGATTAAAGTCAATCAAAACAAACAAACAAAAAGGCTTTTTAGTGGGAGCAGAATTGTCCGCAGAGGTCTTCTACCCTCTCCAAACAAACAGACATGGTGACTGAAACCAGTAAAAACACTGAATAAAGCAGTTTCGCTTAAAAAAAAAAACAGTGTTTTTCCGAAGCTGGTTTGGCTTGTTGCTGAGGAGCTGCTAACTACAGTGGTCAATATGAAAATGCGAATGGCCCTATCTGGAGCCAGTATACGGTTTGTTCACTCTAGGCTACCATAGGAACATGGCAGTGCAACATGGCGACCTCCAAAGACGAGGACCCGCTCATTTAAGGTAACAAAACAAGACAATTCTTATTTTCAGGTGATTATACACTACAAAAACATTTAAAATTGTATTCCATTTTTACCAATATATCCCCCTGGAGCCTACACACTGCACCTTTTAAAGACAGTATCATGTTTTTGATTCTCAAAAACAGCCAGCAGCCATGCGGCCTGTCAATGTGTCCACCTCATTACAAGCATTAGCAAAATGGCAGCTCAGTGAAATGTATTAAATATGTCACACATCCAGAGATACTGATTCTAATTACAAAACCTCCCACAGCTGAGACAGGGCCTCATCACCATGTACTAGCGGTATGACACACGCCTTTCACCTTGAGTAATTGGCCTCTAAACTTTTGTTCCAACATGCCTGCACAGACGGATGAGAACAAAGTGAGAGGAGACCTTCTTTTTTGTAGCTGTATTTCAAGGTGCGTTCATGTCTACAAGGAGGCTGCAAGAAGTCACCTGCATCACCTTCAGCATTTCGCAGTGGATGTATTGTCAGCTGCCTTGCTTCAAGAACAAGATGTATTGGTTGTGTCTGTGCTGCATGTGTGGAGACATTTGCCACAGGTATGTATGAGCCTCTGACTGAGTTCAGGCAAAGTTCAGTAAGTTGTACTCTTGTGCATCTGTCGTGTACTGTATCTTTTCCACTATATTTGTTTTTTACACCTCATTAGAGTAAATATGTAAGCACATGCTTCGGGCTGGTGTTTGTGGACTGATGTACTGTATGTCAACTGTAGAAGCTGAGTAGTATGTTTATGTTTGTGTTTACGTCTGGGTGTTTTTTCTGCATTCTGTGTGTTTATTTTATCAAGTTAATTCAAAGAAAACTGGGCATTAATCCCTTTCCACTTCTGCCTCACTTTACACTCATTAAGTTACACACATTTGAGCCTGGGAACTGTTTTCTGCCCTAACAGCTGTCCTGGTTTACTTCTGAGCAGCTTCACTGGAGCAAACAAATAAAATGACTTTTTTCGAGAGAAGTTAACAAACATCCGGGTTTACTAGCGGCTAGGTGGTTGGTGCACATTTTTTGCACTTTGTCTACAGAGACAAAAATAATGTAACTTAAAGAAAATGTCTTATGTACAAAAAAGTATAGCTCATGTTGCACAGCATCAGAATCATGATTTGAGAAGTCATTAAAGTGAGGAATAGCAACCTAATTCCCAGAATACATGTTGGCATTGTACATTTTCCAAACTATGGATATGTAACTTTTATATGTACTGAAACATTGTATTTCCTTATGTTTTGTTGTTTATTAAATAGCGATGATGTGAAGGTGATGAAGGAGACTCCGCTGACACCGTCTTGCTTGTATATAGAAAGGTTTATTACAAGAAGTCCAGCATCAAATCAAGCACCTAGGATTGCCTGAGAGAGGGTTCAAAGCCAATATGAACTGCTCTGAATAACAGCTCCAACTACCCTGCCTGTATAGGTTGGTTGTTTTTGTGAACTTTGGGACAAAATGAGACAGGTGACAGAGAGACAATCTAGATGGAATCCAACCTTTCAACCTAGCTTATCAATTCTTGACCTGGACCCCTAACTGATCATATCAGACCCAAGACATCAAATAACATGTAAAACTTCAGATACTTCAGTTTCAACAGCACTTAATGTGTGGTTCTGTTTAGGCACAAAATCCACTTAGATGGATGCAAAAGAGAGGCCGAGAATGTGTGTTTGTGTTTGTGTGGGTGTTAAAAATTGTGTCAGCAGAGATATGAAACAGGGTGCCAGTTGTCCTACTATGGTCAGGTCTGATTCTGCATAATGTTGACAAAATCACTCAGAATTGTTTTAAGGTGTTAGTCAGAGTGGACTGTAATATGATTTACTAGGATATGGTGCTTACAGGCACACAGAGTGGGTAAGCTAGAAAGAGATTAATGGCGCCGAGCAGCTAATTTATACTGTGAACAGAAGAGTTCAGTAGGCGCTGATGCCTGTAAACTAAAATGAAATGTTATAGGAGGTCTGAGGCTGGTCAGAAGTTAAACAATGGAACCAATATTCAGTTTACAGTGACAAAGGGAGAGGAGAAGTGTACATGGTGATATCAGAGGGGGTTAGACTGCATGAAAGGAATCACAAAAGGAAAGGAGAGTGTGCTTCAAGGTGTTTCTGATGAGACTGTGGTTGTTCTCTGTACCTCCCAGATGTGCCTTCTTGTCCTTCATGACATCTGCAGGTTCCTGTTTCGGGAATGGAGAGTAAAGTTCTGTAATTTGTTTGTGCTGAGAATAATAAGTGTATATGTGTATGTAGGTTGTGAAAATGAATAGAAACAGATGAACTACCACCGCTAAGACCATGTTTAGTTCTAAATGTGCACAGTGAGGAAATATGCTGCGTTATAGTTAATAGGTGATGAAAGATTTGTTCACAGTAAGTATTTAAAAATATATTAGGCAGGATTTTCAAAGACAGCAAAACAAACAATGTATAGAGGTAATCCCTCTCAGTCATCACTTAGGACCAACTAGAGGTGTGTTGCAGTGTATTTATCCACAGAGACTCTGCCCTCTGTCCTTTGCTCTTATTTTACTGTGTTCAGGACATTTCCAGGCACTGTAAGCAGCACACATCCAACAGGGAGTTATGAAAAAATGCGAACACGACGCCAAAATAAATATATAAATATAGCGAGCTCGAACATCTTGCAGAGCCAATCTAGGGTTGGCTTTCACTTTTCACTCAACCCGAGGACAATAGCACCTGACCCTTAATGCAGTTAGCTGCCAAATGGACCAGTTTGGAGTTAAAATGAGCAGAACTTGTCTGTTTGTTCCCAGCAAATGGGCATTTAATTCTAAAAGAAAAAGGTAGTTACCAGGTGCCAGACTATAAACAGCATGCATTCAAAAGGAAGCTCCAAAACTGCAGACACAGCGCCAAAGTAACATTAATATGTAACAGGTGAGTGTTCGACCCAAAAGCAGCACTGTGGACAGGTGGAACAGTTTATAAAGAGCTTAAATGCACCACTTAGATAAGTACAGAGAGAGCAAACTAGTCAGTGTCCAGGCTCAGAGCTTTCTGGGAAGTTGGTTCAGTCTAAAGCTCTCGACCAGGAGAGCCAAAAATAGGTGAGTTGCTGACATCGTTCAGGCGCACACACACAGTAAGCAGTTCAATGGTGTGCAATGGTAACGTGGGGGGGGGGCAGGGAAAAGGTGATGTCAGATGAGCGGGAAATCCAAAACCAGGAATACTCACAGGAGAAGCTGTCACACTGGTGGAAGCCGACCATAGACAGGGAAAGGCTTGTCAGCAGCGACGATGAGTGGCGAAGCAATCCACAACACAAAAGTCCACATGTGGATGAACAGGTGAACTCACTATGGAGAGAGCTGGGTGACGAGCCCTTCAAACAGCCATGAAGAACAGGCTAACAGGAACCAGAAAGAGGGAAGCAGAGCTCTTGGTCTTGGACAGAAGGCTGAGTGGTTCACCAGAGAGCAGACGAAACAGGAGAGTCAGGAGCAGGCAAGGTCGGCAATGAGAAAGCAGTCTGGGAACATATGCTGGAAAGTCTTGCATCAGATTGACGAAGAAAAATCTGGCACGGAGAGCCTGTGAAGCAGGAGTCTTTACAGTGGCTGGAGGTGAGAGCAGTTGGCTTGATGAGGTGGGTGTGGTGGACTGGCAGGAGAGGAAGATGTGTGGACAGGTGATAGGTAGGTAGGCAGGTAGGTGGGGCGAGTGGAAATCTACTGAGCGAGCTGAGAGGATGGCATGTATGGTAGGTAGATGTGTCCACTGTGACAAAATATAGTAGGGCAAAACACCAAGCAGAGTAGATCTGGGATTGGCTTTCAGTTTTGCTGGTTACACTGTTTACAAACAGTAGCCAACAATTCCTGCATTGCATAACTTTAATGTTTTCTTCCACCAGTTAACACTTCCTTCTTTCCAGTTTCTTGCATCTTTCCACAGTCTAGTTTTCTCTCCATTGGTATGGTCAGTTATCTACCATCAGCCATGGTGTCAGCAGGTTATTTCACCTGAGCTTCATCAGGAGGGCATGACCCTTGCAGAGGCTCATGCTATACCCCAGACCATCCTGCCCGTTCTTCCTCGTTATATTTTGCTGAGGTTTTGTTCAGTGAGGTTGGTGAGCTGTTTCTGGCTTCATTTGAGACCGTCCTTCAAGGGCCGGAGCTCTTTGTGTAAAGACCTGTAAAATGTAATTTTGGAACCAAGAATGGAAAGTTTTAAGTCTGAGGGAGGATTTTATTGGGGCACTGTTTCGGGAAAGGTCTTTTGTCAGTTAATGAGTTAAAGCTTTATGTATGGGAACCATGCAAAGTCTGTGGTGGCTTGAGGTCAGTGGGATATTGTGTTTTAGCCCTTCAAGCAGAATATGTACAAAAGCAGTCTTAAATAAAACTCAGCAATGATGCAATAAGGCTCAAGAGTAAAAGAGGAAGTGAAAAAAGAAGGCCTCCTTTTTGTCCATGTCGTCCCCTTTCTTTGGGACTTCAACCCTCTCAGTTTCAATCTACCTTCAAGATGTTGCATCTACCCCATACATTTTTACAATGGTTCCCAACTGGTTGAGCCACGGGAACCAGATTTCTCCTTAGTCATTAGTTCAAGGTCCACACAGTTTGATAGATTCAACATCATACTTGCAAAGGCCATGTCGTTGAGCTAGTTTGCTGTCTCTGTCAAGTAGCTGTGCTCTGTGCTGGAAATTCACTGTACTTTAAGATTAAGTGTGTATTATACAAACTTGACCCGTTCGTGAGTCACTTGTGGTCCATTCAGAATGGACCTGTGACCCACGTTTGGACCGCGACCACCAGTCAAGAACCACTGTGACAGACTATGCAATTTGTTTTTGTACTTTCTGTGCCACTGTGTGCAAAGTTTTTCAATGCATTTCTATAGGTGTGAGTTTACATAATCCACAGCTGACTGAAATCGGTTTAATGAATAAATGGTTGATTGAACATATGCAGCCTATACAAATTTTGTGTGCGCTTCCATGTCAAAATCCCAGATGAACTCCCCTTCGCTGGTCAAATATTGGTTTAGTTAAACTACATGGAATTCCCTAGTATGCAGCTGGGTTTTCTGACAGTTGTAGCTTAATGGTCTCATACTTTTCTAAGCAATTTACCAGTTTTCACTTTTTATATATTTTGTATACAGATAAAGATTGCATGTACAGTATGTTGTTTCTGCAATTTGATATATACACTGAACAAAAATATAAACGCAACACTTTTGTTTTTGCTCTCATTTTTCATGAGCTGAACTCAAAGATCTAAAACATTTTCTATACACACAAAAGACCATTTCCCTCAAATATTGTTCACAAATCTGTCTAAATCTGTGTTAATGAGCACTTCTCCTTTGCCGAGATAATCCATCCCACCTCACAGGTGTGGCATATCAAGATGCTGATTAGACAGCATGATTATTGCACAGGTGTGCCTTAGGCTGGCCACAATAAAAGGCCACTCTGAAATGTCCAGTTTTATCACACAGCACAATGCCAAGTTTTGAGGGAGCGTGCAATTGGCATGCTGACTGCAGGAATGTCCACCAGAGCTGTTGTCCGTGAATTGAATGTTCATTTCTCTACCATAAGCCGTCTCCAAAGGCGTTTCAGGCAGTACATCCAACTGGCCTCACAACCACATACCACGTGTAACCACACCAACCCAGGACCTCCACATCCAGCATGATCACCTCCAAGATCGTCTGAGACCAGCCACCCGGACAGCTGCTGCAACAATCGGTTTGCATAATCAAAGAATTTCTGCACAAAGTGGAGTGGACCATCATTCCACAGGCCACAATCAACAACCTGATCAACTCTATGCAAAGGAGATGTGTTGCACTGCATGAGGCAAATGGTGGTCACACCAGATACTGACTGGTTTTCTGACCCCCCCAATAAAGCAAAACTGCACATTTTAGAGTGGCCTTTTATTGTGGCCAGCCTAAGGCACACCTGTGCAATAATCAGGCTGTCTAATCAGCATCTTGATATGCCACACCTGTGAGGTGGGATGGATTATGTTAGCAAAGGAGAAGTGCTCACTAACACAGATTTAGACAGATTTGTGAACAATATTTGTGAGGAAATGGTCTTCTGTGTACATAGAAAATGTTTTAGATCTTTGAGTTCAGCTCATGAAAAATGGGAGCAAAAACAAAAGTGTTGCATTTATATTTTTGTTCAGTGTATATAAAAAGGATGAATTTATTGTCTCAAACAAGGCCTACAACCTTTAACCTCCACCAACACCCATTTTGATTGTTATCAGCCTCTTATGGCTGATCAGTTGTTATCACTACCATTATAATGCTTCAGACGGGGCAAACTGCATCTACTAGTGGGCCAGTAGGTGCTCATCCAACGTTGTAAATTGCAGTTTTGTTAGGATTAGGCCCCAAAACTACTTGATTAGGTTCTGAAAAAGATTATGGTTTGGGTTGAAATAAGTCTGTTATGTGACTTAGGTTACATGCATACATTAATTAACTTATATAGGTTAACTTATATAGGTTAACCAACAAATGTCGATTTAAATAGGTCGATGTTGACTTTTGCTTTCACACAAGACATAAACAGTGGTCTCTGAAAGTCCCGTGTTTGTTTGTGTTTGTGCTTAGTTAAAATAAGTCAACATTGACTTTTGGTTTCACACTGAACCTGAACAACAGTCACCTAGATGAATGTCCTGTGTTTGTTCGTCCCAGTAACCCACCCCAACCCCCTCCCTACACGGACTTGTTTCCCTTATACAATGTCACCTGACATTCTTCTCTGCTCCCGTCAAAATTACTACGGCAACTATAGGTTGCCACCTAGCAACAGAGGCAAATATAGGAGGTAGAGTAGGACCGTACAAAATCAAAATAATGCTCCCAATGACAACTGATAACTGCCATTTAATGGGCTGATAACAGGGTGGATGCCACCACTGTATGCTTTAGAAACTATATCTTTCTTGCCAACTAGCTCTGAGGCTAGGAATTAGAGTGGCAACCGGAGGACATTAGCACCTGAACTTAAATGCAATTAGCTGCTAAATGGACCAGTTTGAAGTTCAGCTAAGCAGAACTTGTCTGTTTGTTCCAAGCCACTGGACATTTCATTTTTGTGACAGGAGGGAGACAGAAAGGTCACCACAAACAGTGATGCTTTATAAGTTGCCTCGATGGTGATAACATCATTCTTCTGGTTCTTGTTCACATTCTTCATCCTCCTTTATTTTTTTACATGAGGCTTTCTATCTGACCTCACAGTTTGCAGTGTTTTTTCTCTAAATGCTGCACATGTTGTCAAGTTGGGGGCGTTTTTGCTGTTTTCTCTGTTTGCTCGTGTTTTGCTCATTTGCATTTGCCTTCTTAAGCTGCAATGACTTCATCTTTCAGGTTGCACCACCAGTTCCCAGCACCTGACAGTGTCTGAGCAGCCTTCCGTCATATTTTTGGAAAGTTAAGTTTGTCTTGTGTGCAGTAAACATGACACAGAATTTTTCACATTCATTTTTCACTCTGCAAAACATTTCCTTTCCAGGGTGAGAAATGCCAGCTTCGAGTCAAAACACAGAGAAGATGTGGCATTTAGATTTAGCCAGCTTAGTGTGAACATGGTGTCGGAGGTCATAACATTCACATAACACCAGTAAAACAATATATGCACTTGAGCACTCTAAGCTTGAAATAGTATCCAGTACAGTAGAGCCATGTATATGATAGCAAGAGAAAAAACATGTTTAGTCTACTAGTTGCTTCAGCATTATGTCTCTAATCTTGCCATTACTCTGCACTGCATCTGTCTTCTCCCATGAGTCTTCACTCACATACCCAGTGTATAAAGCCCAAAGGATTGCTGAAGTGTAATAAATTGTAGTTATTCGGACACCCACCGTTTCATCCCTTATCTCAAACCCTTTCATCTACCACATGGGGTATAGACGAGGGAATATCAGTCACATTCTTGTCAGAGGAAAACATCCACGCTGGCCTAAAGCAAGGCTGTAGCATGGTAAAGTCAGTACATCCACCGCGTTGTACCTCAGTGCTTCAGACTGTGTGTTGTACTTAAAGTGTTACCTTTCCTTTTGTCCTGTTTTTGGATATAGATATTTAGATATATAGAGAAACAAATGCAAAAAAAAGTATGTAAGGATTGTACATGCCTGGACTGCTAAACCCTGAATAAAAGAAGTTCTAATAATTGAGACCAATAAATGTCTTACACGTCTCCAGGTCAGCATACGAAAGAAAAAACACTAGATCTTAATAATGTGCCACAGCTGAAGATGATTGCACCACTTTTGCTACTACTTGAACATCAAATGATAAGTCTGCATCAGAGATTACAGGCCTCTGTCTTCAAATTGGCAAAAGGCTGCCCGAACTTGAAGTAAGATCACTTGAAGTGCTGGCAATTGGCGTGGGCGGAGACATTACAACAGTTTCTCACTGGTAATGATACCATAATTCATCACTGTCATTCGTGTTTACATTTTTGCCGTTTGTAGGCTCTTTTATGTTGTCCCTGCTGGATGATTTTATGGTCAGTGTTGATCCAGTGCTCGCCTCATTCCCAGGCTCTCATCAGGGAGAGCAGGCTGCTGGGGCTTGCTAGGCTGGCCAAACTGTGGGTCTCTGGTTGTTTTGACTGTCCTGTAGATGGACGAGCTAATGAATGACAAGGTCTTGTGACTTTGTGGTATTGTAATGCCAACTGTGGTTCACACACCTATTTTATCACAGCTGACAAAATGGGAAACAGATGACGTGTGTGTGTGTGTGTTTGTGTTTTGATGTGTGTGCATGTGTTGAAGTAAAGCAAAGCCAAAGGAAAAACAGCTTTTCGGTTTTTATTATTCAACCTTTGTAGGTAAAAATTAGGTAGCTAATAGACAAACAATATTTTATATATCAGCCAAGTAGTTTGTAAAGAGCATCTCTATATAGTGCTAGTTGCCTGGCAACCTCACTGTGATGACAAGGAAGTAATGTCCAGCTGTTGTTCATCATTAAGTAGGAATACCCAGCAACACTGCCTGAGGCCACAAATTGTAATTTTTCTAAACAAAATTTTTGGGGCTATTTTCTGTCTTTATCCAACAGGTCAGATTAAGTGTGAAGGTGGGGGGAGAGAGCAGATGGCATGCAGCAAAACGCCATTGGCTGTAATCAAGCCTGTGGCTGCTGCAGCAAGGACATTGCCTTTGTACATGGGATGCAGCTCTAGATAGGACCATTCGCATTTTCCCATTGGCCATAGTAGTTAGAACCCCCCCACCACCAACACAGTTAATCCAAAGTGCCTTACAGGGACAAAAGACAGAAACAAACACAAAAACAGTTTAATAAAAAAAAATATCATTACCGTTATTATTGTACCTATAGTAATAACAATAGCAACCACAGTATCTGTATTGTTTGTATACTGTCAATGCATTGTGACAGTAACAGGAATAATGACAATCACATTATGCACAATTAAAGGCCAGTAAGTTAAAGTGTGTTTGAAGAAGACTCTTTAAAACCTCAGTGGTGGCAGCGATTCAGGTGGTGGGAGGAGGAAAATTCCAGAGTTTTGGGGCAGTGATAGAGAAAGCCCTGTCCCCATAACACACAGACAGAGGTCTTTGGTTAGACAATCCCGGTTCTCTCAGTGTGACATGGGGAAAGGAGCTCTACAATGTCAGAGGGGGTAACATAGTTTAAAATTGTGAAACAAACGTTAAAATGTATCCTGTAGCTAACAGACAGCCAGTGTTTGGAGGCAAGAATGGGGGTAATGTGAACCCTCTTTTTTGACTTTATTAAAACTCATGCTGCATTTTGGAGTACAGGATAAACAAGACTCAGCCATACCAAAACATAACAAGTTGCAGTAATCAAGGCTGAAGGATATGAAGGCGTGGAGGACTTTATCCAGTTCAGAAATTGATCTGAGTTTGGAGATGGTGCACAGCTGTGTGAAACTTAATTTTACGACTTGATTGATTTTTTTTTTTTTAAACTTCAAGTCAGAGTCAACTATGACTCCAAGAATTTCTGTATGTGATTTAACTGAGGGTGGCAATGGGTCAAGAAATAAGAATAAAATAAAATACAAAATAAAATAACTTCAGTTTTACTCTAATGGAGAAAATTTGCAGCCATCCAGGATTTGACATCATGGAGAAAGTTATTGAGGTCATTTGGTTTGTTGATGTTGTTTGACTCTGAGGAGAGGTAGATCTGTGTCTGTGCGCTATCTGCTAAACAGTGAGAAGACATTTTATGTTTTTGAATAATGTGGCCCAGTGGAAGTAAATAAATAGAAAAGATGAATGGACCAAGTATGGATCCCTGGGGGACACCACAGGAGATGGGAGCTGAGGAAGAAAATGAGGTACTGATAGAAACAAAAGAGGATCTGTTGGATAAATATGAAAAGAACTAGTTTAAAGCAAAACCAAAAACCTCCACCCATTCATTTAATCTGGGAATGAGAATAGAGTGATCTATTGTGTCACAGGCTGCAGTTAGATCCAGGAGGAAGAGGATAGAGCAGTAATCTGAGTCAGCAGCTAGAAGGAAGTCATTAGGTTTTCTTAGTAGGGCTGATTCAGTACTGTGAAGTGCCCTTTTGTTGGAATTTAGTTAATGTCGAGAGAACAGGTGGAGGTATTCATAGAAGAGACAATAGCTCTGGTAGAGTAATGGAGTTAAAGGCATTCAGAACTGCAATGTTTTCAGGAAGTTGATAGACTATTTACAGATGGAATAATACTTGCTCTGATATTAAGAACTTTGTCTCTAAAAAAGTGTAGGAATTCTTCACATTTAAGGACGGATGCTTCTAAGTAGGAGGAGGGAGTGAAGGAGGTGACAGCTTTGAAAACACTAAAAAGTACTCTGGGATTGTGACCATTTTTGATAATAATATTGAAGAAGTACTGAGCTCTGGCAGTTTCGACAGCCTGCTGGTATTAAACCAAAAGATCCTTTTGAATTTGGAATCTGTAATTTATCCCGCTTCCACCTTCGCTCTGCCCTTCCGCATGCTCTCCTTATTTCTCTAGTATTTTTGTTAAGCCATGGTGAGGCCACAGGCTCATGTTTTTTAGCTCTGATTGGCATGACACAGTCAATGGTGGCTGAAACAGTACTGTTACATAACAAGACAACTTCCTCTGTGCTTACATGACATGGTGCAGCCTTACTGCTGGTAATGATGGAAGCTTCCCCACAGGCCTCTGCAAACTTTGTAGCAGTGGAGGAATTTATAATGCGGGAGCAGAGAAGAACAGGGCGGACATGAGAAGAATGTGGCAAATTGACCCTTCACTAAGTCCAGCCCCCCAGACGCAGATTGGCCAATTATAACGTAGCATTGGGCAGACTCATACCAGGGTCCGACAACAACACAGCTGTGCTCCATAATGCAGTCGTTTCAGATTTCCTTCATTTTCAGGCTGGTTTTGTGGATTTGGAGCTAAGTGTTGTGCCTAGGGCACGTCGTGTATTAATGATACTCATTACCTGGAGAGGTTGGAAAAAGATATACGTTTCTTCCCTGTTCCAAAACCAAAATCAGACCCTGAAAAGTGCAGGGTTAACTAGCTAGCTACTGAAGATATAGCCTACTGAATGTTTTTTAATGATTATAATACCGAAGAAAAGACCGACCCTGCTGTACAGGAACCAGTGAAGGGAAGCAGATATTGAACCAGCTGTGTGTCATCGCATTGTGTGCAGATCAACATTGTTTGACTTTCCCCGGAGATCCCCGCCCGTCCGGCAGCGGAGGTCTGGGTGCTGGTGGTGGCATGGGGGTGAAGCCACGCACTGTTCATCTGCACACACTGTGATGCCACACAGCTGGTTCAATATCAGCAAAGTTTCCCTTTATATTCATTGTCTTCTGTGGCGATCAGCAGTGATGTGGTGGTTCACTTTTACACTGTGATCTGTAGCCTATAGTTCGGCTTTAGCTTCTAACTGTCTTTGTTTTTTTAACCTGTTGTTGCTGCTGAGTCAGTTTGACATCCTGGATATATCCTTCAAACACAGACTGTAGACCTCTCTGTCTGCTTCTCTCTGGAATCACTGTTTCAGTTTTTCCAAAATATGATAATATTTCTTCAGGGAGTGCAATTAGTTACAGTGTCAGCTCCATGCTTACTGCAACAGCTTGTTGGACCATCACAAAGGGGCAGGGCTTAACAAAAGGTCAATTGAGATAATGATAGCCTTGTGATTGATTGGTGAAGGACATAGATAAACCAGAGAAGAGGACTAAGTATAGGGTGTGGCCCTTACCATGGGCTGTTCACATACTGCTGTAGACCTAAAGATTTAAGTTCATTCATAATTCAGCAAATGTGGATGTTAAAATCTGATGAGAATGACAATGCTGTTGTATTTCAGAACAATGTGGGAAAGGAGATCAGAGGATGAAAAACTATTGAAAACTGATTGGAAAAAAAAAGATAAAATTAATATTTGGCTTACAGAGTATGTACACTAGCAGGGTGTCATCTATCATAAAAGCCAACAATTCAAAAGATGAAAAAGGGGCCATAGAAATAAGGGAGCACTTGAGGGCATTCTTCTGAATTACAGCAACCCCACAACCTCACGCAAGTATAATTAAGTTAATGAAAGTCAAAATAGCCTGGGGGGAGAGGCTTCATTGAAAGGGGAAAGGTCATCAGGGGTAAGCTCTGACTCAGTAAAAAAGAAGCACTTTAGATTTTTTTGAGAGATTACAGTGTTGACTGACGAATGATGTGTTTGACAGCAATTTAGTGCTTTTACCAGTTTTATTGACCCCGTTTATTTTCGAGAGGAAAGGGACCTCAGTAGATAATTCCCGATAAAAACATTGTGAATGATGAACACTGAAGGAATTCTAATCAGGAGAAGTTTCAACTGGTTGCAGTCTGCAATCCTCGCCCCTTAGAAGCCACTAAATCTTCCAAAATCTTATTCACTATCCCTTTAATGTCCACTGATTCCCATTTGTCCAACATAAGTTGCAGTTGGCAGACTGTTTTCCTCAGATTCAATACACACTGTGAATTGTACATATTCATCAGCAAAGAAAATGACAGCAATATAACCTCTAACATTAATAACCCTGTAACTTCTCCTTTTTACTTTCATTCCTGCTAGATTCTGCTCGTAACTGATTCACATGCCTTCGCTTAGCTGAAAGAGTTTGGCAACCATGATCCACATCTGCTCTGCATATGTCTATCCGAATAAGTCCTTCAGTTATGTGCACTGTGTAAAGGTCAGATTCAATATAAAAAATTTAAAGCCGAAGAAATAAAAGCATCTGTCGACGGCATGCCCACCTTTTTCCAGTTGTTCCAGAATAGTCTTGAATTGAATGTCAGTGTTGTTAAATGAGTTTGATCACTCCATTTGCTAAAGTCTTAAGTCAACAAAAGGCAAACATTACTGTAACACAGCTTTTTTAAGATAACCCAACTTCATTTTTATTGGCATTTTAAGCACTGTCGCTGTTCAGTCCCATACTGTGCGTTTTGATGTGTTAAATAGTCTTTCACTGACCCTTTTCTACAGTTTGACATGACAGCACCTCCACCTCCCCATCACACACACTCACACGTACAAGTTAAATAGAATTTCCGACTGAACATGAGACAAATGCCCTTTCCCCCCACTTTCCACAATTCATTCCCTCCAGTTGATTCTGCGACTTTTGTCTGCTGCTCATTCCTCTGCCTAAAATACTGTGTGGTGTCTTCCCAGAGCCCTTCCCCTTTTGTCTTCCGGGGAGGGGCCAACTGAGCAAAAGGAAACCCGACTGGAGGGGAAGAGATGAGTATCTGAGCTAGAGGGGAAGGGAGTGGAGATGATCAGGGGTTACTGCTTGCAGCCTGCTGTAGAACTTTAATTCCATCACATGGGACTTGGTGTACGAGATATGGTTCCCACCTCTTCCTGTGGCTATTGTTTGTGTTGTTAAACCATAAGTGCAGAAAGATGGTTTGGATGGAGTGTTGCAAACTTCCCAACTGAGAGTAAACTTGGATCTTGAAAGTGCAGCTGCGGTGGTAAGATAAATTTGAATCTCTCAGAAATCAACTTTTAAAAACAAATGTTTATGACACATGAAAGATTAACTGGAAGTTTTGCAGAGTAGAGACTTTATGATATGTGCATGTTATAATTCTAGTTGTTGCAGTATTTCAGAATAAATAGGGCTACTCGGTTTCTTTTCTCTCAGGGCACCCAGTAGAAGTTGCATTTTGTCAGCTTAAATTGTTTTGTGTTGTTGCTATAGATTTGTAAATGTAAGTATTTGGCATCAAACTTCTTCATCATTTGCCAATATGTCACTGTAAGAAATCATATTTCAGAGACTTTCAGTTTACTGTTGAAAGAAAGTTGCACTAACTCAGTACAGTATTGATTAGACACTGTCAAAAACAGCTTTGGGGTTACTATAATATAATGATTAACTTTCACTTTCAGTGGTTCAGTCATTTAAACTCTGCAAAGGGTTTTGTGAAAATGAACTAAAGGACAATTTTACGCCAAATTATATTAAACTCAGTATTTACTTCAGCTTATAATGGGTAACTCTCTTGGGAACAATCTCCTGGTATAATAGATGTGGTTCATGATGTCAGCGTTTGCCAGTCTTCATGAATTATCTCCCACTGATGGTGTGCATGTTAAAATAAACAAAGGCTCGTTGCCTGTGGCAGAATTGTTTGCCAGAAACTGAAACCTTTGGCCCTATATTTTTAGAAATGATGCTGGATCCCGTCCCAGTGCACTCGCAGAAGATGCTCTCTCAATTCTGTAAGTCAGCAGGGCACAGCAGCACATTGTGACAAATACGGCTGGTTTGGCAGAAATAATGCGTGAAATAGGGCTCAGGTCCTCCTAAATCAAACACACACAGTAGTTGACTGAGTGCAATCCATGTGTTTTGATATGAACTCTTTCCACCCAGCATGTAAAAACACAAACTGGTGTTCTGCCAGCTGTTTCTTTAGAGAGTTTTATGTAGGGTCAAGTCAACAAGGGTCGGCTCCAAAACCTTTTCAAGAATTTAGTCAGCTTGTCAGCATCATTAACAACTTTACAGATTTCTGGACAGTATACACATCAGTTTCTCACTCTTTTTCTGTACTATTTGATAAACTGCATAGAAACAGTTTGGCATTTACCAAAGATCTTCTAATATTAAAATGAATAATGATGTCATATAGTGTCAAGATTTTTACATAAGTTAGGTTGACATTTTGGGTCTTGTATTTGAAATAATGATTTCTAAGAGGACCCAGTTAAACCAGCAGGCCGTGAAGTTTCTGAAAGCACAATGTCAAAACCACTTTATTGGCTAATAGACTTAATGCAAAGGAATGTGATCAGGGCTGGTATCGTTTTCACCTTGTGAGTCTGTGTGTGTTATCATGGCAAAATGGGGTCCTGGTGACACCTTTTATTGCAGGAACTACCACAGCTGTTCTGAGTAGTTTTCCAGGTGTTTCTGTCTGCCTATCTGTCTGTCTGTCTGTCTGCCTGTCCGTCTGTCTGACTGTCTGTGAGCAGATTTCATTAATGTGATAGTTTGTCAACCATGCAACATGCAGTTATAAAATTTTACAGCTGTGTAGCTGTAATCTAAATGATGACTGAGTATGACAATTGATGTGGTCCTAGCAAGGGGACCGGGGGGGCTCACATTTGTTTTAAATTGTCGATTGCTGTATTGCAGCGGAGAAAATGGGAATTGGACTGCACTTGTGTCGTGCTTTTCTAGTCTTCTAACCACTCAAAGCACTTTTACACTTGCACTACCAGTCACATTCATACACTGGTGGCCAAGGCTATGATACATGGTGCCATCTGCTACCCAGTAACCATTCACATGCTCTAACACCGATGGAACAGCCGTCGGGAGCAATTTGGGGTTCAGTATCTTGCTCAAGAATACTTTGACATGCGGACTGAAGGAGCCAGGGATCGAAATGCCGATCTTCCAATTAGCAGACAACCCGCTGTAACTCCTGAGCAACAGCCGCCCCAATGCAAGATGGTCTCTAGTTTTTATTATCTCCCAAATTAGTGCTCTTTTTTTAGCTTTTGTCCTTTATGCCTTGATAATGTAACGCAAACCCATGTTTTTGTTTTTAATTAATTATGAATACATTTGATTAAAAGGATTGCAATACCAACAAGTATAATAAATTACTGTACAGTATTGATGGACTGCAGGACTATTCCAGAGGTCTCAGAATGTTTCAGTACATGTTGCATGTTTCACACTGCAAACCCTATTTTAATAGTGTCCTGTGGAAGCCAATCTGTTCAGCATTTAGATGAAAAAAAAAATTCTCTTCAGAAAAAGATTCCGGCAGTTACTCAGAAACCTCTCGACACATATTTTGCACACACTCTGCATTTTCCACGGCATGCAGTTCACGCACCTCATTCCGTGGATTCCCATTAGTTTGAATAGAAAACCACTGGACTGCCTCAGTGAAGCCATTTTGAATATGACATATTGATTTTCAGACGCTAACAGGCACTTTTGGCTAATGGCACACTTAAGAGGTTTTCAGGGTCGTACAAGAACTGGCGCCGCGTACCCTCTCTCTCATTTTAGTATTCTCTGGGGTATGAAAGGACCTGATAATGGTGTAGTTAGCTTATCGCAGAGGATTCTCTCATTTCATGTATCTTTAGATTTTCTGCCATTTGGGAATATGTGGCAATTAGACACAAAACCTGTCGTCACGGCTAATATGAATATGTGCTGCTCTATATATTGATTGTGGGAAATGGATACATGCATGTTAAGCGATATTACTAATATCACTTAACATGCATGTATCCATTTCCCACAACCGAGACATGTTAAGTGATATTAGTCATATGGCTTAACATGTGTGTCCATTTGCTGCAATTGATATATGGAGCAGCAAATTTGCTCTTAACATGTCCACTTTGTTAATACCAGAACAGAATCAAATAAGAATTTCTTTTGAAATGTATGGTCAAAAAACAAACAAACAAAATCTTTCCTAACAGGTTTAGTGTCAGGGGCATTTTATCACCTGGGGATTTCCACTGAGTTGCAAAAGTTTCCAAGATTTTTACGTAGGTGTAAATCAGCCACTGATACTGGCCACAATCAGCCACTTTTAGCGAGCTGGAAATGAATTTTGCCCACTGTTGACGTATTGTTTCTCACTTTGAAGACATAAATTCAAGGGTTGGACAGGCTTGTTGTGGTGCAGTTGAACAGTTGAACTGCTTGTAATGTGTGCAATGTACAATATACAATGGCATCTTCACACTCATTGTGCATTTTTTTTTCCCCTTTTCCAGTTCCAGTTTCTGTTTTCAGTCTCTCAGTTTAACAGGAAAACATGAGAGCAGAGCATATTAAAATGACAGATGGTGGTGTCGAAAAGTCAGCTAATGAAATCAAATATGCGCTGCATGTGCATCTTTTTAAAGAGCGTCTGCTTTTTAGATTAAGTTACCAAATGTGTTACCCATACTTTCTGCATCTTTCTAGGTTAATGTACAAAGGCTACACAATAGAAGATGCCTTAACAATGAAGTAATTGGACAAGTGACAGAAATGTCCAAATGGAAAATCTTTAGAACAGGATTTCTGGTTATTGAATTTAACAGCTTCCAAACACTTATCACAGCTTTCAGTTTCATTCTAATTCATATTTACTTCATTGTCAGCCCACCTTGTAAATGGAAACATGATCTTTTTATGTCCTGTGTATGTCGCATTTAGCGTATTTTTTCTCTGTCTTTCCTCAGAATTTCCTTCTTCCTTCAAGTTTTATCATATCTTAAAAAGCATCACACCTACATTTCTATAACATTGTCAGTACAAGACGTTACACCTTTTGATCACTGATAAAATGAGTGTTGGCATAATAACAGGAAGTTACAGTAAACCCACAGTTTGATATAATCAGTGTCATCAGCTGTGTTTTTTTCACCTACTTCATGGAAATAAAGTACCTCACAGGAAATGCTGAGATGACTTTTGAAGCAAAGACATAGGCTGTGTTTAGAATCGCACACTAAAGTGCTATCCATGTTAAGTATGATATGATGTCAAAATGAGTATGTAATGTGTTCCAACTGCATTATAGGTTGATTTTGTGCACTTGAAAAAAGCCCAGATGTATACCTGAATAGCGAGAATTTGAGGCATGAGCTTACTGGACATACTCAACTGCCCCACAATGCATTGCATCTCTTCAGACTGCATAACAGTGGAGATGTTGAGCTAGGCTGAAAGCTTTGAATATGTCACTTTATGAAGTTTTAATATATTTTAATACACATTTTGATTGAAAAAAGTAACCATATAGATCATAATATGTGATCAGTTTATCCTGATAACACGTTTGGAAATGTTCTGCAACATTTATGAAAGCTGATGTGAGAGCCGCTGGCCAAGTCAGACTGGCTGTCTGCAATGTCATACAGTCACATAACCTTCTGTCTGGAAATATACTTCAGTGAAAATGGTCTGTTGGTGATGGCATTCTTATGCATTCATTTACAAGGCAGTGTGCAGTCCATACAGGCTGAGTATCTAGTAGGCATATGTTAGTATGCAAGTCCTAACACGTAATATTTATATTTCCATGTCATTTCTTTACGGTATTTTGAGGATGACATAAATACCCACATGATACGCCATTAAACAAATATTTTTTTTAAGGAAAATGACATTTATATCTATTATATATTTTATTTCACTTCAATATCTGGCCTAACGTGCACCACCTCCACTTTACTTGAAGCCAGTCACATATAATCTGCCCATTACGGGCAGTATATTGGGGACAGACCACTAGGGACAACATCATAGTCTGTTTGTGACACTGTGTGTTTATTTCCTGTTAATGTCTCTGCCAGGACTGTTCACATAACGGCATTTCCTGCCAGGATACAACAGCTCTCCTACTCTCCGTCTATATCGGCCTCTGTGTCACTCTCTCCATCTCTGCCCCATGTTGTCCCTGTGTGCTTGTGTCTGTGTGGGTGCTGTGTACGTGCTGTATCTGAGCTGGTACACTGACTTTATATGGTTTTTATGTCCAATCTAAACAGGCATTCACTGTACTCCAAGATGCATTGGATTAAGATGTAGATTTTTTTTTAAGAATAGTGTCTTATTTTTGCATTTAATTAGTAAATTGCTGAGATCTGGGAGCATACGCTGCTAAAAATGATGTCAGTAAGGGCAAACAACAGGACCAGTCAGATGATCTGACAGCCCCCAGGTCAGAGAGAAAAAACAAAGGAAAGCAGTGAAATACTTACAGAAACAGTCCTTTGTGACGTCACAGTTTACAGCCCAGTCTCAAGGTTCAGCTTTAACTTAATGTGGTTGTGCTGTAAAATGAGAAATTATCACCAACATTTCGGATGAACTAGCTCTCAGTTTTAACTCCAAATAAAGTGTTTGCGATAATATAACTACACTGTTGGTTTAATCATTTGACTAACTCCTGTTTCTTGCATCATTGGACATTGTCCTAGCAAATACATGCAGCCATGTCCCCTGATCTTAGCAAATAGGTTGGTGAACACAGTGTTAACTCCCAGATACACCAAACCACCATCAAAGAACTAGTAATGTTGAAGGCCAACTAGCATTTATGTTTTGCACCCACATGAGAGGAAATGACTCTCCATACCAGCAGGAGGCAGCAGTCTGTCTTTGTCATTCAAAAAAGAGAAACCGTAACACTGACAAGATCAAGACACGAGTTGAAAGAATGTTGAAAGAACAAATTATATTGACTAACAAGAATAATAGCGAGTCATTTCCACTGAAGAAGTCAATGACTAAAACATAATCTTACCCAATTTAACAAGTTTGTTTTGATGTGACACCTTCTTGACTTTAGTTGTTTGTTTGCTTTCCTCACTCCGTTTCTCTACTTGTGCACTGAGTTGAACTGCAAATTAGAGTGATTTCATTCACAGACAAGCTGTGCCATCTCCAATGACAATTCAACATGCTGAATCAGCCAAATAAAAGCTGACAAGGGCCGAATACTGCCAAATAATGCTAATGGTGCGGGACACACTGCAAGAACTAGGGCGACAGGCGCTCACTGATGGCCCAACATTGACCAACAGCTGACTGTTGACTTGGTGTGTCAGGGCTTTTATAATAACCAATGTAAATTATGGCAAAATATGAGGAAGAAAAAATTATAACCCAACATAACCCTAGATGGGAACAGCTAAGTATGTGTAGAAAAAGGATGTTGAATAGGAATCAGTTTTCAGCAGCAGCAGTTTTGCAACATTCCCAGCCTGAGAACTGGATAAGCACCATTTAGGCTATCCACAACAGTAAACAAAATGGCATGAAAACTTCCCCATTTTAAGTGCAACAACAGCAACAACAACTCTAAGAATAGCTCGACAGTTGTTTGTGTGTGTTTCTCTTTCCCTTTGCTCATTTCATTTGTATTGTGTATGAAAATATTTAACTTCTCTCTTTTTACTTTTGAGGTTGAAGAGAGAAATGAAATTCCTCACACTGGTGTCACCAATACACTTCTGATTCATCTGAAATCAACGACCCCACACCGGCTGGCCACCATGAATGCCTCAGCCAACAACACCCCATTCTGCTACTCCATCAACAGCCCTCCATTCAAGTACCTCCCCACCATCGCCTCTGCCTACTTCTCCTCCATCTTCACCGCTCTGGGTCTCACCTCCAATTTGATCGCCTTTGTAGCTCTCCTCAAGTCCTTCCGGCGGGCACATAGCCGCTCACGCTCCTTCTTCCTGGTCTTCCTGGGTGGCCTGGTGGTCACTGATTTCATGGGTCTCCTGGTCACAGGCTCCATTGTAATCTCTTTCCATGTTACACACTTTAATTGGAGGCACTTAGATCCAAACTGCCACTTCTGCAACTTCATGGGTATGTCAATGGTTTTCTACGGACTATGCCCACTGCTGCTTGGTGCCACCATGGCGGTGGAGCGCTTTATTGGCATCAACTGCCCATTTGCACGCTCCACCAGCATGCCCAAGTGCCGGACAGTCACCATGGTGCTCATGGTGTGGTTGATCGCTGGTTGTATAGCTTTGCTGCCCCTAACAGGTGTTGGGAGCTACCACATGCAGATGCCTGGCTCCTGGTGTTTTTTCAACATCAGCTCTGAGGGATATAACATGGTTTTCTCCCTCCTCTTCTCTCTGGTCGGGTTGATGTGCATCGCTGTGTCATTTTTGCTGAACACGGTGAGTGTCGTGACCCTGATCAAGGTGTGCTGCGGAAAGGGTGGGACCCAGCGTCGCCGAGACCACGAGGTAGAGATGATGGTTCAGCTTATCCTCATCATGGTCATCGCTTCAATCTGCTGGTGCCCCCTCCTGGTGAGTTTGCCCATTATAAATAGTCAAACATCTGATACGTTGAAGTCCAGTTTTATGAAAAATGGTAAACCCATGTTGAAAAGTACACTTCATACTCTTCCCTGTTGTAGTCTCACTTTATCTCAGCGTATCTTTGCACTGAAACATGGAAGGTTTTTTAAGTTTGATGCAGATGTTGCCTGATGTTTTCCCACTGAATTCAATATCAATGACCCTGTTTCAATCTGTGTGAATAGTGTGGGCCTTTCTAACTGTAGCCTCTGGTCTGTGACAATGTGTGTTATGTACTGATAAGACCCATGGGCAAATGTGCTTTCTTTGGCTGCAGGCAGAAGAGGAATATCTGTTGACTCGATCTTTGCATTTTCCAGTGTGTGTCCTAACATTTTGCACATGTTTAGCATTTGACTTTTAATGTCTTTGAATGCAACTGTCCACTAGAGAGCTATCCACAAAACACCATCCCTTCTTTGCCTCCATATGTCTCCTTAAACGCATATACTGAACGGTGTCCACCGAATTATAGGTCTCTCGGGTATCGGAGAGCACCCAACCCAGACCCTTTATATCCAGCTCTTGTTATTATCTGCACTGCCCTTCAATTGTTTGATCCATAATAAGGCATCAGATAGTCCTAAGCTACTTTTCTCCGCTTCCCCTCTGTATGCTTCATTTCTCCTTAGCAATGCAGCTTCCTAACTAGTTGAGCTGAAAGCCCTCTGATCTCACCTCAGATCAGAGAGTTCCTTTATACCTTTTCTGAGATGAGACATCTAGGCTTTAGAGCACGGGTGAAATCAATGCCTTTAAAAGGTAAAAGTCCACTTTATTACAACGGGGACTTTACTTTGGCAACATCACTATAAATAGGTCCAACAGCCGTAAAGGTTGAAAATGAACCCCTTGGTTTGCCAAATTTATTGGGCCAGAAAATAAAGGCAAAGGAAGAATCATAACCCAACAGTCCAGTGTAAACATCTCTACAGCGTGTCTTTCTGACCTACTGCAGTTATTGCAGTTGTGTGCAATCATGGTATTTCTTTGTAATGAAGGATTACTAGCAACATTATGGCCGTAGCTAGTTATGCGAAACTGTTGACTTTTTCACAGCCTGCATAAACATCTGATATAATTTCACCTATTTTTAGGATGTTGCTACACTCAGCAATTACAGTCCTAAATGAGATGTTATGATAACCGATAGGACAAACTACAAAAATAAAAGCCCAAGTTATAATAAACTGCTGTCCCTCCTGAACGTAATCTCTTAAGTGTTCTGCTGGAGGATTAGTATCAAGGTCATAAATGTAGAAGCAACCTGAAGAATTTACTCCAACCTACTTTAAGGAATACTTCATATGACCATTTGTATATCAAGTGCTTACTCTGCTTTATGTTGAATTCGTAAAGAAAATGTTTTTCTTTTCTTGGATGAAGAATCCAAATATGGAGGAAATCAAAACTGAATCCAAGTATCTGTTTGCAAACTTACACACAAGTAGTGCAGTGTAATCCAAGTGTCATTTATCCAGTGGTATGCTCAGTGCTTCTCAAACACATGCATTTTTACTAAAACTATTTAAAACTGAACTGATAATGAAACGTATCTATGCTCTCTTCAAAGCCAGACTCCATTGACAAAAACAGTAATTTTATGTGGCTAAACAGGAGAGCTGCATGTGTACCTCTGCCTTGAGCTGTAGTTTTTTTTGAGTTTCTGTGTGACTTCGAAATAACCATATACAGTATAAAAAATATGGACATGGCTACAGTGATGTCACTCGTTGGTTTGTGGACTCCTGTTTCTATGCCTCAAGTTTGGCATTTCGGCCATCATCATCTTAAGTTTTCGGAGCCAGAGATGACCATATTTGGTTGAAAGGGTAGATCTGTGGAGGAAATAAGTTAGGATCTGACTAATAGACCTTCGCGACACTTTGCAGACAGCATCTCCCCTGTTTAGCCACATAAAATTACTATTTTTGTCAATGGAGTCTGGCTTTGAAGAGAGTGTAGAATCATTTAATTTTCAGGTTTTAGCAAAAATGCAAACATGTGTTTAGAAAGTGCTGAACGTACAACTGGTTAAATGAGACTTGTACTGCATGAGCTGTGTGAGAGTGAGCGCTGTTAAACATGGTCCCCTATGACTTCAGTGCATCAAGAATTTTCTCAGTTTTTGAATTTATGTGAGAAAAACATTAACACAGAATGAGTGATTGATACGGTCATTTGGGGGGTGAAATATTTCTTTAATCTCCATCCATGATCCCCTCTTATTTGTCCCCTTTTCACTTGTGTCTTGATCAAAACACTGATTGATTGGAGACAGAGTGCTTTTTGATAACAGCTCACGATCATGTCAAGAGATATGACATGTGGGTTTGTGTTTAAAATAATACCATAAACTTTATAGCCCTATGTGTATATTTATTGTGTGCACCTTTCAGTTTTCTCATGGTAAAGTGTGTGTTAATATAAAATGAGACTATCCTGGAGAAAAGTGGTGCAGCGTTGCTTTCAGCCCAGCATGAACTGCCATCTATCACACTGTCATCTGTGATGGAACCAGTAGGTGTTGCCAATTCATAGCTTCAGTTCTAAACATACTTAAAGCACATCAGAGAAAGTAAAACAAGTGCCAAATCTACCTAAGTGGAGCACATATTTTCTTGTAGTCCTGTCTGACCTCAGTTGTGTAACACCCTGCACAGATATATATTCTGATGAGCGTGGTGACTGCTGATCCTGTAAGAGATGACATTATTTTGTTCTACATACGAATGGCCACCTGCAATCAGATATTTGACCCCTGGATATACATCATGTGTCAAGTGTCCCAACTAAGGCGAGTAAAAAGTAAATCTAAAACATCGAAACGTTACAATAACACGGCTTCCCCACAGTAACTGCTCACCCCCATCGTAACTTTGGGCTGTGGTTTTCCGGCTACTTCAGCATGTCCTCAGCACCTACCAATAAAACTCATGAATGGATCTGTGGTAACACTGTTTACTTGATACCTTGAAGCTTACAACCATAACCCATAAGCTCAAAGTATCATTGGGAGCATGTTTTGCAGTGCAGCCAGCATCTCATCCTGGTTTTGCTGCTGCTCTGTGCACTTCATTCCATTCCTAATCGGTAAATAAAAACCTCACTTAAATAGTTTCAGCCCTTTGTCAAGTTTGTTTATTGCCCTTGCGCCTGCTTTCATTCCCTGAAACTAACACAGATGGCTTTTCATCAAAAACCTGATAGCTTAACCATCTGCAGACTGTAGTTTTGTTTAGTTACTCAAGCATTTCTTTGAAGCAGAGCTGCAGAAAATCCTACAGATAAGAGTTAAACATCAACCGAACAGCAACCTTGCTACAGTAACTTATCGAGCTTGAAATAGCCTGTTGCCAGTAAGCAAGATCACGAATGCCACCTTCTGTCATCAGAAAACTGTGACTCTGTTTCAGTCTCCGGAGCAACTCTGCCTCTGAGAAAAGTTTGCATAAAACTAAAACTATGGTTTGCACTTCATCTCAACACTTGCATGCAACAGTTTTTTTAACATGATGAAGTGGATTTATGTAGCGGTTTCCTTAACACTGCTAGGGTGTAAACCACACTTGAACAGTTTTTTGTCACTAGCTGAATTTGGAACAGAGACAACAATAAGCCAATTTGTCATTTCTTAAGGAGCTTGTTAGCATGTTTTTCCCCCACAAGAGACTGGTGACCTGATGCTAATAAGGCTACGCCTCACATAAAATGCTGCAGCTTAAGTAAAGCAGGGGGGATAATTGTGTTGCAGCAGCCAGAAGCCTCAGAATGGACATGGCAAAATTAGTCTAGCCATTCCCTCAGTGGACTTAACACGTATGTGTGTGTCTGTGTCTGTGTGTATCTGCACTATTAACCAATTTAATATTTCCCCTCTTGCTCCTTACTTTCTAATCTCTCCTTCCCACTTATTTCAACTGTAATTTGCTGTCTGTTGTAATCTGTGTCTTTTCCCTTTTGCCCCCTCTTTCCTTCGTCCTTACCCCCACTTCTGTCCCTCCACCAACAGGTCTTTATTGCGCAAACGGTGCTGTCCGGAGGTCCCCTCCAGATCAGATACCTGCTGCTATGGGTACGCTTCGCCACCTGGAACCAGATCCTCGATCCCTGGGTATACATCCTGTTTCGAAGGGCAGTTCTCAAGAGAATCTACCCCCGCTTCGACTGGTCTCAGAGCTCCATCATGACCACGTACCCGTCTTTAGGCGAAACCATCCGAAGGTTCACACGCTCTTCAATCGGGAGCGCCCTGAGCCAAGAAGAAACAGGAGAGACAGAGAAATCAAACGTAACAACTCAATCTACACTGAAGCCACCACCTCTTTCTCCGTGATTGCTTGGATTTGATATGTTGCATCAGACTGAGTGTTGCAGTATGTGTTTGACTGTTTCCAAGCTCTGATGAGTTTTGTGTTAACTGTGACCAGGATAAGAAGGAGGATTGCACTGGTAATCGGGAAGGATTGAATTTTGTTATTTTATTGCATACCACTGAAATGTTTAACAGTATTAACAATAACACATAAATTTAGGCATGTGAAAGAGAGAACAGGGTCTGGTTGGACACTTATGGATCACACCTGCAGCCACTCTACAGTGCACTGCAGTCAGCTAAAACAGATTTCAAGCTATCTACATACATTGCTCTGTCTACATGTACTGCTCCATCAAGTGCTTTCATGACATTTGAGTTTTAACAGCTTTTCACAATGGATAAGCACACTTATGGTCATTCAGGTGATAGTTTTGATATGACACTTCATTCTGGCAGGACATTATGCTTTTAAGCTCATTTACACTTTGCTCAGGTGCTCACGAGTGTCATATTAGACACACAAAGAATTATATAACTGTTTTTTAAGGCTCACGATAAGTACTGTTCTTTTGTTGTTCCCTTTCTGAAAGTACCTTTGAAAATATTTAAAGATCTTACCTGTTGAAGATACAGTAACTGTGCAACAGTGGCATCTAACACTCATCCTATTGTCCAAATTGTAGAGATGCTTAAAGGTGAAGATGCTTTGACTAAAATAGAATATAGCTTAGACTGCCCGAGACGTCCTTTATAATCTCCACTCCAAGAGTTTATACAATACCTGACAATGCATGGAGTTTGTCACTGTTTTGATGATGCATGCTACCTAAACCAAACTTTCAAGACCTTGAAATGATCAGTCATTAACTTTTTCAGAATCCCTGGAATGGACCCTCGGGTTCAGTCCTCATGCATGTCATTAATGGGCACATGTTTGGCTGAGGAATAAAACAAAAAGGAAAAGGAAGTGGATGCCAATGAGAATGTCACTGTTTTAGCAAATTAAATTGTGATTATTTACGCAGACCCAGAAAATACAACGTTTATGTGTCAGTGGTAGAACAGTCTTTTCCACTACCAGCTTAAGAAAAATGTAGCAGTATTAATTTGAGATGTATTACACAGCATGAAAGGTCATTGCATAAGTAGCTTGAGTGCCCTGATAAATAAAAAAAACAATGCCTGACATTAGCTATTTAGTGTTACTGATATAAAGATCTGAGAACATGTAACTGTAATTGTAAAATGAAGATTTAAGATTAGCATCCGTGACAGTGTTATGTATATATAATAGATAAGTAATTTTACCACTTTTCTGGTTCCTCACTGTGTCACTGGTGTGGTTATTAATATCCGACTCTCCCATCTCAAACCATCAGATCAACCATATCCAAAAACATACATTTTCTCACATACCACTATTGTTGCTTGCAAAGTGATTTTGCAAATAGCACATGTTCCTGGATCAACATCCCATGTTGAGTCCCTGGACCAACATTGTGACCAACCAATATTATCCTTAATTTTTGTTAGTTAACAATAATTCAAGCCTATTGGCAAGCTTATTCGTTAGCATAGCCTACCTACTTAGCAAGCTAATTGCTAAAATAGTAGCCTATTGGCAAGTTTACTTGTTAGCATAGCCTGCCTCGTTAGCAAGCTAATTGCTAAAATTGTAGCCTATTGGCAAGTTTACTCGTTAGCATAGCCTGCCTGGTTAGCAAGCTAACTGCTAAAATTGTAGCCTATTGGTAAGTTTACTCGTTAGCATAGCCTGCCTCATTAGCAAGCTTACTTGCTGATCCTGCAGTGGCTTGTAAGGATTTTGTTCAGTGTTACTGAGCCTTTTGTTCAACTGTACCAACTTCAATTTTGAAAACTTAGCTCAGAAGAAAGGAATTTTGAAAACAAAAAGATAAAGCACAGGTGCAGCAATGTTGATCCAGGAGCATGTCCTACTTGGCAAAATCACTTTGTGCATCAGTATTTAGCCATGAAGGTAGCTGTATGTTGTAATTGCCAAGATTTTGAGATATTCACCTCTGACTCTGATTTCTGCATTGAAGGTGAAAGGAAGTTAATTTGTGCTGCTCAGACTGATGGAAAATTACATTTAAAACTTTGAACAACATTTCTATAAGTGAGGAAAAAGGTGCAGAAGGTCATTGTAAGTAAGGGGGAAATTGGGTGAACTGACCATTTAAAAAACAGGTTTACTCAGTTGTCTTACTTGACTTTTGACTTCAAGGTGTGTAGCCTACTATAACAGTGCAAGGATTCATTGGGGGATGATTTAGTTGTTGAATAATTCAGTTCAGCCTGATCATTTTAGCAGTGTAATGACAAACATTGTGATGTAGCTATTGTAATATACATTTGCATTATGATATTATAATGAGATTATAATTTATTGTAAAAAAACAAAACAAAAAAAAAACAAAAAACAAAACCTGAAACAGTCATCTTTTGCTCTTCTTGATCACTCAGTCACCCAACTATTCATATTTATCTGTTTTCAACATTGTAATATCAGTCATACCGGTCAAAATATCACTCAGTTAAGCAAATCACTGGCATGGTCATTGATAATAGATGTGTTTTTCTTTAACTCCTGAGCAGCAGCATCCTGTAAAATGAAGTGTAAATGTTGAATGTGCTTTACAGAAATGGCATGTGATTGTACATATAAATAAAGAATTTGCAAAAACACCTTTAAATCTTCTAAATGGGCTTTTCTGTTAAACACACACAGAGAGACAGGCTTAACAACTGTGGTTTCAACTGTTTTACTTAAAATTTAAACATGTGAAATGTGCCATACATTTTCAGGTCTTCACAAAGAGGCGCAGTCATATACAAAGAGATTAAAGACAGCATCACGATCAGAAAAATACTGAGTGAAGTCGAGTCGAGTCAACACATGGTTTGATGTTCCCTTCTTCTTACAGTAAAGATTCTCCAATGCAGAGACAGACAGAGAAAGCAGCATATTGATACTGAAGAATAAAGATTGCAACAAACTGGTCAAGTATTTACATTCTCTTATTGAAACAAACCAGAAACGTTTCCTGTAAGCTTATGGCAAAAGTGGAAGCAAGTGAAAAGTTACTTTGATATTAGTGGGCATGAAGACCTTTTTTTCAGGCAACATCGCAGCAGGGAACTCCAAGGAAATGGTTTACACGCAAACAAGCTAGCTTAATTTGTTTGGGATTTTTTTATCGTGGGAAATATGGGCTTAGTTGCCAGTCACCATCATATGGGAAATTGCAGGACAGTGACATCAGCTGGAGATCGTCCCTTTGACCTTCTTCCACAGATGATCCCATTTCCAGATGACGAATTTGATTAATGTCTTAAAATAGATTTTTTTTTTTTTTTGTAAGTTTAGATCAGTCACTTCCTGAGGACTGAAAATATTTAAATTGGTTATTTCAATAGAGTAAACCAGTTCTATATAAATATAGAAACAGCCTGTGTGAAAACATATTATAACCTAAAGATAATGCGTATAGATCTCTACCCTGTGTAGGTTATTGGTCATGGAGAACTAGACAAATATGTTCTCACCATTCCTCACCTGTTTACCCCAGTTGTCCTTCATCAGAGGGAAAAAGACCAACTGTAGCTTATCTCACTTCCTTAATTCCTAGATGGCTGGCTGATTGTCCACTGTTTTGCAGTTGTGTTTCCTGACACATTGTTTACATATCCTATACACAGTGGTCTATATGTATGGGAAGAGAGCCCTTATAACATTTGATAAACTTTTATCTTTAATTAAAATGGAAGTAAGTATGTATTTATGTGAACCAACACATTTTACTGTCACTTTTTTCTAAACAAGATCATCAGCGACACACAGTTGCGGTTCAGTTCAATTTTTTTTTGTTTTTTAGTCCAAATGCATTTAAGAACTACTGCAAATGTCTGTGTTTTGTGTTTTGTCAAATTGCAGGAAAACATTAATAACGATGATCTGTTTATGGGCAATTTGTTGTCATTTGACTGTTCAAAGGGAAATGGTTGAATTAAATTTGTTAATTGATAATTAATAAGTCCCTTCTATGCATTTTTCCCAGTAGGATGTACCAGGGAACAGAGCTCGCTCTCAATGTTGTGCATATGGTAAATGTCTACATTCTACCATTCTTGACGTCTCCAATAGCTCCCCATACATCAAACAAAAATACATCAGGGAAAGCAAAATCTCCCAGAACGGAGTCCAAGGCCTCGGCAAAGTCATCAGGGTTCTTCTTGTCTTTGCCCGCTTCCACGATGGTGGTTGCTGTGGAGAGGAAGGGACAGGATTAACTACAGCCAAATGCTGGTAGCTTCTGACTGTAGCAAGTATATTTTCTTTCTCTGCAGCCTAAGCATAAACACCAAGCACAGACAGAGTTATTTAGATGTACTATTTTGGTCCTTAGAGTCATGACGTATGCCAATTAATCATGTGATTTACAAGCCAAACCAGTACTTACACAATGATGAATACATTGGTGGTTTGCCAGGATGGGTCTGGGGATTTGGGAACCTCACTGATGTCACTGTGTTTATGAACTGCTGCCACTGATAGTATCGGTTAATATACTCTTGATCATTAATATACTTTGTTGGGACACTCAAATATAGCCTATGTGTGAGTACCATAGACCATAACTTTTAGTATTTACTTAATGTGGAATATTTTTGCATTAGGACTTTAACAAACATGAAACTTAACATAGATTAAAATGGGCACGGCCAACTTCTTTATGCACAGGAGATACCCACATTCAAAATCTCCCATCAAAAACACTGTGTATCTTAATGTTATGTTGATGTTCGAATGACATTGCAAACCAAATCGGTTAATCAGCAGGCAAAATGTAATCCCCACGTTTAACACACTCAGACTATTTAAAGCCCATTTCTGCCAAACACTTTCGGTATGGTATCTTTGGAACCAAAAGTAACCCTTCAGACATGGTACCTAGACCCTAGCATTTCATTAATCATCCGCAGAACAAGGTTGAATGCCGACATTTTCGGAAACAAAATAAAACAGGCTGCAGTGAGAGTCTCTCTCAATGGGATATTTAAAAATAGCAGCTTTGTGCATTTAGTCTTTCTCAGGCAAGCTCAGGGGTTTGGTGTTGCTGGAGCCCGAAATTAATATATATAAATGCTTTTAGATCCACTCATTACTAAAAGTGTATGTCATATAAAAGCTAAAGTGATGGTCAAAGCAGTTGATTGAGTCACGTCATCACCTTATGCACTGAGTAACATTGCGGGTTAACATACCACCTTAAAAGTTGCTGGTAGTCGGCCCGCTGAGTTATTTTTTTACTCCAACTCCAGCTGCTGCAAGAGGCAGCAAAACATCCTTTCATTTTATAGTTACAGTCTACTAATAAAACTCTCCATGGTATGAACAGTGGTCACATGAGCCTCAAAACCAGCCACAGCTCAGCCCTGAGCAGAGTGACTGTCTGCTATTGACCAATCAACGGACTGCAGTGTTCACAGCTCCACCTTTTAGCACCAGATCTGTGTGCTAGGTACCCCAACAGAAGGGGTGACCAAAAATGGGAACAGTACGGAATGGTTCCATTGGTACCATCCACAGCTTTCGCAGTGGTAATCAATACTATCACCGTATGTACATGTGTATCCAGACAACGGGACCTCAAAAAGGGTTTGTATGGCAGCTAGATTTCCATGTGCCTGCAGGTATCTGAGTAAATGAATGGCTTGGATCCCCACTGACACATTACATACAGTATAGCTGAGTGTTGTTGCATTAGGTCACCAACAGACATTTGTTAGCAACGTTGTTTTGTCTCTCTGAACAAACTGTCTATAAGAGTGAATCATATTTTTTCAAGTATTTTTCCCTCCATTGTATTGGAAATAACCTTCCAACCTCAAAAATATTTGGGTCAAAGTATGCAACCAACCAAAGTTCATAGGGTAAATTCCAAGCATAAAACAGGCAGGCAAGCATATTAAAAAATCATAAACCCATTTCAAATGAGGTCCAAACAGCCAAACGTCCATCTGGAAATCAGGCCATTGGCCTTGGAAGTCTGGGAAAGGGCAAAGTTGTATCTGCAATTTTAAGTACGCATGTCATCCAAATTCTTGATTCATCCCAGGACGTTGAGCATTGAGAAGTCTCTCTTCTTTTACTTTAATTCTTTTTTAGTGATGATGCTGCCAATTGATTTTATGTCTGCTTATACCATTGATGCTGAGTGTAGAAAGTATTCTTGACCTTGACAAATGGCAACATCTTGACTCAAGGTCCAACACAAAGCACAGAATGATGAAGAGTCACACAAAATGCATGAACTCCATGATCCAAAAAGCTGAAGGAAAATAAGTTAAAAAAAAATACTAAATTACAGCACATATGAGAATATACATAACAGCTCCCTAGAGATGCATTTCATCATTATAAACTATTTGGGGCAAGTATAAATTCTGAGGAGGAATTTTCCCTTAATCAGGCGCAGGGCTGAAGTTGGCTGGCCTTTCTCAGCATGCCAGAGTAGACAGTGAGTGCGGCAGTTTGCCAGTCTAGTACAGCTCACAGTAAACCCCACTGACTCTCGGATCTCTGTGTGAACATCAGTTCAGCAACAGTTGACATTTGTATATTCAAACATCAACCCAAAGGTGAGGTCTATTTTAAGGCCCCCAAGTGTTACGTGGGTGGTCTTACCCAGCTCCAGATCTCTGATACCCATGTAGCTCTCCAGGAGGTCGTCCACTTTTTTGGTGGCCTGTTCTTCAAACTCGTTCTGCTGGCGGAGCGGAGAGGAAAAATACAGAGGTGTCAGGGAAAATTTAGTTGTGTTCATGCTCTAAATATGGTGATACAAACTCTGTGAGAGCAGAATTGCTCATGCCAAAACATGCAAGAGCCAAATATCTCAGGCTATTGTTCATCACTTATCTTTATGTTATATAGATATAGCAAAGATTTTAGATTAAATCGAGTATTACTGGAAGGTGTTCACCAAGTATTTTATATTTGTGACTTAAAATGTGGACCTTTTTGCTTCCAGACTTTCCCCAAGTGATATGATCTGTGGATTCACATCATAGCAGAAGTGTGGAAAGTAAGTAAGAGACATTGCTCGGGAATAGCACGTACTGTGTGACTGTGTATGTGTGATTGTTAGTTCATGTGTGACCAAAGTCACGTGATTTTTTTTAGTTCAGTTCAGTGTGCGTGTGTGTGTGTGTGTGTGTGTGTATACATGTCATTAACTGAGTACACGATGAAGTTAAGAAGTCATTGTCCAGCAGAGCGTGTGAAACTCACCACTTCCTGAACTGTAGCAGCCCCCTTCGAGCGAAGACGCAGCGTCTCCCTGCCATTCACCATCTTGCCCTCATTAGATTTTGGAGCTCTGGTCCTCATCCCAATCATGTCTAACCACACAATCACACACACACACACACACACACACACACACACACACACACACACGCACGCACACACACAAAAACAAACAGGATGCTAGCCATTAATCAGTTAAAGAGATGTGGGATTTTTATTTATTTCTTTAGCTGTGACATTGTGTCCTTTCACTTTGGATTTTTTTTAAAGATTGAGTTTGTTTGTTTAACCACTGATATCTCTCACTGCTAACTATGGTGTCCCTCTGTCAAGTAGAAACCAAACCCCTTTTAACACAGCACATATTTCCTAGGAAAGAGGAAGAAGCATCGCAGTATGGTTCACATTCCTCTGTCCTGATGTGAACTTCTTGCCTCACAAATGACAAAGCATTCAACTCATTTTAACTAATATATAATTTATAACAGGCATCCTGAGTTTACCTGAGGACACCCAGCCACTGCTGCTAGTTTTAGAGCATGAGATATTGTTTTAATAACCAATACTTGGTGTGTGATGAAATGAGAAATCATTTTTATAGAGGCATGCTGCCTGTGAGCAAAATAAAATCAAATTTCAATGTGTAGTTTGTTGTGGTGTTGTGTCCCATCCACACAGAGAACAGTGTTGAAGCCAACTGTGTATATTCATTATTATTGTGTTTCCAAAGTTCTAGTAAAAGAAGAGTTCTATATGGAGTTTATGTGAATTGTGGATTTCCATTTTCCATTTAATCTTCCATCTGTTCAACTGACAAGCCTCATAACTTTGTGTTAACACTCAAGTTGATATTACAAGAAAATATTGCCACAGCGGGAACTGCCCATTGGTTCGACAGCCCATTGGTCCGACATCCCATTGTTCCGACCATATTAAACTCATTGTTCCGAAGTCCGTTCCGAAATCATCATGATGCCCTGTGGTTAAGGTCTGGTTAGGTTTAGGCACAAAAACCACTTGGTTAGGGTCAGGAAAAGATCATGGTGTGGGTTAAAATGAAAAAGAAAGTGACAAACACATAAGCCGTGAGCCTGCTCCGCCTCAAGCCAGTCACGGTGCACCATACGCCTGCCGCGAGCCGTTCAGCACCGCGGACAGTCAGACTAATGGGATGTCGAACCAATGGGCTGTCGAACCAATGACATGGACCCGCCACAGCATCGTATACTTATTGCTATTGTCATTCTGTTGGTCAGTTGCTTTACTACTTAAATCCAAAATGAAGTATATGAGGAAGAGTCTTACTGACTTTAATGAACCGTTGTCCATTTCTTCTGGTGCCAGCTCAAAGCCTTCACATACAACGAAATATCTCAGCATCTATTACATGGACACAGCTGCCACCATAAAATACTAATTTTTGTTTATGAGTAAAATGTCTTAACAACTATTAAAATGGATCAATAAAATCTGGTACAGACCAAAATTGATAGTCATCCTAGCTCATAGTTATGACATGTTGAATGCTCAACCTAGTTTCTCAAGTAGTTATTTTTAACACACACGCTCCAGGGTCTGCGAAACGATGCACATCTGTTTTCCATATGATGTGTCACTGATCACAAAAGGGAATTGAACTCTTTCCTGAGGGATGTCAGAGGTCAGCATCGGCTGACCTCTGACATCCATGTACAAGGCTGTTGCCGCAGCGGCCCAGGTTCAAGTCCAGCCTGTGGTCTTTTGCTGCATGTCATCCCCCCTCTCTCCCCCTTTTACACTTAACTGTCCTGTCCATTAAAGGCAAAAAATGCCCCAAAAAATATCTTTAAAAAAAAAAAACCTCAGGAAGCGACGGCTGTTTGTCCCTCGATAAGTTTCATTATTTGACCTTGAAATATGACATTGAAATTACTGTATTTCCTCTTTTAAATAAGATAATTTCAATACAGTAGAATAGTGATATCAGACCCAATGCTCAAACATACAGCTCATTGGAATTGAACTTTATGGGCCACTTTCACATCTGCATTTATAATTGAGACTTGCAGTTGTTACTTATGAATTTCTGCCACCTTGGTTACAAACACAGTAAGTTCATGTGCTGTGGCATTGTTTAAAAGTAAAAGTTTAGTTGGAAATAATCATTCACCCAAGTATTAACTCATGCCACCTCTCATGCCTTTATAAATCACAGGTTAAAAAGTTTGTCACAAGGATGATATTTTTTTAACATGTGCAGTTTGACTGTGTGTACAACCGCATTTAAATCGTTGGAGACAATAAAAATATTTTTCCTTTCAATCTGTAATTGCCAATGTGAATTACTCTCACTCTGTGCACCACCTAATATTCTCTCTCTAATATTTCTGACATTTAGGGCCATAATGAAGTCCCAGCTCTGTTACATTCTAATTAGTGTAATAAATCATTTTACACATGAAATGTGATCCATCGTATGAGAATTTGGCTCTCAGCCATTGTGTGTGTGTGTGTGTGTGTGTGTGTGTGTGTGTGTGTGTGTGTGTTACAACAATTATTAAGAGATTTATTACACACCCATGATAATGGTGACTGGCAGGTTTATACAGCGAAATAAGGGGACATGTTTAACTGCTCTGCTTATCACTTCAACCAAATACTAAACTGTGACTCCTGTTTGACTGTACACAAAGCCAATGCATGCCTAAGGACATTTTACCCTGATGTTACCTCCAAAACCAGGTTGTGATTTGATAATATAAACACATCTAAACATCCATGACAACTTAGCAAAGTCAATCTGCAAATGAAGGCCAGTCCAAAGCTCCAGAACATGAAAGAGAGTTTGTGAACCTTGAGTTGAGATTGATTTGTCAACTACTTTGCTATCTTTCAGTAACAACAGTACATGGTGACAATAGAAATACTATTTGTTCACAGGAAATTGGCACTTTGACCATGGATTTGGTTTCCTGTCTGATATGAGGTTGTGGACAGTTGGGCTCCAGCCTAGTCAGCTATATTCACATTATAAGGGGACCTCTGTTGCAAAGCAGATGCAATAAATAAGCCTCTTATTGTACTTTTGACAGGTAAAACACATCTTGGAAGGGAAAAGGGAATAGGGAAAAGGACGCCCTTATGTTTTAACCGAAACAAAAAAAGGTCACAGGTTCAAAGTGCATGAAAAGAGCAGAATTCGGTCATCCGCAGAAGGCAGATATCAGGTGATGTCATCTAATATTTTGTAAAAAATATTAAATAAACTTCTCTTATCATAATTTATCTTTTCCCAGTGTGACTTACAATATAAATATGCAATATAAACACAAAAATAAATACAGCATAAGTCAGAGAAAGAGGCAAAGCCAAGGTTTTGCTAAAAGTTCAAGTCGCTGTAACCCAATGAATTTGTTTATCCATTTTAATTCCTGGCAGATTAATAGCTGAAGTGTGTACGGAGGTGCTGTCCAGGCTCTCTAGCAACAAAGAGAGTACAACAAGTACATGTGGATCAAATATTTACAGTACAGTTTGGCGCTGTCCTCTGTGTGACTGCAAAGCGTATGAAAAGAGAGGCACTATGCTCTCTCTCTCTCTCTCTCTCTCTTTCTGTGTGTGTGTGTGTGTGTGTGTGTGTGTGTGTGTGTGTGTGTGTGTGTGTGTGTGTGACATTAGATGACACATTATTCACACTGTTATAAGGTTGATTGTTTATTTTGGGGACTCTCTTTGGGGGTTAAAGGTAAGTTGAATGTTGGGGTTACAAATGTTGCAGTAACTGGTGAGGTTAGAGTGACCAATTTTAAGTCCATACAATGTTCTGACAAGCACAATACACAGTATAAATGTGTGTGTGTGTGTGTGTGTGTGTGTGTGTGTGTGTGCTCCTGTACCATATTTGTAAGGACATTCTGGACAGGTTTTTAAGGGGTTGAGACATTTTTAGCAGTGGATTTGGAACTGAATCTTCTTACACTATAATGACAAAAACTCTGTCTGTCTGTGCGTGCGTCTGTTCCACGTTTTTCTCCTCACTGACTTGGTCAATCCATGTGAAATCTGGTACAGTGGTAGAGGGTCATGGGAGGATGCGAATGAAGCAATATTACATCAATTGGCCAAAAGAGGGCGCTATAGCAACTGATTGAAATTGCAAACTTTGAATGATCATATCTTATGCCCCGTATGTTGTAGAGACATGAAACTTTGCACAGAGATGCCTCTCCTCATGAGGAACAAATTTGCCTCAAGAACCCATAACTTCTGGTTATATAGATTTTCCGCCATTTTGAATTTTTTGAAAAACACTTAAAATCGATCTCTTCCTAGGAAGTTTGACCGATCTGCATGAAACTCAGTGAACATAATCTAGGGACCAATATCTAAAGTTCCCTCTTGGCAAAAGTTGGAAAACTTACTAAAACTGAGCTTCTATGAGGCAATGAATATTGCGGAGGGCGTGGCTCATCACATAAAGGTGTCTAACATCTCAAAGGTTTCACGGATCACCACGCAACTTTGTAGGCATATGACCACACATAATCTGAGAGGACCCCTCCATTATTGACCCCATCAAACAAAATGGGGGCGCTAGAGAGCTAATTTCTTATCTAGGCCTAACCGCCATATCAGTTTTTACTAAACTTGGTAGATATGTAGAACAGGACGCCTCAAGGTGACTGGAGAAATTTAACTCTAATTGGCAACTGGGTGGCGCTATAACAACAGAAAAATGCTTAAAAACAGCTAAAATGCGACCGATTGCTGTGGCTCCCCCTGTGGCCAAATGTTTGTTTTTTCTTCTAATTTTTGGTATGACTAAGTCATGGTATGGTACGTTGTACATAATCACTGAAACTGTCAGTGTGTCATTCTGTCAGTCAGTCATTCTGTCTGTCCCATGTTTTTCTACTCACTGACGTGGTCAATCTATGTGAAACTGCACATAGGCATTGAGGGTTGGCATAGGCAGAAGGTGACAAAGCTACCAGTGGGTATGGACTTGTTTAAGTTAAAATTAAGGTAGACTCATAGAGGTATAAATTTGTGTGTGTGGAGAGGTGCTTCCAGATTGTTTATGTATTCCTGTAAAAGGTTTGCTTTGCTTTTGTTTCATGTGTTTTATGCCTGGAGTTAAATTGTTAGCTTAAAAAAAAATTTTAACTATTGAAAAGAAGACCCTGTGTTTCTCTGGTGGTTGTGATGTTGTGAAGAATCCCTTAAGTCTTTTTAATTTTGCCTGTACTTGATTGAAAATGAAAACTTATTTCAGTTGCTCATTTTAAGGAGTTGATTTCCAAAGCACTATTACCAATGTTCTATTTCTCTGTAATAATTACAGTCACTCTGTAAACAAGAGCTGCATTTACTTACAACCAAAGACATTTATTTTGTTTCTGTGTTTTGCTTCAAGTTTTTCCAGAGTTTGAATTGATTTATCCTTGCAGAGCCATTTTAAATCATCTACTGTCACACAAAATCCTTTGGGCCGAGGCCCTTGGGCAGTGATTAACCACTGCCGTAATACTGCTCAATTAATTGTAGCTGCTAAGTTTGAGCACTTTTCCAGGCTCACTGGCAGACAGCCTAGTACTCTCTAAAGTGTTCCTGTCTCTGTTTTCTGTTTGGATCGTGAGATATGAAAACGTACCAGAGAAAGCTGAAATCAATCAAACACTCGGGCCAACTGTGGCTAAGAGAGGCTCCCTGAGGAATCAGCTTGGTGCTTTACCTTGCATGGTCGTTCCCATCATAAAAAATATACCCTAGGGGCAGCTTTTGCCACCTGGGATATTAATAGTCAGTGTTATGAATCCCAGCCAACACACACCTTTGCTTCCTGCATGTGCTGAGACCTAACAGTAACAATGAAATGTTTGTTTTTCCATGATCTTTATTCCAGTGCCTGCACTTCCTGGTTGTCAGCGCCTCTGCTCTGCTGGTTTTTATCCTGTCGTTTAATCAGAAATGGATTTATACCACACAATATCACTGATTAGCAGACAAGGACAGTGATATTTTTAGTTCAAATATTTGTAAAGACTACTGAGCATTAATCGTACAGTCCCCAGTCACAGAGAAATATTTTCCACTCACCAAAGGCCTTCTTGGGCCCCACCAGGCGGAGAGTGAAGGGTATGCCTCTTGCTTGCTCTTTCAGCATCTTAGCCACCTCGTAGTGTCGACAGCCTACAATGCTCTGGTCGTTGATGGCCTCAATGTGGTCACCAACACATACCGTCTTCAGCCGGTCTATGGTGCTGCCCTCCTTTATCCTCTGAAAGAAACACATTTAACATTTTTCACCTGCTTAGATTCCCAAATAGATTTAAATTGAAATGACAGACAAGGCTCAGCTTGTTAAACCCTGCCACTTGTTCACCTTGATGAAAGCATATCCGGCTCCATTGTCTGTGATAGTGAGGCCCAACGCGTCTTCTGTCTTTGTCACCTCCACCTCCTTGGTCTCCCCTCTGACGTGAGCGAAGATGAAGTCTTCCAGTCCAATCTGTCCCCCCAGCAGCTTCTGCATGTCCACTTTGTGAGAGTTGAGGGTGCAGAACAGGATCTAAGGGAAGATATGGACCAGAAAGTAGCTCATTCATGGTACTCTATATATTTACCATGTAAATCTTCAGGCTGCAAAGACACTGCTTCTCATTTGTGTGTGTTGTAGGCCAGATTTTCATGTGATGGCCAGCACAGTGAGTGAGGGAGGGCTGGGGCCTGTCCAAGCCGGGGTCTAGCTCCCTAAGTATCCACTCTTATTGCATGGTTGAGTGTTGTTTTGCTGTTTTCACCTTGCACTTTATCTTACATTTTGTGTGTCTCTGTGTTCGTGTGTATGTAACCATGCTCCTTTTTTTGCATTGGCCTGAATGGGTCTTAACCCTAAATCCCCCCCGGCTTGGTGGACAGCAACTCCACCCACTGACTAATAGTTCTTAACATACACTCAGCTTTATGCAAAGCTCGCTCCTTTACCCGTACTGGTCCACCCATTAAAAAATCTCGATCTGACAATCTCTTTTGTTGTACTACCTTCAGCCTCATTAGTAAACAAATGAAGGAAATCATAGCTAGACACTGGCATATACTATCTGCTGACGATGTGGGAAGAAGTCTGTTTTCTAATCTGCCTCTTTTTGTTCACTCCAGAAGCCACAACATCCGCGATATGCCGGTACATGCAGATTCTTTTCATACTGGACAAGGAGGAAGCATTGACGAAAACCCACTGGCTTCTTTCCTTGTTGTCACTGCACTTCTTTTCAAAACCACAAGAAGGCTAATTCTTTTGTTAGCCACACCGCTAAAAACAATACAAAATTTAGAAATTCATTACTTGTCGCTCTACTAATGTTATTTATCTGCTGTCATGTCCGTGTGGCCTACAATATATAGGTATCCACCAACTCAGAACCAGAATCAGCGAACATGGGTGCTTCATCCACAGAGGTGATCCTAAATCCCCTGTAGCTAGACATTTCCAGGAAGCTAAACATCCAGCTACTGAACTTAGATTCTGCAGCATTGATATAGGGAATCCCAGCCATAGACACACAAACCTTGAAACAAAATTTCTTCAGTCTGAAAGCAGATGGATTTTTCTCCTTAAAACTGAACAGCCTCTAGGCCTTAATGAAACACTTAATTTGTCTTGTTTTCTGTAGGTGGCCCTTTTCCATCTCAATCTGCATGTGCCAGCATGGATCTCCTGTACCTATGTAGATGGTTTTTATTCACACACATGGTTTAGTGATAGTATTATTGTTGCTGTACATATCTTCTTTCCATATATATACATTTGAATATCTCTGTTGTAGGGTCTCTTTATTACCAAGAACTGTATAATCATCACTTTTGTGACACTGCTTCTGAATATAGTAGTTGTACTCACAAATATGTCACATCTCGTTAATCAATATCAGCTTCAGCTGCTAGATTGGCCACACCTGGTAGGGCCTGCCTGTCTTTGACGCCGTTTACACGTTGCCAGCTATTTTCATAAACGGACATTTCACCGTCTCTGTTTTCAAAAAGATCTTCGTTTACACTTACCCGTGTATATATACACAAGAGCATGCCAAACCTGTAGGTTTATCTCAGTTTACATGCAAACGTGCAGCCGGAGTTTTCCAAAATCTCCACTCTGGCCGGAGTTTTTAGAAAGACTCGTTTTCAGAGGAGAAATCTCCGTTTGCGTGTAAACGAAGGGCACAAACGAAGGAAGATGTCTCCGTTTATCAAAATCACCATGTACGTGTAAATGGCCTCTTTATCTCTGTTGGAAAACACATGTCAGTAGCACTTACGATAGTCTAGGAGGCCGTTTACACGTACACGGTGATTTTGATAAACGGAGACATCTTCCTTCGTTTGTCCCCTTCGTTTACACACAAACGGAGATTTCTCCTATGAAAACAAGTCTTTCTAAAAACTCAGAATGGAGATTTTGGAAAACTCCGGTTGCACGTTTGCATGTAAACTGAGATAAACGGAGTTATAGGCAGCCGACGTCACAGTATGCGCCCTAACTTGCGCCTGTGTCAAAAGTGCGACCTATGTTGCTATGGTGACAATGGATACATGGAAGGCTTGAGCTTCTCATTACACTGCCACCTACAGGTTTGGCGTGCTCTTGTGTACATATACACGGGTAAGTGTAAACGAAGATCTTTTTGAAAACGGAGACAGTGAAATGTCCGTTTATGAAAATAGCCGGCAACGTGGAAACCGCCTCTAGGACTGAAACGTTTGCTTGCTGCCTCTTTTGCACTTTTTTTTTTTTTTTTAGCACTTTTTTGTTTTTTACACTTATATATTAATTAAAGTTTTGGACTTCTTTATATTGATCTCAGCCTGTGGACTCTTTATGTGGCCTTTTCCAGCCCATTTCTTTGGTGTGTGGGTTACTCTTTTGTGGTTCCCCTCACCTCTTAACATACACAGCCATTTTTTTGTTTGTTTGTTCTTTGTTTTTAGTATATATAATTAATAAACATTATTGTCACTTTTTGGAAACCTTGTTTCTGCTATTCCTTTGTGTCAAATCTGTAAAAATGACTGTGGCCCCTTAATCTTTGATAGCGCACATTTCAGTTATAAAAAAGTAAACTGTTTTACCTTTTAAAAAATGTTAGTAACATTGCCCAAGAATTAGTGAGAACTTCAAGTGGATGCAGTTGTTTATGTACTGCTTGATCGTCCTTATAAATTACTTTTTTAAAAAATGAATGAGTTATGTTTTGAAAAACAACAATAATTGCCTACCTATTCCCTACAATAAATGTGATTGTAGTTTCTCTGGCATTTCCTGGTGTTTTATTTTTTACCTCCTGTTTTATTACAAAGCCAAATGGAGCCCATAAGAATTCCTTTAGTTGTGCTGTATAGATGTTAACCAGCAGAGGGCAGCAGAGTCACACTTTGATTTTGCTCTTGGCCATTTTGTGTTGAGTTATGAATGTGGCAACTCATTCAGAGCATTTGTATATTTCAGTGTTAACAATAGAGTCAGTCACAGCACTCTTTGATTTGGATATATGATTGCATGTTTCTGTTTGTTTTAGGAGTTCTCTGCCAAAATCATGGTTGTTTTCGAAGGTTAGTGGTTGAATTATTGATTGAAAGTCGAGAGGTCATCAGATATGACTTAATCTGTGTATGTGTCAGAATAATTGTGGTTTAAAAACCAGCACTGGCACATTTTATATTGCCGGACTAAACACGTGACTCTCTGATAACATCTCCAGCCCACACTTTTTATAGTTGCTTTTATAGTTCAGAACAGTAATTGCCTTGTTTTGGGAATAGCTTTCATTTTTGCGGAAGTCTTTTTGTTGTCTATTCTGAAACCCAAGGTTAAAGTTCAAGTTTGACTATAATAAACCTAAAATCCATAGCGGAAAGATAACCCAGGTGAACTTTTCTCGTACTTGGAACAGTTCCTGTAAGATATTGCTCATCATAGTTGTCTTGGTGGGCGGAACAGTCTGACTGTAGTCCAAGGTCATCTTTGGCATCTAGCTGTACTGTAACTTTATGCTGCTGCTGTTCAGTCCACGGGAGGTCAAGGAAACTGATGTACTTCTCACTATCACCGACTAATTGCTTGATGTTTTCCATAGAAAGTCTTGTGACTTGAATATTGGCTGCAGTTCAAGGTCCTGATATACGGCTATTAAATCAGCTATAATTTGAATAATGCCTCATAAAACATTTAATTTAATGTCTTAAAGCATTTAAGACCAGAAAAGGTGCGTGTTTATTGATTATCCTAGTCTTCTGCATTAGAATTAGAGACAGTCTACACTGACAAAAACTCAAACGTCTCAAGGTTTGAAAGATTCATCTTTACCATTTATCATTATGTATATGTTACAATGTCAGACTCAAGCCCTTGCATTACTTGTTATTATTGGTCATCAATCTGACCGTTACCTAAATTGTTTATTCCTTCCAGACCACTGGAGATTATCCCAGTACATACTTGGCAGAGTATAGCCCGAACAGGCCGCCAAGTTACCGCATGGCTTACATAAGTATATAAGAAGACAAACACATTCACAGGAATTTAGAGTGTCTCATTCTGTTAGTACGAAAATGTCTGAGTTACAACATAGCATGCAGACAGCAGTGAGTGCAGATACAGAGGATCCTGTTGCTGTGAGGAAATAGCTAGAGCTAACAATATGAAATGAAAAAAATGTGGTGTGTTATCCTGTGTTATTGAACATAAGTTGACAGCGTCTTTCTAAAAAAGATATTTAACATTTAAACATTGGATCTTATGTAACTTAACAGGCCAAAATATAAGACACAACCAAGGCTGGGTGTCGCCTGATAAGATCATCAAGGTTAGCTCTCCCACATCGGTCTATATCCCTTCATCTCCGGTCATTCGTTTCCAACAGGTAGTGATACACTGATAGGGAGAGCCTTCATGGTGGCCTTCATAACGCTACTGATAAGTATTAGATAAGGCCAATGTGTAATATTTATTGCTGCCTTACCATAATATACAGGAGAAGCATGCAGAACAGCTGCATACTGTACATGACCACAATTATCCTGACTTATACTGAACCCCAAATTGCTCCCGATGGCTGTTCCATCAGTGTTACTGAGTAGCAAGTGGCACCATGTATGATAGCCTCAGCCACCAGTGTGTGTGAACGTGTGTGTGAATGTGTGAGCGTGACATGTAGTGTAAAAGTTTGTGGTCGGAAGGCTAGAAAGGCACGATACAAGTGCAGTCCAGTTACCATTTTACCATTTACTTTTGCATCCACTTCCAGCAGCTCTGAATAAAAGTCACGTTTGAAATACAAAAATAAAGTGTAGACTTTGATATTTGATTTCTTTGCCATCTGCCTGAGACAGCCTGTGGCCTTGGCTGTGCTGAGCATTGAGAGCAGTATCAGGCTGCAGTGTGGTTTGGCCAGCCCTGACCTACTAAAGGTTTAGTGACTAGACTTCTTTTCAAGGATTCTGGCCTTGTGCAGCTGCCTGCTGTAACCTGACTTCAGACCACACCTTTGGTCCCCTACAGTGCTTTGAATCTTGCTTTGTTTAGTCCCACAGTGTTGGATAACTATTTTGGAAATAGGGATTGCCTGAAATCTATTTTTGAATGTCTCTAAATCAGAAAATTCAGCCACTTTTTACAGCTTAATCAATGCTGTATTAAGATATTTATGGTATACTTCTTGGGGTTTTTGAAATGGGAACTCTATTTTTACACACACAGTCAGTTTACCAGTCATGTGGAGTTATAGTCAGTCTATGGAAACAGCTTTTTTAATGTATTTTGGCTTTGGAGAAGCTTTGTTTAGTCTGAGGAAATAACCCTTGTGATGACATCAGGGGATTATCTTGGATTGGGCTTGGGAGTGACAACATTACAAAAGGAAGCTTATATTTCAAACTGAGTTTAAAAGATGTGGGTACTCACAAGGAATAAAGAGTCTCATGGAAAGTGTCTAATGTTTGCATTATGGGAAACGTAGGATCCCGTGTTTAAATCTAAATCTAAATCTCTGGATTTGATTATTTCCAATGAAACAGGCAAATTAAGTACGGTAATTGTTGTTACCACAGGATAGGATTTGGAGGATATTTGCTCCAACGTAACTGAGCACTTGTTGTTGTTTTTTTTACCCTACTTTGTTATCTGAATGACTTTCAAAAATGTTCATCACCTGGTTTTGTTTTGCAATAAAGTCACTACCACTTCTATTGGTGTTTGCTGACAACACAACATCATCTGTTTATTTGTTTCCATTATTGATCCTGGTCAAGGCGCAGGCGAGTACAAAGTCTGGCAGACAGTACTGCGGCCAAATGATCTTCAATAGTGCATCATGGAAAATAGCCTAGAATGGAAACCTAATACCTATTTGCAGCTGGCCTGCCTGAGCAGAATTGCAAGAAAGAAATAACACCATTTTTTAATCTTGATCATTTCTCATAAAACTGGAAATGTCACAATTTAGCTAAATCATGTTGACACGCAAAGCTGAGTTTGATTTGTACCTCTGAGGGGGAGATGTTGAACACTTCAGCGATCTTGGCGTACAGCTCCTTGACATTGGTGAATCCATGGATGCGGCCTGTGGGACTCCCGTGAGCCAGCTGGGTGTGGAAGATGAGCCGAGGTCTGGGGTATTCTGGTGGCCCTGGTGGTGGCGGTGAGGGAGGAGGAAGCGGCGGTGCTGTGGGCTCCACACAACTCTGATTCTGGTGCTGGGCCTTCTGCTCCTCCATGGCCTCAGAGTCCTGTGGGCTCATAGCCTCCCCGTTCTGCATCGGGCCCCAGCTCAGGTACGGTGCTCCTCTAGGAGCCCTGATGGTGCACTGCTCTGGCAAAAAGGGAAATTCTGTCCTTCCCCCCGCTTAGCCGACCAACCACCCAACCAAATAGCCACCGAGAGCTTTGGGGTGAGGAGAGCAGATAAATAAGTGATGAGAGTCGCCTGGTAACAGTAGCTGGAGGAGGCCAGCCAGACCCTGCTGGGTTGAAACCCAACACCCTCTGAGCTGAGGACTGTATGTGTTACACCTGAGCCTCTGGCAGCTCACGCATAGAGAACACAAACAAAACATACCAGGTACAGGTTTCTTCATGCACATGACACGCTTAAGCTCTAATCCCCCCATATCAGTCTGGGTGCAAGACAAACATGACCCCGAAAATGTGAACATCCCTCTGAAGTGTGAAAATGCCCAGCATACCTGCAAAATGTTTTCCAAAGTGGGCCGCTCGAACATTTGCCACAGACAATGTCCCAGTGTTACAGGTAAGATGATATCAGAGGGTAAGGAGTGAGGTGCTCCCCCCTTCACTGGCCTCATTGAATGAAATTGGCTGTTGCTGAGGTGAATCCTTGGTGATGCACTGACCTTTTTGACCCAACAGACAGACCATACAGAAGATGACAGTTAAAGCCACTAAACAGATGTTTAATCCATGTTGGTATGTTGTGCTTCTTGTACTGACAAGGTTTTTAGATATCAGTTTCCAACGTTACTGTACCAAAATGTGTGTACACATGACAGGAAAGCCCTAAAATAATAGATATATTATTATTATTATTAAGCTCCTAGAACTGAATTTGATATAATTGTGCCTTAAACAATTATGAAAGGTAAGCATGTTTTGAGAAATGATGGACTATCTTGACTCGAAACAAAATGCCTGTTATACGTGTGACAAATTATGGAAATAATGCTAAGATACGGTAAAATGTATGATGAGACACACATTTTTTTACATCTTAAATCTCAGAAAGATGGATTGAAACACATAAACACTAACGAGCCATGCATTCCTGTTTTGTTCTGCCATGATGGTCCGATGGTCTGATGGCCTTAACAATTTTATCTGTCACACTTTGTCCCATGTGATGCCTTACTCATGTGCAAATCCAGGAAGCTGTCATGCCATGACACAAAAAGCTATCTATCCCCGTTTAGCTCTGGAAATTCCACAAAAATCACATTTTAAAACGCCAGCTGGGAATGTGTTGGCATACCATTGTGATTCCCCTCAGACAAAGATTCTTTCAGGCAGGATGTACGGTATGTACGAAAAGACGGTCTGAGATGCTTAAATAGATGACTGATTGAAATGTCTGAAGTTATATAACATATAACATACACACATTCATCTCCTGTCTCTCAGTATTACATGAGTAATACTGCCATATATTGGGCTTTATTTAGAAACACACTTTTCTTTTTGATATGTGTACTCTGTTTAAGTGTAACATCAAGCCAAACATTTACATTCAGTCATTGTACAGTGGGGATTCAGCCTGTGATGTACTTTTATTTTACTGCTTCATAAGCATCCCTGCACACCTGTTCTATAATGTGCAGGACTGCAGCTCTCTGTGCGTCACAGCCTCGTTTTTCGAGGCCAAGGTCTTGCTATAGCCTCCCAAGGTCAGAGTGTTTACACCAGCAGCTGATAATAAGGATCTCACTGACAAAACATTCCTTCTGCAACAGATAATGGATAGGTAGTCCTCCAAGCAGAGGGCATCTCACTTTCTCTTCTTGTAGAGACATACGTGACAGCTTCTGTCTAGCTTTTCTAAAGCAAACAGATGTCTCACTTAGGCAACATCAGAGATAACAGACTGACTCAGGTTTCCCAGATTTGTAACTGGCAACACAAATACAAACATTTTGTTGGAAATGAGCTTTTATTGTGTTTGCTAAACAGGAGAGGACCTTCGTTTAAAGGTCCAGTGTGAAGGATTCAGGGGCATCTATTGGCAAAGATGGTGATCAGAAACTGTTTTCATTTGTTTAAAATCACCTGAAAATATGAATAATTGTGTTTTCGTTACCTTAAAATTAGCTGTTTATATCAAAGGGTTCGGGTGCGCTTTGATAGAGTCTGCCATGTTGTTCTACAGTAGCCCAGAACGGACAAATCAGACACTGGCTTTAAATTAGACCATTTGCATTTCTGTGTTTTCTTATCGGCCATCATAGTTGTCCTACATACACGGTTGGCTTTGGAAAATTGCGTATTTCTTGTTACTGTCCAGTTCAAGAGGCCAGCTAGCCTACTAGGTATTGCATTAAGTCATCATAATTTGAACCTGTACTAAAATAAAATATGTGCTTGCTTTTTTCCTGTGGATGCACGCAATTAACGTTAGGTGGTGCTCCCAGTCCCAAGCACAATGAAGCTGAGGGACAGACTAACCCCAGTCATGATGAAGAGCCTACTATGCATTGCATTGTAGCCAGAGGAAAATCTTTTTAGTAGTACTAAGTGGGATTTTTTTGTTGTAGTAATAAGTTGACTAAAAGTTGACTATAGGGCCTATTGCCCAATTTATACCTCCTTAGTTCATGGCTGTGAGCCATGGAGATATAAATTGGGCTTAATGTAATACAAGAGCAGGGCTGGGCAGGGCAGACAATTACTGATGTCTTTGTATTATAATTAGTCAGTGCATTTGTGTAGTGTGTACAAGCATATAGAGGATCATAGGTAGAAACGTGTGGGCCAGTGCATGGGCCAGTGTGTAGGCTGGTGCGTCTGAATGTCCCGGGCTGAATTTGTGTCCCAGTCTGCCCCTGCTTGGCACATGGGAGAAGTTTCAGTTCTGCAACCTCACCACTAGATGCCACTAAATCCTACACACTGGATCTTTAAAGGCGCATTGTTTCAGATTTAGGGGGATTTAATGGCATCTAACATTGAGGATTGCAGTAAAACTTCTCCCAGTTAGAATTCTTCCACTGTTCGTTGTTCAGGTTTTGATACTGCTAACTGATAAAAACACTGAAAACACTGAATAAAGCAGTTTCATGTTTTAAAAAACTGTTTTTACGACGATGCTACCTATAACTATGGTGGCTGATAGAAAAACGCAAAAACATGAAAACGTGAATGGCCACATCGAGAGCCAGAGTTTAGTCTATCCATTTTGAGCTACTACAGAAAAATGGCAGCGCAATATAGCTGACTGTGTGGACAAGGACCTGCTCCACAGATATAAAAGGATTATGAAAACACAACAATTCTTATTTTGAACTGATTATACACTAAAGAAAAATCCTTATTATATTATATTCCCTTGTCAGTTGTGGCTGTTGCCCACTTTGGAAGGATTTCCACCCAGCAAGATCGTAACATGAACATTTTCATTGTTCACTGGCTCAGAAAGGAGCAAACGAATCAAATCAAGAAGTTGATGTAGCTTCCAGTTATCCCTCAAAGCCCTATTCTTCATTTGAAATGTATTTTCACTCACACACCAACACTGCACAAAAGTTGCACCCTTCTTCTTATGTCATTTGCAACTACTGCTTCGTTACAAGTTAAGGCAAAGACTTTGCTTGTAAATTTTACAACTGAAAGAACTAAAACTTTGTAGTGACAACTCAAAAACTCCAAATGCAAACAATAATGAAACATGCAGGATTCATAACAGCAGCCTGTCAATGCTTCCTTTATCTACAGTGGTTATATATTACAGAGAAGTACAAACGAATGTAATAAAAGCCAGTAATAAAAGCTGCTAAAACATTTCTTTTGTTTGCAAAAGCATATTCTAAATACACCCTTCTTATGTGACTCTCAGCTGATTGGCTGTGAACAGATGGCGTGTCATTTACAAATATTGACTACATCAAGGGTGAATAATTCATGCTTCATTACTCAGACTGTTAATATTAGCAAAATGTGTGGATCAAAGACATTTACAGTGACATATACTTTCTTTTATTCTATTTCATTTCTTTTTTTTTATCTGGGCTTTTTTGATGCTTGGATCATTCAGCAATGACTGTCTGTGGTGCTGAATGTGAATTCCATGTCACTTTCACATCTCACTGACACACAGGGCCTCAAGGTCAGGATATTGCATTGTTCATATTCTCGAACAAAACACCTCAAACTAACTGACACACTTTGAAGCTGGGGCTTTTGTCAGTCGTACATCTTTGCGTACTTCCCCACTTTGCTCAATTATCTGTCCAGCTTTGATGAATCAACATAGGGATGCCTGAAATTGCCTACGCTGCATCTACACCCCCTTATTACATCACGTACTTCCTTATGAAGCGTGATTTCCTTCTCTTTATCTGCTCAGTTCCTGGCGGGGAAGACGGAAGGGAAGAGCGTGGGCTGGCTGGTGTAGGCCAGATTGTATGAGTAGGTGGGTGGTGTGTCTGCTCTGTCATGAGGCGATACATTGCCTCTGCTGTTCCTGGTGGCACGGCTGCACCTGAGCTGTCTTTTCAGGGTAAAAAAGGCTTTCACTTCTAAGATTTGTGTGAATTTCTCAAGCTGACTGATGTTTTTTTTTTTTTTTTATAAATGTTCAAGGTCTCCATCAATAGAGTTGTGAAATACTCTTGAGAAAGCTGTGCTGTAATTGGAGCAAATCGTGTTTCAGTGGGAACCCACTGATTTGTCATGATGTGACGTATCGGTGACATCAAGACAAAGACTGAGACAGTTATTGGAATTGACTAACAAGTCTCTTTTCTTAATAATCTAATTTCTAAAATATCAAAAAGCAATAATATTCAAGACACACATTCAAAGAAATTGATATTAAAGGTTGTAAAATGTTGTCAGCCAATACAGAAACTCTTCAACTACAATTCAGTTTTAACACTAACCATAATAGGACATATTTTCCACCAGCAATGCCATGATCTATGTCATGTAGTCTTGTTTTTATTTTTTGTACAGGATCTCCTCTCACATGTAGGTCAATGTTTAGGGTCAGCTACAGAAAACCCTTGCACAACTTGCTGAAGGACACGTCAAATAATTGCTCTAACAGGAAGCTCAAACCCAGGCTTTTACGTAAAAACATTGTCTAAGAAAACACCACCCCTCTGGAGCATATTTCCCTGTTTTTAAATACATAAGGCAGGCACAAGTAACACACAGTCATCCAGTGTGACTACAATGTGACTTAGTTGATGATTTAAGCTTTGGCTTTGTGGCCCTGGTCTGCTGATTGTACAGTAGGTGTGTGATTTCACCATTGGTGCTGCTATTGTTGCCTTTTTCTCCAGTAAAAGGGGGGAGGGGGTGAGAGACTTGGCCTTTCATTAGTTGCCCGCACACTGAGGGGCCAAAATGAAGTGTTTCATGCTGTGGCACTAGAATAAAAGCCACCAACTGAGCAGCTGACTGGCCTTCTGAGTCACTGGCCTCCACTTCCCTTCACAAGAGCAGGGATAAATGCTAATTGGTTCCCTGGCTCATTATGATTCATGAGATTAGAGTAATTTCACTTTTTAACTTTATGGGTGCTGCCAGCTTTTGTAGTCCATCAAAATACTCTGTGCTTGTTCTGAAATATCACAATTTAGCCTAAAAGTCTAAATGTAGGCCTAATATTAATTAATCAGAAATAGCTGACAACCGATGTAAACCTTATTCAGATGATGATGTGTTTTGTTTTCTGTTACTGTTATCAATATTAGCATGCAGCAGTATATTTTGGGGATAGATTTATTGTCATTCAATACAATTTATGTTTGTGTATGTATAGATGAATGTAAAACAGCCCCACCCTGGTGTACCAGTGCAGTTATATATTTTATGTCAGATTAAATATAGTGTAGTGTGGCAAATAAAACACTGTTGTTGTGTATTCTCCGAGGTATTTGCACGTGAAATGTTGAAATCACATGTAAATGATTAGTTAAAAGGACTGGACCAGCACAATAATAATACATGCCCTACGTGTTAGATGTCTCAAGAATGGGAGTTCCCGACTTCCATATATGGTAAACGGGGGGCCGGTGAAATCCAGCTGCGTCATTCTGATTGGCTAAGCGGTCTGATATGACCATTTTTTCACAACTCGTCGTCGACGCTGATTGGTCGGCTGACTTGGTCCGATTTAGGCTCATTATCTTAATCAGCCGTGGATGGAGTGAGAAGGGGAAAAAAAAAACAGAAGTCAAACAAGAACGGTGGAGTCTGGCGTGGAGCGTCGTTTCTACACGAACCGGCGACCACTGGCTGAGGGAAGAATGCTTGAAAACAAGAGAGAGAGGTTGAAAACCTTCCTCCGGAAGATCGACGAGAAGGCAATCGTTAGAATCAAGCACTTCATGAAAGAGAGGTGAGTGCAGTGAACGCGGCTCGCGCTGAACCGCTATCTGCCGGGTGAGCAGCATCAACAGGGTGGATGCTAACGGTTAGCATTTCTTTGATGACAACAACCTGCTCGACAAAACTGGATTGTTTCGTCTCTTGTCAATGTTACTTTTTAACACAACACCAGGAGACGTATTACTGGGGACTGACTTTAAATGAAATGTACGTAAGGGGAGAATACGTCTTTAAGCTAGTGGGTAGATAATGCTAGCAGATTAGCATCCGCCTTGTTGAGGATGTGTTGGCATTTCAGTTATCTTTAGCTAACGTTAGTGACACATTCACTTTCACTTACTGGCACTATAACGAAACAGAAAAATAGTAACGGTTGGTTTTGAGTCAAAATACACTTGGTAGCGTCTTTACAATGCTAGTCTACATTAGCACAATCAGTACTGGAGGCTCCATAGTGGGGTTTACCATATGCTTAGCATTACGTTTTTGGCTTAGTCAACATTAGTCATTGATTGAGCTGTTGGTGACTTAAGCACCTGCCACCATTGATGTAGCGTGTTTAAAGGCAGGCTTGGAAAACCCAGAGTAAAATGCTTGTTATTGGTAAAATTTAAATACTTGGTAGCACAATGTTGTTGTCATTTATCTGGGAAGTATTCTCACGGTTTTAGTTTAATTGGTAACCATTTGTTTCTTTTGTCATTGAGTCATTTCCAAGAACACAATGATTGACCCACATTATCCCTGTAAATAGGTGTTACGCCTGTGTTGTTTATGTCTAGTAGCTGGCTAATCTAATCCAGGCAGTGTAAATAAACAGCATTATAATGGTAGAGTGGAATAAAGGGAAGCTAGTCCAGATCTGGTCGGTTCTTAATCTCGCCCAGGCCTCCTGCTCAGAAATCATGACTTCATCCGATGGCCTATGTGGGTCAGATTGGCATCACTTTTGTGTCCCTCTGTCATGGATGATCCAGGCCCGTTGAGATTCACAGCAGACCAGCCTGGCAGAGGTGCGTTTATGCACATCCAAATTCACTGCTACACTCTTTTAAACTTGCACACACATATTGTGTTACCCCCAGGGAAGCGCACACGCGTGCCTGTCACACTAGGGACATACAAGTCTATGTTTTCCCAGAAAAGCCTATTTTTAGCTCCCATGAGTTGACCACAGGTGGTACATGGTGTTATATAAATGCTCCCTGTATCTCACTGTTAGCACTCCTTGTCCTCTGAGCTTTGCCTTTCACTTTTCTCCCCATAGATAGCCATTTGCTGCAGAGCCGGGCCAATCAGACGTGGCCTGCTGCTTATCAGCATAGCTATGATGTGTCTGTAGTATGGTATACGGGGTGATTATCTGTTACCACAACACACACACACACACACACACACACACACACACACATATGCAGCATTGTGTTGTGGCAGTGTCAGGCTGCAATAAGCCAGGGCTCGGACCAAGCTAATGCAGCATCCACACTCATTTAATCTCCCCTATTTTCTACACAGTTTTCTTTTTCTTTCTATGTGTAAATGTTGCTATATGAAGATTAGCCAAGTAATTTAAAGGAAAAAGAAAATGAGTAGATGCAGTAACACTGAGCACCTACTTGCTAGCTTTTAATTCACTCAGCATACAGGTTTGCAATGCACACATCCTCAAAAATATGACCAGCCTTGTTTCAATAGGGAAGAATCTATTGCTGCAAAGTTTGTTTAGATGAGGGAGCCTGGAATAGGCTGGGTGTGGCAGCTTTGCAGGCGTTTTGTTGGCTCCAGGAAGATGCTCCCAGGACAGAGCTTCCTTGCTGCTGTGGGCAGCGGAGACTGCGTAGGTCTAAATTATGAGATGTGCTGCAGGCGCAGAGGAAAAGCTCAAGTTAGATGGAAACCACATCTGCAGAAGGGTTTATCGCTAAATGAGGGGTTGCATACTAACCAGCTGGTCACGGTTGAAGTTATGTGTTGCCTCTGTCAAGCTAATGCTAATGACCACTCCTCTGCCCTTGTCACAGAGCCAAGGAAAAGGCTATATTCTTCTTGGCTTACTCACCTTTTGGTTCTCACAGTAGCCTGGTGAATTCCACTTAAAGTAGATGTCACAGCACAGGTCAGTCTAATTTCAGACACATGAGGCTTATCTAAAAGCTTGGTGTTGTGCTCAGCTTTGATCGCTGGGATAACATTTGGTATGGTACTTTGCAGACAGAATACCCTTTCGTTGGTCATGAAAGACTGTGCAAGTCAGCTTTTTTTAAATACTATCTTGATTTTAAGTTAGACCCCATCCTTTTGAAAGTGGGAACACTGCCTTGGCATCACCATGTCAAGGTGAGCTGTTCGTAGAAGGCTGGAGTAAATGTAGAGAGAGCAGCCAGGTGTACTCATGGTCAGACGGAATTCAGCAGGGAGTTACTTATCAACGAAATCAACTGCTGTAGACTTCCTACATACACTTTTCCCTCCATGATACATCGATGAACCCTCCTACACTGTGATTCAAGATATCTAGAATTTTTGAGATGGACAGTTTTGCACATTAAAACTGGGTTGTAGCAGGTTTTGGGGTGTACAAGTGGGACTCGAAATGGCTTTGGCACATGTAATGTTTTGGATATGATAATTTACCTTGACAACTTGGTCCTCTAAGCAGCTGAGTTCAACAAAATTCTTGTGTAGATTAGATCCAGCCCCCCGCTTGTATACAGTAGAGTGGCCTACTTTTACTTTTATGGATTTTAAAGTCAGGTTGGATTTTCCAGCCACATTCATTCCATGCCATCCCCCTGCTCACATGCCTGGTCACTGAAAGTACTCTTGAGTCGCCTTGAAGAAAGACCCTCTCTGTCTCTGTGCCCAGTTAACGCAGAGGAAGTGGACGGAGATGCTGCGTGCACAAGGCCACATGACTTCCCACCAAACACACTCGCACACACAGTTATTCTGCAACACACGTACACAGGCACGCTCTGTTCCACTTGGCGCACACACAGTTTTCCTGCAGACTGAGCCCTGGCGGGGCGCCACAGACGGCATGTTATTTCGCCATGACCACTGGCTCGCTTCCCTGCCCTTCCTGACTGCTCTTATTGAAGCTCACACACATACATGCATACATGCGCAGGCACATAACCCATTCAGTCTTTAATTTTCTTTTTGGCAATCATTTGTTCGTTTCTGGTTTTTGAAGTAGGTCAAATCGATTGAAAAGAAAAACTAGAAAACTAAACTAGATTATCACAGATTAGGACTCTCAAATGCTTTGTGTGTGGTTGCAAAAACTTGAACATCTTAACTACCCCATTTGGCTCAATAAAGCGCAGCTGCAACAATCTGTTGTTTTGCTCCAGAGTAAGCTGGCATTGATTGGGTGATGGTGAATCAGCTGTTCACATGACAAGAATTATCCACGGCTCTCCAGAAGATGGTGCTATCACACTGTCTGGCTCTGCATTATTCTCAGATGATCTGATAGAGGTTGCACGGGTGTAAAACCTTTGTCAGCCTCGCATGTGAACCTGGGGCTCATGTTGTTGGAGCAGTCACACTGGCTGTAGGAAAACTTTGAGGTAGGCATTCTATATGGCAGCAATTTTGTCTTAAGGGCACTGGCACTTAAAAGCTGACGTATGGCTGACGTCTGCAGCAAGACTCCAGGGATCATATGTCTCAGCTCGGGACAGCAAACAGAAGCATCATAACTCTGTACCCAAAAGAGATATTTTTTGTGCTGGAATGTCCTGTGCTGGAGAAATTAGCCCCCATTTCAGTGCAAGCTAGCTCCCAGTAAATTGAATCATCTTTTAATTGTACTGTAGATTTAATATCTAACTTTATGGATTTTGTTTAAGCATTACAGAAATGTGGTTATGGAATGGAAAGAGGCATTCTTTCCCTGATTCATATCATTGTATCAAACAATTTGTGCAGTTTAAGACTTATGTGGTGAAGCTGGTTTTCCAATTTTGAGATAGGAGGAGTATTTTAAATACGAGTGCTTTTTCAGCAACAGAGATGAACGTGACTTGTGAGAAGTGCTCTCGCACCGCCTTAGAAGTGGTATTGTGAAAGTCTTAACTGTAGATAAAATGGGGAGTGACAAACAAAAGGTGGAATTGCTCATAGGTATATATATATATATATATATATATATATATATATATATATATATATATATATAGCTTGCAGTCAAACACTGATTGTTAAAGGTATTAATGCATCTGACAAAGGTGTAGTTTGTTGATGAGCAAGCAGGAAGTTTAGTTTCACTCTCGAGAACTCTGCAAGGCCACGTGGCTGTAGCAAAAAGCAAACCTGTGCAGTTTTGATTCTGGGAAAAGGTATTTATAACACAGCCGGCCCACTGACTTCATCCTACACCTTAACACCAAGAGGTGTGTAATGAAAACATAGGAGGTGGTGGTTACATTGGAGAGCTACAGAGGGATATATGGCGGCTAAATTAAGACCAGTGTCACAAGTGCAGTTGGACTTTATCTATCTGCTTGAGTTTCCAGGATGGTGATATCATAGGTACAGAAATAGCCTATTGATCAGCAGCTCTCAGCTGTTTGTGATTGAAACAAGAGTCTGTTACATTTAGAGTACACTACATTAATCTATTGACTGTTTTTTATTATATATTCTGAGCTTTTCTCCCCCTCTAGTCAAACACAAATATTCCTGCATGTGATGGCTCCATTTACATCATCTACAAAGAGCTAGCTTTTGTCATCCACATTGCACTGGCTGCTTTTAAAGCCATCTCTTTGCTATTGAGAACAGGCTATTGAGTGTTGTTGTCCAGCCTCCTAAACTGAGAATAACCTGGCAATGTTTCACTCACCCCCACGTTTCTACCATCTACCCCCTACTGTTGTAGCTGTTTCCAAGACAACACAGGCCGAGAAAGGACTCAGACAGGACAAAGCTTGGGAGGGCATTTCAGGCTTGAACCCCAACCAGTCTTTTTTGTTTGTCTTTTCACCCTCCTCTCTTTGTCGGCCTCTTTCCGGCTGTGTGTTTCTGGCACTATCATCACGTTGAGCTCTTTGGCGCTTTGAAACGTTGCAGTAAAACGGACCTTTACACCCTTTTGATTTGGCTATTAAAGCTTGGGGTCTAAGTGCAAAACTGCCATACTCTGTCCTTTGGCTGCCTCAACTAGTAGTTGCTACAAGCTTTTTAAGATTGTGGGAAACGTGGAGGGAGAACTTGGTTAGTCATGGAGAGAGGGAAAGGCTTGTCGAACCAACATGGTGCTGTGGCTGAGTCTCAAGCTGCTGAGGACCCGGGACGGTAAGGCTAGCAAGCAGATAGAGTTTTCGATCTCAGCCAGTGATTCTCAATTTGTCGCAGATAAGAAAGGGCTTTCTTGAGCAATATTGAGTAAATCTAGGCTTGTTGTTTGCCTATGTTTTCTTTCCACCAACCAATGATAGAACTTTTTTGTTGGATTTGTATTGTGTGGTCATCAATTTCATGTCTGTGCTTCGAATATAAAAAAGTAATCATCGGTGCACTTGCTTGAATAAGTCGAGCTGATTTTTGTTTTCTCAATAGACTCTCTGTAAATCCAAGACCTCGTGCATGTCCATTTTAATCCTCCGCTGCAGAGAATTTGTGTCTGCTTTGAAATGTGAGGCATGGTTGTACCACTAGGACTAACACTGAGTTTGTTAGGTGGTGTTAACATAAAGCTCCAACATAGAAGTAGGTCAGAGGTCAAGGCCTTTGCCTGGCCGTTACACACCCATTTCAGGTAAGCCGCCTCCTGCTTTGTAAACATGAAGCGGCGGTTAAGAAACATCGCTTTTATGCAGTGCAAAGTTCATTTTATAATATGGTGTTTTTCCTTGTTGTAACAGTTCGTGATTACATGCATAATGTCAAGCACCTGTTTATTCTTGATGGCTTTGGCCTTGAGTTTTTTTTAATAGGTCACTAGACTGACTCAGGGATGGACAGTTTATCATTTTATACATTTTTATACATATTATATTGATACTGTGATGTGGGACTCGATAAAGTCTTAGATTTTGGTTACTGTAATGATGCCTTTTCCTGGCTCTAGAGGCTGCATTGCATTAAAGTAATGTCAAATTCTGAATTAACCAGACTTTAATAGCTGTTCTATTAGTTGCCTTTACACACTCAGTATGATATCTACATAGCTGATGATAAATTTTCAAAAATCACATGGTGTAAATATTTTGTGAAAGCACCAATAGTCAACCCTACGATATCACTGAAATATTGATAACAATGTGTTGCATCAAAAATACTGTGAAATTAGATTTTTTCCTATTTAGCCCAGCCCTCAGATGACTGAGGTGGTTTCCGCCAAAAATGTACTTTCCACACAAACATGAATGATTCACTGTTAGATGTTAGATTATCAGTTTCCTGCAAGGGGGAGTTCTGCCTGATGTCCATGTGTGTAAGTGATACAACCTGCCAGTGTAGACACTATGCCAGTATTTCCTGGAACCTCTGCAATAAACATTATACACAGTAGGATTGAGTGGCTGACTGCCAGACTGTATTGAAATAAAGTGCATGTTAATGATGGCATAGATAATTGTTGTCTGGGGTCTTATGCCTGACTAATACAGGGACTTTATTTTGATAATATTACCAGTTAATTTAGATTACTAAACTTAGAGCACCTATGGAAAATTTGCAACCCTGCCCTTCAAATATAAAGGGCATCCTACTTTAAGCCTGAGTGTTACAGGAAGCAGCTTCAACGTGACCTTGTTAATGGTTACGGTTAGTCCTGAGCAAAGAGAGGAAGCTGTTGAGAAATTCAAACAGTCTATAGTCTTTAAACACTGCCTATATTGCCCTGTCTCATGGCAATAGGTCAGGTGAGCATATTTGAACACAGACACCTGGTCAACAGTTCAGCACTGATGATGAAATTGTTCCCACTGAGTGCTGCCTTTGTCTAAACACCCGCCACAGTAGCGTACTTTCCCCAAAGTTTACCAGCTGCTTTGGATATTTTATTCATATTTTGGAGCATAGAACATCTCTGTAAGTGTTAGTTACCTCCCTTATGTTTCAGGAGTAGTCAAACTACAAGTAAGAGCTACAATTAACCTACCACAACGGGTTTTATTTAACGTGGTTAGGTTAATAACTAACAGGCTTAAGCTTTCATGACACTTAGGAATGTTCCACTACACAATCAGGAAAACGTCTCTTGAATGGTTTTCTCTTTTGTGCTGATGAGGAAGTGTTGCTGTTCACTGTTTAATAGTCATGACTGATTGCAGAGTAGGCATCCACCTGAGGCTGCATTTCCTGACCTTTACTCCAATTACTAAAGTGACTCAGTAGTGAAATTGTTCAAGAGTTACTGACAGGATAAAAGACAGTAGTACCAAGATTGAAAATTATTTTGTACATGTTCCAAGCAGTGAAACAGTATACGTATAATATTTCTTTAAATGTAGCTAATGCTGCCAGTAAGAGTCTATGTTTTCAAATGTCTGAGTTCGTACCCTGAGTGCGTTTAGGGAAGACCTTTGAGATTGTGAGTGTTGTTGCTGTACTGTCTCCTTGGTATGAGTCTTTGCCTGAGGGGCTGTAGATAATGCACCACTCCTAGATCGGGCCAGATGGGCCAGTCTGAGCACTTCACAAGTATTTTACTTTCTTACTCATACACATGTAGAACTGTTTTCTAAAGAGTCCTGATCCTGCTTCGCCCTAGCAGAACAAATCTCAACAAGACAGGATTCTGATATTGGATAATGTTTCAGTGGAAGATTTTTATGGGATGGGCCCTGTTTTCTTTAACATGTCAGTGCCTGTGTTGTGCTTGTGTGTGAGGGAGAGAGGGATTGTGTGTACGTCTCTCTCGTGCTTTTTTTTCTCTGAGGGGGGAGTGGCTGAGTTTGACGTCACTCACTACGGAGTGTCACACCATTCTCAACACAAAGTGGCTTCCTCTTAACAGCACATTCACAGAGCAATACACCAACAGTTTTTTTTTCTAGCAGGATGTGGCGAAGGACCCTCTCTTAACGAGGTCAACAACTTACCTTGGATCACATTCTTAAAACAGAGGACTATAAAAATCTTTTTGGGCTTTTTTTTTATTATCTCAGTGTCTTTATTTTGGAACTTCTCAGATTTGATGGCGTGAGGCCAACAAGAGCTTAGAGATAATAGTGTTGTGAGTTGTTTTTCTATAAGAAAAGGAAATGCCTACTGTCAGTAGGTATATGAGTTTCCGTTCATCAAAGCGATTTAAATTGACCAGGTAAGGTGATCTTTGTTGTTATTTGCTCTAAGAGGTTGTTGTTTTTTGTTTGTTTTTAGTCAGTTTGTTCTGTATTGTCATTGTTAATATAATTGGCAGGTTTAGATTTGTGTCTTAGACTTCAGCAGACTCCTCAGTCTTAGAGTAGATTTGTGTCTTCTTGGTTCTTGGTCAAGGATGGGCTATAGCCTTTGAAGAGCACTCTGATTGTATTTTTTTTTCTCAGTTTATTGAAATGACATATTTGCAGAGCCTTGTCAGTTTTAGAGCACGAGCCTACGTAAATCAGGTTGTAAAGCAGCCAGGAGGTGTAATTGTAAAGGTGCAGCCAGAGCGCTGACACATCAGTAAAACTAAGTGATTTGGAAAAGTGTAATCTTTTCCAAGACATCTCAGAGATAAGCCCATTGTCTGTCAGATATCAGTCCAGCCATCACATTGCCTTTCATTTGAATAGATTGGTGAGCAGCCAAGTCAATGTTAAGCCAGATGTTTGCTGTTAAAATGCAGTGTTTAGCAACTGTTCTTCGGTGCTAGATGATGACACTGTGTAGAGTACAGGAAATTGAGATAGGCATCTTCCCTGAGATGGTTCATAGACTTAGTGTAATTCAGCTGGTGGCTGAGGTTGATTTCCCGCACTGACTTCCTTTGTTCTCATCATCTTGGTCTTCGATTTATCGTCTGTGTTTTTAGCTTACTGTGAAATGACTGGTGAAGTCATGCGCTATGTTTGAATGTATGCTTCTACAGAGGTGAAAAGTTTTATCAGTGGGTGTTTTGGCTCTGACTTTTTGTGCTTCTGAGAATAGTCATGCAGTGATAAAATTAGTCGTAGTCGTGCTGTGTGTTTTTTTTAATGTCCTCGCTGTAACTCCTCCAAGAGAAATTCTATATGTCCACACAGTGTGCACATGAAAATGATTTTAAAACATTTTGCATGTTTCTAAATCGTACCCTTTTTCCCTCCATGTCCAGCAGCTACCCAGTAGACAGCAGTGGTGGCGGGCTGCCAGCTAAAGTGAAGAAAAGTAGGAGCAGCTTAAGCAATGGCAGCATCAAGAAGGCGGAGAGCAGGAAAGCCTTGAGCTTGGAAGCAGCCCAGCTCGAGATCCAGCAACAGCACAAAACCCTCACCAGACAAGTAGCCGTCAGGTAGGACTGATGGGACAGAGGGATAATTGTACCAAATTCCATAAGGTTTCTGCAGCACCTGGGGAAACATTATCTGAAAAACAAATAGAAATGCTAAAACTGTAGCAGATTCATAATGAATCACATGTACCTGTATGTTCCAATAAGCCAAGAGATAGTTTTGCTTTCAAACTTATTTCCATTTTTAAAATTGTTTTCAAAATCCAAAACCTGAAATGTAAGCGATGCATCTCACAGACTCAGATTACCACGTGCGGGGAAAATATTATTTCTCAGTCTTCAAAATGCATAAAATCACACATTTGATGTAACAGAGACTCACAGCTATTCTGAGCACGAATCACAAGACCAGACCTAACCCTCAGCTGGTGTTCGGTCGTGACACACTCATGACTGCACAGCCGTCGTGGACTGGCTGTCTCCTCACATGATTCACATATTTGAGGGTGGATTTGTGATATTTATCGCTGTGAAGAGCAATATTCATCCCTACTACTGCCTATGTGACGGAGCGATTACACAGCCGTTTGCAAAACATATAACGGATTGAGGGACATCACACTAACCAGAGTTGAGTCACGGAATAGGCCTGTTATAGCGGGTTTCTTCAGCAAATTCGAGTGGGTTGGAGAGAGTTGTGTGACAAGTGTGGGGTCTGTATCTTCTCACATTAACCTGCTGAAGCCGCAGACTTCCTCTGAATTAACAGCTGTGATGTTTGTCTCTGTAGGTCGCAGACATTTGATGTTGACAGCGGAAGCTTTGAGAGGACGGAGGGCACTGGCACACAAAGTGTAAGTCAGGTTAAAGTACATACATTTGTGAGTCTTTTAGTGTCCTGGTTTTTGTTCTAATTTCCTTCTCTTCTCTCTTTTAGAGTTTCATAAAGCACAACAAGACATTCCACAAGTTGTTTCCAGACATTCCTGAGAATGAAGACTTGATACATGGTAGGTAAACACAAATTAAAGAGAGAGCGAATGACTGAATGAATGCGGAACCACATAAAACTAAAGGTGCCTATGCTTATCTCCTCTCCCAGCATACATCTGTGCCCTGCAGAAGGAAGTGCCCTACCACGGTCGACTGTATGTCACTGACACCCATGCCTGTTTCTACTCCTCAGTTCTGCTCAAAGACACTAAGGTAAATTATATTAATGTAATACCTCCATTTTAATGCATGTCTTTTTGTGTTTGGTATTTCACCACATTGTTCCACCTTTTCTAACTGTTTCCTGTTTGTTGCTTTGTGCTTATGCAGTTAGTTATTCCAGTTTCCTGCATCCTCATAGTGAAGAAACAGAACACAGCTTTACTGGTACCCAACGCCTTGTCGGTCCGCACTACAGAAGGAGAGAAGGTCAGTTTTTTCTTCTTCAACTTCAGCCCCACACATTTATCTTAACCACTTTTAATTGTCAGAGTCTGTTTAACTAATCTAATCAATGACTGCGTGCATTTTGTGGTTCAGGTTTGGTGTGTCATATGGCTAATATTCCCTTTTTTATTTATTCCCTCTCTTCGTGTAGTTCCTGTTTGTGTCGCTGCGGAACAGAGAATCATGTTATCAGCTGCTGCGTTCAGTATGTCCTCAGATAGAGGTGAGTTACTGCAGTCAAATATCGGAGATTTTAGATATTTAGATGTTCTGCAATTCAAAACAGAATCTCAAATTCAGTCAAAAATATAGTTGTAAAAATCTATTTTATAATGAAAAGATGGCAGCAAGCCTGCTACTGTAATCTTGTTGCATATCTCCCAACATTTAAATGATTTATATTTTGACTACATGCACAGAGTCAAAGCATGTAGACTATCAGTCCATTCGTCAGAATTAACCTTATGATAAGACTATCAAAATAGAAGTTACTATTCATACACACAACTTTGAATAAATGAAAACATGTCTGTCTGTTACAGGATGGCAGCACAAACAGTAGCCCTGTCTTCTCCTCAGCTGAGAACAGCTTCGATAAGAGCAAACTCGTGGTAAGAGATCTTTTCTTAATACTTAAATAAAAATTTATCGTCTCTTAAAGATAACATTTTCCTAGATCAGTTTGTGATGGTAATTCTTACTCTCTTACCTTAACAGAACTCCAGCCAGTCCAGTCTGGACGAAAGCTTCGACCAATTTGATGGCTCCGAGTCACAGTCTTTACAGGACCAGCCTCTGCACAGACCACACAGAGGTAAGAGTCCTTTACATTACGTTTACATATATCTAGAATTATCTGGTATGATAGAGAACTCTAAGCAGTGTCTATTTGGGGGGAATCGGTAGTAAGACCTATCTTCAGCTGACATCAGCCATGCGTATTTGGACTAAAAACTATTGACAGTTTGTATTGCTTCTGTTATCTCATGTCTGTTCAGTCCAGTCGACATGCAAAGTCCAAGGTTGCATAGCGGGCTAACATTGATTTCCTTTTCCCCCATCTCTCTCTCTTCTTCAGAGGCAGTGCCTAATGGGAATGGCCCGACTTTCAGGAGCCTTCACATGCAGCAGAGTGATAGTTCGTCCTCAGAGGAGCTGTCAGTGTCAGGTAAGACACACTCGCACACCGATTGCAAGTTATTGCTAGTACTTTTTTTTTAATCAAAGTGGCTGCTAGTGTAGAGGGCTGTCATTTTTAGCACTTGAGGGGCACGCAATAAAAAGTGGCGTGTGTCTGATCCCCAGAAAGACAGCTGCTAGCTTATATATATATTCAGACAGTGCTAGTTGGAGGATGTCTGTATTTGAAATCTCACACAGTTCATTTTAATTGTAATGATTTTCTCATAGCTACATTTTGCATCTCACTCTGTGCTGTCATCTACAAAATATGCACCATGTTGCGCAGAAGTAGAAATGCACCCTCAGTTACAACCTCCAAACAGGAAACCATTGATATTCATGCAATGATTGCATTTCCTTCTCCAGGATCAGGTGGATCGTGGGTATGGAACGTGACAGAAAAGGCCAAGTCCGTGCTGGTTCAGAGAGAGGCCAGCACCCTCAATACTCTACTCTTTATTTACTTGATTTTGTGAGTAGCACTTCCTCTCTACAGCATGTTCTGTCTTCTGCTCTCTCCCTCTCTTCATTCCTTTAATCCAGTGCCTTTTGCGCTGATCTAAAACTGCCTTTCACAAGTCACACTCCTTAACGGAAACTCTGGGGAATTTCACAATCTTACCATGGTAGTAACAAACTAGGTGATCTTGTAGGATCTCATTCCGATGTAGAAAACCCAAGCTCGCCAACTTTTTAGGGGGTTTGAAAACCAGTTTTTGATAGCTCATATGTAGCATTTCCTTGACTTGTACAGTATTTGAAGCCTAACATTGCTTTGTTGTGAGTTTGAGTGTTGTAAACTGTAATGTGAACTGGTAGTGCAGTTAAATGCAAGGTATGCAAGTGTGACAAAGTCTTTGTAAATGCAGGCTGAAAGGCCTAAAAAGTATTCACATTAATTAAGTGTTTAGCTGTTGGTTCTTTTCGTACCTGCTATAAGCTGATATCATTGACCTTTATCACAGTGAATACACAGGACTCACGACTCATTTTTTGTTACAGGGTTGTGCTGCTGCTGCTGTCATCTGGCTACATTGGTTTACGTATCGTGGCCCTGGAGGAACAGCTGACATCCCTCGGGGCGCTGCCTGAGTTCACCTTACAGAGCGGGTGAGAAGTCTTTCTCTGAACATAAACATCACTCACAGGGTGGTTGCTAAAGAGATAAATGTTGAAGCGAGTAGTTTATATCTGTCCAGCAAAGCAATTCTGCCTCTTAATTACACTGTGCCATTAAAGACAAATTCAATGAAGTCAGCATTATGTGTGCCACAGTCATGACTCATTACTGCCACTCGGTGGTCAGTGTTATGTACTTGATACAAAGAACAAAACTGAAAACTGACTTCTTTCTCAAGTAATTCTTTACTCCCCATGTCACACTAATCCTTCGTTTCATAAAGCTCTTAAAAAAATACATGTATCCTGTTCACAAGAATTTATTGAGAATTATTAGGTGTTGGTTATGTAATTTGCTTTGTTCTCTTTCAAGGAAACATTGGAAAATTCCTGTAATAGGTGCAGCCTTACTACCAAGTAATTAAATGATTGAGTAGCAGTTGTTAGACGTGTATTTAGTTTGCTTTCGATATGCCGCTCTCAACTGGTTCCCTCTCGTCTTTTCACAGGTACCAAGACACATAACACTCAGCGACTGAAGGAGAGATTGGTTGACTCGTGATCGGAGGATTTCGACCTCTTCCAGCAGAACACAGAGGGAGAACTTTAATGTACTCAAGACTGTGCTCCCAACATGACCTCTGCTGTTGGCTAGAGGAAAAAATGGCCAACCTGTGCAATTTCAGAGACAACTTATTACCTTGAAGGGCTACACTTTCTCCTAGTGCAGTAGACAAACTGACATGCCACGACTTAGACTCACAGAGCCGAGCCAAACTGCATATACACACACTGCCTGGTTGCAGCGTGTCTGTCGTTGAAACCAAAGCCAAATGGCTCTAACTTAGCAACGTGCCACGCTAGCCAAGTTGACGGGCACTTCTTTGTGACAGGAATTGTTCCACATCCGTCGCTTTTCAAGCAGACTCCTCTCCCTGAGCATGCAGTCTGAACAGGGCTATACCAGTCAGCATTAGCCTGCTGTAGTGCTTATTATTGCACCTCAACACCAGAGACGTAGTGCTATGCATAGCCAAAGATGTACACAGTGCACGTCTTTTGCATGAGTGCACTGAGATGATTTTTTAAAATGGTTTTCTATCTCTTATTTACCCTTCCATCTATCAGTGGTGTATACAGATCTGTCTCTGTCTGTGCACTCAGCAACTGTCGGGTACTTCTCTTCGAATGGTTCTCATCTTCCTAATCAGCTGTGGGTTGAAATGATGATCGTAAAACCTCAAAATCAGATCAGCCCATGGAGGCTCGATATTCTCCTGATGGTCTTATCCTTTCTCTCTTTCTCCAATCAGCAATGATTGCAGTATTACTTTCCTCGTCTTTGGTATGATTTAAACCAGTTTTAATGATCAATGCTCAGAGGTTATTTCCCTGCAGTCTCAACTGTGGATGAATGCATCATCAATGCACAATATTTAATACAGTAGGACACAAAAGGTTGTCTCAGAGGCATCGACATGTTTTTGTGTATGACTTTTCGATAGCTTTGGTCTTCAAGATTAGAGATTTAAAATCTGTCTGGCTCAGATGTCTGTCGATGTACTGTCTACCAGTCTGACCACGTTGTGTTAAAAGTACAAAACCTCTCTCTCTGACAGGCCTCTTGAAGACCAAGTGGCATTTCTAGAACTTTCAGGTTATGTAAAGTAGCACCAATAATGTATTTCTAATGTTCATGCATGTGTCTGCAATATCGACACTCGACTGATACTGTATCTGCGTTCTCACTCTCTGTCACCTGGAGAGGAGAATTTGCACCCACACTTGCTGTGAGGTCCAAGTTTTTCAACAGTGAAACAAGTGGTCCCAAGAAGAAATTTCAATATGCAACAAATTATTATGCATGGCAAAAAATGTGATTTATCTTGGTGTGCTGTTTTTAAAAGGAGTTCGATGTTTGTGGGGAAGAAATTGTGTAAGAAAAAAAAAAGATTAGAGTGAAAGGAACGGCTCGATAGAGCGCGCGCACTTTAAAAAATGTGTTGTGCCTGTCACAATCCAAGACACTTTGGATTGATAAGAAATGGCAAAGCTGGCGTTCTGTGGTATCTGACGGTGCTAAGACCTTTTTTAAATTGTTTTCACTCAGGGGTGGTGGGCACTACCTGCCACGTGGTTTTTAGGTTGTCATCTTTTCCTTTGTCATTTCAAAGTCTAGTGCTCGTGATGGGGTTCACATTTCGTACATCCTGGCTTTGGTGATTTCTCAAATGTCCCTTTGAGAAAGAACACTAGTCACTGACATTCACTTGACTTCACTATTTGATGTAATTGTATACGGCATCTCAGAGTGCTTTCTCCTCCCCCTCCCCTCCCCCATGACCCTTTTTAAACTAACCTAACAATGCATATCCACGCCACATCTAAATGATTTAACATCACCCTTGTCGTGGAAGCTGTTGTTGACGAGGTGTCGCGAACAGGTTTGCCTTTGCTACACCCTGTTTGAAGAGTCATATTCTTACCTTCAGCTTAGGTTCTTGTCAACATGCCATATTCAGTACTGTCAGATCTTATTATCCCCCACCAGGGGGCAGCACACACACATCCACTGTCCTTGAATGGACTCAATGCAAGAATCTCAATGATGAGGGCAGTATTTGTGTGGTTTTGCACTATTCAAAGTGTTGTAAATAATTTTGTATCAATTGTTAATGTCCTTAATTCTACTATGGTCCTATATACATATTTATTTGCATTCTGTGTAATTCAAAGTAGTCTCTGTGAGATGGCTTTGCTATTGTTCAAAATAAATCAAACGTTGCGAAGTAAATAATGTTTTGTGTATTTGCTGTTATTTACTGTTTCCACATAAGACTTGACCAAATGCGTGAAGAATTAACTTGATCAAATTGAGCTTTTGGGAGTGGTACAGGTAAACTGGATACGAGTGAAAACACTCACAGAACACACACCTATTTGCATTTCACATTAATGTTTGTGATAAGACAGAAAGCAACTTTAAATCTTCATATTCAAGAAATTAAAATTAGAAATTTTTACACAAAAAATACAACTGCTGCAAAGTTGCAAAGCAATGTTTGACAGTAACTTGTTTTGCATCATTAAAACTTGACTGCAAATCGGACTGAATCTGAAATATAGAAAATACTTGTAAACTAACTTCATACCGCCCTGCTTTTGATATTTTATCATTATGTCTGTGAAAAGAAAGTCATCCATGTGAGGATATTTTAGAAGTGCAAAGTCAAATGCAACTGTACTTCTATACAAAAAGATCCTTCGGTCCAGTTACCTGTGACTTGGCATTAGCACCATATATTGTATTATTTCCCATTTATGTTGCTTCCTTTTTTATTCTTAAGGTACAGTTAGATTCTCAATGACCTCACAAACTTCATCTTTTGTTAAATTTGCTGCTCCTGAGCTGCTGATTGTTCTTAAGATTGGGTGCTCCAAAAGCCAACTAATCTTAAAAAAAAGAAAAAAAAAAGTCAGACTTTACTTTGCTTGGTCAGTGAGAGGATCCTACATATGGATGCTAATGCATTCACTGGAGAAAATACATATATTTTGTTGTTGTTTATATAAATAAATAAGAGTATTATTATAAGCCTTTCATGACAAAAAATATCTTGTTTTTTCTGCACTCCAAAAAAACTGTTCATGGGGTTAGTGGATAATGTTGGTAGCATTGAAAAAAATATATCTTTGTTTGATTAAGTTATTTTAAGAAGCTGGTAAAAAAAAATGACATTTTTGAGTAGATGGAATTAAAATAAGTATAGTGTGATCACAAAATATCAACACAACTTTTGTATAATTATTAACTTGGTTCAACTTAATTCTGCTTTTCAAGGTCAAAGCAAATCATGTTGGTTGTACTAAACTAACTTGAGTTTGTCACATTATGAAAGACTCATGGGACTGACTCATTAATGCCGGAGTTGGAACTACTTAAAAAGACGCAAATAGTTAGATTAATTTTTTTTAGTTGGACCAGTGGATTATTTTTACAGAGTGAATGAATGAGATAATCAAGGATTTTATTTATTTATTTATTTGCTTTTTGGGCTGATTTTTTTTTTTCTATGAAAACTTTTCTCATAATTCTGAGATAATAATCTTGTTGATACAGAAAAGGGGATGCATTACGCTCTTTGTAGGAGCCAGATCACTCAGAGAATGCCAGTAATGTGAACTCACTTTGGGACACAGCAGGCCTTATCTTACAGCAGTGGTGTTCTGTGCCTCCTACATGTGGCATAAGACCGCCATCTAGTGGCAAATCTCTAACACATACACATTGCTGTACAAAACTACATTACATTGAGAACAGATGTTTTCATTCTAATCAGTGGCACACACCACCTAAGCAGTGTTACAGGAGGCCTTTGCTTGATTTAGTAAAATAAATAAGAATTTATCTTTGATTTCATTTGGTGAAAATAAGTGTAGTATTATTATGAAATGTGCTCTACACACCTATACAATAAAGCATGTTTAAACATAAAAATTGATAAGGGTATGATAAGATGTTTGAACGTTTGCTCTGCTCATGTATGGTGTCAAATAAGATGTCCTGCCAATTTCGCTCACAAAAATGGTCCGATTTTTTTCTAAATGTTTGGTCAACTTCTACATATGTATATAAAAAAGGTTGTTGTCAGTGAATCAGAGTTGCAGTAAAACCACACAGACATCTATGATTTCTATTTATTCCATTCTAGACAGCCACTCAGAAGCAGCGGTGACATCCATTGCAACAGTCCTGGAGCTAATCGGCGTCTTCATCTTGTTCAGCTGTCCGGGTTATTTGAAGGAGGGGGTTCTGCAGTGGTCCGCTGGTAAGCACAGAGCTGGAACACACCTGAGAGAAACCACAGTTAACCAGACAATTAGGTAACACATTAAACTGATAAAGATTCATTTTAAATGACATGTCAGGGTGGAAGTTGTGGAACATTGTTAGTCATTGTCACCAAAGACTGAAACTTTCAAATCCAACATGTAAAGGTGCTAAATTCTTGATTTAGCCGATGATAAGAAGAAAGCAGTTTTGCTTTTCTGAAAACCTACTGGTTTAATTCGTTTATGCCTATGGGCTGCTATGTTATCATCTAATATAAAGTAGTTTTACCACACAGTATTAAAGTGTTAGATCCCAGATTCACAATACAGTATGTACCACAGCCACTTAGTGTGTGTGTTTACTCGCTTCAGAGTGTGGAGATCTAAAGGTGCAAAAATAATTGTTTTTTATTTAATAACCAATGAAATGAATGCATATTTATGGTTCACTTCCTGTATATATTAACATGCTTTTCGGCTTTTCTTTGTAGTTATCTCATTTTATGTTTTATATTGCTTGTTTTAGAGCCTCATATTTTTTTATTCTCTGTTTTTGTTCTATGTTGTCTGTTTGTAGCTTATGTTGCTGCCTGTCATGGCCAGGACATTTTTGAAAAAGAGATGTTTAATCTTAAGTTTTATGGTTAAATAACCTGTAGATAGTCTTATTCAGGATGTTTTTTTCTTTTTTTTTTTTACAAAATAAATAATCAAAATACACAACTAATGAAATATAGTAACTACCTGCTGCAAAAGCCAAAATGATGGCCACCCAGCCGATGATGTATGACCAGGAAAAGCGCCAGTCCAGGAAGCGTTTGCCAAAGAAAGTAACAGTCACTCCAGTGTAAATTGCCAAAGCCAGCAGAGCAAGAAAACCTGTGAATAAAAAGAGAAAGGACATTTAAGAGAGCACACCAGATGCATGTAAGAAACTCACACATAAATAGCCTGTTAACATTTTGTGCACTTAGACTAACCTTTGCTGTAAACCCATTGCAAAAAGTCCCAGACAAGCTTGCTAAATGTGCGTGTTACCTGACAGGACCAGGGCAATGCCGCCTGTACGGACCCTCCTGTTCTTGGTGCCGTTAGTGAAGGCGCTCAGGCCGAGCACCACACCGGCGAAGCAGCTCAGCACCGCCAGCAACATAAAGGCCCGCGTGGCGTCCCAGAAGGCTGGACACAAAAAGGTCAAGACCACATACACATCAACAGATACTTACACTTGGATTTGACACAAATACTCATATATTAGTTTGCATGCTGACACCTGTATGTTACATCACTCACAATGCAAAGCTCCTCTGTAGCACAATGCAGCATTTAAAAAGTTTTCTTGATATATTTATTATGGTGTCTTCCTTCAACCTGCTCAATTTAGGCACACTTTTAGACAGCCTAATTCATAGTGAAGCTCTCTAGGATCAGAGACTTTTAGTGCCTTTGTTTTGCCCAAATCCCTCAAGTACTCACCTACAGTTATGGTGTGGGCATGGCATTTGTGGTTGATGCAGAACCTCCAAAGCCCCTGATTAGCCGAGCTACCCGAGTATCGATACTGCATCCAGAAATCTGTCGCTGTAGAAACGATGAGAAGCACAAGGGCAGCCACACCGCAGAGCGTGCCCCCTCCTGCTAAAGTATACAGCATGGTGGAGAAGCCAGGGGTAGAGCTGTCCTCCTAAACATTCAGCAACTGTTCGGGGAAGAGAGGACAGTATGGATAAGGGTGCAACATGTAGACCATGTACTCAGTGATACGCTTTAATTGCCAGAAATGATCCATTATGCATCATTATCTTCGTCCATTGAAGATAACAAAGGTCAAGTTACTGTCTCTCACATCCTTCCTTAGTTGGAAGTCCTAACAACTGCAATAACTGTTGCCTCTCTTTTACTATGTGACCCAGGTTTAGGTACATTTGTAGAGCAGACGGAAAAGACTGATCACACTCTAAAACTAAATGTCCTACATGAAACCAATTCTTACTCTTTTAAGGTGATCATTTCAAACATACATGCCGGCACATGAGACAAGAGAGCGAGTCATTCGTCAGTACCACAGCCAGCAAAGCACTTGACCCAAACCGCCATACGACAATAAGCTTGCCTATCAGGCAGTTCGGAGCCATTGTTCACCGCTAATTCCCCTTTGTGCACCACAAACTAATCTTCTAGTACTGAGCAACTGAACTGTCAGCAGTGTGGCTCTCTGTCACACAGCCAGCAAACCAATGATTTCATACACTGATTTCTCCTCTGTGCAGCTCTTGCATGTCCAAATTACAAAATTACATCCAAAAAAAGATCTATGGTATACACTGAATCCCAAATGTGTCTGACAGTATTAATTTTTAGCAAGCAACATGAACAAAGATCAGGGTCCCAGCAGGCCTAGTTTGTTAGCTGCAATCTAGAGGTCTCCAAACTTCATCTCTTCTGCCCTTGTAGTCCCACTTGTCCTCCACATACAGGTTCTCAGTCACTGCTTTGCCTTTTAAGTCCTCAAAGAACGCAGCATCTTCCTGGAAGTGCAGTAAAAACAGGTTGTGTGTAAGTCCAAGTTTTAGTCTGATACCTCTGGGTCAGCCGGTGTCTCTCCAGGGTTGCTGGTTGTGACAGTGTTCGTATCCTTTTTAAGCGCTGCACCCCTGGCCCTCATTGTCCATCCCACAAAAGAGGGAATGATCGAGCGCAGCATGTGAGTGATGGTAAATCCCCACTCGCGCTCCTCTCTGCAGTTACCTCCATCCCTCCCATTACCCCTCTCTCTCTTTAACCTCTTGCACTTCGTCTCTTCGTGGCCTGTGTGACTTCATCTTGTTCCTCCCGTTTTCAATTTCTGTCTACGTGTCTTCTGCAAAGTATCTGACCATACCAGACACCTAAGGTAAATGCATCAGATTTTTTTTCCTGCTATAAGCATGTTCCAACCCCTACAGTTTAGCCATGCCAGTGATGGGACTCTGCAGGACATTAGCAGTCCTTACATGCATTAGCAGCAACACAGGCAATTACACAGAGCAGGGGCATCAAAGGCACATTTCAATTTTTCATTTTAATTTGTACGCTCTATTTGGCAAAGCAACACACACACACAGTAACAAGCAGTGTGATGAAACTTTCAGTCTTTATTCCATCAGTTAACGTACAGCTCCAAAGAGTAACATAAAAATACCTTTTATTCATTTTTATTCAAAAGCAAGAACATTACACAGCCACTATTTGATTACTTTAACAGTTTGAACACCGTTGACCCCGTGGCAGTTTCATCGTTACACAATGTGCACAAACATTGTCTAAAACCACACAGCCACTGTAAGCCACTACGTAATGTAAAATATGATGCATTAATACCCTCGTCTCTGTCACATCCATCAGGTGTCTGCATAGCTACTTAGTGAAAGCAAAGATAAAATTAGAGTCGTCTTTGTTTAAGTTGAAGATGTGACTAGATTTGTCATTTCACATCGTGCAGTCCTGCAGCATTCCTGTCTTTAAAGTGCCTCATCTTTATCCTGCTACCATTTTGTCTCTGCATTTAAAGGTCTATGTTTTGGTGGCAACAGCTGAACACCTAATTTCTAAAAAAAAAAAAAAAGAATTTGCCAGGATCATTATTTCGTAATTTTTCTTAGGGTACTCCGGCTTCCTCCCACAGTCCAAAGACATGCAGGTTAATTGGTGACTTTAAATTGTCCGTAGGTGTGAGTGTGAGTGTGAATGGTTGTCTGTCTCTATGTGTCAGCCCTGTGATAGTCTGGTGACCTGTCTGGGGTGTACCCTGCCTCTCGCCCAATGTTAGCTGGAACGGACTCCAGATCCCTGCGACCCCTGACAGGATAAGCGGTTACAGAGAATGCTGAATGGATTTTTTGGAAGCTTCTTAATCTGTGAAAACAGGTGGAAAAAACATACACAGGAGGCAGCAGGGCACCACTACCCCATGTTCTTAATAGAACTAGAAGCATTAATGTTTTCTTCCGGGTAACAGACATAACAGTTATGATACGTAACTTGCTAACACACAATATATACACCTTGTGTTTAAAGTGCACCCACCTGACAGAAAATGTGAATGCTTTTAGTCCTGTTTAGTACACAGGGTTGTGGTGCACTCCAGCCTCTTGTGGCCAAAATGAGTACTCCAATAATGAACAGAATACAACTTGAACACAACTGCAAACACTTTTTTTTTTTTTTTTTAAACCAGTTTCACATACAAAAAAAAGGAACTTTTTTTATCCTGGAAAACCTTTTCCCGCACCTTTTTTAAGTCATAAACAAACTTAGAAATTGGCATGGTATGCAGTGGTTAGCATTGCTGCCTCACAGCAAGAGGGTTCCTGGGTCGAACCCAGGATGAGGGAGCCCTTCTGTGCAGCTTCTACTCCAGCTTCCTCCCACAGTCCAAAGACATGCAGGTTAATTGGTGACTCTAAATTGTCCATAGGTGTGAATGTGAGTATGAATGGTTGTCTGTCTCTATGTGTCAGCCCTGTGATAGTCTGGTGACCTGTCCAGCGTGTACCCCGCCTTCCACATTCCCACCATGGAAAATGAATTGATTATTTCTCCTCTTTGCCTCTCAGGGCTTCTGTGGTACAACGCCAGTTACTCTCTCTTTTTTAATAGTAACAGATGTAGGGAAAAACACTTTGGGAATACAAGTGCGCAAAAATGCCAGTGGATGATCATTTTTCGCATTACAGTGACAGTACAAAAATGTACAGATGCCAGGGCATATGACAAAATATCAAAATAATGCTGCAAATAACTAAATAAATAAGTCTCTCAATCAATCCACACGTCCAAAAAATCTCTACAAATGTTACAAAAAGGCACATTATGATATGCATAACCAAATGTGGCTCACTGCTTCCTATAGAAACTATAGAGACAGCAACTTCTTTATGTTGCACCAAACTCTATTTACCTTTGAAAGTGACCTTCATGTTTCGGACAAGTTCTGACTACAGCTGATTTAAATGTAGTTTGGCATCGTGAGAAAAAAACTAACTTGAAGGTGTGCTTGCAGTGAACTTACTCAACCCTTCAATACAGGCATTAGTCATCTCTATATCCTAACTACGTATTTGCCAAATAAATCTTTAAGTAAATCCGAAAAGGTTAATCTTTCTGCCTTATTTACAAAAGCTAAAAGGTGTTAAGCGAACACACACACACACACACACCATAAACAGGCAGAGCCTCACATGAATTCTGGATAGAAATATTAACGCTAATTTCCATCTTTCCTCTTTTTAAAGCAGCAAAATGTTCTGATTAGTTTCCCTTTATTTTGCTTTACTTTTAATTACACACACATTGTCAGAATGTTGCATTTGCTTGCACACACACACACTGACACACACTTACAAAGACATATACAATGAGTATTTTCAAAGTGACTAGATTTTCCACCTCAAAAACATCTGTCACAAGTTAGACACACACACACACACATATGCACACACAGCACATACACAGTTAACTCTAACGGAGCGGCTTATAAACAGCGTGATGCTCACAGTATGTATGCGCACAAACACACACACCCACACACACACTCAGACACACTGAAGCAGTCAGGGTTCCTATGCTCATGTTCTTGTGCTTCCTGCTGCTGCCGTAGTTACCCAGTGTTCCTCCAGTGAGCAGCTCAGGGGCCCGGTGCCCAGAGGACGACAGTTCGATCTGCGGAGGAGGAGAGGAAGGTTCGGTCATGGGGGTGCCACCTGCACTGGATCACCTTGTCCCAGTGCTCCCCTGCCACTGTCTGAGGGAGGGGCTTTGTTAGGTCACCTAGGGTCAGAGAAAAGAAAGACGTAATTTTGTTACACATACTACACACAATGTATTTTGTTCCGTTCTCTCCCAGCGCAGGCGTTTCTACCTTGAAGGTCGCTGATGATGATTTTGTTGTCGTACGAGCCGGTGAGGAGATGATGGGCTCCAGGTGAGAAGCGCACTGAGCGGATGTCGCTGCCATGGGGGCGGTATGTCTGGACTATGCGGCCTCCTTTGATGTCATACAACATGCAGGTGCTGTCCTCCTGACCTGTGGCCAGCAGGCGGCCGCTGGGATCCACTGCCACAGAGGCAACTGCACTTCCTACATGAGACAGAGTGGTAATAAGTAAGTACTTTTTTATTTTATGAAACAATAAATCGATCAATGTGAAGTGTCTAATTTAAAATCTGTTCAGTTACTGGCAGTTCCGCTGTGTCCAGAAATCTTCATGAAGCATTAGTGCATTTTTGTGGGTTAAGTGTGATGCCACACCAACCTGAAAGTCATTTGCTGCCACATAAATGATCCACCCTAATGAGAGTCATGATGCAACTCACCTGTGCCATGCAGAGTTGTGCCCACCACCCTCACACAGCTTGGCACCCGCAAGTCCCAGAACCGCACTGTCTTGTCCTGAGAGCCTGAGGCGATCATCCACCCTCCCCACGTGTACAGAGTCAGAATGTGACCTGTTGAAACAAAAAGTGACATCTTAGATACCGTTTTTTATGTCTTCAATATATTTTTTTTCTCATTAAGGATCAATTTAGACTGTTTCTTTGACAAGAGCTGTGGCTAACGTACCAGTGTGTCCACTCAGGGCGTGAAGACCCTGCCCTCTCTGACAGTCTGTTGTGTAGATGTTACAGTCTCCGGCTCCGGCACTGATCAAAATGGATCCTCCACTCTCAGGGCCCTCCATGAAGGCCAGGTCCCTGATGGTGCCATCATGCATGCTGAACTCCAGGTCGGGGCCTGAAACAGAGGTGTACATTGGGGATGGAAACAGTGACATTCCTCAATATCCAAAAAAAATGAATCACTTTTTCTTAATTATTCTTCAACTGTACTTGTTGTGCATTTTTCAAAGGGCAGTTAAGTTTTACCAAATGACTGTGACCACAACAGAGGCTACTTGACCTTTTGAGATAGGTCACGGTAGGCACAAACAGGCCTGTACTGTTCGAGCCAGCTGGCTGGGAAAATGGACATTACTCATCATATAGACATTTTAACACATAGAGTAGTACCTGTGGCATTGCAGCTGTCTGCATTGAAAGGCAGGACTTTGACGAATTTATCATTGGAGCCAGTAGCCAACAGTTGTCCGCAGTGGCTCCAGGCGACACAGTAGATTGAGCCCTTGTGGTGTTTGTTCCTCCTGAAGCGCACTGCCGGCTGCTTCACTGCACCAGAACCACTGAATGGGACAAGAATATACAAGACAGACAGATGAATATGTGGGAAGGTGTGAATTCTAAAATGTCATACATCTGTGGGAAAAAATGCAAACTGGATTTCACAATTTTGGATTTTTTTTTTTGTGTGAAGAAGCTGATTTTTTTCCCCTTAAGGTTTCTTTGTCTTTTTGTCAAAAACTTGTCTGTTTGCTTCTGCTCATTAAATGCTGGTACAGTCCTCATCATGTGTGTCTTCATGTGGAATTCTGCTGTAACATGCTAATAAATGAATACATGAATAATCTAAAATCTTGTAAGAATATCTCATAGTTTGGATGTGTTGCTACCTGGAAATGGCTCCTACCTGGTAGTCAGTGTTTCTGGGTAGGCACAGACCCTCAGGGTTTTTGAGTTGGAGCCGACAGCGTACAGCGCTCCAGAGGGATGGAAGGCCACTGCACGCACCGCCTGCGTGTCCTCCAGCTGGTTCACTTTAACAAACTGTGATTTGGACTTCCCCGGCTGTACAGGATCAGAAAAATAATCTTTGGAACTACGATCTACGTGAAAGTCAAAGATTTAGGTGGTTATAAAAATAACCACTGAATGGTTTGCTGTACCTCATGTGAATTACGTGTCGTAGAGCAGCCAGAATCATCTTGGACTGTGGGGCAAGACGCTCTGATCCTCTCAGCACTGATGATAAAAATGTACACACATATCCAGCTCAATTAATTCTATATCAGTTTAATTTATTATGTACACTGATATTATTTCATAATACAAAGATTAGCATTTTGGAAAAGTAAAGGAGGCTCTTACCTCTGACTGACAGGAACCGGGGACTCGTTAAGGTAAGGCAAGCCCTGGCTCCCAGTCCTTAATGGTGTGCTGCTGACCCCTCCACCTGGCTTATCCCTCAGTGACCCAGTGTCTGGGGTGTGTCGGGTGTTGGCGCTTCTGGGACTGGAAGTGCTGGTGTTCCCCGGCAGTCCGTTCCACTGTGTCATCACCTCGTCTCCTCTGTGGTCAATGCCCACGTTCATCTCCTCCAACTTCTGAATGGACCTAGACAAAAACAAGACGTCTTTGTCTCAATGAGGCGGCACTGAGTTTGAATTTTATTCATTAAGTCACTGAATCTTTTCATGTGGCTTCCTCACCTGCTGAGGAAGGTCTCTGTGAGGTTGTTTTGGGCTCCGTCCAGTGGCTTCACCCCTCCCTCCAGCAGCATCTGCTGGTAAAGCTGTCTCTGCTGCTGCTTCTGCTCCAGATGCTGCTGCACGCGGAGACGCTGCCTGTAGTACTCCTGGATGTGCTCTGAGGAATCAGCACGCTAGACAAACACATGCACACAACTATCAAAATAGAAACACATTGTAAACCTGTTTTTGCAGAACATGTAGAAACTCTGACACATTTTTTGACAGGATTTGTTTTACCTGAACAGTGACCCAATATTTATCATCGCCTTTCAGTAGTCTCTGCCTTAACAACTCCACACACACACAACCACACATGCAAGAGCACACACACCAGATTATAATAGACAAACTCTCTCCCAAGAGCCACTACTGACAACTCTTCAACTCCCAAGGCCTCATCCTCCATCATTTATCCCATAAAAAGTTTTCAAGGACCTCATCATATCCAGCGGGTCTACAGTATATTCCCCTTCACTTCTCTCACCACTTTTCATACACACACACACACACACACACACACACAAAACAATCCAATCTCTACTTTGCTCCTCTGGATGGGACCTGGGATGCATAAAGATGAGCGATGATGGAAGCAGCAGGCTATCTTGGGTGTGACCGCACATCAAACCAGATTATCTGCCTCCAGCGTCCATGACCTCCACCCTCTTCACTGGGACACGGGGATGGAGGGTGCTAGTGCCCCTTGGACAGGTGTGGGAGAGAATTGGGGAAGGATTTATGAGGCAGTGGAGGTGTGGAGACACGGTGGTTCAGGAGGGTTCATGGGGAATCTATTCTAAATCTCTTAAATGTGGAGTAATGACGGCAGAGGGTAGACAGACTGAAAATCTAACTCTGACTCAAGTGACCAGACAGACGACCAGGGCTATTTCTTTTTACAGTCCTCACACAAGTCATGAAACCAATTTAGCTGGAGCAGCCAAAGGTGAGACGCGCCACTCCTCTATTCTTGAAATGTCTTTGTGCTTATCATTGATCTAAGGTCTATACCACATACAAGTCCACACACAGTCTGCAGTTCTAATTACCTCATTTGTTTCTGTGTTGGAGGGGGGGCCACCATCTTTTCCAGGAGTCAGAGGCGTGCGTGTGGTGTTGGGTCCATCCAGCCCTTGAGGGTGCTTCCTATTGCCAGGAAAATACACGTTAATTCCAACCACTTTGTAAAAATTTGAACTGATTTGAGGTGAAGCAGGAAGTAAAACAAAACAATACAAGCTGAAAACTAAACAGTTCATGCATAACCTCCTGAGACCATGTGTCCTCATATGAGGACTTCACATTTTTGGTTTCCTGCACCTTAATACTTTATTTTGCTTAACTTAGACCTGTTGTCTTTGTTTGTGGACACTTTTATGTGCCATCTAGTGGTAGTAAGAGCACAGTACACTTATCCATGGAAAAACCTGCCATCTCTGCCAAGTCAGTCTGCAGCTGATCTCGACATAAAAGTGGACACGGTTCAAAGCCTGATCACATTACGATCGAAACTTGTTTACTTATGATTAATAAAATTTGTAGTTTGATGTGGCAACACATTTTACCAACTTTAGCAACAGTAATGAGCTAAGACGCTGTTAATTAGGAAGTACTTATTTAAGGAAATTGGAAATTTATCATCAACTGGTTTGATGACATTGGGACTTATCGTTGAGAATATTTAGTTTTTTTATACTTATCAGATCCTACTGATCCCAGATAGCTAGGGGAGAAATTAAAAATGCAAACCAAACAAAAGTTCAGGTCTCAGGAGGATATTATACTTAAGGACTACACTGTATCTAGCAAAAGGAAAGAAATAGCACTAATGTGGGCTACTCATATTTTTACAAAGCTAGCCAACAACAGTAACAAGGTTAAATGCCACATTCCAATAAAGTAGAGCTGTATCAAATAGTTCAAAGTTTCGAAGCTTCACTCATAATGTTGACATTTGAATTCTAAATCAACATTTGAATGCTACAAGCTTTTATTTGCATGTCTACTCTTTCTGTTTAAACCCTGTATTTCTGCGCTGTTGCAGATAAAGACTTAGCTACACTAACATTATTAGTATTACTCCATTTCTAGAATTAGATTCCAGTGGTGGCTACGTAGGATTGATCCCAACTCGTGTGATCCAAACATTTACAATAACTATAGAATCAAACTTTAGTCAAACTTTATCGAAAAAAGATAGACGTAATCGTGTTTTTTTTTTGTTGTTGTTTTTTTTTTTAACAAAGCTTCTGCCTCAGTCCATATTTGTTGGTTATTATCTTTCAAAAAACATTTTCACTGTGGTCAAAAATCTGTTTTCTTTCCCACTTGCTGCTGAAATACTGAGGCACACACCTGTATTAACGGGATGGTCGAGCAGCAATCTAACGCCACCATAAATTACATTTATGCACTGAAGAAAGTTCATTTACTAAAAAAAAAAAAAAAAAAAGATTAAGATTAATCTGACGAATCACTTTATTCAAATTAAGGATGCTGTTTGATGATTTCTGTACTGCTTTTTAGGGTGATGACATCATAAAACATGATGACAGACATTCAAAGCTTCATTAAAAAAAAACCTCAGTGGAAGCTTTGAATTTTAAAAATGTCATTCAGTGCAGCCCCACAGTGAGTGAGACATGAAAACCATATTTACCTTTGCTTTAACTGAAAGATTAATTTTGTTGTTTTTCATACTTGTTTCATTGTTATCTTGTATAAAGTTGCATACCATATTTACAGATAAATTCCTGCAGGGATGAGAAACTCTTGAGTTGTGGTAATTAACTGTGTCCAGCAGGTGGAGCCAGAGAACATGGCAACATCAGACAGTCTGGCGAACTGATCCGTTTCTAGTAGCTTTCATTTGATTCCATTAAAGCCTGTCTCCACCTATCACTCAATGGTGTAACATCTTATTTGCTGTAACCTTGTGATGCAAACCTGTCGTCAGCTCACCTGTCATGATCTGATGCCTTACTTTCTAAGCATTTTCACCACACAAATACCAGTTACAATGGCCACAGTTTGTGCTGGGTGATTGATGTATCTTTTTCCTACAAGGCAATTTTTGCTCTCTGCGGCCAGTCCACTGTGACAAAAACTGACCGGCAAGAAAGAGAAAGCAACAGCATGACTAAGATCCTGAGCCAGACATGTACCCAGAAGGCTGCAGTAATGACCAAACGAGCCACAGAGACCCCACTTAAACCACATTTGAGCAGTAAAAACCTGCTCAGCTCTGAGTTTCCATGAGGAAAATCATCTTCCACCATATTTACAGCCTTAATTTAGCGACAGCTTCAGCACTGTGATTTTCAATTATGAGTCATTAGGGTGAAGGCTCAAGATTAAATTGCATCCATCAACACTCTGCTGCAGTCTGATAAGCTTTGTGCAGCACTGGAGGAGATGACAGACGAGGCAGTTTGTCTCTGTTAAAGCAGGGATAGTGGGATTAATGGAGCTACAGATTGTGTCATACAACAAGACCTACCACTAGGTTTAATACACACACATGCTAAGGGAGAGAGCTTTGTAGGAAAGCTCCGGGAAAGATAATATTATATTCATGACTATAATAACTATGCTTTGACATGTGCTGTACAGTGCTGCAGACATCTGGTACTCCAAGGAACACCAAAACTCATTCGTCCCATGTGTGCTTCAGACTCTTACTTTTCAGGTGAATCATCCTGCTGGTGCACATTATTCTCCACCAGGCTCCGACTGAGGGCAGACTTCATGTTCGCCTCCATGCCTCTCTTGTCCTGGGCCGCCAGACCGTGGGACAGGCCATCCAAAGCCGGATTGAGGGACCTGGACATGTAGGTGTCCGCTGAATGAGGCCTCTGGCGGAAGGGCGAGGTGGGGCAGCACGGGGACAGGCGGTTGATTAAAGGAGTGAGGAGGTCGGCGTGACCGGCCTTGCTGGGCTTCACCAGGCGGTCCACGTGGATGTTGAGGGTTTTTTGCTCGAAGGCACAAGAGAAGGCACCCGGAGAGACGTTCTGCAGCCAGGAGAGCAGCGACAAGTCCAGTTCGTCACAGCCGTTCCCGCAGAGCAAATCCACACCGAGCAACACCTCGCCCTCTGTGATCTCCTCGCCAGTTGCTTTACTCTGGAAAAGAGAAACAGAGGGGAGTTTGACCATCACCCATAACTGACTTTGCAGAGTTCTTCCGTAAGTCCTGATAATTTTGAATACCAAACCTTTTCATTCTTAGGGGATCATAGTACCTGACAGAACTCGACACAGCATTCGTAAAGGATCCCTTTGATGAGCAGCTGGAAGAGGCGGTTTCCACTCGCCCTGAAGCCTGCCTCGCTCAGCTTTCTGTCCGCAGGGATGAACTCAGCCACCATGGCGCAGGCCTCCTCAAAGCAATGGACACGCGCCGTGCTCGGGTTCCAGTCTTTGAACTCGGCGTGGTGGGTGAGGCGCGGCAGGGTGAGGAGGAGACACAGCTTGCTGTAGTCGTCCTTGGATGGACAGAACTCCTCCAGACTGTGGAGGCACTTGACTGCTGCCTGCATGGTGAGCTCCAGCTGGAGTGGACAGAAAATGTAAAGAGGAGAAGTGAGTATGAGTAAGTAAGTAAGTGAGTAAGTGAGTGCTCTTCCTGTTTTTGTAGGACCACACTGGTATGTGTGTAAGTTTTAGAAGAAATGTCATATTCACACACATCACCATCCCAAGTTATGCTGTGATAAAACCGTGAGTTTCATCTCAGTTAGTGCACCCTACTGTGATCTCCATCGTTTGGTGTAAGGTGGTCAAAGTACTCAGTCCAAGCTTTCAAAGTTGGTCTTTTTCTCGTCTTGACATTCCAACAAAACCAAAGATGTTTAAGTTCAATGACATGAACACTGTCAACAACCAATATCTGTGCTCTCTCCAGCACCAAACAGGAAGCAGCAAACCGGAAAGACAGTAAACATGGAGGGGACTCCAGGACATGAACAAGTCCTGGTTCAGCGTGTATATGACCACCAAGCAGCTCTTATGTTAGTTAGAAATCATAATTCTCAAGGTTTTTTCAACAGTTGAATCCAAATTTTACGCAATATTACTATCAGCCACATTGTCTACCCCTAAAAAATCTATTTCAAGATCATACACTGCTCTATCTGAGGCTAAGAACGACAACACTAATTATATTAAAGAGAAGTGGGAACGAGAGGCGAGGATTAGACTGTCAGAAGAGGCCTGGGGGGATATTTGGCAATTTCAATGGTCCTCAACTAACTCTATAGACTGGAGAGAACACTGCTGGAAAAACATAATCAGGTACTTTAAGACACCGATCCAAGAGAAATATAGAGATGCCAATATGCCATGCTGGAGGCAGTGTGGTTCACGATTGGCAAACCATTATCACATATTCTGGGACGGCCCCAAATGGAAATCGTTCTGGAAGGGTGTTCATGACTCTCTAAGTAAAATGTTAAATATTGGTTTCAAGTGTCAAATATAGTAATAAAACATTTGGTTTAACCAAAAATAACCCTTCTGTTTTAATTCCTTTAAAGGTCATAGCAATGATAATTCTGTAATACTATGATACTGTGAAACCACAATATTTTCTGAGACAGTTACAGTACCATAAAAATCTCATGCCGTTGCAACCCTAATGGATTACACTGATGCCAAATTGACAAGAATGCTGTTGACATATGAGGCCTTTCATCTCATGATTCTAGAGCTATGTGTTTTTGCAGACATGTATGGAACTGTTAATATGTCTTATTTCTTAAAGGCAGTTTGGCGAAATAGATCCACCAGGAGCAGGATGGGAAATAATCTCAAAAGGAATCTAGTTGTAGTCGTGCAAATAGTGACCCTGCGAGTTCCCCAGTCTTTGCTAAATGTCAAAGTGTGTGACTAAAAACTCACATTGTCTTTTTACGTGACAGAGTGTCACAGAAAGTCTTTCCAAAGTCTAATAGTAGTGTATGCTAGGCATTAATCACAAGCTTCCTCTACCAACTGCTGAGCAGCTCCATTAGGTTGCTATACTCGAGGGAATTTTGAGTGTATTTGGTTTCCCAGCGAGTGGCCTTCTAGTGGTGAGCCCACTCTGACGGCCTCCAGGCTTCAACTCAGACTGGTTTCACATTGCCAGTACTCATATACCATTTTCCTCATTGTATATTTACGTACATTCTGAGGGTCTTCAGCAGCAGACATGGCGTTATTTACACACAGAGCCTCCAGGAACTTCTGCTTCAGGATGATGTAGCGGAACCTGGGAGGACAAATCTCAGTATTAGGACATATACTGTAAAGATATTAAGAATTGATTAACTCTCAAGTGAGTTACTGTAATAACCTAGACTAATTTAATTAGGAGGGACAACTGAGTTTTGAACGTTCTGTATATGTGTTGAGTATTTGGTGGGAAACAGGGGCCGACAGTGATATGACTTGATCATGCCACCACAGCACTGAGACTTGACCTAATTTCGTTCCAGTCTCCTGCTTAACTGGCGAGTCCGACCCAGTCACCAGTGAAAGGAAACCTCAATACTGTGCTTAATATTAGACTAGACAATATTTGAATTGAGACAGTGTCTAGCTGTAGACATGTGACAAAAATATAACGTTCAGTCAGGCCTTATGTTCTCATAATGCCTCAATGATTAATAAAACTTCTCTGGTTGATGTTTTTAGACGGTACAATAACACCCCATATTATGTCGCTCACCTTTTCTTGTCAAACTTGTCCATTCCTTCTAGAGGTTGAATGAACTGCAACACCTCCTCCCACTGGCCATCCAGAATGAGTTGCCTGTTGAAAGCAGCAAATCAACAATTTAAAAAAGCCTCTAAAAACCTTGTTCCCATCACAGCGGTGCAGCCAATAATGGAACATAAGAAAAAACAAGGTGGTAATTTGCGTCTGAATTCTTACAAACAGCTCTGCTACAAAAGCCTGTAAAACCAAAATCTTCCCTCTTAGGACACTATGGCCGTCTCCTACCTGCCATATCATACCTGAGGAAGAGCATGTCGTCAGAGTAGAGTCCATTAATGACGCCGCTCTCCTTCTCTAAGGCCAGCATGCTGATGTGCAGCTTCCTGGAGTTCAGGAAGTCCAGCATCACCTTGATCACCTCCGCCTCCTTGATGCTGATTGTCTCCTCTGCTGTCATGGTTACAGATCTGTGGTGGCAGCTTGCAGGTCGGCTGGGATACAGAGAGAGGGAAGACGAGACGGACATGGTTGCATCAAAAAAGAAAAAGACTTATGTGTATGGGACTTACTACTGGGATTTTCACACACAACCATCTCTAGGGTTTACAGAGGATGGTCCAAAAAAAAGAGAAAATATCCAGTGAGCAGCAGTTCTCTGGGTGAAAATGCCTTGTTGATGCCAGAGGTCAGAGGAGAATGGGCAGACTGGTTCAAGATGATAGAAAGGCAGCAGTAACTCAGATAACCATTCGTTACAACCAAGGTCTGCAGAAGACCATCTCTGAACCAACAACACGTTGAACCTTGAAGCAGATGGGCTACAGCAGCAGAAGACCACACCAGGTGCCACTCCTGTCAGCTAACAACAGGAAACTGAGGCTGCAAATGAGTCTGGATTTCTGCTGCTACATTCAGATGGTAGGGTCAGAATTTGGTGTAAACAACATGAAAGTCACCAGATCTCAATCCAATAGAGCACCTTTGGGATGTGCAGACGACAAATCTGCAGCAACTGTGTCATGCTATCATGTCAATATGGACCAAAATCTCTGCCAGCACCTTGTTGAATCTATGCCACCAAGAATTAAGGCTGCCTCTAAATATCTACTTTAAAGTGAGTTCAGTGTGCTCCTCTCTGTTTTGTGGTCGGCTCCAGTGGCATGGCATATCTGGAGTGTGTGGTCTCACATGGTGGTGTAACATCCATACTATTCTTATGAGGGTTTGGAGTGTTTAGTCTACATTAAACATTTTTAAAAATCACCTTAATGCACTATAGTGTGGATTTCTCCAGTGATCATGGTAGGAAATATCTCAGGATGCAGTTGTTTAGGGTCGGGCTGTAAATGGTTAATCACAGCCACATCACGTCTGCAGCTATACAAAGACATAAAGGGGTCTTCATTATACATGATCCACCCGCTCTGTATAAGTGCACTAAGAGCAGTGATGCCTCCGGGTGTCTGGAGGCAGAGCAGCCGGTGACACCGCCCTGTTCCTCCCAGCACACAGCAACAACATCCAGCTCTGGTGCTGGATGTGACAGCGAGTCTGCGGCCCAAACCTGACCGCCTCAGCACTTTTATCCGCGCGCAGACACCTCTCTCTTGACAGCACATTGCGCACACACACGGCCAGTCCAGCAGAACAGCATGCACAACAACACACTCTCACAATGTCTTTCATTTTCCCTCTTAATGTGCAGGACACCGCGCATGGCTACTCACCGGTGTTCCAGGCTAACACGCCGCCGTGAATCCGTGCCAAGTCCTCACCTGTCAGTCTGCGCCAACGACACGCCGCATTAAAGCAGCTCCAGTCCGTCTGCGGTGTCCAAATGTAACAGAAAGCAGGGTATGTACGAATGTGAGCGCAGGGAAATTAGTGTCTGGATGATAAAATCCCAGCCAGCGTCTCTAGAAAGGTCTCTCTGCTCCTCCGTCTTGTACACAGCTCGCGGTTGCCATGCGGACGCAGCCGCAAAGCACCAATCAAGTGTAGTGATGACGCCCTGCGGTCACACCTTCAGCACAAGCACTCAAAAATTTTATTTAAAAAAAAATGTGATTATAATAATTATAATATCCCATACTATACTATACTATACTATACTATACTATACAGACTGAGTCTTGCTTTTAAGATGAGCCCTAAGACCCACTTTTATTCTCTGGCTTTTTAATGTATTAAACCTGATTTAAAAAAAAATAAAAATAATAATAATAATATATGTTTGTGCGCTAAAATGTCCTAACATTTAGAGTACATCCCCTCTGTATATATTTAAGGAATAGTATACTTTAAATATTTTTTTCTTTGTGTGTGTGTGTGTGTGTTTGTGATTTTTTTTACCTCTTTTCTTCTTCTTCTTCCTCTTCTTCTTCTTCTTCTTCTTCTTCTTTTTCTCACTGTTATCATTATTAATATACCAGATTATTATTATTAATTTTATTTATTTTTACATTTTTGGATAAGTATGTTTTACTATTTACATTTTCTTTTCTTTTTAAAATAATATTTTCTAATGCACAAATGGAAACCTGACACATTTTTGGAACTGCTCCTGCACTGTAGTTTGAGCACCTGTTAATAAAAACGAAACTTTGCAAAAAAAAAAAAAAGGAATTGTATCTAAACTTGTTTCTGTTTTAATCCTGCACTATGCACTTACATGTCTCTATGCTGTGTATACATATGTCTGTCTTTGTGAAGCACCCTGGTGCAAACCTGTAGGCTGCTATATAAATGAAAGAAACTTGAAACTTGATTATCATTATAATTTAGGTTAAATTGTATTAATAAAATCACTGATAAAAACACTACAAATAACCTGTGTGGTCTGTTTTCTCCTCAGACATTCAGCTTTGCTTTTACATATGGGTTCGCAAGTGAAAGTTAGTATTCTGGTCTGTCAAAGTCGCCCCAAAAACTCTGGATTAATAGCTACAAATTACATATAAATCACCCAACAGTTGTAAACTAAAGACAGAATGTCAACAGGAAGTATTTGCAAGTACCTGGGTGTTTATCTGAACAATGAACTGGGCTGGACACACAACACTATGCACTCTACAAGAGAGGACAGACCAGACTCTATCTGCTAAGGAGACTGAGGTGCTTTGGTGTACAAGAGGCACTCCTGACGATCCGCTATTACTCTGTGGTAGCATCAGCCATCTTTTATGGAGTGGTGTGCTGGGGCAGCAGCATCTCGGCAGCTGACAGGACTCAACAGACGAATAAAGAAGGCCAGCTCTGTCCTGGGATGCTCCCTTGACACGGTGGAGGTGGTGGAAGAAAGGAGAATGATAGCCATGCTATCATCCCTTATGGACAACATGTCCCACCCCATGCAGGACACTTTGACAGCACTGGGCAGCTCCTTCAGTGACAGGCTGCTTCACCCGTGGTGTTTGAAGGAGAGGTATGAGTGGGTAATCTAAAGTGCACTGAACTGAAGAAGTCTCTTGGATGAGAGGTAAAATGTCTTCAAGAAGCTCAAGCAAGTCCAGTTGCTTACGATATAGCACTTAAGACTACCATGACCCGGATGACTGAGAATAATCTTCACCAACATGTTGCTAAACAGTGTGAGAAGAATGCTCTTCAGCTGCTACAAGAATTCGAAAGAACATCTAGGAAGCTGGCTGATTACAGAAACCACCTGATATTTAATTTCGGAATCATTCCAAAAAGCTTATGTTTGGGTTCTACCGTGTAAAGGCACAGGGCTGCAACGATCCCTCAGAGACTCAGAACCTGCTGCTCAATGACCGAGTGAGACAGATTCATATCACCGCTGATGCACTTAAATCTAAGACTGATCAGATATTTGAGCAACTGGCAGCACTTCTACAGTGACGTCCTGGAAGATGTCTCTAAGTCTGTTGAGAGAACACAGACATCGCAATACACTAAGGGCAAGGAACAAGGTAAGCTCCTCCTTGGATACCCTAAAGTGTTCTCAGGCCAGATGAGATATGTAATCCCTCCAGCATGTTCTGGGTCTGCCCTGGGGTGTCCTACCAGTGGGATTTGCCCAGAACACCTTCAATGGGAGGCATCCTGATCAGATGCCCGAACCACCTTAACTGACCCCTTTCAACACGAAGGAGCAGCAGCTCTACTCCGAGTTCCCTCCGGATTTCCAAACTCCTCACCCTATCTCTAAGGCTGAGCCCAGCCACCCCACGAAGGAAACTCATTTCGGCCGCTTGTATCCACGATCTCATTGTTTTAGTCACTACCCAGAGCTCATGACCATAGGTGAGGGTTGGGACGTAGATGGACCAGTAAATTGAAAGCTTCACCTTCTGGCTCAGCTCCCTCTTCACCATCATGGTCTGGCGTAACCGCACCAAACCACTGATCCATCTCACGCTCCATTCTACCCTCACTCGTAAACAAGATCCCAAGATACTTGAATCCCTCGCTTGAGGCAGTAACTCTCTCCCAACCCGGAGGGGGCAATCCACAGGAAGAGATGCAGGCCAGAGAACCATGGCCTCAGATTTGGAGGTGCTGACTCTGATCCTTACCGCTTCACACTCTGCTGCAAACAACCCCAGTGCATGCTGGAGGTCACAGTGTGCTGAAGCCAACAGAACCACATCATCTGCAAAAGCAGAGATGCAATTCTGGGGTCTCAAACTGGACCCCTTCCTTCCCCTGGCTGCACCTCAAGACCCCGTCCATGAATATCATGGATCTTTATACCATACTATAATATCAGTCTTCCTGAGTTTTCTTTCAGCTTGCCTGTGTTGACTGATGGATCCCTTCCTCCTTTAAAAAAAGACATTTACTTTTTAGAGTAAACACCACGTTAATGCTGAGGCCATGCGTAGTTTTATTGAATGCCAAAAAAAGGAGAAAAAAAAAGAAACTACATGTTCAGCAATATGTTGAATGACAGCACAGCGTCTGACGAAACAAAACAAAGTCATCATAGTGAATAGGTATGAGCTCACATGAACACACTGTACAATATCATTACAGTTTAAATAACCATTTACCTTGGCCTTAAACAGCCATAAGCAGGTGGACAGAGCTTCTTAGGACAAGTAATCCTTCCAATAAACAACAGAGGAACACTCCGTCATACTAGATTACATTTTCAAAGACATGTACATGCTCTCTTTTGGTCATAAATATCCCCCCCCCCAGTTTAAAACAAAGCACCGTGTTCGCAGATCTGTTTTCGTTGGAACCTACAAATGGTGTCGATTTGACATTCGGCGGTGAAAGGAACGTGATACTGACACCAATGAAACTCTGTGGCGAGTCTCTACCCGTATGCAGCAACAAGGATCTGCCCTATTCTGCCTTGCATTATTGTGTGAAGGTCACTCTCCTAATAATAGAAACAAATTGGACATGTTGCATCTATAGGCAACTGGCAAATATACTGCTTATACACACTCTTGGGTCAACACACATTTGTGTTATGTAAGAGCAACAGATGTGTTGAAACTGACACAACCATAATAACAGTGGCCATTTTAATATATCAGGCGATTCTTGCTGTGATGTATGACTGGCCTTTTTTCTCTTTTAAATAACAGAGCATTTTATTTTTAACTAATCAGCGATCTAAACTTTGTATACACACTGTTTACTAGATTTGGTGTTTGGTGGATGCTTTTACCAAAAGTGCCTTAGAGTAGAATAAGTGCGGACTTTTTTGAAGATGAGTAAGCTCAGTGTGAATCTGAAGAACACAACGATTTATTTAATTTTAATTCCTGATATTTATATAAAGAGAAATAGCTCCTAGGTGCCATGTCCTTGTCATATTCCTGATACCAGCGGGTGAGAGTGTAATCACAGTATTATTTTATACTGGAAAAATCCTACATGGTTCAAAGGCAGCATTAAAAATAAGAATAAAATAACACTGAGCTGTTCAATTTGTTCACAAATCTGCTGTAAACCAGCAGCGAGGTGATCTTTTATTTTCACTTACAGTCAATTTTTCTTCTTGGAGTTCGTCTTGAGGTTGAAGCTACTTCTGTATATCATGAGAGAAAGGAACTAAACACAACAGTTACAAACATGACAGCATACTTGTATATTAGAAATATATTTTTACACGTCACGCATTATAGCTCAAGTCGTCTGCAGGTGTCCCGACCCACAGGCTGAGAACCAGTGATCTACAGTAACGTCCTGCATTCTTTAAAATCACTTTCTCGAAAAAAAGGGGTTCTGAAAAAGCTGAAACCGCTTTGCTTTGTTGAGCTGATCACACACATCCTGTGTGGCTAACGCTAGCTGTATGCAATTCATTTTTTTTTGGCCCTTTGTAAGTTTTACGTACCTTAATATACAAACTGTTGTACCCACAGAGATGAAGAAAAAAGTGTTCTTCCAAATACAAAAAAAGCCTCTGTATACGCTTTTGTTTTTTTGTTCTTTTTTTTACAATCACCTCATTGCACTCACACACTGAAACAAAACGCGCATAAGGCCACGCCTCAACAGGATAATGCAAACAGAAATCAATCTGTACATGAATTAAAAACATTCAGTGCTTCAGTAAAATGTCCTAGCATTCATACTGTCTTTTTTTTGACGTTTGGCACATAGGAAACAAAATAACGCTCACACACATGCCTTCATGATTCGACTCAAACGTGACAATCTCTTAAAAACACGGGGTGATAAGCATTTACATCATTCTTCAACAGTAGCATACATTCCAGTTCATAATCTTTGAGTCCTGTCATGTCCAGTCCAGAGTTGGGAGGAGAAACACGGACGGGAATGCAATGAGGGGGACAAAAACGAACAAACATAAAAAAAGACATATATGCATTCATCTAACTGGCATTGCAGGTGCTTGAATCTTCATGGATATGTACAGTGAAGTGCAAATTGAAGTTAGTATGTTCTGTTTGAGGGGGGGATGGGAGGAGGGATTGGGGGTATCAAGTTCCATTAGGACTGGGCAGGCACTACTTTTTTAGGGGTGGCTGGCTTCTTGGTTTGCCACAGATGGCTGTGGATCGTCACTGCGTCCACGTTGGCCGACATGGTCTTGGCTGGTATCTGGCTGAACTGCTTCTTGTCTGAGTTGTACTTGTAGAGGCCGTCGATCATCTTGCGCGTGATGCTCTTGGGGCCGATGCCCGTCAGCTTGATGATCTCCTCCGTCTCGGGGCAGTAGGTGTAGAGGGAGCGGAACTGGCAGCCAGCGTCTCGGAACAAAACCAAGAAGTTGTTGGCGCCGGATTTCTCCATTTCCTGTTAAATGGAGAAGACTGAAGTTTGAAGATCACATGTGCTAAAGGAGGGCAAAAGTTTTGGTGATATTTAACTCAAAAATAGGAAGAGAGACAAAGGTCCTGCGTCAGATTTTAATCCACAATGTTGAAAGCATGTGGTGTGCGTGATCAGCACAGACACCAGGACACCCCGACCCTTCAGAATATATAAAACAACACATTAAAAGCTCTGTGCCGTTACCTCCAGGATCTTGTTCTTCTGGCCCTCATTAACCTTGCCTGCGAGGCAGCAGTGGGCCAGAGCGTTCTGGATGATGTGCTTGTTAGATTTGGCACTGGGCTCCTTGTATAGCTTTGGTCCTGAATGAGAACAGAGAAGAGGGAACATTGGGATGGGACTGTTGTCATGGCAACTCCTCCAGCTATGTCAGAGAAAAGACTCCCCCTCCCTATTTTTACTCTTTCTTTTGATAAATCATGTATGAAGATTTCTATTGGTGGCACATCTATGTGGTACTGTGTGTAGGGACAATGTATTCTGAGCTATGGATGCAGCATTCAAAAATGTGATCAAACGGATTATTTGTTTAAAGGGGAAATTAGCCCTAATTTTATGTTGATGTCCAGGCAGTGTTGATGGTAAATGTAGTTGAGTGAAGCAATGAATTCCTTAGTTTGTTAATGACTGAGAAAGCAGAGTTTGTCGCTGCAAAATATGTTCTTCCTGCATCCAGCACCATCATCTAACGTGACAATGCCATAAGCCCTTTTTAAACAGGAACTGTGCAAATTTGCATGAAAGCCCAATCAGTCTTTTTTCAGCATTGGCAGTATAAAAACAAAATCGGGGAGTGCGGCAAAATGCCACCTAGCTACTTTTGTTTATACAGAATGCGCCTTTTTCGGGGCAATGTGGGGCATGAGCAAGTAACAAAACGTGTAGCCACGGCTAGTTAGTCCTTCGGCGATTCTCTCGTACGTCGGCCTGTTCTTCACCGTCCCCGTCACTTGACGATTAATGGCCTCTTCATTTGCGAGGACAAGAATGGTGCACAATTCCTTGTCTCCTCAGTTGCTCATCTTTACAGTGTCTGTCAGATTTGCGTTTCCCTCTTGCTACTAGCTGCTCACTAATTCCTGCTATCAGCTGTTTCCTGTTTATCCACCGCCAGTGGCTCGCATGTGTGGCATCATCACCAGCCCCTCCCGGTGCGGAAGGCCGCCTCGGTCTGTTTAAACTAAAGGGTTCCACCAATATGTCCACCCTACGAGGCGGAAAATTGGGCACCTCGGATCAACTCACCAATCCGGCTGTGTGTCTAAACATTCACAGCTTGCCGGCAAAATGGCCCAACATTCGCAGAAAATCTGGCAGTGTAAAAGGGGCTAGCACCCCAAAATTTGAGTGCAAAGGATGTTATGGACAAGGACACATTATGAGGATAAATTTACTTGGATAGTTGGCTGTATTTTATCCAGAACCTGAGCTGCCATGAAAAAAACAACTGACCAGTGGTGCCTGTGCTCAATTTGCTCCCCAATGCCAACAGAAACTGAATCATTTGGCCGCAATGAATATCAGTGTGGGCAGCATTTGTTGGATGCTGTCACTGACGCTGGAAGAGCCCCGACAGAGCCTGTGTGTGAATTACTAGTGAAAGTGACTGCATGAAGGCTTTGCTTTTACTTGGACAGAGGTGTGTTGGAGACCTTCTTCAGGATCCCAAAGATAAAAAGGCAAGCAAGACCAGCAGGCAAAGAGGGCAGATGGCCATTGAATGAGTATTGTCACCTGACACTATATTTTGATATGTTTTTTGCTATATTTGAGTATTTTCCATCTACTAAGGTACCCTACCAAGAGACCCTACAGTGAGACAAGGGGGACGTTTGAACAAAAACACATTACAATATTAAAAAGACAAAAAAAAAACAAAAAACAAAAAAAACACAGTGCAAACATTACACAAGATCCAGACATTGATCACTGTGTTGATAACTGTTAGGATGAAGCTCTCCTACCAGTGTACTCTGTGTTAGATGTAACAGAGGACGTCGTGGAGCCATTTTCCCAGTCCTTCTCTCCATTTCTGCTGCTGGAGCGACTCGGGGACAGGAAGCCATCTGCAGAATCTGGCCTGGAACACACACACACAAACACGCAGAGTATTAGGTCACCTTTCTGCATGGGCGCTGCTCCTGTACACTCAGCAGATTACACCGTAGGCAGGGCAGGAAACTACTGTACTATGATAAAAGCCAGCTAAATACTTTGAAACACGGTACCATCTCCATTACACAACAGCAGTGTGAGGCTGTTGGCTGGTGTCACTTTCCCACCCTGTCTACATCATGTTTGTACAGATTTATCCTTCACTGAGGATGAAACTGTGTGTACTATTTCAGTGTGCTGTTTGAGTTTGGGCTTGGTTTGGTTGTTGTACATCCTTACAGTAACTAGCAAAGTAGCAAAGCTTGCAAGCACAGGCAGTGTGTGCAGCGGTGTGAGCAGTCTGGTGCATCAAGGTCAATAAAGGAGGTATTGATTGACCTCTTTGTGCAGCACTTGGCATTTACTTGCTCTTTTTTCTGGACTGCAACTGCACAATGTGTCCCCACCTATGTAAGCAAGTGATTTCCATATATACAGAGTGAATACAGCTAATTCCACTGCAAAATGCAGTTATAAAACACACTATCCTGCCTCTGTAGTATGTGAAAATCCACAAGCAGGGTACAGTAAGAGCAAATAAAGCCAAACAAATGTGCTTTTTTTGTGAGTGTAAACTGCCCACATTAACAAGTCATTTTAGCGTCAATTTCTCAAAAAGGCTTGATCTTCCATTGGATATTAAAGTCTCATTTGGATATTCACGTTTCAAGAACTGATATCTTAAATCTTACGAACAGATTTTAAGACATTTTCTAGGTTAAATGACTTGATAAGATGGATGTTTTATGCAGGGTATGTTCAACAGAACTGGATTGAGATGTAGTGATAAAAACTAAAACAAAACTACATGTATCAGGTGTGAAAAAGCCAGAGCAGGAGTGTAACTTGGTGAGGAGGGCAAAGCAGAGAGTTAAGTGGAAAGAAAGAGATTGTTTTTAGGTGGTGAGGTTCATCTTATGAAGTTCATCATAAGGAAATATGATGCTTTTCCTTTAAGTGCTTTATCAGTCCCTCATAAAACCCGGTGTGGTGACAGGGTCTCAGTGCAGGATTGGACGCGGGGCAGCATGAAGCGCCTGAAGGTGGAACTGCCAAGCAGGAACTAACCTTCTCCTTCTCAGTTTAGGAGAGCTCAGAAAGTAGAAGAGACCGCCAGAGGCTAAACTAGCACTTCTGACGTGTGTGAAACAGCAGGAGAGAAAGTAGTAAAAGATGGAAGGTAGAAGAATACAGGAGAAATGTTAGACCTGTAAACCGGAGTTAGTCTTTAGAGCTTGGCTTTCAAAAAAGGTCAGAAAATATCACCATTACTGCACATGAAGAAAAGTTCAACAGTCCATAGTCAAAGTTTCTCAGATATTTTCAGGTTTTGGCACTGTTATAACATTATATATGTCCAGTCAAATTCAGATCTGACTACACCCTGAAGGAGTTTTCCACCAGCTGTTAAGGCAAAAACACCTGCTGTTACATTTATGCACAGACTTGAGAATTGAGCCTAAAGAGATTATTGCAGCATCAGTTTCTGCTCTGCATAATTCAGTCTGCATTTACTCTACATATTATGCATGGATTTATATGATCCTCTACAGTGGCTTGCTGACTGTAATTCTAAAAGCAAGTGAACCAGGTTAAATGACTTTAGCCGGATGACGAGTCTATGTTTTATATTTGATCATACAGCAAATCATTAACTGGCATGAATGCATGGAGGTTTTTACACTTATCATATTTTACTAATCATATTCCCCAAAAGTATGAAATCTTTTGAGAAGTCCCAGTTAAAATCAAAACGCTACACCAAAATAACACCCTTTCATTCATTCCATGTTAAACCAGCAGCTATAGACTTGTAAAAAACATCTCACCTTGGTGATCTCTTCTCAGAGTGAACGCTGTCGCTGTCTCCCAGGTTGAGGGAGGCGAGGGACAAGCTGGAGACTGAAAAGACACGTTGGCGTGAACCTGGATGTGAGATGAGAGATGTGGCACAGCACGACACAGTTACACCGACACAATGGATAACAACAACACTGTGCTTTGTGCCAACCCTGTCACAGAGCAATGCAGCCTCAGTGTTATGATTGAAAATAACCTTTCACATCAAGTAATAGGCCGACACACGAAATTCACATGGACACACCCTATAATAACATGCATATATCTGCATTAACACACATTATATAATGCTTAATTTAACCGACATACAAAAACACAGAGTGCTGCATTGCTCCTACACTATATCATCATGTTCAAACCTTTAATTTGAAGTTCTACTGTATTGTTTTGGGCTCAAAAACATTGCCAATAAAAAAGATATCACAGTTAATCCAGTTAAGCTTTAATCTTATTATTTAAACAAGAATAACCTGTTTAAAGTGTGATAAAATGTGACTAAGGCACTCTAAAGTGGCACAAACCAAAGTGGCAGCAGGACACAGATGCGACAGATGGGATGACCATGAGTGGGGTTACCATGGTTACCTGTGGCGGCTCTGACAGGGGTTTTGGGGGAGTCCATGCTGTCGCGATGGATGGACTTGGGACGGCCCCGCCTCTGTTTGGCCCCGCCGCCCGGTCGAGGTTTAATGACAGTGTCCATGTCCTCCATCAGTTTCAGCTGCTTCCTCCTCAGATACTCCTGCTTGATGAACTCCCTCCTGGCCTTGTCCTCCTCCTTCCTGATGCGCTCCTCCTCTGCTTTCAGTCTGAACAGACAGAACAGAGTCAGGGCAGAGGAACACCGTGGGGTGGGGTGTGATATTAGAAATGTAATTGTTCTGCTCTTTTAATTGCATGATGTGTCAACATACCGAGCTTCCTCCTTCTTCTGCTCCAACTCAGCCTCCTGCTGCATCTTCCTCTGCTGGCTCTCCTTCTCCCTCCTCATCCTCTTCTCCAGCAGTGCAGCCCTCTTCTGAGCCATGTTCTCCTCGGCCTTTCCGTCCGCCTGGGGTCACGTAGGAGACACAGTCAGTCACCTCACACAGAGTGAAAGACCCAGTAACATTTAGAAAATATTATACTGTACTGTTTTTGAGCTGCTGTTTATTAATCAAGGCTGACCTTCCATGGCTCTGACACAGATTACTGTGTGATACTCTTTAAGTCTTTTTATTTATCTACTCCGATATGATGAATTACATATTTTAAAGAATCTGAGCTGTTACTGTGAAAGGTCAACCCTCCTTTGTGTAATTAAATGAGATTGTGAAAAGGCTGGCAGGGGCAACAAATGAGCAGATTTGTGGGTCAGAAAGGCTAAATTGCTCCGTATCCTACACAATTAAATACTTTTCATGCAATTTTATGTTATTATTCTATTTTTATTCATATTCTTTGCATTGCTGAACCATGTTGTTTCAGACACAGGCACACCAGGCTGCTAATTTCCGTACAAATTGGTTTCAACCAGAGTTTTATTTCAACATCCTTTGCTCATCCCCCAGCAACCACCCTCACATCCACCATCTACTCAACCCTTCTTCAACCCCACATCTCCACAGCTGTGCCTGAATTATTCACAACAGCCCCAGTTTTATGACCTACATCGAAGCCCCAGACTGCAGCTAGCAAGCCATCTTACAACCTATAAATGGGAAGATGACGCTTTTCTCAGCTGACATGTTTCTTGAACCATTCATCATCTTGTGTTTCTTGATGAAAACAAACATGGCTGCCCTAGGTTCAAATGTAATTGCCTTTTTTTCCCCAGAATCTTAAAGTGGAGCTGCGTGGCTGCAACCTAGATGCTGAGGTTTTATGAATTATGCTGCTGGTTCTTTGGTCTTACTTGTTGACTCCGCCCTTTGGTTTCAGTACAGAGTCCAGAACCAATTCATCATTAGGGACACTATATCTTATTTCGTATCATCTTGCATCGTATCGTATCATCTTGTATCATATCGTACTGTGCCGTATCATATCACATTGCATCGCATCGTATCGTATCGTATCCCACCTCACCTAACCTCACAAAACATTGACTGGTAAAGTTTCATTCAACTCTCTTGAACGACAGTATTTTTGTACATTACACATTAGGCTCTGTGCTAATCCAATTTTTATTCATCATTAGAAGAGAAAGTGCTAGAAAATATAGACTGGTTCTTTGAATCAACAGCCTACCTTGAAGAAGAAACCCCGACACATCTTCTGATCGTGATCCAGGCCTTCCTCATCACGCTGCTGCATCTCCGAACTATCATCAAGTGTCAGATCCTCCAGTGGCTTCACGACTGACAGAGGAACCTCAATCAAACTGGTCTTGCCTTGGCTTGAGGCGTCTGGTAGGGGAGGGATCTCTGTAGGTGTCACGGTGAAGGTCTCTACCACAGGGTGGGCAAGCACTTCAGGAAACGTTGACTCTATGGTAGGTTTCAGCTCTGCAACTGGCTTCTGAACAGAATCTGCTTCTGTTTGTTCCCTTTTGGGCGAGCTGGGCGGTGAGTTGGCTACACATATACTGGCAATCTCCCTCTCTGGGGAGAGGAGCGACGCCGTCTCCTTGTTTTTATCTCCATCTGAGGCTACTGTGTCTGGGTTGGTGGTTGCTGGTTTCTCCCCCAAGTAAACAAAGGAACTTGCCAAGGGCTGGCAGGGAGAAAATCGCCGTAGCCTGGGGATGCTGTCGACAGATTGCGGGGCAGTTAGGACTCGATTATAAGGTGCCAGCTTTAGCTCGCTGGGTCGAGCGGTGCGAGGATTACGTGAGTGAAAAGAGGCAGATTTGCGTTTGATGCTGGTTGGAGAGCGGTGGGTGGAACGAGGGGAGTCAGCAGGAGAAGAGGGTCCTGAGGATCGAGTAACGGCTCGACTGTGTTTTTGTGGTGATGGGTTTGTATGTGGAGGAGGGATTACCCATGCCTGCTGATGTTGTTGCTCCCTCATGGCCATGATGACTTCCTGCTGCTGAGCGAGTCGCTGCATCTCAGTCTGGAGAAAAGCTAACGAATGGTTGAGTTTCTCAATAGAACGTGTATACTCAGTGAGGTCTACCTCGGTGAGCTGAGCATGGCTTTGACCACCTTCCTCTCCTGCACCAGGTGATTTTGTCCAACAGGAGGCTGTGCTGCTTTGCTCTGCCCCATCAGGTGTGTCTGCCTTGCTCCTCCCAAATTTGAAGGTGGGACTTGCTGCCTTGCCTTCTCCCTCAATCTTGCCTCCTTCTTCTCCGCTGGCAGCCCCATCTCCTTTTCTCTTTACCACGTTGAGAAACGCAGAGTGACCCATCTTTTGCCGATGCCTTGTAAAAGCAGCCTCCACTTTCTTCTTCTGTGCTTCGATGGCTTTGCGCTTCTCCTCCAACCTCATCCTCAGCTGCACCATCTCCGTAGCCATAACCTGAGCTGGGTCGTTGGGTGGAAGTTGTACAGGTGTGGGCGATGCTTGAACAGTGAGAGTAGGTGTGGTTTGTTGATGGATGGGGCTGTGCTCAGGGGTCGGGGCCCAGGAGACAGATAATGGGAGGCCAAAGTCAGAGCCCTCAGGAGTGGTCTTGAGGGAGCTGCTGCTGCACCTCCCTGAGTCTGGCAATGATGGAGAATGCTTCTTCTTCTTCTGTTCTGCAAAGCTGGTCATCCTCACTCCTGAGGGGGATTTGCTTTGATTGCTCGGGCAGGGGCTTGGTGTGTCCATATCCAAGTCCATGTTCACAGAGCAGTCTTTCAGAGAGGAATCCTCATCCAGCATGTCCTCTGTACGAATATGGATGCCAGTGTCCACTTCGGTGGTGTCTGTGGTGCTCAGAGGACCTTTGGAGTCCGACTCTGACACTGGCTCCAAGACGCTTACACTTGCCCCGTGGCCCTGAGAGTGCAGGAAGAAACCGTTGTTGATCCCCTCCAGCGGGGGCCTGTTTGGGCTGTGGATTATTTGAAGGGCTTCCTCCATGGAGGGAGTTGTTGCTATGACATTGCCATGTCCATTGGGGAACGCTCGCCTAGTGGGCTCCACGCCTGCCAGGCTGTCTGGGCAGCCCTCCTCCTCAATACCGACACTCTGACCATTCACTGGCTGGAAGGACAGGTTACGCTTCATTCCACGGGGCAGGTGGTGGACCTTGAAACCAGAACCATCATCAGTGCTGACGGACCTGACCATGCCACGTGTAGAGGAAAGACTCATAGAAGTAGAGTCCTCTTTGTCAAAGGGAATGTCAAAGGACACTCCATAAGGCCCAGACCTTAACAGGAAAACAAAAAGGAAACAGAATTAAATCTTGAGATACTTGTTTTGTGTTTCGATTTCTAAATTCTACAAGGTTATTTGAGGAAAGATTCTAGTTTGGCAACATCGCAACACGTATTTCCTAATCCCCATGGGATCATTAATTCTCTTCGGGACTGGATATTTTAAATGAGCAGCACACAAACAGGACAGTAATATTACAAACCTTTTCTCTTTAGGCCAGGTGCCGAGGTTGCCATCGACAAAGGACATTGAAGTTGACCTCTTGATCTCTCCTGGATGACATGAGTAAGCAAAGTAAGAATTAAAACACAAGTTTTAATTTTAATTATGCAAATCTGGTTAAACAACAACAAAAAAGGTAAATAAATAAATAATAATCACCTGAGTTTCGAGGCTGGGGTCGTAGAGGCAAACTACAGGATGAGAGAGAGAAAAAAAACAGACATGTTATACACTATAATATATACATATTTTTTATTGTCCTTTTTTATCTTTAGTTTGTCCAGGTAAGGACTTTGCAGTATGAGCTGATCTTATTTGGCTTAATAAATCATAATTTCATACCTGTTGGCTGCCAACCAACACGCAGGTACACTCAAGTACATAGCCTTCCTCATGCACTTTTGATAGATTACAGAGTTTCACATTGAATATCATGATTTGGACTAGCTAACCTAGGTCTTTCAGGACTTGGGGGTCTTTCCATGAAGCTCCTCTTGGTTGCCTTGGAGATGGGGATGAGTGGCATATTCTTCAACAATGATGAGGGCTCTAAGGTGAGACAACAGAGACAAATGATTAAACTGTGCTTTCACAATGTACAGGAAAATAAAACCGCTTCGCTTTGCATGAGTTTCAGATAAAATACACTTACAGGTACCTCTACGGCTACAAATCCCTGTTCACATGACACTATGGTTGCTATTGCTACTCCCAATGCTATCATAAGGTCTGAATTTAAGACGTCAATCAATCATCAATCAAGCAAACGTATTGTATCTTTCAAACAAACAAGTGCACTTCAAAATGATGTACAACTGAATGACAAAAATTAGGATGTTAAATAAAGGAAAATGTTGATACATTAAAAAAACCTAATGATCAGCAATAAAATTGTGATGGAAACAAAATAGTGTAAAAATAAAAATTAATGATAATTTCAGAATAGTAACACTACAAAATTATGGAACATTACATAAAAGCCAGACTAAATAGCTGGGTTTTTTTCTTTATTTTTTTTTTTTTAAACTATCCTTATTTTCAGCTCCTCTGGAAGGCTGTTCCAGCAACTTGGAGTGTAATGGCTGAAAGCATCATGGCGAAATATTTTTGTACTGCTTTGTGGAACAGCTAAAAGAGAAGAACCAGAGGATGCTAGGGGCCTTCATGAACCAAAGAGTATTTCTTTTGCTGCAGGTTGGAACCTAACCTGCAGCTGCTGGGGCAAGGACATTGCCTCTGCACGTGGGATGCCCGCTCTACCCACAGAGCTACTGGGCACCCAACCAAAGAGCATTTGTGAGAGGTAGTCTGGTGCATGGCCATGTAGTGCCTTATAAAGTATTGTAATAAAATAAATAAAATCAACACAAAAACTAAAAGGTAACCAGTGTAAAGCCTTTAAAATAGGCATAATGTGGGCTCTCCTTTTGGTCTTGTGTCGTGCAGCAGAATTTTGAATTAACTGTAGCTGATTCATTGTATTCCTCAGTAGACAGGAAGCAAAGTGTTAAAATAGTCTTGCCACGTGCGTGCATCAGTCTCTCTGTGTTGCTCCGAGAGACAAATGGCCTTACTTTGAAGATGTTCTTCAAATGATATTTCATGAGATAATGAGGACTGAAGACTTGCCTGTGCCTTCGTTGTCCAGCATTCTGGGCTTCACAAAAGACGGCTTGACCACCTCAAACCACCAGAACAGCTCTGCCATAAACACCAGGTAGTTATTCTGAGGACACAGTCGAAAAAGATGAGATTAAATAACACATAATCACTCAGCACAATTTCTGTTACAGTGAACACATTATTGTAAGTGTCCTGTGGTCACTTTATCCTCAATATTGACGGACATGTGATTGCATTTTACACATTTCTCCAGTAGGTGTCTCTGTTAAACCTCACAGGGAACCTCAGATGATGAGCATTACTTCTATCTCTCAGTCTGCATAATAAATAATTCACCAATCTTGCTCCATTTCATAGAGTATCCTCTTAAGGAAAAGATGTTTGTCAGAGTTCCTACAGTACCTACAGTGGAGTAATTTATGAGGGATCTATATTTATCATCCTTTTTTAGTAAGGCATTTTCCAAAAATCTGAGACCTTTAAGTAAAATTTAAAACATAGCTTTCCTGACTTATTCAGAGTCACGCTAAGATAATATAACCAACATCATGGCTTTTCACGTAATAGGTCTTCCACTTTGCTAATAATGTCAACAGTACCTGCCGTAGTAGAGGAGTGATTAAGGCATTAACCTAATTTATAAAATAGAGGTCAGCTATTTTTTTCTGCTCTCAATCACCAGCGTGTAATCCACCAGCCAACCTGAATTGGAATCGGGCAAGAAATGTTGGAGTGATCTTTGCTTCTGCTGTGCCCACTCGTGTCCATGTCTGAATCAGGTCAACATACAGTGGGAGGTCAAACTGCTTGAGGACATTGCACTGCAGAATGTCCATCGTACAAAGTCATTTCCCTCAGTATTTTCCCAAACCCATTGTTTGTTTTTTACCTTATGACAAAGGAAAAATGTGTGAACTACGAAAAATCATTACGTATAGTAGAGGTAAGATATGTGGCCTTTCACAGACATTACTCAGAAACACCACATGGTGCAACCTGATTTTTTAGTTGCCGTCATTGTCAACACCAAAAGTCCTTTCAGTCTCACATTTGGTCAAAACACTGCATTTTTTTAGTGAGCAAAGGCGTGTGACACCATGAATAAAATAAAAAAACTTGTGAAGGACATTTTAAATAAGCGTCATCTTGAAACAAAGCAAAGAATGAGTTGAATTTCTTCACTCAAAAACAAGATGATCTGCTAATCCTGTTGATCCTCTGGATGACACTAAAGCTGCTGCAGCAACCGAAATCATTCACAAAAAGTTCCATTTCCATATTTGTGGACAATAAAGATGATCATTATTATCATTCTTCTTCTTCTTATTTATTTATTTATTCATTTAAATTGTAAAATAAACTCAATTCAGGCCATTTTTTTCCACTTAAAAATATTTCAATAATCAATATTTAATCAATTCTCATGCCAAACTGGGCGTCTTTTGCCGTGAACATGCCGGCACTCACTCACATATGCACACGTGCACACGATATGCAAAACGAGTGCAGTGAAGCGGGGACGACCTTGAGGAAACACGCCCCCTCCCCGCCCTCGGTCCGTGGTCTCCAGACAAAGACAATGCTGCATGGCTCAGCTCTAAAGATACCTGATTTACCTCATCAGCAACATTTCATTCTGCCGAGCACCCACCAGCAAACACACACACACACACACACACACACACACACATCACGCATACACCCCACGAGCCCCTCAACTGCTGCCCAGAAGCACAGCAGGAGGGGCAGAGGCAATTAACACCAGTAGCAGTGGTCTCCCTCGGGTGTTACTGCAGCATTTTAGCAGGTTTTTTTTGGGGGTGGGGGGTGGGGTGGGGTGGGGGGGGGCTCCTTTTTGTTTTCTCACATGGCAGAAAGGAAAGCAGGAAATGTGTAAAAAGGTGTGTCGCTGTGACAAGTGGTGTGAGAAGCTGTAGTACACATGGCTACCAAACTAATCAAAGTAAAGCAGAGAAATACTGAATTATCATCTTAATGTGCAAACTGAGCAGTTGTTGGCTACAGCTAGATTCTCATCTTTCAATTCCATTTTTTCTCTTTTCTCCTCTACCTTTGATTTGAGTTACATTTACCTTTCTAATATCTCTGGTGTAAAATAACTCTTTAACAGACAGCTGGTCAAATACTAAAATGCAGGTTACCTTTAGGTGCGTTCAGCTTGGGAAGCATTCCTCAATGGCTTAAGACGAACAGAAGAAAAAAACAGCCATGAAGGGAACAAAAAGGACAGAAAGAAATAAAGAAACACAGAGAGAGACAAAGACCTCCTGTCGTCCGCCCAGCCGGGATTGGTGGCAAAAGCCCAGCCTGACTTCTCTCTTCCCATTTGCCCGTCTGACTACTACTGACACACCAGGTGTGAGTGCTCTCGTGTAATACCACCAGTCAGCAGTCACACACTCACACAGAGCCCCAAACAACCAACCACCGCTACGCCTATCTCCCTGTTGACTGGCATTGCTACCTCTGCCAAGTCTGCAGCGTTGCCAAAGCAGTCTTGTTTAGAGATTTGAGTGTCAGTGTGTGTCACTCTCAGGATGAAAACAGGAACCTGATTGGTGATTACTGGAAGAGAACTCGGGGTTATGAGGGGTGGAGGGTGGAGGGAGCTAATCCACTGTACAGGGATGGGCACAAACAGTGCTACACATGCACACATGAACGGTATTAATGCATCATCAATATTTAAGGTTTGCATACATAAAGATGCACATAAACACCCCCAGAAACTGATCCAACTCAGCAAGACACAAAGCTTAGACACACACTGGGTGTTCACTGGGCATTAATGTCAACAGTCATCGGGCCTGAGGGTTGATTAAAGGATCTAGGTCCTGCAGCCAGACAGTCAGACTCAATTTAGAAAACCCGCTGTCCTGACTTAGCGCCAACTTTATCAGCGGCCCGCAGAATAACCTTTTCAAAGTAGGAGAAAAACATCCAAAGAAGACTGAACTTCCGTGCACACATTTCTGAAAGTGTCAATGCTTATAGCTTCACTGCAAAAATTGATGATTATTACTTGAATCCTTTCACTCTTTATCTGCTGGTGGTCTAGAAACTGAGGCTTATCACAGTGCACTGCAAATCAGTCCATCAACTAAAGCAGTGGTTCTCAACCTACTGGGTTGCGGCCCAAAGATGGGTCGTGGGTCCACTCTGAATGGACCACAAGTGACTCACAGAGTTTTTATTCTGAAGTGTCCGTTTTCTGCTATAGAATGAGTAAATAACAGACAGCTACTTGACAGACTGGCAAACTAACTCCATGACATGGCCAGATCTAAGTATGACGCTGAATGTATTAAACTGTGTGGACCCTGAACTAATGACTAAGGAGAAATCTGGACCCTGTGGCTGGACCAGTTGGGAACCACTGACCTAAAGACCCAAATGCTAATTAATATAATATCTATAAATCAAACAGATAAACCAGTCTGTGTTTGAAAGGGGCAATAGCTTCAAACATTTTTTACTTAGCTGGTTTGTAATGGTGCACCAGAAAATCCGAACTTCCGAGTTCTCAGTTGGAAATTTTAACCTGAACACTCCTGAAGTTGGATTTCCGACTTGGAGAGTCAAAGGAACTTGACCGACCAAGACCTCAAAATCTAAAATGGCTGCTCTGTGCTTCAACAGTAGTGAAAGCTGCAGTAATATAGTGTTTATTAGCACTTCCTTCTTACTTGTGTGTCATTAAAACAGTCATACACAAAATTTTGTCCAACTTTTATCTCTGAACATGTTGTTATGTGTAAAAAACAGCGTAATGCACTGGTATCAACTGGTACTGCTAACAATGGCTAACCTGGCTATTGCTAACAACATCTTGGTTTTCCAACTGGTTGCACTGGAACATGATCGACTCAGGTGTGACGCCATTCCCAGCTACAACCTCCAACCTCTAAAGTAAAAGTAATTCTGTGTGCCACTTCTTCTGCTGATACCATGCAGTGTACCACACTGTACATCCTAATTACTGATATCTAACAGTCACACTGCACATGATCCACACACTTAAAGCCGAGTTGAAGAGGCAGCTTATGTATTACAGTAAGTGTGTTAATTGCCTTCCTTGGGGCAACCTCAGCACGTCTGCCTCTATAAACTTCCTGGTTAAAGAAGAAGCAAAACGCTGGCAAAAGCCCAAAGCTGGTGAATTTCATTTCTCCGTCTTGGATCCACAGATGGTAATTTAGATGTGCTGTGAATTAATTAAATGAAGAGCCAGTAAATGGGAGCGGGTTGGCGTGATTTACTAGCCTGGTGTCCATTAGGAAAGAAAAGGGTCCTGAGTAATGTGTGCATTTTATGGCTTTGGGGGGTTGGGTGCTGCAGGCTAGTCTATTGTCTCATAAAGACATACTGTGGATGATTCTGTGGATAATGTGGACTGATTTTGTTTCCACCAAACATTCAAAATGTTGTTTTTATGGAGGCTTTCACTGCGAGCCTTGTGGTATCTTGAGAGAGAAGGGGGCTCTTAACTCTGGTGAATTGATGTGCAGTGCTCTACATATTCAGCCACAAAGAAGCACATGGAATCTGACACGGAGATGCCACACAGGCTGGCGTGTGTGTAAGCGTGCAGGCATGAGGATGCTCACTCGCTCAGCCGTCAAATGTTCAGGCTGTGAGGCTTCGATTCCAAATCTCTGCACATATCTGATTTCTCTGGATGACTGATAATGTCTGTTAGAGTGTCTAACCCGCACCAGCTACAATCTACAGTCTATATTTGGTTTTCATAGTGTTGGTTGAACACAACAATACATCTGAATATGTCATTGTAGGCCCAGAAAACTTATAATTAGACTTTAGAAAAGACATTTCATTAATTAATCAATGGATAAGAATGGAAAACATCAGATCTTAATCACATCTGATGGAAGGATTAGCACATGAACACTTCCAGCTCATGTTTATTTGTCACATTCGCACCTCCGTTGAAACACATCCTCAACTTCCTGAAAGATGCTGCCCCCGCCCGCCCCGTTCCATCCATCTCCTCTCTAACCGTTTCAGACTCTTCACTGGTGTAAGTGTTATTGCTCTCCCTTGTTCCCTTCTCTCCTGTTTCCATTTTCTTCCACATCAACACCTCTCTCGCCTCCCCCCTCCCCGCTAATGTCTCGGCTCAATCTCTATAATAAGGTCTCCATTAGTATGACGGGCCACAGCGTACAGCCTCTGAGGGTGTGACAGCTTGGAAACTGGGTCAAGGTTAGTGAATCTAACTGGTTCTGTACGCAGTTCTGGCTGCACCGCTGCTCTCAGGCAACAGCTCTGCCCCCGCTGTTTTTTTAATTTTATTTTAAAGTTATCTCGGTCGAATTGGTGTCAGCAAAATAGTGTGACTGGCTGGTTTGCATGACTCCATTATTTCTTTTTTGATGCTGTGTGTTTAGCTGTGTGTGAGCTGCACTTTATCCATCACCTTATCCATCTCACAAGGGCTTTATTTTCATAAGAGAATTAATTCAAATTTTCTTCTTCTTTTCTCCCTGTTGGCTTGAAATAGAAGCACAGAATATGAAGAACCAATTGCATTTTATATTTAAAGAATAAATCCATTACTATTACAAAAGTCTTACATCAGTGTCCAGAAAGTCCATGTAATTAATTCAACTCAGCCGACCAGTGCATTTAATCTAGAGTGTATAAAATGCTCTCAACAGCAGGCTGGAAACACAGCTACAACTGCACTATAAACAACCTGTTTTTAAGTTCACGGTGGCTTGAGAGCTGATGTTAAGTCAGTTCAAACAGTCCGCTGATGTTTGTCCTCTCAGTGACCTGTGCTCAGTCAGTGCTGAGAACAACAGCTCTCCGTCAGAGGACACGCTGCGGCAGAGTCAAAGTCATCCAGACACATCAACCTTTTATACTGCTTATGCAGCTCTCAGGCAAAACAGAGACGGACGCATCGGGGACAAACAGAAACACAAAGCACGGAGGGGAAAGTCACACAAAAACCACCAGACAAATTGTGCCTTTTGTGTGGCCGAGTAGTGAGAGTCGCCGTTTTGGGAAGTTATGGGAATTGTGGCCGTTTGATGAAAAGGTTTTCTGCCGACAAAAACACATTTATGATCGCAACTAGAATAATATTTTTAGAGCAAACACTGATCTTTTACATAAATATAATATTAGTCATGCACGCCCACACAATGTATAAATGTAGCATGTGTTTCTCAAACTTGAGACCTTGCTTCCCATAAATCCTACAACACTGGATTTAAGCAAGAGGAGGGACAAGAATAAGAGTGTTTAACAAGCAGTGGTGGCCCTGACCAAGTAAAACAACATGACATGGAGGAGTACCAAAATCAGGTTGTGTATTTCATGAAAGAACAGCAGTAATCACGCATTGTATCATCTCTGTCCATCATAATAAAAACATTAAAGCTTCCTGACTAATATTGCCTCCTTAGCTGCGACCAGCAGCTCTCTAGCTCGCTCTGTCAGTTGGTTGGTCAGTCCACAAAAATATCCCCACCCTTTGGTGGCCACACTTTTTGCCCTCTAGGAGGCTGAAATTTGGCACGCAGCTTGCAGCTATTCATGCTTGTTTTACCAGACTTTGGTTGATCTCAGGTCCTATATATGTTTTTATTGTAGAGGAAAGGAAAGTAGGGCAGGGAGCGAGTTTACTGTCACAGTTTTCCAAGCTGATTCTATCTGGCGCACTCCAGCAGCATCACACATTTATATACAAAGAAATTACAATCAATAATCTCACATTAGTAGCAGATAACCTTGAACCACACACACACACACACACACACACACACACACACACACACACACACAGTGGTGACACTGGTGTTAGAGAAAATGAAGCTCTAACAAAAGTTCAGTCAGGAAGATTCTACTTTTGAGTGCTTAGGCTTGTCATTTATCTCTCATATGATCTGCCATTCTCTCCTCAAAGACATGCTTACTCGTGTTATTTGCCGTCATTGTCTGGGGCTGTCAATTGGGATATCAGCTGTTCAATCAGCTAATCACATTTAACCAATAGCACGGTAACACACCTTCATTGTTAGTCTATCATCATGCTGCTGTCTTTTTAAATATGATTCTCTTTTCCCCTCTAATACATTCATGCTGCAGTTGTGCACACTCTCCACCTCCTAATCATAGTTTAGCCATCTTGCTGTTGCTCAGGGTACAGTAGACACCCCTTGATTACAAATCTCCCTGTAGAGTCCAAAGTCTTTTTGTTGAATGTTAATCATCACATCTGTAGGAGCCAGAATTTGGCATGGATTTCTTTGAACAAGTCACAGTTATGAGCCTACTCAGCCTCTTAGCGGCTTTTTCATTGATGGTAGTTGCCACAATATCCATTATTCTATACACCTGTAATCAAATTTAAACAATTTACTTTATTCATGTGCCTCTCTCTCCCTAACTGAAATGCAAAACAAGCTGCAAATAAGACAGTGAAAAGAAGTGAGTCAGTGAAAGAAAGACAATGATTGATCGAAGGAGACAAAGAACGACGGGAGAAAATTAGAAAACTCACAGAAAATCAGACTGAAACACAAAAGGAACGAAAAAGACAGAAAGAAAAGTGGGGAATGGATGACTGAACATGTTAACGATGGAAATGAGGAAAGAAATAATGAACGAAAAAAGAAAGAGGAAATTAAAGAAGGAAATTAATAAAGAAAGACAAGGAAATTGTGTGTGAGGAAAGAATGAAACAAACACATGCAGACATGCTCAGAGAGCGGCGCAGCTCTCCGGGCTTGTGGTTGGTGAAGACAGATAGTTTGGATTGAATGGTTTTTCCACAGCATGACTCACCACACTGGCCTACAGAGCTGCCCATTTCTCCTGTTTCATTTAGCCTTTTCTCACTGGATACCGCACCATATGCTTTTCTAATCTGTTTTGTCGACAAGCTCATGAATGAATTTACACGTACGGGATTTGTGTCCGTTTATGGAAACAACCATTAACTTAAGTATAACTCCACATTTTGATTTGCCTGTAATTTTGCAAATGTGCAAACTACAATCTGACATTAACCACTTGCTTGGATTTTATGTTAACAGCCATTTCAGAGGAGGTCCCTCTTTTCTCAGATGGTGGTTTTTCCACTAACTACAATTGGCATTTCTTCTTTCTGCTGGCACACACATTTGCAATATTGTAAAGGCTCAGTTTCAAGAAGTCAGTAGTTCAGCAGTTTACATTCTGACAGATTTGTCCAAGACTGTAATGACGAATGCACACTAACTGTAAAAGCGATTTCAAAGCGGTGGAGAAGTGGTTTTCCAAAGAGAAGCTTTGGAAACCAACCAAACAGGATCAGTATCACAATACAAGCATCAAGTCACTCCAGAGATTTCTATTCCGTCAGATGTAGCATATTTTTGACCGGAAAGAACAGAAAGTCTTTAAAACGATCATAAAAACCGATCCATGTAAAAGACTTTAAAATAGATCTCATTTTGGAATTGGACCTCCCACCCTTGGTGTTGAACGTAGCCAGGTTTGAGCCGTACCTTGATGGTGGACGAGGCATAGAGCATGTCCTCCAAGCTGAAGTGGCAGCAGCTGTTCAGGTTGTCTTTGCAGAAGTCCTGTATGAGCTGCAGGTTGTACAGCCGATCAGCCAGCGTCATGTTCTCCTTCAGACAGACATCTGGCAGGGCAGAGGGAGCCATCATGTGTCACTGTAACGTCAGTCTGAATTTGATGATTTAAGGGGTTCTACTTTGACGCACACCTCGGTGGTTTTCAGAGCACTGAGATGGGTGAGGTGTCTTAAGTACAGTGCTGAGGGTGTTAGCAAGTAACTGCTGAGGTGTTAAAGCACAGTGGTTGGTGAATGACAGACTAATCATGACAGCGAGCTGCATGTCATCAACCTGTGGGTGGAGCTGTGCGTTAATGTATCTAAAGGGTAAACAGTGTTGAGTGATTGATCTTTTGTCCCTGTGATGTTCTCAGTTGCATTAAATGTTTGTGTGTGTATATGCATTGTATTTGTGTGGGTGTTTGTTTGGCCCACTGACAACACACTTCATTATCAAATTGATGTGATTATAATACATCTTCTGTTTGCGACTGATCTCTGATGCATGTAAAAAGAGAGAATCACTGTGCTCAGGTTTGAATGTCCTAAAAACAAATGTTTATTTTGGTGACACTGGAAAGAAACTTATAAAAAAATGTTGGAAGCATTTTTCATTTTTTATTTGGTTCAGTTGACAGAGCTCTTAAACTCCTGCTGATATACTGTATTACGGTCACCTTCAGCTACGTTGCAGGATGTCCTGTCCCAAACCAACACACACACACACACACACACAAAACAGCCCACACTAACTGTAAGCTCCTTACCGTCCAACGGCAGCAGCTGAGGACAGTAGAAGTGCAGCAGAGCACCCAGGGCCGAGCCATCCGTGCTGTCTTTCAGCAGGTTGTCCACTGGGGGGATCCAGGGAACCGACTGGGTCGAGGCCTGCTCCTTCCTGTAGCGAGCCTGTATAACATAGAACACGAATATATAAACCATAGCTGCACAAAGTGCGGGTTTCGGGCCAATGGTGACCCTCAGAAACAATTTGTGCGGTCCCTGAATGCGACATGAAAGACATGCATTAAATTTTCCGCAATCTCGCCTACATTTAATAAACTACTCGCTACTGTATCAAACTGTGTCTGCCTAGCAAGCATCTGTCTGGTTAGCATTGGTTACTAGAACTAGACTGGTTGCATGACAAAAAGCGATAACTTGTGACTGTCACAGGAATTATGTTCTGCCATCAATGCTTGTGGTGTTAGCTAGCAATTTCAGTGGACCACTAGCAACTGCATTTTTCCTGTACGGCCCTTGATTATATGCTGGCCTTCTAACTAACTAACTAAGCGAGAACCATTGCTATAAACCGAACTGCATTGTGCAACAGTAACCTACCTTCATCCACAGTACATTTCTTATTGTTTCTTTATCCAATCATTAACCACAGCTGCAAAATTAGCCATGCATAATGGTGCAACCATCACAACAGCTGTATCTTTATTGTCACTCTAAAACACATTCTGAGCCTTCATTAAATTTACTCATGTATGAAGGTGACTGAATGTTTGTGGAGCCTTACAGCGAGTGTAGTAAAATGTTACAATTGTTGAGAGGGAACAGTCGTAGTGGGCCCACTGAGAGGGAATAAAAACCCACCATGGTAAATATCAGCGCTGCACAAATACAACTGCACTGACTCACTGATTATTTTGTTAGTCCTAATGGTGTGAGAACGGATAATTATTCTCAACATGTTCAGCATTTTCAATTCAAGTTCAGTTTTTCATGTACAGTAACTGTGCGTACACCCCAGTGGCATGACTTTCCACTACAACACACACAATGTTTGAGGCTGAGAGGGACAATGTTACAAGAGGGTCTACAGTGAGAGCAGCTGGCACAGGGACTATGAAACAATTTCGTGCCAAATGCTCCGAGACATCCCATCTCTGAACTCAAATTTTAATAAAAAATAATCTTTTTTCTTTTTGACTAATCCCTTGAGACCTCTTCAGAGATTCCCCAAGGGTGTCTAGCTCCACTGACGAGGACCTTCACATTAGCAAATACAGGAAGTGTCTCAACTTCAACACTCACGCTCCTAATGTCTGTATCCCACAGGTTTCAGTAAATGCAACCTTACACTAAACTGCAGTTAATTAAGACTCTAGAGAATAAAGGAGAAGTGATTTATGACGCAATTCACACTCTATAAATACACGTGTAACATATCATAATTTCTTTTCAAAGTTTTTTCCTGTACAGTCAATCACATGGACACAGCACAAGGGAACACTCATTAACCAAAATATGGGAAGAGAAAGAAAAGCTGTGTTTATATAACAATGGAGTCACAGGTTGATGTGCACACATGTAAAACAAAAAAAAATGATGGCAAAAAAGGCAGAGAGAGGCAGGACAGAGCGGAGACGGTCACTATGGATACATAGATGAAAGAGCACAGCGCTGATTAGACTTACGGGCACAAGCTTCATGTACCACTTGGTTGGAGACTGCAGCAGCACAGCAAAAGAAAAAAGACAACAACGAGGAAATACCTGTTAGTGAGATTAGTTCGTAATGCGATTAGTAATACAAGGAAAGACATGACAGCAGTGAGATCAAAGGGAGAGAACCTGTGTTTTGTTGAGCGTGCACGAAAAGCGGCCCACACAACCCAAACGACCCTGAAACTGTGTTCATTGTAATGCGGTGTTAAGTTCTGTGTGTGTATCTCAGGTTTTTGATACTCATATGACTGTGGAATTAGAGTTTAGTTATGGCCACGGCATATATGGGTTACTTCATAGTCACAGTGTCTCTCGAATAAAATGGCACAGCAACTAAATAGTGAACAACAACAGTTCAGTTAGGACCACTTTAGTCAAAGAAAACTTTATTTCCGTTGCAATTTGATATTTGGTGGTATGGCTCTGTTCTGGGACCTCTCTGCCCCTCCATGTGCCCATGTGGAAAGCCAAAGGCAGAGAGAGCAGGCCTCTCCACCCTTCCCACGCCTGCATGGAAACCTTAAGACAGAGAGAGCACTCCTCTCCGCCCTTCCATGTGCCTACATGGAAAGCTGACGCCAGAGAGAGCAAACCTCACTGCCCTCCATGCGCATGTGAGGAAAGCCTGAGGCAAAGAGAGCACACCTCTCTGCCCTTCCATGCGCCTGTATCAAAAGCCTAAGGCAGGAAGAGCCCACCCCTCAGCCCTTCTGCGTGCCTATGTGGAAAGCCTGAGGCAAAGAGAGCACACCTCCTTGACCTTCCATGCGCCTACATGGAATGCCTAAGGCAGGGAGAGCAGCAGCAAAGATGCCCCCAGGAACAGAACAGAACAGCATCAGTGACAAACAGAAATGACATTGATAAGTCAGACACAGCATGAAAAGGAGGAGCTGGGGTGGAGGCAGGTTGCAAAGCGGTTTGCAGAGAAGCAGCAACAGTAGGCAGGCCTGAACAGTTTAAATAAGGTGCCCTGAATGAAATTTGCCAATTGTTTGCGTAGAAAGGAATCATGTGATCTATTAGCAATCAGCTGATCGGGCTGTTTGGGATCAACTGTTGTAGCTGGGATGTGAGCCTAGCTTAACACCGTGGCCTGCCTGAACTAACGCTATGCTCCATATGAAACATTTCAAGAACATGGATCATTAGACCTGCAAGTAAGCTGTATTACATGTAGCACACTGTAGGCAATCTATAATAATAGGCATGCATCCTTCTTTACTGTCTTTAAAGACATACTTCCTGATTGGGAGTCTTTTAAGTGTCCCAAATTTCCTCTGAGCTCACTGCTGATGTGTGGAAGCCTTCAGTGAGAATTTCATGAGTTTAAATTGCTGACATGAATCTTAGAATTAAGGGACACCGTATGGCACCTCCAAAATCAGGAACTGTACTGTACTGTTGCTAAAGAGAAGAGCATCCGCTAAATACCCATAGTAGCTAAAAGAAACCAAATAACAATCCCACTGCATAAATGTAGCCAAACTGTCAGCTATCCGCTGACAATGTAAGCTGATTCCAAAAGAGTGGAGGCTTGCCTCAGTCAATAGCTAATTCCCACACTACCTTGAAGCATCAAAGAACCGAATGTGAGTGCCACTTAAAGTGGCTGGCAAGTGCTCAGCTTCAAAGGGCGAGCCATGACTCGTGAGAAAGTACAGCCGCTTTGTACTGAAGCCCCCCCAAATAAATAATACAGACAGCGAGAGGATAAAAAGATCAGTTGCAGCTTTCTCGGATTCTCCTGATTTGATTACCGTCACAGCTCTCTGAATGGTAATTTTAGTCAACAGCGAGAGCCTGATGCCATCAGAGGAGAAAACATGATGTAATCTAATAAACAACATATTAGGTAATCAGTTGTATCTGTTTGCCAGTGAATGGACTGCCTTTAAACCTGATATTGCTCCATCATTGTGACTCTGGATGTGATGCTGTAGTGCAGGGGTGGCCAACCAGTCAGAGACCAAGAGCCACAAAAATTACCGTGGTAGTACAAAGAGCCACATCAGACACCCTGTGCTTACAAACGCACTCCCTCTCTCACACAAACACGAAATGACATAAAATCAAAATCCATACATTTCCAATTTTCAAAGCCAGATTTATTTATCTCACACACAAATGAATAACCATGAATAGAGATACACACAAACACAGTCTCTCCCTCTCATACTGTCTCCAGATTAGTGTTGTCACGGTACCAAAATTGGGACCCACGGTACGATACCAGTTAAAGTATCACGGTTCTGAGTAGTATCATGATACCACAGCAAAGATGAGGCAGATGTGCCTTTTGTCATTTATAAAAAGATAAATCACTTTTCTATAATACATCAATGATATTTCAGTGGAATAAATTACTTATTGACTTATTCATACTTCAAAAACAGCATCAATAAGTGATTAACATAGGGGGGATCAAAATAAAATAAATAAATGAAATAAAAATCAACCAGCCACCCTCCTCCCCTGACAAGTAAAGAACAGTCCCTAAAGTGCGGTGAGGTTTGTGGGCCTTTACCTGACACAAAGACAAATGTAAACGGCTCGTTTCTCCACTGACACGCCACATACCTGTGTGCCACCACAGCCTGGCTGTTCAGGTATTTCTGAGCAGTCATGACACCAATTTATTCACCTGGAGCCGGGCTTCTTGGGCGCCAGTAAGCCATTATCTTGTGCCGCGGAGCACTATGGCTATTATTGGCCAGCGCATGGACACTCACCCTCCTTGATTGGACTTTGAACTTAACCATATGAACCATGTCATGTACCGTGGTGTTTAAGTAGCAGCCTACTGCGGTCTACCATTGGTACCAATATACCGTGCAACACTACTCCACACACAGTCTCTCCCTCTCTCATACTCTCTCCACACACACACGCACACACACAAACAAAGACACGCATTTCTGCCCTGACATTTTTTGTTGTGCGATATCGCCACCGCGCTACAGTCCTGCATTCCTCCCAAACTCCACACCCTCTCACCTGCCTGTGCCACTCCTCTCTCTCTCTCACTCGCTCCACTTAAGCCTGTTACATTTCTTAAAGGGCCATACGCACTCATAACAATAAATTGATTTTTTTATGACGGAAGAGCCGCACCCCGATGGTTTTAATTAATGGATCGAAGAGCCGCACACTGATAGGCAAAGAGCCGCATGCGGCTCGCGAGCCGCGGGTTGGCCACCCCTGCTGTAGTGTATATTTTCTATGTCCGGCATTATTCTCTTGAAGTGTATGTGAGCTCCTTTCTTTATTGTGCTGCGTATTTTAGCAGATATTTTTTGTCATTTATATTGTCATGATTCCATGCATTTATCAAACACAAGGATGCAGGTTCCTGGATATTTGTTGAACCTCGCAAATTTGGTTATACTAATACATGTCTTGAAAACAAGGCCAAGATCCCTAACTTAAAGAAACCATTAGCTGTCGTGCACTGGAATTCAGTGAACATTGCAAAAGGTCATTCAAGGCAGAGAGGGAGAAATAAAGTCTGCCCTCTGCCTTCCAATACATGACCTCATAAAGTCAATGCAAGCTGAACATTTGGTTGGCAGGATGGGAGCATGGCATGAGACAGAGCAGGGGAGATCGATCTTTGGGTTATGATGAACTTTGGGCTTCTCTGACTGTCATTAAAATTCTGTATATGAGCAGGAGGTGAGCCTGGGGTTTTGATAAAGGCTGCTGTGATGATGCAAATGGCTACTAATGCCCACAGATCGCCCATGAAGGGGTCAATGTGAACTTCAATGACAGGGTATTCAGAATACACAACTCGAAGCCTTGCTGCCCTGGTTAGTTTGAGAATATGATGGAGGAGATCAAGACTGTCTGCATCTAAAGTGATGATCTAAGACTGTGGGCTAAGCAGGGTCAAACAGAGTTTAAAATCTGTTATAGCCACCAATCAAACCCCTGGGGAGAGGTAACGCCTTCATCCATCATCTGCTTACAGAAAGGCAAACACACACAAAAAAACACGCACACAAACGCACAACACACATACACTCCGTCCATCTCCACTTCAATCATCCTGCAACTCTCCCTCTTCCCCATCAAAGTTCATCCTCTGATGCCAGACATGTCCGGCTGAGCTGCGGCTCAGCGTTTGCAACTTAAAAGGATTAGCCCTCACTTCTCTGTCCTGACGCTGCCTTTGCAGTCACCCACCCCCCACACACCTCCCTCCTACTACCCTCCACCCACCCTCACCCCTGGGTACGGTACAGTAGGTTAAAATAAAATCACTGTTGCCCCGGTGAGCTCTAAGGGCTGTCCTAGGAGGGTACGTGTCTCTCTCTGTCTGACTGAGACAGAGGCTGCCTGTGTGACTCACACTGCAGTCATACCGCAAAGACAGAAGGGGGGAGATTTGGGGAGGTGGGGAATGATGGAGGGATAGAGGAAGGATAGATAGAGTGGCTAGCCGTCTGCAAAAAAACAAACAAAAGGGAAACAGTGGTGCACAATTTTTTTTTTTTTTTTGCACGTTAGTGCAGTTTAAATCATTTTGTGCCCCCCATACCCTAATGCAAATTACAGACAAATTCCTCTCTTTGTCACCTTGTTCTGATTGACTGATGTAAATGAGACCCTCATTTCCTTGCCTCATTTCGGGCCAATCAACTTACGTGATTGTGTGTGTGTGTGCACAATTAGGACATTAATGCTCAGGCTTTGTTGTGTCTCAGTGAAAGGCAAATAAAATGAGTGGTTTCTTTCTCTCATAAAACAGCACAGCTTATTGTTAGTTTGGCAACAGAAGACATATATTTCTGGCCTGATTGCAGAGGCAGAGGAGGGACAGAGAGAGTCAGACAACAGCCTTGTGGTTTTATGACCACCCAGTAAAATTTATGGTCATAATAGCCATTTTATGACTGATACACATATGCAGAATATATACATGTATATAAACTGAGACACTGAAAGGCAGAAGACAAAAACACTTGGATGGAAGCAGAGTCATTATTACATTTGAATACCCAAAACGCTGACTGTGCCTGCCTTGCATCTGCCAACACAGCAAGCAGTTGTTATGCAACGTGTCCTGTCTGAGGCAGCGAGACCACTAAGGTAGACACAAATTAAAGTTTAAAAACTGTCCTGTAAACAATATGCAGAGAGTGGTTTTAGAAAAGGCCGATATTTCACCAAGTATTCATTCGGCTCAAATTTCACATGTACAATGCAATGAACTGTTCTTTCTGATATTCAAAAAAAGTATTTAAAGGGGTATTTCACTGCTAGAAAGATCATCTTTTTAGAGAACTGGGCTGCAGTAGAAAGGCAGAAATAATTTTGAAATTGGTGCTATACCTGACCAGAGAAAACAGAGGAAAGAGGCTTTTGCTCAAGCGGTAGAAAACCTACAACTTCCAGAAGCACTGTGCCACACTGGACCAATAAACGCTTCCACTGATAGGTGACGGTGATGTGAGCTTGTCCGTTTTAACACAGAAAGCAATATGACGGCCGGCTGGTTGTTATAAATCTGGCTGCTGGCAAGATGGGAAGAGGGAAGTTTACCACATACTGTACACATGGTTATGATACAAAGCTGGTTGAAAAAACAGAAAAGTGCCCCTTAACGCTGAACAGACAGAAGCAGAACCTGTTTCAGCAGCTGCATGCAGACACACTGACTGATTTGAGAGTACTTTATCGGAAAGTGTACAACTACATCATCTAATGACTGTGACTTTCATCACAGTTCAGACTAGAACAATGTAGCCATGAGCAACAGAGAGAGACAGTCATCATGAGGACACACACTCCCTCAAACACACACACACACACACACACACACACACACACACACACACACACCAATCCGCGTGAGCCTCCCTGAGGTTAGGGATGATGTTACTGAAGGGCCAACACTCACGCTTGGGGGGCCAAACAAACTGATGTGTTGGCACTCACATCATGAGCAGGCATGGCTCCACATGTGAGACACTCAAGGACAGGGTGACTATGCTGCAAAGAGACTCTGACTTAACTCGAGTTTTTCCGTTTTGGAAAGAGTTTTCTTGTTCAACAAGCATGAAAAAATGTAGATGAAATGATTGGTCACTTATTTTTGATGCAGCTTCACCAGTTAAAAGTGTGTGTGCTCATGAGGGATAGCTGAGGCATGCTGTGTGCTGCGTCTGCACACTGACTGGTCAGATCAGCATCAAACATGGTGGAAGTCTGCACAGCCCTGGGACTGGGAAAAGAACCACACACACACACACACACAGTGCAATGCTTCATGTCAACTCTCTACAGACGAAAACAAAAGGGACAGGGTCTCAATATTTTCCTTAGGTAGTCTTTCTAACTCTCTAAACATTCCTGCAAAGCAGCATCACTGGCTGTGTCACAGTTTGTTGCCTGGCATAAACTGTGACAGAGAGGAAGCTAGGAGAGGAGGCATGACCCTGGGGAAGGGGTGAGAAAAGATCTGATGATAGAAGAGACAGAGTCTTGAGCGTAGGAGTAGAGTAGAGATCAAGGGCATGGTGAAATTGAAATGTAAAAAAAGGAAATGAATAATAAAAGAGAGCGGAGACTGAATGGCTGCTGATGAGTGTGAACTGAATTTTCTCAGGGTTATCTAAAAATGTGTTAAGGGGGTTCATGACTTTCAGGAATCACTGAAACTTGCTAAAAACCCACTGCATCATACAGAAACCACAAAGGTTACGTTTCTGTTTGAAAACTGCTGGTGATGCATAATAAATGATACAGAGGTGAGAAGCAGAAGCATGAAGGATGAGATATCAGTGTGACATCATCCACCTGCTCCCACCCTCTCCCTCCTCTTGTCTGATCATCCCTCTGCTGTGTCGGGGTGATAATTAGTGAATGCTATGCCAACTCTGACCCTCACTGCCAGACCATAATACCTAATGTAGCACTGACCAAGCACCCAGGAACAGTGCTGGGCTTTGAAACCATTTTTACATAGTGGTCAAACGTTCAGATCTGTCACGTTATGCCATGGGGCCCAAAAATACTTTTCCCCATAGACTTAAATGACATGACATGTTTCACGATAGGTATTTGATCCAATCGGTTAATAACATTTCAAAAGTCTAAAAGTGCAGATTAAATCATACTTTTATCCCCACTCAAGTTAGCAGAGGGCTAAACCAGAAGTTGCTCTATGGGCCGCACAATGCAGAAGATACAGAAATCAATCTTTTTTTGGCTTTCCGTGCCACTAAGCAACTTTCATTGGAATGTAGGGGGCTCCACTTCAAACACCATATCCAGTTTTCTTTATACATCCATGGTACTGACACACAGACATGGACCTGACTGAAATTTATAATCAGTGATAAAAAGGTTTAGGCCCGGTGTCCACCAAAGCTTTTTTGCTATGGATGCCCAGCTGGGAGCGTTTGAGAGCTCTCTGAAGGAGCACCTTTTTTACAGCTGGAACGCTCTGGCTCCGTGGAAGTAAACATGTCGGCACAAGATAGAGTATTTGCTTTAGATGAGGGGAAGACTATAGCATGCAGCGAGAGAAGACTGACCCGCCAGTTTGTGTTGGTTCAAGAGAGGAAATATAAGATATATACAGTGTAGTGACATATTTCTCCCCCATGGCTGTTTTTGTTGTTCAGCACTTGTACGTGTAAGATGAGACGGTTTGTCTTTGCGGTATTTGTCCCTCCTACACTGTGACTGCCAAAGCGGCAGTGAGAAGTGCAGCATTTTTACCCAAGCTTGAACATTTTTAAACCCTCAGCACTGAAAAAAAAATAACGCCAAAGAGGCAGCGATCAGTGCAGAATTCATGGTCAGGGCCTCATCATATTGCCAGTGTTTGCAGGGCACCGTAAATATGCAGCACTCCCATTGCTAAGGATTGAAAAAATACACTGGCCTCAGGAAAAAATCCCGCTTTGGTGAAGACAAGCCCTTAATGTGGTTTGTTGCAGGACTGTGTATCGGCAAGAATCAATACCTGTGACAATACAATTATGATTAAATATACTGCAATATAGTGTGATACTGTAAGCAAGGCGATATACTACACTAAAGATAAATTACAACACTGAAGGATCTAGCCATCAGGGGTTTAAACAAAACAAAATGAACCACTGCTACTAATCTTAACATGTAAACTATTATTTTGAAACATAACATCATGATATTAAAGTGTATCAATATTTTCTTGGCCCCCTACTATTTTGTGAGATTTAAATTCCTAAGTGAACGAACACATTAATCAGTGTATATGTGAATAATTTATTGGAAACGCAGAGTCAAACTACAAAATCCAAATACAGATTTGTGTAGTTGCTCAAATACATAACACACACACACACACACACACACACACACACACACACACACACACACAGTTATATAACAGATTTGGACTGAGGGCAGGACTTCTCCCTAACCCCACATGGGTGACCTCGCACTAACTGACTGCTGGCCTAATGAGACCCGAGAGCACTGATCTGCTGGTTAGGGCACAAATGAAGTGAGTGAAGCTCGTACTGTCGCCACGGCAGATAAACTTGTCATCAATTTGAAGATGTCTCCTTTTCTCATTTAACAAATACAGACTGAGCTTACGTCTAAAACTAAAAAAAAAAACTAAAACATATGCGAGTGAGATTTTCTTCGATGGTAGCTGGGTGTTAAGGGCTTAAGATCTTCTCGAGGAAACTGGCCTCAGATATTACAGTGACACAGAGGTCTGGGACAAATATCTGTCAGTCAAAAGGAGAATGCTGTGGTAAGTCCATTAAGTGGCACCAAGGATTTCACTTAGCTTAGATGAAACTGTCCATCAAACTGGCGACATCTGTATGTTGAAGTGTAGTTAGTGAAGTGTTGGGAGAGAGGAAGGGAAGGAAAAAAACACCCACCCGAGGACTCCCAGCAGGCTCGGCACTCTGCGTCTCCCTTTTCCTCTGTTCCTGAGAAATGACCTCTTTCAGATACTCGTTTACCTGAAAGAGAGAAGGCAAGATTCAAATTCACAATGAGTAACATTTAATATAATATAATATATATTATTATATATGTCGTATAAAGAGTAATAATAAAGTTCCTTATCACATTTTTATCATGAGCATTTTAATTTAAATAAAACTAGGTAATTGTGCTTTTGTGTTACGTGTCAATTTACTGTCTCTTCCATAAAGAACCATGATAGAATCTGTGTTTAAAGGCATACATCGTAGGAGTTTTTGGATTTACTGAATCAATTTAATCAGAATGAAGTCCAGTTGAGTTGAATCTAATCTAATCTCACTCAAGCCTACACTTTGGACAACTTACAGTATGTCTGCTTAAATGTATACGGCTCCAGTTAAAGCAGAAATCAGCTTTCTTTAATCTGGTGAATTTTTGGACCTTTGGAACACAAAGGGACTCCAACAGAGAGCCATATGTCCGACCAGCAGGACTCCATGACCACACCTGTTAGCTATTGTGTGTGTACGTTTTTGTGTGTGTGTGTGTGTGTGTGTGTGTGTGTGTGAAGCTCAGGGCTGGCGGCAGCCCAACGTTCCTACTAGAAGAATGTAAACAGACTGGGCCCTGTAGCACTGTATGGAGGAGCCGCAGCCATCTGTACAGGCAGGCCATGGAGCCAACCACTTACTTCATAATGTAATGAGTCTCATGTACACAGTGCATGTCAGTTCAAAGGGTATTAGGCCACGTTTTACTGATGTGTAACATGTAATAATACTTGTATAATACCTACTGTAGTAATGCATTTTACAGATCATTTTTAAAGGGTCGTTTGCATTTGTTTTCTTGTAGCTCCTAAAGCACTTTATGTACAGTATATAAAACTTGGACTAAATCCAAATATTAAATGCATGAAAGAATGTGCTTTGCACATTAAAGTGATGGATGGCCCCAAACAGCATTCACCACCTGTAGGCTTGACAGTTGGCTGTAAAAATGATGTAGTTTGATCACATACATTTGCAGCATCACTTCAGGTTTGCGTGTTTGGATGAACAGAGCTGCTACACCAAAATAATCTGTCTGTGTTTCAGTGGACATTAACTGGTTGTAATAGAGTGTGCCTGTAAACCCGGAACTCTGTTAGCGCTTTTAGCACTTCCGGTTCTCTCGTCTAAAAGTCAATACGTTTTTGAATGGGATTTTGGTAAAATGCCTCAAATAAGGTCTGTGGTTAACAAAAGCTTAAGCGAGTTTCAGGTTTTGTTCTACGACATAAAACACATCAGTAAATACCCTACTTGTGAATTTTGAAGCTTTTACGTGTCGTAAAAAAGGCGGTTGCTAACAAGTTGCTCAATGCGACTATAAACCCTGTCGTGGACAGAAAACATCATCACCCTCGAACAGGCGAGAGTGCTGGCAGTCTGCCATTACAGCTTCTTATTTAGCTTAAACAGTCCGATTTCCCCATTATACAACGTTAGCTTTTTACTTCTGGCGATCGCATTTAAGCTTCAAATGTGGTATGAAAGGTGTTCATATGTGAAGATTATCTCGCTGAACAAAACCTGTAAGTATCATAAACTTGTGTTAGCCACAGAGCTTATTTTCTGACATAATCCAAAACACAATGCAAAAATCACATTCACTTTCTCTTCCGGGAACCAGCATGATGCTAAACTTCGGGGTTTTGATGTCAGCCCTGGCACACTCTATTACCCTGATTGCTGTTCATGGAAAGAACATAAGAATACAGAAACAAAACACAGCTTAACAGCAACCTTTACACATTATTATCTGTACTACCCCTTGTCAGTTGAAACAAGAATGTGTGTTTTAGCTTTAGAGTTCAGAGGAGTCAAAAAGAAAAGATGCCTTATGTCATAGCTAATGAGAACAGCCACCTTATACATGTGATCCTTAACTGCATGCAAGATGTAGATAATGTTAAATCACACCATCATCGACAGGAAAAAGCACAAAAATGTCACGTGACGTCACCATATTCTTGTTCCCTGAATTTCTCTTGCACATACAGTGAGTCACGTTAACACATGGCCATCCTTGTATGAATAGCACTCTGTTAAAAGGTTATAAAAGCAGTGAAAGAAGTGAAGAATTTGACAATTATTACACCCAGGAGGATGTTTGCTCATGTGCTGCAAGTTCACCTGTACACGTCATATGGTACGACCTCAGGGTGCACATGTAACAGACTTGATGGTATTTGGGTCAGTGTTTTTGAGTGTAATATCTTGCTGTGCACTGTGGAATTTCAGAGGTCAAGCTATATGAGCCCAACATTGATGAAATGCCCCTGAGCGAGGGTATCCACAGTAACTTGTGTTCAGCACCAGCCTGCTCAAAGTTTATGATGTGACACAACCCCAATGGCTAGCATCTTACAATCTGTCCTTGTAGTGACAGTAAATCTGTTATTTTAAAAAGATATACCGTTACCCACCTTGTTGATCCAGGTGGTCACTGCGTCCTCTGTGTCATAAGGTGTTTCCACCTCGGGGTCGCTGGATGAATACTGACGAATGCAGGCCATCACCTTCTCGACGCTCACCATCTCTACGGTGTACGCCATCATCAGAGTGTCGATCATTGCCAAGTGGGCGCTCTGAAGGAGAGAACAGCACAGAGAAAGATTTAGAGGGTGAAAACGAGTAGCTTTGAGGTAGCTGGGGATGCTGGTAGATGCTCGACTGTGATTCATTTCCTACTGATAGCAAAATTGAAGTATTTTAGCAAATTCTCTCAGAAGAATTTGGCCAAAATTCTTGGCCAAGTGTAAAATAGTGCACAATAAGAGGTTAGAAGATGAGAAAATTAGTGCTGTGTTTTCTTGACAATGTAGCTAAAGAGACAGATCACTTTGCTCTGAGAAGAATTGAACCTCAGACCACAGCAGTGGTTTTATCTCAGTTAACAGACTGAGTTGTCAGACTACATGAAAATCCGAAGCTTGAACAGAATCAAGATAACACACATGTATAAAAATGAGCACTTCCTGCATGTTACTGATTGCAGACAAAGTCAAAATCCTGTCAGGCCCAATTGAGACCAAAAACAAGACATGAAAAAGCCAACAGTAAGACAACACTGCAAACACATTCTGGAGTGTGGAGCGAGGCATTGAAAGGGTAGTGATTTATAGGATTGAACCAGGATCCTCCACTGTACTGTATATCTGAAACTCTGTCGTCAGTCAAGCAGTCCCTTGTGGTTGTTGCCCTGGAAACTACTGTCTTCATCCCTGGTTACAAGACCCAGTTTGCTCACAGCGACTGCTAGCCTTTAAGAATCCTGAATAAGACATCTTCCTGACAACAGAGTCCAATTAATAGAATTGGCATCCATGATAAGCTGCTAGGGTAGAGTGGGGGTTTTTATTTTGAAAAACTACAAATATGAATCAATTTTTGACACAGAACCGTAAAGTTCATCACACAGTGTCACTGTGAACATCTTTCACTGACTTACATGTCCTACTTTTCACTGGGTAAGACTGTGGTTGATTCAGTTCTGTGCTATTAATCAGTATGCTGGTTTATCTAAGACAAATATCAGACCGTCATGGATTATATTCTCTGCATGTTGTATGAGTACTCCTGCACTTTGGCTTTGCTCCCAATAGGAACTCTTTAGAAATACCATGTTTAAATCTGATATTGAACGCAACACAAGGACCAGAACAAGGAGAGGTGTGGTTACCAGTTCTACGCGGCAACATGCAAATTGACACAATCATTTTCACTATTTAGTGATCAAATAAACTATAGCTGTAAGTTTATGAGAATTTATGTTGTTACTCTTTTTTCAGATGATGGGCATCTGTTTATGATGAAACATGTCACATATTTCTCCATAGTCTTTATCCACAGTGTCACCTTGTTTCTTGTCTTTACTATTTATTTCCTGCAATCATTACTAGTCATGCCATTGGTCTGGTTTCCATCAAAAAACAAAGACTACCTCATGGATGAGGTACAATGTTTTTCAAAACTGAGTAAATGCAGAAAAAGGGTTTACTTTTTTCATTAATTTAACCTATTCATGAGATGCAAAGGAAACCAACTTCAGCTTTCAGTAGCTTGTGTAGCATTCCACAGCTGTTTAGACTCATCAGGCTAATCTTTAAATGATAACAGCTAAAAACTACTTGAGGCATACGTAAAGTCACATTTTGGATCACCTAGCACCACTCTGCTCGTAAACTTCTATTACAGAGCCAATGTCAGTGTCTGTTCCACCATAACAAAGGAGAATGGTAAACTCTAAAACAAACATGTCAAAAAAATTAAAATTTCCATTAAAATCAAACTAATTCGTTTTAAAGAGAGAGATATTCACACATCCAACTGTCTCGGATGCAGGTGTGTCGGAAAATATCACTTGATTCTTTGAACAGAAAATCCTGAACACTTTAAACGCTATTGATAAAGGTCCAGGAAGACCGAAATAATGGTGTTACTAATAACTTGTGAAGCTGAGCAAGAGAAGTGTTTGGGATTTGCTGTTTAAAGATCAAAATCGAAGCAACAAGGCAGTCACAAACAATTAAATTGTGCACATAATTTCCATTGTTACATTAAAGAACAGTAGCCTATGGGACTCAAACCCCATATACATATATAGTGTGTGGGTCAGTTCATATCACAGATAAAAGCATAGGTGGGCAAGTTAATTAACAGAAAGCTTTTACTCTAAATTTGGAGTGCATCAGTTAATATTAATTGGAAGCTACCCTCTGGAAGCAAACCATCCAGCCCTTTTGACAAAGCACAGAAAATCTTCTATGTTCTCACTCTGCAACTAAGTCATAAGAAAGAGGCTGTTAAGATGGATTTGTGTATGACTCTGACACCTCAGACAGGTGTTCACTCCTACCAACAGTCCACCTTTGTTTCCTTTAACTACAATGAGTTCTTGTAACTAGGACACTTCCCCAAACGTAATGTCCTGATCATGACATCAATCGATCTTAACTAGACTTGCTCAGTGACAGCTCTGTGACCCCGTTGTACCAGTGCTTGGTTCCCTTCTCTTGCTTGCAGATATAAATATGTTTTTAGTTTGTAAGTTTATTTTTGAAGACTGATGCCTAATTAGTGTATGCTAACTAGCTATGTTACATCATAAAAACAGGCTTTATGATATGAAAGGCAAGTTCAAAGCAGCAAAAATAATTTAGCATTAAAATAATATTTCTCTGGGTCAAAACAGACAAGTACAGAGCTTTTCATATCATCTGGAAACAGTCCTGTCAACTCTTAAACTCATGCATGTTTACATACTGAGCAAATTTTAAGAAAGACACTATGCTGACATGTAATCAATCACTTTAATTTGCAATGTCGGTAGTAATATAAGATAATGTGGAAAGTCTTTACTGCAGCATGGTGGTATGGGTACGGCAAACTGTGTAATCTGTGTATTTCAGTCCTCGGCTCCTACCTTTAACTCCCTCTATTAGTCTGCTCTGTTTTGGGAAACCACCAAACACTACCCTGGAATCAAAACGCCAAATATTTATACTTGGGCCGCAGGTTTTCCATGAGCTAACCCGATTCATCAGGCGTACAGTTAAAGCGGCCCCTTGAAGATCCACAGAGATGCAGTGCAAGACAGAGAAAAGGAAAAATGTATGAAAAATATCAGTGGAGGGTTTTATGATGAAAGTGATGTTGGAGAGCTGCGTGTTCCCTCACTCTGTCGTTAACAGCCAATGTGTCATTTTATGCTGATAATAAGGCAGAAGAGATTAAGCCAGACTGCTTGGTTAAGTGTTTCATTTCCTCTTGGACCACTCATGTGTGCTGTTTTGCATATTATTCGCTCATGTTTTCTTCTTACTGTGTGTCATTTGTTTGATGAAAGCTGGAAAGACCAAGGGATTTTCTTCCCCCAAAATGTATAATGATATTGTAATATTGGCTGTCAGGTTAGCAACTACAGTGCATTTTTAGATATGAAATGAATTTGCTTTGTGACACTACATTAGCTTAATGCTTAATTTCCACTATCTCTGATCTGGCAACCCAGCAGCAAACCAATCCCATTTAATAACACACTGCCAACATGCTTCCTATTGGCCTTCATTTAGCCTGTCCAAACATTGTAAAACACGATCCCAGACACAAACAGCTAAATGCATGTACACATTACACATCCTGTTATGAATTTGTAGAGCACATTTACAAATCTGCCCTGTATTTCCACTACAAATGATCAACTCCAGGCAAAACTGAGTTCTAAAAGGCCAAGGGACCAGCATCATTCCTCAAAGGCCTATTTTGCCTCCAGCTTCCTCCCCTCTGCTGAGCAATTTGAGGATATTGATTTGGATCTGCTGTGGCCTGATGAGATAAAATGACAACAAGGAGAAGTAATCTTGTTTACCAGACCACAGACCTGCAGTCTCTAATCATATTGAATGACACCAGGCCATTGTGTGGGAGGAAGAGGCTAGCGTCAGACCACATGCTTCCAGGATTTTTGTGTTTCTGACTCTGGGATTGTGCATACTTCATAATGAGACAAAACAGCTTCATTCAGCACTTAAAATTCAGAGGTGTTAGTGATTAGCAGCAGTTTGGAGTTGACACAATACTTGAAAGCATGAAAGCCAGAGTTTTGATCCATCTCTGCAAACTCAAACTGTTTAAAACTGTAATTAAATGGAAAAAGAGAAGAGTGGAGAAGGAGGAGGACCCAAACAAAGACAGTGATGAGTGAGGCACTTTACACAGAGTCAAGAAAATCACTAAACATCTAATTATGTTTACCTACTTTTAATTACTAGAAATCTTTAAACAAAACAAAATTTAGAGCCCCGTTTAAGAAAACAAGCAGTACTGCTTAGCATTTCTAACAATTGAAAATGAGCAAACAGCTTGAAACATGTTTTAGTATCTGGAACAGCTTGAAATCATGGGGAGATTGCGTTGGCTGTTTGGGAGGCTGACTGACACATATTCCCCCATTGCAGTTTTCAAAAAATGTTGACCGTGACTTTTTTTTTTTTTTTGGTCACAGTCAACATTTCAATTTTGATATTTTAATATCACTTTGCTAAAGGGTGTAATGAGTTTGGCTCTTGAGGAAAAGTGTTGGAGCTGCACTGAAGTTGTTGACATGTACTTCAAAGTGATGACACCGTGAGGAACATGGGCTTCTGAAGGCTGATGGAGAGGCTGGCATCTTCTGCATGTCCACTGTTATGCCACAAATATACAACTTGACATTATTCAACATTTCAATCTCTGACTTTATGTCAGGATAGAAAGCCCTGAGGCTAGAATTGCACTTGGGACACTAAAATGCCGCATTAATACAATTTATAATGCACAGGTGCTATATGAACTATCATCAGGGCTTCCTACCTGATGTGTGAGGTGAGTCAACATTAAGCAATATCATGCTTAAGATTTATTATCATATAATAGTAGTGCCCCCCCCAAGCCACTTTTACACTGCCTTTTCGAGGCGGAAATTTCACACCATTATGCCTCTACTCTGTGTAAAAGATACAGTTGTGGAATGGGAGGACAGAGTTATCTCGCCTTTAAGTCGGCATCGGAGGTAGTAACAGCTCAGAAATTAGGTCTATATAAAAGGGACAGGTGTAACTTTTTGACAACGTGTTATGCGTGCGACCCACCATGGGAGATTTAAAAAGTAGCTGATAGCAGTTAGCAGCTAACTCAAAGAAGGACGACTACTGAAGATGCGATCTGGGAGCACCTTACCATCCCAACAGAGGACGAGAATGACTGCCATAAAACAGAGATGATAAATGATTATTATTATTGCCATTTTAATGCATTTGTTATTGTTTATAAAGCGTCGCCGACTCATCTGTTATATGTCATACTAGAAGCCTACACTCTTGTGTTACATGTCACACCCATCGCACCTCTTCTGCTTCCACGATGCCGGCATGCAGTCTAACATCACACAGCGCTGTTGTTTGGTTCTGTGTAAAAATACAAAGGCAGCATACAGAAGGGACTTCATAGTGGCACTAAAGCACAATCTCTGTGTAAAAAGGGCTTAAGAGGCTGTTGCACGCTATTTTTTTTAAGCTAGACAACCTAAAGCATCCATTGTCAGTATAGCTTGTTGGTATAGGGGGCTAACTAATGCTCCAAATTTAGGTGAAATTGTGGCGAGGGAACAACTGGCATGGCCATTTTTCAACTCTCACCTCAAGACATCTGAATGAAAAAGGGTTCTGCGGGTACCCAAGATTCTCCCTTATACTTATACTTGAGAAGGCTTGTTCCCAGTAAATGCTTTGTTTCTTCAATCAATGTACCCCTTCAAATTAAAGCTGTACATTTGTCTCTTTAAGGCAAAGACAACTAGCCAACTGAAGAACAATGTATCGCCTAACACATATAGATACATAACACATTAAAACAGGACAGTTGTGGAACCAAAATGGAAAGTGTACCAGTACTAGTCTGTGCACACCAGATTATTAGTAACATTAATTGTAAAATAAGAAACCAAAGTATGCGATTCCTACACTGACATATTTTTTTAACTAGCCTATACAGCATACCACAATAGTAAAAGCAAACTCCTGAAATTAACTTATGGCTTGTTGATTTTGGTGGGCCACTCCAAAGTTTTCAGTCAACCCATCTGGCCACCCCCATGAAAAATATCGAGGGGTGCCACTGTCAGACAAACCAACACTGAAGAACTGATAAAGGGCTGATAACAAAGCTTTTTTGGTTCATCAAAATAGATACAACTGTCTCATTTTATTTGAATAAATATGGGAAATCCCTCTGTAAAGGTCTTCTGCACTCACTGCTCACAAAGCATATAGTGCTTCAACTGCCATACTGTGTAACTCTCGCAGAAATGGTCAGTGCGGGGTCAGCTGACTGTGAGTAAATGTCAGGTGAAAGCTAGGAGGAAGAAAAGAAGCTCCAATAACTGGATGAATGCAGAGTGACAGTGGTGGTTAGATGGAGAAAAGTAGTAGAAGAAGAGATGGAGGAAGAATGGGAAGCAGGAAAGAGGTAAATTCTTCACTGCCCAGGGTGAGGGTTAGCCTTTCTAGTCAGAGAAGACCTGCCAGTCGTTTGCAATAGGGCTGTTTCCTATGTAAGACCCCATGATGTCATGTTTCAACCTTTAGGGCTGCTGAGCACATATGCTTTCTTTCAGCATTGCTTTTCTTCACATTTTATACACATATCCACACCTTGGAGCACAACCTCCGTCTTCCACTGCTAGCCACTGAGCAGCCCCACTGGAGCATTCTGGGATCAAATGCCTCGCTTAAGGTTATCTCTCTGGCTGCAAGAGGGAAAAATATTGCTGATTTACTCCATTTGAATCCCCCCAAGGATTTAAAAAAGACTGTTTCTCTAACCTTTAGTCTCTGCATACTCCCTAAAATACTGCCTTTCCCATATGCTCACTATGAAAACCATAATGACTAGTTATTTTAATCACACTTCAGTGAATGAATTGCATACATTTAAACAGTCACAGGCCATTTCGTAGACACAAAGACAGACAAACACACACAAGCATTATTTTTTGCTTTCTCATCTAAGCTCATTACGTCCATAAATCTTGTTTTGATTTCTCATGTGGTAAGAAGATGCTCCTTCATGGTCAATATCCTGTTTTTATTGCACCGCTACATCGCTGCTTCTCTGTATTTCCACCCAGGGAGATAAGCAAACACTGTTCATCTTTAATACGGCTTCTCGTTGGTGAAAGAGGAGAGATGAAAATCCACCGTAGGAGCCTGATTTAACATTGCACAGAGGAAGTGCAAAAACAAACTGCAGCGACCTACAAAAGATAGCATGTGATGCACTTCACCTCAGCGTTGTGTGTCTGTTAAATAAGCTAAAATCTCTATTGTCAGAGCTCTGCGCTGCTTGTTGTGGCGTGACCCAGGTAGCAGCTAATGCACAATGCTTCACTCCCTCACTGGTACTGTAAAGGATCTCAGAAAGATTTGGTTCTGGGGAATCGATACAGCTTTATTCCACTGCAAAATGATCTAAATTGAGGTAATGACAACAGTAATGTCTTTACCACAACGTACAGTAAAAGCTTTAGGGGGCTCCAGTGGCTCACAGCTAATGATCAGTCTGTGCCTTATTTTTTTTATAGGAGTGCAAGGCCTCATTGATTATTTATAATAATCCTAAAAGTTTTTTTTAGCAACTTCCATCAAAGAAAGTGGGAGCAGAAAATGACCCTGAACTAAAAAACCCGAAATCCTCAAACTTCTGCACTGCGCTTTCCTGGACCTCCTCAGGACTGAGGAAACACACACGCACCACACACACACACTGATTCAACATTAGCTCAGGGGACAGGGGTGATGTAATATTGAAATGCAGTCTGCTTTTAGTATTACAGCTCTCCTGTCCAGACCCAGAGGCTCCATGCTGGGGCATATGTCTAAAAATTGAATCTGTCTAGCTTCAGGTAACTTCACGCCAACTCAACTGGACATGGAAAAGCTCTCAGCTGTACCTCTTCTCTTTTAAAGGTCACCGCAAGTACTAAGTTAAAGGAGAAAAGCACTTTTTCGTATAAATACATATTCCCTGCTTTATTGAAAACAGGAAAGAGACGATAACATGCAACAAAGTTCAAGAGTTGATCTTTTTATAGTTTGTTTCCAACAGCAACATAAAAAGAAAGAAATCAGTTCATCACAAGAAGTTGTGTGATAGCCAACACAGAGCACTGTTCCGTGGCATCTTAATTCAAGGATATAATATACCATAATTTATATTGTGTTTAAAATGTAACCTTTGTTTTACCAGGATAGTCCACAGAGAGAAATGTCAACATAGCCGTACAGTTTACTGACAATACAAACAGCTCAATAAGGCATGAAGCGAAAAACAGAAAAACTTTAGGTTACTTGCATAACCCCGGTTCTCTGAGTAGCATGAGTGAGTGTCTGACAAGGTCACGCTGTAAGCCTTCCCAATGTGAGACACGAAACGAATGCTATGAAAGAGAACTTTTATTTTATGCACTTGCTAATGTTTACTAAAAGTACCAACTTTGCAACAAGGTGACAGATACCTTAGCCAGCTATAGCAGGAAATCCTTAACTTTAAAGGAAATGGCTACTTTAGAATGAAAACGCAGACAGTATTTACTGACCCTCATGCTGACAAGAAGTCCAGTGTAGTTTTTGAATCCACAAAACACATTTGGGGTATCGGAGGATAACAGCTAGCCAGAATAAGACGTAATTTACTAGCAGGAGAGATTCGAGAACTAGCACCCCCACTAGCCATCAGCTAGTCTTGCGCGAGTTGCCATGTAAACACAGCACGCCTACAGGGCAGGCTAACTGACCACGGTGAGAAATTATGCTATTAAAGTGGAGTAAATTACGTCTTTTCAAGTCAATTTTGCTTGCCCCGACTTCAGGGCACTTGGATTACATTGGACGAGCCTTTCTGACGTTTTTGAAATGCGTTAGCGGAGTTTTATTACACTTTCATGAGGGCCAGTAAGTACTGTCTGTATTTTCATTCTAAAGTAGCCATTTTCTTTAAGTGCTGGAAATTAGCATCAGCCATTAGCCAAATGCTGGTAAAATATGCAAGTGGCTGCTAGATCTGCTTGAGTCACCAGCCAAAATAACAATAGTAGCCTATTAAATGGCTGGTAGATTTTGGAATCCACCAGCCACAGAGGCAAGTGGACAAAACAGTTCATTTCCAACCCTGGTTACAACTAAATTGAGGTGAAAGTTTTAAGAAAAACCTGATGAGTGAAAGTCAAACTGAACTGAACTGAACTGAACCACTGAATGAATTGAACCATGACTGTTCTCAGTAAACACAGTTACTCAGCCACCAGTCACACAGGTACTGGTGCATCTCCCCTAAACTAACTGGAAGTTAGACAAATTCCCCCACAAGTATCAAAAATCCTTTAGAAACATAAAACCTTCCTTTTCTATCCCTTCTCTCTGCAGTTTCATTCTTGAATGGCACATAGATGGCACAACTCCTTTCACAGCTCACCCAATGGTGAGCAGAAATAAAAAAAGCTCTTGCACACAATTGCACACATGCCCATTTTGGAGGCACAAAATACCAACTGTGAGGTCTGGCTTCATTTGTGGGAACGGAGCTTTTAAGCAGAATACCTTCCCCCTCCATATGCTCCAGACCCAACCTAGCAATTATATTGAAACCTCAAAGCTAACCTTAGAACACTATCTGGGGACAGGATCATGGCTACCAGCCAGTGTTGACCCAGCCTGGAGATACGCCTGCACTGCAAATCCTTCCATCATGTTTGAAAAGCAAGGCCTTCTGGGTTGAAACTGTTTCATGTGTGAGTGGTGATAAAATACTGTTTGATTTAGTTTAAAGGGAAGTACCACTCATTTTACATAAACATGACATTTACCTGGTGCTCAGACTAAATCCCTGCAACAATACAGATAGGATTTCAAAGTGCAACAGTAGGAAACCTCCTCTTAGCTAAATCTGATACATAATTCTGCTCTACTTCTAAAAGTTCTATATTCTCACACACTGTCTTTGTCCAAAAAACCTTGCTTTTCTCTTCCTGTCATAGTCTCCATTTTACACTATATGAAATTTAATTGCAAGAACCCTAAAACTGGGTCTTTAACAAAGCAGTTTTCTGCAGTGTTGTTGATTTTACCAATGTACGTAGGATCATGGTTGTCTTTCTTCTGGCTGCACATAGGTTGTGCTAAATGCTATTTATGTGGTGGGAAAGAGAGAATTGTTTTCTATGATCATGTTTATATGAACAATCAAGGCTGTTCTCTGACTGAAGTCACTTCATTTTAATTATGAATCCATTACTGCCATTTTGTTGTGTTGTTCTTGTACCTGCTGACACATTTCAAAATCACATTTGACGTTTAATTCATATGTAAATTGCAATTAAAGCCCAAACTACAATAGTATAACCAACAATAACGCTCCTTTAATTTAATCTCAGAAAATGAGACTCCTGTATAAAGCTCTGCACAGGGCCAAATCTGTAGCAGCATAAATTCATTACGGATTAAGTGCTATTATAGCCTCACCAAACCTTGCATTTGTAATGTCGGTAATAAGGAGAACCAGGTGAATATTTTAAGATCTGCAGAGTGAGAACGATTTGTCACAAAATCCCCTGCGCTACATTCTGAAGAGAAAATGACACAGATTTTTCCCTATTAGTATAATAAGCTTACTGTGCCATTACACCAGATCAGAATATATAGCATTTAAGCACTAGCATGGGTCAAAATCTGCATAGAAGTTTTACTTGCTACCTTTTCATGTATGACTGCTGCACAGACGTTTCAAACGTTTTGTTAAAGCTGATGTGAGGAATAATCTTTTTCAAACAAGTGAGGAAATCTGAGCCTGTGTGGTTTTATTTAGATAAACTTTCCAATTTCCGACACTGAACTGAGAACATGAAGGTGTTGTTAACTACTTAGTTAAGTAGTTACTGGAGATTTTTTTTTCCTCAACAAAAAAATGTGTCTAAGGGCAGGTTACTTCTTGAGGCTGAACCAGGAGGCGCTCATCTATGAGCTTCCCTCCAGGGCCTGGCTCCAAAGGAGACCAAAGACAACGATCCATACGGCAGATTACTTTGAATTATTCTTAGCCTGGCCCCTGACCTGGGATCAATTTGCCTTGGGTAACCCTTTCAGGAGATGTTCCCTCTGAAGACAAAGCTCCTGGGCTCACACTATCTCCTGGATGCAATTGACTGATTTTTCCCCCTTACTTCATTTTGAATAATATATAGATTGACAAACAAATTTCCTGATACGGAACATAAGCTTGGTCTTCCTCTCTGCACTGTTCAAAGGCTTCTAGACAAAATTTAGGCTCCCGTGTTCAGGGTTATTGTCTCAACCATCATCAAGTGGACTCAGCATTACTGTTTTGTTCTTTGCAGACAAATAAAAAAGATAAATCAGTCTGAAGCACAGTCTTATCTAGTACAGAAAGATGCTCAGGACTCAGAACATCACATAATGTGCTCCCTGCCTAACCATCCATACTGTGCTGCCTGGGAGTCGCCGCTGGCACTGAGCATAACATACTGGCTGTGACTTCGCCGAAGCCGAGGACAGAAAGTACTTGGATGGGCTTCCCTTCCACCCTGCTGCTTCAGCTCGTCTTTGTTCATGAGATCAAGTGCAGAGGGAGAGAATAAGGACAGAGGAAGCTAGTTTGATGTCGAGAGATATTTTTTTCTGCCTAGCACTCAGGTTGGCTTTCTGTACTTCACCGTGTGTCTGTGTGTGTGTGTGGATGTGTATCTTTGTGTGTGATGCAGTGCCTTAGAAATGCCATCTGCCTGTTTGTACCAATCCAGGATTTCACTGTTCGCCGCCTCAGAGCGCGGCAGTGTTCTCACTGCACATAGCTGCACATACAAGCACAGACTGCGCATACGACATATGCAAGCATAAGCACCCCCACTCTTGCACCCACCTACACACACACACACACACACACCCTGCCTGCTGGAGTGTAACCATGGAAACGGAGCGCCTGCCCAATAGGGGTTGTGATGGAGGAAGCAGAGGAGAGGGAACATGGGAGGAAGTGTATTCACCTCTATTCATCCCAGCTGTACAGTTGATGAATCAATCTGTCACACAGCAAACCTGCACTGAACACTTTTTAAAATGAGTATAGTGTGTTGAGTATCAATATAATATTCTTTAAATATTAAAATGTATATTTAGGGATTGTTTTTAGGGAAGTTTTTGCATTACAGACTGATGCTTACATTTACTTTAGCACAATGCCGTTGTTACATACTTGATCAAATGCTGTAACACACATAGAAACACAGTAACCGATCATACAAATATTTTATTACATTATCTATCACATGAAAAATGAGTGTGGTTGTGGACTATATTGTGGTTTTCCTTTTGTTCTACACAATATTTCAGTGTTTCTTTTCATATAGCTTACAACTGCATTGTGGTTATTTTTCTGTATTAGAGATATTTTTTAAATGTTTTATATACTATTGTCTTTGTATCCTACACTTTGGACTTAATGTGCGTCTGATTGAGTTTCTAAACTTAAATTGTTAATTGGTTTCTTGTTGTTTTTAGTACTATCAAGAAGATCAGGCCTTTACATTTACTTTTTGCACATCAGAAATCAGAAATTAAAAATACTTTATTGATCCCGGAGGGGAAATTATGATTGGTTACAGTTGCTCTGAGGTAAAAACAGAGAATTACAAGAAGTGGGAATGAAAGTATGTAAATATAAAGCAATAAAATAAAATTAAATGTGCATTAGAATAAAAAATATAATGTGCATTATTCTACCATGCTTAACACTAGTACTTAAGATATAGAAAATAAAAATTAAAATAAAATATATATCGCCACTGTGCGATATATATTTTATATATTATATTTTAAAACTAAGAAATATGTACAGATGTACAACTGCAACAGGCTGCATGCACAGTCGGCACATGCACACTCACTCACACATAGGTGAACATCTGACATTGACAAGTCATAATAACATTATTAAGCATTAGTAATAATGCTGCTTTATCAGTTGCAAGAGCGATTTTTGATGGTGATAATGATCTGATGTTCCTGTGTTGTATGTCAGCAGCTCACCAGGAGTTAATGAGTGAATGTTTTGGCTTTCAAATAACTTGCCCAAAACATCAGTCTTGTGCCGGGTCTGAAATTAGCACCTAGCACCCACCAAATGCGCCTATATTGTTGGCAGTGGTGTGAAAAAACGTCAGGCGCGACACATTCTCACTTTGGCAGACAGACAAAGAACAGGCACAACAGACAGACATGTCATAACTGCTTTAGATGCAACACTATCGACTGAAGAACCGCATTTGTTTTGATTGACAGTGGAGGTTCACTGAATTCTAACCAATAACCAGCAATAAAGAGATGAGATATATCAGCTGTATCAAACATGTCTGACATTATTCTTTACATTAAATGATGTTTAAATGATCTAAATATTACTGCTTCATTTAGCACATAGATTTAAAAGGTGGCAGATACAATTTCTGGATGGCAGACAAAAAAATAAAACAAAAGCCTTGCCTTCCACAATGCCTGATTGTGACAAAAAGCTCATTTTCAGACCCTGGTTGTGTGACTCTGACTGGTGCTTTTATTAATATACTACAAGTGGCAAACAACTGAGAAGAAAGTCAGCATGGGAGTTGGTTCCACATTACAATGGCCTGTTAATAATTTGCCATAAGGCTCACGAAAACAAAAAAAAAAATCAGAGTGCTTTCACACTAAAGTAGCGTGGTTTAAACAAGAACTACAGAATAAACTGGCTCATGTTCACATTAGAGGCACATTTGCCACTAATGCTGGATTTGAAAGCATTCTCTAACATAAGTGTGACTATAAACGTGTCTGTGTTATCGCTCTACTGACATATAGTCACAGACACACCCATATAGCTTATAAAGCTACTCAGACGCCATATAAGGTGCTGTGCCTCTTCCTCTCTGTAGTTCACTGCGCATAGATAGATGATAAGAGTCTGATTTATATACTACATTAAAAACTTTAGGCAGCAACGTGACCTATTTACCACCGCGTTATTAAATATTAAAGCCGTGACATTCAAGGTTCGGCAGCCTGGAAGAACATCGATCCTCACCACGATGAGGTCAAGGAAGTAAAGCATACATCCCCAAGTTACTTTCCTGTGGATGATCGACAGGCTTTTCCCCAGGAAACTGTGAAGCAGAGGTGGTGCTTCAGATCACGGCACACTTCGTCATGTGTGCAGTTCATTTAGTAGATGATAGTCTTAATAAGAGCCATATGCATTGCATTTTTTGCATTTATTGTGTGACCCTGTTATTTCTTCCTATATATTATTTATTTATTTAATTTTAGATACTGCTCTGATTTCTCAAGAACAGGCTGTATTCATTATCTTGTACTTAGAGTATAGACTTGGTAACCTGCGGCTTCAGAGCTGCTCTTTAGACCCTCTCCATTGGCTCCCTGTGGCTTTGACATGAAATTATATGTAAATGAATAATGGTTATTTTTTAACATGAGATTTTAATTTGTCATTGTTGTAGCCAAAAGTGATTCTTGCATTATACAACTGTAAAAATGTGTACCCTATACATTGAATTAAAACATATTTTACATTTCATTGACCAAAACGGGCGTCATACATCTACGACCTGGTGCTTTTCCCTCTAAATTTTACTGAACTTTAGTAGTGGTGGCTAGCCAGAAGTCTCTCTAGCTTGGCTAGCTATGGATCCGAATCCAAAAAAGGACAAGTCTTGAAGGAAAACAGTGGATTTAATATGTTCGGACAGATTTATTTGCTTTCACCACCAATGCTGCAAAGTTAAAGTACTAAGTAATTATAAATAGCCCACTGCAGAGTAGCCACCTTGTAGTAAATCATATGAATGAATGCTCATTGGGACCTACTTGTAATATTGATGGGCTAATTTGGTCTTAATAGGCTGTTCCCTTTATTCAAATATATTGAGCAATTACAGACATATTTTTCCCCCTTTTTTGGCTAATAAAGGCTCTTTTAATAGTAAAGGTGGACACAAAATTAAATGAACACCTGTACCATCTACTGAAATCCAAAACAACGATCCTGCATCTTTACAACTAAAAACCGGTGAACTGGAAAAAAGCAATGCTAGTCCCTTTCTCGTTATCACTGCTGAGGTGCCCTTGAGCAAAGCAATTAACCATCAGTGCTCCAGTGGGAGTGTTGTTGCAAGAGTGCTCATGTTGAGTGAAAGAACCCAGAGTAAATAGAATTAAATTTGAATATGCTAGCCACTGTTTCTATACAATAATCACCCTCTCTGCCTTGCTGCAGGGCACAAGGAGCACTTCTGTGCCACTCTAGACTGTGCAATTAGCTTCACAGATAATACACTCGGATGTACTTAACAACACAGTTACACACATGCGTATGTGCAGGAGCAAACAGACTTCATTTTCATTCATCATCTGCTGTTGATTCCTTGGCTTTTCTGGATCTTGACGTCATTCTCATCCCACTCAATCTAACGTCTCCGTAGCAACGGGGATGGATTAGCATGTCGATTCATCAAGTCAAGATACTGGTCTTTAATTCAGAAATGTTTGTCAGACGATAATGGTTACCAGCTTTGATGTTACGTTTTCTAACTGACCGCAGCTGCAAAGAAACAATCTGAGAGAAAGTGACATGCAGATAATTTCCCTGTACCCGTTTGTATGATTGTTGTTTGTGTGTGCTGGAGATGAATTCTCCATTGTCCCAGAGTTTCCACTCAACCACCACGAACAAAGCTGATCACACAGCACCGCCACTTTGAAAAGAACACAGCCAAGAACTAGTATTATCAAACTGAGCAATTACAGCCTTTTGATAATGAATTTTGGCTATTATAATACCTGCACAGCGGTGCCTCATGTGGGCTGTAATGTGTAATGCTAGAATAATATTTTCAGATCCTCAGCCCACCTCCACATCTCTCCCCTCATTCTCTGCAGGCACTACAGGTGGAGGAGAGCGTCAGCGATACAGAATGTGTGTAGGCGACCGAGTGGGCGGTTACTGCGATCATCTTCACATGTGGGAATCCGTCACATGGCTGAAGACAGAAGGATGAGTGGGCAGAGCAGTGACAGAGAGAAGGAGCAGGGACAGAAAAAATACGATTAAAATGCGAAGTCAGTTTGGCAACCTCGTGAAAATGTCAGCGAATGTTCTCAGTTATGACATGTGTCAGACAAGACATCAGCAGCATCTGACTCTGCTGCTGACTGACCTACTAAAGCTCCCTTGCACATCCCCGTAAGTTGCTTATTCTTAAAATTCTTCCACCTTATGCAAACTGCTGAGTTACAAAAAAACGCTTAGCTTAAAATGCAACGAAGCAACATTTAATGACATTACTGGCGCTCTTATTCCGAGCAGATTACAGTTAGAACTGCAGGAAGGTGCTCAGTCTCTTGATCTTTCACAGTCTGCTCTAGGACTAAAACCAGTTGTGTTTTTCTTTGAGGTGAGCCTATCAAACCATTAAAGTGTCCTCTCTATCTCTCAGAGAAGAAATGTTTTCCTCCAACTCTCCTTGAAGTCTCTGCACACCCCCGCAGCACTGAGCCTGGACAGCTGCTGGTCACCTTGTCAACCTTTAGTTAGATGTTGAAGCAGTTTCTGAATAATAGATGAGCCCCCTCCTGAGCTGTCATTCCGATGTGCAGCAGATAATCCACATGAACTGTCTCAAGAGTGTGATGTCTTGATAGTAAGCAATATATAACACTTTTGCATAATTTTTTGTTTCTCATCTCATTGAAATTGATTAAAAACACTGAAAATAATAATAAATAAGGCTAACAAATCTGTCTAACATCAGCTGGGCTACAACAATAAGGGCCCTGACACACCAAGCCGGCAGTCAGAGGTTTGTCAACGTCAGGCCGTCGGTGAGCATCTGTCGCCCTAGTTTTTGTGATGTGACCAGCACAGTTCGCCCTTTTCAGCTTTTTTCAGCTGATTCGACATGTTGAATCCACCTCTGAGCCAGTAGAGCCCTTTGGTGAGTAAAAATCCAGCTGATTGGCTGATCAGCTCAGTGCATAAGAGGGGAAATGGAATGAGTAAAGTAAACAAAAAACTAAAGTAGGTAAGATGATCTTTTTGGCCCTTGAGCTCTTAGGCAGAAAATGTTTGTAATTCTTTGTGTTATTGTTCACTAGAGCACAGTAAATAACACTTATTCTTTCAACATGCGGTTGTGTCGTTCATATGCTAGCTGGCTACCTAGCATCTTGAATCCGTCCTGTCGGTCTTCTGGCTTCTCTTTTTGAATAAAGAAGACAGGCTACTGCTGCCTGCTGATTTGTAGACTCATTTCTGCAGGTGCAGAATGTATGTGTAAGTTGGCTGTTGGCTGTAATGTTTGCGATGCATTCAAGTGCAAGAACTTAAGGGAAACAGAAATGTGGAAAGTAAACAAATGACTAAATTAGGTAAGATTATCATTTTTAGCCCTTGAGCTCTTAGGCAGAAAATGTTTGTAATTCTTTGTGTTACTGTTCACTAGCACACGGTAAATATCATTTATTCTTTCAATATCCTCTTGTGTCATTCATATGCTAGCTGGCTACTTAGCATCTTGAATCCGTCCTGTCGGTCTTCCGGCTTCCCTTTCCGAATTAAGAAGACAGACTACTGCTGCCTGCTGGTTTGTAGACGTATTTCTTCTCATGCAGGTGCAGAACGTAAGTGTAAGTTGGCCATTGGCTGTAGTGTTTGCGATGTGTTCAAGTGCAACTTTCTAAAGACACAGGTGATGTGAGGCGATGCAACAGTCTGCCTTTGTCGCCACTAGTTCTAGATCGACTGGGTGTGTCTGGGCCTTTTAACCTTTAGCATTTATCAGGCCATGATTCTGTAGATCTAGATCTGAATCTATGTGATAGATGGGAGTGATTAATAATAGAAGTAAAAAGGACTAGAGGAACACTGGAAGAGGAGGAAGGAATAAAGATGGAGGTAAGATGCAAGAATAAAGTAAGAAATGTGGATAAAGAAGCCCCAGGGATGGAAGAGGGAAGGGGTTTGGGAAATTTTATGGATTGAGGGGCAAGATGGTGGAAAGGGAGACAAGCAAAAGTGGAGACAAAAAGAGAGTGTTGTTAGGGCGGTGGCAAAGGGGGAGGAGTAAAAGGAGGAACGCAGAATTTAAGGCTGGAAAATGGAACAATTGAACATAGATAAATGAAATGGCAGAAGGTAGGTTCACAATCTTCTAGCAGCTCATTTTCACATTCATAACAACCTACTTAGTCACTCACACACACACACACACACACACACACACACACACACACACCCCGCTGCTTTCTGGCAAACCACTCAGTCGTGAACTGTGCCGGCTTAAAATCAAGTGTAAAACCCTATTCAGCTCTGGACCAGAAAATAAACTGTGAAGAAAACTCTGTACTCACACACATGCACATATACAACATGTGAGATAAGCTCGCACTAAAAATACTTGTTGTCTTCACTAAACAAAGTGCCTGGAATCTAAACCCCAACAAAACTTAAATAACTTCTGAATTAGCATACAAGGGAAATTAAAACCAGCAAGACTCTACAAACAGACTGCAGGCAAACTGTGTGCTAATCGTGTCTCAATTGCAACTCACTGAAGCAGTAAAGCTTCCTATTGAGACTTTGCCCCCAAATAATGAGGATCCCTCGTTCTCAATCAATTGGATGCCTGCAAAGTTACCTCTGAAGTGAGCTCCAGCACAGAACAGTTGAGTTATAAAGATGGTGAGAGATGACACATGCACACAGGGCAGTAGATGCCTTCGGGGTTAAGTCAGCTTGTGCTGTTCCAGTACAGACAGGCTTGAAAAATCTGTACCTGGAATACTGAATATATTACACCTCTTCTGTCTTGTAACTTTTATACTGGTTATTCATTGTTGCTGTGTTGGTTTACTGCACTTGTTTACTGGGCTGTGGTGGTTTTGGATTATATTTGAAATCAAATGTGTTGTACAAATTGTTGCTATTATACGAAGTTATTGGCCATTGAGAAAAAAATGTGCTTTCCACTACACTGAAGTGATTTCTTTCAAAGTGCACAATGCAAAATGGATGGGAACCTCATTTCCGAAGTCACAGTGGTTGACCACTTATAACTGAATGACCACAAAGTAAGCATTTTACAAATCATGCCACTAGAACAGCTGCACTGATCATTATCAGCGGTAAGCTTAAAGGTCCATTTATTAAGGTTTATTGAATTTAATCTCTATTTTGACTTATTCAGCTCTTTCTACACACCTGTGCTAACTCTTAAAAATAAAATACCTTGACTAAAGGCAGCAACAAGAGCAAAACATAACATTTGAAGCATACCACTCTGTTGGGACACAGCAGGATCAACCAACTTGTGCACGAGTGCATGCGAGCACAAATATGTGAAGGCGGGCACAGCTTCCTGTTCTTGTACCTTGCTTCTTCAGAATGTTCTCTTTCCTGGTTAACTAGAGTTTGAAAGGCAAGCTGGATGGAATGAAGGAATGAGGAAAGATGTGCAAAATATGCCTCAGGGATTGAGAAAAAGAAAAGTTGCTATCACTGTACGGGACGGAGCTGGTGTTGATTTCTACTGCTGGGAATACTCAAAATAGAAAGTTGGAGGAATTCCTAGATATGAAGACCACTATGAGATAATATGCAAAGCAGGAAGTTACAAAATTGACTGTATATCCCCATTTCAATCTCACCAGCACCCCTGAAACTCAAATATGGATTTAAAAAGCTCTCTCACCATTTGAAGAGGCCTCTTTCGAAGGTCCCTCTCAGTGACCAGCCTCTCCTGGTCAGTGACGTAGAGTCCGCGCTGAGCCAGTGCCTGAATGACGGCGTCGTGGCCCAGCAGGGGCTTGGGAGCGTCGCTCTTCAGGATGAGGCTGCCGGCCCTGCAGTAGAGGTCCGCAGACAACAGGAGGCTGGCCACGGGAGGCTTCAGGTGCTCCTGCTCATACTGGTCTGTGTAGAAAGGGTCCTTTAGGTCTGCTGGGATGCTGTCTGTAAGAGGGAGGGGAGACAGTGAGATTTAGAGAGTCTTCTGATCTCCTGGGACGCTCAATAAAAAGAACATGGCACTAATGTATTTCACTTGAGGCATATGAACAATTTGCACTTTAGATATTAACATGATGGCAACCAAGACCACCACAGTAGCATGTTTCTAATTTACAACATCATAAAAATCACCACCATCAACGAAATATACAGCTCGGCAGGCTCACAGAGAGGTGTGTGATAAAGAATACGGTAAGTAAGTAACACCAAAGAAAAGTTCAGATGCAAGTTAAAGCACATAAAAGCAGAAAAAAAACACTGCCTTTCACCCATTTTTCACAAGCAGTGATTTAAATTCTGTTGCAAACTGTGGAAACAAAAAGTGTAAATACAGAGCTGATAACCTGTAACAGAGTTTGGCTTTTTTGGGAAGATTTTTCCTCTCAGCGCACAGTGCTCCCTGCCATCTTTGGCAGGCCCGCTTCATTTTTCATTGCCATGCTTTGACAATATCTTGACGTAGATATGTGTGGATAGACCTTAGCGTTGCTATAGCAACTGCAGGAGGAGTGGAACCCGATCGATTCATCTAGTCTGTATCTCTGCAGCTTCCAGCTCCCTGGGAACACCCCTCTCACTGCCTGCCTCATCAAAGAGGGAGCCTGCCTGCATGTGTGTGTGTGTGTGTGTGTTTGTGTGTGTGTGTGTATCGTGTATCACCTCAAGCAAGCCCACTGCAAGGGGATAGTCCACAAATAATTCAAAAACATTGGGGTTTTTTATTGCCTGTGCCTGGTACCTGTCTTGCCAGTGTTTGCTGAGCTGGGAACCTTTCTTTATAATCCAATGCTTGAAAAGCATTGTACAGAAAATATCTGTGAGAGCCAACCCAATGCATATCCTTCTTTTTCCACGAAAAAGATTGCCTAGTTCCAAATAGGATGCTGCTGCTGTTGTGTGAAAACATGAAAATACATCTGCGCACACTCCAGATCCAGATGCAGAGCTCATCGCTGTGTCAGCAGCAGAAGAATAGATGTAAATTTCAATCACTGCCTGGATGTGTGCGGAGAGAAATGTGCCACGTGTTGACATCTTTACACTCCGACACTGCTGCCCATCCTCCAACACACACGCATGCGCACAAAACAGTCAATGAATCACCTGTTTGGACTGACCACTATCAACAAGGTCATCTACAGATGGACTATCTAGGTTATATCCTTTTCCTGTAAGTACTATATTCATGTTATTGATCCAAACAAAGAAATTTATGTTTTCTCCAGCCCTCCCCCTTCACCCTCCATAGAAGGGTCAGAGATCATGTTGAGTTGCAGAGCAGCACGCCTAGAGCTGGCAGCGTGTTCACATATTGCTCAGGTAACTTACAAATCACATTTTTATTTCATGTTATTTTTCCTGAGCCCTGATTGTGTCTTCCAGTATTCGCTGACCTTGTTGTCACTGTAATGTACCTGCTTATTAAATAAGACTACAAAGTCAGCAGTGTTTGTCTTTTGTGGCTCAGTTAGCTGAGCTTAAATATCACATTACTCTAACGACAAGAGCAGTGTTCACATCGATCCATGGTGTTCACTGCAGACAGAAAACATAACGTGCATCATTTCATCAGTCATATTTGATTGAAGATTGCACATAAAATTTACTAGTGATTCATCTTTGATTGATATGTCATTACATTTGTGGTATTTAAGGTTTTGTTTATGCATGGAAGTCCAAGAAACCTTGCTTTACAACAATATTCCAGCTGCTGTTTAGAGTTAAATGCATTGACGAAGGGCAAGAATTGCACAAACTTTCACCCCAATATTTTACCCAGCATTCAAACAGGACAGCTTCTGGTCACAGTGAATCTCCTCTTAGCTCTGCTTGTGTACCCAAGTTATATCGGACATTAAACAGTGGTTTCCATTTGTGCTGTTTTTCTAACAGCACATGATCTGCTGCACAGGCTACATCTTGCATTTACTGGACTGCATATTCTTGATGCACTCCTGCATTGGTGTAATGAGGCAGATGCATGTGAAGTATTCGGAGCAGCGTAGGCAGAGATCTGGAGACGAGCCTGCTCTCCCTCTCCCTCTCTTTCTCCTTCTTTCTTGTACTCTCGCTCCCTCCCTCTCTCTAACTCTCTCTCTCTGGAGAGCTGTATTTTTGGAATCAGCCCATTTCATTCAGTCCTGATTGAAAATACACAGAGGATATGCAAGGAATCTCATGTTCACTGGGCTATTACAACACAGCACAAGGAATAATGTGCTCGGTGGCTAAAGCAGAGGAACATCATTCCGTTCGCACTGTTCGTACAGATGGAGCTGAGTTGGTTATTTTAATTGTATTTTAATAACTTCAGTTATGGGGATCAAAATGAATAATAGAGTGAATGGGAAAGAACACAATACAAAAGATTAACAGACAGACTGTCTTGCACCTTGCATTTATGAAGACAGATTCTCTCTGTTACTAAGTGCTGTTGAGTCTGTTAAGTTATTTCGGAGGGCCACCTACATAGATGTTTTTGTGTTGTAGTTTTGTATTATCTTTTATATTTCGTACTTTTAGTCATAAAGACTGCGATCATAAACCATTGATTGAAACACTCACACAGTCAGCTTCTGAGTGTAATTCTGTTTCCCCACCTAACTCTAAATGAGAGATGTCGGAGCTGTTCGACACAGGGGCTAAGCATTTTAAACAGATTCTAAACCTGTATGAAGAAACATGTTTTTTAAAGAGGTGATTCTGCTGGGCAGAGGAAATAAAAACTCTCAAAAGCTCCCACTTTCAATTGTGCAGAGCCGTAACTTAGTCAACCGCACACTACTGTATTTCCAAGGCCTTTGACAAAGAGATCTGCCTGAGGACTCAGCTTTAGACAAAAATCATTTCCACTTCAGTGTCAGTGAATGGAGCACGGCATTTAAGGACAAACTGTTGCTCATTTTCATTTTTTAGTGGAGCATATTTTGCTTCCGTTATATGTGTTTCGAATGATTTGATGCATCTCTCTGAACATCAATAAAGTTGACTATCAAGTCCAAATTACAGCTCTGATTCAGGTAAATGACCCACATTTAGGTACTGTAATGGGAATGCTGGAATAAGTTCATATACATTAGTGTGTGGGTCACACATGTGATTTGTGTCACATGGGAAATAAAAGCAAAATTAGGACATAACACAACCAGAGAACGTGCATTTTGACCGTATCCTCAGTGCGACACTCTCTGTTAGAGTTACTTCAGCTGCGATAAGAACAAATGTGCAATTTTAAGAATTCTACATTTCATTGTTCTTAATCTGAAATGTGGTTTTGTAGCATCTTTCAGATACCCTCCTAATGGAATACATATAGAAGGTCAATTAAAAAGAAGTTATAAAAGAAGCAGTGAAAGCAGTGACTTGATTTTTTTCAATCACTTGCCGGGAGTGTTCGGAGCATTTATTTTCTTCATTTGGCCAGAGGCTGCGCATTACAGCTTTAATTGTAGCTCTAGGGCTAAGCGTTATAAAAGCACAGTGCCAATCATACCAGTTTTTCCACATTAATGGCTCAGAAGAAAAGTGATCTTGTTATGCATCTTTGTTCACTGATGCCACCTTATCAGCCCTGGCTCTGTCACCTAGCATAGCATGAATGCCAACATGTGCAGTGGTGCACTTGACTAGAATTTTAAGAGACTAAAAGAATGCAAGCAGTCCTCACTCATTGTATGTGCATTTTGAGCTGCTTAAGGGTGGAAAGAGATGCAGAAACCATGTGACGGACATCACAATTTAGCACATTTCCACTCTTGAGAATGAAAGATGTTGATGCATTATCTTTTCACTACACATTTCTAATAAATACCTGCTGCTCACACTGTGAAAATGTGACTTAACTGTGTGTGTGTCAGTAACATATAACCATTTCCTAGAGTCACAACTGTATAAGGGAGGTTGTGACAGAAATGTTGATGAAAAGAGATACTGTTAATCCATGTTGTTGTAATTTCTACTGTTGGGCAACAGAGGGTGATCGAAGTTATGTGTCACCTTTGGTAGTTTGTGTGACAGAGAACATCCATCCATCTGAAGTCAAACTGATGCAATACTGTGGTTGTACAATCAAATACATTTTATATGTTCAATACAAAAAGAGTTGCCTGTGAATGCACAGTCCACTTCAATGCCCCATTAAACAACACAGTAAAACTTTACAGAAGCATTGACTTTAATCATTTAGAGTGGAACAAATTTTGCAGCAAGTTTCTCAGCAGCAGTATAGTCTAACACAAACAACTAGATGCAAGAAAAGATGTTCCATTTAAGGTAAAAACAAACAACAAAGCACCACATTTGCTGTTTTGAATCAATTTTGAACCCTAGGGTGATGATGTAGAGGTGAGACTCTGGACCACGGTGTTACAACCCTCTTCTTTTCTATGTGTATTGCCCACACTAGCCAGATAATCAGACTGAAATGTGTGTGAATGTGGGTGGCCATCCAGAGGTGTAGAACCAGGTTATATGCATACATTCCCTACGTTAACATCACATCTCTCTCCAAGATAAGAGTTGGTCTCGATCAAATTTAAAAACCCCATGTCTGTCAATTTTTAATACTACTATAACAAAAGAAACCTCTGACAACTTTTTAATTTTAAAACAAATTTTACCCTCATATTCGGAGTTAAATCCATACTGTCATATATATGAATCAAGAGTGATTTCAACTGAGGCAAGTTATGAGAGTCCACAAGGAAAAGCATTTATCTGTATTTCTGAAAGTACTATTGATTTCTTTCTGTGAGGGTTGCTGACTACAGCCACAAGCCTTTTCATTTACCCCGCATAACCGTAAACAAGCAGAGCATTTGTGTGCTATAAAAACCCTGCTGACAATGTATAAAAAATCTCCCATGTGATGCATCTCTTCCTAAATTTGGATTGCTGTTTCCTGAAGGTGACATCATTTAGGACACCTTATCTGCATGTTTCTACACTGACTGAATACTCCCTTTCCATTATGTTGGACAACATATTTATTGATCACTAGGATCCAGCACAGAGAGCTGGTTTTATGTGTCCTCTAGGGATGATTTTTATTGGCTTTCCAAAGGGCAATTTATTTAAGATGATCCGCAATGGGCAACATAACACAAAGGTGTTTGGTTTTACTCTGATGGAAAATCACTGTTATATTTCTACAGGGGATACAAGTGCAGAATGCTGGCATGGGTACTCAGTGATGGGTCCACACTGGATATCTATGATGTCTCTTCAGTGTAAAGCATTTTGTGTTTGTTTTCATGTCAGAGCCTTTTCAAACTAAGGGCATATTTAAGACGTATTGCATCAGCTCCTGTAGTAAGTCATTAAAATGCTGGCAAGCATGCATTTGAAAATCAAAACCATCCATGCAGCGTGCAGCAGACTACACTGAGGTACAATGATGCACCTACCTGTCCCGTACGCTTTGGCCACCAGCCATGTGAGGCTGCAACAGATTTTGGCTCGGGAGAGGTCATAGTGCTCAAAAGACTTTATTGCTGGGGCAACGAAGGTCTTCTTAACATCCCTGATATCCTGAACTTCACCCATATTTCTCCCTGAATTTGAATTCTTGAACCCTATGAAGCAACACAACGCGAACGCATCCCACTACTGGAATTTCGTGGAAAACAATAAACGGGTGTAAAACGGTGAGATGCGGTGTCTCTCCGCAGACTGTTCACGGGTCCTTTCAGTCATAAAACACAAGACAGACTGCGGGTTTTTTTTGTCTTATTCAGTCTCGTTGACACAATGAGTCGCTAGTCTTGGCGTCTTTCATCCATACTGCCGTCTACCAGTTGAAATGGGCTTCGTCAGACCCAGCCGGGAAGGTTTCCTTGGATTTCAGAGGAAAAGCTGGTCTTCACCTGGAATGGAAACAGATATATTTCCATTCTTTGGATTCTTTGGAAGCAGACGGCTTCTCCCTTTCACGTCCATGTAGTCTTGTATGGATAACGTATGTGTTTGGCATTCCCTCCCCTCTTCTGTTCTTTGGTGCCGTGGTGCGGTTTTCCTGCCGCACTGTGGCTCTCCAAGCCTAGCACCTTTGTTGCGCAATGCGCATGCGCGGTGGGTACATTCACAGATATCGGGAATGTTAAGACTTTTGTTTGGGGACTGTGTTGTATTGTTATATTTGTATTGTTTTCATAGTGTCATGTATTTAAAGTTGTATGGTGTTGAGGACTATGTCATACGTTTACCCCATGACAACACACAAATCCAAACCTCGTCATTTCACGTCCTTATTCCTCATAACTGCACATTTTAGGATTAATGGTTGAGTTTTCGATGAGCATTTGAATGCAGCGTGAAAAGGGGACAGTCTGCGTACAATCAGCCAGAAAACAAAACAAAACAAAGAAGCCTGACGCTTTATAAGAACATGTCACCATATGTTCATAATTTTGACAGCTCGACCTGACGTCAGATCGGTAATTAAACCACTTGACGACCAGCCAGTGGTTAAAATACCTTGTAGTAGCAGGGTTAAATTCTCCAGCCACACCCCGTACAATGTAAAGCATGACATCGGATAGAAGACTCAAAATTTCTAGAAATCCCAAATACTTAATTATTTTTAATTACTTTTATTTTTCAAAAGCACAAAAAGAAGTTAAAAGCTGTTACACAGGAGCCTTGCGACCGGCAGAAAGGTAGAGCAAAGAAGGCGCTGCTCTCCGAACCACATTTCCCAACGTTCACCGTTACATGACGTCATAATTCTGCGTCGGCGATTGTTTTGAAACGTTGGAAGATAACGCGTTGGAAGCAGGTATGTAATGCTGTTAATTTAAACATTCAGCTAAGATACTCCGCGACATTCATGAGTTAGTTATGGCCGAAGTTTGGTTTGACAAATGTTTTCTCAATAAACACGAAAAATTTGACTTGTTCGCAGTGGAAACCTGGAGGAAGCTTTATCTGTCTTTGTGAAACTTTACTTTGGTTACTGTACGGAACGAACTGGACTCTACACTGCAAATGTCAAAGTAAAGAACACCCCTTTTCATTGTTGTAAATAAAACGTTATTTTTGTGGAATAACGTCATGCTATACAAGCCCAGTCTTCCACCACTTTGAGAAGCTGCTGTTAAATTAAAACAATGACCCCTTAAACCCATGACATTAATGTGTATCTCCGTTTCTGTTGTACACAGGTCAACTATCCATAAGAATGTTTATGCCAAGAGCCCTGAAGGTGAAAAGACCTGCCCAGGTTTCAAGGCAAGTTTTGAATAAGAAAAGCAAGGTAGATCAGGAGGAGTGGAAAGATGAAGGTACTTCAGTGACACCTGTTCAGAAGGAGGAAGCATGTGAAGACACCAACACACAGGATGAGACACAAGCAGCTGGAGACTCTGCAGGGTTGACAGAGAGCTCAGTGCGTGAGGATGGACATAAGTCAAGTGCCTCAAGTGACACAGATGATGATGATGATGAGGAGGAGGAACCTGTCAAATCATTTAAGAAGAGCCAAAGGTGGCCCGAGCCAGGAGAGCCTGTGTGTGTAATGTGTGGTCGCTATGGGGAGTACATTTGTGACAGCACAGACAATGATGTTTGCAGTCTTGAGTGCAAAGCCAAACACTTGGCCCAAATGGGGATGGGCACCGGGGCAGATGTGTTTAACCGTAAGGACACAAATGCAGACGAAAGGACTCAACAGCTGGCAGTTGATACTGGTGGTGTGAATGAAAGTGAGGCCGGCTATTCCTACAAGGAGGATCGGTTCATATCAGGCCTCACAGATGAGCAGGTGCAGCGAATTAAACAGGAGCTGGGCATTGAAACCCAGGGGAGAGACGTCAGGAGACCCATCGTTGAGTTTGAACACTGCGGCTTCCCTGCCACGCTAAGTGGCAACCTGAAAAAGGCCGGCTATGAGGCACCCACGCCGGTCCAGATGCAGATGGTCCCTGTTGGTCTCAGTGGCAGGGATGTGATTGCCAGCGCTGACACAGGCTCAGGGAAGACTGTAGCTTTCCTGCTGCCAGTGGTAGTGAGGGCACTGGAGGTACAGTGGTACTTAGTCAAACCCAGAGACACCTACTTTAAAATCAGTTGCTAAACACCAGCAACCTGCATGTCACAAGTCCACATTTTAAAATTTTTTAACAGCCTGATTTGTGCTTTACATGTCTGCTAACTCTGTTTACGGCCTGTGTGTATTTATACAACTTGGAAAAACCAAATACAGTTACAGTCTGTTAGCTAATTCTCAGCATTTCTTAAAACATTTTTTGTTTCAGGGCACATTTCTGTCCTGGTTTAAGCCAGTTTCAGAAGTAGGACCACTTTGTGTAAAAAGACCAGGTGTTAGAAATACTATATGTTTTCTATTTTTTTTAGAAGCCAGCACACAGTGTGGGCAGCCCTGTGGCTCTCATCCTGACCCCCACCAGGGAGCTGGCCATTCAGATAGAGAGACAGGCCAAGGAGCTTGTGATGGGCCTCCCTAACATGAGGACCGCACTGCTGGTGGGCGGCATGCCACTTCCCCCACAACTCCACCGCCTCAAAAGCAGCATCAAAGTACAGTCTTTGTTTTAAGTATTTCCTCCTCCCCTGTTTTAAACATTTTTTTTAAGTCTTCAATTTTCATCAGCATCATGTTCCCCTGTTAATCCCCCTATAGATTATCATAGCCACCCCAGGACGACTCCTGGAGATCCTGAAGCAGAGGGCAGTGCAGCTGGACAAAGTGAAGGTCGTGGTGGTTGACGAGGTATGACAAACACAGTGCAGTTCAGATTGGCTGGAAGTTAAGCACTCAAAAGGTCTTTAACATTGGAAAAAAAACATTGCATTTTGTGACTTTAAGAACAAAAAGGACCTAACAGGTTAAATTAACGGATTTTATATGTACTGGTACTTTGATCTTTTGATCAAATGAAAATGAATCCACCAGATATAGTTATGTTTCAGCATCCAAGGATCAGTACTTAAGATCCTTCAGAAAACCCTTCATTTGTGGTGATACAGCAGCAGTTTTAAATTATGTTATTATTCAAATTTTGCATCATGATTAGCAAACTGTGGATTTTATGTTTGCTAATTCTGACTAAAGCCATGCCATATCCCAAAACATGCTGTAAAATTGAGAATTTACCAAATAGCATAAGAGTGATTTTGCAAATATTCAGTTGAATGCTGATGAGTGTGTAGAAATCATACAGTTTTAAAATGGAGAACGTCCTGGAACTATTTGTATTCCTGGTGTATCATGTAGGTCGACACCATGTTGAAGATGGGCTTCCAGCAGCAGGTGCTGGAGGTTTTGGAACAAGTCCCCGAAGAACACCAGACTCTGCTGGTGTCGGCCACCATCCCAACAGGGACGGAGGAGCTGGCTGCCCGATTGGTCCGTGACCCTGTCCGTATTGCTATTGGAGAGAAGAATCTGCCCTGTGCCAACGTGAGGCAGATCCTGTTATGGGTAGAGGAACCCTCCAAGAAGAAGAAGCTGTTTGAGATTCTTAATGTAAGTTATAGACGCGACGTTCAGATGTTGAGCTGTGTGTTGAAGAAGAACGTTTTAAAAACAAAGCACAAAGTCTGCTTGGTTCTCACTTGGGTGGAGTTTTACTTAAAGCTCACTTTTACTGCCAACATGGGGCTTTGTTTAAGAGGTCAGCAGTTTTCTTAGTTCTTGTGTAAGACCCGGTCTAATTGTTCTCTGAAACACCATGGAGTGCTTTGTAGGGACAGACACAAAAAAATAGTCCTGATACACACTGGTACCAGCTTGGTATTTTATTAACTGGCTGTTAAATGGTGGTAATTCCTCAAGCTCCAAGACCAGTCTCCCCACTACACCATATTTAGACAGCCATAGCTGCAGCCCTGGCCCCCGTCTGGAGGAAGTGGGTGGGCCCTGAGCCATGGACTCACTCCAGGAATCCCAGCAATGGCTTGTACCATTTATACAGGGCAGGGCAGGAAGGGTCCGCTTTAGTTAAGCCAGCGAAGAAGTGTTGTTACACCACTGTGTGGTGGAGGGTGGTTGTGATGGTGATTTTTTTTTTAAGGTTCATTATTTACGACTGCTTATTCAGAGTATTAAGGCTACTGTCTGTGAACAGGGAAAAGTGGTGGAGCTTGCAGGAGTACTGTGGAATTGGAGGGGACCAAAACTCTGGAGTGGATATGATGCAGAAATCATTAAAAACAGCAGTTTAATTTGTTGCAGCTCTTACAGCATGGTATATGAAAGTGTGCTCAAACTAAAGTTACATAATCATGGCAGGTTCTCACAAATTTAAGCTGGAACAGTAGATTTAGAGCTGAGAGAAGCCCCACCATTATCACATAAGCTACCCTGCTGCTCTAGGCAGAAACACTGTATTAATCAATGTGGGAAATAAGCATTTGGAAAAGGAGACGGATGCCAACAGCCTACTTTTAATGGCATGCATTTCAGCTGTGTAAAGTTGTTCCTGCCTTGTCCAGGTATGTATTGCAAGAAATGAATAGGGACCAGATAATAGGGAGCATTGACACTTATATGGTACAGGTTGTCAAGGTTAAACTTGTTATATCTGCTGGGAACGACCTTTTAGTTGCAGGCAGCAAACTGGAGATGTAAGCAAACTGGTAAATGATCTTTTCAAGCCGGCCTTGTCAGCCGTTTTTCCTCTCAAGTGTGTGTTGCTGGCTGGAGCGTCATGACTGCCATCTGCTGGCAGATTTTGACCATTTGAACCTGTCCAAACATTTGAAAAGCCACCTCCAGCAAAGTTTTTTTTTTTTTTTTTTACATTTTTAAAAATTCCTTGCAGCCCGATCAGTAAATCATAAATCAAAGTTAAAAAGTAAGTCAATATACATAGCAGCTCAATCTGTATATGGAGTTGCTGAATGTAGAGATATGGTAATGTTGTCAAATGCCAGATAAAATGTAACATAGCTCCTGTGTTTTCCCTTGTGGCTTTGCAGGACAGCAAGCTGTACCAGCCCCCAGTGGTTGTGTTTGTAGACTGTAAACTGGGGGCTGATCTGCTGTGCGAGGCGGTCGCCAAGGTGACAGGCCTCAATACTGTGGCAATCCACTCCGACAAGAGCCAGTGGGAACGCAACCGCATCCTCAGGGTGAGGCCAGAGGCAGCCAGAACATGCACTGTCAAGTGGATAAGTAGCAGCTCTCCCATGTTTGGTGTCCAAGAGTGTTGCTCCTGAATCACTTTTAGCTGGAAGACCACAGACACGGAGAGCTAAGACGTAACAGACTCAGCAGTTTTTATTAGTATGTTGAAGGCAGGAGGATGCTGTCAGAACCATGAATCCTGTGGGCAAAACAAACCTAGAAAGACAAAAGTAAAGGGCCCAAAAGTTTCTTCATATTTAGAAGATGCTTCCTTACTGCATTGCAGTGCATACATACTCTGTCTCTGCTAGTTCACCTCATTCAAGCTATTTATACTTGGGTGCATACTGGTTAAAATTAGGTCATTCATAATGTTGCAGTCCACATAGGGTTTTGAAAGTGCTGAACATGTCTGACAGTGTAATGTTTGCCCTGTTTCTTCCTCAGGGTCTTTTGGATGGAGACTTTGAAGTGGTGATCAGTACAGGTGTGTTAGGAAGAGGACTGGACCTAGTCAACGTCAGATTGGTGGTTAACTTTGACATGCCAAACACAATGGATGAGTATGTCCATCAGGTTAGTAACACCCAGAGTGGAAAAGTTGAACTTCAGAGTGTGTGTGTGTCTTTTTTTTTTTAAAGCAACATCCCTTCCTTTCGTCCCCTCTAGATGGGCAGGGCAGGTCGGCTGGGACACAGAGGAACAGCCATCACCTTTCTCAACAACAATAATAAGCGGCTGTTCCTGGAGGTGGTGAAGCGGGTCAAACCCACAGGGTCCATCCTGCCTCCTCAGCTCCTTAATTCACCTCACCTCCATGAGCAGCAGAGAAGGGAGAGACAAAAGGCCAAGCAGGGGCCTGATGAAACGCTGGTCACCAAAAACAACCTCATTGACATCATAAGGAAACATGACCGTCGCAAGAAATAGTCTGTGCTTTCAATCATTCCTGTTACAGTTCTGTTTATTTATTGAGTAAATGCTAAATGTTTATTTTGTATAGTGTTTTATTAAAAAATAAACTTTGAGGTCTCATACGTATCATATCAGCATTTTTAAATTGAAGTAGTATATGAGCTGACCTTGTCCTCAGGAGGTGGAGAGGAGGGATGATGAAGTGACATCTAGGTGAGATGCCTGCCACGCTCCAGACCACTGTTCAAGACCATTAAACAACAACAACAGCTGTTTTTCTAGTGAGTCAGTGCTGCGTTTCCGGCAGCTTTATAGTTGCCAAACATGAGACCTGTTGCTGTTTCTCCAGCCGGGTTAATGCCGCAAAAAAGCAGACGTTTTTTCATCAAGACATCATTGTGCTAACTGTTTTTGCACTTTAACATAACCACACGTTAATCACAGCTTGTTAAAACATTAATTTTCAACATACGATAATTAATATTCTGCAAATGTAACATCTGTGATTTGCAGATATGTGCATTGTTAACATTTATTCTGGCAATTAGGTATAATATTCAGATCTTTCAGTTTCAAGTAAAACTACGAATACCACACTGTAAAAATAATCTGTTAAAAGTTCAAAGTTCTGTATTGGAAATGTCACTTAAGGAGCAGTGTGTGGGATTTAGTGCCATCTAGTGGTGGGGGAATTCAGATTGCAACCAGCTGAAACTTCTCCTAAGTGTGAACTCCAGGTTGGAATTCCTTCAGTGTTCACTGTTCAGGAGGTTTTTATTGGGAGGCAAATTATCCAGGGTCTCTTTCTCTCCAAAACAAATGGACCAGGTGTATTAAACCTGTGAAAACACGCAATACAGCAGTTTCATGTTACAAATCAGTGCATCTCTGATGCTGTTTGGCATGTCGGAGACAGGCTGCTAGCCTAGCACCGGCTAATGTCTGCTCACCATTTTTCTCTAAGTAACCTTAGATCAAGACGTTCAGGAAGTGTTTACCAGGAGCTGAATTGCCTGCAGAGGTCTCCTCCTTTCCAAAGCAAACAGATGCGGTTATTTAAACCAGTAAAAAAGAGTGAATAAAGCAGTTTCATACTAAAAACATCAGTATTTTATTCTTGTTTTTAAATGATTATACATTAAAAAAAACCCTGTAAGTTAAAGCATGTAAGCGTAATCAGGAAACTGTAGTTAAAGTAGAAAAAATGTCCCATGAATGTGTAAACAACAGAAATTGGAAAGTAACTAAAACTAAAGCTGTCAGATAAACGTAGCGAAGTAAAGAGTGTATTTCCCTCTGAGATGTAGACAGGAATTAGTATTATTTCACTAATCAAATCACTGATTATTATATGTTTTGGGGGCTTAAAAGAGGTCACTTTCACAGAAAAAACTCAGCTGACTAAAGCTGAGTTTGAGTTAAATGTGAAGTTCTGGATGCTGGCCGGCAGTGCTGTGATGCACAAGAAGGCCGTTGCAAGAACGATGGAGAATGGCAGGATGCAGATGATGCTGTCCGTCGACTTTGTTGCTGTGAATTACCATGCCTTCTTACAGTTGTTGTAAAATCTCCCCTCGTATCACTGGATACGGGACACAACTCTGATTAAACAAGACCACTGGTAATAAAACAATCAAATCAAAGAGCAACACAGCTACAACAACAACAACAAAATCACAAGGCCAGTCTTATTTTGCAATGCATTTTAATAGAGTTCACTCCTATTTCTTTATATAGTGTATGCTGCTAGAATAGTAAGCAAATCTTTAGCCACAAACACTGCAACTCCACACTTTCTGTCCACTATGGGAGATATTGCTGTGTTGTGAATCTTTTCTCACATATGCTGCAACCAAACGTTTTTTTGTCCTGTATGGACTATCATGTGTACCTTCATGTTATCCTTCTGGCTGAATCTTTTCCCACAAATATTGCAACCAAATGGTTTTTCTCCTGTATGGGCTCTCATGTGTCTCCTCAAAAGGCTCTCATTCTTGAGTCTTTTCTCACAAACACTGCAATCCCATGATTTCTTTCTCTTGATAGCAGATGATAATAGATGAAAAAATGTTCTATGTTTCCCGCTCAACCAAGTGGGAAACATAGAACCCTTTTTGTGTAAGCGGGGAACATAAAAGCTTTTTTGCAGGGTTAAGTGGGGAACATAGAACCCAGGAAACATAGATATGCTCCCCAATTAGCACCACAGCTAAATTAAGCTACAGCAAGTTCTGGTTTAGCTAGTTAGCTGAGCCAATTAGCACCACAGCTAATAAGCCACAGCAAGTTCAGGTTTAGCTAGTCAGCTAACCAATTTAACACTGCAGCTAATAAGCCACAGCAAGTTCTGGCTTAGCTAGTTAGCTAACCCATTTAACATCACAGCTAAATTAAGCTAGTCAGATACTAAGTGACACATTTCACAAAAATAAAATCTAAAGCACAAAAACAAACAAACAGTGCTTGACTAAAATCACATAAACTGCTATAAAAATGTCTAAATTGTCTTATATTAGCCAGCTACCTGAAAACTGCGGCTAAAATGTGACTAAAACCCATAAAATGAGTAAAGTATGATAATGACATTGAATTTGTACAAACCTGTTCTGTGTGATGCACCGTGTAGTTTGTGCTGCCTCTCGTTTTCCTTTAAACGACATTGTTCCTCTTCATAACTTGCTCTTGTTCTTTCAAACAACACAAATATGTCTTCAACAGCCTCATCCAGTTGTTGTTTCACCAACAGTCTGAACACTTCCAGGTCTGTCATGACGCTGAGCACAATGACAGAGGCTTTTTCTTCAGAAAGGTATCCTCGAAAGTGACCGAGCAGCAAAAACTGAATCAAAAGCAGTTTGGTCTCTTTCAAACAATAACTGCTGCTGTTGCCAGGCTATGGCTTTGTCATTCTGTTTTCAGTACGCAAACTAAATTTAGCACACAGCATAATCATTTAGAAAAGAGTTTTTCCCAAATACTCTATAGCAACTATCAACAGTCTCTACACTTATTTTGAAGCTTTAGTTTGATACCTGTACCTCATGCAGCTTAATACTAACTTTTACTACACTACATTTATTTGAGAGCTTTAGAAACTTTACAAACTCAGATTGTTAATATAAAATACAGTCAACTAATAAATAATGATGTATTATTATATAATTAAACTACCCAGCAATATAGTTATTAAAATAAGTTCCATCTTCAAGATCTTTATGGCACATTAATACATCAATTATTAGATTACAATAATAAACTACAGCCTGTATTTTTCTGCACGAGTAGTTTTACTTTTGGTACTTTATATGCTTTTTTGCTGCAATTTTCTGCTCCAAAAAATGTCACATTTTCTAATTTTTTTGAATGATTGTCCTGAAATGTTGCAGACATTGCTGATCTAAAGTTATCAAGGACATTTTGATGTCAGTCCATTTGTCTTTAACTTCAGTTTTATATAAATACTCATAAATCAAAAATGCCTTTAACATTTGTAATCAAACTGAACACAAATGTGCAGATGATTCACTAAGTAGTCTTGGGATAGTCTACCAAAACGGAATCAGACATTCTTTGGATCTAGATATCACGTTTCAAACGGTGTGCAGATCGGTTTAACCATGAGCCTGCAGCTATAGTTAATATCTTGTTGTTATTGGTACTGTTTGCAAAACATTTTCTATCTCATCTAATTTTTAACAAAATGTTACCTTTAAATGAATGAATAAAAAATGAATGAATGACCCAAAATCAGCAGAATGATGTCAGATTTTTTTCAGAATTTCATCATGGCCGGTTGCACAGTTTTACCTCACAACTGAGTATCAACTTGTCAGAGGGTGTGTGAGAAACTACGTCTTCTTGGTGATGCAACTATAAAGTCGACTGTTCTGTAGATACGGAGGTCAAAGGTTCAAAGGTTCAAAGGTTGGCAAGCACCACTCTCTCTCAACAACTTTCACTTACAGTACACCACAAACCAGCAAGTTTATATGTAATTTTTTTTTCAGGACTGTATCTCCTTCAGTTAAAATGTTTGGAATATTTTGAGTTTTGCAACCTCCCTCTCTCTGTCACCTTCTTCTGAGGCTGGTTTGGCTTCCTGGCCCTGGAGTCAGTGGGTGGGGTTGATGAGGTCATTAGGACACTACCTGAACCTGTGTGGATCCTCGTGTTTCTGCCCAACTGTTATGAACGTTTGTGGTTTCAAAGCTGGCATGCCATATCCTATGCTACTGTGTTTATTTCCAAATTGTAGTTCCCAATCTCTTGTGATACATCTCAAATATCCAATAAATTCAACTCAAGTAAAAAGAACTTAAAACCTTTTTTCCAACTATCTCAGCAGGTGGACTTTGAAATTTGGGATATTTTTGTTTAAACTGTGAAGCTTACGTCACTTTTTAAACGGTAGACTGCTAATTTTAGGCAGGAAAACATGAGTAGCAGCATTTTTCACTGGGATACAACCATACAGCTGCTACAGTTTACTGCTACACAACATTACAACCTTGATTATGCTGCCACCTAGCGTTAAACTGCGGTAACTACCTGTCTATACTATTATGTGACGTAACGATTTCCGAGAATTCAGCCAATCAGCTGTCGCTGGCGTAGACGATTTGAAATTGAAGCGGGCGAAGGCGGAAGCGATGACGGGATAATAACAAACCGAAGAAGCTCTGTTACCTCAACACAACTCGTTTTTACCCGAATGGAATTACATTCACTTTTTAATAACATACTTAGCTGCACTTGTGTCAGTCTTACATGCTTTTATGTCGTGTATTGTACGTTTTTAAAGCAACTTGAGTGAAGTAGCTAGTTAGCTAACCTAAAGCTCATTTTAACGTTTTTATGTTCAGCAGCCGTCAGCCATGTCGTTATTCAGTGTACAAGCGAGGAAGCACACAACTTATTATGACCATCTCATGACCACATCCAGGACACCGGGCAGAGAGCGCCTGGCAGAGCGAAAAGCGACGGACACAACGATAAGCAAACGTGAGATAACATCCGGAGAGTCTGCGTGTGAAGACAGCAGGTTATCTGATAAAAGCCGACAGGTAAACAGGACTTACATCGTCTCTGCGCTGTCAAAAAGTGGCAGCGGGCAGCAGACTTCTTACCGTGGCCGACTCACACTGCAGAGGCGGTCGAGAAGGAAGACCGGGTCTGAAACAGCGGAGAAAACCATGGTGGAAAGCAGCCAGAACACCACACCAGCTCCGGAGAAGAGGCTGACCCTGCAGCGCAGAACAAGGACTCCCTCAATGGATAAAAGCACACATGTGCAGGGTGGGGTTAGCAGCACCGGCCTGCAGCCAACACCGAAAATACTCAGTGAACCAAACGGTAGGACACCTGGTGTATTCAGATCTACGAGTTTAAGAGAGACTGCTGCCTCTGTGGAAACCCATGGGAGGCCTGCGCACTGCAAAACGCCCTCCTCCACCACAAAGCTAGAAGACCAGGCCCGGATCTTTAAAACCCCCACCAGGACGACACAGTTTCAGAAAATCGCCACCAAGAGAGAAGTGTTCGAGAGACTGGCAGGAAAAGATGCACCTAAACCAGTGGCGGTTAAATCTGCAAGTCTAGAGAGGCCCAAATCCCGAGCACAGCAAGTGGAAGACGCAAAACCTGTCCCAGCTCCTCGGGTCAGCAAGGCGGCGTCTGCAGGTGTGCACAAGCCAAACAGCACGCTAAACGTGAGGAAGACATCCAACTCAAGTCAGAGGGTAGACGTGACCCAAACCAGGACTTCCACTCCTGCTCCTGCTCCAGGTCCAGGTCCAGCACCTACTGAGCAGCTCCTGTCTCGTCACAGCCAGGCCCTGGAGCAGCAGGACTCACTGAAGATGGAGAACAGTGCAGTGACTGTTGCAGTCCGTGTACGCCCTTTTAATGCCAGGTTTGTGGTGCGATATTAGTCTCTGCAGAGGTAGATGATGTCTGTCAACATTTGTAGGTGTGGGTCTCCATGAATTACAGCTAAGAACCCCTTGTGTTAAAACCATTATTTCATTTGGTTATAAGTAGGGTAATGAAGTGTATTCTTGACATGCAAAGTCAGACAGATTTGAATAACAGAGATGTAGCAATGTATTTTACATGTTTCAAACAAGTCTTCATGAAATGGAAACAAGTCTGTGTAGCACAGTAGTGCTGAAACGACTAGTCCATTGATAGAAAAATAGTCTGAAACTGTTTAGATCAAGGGCATCAAACTCATTTTTTAAGGGCCACATACAGCCTCCAAATTTGTCCCTCTTTTGTTTAAAGAAGCACATTTTAAAAACTCGAATCCATTAACAAAACAGATGACAAACAGCCTGTCATGTCCTCAGAAGAACAAATTCAATTTCAACAGTATTTCTCAGTTTTTCCACATTCACTCAGTCTACTACTTGCTGTTACTACATGTGCATTTTTCCATACATTCCCACTCCCGTTTAGTAGTCCAAACATCATCACACCAAGCTAAAGTGAAAGAAAAGGATGGAGAAGCCTCTGAAGCAGCACTTACATGAAGAAAGCTGCTTGATGTTTAACTTGCTCCTGAAACCTGGTACCTTTTTAGTATTCACATGTGCCTCACTATTAGGTGTGCAAGGTCATCCAGTTCCAGCATCTCAGTTCTAGAACTTTAGGTTTTGGAGTGTTGGTTGGACAAAACAAGCAATCTGATATCTTTGCCTTGGGCTTAGGGAATTGAGATAGGCAATTTATAGACCAAATGCTTATTTGATTACAAGATATGCAGATACTTTTACAATGACAATGCTTGTCTTACACCTCAGGCTGTATGGGAATTTCCTAAGGTAAAAAATGATCACCAAATTACAAACAATATAAATTTTAAGTCGTGGAAGTGCTCAGATTTACAATCAGGTTAAAATATTCTTTCTAGTTCAACAAATCAGTTTCTGAAATAATACCTGTAAATATTTCTGCTCTAGGGAGAAGGCAGAGAAAGCATTACAGGTAATCTTTATGAACGGTCAGGAGACCAATGTCCAGCATCCCGACTCCAAACAGAGCTACTCCTTCACCTATGACTTCTCCTTCTGCTCGGTGGATGAGTGTGACCCTGCATTTGCCAGCCAGCAGACAGTGTACGAAACACTGGCCAAACCTCTTCTGCTGAGGGCCTTCGAAGGATTCAACACCTGCCTGTTTGCTTACGGTCAAACAGGCTCCGGGAAGTCCTACACGTGAGCGTTCTTTTCGGTTTTAGTTTATTACAGACAGCCTTGTACCACTGAAACTCTCTTAATTGTTTTTGCTCTCAAAAAAACAGACTTTGTAAAGTGTGCATATTAGGATGTGTATTTTAATTCATAATTAATCAGTAGTCATTTGATTTGTTTGAAACCTTTGTTGTTTAGCATGATGGGCTTTGGAGAGGAGGAAGGGGTAATCCCACGATTCTGCCAGGAGCTTTTTTCTAGGTTGGCATCCATGAAGAACGAAGAGGTAAAATGAATGTCTCTTAAAACGCTTTATCTCTGGTTCAGTGCCTCTAACTTATTTTATGTTCTTTTACACCGTTTGCTTCTTCTGTTAGTAAAATTAACTGTTAAAACTTTTCTTAAAGGAATACTTCACCCACTATACTGATCATTGGGCTCTTATATTTCAGGTCAAATGCCATGTAGAGATGAGCTATTTTGAAGTGTACAATGAGAAGATCCACGACCTGCTGGTGACCAGAGATGAGCCAAACCAGAGGAGGATGCCTGTGAGTAGTTTGCAAATACTGGTGCCTACATAAGCTAGTCACTTTGCCTGTTGGAGAACAGATAGTTCTTGGAGTTTAGTTTAACTATCTATCAAGATAGCATTGAACATCTGACAGTTGCTCATTTTAGTGAAGCATTCTTACTCATAATGCTTCCTGGATAATGCATACAATGTTCACGGTCATTTGTCGGACTGACTAACCTGAAAGTATATAGTCAAGATAAAATCATGTTGATTTGTGTTTCCAGCTGAGAGTGAGGGAACATCCAGTCCACGGTCCCTATGTTGCTGACCTCTCTGCGTAAGAAACCTTTAATTTCTTTTGCATTATTACACTTCAGTACACTTGAAAGAACATTCTTGAATGCAGAACTGCTCACTTTGTTATTTCTTCACAGGAATATTGTAAGCTCCTACAATGACATTGAGGTATGTTGAAACCGCCGTCAAGATATTTTCTTCTTTAGATCCTTGGCCTTTAGCTGACGCTCTTAAGAAGAACTTTGAATAAGTGAGCAAGTCAGGGTTCAGTGTCATGAGGAATGAGAGGCCACAATGGAATACAGACATCAGTGTTTGACTGAATAATAATGCTTTGAAAGTGTAGTACAGGAACACTTTTTTCAGAGGAGTGCTGAGAATTAAAGATATATCCAAAGCCTAGCATAGAAAATAATAATGCAGCTGATAACTACAAGAAAAGTGCCACATAAAGAGATTCAGTCATAATTTCCCGGTGTCCATGGTTAGGGCTGGCTGGAGCTGGGCAACAAGCAGAGAGCCACGGCAGCTACAGGAATGAACGACAAGAGCTCCAGATCTCACTCCGTCTTCACCCTGGTTATGACGCAGACTCAGGTATGGCCTCTCAACTTCACTGTATGTCACACATCCCACATATCTGGCCTGATTAATTCTTATATAATATACAAATCCACCACCAGATAAGATACGGCACCACAGTTGCTTTTCCAAGTTTTTATTAATGTGTAGAGTGTATGAATAAATTAATTCTGGGGTGGACTGTTCCTTTTAAGCTCAGTGTTACACATCTAATGAGTTTGTCTGTGTGCAGACTGAGTTTGTAGAGGGTGAGGAGCATGACCACAGTATCACCAGCAGGATCAACCTGGTGGACCTGGCAGGCAGCGAACGCTGTAACTCGGCGCAGACAAGTGGAGAGCGACTCAGGGTACACACACACACACACACACACACACACACACACACACACCACTTTCCTTGGGTATTGCTGCCCAGTCATGAGAATTAGCTTTTCTTTGTTTCATATCATTGTTGAGTGGATATATTTGTTTTTTTTGTTTCCTTTTGCTCTGATAGTATGAACAAACACCACACATGCAAAAATATTGTTAACACATTATTTCATTTTTACTTCCATTTTTCATTAATCTGACATTTTGAAACCTAAACAGTATCTTTAAAAATGGGTGGCATGAATCAGTAGGAGTCAATTAATCATTTCTTCTTCTATCTACACTTGATTCTCAGACCGAGATTTTAAAAGATTTAGTTTGTTAAAACCCATTTGCTTGTAATTTGGACCTTAGTGTATCTTGCAGAAGATGTCTTTTTCTTTTTCCTAAAACATCATAATTGTACTATCTCATTATAGGAGGGTGCGAGCATCAACAAATCCCTGCTTACCCTTGGAAAGGTCATCTCTGCCCTGTCAGAACAGGCACTGAGCAGAAAGAAGGTCTTCATACCGTACAGAGAGTCCGTCCTGACATGGTGAGAGATCAGAATGCTGGCACACATGCAGCTGTTGCAGAACTGTTGTTTTGTAAGGTCTCTTAATTATTATAATTTATTTATATTAACGGAACTTGTCCACACTTCATGTAGTGTACTCAAGTTTTGTCTGATTCATGTAAGACAGACTTAAATGACCAAAGAAAATTAATGCAAATACTTTCACAGTACTTATAATGAAGAGGTGCATATGTATAGAAATTGTATGATAAAAGTAAAATCTCGCCATATTTTTCATGTTTCCTCTAATGCAGTAGTTCAGCAGATCTCATTTCCAATTTCGAGGGATGATCCTGACCAAATCCCATTTTTCTCTCCCGCAGGCTGCTGAAGGAGAGCCTCGGCGGGAACTCTAAGACGGCCATGATCGCCACACTGAGCCCAGCCGGCAGCAATGTGGAGGAAAGCCTAAGCACTCTGCGCTACGCCCAGCAGGCCCGCACTATCATTAACGTGGCTAAAGTCAATGAGGACACCAGCGCCAAGCTCATCAGAGGTCAGACACTCAAAATATCAACACTCAGAAATCTCTGTTGGACTTAATTGAGCTCTAGAATACATTTCTTTATTATTTATACAGGCTGTTTATTTATCTAAGCCTAAATAGTAGTAGCAAGTTTTATGATGTTTTATCAGTATATCTGCGAACCTGTCTGTACATGCAGCACCTGTTTGTCCTTGTTCATGAAGAAAACCAGCAGTGGCTTTTCTATACTGATAAATGTTGTTGCCATAGTCCTGGCATTACAGGTTTGAACAGTATTTGTGCTCTGGAAGAATCCCACAATACGATATTATGCTATAAAGCAGCATGTTTTCTGTCTTTTAGCTCCTTCATCTGCCTCTCTTTGTTTCTGTCTCACTGTCTCTGTGTTTTCTCTTTCTTTAAATACGAATGTCTTTCTATTTGTGTCTTGCTCTTGATCTCCTTCCCTCTCCTTCTCTCACACATACCCTCCTGTCTGCCCATCAATCCATCACCAGCTTATGCACTACCCAGTTCAATTAAGGCCTGGCCCTAACCTTGCCTCCAGGCCATATTTATGCACTGTCAGCCGCACATGGCGACTAACTGTCATGCAAGTATTATTTTTCATAAGATGATTGTGCTGCTGTTTGACGTTTTTAGCACTGAGGGGAGCTCTTGCCGTGGATTTCTCTCACACGGCCTGTCAGTGTGTGATACTCAAAGTTAATGCGACTGAGACATTACAAATCAAGTCAATGTTGCTCAGTAAATAAGTGACATTGTCTGGCTGTTTGCTGGCAAAATCTGAATATTTCTGTTGGCTCTGTGAAAGTCACGTCTTAGAAGACTTTACAGACTTTTGTGTACAGTAACTCCCTGGAGTTTCACATTGACTGTGAAAAATTTCAGTGTACATTTGCTCTGAACTGCTTGATATTTCAGCTTTTACAAAGAATTTTAGACAAACATTTGCATGTTTTCAGAGCTGAAGGCAGAGGTGGAGAAGCTGCGAGCAGCCCAGATGAGCTCCCAGGGCATCCAACCAGAGAGGGTCAGGCTGTTCCAGCAGGAGATTGCTGGCCTGAGGAACAGACTCTGCCAGCAAGAGAGAGAAATGGCAGAGGCCAACCGGTCAGTATCACTACAATAATTGTGTCTTTTTCATTAAATCTATCTGAGGCAACAGACCCAGATATTATCAGTCTTTTTTTGATAGGGTCAAAGTGTAGCAGGTTTCCCCAGTATAAAGAACACTAATAGTGAAGTGATGATTTGAATGGATTCTGTCTTTATAAGTACATATTGTTTTGTTTTTTTCTCATCTTGCACACACTGTTACATAATTTAATTTATCAGCCATTTAAAAAGTGAAAATGTAATGATGCCAACATACAAAGACTAAATTTGTACTTATTCTGTACAGCTAAAAAAGCATAATTTTAAAATATTTTCCTTTTTTAAAGGAATAAACAAATAAAAAAAGGGAAAACATACTCATGATAAAGAAGTTCATGTTCTCCTTTTCATAAACTTTAGCCAGTGAGGTTAATAAGTGATTGAGTAGGGGAGACATCTGAAAGGATCATGGAAGAATTTGATTGGAGGTGATTGAATTTTTGGTTATATTTATCTTATTTTCTGAAAGGGCATGGAGAGAGAAACTGGAGCAAGCTGAAGTCCGTAAACGTGAAGAGACCAAAGAGTTGCAGGTATTTTTTTGAGCACAACATTCATTTTCATTCATTTTTTTACTGTCCTAAAGTGCACACCACACTTTACTGTGTCAAGGCTCTCATCCACTGTGTCCAACAGCTAATAATCTTTCGCCACACTGACCTGAAAAGGTCAAAGTACGAAACCCTAGTACAAGCTGTAATAAATTATGTGTAAAATAAGTATTTGGAAACTTTCTCTGTGTTTTCAGAAAGCCGGCGTGACTTTCAAAGTGGACAACCGTCTTCCCAACCTGGTGAATCTGAACGAGGATCCTCAGCTGTCTGAGATGCTTCTCTACATGATCAAAGAGGGTCGAACCACAGTGGGCAAGCTCAAGTCTGGGTCCAGGCACGACATCCAGCTGACAGGAGCCCTCATCGCTGACCAGCACTGGTAAAGCGTTTTTGCTTTTCTTATTCATCGAGCAATCTTTCTAATGGAGATATTGCCTATTTTCCTTTTTTAACCACAGCAGGCATTCATTGTGGAAAATATATATATTTATGTATTTTTTTGTATGTTTCAGTGTTATAACAAACGTCCAGGACACTGTCAGCATCACTCCCATGGACAACGCCAAGACCTTTGTTAATGGAAACCTTATATCTGAATCCACTGTCCTGCATCATGTGGGTAGTGAAGATTAGCATCATACTCATCATACCCACTCGTCACGTTTTATTTTATAAATTTAGCTCTTTTCATTTCTGTGTTCATGGTTTTCAGGGCGACAGGGTGATTCTCGGTGGAGACCACTACTTCCGCTTCAATCATCCAGCAGAGGTGCAGTCTGGGAAGCGGGTGTCATGCTGGACAGGCGCAGGCGATGGCCACAAAGACTTTGAATTCGCCAAAAATGAGCTCCTCGCGGCTCAAAGAGCTCAGTGAGTGCCAAAGACCAGATAAGAAAAATCACAATACCAATATACCAGCCATCCTATTCTATATACATCTTTTTTTGCAGACTAATAAGCAAAATCAGAACTCCTCTTAAGTCATCGTTTTGTGTCCCAGGCTGGAGGCAGAAATTGAAGAGGCTCATTTGAAGGCAAAAGAGGAGATGATACAGGGGATTCAAATGGCAAAAGAGGTGGCTCAGAAAGAGCTGTCTGACCAGAAGGCGCTTTACGAGAAGAAGATCCAAGCCCTGGAGAAAGAGCTGGTACGCTAAACTTTCCCTTCTTGTTTTTGAAATGTATGACTAGATAAAACATTTTGATTTTCATTTGTACTGTATTAGTTGTGTGTTGACATTCTACAATTTTTGCCACAATTAATACCAAAATATAATTAATTCAGACTGAGGAGACTAAGCGGAAGCGTCAGCAGGAGTTGGACCAGCAGAGGGTGGCCAGCCAGATGGCAGAGCTGAAAATGGCCAAGCAGGAGCTGGAGCAGGAGGTGGACACACACAAGAAGCGCATCCGCCTGCACATGGAGGCCCAGGTCAGGACCCAGAACGTCTGAAATTTCTGTCTCATTTTAATGAATTTCACTATTTTTAGGGGCCTTTTGTACTAGATAGATTTTGTTCTGTTGGAAAGAAATGGACAATTACACCCACTTACACAAACTTGTTTACTCTGCTTTATTCTGCTGTCAATATATATTAGCCTTTTCCAAATTTTTTAATGTTAATAATTTTACTGATCTTATTTATTGTCCTCACACCGACTGGCTAATCCCTTTTTTTCCTCTTGGAAGAGGCTGTGTACATCTAGAGTCAGTCCAGACAACTTGGTCTACAGTCAGTGGTACAGAGTAGTAGGTGGTAGAGCTGCAGGATCTTAGAAGTATGACATTTGAAACAGATCTTACTTCAGCCAGCTTTCTGCATTTTCCTTTTCTTGATCCTCAGAAGTCTGTTTAAGATAAGATAAGCCTGTACTGATCCCCAGAGGGGACATTTAGATGCTGCAGCAGCAGGCTGACAGAGATAAGAACAGATAAATGGAGGAGTAGAAATAACATATAAGCATGTACAAAATAAGAGCCATAAAAACACAAGAGGAGAAGTAAAAAAAAAAAAAAGAACTATACAAGAGCAGTTAAAGACAAAATTATGAGGTGACGAGTTGGAAATCTGGAATATCCCTGTAACCATAAATGACATCATCGTCTTCATTTGCTCATTCCCATGATTTCTGATGATCTAAAACAAGCTCCAGAAGTTTTATGTTTAACTGACGGGCCATTTGGGATGTGTTGTGAGTCATGGTGAAGCTTGGCTTCAGTCATAATGTCTTGGCCTGGTGATTTTTAATGTTGTGTACATGTACCATGATTCGCTCCAGGTGATGGAGGAACACCGTGTGTGTCAAGCGAAGATTGTTGACGCCCTGGAGGCGGAGAAGAGGAAGATCAGCAAAGAGCTCGAGGAGATGCAGAAGAAAAGAGCCTTTAGGGAACACCGTACGCTCCAACATGGTGAGAGCTTTCAGGCCACTACTGAGTGCCTATTAGAGCTAGGAACCACAGTGACAGTTCACACCATATAAGTTCCAGATTTGTGGGTGTGTCCTTTTTAAATCGGAAATGTTACAGTAGAGAGAGTTTGTCAGGACCCATGTAAACATTTAAAAGAATGCTTCACCTTCAGAATGACCATTTGTATATCAGTAACTAGCCACAGGTTACCTTGAATCTGTGAAGAGAAGTTTGTGTTTCTCACATGCCTCCACAGTGAACGGAGAATCTAAATTTAAATCTCACTACATCTCCGTAACATAAGTGTCTGAATAATGTTTGTGAAAACACAAAGTTATAGTAAGGGTAGTATTACTTTTTGTACTGGGTGACAGAATTAAAACAGATGTTACAGAGTGAATCCTTTCTGTCCAGTGCTATCAAATCAGGCTGACATAAAGTAAATCTAGGACAGATGCTCTGACTCAGGGCTGCTGGCTCTAGTGAAGTTAATGTGTTTCATTTCTGTATTTTAGTGTCTCCACAATGGGACGCCATGAAGTTGTCCCTGATGATCGAGGAAGCCAATAAGATCAGCGCTAAACTGAAGAAACACACGGTATTCAGCAGGTATGAAAATACAAGATTGGGCCTCAGTTTATACATGATGTGATTTATTAGACAGGTTGCAAACCCATCAAGAATCAATAAACCCATTGAAGTGTCACACGAGTCGGTATTAACATAAGCCAAAAATCATTTGACTCTCCTCTTTTGTAGACATGAGAGCTCTGAAGATGAGATCCAGAAGCAGGGCGGTCCGCTGCAGGTGCGAGTTCAAAACACAAAGCTGGGGATCTCCACTTTCTGGAGTCTGGACAAGTTCCAAGACAACATCGCTGCCATGAGGGAGCTCGATCAGGTCTGCCTTAGATTAGTTCTGCCTTTCAATTCATCACTTTTTTTTGAGTTATTGAAAGTAAAGAGGAAAGTCTCGAGAATCTGAAACATGAGGAATTAAAAATATCCTCAAATTAAAATGAGAGTAAAACGGAGCTGATTCCTGATGTGGAAACTGGCTGTACTTTTGTAATGATATTTTGACCAAATTATAAACATACAGTGGGTGCCACAGATGTTGCTGTGACCCCTTACCTAACAGAAGGAACCTGGGAACATGTTGTCCCAGTGTCCTACTCATCTAAAGACTTGCAGATCAGATGAATTGAAGACTCCAGATCGCCATTAAAGGTGAATGTCTTTGCTCTGTCAGGCTTTTTGCTTGTTTCGGGTGCTTCCCAGTCCGAGGTTGCCACAGTTGTAAAATTCCTGCAAAGGTTATGACATTATAAAAAATGTTTTTCAGGTCTGGAAATGGTTTGGAATTGACAGAATGTCTTTGGAGATGTTTTGAATATGCATTGTTTTGGATATTGTTCAAAATATGTTCATAAAAACCCCACACCGATCAGATCAGCATTGCGTCATCCCCAAGGCCGGGCCTCCTTTAGGGGGAATGAAACGTGCTGCACGTCAGGAGAGAAACAGGAAAATGCAGAAAAGCTGTGTGTAGCACGTTAAGACTTCCCCACTGAGATTTGAGCTGCATCAGATACATGAATATTCACTGTCAGTGTGGTGAATCGCTAAATGATGCTGGTGAAAGTTACTATTGATGGGTAGCTAGCTAACGTTAGCTTGAGTGGGAGGCTGCTAGTAATGCTACAATCAAACAATTAAACAGCATCAGACTATTATCCCCAACTAAATCTCAGTATCTTCAGTTTTCTATCCTCCAAAAAGGGGCTTGGTCTTGACGTTTTGCGAAGTACCCATGTGTGCCTTTCTGGTCTATTGGCATATGTAACAATTATGCGGTGGGAATGTATTATCAAGTAAAGTTAGCAAGTGCTAGCAGTTTGCAAATGCCTGGGAAAAGTGTGTTCAATAATGTATGGCTGTGTCATTACATAGGCCTACCTTTTTTGAACCACTTAAAGGGAAAATTCAGTTTATTTAAACCCGTCTCCTATCGTCCTAAATTTGTTTCAAGTCACTAGTGACATAGAAATAATAGTTAGCATGTTAGCCGTTAGCCTAGATACAGCCATAGCGTCAGACCTGTTAAAACGTAATTGAACGGGCAAAGTGCAAAGTTAGTTCACTAAACAAGCTTTTTCTCCACAAAGACTGCCTCATATCGTTAGGATAAATGTCAGAGAGGAGGAATGGCTGCTGGTAGGCTTTAGCTCTGGAGGTTGGTTGTGTAACGTTACCTGTGAATGCTGTGCCCCAGTGCCCACAGAAGAGGAATACCTCTGTTGCAAGGAATGGGACCAGTTGTAGCCTTAGCTAAATGGTAAACAACAAACATGGCAGCCCACTGGAAAGGTAAGACAACACATTTACATGTCGTTTTCTATGTGTTCTCTGACATTTATCCTAACGATATGAGGCGGTCTTTGTGGAGAAAAAGCTTGTTTAGTGGACTAACTATGCACTTGAAAGGATGCCCGTTCAATTACGTTTTAACAGGTCTGACGCTACGGCTGTATCTAGGCTAACGGCTAACATGCTAACTATTATTTCTATGTCACTAGTGACTTGACACAAATTTAGGACGATAGGAGACGGGTTGAAATAAACCGAAATTTCCTTTCAAAGTCATGAAAATGGTCTAAAAATATCATCGGTAAAAATGCGTGGGAACCCTGCAGGTCGTTCGGCCAGTTTTCTTCTGATCTTTACAAGGAATAGAGGATGCTGAGAATATTTAGCGGACATGTTTATGGAATTTTACTGGACAGTATTATTGAATACTATACACAGAATCAGAATGATCATGGATGTAATGTAATCATAAATATATTTATACCCCAAAGGATCTCAAGACAATGACGGATATACGAGTAGACTCATGATCGAGCTGATAAACGAGCGCCAGCAATATGCTTGAAAATTCAAAGCAAGCTTGTGCATACCTGTTTATTTAATTTGACTATTACTCTAATAAGCTGCAGTATTTTGCCTGTCGAGTGAAGCGTATTCAGCCAGCCGGTCTGTCTGTTCCTCATTCTGCAAACTAAGAGTGTGACATCAGCTCAAGTGCGATTGCCAATTTCCCAGGCGTTTGACCTTATTTACAGTCCAGAATGGGTTGTTTTATGCCTGACAGAGGGATGCTGCCTCACTTTGCTGCGCTTTTCTCATTAAGTTGAGTAAATGAGACTGGGCATGTCAGCAATAGTTTACTCTCCGCAGGGGGATTCCACCTCTAAAGATGACGATGTGTTTTATGACCCCGATGATGAGTGGGAGCAAGATATATCGGCCTCCTCTGCTTCCACCTCCTCCTCCTCACGCCGGAGGTAATTATCCAGCTCTTCCTCTCTCCTCCTATCCATCAACCTCTTCCTAGCACCTTACCTAGATGTTTACATTAGGTGTTGGGGACTTTTGGGGATTACTTGAAATATGTGACAAGGCAAATGTAATCTTAAATGCACAGTCCTCATGCACAACTGAACTCAAAGCCTCTTGCACTCTTCTAATGTGGACAATGTGTCAGGAAAATGGATGTACTGTATGTGGAAAGTTGAACTGTATGTGGATGGAACACGGAAAATCATTTTTTTTGTCAAACAGTTTGGAAGATTTTGGTTATTTTCACAAAGTCATCTTAGTTTCCACCAATGTGATTTACACCCTGGCACACGTTTTTGACGTTCAACACATCCTTCTTTCTCTCATGAAGAGCTGGTGTGAAGTCGCTGCCCACAGAATATTTCCTTCTTTATTATTTTTCCTCTGTTCATTAATATCATTTCCATGAAGGCCAAGCCAAGGGGTTTAGAAAAGGAGAGGGCACTGAAGGTCCCTGTGTTGCTCACTCTACAAACCACAAGCCAAAGAGAGAGAGAGAAAGAGACACACACACACACACACACACACACACAGCACCTGTGGTACATGCAGAACCCCCGACATTTTCCCCTCACATTGTTGTTATTCTTGTCAGGCATGCTTATGGTGCTCCTGGTGGTGCCTGAACTACCAGCAGACCCAGCCAAATGACACATGGCACAGGCACTGTGGTTCCTTCCTTCGTCCATTCTCTCCCTGACTCCAGTAAACCCATGCCTAAGCCTCATGGCCACAGTCATAGCTGTTTACTGACTTTCCCTCCTCTGGGTTTTTCATAATAATGAAACTGTATTCCCCTGTTGAACTCATTTAACCCCACATGAGTTCAACACAATACCAAATCCAAATCTAAATGTGCCCATTCCACACTTAAAATTAGATTATCTTAACCATGTCCAGAGATGAAGAAGCGCTGCCTACATTAATAAATGCAGTCTGTCTCCAATCACCTCATAATGTCAGCAAAATAATCAGAGCTCTCAGATCTAGATAGGAAATCCCCACAAATTAAAAACATTGCAGGCAGTACAGACAGTAACAGACCTCAAGATTGGTTTATTTTAAAAAGTACTGGCACAACAAAGTTACAGGCAAACCTCAAGCTGCAGTGAGTATAATGGTTTCTGCAAAAAACAGTCTTTAAGAACACATCAAATTCACTCTAAGTACACTTGAGCATCAAATTATTCTGAATGAGAGCTAATAATTATGAATGGAAATATAAAATGTTTGCAGGGTACTCACAGCATTTTGGTTCTGGTTTGTTTGGCATCAGGAGCCGGAGCTTCTTGAAAAGCAGGAGAATCTCAGGTCGTCTCTACGAGATCCGGGTGCATCCAATTCAGAGCCTCCACAATGGCTCCTCGCAGTCTGCTGGTGAGATACTTAACAAAATGACCTAAAACAAGTGTTAAGGTTAAAATTTGTAAATCTGTAAAATGCTTATCCGTAACACAGAGAAAGTTGGATAATAAATGGACCAGATTGATTATGCAACAAATTAATGTTTACTATGATGTAGTGTTGTAAGAATGAGGTCTGGTGAGGTCATGTCTGTGTACACTGACTCTTCAGTTTGTCTGTCCCAGGGTTGATGGGTGGGGCCAAACTGCCCTCCACCCACTCCGGCAGCCTAGACTCTGCCATGCTTGGCATCTGCAAGGAGCTGTTGGGCCAGTCTGTGGCCCGTCTGCGTGGTTGTGGTGGAGCTGAGGAAAGCATGGCGGACAGGTTGGCCTCTGATCTGCACTTACTGTATGTGGCGGTCCAAACCATAGCTGACCAGTATGACAGCTTGGGTGATGACAGCCAGGAGAATGGTGAGACTTAATCTAAAATGAAGTACTTTATGAGTGACAACAAAAACAAACTGACGGGGATCCAAATAAATAAACAAGCCAGTGCTTTTCTTCCAATACTTAAGAACATCTTGTCAGGGTTTTGGGATTTGAAGCCATTTTTTCCATTAATTCAATTTAAATAAACTTAAATCTTTTGAAGAAATAGTCCAGACTGTTGTTAGACAGCCAAGGATCTTATTTCCTTGGCTGATTTACTGTGTAGGTGGTGAACCAAACCGTTATTATGCCTTTTTCTCCTGCAGTGTTTGCGTGTAGCTTGGTTGCCAAGACTCAGCTGATCAAGGCCACCACAATCATAGAGAGTGCAGTGTTTGCTACCATGCAGTTGTTTGCCAGTGTTAAACCCTCCTCCGGCCGGCTCTACTCCATCGCTGAAGAACTCAAGACCCAAGTCAAGAAGATGGGAGGATTCTTTCAGCTGCTCATTCAGGTAAACACAAAAATACCACACTGCGTTTAAGGTATTCAACAGCACAGTGTTGTGCTTTTTGTGGCATTTGCAGCCAGTGTGCAAAATCTGAGCTGAAAAATGATTTTCAGTTGAGTGTAGTTTGGACAGTAGGTGGCTGATCAAAATGCAGAGCATTAATTGACGTGTCTTAGCTCTGAGCTGTTTGAGCTGTCTATGGAAATGGCAAAGCGGAGGGAATTCTCAACCTTGAAACAGAACATGAATATATGGAAAATAAATCTAGATTCCCTACCAGCCTCAGCACCTAAACAAGCACAGTTTTGCTCTCTTACCCCTGATTTTTCACATTCTCCAGCATTTTCATTTATTTACCGACCCTTCAGACTGTGTCGAGCATTTTGTCGGCGCGCTCGCATTGATTTACTGTTAAATCAATTTTAATTCAACCTGTTTGTTTATGCTGACTTGATGCCAACTGAAAATAGAAAATTTTCTCCCCATTCAGGGTTGCGAATCTGAGATCACCTCAATGGTGACGGATGCACGGAGGAAGAGCAGTCAGTGCCTGGATGCAGCACTGCTTGCACTGGGCCACCTGGTGGCAGTGACAGGCATGCCGCTGAATGCTATGGGGCTGCGTGCCCAGGCTACAGGCAAGGTAACATCGCCATTAATATCACAGCAGTTACTATCTTTGTCAAAGCTCTGGGGTCCACTGTAATACGCCTCTACTCCACAATACTTGAGAATGGAATATTAGCCGTGTGGATCTCAGCAAAGAAGCTGGTGGAGGATTATTGAGCTGAATAAGGATATGACATGCTTGATATGTTACCGTGCAAACGCTGTGGTTTCTCATGTTGTGTTAAGCGGGGCAAGGAAATATTTAGAGTTGTCTCTGTCTTTCAAAGGTGCACAGTGTATTATTCAACAGTGACTAGCACACATTTGTATACAAAGATAACAAAAAAGACTCCCAATGCTGCAGATAATTTACCTGACAGAGGATCTTTGGGAAATGTAGTGACAGAATAAAAAACATCAGACAGCAATGTGACCCAAAGATGTCAAAAAGTGGGGAAAAAGAACTTGGAGATAAAGCGATTGGCCAGACCAATATGTAGGGCAATATTAGATTCTTGCAGCTATATCGGTATTTGCGCTTGTTGGCCATAGACTGCAAATTAAGATGGACGACATGACCACTCCCCAAGAGTGAAGCCAAAACTGGTGGCTGGCTGCAGGACAGGTCAAGGATAGTTTCTCTCATTTTATGTAGTTCTTATCATGCTGATTAATCTTCAAGTGTTAATTTTTCTGATAAGTTTTGTCATAACTAGTTATTTTATGCTATGAAAAGGGAGTTTGAAATCACGATCGACAGCTGTATGTGCCAGCTGGTGTGTATGTGATCAGTGGTGCTGCTTGCAATTGGTCGTATGGCAGGAACTTTAAACTGCTATCGTGCAGTCCTTGGTTATAAATGATGTCACCAGCACAAGATGGCAGCGGCCATATCCAGGATATTTTGGCTTCATTTTTGTACAGTCGGGGTAAAGTAGAGATGTGTAGTCCATCTTTATATACAAGGTTCCCACAGTCATGAAAAACCGTGGAATTTAACGGTCACAATTTTTTACGGTTTTGTAAAAGGCATGGAATTTGTTGTGTAATGAAATTGTTCAGTAATCTTCCGTGGATCAAATTAAATCAAATTTTATATAGCACATTTAAAAACAACCGCAGTTGACCAAAGTGCTGTACAAATCAAATGAGTAACACAAATATCCTTCCACATAGTGTAACATAACGGCAGATGTATTCTCTGTACCTGTCAACATAACATGGCTCTAATATGTGCTAATGCGTGACATTTTTTGTTGCCATCATATATGTTTCTTCATATTCTTCCCACGTTCCATCTTTCCCCTAATGTATGCTTGCTAGCTGTAATTATCTTTGAATAAAGTTTGAATCTATTGTTTGAAAAACACCTGGCAAGTGGAGCCAAAAAAAAAAAAAAAGTAATGAGTCATTGAAAAGTCATGGAAAAGTTTTGAAATTTCGTCCATGAAAATGTGTGGGAACCCCGTATGTAGAGTCATTGGTGTCGGCCAAGAAGTAACAAGAAATGGTAGCACATAAACTAGGTTTGAGGTAATTCACAGTGTCACCATAACATAGTTTGTCAGTCAGAGAGAACTAACATATTTATTTATTTAATTAATTCATACATGCCTTGGTCACCATTCTTTCATAAAACTAATCTTAGGGATCTGTATCAGGATTGTTTGTGTTATGTTTAAGGAAAATACAGTTATCCGATATATCGTTATCAGATTGTTTCTTAAATCTCAAATATCAGTTTCATTATCGGCCTCAAACATCCTGTATTGGTCAGGATATACTTCTAATACTCTGTCCTAAACCATCAGGGATATCCTGTTTTTGTGTGTATTGGGTTTTGCAGCTTTTGGTTATCAAAAATATGAAAATAAAAATGTGCTTTGTTATTCTATGATTATATCTTTTCAGCAATCAGTTGTCACGTGTCTGCTGAAGGGGACCAATAAGGGCGTCAGCGCTCTCCTGGAGGAGAGCCTCACCATCACCAGAGAGATGCTGAGAGATGCTCAGCTGGCCTACCCCAGGAACCCAGTAAGAGATCATGATCCTGTCACTGGTTGTCATGGTTATATAATTAATTATGTGTTGATAATTTACTTTCTGTAATGGTGTAAGTAAAAAAAAATCTTAAAATGTGGTGTAACCATTGATAATCCATCTGTGCTTACAGCTGCTGCAGAGCCTAAAATCCAAGACGCTTGACTTAGCCTGTGCTCTGCAGAACTACATGCATTGCCACATCACGGTAAGTTTCAGCAGCAAAACCAGCTACTAAGAGTTACGGTGACATTTGAAAAAAGGTTTAAATCATAGGAAACTAAATATTTACATTTGCAATTACATGGGTGTCAACTGTGTTGGCCCACTAGAAACGTCATCAGCAATTCTCCAGCGCCTCCCTCCCATAATTCCCCCTCTTTTTTTTCCCTGGTGCCAACACCTGACTCAGTTTTTGACATGTCACAGTAGGAAAAGCACAGGTGTAAACAATGAAGTTAAAGATGGCTGAATTCCATTTAGCTGCTTTGATTTCAGGGTCCTGGTATTGTGCATACTCACTGTCACACTAACTGGGGCTCTTGAACAGAACAGAGCCGTCGTCAGCGTCATTAGTAACACGTGTGCTTTTTCTACTATGACAGCTCAAAAAGTCTATGAAGAAGTTGATTAATGGAATCAGCTATCAGCTATCTGCAGCTCCATTCCAAAAACTGCTGGTATTTGTTTGGGTAAACTACGGCTGAAAGACAGAATACATGCTCAGCAAAGCCTCCCTGGATATGTAAAGGTTTAAAACAGTCTTCCGTCCCGACACAGGCTTCAGTGTTACAGATTAATACCCCCACACACAGCAGCCCTGTTAAAGATGCCACTCAGCCTTTATTGCTCCTGTAAAGCTCAATGCTCTGTAGGCTTATCTCGCCGCAGTCGCCCCTTGACGATCATTCAGGTAATGAATGTGTTGAATGAAGTGGCATCAGTCACAGCTAACAGGCTTGTTTGCCGTTATCTTAGCCACACAAAGTAGCAGTTTTTTTTTTTTGTTTGTTTTTTTGTTAAAACCAATCATTGACACGTATAAGCGCTGGGGCATTTTGCCGCCCACAGTGTCATTGTAGTCAAATAAACTTGAGTTATAGCCTGAGGCAACTACTTTCACAGTGGTTTTTTTTTTTTTTTTGAGCAAAGGATTTAACACAGGACTGCACATGTGCACGATCGCTGATGTAAACGCATCTGTGAATTACGTTATAGTTTTCAGCTCATAACAACATAAGAAAAGCCCCATTAGTGATTCAGCTGTTGGTATAAAAGGGTAAAAGTTGCTTTTCCAAGGGTTTATGAATTGTTATGGCAGCTAGTAAAAAAAATACAATAATGTTAAAGTATATCTGTTAATATATTTAAATATGTAACTTTTTCATTTTACATTTTCTGCTTTACTGTAGTTAACTGGGGGAAGGATGCCTTTAGATTTATGTCATAGAAAAGAGCACATCACCATGAAGCCCCATTCATTCAGTGACATCATTTGCATCTGTGTGTGTGTGAGAATGTTTGTAATGCATCTGTGTGATTGCTAAAGTGGTATTAGGCTACATACAGAACTGGATGTGACAACTCAAAGATCCCTAGTTAAAATATCAAGTTCAGCTGGGAGCATGCAGCTGAGGATTATCAGTAAAAGTTCATTTAAATTGAGCTTGGTTGTTAACAATTTTTAATGAACTATATGGTGTCGAATGGTATGCTCTTTATTATGTAATTGTCGGTTGTGTTAAATTTAGTCTTGTTTATTTGCTGTCTTGTATTCATCATTTGGGTGTGCTTTTTTTCCAAAAAGGAGAAAGAGACTGACCCTAAGGAGGTGGAGGAGGGGGAGGGGGAGACCTCGGCTTCCCATCTGCAGAGACTGAGGACTGCAGCGACCAAGCTGTTCCAGCTGAACCAGGCCATCAGACAGCTGCATTCCTCCCTGTCTACTGCCCTGCGAGGTGAAACTTGTGACATACACACAGTCTGGATGTTTGGCTGAAACTTTGTTTTGTTTCGTTGCTATAATACTTTTGGTGTTTTTTGGATAAATATTGTAGGGTTTTATAGTTGGTTAGCTGGCAAAGTGGCTGACATGGACAAATTAACACTCCTCATCTTAAATCTAAACCACATCACTGCAGTTGTAGGTGTCACCTCCGATATCTGACTGTCATTCTCTTTACAGCCAAAGACAGAGACTCCAACCTCAGCAGCAGCAGAGAGCTGATCTCCTCCTCTGCCAAGGCTGTTGATGAGCTGATCACCGATCTGTCCAAGGACGGAGTGCTGACGCTGTCCCTGCAGCTTTCCGTTCTTCAGAGCGTCTTGACCGCACGTGACGAGCTCCACTCTGCCCTGCAGTCCCTGTCCTCCTGGAGGTCACAGGAGGCGGGAGAGAGCAGGAGCTCTGGCGCTTCAGATAAGAGCACAGAGGATGAAACCTCAAGTAAAGAGACTCACAGTGCCGTTAGAAATCGAGTCGTGAGTAAGTTAGTAGTGTGCCCTCTCCCTGCAGGTGTGTCAGCCACAGGCAGCCTACACTGGGTGTGATGTGCTTTTATATAATGTGTTACTCTATGATGTGCTCACATAGTGTATAATTTACTGTAAAAAATTAACTGCTGATGTAGACAAAACTTTTTCTGATAACAAATGGGTCATGGGGATTTTTTTTTGCACACTCTGGTATCACCAACCTGGCATCACAGGTAGAAAACACTGCAGAGACTTCTTTAGTGCTGTCATCCAAGTTGGTCAAAAGTTACTCACATTTGTCCCTGTCTGCTCTCTAAATGTGAGCAACACCTGCCTTTTTAAGGGCTCTTTTTTCAATTAAAAAGAAAGTAATAAATGGGGGCAAACAAATTAATGCTAATTAATATGTGTATGCTTCAAACTACAGTAATTCCTATCATCATGTCACTTTTTATTCATTTAAATATACAACATTTCAATATACAGCAACTCAGGTACTGTGCTTTGTAAAAAAAAAAAAAAAAATATTACACACGTTCTCCCCATTCTTTCCTGTATATAATTTCTTGTACGACAGCATGTTTTGTTCTCACGTTTGCATTAAGATTAGCTCTTATATATTGTGCGACACACTCTGCAGCTATTTGCACTCAGGAGGGACTGGTATACTCAGTGTTTCTTCATGTACATTAACACAGATGTGTTTTGTTTCCTTTAATGCTTTTGTATCACTTGGTAAATTTGATGTGTCATAATAATACAGCAACTTGTGTTTCTGCAATAAATTCATGTGGCTTGGTTTGACAAGGACACAAAGCTTTCATACTGCATGTCACTATTCTGTAAACAGTGAACTGATTGTGACTACAATACGGTCAGTGGGAAATGTTAAGCAATCAAAACATTCATATACATATTCCTTCACTGCCAAGGAGGTTTTCGCTTACAAGGAATTTGCTTTGGTTTTTGTTGCAAATATAAAGCATACAGTGTTAAGAGGAAATTAAAAATAAGGCAAATTACTAAAAAAGTTACTATAAAGATATGACAGTTTAAAACGTAATATAGCACAATATAGCTTAGCATATAAAGAAGCTGCAGTTTCATGCAGGATGGGGGAATATGCAAAAGTTGACAGTGGAGCAAATATGTGCAATGTGTTGTGCAAGGTGTGCAATTATGTACTGCATAAAGACCAGGCATGTCTAAAGTCTGGCCCAGGGTCCAGTGTGGCTCTTGGGCCGATTTAAAACAGCCGTCAACCCGTCTTTCAAAATATACTCTATGTGGCCGCCACACAATATTGGTTAATCAAGGAGGTAACTTTGCATTTTTTCTGTTCACCTCACGATGGCTGGATCATCATGCAGTTTGCAGACATGCACCAAGCAGGAACTACGTACGGAGACACACATTTGCTGCTAAGTATGGCCACATAGAAGTAGCATAAAGTCGACAGCGAGGGCCACCATTTTCAGGAGCACCATTTTCATTTAACACTTGTGTGTGTCTAATTTGTGTGATTTTTTTTTTTTTTTTTTGATAACAGATGATGCAAGAAGCAGCTGGCCCCCGGATGTTTTCACATTCTCTAATCTGGCCCCCAAAAGTCTGGACACCTCCTGATACAGACAGTGTCTGTGAGGTCCCGTGCCTCGTTGACAAGGCCCTTTGCATTTGGAAAGAAACTGTCTGACGTGAGGTTTTGGTCCTGATGGATCGTAGCCTCCTGCCAGAGGGGAGTGTAACAGAGAGTTTGTGTCCAGGGTGGGAGGGGTCGGCCAGGGTTCTGGAGGCTTACAAGTCCAGGAGGGATGGCAGATTACGGTCAATCACCTTCTCAGCAGAGCGTACGATATGCTGCAGTCTGCCTTAGTGAATTAAATGTAGTGAATTAAACACTGAAATTACATGACAAGACTCCACAGGCTTACACATACTACATATTGATCTCTACACTATTACCATGATATTGTTTGCTTGTTTCTGTTGTAGGTGCACATGAAACCTGAAAATGTATCTCTACATTCATCTCACAGTGTATAATTATAGTATTATTATTATTGGTGGGGGACTGCCTAGTGGTCCCCGTCTCCTATTTTTGAAACTAATGCATCAGACTAAAGGATCCAGAGTTTATTATGTCACCTCCTAGTTGATACACTTCAGGCTGCAACCATTAACTTGATGAATAGATCCACATGAACTTGTGTATTACATCATTGTGCAAGCCTCTGGCTCAACCAGACCGCCTGGAACACGCTCGGCGGCTCCCGTAGGTCCTTGAACCCTACTTTTGGTAGCCCTGTGCTCCCTGCAGGTTACACCCACTCCTCCTCCTCCTCCTCATTGCTGCTTCCTCTGCATCCTCCCTTCATGCTCTCTGGAGTCAGCGAACGCCAGGGCTCCTTCTGTACTTTAGTGAGGGGCTGATACTTCACAGCTGACAAAGAAAACACACGCTGATACATTTCTAACTTCGCGGGAATAAACACGAAAACCGTCGCTTCAGTGGTTGAATGCTGCGTTCACTGACACGACGCGGTTGGAATGAGAAGACGCGCAAGAAAGTTTTTATCAAGACGACTCGTTCAGGTAAAAAAAATCGATTCATTTTGCTGTTATACTTAATTTAGATCATAATTCATAGTTGAATGAAATTAAGCTCCATTTTTAACCAACACATTTTTTGTTTGCTTGTTTCAGGATGCACTGGTTATTGTTCCCCAATATATTAGGACTGCTGGTAAGCACTTGATCTTTGTATTTACATGTTCATACCTGTAGGATTATTTAGACAAACACATGACTTTAAATCAGGTAAAGTTTTTCAGAGTTGTGTTAAACGCCTTTATCCCAATAGGTTCCACTCTCTTGACTCATTTCTCGTAAACATTTAGGCACAAAATGCAAAGAGACTGTGTAATAGTTGATTTCTAAACGTGCCTCACACCTATAGGTTGTAAAGATGTGAAGAAAAGCCACAGTAATCTTGTGATACTATGAATTTACATGGTTCATGTCTTCATGAATGCCTTTGTCATTGTATTATATTAGTGGATATTGAACATGCCCTGTGCTCAGTTTCTTATGGCTCTCTTTCTGTATTTTGTTCCTGGGTTAAATCCCAAGATTTTTCTGTTTAAAGGCTAGAACTTTGGTCATTTGTTGCCAGTACAAAGAAAATGCTGGCTTTCGATCGACTAGAAAGTCAATTAAAACCATCAATCAGGGCAGCTCCTAGCAGAAAGTATTTCGCCAGGAATTAAAGGTCCAGTGTGTGGGATTTAGTGGTATCTAGTGGTGAAGTTGCAGTACTGCAACTTCTCCCATTCACTAAGCATGTCAGAGAACTACAGCGGCTGATGCGAAAACAAGCGTCCCTATCTAGAGCCAGAGTTTGGTTCGTCCGTTATGGGCTACAAACAGCATAGTGACCCCATTGGAGAGGACCCGCTGCCTGAGGTAGATAGAAATTGCGCACTCAAAGGTAACAAGAACACAATGATTCTTATTTTTGGGTGATTAGAAACTAATCAAAACATAGTGATGTTGCCTGGCTCCAGACTTTAAAACTGCTCACTCCTTCGAGTTGACTGAAAACAGAGTGTAACAAGGTGACAAGGTTAGGTATGAAAATTATATACCATTTGTGCCAATAGGTGCCCCAAAATCCTACACACTGGACATTTAACTCCTCTTTTGTGCTATCTGTTGAAATTGATCATGGATTAAATTGAACACAAACCTTTAAAAATGGATTAACATTTGATTGTAGCCTGTTTGGTGTGACGTTCGGCCAGAAAATACACAGTGTTCTGTTGCTTCGTACCTTCAGCAATGAGCTCAACTTGTAACTGACTTATGTTTCAGGTTTGTTTCCACAGCTGTGACATCATATCGGGTGAGTTACTTTCTACTTAAACCTCATTTAATCTAAAAACAGGTATTCAGCTGTCCTTTAACTCATAACTAATCATGTGCTGGCCTGTAAATCCATTTGGAAGTTATATGCCTGTTTGTTACAGGCCATTTCCAACCCCCGCCGCCACCACTACCTTTTACACAATTGGCATGAACACAAACACACCTTCACATATGCACACACTTGACCTCCATTCCAAATTTCAGTCTCCTTAACTCTGGCTGCCAAAGGGTGGGGACAGTGTGTCCTATAGAGCAGATGGTCACAGCCCCAAAAAAAGAGTATGTTCAGCAAATAGACGAGTTAGTAAGTGTCACATAAGCTCTGTTCGACTGAAGAGGCGAAAAATGGCGGCACTCATAAACATCACATCTGTGTGGGCCGATGAGGAGACTAATGTTCTTTAAATTAACACATGAAATAAACCTAAATGCCATATGTGTACATGCTTTTCTCATGGTTTACCATAGTTTGAGGTTTGCTTAATGCACTTTTAATTGCATCTTGCTACGCCCTCTTCTGTTGCAATAATTCAACGGCACCCAACTGGAGAATCAGTGCCACCAGCTGCATATCTTGATGTGCCCGATGGCTAATATTTGCATACCAGTAGTGTCTGGGAATGCAGAAACATTCCCGTTTTCTTGTGTGGATTTTCTGGAAATTTGAGTAAAATTCACACTAGATTTGGGTGCTAGATTTGATTTGAGTGTGTAACCTGTTCTCACAGGTACCGTTAGTCATTTCATTTAAAAGTGGTGCCGCTCTACTTCTGGTTTTAACCCAGAGGCCAAAACATTGATGATAGCATGAAGCACTGGATGTGATCAAACCAGGATTAAAACGTCCTGCTGTCAGCCATTTTAGCCTGATTTTATTATCATTCTTTTATCAGTGCTGTTTGAGGGGTCTCTCAACTTATTCTTCTAATCTTCTTCTCTCTTTTTTGACCAGGCCACACAATTGAAATTAGAAACCAGACGTATGATGAGTTCTACTATCAGTATGTGCCTGATCGCCTGCAGTGGAACAATGCAGGGGAATGGTGTAACCAGCGCTCTGGGGCCTTAGCTACTGCCTCCAACCCAGCAGAAGAGCAAAAGCTAACCAGCTTTTTAAAATCCCTGAACATCTCTGAGCCTGTGTGGATCGCCAGGAAAGTCATGACACGTCTGACAAGTAGGTACAGTGTAACATTTGTGACAATTTATATTAACAATATAGCTCCCTTTCTTTTTAAATAGTAGGTTCATTGTTTTTCTCGTCTAAGATACCTTTCCACCTCCTCACTGGCTTAACAAAAGGGTAATAGAATAAGAAATGGGACTGAGGATGCTGCCATACAGCACTCTTCGCCACTGTGAATAAATGTTTCCCAAGTGTTAACAGTAGGAATGGGACCTTAAAGTGGAATTTTATGATTTGGCTCTGTCTTTCCCGAAAGCTGTTTTTTCCCCATAGTAATGCCTCTTTCTTCTTTTTTTTGTGGGGTGAAACTAAAGGTTCCTCCGAGACCCTGATTCTGGAGTTCACCGGGCGGTCAGACAGGAAGTATGCCCGCCTCCTGCACAAGTTTACCTCTATGGACTCAGTGACCATTTGTACCCGTCTCCGCCTCGATCCAAATTGCTTTGGAATCTCCACCGTCTTTTCTTATTCCATCCAGTCATATATTAATGAGTTTCAGCTCCGCGTGAACCTGACCCGGGGCAGGCTCGTGCAGCTGGCTCTGCTGGTCCACGGCAAACATGGGCCTTACCGAGAAGCCTTCGGCCACGATGACTCCTGGCACTCGGTGTGCGTGTCTTGGAGCCAGGATGGTGGACGCTGGTCACTATTTACTGACGGTTTTGCGGTCTCTAGGGGTGAAGGCCTAAGTTCGAACAGCACTGGCCCCGATGGCATTTTCATCATCGGACAGGAGCAGGACACCTTTGGGGGTTCGTTTAAGAAGGATGAGTCATTCTCAGGGAGCATCACAGAGCTGCACATATGGGATCGGGTGCTGAACAGCAGTGAAATCTACACCATGGAAAAGCTGTGTTCACCCGTTTCCTCTGGGCTGGTGTTCAAGTGGAGTGGAGCAGCCATGGAAATAGAGTCCTCCCTTACGAAGCTGTGGAGAGACAGCCCATGTCAAGGTACATTTGTTAGGAAGCAGCATGGAGATGTTAAGAAGCTGAAAGGCTCACCAGGATATAAATCAAGGCTAATTTAATCACAGAGCACAGGAATAAGACAAAGGGGACTCGCATCTATCTGCAAGATCCAATAGTATAGTTAAGCATTGCTTTCAGATGCTGTTTACAGTTTAGATAGTTTGGCACAAGGGCTGGGTGGGGTTGCTACACAGAAAAAAACAATCACATAGAGACCATTTGAAAGTCATTTTGGACTACACACTTTTCAGTAACAGGCCAGGATCTGAGCTGGCCTGATGTGGTAAACCCCACCCATCTGGCATTCCTAGCAGGGTAAAATAAACGCTGTGAATTAATTGCAGATACAAAAGACCTAATTTTTCCCTGTCTTTGTTTCATCTTTCTCTACTCCCACACTCCTGTCATCTCTCTTATCAGGCCCAAACATGATGTAATGTACATAGACGTTGTTCTCGAATACTTTGCGGGACTTAAAAGTTCTTAAATGCTTTAGGTACTTGTCTTAAACAGTGGAATCAGTAAATCTTTTGTCAACTAATCAACATGAAATGGGGAAATAGTTAGGGAAAGAGTTAGTAACATACACACTATGAGAAAACTAGTTTGCAAAACCAACTTCAAAAAGTAAATCTGTTATTTTCTTTAAAAATATAGTTCAAGAAGTTGAAGATGAAGTGTGAAAACACATGACTGCAAGAATACTTAACTACAAATGACCAAGCATTTTGGCCATGTGCTATCCGAGCTTTTTCCTGATCTATTCCAGATCTTTTCACCAGCTCTGTTCCAGAAAACTGAAGAAAGTGCCCAAATTTATGTTGGGGCTTTTCTCTTTTTAAATCAGTCTGAACTTTTAACTGCATTACCAAGCACTGAATCAAAAACAGCCGCTTGCAAGTTTGTATGCATCGCTTAAATTGATAGAAAGCAGCAGCTGCTATTTAAATTCAGTTGCACTATGTATCCAAACAATCTCGCTGTTTTATGTAGGAAAATATTAACATCATTCTAGGGTTAAGTATTAGCAGGTACTAATTATTTAATGACTGGAAATAGTATCAGCAAAAACGCTTCATTGGGATTTCCCTAATCCTTTCTGAATTTGTGGCATGCTTTGGCAAACTTACACACACACACACACACACACACACACACACACACACACACACACACACACACACACACACAGACCAAACACACTCACATGCAAGCACACACTCTTTTGCTTTCCAGCATAAAGCACCACTGGAAGTTTAATGAGACTGAAGGAAAGAGGAGAGCTCAGCCTCTTCTTGCTCTCCTTTTCTCGTACCCTCAGATGAATAGGGGAGACGGGGACCACGTTGTAATTGGCAAACGGTAGAGCTCCTAATGGTTCTTGTAAATGTTTTGTGAATCACGTCACTCTGAATCCCACCCTTCAAAACAAACTTCTCCCGTGCTGACATCATGCTCCCCGATGAGCGGCGAGAGCCTGGAACACTCGCTCTGCCTGTTGTAGCTGAACATGCAGGAAGGATAGTGCATTTGTATTTGATTTTTGGTTACTGAATAAGAATCTTTCTTCATTGTTTGTCTTTTAAAGATCAGCTGACAGTCAGGGTGGTGAACAGTAGCTATTAAAGGACTGATCCTTTAGGTATAGGACTTAAATCGGCATGGCAGTCAGTTGAAGTTTTCCCTTCCTCTTTTTCATCAGACCAGCTCAGACATACATTCAGATATATTTAAGTTGCCCCAACTAAACCATAATTTACAATGACCACAACCTTGTCCTAACTGACCAAGTTTCTGTTACACACTTAATTGGGTAACACTTTACTTGAAGGTATCTACATAAGGGTGACATGACACTGTCATGAACTTGTCATAAACATTATGTACAGTACAGGCCAAAAGTTTGGACACACCTTCTCATTCAATGCGTTTTCTTTATTTTCATGACTATTTACATTGTAGATTCTCACTGAAGGCATCAAAACTATGAATGAACACATGTGGAGTTATGTACTTAACAAAAAAAGGTGAAATAACTGAAAACATGTTTTATATTCTAGTTTCTTCAAAATAGCCACCCTTTGCTCTGATTACTGCTTTGCACACTCTTGGCATTCTCTCCATGAGCTTCAAGAGGTAGTCACCTGAAATGGTTTTCCAACAGTCTTGAAGGAGTTCCCAGAGGTGTTTAGCACTTGTTGGCCCCTTTGCCTTCACTCTGCGGTCCAGCTCACCCCAAACCATCTCCATTGGGTTCAGGTCCGGTGACTGTGGAGGCCAGGTCATCTGCCGCAGCACTCCATCACTCTCCTTCTTGGTCAAATAGCCCTTACACAGCCTGGAGGTGTGAATTGGGGTCATTGTCCTGTTGAAAAATAAATGATCGTCCAACTAAACGCAAACCGGATGGGATGGCATGTCGCTGCAGGATGCTGTGGTAGCCATGCTGGTTCAGTGTGCCTTCAATTTTGAATAAATCCCCAACAGTGTCACCAGCAAAACACCCCCATACCATCACACCTCCTCCTCCATGCTTCACAGTGGGAACCAGGCATGTGGAATCCATCCGTTCACCTTTTCTGCGTCTCACAAAGACACGGCGGTTGGAACCAAAGATCTCAAATTTGGACTCATCAGACCAAAGCACAGATTTCCACTGGTCTAATGTCCATTCCTTGTGTTTCTTGGCCCAAACAAATCTCTTCTGCTTGTTGCCTCTCCTTAGCAGTGGTTTCCTAGCAGCTATTTGACCATGAAGGCCTGATTCGCAGTCTCCTCTTAACAGTTGTTCTAGAGATGGGTCTGCTGCTAGAACTCTGTGTGGCATTCATCTGGTCTCTGATCTGAGCTGCTGTTAACTTGCGATTTCTGAGGCTGGTGACTCGGATGAACTTATCCTCAGAAGCAGAGGTGACTCTTGGTCTTCCTTTCCTGGGTCGGTCCTCATGTGTGCCAGTTTCGTTGTAGCGCTTGATGGTTTTTGCGACTCCACTTGGGGACACATTTAAAGTTTTTGCAATTTTCCGGACTGACTGACCTTCATTTCTTAAAGTAATGATGGCCACTGGTTTTTCTTTAGTTAGCTGATTGGTTCTTGCCATAATATGAATTTTAACAGTTGTCCAATAGGGCTGTCGGCTGTGTATTAACCTGACTTCTGCACAACACAACTGATGGTCCCAACCCCATTGATAAAGCAAGAAATTCCACTAATTAACCCTGATAAGGCACACCTGTGAAGTGGAAACCATTTCAGGTGACTACCTCTTGAAGCTCATTGAGAGAATGCCAAGAGTGTGCAAAGCAGTAATCAGAGCAAAGGGTGGCTATTTTGAAGAAACTAGAATATAAAACATGTTTTCAGTTATTTCACCTTTTTTTGTTAAGTACATAACTCCACATGTGTTCATTCATAGTTTTGATGCCTTCAGTGAGAATCTACAATGTAAATAGTCATGAAAATAAAGAAAACGCATTGAATGAGAAGGTGTGTCCAAACTTTTGGCCTGTACTGTACATGTCATAAATGTTTATGACTGTTGTCATTAAGTGTAATTCTGTTTTTGTAATGACAAGTTGACATTGTTTGGGTTGTCTTGATTATGACAAGTTGACATTAATTAAAGTGACATTACCAGAAGTTGTCTTTGTCATAACAACTTGACATTAAATTTGTTTGGGATGTCCTTATTATGACAACTTGACATTAACCAGGATGACATTACCAGAAGATGTCTTTGTCATAACAATAACAATCATTATGTCAGCTTGTCATAAACACAAAAAAGATGAATGACACTTAATGACAGCAGCCATAGACGTTTATGACATGTGCATAATGTTTATGACAGGTTCATGACCGTGTCATGTCATAATTATGACAGTGTCATGTCACCCTTATGTAGATACCTTCAAGTAAAGTGTTACCCTTAAGGGTACACTAGCCACAAGGATAGCGGATATAATTAACTGGAAAACACTTTTTGGGTCATTTTGAAACTTAGTTATGACACATTCATTAAGTGACATCATATCTTGGAACTCTTATGGTTAATGAAACCCGCCTGTTTCTCCTGTCTTCAATTACACCTTGATGAGCTGTGACTTTGGAGGATTTCTGAAGTATATCACCCACAATACGGTGACTGACATGACGTTCAGTCTTGATGTGTATCTGTATTATTTTTAAGAATTTAAAACGAAGAATAACCATTTCCTTCGCTAGGAAACTACACTCTGCTAGCAAATTCGTTCTTGGATTCCTTCTTGGATGGAAGTTCTTTGCAGAATCAGACAATCTTTGAGTTTTTCCACGGCCCGCAGGCTGATGAGGAGTGTGGCGTCGTTGACCCTGTTGTTGGCAGCTGGGGCCATACAAAGTGTGACTCACTCAGAGGGGCTGTCTGCCAGTTTAGAAAAGGTACCAATGAAAATAATGGCACTAATTGTTACGAGTGTTGTTCTTGATGTAATTTGATGGTTTGCTCAGATGCATCTTACCCTGTATATATCATTGCCATGCAACCCAATCCAATAGTCCTGTGATAAATACAACCGTTGCATGATGTAAGATTTTTAACTGAGAGCACTGAATCTAAAGAAACTTCTAGGGCTGCTTGTGCTCTTGCTGTAATAGATTGCATTAGACTGTATTATATATTTTTTTTGTTTCTGTCTGCAGACGTTCTGGATGTTATCAGTTTACCACAGACACCATTCTTCAGTAGACTGAGCAACGATGCCCTCATCAAACCTGTGAGTCGGACTGTTTAGCTGTCTGTGGCACATCGTCTCTTAAGTGACACAGTATCATAAATTAACAAGTACTCATCTTGGTGAGATTGGTGCTGAGGCAGATCAACAACTGAGGACGCATTCACACTGGCGCTATTTGGTCCGCATTAAACGAAACCTGGTGCGCTTCCACGGATAGTTTGGTTCGTTTGGAGTGGAGTGAACGCTTATTTGAACTCTGGTGCGGACCAAACGAGCAAACCCTGGTCCGCTTGAAAACTGGGAGTCGCGGTTCACTTGCAAGTGAACCCCGGTGCAGTTCGCATACAGTGCGAAATGCAAATGGAATATATAGTGAACCAAAGAGAGGAAGTGAACCAAAGAGAGGAAGTGACGTAGAGCGCATTTGAGCCGGGTTTTCTTCTTCCTCACGCTTTTTTCTTCCTGGTCAGTGGTTGTTTCGGGCAATACTGCCCCCAAACGAGCAGCTGTTGTAACTGCGTGACGTTGTCCAGGTGGTTTGGTCCCCTTTTATAAAGTGGAGTGCGAAAGTGAACCGAACCAAATAAAGGTATGAAATTTTTCAGCATTCCCCACCCAATTGAACTGAGTCCCCCGGACAATCCTGGTGTGAATGCGCCCTGAGAATACAGAGAAGACAGTACTCCCTGATATGGTAAAAAGTTAAAAGGATTTCACAACTTTGCATCAACACAGAATCCTAGAAAATCTGTTATACTTGGCCAAATTCGATCCTTGGTTGTGTAGACAGGGAGTTAATGAACTTGTAGCTATGCATTGAACCACCTTTTCCTTGGTAAATAACATTCAAATCTTCATCTATCCTTCTTCTCTTCAGGTGATGGTAGAGTTGAGTGTTAATACCACCTCCGACAGAGATTTAGCTTTGCTGCAGCAGCTGACCCAGGCTGTTCTGCATACGGTGGAGGCCGGCAGCCCGAACCTCCTCACCTCCACTGACGTCCTCTACCTCACCCAGATGATTGAGAAGGACCTGACTGCACTGTCTAGCAGTCACCCTGCCGGAGCTGACGCAGCAGAAGTCATGGTGTCCATTGCTACCAACTACGTAAAGATGGCGAGTTTGATGCTGGAGCCACACATGGCTTCACAGTGGATGGGCCTGACGGAGGATGGGGTGAGGGGGTGATATGTGGTTGTCTGTTTTTGCTAGAATTGTATTGTGGCCAAGCAAACATTGGAAACCCTTTTTAATCAGTCAGGAAAAAAGATGTTTCTGGGTTGTATTCAAGAACCCTATTTGTAACTCAGATTCAACCCAACAGTCACTTTTACCTTAGCAAGATCTCTCCCTGTGTTTCTATTGCATCCTTTTCCCCCCTGAAGGGATAAGGTCAAACATTTTTCTCAACTTTCCTAACCCTGCAAAGTCGCCCTTTGTCCTCAGTCAATCTCAATCTTTGTTGTTGGGTCTGTTTATCTCGCACAGGTCAGCGTGGGGCCGTTCACTGTTGTCCAGAGCATCGACAGTCTCACTGAAACTCTTGCAGACATGCTCTCTGCTGAGAGAAGGGGCTTCACTCTTTCTACCAAGAACATAGGTAATAAAAACATCTTAGCACACATCAAATATAATATTTATTATCTGTCAGTGCTTAGTTTAAATAGCAGGCACAGTTTCATTAGTGATGTAAGTTGATGGAGAAACTTCACAGTGCAACATTTTATTCACAGCAGCTGTTTGTGACACATTTCACTTGAAAGCATCTTGTGATTTGGAGATTGCAACAGTCATTGTCAGAATTGTTTATGCTAATCTGATGTTTTGTTGTTTTGCACTCTATCTCCTTGTTTTTTTTTCCAGTGGTTACATGTTCAGAGTTCAGGGAATCATTTTTAGTATACTGATAAGTCTACCATGTATAATGTTATTGACCCAAACCCTTGGTAGCTTTTGGCATCGTAACACAGATAAATAAAGAATTTCTTCTCATCGTTAACCTGCCTACCTTATTGTTAACCTGCCTCTATTACCTGGGTGTTCTCTGGTGTCTTTGCGTCCAGATGTGTACATGAAGTGGCAGAAGTTAACTGAAGAAAGCTGTAGTCAAGTCTTCAAGCCGTCTGCGATCGGCTCTCACACCGCCAGCAGCAGCGGTCAGGATGAGTTGCTCATCCCTGACACTGAGCTCCAGAGGATACACACACTGGGTAGGAAACACGCACACACTTGAAAAGGCACTTGTCATAGAGGCTAACCCATGCACTCAAATTTGAAGATGTAAAAATGCTACCTACACACATATGATATGATTTGGAACATTACTGCATGCCCACGTGAACTTCTTCTGATAAGAGAAATCTTGTGCCAAATAATCACAAACTCACTTCAGGAACATTGTATGTTTTAAATAAAATAGGAAAAAATAAAATGTACAAGGGGTGGGAGACATTCACCAGAAAACCCTCAACAAAACATGAATGCCATGAGAGCTATGGCGCTTATACTATAGTGCAGTACACCACTTTCTCACGTTCCGATAAGTTCCAGGCCAGATGAAATTGCAGAGTGAGAGCGTCATTGTAATACAATAATACATACATACATACATACACATAATACAGTACATCTGAACTTCCACTCCGCGTCCTCTGCCTTCCCCACACCTGCTGACTCCCTGCGCACAGAGCAATAGGAGAGGGAGAGACCCCATGCTGTTGGCAGAAGACAGTGCGCCGACGCCTGTCCCATGCGCGTGCTCGTCCAGATGCTCGCCACATTGTTTTTACGTTCCATGGCTTAGGTGCTGCACAAAAACGCATTTAATTAGTACAAATCATCTACAAAAGAAACTCAGGAAGACTCTGTTTGCTCACATTTAAATAATATTTGATTGGACAAATTAAAATATTAACTAAATCAGCTGATTCTCTCAATTTTGCTAATATCAGTACAATTTATGATAAGAGTTTTGCTATGGATGTTCGTCCAGATGCCTCCAGAATATGACACTTTAGTTGGGACTTTATAATCTAATCAAAGTCTAAATTAATTGACAGACATTTTGAAAACAGGGCTTTGAGCAGATGGGTAAATACATCTTCTTGTAACCAAACAATGTGTTTACTTTAAGTACCCTTCAGATGCTAATATGTGAAAGAGGCATTTGACGTGTGACTCTGCAAAACTGAAGTGATGCTCAGGAGTATCACTTTAGCATAAAATTAATTTACCCTGCTCCTCTTCTCCTCTCTCTCTCTAATCAGGATACGAGGAAGCGATGTTTATTCATACCCACTACAGCCATCTGAGTGAGATTGTGTCTGGAGCACAGGAGAGTCCACTCAGTCACCAAGAGGACGCAAAAAGGTTGGCTGTAGTTTGACTCGTCTTCTCTTATGTTACTTTAAATGTTGCTGACTAGTCTCTAAAAAGAGGTTAACCAAATACAAAAACGTAAATCAAAATGTCTGCTCTGGTTTCAGCCAAATAAGGTGCAACTGCACTTAAAAGAGTAGGGATCAGTGCATACCAGTAGTTTGGACTGAAGTTTGTATATGACCTTTAAATTATAAGTAGTAACCTTTGTCTGCCTTCCCAGAAGTCTCCCAGGTCAGCTGGCGTCTGCTGTCCTATCAGCCACCGTCCGTGATGCTTCCAAGGCCCGAACTGTCCCTGTGGCTGTCAAGTACACCCTTTCCTCATCACAAGTGGTATCGTCCTTTGTTCAGGGGGTTGTCTTATAGTATGATTATTAAGCCCAATATACACTCACCGGCCACTTTATTAGGTACACCTTGCTAGTACTGGGTTGGACCTCTCATTGCCTTCAGAACTGCCTTAATTCTTCATGGCACAGATTCAACAAGGTGCTGGAAACATTCCTCAGAGATTTTGGTCCATATTGACATGATAGAATCACACAGTTGCTACAGATTTGTCAGCTGCACATCCATGATGTGAATCTCCCGTTCCATCACATCCCAAAGGTGCTCTACTGGATTGAGATCTGGTGACTGTGGAGGCCACTGGAGTACAGTGAACTCATTGCCATGTTCAAGAAACCAGTTTGAGATGATTTGATCTTTGTGACATGGTGCGTTATCCTGCTGGAAGTAGCCATCAGAAGATGGGTACACTGTGGTCATTAAGGGATGGACACGGTCAGCAGCAATACTCAGGTAGGCTGTGGTGTTTAAACCATGCTCAGTTGGTGCTAAGGAGCCCAAAGTGTGCCAAGAAAATATCCCCCACACCATTACACCACCACCACCAGCCTGAACCGTTGATACAAGGCAGGATGGATCCATGCTTTCATGTTGTTTACGCCAAATTCTGACCCTACCATCTGAATGTCGCAGCAGAAATCCAGATTCATCAGACGAGGCAATGTTTTTCAAATCTTCTGTTGTCCAGTTTTGGTGAGCCTGTGTGAATTGTAGCTTCAGTTTCCTGTTGTTAGCTGACAGGAGTGGCACCTGGTGTGGTCTTCTGCTGCTGTAGCCCATCTGCTTCAAGGTTCAGCGTGTTGTTGGTTCAGAGCTGGTCCTGGCACCAACAGCCATGCCATGTTCAAAGTCACTTAAATCATCTTTCTTCCCCATTCTGATGCTCAGGTTGAACTTCAGCAGGTTGTCCTGACTATGTCTACATGCCTAAAGTTTAACAGGTGTACCTAATAAAGTGACCAGTGAGTGTGTAAATCATGTATATATTTGGACATCATGACAAGTCATTTAGTATATAAGATTTAAGGATGCTAATTTGGGTCTGCAGCATTCAACAACAAAGAGCAACACGCAGTTCTGACTTGAAACTGAAATTTATGCTGATGACAAACATCTTGTAAAAACCAATCACTCTTTGGGGAATAGCAGTTGAATTATAGTTAACTTGTTGCCCTTTGATAAACTCACCAAATTTAATATGTCACTTCACAAGAATTTCCATCTCCCTGCTAGCAGCACATGGTTTTTATCCATGTTGCTCTTGGCTGGTTAGAATTCAGAGTCATATATTAAAAGAGACAGAGAGAGAAAACAAGTGCAAACATGTGTTTCTGTTTCTAGGTGGAGTATTCACAGCGAGTTACTCCTGTTTGCGCTTTTTGGAATTTCAGCTTGATGTAAGTTTGACATCAACAACCCTGATGAGTGTGGATGTTGTAGCAATAGAGAATGAAGCTGTTGGGTCAATGATGAAGAGTTGATCTCTTCTTGTGTACTGTTAATTTTAAGGACATATTTTAGTCTTTTAATGCTGGATATATAACAATCAGATATAATAGATGTACACGTGATGTTTCCAGAAGTAGATATCCTAACACAGATGGCTAGATCAGAAATCCTTTATTTGATTATTAATGTTTATACTACATGTCTCTGCTCTCTGAAACTAATTAATGAGAGTGTTTTGTGTGTGTCTGTGCTTGTGTATCGTTCTGTATAGGCATAATCATACTAATAGCTGGTCCAGTGATGGTTGCAGAGTGACCTTTGCTGGCTCTGGTGTTACTTCCTGTCTGTGCAACCACACCACCAACTTTGCAGTGCTGATGAATTACCTGGAGTCGAAGGTAATCATGAAATGTTTTGTGATGCAGTAAGATAAAAACAGGTCGTATGATGGAAAATGTTAACTGTAACTTCTGTGGTTAAAGTTGTGGGTGTTGTTGGGAAATTTTAAAACGTACTTCATTTTGATAATATGTGATAGTTTTTTTCCGTCTTGTGAAAGAAATGATTTACATCAGAGTCCTAATGTTGTTGATGTAAAATCTAAATCCAGGGCCCGTATTCAGAGAAGAAGAAGAGTCCTAGTGACAAAACTAGAAAATTAGAATTTTCCCTTTAAAGTTAGGACTACATTCTTGGAAAGATAAAAGTAATTCACAAAGTCTCTTAGCTTTTAAGAGAGCCCCTAAGCTGAAACACTGTTAGGAGTAGGGAGGAGGACTTTTAAGAGGCTTTAAGGTCCAGTGTGTAGGATTTAGTAGCATCTAGCAGTAAGGTTGTAGATGAAACTGAAACTTCTCTTGTGTGTCAAGCATGTAGGAGACCTATGGTTGCTGTTGCGAAAACGTGAATGTCCCTTTCTAGAGCCAGTGTTTGGTTTGTCCGTTCTGGGCTACTGTAGAAACATGGCTGTGAAAACACGTTTCTTATTTTGAGATGATAATACGCTACAGAAAATGTGCTTTTTGTATTGTATTCCATTTCTGCCAATATATCCCTCTAAATCCTACACACTGGACCTTTAAGAATTTGTTAAACAAAGAAGAAAATGGTTGAAAAAAAGAAATAGAAGAAATATTCTCCGAACACTGAATGACAGTGAGTTAATGAAATGTTTAATGTTTGTGGTTGATCTCATTAGAGATGCACTAACATCTCCCACCCAACGTAAAAACAGTATAATGCCAGAAATAAAGTGATCACAACACTAAGATAATTGGCAACTGGAAAATGCAACAGTGCAGCAGTGATGACTTGAGTCTGTCTCAACCTTCTATCAGCAGAGTGATCACACTAACAATGACAGCACTTTCACAGTCAGCAGTTCATTTCATTTCCACTGTGTGTCCACACACAGGCTCACAAAAGTGCATGTGTGTAATAAGCACTCTCAGAGAGCTCCTAACTTAGCCTTAACATTTTTAGCAAGGAGTCCTAGCTCAGGAGTGATTTAGGAAAGTTCTCAGAGCAAATCTGAGCAAGGAAGGGACAGAAACCTTTACCTTAGTCAGGAGGTGTGGTTGACCCTGTTGCTAGGTGTGATGCATTCTTTTCATAGGTGTGATTGGTTGTCAGTTGTCACAGACACACCCTTTTGTGTGCGGACAACCAGTAGAAATGAAATGAACTGCTGACTGTGAAAGTGTTCTGATTGTTGGCGTGGTCACTCTGCTGATGGAAGGTTTGGACAGATCAAAGTCATCGATGCATTTTTCCAGTTTGTCAAATATCTTAGTCTTGTGATTATTTTATTTCTGGCATCATAGTGTTATTGCGTTGGGTGGGAAATGTGTGCGTATCCCTAATGAGGTCAACCACACATATTATCCCTGCACGATCTAATCTGTAGCATTTCATTTACTTATTGTCATCCTATGTTTGTCTCTCTGCCTTTTTCTCCTCTACATAAGAAATGCTTAAGCCTCTTAAAAGGCCTCCTCTGTACTCCTAACAATTTAAGGTCTAAGATGCTTTGTGAGTAACTTTCATCTTTACCAGGACCTAGTCTAAGTAAAAATCAAAATTCTAAGAATTTTCTTTGTCACTAGGAGCAACTCTTAACACTAGGACGCTTTGTGAATATGGCCCTGGGTCGTCATCTTTGACCTCTGAAATTGTGGATAGGATTTGTAGTACACTTTAGTAACCAGCAGGTGTCACTCCCAGTGTGCCTATCATCTTAAAAATGCACTGGTAGAACTGTTCTTTAAAAAAGTACATAAAATGTAGTACAATAAACAAGAAACAAAATCATCAGCAGCACTTTGACAATTTAAAATTGTACATTTTTGGCATTTAGCCACCACACACATTAAGAGATGAGTTTGAAATTTAATTTCTTTGAGAGAGCATCAGATGGATCAAACCTGTGATCATTTGACAGCATTCTCCTCTCTCCTCTCTCTCCCTCACCACTACCTTTCCCTCCTGTCCCAGTGGAGTCCTGAGGAAGAGCTTATTTTGACCAAGCTGACGTTCATCGGCTCTGGCGCGTCTCTGTGTGCACTGGTGGTGACCTTGATGCTGTTCACTGTGCTGGAGTGAGTAGCTGATTTTCCTGTCCTGCTTACTTACGACGCCAACGTATCTGCCTGGTTTCTGCCTGGTTGAGCCTCTGCACACAACTCGGCATCTGTCAGTGCCTTTTGTGTTAGTAATAATTAGTAATAATAACAATATAAACCTTAAAACAACATTTTGGTGTACTCAGTTTAGGAATGCTGACATGATCAAAGTCACCATTCCACTTTTGACTTTCACATCTCCTCATTGGCTTTGATGTGACACTGTCTCCCATAATCTAAAAAGAAAGAGCTAACTTATCGGCACTGCACTGCTCGCGCTCTGTTCCTAAGGCTGCTGTGAGTATTGACTCTGGCTAATCCAGTAATTACTGCGCTCTACATGTGAGTCCACTGTGAAGGTTTATGGCGGCATTCCGCAGCCGTTAATTAACATTAGGGTCACTGAGGGATCACAATCAGTCGGAGAGGAGCTGCCCCGACAATTTATGACTGTCCTGAAATCAGAGTGCAGCCATGCATTTCACACACTGGCTGGTGTGTATGATGTACATACATTTGTGTGCTTAAATACACACACACAACACACACACACACAAAGTAGAGGTACACATGTCTGTAGATGGATGGGTGATCACACCATGAAATTATGGTGGTCACGAGCAGTGATGCAGATATGAAATGAGTTTAAATAGGCTGAATCCATCAGGAGGTAATGAGAAGCTCTTCAGTTCATTTAGCTCTCTAAACCAGGTTTGGCTGTCGATTTCATTTGTTACCTGAAATGGAAATATTCAGCCTATTTAAGACGGTAAATGTGTTTGTAGGAGATGGTGTGATGTAAGTTTGTCTGGTACATGAACCAAATATACACTGCCGTCCAGCATAGTATTGATCAAATATCCAGAAAAAAAAACATACTGGAAAACATATTGAAACAGTGGTAGTAAGTTAAAAGATTGAGTGTGACATGTTACAGTCTCTTAGATACAGCTCACGTTCACTGCAACAGTACAAAGAAAAGTATAAATGTAAAACACAGATCTGGAATGATTCAGCCACACAGATCAGATTCCAATCATTTTACAGCCTTGACTATTAAATGTTTAGTCACTGTAGTGAAGGAAATATTGATTGATCAGTCCGTTCATGAGTCAAACACTTGTACAGAATTTTAACTTGACTATTTTTGGATGGATTGTTGTAAAATTTGATACTGACAGTCATTGTCACAAGAGGATGGACCTTATCGGGTTCTGTGATCCCCTCGCTTTTTTAGGGCTAGCAGCCACTTGCACTACAAGATGAACACTTGACTCAGTTTATAACAGGATAATTCTGAAAATAAAGACGCAATTAATGTCAACATTAGCTTTGCTTTGAGAATAATGGATAATAATATGCAAATATTATTCTAAATGTTACATTTAAAATCTATGTTGAAATACTAAAAGTAGGCCTGCTGACATGCTAACACTAAAGCTGGGCTCAGACTGAAGGAAATTTGGGCCACTCTATCTTTGAGTATGGTATTTTGGCCTTCTTCATCTTGTTTTTTTGGAGCCAGAAATGACCATATTTGGACGAGAGGGTAGAGCTGTTTAGGAGCGAAGGGTGGATCTGACTAACACTGCAGTGACACCTCGCAGATAGCCTGCCCTTATATATCCGTAACTGTGGGCCTTAATAAAATGTAAACAGATAAGTTATTTTTATTATACTACTACTACTACTAATAATAATAAAATTCACCTCCTGCACAATTGTCATGAATGTTGAAATTAAGCTATAGAGACCAAAACCGTTTTTTGTAGCAGGCTGTGAACATGTTTATTTCTGCTGTAAAGTTGGGCATTTTGACACTGGTGTCAATGGGGATTTACTCTCTTTTGGAGCCAGCCTCAAGTGGTCATGCGATGAACTGCAGTTTTTGGCACTTCAACATTGGCTGAGGTTGCCGTTTGGATGTAATCCTACTTCAACGTCGGTTATGATTTTTAAACTCCTGTAGTCTGAGCCTGGCTTAACACTCAGCTCAAGGCTTAGCTGAGGATAAACACAGCTCAGATAAACTGTGTGTAAAATCTCCTAAATGGCTACTATATACAGGATAAGCCCCTTTTATTAGAAAAGAAATCTTTGCCTTTCTTTTCCTAACATTTATTCATGTGTTAAATTTTGTTTTCTGGTTTCCAGTCTCAGTTGGCCACTTGCATAAGTTACCAAAACTATCTACTATGCTTTAATGTGCCATTTATTTCCTTACATATTTGTCAGCACTGTGTTGTAATGCTGTCACTTCTGTCAAAAAACTTAAAGTAACCCTGTTTCTGTCCACAGTATCCCCAAATCCGACCGGACGTCCATCCATAAGAACCTGTTCATTGCTCTGATCTGTGCCCAGGTGATTCTGCTCTGCAGTGGCTCAGCTATTCACAACAAGGTACAGGCATCTGATGTTACTTACCAATACATAGGACTTAATGTTGTCATACCAAGAGGCAGACTGGGAACAAAGGAAGGTGGAAGGAAGGAATAGAGTATGTTGGATTCTGTCAAACTTTGTAAGAAAAACAGATGATCAATGGAATGTTAAAAATTTGAGCGACAAAAGATTCCTATAATGCAAGGAAGCAACTTTTTATTTAACATCAGCCATTAGAAAGATTTTAACAATAATATTAGGAATATAAATAAAGATTGGCATGACATGTACAGTGCAAGCTTTGGTTGAAAAGTGTCCACCTTCCTGTACATTTAAACCCTAACCCACAGCACTGTGTTTAATAGCTATCGTAATGAGACTTGATATCCAAATCCATACTGGGGATCCCGTTAAACGAATACATTGGCACTGGATGTTACATAAGTGGCCACTAATGTCGTATCCATCACATGGTTCCATTTCTCAGTAGTCACCAAATAGCCTGTAGTTGGTTTGACCCCTGGTCCTTTGACCCCAGGTCATGTCAGGGTGGGCTTTACCCCTGGGAGCAGGTGGCCGCTAGTAGGAAATCCATCAAGTGGTTTCATATGTATATATAGGCTGACTGACCATCAGGAAGGTGATTTTTCAGATTTTAACAAGGTTTTTAGCACACTGTTTGAGCCACTTCAGTGCTGTTTACAACAAATCAGTCTGGAGGGCTTGCTAAGGATGCTTCAGTAGGATAGGATTTAATGGGATTATTGTTGTTGCACGACATATGATTTGGTAACTACACCAATGGAATCTGCCATATTTTAGATGTTGTCTAGTTTTAACACACATCAGACCAGCTCTCTTTGTTCTGCTTTTTTCTTATTCTTTTCTACAGTTGTTTGAGGAATTGATTTTTAAATCCTCATCACAATTTCTCCAGTTTTCCCAAAGCGACTGACAATAATTGCCTTCAACCATGGGGTGCAACCCCAAAATGCATGAATCAAGCAAATAAGTCAACTTCATCAAATATGCTGAATCACTTCAAGTGCCACAATAAGAGATAGAGAAGGATTTTTTTTTTAATTATTATTTTTATTTTATGTGCCGTGTCTAAACAGATGAGTTTTTAGTCTGCGACGAAAAATGTGTAGAGCTTCTGCTGTACTGCAATGAGGAGTTCGTTCCAGTACCGTGGAGCCAGGACAGCAGTCAGGACTTAGTAGAATGGTAGCTGGGTCTCCTCTGTGTTGAGGGAGTTGTAGGCTGATTGGCAGTAGCAGAGCATAGTAGACGGGTTGGGTTTAGAATTTGACCACGCTCTGGATTTTGGATGAGCCTTAGGCGTTCTTATTACAATAGGCCAGTCCAGTGTCTTGATTTGGATTCAAGCAGCCACCAGACAGGAGCCAGGGCAGGGTGCGGAACGAAGTAGTGTGGGAAAACTTAGGTAGGTTAAAGACAGGTTGGGTCGCTGCTTTCTGTATGAGCTGCAGAGGTTGGATGGCACATGCAGGCACACCAGCTAGGAGGTAGATGCAGTCATCTAGATGTGAGATGTCAAAGGCCTGGACCAGAACCTTCACTGCCTCCTGGGTGAGGAATGGAGGTACTCTTCTAATTTTGCGACAAATGAAACTGCTGGAGCAGGTTGTTGCGGAATTGTTGGCAGCGAAGGACAGCTGGTCATCCAGACTCCTTGCAGAATCTGGGTGTGACACTCGATAAATTAGGATAAACACAATATATTTCCAACACAATCCTCAGCTTATCCACACTGTAAAATCTGTTACATCATGATTTCACAAAAATATGCATCAACAAACAGTAATTTGTGTGTTTGTGATATTAGTGACCACTTGCCACCTCATTCATCATCTATGGTCATGAGCTGCTGCTGAACAATCCATCAACAACATGGGGTTATTTAACCTTTGACATTATGTGTTTTTGTGCTTCAGGACAGAAGCCACTCCTGTCTGTTGTTAGCAATAGAGAAGTAAAATGCTTCACATAATGTCCTCTATAAATTCTTCCTCTAGTTGTGATATGGGAATTGAAGTTATACTTTGTACTGTTGAGGCATGCTCATCTGAATGCCTGAAATATTAAATATAACTTCTTTTTGTCTGCGTGTCTGTGTTGGTGTATTTGTAGGTGGCGTGCACACTTGTGGCCGCACTGCTCCACCTCTTCTTCATGGCAGCATTTAGCTGGATGCTGGTGGAGGGTCTGCTGCTCTGGAGCAAGGTGGTCGCAGTCAACCTGAGCGAGGATCGTCACATGAAGTATTACTATCTCATCGGCTGGGGTAACAGAATCCCTCTCTACACACATCTGCAGTGAATGTTCAGGACATTGTAATCTAATAAAGGATTTGATAAAATTTTGAAAGTAAAACCAAGTTTGCGAAGTGTCGGAAGTATACGGTAGATTTTTGCCTGGTGTTTGTGAACATTTGCATCACAAAGGTCTCTGAATGTGGCTCCATTCCCCCCTCCTGTCCCCTCCCTTTGCTCTTCCTGATTATCCATCTCTTGGTACTTTTATTCTTCCCCTTTATTCTCCTCCTCCTCTGTTTTTCTTTTTATTCCCCTCCCTCACTAACTCCAGGTCTGCCGGTGCTGATAGTCACCATCACGCTGGCATCAGCCTCGGGCAAATACTCAGCCGACGGCTACTGTTGGCTCAGCGTTCAGAATGGCATCATCTGGGGCTTTGCTGGGCCTGTCATCTTCATCATCATGGTCAGAGAATTTGATCCTAATCATGTAGTTTATTCAGGCTGAAATGGTTGAAATACAAGATGCACTCAGCTGTTGAGTACTAATTATTTCCTGTTGTGGTCCACATTATGTTGCACTGTGGAAGCTAATGTTACTAGTAATACAGGCAGATGTTGCAGAGCATTTTTAAGCAGCAGTTGTTTGGTTTGTGTGTCTATTTCTTTACTCTTTCGTTTTCTTTACCACAATCTCTGACCTACAGATATGCCAACATCTTTTTATTTTCTTTATGCTCTCATTTCAACCACCTCTTCTTCTCATTTCTGTGTCCTTTTGTGTTCCTTTCAGGTCAATATCATGGTTCTGACCAGGGTGGTGGTCATCACCATCTCCACAGCCAAGAGACGGTCCATCATGTTGGCCATGGGCACCAGTCCTGTGGATCAAGCCTATGAGCAAATCAGGTAAAAAACCACAAGGAGGCGCAATTTGTCCTCTCTCTTTTTTTTTTTCTTCAGATTATTCACCCGGGCCACAGGCCTTGGAGCAGACAAGTGTAGTCACTGGTCGTCAAATAAAAATCAGCTGGAGGGTTTTATATTGGATTTTGTCATTTTAAAACAGCGAGCCTCATTCATCAAACCGTATAGGAATACATTTTGAATGGATTGCATTAGTGCTGCTCATGGAAACAGCTTCAAGCCTCCACCATTTGAAGTGTTTTTTAAAAAAATCTCAGGTCTTATATTTTTGGTATCTTTCAGTGATGACAAGATACAAAAAATATTCTGGTACAGGTTTTCTGTTCTGATTTGTTTTGCCAGTGTCGGCTATTTATTTATTATTTTTTTTTCAATCTAAAAGGTCCTATTGACCTGCCATCTTCATTTAACACAGTATTATTTCTGCTCTAAACACTACATTGCATTAAAACCATTTGTCGGAGGGTCTTATCCTTGTACCAGATTGTTTCTGAGGACAAGGACAATAGCAATTCTAGTGGTGTTGTTAATATTATTATGAAAATTGTGATTTTTTTTTTTTGTTGGGGGGCCTGAAGACCTGTTATGTTATTATATAATATCAGTAAAAAATCATCTCTCAGCAGCTGCAGTCTAAAATTAGCAGCACTTTTACTGTCCTTCAGGAAAATCATGTTGATCAAACCCTAATTCAGATATTAATATTCTGAAATGATCTCTAAATATTTGGATGGAAGCTGGTATTATCCCTGCTAACGGTGGGGTGCAGTGTATACATTTTTATTGCTAATTTTATCCATATTTTTTAATGATCTAGTATTTGTTGTTGTCTAGGGTTGAATGATAATGAAGCATACAACAATATGTGGTGAATTAAAATTTTAAGAAGAGATTTATGTTATCTGTAGCTCTGTATGCTCCGTATAAATCCACACAATACACTTATTTGCATGTTTTATTTCTTGTATGTCTGTCTGCTGAATTATTTAGGACTGTGATGTAATTCAGTCAGCCCTAATAACTGCATGTTATTTATGAGATACACTTTTGTGGCTACAGGACGACAGCGTTCATGCAAAAAAGATATCTTGTTAAGCTACATCACCGCTGTTGTCCTCTGCTTCCTTTTTTTTGGCGCTGGTGTTTGCTCATCAGAGTGAAACTATGCTGTGTGCGATCCAGCAGATTTCACCCCAGCAGGCTTGTATATGATCCTATCAGTGAAAATCATATTAAAGTGTGTATGTTTTTTCACTACCTCAGCCCACCGGGGCTCACAGTAGGTGCTTTATGAAGGTTCTCAAAGCAGGCCTTGAACCATTTGGCACCCCTGGGTGGCAGCCGTCTCGGAAACTCAAACACATTCCTATGCCGCTCGCCGCCCGCCGTGTCACATACACACACACACATACACATATGAACACACACACAGCTGGTGCGGTTTGGCGGTCACCTGAGCGGGAAGATAATTCCACTCTAAACAGAATTAAGGCGGATTTAAGGTGGGAAGTTGTCACCCCGTGAGCCTTTCCAGCCGCACAGTGTTGTATATGGAACAACCGGCCTGCCAAAGCCGCTTGTATTTGTCCAAAAAGAGCTGAAAAGTTCAGAAACCCCGAACTGAGCTCAGGAGGAAGTGCAATTTTTTAACTAATACTTAAATTAACATTATCTGGTGTGGTATGGGTTCAGCTCAGTCAGCCAGTCGACCAATTCAGAGTCTTTATGATGTGTGTGTATGCTTGATAATTTCATGCCTGTGTGTTTGCCAATATGCATGTGTATACTTACATTCTTGTGCTGTGATTTGTGTCTCTGTGTGTGTGCATACACGTGTGGGTGAACACAGGGCTGCAGTGAAGGCAGTGTTGGTGCTGCTGCCCATCCTTGGATTGACGTGGCTGTGTGGTGTCTTGGTGCCTTTCTCCATTGTCATGGCCTACATCTTCATCCTCCTCAACTCTCTGCAGGTACACACACACACACACACACACACACACACACACACACACACACAAATGTTGCCGTCACTGAAAGAAAAATTACATTACATGTTAAATTTATTGAGGAAGTTCTGTGCTTTGGTTTTAGCATCGTTTTAGCTTTTCATATGAAAGATTGGCCGTACAAGGTCTTTACCTGACCACGGAGATAATAAACAAATAATTTAAGGGCATAATCTGTGGTGCAAATGTAATACAAGGACTAACAACAGGGTAAGAAGAAAAAAAGAAGTAAACAGACATATTCGTCTGCTTTGTATTGTGAAAAATGACTGACTGGGCTTTAGAAATACCTGAATCCAAGCATGCATCACTCTCTCCCAGATGTAACACAACTGGTGACAGAAATACAACTTGAATTTACGATGTAAACATTCTTGATAACAGCCATCCAGAAATAAAGCACAACAAATGTAAGACTAAATAATGCCGCGGCTAAAACTTGCGAACAACTTTAAATAAACTTCAACAGTTTATAGACCTTAAACTGTTTTTTTTCTTCTTCAATGAGAAACAGAAAGGTTTTCCATTATACATTGTAATTCTTCCCTTCTCGCGTGGTAAGGGTACACAGACTGTCAAGGTTTTTATTTGTCAGTGACAAGGCTGAGGCAGAAAGGGGAAAGAGCCTTGGTCTGGCTTGTGTTAAGCAGGTGCTTCATTTTAACAAGGGAAGTTGATTTGTATTGTTTGATAATTCCTGCTTTATGCATTCAGAGGTCAGCGTTATTGTTGTTGTTTGTGACTTATCAGCGTTGATTTTCTGCTTTTAGCGCTGAAAGTCAAGGGGTGGCTCTGTCACAAATCTTGAGACAGGAATACTTTTGTTATAGGCGCTGTATGAACATACATATCAGACTTGAATTCTGCTGGGGGCATCACAGCTCCATTTGAGATGGTCACAACTTGAAAAACTGGTTTTCACATGGAAAATACCTTTGTAGCCTATTTTCCTACTGCACTGCAGTGATGAAGGAGAATGTGAGGATGAAATCATCTAAGTTTCTGACTGCAGCAGGCGGCCCCACATTACCCAGCTTCCCCAGCGTGTCCAGATCCGCCGCTGCGATTTGTGGTCGTCTTTTAATCAGCTGTATCTTTAATTGAGCTGTATATTTAACGAGAAAATCAATAGAGGTTTTAGCTGCCGTCTGATCATTAAGCAAGGCCCCTCGGTTGCCATAAATAGTTTCTTTTTCCCCCTCATATCTAATTATATTTTTTTCCATGTCGACAGTAATTAATACTGAAGGTTTTTCTGGGCTTTTATTATACGACTTCACTGCTTCATGTGTTAACCCGTCGTATGGATTTCTACTCTGTTCCTTGCATCTATCTGTCTGTCTGTCTCTGTTTGTTCAGCTGCCAATTGCTTTGACTCTCTTGGTTTAATTGTAACAGGGCAAAATATCTATGTTAATTAGTCATGATCTTCTCCTGTGGTATTAGTCAGATCACTGTGATGGCACTTGCAACTGTGGCCTCCTTCTAAGACCTGGTCTTCATCTCTTCTCAGCAAAACATTAACTACAAAATTTAAGAAAATACCTTGCTTTGTGCTGCCTCTTTGCATTGCTTATTCCATCCTTTGGTCGCGCATGCAGCACAGAGCAAGAAAACTCCAATAAATGCCTAAAAATAAATAAATAAATAAATAAATAATTCAGTATCGCAGATCATTTAACGTGTGTTTGATGTGTGTATTGAGTTGGTTTCTGGGTAGCTGTAGGGGGCCCTTTAATAATCAGCTGCTCTGGCATAATAGAGCTACATAGAGCATCATTAATAAGCTTCAACAGGTCAGGACACAAAAGAACCCTTACCAGGCACCAAGCTGCTCCAATGACACACTCTCTTGACCCCACTGCTTTTTGCTCTGCATGGCAGGGACAGTCCTCAAGACCCACAAAAAATATCAGACACCATGTCATATAGAAGGAAACATTTATAAATGCTCAAACATGTGTGCTGATCATGTTTGCTTTTTAATCTTTTGATAGAGGTTGAACTGAAAACTTAAAAGCCTCGAGTTTTGCACTTTGTCTGTCTCCATCTTCTTCTTCAGAAATGACCTATTTGGACAAGAGGGTTGAGCTGTGGAGGAGCAAGCGTTGGGATTTGACTAGATCCACATTGCTAGGCCTCTATCCTGCTTGACAGGTTGACGTGGTAGCAAACTTGTCACTTGCAAGGTGGCCACGTTCTAAAGTATACCCTGCTTTATCGTCTGTTTTATTCTAAATTAGATCTGAATGTATGAAAAGAACATCATGCTGTATTGAAGAAGACCTGAAACTAAAGATTGAGACCATAAACCTATTAGTAAAATGTTAACTGAGGTAATGATCAAGTGCAGGGGCGGGCTGGGGTTGAAATTCAGCCCGGGAGCTTGATTTGGAGAGGCCTTTTTTCCGATCGCACGACGGACGCAAGTGGAACCGTAATTTTAACACGAATACTTTATTTGCAGTATAAAAACAATCTAATGATATTAAACACAACACACACAGATTAGTCAGTCAGTAGAGTGTATTGAATATAATATAATTCTATGCAAAGACCTAATGCCAACCTGGTCCTGCACACTGCACCTTTACCTGGCACTGTTTTTTTGGTGGTTCCTGCTCCACTTTCCTCCTTCTCCTCCTCCTCTTCCTTGTCCTTCTCCTCCTCGTCTTCCTCCTTCTCCTCCACCTCCTCTTCCATCTCCTCCTCCTCCTTCTCCTGTCCCCCCACATCTGTCTCTTCCTCCTCACTCCTATGACTGGCATTATCCTGTCCCTCTGCATCAACTCCACAGCTGACACTGGCCTTGTCAGTTAATAATAATGCAACAATGATAAAAGTTATAGCACTTTTGCAAAGAATTCACAGTGTTAGAACACAAATACAATATAAAGATCAACATAACAAAAGCGCCACACACACACACACACACACGCACACACACACACGCGTGCGCACACACACACACTCACACACAATGTAAATGAATTGCTCACTTTAATGTATTTTTCTTGAGCTGGTAAAAATGGAGCGTTTCAAACTGGACAACATAAACATTCTTAATTTGGGTCCCTTTGTATTTCCTGTTTGAATGTATGTTAATGTAGAAGCTGACAGGAAGTAAACAGGGACCAAAGTTGTTGCCCTAGCAACAGAATAGCAATGAAACAGTCCATATATTAATGTAGAAACAGAACAGGAAAACAGGATGTATAGCCTATATATTCAAATATTATCTTTTTAACTTTGAACACAGACTCTCTCCTGAAATAGGCTATGTTTTCTTTTGCAATAAAGAAATTTGTGCATTTTTCTGGTCAGACAGTATGGATTTTATTTTTAATTGATAAAGCAGATTAATGATTTATGCACGTATGGTGTAACACAAACTAGAGTTGTCAATAGGCCTGAAAATTACAACCCGACCCGACCCAGCCTGCTGGTTTTTAAGCCCAGACCCGACGCAAGAAGGAAGCCCGAGGCCCGACCCGGCCCGAGTCATTTGCATATTTTTTCGGCCCGAACCCGTGGGTCTGGTCAGGTTTGTTGGGCCGGCCCGACCCATCTGGGATGATAGGGCCATGTAGGCAGTGCTTGCTAACCGCTCGTATCCCCCCTTCATATGCAAAATGTTAGATGGACCCAGTCTGATGTTCCACTCTATGCCAGTGCCACCTGTGGCTGCGAGGGCAGGCTGCTGTGGTCAACCGCAGCTGCGTTTTATGGGGTAAAAAAAAAACGTTCCGACCACCAGCCGGTTCGGCCTGGAACAGACTGGCCGTTCGGGAATGCTCCCAAACCTCCCTATGGCCAGCCCGCCCCTGATGAAGTGAGAAGTAGGGTCATTTTCTCATAGTTGTATATAATCAGGCACCTTTTTCGCCCCCCTGCTGGCCATTAGGAAGAATGCAGGTTTGAGGCTCGTCTGTATTAGTTTTACATGTCTGACCCAGAGGCCATGTCCACTTTACAGTATGTAGTCCAGACTGAAATATTTTGACAACCAGCTGGTCAAACTTTTTTATTCGGTGAAAATATCTCAACATTTAGAGTGAAATACCTAGACAAACTATGTGATGGATTGCTTTGAAATTTGGTATAGAGATTCATGCCCTCTCAGGATCCTATTGAATTTGGTGAGCCCCTGACTTTTTTTGTTTTATTGAAATATCTCAGCAACTGTTGGGTTTTGCAGTAATTGCAGTAATATTTGATATAGGTATTCATGGTCCCAGAGGATGATTTGTAAAAAGTGTGATCCCCTAACCTTCCATAGCACCATCATCTGTTCCCATCAGCCTTAGCTGTACTTTTGGGCAAGTGCTTATTAGCAAATGTTAGCACACGTTAAGCTAAGATGGTAAACATTATACCAACTAAAGGTCAACATGCTAGCATTATCATTTTCAGTATGTTAGCATGTTGATTAGCTCAAGGCATCAGTGGTAATGGTAAATGGACCTGCATTTGTATAGCGCCTTTCTAGTCATCCGACCACTCAAAGCACTTTTTACACTACTAGTCACCCATTCACACACACACACACACATTCATACACTGGTGGCCAAGGCTACCATACAAGGTGCCACCTGCTACTCAGTTTTTTGTTTTTTTTCACACACTCACACATGGATGGAATAGTCATCAGGAGCAATTTGGGGTTCAGTATCTTGCTCAAGGATACTTAGACCAGAGGAGCTGGGGATCGAACCACTGATTTTCTGATTGGTGGACGACCCTCTGAGCCACAGCTGCAGTGGTCTTAAAGAGATAGTTGACCCCAAAATCGAAAAATATGTGTTTTTCCTATTATCTGTAGTTCTTTTTGTCAGTCCGGATTGTTTTGGTGTGAATTGTCAAGTGTTGGAGATATCAGCCGTAGAGGTGTCTGCCTTCTCTTGAATATAATGGAACAACATAGATGGCTCTCAAGCAATGTCTCTTTCCAGAAATCAGATGAGGTTACTCAAGATAATCCACAGACCGTGTTGTAAGCAGTTTCATTTAGGAACTTTTTTCTTCTACATCCGCCATCCTGCGCTGGTCTTCCACAATCCACCCCACTGAAGGAAAGAGGAGTTTTAGAGAGATAGCTAACATTACAGCTCAGCCAAAGAGGATGCCATGAATGTTTTAATCTTGCACTGTCACAGCCGCAAGCCAATGCCATCTAGTTCATTATATTCAAGAGAAGGAAGACATCTTCGTGGACGATATCTCATAGTGTTAATGGAACTTTTTTTTACCCCTTTTCCTTAATGATCCATACAATAACCAGACCCCGCGTTACAGCAGACCACTGTTGTCCTGTGGAGCACAGTCTTGCCCTCTCCAATGCCGTTAAATCCCTTTGGGAGGGCGAGCGCAGTTGAACATAGTCCCACCATAATGGCCACTCATAAAGATGATGAAATGTGTGAAACCTTAACAATAATACATGCAAAACCTGAGCCGGTAGGCAGGAGATAGAAATAAAATATAAAAAAATAAAAATGCTCAGGTTTTTTTAGGAAATCGTTTTTTATTTGCAGCTGTTGTATTTTCAATGGGCCCAGCCAAAGCAACATAAAGCTTAAGCGGCAAGCCTTTACTGTTAAATCAATAAAACAGATAATGTTGACAAGCCTTTTTCATTGCACTCCCTCATGCCCTCCCGACTACTCCTCCTCTTTCCCCTCCATCCCGACAACACGGTCTGAAGTGTCTCTGCTGTTGCTGTTATTTCTCTCAATAGAGACCTGGGCGGGCCATTTTGAGCAAATATACTGCGGATCTGGCATAAATGCATGTCTGACCTCAGCGGCCAGGGCCTTTTGTTTTTTACTTGTGTTTCATTAACTGAGGGCAGATGATGCTCAGTTTGTGTGGAAGTAGCACCCAGGACGTATGGATATCTGTTACACTTTATCACGTATGTGCAGAAGTTGTTAAATGTTTGGCTTTGACCAAATAGGAGGACACAAAGCATGTTTGCTTTTGTCTTATCTAGTCTGCTGCTCATTTTTAAAGCACTTAATTTGCATTAGTACTTTGCTAAACTCAATTTTGATTGATGCAGTAACATTAAAAAGTCAGACAACACTGTTTACTAGAAATGAGTCAAATAATTATTTCATTAGCAATGGGTGCGTCTTTGAAATTTGTGGATTTTAAGATAATTCTGAAAAATCACGATACAGTAAAGTCACGTCACGCTTCCTTTCAACCACGATCATCAAAAAAACAAAACTGTATTCACTCCTTTGGTACGGCACGAACGACGTGCACACAGAGTTTTGAGCGGATATGCTGTTCTTCTGAGTCGATTCTAACTTCCTACTCTGAGCCGGTAGTTTTTATGAACATCTTCACCATAAATACAGGCATGCCTCATCTGCTTCCTTATCAAGCTAGAGATAAATAGCATGGCCCGCTGTGTGTGTGTGTGTGTGTGTGTGTGTGTGTGTGTGAGAGAGAGAGAGAGAGAGAGGGAGAGAAGAGGGACGGGGGCTCCTTTGGGTAGCCCATAAATCGCTCCACCCTTCGTCATCCAATCTCTGGGCAATGTCATTCAAAACCCCCTCACTATCCATTACCTGGGTATAATAGGCTCCTGGCCATGCAGTGTCCATCTTATTATTAGCCCATAACTTTAAACTATCAATAACTTTGAGCTGCAGAGGGAGGCGTTGGGGGGGAAAGAGAGAGGAGGAGAGGGAGAAAACAAAGTAGAGAGGTGAAGGAAGTTAGGGAGTCGGAAAGAAAATGTTAGGGTAATGATCGTCCTCCGCAAGTTGTTCAGAGTGCAACTGAGTCCCTGTGGTTTGATTCTGGTAACTTTGCAGGCGAGGGTTTTTTGTTTTGTTTTTTCTCCAGAATGTATCCTTTCATTTCTGTTATGTCCGTTTGCTGCCTGTGGAGGGCAACCCTGTGCCTTGTCATTACAGTGTGGAAATATAGAGAAATCAATGGGAGAATTTATCTGAGCCATTTCATTCATATCGCATTAAGGTCTTTTATATCACAGGAACTGATGACAACAATGTTTTCGCTTTTCTTATGAAATGAACAGACCGGCGAGTGGTAATGAGATTTTACAGGCATTCAGTAAAGCTTTAGACGTGAAATTTATCATTTCACTCAGGGTTAAATCTGACTTTAGAAAAGAAAAAAAACTGCATACGTCTATGGAAAACGCAGTAATTGTATATTAGTTTAGTAATTCAGGATTTCAAAAGAAAATGGTACACGCTGTTGACCTGACATCACTTTCTGATGTCACCAGCTTGAAGTGGTAGCACTATTTTAATGAGGGCGCCATGAAAGAACAGCTCTCTTTCAGGTTTATATAGGTCCTTTTCAGATAAACAAGCAAAATTTGTCAATTAGGGCAATTATTTTACACTCCAAATGAAAATCCATGCTTTTAAAATTTACAAACTGCTTTTCATTTGCGCTGCAGTTTGTTACATACAGCATCGATGCAATCTTTTCACTTCCATGAGGGTATCTGTTGTTTCAAGTTGAAGTGGGGATGCAAATAATGCACACATCAGACCATCCAAAGACATAACTGACTGTAAAAATAGCCTTTTACCAGAGGTATAATTTTATAACAACTTACAGCTTCAAATGAATATTGTTCCCTTTGAAAGAATGCAGAACCCCTTCTTTGATAAACACTCCCACACTTGGCTAGCGGAGCATGACATCAGCGTGTATCCAAGATATAGATATGATCAATACAGTGTTGCTGTCCTTATTGATTTTTGCCATATGGGAGATTTGTTGTGTGAGTAAGCAATGCTTTTACAGCATCAGAAGTGATTGTTTGAGCAGGGGTGATTCTTTTCTTTTTTTTCCAGTCCTGAAGCTCAGTTTTCACAATAAAAAGATTTGTACTCCTGGAGTCAGTGGCTCTGTTACCAGTTTAGCTTAATGCACAAAGCATGACATTTATCACTGCCAGATAGTGAACAGCTAGGGCTGTTGATGAACTGCCAGGAGTTTATCAGCCTTTTATTAAATATTACTAATAATAAGTGTCACCTCTGATATCACTGACCACAGCTGGAACTTCCAAGATTAAATTTGATATTTGTAAATTTAGTTTGTCATTAAATTTCATTGAGATGTTGTTGTTTTTTTATGTGGGGTTGGTCCCCCTGCTTTAAAGAGCTGCCTCAGTAACTTGATGAATTCAGTGGCATCAGACGTGGATGTCGAACTGACAGCAGCTGCAACACAGTACCGCTTATATCAGTATCAGCCACCCACAATCCACAACCGTCTCTACTTCAAAGATGTGCCCCCTTCACGGTGAAAAAGTCTCCACCCAACAGCATGTATGCATTCCACACCTCCCACAGGGCCTCATTCATGAAAATTTGAATATGAACTTATTTTGTACTTACGGGAATAGATCAGTATTTTCTGATTTAAAACTGTTAATATTGTTAAAGCAAATTATACAGATGGCCAGGAAAGCACACACAAACTTGTTATGTGTTTGCAGTGATTTGTAGGCCTTGAAATAACAAATGCAGCATCTGAAAAATATTAAATGTAAAATATTCCAGTTGAGCTTTTTTCCATTTAACATTATGCTTATTCTTTCCTTATATTTCATCAGTGTAATAGAAACTACGGCCCATTAATAAACTTGATATTAGACCACACTCAGACCCATCTCAATTGTGGAGCAATTGTGATGCCCCTGCAGATGTAAAAGAGAGATCATCTGCACGCTGAGTTTTACAAATGTCTAAAACAATAAGGGCTCCGCCAGGCAAGAAAAGAGGGTTATTTTTGTATACACACAAAAATTACAGTTCATTATATTGCCAGTCAGAACAGATTATCAACTCTGTGCATACAAAACTATAAGTGAAAGTACAAGTGTCCTGTGAGACACATTTTCACCATTTTCTCTGATTGATGCCCATAAATTAGATTTTGCATGTGCTTATTTATTGGTAATGATAGATTTAGAATGCCTACATTTGTAAGCTCAGTCTTGATTCCAATAGATTTTCATGTGTGTAAGAGCAAGTCAGTGATCTGCACGGATGCAGGATTTTTTTTATTCCTCTGTAACTCAGTTTTTGCAAACAGGAGTAAAAACAACAAAACACCTGTGAATGAGGCCTGATGATTTTTACGGGGAGCTTTTATTTAGGTATTTAGGCCTTAACAGGTGGTAGGCAAGAGTGAAAACTTTCCTATATACTGTAAGTGGGAGAAAGTGTGCCCTTAATATTACCTTGAGTCAACCTGCAGTTTTGAGGCTCTTGTAAAAGCCGGCGTAAAGCCATCTCCATCCTTGTTGTTGATCGAGAAAACCAAATAAATCACATGTAAGTGGATCCATATTGGGGTCTCTTTTTTGCCTAACACTGTCACTTATTAATCATGTGTGATTTGCTGTTGTTGCTGTCTCGTAGCCGTGCAGCTCGTGCGTCCTAAAAAGCCGGTGCATCAAAAATATTCCCCCCTACAAATTATAATTTCAACCTTTACTTTAACTGTAACCCCGCACTGCCCAATATAGAATTAGGGAGCATTCACTGTTAAATTGGCTGGGTGAGAATAAACTGCAAAAAATGCAGAGAGCAGGAGCGCAGAATAAACCAGAGGATGAAAAGAGTTTTTGGCCGGCGTGTACTGAGCAGAAGCCAGAAGCCACCAAGAGGTGATGGTGGGGTTTGTGTGTCTGTGTTCGTGTGTGATCCTGGACGTCCAATCTTGTGACAACCGGCTTTAATTTTTTATGTAATGCCCCTCACAAGTATTGTAAGTGTATGTGTGTGCGTGCGTAGTGTGTGTAACCACTTGTCACCACTACCCACAACCCCCTACAGACCAAGGAGTTAGAAGTTATTTTAAGTTTTCATTTGGCAGAAGAAACGAAAACAACAGAGCTTGGATCCAGTTTCTCAGTCAGTCGTCTCCAGTACACTCATCTGGACCTGCACAACCGGCCCATTCAAAGCCAAATTTTTCCTTTCCTGCTTCCCCTCCCTACTTTTTTTTCCCTGCTATGCCATGTTGTAACTCAGGCTCACTTGATTTTTGAGGATTGATAATAATACTTCTGTAAATGAGATGCAGCGGCTGATATTTTGCCTATTTATTTATTTTAATGTCATTTATTTTATGCTCAAAAATGACAATAATAGCCTCACACTGGCGTTGCTGACAGGGTGGAAAAGCCAATTTAACATTTAGATCATCATGGACACGAAAACTCTTTCTGCTGAAACACAGAGCAATGTTGTTGCCATAGTTTCTTTTTTATATATTTTTCTATTTATTCATTTTTTAATTAATTACTTTAGGGTATGCAGCTGCTTCAAACAAGGTGACCCAAATCAGCTATGTTTTCAGTGGAAGGAGATGGAACTAAAAAATGAAATGAAACAATAAAATTAAAGACATATGCCATATAAAAAAAAAAACTTATTTTCAGATTTTAATGTGGACTTGTTGATAGCTTACATTAAAATCATAAATAAAATTGGATTTCCGTGAAAATTGGATTCATGAATTTTAGATTAAACGTCCCAAAAAATCACAGACATATAAGGAATATAATATTGATGTGAAAATCTACATTTACATTTATGTAGGTGGATTACAGTAAGTGAAGTTACCAACACAAGGAGAAGAGGTTATTTTTCATTTAAAATGCCCAGTTTCAGCAAACCTTGTATCACTACAACCTTGGTTGTAACCCCAATCCTTTCAGCCACTCACACACTGCACAGGCATACGTACGCGGACAAGGACACATGCGGGAGCGCACACACGCACACATGGCAAACCTCTCACCGGTCAGATTATGGAGGGAAATGTTTTTCATTTTGGATTGTTTGAGAGAGCAGGAACCATATTCCCTTGATGTTCTTATTCAGAGGCGGCTGTATCTCACACCACACGCTATTTAAAACATCTCTGCCAGTGGAGTGGAGGTTACTGGACGTACTGGGACAGTAAGGGATTCTGGGTAGTATGCTCTGGTTTTAGGGATATCTTTCGAAAATCGATCGATTAATAGGACTTAATAAGAATTTTCAGTCCTTTGCTGACAAAATTAGTCTGAATGGGATAAAATACTGTATTTATGTACTGTATGAATAGTTTATATTTCATATGCTCACACTGTATACATGCTCTGTGTCATAATAATTAACCTTGAATATTTTTTTCTTTTTTTAAATAGAAAAATACAGCACTAAATTAACTTAACACAAATATTATTTCACTTTAATAGTAGCGTTTAATTAACCAAACACTTTTATATTTTATATATTTAAAAAAAAAAAACACGATTTAATAAATTTATTGCAAATGATGCCTAAAGACAAAAAGAAATATTTCCAAGTGTTTTCTTGAGGAATTAGAAAGGGAAAAAAATCTATGCAAGGGTGATGAAAACTTTTAAGTTAATGTAGTCATAGGTAAAATCATGGAGATTTATTTATAAATCCATATTTTAATTAGTGTCTCAGATAATTATGAGGTGGGGTTGAAAAACAAACAAATAAATGCACGACATGATTGTTAGCATTCCCATTGCCTGGGAAAATAACTTTCCCTTTGAAAAAGAGTCCACTGTTTGCGTTGCATCCTCAATTACCAGCGGCGGCATTAAAACAATATTCAAACGGGATACCAAGGTCAGCGCTGACTCCCACCACGCTTCTCTGAGATGGCACTTATAATGAGGATGTAGCACAGCTTTTTTAAGTAGTGTATTTATAGTGTGTTTTGTCTCAACTTGTACTTATTTTTTCCTCCTTTGTCTCTTTTCATCTTTTGCTGTATTTTTATTTATTTTTTTAAGTTTGAGCAGCATTAACATTAAAGCTCTGTTGCACATTTTGTAATGCCGTATGTTCGCCTACTTGAAGGGAGGATTTTGTACACACCGAGACTTAATTCAAGATATTAGCATCAAGGTTTTTGTATGGAAAAGCCCTTGTAAAAATGGTCACCTAAGTACCCTTGAAACTAACTGAAAAGGAGTCAGTGAAAGAAGCTGTTAAAAAAAAATATCCGCCTATATTCTCCTCTACTGTAAATATTCAGTCTGGGAGCGAAGACGCGGACACGCAAAAGTTAGCGAGGAGCGGCTGTAATTCAGATGAGGAGGGACTGATTTTGTGGGGGGGAGATGAAATACTATAGGAGAGATCAGTTTTTAAAAACTGGCCTGGGAAAATAAAGCGGTGGGAATAATAGGCTTCCTGTCAAAAGAGGCGAGAGAATTCCTGTCATTGCTCACGCCGGCACCCCTAAGACCTTTCCTTGTGTTAAACCTGCTGGCATTTATTTGCCTTAGAATTACCTGCCAGCTCAATTTAGTAATAGCCTGTGTCATAAGAAAGCAAACCATCCCCTTTGCCCCTGCTGTACCATACCTGTATGTCTGCACTTTGGTGTGTGTGTGTGTGTGTGTGTGTGTGTGTGTGTGTGTGTGAGAGAGAGAGAGAGAGAGAAAGAGGAGTGAAAGATGGTGTACTCCGCTTTTGAGTTTGTTTTTTTTAATCCCTGCTTTGATGCATTCAGTGATATGTGTTTGTGCATATGTGCGTGTCAACAGGCGTGTTATCCCATCAGCTGACTCCCAACTTCATGACCTCACTCCTCCACATCCCCTCCTCCCCCTCGTCCGACCCACACAGGAACAACTCCGACACCCGAAATTACCCATGTTGAAACAATGACCATTCTATTTATAAGTTCACCGCCTGGCCTTTTGTATTGGCTGACACCACTTCACACGCACGCACACACACACACACACACACACACACACACACACACACACACACACACACACACATCAGTGATGGCTGGTGGTGACTAGGTTAGGGATAGTCCTGGTTTCCCTTACCCTGCCACGTCGCAGCAGATCTGTAGATCTCCCCGGCTTTGATGTATACTTTGCGGGTAATTAGCGAGAACTGGGTCAGCACAGGGCAAGAAAGCAAAACCCTGTTGTTCTTCGAGTGGGTGGGTGGCAGAGAGGTGGTTGGATGGGGCAGAGGAGAAGGAGGAGGGGGTGAGGGTGCCGGGAGGTTAAAAGGCTGTCAAATATCAGTTCCAGTTTACGTGTGAGCCATTTTCCTTTCGCTGCATTAAGGGTTAAAGCAAATAAACGCTGCTGTCACTCGTCTCATTCTAGATTATTTCAATAGGTGGAAAATATGAGTGTGTTCTTTGGCTTTTTATCAAGTTGGGAGATTAGTAATTAGTTGATTGTCTTTCAAACTGGTTTATAAAATGACAGAGGTGGTGCAGTTGTCATAAGCAAACGTAAGAGAAATGAAAGCAGCTGAATTGATCCCCATTAACTGAGCCATGCCATTTTGGTCAGTTTTTATGATTTTTACAGTCAAATCTACCACTGTTCAAGACTCAATTAAAACTGTTTTTTAAGAAATATACTTAACCTAATTTAGACTTAATATTAACTGCATTTAGGCTTTGTTAGCTGGCCAGTTGGACCAGTTGTGCCTCTGAATAATGATGCAGTTTTTAAACTAAAAAGAAAAATGGGGTTAAAAAACTCGCTGTGCATATAGAAATTCATAATGTCTGGCATTGTCAAAAACTTTTGCATAATTTTAATCCACATTTAGTCGCTCAGATACCTTAAAATAAAGCTGGCAAAATAAGTGAGATAAAATTGTACATTTGATTTTTCTTTTTTTTACGCTCATGCTCGTTTATGTATGAAAAGCTGAAACGTTTGAGAGGTTAAGTTGGTCAAGATGTAAAATATCATCATTTGCTGAGAGGCCAGTGTCAAGAGTGTCAAGCATAAATTAAGCGTGGGTCGTCACCCACAGAATAGCCACAGTATTAAATCCTGACTGTCGTATGGTTTGTTAAATGATTGACAAGAATGTACAGTATGTCACAACCAAACCCAATCATGATGTGTTGATTTCTGAAACACACATGTCATATTAAATTAATATTAAAATCAATCAATTCAATAAAATGTACTTTTACCAGTCAAACGAAATTAATTTTTGACAGTAACTCGATTTAAACATGACAAGTGCCGCTTTAGAACTTTGATTAGTGGTAAAAGATTAGACTGTAATCAAGTCAGATACCTGTAAACATGGGCAGATCATTAAGAAACCTTTAAGCGTAATGTGAATCCCATGCAGAGTTGATTTACTGCCAGTGTGAGGAGGTGTTTGGGGAGTAGGGCGGCTATACGTGTAGTCTGCTACTGTTAACAGCATTGTGTGAAAGTAAACAAAACAGTGGCGATGGGCGCTGGGGAACAACAGCTCTGGCAGCAGGACGCTGATTGGGATGTTGATGTTGATCGTCCCCACTGGCCTTTTGCCCTTCCTGCTGTGGCCCCTGGCTTGTCCCCGACAGATACCCTAGGTCATTTCCCATGCGCGTCAACGCACACAGATATACACTCCTTCCCGGTGAGTGTTTACAGCCTCATGCTGATTCCTATTAATCTGCTTCTCGTCGGGACAGGGTGGAGGGAGGGTCCTGGTGGGCTGGAGTCGGACTGGGAGGCAGCTGAACGTGGGTAAAAACCTTCGCACACACAACCTGAAAGCCCCGTCTGACAGATTGCACCAGGCCTGGACTTCTTTTTACACTGAGCAGATGTGGTCTCCCACTTGTTTTCCTTAGTAATTATCCCTCATTAAGTGAAAGCATGTGCCAATCAAACAGCGTGGAGAGTGAGAGCAGGGCCCGGGCCAGGGCAGGGAGACGGGGAGGGAGGCAGGGAGACCTATAGCCTCATCTCCACAGTTTTTTAAAGCGCAGTGTCATTTCAGAGTCATTACTAGATTAAAGGCAAGCCTTGCAGTGGTACGAGAGAGCCGCAGCAGCTGCAGCACCGGCATTATTATGGCTCATTTGACTTTCTAGTGGTTACAAATTTGATGATTATCACATTTAACACTTGCCATGTTCAATTATAGCTTAACGCCTTGTAGACTTTTCAATCTTTAAAGGTTTTTTTTTTCCTGTCATTAGCTGCATTACCATCAAGGAATACATTTTTTGGGGAGTTGTTAGGCACTTTTTCAGCAATAGTGAATGATAAGTTCAGATAAAATGCAATCATATCAACAGTATTACACATTGACATTGAATAAGGGCATTTGGAAATACTTAATGCTTAAATGAAGGTATTTCTTTAACATTGAATCAAGGGACTTTATGTTATGTAAAAGTGTTGCTGTTCTGCTGCTCATCTTAAGGAAACCCACAGTTGATTCTTCAACTTTACACAGCCTTGAGTCACTTTTGGCTTACTGTTACACTAAAAAGCAAGTTTTATTTTATTCATTAGTTTTAGCTTGCTGGTTATTAAAATCAAAGGCATCCTGTCTCAGTCCACACGTTCACAACCAACAGTTGTAGCCTATATTATTAGTAAAGGGTGACATGAGCAGAGAGGTCAAGCTGGAGCCTATCCCAGCTGACATTGGGCGAGAGGCGGGGTACACCCTGGACAGGTCACCAGACTATCACAGGGCTGGCATGTTGAGACAGACAACCATTCACGCTTACATTCACACCTACGGGCAATGACCTGCATGTCTTTTTGGATTGTGGGAGGAAGCCGGAGTACTCCGAGAAAACCCACACTGAACATACAAACTCCACACAGAAGGGCTCCCCTACCCTGGGTTCGAACCAGGAACCCTCTTGCTGTGAGGCAACAGTGCTAACCACTGCATCACCGCGCCGCCATTTTGTGTCCCCTAGTGGTCACACAAAGCCCAATGACGCTTTAACTCTACCATAACTTTCCTTATACATTCCCTATTCCATATGTAAATGTGACCTTCCTTGTAAACTGTGATTGTAAATATGTGGAAAGCGAACTTCGATTGAAAATTGAAAGTCAAAATTTGAGACTTACTGGTTTTAAATTCTCTGATAGAAAATGACGGATAGAACAAAAAAAAAAAAAAAAAAACATGTATCCCACCATCAGACAGTGAGAAAAACACAAGATGGTCCTCACAACAAAGGGCCGGGAGAAAAGAGACAAGTCTCCTCCAAAAAATAAAAGAGAGAAAAAGCCAAAAGAACGAAGATATATGAAGTCTTCATGTCGATGAACTACCATTCATTTTCACTTTGAAGTCCTGCGAACCGTAGTGAAGTGTGATTGCATGTGACAGTCGCCGAGTCTGCCGGTTTATCATGATGGATACACCCTGCCACTGTGGTGGTGCTGCAGCACACGCGTACACACATGCACACACATGCGTGCGCGCACATACACAACTACACGGATACGGAGACACACAGGAGCGGGGTTATGCAGGTGTTTTCTGACTTATTTATATTAATTTTATTTCTAGGAAGCTTTTTGTTTTACTTGAGTTTTAAATTTTGGTGTAATGTGTCTTTGGGGTATTATATTCACTTTTAAAAGCTACAAGACAGAAGCAGATAGAAGTGCATGCATTCCTTCTGCACTGTGAGGATACCAGGCAATAAAAAGGATTCTTTTGCAACTTTTTTCATAGAGGTTCCTGCTTGTAGTTATCTATCATCTACAAGCTATCTATATCTACCTAACCCTATCAAAACCCTTTGTGACAGATACAGATTTTTATCTGTTTAAAGTGCATCATTTCTTCATTTCCAAGTAATGTATCTGTGGTCATTTACATTCTTAACAAATACAGTGTCATGTACAGATCCAGCAAAATAATATATTAGCCATCGACAGGTCACGCCTCTGAATAAGCGAACTCTCTTTCTGTCTCTGTCTCTCTTACTAACACCTTCATGGACACACGTAACACACACACACTCACCTACACACCTCTTGATCTTGACACATGCCATTAACCTCAGCTCAGCTCACCTCAGCTGGGAAACAGGAGAGCAAACGCATCCCATAATGGTACCTGGAGCAATCTTTTTCCCTGTTTTGTACCCAAAAGCAACTTGTTCAGACTTTGCATATTGCATCCATTTGTCATTGTTAGTCAAGGGCACTGCAACACAGTCTTGTCAGGGGTGCAATTTTAGGTGTTCTGTTCAAACGTTACTGTGTACGCATCCAGTATGTGTGTGTGTGTGTGTGTTTGTGTGTGTGCACATGTATCTGTCAGGTGATTTTAAATTTGTTTTTCATGCCTACGAATGCATGCATACGAATAACTGGACACATTGCGCCCTGGTTCAAAAAGAACAGACCAAGGGTAAACATCCCATTGTTCCCTGAGCAAAGCGTACAGTCTTTATGCAAAAAAAACAACACAGTTTCACATATTTGTTTCCACAGGTTAGGCGCAGTTGCATAGAAAAACTGTAAGCCGAGGCTCTGGTGGTGTACAGATAGCGTAGGGGCAAATTTCTTCCCCACCACCACCACCACCACAGAAATCTGAGTTTGATTCCTTGAAACTGTACCCTTGGCTGGATTGTGCATTCCTAAGAATGCAATTAGTGTTTTCAGGTGGGAAGCCAGTGAGGGCGCCTGCGCAAGGGTTGGTATCTTGAGGGGATAGTGTGCGTTATGCCTTTCCAGTGCAGCTCCTCATTGTCAGATGAAAGAAAAAACACACACACAGTTGGTAAAACCATGTGTCACATAGGTACCACATGTCTTTCTGCAGCCTCCTGCCAGAGTGCTAGCAGCTGTCTGTTAATACAGAAATGCCTTTAAATTCCCAAAAGAATTATTACCTCACAGCAGAGGCATTATCACCTTCTTTTCATTTGTCCTTGTCCCCTCGACCATCTCTTTTTCATACAGTTTTGATGCTACATTGGATGTTGCAAGATCAGTGCTTGCTTTGCTGGAGGAGTGGAGTTGTGTGTGTACATGGTTTGTTTTTGTGCATTTGTTTCTCACTTTCTTGTAAGTCTATGTGTGTGCCGTCATGGCAAAATATGAGTAGGGCTGCCCCCAACTAAGAACTTTTCTAGTCGACTGATAGTTGTCATTTAGGGTCATTAGTCGACTAGTCGCCCGCATGTTTACGATATTAATTTGATTATTGAATTGTATATCTTGGGCGGGGCAACACAATGGTTTGAGTTGAAGGTCTGAGAAAGAATAGTATCAGTAACATTTTTAACACTGTGCTACATTACAGAGAAATACAAAGCCGTACTAATGAACCTTCATTAATATAGGCCTATATTTTATCTACAAGTGCACGTCACACACTGAGCGAGCCGCCTGTTAATGACGCTGTCGGCAAAGCAGTAATGATTGTGCTAAGTGGCTAATGGGCATGTAGCTACTTCCATGTTTCAGATGATGTGTCATGTTTGTAGTCGACCAATGAAGATGAGTTTACATATCACCTTGGGTTCGTCCTTCACCTTCTCAAAATGATCCCACACTTTGGATTTCCTGCCCGACATGTTATTAACTAGCCTGTGGAATAACCGCAGGTACCAGCCCTGGAAATTAACATGACTCCTGTCAGGTTTCGATTTATTTTGGCGCAGCTCCTAATAGAGAGTCACATTTTTGATTGTTTTTTTTGTGCAACTAAGCGACCAATGAAATCTTGCCGACTGACCTTTCTGGTCGACTAACGTTTGGTCGACTGTTTGGGGGCAGCCCGATACTGGAGACGCCTATTGTAGCCAGGCGTTTGTGGTGGACAGATTTTGTCACCCCAATAGCGTCACAACTGTGTAAGATGCAGTTACAAAACGTAACAGGTGTGTAGTTAAGATCAAAATGAAGGCTGAGTTCAAAGATGATTGTGGTCATGGCAAGGAGGCCAGAAGTATGAGGGTAGGAAGTAGGGAAGGGGCCATTGACCACCCCCCCCTGCGTAGTATGCCTTGGCCGTAACATGGTTACGGCTTCTGTATGCTGCAAATGAACAGCATGTCTACAGTGTGTAGTTTAAGTGTGAATCAAACTGTTTGTGGATCATTTTATATTAATATATCTGAATTCTGTATTGTAATGCATCTGTAACTGTGTGCATACACTGACATCGATGTGTATATATAGTGCATATGTTACTGTCAGTAACCTGAGCACCTTATGTACAATGCAACAGAGTATGTGTATATGCACGTGTGTGTCCATGTGTACAGTTTTTATAAACCAAGCCCAGTCCCCAGCTGCTGGTTCTCAGGACTTGCTCTCTTCCAACATTTTTTTTCCTCTGTGTCAGTGGAAAACTGCAATTAGAAAACACCCTCAGAGATTGACAGTGGGATCACATACAATTTGACAAGGGGGCGCCACAAAAAGGCCCGTTGGATACCTAAGTATTTTTAATTAAACAGCTCTCTGCACTCGCGGCGTGCTTTCCCTCGGCAGTTCAAAGACTCCTGCTTTGACCCATGTGTTAAAAGTTTGTATCAGTTTTCCGTGGCTGTGTTTTGCTTGGCGCCTAAGACACGCAACCCTAAATTGTCTTGTTTAAAAGCTAGTTTGTTTACAGTTCACTCTCTTTCTCGTGCTCTCTTTACTCTTTACCACCCCCCCCATTACATTACCACATGTGTGCAGTGTGATCAGGTTCAGGGTGTAGTTACCCACTCCCAACAGGCCCGGTTTGTGTAAACGCCTCGGAATTTAGTTAATTTTAAAGGAGGGAGGGGGGGAACTAAAAATCATGCGTATTAGCAAATGGAAAGATCCGCTACAAAAGTCAACCCCTCACTCCCCCGTCATTCTGGTTTATTTAAACGTTAAAACAAGTAAAATGGAGTGCTCATCTGTTACGTGGGCGCTTCATCAATAACATTTGTCCGTCTGATGTAAAATCGATATGACATACACTGACACAATGCCAGAGCAATGGCAAATGTGCCGTCATTTGTCATCGACTGGCAATAAAGATATGTCAGAATTGATTTTAGCCCATTTTTCCCTCCCTCTCCTCCTCCCTCCCTCCCTCCCCGCTCTCTCTCTGTCTTGCTCTTTTGCAGTAGCGGTAATAGAAAAAATAAATGAATGTTATTATGACTGAGGCATGGTCAGCCTTACCAAACCCAATTAATATTGGAGCAAGGGGTTGTAATGATTTGAGGGCCTGCGTGTTATGTTTTCATTGAAATGCCCTGCCAGAGATGTTAAAAAAAAAAAAAAAAAAGATGAGGGGTGGATGGATGGATGGGTGGGTGAATCTCTGGAGGGAAAGGTTTTGTTTTGGCCTCCGCTCAATATAGATGTTTTTTAACAGACTTACAAACTCTTCCCTGATTTTTCTTTTTTTTCTTTTTTCACTTTTCCTCTTAATTCCATTTCTGGGTTAGCTGCCAGAGTGTTTTGTGCTCCACTATGAAAAAAAAATTTAACCTTGGATTGATAGAGTTTATGGATCTATAAATCATGTTCAAACTGGAGGGAAATGCCCAGTATGTGTGTTTATGTGTTTGCTGTTGGGTGTTTTTTTTTCCCCCTTCTTTTTTGTGTTATTCTAATTAAAGATTTCTTTGTATTTATTTTTTATTGTATTCCACTGATTTTATCTGTAAAATACTGCACTGGTGGCCAGTTTCATGCGACCTTGATCAAACTGACATCTTTTAGAGGGGGGCTTAAGGGCTCATTATTTTTGTCATTTATTTAAAAAAGCATCTGATGATACATTAGTAATTTTTTTAATATTAAATAACAGGTGAAAATTTGATTAGATTGTCAATAATACAAAAATCCTGATGAAAGACAGATTATTAAATTTCCAATTGCAATGCAAATGCTGGAAACAGTACCAAGAGTGAGCCATACAAATCAGCACTTTGCATGTATGGACATTTCTAGTGATGCTTTTTTTCCCCAGTGTTCATGCAATCATCGCACACTTTCATGTGGCCCTACAGTATGTGTGTGCACGCGCCACTCTGTGTCCGCTGTGGGTATGTTTGTGTGTCAGACTTGCCATCGCGGTTTGTTGCCGCTGGGTTATGTGTACCCAAGTTGCGCCGGTGGTAGTGAGCAACATCTGTTTCGGGGTTGTTGTTCCTCTTGGCTGCTTTTCAATTGGATTTCCTCAAGCAGGGCCAAAAGCTGTCACCTCTGCCAGGCTCTGTTAGCAATCACCGCCGGCCCCTATATTAAGTAGGTGGTTCAGGGCTAAGCTAATAACTCTCCCTCCTCTCCTGAGCCATCACACACCAGTACTGGTATGGCTGCCGGCCTCAGTGTGTGCCTGTTTGTATCTGTGTGTGTGTCTGTACACACACTCGGTTTTCCTCTATAGCTATACACCCTGTAGAGGCAGGCTGGCTTGGGGGTCCCCTCTTCAATGTGACAGCCCAACTGACTGGATGTGTGTGTGGGAAAGACACAGGGAGAGTCCTAATAGCTCTTCTCAAAGAATGACTGATCTGCTTTCCCTAATAATGTACAAGAGGATGGAAACAGGAAGGCAACTTTGACCCCATCCCCACCCTCATACACAGAATATATACTGTATAGCGTCATTGTGAAGGGAACTGAATAAAGAATTTAATGATACTGGATGGACATTATGGCCTGTGCATTGTTTCAAATGCTGCAAAACTGTTTAAAAAATACAAACATAGACAATCCCCTTTGGTCAGGATTGTATTAGTTTGCAATTTTACCAGTAAACTTTTAATACGACATAAATCAAAGATGAAATTGCAGCTTGACTATAGAAATTAATCTCTTTGAAGATTTATAACATCCCTAGTTGCAGAAATAATGAACACAGCACAACATTTTTGCATGGGTTTATTATACCCGTGCATTAATGTATAATATCTATTATGTCTGTGTCATATCAGTAGAAAGAGCATGGCTGAACTCTGGCATTATGCATATTAATATTTGCCTGAACAGCATGATACTGCTTCAAATGCAGCATTTTTTACTTGAGCGTTTATATGTTCAATTACGACTTTGGTGATTTTGGTGTCACCTGGATTTTTAAAACCTGTTCACTAAAAGAAAAGTTGGATCAAATTCTTCTTTGTTTAGTTTTGTTTTTCCACTGAAAACATCAAACTGCCTTGACTCCGACTTGTGTTGACCAAAGTTTAGCTGGGTGTTACAAAGCTTTTATAGTGAGGTGTTTACCTCGTCAAACTGACAGAGTGGCAGGCTGCCCGTCTACCTGCCTGTATGTCTGCCTTCATGTCTTATTGCCAGCTTCTCTGGCCAGCTGGAGCAGTTACACAGAGCTGGATTTGAACTGAAGACCTGCAAAGTATCAACTCCCTTTTTCACAGCTTTGACAGACACTTTGATTTGACATGCCATGAGCAGTTAAAGTGAAAGTTATGTATACACGTTAATTAAACTGTTTATGCGTGGAGGGGTCAGAGACATTAGCAAGCCCCAGCGCAGAAGTGTGAATTTCTTTTCTTTTTCCCCCATCACAGCGTTTTAACCTCTTCTGTCTCTCATTTCCGTAATGATTACCAGGTGCGAGGGTAGAATTTTTCCTCCCCTTTTTTGCCAAGTGGGGATGCAGATAGCTCTATTTGTGAAAAGTGTCTCTGTGTGTTTGAATTTAGGCTGGGATATTTGACGTTGGGTTCAACTTGTTCAAATAGCTCTCATTTTTGGCATTGGGTGACACCGAGGCCTGGAATTCTCTAAAAGGATGTGGAGGTTGCGGTCTTCAGCTACTTAAGAGAAAGCTGTCGGCCCAACTGAAAGATGCTATTTGTGAAAAGTATCTCTATTTTGATTTTTGTTGTTGGGTTAAACAAGTATAAATCATTTCTGACATTTAGCAATTGCAGTGCCTGAAGTACTCATAAAAGCTGTGTGGAACATGTGGTTTGCAATTACTCTAATCAAAGTAACGAAATACAGCTATCTCATTTCTGAAAGGTTTCTGTGTGTATGCTGAGATGGAGTGAAACTTGGTCGAGCAGCCATAACTTTTTACTTTGTGCAATACCAATGGAGGAAATCATCTGAATCATGTTTTTTTTTTAGTTTTTGTGCTTGCCCTCGAACAAGTTAATGTAGGCAAAGTGTTGACATGATAGACTTCCCTAAATGACTCCCTTAAGAGTCAATGGAAAGCTCAAGATTTTAAAACACCATATCTGTGACTGTGAATGTTTTAGCCCAGTTACTACAGGTCATATACCCAGATATGCCTTACTGGAAACAAGCAGCAGCCTCGGGGGCTGAAAAATGAAGCCAATGCGGAAGTACCAAAAAATGCAGTTCCATGATTGGCCACTTGAGGCTGGCTCCTGAAGTGAGTCACTCCTAAAATGCCTGATTTCACAACAGTAAAAACATGTTTACCACCTAACATTTTATCAAGGCTTAAAGTTACTAATATTTAAGGGTGGGGCCATTTGAGTGACAGTGACAGTCTGTGAGTTGGATCCAACCCTCGTTCATCTGCAGCTCCACTTTCATGTACAAACAAGCAAAGCAAAAAAAAAAAAAAAAAAAAAATCGGTATTGCACAAAAGTCATAATACCTCTTATAATTTTACCTAATGCTAACTTTTACCCTTCTTTATACAAAAAGGAGCACTAAGCTGTATCCAAAGACAGAAAGAGAAAGCTGTCCTGCCAGTCTCTCCCTGCCAAGACACTGCCCTTCCTCCTTAATCATAGGTTTCATATCTTTACATTCAAAATTTGTTTTCCAAGGACAATGTCATGAACTTGCTGTTTTCTGAGATTTTTACCTGCCAGTTCTGCACTCCCCAACTTAACAATGAGGCAGAGACAGCAAACCTCCATGCCCTTCCATGCGCCTACACGGAAAGCTTTAGGCAGAGGGAGCAGCAGCAAAGACCCCCCAGGGAACAGAACAGAGCAGCATCAATGACAAACAGAAATGATAAGTCAGACAGAACATGAAAAGGAGGAGCTGTGGTGGAGGCAGGTTGCAAAGCAGCTTGCAGAGGAAGCACAACAGCAGGGAGACCAAAGCAGTTTAAATAGGGCACCCTGAATGATATTTGCCAATTGATTGCATAGAAAGGAATCTTTATATAAAAAGACCTCCATTATAGCAGGGGTATTGAAATCATGCTCGTAGAAAAAGAAAAAGTAGATTAAGTTGTAGAAAAAAATGCAAGTTATAACAGATTTTATAATTTTTCTTTATGGAAGATTATAATGACCTTGGTGTTTGGTTGCTCCCATGAAAACACATTGCATTTTGCTGCACATGAAATGCGTTTTAAAGAATGTGTAACTTTACATCTCTGATGAGAACAAATTATTATATGCTGGCCATAATATGTTGGTTGTTAATAACTGTAACTGGAAGGTCACAGGCTTGATCCTGGCAGCTACAGATACGTCCACGAACAGCCTTTGAATGCTGAGGAAAGTTTCATTCAGCTAAACCCTGAACCCTGGCTCGCTCACTTTGTCTCCTCATAACATTAAATGACTAAATATGTTAAAGGCCTCCAGTCAGTTGGTCTCTTTCACCTTATACAGCAATGCAAGAGCTTTCAATCTGAATAGACGGGATATAAGAACCTTGTTATCGGCCAGAGGAAAGAAACTAATTTGACATTATCACATACATTGAAGCCATTTAATAGACTAATTTGCATAAAAACATTTACAGAAATAAAGCTTTTATTACTAGAATTACCACCAGTTGATGGATTGCCGTAAACATTTAATGCACTCAGTTGATGCTTTTAGGAAGAGTATAAGTTACAAGGGCAGCAGAATGTGGAAAACTTCCAATAAGAGGTTGTCAAATATCGCAAACAGCCATCAGTAAACAGTACAAGGGTTAGACAACCCACGTCATCCTGGTTTAATTGAATTGACTTCGTTCTTGTAAATAAATCGATCTGACTTTGATTTGTTCTTTCTGCTTTCTCATTTAAACAAATGCTATTTTCTGTGTTGCATTGCAGCGTAGTGCATGTCTCTAGGGTAATAATGTTTTTGGTCAAACACAGTGTTAGTTGGCTTTAACTTTTAAACATACAATTGTTCCCTAATTAGCTGGATGCTAATTAATTTATGCTCCCCTGTTTGAAGTACAGTATAGCAATACTTTGAAAGCAACTGCATTCATTCTTTGCATAAATTTGTAGCATTTGCCGCTGAGTTCAAAAGAAACAGGACTGGGTTTAGAAAAGCACACATGCATTTAAATAATGCGCCCCATTTTTCGTCTCTGTTTGTTTTTAGTGGGAATATTAATGAATTAACATTTTAAACAATCCATCATTATTGTTGTGCCGCCACTTATTTTTAACTCAATTATATTTTAATAGATCATTTTTCCTAATGTGCACAGTATGTTCTCCCCACTTTGTTCACTACACAACAAAAGATTAATTACAAATAAGAGGCATGATCAAAAACATGATAATCAAATTGCAACAATAAGTTGGGAATTGCAATTCTAATGCAATACAATAGGTTATGTGTTGCAAATTAACCACCCACTGTCTGTTACTGTATTTGTGCTTGTGTGCATGTGTGTTTATGTGTGTGTGAAAAGAGTATATGACACAACAATATGATATGATAAACTCAATTTTCAATCCTTTACATGAGTTTTTGAAAAAGAAATTGTTTCTAAACATTATAGGTTGTGATTGTAATTGCACTAATTTGAAAAAATTAAAGTCATATTTTACCTTACAGTGGTCTCACTCTCTTGTTGTCAATCGGTTTATTAACCCTAGTAAAAACATTCACACTCTTATAATAACAGCACTCCATTAGTAGCACTGCTACTGACCTTGTTGGTGCCTCTGCGCCAGTGATAGCGGTGGCTGGAGATATTATTTTCTTGCGTTATCCGTCCGCTCGTCTGTCTGTTCATCTGTCCCATTCTCATGAATGCAATACCTCAAGAATGCCTTAAAGGGAATTTCTTCAAATTTGGCACAAACGTCCGCTTGGACTCAAGGAGTGATTAGTGATTAGATTTTGGTTGTAAAAGGTCTAAAGTCTGGGTCACCCTGACCTTTTATGTGTCATATTCTTGTGAATGGGATATCTCAAGAACACCTTGAGAGAATTTCTTCAAATTTGGCAAAAACATCCACTTTGAGTCAAGGATGAACTGATTAGAATTTGGTGGTCAAAGGTCAGTGAGCTTGCGTCTGTTTCATTTCATGATGGCGATACCTCAAGAGGGCCTTGAGGGAATTTCCTTAAGTTTGACACATACATCCCCATAGACTCAGGAATGAACCGATTAGAATTTGGTGTTTGAAGATCAAAGGTCAAGGTCAGTGTTACATCACAAAATACATTTTTGGCCATAACTCAGGAATTCATATGCTAATAATGAAAAAACTTCACACAAATGTCTAATAGGATAAAATGAAGTGATGACATTTTATATCCAAAATGTCAAAGGTCATCTTCATTGTGACATCATATAATGCTCTTTTCTGGCCATATTTAGCATCATATTTCAGGAACAGAAGGAGAGACATTTGGTCAGATACTAAATTGGTGACACTAATCTTTGGTGTTCACTTTGAAACCGTGCCGATTGCTTAGATCCTCTGTGCTGCCGGGCGAATGATGTGTGTGAAGCATTCATGTTTTTACAGATATGGAAGTAAACTGTAACTGCGACTTGACTGGTTCGCAGAGGCATATAGCTGCAAAGTGGAAATTCTATTTCATGACTTTAAACTCTATTATATTGCATACAAAAATTAAAAAAGAGCCAGCTTTCTTGACAGTAGCTAAGATTTTATTAAGTTACTTAAGTTACATTAAGTACTTTTTTCCGAAGATGTCGTTGTTTGTTTAATATCATGGAGGCCTGCTCTCTAAAATCAAAACAATGTGAAACATTGAGTCATAATTTGGGATGTAATTCACCAGTTACATCACAGTTACTATATGAGTTCTTTGGACAAGGTTATGATATTGCTGATATCACAAAGTCTGTCACAATACGATTTTTATTCAGCTCAATTTAGGGGCATTTGATCAATATGTGACAATATCATATGCCAGCGTATCACCATCAATTGTAAAAAATTGTGAGTGGGGTATACTGATGTATTTTATGTCATAGAACAAAACGTGAAAATCTTTGAAGCCTGTGTTAGACCTTATTTCAGGCATCTAGCAAAAACCCATTCAAAAAACCCACTGGCTTTGAGACAAGGAAACCAGGAGTGCTAAAATGCTAACTCATTTTTTAGGTTTTAGGACCCCTTCATCCGCCACTCTATTATCTGTCTAGCACTGTTTGGTTTTGAAACAGAGGTATCATGGGAATTTCAATATAAAGGTTTATCTTAAGGATGGTGAATCAATGTTTTTACTTTGCATCAATGAGATTGGATAGCTGATCATTGAATCAATGCCTCGATCCAGAACGATGGATCATTGCATTCCTGGTTAAAAGGTCCATTAAGTAGGAATTAGTGGGATTTGGTGGTAAAAGTCAAACCTTAGCATGTTTTGAAAGTGTCCAGGACAGTTTTCTACCTTTGAAGCCCTTTATTTTTTTTTAGCTACAGTGGTCTGTAGCTGACCAACATGGCATTTTGGCATTAGAGGAATAAGCTAACTGTTGGAAATTGGAACAAAGACGATAGCATGCCAGTAAAAAGATAATGTGTGTCCTTGCCCGCACACTTGAATAATACCAGAGCTTCATTACTGACAGGTTTAGCTAGAGAAAAACTAGAGTTTGTAGCCTTTGCAGGCAAAACCTTTTGTTACATGGTGATTGTTCTTTTGTAGTGCCATTATTGTTCATGAAAATGTGGATGTGTGAAATGTTGTGTGACTTCCTGAGAATTAATCAGAAGATAAGTTTGAACAGCCAGAAATCTCAGTTTTCAGTTTGTGCGCTTCCTGGTATTGGTAAACAACCTTGTCAATTCCATCATGGTCATATTGTGCTGTAGAGCAGAAAAAATAATCATATTCTGCACTGCATGAGGTTGTATTCAGCGTTACATGCAATTCAAAATAAGAAGTGTAGAGATAAAATCGCAGGTCTCAGCTTCAGATCCCTTGTTATGCCTGTTGTATTCCGCATGTCAGAGACCAGCGGAGTTGTCAGTTTAAAGAGGATAGATGTCCTGAGATGTCACCTGACAGCCCGACAGACAGGGCAATTCAGTCCCTGGAGGACAGCAGAGCAGCCAGTAGGAGGTGAATGGGCAGTAGCTTGGGCTAGAGGTCGTCGCCATCGCCATCGCCGGCCTGTCACTCCGAATGGGCCTCCAAATCATGTTGTCAATGGTGATGCATCGAGATCTCCCTCTGGCAAAAATTGGACACTCCAAACTCGTCCTGATTGATGCATTGACCAGGTTGTGCCTGCTGTCCTCAGGATGTGTCCTTACCTTTGTTTAAAGATGAGGCAACACAGACACAATCTGAGCCGTGAAAGGGGAGAGATGTACTTTTAAAAGTTATTTTTGTGTGTGTGTGTGTGTGTGTGTGTGTGTCTGTATAAGTTAGACACACTGCAGATGTACTATTGGCTTGTCAAAGAATCTGCTGTATCTATTAGCCTTGAAATTTATAGGATTTTACCTGCCTTTTCATTTTTCTCGGTACATCTTTTGTGGCACAGTTCACTCTGAGAATGTTGTTCTCACTGTTTCCATTGAGGCGACAGTATTACATTATGGCTCAAATGCGAATGCACAGCTTGTACATTCAATGGATGCCACAATGGATTGGAATGAAAAATAGCTGTTTTTCTGTGACCAAAAGTGCAGCCTTTATGCATCCAAGGGCATGGCATTCTTGGGCCATGGGTACTAGCCATGGAGTTTTGTGAACATGAAATATCTTCTTTTATGTGTCATTTTTTTCATTATGCTCCCTCTGTCTCTTTCTTCCTCCGCTTTCCTTCAATGGTTTTCTCTTGATAGTCTCGTCTGGCCTGAGTTGCTCTCTTTATGTGCTTGTGCTTGTGTGTGTGTGTGTATGTGTGTGCCTTTAATATGTGTTCATACCATCTTTGTTTCCTCAGAATTTATGGCTATCTGTGTCTGTTACAGATGTTTATGAATGCATGGACTTTGTGTGTGTGTATAAATACACGTGCAGGCTTCAACTGTGTGTTATTTTTGTGTTTGTTGGGACTCAATCATATATGTTTGTGTGTATGTGTCTGTCTAAGTACACAGACTGAACACAGGCACTAAAGATTTTCTATTTCGATAAAGCTATGTGGAACCTTGGGTTTGAGCCTTTGATGGCTCAGTGGGGGCTGGAATGAGGAGCTCGAGTATTGTTGACGAAACAAATGCAAGCTGAGCCTTGCGGAGGTGGCCCAGTTTGGACTCTTTCAAGTCCTGCGTCTTCTCTTGCTACTTTTCAACCACAGCCTACTTCAGCTCGGTGTATCCAGGAAAGAATCAGCCCAACTCGTACACGTCACTTCACTTATTACTTTTGATCTTTTGTTTTCTACAAGAGGATAAGAGAGAAAACAACTGTAACAACTTTGTCCTCCTTCTTTTCTCTCTCTCTCTCTCTCTCTCTCTCTCTCCCTCTCTCTCTTTCTTTCTCCCGCTCTCTCTTTCTCTCGCTCTTTCTTTGTCTGTGTTTGCAGGGCCTGTTCATCTTCCTGATATATGGGGTGTACAACACAGAGGTAAGTCTGCATTGTGTCTCAAGGCTGTCGGAGTGAATGAGAGAAATGACAAGTTTCTGATGGGCTCCTTGCTTAAAAGCTGTGTGGGTGGGGTGTGACAGCGCGAGAGTGTGTGTGTGTGTGTGTGTGTGTGTGTGTGCGTGCGTGCGTGTGTGAGAGAACGTGCGTCTGTGGATGGGAGGAGGGATGGGAAGGAGGGGAGGGGACATCGTTTCCACGCGAGCGTCCCACTGCCCTTCATGCTTGGACTAACTTATATGCATCCGAGTCCGACCATTAAACACTGACACGCCGCGGTTCTCAGCCACTCATTCCTCACCCACATTGGCTAATATTTCACTGCCTCTTTAAGTTTTTAAACTCACGGCCCTCCATTTAGCATCCTGACAAAGCCGCTGGCCAGGGCTTCGCGGGGGCCCCCCGAGCAGTAACCGTAATAGGACAAAAAAAGAAAAACAATATGCAACCAACAATATGCAGTGAAGGAGGACATATTGTATTGAGATGCTGCTTTATTACCATTTAGATATGCCGTAGCTGTGCAGGGGTGGAGGGAGGCTGAGTGGCAAGAGACGGAGATACGATTTAATGGATGAGACTCGAGTCATGAAAATCACTCTTGGTCAAATGCGGCTCTTAGTCTATGTAAATAGGGTTAACTTTAGATGTGCATAGGTGATGTTGCATTTGAGCCTTCTAAAAATACGGGACTTTTTTCTCTAAACTTGTGGTCTATTTCTCATTTTTAGACACTTCCCCTTCCAAACTTTAAGGAGAAATCGCCTTCTAGCACAGTTTACAAATCAACACACAGATATTTTACACAGTTTTCTCTCAAATGACTGAGAAAGCATCAAATAGCACAGCAGAAGTTTGTTTTCAAGCTAGTATTTGAGGTAAAGATACATGTTCAGTTGTCCAGATTGCATGCAAGATGTTAAATAAAGAAAGATTGTTAACATATATATATATATATATAAAAAATAAATTCTGTATGCTACAGTTCATCTAAAAAGCTGTCTCCTCTGTGGGTGGAATGAACCATGCTTGATGAGTCTTCAGTTTAGGTGAATACAAACATGCCTCATCTTTTCGTTTGTCTCTTGTTGCTTTGACTGAATGCACAAGGTCATCACCACTGTATACAAGCAGCTTTTTTTTTTTTTTTTTGAAGAGCTAGGTAACAGTTGTATGTTACCCAGCTCTTCAAAGATAATGGTCAGTATTACATTAGTCCCCTCTCTTCTCCTGTATATTTCTTTCTTTCTTTTTTGTTCCCCTCCAGACTTCTTTTATTTTAACTTTCTGTCAACGTCACCTTTGTTTGTCTAACTGTCAAAGAAAACATGTAACATTTGCATTTACGGGCCTTTGTTATGTCCCATTTTTTCCTTCCCTTTCTTCATCCATGTCTTCTCCAGTGCATGAAGAGCTGTCCCTGAGTCAGAGGCGATGCTTTGACAATGCAGAGCCAGGGAGGGCTGACCCCTCGCACCGTGAAATAAATCAACACAGCATTCTTGCTTAAGTGGCTTTTTTAGTGCTTGGGAATTCATTTTCTCACACTAAAGTTGCCCTTGACCCTGGGAGCAGCTCATGTACATGTTCCGGTTTTCAAAGGGACCACATTTCTTTGTTAACGTTCGGAGAAAAAAAATATATCAGTTATCTTGCCATTACTCACATATTCATTTGTGTGAAACTTTTTATGCTGCTGTGTTGGCCTGGACTGCCTCGTAAAAGAGATTTTAAATCTCAGTGGGAATGTTCCTGGCAAAATAAAGGTTAAATGAAGTAAATACATTTACAAAAAAAAAATCACATCTTTCTTTTTTCCTTTGAACCCTTGCCACCTTTACAGGGGAGCTCCTTTTGTTCTCCCTTAACCTGCCCGTCTTTTGTTTCATATCTTTAACTTGAGACACAGAGCACCGCTGGCTTCAGGTTTCACCCCTCCTGACACCTGAAATATTTGCTTAATAGAAAAATTCCAGAAACACTGAATGGAAATGATCAAACACATTTTTTTTGTTTCCTCCTTGTAATCAGAGTGGCAGGGAGAGGCCAATGTGAGACAGGGGGGTCCCTGCTCTGTCTGTATTCATTGAAGCTAACCTGCCTTGATGGCTGGGGACGTTAACCCGTCCTTACATTACATTATCGCACATGAGTCTGTGGAATGAAGAAAAAACTTTGCAAAGTTGCTGTAAGTTGTTCACCTGGTAAAACAAATCAGTCTTTAACCATCGTAGCGTGAGGAAATTTTACTTTGATATGCTAAAGAAAGGTGTAGAATTAAGTAGTGCCTCAAAGTCAGAAAATGCTCCATTCATGAGGCTGGTTTCCAGGCTAAATAATTACCAACATGGCGTGGAAGACAGACTGCGTCTGCTGCTATTACACTCAAAATGCAGCGTTTTAATTGCTAATTACCTGACAATAGCTTTCCATTATTCATTGCAATTAGCTTTTCCTTGGTGGTCACCTTGTAATCCCATGCTTTGATGACCTTTTATTTCCATCAGCTCCAAGGATGTCGGCAGGTGTTGTCGGGCGTGCTGCTTTCATATGGTAATCGCTTAGCGCCCATTTACATGGGGAACCACGCTTTGCATCATTGCGAAACCTTGAGTGTGCGCAAAACCCCTTAAACACATAACGATCATCTAAAACAATGCCCTTCCCCTCATTGTCAAATGATTAATTAAGTTGTGTCATGTAATTGCCTCAGCACGCCGGCTGTTTTTGATATCAGTGAAATCCCCAGGACTTACTTTCCCCATTTAATTGTGTTAAGACGGTGTCTCTCCAACATCTGCACCGTGTCGAAGGCCTTCTGCGGATCTTGTCAGAAATAATAGGAGGTGCTTTGGAAACACGATGCTGGTGCTGTTGATTCTGCCCTGTCACAAGGCTCGGGCTCTCTTCATTATGTGGCCTTTGGTATGTATGCAAAACATCCTCTGTATACACACGCTGTCTCTGAGGCTGTGTGTGTGTGTTCAGTGTGGTGTCATAATTTATAACACGCTGCGACTTAATGAAGCCATAAGCCATAATGCATATTCACTAACGTGGTGGGCTGGGCTGGGACGGGCTGTAGTGATGAGTGCCCATCCGCTACAAATTTACAGTGAGCGCTGACAATGTGCACGGACATGTGCCTGTGCGCGCACACACACAAACACACGTACAGACCTCATAAGCACCAGAGGCTTTTCATAGAAGACTTGAGCCAACTTAACTGAACTACTGACACACAGAGTAATTCTGCTGCTCTGTATATTTTTGCATTTGGATTATTAAACAGTTCTGTCATCCTGGATCTTAGTAAAATTAATATGGAAATGTCCCAATATCAAATAAATAATAATTATTTTTCAATAAAAAAAAATCAGCAGGCTTATTACAGTTTATCAATAAGATAAAAAGCTGCTGCTGTGTGACAAATTATACATTTATGTATGCTCCCTTTTTTCATTTTTCCACCGGCTTTCCTTAAGAATATGTAGGAGCTATTTTATATTGAATACTAAGTTTTGCATAGAATTTTTTTTTTTTTTTTTTTTAACCAAAGTTATGTCTTGTAGAGAAACTATACTACTAAATCACTAAAGTGATTTTTTAATTTAAAAAATGTTAATTAGTACAGAGTATTATTCATGGACAGACTTTAATTCTGGATTTTTGTCTTGTATATTGTGACATTAATTACAGATTATTTACATAAAATGCTCATTGAAATTATTAATCGTTAGTCACTAGTCTGATCAATATGTACATGATCAGAGCGCTGAAGAAGGCCCAGCCAGTCCTGGTTGATTCGCCCCTTATTCAGTGATTTATTTTTTAATTTTTAATTTTTTAATTTTTTGAATCAAAGTGTGATGTCTTTTTTGTATTTATTTATTTATGTATTTATTCTATGTGTTTTTATTTTAAAATAGTTTGTGTGTGTGATACTGCTGACTGCACAATAAATTGCCCCTCAGGGATAAGACAGATATCCTGTATCCTGTCATAATGACTTGGTTCAATTACAAAATACAATTTACTGATTTATAGAAAAAAAATGATACATAAAAAAATTGATACATACAAAACTCAGCAGTTAAATATAATTAAAGCTCATCCAAATTAATGCTGGTCTCTAAGCAAATGGCCACAGTAGTGCAAAAATATTAATTGTTTGTCTAATTTTAAAATCTCCAAAGGTGTTAATTAAAACAAATAAACAAAGAAATAAATAGATAAAATCAAGGTGTTTTAGTAAATAAGCAGGTAAATTACAAATTAGGGTTTAGGGTTAGTTAGATTACAAGTATATACTGAAACTGCATGGATGTCTACCTTGTATCTCCAAAATCTATGAAACCCTTGTCTGGTATTGTACGTGTTAAATGAATGTGTGCAGTACACTGTTTCATCCAGAGTGTAAAAATGTAATCTGTTCTGCTAGGGCGGTCCCTTCTCCTCCAATAGCTCCATTTGTTGGTCCCGGCGCTCTATACTGACAGATGATAGCTTGAAGTCGTCTCCTTAGTTTGCCGGCTCTATGTGTCACTTTCAAGTCCCATTAGCCACTGGGACATACTGGAACACCCTCTCACACGTACATGCACAAACACGCGCGCACACACACACCTTACCAACTGCTGTCAGCGCCTGCAAACAAACACTCCAAATTTGTTATTTCCCTCCCACGTTCCCCTCTCCTTTCTCCTTTTTACACTTTAGGTGCTCGCAGATGTTTGCTGTGAAAGATTTTTTGTTTTGATTCATTGTAAGTGTGTTTCATTGAGCACCGTGTCAGATACACTTATCTCTTTCGCTCCCACTCTCCCTCTCTTTCTTTCAGGTTCGGAGCACGGTCAACAGGATCAAGGAGAGGAGAAAAGCGCTTAATTTTTCAGTATGTAATGCTCTATTTTCCTGTTAAGAAGTGTCTGTGAGCGTATGTCTTTGTGCGTGGTTATCTCTGATAACACACTGTAGCAACAGACTAAATTTTCCTTGCCAATGAAAGCTGGCCACAAAGCAACATTGTACATTTGCTCACCTCTCGCTGGTCGACAGTCCATGTTAGATGCCCTTATACATCAAACATAGACTCCCCGTAATAGCTCTCCCCCTTCCTCACTCTACCTATAGCAGCACCTTCATCCCAGCAATGTCAAGCTCCGCGGTGGGTTACAAGTTTCTAATCCAGGACAAGCCGTCCCCTGACATTAAAGTGTCAGGCCAGTATTTATACCTTGTTGGACGCTGCTGTTTGGCTGAGGCGGTGGGATGCAGCATGTGTGTACGTGTGTGTGTGTGTGTGCTAAGGAAGATCATACTGTAGCCTACGCAAAGCACTTTAAAAGTACTTAATAGTCTCTAGCACACACAGACAGGCACATAACACACACACACACAGACAATTATAGACCTTAGCACCTTGACAAACACCCACTCTCATGATTCCAGACTGCTTTGCCCCGACTATCTCACACACGTGCACACACACACACACACACACACACACACACACACACACACACACACAGATGCGTCTTGTCCCTTATGAGTGATCACATTAACTCCACTCCTCTGTGGCCGGCATCACTTTGTCCTGCCCCTCCCACTGCACCCTGACCCACACATATGCACCCCCCCCCCCACCCTCACGCACTTCAGGTCATTGAAGAAGGAATGAAACCATTTCTGACTGCAGATTGATTTTTAAAATATCAGGGTGCCCCTACTTCCTTTTGACCCCCCACCTCAGAGATGGACACTGTAAGGATACGAAGAAATGAAATAAATAAATAGATGAATTGAAGTATGTGTGTTAGGCACATTGGTGGGGGGCCTCCCTGGGGCCCCTTGCTACCAGGTGCAGTCTGATATATTGGCTGCTCATGTTATCAGTGAAGCCCCAATCCATATACCGTCATTTTTACTGCTTCCTCTCCCCTCTGGTGCTGGCAATTTTCCAATCTTGCCGGGTTCCGCTACCAGAATGCGTTTTTTAGCCATCACTGCCGCCTGACGGTTTTTAGCTAATGCTATTTTGTGCCATAAATCCTGCTTGAAATACTGTATCTACCTGTCCTTTGGTTAGATAGGAGACATTTGGCTCTAGATGACCGCACATGCCCCTATATATCCCCTTGTTGTAAAACATAGGATTGGGTATCGCGCCTTCCCGGCTGAGGGATAAAGAGGCTTTGGCGGTGTTACTGCATATGGGGTCATTTGAAGACAAATGGCACTTGTCGGAGATAGAGGGGTTTATATGTTGTATTATTTGCAACGATTGAAGGGTTAACCCAGTGGGATAAGTCACTGCAACTGCAATTTAAGGATTTAAGGAGGTTATTTAAATTAAAACAAAATCATTTGAAACTTTTATTGTCTCCTTTATTCCTTGATCACCAACAGCACAAGCAGTCAATACCAAGGCTTGCTGAGGTCATCTGATCTGTTAGGTGTTCTAGCATCTGCTGGATGATCTGCAAAGCACAGGCTGATACAGCAACAGTCATGCACTGCATCTTAATACTGCACATGGCATCAGATTAAATATGTTGCAGAGAACCCAGCGCAAAACATGAAAATCATTTAAATATTGCCGGAACAATTTAACTATATATTGCTCTTGGTGCAGTGACACGACACACGTCTGACCTTGGCGACCTCTCGTATAAATTCCACCAAACCTAATCACACGCTCTGCCCTCTTAAATTCCACACTTCTGTCAACCTCTGTAGCTCTCTTCCTCGTGTTAGCCCTCTACATGAGCGTGGGTCACACACACAGCTTTTTTAGCCTCAGGGGGTGGGGTTTTACACACATACACACACACACACACACACACACACACGCACACATACACACACTTTGACCAGTGTAGACTGCCTGTTTGGTACCAAGTATCTCCTGACCCACCCTGACCTCCCTCTTGTACACACACAGCCAGATTGCTTTGTGAAATAAAGCTGTCAGTTGTAGGACCCAAATAAAAAACAACCCCACCCCCGGATACTCCACGCCCCTGACACCACTGAAATATAGATATAAATTGGAAGCGGATTAGTTTTTTTGATCTTAATTCAAGTTTTGACAACATATAGGAAGCAAGGAGTTGGTTGGGGAAAAAAAACTGTACTGGAATTTGATTTTCAGAAGTGGACAGTAGAGAGTTGATGTTTCTTTTTGTCTCTTTCTTGCACCACAAAAATAGCTGCATGTTGTAAGGCTAGTCCAATAAAAGACTTTAAATGCCTTAAATTATGTTTAGCTGTGCATGTATTTTTCCACTTGTGTGTGTTTGTGTCATATTTACTGAAGATGGACATCAGCAACACACAAAAGCAGCCAGAATGGCAAGCCCCAAGTGTTGAATGAAGCATTCCTGCCTGATAGAAGTACAGTATGAAACATAAGAGGCCCTGGAGTCTGTTGAAGCCCCCCCAGTCTGTTTGAGAGCTGTGCAAACAAATGGGTTTTCTGTGATTGCCGTTTATTTTGGTCTGGCTGGAAGATGCGTGTGCGTGTGTAAAACAAGGAGGTCTTGGAGTTAAATTTACAGAGCAGCTGCTCAGGTTTGGTCCTGGAGTTGTGGGAAGGACGATACAGTAGTCTACAATAGCCCATGACATTTATGTTCTTTACTAGTTGTGACTGCTTAATGGGATGTAGCAAGCAAAGCGGTTAATCCTTCTAACTCATGAGTTCGTCTGTGTACAGTATTTTCCCCTATGTTCTTTTTTTAAACACAATGTTGACTTTAAATTTTCCTCAATGCAAACACACTTTGAGAGCATTTTCTATCACTCAGAAAAGTGTATCAAACAAGAATGGTTATAGAAGCAAAGAAAAAAGTGTATCACTAATTTGCATCACCAATTACCAACTAGTAAAGAGAGCTTGATGTCTTTGTTCTTATCAATTAATGAGAAAGTTGGCTGTCTATTCCCCTAACAGATATAAAACCCCACAGTGATGTCCTGCAGCTGACACTGCCCTCTCGTTTCTTACAGAACTGCGCCAGTTCCCGACCATCCAGCTCAGTTACCAGCTCGCGTCCTGTCAGTTTCCCACTAGGAACTACCCCAAGCCAGGAGGAGGAGGTCACCCCTACCTACACTTGTAGCAACACCTCCGGCCCGGTGAAGGAGGAGAAGACCAGAGGTGAGTTGCCGCGAACCATAGCGTCAAGATTGTCTTTTTGGCCCTTCATTTTCAGCCAGTGACATCATCGTTAATGTTACCAGTTACACCTGTGCTTTTCCTGCTTTTGGAAGTAATTAGAAAAAGATCGATCACTGGCCTGGAAATGTTATTCTCATTTGAAGTTGAAAGTGCAGTAACAAGGCAAAGCTAATGAAACAACAAGATGCTAATTATAGTTCTATGCAACATTATACAAAGCCCTAGTACTCGCTGAAATAAGACTCACCCTCCTGTCAGTCTCACTAACTACTTTTGCATGCACAAAATATTCCAGTTTATTCCAAAAAAGACAGTATTCCTATAAAGCTGTTACATGGCTAACATTCTATTAATATTGGAGCAGTGCGTTCTCCAGTTAATGTGCCCAAACATGTTGTTTATCACATCAAAAAATGGAGAAGTGAAGCGGCACAGAGGTGATTGTGAACAAGCAAGACAGCGTTTGCAAACTGCGGTAAAAACCCCAGTTGAGACACATATCAGAATGTGCTGTATACATGTCCAAAGACGGCTCCTAAAACCCAAGTAGTACCAACATTTTCCATATCTTAATTGGAAAGTGGACTAAGGCCTAATTCGGAATATCCAAACGTAATATGCTGTTTACATGAACCCTATCAAGTCTGGAATATCGTCTATTCCGAATAATAGTGGAATATTAGTGTGCGTGTAAATGTAGTAATATGCTTGTCTCTGGTTTATCTCAACACTCACATGAAGATACACATTCAGAGTCTGGTAAAATATTTGTCCACACAAATGCTGAAGCAGGGTCACGTCTTTTCACATATTCATTCGTAGCATAATGAGAATATTTAATGGCAGCCTTAGATTTTCATTTCAGTCATATCACACAAGCACCTTCTTCTGTTTTAAATACGTAATGTGAGTGAATACCTCACAGGACTAATAAAAACAAGGTAATTGTATCAAAAAGACAGACACATTGGCAGATAACTATGCCCGTGGTATTCTCACACTTGAATTCTATAGTCTCAAGTTTCAGGCTAGACTTTAGCTCATGTGAATTATGGGCCAAAAATGCAGAACCAAGAAAAATTTTACTGAAAAACTTTCACAAGAATGAAATGGGTGCCATCTTGGAATGCCATATCCAGTATTCACAATACATTAGTGCATCGGCCCTCACTGTGATAAACAAAATTATAAATAGCTGCCACTTGAAACAAGCAGTTACGACTAGTAGACTTCCAACTTCTGAGTAGAGCTGCAGGTGGGGCTTTGGTGCTTTAACTATATTACTACTACCTCCAAGTCACTTTCCTCGCACACAGTTTTACGTAGTTGATCAGAGGATTTGAACCAGCTGTCTTTGGAAAATGAACAAAATAGCAAGTCACAAGATTGCTTGCTAATTTGATTACCCTGCTGGCCTTGCTTCTCAAAAAGCACAACCAATTCACCATCACTTAAAAAGAACAAGGAAGGCCGAGCAGCATGTGCTACTTTTTTTTTTTAATTAGAATCAAAAGATGAAATCTGAATGTATAAGAATAAGTGAAATATTTTGTGCTTTGTGTACCTTTTTTTTCTTAACGTACACACTCCTTTGACGAGGGTCAGCGCCTGTAGCCTTGCTTTTTGAAATTTTCAGTTCAGAAGTGGTAGTTCTGCCCGTGAAGGATTTTTCATTTTCACTGTACAGTTCAGTACCTCAAATACAGCCGAGCCTTTTCACTAATTAATTCAATGGAATTAACAAGTACTGGCAGTTCAAATGTGGTGTGTGTGTGTGTGTGTGTGTGTGTGTGTGTGTGTGTGTGTGTGCGCACAGTATGTAGGTGGCAGACTAAAAAGGCTGTGCCTGATTCGTCCAGACCTAATGCATGACTCTCATTTGATGACTTGTGTTTCAATGACACCCTCCTCTCTCATTTAAGGGCAATATGTTTTTTCTCCATAACTTTTTTATGTATACTCAGTTGCACTTTATTAGGTACACCATTCTCAATCATCAATATAATATCAATATACTGGCCAGTCCTACATCTAGCTAATACTAATGCAGTCCAATACAACATCTCTGCAACAGATTATGTCTTCATTAAGTTTATAATCTTGCATTTTTGTTTCAGCTCTTTTGGAGAGGTGTTAATTTAGTATTTATTTTGGAGGCTTTAGTTAGTTTGTGGTGCTGTCTGTTGTATTGGCTTATATAAAGATGTGTTTTATTTACTCTACTTTTATTGATATAAATGGGTGGTCAAAATAAGCACCGCAGCCTCTAAAATGATCCTAAAATCAAATCAAGTTTAGCTGTGTATGCACGTGTGTTCCCCACTGGCATGTCTGCAAAGCATTACTGCGAGGCACTCCGAATCAGAGAGTAGCGGCTCGCCTGTTGAGTGAAATCAGACATCAGAAATCTCCTGTTAAACTTTAACACTAACCAGACACCCTGGCTTCAATCTAGCTGCCTGACCCATGCTGCACTCAGCAGAGTTAAGAGTCATTTGGTTGTGGAAAAAGATTGGAGACACCGGTTTCAAGGCAGGGAAGGAAAGAGGGAGAGGTCGATCCCTGGTTTCGTTGTGTAATTTAAAGCCGGTCTTAGTGTCACTCACTCGGGTGCCCTAGTTGGTTCAGCATTTAAAGCACGGGATAGATATATTTTTTAAATATGTTTATATGAAAAAGTGATAAAAACAGAGAAAAAAAAACTAAAATAGGGGAGTTTAGTTTAGTTTATCAGGATCAGCTGTTCTTCCTGAGGTGCACAACAACTTTACATTTGTGATTAAATCAACTCACATATAACACTGGACTAGACTAAAACATTGACACAGACAAACAAGACAGCTCCTTTTTCAGGCTAAATGTTGCTCTGATTACCTGATGATGCTCCATTATTGTAATATTACAACGCTTATTTACATAATAACGTGTGCATTGAAAGGAATAGTTCCCAGGAAAAACTTGTTTGTTTGTTTTTTTTTTTACTGTGCATGAAGTTAATTACAGTGTATGAATCATACTATATAGGTCACCTTTTCAGACATGAAAATATTAATAGCATACTAACGGACAACCATCACTAATTAAATGTCCCTGCACCACAAACAAAGACAGACCCCTCACATCGGAGGACACATGACAGTCAAACTTACTTTTGATAGTTATTAATTAAGCTTTACAACTATACTTTTGTCTGTTTGATGTGATGGATAATATAAGTCTTAATCGAAAGGCGCTGAGGAGGAGAAAAGACTGCAGAAAATATGTCCTCACAAAACAACCCAAAAAAAGTAATAGCTAATGACCCCTTTGTTTATTTGTTTGAGATAGAATTATTTAATGTAAATGAACGCTCAGTGTGTTCGTCTGTTAAATACCATGTGGGTCATGGTTTATGACTTGCGCAATAATGATATTCACATTTGACTTGTACATGTGCTCTGTGTTATTGCTCCTTGTTGCCGCTTTCTGCACCTCTCAGCCGGTGATTTACAGCGTTTCCTTTGCAGGTGATTTGCATGGTCCTCAACACTATTACTGTCTCTTTCATTCACTCAGCGCGCAGTAGTTAAATCAGTCCCTACATCACATTTACATGACTGAACCCCCCCCCAGTGCGACCTGACAAATCAAACTTGGCAGCAGGAATTATGTTTTTGATGTAACACAATTGCAGAAATAATTGATTGTCAGTTGATATTATTCAGCCCATTTGCTACCCCTCCAATCTGCTCCTGACTCAATGCTACAACATGCAAATACGATCGGCTCCGTGTGATTGAGTGCTGGGAGTGGGTTGGCGGCCGAGTGCTCATACACTACATACTGATGCTACTGTATGCGTATCGCCATCCAGCAGGGCACACACGGGCAAACATGCACACTCAGTTCACTGTAACTAATCATGACAAACCCAACTCACTGACTGTATCTTATACTACATAAGAGATGTATGAATATTTGTGTTCTGTGGTGCTGTGAAGAGGTAACTGACCAATTTCTCTGGAGAGCAAGTGGACAGTATAAACATTTCTGATTAAATTAATCATTAAGTTGTCATGAAATAAATTAGAAAAAATAAAATTTGGCAAGCATTGCAGTGCATTAAAATGTTTATTGGTTGCTTTTGATCAAATAGCAAGCATTTATATAATTTGTTAAAAAAGAAAAGAAAATCTAGCCAAACCATGTCAACACCAAAATAAGCAAAATCATGCTTTTTGGGTTTTGGTAGCTTCACAATATTGTTGCCTTTATTTGAACTGTATACATCACATATGGTACAATATACCTTCTCATCATAAAGCACAAACAACAAACAGATGGGCCCCATTTTTCCAAACAATAACCACACCATCTCCTAAGTGATAGTGGTAGCTTGCATGTACAAGGTCAACCCCCTTCTTATGCCTTTTCCATCTTTCTGTTTACTCAAGTTGGTTGGCACAAATGTCCAAGGCAGACAGTGGATTATGTTGAGGGTACATGGTGAAAAATGTGAACAAAGTAAAGCACATTTTTGCTGTGAGCACAAGAGAAGGACAAGTGCATAATGAAGGAATAGGGGGTGAAGTGTGTGTGTGTGTGTGTGGGGGGGGGGGGGGTGGCGGGGGGGGGGAATTTGAATTGAAAGGGGAAGGGTTGTGTGGGTGTTTGTGTATGTGTTTGAGTGTTGCATTCCTGATGAGATGGCCCCACACAATGGCTGAGTTGAAGGTTGTGAGCCCTTTTAAGCAGAAATAATATGCCGGATCACTAATGTTACCTCACGTCATCCTCTTGCTTTGTTAAAGCCTCCTTCTCAACGAACAAAGATGGCCAAGCAGTTATCTTTCCTTTGTGGTTCATGTTTTGAACTCAAAAGGTCATTTAGTTTTCCTTTGGGGCCCTCTTTTGCTTCAAACAGCATTGGATTGGACTGTAGGTATTGTTTTACCTCTAGTGAAATAGTGGTATGTTGTGCCGTTTCATGTCCAATTTGTGTCAGTATTTGATGTTGTTGTGGTAAAGGCAATGGTCCTAAATAGGGATGGGACAGTTTTATTGCAGATCATGATTAAAAAAACGCTCATAATACGTTTATTTATGTGCATTTTCTTATCGGGATAATCGTGAATGTCTTGTCCGGCAGCACCTAAAGAGACTGCAAGGCAACCACTGCAAAAATAGACTGCAAATGCACCAACCTCAAAAAACGCAGAAGATCATAATCAAGCAGTAGCATATTTCATATTGAAAGATATGGTGCCATTTCAAATATTTGGAAAGCCTAGTTTTTTAAGATTGATTTTTTTTTTTTTTTTTCACTAGAGTGTCCAGGATGTACCCTGCCCCTCGCTCAATGTCAATGGAGATAGGCTAAAGCCCCCATGCGACCCTTGTAAGCGGTTACAGAAAATTAGTGAATGAATAATAAGGATGTTCACTATAAGAAGTGTTCTTCCTGCAATGCGGTAAAAATATTTGTTTTTCAACAAAATGTAAGGTAGAGTGATTCCAGTATGTTCTGGTGCCAGTTAAAGAGCTTTAATGCTTCAGTTGGTAACTTGTATGAAAATAACTTTGTGTTGTGATTGCTGAAGATGTCACTACATTCTGACAGAAGTGCATGAACCAGTCTGTGACAAAAAAAATCATGTCCCTTCTCCTTTTGCCACTGCTTCTAATGGCATTTGCTAGAATTGAGTGCAAAAAAACAACAGTCAGAGCTGAGGTGTCATTAACGCAGCTGTACTGACATGATGTGAACTGCATCAAAACTGCCCAAACTAGGCAGCACACACAGTCCTCACAAGTTCATCTCAGCAAACCTGATTTGTGTTGTCGTTTCCAGTTTACGTAACCCATCTTGCAGGAACCATATGCCTGCACATTGCTGACATCTGACACCCCCTTCCCCTTCCTCTTTTCCTAACATGTGTTCCTCAGCGTCCCTTGCAATTAGGGGCCTTGTAGATAAAGTAGTGTGGCGGTCTATTGCATGCATCTTCGGCAGATTACACACAGATCCTCCACTGACACCACCATGGGGTTGCGTCCCCCTTGCCTCCCTCCACCCACATACCATCACATGTCATGCAAGTTTAGCCCAGTTCATTGACATGCAACAGGATCGCCTGCTCCAAAAATACAAAAAGAGAACTATTCCCTTGTGTAATGACAGCATGTTTGCAGCAGTTTCATCTGGGAGCTTGCTGTTGAATCAGTTTCTTTATTTGCAAGTCCACTTCTGTAGACCACGCACTGTGAATAGAGCTGTGCAATACGGACAGAGTCAAATCTCATAATGTTTTCAATACGTAGCCTTAATATGATTATATACCAAGGAAAGTGATAATGTGGTATGGTAAATCTCGGTGGTTTCAGAAAGAAAATTGTGCATTAAATGACGCTAAACTGCATGCCTCCTCTACCAGCAGCATTTATTACAATATTATGATGTCTCATGTAGCGGTGTCAGTGTGATTTTTAAAATATAAATCTTAGAGCACTGCTTTGTTAAAAAAAAAGCCGTGTACAAATGCTGGAAAATCTGACACATTGCAGTAAAAAAAAAAAAAGAAAGCTGCTGTCAGATGACTGCTGCTTGACCTTTCTCTTCCTGATTCCTTTCTGTAAGCTTTTTGCTCCTTTGGATGCGCGTGTCTAAATCTGATATTGTGGCAGAAACCCACCATTATTCAAATATCCTTGATTGTTATTCAAGTGTACTTAATGCATGGATGTGTGATTTAACTTGCACGTCTTGCCCAGGGTGTTAAGTGATGATATCCTTGTGCTGCACGTAACCTTGTATTATGTACACTTGGGATGTAATGGTACACAGAAGTCACAGTTCAGCGTGATTTCTGCATGGCTTGGAGAGAAAAAAAATTTCTTTTCAGTTATGTTGAACAGACAGTAGTGCCAGTGCTGCTGAGGTAACATTTTGCTTACTGGCAACTTTATTTAACTATTTTCATGATTAAAATGAACAACCATTTCAAAGAGCTCTGTATGAAACTGTATGAACACTGAAAAAATACTTTCACAAAAGGCAACAGGTCACAATCAGCTGTGAAACTGAAAAGTATCTCTCATCATATGAAATTGAAAATACAAATGAAATAGAAACATAAAAAAATAAAACTTGTGCATGAGGTAACCTGTTTCAGTTAGTTCCACCTTGGCTATAGTATATGCCAACTGAAAGCATTGGGGGATAAGGAGTTGGGCTCTGGTTTGTTTTTACATCATCCTGGTGATCGGCACATCTGGGTGATGCTGTCAAATGTGCATTAGCACGTTGAATGTGTTTCCATTCACAGACCCTACAACTGTGGAGTAATGCCAGCACACCGTCCTTGTCTTACACACAACTCTCTCTTTCTCTCATGTGTTATGTGTTTGTGAGTAGGAGCTGAGCTGATGATTTTGAGTGGGGTGGTGATGTTAAATTGGCACGCTGATTGTGGCAGATTAGTGGTTACTAACAAGTTGCCTTGGCACTACTGACCTTTACCAGTCACCCCCTCCTCTCGGCCTCCCATCCTCTTTTAATGAATGCCTTAATGAATGTGTCATTGTAATGTATGTTTTTCAAGGTGTCTTGTGGATTATAGGCTATTGTTGTCATTGTCTTCCTTGTCCTTTGAAAAATTATAAATGAAAATACACAACTCTTTCTCTCTGTTGTTGCTGTAGCTGACAGGAAACCTGGAGGCAAGTCCTCCATTCGCAGCGCCATAGTGTGAGTAACTCACCAATCGACATGTTGTGCTGACCTCGTCATATGTTGCTAACGGCGTGCATAAAAACGTTTCAGAGGCTTGCTCTCGTGAACTTTGGTTCAGCATTACCTGCATCTTCCTATATACAATGTATTCTGCGTGAAGCTGTGTCCACCAAACTCTGAAACCCAGTTGTGTCCCCTGTACTTTGACAGTTTGTACACAAACTGTTCCAGCCCTAATGTGCACATAATGTTAGTACAATTTATAATTACAACATTTTTCACTTGTAAAACAAACGTATGTACTGTACTATCCTTCAGTAATGTCTCTTTTAACCAAAGGAATATTGTATATACTCATAAATCAAGTGTCTGTGTGGTCTAAGGGTTGTGTGGCCCATGTTGTTGGTTAAAAACAGAAGTTAAAATGGACATGCTGACTCAAGCAAAGTTAAAAAACAGTGTAAAGCTGATTGTGTTTTATATTAGTTTCAACTGGTTGTAACAGGTAGCTGGTATTTGGAGACATGCTCTAGGAAGAATAATAGTACAAATTTGTTGCTGTAGGAATTCACATCACATTGATAATTACCACGCTAAAATCACAGGCACACAGAGGTGAGGTGTGCCTGTGTGTCTGTGTGACAGAGAGGTATTTGGCCTCTGAGCAGCAGCTCATGTTCAATGTCTCGCTGATGGAAAGTGATGTGTACTAATTCTACATCTGCTCAAACCAAACAGGGCTCGAAAGTTCAGCCAAGTCCCAAAAAAAATCACTTCCACACAGCTTATCTTCCGCTGCCCTCCCTCTGTGCGCAAATTCAATTTGACCATTCTCCCTGCATCCTTTTTGCATTTCGGAGTGATGGACAAATAAGTGGATATGACTTTGAGGTTTCATGTGTGTGTATGTGTTTGAGTGTGGATTGAGATTTGGCTTGTTGGCTTGGCTGTTTAGAGGATATGTGGCCCTGAAATGGGCTCTTGTCATGTGGGCTGAAGTTTTGAGGACTTGATTGTAGCCTCAGTGTAAATACCCAAACAAACAGGCAACAGTCAAAATGTGCTATGGGTTTGCCATGTATTTACATTCCTCTTCCTCTCTCCCACTTGGTTTCTCTCTTCCTCTTGCGTCTGATTTGTTAATTTGTATTTACTCGCTAGTTTTCCTTTCTTCTTTCTTGTGCTCCCTCTCTTCCTCAGACACACATTCCTTCCATTCTCTTTATTCTCTCAGTTTGTGAATGACATTTGTAATATTTGTGGTTTCCAGTGTCATGACTAAATTAGTAGAAGGGCATTGTGGCAGGAATTGAGATTTGAATTGTCAGTTAAAGCACTTGTCCACCATTTCTCACAGCTGTGTGAAAAATTCCTGAAAGATTCTTAGATCATTTGAAACACTTAAACGACTGCATTTTTTGCATTCATGCTACATTCAGGCATTTCATATTCATCACACCCAATGAAACAAATCCAAAGATGAAATATTGAGCCCATTTGGTTGTTCTTAAGTGGCTTTAAGCGCAACTGTTTATGCATATTCGCCCAGCCGCTACAAAGCGCACCAGGCTTCTCGAATTTGTTTTCCGCAGCTGTTCTGCATAACAACGCCACGCTATCACGCACAGGCGAAAGTCTGGTGAAGGGAATCTATTCATAATTCAAAGAAACAACAAGGCACAAGCTGTGGCGTTGTCAGATATAACAAATTGAGGAGGAAAAGAGTTGAATTTGTATCTGCTTACAGAGGTTGACTGCATTATACATACTGCAGGTGCCGCTGAGTGCGTGGTAATAGGATATATGATGGATGGCCAGGCCGCATGGGCTCCCATTCCTCTGGGTTATTCATCTATTTATCTGCTTATTTATTTATTCCTTCACCCAGAGAGACCCTCACAAGCTCAGGATTTGCCTAAGGTGCAATAGTACCTTAAGAGGCAGAGCATTGGCCAGTATGGAAATGGGGCTAAGCACTCCGAGGTGGAGGTCCTCTGTTGAACATGTGTCAGGTGTACTCATGTCTGCGCTGATGTTCATCAGTGGTGTTGGTGGTTTAAGGAGGAGCTGCAGTTTGTTGAATCGTGATAGTTCTTCCAGAAAACATAACCATGACACGTTTTCTCCGTAGGAGCTTCTTAGAAACTACAGATGATCTCATATTGCACAGAAATACATTGGGATATGCATGCAATCTTGTCCAGACATAGTTTAACATGTAAGAGCCAAGCTTTGGTCTCTTGAAGGATTGTTCTTAGTACTGTACAGTGTGTATCCATAGAGGGTGGTTAAGACACCCCCATCTTGAGCCACTTGCACTGGACCCTTGCTGGTGTGGGACTGAATCCCGCCAAAACATCCCTCATTGTGCCTGCATTGTGCAATTAAAACCAAACAAGATCAAATCACTCTGTGGCACTTTTTAAACATTTGAATGATGTATTTGATGAAATTTGGATTGATAAAAATTTAATTGAAGTCACCCAACTTGAAACCAAACCCACAGGGACAGGGACCCTTTGATCACACACAACCATCAGCTAACTGCCTTTCATGTTTAACCCCGTCACTGCTCCCCTATCAAGGGTGTCGCACAAGGACCTACATGTGCACTGGAGCAGGTCACTTCTCCTGGGCCGAGCTGTCTCACAGTTTACCGCTCCCCCCCAGCCCCACTTCATCACCCTTTTCTCCAGCACAGACAGGACACTCTATCTTAGTATATATGCATTGTATGAATCTGCACTGTACACTATTTTTATTTAAAACCACATCAGCCTAAATCACAATTTTGCAAACAATGTCCATTCTTTCTTGTGTGCTCACTGTGTTTTCACACACACACATACACACACGCATCAGTTTTTCTGCAAGTGTCTTAACACAGTACTAAAGCATTCCCCACTACTACCATCGTGCAGCTGCCAACAGCACCTCTAAACCAATATCAGCACCTCCACCTCCTCCCCCCCAGAACATTTTTCCATCGTCCTCATCTCAACAGCCCATGGCAACGACATAGCCGGCAGCTTACGACGGAGCAAAGTAGGGAAGAGGGAGGGAGGAATGGGGTAAGGGGGGGAATCAGGCCGTAGATCAGGGCAGGGAGGATGGCGGCGCGACCAGGGGGTGACAGGGGAATAACATCCCTTTCTCCTCAATCGACAGGGACCATAACTCCTGCCTCTCCAGGGACAGATTGAGAAAGGCAATAGCCCAAGGGGCTGTGAAGCACGGATGCTTAGGAGAATTGAAAGTTAAAAGAAAAACGCAGTTTGCCGAGCCACTGCCACTGATTCAGCCCACAGCACCGCTCTTCACTCCTGGAATTTTCTTATTTCTTGTAATTCTTTTTTTTTTTTTTTGTTGTTGTTGTTTTTTTTTTAGTAAGACGGCAGGAGAAAGGCCCAAGTGGCATCCTGTCCATATACATTATCAAACAATAAATCTCCAAGGGTTGTCGTGTAGTATTTTCCCCATTTTTGGAGAGTTCTCTGCACTTACTGAAGTTGGTGGAAGAATGTGCACATCTTTCTTTTTTAGTGACCTGAGGTCTTGGCCTCAGTTGGCCTACGATAAATTGTTTCTTGGCGGGGGAGGTTGATGAGATGAAAATTGTTTCTGTAGAGATTAACTTTCTTCTTTGACTTCTTTGCTTGCGATAAACTGTCACAATTGGCAAATAACACCCTGGCACTGTGTTTTCACAAAGGTAGCAATCGAGTCTGTGTGGACTGGAGATGCGTGTCACTGGGGGTGTGGTAATCCTGATGCAGGTGGGCTATGAATATTCCACTGACAAGAGTTACAATTTTACTTGTGCATTACCACCTTTGATCGTTAGTAGGCAAACTAAGCATTTTACATTCAGTAGGATACAGTGTCTGACTTCATAAAGATTTAGAAGACTCGTTTTTAGTACAGTCAGCCCAGAGCTGTGAAGTTGTAACTAGAGGTCAGTTAATTTATCGGTTTGGCCGATTAATCTGCGTTGATAGGATGTTTCACAAACTATCGATATTGGTGGAACCTGCCTCCAATTGTGGCCAAGGGCCGCACAGCCAGACTCGATGTACATCGATGATGTTGTGTTAAGTGATCAGTGGGTGCAGCTCCAGAGAAAGCAGGTTCCTTCTGCTGTGCGACTGTGTCTGAGTGTATTTTCCTTCATTTCAACATGTATTTACAGAATTTTTTGGCTTAACCACGACAGCTGGTCTAGTGCTATGGTGCTATTAGCATTAGAGCTAAAGTCCATGAGTCCAGGACTGTGTAAATGCCACCACTTGCGGTTGCAAATAAAAAGTCCCCGCTTAAAATGAAGGCCCTTTAGTGTTGCACACAGTCCAGTCCTATACTAGATTTTTACTTAGCCTTGAGATATATCAGACCATTAATCAGCTATCATTATTATATTTGCCTCTAAAAATCCACTATCAGTCGTCCTGTAGTTGTAATTTGTTCTAAAGTGGAGGGTATAAGCGGTGGCACCCCAAAGGGGGCATGGCCACCCAGACACAATTGCTGCTCCCCTCACTGGCCCTCCCTGGCAAAAATAATTTGAGATCTACATCATCTGTCTTTAAGAGGCTGTGGCGTGCTCAAGTCGTGATCGAAGGTAGTTGTATCTTGTGAAACTAGACAACCTAAGGCATCCATTGGTAACAACCAGTTGTCATAGCTTGTCTGGAAGGGGCTAAATCACTGTCTTAAGTAGGCTGAATTTTGGCAAGGGACGAACTAGCATGGCCTTTTTCAGAGAGGTCCCTTGGGCTCTCACCTCAAGATATCTGAATGAAAATGGGTTCTATGGGTACACACGAGTCTCCCCTAAATCTGAGAGAGCCCAGTTGGTCCCAGTAAATTGCTTGTTCAATGTAGTCCTTCCAATGAAAGCTGTACATTTGTCCTTTTAAGTAAAAGGACAAGCAGCCTCTTTAAAAAACACTGAATCACCCAAACACATGTATGTAGACATTACACATTAAAACACGGTTGTTGTCATTCCTAAATGACTTTTGCGTTTGTGTGCCACCCCAAGATTTTCAGTAGCCCCACTGGGCCACCCCTATGAAAAATTTACAGGGTGCCACCAGTGACAAGACCTTCAGAGGGGTCTGTTATCCACAGTGCAGGTGTGTTTCTACAGTTCTGGTGTAGTGTCTTCTGTGTTCGGTTCACTCTAACACCACATATGATGAAACTAGAAAAAGAAGAGTGGATATTAACATAGATTTTTATATATTGAGTATTGTATGTCGTGGAGTGTTAGGCTGTGTCACTAGTGAGTTACAGTGCATGTAATGGTTTTATAATGGTATTAAATGGGAAATCACACAGTTTAACTGCTATGTGATTGTACAGTAAATCCTGTGTCAGCAAGGAAATCACAGCTCCTCTCTCACTCTGTTTTATCTTGTTAGGTTCAAACCCTTCAGCACTCTCTTCTTACTCTGACTGTTGTCTCACTTTTCTCATTTCTCTCACCTCCCAGCTGCAGTCTCTCTTTTCTGTCTCTTTCTTCCCCTTTCATTTCTCTTTCTCTGTCTCTCTTGCCTCCCCCTCTCTTCATCTTCTCCCACACTCTCCGTCACTCAGTCTACTCCTCCACAGCCACGTTCCCCTGTTCGGAGTGGGCTGTAGCAGCTTTTATAGCCTGATCAATTTTACAGTGGCTTATTGAATAGCTTTTAATGCCCTTCTTTACTCTCAGTTGCAACACGCAGAGTGTCTGCCGCTCCAGGGCTGCTGTGATGGCTCGCCAGAGAGAGTGAGCGAGAGAGAGACAATAAATTTTAATACATCGTCTCTGGAAAATTACACATGTTTAATCATTGATTTTTATTGGCTCATCATGATAACATTATCCCAGTGGAGAGGGTGGACAAAAGAGTGGCTCGTAAAAGAAAAGAGGTTGAATTAGTTATGGCATTTTAAAAAGTGGAGTGGACAAAATGAAATGTTGGCACAACCTACTTCCTTTATCCAGTATACAGCGTATTGATTGGTAGTGTAACTGTATGGACAATTTGATGCAGTAACCATTTAAAAAAGGGGAACCTTAAAATACAAGATTAAATGCCAAGTATGACTGTATGTTTCAGCGGCCAAGGAATTTAAAGGGGAAAGACTAATATAATGTATAATAATGCACTGATAAAATTATAATATGGTATGGTAGTATAGTAATAGTGTCATTTTTCGTAAGGGTTTTCAAACATGGTCTACTCTCCACTTGCCTTCTTGTATGGGAAAACATCATTGACATGGCATTCAGGCGACAGCAAAGACAGTGGAGTTAATTAGAGCCCTTTGTTTTGCTGTCAGCCTCTCTAAAACCTGGAGATGTTTCACATAGTAAAATGCATTACCACTGAGTTTATGCAGTTTATTTTATTGCATACAACTACTAATTAAAATAGAATGCATTTCCACCAAGGCACTTGCTGTCTTGTTAGACACATCCTTTATCCTGAAGACGTTGTCTCCCTTCCTCTTCATTTTCTTCTCCTCTCTTTTGCACTTTATTTGTCTTTGTAGAACTAAAATATTTTCTGTATTTTTTATTACACATTTTAATTCCATGTGTTGTTTAAAATATAATTATACAAAATTAAATTGCTAACTTTTAGTTGAAAAAAAAAGATTAAAGAAAGGAAATGCTTTTTTTGTTTGTTTTGTTTTTTACTTTTTGGACAAAACTTTGCAAAAAGTTGTGGAAAATGACTACTAGTGTAACCGAGCTGCTATTGTATATCTTTAGTTTGGTCTGCTCCGCTCTCTGTGACATCCATCGTGATTTCACCTCAACAACTAGAGTGCAAGAAAGGTGAAATCTGAATGTGTGTGCATGGAGATTTATCGTCTGCATATAAAAAAAAAATATCAGGATCATTAAGTCCAACTCTACTGCCATCAAGCTGATGAAAGCTGGCAAACACACAGACTTCATAATGCCTGGTGTGTGTGCCAGTGTGTGTGTGTGTGTGTGTGTGTGTGTGTGTAAGGAATGTGATAAGGTAGATTGACTTATAATATAAATGGTAGAGGTGTCTAGTGACATCAGTATAGCAGTGCCCTTTGTGTCCCTGTCTGGCAACCTCATTCTCTCCGTGTGTGTGTGTCACAGAGGGTAAGAGAGAGATTATTGTACTGAGTGTATGCGCATGTGTGCAATGTCTTTGTGTTTGAAAGATTGCAATGCAAAACATTCTTACAAATACTATATTAAAGCTTGTGCATGTGTGTTTTTGTGAAGGTCTGTAGGTGTGAGACAGTCAGCAAGGGTTAGTGAGGGAGCAAGTCAATGGACCTGCATACATGTGTGTGTATACACAAATTTCTCCATGAGCATTCTCTCTCTCTCTCTCTCTCTCTCTCTCTCTTACACACACCACGCATAGAACACACACACATACACTGGGGCAGGTTAGCCCTCCTCCACACCGGCACCTGCTCCGTTGAAGGTGAAAGAAGTGCTCACTTGAGCTCATTGAAAAGTAGATGTGACAGTAAATTTTTCAGGCCCTTGTGAGATGGGAGATCTTGTTATAGCAGTCAGGATGGGGGTCAGGGCAGTGGCTGCTTGATGATTGAGGAAAAGAGAAGTAAATTCATTCTGCTTCGGGCACTTTGTCAAGTGCCAGTAGCTTACTGTTGAGAGCCACTCACCCATCACCGTGTTACGGCCCCAGAGGTCACCTCCACCGCCATAAATCTGCCTCGCCTGCTAAACCTACTGCCTTCCCCCGGCTGAGCACGAGCAGGGAGAGAGGCTGCAGCTGCTGCTGCTGCTGCTCCTCATAGTCACTCAAATGAAAAAAAAAGGCAGAGGAGAGAATATAGATTCTCCTTTTGATGCTGCTGATAGTGTAAGAGCAGGACACTGGGCGTGCTGTGCCATGGGGGGATGTGTACGTTTGGACTAATGGTTGTGTTGTGTGTGTGTGTGTGTGTGTGTGTGTGTGTGTGTGTGTGTGTGTGTGTGAAGGATGGATGGATTGCATATATATTTATAGTGAGGGACATTTTTTGTGTTTTAAAATAGGGGCCTGCATATACCTTTTGTGACTGGGAGCCATACAGTGTGTTTATTGATTTAAAGGGGGTGTTTTTAAAGCTTTTTTTATGTTTTGTAAGTTGTTATGTAAGTTTTTGCAAGTATTTTTGACCCACCTTAAAAAATAATGATGGACGATATACACAAAAATGATGGGGCAGGAAAATGTAACAATGGAAGGCTAATATTGCAATCTCAACACTTCATGTAGTTGCTTTTCATGTCTTTTTGCCGACAGAGAAATAACTGAATTACTGTATATTCTCTATAGTAATATAGTAATTCCCCCATAACCTCACTCTTACCTGCACAGCATGCTCATCAGTCTACACAAAAATCCACAGAAGAATGCAGAAAGAAAAGCAGAAAAAAAGGTATTGCAGGAGATTGAGGCGGATAAGTGACAAAAAGGGAGGAATGAAGACTAAGAGATGTGCAAATTAAATAAAGCAAATTATCCGACAGGAAAGAACAAGGAAATTCTGCACGCCATCGGAGAGCTAAATTTTCTATCACTGCACAGAACTAAGTAACGGATATAAGCACTTCTTCATCCCTACTGCCGTTTCTCTTTTGAATGCAGGGCAGTGGAAGAGTCAAACTTGGTACTTAGGCGACTCTTTTGGCTGGTTGTTACTCTTGTTATGATCATGTGATGATTGTTGGTGTTGATGATGAAGACGGTGTTGTTGATGTTGATATTGATGGTTGCTGTTGATGACCACTGTTGTCTCAGAATACTGTATTTGGTTGTCCTCACCTCTCCTTGATTGTAGAGTATTTATATTCTTATGTGTTCTCTTGTGGTTTTTTTTATGTGTGTTTTTTACTTGTTGTGCAACTAATTGCCCTCTAGGGACAAAATAAAGTTGGAGTTGAAAGTGAAAGAACATTAACAAAATTAAGCAGGCAACAGTCAGTGTCTCTCCAACACTATAATCTGTTGCCTCTACCCAGCTGTCTATCATTGCCATTAGATGTTGATAATTGCTTGAATTTAGGTTGTGAGGGTGGGTGAGCAAATTTTAACGACAGGACAATGTCTAATGCCAACATCAATTTGACGTGGAGTACTCACGATAGATAACGTTGATATTTCATTGCTTTTAAGTTGTGTTGTTAAGTTACCAGAATCCAACATCTTCCAGACTCATGCCAACATCATCGACATAAAATAATGACATTTAGTTGTATAGTACAACCAACAAAAATCGTTGTTAACGTCCACAATATATCGTATTCCAACCAAAATTTAACCTCTGTCCGACGTAAGAGTCCAACATCTTCCTGACATCATATTGACGTCCGTTGCGAGCTGGGTACACAGTCTAGAATGCTTAAATATTATACAAAGAGTGGCACTATCCTGCATCACGCAGTTACGTCCAGGAGAATGACTGCCTTAAAGCATGGTACATTGAGCTGTCTGCATTTGCAGTTTTGAAATATTACAATATTTTGTGGTAGCAGCAGCTCTTTACACTGCAGCTGTGCTCATATACGTAGTCATTGTTAGCATGCGCACTTCTTAGAAAAAACAAAATGCTGTAATACGCATGGAGCAGTAGGCCACAGTAGTGCTACACCTTCTTTTAAAAGGTGCTGATTTCATTCTGGGTTGAAGCCTGCCAGCACTGGCTGATGCTGAGCCATTTATTTCTGATATGTAAGACCGGTGGTTTGAAGACTCCTTCAGCTATTTTTTTTTAAGTGTTTAGCAGTGCCAACATGCTCTCTAGACTCCATCAGAAGTTGCTCCAAGACACAAAGAATGAAATACTCGACTTCTAATACTTAGTGAGGATGGAAAATATGGGGGAAAAAGATCATTTATATCATAACTGTTAAGTCAAAAGCTAATCTTTCGGTTCATGAGAGCTTTTGGGGAAACTTTTGTCTGCAACATTAATATCCCAAAAGTTTAAGTGAAATTCCGTCACTTTTTAGAGTGTGGGTAGGACTCAGTTTCTGTTCTGAGCTGCATACTCTTTCATATGGTCATAACCAAACAGACACCAGCCATACACAAAACCAAAGGGGATCCTGTTCTGTCTTTCTAAATTGATAATTGGTATATCACAAAATTATTCATATCTTTTGCCATGTGCTAACATTTTTCTAGGATGGTGGTAGAGAACTAAAGTCAGAAGACGGAAAAAGGATCTGGTGGTGCGGGTGTCTGTGTGTTTATATGTGCGTGTAAGTGTGTTGTTTTTTTGTACACATGCTTGTCCGCATGTGTACAGATTGCAAGTGATCACTTCTTTGTGAAGTGTGTCATCGTGCACCATAATTACACCTGCCCAAACTACATGGGTGCATATGTACTCAACTATCCATGTGTATGTATGTGTGCGCACACGCCTTTCAAGCTTGTAGAGTATGAGCACCAGCCTGCTTTCAATATAGCCTCTTATTAGGTGGTGATTATCCTGCCTGCATCTGGCTTCTTTCAGCCTTTGACTGGAAGTTGGAGAGGCCAGGGGCACCCGGGGAAGAAAGGAGTGAAAACTTCCTGAACCCAGCTTTCACCCCCCACCCCTCAACCTCTCAAGGAACCCCCTTATATTCACACTGGTAATTTTTTTTCTATAAACAACAGAAAATTCTGAATTGTGCAGAGAAAAGTGTCGGCTGTGCTCAGACTGTAAATGGTGTTGTAGACACCACCTTCCTACCTGTATCGTGTGTCTGTCCTGAATTAACCCTGGAATTAATGATTGACGCTTATGAACTCCCAGTTTACAACTATCCCTCATTTGTACAACAAAAAAGTCTCTCACAAATTTAAAGATATTCGGTGCAGGATTTTCCAACAAAACAGACTCATGCAGAAGTAATCCCTCTCAGTCATCACTTAGGACTTACGAGAAGTGTGTGGTGGTGTATTTTTTGCAGAGACTTGGCCCTCTGTCCGTATTTTCTTTCTTGCCTCTTATTTTCTGTGTTTGGAATGTTTATAACACCACACTGCTCGGGGCTTTATAAAAAAAAAGGTAGCATCCAGGTGCCAGACAATAAGCAGCATGCAAGAGATACAGCGTTGAAAAAGCACAAATACAGCGAGGCAAAACATTAAATGAGATTGAATCTGGGGTTGGCTTTTTTGCTTTTGGCTTTTACGGTATATTGCGGGATTGCCTGCACAAGAATCTCAACATGTGGTGGCTGAGCTCTGGTGCTAACTCCATAAACAGTGCTAACAGCAGCAATAGTGCTGACAAAGCTAACACTATTAACCTGGAGGTAACCGGAGTTTGGGCACTATGTTGCTGCAAGACTGTGTCATAATATAGGGTGACCAGACGTCCCGAAATCCAAGCACTTGTCCTGAATCCCGAATCCTGCCCTAATTGTCCCGAAAATGACACTAGAGCAGAGTCTGGAGTAGTTATTCAATTTCAATCAATCAATTTTATTTATAAAGCCCAATATCACAAATCACAATTTGCCTCACAGGGCTTTACAGCATACGACATCCCTCTGTCCTTTGGATCCTCACAGTGGATAAGGAAAAACTCCCCAAAAAAAAACCTTTAACGGGAGAAAAATTGCCTGATATAACAATAAAAACTGGTCATGGTGGTTGAGTCATCCTGCAGCTCCCGCCTGCTGCACATTGGCTGCAGCAGTTCCTACCTGAATTATGGGTGTTGTAGTTTTTAAATTGTGTACAGCAGTGCCGATGAAGTAGTAGATGAAGAGAGCGCAAGCTGCAGCCGCGAGGACAGGGAAAGCGCAGGCAGCCACGAGAAGGAGTGATTTACACGTAGCAGTGCAGCCTCTTGTTCTAACTCTTCTAACAGTTCAGAACTATTCTACAAACTGATAGGCCTGTAGCGAATATGCCAGGCGTCTTTTATTTTGTTAGCTTTTTTTAAAAAATGAGTTTAAAGGACAAGTGCACTTCCATTGATCACTTCCATTAAATAAAACGAGAAATTGGAAAAGAGGAGAAGAGAAGCTTGAAAAAAATTGTTAAAATTAAATTAGGGAACTGATCACAGATGTATTGTCTCTGTGTGTTTTTGCATCTATTGTTGCTTTAATTTGCAGCTATGCTTTTAATGAAGCTGACATGTCATGACAGTAATGCCATATTTTGTGTTTCGTCTCGCTAATTAACAGTTTATGTACTTGTCATTGTAGATTCTTATGGTTGCAAAATGCTGTGGAATTGTGTTGGTTCAATTTAGAGACTAGATGACATAACAACACAGTAGCATTTCAGTAGCTATCTTACACAGTGGCTGCGTATGTGTGAGGTCATTGCATTTAATTGGCAACCACAAGGTAGTAGCCGCATGCAGCATGCTGAAATCTCTGACTGTATTGAGGTGAAGACATAAACCCACAGCTTCTCTGAAAAATTTTTTTGTTTTTGTTTTTTGCACACAAAAATTCTCAAAACTTTGCCTAGATGCCAAATATGCAGTCTGTAAGCACTAAGTTTGGTACTTATCCTTAGCCTTGCTCTTCATCACAGACACATGTATGCTCACAATTTCCTGTTCCCCTACTCCTACTACTACTAAACGGACGTAACACCAATGGAATATGTAGATTGCAATATCATGATCCAAAAATACTGTGTGAAGCAGAAAAGGGACAAAGAAAATAAGAAGACTAAACAGAGGAAAAAGAAGACGAAATAGATAGTAGACAGGGAGAAAACAGTATGGCAGGATCCCGAGGGCCTGGCCGGGGGCTTTGTAAGAGCCCATACATCAGCTGTCACCCGATGGGCTTCCAAAGAGCCACAACAGAGAAACACAATAGACTGGACAGATGGTCCCAAACAAACTGCAGTGGGTTTGATGCTATTAAAAGCTGTTTACCTCATGCCAGACGCCAGCAAGTGTAGTGGATGCATTGTGTGATCATTTCTGAATGACTGAATATGTGTGTGTCTGTGTGAGTGCGAGTGTGTGGGGGTGTTTGACTACCAGCTTCTGGTGTTTCAACAAAACCCTCTGGTGTGTTTTTAGCCACCAAATGACCATTCGTAGCTTGAGTGAGATGAGTGTGTGTGTGTGTGTGTGTGTGTGTGTGTGTATGTGCAGTTTTTTCATAATTAAGATACAATCAAAGACAACACGTGAACAGTTTAATGATTGATTCGCACAAAGTGGACGCCAGCCAACTCCGTAGGCCATGACGAACTTCTGGCTTATAACCAATAACCGGACAAATATAAAACATACCCCCCCACTGCACCCTTCTTTCTCTGTTGCTCCCTCCCTCCCTTCCTCCCATCCTCTCCCCTTCATCTGCTCTCCTAAAGAGCGACTCTGACACCTCAGAATGATGAACTCCTTCAATGCGCTGACCTTTCTCCCTCGGACTAGTCACCCGCCCTCCTGCCCTCTCCCATGTAGATGAGACAGAGACAGATGAAGATATTTTGCAATGTGTGTGCATGTGAGGGTGTCAGTGGGGATGGTGGGCGGGGGGGTGTCATGCGGTGACACAGTGAAATTAGTTTTGGTGTTGGTGGATGGCGACCGACCCACCTTCAGATCAGCAGTCAACCAGGGAGATTAATCCAGACACAGGAGGCCTGTTGGAGAGCAGTCATGACAGGCCCTGAACGAGAGGAGAGAGACGGGCAGGTAGACAGACAGATGGGGCGGATGGGTTCATGACAATGATATACCTACTGAGATTGTGTCCATATATCTATCTGTGTAACTTGCAGGTTTAACATACAGATTGTTGGACTGCTGGGGACATGAATAATGTAAAGACCAAGTTTCTTTACCAGGAGATGTAAAAATAGCCCAAATTTAGCGTAGTTCAAGATCTCTTAATAATTAACCAATTTATAAGGTCTTGTGTTGCTTTCCTGGTTGGAAAAACAATCGACCCAATCAATGCTTTTGCAAATGACATCCTACAGTCAACAGTTAGATTACTTCTAAGGCCTTGTTTACACACATACTGATACAAAAAAGATTTTTATTTTTCCCGTATAAAAAAAATTCCGGGTTTACGCGTTCAGTTTTGAAAACGATATCCCTGTTTACACAAAAATGGCAGCTTTTTGCTGCAATTAGCATGCCAGGCCAGTAGGTGGTGATACACCATATGTAAAACACCATAAAAGAACGTTCTGCGCATGCAGAGTGATTTGTTTTCCTTTTGGCGCTAGTGATAAAAACAATGATAAACTACATTTTAGCCTTATGTAGCATAGTTAGCTGCTGTTCACTTATTAATATTGGCCACAGCATACGTCTTTGTGCGCCGATGTAGTGGCGACGTTGATGCAGCAGTGCGAAGTTCATTTGTAAGCTCGTAAGTAGTCCCAAAAGTGTAAACAAAATGCAAACAACCCGGCCTATATCCGCCATTGTTGTTGTGGTTCCCGGGCGCAATGTCATCATTTTCCAAATTTTCCATCTATCCTGTTTACACATTTTATTTATTTTTTTGTCGAGAAAAATGCTGGTTACGTGTAAATGATAGGCGCAAACACAAAGATAAATACCCGTTTTCAGAAATATACGGAACCATATAAACAGGCCCTAAGTCGCTGTTCATAATTAAAATGCATGTTACTGTATAAACAAATTTACCTAGAACCATAGCCCTACAAACATGAGAAACTAGTTGAAGCAAGGTGGGAGGACTAACAATACATAATCGATTAGCTAAATTTCCTAGTTAGATTGCTAATGGGACCATAATTTAAACTCGCCCTGGTGTCCGTTAGCAATCATCTGGCCTTTGGAAGTGTCCTTGAACAGCCCTCACTGAACCTGCTCAGTCACTGTAAGACAATCCGAACGAGAGCATCAGCCAAGTGCCCAAAATGTAAAATGAGTGTCAGGAGTTGATGAATATGGTATCATTAGCCACGCTTGTCTTGCCTTTTTCGTTTTCCGCTTTAATTGGCTCCAATTTATAATCCTCCACCTTTGGGCCATCCTTCATAATTCTGACTTGTTTCCCTCTGTAATTGGTTCAGATCAGTGCATCTTACAGGTCACAGTAAGGAGAGAAATCCTTGGTTCATTTTTATTCTATTTAGCTTGACTTATGGTTTTATAGGCATTGAAATACCTTTGCTTTGTTAGTCATTTAAAGAGTATTGCTCCATTTCTGCCTTTTTATACCACCCATTTCTTTATTTTGATGTATGGAATTATTAACATAATTAGATAGTTTTTCAAGATTGCAAATAAATGATTTTAGAGGAGAAATCTATATTTTTATCAATGTTTCAGTGATAGAAAATATACCTTAAACTAGCCTTTCCCTCCCCCACTGTCTGGAAATTAACATTCAACATTGTAGCGATAGGTGTGGTCCATGTCTAGGTGATCATTTAGAAATTACCTGAGTATTAGCAATTTTTGATGGCTCTCATCCAAGTACTTGTGTGTTTGGGGGCGCACAGCACATGCAAATGACTCAACGACATTGAGCTTTTGCTGAATGTTGCTCTTGGATGGTGCCTGAATCATTATCCAGTACAAATAGGCCTATGAAATAGAAAAATTACACCCACAATGTTGTGTTAGGATTTTTCAGGGGAAATATTTGAGTTGTAAAATAAGCATGCAATTCTGTCATGTCTCATTAACTTCAAATATGTAAATAATGGTCTTTTATATGTTGTTATTCATTGAGAGCTGACTTTACAATAGCCCTGCTCACTTACTCGCTCCAAGCACGTGTCCTTGCGTATGGGCATGTGTATTGGGTTACTTTGCAGTGGAGATGAATACTGTTGGCGGACCTAACTGTATGTGTATGTGCGTCTGTCTTCAGGTCAGCTGTCCATGCCGTGTGCTCCAGAGAGAGTAGAAAATCCCTCGAGTCAAACCTCCAAAGGCACTCATCTGCATAGAAAGGTAACTGACTCCTTGCACACACAGTCACACAGCAGGATATATCAGTCACTTTAGTGGGACTTTGAGCTTTGGGTAACAGGGCAGTTCAGGGGGTCAACAGCGGCATTTGATCTTTGACCCGAGGACAAAAACAGACTGAAGTCAGGGGCTGAACGATTAGTGTGTTGGGGTTAACACATTCAACAGCAGCATGTCTGTTAGTCTTCTCACTGAGTTCGTACTGATCCATTTAATTTAATTCAGTTATTTTGCATTTTCTTCTTTTAATGCAGTAGTAAATAAATAAAAAACAGGGTAAAGATTTGTTCCAACAAAAAATGTAGCCTTATAAAAATATAGCCTTATATAATTAATGAAAACATATGTGGTCTTAGACCTCTTAAAACTTTATTATTAATTAAATTAAAATAAAATATGTTTCCCACTCGTGCATTTTAGTCATCTTTAGTCCATTTCATTTCAATTTTATGTTTTGAAATAATATAAATAGAGTTCAAATGATAAAGTTAGTGCATTAATCACTTTTTTAAATTACAATTAACATCAGATAACTTTTTTCTTTTCCTAAACTGGTGTGCTTTTTTAAAATTACCAGATCTCTATGACAAAACTTGCAGATGTCCCTCTGTCTGTGTCTCTCTCTCTGTCACACACACACACACACACACACACACACACACACGCTGACCCTCACACACGCTCACCACTGCTTGAGTGGGGAGCACTGAAATAAATCGAAGCCTCCAACTCCCTGATCACTCTGTGCATGTCCCCGTCCCCCTGGTGGCCAACATTAGAACCGCATCACACATCACCACATAGCTCCCTTTCCAAGTTACATTGACTGGGGCTTCATTAAAGTCTTTCCCTTCCTGAATAATAGCAAATCAGATATTACTGAAATACGTGCTCTGTCAAATAAAAGAGCTCTTTATATGAATTGCATTTGCTTTGAGAAAATGTAGTCTTTGCCTTTGTTGATCTAGACAAGAGTTAACGGAGGATCCTTTATGCTTTAGATTTCGTACCCTGTGGGGTTAAGTTTCTTGATCAAGGGCAAGTGGTTGTCACTTTACCTTCTGAGGTATTTCAAGTTGATCTATTGATTCATAGCTGGCCACATGTCCTTTTCTTGAAACCTTTCAGTCTAGCTTTTTAAATGAAGTATTTAGCACAATGGTGGAAGAAGATGGACACTTGTAGTTAACTGTCACCATATATGTCACTATAACACTATATATAAGAGATAACCAACTTCTATTTAAGAACTCTGAACTCTGATTTAAGGGGCTGTTTGAATTTATTTATTCTATTTTGAAGTAAGAAATCCTGAGCTCACAATTACAAGTGGAAGTTGGACAAATGTCGAAAATGAAAAGCAGCAGTGTTCCAAGATTGAGAACCACTGCTTGTATGTATCTCCACTGCCTTGATGACACAGGACATTATCACCTGGCACATGTTCAACCATGTTAGGAGAAAAATACCTAAAAGTTTACTCTATAAAGAATGATTGCAAGTTCATTTGAATCTAAAACGAGATGATTTATCTGACTAAAATGGAAGATTTCTCATTTTTGCCTTGTGCCAAATGCTACTAAAAACAACCCCAGGATCAAATGACTCTTTCAGCTTTCCGTTCTCTCTGTCTCCCTGCCTCTTTCACCCTTGGTGAACTGCTACCACACAACAATGTCCAACTGTCCTACCTCCGATGTGATCGAAGCTGACTCTACTCTCCACCCGGCTTTGTTTTTCTTCACAGCCGTTGGGTGGTCCGTGTCTCTCTCTCCCTCTCTCTTTCACTCTGTCTCTCTCCCTCTCTCACTCATTGTCAAGTTCACAGCGTCTGTTTCTCTTTGAGAGCTTCGGGACCCAGGCATGGTCCGAAACTCAACACCAGAGTATACACAATTAAGTTCACACCAGAGGTTATTGGGTGGAAGTGTGGTCTCATTCCACAAAATCTGCGAGCCAGTCAAAGGATAGGAGGGTGTGAGTGTTTATGTGTGGCTGGTTAGTTGGTCAAGGTTAACTAAATGATGGGAGGTGGAGAGGGTTTGGGTGTGTGTGTGTGTGTGTGTGTGTGTGTGTGTGTGTGTGTGTGTTCTCAGGGCGGTCCTCTGGTTTCATCACAGGCAAGACAGAAGAGAGACACTGTGTTCTGGTTGGCTGTTGCCATTTGAGACTTTGCCTTGACAGGTTGTGCTGCCCAATTGCAATCAAAGTATGGAGATTGTTTTCAGCTGTGTTTTATTAACGGTGGGATTTATGATCTTCGAATGTTGTTGTGCCTTATGCAGAGTTAATGTATACCTCAGCTTTTCACCTGCTGCAATGTTGGGACAGTCATACAGTTCATTGTTTATGAACAGTTTTATATTGTCATCTTATAAAGATAAAATAAGGCTGTTCCCTAATAAGAATTTTTGGATTCAAATTGGATTCGGTGTGATACCCATTACCTGGTAGAGCAGGTGCCCCACGCACAAAGGCCTTGTCCTTGTTGCAGCCACTGCAGGTTTGATTCCAATCTAAAGCCCTTTGCTGCATGTCGTCCGCCCTTTCTTTCTCCCCTTCACGCCAACAACTGTCCTATCAATTAAAGGCAAAAAAAAAGCCTTAAAAAAACAAGCAAGTTGGATTTGGTTGTTCAATACAAAGGGCGGCACAGTGGTGTGGAGGTTAGCACCGTCAGCTCACAGCAAGAGGGTTCTTGTGTGGAGTTTGCATGTTCTCTCCGTATCAGCATGGGTTTTCTCTGGGTACTCCAGCTTCCTCCCACAGTCTGAAGACATGCTGACTGGGGATAGCTTAATTGGTGACTCAAAATTGTCCGACCCTCAAGAGGATAAGCGGTTAGAAAATGGATGGATGGATGTTCAGTAACTATTTATTCCTTATTTTCACATGCATTTTCGTGCTTTTAGGGACAGTGTACTCTGGCTCCAGAGATTGCGTCAGCTTTTAAATCCTGCACCTTCAATACCCCGTCTCCAGGGAGTGTAGTGGAGGGGTGGAGAGGCTGCGGGCTGCGCTAGCTAGTTAGCTTGTTATGGCATAGCTTATCTCTTTTAACTTGTCTCATAGCTTGTCTCATGTCTCATTTGTGATATGATAAACACAGAGAAAGAGAGAGCAGCTCTACAGTGAAATAAGATTTTTAATCTAAATTTAAATAGTAAAAGAAAATGTCAGCATGTAGCTGTCAGTGTTGGTAATATGGCGGGCAAGCACAAATACATTTACTAATGGGAAACATTGTATTGTAATTCACACTGATAGACCAAATAATAAAAATAAAATAGGCCTCTACTTGAAAAAAATGAAGTTAACTGTAGGGCCATCCACTCATCGGCTTTCAAGGGGCAGCCCCATAGACGTCGGAACTAGGGGTGCGGGGCGTGCGGCCGCACCCCCTCCCATCCGCACCCCCCCCCGCACCTCAGCCTCCCTACCCACTGCATTACACTTTAAAAAAATAAAGAATCTGAATTTAAACTCAATTTGTCTGACTTACATTTATCTCTTTCATATCATTAATGCATAGATCTGTGCTTTTAATGTGATATGCAGCCTGCCTGACTACATACAGTAGCCTTGGCATCCAGGATGTTGTGTCCATCCTGCAAACCTTGCAGCCCCAAACCCGCTCCATGCTGTCGGAGGTGGAGAAGCTCATTAAGCTCTGTCTGGCCCTGCCCATATCTGTCGTGGCATCCGAGCGCTCTTTCTCAGCCTTGTGCAGACTGAAAACCTGGCTGCGCAACACCATGACGCAGGAGAGACTAACACATTTGGCCATTATGAACCCTTATGGATGAAAGCGATGTCTCGACTCTGCTTAAAATCTTCATCAGTAGGTCAACTGAGAGGAGGTCCACTTTTGGAAATGCATGAAAGTCCTGAGTCAGGAGCGCAGACTTTTCTTTTTTTCATTCAAGGTTACAAATAATGTTATGTTCCTTAAATGGCTAGATTTAGTTATCAAAGTTTCATTTTCTTAACAATAAAGATGCCATGTTCATCCATTCTTTTTTTTTTTTTTTAATTTTATATACTTTATTAATCCCCCTGAGGGGAAATTCAATTTTTCACTCTGTTTGTCAATTACACACAGATCCGAACACACACGCACAAACTGGACCTATACATGCACTAAGTGGAGAGATGTCAGAGTGGGCTGCCCATGACGGGCGCTCCAAGCGGTTGGGGGGTTCGGTGCCTTGCTCAGGGGCACCTCGACAGTGCCCAGGAGGTGAACTGGCACCTCTCCAGCTACCAGTCCACACTCCACGCATTCTAGTTTTCTTGTAACTGCATGTTATTATAAAATGACTTCAAATCAAATCCTTAATCATTGATAAGTGTGCGTGCTTCCCCCACCCCTCCCAACAAAAATCCCGCCCCCCCCCTCAGAAAATAGTTCCGACGTCCATGGGCAGCTCTGGTATAAAAGCACACTTTTCCAGCCACCTGAGTGTCTTTCATACATAAGTAATGCAGCAGCACTGTGCTGTGATTTTATGTAAATATAACATATGTCCTTAAGTTTGTTTTACTCGTCCAGAGATGAACTTTAGAGAGCAGTTTTCCAAAACATTATTATTTGTAAGCAGGTGGAAAGTAATGACAGTAAAACCAAACACCGTGGAAGATATTTCTAAATTCGTCTTTCAATCTGATCTGCTTTTTTGCTCAGTCCATATATTTTTTTAATGAACCAAAATTTTCCATAGAATCCATAGGCTCTCGTGGCGTGTTGCATTTAACATAAAAACAATTTCCCTGCGTTTGCCCTGCTGAACTCACCCCAGTTGACCTATCCAGCCTGTTGAGTGTTACAGCGTTGGACCAGTTAGCCATAGTTCCCTCTGAGTGCTATTCACACGCGATTGGGAGTCCCATGACAGGCCAGCTGGAACCTTCAATCCAACCTCCCCAAACACACACACAGACACAAATCCTCCACGGAGCCGCCACTGGCCAGCCAGCCCGTCAGTCATTCAGTGGGAGGGTCACTGTATGAACGTGTGCGTGTGTGCATGTGTGTGTTTGAGTGTGTTGAGGGTTTTGTTGGGGCTTCCTGTTTTGGCCCGTGTGCTTCAGTCCTTCCTGGCAGGGGGACTGCTGGTGTCATGTCTGTCAGCTATGGGACCAGTAAGACACATTTTTTAATCATATTCTTACCAGTGTGGGAATTTTTTAGAGCAGTATTTAGGCTTGAGCATGGAACTGAAAAGCCCTCTGTAGAAATCCAGAGTACTGAAATGACTTCTGGATATAGTAGCAGCTGACTTTTTATAGACTTTGTCTTGTTTTTTTTATGCTACCCAGCCTGGTCCCCGAAAACACAGGCTACACACCTACACTCTCAAATCTGTGGCTCGATCCCTGGCTCCTCCACCCGCATGTTGAGGTGTCCTTTAGCAGTTTGATATTGAACCAATAGCTGTTCCATTGGTGTGTGAGTGCATGTGAATGCTTACTGATTAGCAGCTGGCACTATGTATGGTAGCGTTGGCCAACAGTGTGTGAATGTGTGTGTAAAAGTGCTTTAATTGGCTAGAAAAGCGCTGTACCAGTCTGGTCTATTTACCATTTACGATTTACTTTTTAAGGGATGCACCAATTGCAAAATTCTGGGTCAATACCAATGTTTACAATAAAGATTTGCCTGATAGCTGATACTAATGTTTTTGTTGTTGATTGTGTTTTTGTTATTAATTCTCTCTTTTTTTGCCAAGGAAACACTATGAAAAGTTACTGAACTGTTTCAAGTCATTTAGCCTTCATTACACTACCCTTGAATGAGCACAAATTTAAACACATTTCTGAAACAACCTTTCAAATAACCTTTCACATGAAAAACTTAATACCTGCCTCAAAAGTATTTTTTTCTAATATCTATTTTATATTGCTGCAAAGACATAAAAGGTTTTTTTTCCCCCTTCAAGCAACTGTATTTATTTAAGTTTCCTGCCAAAAAAAAAACCAAACACATTTTAACAGATTGCATTTGAACACATCATAAGAACATTATAATTTCTCCTTTGCCCAATACACATTTTTACCGAAAGGAGCTTGAACGCATCATAATGTAACTCAGTGCAACCTCTATGAGCTGTTAGCTCCAGTCACCGGCTGCTAACGGCTAACGTTAACTAGCTCACTTCATGCCAATGCCAACACGGATTTGGGGGATTCATCTTCTGACGTGTTGATTGTGTCTGTTCGTCCCAGACACCTTTTCTATTGTCCCTGGGACATTGGGATAACATTAGTATGAGGCCTGCTTTTTAGCCTGCGCAAATTGATATGATACGATGAAAAAAAGATTGGCTGCTGCCATCAGTGAATGTCTTCTTATTTGCCGATTATTTGACAGAGCGGATACTAAATACTGTCAGTAAGAGTCCGGCAAAGAAATACTTTTGTCCTTTGTGTGTAGTTTAAATCGGAAAATAGTCTCTCTTTCACTTGAGAGGGGTTACCCCTGCTCTCTCATATATGCACATGAACATACTGTATGCATAGCGTAAGTGTTTATATCTCACACACACACACACACATACTCACTCATGCCTCCTCCTGAGAGGTGGGTATGTCCTGGGGGGAGCACCAGTCATGTTCCATTAATCCGAAGCAACCAGTGGTGATTGATCAATTAGCCCTGCTTAAAGCCGAGGCTCAGGCTGATCAATAGTACTGATCACCAGCCAAAGGTTTTTCATTAAGACCTACTGCTCTGCATGAGTAGACTCCATTAGCATAGACTGAATGAGCTGTGAGGAATGCAAATGCGAGAGTTCACACACACACACACACACACACACACACACACACACACACACACACACACACACACACAGGCACACATAGAAAGGTCACATAGCTTTGCCCCCCATCTAGTGTATATAGATAAAGGAGAAAAATACATATAAAATCACATAATTTGTGTTACATAAATTATATGTTCTAATGACAAATTTAATATTTCTTGCTCTCCCTTCCACTGGAAAAAGTTCTGCAAAATAAATTCTAGCATTACATGAACCCCTGTTTTAGTGTAGCCCAAAAGAAAATGTATCAAAATATACACACGTATTGCTTCAGAAGAGTCTTTATGGTACCATAATAAGCAGGTCTTATTATGTCAGTATTTCCCTTCCAGCCCACTCATTGTCAGCCTTTTTTGTTGGTTACCTGAACAACAGCGGATGTTGCTGCACAACAGCGATATTTCTGATGCACGGCCCCACCGAACCCACGGGATCATCCGTAGCTTAAAACAGAAAAACACCGGCCAGCTACCGCCGTCGAACTCACCTTTCTCACCCTTTCCTAACCCTCAGTGGGGCCGAGAGCCATTGTTTCACTCAAACAATCCTCATTGAATTAAAAACTGTCCGCGTGCTTTGTTCAGTGAGGCCGATGCGTACTGCTGTCATGGGGCCTATCGTTAATGTGCCATCACTGCACCTCACATCCTCAGCAGACACAGGCAGCGCTGAGCTTATTTCCTCCATCTGTAGGTGAATGTGCGAGCAAATATGCATCAGTGTGTGTGTGTGTGTGTGTGTGTGAGAGAGAGAGAGAGAGAGAGACACACCGTATGAGTGTATTGGTAGATGGGTGAATGAGTAAGAGAGGAGGTTGGCGGGTGGGTCATTGTGTGTTAGTCAGCATTAAATCGCTCAACAGAGAGGAGCGCAGATAAGCACTGTGGCATGGGATACTTTGGTCACTGGTGGAAACACCACGGAGACCTGGTGACTCACACACACCCACACAGTGGATAATTTTCCTATAAAGAACAAATCTATCAATCAATCAATCTGTGTCAGACTGTGACAAAAGATGATGGTAAGAACAATGATTGTTATAGATGACGTCACTTGATTCTGTCTTTTTTAGTCAATTGTATCGCCTTGTTTTCCTTTTTCGTCATAGCAAATGTTCTCAAGACAAACTTTTGATTTTAAATTAGATTGTTTTTTGTTAAATATCTCCATGATTCAATCAGATTTCTTAATGGACATGGAAAGTTGGAACTTGAATGAATTGCAGTGCCCAATGGTCATGCCAGGTTTGCCTTCGAAGGGCTCTTAACAAACAAGTTACACAAACTGAAAAATAACTGATCCAAAAACAAATACTACCTTTGTAAAGCCTATAATGTTCACTTTTGTTGATACTGTTTCTTTGAGACATTAAAATCACCTTGGCAGTAGGTGAACTGTCTCGCCTGTGTTTGTATTGGACTGCAGTATACTTTCATTTATCCAAAAAAAATAAAAAATAAAAAAAAATAGATAAAACCAAGAGTAGATTTCATTAGGGTTAATCAAGGTTCAGGGATGGGTAAGGGTTAGGGTTAGGGGGTTAGCGACAGAATGTCTTCAAGAGGAGATGCCCAGAAGTTTGGTAACAAAAATATGTGTGTGCTTGTATCTCTGTGTTTTAGCGGAAAGGAAGGGAGTTGGTCGCAGAGATACTGAGGCAGACAGGAAGAGATCATCCTGGTGTTACCATGGCTGAGGTTGAGCCCTCTGGCTCCCCAGACCCATACATAGTGCACATGCAGGTTATTGCTCACGCTCTCACACATACAGTCAAATGGATGAGGGTGGCAGTGTGCACAAAGTTACAAACGTGGATGTAATGTCTCCTTCCTCTTGGCCTCTCACCTTCTCAGTATGGGTTAGGGTTAGGGTTAAGAAAGTGTCAGATTAATCCCTAAAATGTCGAATGTGACCACAAGTCTCCACTCTGTCTGCTAAGCGACATGCACACACACACACGCCCTCTGTGACCATTTGCACTAATGTCCAGAGAGTTTGATGGGTTTTTTGCGAGTATGGCATGACAGCCGAATGATATTTCCGTGAGCCGTGTGTGGGTTAGGGTGGGTGGGATGGATGGATGGACGGATGACACCCGTATCCATCCCCACTGGGGAGAGGAAGTCCCTATCAGAACACAACAGGAAAGAGACAGAGCAAAAACAAGCGTATGTCTTTTTGGACATTAAATCACTTCCTGTAGGGCTCTGGGCCACCTCCCCCAACCATCCTCAGCCTCCACCTCTCCACCCGCTTTAACCACCCTTTTGGCAGACGGAGAAATTGATCAAGCCCCTTCATCTATGTGCGTAAAATGTGTGCATGTTCCTGTGGTTGCGTCTCTAAGGTATTGCACTGATGAGTGAAATAACTCATCAATAACGGAGAAAAGAGGCTGAGAGCCCATGTGGAGCAACTGTATTTTTATCTTTTAACAATAAAAAAAACACCTTTGCTTCAAAAGTAGAATCTGCTGCCTTATGGCCACAGTGTATGTATGTAACGCCATGCAGCCTGCCAATCTGATTTATCGCTGCGACTTGCAGATGTGATGAGTATCGTAGGATGCGAGTGCCGTATAAATCCCTGCACCCTGACAGATCACAAGCCCTGAGTCTGGACCTGATGCTTTGATCTTCATCCAAGAACAAAAACAAAGAGACAAAAAGGTTTATCTGTGGTTAGTGCAGGAAAAGGTCTTTTTAATGGCGACAGGAAAAGACAATGACCACCGTTTTCATTTGAAGCACAGACACTAGACCCTGCCTGCTTGTCACTTTTTCAGGTTGTGTGGGATACTTTAATGGCTCACTGCAGACATCATACATGTTGAGTAAATCGCACATGTATATTAAAAATGCAGCTCTCACACAATGCTATCTGCGTCCAGAGCACAGCTGTAAAAAATATGACTTCCTTCCTGTAGGCAATTTCCTGTTTGTGTCTGAATTCAGGTCAGGAGAGGGGGATAGTGGTCCCTGGTTCATCCAACATCATCCTTCCCCAGAGGTGACCCCGGTCCTCATGATGCAGGATGCCATGCAGCCCAGTGTCATTATATTCAACATAATACCTGTCTCTTTACTTTCCTAGTGTTTCAGTTTTTTCACTTCATCTTCACCCGTCCCTCCCTCTCACATACGGAAAGAAATGTATCCACAGAATAAACTGCTCTTTTGCTCCGTCTTCCAACATGTCAAAATGGATAACATTGGATAACGGCCTCATTTATCCACAAAACACAAAAAAGAAGATATGACATTATTTGCGTTCCCTGCTCTCCGCAAGACCTAAAAGACCCACCCGCTCTCCCCCAAAAAATGTCTCAAATGCACACACATGGATCTTCCTGAGGCACCCTGTTTGTTTCATTTTCTGCTGATTTGCCTAAAACAGGCAGCGGCCGCTGCTGTGAATGTTTAATTTAAGAGCTCATGTTCCCCTCTGTACGATATGTGGTGGTTGGGAGCACGGACGGGCTTGACGAGGGGGTCTGATGGTGGGGTTGGGGGAAATGGGCGGGGGGGGCCTGATGGAGACCCCCAGGTCTCCGGGCACAGTCATTAAGATGGCTCCTCGGTTTGGAGATGAGAAAGCATGCTCGGCACTCTGGGCTCATTGAAGATGCTCCCCTGCCTACTTGGAGCATCCATTATTTATGAGTTTTTACAAATTCCAACTGACATTTTTATCAGTTGTGGATGTCTGTTTCTGATTTGGCTTCACTGGGTGTGTCCGTCCTCCCCCCAACATGATGATGAAAATATTGTCAAATAGAACTGCTTGGTATTACAAAGCAAGAATTTTACAGTTTGTTGCAGGTTTCTTATAGCTTTCGCATGTGGGCTTATCTGTTTGCTTTTTTGACAGCGGCATCAGAGAGGATAGGAAACAGATAAAGGGTTGTATTTTAATCAGTGACCTATTGGGTTGTGACTAGGGCTGCACAGTATATCATTTGATGGACATTGTGATTTCAACTTGTCTGATCAACACATTGCGAAAGACTGCAATATTGCACTCAGGGATTTTTTGAGTAAATATAGTATTCGTAAAAAAACTAGACTTTAAAATCTATTGTTCTTTTTTATTGGTGCATTTTGTGTTCAGTTCAATTTGTTCAGTGAAAGAGTGTTGGAAATAATTTTATCATATATGTAACAGAGTCGATTATACAGCAGTAATATGTATAACGAAGTCAAATGTATATTTGTAATATTAAGTATTATAATTACACAAAATTTGTTTCAGTTGTTATTACCTGACACACTTAGGCCTCCATAGTCAATATGTGGAATGTCTGATACCCAGTTTCTGTGCCCCTACATTAACCTTTGGGGGTGCCCCACCTATTAAGTCTCCCACCTTACCTCTCGCCTTTTACTGTTGTACTCCATGGGAGAGGTAAGCTACATTGCTTAATTTCTGTGTTTTAGCACTGTTAAGCCATGTTTGTAAGTTCATATTTCAGCTTAAACTTATTGTATAATATGCTAACACTTTAAGTCACTTAATTTGTGTAGTGGCTCGAGTTCTTATGCTTTTAATTGACGGAGGATTTTGTTTTTACCTCTTGCTGTCAGGGTTGTCAGGAGTAAACAGAGATCGCCTCCATATATATATATCTATATATCTATCTATCTATATATATATATATATATATATAGATAGATAGATATATAGATATATATATATATAGATAGATAGATAGATATATATATATATATTTTTTTTTAAATTCAACAAACAAATATGTTTGTTACTAATTAAGCTGTAGACTATTTTCTCGAATATTGATTGATCATTTGGTACTACAGCTTTAACAAAAACAATCAGAAAAGCCTGTTGAAATATCCTAAAGCCCAAAGTGACTAATTAAATTTCATTTTTCATTCATTTTTTTCAATTAACCAACATTTCCAGACCCAAAAATATCAAATTAACCATAACCTAAAACCAAGGAAAGCAGCAAAACCTCAACTTTCAGAACCTGAAAGTATCACATTTTTGGCATTTTTGCTTGAAAAATGACTTAAACAGTGAATTGATTATCAAAATAGTTGTAATTTTCTGTCATACAAATTGATTAATCAACTGATCATTGCAGCTCCAGAGTACACTTTATCTGTTTATTTATCATTAGTAATATTGTTATCGTGATATTCAACAGTTCACCGTTTCACATATTTTCCTCATATCGTGCCGCCCTAGTTGTCACACAAAGAATTGGCTATTAATCATCTCCGCTTTATTTTAAATAATGTTTTTGTGATAAGTCAGTAACTCTTTGCAATGTCAAAGGGCTGCTCCTGTTGTGAAATCCACTGAGAAATAACAGCCAACTCTACAAGTTTTTTAGCTCAGTGTTTATTTCAGCTGGCCTCCAGACTGCACAGATGAGTCACATACTCTCAACAGATCAAGTGTTGCTTATTAGCTACCCAGTCACCAGTTGGTTAATACTTGTACTTAGTAAGTACTTCCACATTATTTTCTGAAACAGGAAAAGAATGCAAGATTAAGGCAGAGTGCAACAATGACCAGCATTATTGTGATGAATAACTGTGTGTGTATATGAATGACGAGCCCCGGTCGAGGAAACATCGTGTGTCTGCTACCTACCACCCCGACCTCGTTCGTCTGTGGTTGAGCCGGTATTGATCCGACCGCTGCCCTGTGCTTTGGTGTTCAGCCTCAGGCGTCACGCAGCCTCACCTCACCTTACATCACTCACCTCACATTAGAGTCTGAGCTTGATATGCACTGTTAGGCTCTGGTACACTCCCAGAGAGAGAACTTGTCAAATGCCAGTTAACATGAGCTCTACCAGAAGACCCCCCACTTGCTGTCAATCTTGGTGCTGGATGCTGGAGGTCAAACTCAACAATGATGTGCCCTTTATTATACATTTTTGTTTTAGAGAGTTGTATTTGGAAATACGTGAATTATTGTCAGTAGAACTTTGTTTATCCACAGAAAATTAATATTCTTTGTTTTCTCTATCTCTATGTTTTTTCACCAATTCTGATCATGTGGGGGAAAAAGTTAGATAAATAAATAGATAAGTAAATAAAGCGTTATTTTTCAAACTTTAATTTATTTGCGGGTTATCGGCTTGCATTTTATTTCCAGCAAAATCTTTTTTTACATTCATGACTGGACACTGTTTCTGAGCATAGCAGCTCTGCAGCAGGAGTTTTAAATGCTTTGCTCAGGGGGATGTTTACAGTGATTATCTAACCCAGAGGATAGTGTTTGTATCTGCCTTCACCTCACCAAATTATTTTATGGCTGGTAGAAGTATAGTTCATGGATGACACTGTCCTGATGCTATGTCCCCTGATTGTAGAGGGCTAATGTAGCTGAAAGTGATTTAAAGGATTAGGTAACATTTTAACGTAAGGAGGTATGTTGGCAGTCTCCCTGGCTGCTGGTGGCTTTTTGCCTGACAAAAATTAACGGCAGCAAAAACAGCCTTGCTAATATTAGGCCTAAGGCCCTGTGTCTAACAAAGTGTTTTTGTCCCAGTTGAAAACACCATGTGCTCCTCAGGAGGCTCTTGAGAATGCTTTGGAGGTGCAGTATTTTGTTCAGCTGAGACGCTCTGGGTGCATCTGGTTGCTATGATATGGAATATCTGCAGAAGTTAAAATGTTGAGACAAAGTAGAGTACTTGTTTTGGCTCATCGGGAGAGAGGACGGACTGCCAGGCTATGTGGGTTCATGAGAAGAAACACTATATTAATATATGCACACTATATTAACATATTTTTCCTCCATTGTTGTTGACCTTCGGCACTTAAGATGTGATGGTTGGGAGATGTAACAGTGTGCATACATACATTTCGGATTGCGATCTTGTAGGATGCAGACAATGTTAGATTGGCACGTTGATCTTGAGTATTGCCAGCTGACTTTTATTTTTTATTTTATTAATATATATATATATATATATATATATATTTTATTTATCAATTTAAATTTGTCGCACACCTTCTTTGTGTCTATATATGTTATTCAAGCATTTTAATTTATTTTATTATCTCATCATTACTTTGCTCCTATGAAATGGAAGGGAATTGTTGGGAGGTGGGAAGGGTAAAAAGGTTAATATTTCTGTTTAAAAAGAAAAGCATGACACTGTGCTACTGTATTATCATATAGGCAAATTGCTGGATACAATTTGGTTACAAAAAAATAAAAAATAAAGATGTGACAGTTGGTCAGAGTTGAACATTTTCGACTCACTGCGCTCAGAAAAAAACGCCAAACTTGCAGCACTCAGCACAGATAAGATACGCCTCACCTCACTGCTGGTGTTTGCAGTGTAGCTTGAATACGTGGCGCTCTCATTACTAAGAATTAAAAAAAAAAATACACTGGCCTTCAGGAAAAGCAGCTTCAGGATACCACCCCTAAATGACAGACTGAAAAAAGGGTGGTTAAGCAACAGCATCAAAGGAGAAGTCTTTTGTGTATTTATGATGTTGTCAGACGTTATTTCCATACTGTCAACTCTCTCACATCTGTTACTCTGCAAACTGTCTTCATACGGAAAACAATTGATTTGATTTGCTCAGTCAAGTGAAGCTGTTGCTGTATTAACTGGATTAGCTGCACCCAGGAAAAAACAATGTGATGATTGTTATTTATTGTCAGAAAGTTATCAGAAATTGGTCTGAAAGAGAACCGCCACTCTACTGGGTCCAGACCGTGGGCCGCCATTTAGTAATGCCTTCATTAGCCGCTGTGCAGTGCGGTAGTTTTGAGGGATGGAGAGTTTAATATGATGGTTTTGAATGAAGTGGGCACGCCATTCAGTGCTTTGGGAATTTAGCTGGATTGAAACAATGTCATGGTCTGGAATCCGAAGAGGCAAAACACAGATCATGCATTGCCATTTAGGAGGCCATGGTCTTGTGGTGTGGGTTGCAGCTGCCTCAGCAACCAAGACCAGGCATGGTAATGATATCTACCAGAGGTCCAGCCAACACAAAGCCTGTACACAGAAACCTTATTCTTCTTAGCTCCCCAACCAGAAAGCACAGAGTCATAATAATCATATGCTTACATGATAAATATTTTAATATGACAGGGAATTAGTGATTCAGGCGAGCGGATGCAGGCCTTGTCAGGTCTGGCTTGATCAACACCAGCTCGACAAATCCAGAACTCCAGGTGATGAGAGGCAGTCTTTTCCCTGTTACACTTAACTTCTGGCCTCTCTAAAACAGAGCCACGGCTCCAAACAGATGCTGAGGGGATGTTCCCCAAAGATCTTCCCTGAGGCCCACACTCTCCTTTTTCACAGCTATGTTTAAGTCTGTGATGTTCATTTATAGGAGCCTCTATTACAGTGTTATTGCCGCCTCTGGCAAAGGACCCAGCCTCTTAAGAGTCCTCAGTAGCTTACAGAAACTGTTGCCGTCCCAAAGGAGGGACAGCAGACTAAATAATCAGTTTCCCATCACAGTGACAATCTGAGAGCAGCTGTTTGCATCTGAAGGCCTGCCAGCAATTGTCCGTGGCGCTCTGAAACAGAGGAGGAAAGAAAGGAGGCATGGAGGGAGGGAGAGATGAAAGGAAAGTTTCTTTCTGCTTGATTCAGTCCTCTTAAGGGTTTTGATATTGATCTCACCAACAGACCTGCAGATGCATGTGTAGAGACACATGCACAAATACTCACATCCATCTGTGGACACATGTGTACACGTTACCAGATACACACTTTGACACACACTTAACTGAAGCTGAATCTTTTGTTTTTGTCATTGGTATGGAATGCAGTACGCTCAAGGATACATGGTATTTGATTTATGATGCAGATGTACTTCTTTATTTGTTTTTGCAACATTTATGTAGCACTTTGCAGTAAAAAATAAAAAGCTTATGACTGAAAACAAACACCGATTTTAAAGACAGTTGGGGAGTAAAGACAGTTCAATGAAAACTCTTACATTAAGGCCAGTCTGTAAATAGTGTGTTTTCAAAAACTGTACATCACCTCCTCAGGCATTTGGTTGAAATTGCATGGGGCCTTGATGGAAAGCATTCAGTCTTTTGTGAAAGCAGCGCTGGCCAAATCATTTACTGCCTTTGTTTGACTCTCAGCTCAGTTTGTTGCACAAAAGGTATCATTAAGTTTGTATCTGTGTACTCTCACTTCAATTTATTTCTGTTGATAAATAGCTTAATAGATCCTCCTATGTGAGTACAACACGTACACTATGTGTGTGGGATTGGTGATGGTCCTGTTCTGTATTGGTTCCTCCGCTCTTCATCAGTTGGTCACAGCTCAAGGCTGCCGGTGGTCCTGTGAGAGTTAAATTGTTCTGGTTTTATGTGATGGGATCTGAGGCCATCAGCTTGCCCCAGTTCATGGTCTTAAATATACATTTTACTGGCTGTCAATTGTAGTATGAGTGAGCACATGGACCCCAAAAAGTATTCTTACACTTACACTTTTTCACATTTTGCTATGTTAAATATTAAAAGATTATTTTGTTTTAGTGTCACTTGAAGTATGGGATGCAATAAATCTTAAAACATTGACATCTGAATGTACTCAGAAACCAGCCTGTTTGTACAGTATAGTCTACAATAGTGGTTCCCAACTGGTCTAGCCACGTGGTCCAGATTTCTCTGCAGTCCTTAGTTCTTGCATTTGGACATGTCATCAAACACGTTTGCTGTCTCTGAGTTTGCCACTCACTCTACAACAGGACATGGCACTTCACAATAAAAGCTCTGTGCTGGAAATTCACTGTATTTTGGACCATGACACACCAGCTGGGAACCACTGGTTTACAACATGTGTTAAGGCCCAGATGCACCAAACCGATGTTACAGAACTAGTTGCGTAAAAGGCCGACTGTTGCGTTCCCTCACTTTGCCTGTGTCTTACACAAAAAGTTGCATTTGAACACACCGCAAAGACTACAGCCAACAGCTAACTAGCATGTATGTTTGCGCCTGCATGAGAGGAAATAACTCTCGATGCAAGCAGGTGGCGATAGTCTGTATTCGTCATTCAAAAAGGGAAATTGGAAACTGACAGGATGGATTCAAGATGCTAGTTAGCCAGTTAGCACCTGAACAACCCAACCTGTTATTAAAAGAACAAATGATATTTTCCGTGTGCTCGCGAACATCAACGCAAACAGTTACGAACTGTTTCAACAGCTAAAAGAAATAATTGTACCGAATATACTTGGATCTCACGCCCTCTTGACTTTAGCCATTTGTTTGCTCACTTCTGTTTCTCTTCCTGTGCCAATGGTAATCACCTGTTGTGTCAGGGCCTGAAATTAAATTTTTGGGACACAAATCTGTTCACACCATAACATGAGGAATTACTTGATGTGGGGACAAGAATCTGGTCTTCATAACATTACCGTTTATTTTATGGTAATAGTTAGTTTTTAAGTAGAGGACTATAATAATCAGGACAAGGTTAGAGTTAGTGTTGTCGTTGGGCATGTTGTAATTAAACTTCAATACAATGTGGTCACAAAGGCATATTTTAAGTTGTCTGTGTTTGTGAGCACTTGTGTCTGTGCGTTCTTGTTAAAAGACATCAAGTAAATTGAGGTAAAGAATCCATTTGGGAAAAAAACAACAACTAAATACTGTAAGTGTCTACTTCAATAAACTGTGAGTCTCATCAGCATCTTCTCAGGTTGTCGAACTCTTAACTGTTGTTCTAAACACTTGGCGTATAAGGTCGCACACTGAAACTTTCCGAGAAGTACATAAGTAAGCAAGTAATGGCAGTGTGTGGGTGTCCCGATTCCCTATAGCTTGCTTTTCTCTGCCAAAGCACCTGTCGCAAATACCTTTATTTTTGAGTGCAAGACAGTCTGATAGAGTTGTATAATAGTCTGCAGTCTTTTCTGGGAAAAACTGATGAGAGAGGTGTTTTCCGACAGCAATAACAGCAGTTTCTTAGGTACAAACACAACTGTGTAATTAGTATGTGTATGAGCAAAACTACAAGCCCAAAACCATTGATTAGAAAGTAGTCGCTTTTCCCAGTTCTGTTGTGGAGGATTTGCTGGACAATGTTGAAGTGTTAAAGTTTGACAGCAATGGGGCGCTGGTGGCTTAGTGGTAGAGCAGGCGCTCCATGTAAAAGGCTGGTGCCGCAGCGGCCCGGGTTCGACTCCAGCCTGTGGCCCTTTGCTGCATGTCACTCCCTCTCTCTCTCCCTCTTTCACGCTTGTCTGTCCTATACATTAAAGGCTAAAAAGCCCCAAAAAACATCTTAAAAAAAAAAGAAAAGTATCCTAACAATGAGGATAGTATGTTTAAATGAACTGAGTCAAACCCTCCATTTTGCCAGTGCCCAGATCTCCCTGTGCCACAACCAGGTCAAATCCACCAGATGATGCAAAACGCTCAGACAACCGATTCTACTTCTACTTATGCCTGCCACCACAGGCACAAAGAGACGCCCCTCTCCTTATCTCTCTTTATCTTTCTCCCCTCAAACTCTGATCAAACTGCAAAACAAGGCAGTGCTGATCAAATATAAACCAAGATTCTGCTGCTGTATTGCCCATTTCTCACCTTAAATGTCTTCAGAAACTTACTTTAGTGTACTGTTTAGCTGTAATATGAGATTTTGTGAACAGAAAGTGGGCACCATACTATTTTCTGCATTGTAAAAGCAAAGGCTGAAAACACTGAGATCAAATGGTGAAACTATGCAGTGCTGATAGACCAAGATTTGTGAAATGGCCTAAAATGTTCTCAGCAAAATACTTTAGTGTACTGTAACAGAAGAATAGAAATTGCTGGCCGCCATTGTTTCCTGTGTGAAAACGGACAAGCTCGCATTACGTCACCCACATGCAGGAGTGTTTATTGGTCCAGTGCAGCACAGTGCATTCTGGTAGTTGTAGGTTTTCTACCTCTTGAGCATAAGCAAATGCTACAGCCCTTTTCTCCTGGTTTCTCTGGTCATGTAGCACCAATTTCAAAAGTATTTGCATCTTTTTCTACGGCATAGACAGCCCAGTTTTATGAAAAAGACCATCTTTCCAGCAGTGAAATACTTCTTTAATTGAATTGTTTGAAAGTTTTTTATTATTGCTACGCTTCCAAAAATATAATTATTCTTCTGGATTTTTTTTTTCATAAGAAAACATTCTTTTCAGCTAGGATTCTGCAGCTGATGAACAGCGTGGTGACATTCAGGTTGTCATGTTATTACAGACGTCAGAGACCTCTTTCTTTACCGTTCCCGTAGAGCACTGCTGAAGCAAAGGTCAAGATTCCACATGCAGTCAAGCATTCACCTTCGCCACTTGGCTGAGGTCTGGCAAGATTAATCCTTTGTGTTGTGCCATCTCTCTATGTGCCAGGTTCATCTTTCCTACAATGGAGCCAAGCAAACACAGGAGAAAAGTGTGTGCCTGAAAGTGTGTGTTTGTGTGTGTGTTTTTAAAAGACATTGGTGCAACCGTTTTAACAGGGCGACTCTGTTTGAATTAGATGTTCTAACCCCCCGCTTGCTAAATGGATTTCTGAAGTGGCTGTAGTTGGAGGCTTTCAATCGGATGCAACCTTGAGTCCTTTTTTATGTGAGCTCTGTAGGATTTAAGTGCCGGTATAACATGAGCACGACTGAATGCATGCTCCTCATTTTTTTAAATTGAAAAATCTCCAAAGGCTCTCCCCATTGTGCAGGCAATTAATGGAATGCTGGCAGCGAGGTTCAGGTGCTTAAAAGTTGTATTTTTTCTCTCTCGCGCGCTCTCTTTTTAATGACTAATAAAGGATAATCATCGTGGAAAAAAACATCATAATGCTGTAGGCTTCCTCTTTATGCACAATGATGTATAATGCATGCTTTGAAATGAAACGGCAGCGGCCTTCGAACCATTCCATCTCCAAACCTTAGTGTATTTGCTTTGCATGCCACAGTGAGGCTTTTGCATAACAATATTGAGTGTTCCCATTAACAATGCTTGCCTATTAATTTGATCTTTACATTTTTAAAGTTTGTCCATCAGGCCGCAAAACAATGGGTCCCCCAGCCGCTGTTTGGTATAAGTGATTAGAAAGTTGGCTAATTGCCTCTCTGAAGAGTTGTGCTGTTTCTTTTTAGACTCCTTGTTCTTCACCTGTGAACTTCCACCAGTTTTAACACTCAAAAACAGATAAATAAACCATTTTATTCATCAATAAAACCCTTTATTCCCTCGGTTTTGGAGATTATTTCCAAATATTTTCTAGGCAGCCGTTAGCATGTAGAGAGTATGTTGATATATGGGGCAAAATCTAAATAAATTGCCAGTCATGGTTCATTTAACATCATTGTGCATTTTGTGAAATCAGAATCCAACACTCTGATACTAGATTGAAATAATAATAATTGCCCAAATCCTTTTTGTGTTCAAGTTAATGATAAAATCTGATTAAATGCCACAAACTTTGCCAGTGCCAAAAATAGCATTGTCTCAGTTGCCCAGAACTAAACTACAGTACCAGTAATAACTCATGATCACCCACTATTGAACAATAGAAGGACAATCAGTGCTTATTGTATACCTGCATGCAGATAGATGTTTCTGGTGGCAGCGCTTATTCTTATGGTGTGCTCTATGCAGTAATTAAGAACCACAACAGTGTTACGACAGCTGGTGTTGCTTTCACTTTGCGACTCTGTGTGTACATGTGGGTGATCTCGGCAAACTGTGGTCCTGGAGAAGCTTTTTAAAGCAGTGGTTCCCAACTGGTGGGTCGTGGTCCAAAAGTGGATTGAGGGTCCATTCTGAATCGACCGCAAGTGACTCGCAAATGTGTCAAGTTTATAAAAAAAAAACACTTTATTTTTAAGTACAGTAAATTTCCAGCACAACGCCTTTATTTTGAAATGCCATTTTCTGCTGTGGAGTGAGTGACTCACCAACTCCTACGTGACAGAGACAAACAACAAGCTCAACGATATAGCCAAACGCAGGCATGACGCTGAATGTATTTAACGGTCAGATATTGACCTAATGACTAAGGAGAAATCTGGACCCTGTGGCTGGACCAGTTGGGAACCACTGGTTTAGAGTATTTTGCCAGGTGTTTATGTGTCTCTCTGTCTGGCTATGGACAGATTTTTTCAACGTGCTAGCATCACAACCGTGCAAGATGCAGTCACAAAACTTCACAGCTGTGTACGAGATCAAAATCAAGGCCAAGCTCCAAGGTGGGTGTGGTCTAAGCAAGAGGCCAGAAGTTAGGGGGGTAGAACATACTGAAGGGGCCATTGCCCCCTTACCCACGCCCCAACTTTACGCCCCTGGCTTAGAAAACATTACAGGTGTGCAGTTAAGATCGCTTTGAAGACCGAATTTGACAATGGGTGTGGTCCAAGCAAGGGTGCCAGAAGGAGGGGAGTAAGAAGTAGGGAGTTCTTTAGTCTTTATTTGGATCCCCATTAGCTTCCACCTCAGCGGTTGCTAATCTTCCTGGAGTCCACAACAAAAATCAAATCAGTACAAACACTAATATAAAAACATGTCAGTTATACAGACACCAACTGACACCTTGTCAGTCTAGACAAAGTTACAAATTAAAACAGACTAAAAGGAAGTAGGGAAGGGGTCATCGGCACTCTGCCTTACACCTTGGTGGATCATTGTATTGCGACTTGAGTGATTCCATTTCTAGTGTTTAAATACATTTGCGAGAATTTTTTTTATTTTGAGGGAACATCTTGGGTCAGCAGTAAAAAAAATAACACAATGGGAACACCGTGGTGTCTGGTGGCAACGACACATGCCATATTACAGCACCATCCCAGGTTTGATTGCATCCTTGGGACCTTTGTTATATCTCTCTCTTCTCCACCATGTCTGCTCCACTAAAGAACACGAAAATGGCATAACTGCTGAATCCTGAGGTGAGAATAATTAATTGTAGCCTACATTCAACTGAATGGCCTAAAATGACAGAGTACACATCAGTGTGCAGAACCAGGTACTTGTTGATCACATTGTGTTAAAACTTGATTGCTTGTAAAAATAGAATCAAGTTTTAAATAAGAAGGAATTAAGATTGCATTTATCAGAAAAATGATGTGTTCAAATGTTTTAATCTAGTATGAAGTCACTGATTGGTGTGATAGTTAATCTTTGCTGATTAATCCACCAGCTTTGCCACCATGTGGCGCTGGGCGGGTGTTCATTTCATGTGGACTGAGGATGCCTTTCTCTGGCCTCTTGAGCCTCCGGTCCTGCCTGACACTGAACTGAATACCAAACTGGCTTATTCCAGTGTTCAGTTGCACCTTTTCTTGCAATCTTGGAACACTTCCAAAAGCTTTTGTTTTTTCTTGTGCCCTCAATCTTTTTCTCTTTGACCGTGCTTTGACAATGCAGGGAAACATACAAGCGCATCTCGGTAAACACGAGTGATGTGGTTCCAGAGTTTAAAAGCTTCACATAACACTGGCAGACACGACTTGGGGCTGTTTGTGTGACGGAAAGGAGAACTTGTTTAGAAACTGACAGCACTGCTGCAGTGTGTGCGTGTGTGTGAGAAAAAGCTGTGTGTATGTGTGTTTATGTTGCTTTTGGCAAGTTATTCATTTGTGGTTTTTTTCTCCCTTGCTCTCTGTGTGGTTATCTTTTGAGTTGGTCGGTTTGGAGCTGATGTCCACCTTCGGGGATGCGCATAGCATGCATTTCTGAGTATTTTCACCTGAGGCTGCACTTGTTAGAGTCTGTGGATAAATGTATATACATTATTTATACAAATTCAGGGCGAGTGAAAGCAGGTTTAACACATTTACAGACAGGAGGCCAGGCACTGCAAGCCAAGCTCCAAGTGAGGATTGCAACGCTGTGCGCCGGGGGTCGAGCTGGCCTCTTGCCTGGCTGTGACCAGCATCCTTAATGCAGCATGAGAAAATTATCATCAGCATCTCAGCAATCAGATAACCCCTCACATCATTTGCTTTATGGAGAAAAAAATGAGAACAACAGATTGTCAAAAGTTTGGTTTGTTGTGCATTTACATGAGATCATTTAAGAAACCTGTTTGCTATCATTGCTGGATTTTGGTCTTCTAAAAATCAAGAGAATGTAGAAAAGTTAAAAGCCTGCTGCATATTGGATATACAGAAACACTAACAGCAGTTTGTACTGCACTGTAGTTCCTTTAGATAGAGTTTGCAAGGACCCTTATAATCCCAGGATTATTACACTCACAAAATAGGCAACTTTTAACATGTTGATCATTTTAAAGGAGCAAAATGTACATTTTGCTTTCTATATAGTATATGTAGTGGGAATGAAATGAAACATTAGTAGACATTAATGTGTCTGGGTAGTTGCAGGTTGGATCATTCAAAGAAAGATGGCTATGTGGAGCGGCAGTTTAACATCTAATTAGACTTAATTTCTTATGTAATATAAAATACAAGTAATGAAAATGATTTTTTGTTTGTTGCAAATGACTCCATGTGTTTTTCACAAACTGTACCTTTTAAAAAAGTGAAGGTCTTTAGATCATTCATTAACCTCATGCCAAAAACATTACTTTTTAATAGCAGAAGTGTGATTCAGTACACAGCGGAGCTCTAATTTGTATTAACGCCAAAGTTTGTGCTGTTGAAGGTTGTGGGAGGACTGGAGTCAAAAGTTGAGCGAGTGAACAGAGCTGCCATTTAAATTTTAATTACTTTTGATATAAAATCATTTTCAGTATTAGGCTTAATGACTTCTACTGTCTTTCAATCAGCAGTGATTGAGGGTTTGGTTTTGAAACTTTATATATTATTGTTGGAAATATTTGGCAATTTAATTAATTCATGTTTTGAAAAGACTTTTTTTAGTTATGTATTTTAACTGAGGCAGTTTGATGGCAAGACTGAAACACAATATAAAAACTGTATTCAGTCATGAGAATCAAAGGGTCAGGGTTGTATACAGTAAGACAGGCATTACCCTAATGGCACAGTGATTAGAGAGAAAAAAATCTCATTAAATCATGAAGGAAATTTAAAACAATGTGAAAACAATATAAAACAGGACACTGTGTTTAAATAGGAAGTGTCATTTAACTTATTACAAGAGCAGTTTTTTTTAAAGAGGAAGGTTTAGACTAACAGTGTGCTTTGATAAAAACCCATAAAGACACGATGATTAAAAATATTGTATTCTCTAATGTAAATTTCGCCTAACATGAAGTGGAAACATTTCTCCCATTTCCCAAATCTATCAGTGTATTTTATAACTTCAGTCTTGTGGTATTACACTGTAAATATTGTTTCCCTGATTTGACTTGACACTCCCCACTTACTGTACCACTCCCCGTCTCCCATCCAGGAGCCTCCTGACTCAGAGATGGATGCCTTGCCGGCTGGTTGTAGTCTTCACGTTCCCATGGAGCTGGAGTTCACAGCTTCCTGTTTCCCCCGCAGCCCTGCACCTGAGAAAAGCTACGGCCTCGTCTACGTTGACTGACCTGGCTGGCGACGGTGATTGTAGTTTCATATTGTGATTCAGTTTTTAATCAGTTGGTGAAATGTTTTCTTTGTGTTATAGCTCCTTTTTCCTTAAAGGGACAGTTCACCCCCAAATCAAAAATGCATATTTTTCCTCTTACCAGTAGTGCTATTTATCAGTCTAGATTGTTTTGGTGTGAGGTGCCAAATGTTGGAGATATCGTCCGTAGAGATGTCTCCGTTCTCTTGAATATAATGGAACTAGATGGCACTTGACTTGTGGTGCTCCGAGCCCCACAAAAATACAATACAGTTTCATTTAGTAACTATTTTCATTTACCAAAGTACAACCGCTAACCATACCATCACTCAGAAGGAAGTGCGTATCTTTTGCTAGCTTATTTAGCACCACTGAGCTAGCTAACTTTACAGCTCAGCTGAGGAGGATGCCAATAATGTTTACATCTTGCACTGTCAGGAGCACGAGCCTCTCGTCCATGAGTAGATGTAGCAAGTGTAGTTTGGTAGAAAGACACTAGTTCCTGCATGGAACTGAGACATTGCTGTTGAGTTTCTCAAATATATTTTTTTGGCGCCTTGAGCACCACAAGCCGAGTGCCATCCAGTTCCATTATGTTTTAGAGGCGGCAGACATCTCTACGGCTGATATCTCCAACACTCAGCAACTCACACCAAAACAGTCTACACTGATAAATAGCCCTTAAAGTAAAGGGAAAAAATATGTTTTGTTGTCTTTTGGAATTTTGGGGTGAACTGACCCTGTTACTCTTCAATTTTCTGTCACCTATGATCACTATAGAGACGCAGTAATATATGATACATCTGTGTTTCTGTATGTTTCATACCTTAATGCCTTTTATAAGTATTTTCAGTGATCCAGGACTCATTTTATTTTAAGATGCGCTGCATAATAATGTAAGCTAAATGCCTCAATTAGAATTTTAATCTCAACTTCATTTCCAAGTTTTCACTAGAAGTTAATTGTTTTTTTTTTGTATTCGGTATGTTTGTAAGTCTTTCATGGCACTTGCTGTACATTTGCTTGTGAAAGTGTTACTCTATATTGTGCAGTAAAATTTGCAGTGTGTCACATTATCTGAGCAAATGGGGTGTATTTGTGACCCATTACAGTGAGACTTCAGGTGGACAGTTCTCTCCCCTGGTTTCCCATCACTCCACTTTCAAACTACCAAATAAAGGCCAGGGGAAAAAAGTAATATAACCCGACAGTGTTAGTGTGTGCAGAAAGCGAGAATCTGGTGTTATAAGCATAATAATTATTTATTGAAATATGAGGAAAAATTCAATTAGCCTCAGAGAGACACTCCCCAAAACAGGGGTAGTGAAAGGGGCAATCAGAATGTCAGCAGGAGGGGCAAAAGTCATAGACAAGCAGGAGGGAAATAGCATTTTGATCCACTGTGTTTGATCCATGTGCTGAGAGCTTACATGAGTATGTGAATGCACAAAGGTCGTCATTGTTAAAGTCCTTGTTAAAGCATTTGTTCTGCATGCATACCTTTAAGCTACAGTGTGGTTTGTTGTCAGGCAGACAGCTGAAGACCATTCCTCTTTAACTTCTGACAGCTGATGCCACAGAAAACTGTTTCTCCAAACTTTTACTTAACTTTATTTCCAATCAAGCTCCTGTTGTTGTTGATCGAGCAGGACTGCAGCCATGCAGAAAAAAAAGGAGACTTCTGCAATGACCACGTTAATGTGCATGACTCTATGGCCTGCATGTGGTATAGAGTTTGACTGCGTGTTCTAGGAAGTCCAAGGCAGCTGCAGAACCTAAACACATAGTCTGTGGGTGATAAAAGATTGTCTGATCAATAGACGCAATGAATGAGTGTCAGTAAATGGAGCTCAGGACCAAGAACTGCTTAACGACATGGGGGTTTAAGTGAATTTTCTGTACATTAAACATGCCATTGTTTAAAACTACTGATCGTTCAGTGACTTCATTGACATAATGTTGACAGGTAAACAAATAAACACCACAGGTTGTTGTGGGAGGCAAGTGTTGGGACATTTTGGATAAAAACAGTAACAACAACTACAGTACATGTGGGGAAACTCCACAGAAATAATTTAGGATGTCATTTTTCAAGAAAAATAATAAAAAAAAACAAGCCAGGTTTTGTTCATTTTGACACAATACTGGAAGTCACAGCTCACGGGGCAGCGGAGGGGAGATGCAGTCTTTGGTATAAGAGCAAACTGGAAAGAACAATGATGCAGGTTGAAAAGAAAAACCGATGTGGCACAAACATCTTTCACACCTGCTTGCTTAAATACAGTACTCTTTTCAATGCACTGACTTGCATGAACATTTAAAAGACCGAAACATTACGGTGATTTCTTTTCCCCTTTTGGAAAAGCCCATTATCTTGCTCCAGACCTGCATCGCTGAACTACTAATGGAAACAAAACAAGAACATGCTACAGTAAACAAATTTATTCTGGCGCGGACACCTCACGTCATGTAACACAAAGATGGAAACCCAGAGACGCAATAAATTATCTTCATTATTAAGCGTAACCAGTGACATACTGTACATCAAAAAGGTAAAAGCACTGTAAATAAAAAAAGGAAAAAAAAATAAAGTCTACAAAAAAGGTTGAAAGTGAAACGGAACCCTTATACAGCAATGCTTAAGAAACAAATGTTTGAATGCCAGCAGACACAGATAGAAATTAATATTTAAGTGTGATTCCTTTTTGATTTTAGTGTCTCACGACATAATTTAAGTACTGTTCAAGAAAACAAATAAAAAATAAAACACTGTACACACACCAAAGAAAGCAAACCAGAGGGATCTTTTTTTTTCATTTCGTTGATTTCATTTTTTAAGAAATCATTGCTTTGCAATTTATGCTTCATCACAGTTCTCTCCCATATGACCACATGAATGTAAACACCTGTTGAATTATTCTTTTTTAAATTTTTTACAACATTAATACTTTATATATATATTTGTACATATTTTCATTCACATCTGCACGGTTAGCTAGCATGGTAATGAAATAAGGCAAGACTCACATAACTGTGACATCACAAATCTTTTTTTTTTCTTTTTTTTCTCTCTTAATACTGATTATTAAGGTTTTTTTGTAATTTCCTTCTTCTGTTCTGCAGCAGGCTTTGGTCTTTCCGGACAAAGGCAGGGTCGATCCTTCTCCGTCTTCAGAATCACACTTTGTTTTGTTCCAGTTGTAATGAGATAATAAAAAGGGAGGGTGCTTTTTTGCAGGAAAAAAAGGGCTATAAATACAATTGTTTCATCTGACGTTATTAATTGAATTTATTTAACACTGGTCTTTCTGAGGTACATAGTTTAAGATGATTGGGGGAGAGGTGGAATAAGAAAGGGGAACCACAAGGTGACCATGAGGAGCAAATGACTTCTGTTACAAGAGAAAAAAAAACATTGTATTTTTCTTCTTATTGGCCTATTTATCATTTTGTTCATTAAAGAATGTTCTTTCTTTTTTTTAGACGTTTATTTTTGAAACATCAGTTCTCCCTCCTCAGTCAGATCAAGCTGCCATGGCAGGCGTCTTATGCGAGTCCAAAAAACGGATGTGACAGTAGGTAGGAGCCTCTGGCCTGGTTGACTGCTTGTCCGTTTTTCTTTACAGTACCAACGACAGCTAAAAGCCGGTTTCAGTGAGAGAGCACACCGGAGCATCGTCGACCAAAATCAGCCACGGCTCTAGTCGTGTCACAAAGCTGTGAAAGATGGGCGGTGTTACTGAGCTTCCTTCCTCAGCACAAAAAGCCTCTCACAATGTCACCAGTGCTAAAACACTTGAGGGTTTTTTAATTCTATAAGCTGCAGCCTGCCAGATGTGATCATGTGTGCTCGTGCAGACGATTAGATCCCATTTCGTGCCAAAGCAGTTTGTTTCAAGTCTTTTTTCCTTACATTGTGTCTGCAGGGATGAGGAGATGGATCTTCAGTCTGACTTTTTTTTTTTTTTTTTTTTAATAAAGGGATCCATATGCTTGTTTGTGTGTTCACATGATGTCTCTGTGCATGTGTCTTTGTCCAAATCCGTACTCCAAGTTGTAACTTGAAGATCAAAATGAGCTTAATATAAACAAGAGTTGCTAACTGTCTCTGCTTTCCATCCTCCAGGTCATCGCTCAGTCATAACTGAGCTGAAAGGTTCAGAAATTAGGAGTTTATGGGCTGCAGCAACACTATCTGGATGTCTGCACAGCTGCATTATGGGCAGTGCAGTCCCCCTTCTAAGCTCTCTTAGCGTGAAGCATCTCGATGAGCAGGTTGTTGCAGGGCACGTCGCCGTTCAGGTGTTTGTAGTAAAGGTATTCTTCGGCCTGCAGGCTGATTGCGCGGATCTCTGGCAGCCGGAGGAGCAGCTGGCCGAACTTGTCTGTTTGCTGCGGGTAGTTACACATGACGTAGTCTAGCAGTGCTGCGTTGACCTGCTCCTGGACGCTTTCTACCAGGTGGAAGTTCTCCAGGTTCTTCACGTCTACAGGAGGAAGCAAGATAAAAGGTTAGATAAAGATGACACACAAGCAGTATATAAGCAGGAGTATAAGGACAAAGCAATGAAAAATAATTATTGAGCATTATTGACATAATGGCAGATAATTACAAGTTATGCTCGTTTTTAGGCTTATACTTGTATTTTGGGACTCTATTAGAACATGTTTACATGCTTTAATGGGTAACACTTTACTTGAAGGTATCTACATAAGGTTGACATGACACTGTCATAACAATGACATGACACTGTCATGAACTTGTCATTAACATTATGTACATGTCATAAACATTTATGCCTGTTGTCATTAAGTGTCATTTGGTTTTTGTAATGACAAGTTGACATTGTTTGGGTTGTGTTGATTATGACAAGTTGACATTAATTAAAGTGACATTACCAGAACATGTCTTTGTCATGACAAGTTGACATTAATTAAAGTGACATTACCAGAACATGTCTTTGTCATGACAAGTTGACATTAAATTTGTTTGGGATGTCCTCATTATGACAACTTGACATTAACCAGGATGACATTACCAGAACATGTCTTTGTCATGACAAGTTGACATTAAATTTGTTTGGGATGTCCTTATAATGACAACTTAACATTAACCAGGATGACATTACCAGAAGATGTCTTTGTATCAATCATTATATCACCTTATCATAAACACAAAAAGAGGTGCATTTCTTGTTAATGTCAAGTTGTTATGACAAAGACAACTTCTGGTAATGTCATCCTGGTTAATGTCAAGTTGTTATGACAAAGACAACTTCTGGTAATGTCACTTTAATTAATGTCAACTTGTCATAATCAAGACAACACAAACAATGTCAACTTGTCATTACAAAAACCGAATGACACTTAATGACAGCAGTCATAAACATTTATAACATGTATATAATGTTCATGACAGGTTCATGACCGTGTCATGTCATAGTTATGACAGTGTCATGTCACCCCTATACCTTCAAGTAAAGTGTTACCCTTTAATGTTCAGAAACACTTTATTTTTCTAACACCGTCTGTGCTGGAACACCTGTATTCACCCTGTACATCTGAAATGCTCAGTTTTAGTGCCTGTCTTTTTACGCCCAGTGTGCTCTGATTGGTCAGTGTTTGCAGGTCTGTGTTCCTAGTGTCTCAGCACAGTCATTGCAGCCAGAGGAATGACTGTTATGGCAGCACATTCTCTTGTGAAACTTCAAGACTAAAATCTAAACCAAAGTCTTCACATCAGGAAATTGTGTTGAAATCAGTGCGAAATTAATAACTGTAATCAATATTACATGTTTCACTGACATTAGCATGTACTTGTGGCAGCAAATGTAATGTAAACACTTGCAGTAGTGTGCCTGGAGCAGATGACCATGTAAAGAAATCTGTCATGAGCTGACGTCAGCTTGTGGCAAAAGTAGAAATAAACCATACAGAGTATTTAGAACAGTCTGACACCTGAGGTTTTTGCTTTCAAAGGATTACATTCACCTACATTTACCTCATAATTTGAAACCTTGGCCACTTTTAATATGAATGTCAGACACTGTAACATTATATGACAGAAAATAAGGAAAAGCATTAAAGCTTCATGTTAACTTGACTTCTTTATGGCCGAAACTATAACTCAAGACAGTTTTATAGTGTCACAGTATCCTCAAGGAGGCAAATGGTTCATATTTCAGAGTCAAAAAGGATATACGAATTTGTATTCTCAAAAGTGCTACAGCTTAAAATTTTTGGTTATGACTCATTTATTTATTTATTTTTCAAATTTTAAAAAGGACTTCAGAATGCACCGCATGATGAAATATCCGTCCCTCCTCTCCTTTTTCGTCTGAATTGTCTCCTGAGAGTGCGATGTAGAGGTAATCAGGTAAAGGCAAAAAAAAAAAAGGTTCTCTCGAGAGATTAATTCCCCGAGGAGTCGATGAATTATGTAGGGCAGAGTTACAGTCATATTAGCACCAGAGCTGCTCCCTAACCTAACGCCTTCACCATCCTTTTATATCATAACAGCACAGAATGTGTCATAATTATTAGTGTAAAAAATATAAGATAGAGACAAATAGAGATTGTTTTTTAAGCATCAGTCTCGTAGAAAAAAAAACTGTAGGTAAAAATAAAAATGCAGAAATTCATCTTGGTGGGAAGTCTTTTTTTTCACAATTAATTCCTTGTGCAAAATACATCTTGCATCCCTCCAAAATCCTACCTTTACGCGCAGCTATAAGCACTTTTCCTTGACAATAATAAGCTCACTGGGGGTTTGAGCAGATTATTGCAAGACAAGACAAAAATTTGCTAAATGGATAATGGTGGACCAGAGCGCTGTGTGTACTTGTCATGATTATGAAGCGCAGGGCTGCAGAATATTTAATCACATAGTAGCTCTGTGTGTGTGTGTGTGTGTGTGTGTGTGTGTGTGTGTGTGTGTGTGTGTGTGTGATCTTTTATTAATCTGTTTGACCCCAGGTCATGTGTGCTCACAGTGGGCTAATGTGGAATGACAGAGTCCCTGTGTCTAGTTGACACCTCTGGACCAACACACACCAACGCACACTGTAATATACCATCTTTCACGCCAATTCTCCGCCTCCCTCTCACACATACAGACACTAATCCATGGAAATACACATAATATTTCTCACACAGTACCCCCTTCCCACACACACACACACACACACACCATCCACCCACCCAGAGCATTAGGAGGAAGGAGGGGGAGATAAATCAGCAGCTAATGAGGTCTAGAGAATGAGAAGCAGGTCCTTCAAGGCACTTCCATCTATGATGCACTCTACCATGCTATTACAATCTGTATGTGTGTATGTGTGTGTGTGTGTTTGTCTCCTCTTGTGTTGCCTACCTATGTGTGAGCTGGTGTGTAGCGTGTGCGTGCTCACCCTGACCTCTGGGTGACACGGCGGGGGGCTAAATAAGGCCAAAAGGAGGGCAGGAAAAGGGGGAGGGAGTGCGGCCCGTGACAAAGGAGGCTCCAAACAAACATGACATGTGCTTTTTCCTGCTGCCACTCAGCTGTCTGACCCCCTATCAGACTCCTGAACCAGCTTTCACGCCACCAACACCTCCAAGAAGCATTGATATAGCCTTACATAAGCTAACCCAGTCGAGTGTGGGCTTTAGGCTTTGACACGCAGGCGTCCCACGCAGGTCAACGAGAAAAATAATAGATTTGTTTTCATCTGCACGTCGAGCAAATGTAGCTAAAAGTTTCTGAGTTGCTCAGAGTCTTTTAAAAATATGGAGAACTTTTTTTGTATTGCTATTGAGGGCTGGAGCCAGGATTTCAGAGAGTCCACCTCCCCTGTAATTTCAAATTTTATTCAGATTTATCACAGTGTACTTATTAAAAGTATACAATGAAGGGAGACTCATGCAGAATCACATATGACCCAGGTGTGATGGTGTATGTTTCTGCACAGACTTTTTGTATTTTCATCTTATTGTCTGGGTTTGGGACATTTATAGGTGTGGCTCCCACGGTGCTCAGGTGAGGTCATGGCTTTATAAACAGGTAGCTACCAGGTTACCAACAATCCTCACAGTATACCTTTAAGTTTCCATAAATGCTGCATGGTAAATCAAGTCCAAACCTGCTGGAATCATTATATAAAATACCCATTGTGTGTACATTTTTAATTGTCAAACATTAAACTCCTTTCAGGTTGTTTAAACCCCCAAATTCCCCTAAAATATACAGACATGACATCAGAGGTAGCTACAGCCCCGGTGCTGACTCATAATTACTTTCTGGATTATATTTTCTGTTGATAATATCATAGTATCGTAGTTGGTCAGAGATTGAAGGAAAAAAAAATATTCAAATTCAAAGCCAATCCAAAAGTCTACAAATTGATTTCAGGCATGGGAAATGATTTAATCTGTAAAATGTGTACTACAAGAAAGGCTCAGTGTTCTCTGCACTACAGACACGGTCGATAACAAACATCTCACGCTGCTTAATAATCAATTCCGCAATGTCAGTGCCTCTTCCGAGTTTGATTTAGTTAATTTTGCAGCAACATGACAAGGTGAGCCCGGATCACAGCAAAAACATGTGAGGTGTTGCCATGGTTTCTCAGAAAGATTTTTGTCTGTTTGTGCGCGTGTCTGCGTGAGTGTGTACGCATGTGGAGGGGAGTTTGATGGTTGTATGTGTGGATGTTGGGGAGGGCGGGGGGAGAGACTACAGAGAATTAGTACCCAATGTCTCTGTCAAGCTAATTAGTGGAAAGTGAGGCAAAAAGACAGCATTTTAATTGCTAATTATTACCAGAGCCCCTTTTGAAAAAATAATGAATGAGGGCTTCCAAAAAGAAAAGGCACAAATGACAATAGTTTGATATCTGCTCCCGTTTGCAAAACCAGACCCTAAAAAAGAAAAAAATACTCAGATTGATGAGAAAATCTTAATTTTGTCGCTATCAAATCAGACAAATGGATTGATTCTGATTTACTGATCATTCAAAGGCGGGAGAGGGATGATGAAGGAGATGAAGGAATGGGGAAGAGGTGGGGGAGAAAATAATAAAATAAACAAGTGATCAATGATTCCCAGACAGTGTCAGGTTGGAGCATTAAGTGTGCTAAGCACTCTCTCCTTTTCCTTCAGTGCCCCCCCACTCTTTCTCTTTCGCTCTCCATCTCATTGTTCAGTCACTGTGGGACTAATTATCAACTTTTTTTTCACATAAAACAGCCACAGTTCGTTGCAGCGCTGCGTCTGAATACTCAAATGGAAACCCCGAGGTCCCGCGGAATACATTGTTTCATTTGACGGGCGATCATGCTGAAGCCAGCGACCTAATGCAAAAGCACACACACACACACACACACACACACACACACTTACACATTCAATCTCTCTTTCACAGAGCCCCTGAAATCACTGCTGTGCTTTTTAATTAGACTAGATCGGCTCTGTGCTGTGAGTGTGTATGTGTGTTTGTGTGTGTGTGTCCGCATGTGCTTTTACACTCTTTCGCCGCCTCTTGAAATCCACCTGCTTCAGGGACACAAACACACACATACACACGCACACACACGTGCACACACAGTATTTAGACACACTGCACATTCACTCATGCAAATACTTGCTCCATTACTTCACTCTGATCTCAATGATGCCTCACAGACTGGACACTAACAAAAACTGATCAGAAAAAAAACATCACTCGGTGTCAAAGTTCACTGTTCTCTGCAAAAGCAAACAGGCGTCACTTTGCTTATGGCTTTGAGAAGCTAAGGTGGTAGAAAAATACTGCACTTACAGTAAGGCAGCCTTATAATGCATGTAATTCTATATATCCATGGTACAGGCTGAAACGTAAAGTTGTGGTATGAGTTAGGAATACACCTGAGATGTCAAGATAAACCTTTAAATGCCCTCCACACCTTTCCGTCATGCTATTTCCACATTACATTATCACCTACTTCCAGGCAAGTCCTCTTCATATAATACACTGATATAAGGACAACAGTTATACATTGCAAAATAACACCATGGTCTGTTACAATACACTTTTAGTGCTCCAATCAATAAACCTCTCAGTCACATGCTGCCAGCTCACCGTGCCTTTCAAACTTCACAACATGTGTTTCCTGCCGGGTCCAAAAACAACACATAAAACTCCGGGTCATAAACGGTTATTGAGTCAAGTGCTGTCAGTAAAGTTGCCCAATTAAACGTGAGTGGAAGACAAAACAGTCACTTCCTGTATAGGCGGGAATTAGAGGCTCCTGGTCTTCCAATAGGGGCTTTCACAAGCGTTTATACGAGCCTATCAAAGCTGAAGCACCTTTTACTACGGCAGCGGTGCTTCAAAGAGCGTGGAGTTGAACCCATGTCCAGGCCAAGTCCTTTTTATTGCACCTTCCTGGATTGTTATCAAGTCAACATCGTCGACTGCTACTTTATTCATTATTAATCTGCCTCGCAGCTCGGCTCCAATCAGAGACAGGGGCGGTGAGAGAACAGAACCCAATAACCTTTGACTCGGAGTGGGTTGAGGGGACAAAGTGAAGACTGAGGACAATAAGCAACATGTCGAGCTGCGTGTTCACTGCGAGAATGTGGCTGTGTGTTTGTGTATGAGCGTTCGTGTTAAAAAACAGGGCAGCAGGGGTGATCAAAGCAAACAAGGTTCACAGGGCAAGGGGCAATGGCCGCATGGTTAACAATATCACTTAAATAGGCTATTATCTGAGTTACGGTGCACTGCCCTGATGCGTAAGCTGCGCTTTGTATCAGAGAAAAGCAACCTCCTTTACCCTTACACCACAATAAAGTCATAATGTACACAAACACACACACTACAGCTACACACGCAGACTCACCACAGCTCCCATCAATACTCCACTGACAGCATTTCACATGTATAAGTGTGTCTGTATGTGTGTGTGTTTTCCTCTACAGGAGGCTCAGCTTCCCTCATCTATCTATGCTTGCCAGCAAACAAGTTTCCCTTCTCCCCGGAGCTCTCAGCTTCCTTGTTTTCCTCCAAGTCCCATTTGGGGAATTCCCTTTCTCAGATACGAGGCCTCCACGTTAGAGACGGGTAAAAATACGGGGGTGGGGGGTAAACTGGAGTTGTATGCTCCTTAACATTTAATGGGGGGTTCTCTGAGACTTGATACACCAAAGGCTAAAAGGATAACTGGCATCATACAGTAACTATCTTATCACAGGGTAGAAGAGGAGCATGTATCAGCTGAGGTTTGATTTCTTATAATGATGTCTTGAACTACAGACAAACACTGCTATATGTTGCAAGACTGTTTGGGGGTTAAGGCAGGGATATACTCACAAAACACTGCAGTAATGCATATGACTGGGCAAAAATTGTTTATTATGGCTTTTTTGAATTGGAATAGCACACAGACAGTGAGAAAGGTGTAGGGCCTAGAGGTTTTAGATGCTGCTTGACTAGCCAACAAGCACTTAGGTTGGAGCATATAATATCCTTTAAGCTAATTTATTATTGTGTGTGTACCGTTGTTCGCATTTATACTTGTGCGGTGGTATGTCTGTGCCATTCTGCAATTATGCCTCCAAAACACTAGTTGGTGTTGGGGTTTCTATCCCTTTGTGTTGAGTTTCTGTGAGGTGCTATAAAGTTTGATTGACTCCAAACACACCTAAAACACATAAAACATGGCTTTATAGCAACAATGTTAAACTCAAGTAAAAGGTTTGGCTCCATTATAACTCGTAAAGTTCACAAATACAACAATTGTCATTTACTCAACATGTTTTCTCCACAAATACAACATGCTAACATTATTAACATAACCCTATGACAACTTACATTGCAAAAATTAGCCTTGTGGCTAGCAATATAGCCTTATAGCCTCATATGAGACCAGGATGAATTACGTACAAGACTTAAAATGCTTTTTTTGTGGCGGCTTTATTGTCTTAAAAATTCATTGTTTCTTATCTGTGAAATTAAAGTAAATACAAGCTTTGTTTCCACCATGGGAAATGGCCTTCAGCTTACAATAATAAACAGGAGGTCTGCGCCTACGTGACCTGTAGTTACTGTTTTTCAGGGGTGCACGCAATGATGGGTTGAGGCTTGGATTAATGGAAATCATCTCTTCCTTCCTTTTAATTATTTTTTGGAATTCTTGTTTTCATGTGACAGGAGTCTCTTTCATTTTATTATAATATACTACAACATTCTTTATATCTGCAAATAAAACATACCCAACTCATGCCCCTTGATGGACAGTTTCATCTGAGCCTATAGAGAACCTGTTGGCCACATCTAATTTCAAATCATCTTTTCTTGTGCACCTAATGAAGTGAAAGGATCTCAGGAAGCATCCTTTACACTCATTAGCTTTTTACTCATTTAACAAAGGCCTCATTAAGCCCTGAACAGTGACCCTTCATCTTGAAAACTGACCCTTTATTTCACCAGCACAGAGCAATATACCATAGCTACATGCCCTCAAGCTAACATAGAGCCCAATGTCCAGAGGCAAAGTATCCTCTGCGCTAACAATGCATAATAACAACTGTCTCACAGTTCCTGAAAACAGGCCACCAGTGGGGACTGCCTAGTGTCAGCATGTCAGAATAAAGCATGAAGGCTCAATTTGCCCGCCGACTCATCAAACCCTCCCTTTAGCCACTCAGGGGGCCAAACGCCATGCGGCTATGAAAGAGAATTACGCAGGTATGGTCCAGTTGGGGATATATTAAGTCAAACCTAAACCTCCTCCGACAACACTGCTATTGTTGTTAAGCTAAACAGGTAGCGGCTGGTTCAGTTCTGTCGCCCAAGGACGGGTCGGCGGGCTCGGCGGGGCGATGGAGAGAGGTCGAGAGATATTGAGAGGAAGGGAAAAGTGCCTTAGGTCCGATAAAATAAACAAGAGAAAAGCCGCTCCAAGCAGGAAGGAGACAAGCTCTCTCATTGACTATGCTGGCTGGGAGGTGCTGGGGGTTTATCCGGAGGTGAAGGGGAAAACAAATTTACATCCTCTATCAGTTGGTCCGATCTGTGGCTGTGTTATTATGGACTTTGAGGGCTTTAACAGATGGGCACAGCCAGGGAGGATATTATCAGTGGGAATAAGTATTAAATGGATAGTCCAGAGTTTTTGACTCTACTTTTTTCTTTAACATATAAAGGTAAAGTGGTCAATAACACAAAAATAGTCATTATTCATATAATTATAATTACTATAATTGTTTTGTTTTTTTGAAGATATGTGTTGTGGCTTAAAATATTTTTGTCAACTGGCCCCATTTGTTGCTGTTCATTTCTCAGAGCTGCAGACTCACTGGGATAAAAATCATATTTCTGGGGAGTAAAAAAAAAAAATCACATTGTCTCAGCATTATGAAAATCCATTTGCCAGAGGGATACTAAGAGATTTGAATCAGCAATGAACCTGTGGTCCCTCTAGTCCCCCCCCTCCACCCACCTCTTATTGCCCTGTCTTAAGTCCCCCTGGAGGTGGAACCAAATGCCTCTCAATGAGCCGACCTCAGACCGTGGAGTGCACCCACAGGTCCCTGCTCTCACCTTGCTAATGCCATCCGGATTGTAAAGACAGTTAACCCCCACCACCACCACCATAACAGCTCCCAGTCATGTAGCTATTCGCCGCTAATGACGCTAACACTTGACTGACAGGCTCAAATCTGGACAACTATCCACACAAAAAAAGTCGGTGTTTGGTGTAATCTCAGCAAATGATTTATGCAGCAGTGAAATATATATAAAAAAAGAATGAATTAGAAATCAATTTAGCTGTACCTGTGAGGTGACTCTTCAAGCTCCTCTGGACTTCACCCCCCCCACCCCCCCACCCCCACTGACACGCACACACACTTCATTTGTATCTGTCAGCAGCAGCAGAAGCAGGCGCAGCATATAATGTGTGTGTGTTGTTGCTGTCTCTTTCTATCAATGCATGCGTGTGAACCTCGTTTACATTCAGTGCACTTTTGCACCCCTTGGCTAATTACACACAGGGTTTGTTTGGTGGTGGAGGGAGAGTGTGGGGAGTGGAGGGGCATGTCAACCTTTCTTGTTTATGATAAAGTGACAGAAAATCATTGGGGGGTCAAGTACCCCCCTCGAACCCTCCACCGCCCCGAAAACTCCTGCAGCAGTACAGAAGGTGCCTGGTGTGGGAAGCCTCCCCTTTAATGAGACCATTAAAGGGCCCGTCTCCCCGTCAATAGATTTCTCTCATTCTTTCTCTGACAAATTTGAATTAATAATTCAGTGCCAAGCGCCTGGGGATGTATATTTTCAGCATGAAGGACAGTTAATCCATAGCGTCATTTTTCCCCCCTCTCTTGCACTCTCTCGTTTTACATCTACCCCAGTCTCTCCCTCCTCCTTTGCTTCGTTCTCATTTGATGATGGAAGCCAGCAGGTAGAGTGCGAACTAAAAAAAAAGAGAGAGTGTGATGCATGTTTCCCACACCTTCTTTTAACTTCTTTGTTCTCTGTGTGATTTTTGTCCCCTGTCATGTGACAAGTGGAGTCAACTTAAGTGCAAATTGGGGGGTTTAATTTATTCGAAAGTATCGGATGGTGGTGGCTGTTCTCTCCCCCCCCCCCTCAGGGCTAATGTAAGATGACATGTTTGCACACATGACATGTTTGCACACTGCCTCTCAAAGCTGGACTTGATTTAGAGAGCTGGGGTTTTACTGGATTTTTCTACTGTGCCAAATGTGAGGACTTTCAAATGCACAATTCAAGGAAATGAGAGGAAATGAGTCATTTGGAGGAGAAACCACAAAGACACTTGTTTAATATGAAAAGATATTGTGGAGCGTGTTTGTCAGTGAATGTTTGTGTTCTGCGCCCACTGTGGTTTGAGAGTTTTAGCAATTTTATTGTAAGAATTTTAAGAGACAAAATGGGCCTGTTTCGCTGTGTGCTCTTAAGTCCTCCACACATGACGCACTTTCCAACTGTAAAAGTAAAGATCCTGAATGTGAATGAATCCCTGAGGATTCATGTGATGGTAACTTGACCAGTTAGAAAAGAAACCAACTCATGCCCAAACTGTTTAACAGAAGAAAAGGATGATGATGAAGAAGAGGTATGTTAATAATCCCTCTTTGGAAAATTCAGCTTTTTCATTAAACAGCTGGAAAAATGAACCCCTGCATGCTCCTCCAAGACAACTTGGTATGAGCTAAAGTATCACTGATATTATGGGAGTTGTTTACTTTTTGAAAGAGCAAATGTTTGTGATACTGACTACCCCTTGATTTTCTTTTATCAGCTCTTTGGGCAGTTGTTTGGCTTTATATTACGGTTGTTGAGTTTGCTGTCAAACTCAGACATCACATTGCATTGTTAGAATTTACAGGCTTACAGTGTCTTGCCAACAGTAGCTATGGATATCAGTGCCAGGTGGCACTGAAGTACAACTTTATGCTCTGATGCGGCTTGCCCAAGCCAAGAGCTGGCACGACAAATGTCTGGCAGTGCCCGTGAATATTCCTTTACATTACACAACATTATTTTCTGATGATACATGCGTGAAGAAAAGGTTGAATGATTAATGCCCTCTTGTGTTTTAACACGTTAGCTCCCCGACCCTTGTTTCTAACATTTGCCAGCAGCTCTAAAGGTTTCCATTGCGCTATGTTGTCTTTTCTCCTTCTTTAATGCACTACAAGAAATAGCTTTGCTTAGCATATGTGTGTCTTTGTGCGTAAGGACTCAAAGGGCTTTGTTGCTTAAAATATCCTTCAGGACAAGAATGGGAAGACAAGAAGAGCTGCAATGGTTCAGGAGAGGGGGTCACAGAGAGGGTTGGGGCCCAAAGTACAGTAGTGAAACGGAGAGAGAGTTAGAAAGGGTGAGAGAACAAGAGACAGCGAGCCAGAGCACCTGTTGGATCATCTGTGCTTTAAAACATTTAATCACTGTCTCTGGTTACGCGCGAACACATGCCACAGCATGTACACACACACACACACACACACACATCACCTTAAAGCTCTGCTGTTCTCTGGCCTGACAGAAGTATCCTGTAACCACATTGTCCAAAGACATACACGCACACACAGAAGCTCAAAGAGCAAAGGGAAGAGGGTGTATAATCTTATAGCAGCCACCTGACTACCATATAGCTTACCAGCGCATGCCTTTGGACTGTAGACATTCACACAGGAACACAATGGCTGACGACCCACATGCCGGGCAGTGTTGTGATGCCACTGAGCTCCATTTGTGATATCAGGGTGGTAGGTGAATGTGGAGGATTATTTTTACTTCTGCTCTAATCGTCAGAGTTTTTTTCACATGTAGGCTCACACGCAAAGTCAGTCAAATGAAATCTTTAAATTACAATGTGAGGAATTAAGTTTCAAATAACTCATCATCCGTTTTATCTTGCTCAGCCACTACACTTCTGAGTCCATTTCACACCTTTGTCTTTTCCATTGTGCATATAGTAATGATTGTCCAATGAGTAACACTAATGACACATCATGAGCTATGGCGGCCATAAATGTCTTGTCGTAAAGATTTGTCTTTACTGCAGAAATGACAGTCACAGCAGCACAAATACTGTAGCTCCTACTGAGGCATTGCTAGAAGGAATGAAGCCATTCACATTTACAACTTAATAAATGATTGACAAGGTGGGTGTGTAAAGCTGGGGCTTCATCTGATTGCAGTTGTATTTTTGAACATTTGACCTGCAATACACTTAAAGACTGAGGGGCCACACCACTATCCTTCAGCTAGATCCTACGGTGTGTATGTTTACATGAGTGTTACATGTGTACATGTGTTACATCACTGTGTATATCTACTTCATATATTGTATCTGTGCTTGTGCGTGTATAGTAAATGTCCTTACGTGTGTGTGTGTGTGTATGTATGTGTGTTGGTGAGGTGAAGGCTTCCCAGAGTGCATGAGTGCAAGAAAAGGAAAGAAAAAGCAACCAAGGAAGAGTGACTGCTGGTTAAGAGAGCTCCACGGGGAGGGTTGTGTAACTCTTTGCTGCCGTTTGTATGTAATGTTTAAGTAAGGTCGAGGCAGGCAGTCTGATCAATACGCTGCATGACTGTGGCAGTTGTTCTTTCCCTGCTGGCACACACATACACACACAAACACAGTCCTCATCTTGCAGCATTGTTGTAAATCAACCCAGTCGCCAGTTGGCAATATACGTTTCTGCAAACCACGGATATGTAAGATTTGTACATTCTTATACGTTGAAACTTTACATTTTAACATTTGGTTATGTTTGGGCACAAAAACCACATGGTTATGGTTAGGGAAAGATGACATTTTGGCTAAAAATACCTGGTTTTGGTGCCACAATCATGGCTGGAAATGCTGCATTGTTTTGCAAAAAACAGCCAATTTTGTTGTTTGTTTGTGTCAAACAGTGGTCTGCAGCTTTGCAGCCATCTCACCTGGATCTCAAGGCAGCCACCATCCCCTCCTCCTCCCGATGACAAAGGCAGCTCATATACATGTACCTACAACTACGTTACTTTAGAAACATTGATATGATACGAATGAAACACACAAATCTAGCATACTTCCTCTAGTGACTGGGCTGGTTGTAAATCTACAGCTTGTGAGTGAAACATTGATGCTGTTTTGATTGCTAGAATCAGCTCAGATTTGTTGACAGTTTGTCTTTCTCAGTTTACAATACTCTTGAGATCACATTTGGGGTTTAAAAAGTGTGTCTGACGTGTTATATGTTATTAATAGTATTGTTATACAGAGAGTTTAAAGCAAGTTGGATCAGTGAGACAACAGTGAGGTGTGAAATTAAATCAGTCCTCTAAACAAATTATTAAGCTGCATGAAATCACAGCCGGGGAGTAGGTGGTCTCCAGTCAACAAATCATTCAAATCAAGAGTGGGACTTTCTGCAGCACTCCAATGTATGCACAATTTGTTCTCTGAGTCTGTTTTCCTCGACTAATGTGAGCCTGTTCTCCGCAGGGCCCCAGGTAGCCCAGGCCTGTCCTCCCTACCCCAAACAGTCATCCCTCAGCCTCTAATTGGAGAGGAGTAGCAACCTAGCTAGCACAGCGCTGGGACCCGAGTTGCGGCCACTGAGAATGCATTAGCATTAGCATTGCAGCGGACTGGCCTGTACATAATGATAACCTCAAGCTCTGGCCACTGGGAGTAGCCCCTGTTCGCACACACACACACACACACACACACACACACACACACCGCTACACACTCCCTGCCCCCGTCTTCCCCTGTACACGCAGTCACGTAAACAAGCAAGTGTAATGCAACCCCAGCGGTGGGCTGCTCGACGATCGGGGGGAGGAGGGGGGGAAAGAAAAAAATCTGTTGCTGCCGTTCGGCTGAAAAGTGTGTGTAATGAACTTGAGTTCCATTGATCGGGACTGAGAGTACAGGACCGGGGGCTGTTTGTCCCAGAAGGGCTGCCGTACCGCTGCTCGGTAGCCCCTCATAAATGTTTGAGAGGCCTCAGCCGCTCTAGATCCACGCTACCTGGGTTACAGCGCACACACATCCAGGTTGATACTGATGATGGATGGATGGCTGGTTGGTGGTGGTGGTTGAAGGGGATCGATCATTATTTTAGCTTGATGACATTTAGGTTGTGTACTGTATGTGTGATTTTGTGGACTACAGGTGTGTTGATGGCGGCGTTCGATTAGATTCAAGAAAAGTGTAGATGTTTGGCATGATAAGTTTTAAATAAAACCTCCCCTGCCCATCTTACATTCGAACTTTTAAGTCTCTGTTCAGGTGCAGAGACGGATATTTGCAAGCATGTGCTAATTTGTTTAGCAAGATGTACTTTCCTATGCTCTGCCCCTAAGCTCTTAGGCCCTCAACCGCCCCGTGAAAGCTCCTATATGCTGTACACAGGATTGATATCACTGCAGATATCACTTAGAAAACACCTGACGTGCCGGGCGGATCATCTGCGCCTCCTTTTGACTGCTAAGTACCAACTGGCGGGAGGTCCTCTGCGTTATGCAGCCGGTAATAAAAGTTGAACATTGATTTTCTGTAGCAGCTTGTAACTGTTAATGTTGAGACATCAATAGCAAAAGCAAAGCGCTGGTGCCTTAATAGGAGACCGAGAATGTGGAGGGCGCGAGCAGAGGCTGACTCTAAATCACAGAATCTATCCCTGCCGATCGATAGGACAGTAACTGCAAGTGTCCCTCTGCTTTCCTAATGTTTTATAATAAACTGACAGCCTGTAATAAGGCCAAGGGAGAGGGAGAATGAGAGGGAGGGAGGAGAGGAGAGATGGAGGGCAACAGTTTCTCCATAGCTTGCCTGTCTTAAATCACCCCACAAGGGAGTGCAGGAGAGGAGCAGAGGAGGAGGTAGAGGGTGGAAAAGGGTTTTTTCTTTGGCGAAAAAAACTTTTACAGGAGCATTTGTCTGGTTGTACTCATTGCTACGGTAGTTAGTGAGTGTATTGATGGAGGGGAGGAGAAGTTTAGGGGATTTGTGCTGTATTGCTTGGGTGGGGCAGTGAGTTAAAGTGTGTATTAAATCTTACTGCCACCATACAGATGTCACCACATTCAGGTTGGAGCACAGGGCTGGGCTGCATGTGTCTAAAGAGATTATTACTTTTGGAACATTAGTGGAGGATGGTGAGAGAAGTTGCTACTGTATTACCACACTGTTGCTGGAGCGCTCTCTTGTGATTAAATCAGCCTGGTCTCACAAAGACAGCCTCAAAATACGCTGCTTGTGTCTTCAACGTCACTAAGATGTCAGGGCCATCATGTGAGATGCACTGGGCTTCCAATATGTATATATATAGTGTATATCCATCTGTATCATTATTAGAGATCAGAGCAATAGTTGTAGTCAAAAGAGTATTATAGTCTGCTACGGGTGGTTGAAGAGGTTAATGGGTCCAACAAACATCAGATTTTGACCCTCCAAGCTGGTGTTCAAGACCAACAGACAACAACATTAGTTGCAGTGTTGGTGGCCCTCAAAGCCGGGTGTTTTTTAGCACCACCCTGCTGGCTTTCCGGCTCCGTTTGTGGCACACAAAACTTGATTTTCTGGTGACATGGGTGATGCTTTCCTAACCATAATCAAGTGGTTTTGTTGCCTAAACCTACCTGCTGACCCTTTTTACTGCTGACTCCTTCTGTGTAAAGATTGGATGCAAATGGCTGCCCTTGTGTCATTTCAGTAACACCTGGGGCTTCTGCCCAAGTGGAAAAATAGTGGTCAACAAGTGAACAAGTGGGGATGAGATCACAACAGATAAAGTTGCATGATTTGGAATGAGATAACTTGTGCACTATGCTCAAACAAAAAAGTGTTATTACTTAATTTTCTGGAGCATTTTTCTTAAGGTGACAGAGTAAGAGTAAATACAAAAAAAGTGTATTTTATTACTGCATTTAAAATAAATAAATATATAAAAAGCACTTTTTGGTTCCACCTTGATACACTTGAGCCTTGAAAAAAACTATGAAACATTAATGTACTTCTTTATTCCACTGGGCCAAGATGCACATCGTACAAATGTCAAAATTTAGACAATTCAAGATTTTGGAGAGCCATACTGTGGTTTCACATTAAAGGTCTCTTTGGATTATCCTATTGAAAATGAATAGGTCATATACGTGAGTAACTCTGTTATAATAGGACTTTTAACCTACTACAGTATACTTGGCATGACTTGGGTTCTCAAGTCTTAGGAGACATATCTGTATTTATATATAAGACACTGACTATGTTTACATAATTAACACCGTTATTTCAAATACGACAATATTTTAAATTTTATGAGGGTCATGTAAAAGCATGTTCCATTTGGATATTCCAAACCTGTTCCTTACTCCGAATTTAGCATTTTCCAATTAAGATATGTGGGACATGGCGGTATTAACCCAGGTTTTAGGAGCATTCTTTGGACATTTTTACAATGCAAACAAAAACAAACCAACTCGCCAAAGGTGTACAGGGCTGGGGAAGAGATACATGCCCAAAAGAAAAGCCCACATTTCTGGTCATAAGGAGCAAAACATAAATTTTAAACACAACAAAAGACTTGGATATCAACAGGTTTCGGGATATGCGCAAATACCGCAATGCCAACCTTGTCAAGAAGGTGGTTAAAGGAATAAATGAGGAATGCTGTGTTCACACGGCACCTGAAGCACCTCAAACCTCTTTCTCATATTTTCATGTATGTACAGCTGCATGTAAACAGGTGGAATATTCATTTTCATTCGCCATGTACACAGCTTAGTAGGAATATTGTCTTGTTTTTGGAGTAAGGATAAAAATCAGAATATCTCATGCATGTAGCCATTGTGTCTCCAGTGTACTTTGGTTTACAGGTGTATTCAATCCTAGTGATTATGTTAGCATCTATAAGACTCATTCATACACTATGCTCTATATCTACCAGATCCCCTTTACGAACAACAATAATGTGGCTTTTTTATCTTATCACTTATTTATCACTTAAGTGTGTAATACTGGGGTTGCGTCTATTTACAAATCCCCTTTTAAACAACCCCCCCTTATTATGTTGCTTTGCTGTCTGATAACTGGCCTTGTTTGGAACTAGATAAAGAACAATGTCAACATAATCACCATATAAATCCTTGAAAGAATGTGATAAGACTTAAAAAGAGAAGAAAAGACGGCACGTTTGAGCTGTAAATTGGAGAGATACTTTGGAGATAATCTGGGAAATGTCGAAATCCATCTGAAAACAGTAACGTATCTCAGGGGAGATATAAGGGCTGAGGCTAAAGGGGGAGTCAGGTCAAGGGTGAGAGGCAGCAGTCCTCATCATCCCCGCCACCGCCACCACCACCACCACAACTCACCGCAACTGCTGCTTAATGACAACAGCCTGCAGTATTGCCAGGTAATAGTGGCGGGCTGGAGACCTGGAGCTTTTATTGCTTGATAAAGTCTGAAAGCCTTTTAGGCAGCCTCATTACATGGAATTCCCTACAAAGTGGCGGCCGGCGTCAGGAGCCGACTGCACGCCATGTTAGATTTCTTAGGCTAAAATTGACAGAAAATAGGCGGAAGTATTAGGTTCATTGCTTTAGGGCACACTCCCACCTACTCCTGATGAGATGAAAGAAAAGTTGGGACACTCAAACATGATTATAGATGGGGTTGGCTTTTCTGCCGGGGACAAAGTTTGAGCAGATGTTTTTTTTTGTTTGTTTCCCGCGTCACAGTGATGCCAGAAGGAAGCTGATGGGGAGTAAAAAGATTTGTTTGAAATATGTGAGTGCAATACTTCTCAATCAGCACGTGTTTGCCGAGCACTTCACCAAGTTTCAAAACAGAGTGATGAAAAAGCACTAGATGCAGCCGCTTCGTGCATGGATTGCACTTTATGAACCTTATACATACATTTATAGTCTTAGCCCCACTGCAATCACAGCTACTGTATTTTCCATTACTGCTGTCATTGCACCAATCCAGTCACTGAGTCTGTAATTTGTGGGACACGCAAACATAAGTCAAGCATGTCAAACATAGGGGCTGCTAGCCTGTATACACACAGACACACATGCTATGGAGTATGATTTGTGCCACATTTCATGCACATCCCTCGCACAGTATCTGGATATCTTCTTATGAACATTTAGTGAGGCAAAAATGACATCTGAATTGTAATACCTCACATGTGAAATTGCATATGAGCTAAAACATTTTGCATGAGAAATGTCTGCAAGCCACGTGTATCTAGTTCGAGTCTGCTGTCTTTACATGTGACTTTATCTAACACGAGTCCTAATGCGGGCCAAAGACAGCATACACACTGTCTTCAGTCTCACTTTACACGTGTGATTTCTGCAGTTTCCTTAAGTTCCTGTAACTTATGAATACTTTTGTTTCTTTTATGGCTGGCTCCTGTGCTTACAGTAAATTAAAGGTCATTTTAACTGTGTTCCTGTTGAGCAACCCTGCCTAAATTCTGGAAATACATGCTTTACTAGCTTATCCTGATGTTCCTGGTACATGTTGAGAGCAGGAAAAGATCATACGCACCCTAACAATACCTTCACGTATTGATCAGGTCAAAGGTACAGTTGATGACTCCATTCTGTTCACTTACAGCCCAGTAAAAAGCTTGGGTTCTACACAGCAAGCAGCACAAAAAAGGGGGGGAAGTCCATATTATGTTGCTTTTAATTAAGTTGTAAAGCATTGTTCCGGTTGTATGCTCCATTATTTGGCCCCTAACTCGGTCTCAATGGGTGTAAATATTGAACCGTCGCCGCCTCTCGATGTTAATCAATCCCCGACCGAATTCTAAATGATTCGGTTCATTTCAGGAAATGAATATTTGCCAGGCTTTATGGGGGAGAGGGCGGGTGGTGTGCATGAATTAGCAGCTCCCTTGCTCGCTGGTCAGGGATCAGGGCATTGATTCTGAGCAGCCTCGGCTGTTGCTTAATTAGGACGTACCTGTCTGGGAATTACGTGTTTTTTTTTTTTTCTCTCATTGTGTGGAGAGACAAATATGATAGAGAGAGAGAAAGAGAGAAGACTTGTCTTTTTTTCATCAAGGTTAATCACGTTTGCTGTGTTTGTGTTGTTGTCAGCAGATTGGTGTCTGACCTCGCGGTGCACAAAACCTGTCTTCAGTGTGTGGCGCACTAAACATGCTAATGAGAGACGCATCCCCTGCATAGGAGTGTTGGGGGGTGGAGAGGTAAACGGAGAGGTGGGTTAAAGCAGTAAAGAAAGGTGGAAAAAAACTTGTTCTCAACAAGATTTCAATATCTTTATGGAAGATCCAGAATCAATTCACTTGTTATTTAGTTAGAGATGGGTGAAATAATCTCAGCCCTTACTTGTTTTCACCTATTTACAGACGGCCACTCAACACAAGTTTAAATGACTCTAGTTAAGACGTTTTAAGAAAGGGAAGGGGCGGAGGAAAAGCCGAGGGAGGGAGGAGAAGAGATAAATGGCAGTTCAGATGTAGGTGAAGATAAACAAGGAGCGATGGAAGTGGGTGTGAGGATGGAGTTGTGATAGATCGAGGCACACAAAGATGAATGTGGAAAAAGAGAAAAAGAAAGGGCAGAGCAACGAGAGGAGAGATAATACGGGGGGTGGGGGGTGGGGTGGATGGATGGATGGTGAGGGATGGAGGGCGGGAGGGATGGATAGGTGGGTGTCTCTAAACTCTAACCTCAGAACCTGACTAATCACTTGACGGACAGCTAATGTGGTGCTGAGGCAGCTCTTGAATCACTCGCTGTCTTGGTTTCTTATGAGTGGACAACATCACTGGTCTCTGATCACTGACTTGGAATAAAACAACAGCTAACATTTAACATACTTTCAACATGTTTTGCATATTTATTTAACTGCATTAATTGGCTTAATGTTGAAAATCAATATTTGTATGTGTGGTCTAGTCTATTATATTGAGATAAACTTGTTGGTTTGACTTTTAAGCAGCATAACCAACAATTTTCAGGTTCCAACTGTCGGAAATATGGATTTTTTTATCCATATTTTCTATCCATATGTTCTACTTTAAAGGCATATGAGAATTTTTTTTTTGTCATTGTTGTGGTCATTATTTGCTTTCTATGACATGTTTTGGATCAAATTTATAGAGAGAAAAATCATAAAAATTAATTAAAGATGAATATTATCATCAGCTGCAGCCTTAATTTCAAATAAACTGCTGAAATAGGCAGATGAAATAAACATGCATGACATTACGGATCAGTTTGTGGTCACAGACTAGAGATAGAATCACTTACTTTGAATCTCTTTGCACTGAAGATGACTTTATGATGATGATTTTACACCTAGTTTTTACAATCATGATTTTATACCCAGTAATTTTATTAACTTGTTATTGTACATTACGGCTTTCTTTGATTTAACGATGTCTGGATACATTGCTTTTTGTTTTTCGCTGTGTCTTCTAAGGTGTCCTTGAGGTGCCTAGTTTAAATAAAATGCTTTTTTATTATTAGTAGTATTGTAATCCATAAAATGAAAGTGTAGCTGTAGTTTTAGGCATGTTCTTACATTTAAAGCAACATAAGGGGAAACACTTGGACATAAACTTTACATAGTTAATACAACTACCAATGTGATGTCTTTAAATAAACCTCTGCTACAGAGGAATCAAACAAGGAGCCTAAACTCTACACATTTTCGCAGCTTTTCCCCCGGCTTTGTTCCTTCTAAAGGCTTCAATATGGGAGCATTATTTAGGGCTATGTCCACAAATCTGCTCTCTCCGCTGGGAGCATTTACCACCCCGCACTGGTCTGGCAGCTACTCTGGTTCTCCTCTCAGCTGACAAGGACTGGCAGCGCCTGTCTCACCCAATTACACCTGATGGGGTCTGACCTGTAGAGCTGGGTTAACTGGTTGCTGGCTGAACACTCTCTGACCTCTGTCACTGCATCTGCTTTGCCAGTATGGAAACTGTCTGTGTGGTGGAATGCATCAGGCATGCATTTGTATGATGTTTGGTGAAAGTTGATCACTGAAGGTCGTTATTATTTTTTTTTTTTTGCAAATTTACTGTTTATATGTAAGTGGGAAGCATTTTAGGAAGCACATGCCCCATAACTTTCTACTTAAACTGTACATTGCAGTTTGGAGTTAATTCCTCCTGAAGAGAGTATTTTTTTCCACTTTTTCTCAGCCTGAATTTGAACTTGTGACCCATTTTTCACCTCTGGGCTTTCACATCACCGGTCACATATATAACAACCTGTCAGTCTTTCTATTAGGTCTGTAAGCCTTTTAAAGGAAATCAAAGTCCCATTAACAGCGTTCTGACACCATACAACAACTAGTAGTAATCCTTTACTGAACTCTGACCCAGGCAGCACTCACTCTCTCTCTTCCTGCTGTTTTGCAGGTCTCTTGCTCAACACCCAATGCACACAATCATTGCTCACAGTCCCACCAACACTTAAGAGATCAATGCTCTGAGAGTGATAATCTCCTCCTTGATAGAGGGTGAAAGCCTTCACTTAAGACAGGCAAAGAGTGACAGGGGACAGAGGGAGAGCGATAGAAAGACAAGCACGCACACACACATCAGGACAAGTGTCTCCTCTCAGCCAAAGTGACATCTATATACCTGTCTTTATCGACAACTGACCTAACTAAGAGCTCTCCTGGCAGGGAGGAGGTGACCGATCCATCCACAGACAGATAGATGGTAGATGGAGGGAGAAATACTGAGAAAAATCAAGACACAAACAGAATCGTAGGGACTGAAAAAAGGCAGGGAAACAGAGGGAGAAATACTACCTCTTCCATGAGTCACACAGGAGAGCAGAAGTTGTAGTAATGCTATTAGCAGTATAGGTGATAAAATCATGTTGCCAGTGTTTCTATAATTTATAGAAATATTGATGTTTGTTCATGGACCTCTCATGTCCAGATACAACGTGAAAGGTACCCTGGGTGCATTGGTTGTTGATGCTCTGGGGCACTGTGCCAAGTTCTGCCTGTTACATGCATTGTCTTCTTTCAAAATACACCTTCGTTCTCACAGGAAATTTACCATTTACATAGTCTCTTTCAAAATAAAAGCACTACCTCAGTACAACAATCCTCCAACAACTAATGCAGGTGGTTAGGTTTAGGCAACAAAAGCATGTGATTAGGTCTAGGAAAAAAGAACAGGGTTTGGCTTTACGGGATGCGAACACCGCTCTCCCAGGTGAAAGTCAGCGTTTGTTGGACCCACCCGTCCTAATCAGACTATTCCTGCCTTAACTTTCAATCTTGTCCTGCCATGTTTTCCCCTGACGCTGCAGAGCGCCGTGTATCATGCCAGCGTTAAAGGATGGCTTTTTTCATCAGCGTCTGACGCTGCAAGTCCGGATTTTGACGACTTGGGGGTGACACTGGGTTGTAGAGAAAGATGATGGTTCCAGTCAATTAGAGGTGAATGTTAGGTCTATGAGGATCCAGTTTCCTGCTACACACCCATCCAACACCCTGTTCTCCACACCGTCCTAGGTAAAGGCACACGACTGCTTGCAATGTCATAGTATGTTGGCATTGGACTTAAATTGTTTGGTGGGAACCATCAGCAAGAACATTTCTTATTATCATTTCTTATTCAATTCTTGGTGATACTGGGCTGAAGTGATAATTACAAGCCCCTTTTGAACAATAATCCAGCAATACTACTATAAAGAAGGTCTGCCATTATGTAGAACCCATAAATGTCGGGATAGTACTGGCCAAGTGTTCCCGAGGCAAAAGAGGCATGTTGTAAGTTGTAACACAACAGCGTTGGGATCTAGTGCCATTTTAAACAGATGTCGATTTGACTCTGTTACTACCTTCACAACAGTGCACCCCTCCATTCAGCATTTGCACTTGGAATAACATTCACACTTGGAACAGGCTGTATAACAAGGGCTACAGCAGCAATGATGAAAGTTGTAGTTGTGTTTATTGGCGTTGCATAAACCAGTGGTTTTCAAACTTTTGTGTCCAAGGCACACCAAAGGGCAAGCCAGAATCTCAAGGCACGCCTGTAGTTATATCTGTGCACAATAGCTTCCGTGACATGTGTTATAAATCTTATCACGACGTAAGACAATAAAAGTAAGGAAAAATGAGACAGGAAGCGTTCGTGTTAATGCCTACTGACTTTTCTTTCAATGGTACTGTAAGTCATCTTTGCTGGTGCTGCTCTGTACAATAAAGTGATCCACTGTCCTGCGTATGGGCTTCCACTAACACTGGCTGCCAATCAGGACTTATGATGTGCCATACACTGTACGATTGGAGACAAATAGGGTCCCATTGAAGGTTTTTTAAAATTTGATTCAATTAAATTACTTTTTTCAGCTAGAGTTTGCCTCTATATTAGGAAATGGGTGCATGCAACATATTGATACAGTCAGTCAACTTCTTGTATGGGCCCAGCTGAATATAGCCATAATAACGTGTGGTTATCACAAAGTCACCATTTGAAAAGCACTAGTATAAACAGTAGCAATACCATTACTATTTCCTCCGACATTTAAGCAGTATCAGTGACACTGGGGTTAGTCACAGTAAGTAAGCACTAGCAATACAGTAGAATAGTAGTTCCCAGTGTAAAACTTTTACCATAATGAATACACCCTGTTAACATTGGCCCCAGCTGAGAGCACAGTGACCAGTGTTAGAGATGAAATGAAGCTAATAAAGAGGGAGAGTGAATCCTTTAGTTCGGCAGTGAGTGCAGAGCTACTTTCATGCCTCATTTCACTACAATCCTTATTAATTGGCTCTGCTTGTGGTTCAAAAGCAGCTGTGTGCATACACACAGATGCGTGAAGGCACACCTGCACACATTATGCACTCTCCCCGCAGGTAAATGTATGCATCTCAGCCTCACATCTCTGTTCAGCTGTACGAGATATTAATCAGATCAGTTCTAGATCTCCCGGCTTTACATTGCACAAGTCCCTCCTCATCACCGCCCCCGCCCTCCCCCCGCCCACCTCCTCCAACGCTGATCCCCTCAGCCAGCTCTACGGCGTCTGTGTCGGGCTTCTTTCGCGGGGAGGCCTGAACAGGCACTGCCGGGGGCGATACACATCCCTCAGGTGAGCCTTTCATTATGGATGATGTTTCTGCCAAATTATTTAGACCCTGAGCCCCAGCAACACCCCTGCCCCATGAAAAAACCCCACACAAACAGACATACACACTCCAAAGCCCCACTGCAATCCACCCCATCCATCCCCCTTCGCTGTACCACACCACTAACACAAACATTAATCCTGCCTGATCACCTCGCTGCGTGTGTGTGTGTGTGTGTGTGTGCACGCGCTTTTGCCTAGCAGTTCATTAGTCCCTCTTTCTTTGTTTAGAGGAGGTAAAGAAGTGAAAGCGTGACCCTAGTGGATTACAGGTGGATGGAGGGAGGGGTAGCTAAGGATGAACAGAATATTCATCATATGTATGCCACTGCTGCTCTCAGTGCCATGGAGGGGCCAGGTTGAGCGAAGCTACCTTGACATCATTGGCTTCAGTAATGTAGGATGTTAAAATAGGATTGGTCAAGTGTGTGTGTGTGTGTGTGTATTCCTCTGAGGCCATTTGCTGAAGACTTGTTAGGAAAGAGACAGAGATGACAGTCTCCTGGCAGTGTCTGACCTCGGCTTAGAGAGTGGAGAGCAGCTTTGGGATCTGAGCGCACGCACGCACCCGCACACATACGCACACACACATTGTACCCCTTCTCCTCGTCCCTTAACTCATTTGGCTACTTATCCCTCCACTTTCCCCCCCTGTCCAAAATCCCAAGCTCCCTCCCTCTCTCTTCCCAGCTCCCTCTCACCCGTCCATCCCAAATACTTCAAGGTACCTGCTTCCCACCAATTCCCACTCCCTCTTCCACTTCATCATCTTCCTGTCTCCCTCTTCTCATCATTTCCTTCCTCCCTTCTCCCCTCTTCAGTTGACCCCCAGCTCCTTTACTTCCTCTCTGACCCACCACAGCTAAAAAAAGAGAGTGAAAACTTAAAAATCCTCTTTAAACTGATTTAAAAAATCACTCCTTTCCCCTTATTAGTCCTCACCCTCACTGTCTTGTGCACTTTTTCTCACCCCACCAGCTCTGCTCTCAGCTTGTTCCAGTTGTGTGTAAAAGCCTGCCTTCTTCCTTTTTCTGTTGGAAGAGGACCACACTTCCTCTCATTCCTTCCTCCTTCACTTTCTTTTTTCCCCCCTTCCAGACCACTGGTCCCTGCCTTCCTACCCTCCTTCTTCCTCTCCTCCCCCTCCTTCCCCTCATCTCCAGACCCTCCCTCTCTTCCGTTTCTTACTTCCACTTCCTTTCTTACCCATCCTTCCTGCCTCTCTCTGTCACCTGCTATCCCCTACTCCTACCTCAGCAGCAGCAACATATTCGAGGGGCCAGGAACAACAACAACATCTTCCCGCTTCAGCGCTTTCAAAGACTCACCCAGGCTGAATAGGACCAGGAACTTGAGGCAGACAAACTCCCGTTGGTCCAGCTGCAGGGAGCGTAGCTTGGCCACCAGCTCCTGGGCGTGACTCAACAGGTTGTTGAGGGTGGCTCCCGCCTGTGACGCAATCACTGCATAGTCCACCTGGAATAAGCAGGGAGAGAGGGATGTAAAGAGATGCTCTGATGGAGTTTTTCTTTGATTCGTGAATGTTAAAATTGAATATCCAGATTGCTATAGCTTCTTAGCCAGCTAAAAAAATAACTCAGCATGTTTAGATGCAGCAGACTTAATAGATATTAGCCTCTTCTCTTACTTTTGGACCTTTTGTCTGACTTTGGATTTTTGTTAGTCTTTTGGTTGCTTATCTCTGCCCATTACGTGGTTATCTTAACCAGTAAATCCAAAACCCTACTGTGCAAAAATGATTGACAACTTTACAACACACGACTGTACCCTGAACACATCACCACCATGAGCTTCATGTATTGATTTTTTTCATCCCAGTACCTGCTCTACTGTGCTCTCAACACAGAGTCAAAAGCTTTGGTCTGTCTGTCAGAGTGTGAGACAGTGGTGGACGTGTAAGAGAAGCTGCGGGGAATGGGTTTTTGCAGTTTAACAGTTTTTTATGACAACATGCTGTGGGCGTATGGAGAGAGCATGTGAGTTCACCTCCAACTGAGTAGACCTGCCAGATTTGACTTTCTCTTCTCTCTGTACTCCGCTATACAGCAAGGAAACCAATGCATGCAGAGACACGACAAAAGATAGATAGATAGATAGATAGATAGATAGACTTCCAATAAACCCATTTTTTTCTTGGGTCCGACCCATCTGTCCACACACACACACACACACACACACACACACACACACACACACACACACACACAAACACATTCCTTTCACACACTCCGGGCGCATATTTGCAGCCGCAGCACATTTGTCTCGACAGCACACACACACACACAGTCCTTAGCTGCCACTCAAAGCAAGCAGGACCATATTAAATTTTTATATTTATTGACAATTCATTACCATAATTGACTGTGCTAGGGTTTTCAGGGTAAGGTAGATGTCGGCGTGCGCAGTTCCTAAAGCTCAGGGAGGCAGAGGGTCCCTGCGAGCCCCCATTTGCAATTAAAAACACCCCTGGATTTGGAATTTATTTATCGTGTAAATAGGATGATTGGAGCCTGTTTTTCATCTGTCTGAAGAAAGGAAGGGTCGGAGTAAAGTAAACGTTAACAATGCATCATGTTTTCCCCTCTCTTCCGTCTCCTCCTCTTTCCTTTCTCTTCTACCGCATTACTGTACCTCTCTCCCGATTTATCCTTAACTCCTTTGTCCCTCTCTTTTTCGTTCTTCCTACATTCGAGACGGTTAAGAGTTATGACTCGGTGAAAAGCAGACACTGCCCCCCTTCCAAGGTGTCAATCAATTTACATAAAATCAACTGTGCATGAAATAACTTCATTGAAGGATTGGACTGTTGATGGTGATGCCTTGGGTTATTGCCTTCTAGCCTTAAGTAAAAAGAGAGAAGAAAAAACGCTATAATGTCACTATAGCAGACTTAGCACTAACCCTGGTGACCTGCGTATCAGTCAATCAATCAATACTACTTTATTATCCCTCCTGGAGAGACAGAGTAAATATATGAGTAAACCTTCGAATCTTAACCCATCATGAATACGATGAACAATCTTAGCAGAACATTAAAGATGGATATGGAAGGTGAGATGGGTTTGATGGGTAGAGGGCTTTGAAGTGCGTGGAAGACGGGGATGGAAAATGTACCTTGTCTGAAAGCACAGATATCTACGGCCGGCCGAGGAACTTCTGTTTTTGCATTTCTCCTTCATTTGAATTTCATGTACACCAGGAGCGTTGTGCCATCAAAACATCAGGATTTTCATACTGAAAAACTCGCTTGCCAAGCTGTGGGGCCTTGCTTAATCATTCAACAGTTCAGTCCAAGCTTTGTCATTTCATGTTTGCATTCGTGCAAGTTATGCAGTGCGTTTGATCCTGTGACAGGAAAAAGAACGAGCCTCCTTTCTTCCACGCAAAACTAAAAAAAAAAAAAAAACCCAAAACACTCATGGCCATTCCTCACTGCTGTTGGTGACATGACGACATGCAGCAGTTCAGAGAAAGATGGAAAAATATGAAAAAGACAGAAATTAGCAAGCGAGGAATGTAAGGATGATAGAAATAGACAGAAGACAGAAACTGAATGACAGGCTGTAACAGTAAATCTGCCGCTACCGTAGAGTTCTTTTCAAAGGGTAGTATGAGTGCAGCGAGTGACTGATGAAAGAAAAGAAGAGGCTTGATTCAAAGCGAAAGAGTAGAAACATCTGTCCAAATTTCCATTTGTACAAATCGTCTGTCCTTAAGTCACATTTTGTATAAAAAGAACTGAAAAATGTGCCAACATGAGGACATTCAAGATGTTCCTGAAACAAACTTTATCAACTGAAACTTCTTTTACAATGTTACAGGCCTGAAATGCCTCGTTACTGAAACATGACAATGCACTCATCCCTTTTGTTACAGAACCTGTCTGTGTGGTTCAGCCACAGTCAGACAAGGACACAAATACTGACACCCACAATAGCAAACAATAGACCAGGATGCAATGCAATGAGAACATACAAGGACTTTGTCGTAACAAGAAAATCTGTCCTACCTAATTTAGCGAAACATGACGTAGGAAATTATAAAGTTATTTAAAACTACATAGGGAAAATGAAAGAAATGTTTCTAAAAAAAAAAGTGAATTTCTTTACAAATAGCTCACTGACCATGACAGGGCAACAGTGACAACCATAGAAGCTTTCACTATAATTTTTTTCCACACTTCTCATTGGGCTGCCCACTAGTCAACCAGAAAGGTCATGAGTTGGAAAGATTTCATTGGTTGCTTAGTTGCAGAAAACAAAAACAAAAAACAACAACAAACCTTGTCAAAATATATCAAAACCTATATGACTGGACCATGTGGGAATTTAATTTGAAAGGACAGACACAGGAAGTGGCCACACTCAGCAGTCAGCCAGGAGTCACGTTACAAACCAATCACAGCCGATAAATATCGTTCTCCTCTTCTGTAAATATTCAGTCTGATAAATACAGAAAAGTTGATCATTTCAGTGCAGCGGTACCCAGAGCTTTACATCTGTCCCATGGACAATAGGCCTAAGATGCGGCATGTGTACTGCCTCTAATTTCCAGGGCTGGTACCTGCGGTTATTCCACAGGGTAGTTAATAACATGTCGGGCAGGAAATGCAAAGTGTGGGATCATTTTGAGAAGGTGAAGGACAAACCCAAGGTGATATGTAAACTCATCTTCATTGGTCTACTACCAACATGGCATATCATCTGAAACATGTCAGTAGCTACATGCCCATTAGCCACTTAGCACAATCATTACTGCTTTGCCGACAGCGTCATTAACAGGCGGCTCGCTCAGTGTGTGTGACGTGCACTTGAAGATAATATATAATTTAATAATCAAATTAATATCGTAAACATGTGGACGACTAATCGACTACTGGCCCTAACGACTATTGGTCGACTAGAAAAATTCTAGTCAGGGGCAGCCCTACTTAATACTTATTAATATCCCATGAATCAATATCATGAGCATATTGTAACAATTAAGTTACTAGCACATTAAAGACCAATGTGGCCAAGAATTACGTGGTATTTTGTCTCACATAGTCATTATGTGATTGGTTATGTGCGTGTGTGTGTGTGTGTGTGTGTGTGTAGCATTTGCTTTGGGTAATGCTGCTACTGTGTTCTAAATATCCCTGGTGTTATCGCTCTGCTGTCACCCCTGGCCAGGCAGAGAATAATAGGAAATAATGAACTGTTTCAGAGCCTCACACACACACACCCACTCACACACACACACACATTTTCCCTATTGCCCCCAACACACACACACACCAGCTGTTCATTAACCAAAGTATGCAAACGAAACTGCCGTCCTGCGCCTCCCCTGATTATCAGCCCCTCCTCCCCTTACTGCTCTCGTCTCCTCAAACTGCTCTCATCATCTCCTCCTCGATCCCTCCTCATTTCATCTCCTTCTCTTTCCCTTCATGTCACCTACCACCTTTATTTTCTCCTCCTGACCTCTCTAGTTTGCCCTTACTTATCTTCTGTCTCGTTTTTGTCACTTGCTTCTTCTCCATGTTGTCTCTCTTCATGTCAGCACCTCCTTACCTTCTTCCCTTTGTCTGTATCACCACCTTCTTTTTCTCTTCTTCTCCTTCCTCACTCCTCTCTCCTTTTGCCTCATTCTTCTTTCGTCCTTCTTTTTTCTCAACAGACCTCTTTCTCTCTTTTCTCTCCTCTCATCCATGTTGTCCGATTCTCTGTCCTCCATCTCTGCTCTGATTTCCTCCTTTTCACTCCCTGTCTTTACCCCTTCGTCCCTTTAACTTTTGCCTCAATCAGTTTCTATCACCCCTGCTTCTCTCCTCTTCATTCCTTCCCTTTCTTCCTACCCTTATTGTGCATACTACTTTATCTCTGTCCTCCTACCTTATTTCACCCACTCTCCACCACCTGTTACCCCAATACGTCTCCTTCTCTTTGGCTCTTCCTCTGTCCTTTTCTGTCTTTTTTCTCTTCACCTGTTCATGTGCATATTGGCATGATGGACTTAAAGGAGCTGTATGCAACATTTAGAATATCAATATGGCAGCAAACAACTATGTAAAGATAAAATAGAGTAATGGCATTCTGAGCAGAGAATGAAGTCATGCTCCCTCTGTGTGTAATCAGTGTGGTAGCCATGCCGGCCACACATGCATGTTAGCGCATGTCATTTCCTGTGAGTGTATTCCACTGGCTAGCTTTAACCGCTGCTCCGCACTATGCTTATACGGTGGTTGCAACTGATATGCAGGTTTTGTACCTGCAGAAGCTTACCTCCACCCTCCAGTGTCTGAAATTACCCTTTTATTACCTGTCACTGTGGGAAGCAAGTATTTTTTTTTTTGTCTTCCACAAACTCGCTAAATGAGTGGCTGCGTATAGTATGTATATGCACATCTTTTTAGTTACGACAAAGTGCCAGATGGCCTGATGATTGGCTACTGCCAACAATGTGCCTTCATTTGACAGGTGCTGGGTGCTAATTTCAGAGCGTGCAATCAGCATTGTTAGCTGCTAGCCGCCAGCTCAGCCATGTTGAGAACCATGTGCAAGCAATCCCGCCCCAGACTCTGAATCACATGTTGCAAACACCTTGTTAAAGCCAAGTAGATATTTCTTATAGTACTCCCACTATGATAGTACTATTTACCACAGCTTGTACGACTCACCACTGGTAGCACCACTGCTTATTTATCTATTCTTCTAATCCACCCTCGACCTTGTCTTCATTCAGAATCACAGTGTTAAAGCAGGGCTTCCCTGTATACAGTGCAGTTGCCTTGCTACAATATTTATACCAGCATCTATTGTTGTAAAACATTTTGTTGAAGAGCAATGTTTCGGAGAGCCGGCCAATCTATAATTTATGACTTCTCATCTCACTGACAGCCATGCCACTGGTCAGAGGCATATTCATGATGAGCACTCTCATGTCTTTGTGTGTGCATGAGATTATGAAAATCCCTTAACGCTGAAGGAGATCTCCCTGCATGCTTTTGTGTTTACTGTTTGACAGTGTGTTTTGTGAGTGTGTGTATGAATCAAAAAGCAGAATCACAGTATCCTGATGCTTTGAGGACCTCCATTTGGGCCTCAGGCATCAGCTCCCACCAGGTTCCTTAAGGGCCCCGGTAAAACAAAATACACACAGTTAGCCACATTCTTTATCTGTTCGCCCACTCACTATGCTGCAACATGCGTACCAGAGAGCTCTATTTATTCGCTGGCGCAGTCTTCATGCACTGAGAGAAAAAATGCTAAATTGATTATTCTGGTGACATTAGTATATATCCATAAGCATAATCTATTTTTAATGAAGCGGGGACTCATGTGTGGCTGAGTGATCAATATGGCTTTAAGGGAGATGTTGAGGTGTTGCAGAGTCCTTTGGAGAGCGAGTGATGCATGGTTGGCAGCGTTTTAGAGGAAAAATAATAGGGTGGAGGGAGCTGGAAGTCTTTTGGTTGGGGTTTAACCAACTCACCTGCTGGCCAGTGACCAATAGGATGGAGCCCTCCTTGGCATGCATCACCTGCCGGAAGACGTGGTCGAGGATGAGGAGTTCGCTCCAGCAGTTCTGCAGCAGCTTCATCTGGTCGTCCACCTGGTGAGAAATAAACACATCAGGGTAACTACTTAACTCGTGGGAGTTAGAACAAACAAAACAATGAAAGCTCATGAAGAGATCAACATGGTGTGCATCCAGCTGCACAAATATAAACTACAAATGTCCGTGAAAATGTCATTCTACCATTGCTACATGCCCTTTGATAGATTACACTTCACACAAACACAGGATAAAAACCAAATGGTTGTGGTGGCACCGTGTCAGCCTCGGCAGCTTGTAAATATCACAGGCAGCTGTTTGCAGGGTAAGCTTGCTCACAGGTCAGTCAGCTGCGCACCTCTGGCATTATTTTTTCAACCCTACACAAAGCTCAAAAGTCCCCCTGTACACACTTGAAAGCTTTCTCATGTGAACCTTTCCACACTCAGTTAAGCACTTTGTTACGTGCCTGATTTAACAATGTTGCCAGGTTTATCTGTTTGCCTATTGCCAGCCGTTTCTGAGTGATTCCACAGATGATAATGATTAAGTAGCCCCCTTTTTTTTCCTCCTGACTGCCAGCCGCTGGCTCCCAGGGACCTGCCAGGTGAGCTCGGGAAGCTCAGGCAGGTCAATCGGTAGTTCTGTACACCAAAACAACCCCCTCCATTGTAACTGTTAGTCTCTTCCCATGCCTGGCTGTGTTAATCATTACTCCACATAGCCAAACGCAGACAAAAAGGGCCACATTGAGCAAGAAGGAATGAGGAAAATGTATGAGAGGCTCATTCTTCCCCCCCCCCCCCTTTTTTTTTCCTATCAACAAACATTGTCCTCTTTGTGGTATCATTGGGAATAATGTGTCTTTTTGGGCACACTGCGGTTTTGCAGTTGGATGTGAACTGCTTTGTTACTCTGAGTCTGTGAGAACGGTCTGTGATGTTCATTGCCAATGTCAACCACAACTTGTAGTGTGAAGAATGTGGATCGATGGTATAAAAAAAAAAAAGTCTGCGACGCAGGCAGGTGCAGCCTGAACACTGCTGAAAGGAATTTCTTTTTGTGCTGTCTGGAAATTGCAAAGTGAAGTGTTTGTTGAAATCTCTGATGACCTTAGGTGAAAATCTGATGTCAACAACTGTAGCCCCGCCAACAAAGGCCAAACACTTTATTACCTTGTATGACATGGCAGTGGCTGTGGCCAAATCTGAAGTCTATTGCTTATTGATTAGAATTGTTATGACTGGTGTTTGGGGGCTGGTGTCAAACAATGTCTGTTTGCCTTTCAGACAGACATAACATGGCAAAGCCAAAGAAAACAGCAGCAGTAGGACATGAACACTTGGGCTGCCTGACTATAGTTGTCTCTGGGTTATAACTTGCTAGGTTTATGGTGTATGAACGCAGCATGCAGAAACCAACCACATTACCCAGACAGGGATTCTGCAATAATAATTAAGTTTGCTTTGCTCCTGACCTCATTAAAATCCAATATGTAGAAACATGATACCCATAGTTTTAGATTTCAGGGGGGAAACAGAGGACATGAACCCTCAATATTTAGAACATGTGTATTTGTCCCACCCCAATTTAAACATGAAAGTAGCAGAGAATTTTAATTTTTTAAGACATTTGCACTGTAAACGGATGCAGGCAAAAAATGGTGCATACAAATTCACCAGGATGCATAAAATTATTTTTTTATGCTCAAAACAACTTTATGATTTCTATGTGATATGGGTGATATGTGAAATAAATAAGTTTGCCAAAACTTTATTTACAGACAAAGAAAGGAGGCAGGGGGAGAGCTGCATTGTAAAAACGTTCTGTCAATCAATTTATCACAGATAAACAGCAAATAAAAATGTATTGTACTTATCAGAGACCCCACTACTCACATTTTTCTGAAACATGTTGTGAGATAAAAATAATTTTATAAGCAAGTTCATGAAAAGTCATGAAGAATCGAGGTAATTAAACAATGTTAAAAATGTCTGTTGTTAAATTATTAGGGTTAATTTGAAGCAGTACCAAAGTTTAGTGGCTCATTATGCCTCTATCATGCCTACACTGACAAAACTTGTTCACAAAATATAGCAGATAAATAGTAGAGTGAATTATGCAGCAAATAAAATCCAAAAATATCCAGTCTTTGAATGTCTTATATCGCCCATATGTCTGTTTTAAGTGAAAATCAAATGACAAAATACAACAAAGCCTCTGTGACCTTTTGCAACATTTTTTTGACAGCCACATAGACTCTTTTTGTCTCCCTGCTCCTCTGTCCTATACATCTTTTTTTGTGGTCGCTCTCTGCACTCAAGCATAGACTGAAAAAATTCAAATGCCTTCATTAAAACCATCAGAGTGCAAGAAACGCAGTCAAAGGAGGGATCTCTCTATACAGCGCCCCAATCCTCTTCTCTTCATTTCTCCCCATTCCCTGGAAGCACGTGTAACAGTGTGTGTGTGTGTGTGTGTGTGTGTGTGTGTGTGTGAGGACGGATGGGTACATGTAAGGCCCAGCCTCTTCAAAGGACCCCCCTGCATGTCAGTGGTGCTGGCAAGTGTCGGGGTCCTCATCAAAGGGCTGTCCTCACTCTGCCTGCCTGGAAGCTCTTCTCTGACAAGAGGCCTGGGTCATCAAAGGGGGACAGCTCAGAGGGGATGACGGCGGGTGATAGCAGCCAAGACGAGGGCTGGGGACACCCGCCTGGAAATGGGGGGCCTGGTGACAGACAGACAGGCGTGAGGGTGGGCCAGAGGTTGGGGTTCAGTTCGCTGACCTTTTAAGTGCCAGCGACACGAGCTGTTTCCCTGACAAGCTCTTCCTTTGCTCTGTCAAATGAGCAACGTTCATGGCGCCTGATCTTACAAGATCTGCTGCCTGCTCGCTTAGATAATATGAACTTTCTGACATGGATTGGACGGGGCACTTCGTCTTGTGTTTTCATGCAAGCAGGTCCTGAATGCTATCTTTGTGCAGCCAATACAGTCAGTAAAACACTGGCTGATTTTCACTTTGATTTATTTCCACCATGACACTACAAAGTTCACATGAGCAGTCTGATGAACTCACAAGGAGCAATAAAACAGCTGATTTATTCAGTCGGTTAATTTTTATCTTGCCACATGCTTGTGGAAAGTTTAGATAACTGCCAGTTTATTGTTTCCAGTGATGTCAACTCAGTAGGAAACAAACTTGTTGTGTTGCTATTCCTTGACTGTTTTTCACTTCCCTACTGTGCTTAGGCTTATTTCAGTGTCTTATTTCTTATCTTTTTTAATGTTGGCTTAACTGATTGTATTGGAGATATCATGACTTACTTACTTGTAATTTCAAAATATGACAGTATGCTGAATACTAGGCACTTGTTTATGTCTTCTACCCGCTCACTAATAGCACACGGATCTGGACGTTGCTCGGAATTTCTCAAAGTCATTTCTTTTAAGTAGCATTTGTGATTTTTATTAATTAAAGCCCTTGCATAGCTTGACAAGCTATTGCACTCCCCCGTACTTCCGTAGTTATACTGTGTGCACACGCTCATCTACACCATTCTTGTGTACAGACTGCAAAAGGGTTGATAGGATAGGATGATACATGGTCCAGATTGTTTTGGGTTTTTTTGTTCATTAAAGGGTTAGTGACAATATTTCTCACCATCTATAAGTAAACACTTCTATATACGTCACTGGAAGGATCAGTCAAATTAAGGAGAATACGTTATCAAAGCTATACTTTGTAAAGAAAATCATGCTACAGTTGTCATGTGGATCTGATGTATTAGAGCACCTCTACTGCCTTGAAGAGAAGAGTCCAAACTCAAATTTCCCCAATTGCTTTGCTTGGCGATACTCAATTTGCCAAATAGAAAACTTTAGAAATATAATTCTGACTTACTTTGAAAGGAAGGCATTTCTTTTTTTGGATAATATTGGATTTTATCTCATATTTTAATTCACAGGAGTAGCATGCTCAAGGTTACGAAAATGGTAGGTTATATCCAATGCTGCTAAATACTTTTCATAGCCTCATATCTGTAGTCTTTGTATGCTCACTGCAAACCAACCAAATGCGGTGCAGATTCATATAATTCTTTCTCTTTCTTGAACTACAGGCCATAGTCTTGCTTGTGAAATGCTTACCTATGAAAAAAATCTTTCTCTGAAATAGTTCATTGAGTTGAGGTCAGTTGGCCATGGACCAGTGTAAAAATGACACATAATCGTTTTGTGGTTTGAAACCATAATTCTGCACTTGGAGTGAAAATGTACCAGTTTGGTTTCACAGCATTAATTCACAGAAGAATTTGCAGCAACACAAGCGAACAGTTTTTCTACCTTTGTGTCTACGTTACACATTTAGACAATCCCAAGTCTCTACCTTGGATGCAGCAAAACTCATTACAAGGATTTAGCTTCTAAGGGTCACGCCGACGCAGAAATCGCGCTCCCAAGAAATTGCTTCAAAATCCACATTTAAGGCTTTTTCAAGGTGTGATCTATTTAATATTTTAATATCATCACCAGTGTTTGGTTAAAGAAATGAGAGAAATTCCAAGCAGGAACTTCTACTTGCAGCAGCCAGCAATGAAAAATACATATCCTCCAAGAAACCAATTTAACACCTTTATGATCGTTCAGGCGAGTGGGATCAATGCCAGGATCAATCGCTTAGCCCATAGCTTTTGTTCAAAACCACTGGCTGAGATTAATGGGATTTTCCAGAGAGAGAGGTAGAAAAAGAAAGAGAGCGTGGGTGAGAGGGGGAATGAAAGTGCCAGACAGGGAATGAGAGAATGAGAAAAGACTTGGGGGAAATTGAGAAAATAAAACATAGTGATTAAGAGCAGATATTCCCTCCATTTCTGGGTAAATGTAAATTAATTGGAAATGGAGCATTCAGATGCTCGCTGACAAAAGTAATGTTTATTCATAGCCCCCTGCTAAGAGTAGAGCAATTATCATGGTGTGTTGAGTCAAAACAGGCCAATGTAGTAGAATCTTTCCCCCCCTTTCTTGTGGCCGGGTTTTGGTCTAGTGCCACGAGCATTGTTAAGCTTCGTACGGTACGGCGGGCTTTAACGAGAGTACACAGCTGGATCTGATTTTAATAAGTAGTTCCATTTTTGATGTGGCCTAATGAACAGATTAATGGAATCTCCTTCTGTGGAGCCTTAATGAATGGAGAGAAGCATGCTATTTTTTTAACACAGGGGGGAGAACACACACACACACACACACACACACACACACAAACACACACAGACCACGAGTTTATCTGCCTCAAACGACTTGTACATAAACAATAGCTGTGCTTGTATCTTTCCGTCTCTCTCTGCTGGACAAGAATCAATGCTGTCTCCGAGTACTACAGGTGAGGTTTGAAGCTGACATCAATGCCTGTGCGTCTCTAGCAGCCATCCTTTGGTGCAGTCCTGTCTTGGCATCTGTTCGCCTTGAGCCAAACAGGCCCCGTATTCACCTGGGAACAGGCATTAATTCACCTAGAACAGTGCCTGTTGTTCTCAGAGTGTTGCGAACACTTAATTATGTCGTGCTCGAATGTACTGTAGCTCGTTTCCAGTTTATAGTTTGGTAATTTAATTGAGGAGAGTCTCAGTGTGGGGTTCCATTGCAAACAATAGGATTTTGTTCAACTAATTGGTCATCAATGTATCAGAAATCATGGAGTGGTTGCTATTTTTCTTCCGAAAGCACACGCAGCCCTGCTGACCTGAGTTCAAATCTTACCATCAGTCTGTTTATCTCTTTAGTACCGTTCCTATTGTCTTAACAAAGACCAAATTACAAGGGAGGCAAACAAAACAGGTCACCATCGACTCATGAAACAGCAAATACCACTTGAATCCCACTGTAAATCATTGTTGGCAGCTGTAACTTTTTAAAAGCCACAAATAGAGTTACATCCATCAGAAAAAAACAACACAGTGAGTGACAAAATCCCCAGGATGTTCCAGTTATGTGACCTGCTGCTAGGGGAGAGGTTAGCTTTAGGTGTCCATGTACCAAACTATGTCCGGCTCTTCTCCGCACAGGGCAGAGGCGGATGAGAGTAAAAAAATCATTACCCCCATCCCCCCACTTCCCAAACTAGCTCTTGTTTATCGTGGCATACAGTTCATGTGGGCCTCGATCCTGCGGCTGGCGGGGTGATAAGAATGCTGGGAAAATGAGCAGGTGGCAGGTGGCACTGCTGGTCGAGGGGGAGGGGGCGTGAGGAGAGGAGATAATATAGTGAGCAACTAAACTCACTTTGTCAGCAGACAAGGCTGAAGATTGGAGCCACATGAAGTCATTCACTAGCTTTACACCAGTTGGTTACCTGCCATTTTCAGTGAGGGTGTAGCTAAAGATCCAGCTCTACTGGTGCATGCACAGTGTGAATAAAGCAGGAATCCATTAATTCCCTTTAGAGCTGATCAGCCAGGGCAACTTGACTAAAGTATGTGGACATACAAAACAAAAAAACAACAACAAAAAACTTCTTATTCTCCGAAAAATGTATGTTATTTTATGAATCAAAGGAATGTGATTTCAATGGCAAATAAAAGATAGCCAAAGCTTTGTCTTGCTACTTATGTATAACGGTACATAGTACAGAAGAGAATTAGAGCTAAGCAGAAGAAGAGGAGGAAGATCTTTTTTATTTTGCATTTCGAAAATGAAGTTAAAATGTCGAGAATGAAGTTAAACTTTAAGTATTAGTGCCAGGCATTTGAAAAAAAAAATCAGAGGAGGAAGATCTGTTTTATTCCATTGTCAGAATAGAGATGAATTGTTTAAATACCATTTTGAAAATAAAGTTGCAATGTCTATAACAAAGTCGGCTCTTCCAGGCCATGAAATGGTGTCTTGTGATATAACATATACTGTCTGTGTGGCAAGCAACATTGTATACCCGTCTGTCCATTACCAGATATTTCAGTTTGCACAAATGCGGCCATCTCTTCTAAGTTTGTGTGTTTTTGTGGCACAATCTTGTCAAGCTGTAATACTTAATAGTACACTGTGTTCATGTGTTAAAAGAGAAGTGATTATCTTGTTACTCAGAACAAAGAAATACTTTGAACTTCTATTTCCAAACAGGTGTGTAGGAGAGGGATGGGCAGGAAAAAAAATCCTGCACAGTATCTAACTTGCAAAAATAATGATTTTAATGCTACAATATTTTGGTGACTAGACCTTAATCAGGCAAAAAAATGTTTTCTTGTTACTAAAACCAATACTGAAGAACAATTTCACCAGTTTGTCTACACAAGGCATATTGTAGAGGTAGCTATAGGTATGTGCTAATGCTAGTAGTTTGATTTATCTTCAAAAGTTTGACTTAAATCTTAATATCTCAAGTTTATTTTCAGCATTTATACTTTGTTCTTAAAATGCAAAAAATAAATTAAAAACATACAAAACCTTCCTCCTCTCATTTTTCCCCCAAGCACAGCCCTAATACTCCTACATAACATGTTGGTATATATGTAGATGAATATAGATGAACTTGGACAATGGGTAATGTACATCCTTCATTACATGTAGGTTGGTAGGGGTAAAACTTTGCATTTGTACCATCAAGTTTTCATGTTATGGTTGTTACACAGAGGGGCGAATTCAAAGAAATAGTGGATGTTTTTGTATGTCAAAGGAAAAAGGATGAAATACACCCACTTAACAACAACTCTTATTTTCTTGTTGCCTTTTACTGTCTTTCATCAGGTCAGATAGACGTTCAACTAATACACACATTTTAAAATACATATTCAGTAGTATTTAAGATATTTTTATTACATTTGACCAACAGTGAGAAAGAAGCCAGTTCTCAGGTACCTCTCTCTATGACCCACATTGATCGTTAGCCAACATGGACCCAAAACTAAAATCAGAAACAAAACATAAGGCATTCAAAGATGCATTAATGCTTATCTGCCTATAAGACAATAAGCTCTCTGACTTAACATCAGCGTGATACTACTCCCTCTGATTTGCACTGTGAGTGTATGCTATATCTCCATGTATGTGACACTGTATGTATATCACTGTGGACATGCACATCAGCATCTCATGTCACTGACACCTGTTTGTTGGCTGCATGTAGCTCTAATCCGACATATCAGATAGTGTGGAATGCCTGTGGGTTTATCTCCGACTAAGCGCACAGAAACTTTAGACTGTTATTATGTCCCTAAACAGCCGTGGAGATGCCTCAGGTCATGTGTGAGCTCAGAAAATATCCCTATTGTCACAAGAAGGCCTTGTATCTGCAGAAAAGTCTTCTTCCAACTCTGGAGTCTTTTGTGGGGAAAGTAGAATGTGTTTTGCTCCTTGCAATGTAAAGTTTTAGTCTGTTTCTAAAGCTCATTTCAAAAACACCTGAATGTATATCCTATTCATTCCGCTATATGTCGATCACCGTGCTCCCAAAGCTTCAACAATACATATTCGCTGAGGAAACAATCCGACAATACTTCCTCCCACAGAAGACATCTTAGCATACAGCTGCTAGTAAAGTGTAGCAATTGTGTCGAAGAAAGTTTCTTTCTGCTGATGAATTTCCAAATTATTTTTTTAAGGGCGTTCACTGGAAAGCATTAGGCAAGTTGTTTTGAAGGAGTCTAAGCGTGTCATTGCATATGAACTCACTGTGTGTTAGACTGAGAGCAGAAACCTCTTTGTAAGAGTAAATGAATGCCGTCTTGTGTGTGTGTGTGTGGGTCAGAAAGAATGCTAGTGTGCCCACATCTGATCGATACTGCCGCGGCACTGAGATTGATCGGTTCCCACGGTGACTGCATTAACAGACTTGGGAGGCTGACCTCTGACCCTGAGAACACTCTGCTTTCGATTGGCCGTGCACTCTCCCTCTCCCCACCTTCATATCTTCTCATCTGTCTACACATCCTGACATTCTTCTTCATGTCGCAGGCTTGTGGTAGCAAGAGTGATTGGACATGCCCTGATTCTCTCCTTGCCCCCCTCATCCGTCCTTTCATCCTATGCAGCATCCTTTTGTCTAGATACTTTGTGAGACGAGAGGAAACGAGACATGGGCCTAATAAGGTCTTCCTGCACTGCCTGAGCCTCAGTGATACTAGGCCACTGCAGACACAGGAAATACATTATCCGACTATGGTAGCAGGCCAGTGTGCTTAACAAATATGTAAATAGATAATAAATAAATAACAAAGATGCAGAAGCTACAACAGCTGTTGCAGCTACAAATAATGTATCACGGCACGTAAGGTTAAGTTGTTAGCTTAAAATGCACACACACACACACACACACACACACACACACACACACACACATCTATGAGAATCCACAAGAAGCGGCACTACATTCATGAGGAAAACAAAGTATCTCTGTGGGTCTGTGTGCTGCAGCGGGAAGAACATCTTGTTTTCTCAAGGTCGCTGACGATGGCAACAAACCCTCTCCTCTGTCTGATATTAGCACAGAGATTTGAGGATGAACCAAGCACGCCCAAACTTTCCTATTCTGTTTTTACTTGATGCATAAGCATATGAAAGATAGGAAAATCAATAAGGCAAGAGAACGGACCAGAGAGAGGCCAGGCATGAATTTCAATTGATACCTTTTCATGCATGCAATGTTTATTGTTGTCTGCTAGTCTGTTTACCAGATATGTACAAACTCCAAACTTTCTAGGTAACGTCTGCCAGGTTTTTATTATAATGATATATTATATGTGCGAGAAGGTGTATCTCAATCCTGGTGGTATGTCGTCAGTTGGGATCAACTCGTGGGTGAGGCAGAACATGAAAGAGAACTCCAGAAAACAAAATGAGGTTATGAGAAAGAAATGTATGTACCGCTGCCTCATTTATAGAGAAAGTTAATCCATGAGTGCATGGCTTAGAGGAAAGGAGTTTTTCTTTTTTCTTTTTCAGAGCTATTGTTTTCAGGATACCTCAGAAGTGGACTACCTACACCCCCAACACGCACACACACACACATGAAATCTCAGGGCTTAGAGCTAAGAAGCTATCAACTAATTATCAAAAACACAGAGAGGCCCTAATCAATTATTCACATGAACATTAGACCGCTAATACACATGCAGCCCAGGGAATGGCATCTCCCAAAAGTAACCCTTCCTCCTCTTTTACTCCAACGCACACACACACACACAAACACACACACATACACACAAACGGATGCAATCATGTCAAGACCTGGATACGTACACAGAGACTCGTGCATACAAATGCTTGACAGTAACATCCATACCTGCATACTTACACACACACATCCACGTGCAGCCTCCTGCTCCCTTCCCTTCCCGCCACTCCACTCTCCTCTTTGCAGACGGAGAAAATGCATGCCATCCAAATGTAAAATGAGTTAGGCAAGTAGACTGTCTATAAGGTTCCTGGCTGGGAGGTGCTGATCATAGAACTCCTATTGATCCATCAACACCCCCTCCCCGCTACAGACTCCCCAAGCACGCACAAACACACACACACACACACACACACACACACACACACACACACCCAGAGCTTAATCTACCAGGCGATTCCTGGGCATTAAGCCCCAGCCATTGAATTTTCATGCCGTGCAATCATTATTTGAGTTAATGCTGCAATTTATGACTTGGTGTTTGTGTGCTGAGTGTGAAAGGCAGGTGGAGGGGATGCAATATAAGGGGGTGAGGAGGTGAGTGTGTGTGTGTGTGTTGGTTAAAAGTGGGGTTTTCATTCACTTAATTATACGGTCGTGACTGTCAGATTGTGAGTGAGAAGGGAGATTTATCAGCATGCACGCATGTACACGTGTGTGAGTGTGTAAAGTTGGGTGTGTCTGTGTGACTTTCATTGACAGATAGTGGGAAATGACCCCATAATCTTCGTCTGGCTGTCTGTCCTTTAAGAGGAAGCGAAGACAAGGAGAGGAGACAAAGAGGACAGGCTAAAGGCTTCCCCCTTTTGTATTATTTAGAACAGTCGAGACAGTCCTCTCTCTCTCACACACACACACACACACACACACACACACACACACACACACACACACACACACGCACACACAGTTACACACTTATATACCCACTTAAACACATATATGCAGTATACCTTAACACAGCTTAGACAGCCAAAGCTGTTTTAAAATGCAGAGACTGACGCAGTGGTGCTTTCTGTCTGAGAGGGCGGGAGACACAGATTCCCATTAGCGTTTGACGCGCTGGGATGGGTGTGCTTTTTTTTCCTGACAGGGGGTTGTGAGGGGGTTTAGGTGGTGGGCTTTTAGAGCAGACAGCTGTGAATCCACATCCAAATGTGGCACAGCTCCAGAGATCACTGGGATCACAGCCCTTGATGCACAAATTAAATATCTGAATTAGCTAATTGAGCATTTCCGGAGGTCCTGTGATATGTAAACAGTCGAAGTACAAGGAAAGACGAGGCATCAAAACCGCAACGCCGCAGAACAGATGGAGCCCCGCTTCTCCCTGAAGTGCATCTCCAGGCCTCGTCTGACAGAAACTGCCACGAATGCATCTGTATTAGGAGAAAGACATCTCTCTATAGCACTGCTGTGGCAGTATGAGGCCTAGTGGTGCTGCCGCTGATGGGAAGTACAGTGCAACATGTGGCGTATAAAGTATTGGCCTGAGGGAAGGTTAGACTGCGGCTTGCCACCTGAAAACCTTGTCTTTTTTGGTTTCTGTTCAGCATCTCTGGTTCATTTCTTGAAGTTTAACGGTGTTGTCGACACCCAGCTCAGCAAGTCCCCCTTCAGCATATTTGGTTTATTGCTCGTCATTGTTTCAGCTTGCTTGAAAAGCCTCTTTTCATCCCCTACTGAGCGGGCGCAATCCTTAAAGAACGCAAGACTGTAATGCCTATTATTAGTGCCATGCCTTTATTTCACGTGTATGGAATCATTTATCCGTGGCTCGTGCCAGGTTTGCAGTTATGGCACTTTGGGAGAAATGGAGAAAGAGATTGAGAGGTGAAGAGGGAATGGTGTGAGAGTCATAAAAATTCCTGATGTAGTGTAAAAGAATAAGGAGCGCAAGAGCAAAATTAAAACCAGTGAAGAAAGGAACGCTTAAAGTAGGATAGGGAACAGGTGTCTTTGTCCTACTTTGCCGGCGGGGCTGAAGCCATTTTCTCGGCTGGGTCGTTGTTTGGCGTGCGTCCCCCATGAAATTTCTCGCTCGCTCGTCGTCACAACACAACCACAATGTCTAGTGTTACTCCTGTGCACTGCATGCATCAGTCATCGCTGTGCAAATTCAATCACCCGCCTTCCCGGTTGAATATAAATACCCCTCCACTCTTTAAGTGTAAAACTAGAAGGCGAACTGTCGACTGTGCTCCACCACTGTCTTGTCTATTGTCTCTCGAACCCCCGACCCCCCCCCCCCCCCCAAAGCTTCCCCACTCCCTGTCCAGAATAGACAAGCCGTAAATAAGCATCAAAAATAGACATTGGGGGACAACTGTTGACAGCTCGGTGACGAAAGCGGCAGACACAGGCACAACCTCTAGGCAGGCTGGATTACACGCAGATAATTGAGGCCACGCAACATCGGAACATAAGAAGCTGGGGGCTCTTTGTGGGCTTTTTTTTTCTTACTTACTTGAAAAGCCAGTTGAAGCATTGTGTTTCAGAGAGCAGTTTGAGGGACAAAATCTTTGTCTGAAGACTGCTGTTCAGATAGATATACAAGATACTGTTAAACATTAATTACCTTATATGTCTAATGGAGTCATTGTTTTTTTACTGTTCCTCACTAAACCTGGCTATAATTTTATAATATAGCTATGTGAATATGTGAAGAGATGTCACCACTGATTGGATGCCCTTTCTGCAGCCATTTTTGCTTTGATACTTCCCAAATTGTCTCATTTACAAAGACGAAATGCAGGCTGGCTAAAACAGGAAGATAAATTAGCTGACAGGTTTGCATAGTTTTGTGTGGTGAGTTTAGTTTAGGGGTTGAGGGTCGGTGTGAGGCTGCAGCAGCCACACCTCGGCCCCTCTGACCTCCAGGAAACCCTATACCCCGGAGCTATTTAGAAGCAAAACGCCGGCACTTCTGTCTGTATATTTACCACCCGACTGACAACATATCGGCACCCTCAGCCACCGAGCCTGCCCGCAGATAACAATACTTTTTACGAGGATCACTTCTAATTTGTCCTTTGCTGCCGCAAACTGTGAGCACCACTCTTTGGGCTTGCAGGGTCTCTGATGGGAGGCACTTTGAAAAGGTTCCTGCATAAACTGTAGATTTAACACGGCTCATAACTGTAAGCGCGGCAGAGAGGAGGAGAGGGAAGGGAGAAAGTTGTACTTTGGTGGAGTGTGTAAAGTGTTTGCACGCTGTTGAGTTGATTTGTTAGCAGCCCGGCCAACTAAATCAAGTCCCTATATCCACTTTGTTTACCCATTTTCTTTGTCTCTCATTCCCACTTCCTCTCTGCTTTTCAATCTCTGCCTCTCTTTCTCTCTCTCACTACTAATTTGACTGACTGTTGTCAACTTGTGAAACAACAACCGTGATAGTTCGGGGCCGCCGAGGCTAACAGCACAGCCTAGTCACCTGCGTCACCGTCTTAACAAGCAGCATGACCTGCCAATAAAAAAGGCTTTTACCCTGATCGTCCTCAAACAAGACTTAAACACAACCTGCTCTTTCTCCTGCCGAATGCCCAAAGTGCTCGCAAATGCGAATCAGGCTGCGTTAACTTGCTTGAAAATGAAAAAGTGGCAGTGGTTTTGAAGGGGAGGGTGAGGTGGAGGAAGGCAGCATAGATGGAAGTTAAAAAAAACCCCACATCTCTTCTACAGGTTTACTGGGGTGGTGCAGACACTTGACCCATGCAACAGTGTCCATCTGTCAGCAGTAGCATGTCATGTCAGTGTCTAAGTGTACAACCTGCTCGCTGTTCTCACACAGAGTGATAATTTCAGCTAAATGTAAATGTTGAAACAGTGAAAAAAAATTCCTCGAGTGACGTTGAAGAAGGACGAGGAGGAGGAAACGTTGCTGAGGACAGTTGAGTCTATCATTGCTCGGAGCTCTGTAAACTCGTACTTCATGACAGCCTTTCATCCCTCATCAAAGCAACAAGTAGATGAGCAGACTTTGCGCATGCTAAAACCTCCCAACCCCCGTCGTCTCCTTATAGCTGCCGCTCCTTTGGGACGGGCGACTTTAAATCTTCCCTTTTAACAAGTTTCCTGTTCTTCCTTCCGGCCTGCTGAAGTCCCCTGGGGTTTGACCTACGGGGCCATTCCAGTATTTGGAAAGGCTGTATCTTAAAGCTCAGTCTACAACCATCAGGGGACGTGAGGAGGACACTGGAAAGTCTGATTTTTGTCAGATCAGTGGTCGCCTGCGGTCAAGCATGGCAGATGCTATTGGAAAATGCAGACTTTGGCTATGCCAGGAAATAAATACTGACGCCACGAGAGCTTCACACTGAACACGTGTCTGCAATTGCTATCTTGTCACACACAGTGGAACTTTTTCAAATACCAGACACATATGAATGTACATGCTTCACCTGCAGGACCTGTGGGAGTAGTGCCACATGCTTACATTTAACATAGGGAACACATTCAGGAGGGTCAACCTGTAGCCTTCCAGGTACAGAACAGCCTCTGTTGTGTTTGATTTATACTCTTTTTTTTTTTTTTTTAGACAGAAGCTCACTGTCTTTAAAAGAGATCCCAAAATCCACTTTTCTCATTTGGTATTGAAAAGAAACTCAGGGGTGGGGTGGGGTGGGGGGGGTTTACAGTATTTATGAAAAAGAGAGAGTGATGCCTTGCGCAATGGTCAATAATTTATGAATGAAAAGAGGCCTTTGTGAAACCCACCACCCTCTCCCTCTCCCGTAACCCCCCCTCCCCAAACTCCTGCTCCTTCCCAGTGCTACTGATCAAACAGATATTGTTACCACTAAAATAGCAACTTAAAAAAACACACAGGCGGCCATAAGACCGGCCTGCAGCCGGGGAGAAAGACTGACAGCAGAGGGGAAAGGGGGGGGGGGGGGGTAAGTAAGGCAAGAGGAAGGGAGGAAACAGAGGAGGAAAGAAAGAAAGAAAGAAAGAAAGAAAGAAAGAAAGAAAGGCTGAACTGAGTGAAAATTTAGACAAGTCTCTTGACTACAAAACAAAAAAATTGCACAGGGGCAATGTGTGTGTTGGGGGGACAATACTGTAAGTGTATCTGTGCGTGTGTGTGCCGGGGTGGTGGGGGGGCGTGTCATCTATCACTGGACAAATGCTGGTCTGTGGTGGGGTGTTGGTGGAAGTGGGGGTGAGGCCGGTGGGGGGGTGGGGGGGGTGGTTGTCGGCCAGAATGGTGCTGCTCCTCAAATGAAATAATATATCTTTGAAAGCCTACGCCCCGCGCCAGGCCCCGGGCCCATATATCAAGCCCAAGAGCGTCTGGTGGATCCGCTCCAGGCCCATTAACCTTCCACCTGTTCCCCCCTTACACCCCCACCACACACCCCCAGCCCACCGGTCCTCTTTTCACCCCCCCACCACCCTCCCTCCACACCCTCCCCTGTTGTCCTTCACCATGCCCCCTCTCCTCCTCCTCCTCTTCCTCTTGCCCTTGGTCGTTGCCTCTCGCAGCCCAGTGTTCATCTTCCCATTTAACCCCCCCACCTTGCTCTCTTCCTCATTTCCCTCTTTCTGTCCTTCTCTCACTGTCTTTCATTATCTCCTTCTCATATTCTCCCTCTGTCTCTTTCTACCGCTCTTTATCTCTCATGGCCAACTCTTTTTTTTCTCCCTCCTTCTTCGCTGCGATATCGCTCTCTGTCTGGCCCTGTCCTCTCTTTCTAATATGGTCACTTTCTCACTCGAAATCATTCATTCTGTTGCAGTTTCTCTCCCTGCCACTCAGTTTCAATCTCATGTCACAGTCTTTGCTCTTCTCTCCTTACTGGTTCTGTAACTCATTTAAACTCCCCGTCTCCTTTCCTGCATCCCTCTTTATCTCTCTATACCTTCTTTCTTCCCAACTAAGGTAAAGCAAGCATGCTATGGTGTGTGTGTGTGTGTGTGTGTGTGTGTGTGTGTGTATTGCGGGGGTGCCGCACAGCCTGCCGAATAATTCAAATGCAATGGACCAGGGACACAGTTACAAATCTCTGCCAACTGCGTGCGGCCGCCAACCCCATCACGCTTGCAGTTTGTCAGGATTGGGGTGTCGGGAGGGGAGGTTGTTGCGGGGGGGAGAGATTGTTGACCTCTATGACAAGACAGACATTGCAGCCCGAGGCTCTGAATCTATGTGTGTGTGTGTGTGTGTTTGTGTGTGTGTGTATGTGAAAGGTGGTATAGATATACCACTTCCCAGGGTTCACAGATCACGCCTAAAACGGCTTATTAATTTCCACTCAGTTATGGGGTGTGAAGAAAAAAAGAAAAGGGGCAATCAGCGGTCAAAGCAGGGCAGGAGCAATATACCCCCCTTCCTCCACTCTCCAACACACACACAAACATGCACACACACACTTGGTTGCACCTTGAAAATTAAACTGCTCCTGGATAGGTCATGGAAAAAAAGTGTGTGTGCATGACTGAGTGTGTGTGTATAAAGAGGATAACTAAGACTGTAGAAAAAGGCCCTCCAGTCTGAACTGGGCGGGCGGGTGGTGTAAGTATAATTTCACCAAAGTAAATTCATGTAATATTTATGGATGTAGATAGAGGGGAGGTGAGGAGGGGGGTGAAATTATGCAGCAGGGCAGAGTGGGGCGCATCAGAGGACCTTACATTATTCACTCAGGTAAATCTATAAGTGGAGAATATTCAGGTGTGAGATGTGAACATCAGCCCCCGTCTTGGCCCCACCCCAGGGATCTGTCATAGTGTGTGATTGACTGACATGCAGCCGCTTAGAGGAGTGGAATAAACTGGTGGAGTGGAGTCAGAGTTGTAAATAATTCTACTGCTTATAAAATGCTCATTTTATTCAATTTTTTTAAGGTTGTTGCAGATTTCTGTGAATTTTGTGAGGTTTTACACCCATTTGAAATTTGAGTTGGCAGAGAATTTATGACCAGGACATGTCTGAAAATATCTGACTGCCAAGGATGGTGCACAGAATTTAAAAAAAAAAAAAACATTTGATGTTATTTGAATTTATTTATTTTATTTTATTTTATTCTTATCTAAAAATATCTAAAAAAAAAAGTTAAAAAAAGCAAATTAAATAGATTTTTTTAAATTTGAAAAATGTAAAAAAAAAAAGTAATCAGAAAAGAGGATTTTTTTTTATTCAAACAGCAATTTAACAGTGTACTTTAAATTAACATTTTGACAACTTAACCTTGAAAAATATTTCTTAAAATATCTTAAAAAATTCTTAAAACATTTTTTTTAAATTTGGCATTAAGCCAGTGCCAGGACACTGTAGTCCTACCAACTTATTCTTATTATAATGCTGCATTTCTGCCTTTCTTTGACAGGAAATAGTCACCAGCTAGAAGAAAATGGAAAGACAGAAAGGTGGGGATGATGTGCAACAGAGGTCTTAAACCTCTCGGCTAACAGGATGCCCAAATTAAGAATGGTGTGAGTACAGTTTGTGAGGTGTATCTGTGCAAAGATGTGCACAGTAAAAGACTCAGTATTTTCTACTGCAGTGAAATTTTATTCAGCCTTTGGTCTGGTTTACTGCAAACAGCAGTGAAATACTGTATCACCTGTCTTGTTCCATGTTTTACATGCATTACCTCATCCCTTTCCTGCCCTCCTGCCCTTCCTGTTGACTTTCTTTACCTCTCATCTCTCTCTGCTTTTATCTTCTGTCTTTTCTTTCCCTCCATCACATCACCTTTCATATTTCTCTCCCTTACCTCTCCCTCTTTGTTATCCACTCTCCTTTCCTTCCCTCTCCTTCGCTCTCCTCCGCATTCCTCCTCTCCTCGTCCCCTCTCTCATCTCCCCTCTTTGTTTCACCTCTGTTCTCCTCGCCTGTCCTTTCCTCTCCCCGGCCATCTGTTTATCCAATATGGCCGTCCCATCTCAGCTGGGAGCTTTCCCAGGGAACAAGACTTCTAATACAGTTCCTCCTCAACTTAATGGCCCTCAGTTCTGCTTTTGCCATTCCCGCTACATGCAGAGAGACAAAACAGAGAGAAAACGAAAGAGACAGAGAAGCACAGAACCTGTCTGGATCCCCCCAAAAAACTGTCCCTGGATGACTAAAATAAACAGTGAAGCCACATTTCAAAATGTCACAGCTATTTTCCTCCCTGCTCCACTTTTATCAGGTGGACGGACTAAATATACGAATAATGTTACACAGCATTTGACTCAAGACAGACTCTAAACAACATGTCATCTCTTGTTACCGTGAAGTAAAACGTAGGAATGAGAAGGAGGGTGACGCTTGGCTTTCACAGCTGCTCCGGCCCTCTTTGAAATGTCCTGATACACGTCTCAAACTGTGCAGATTTGGTGAGGCTCAATTGCTTATGAGGCTGCAGTTTCATTTCTATGCAACTATTCAACTGTAGTGCCCCTGCAGCAGAGCTTAATCTTGCAAATACTGTCGCTGTTTGGAGTTATAATTGTTTCCAGACTGTTTAACATTTCTGTTGCATCTGCAGTGCACCTGCAGTTTGCAATTTTGAGTTTTGCCAGTTGATTTGAATAGCTTAAAACTTAAACCTGTGTTAAACCTACTGTTGTCAGCCCTTCCAAAACCTTTTAAAAAGACTTTTCTGTGAATAAGTGAGCATCCCTACACTATGTGTATAAAAAAAAGGACATTTTTGCTACATAATCACAGCATCATTCCTTACTGTCGGTCCCTCAGAACAGAGGAGCAAAGGTTTCTTTTTATGCACATCTTTTTGCAGTGATTACAGCTTTAAGATGTATTCAGTTGGGGAGCAGGTCAAGACTGTAAATGCAGAGATGAATCAAGAATCAAAAACTAACCGACTAAGTAATCTACCTGTCCATTATGTCCACGTCTTGATTGAATTCAACAAAATTATAGCTCTTTTCTGGAGCAAATTGCTACCTAAAGAAGTGATAGCACGCGTGGCAAAAGGGTAAAGGGATACAGGAAAAAAGAACAAATGTTTATGAGAAAATAACTCCAGCAAAACACACATACTATATGACAGGTATATTTTCTCTCTTTACTGTAGTGTGGCTGAACTGTAGCAGCCTTTATGCGCTGGATTACTTAAAAGTCTATTCAGACGTGGTCATTTCCGTCACTTCATCAACCTCTGTGTGTTGTGTGTTGACAAGGCGCACAAAAGTGCTCGCTGTCCCAACACCAGACACACATCCTCTTTATTAAAGGGTGTAGAGAGGAAAGGGGGTGGGGGGTGGGGGTTGGGGGGCGGTGTGGTGAAAAGGGAGTAGAGCTAGGAAGGTAAGATATAAACATATGAATCATCAATAGTCCCGATTGCCCTGCTAAATTCTCCCTCTCATTGTGTTTGTGGTGGGAGTCAGGCCAGCCATCCCAACGCTGGAACAATAGAGGAAAGGGTAGCACGCGGGACCAGCTACAGCATGAGTCACTCTCACACATACACACACACACGTATACACAGTGTCAATACACATGCTAGCATCGTATGCTCAGCACAAACAGGAACATTAGAAGAGGTGTTTTCAAGAAGGCTGTTTACAGTTCTCACAAAGAAAGCATGTGATTTCTTTAATTTAATTACAAAGGTTCATTTAAATGTCAACCAGTAACTTAAACTATCTGATATCCTTTTAAAAGTTTACTTTAGTTGTTTGCTATTAAAGAGTTTGTAAGACGAGCTCACACTTACCTTAAAAATTGTGTTTGTTCTCGCATTTTCATGTGGTAAAACTTTGTCAATTTACTTGCTTCTTTAATTTCTGTTTTCAGTGAGATACTAAGCTCTTGATTTTTTTTAAAACTCATGTCAACATGTGTTAATCATTTTCAAATGCATTGTTGATCCATGATGTTCAGTGTGTTTATAAATCTTACTGAAGTTAACAAGTGTAATACCCTATCTTTCTCATCCTCCCTCAGATATATCTGCTTCATTTAGATCATTCCTACATTTCCCAGAATGCTTTCTAAAAAAGTTTCCCCTTGCAATTAGAACTGTCCTTTCCCTTTATAATTTTAAATGAAGAAAACTCATACACAGCATCCACACACATGTCAATGGAGAAACTGCTACATGGTCTGTTTCTTACCACCAAACAGCAAAATTCACACAGGAAGACAGGACCAACAATTGCCTGTTGCTGTTTGTAAAAGCATTTTTCAGAGGATTTGTCCCTTAACACGCAAAGTTGCCTGTTTGGTGGTGGCGCCAGAGTGGGCAGAGGGGTTCATGGCAGGACAGGAGACGATGGGGAAGGGAGGGGTGGCAGAGTACCAAATGTGTCTGAGAGACAAACACATGTGTTTCTCCCTTTAGATCCCACTCAAATATTGTGATATAGTCATACAATTATATCCTGGATTGAGCAGTGATAAAACTTGTCAATTTCCCAAAGACTTCTGTGTATATATATATCTTGGAGAATGAATAACAGTTTAAACAGCCCAGCAAAATCAATCCATACATTAACCAACTGACTTAAATCTGCATATTTATCAGCATTAATATTTTTGAAAACACACTCAAACTCTGTGGAACTCCTATTAAGGGCTGAATAGACTTAACAGGCCAGAAGAAGACATAATAGGCATAAACACACACATACTCACACGCACCTGTCCTCAGCTCGCACATATTATATTAAAATAACCACAAGTGATCGTGACCTGAACCGAGCCAAAACCTTCTCTCATCACGCCACTTTGTCTCTGATTTCAAAACCAGTGCACCAGCCCCGACTTTCTCTAATTGTCGATGTGTTAAACCAATCAAAACTGGGGTAGGTTGGCGGTAAGAGCCCACCCCAACTTCTCGGATCCAAGGTGTTAGAAATAAACGTCCCTCACGTCATGTCTCATTCCCAGAAAGAGGTTGGGGGGGGAGAGAGAGAGAGAGTCGGAGTGCCGCACTGGAAAAGAATGGGGAGAGCTCTTTAGAAGGTGCTCCTAATGGCTAAATATTTATGAGTCCCGTGACCGAGGCCAACTTATGGAAACTAAATCTTTAAACACTTTTTTTGGCAGACGCCTCGCACACACCCTCCCAGCTTGGCTCTATTACCGGAGAAATTCTTTTGTTCTTACGGAGCTAATAATAGTGAGAGGGGCTGTGCGTTATGTGTGAGCGGTGTCTGTGTCTTAATGTGGGTATGTGTGTGTGTGTGAGATGAAGTGTATTTATAGCTTCCTACAGCGCCACACTGCTCCTGTGACAAACTTTTAATTCTACTCTGCTTCCTGTCTCTCCGGTACGAGGCTCACCCGTACATCTAATAACCGGATCTGTATAAACAAGGGATGCTGAAGGTCAGGTAGATTCAAAAACATGAAATCGTTAATGACACTAACGATCACAAGCTAAAACAATGGGGTCCACTCCCTCACAGAAATCAATGGCAATGTCTAAGACTATTAGATTGCATGTATTTCTATGTATGAACACACGCAGACACAAAAGTAGGCATATATTCACAGGGAGATAAAGTGGGGAGATGGTGGGTGGATTTTTCTATGTAATTTGGTGCCGAGCTGCAGTAGCAAACACATAAAAGCCTGCAGCAGAACAGAGCACATTTACACACACTGCACGGTACACACACTCTGCAATTATGATTAATAAACAAATCAAAGCCTTAAAGCTCAGCTTAAAAAAAACTCTTAAGCAAACAATTTAGTGAGTTGTTTTAAAACCAAAAGACCATCACAGCAATATACACACAATGTGATCAATACCAGTTTGGCTACAGCTCACAGTTTGCTTGTTCTCCACCATCACCAGCACTAAGCCTTGCTCAGCAGTCCTCCCTGTAGTTACTAATGAGAAACAAGCAATGATTGTGGCTTGTGTGGGAAAAACTGTCAGAGCCACAGCTAGCGCATTATTTTTCAATCCCCCTTGTGCTTTAGATGGCTCTTTAAAAACACTGCAAGGGGGGGTTCGGTTCAATTATCTCCCTCACTTAAGTGAAATACGCCCCCACCTCACCTAAACCAATGAGGCTCGTGCAACAGGAGCAGGAGAGGATTTTTTAGAGGAGGGGGTGCAGGAAGAGGTTTCTCCTGCATTGAGCTCAGGTCATGTTCTACCTTTGTAACAGGCACCCAGCTCAATTACTATTAAGCTCCAGTAATATGGGTAGTCATTAGGCAAACATAATGACATTTCATTCAGCAGCAAATCAGGGAGTGACAAACACAAGTGGGTGAGATAATTGAATTAGGACGAGGGTGTGAGAAATAGAGAAGCTTCACAGTGGAGCAAAAAAATGATCGTTCAAAGTTAATGGGCGAACCACATACAATTATAAGCCGCGGCCACACCTTACGAGCCTGTGCGCGCAGTGTGTGTATGAGTGCAGTGCCGCGCACCCCGCTTGAATGCAAATACAGATCTCGAAAATGTCAATGGTGGGGACACGGCGCGTGCTAAATGTCAACATGTGTTTTTCAAGTACTCTTGTCTGTGTTGTAATTGGCTGTGTTTTTTAATATTGCATTTATTTCATTTGTTATTTTCCCCCCTTTGAAAACAAAATCATATCAAATATTTGCAGGGAATTTTGCAACAGGCCCGGGCCCATGAATATGCAGCTGAGCCTTTGGCGATGCGGTGTGAAACAAACAGACAAAGGAGGGCAGACAACGGGAAGAAAAACAGGTGAAGCGCAGACTAATCAAACGCCTTTCATGTCGCTCTGAACATTAACCTTCATTCAGAGCAAATAAGGCTGCGAGCGCACAAACACACACCAGAAACTCTCCCTTGGGCTCTGTGAATAAGCAAGAATTATTACATTTTTTACATGAGTCGTCGGCGGGTTGTTTCTATTGGTCAGTTGGGATTGACTGTACTAAAAACCCACAGAGGACAGTTTTTGCCAGGCTGAAATACTGTTGCATACTTTGCAGATTACACAAAGGCTGTATAAAAAATGCTTTTTAAATAAGAATATCTATCATAAATAACAAAAAAAAAAATCTTAATTAAACTGTTATTTAAAGAGAAAAGCAACAGACAAATTGTTGTCGTTGTGACTCTACCCTCTGTGTGATACGGTCAGCTCTCTGAATTTTGTTTGACCAATATGCTAATGGCCAATATCTCTTATCATCACACAGTGTGAGCCCACTTAGATCTGAGAAATATTTCAAGGGGAGATGGGCGGTATGCAGTTCACATAAAACCCTCAGACTAGGACCCTGTTAGTATGAAAAGTGCCTGGAGCTCATAGTCAAAGTTTTCACAACCCATAGCCAAAATGTGTCACACACAGGGTAAATGTGGCTGGCTGCTGAATTTTGATCAGGCAGTGGGACAGACAGCAGTGGCAGCTACAAGCAGACCTCCCTCCCACACCCGTACACACACACACACACACGCGCAGCCCTGTGTACTCTGCATTAGTGTTGAGCCAGTGCATAAAAGAGAAAGATTAAAGGCCTGTTGAAGATAAAGGACTGAGCAGATGATGTTCATGAACTGTGTAAAGTACTGTCAATTATGGATGACAATGTGGTCAGCGATTTAGCATTGAAACAAACTGCAGGATAATTTATTAAAGGCCTGCAGAGTGACTGCAGAGAGAAATAAAGCTTTAATAGTAGCACGCTATCATCGCCGAAAAAGAACTATGGCAAGAGCCATGAAAACAAGGTTGTACGAATTTTTTCTCAGATTCAAACCAAATCTCTCTCATCACATGGATCACCTACCTTGAGTTCACGGAAGAAGATGCTGCTGCGTGCCCACTCCACAATGGAGAAGAGTGTCTGGTCGGCCATCTTGCACATGAGGCCGAAGGTGTTGAGCTTCTCGTGTTTGCCTCGGCTGGCCTGCTCCTGCTGCAGGTAGGCCATGATCTTGGCCTGAACCTGCGGCTCGTCTGGCTCACACTTGAGCAGCTCTACGATCAGGTGAGGGAAGCTGGGTGGCGAGCCCGTCTGGTAGGCATCGACGTAGGCGTAGCCCATGATGGACTCCGGCGAGCTGGTGTACGGGTCTGGGTACTCTGACTTGATGGTGCGCGTGCCCTGGAAGTGTCCGTAGGCCGCCTGGTAGCCCTGCAGGCTGCCAGCGTGTGGCGGCATCGCCATGCTGACTGGTGAGGTGACAAATGGGCTGCGGTCATAGTCTGTGGGGGGCAGGGCGGTAGCATGATGGTGGTGGTGGTGGTGGTGACCGGTGTGGTGGCCCGGGTGGTGGCTCAGTGGAAGGCCTTTGGATGCGGCCGAGTGGATATTCTGGATGGCTGAGGAGATGGTGAGGTCGGTGGGCACGGCTTGCATCACCTGACTCATGGCCTCGATCTTCAGGCCGTTGGCTCGGATCAGCGCCTTCTTTTGCTGCTTGAGGGCCCGGTCACGTTTGTACATCGGGCCAAACTTGTTGCGACCGCCACGCATGCGGTCCGCCCGCACAGCTGACAGACAGGAAGAATGAAGAAGGAGACAAAAGAGATGACATTATTAGCTCCTTAGTACATAAATCTTTGTCTTGAATGTCATTTTCTCAAAGATTTGAGTAAGTATTTTGCAATTTAATCTGGCATACTAGATGCTCTGGACTCTCTTTTACCCTACTTTACCTGCCGTACAACAGGGGGCGTCTAAAATTCCCCAACCTACACTGGTACTGTCAGGCAGCACAAGTGAAAGCAGCTTTGCACAACTTCTCTCCAATAGAACCTCCATTGTAGGTGAAAATTCGGACATGCTCAGCTGAAGGGTGACCAAGAAGCTACCTTTACTCTTCTGAACCAAAGAAACTAGAGAAAACACAAAAAAAAACATTTCTAAAAAATACAAGTATCTGGCGTGAGGTCAAAAAATATATAGGGGAAACCCCCCTACTCTTAACCTTTACGCCCATATGGGACAATAACAAATTTATACCTGGAAGAAAAGTTGCTGGTTTTAAGACATGGGCAAACAAGGGTTTAAACCTAGTCTAGACAGTGTTCGTGCAAGAACACATAATTATGTATCACTAACCACATTTTGACACATTAAATTAAGCTATAAAACAATTTCTTGAAGTGTTTCATCCCGCACAAGGCTGATGAAATGGAAGGGTTTGGGGGTTCTCCGCCTGAACATTTTGAGCATCAAAAACTTAATATCTGGCATTCTGATGAATTTTTATTCACCACTTTGTGCCTTTTTGCATCAATTTATGGTGCAAGTATCTTCATTTTGTCAAAATAACAGTTCAGCCATTTTCATGTTTTTATTTAGGGGGACAAATGCACACATTCTAAATAGTAGCGAAAACATAAATGCTAAAAAACGTTTTACAGACTAAGATTTGCTCATGTATGGATACTGATATAAGTGCTGTGTTATGGAAGTGACCTCCTCGTTTGTAACTTGTATGTGGAGCAAAGGTTTTCCTGTGGTGATTACACTTGACATTTACCTGTTGACTCCTAAACCCCACAGGTCTAATAGATAGCGTCGTTATTCATTGACCAAACACAGAAACTTCTATGGACCGCTCTGCTAAATAATCACTGTACAGCTGGCTATCTCTGTCTACCACTCAGGAAATACGCACCTCAAAAGCTTGATGTTGGTATAGACTCCAAGAATATTCACATTTCAAAATACTATCTGATTCCGTAATCATAATCCATTAGCAGAAACTTTTATTTTCGTTACAAAACCCCCAAATGCTGAAAAGGGTGACAATAAGCAAATTGAGTTTTTTTCCCTGATGAACCAAACATACCCATGATGCCCCCTGCCTACCCCCTCCATGCAGGATCCCGTGGTGAGGATCACAACGAGTCTGTGCTGTGGGTATTTCTAATGAACGAGCCGGGCACACGGTGGACCGCTACGAGGGCCATGTGTGATCTGGCCGACTGCTGCCATGGGGAAGCTGCTCTGCTGTCTCCCAGTCGGGGGGCGCTGGTGTTAATTATTCATACTTAATTACCTTTTACTCTGACGAGGCTTGCCGAGCCCAGCGTGCAACGAGCTAACGGACGTCTGGGAGGCTACGCAACAGAAAAACACTCGCTAATACAAATATTGGAGAATACTCAGACTTATTTTAATTGCATTCAGCAGAAGAAAACACACGTTTAACTGTATATGCAAATACATGCACATACATTTGCCCTGATCTGTGAATAGTCAGATATCAAGTCAGCCTGCGTCCACTCCAGCTCATGATGTCTTGACGGATGAGTGAAAGAACAGAAGAAGAAAATTGAAGAGGGGGTGTGGAGAAGGCGGGTTGGGGGTGAGGAGTTTGGGGCTGAGGAGGGGCACACACACATACACACACACACACAGACAAATACACACACACTCTCACACACCCCGAGCTGCCTTGGGAGTGATTTTAATGACCTCCGTCACAAAAGTGTCTGTCACTGATCTGAGGGAGAGGAGCCGAGAGGGAAGACACACACATACAAACACGCACACACACTCTCACACACTCACACCCACATGCTGAGTCTTTCTCATACATTCTTAAGGAAAACACACACACACAATCACACACGGGTCCAGATCACACAGAGAGAGAGATGGTAGCAGGCCAGACGCTCCGCCACCTTGGAGAGCCCCCGACGGCTCAAATAGTATGTAATTTATACACAGTGATTTTACACACACGCACATACACTCACACACAACCATTTCCCAACATGCTTGAGGTCAACTCCAGTGCCCACTCAACGAGGCTCAGGGATTATCATGACCGTTAAAAAATTGATCACACATCAAAAGAAAAAAAGGAGGAATCAGGAGCCGTCAAATGTATCCATTATACATTATTGTAGGCCGACTTTAACTATTAATGATTTCTCCACAACAGCGTAATTAATGAGCTGAGAAACTAATAGTTGGCCCTACTGGGAAAACAAAATTAGGCCCTGACTGCCGTCTTGCCTGCCTCAGACCGAGGGACCCATATCACATCATGAATATCAGGATTAGGGGGTGCAGGTCTCACCACACACACACACACACACACACACACACACACACACACACACACACACACACACACACACACACACACACACACACAGATTCTTTGTCTCTAATTAAACAAGGTGATTTGCATGCATGTAACACAGATTAAAATGGCAGGGGGAGGGGAAAAGGGGAGCAGGACAGTATGTATGTATGTGTGTATGTGTGTGTGTGTGTGTGTTGGGGGACAGAATGAACTGTGAAATGTGTGTGTTTAACTGAGGGAGGTTGGATGCTGCAGTTCTCATATGACCCTGCAACTTTCAAATGTTACGAGGCAGAAAAGTGATTTGAATTATAAAAAAAAAAAGTTTTATATGTTACAAAAACACGGCAGTAATTGAATTTCCTTTTCATAAAAGCATTTGTGTGTGTGCTCCAAACTTAAACTCATAGGGAGGTTTCTGCGGTGTCAAGAAAAGTGATGTGTTTGATGTTTGTGGTTTGTTTGGCATAAACAACACAAAGTGAATAGTGAGCATGACAGAGAGCGACAGCCACCGCTGCTGAACAGGCAAACAAGAAAGGCAGCCAGCTACAGAAATGAAACAAACTTCATCAAAAGAAAATGTGAGGAAAAAAAAGATAACAGTGATGTGCACACTCAGCTTGATTGACAGGAGGTGTCTGAAAAATGCAGCTATGAGCACTTAGCTCAGCACAAAGGCAGAGGCCAAAAAACAACAATAACAAATGTAAACAACAACGGCGACTATACAGATATATATAGATATATAGATATGAAAAGAAAATATCCCAAGGAAGATTTGGGAAGAAATTTCTATTACTGTTGAAAGGATCTGGTTTGGAGGATATTGTAGGTCAGCAGTGGGCTTCGGGGCTAAAGCCGGGCTGAAAGGCTAAAAGGCTGACACTGTCTTCCCCTCTGAATTCCCCTGACTTACTGTCTGAGAACACGTCCACACTAAAACACACTCGGGCACACAAACACATCCATAAATTCAAAAACTGACCTGAGTAAAACCCTGTTCCTCTTTCCCAAAAGTATCCAGCACACACCATCTCAAAAATGCACAAACACAAACAACCACACACAGCATCCTTCACACACACAATTTCTTCGCACACACTGAAACACATCACACACACAACAGCCCGTAGCGCTTATATCCTCTGATTTATGGTTGTTTAATATACAGGAATATTAAGCGCGCGTAGGTGAGGATCCCTGTCGGCCGCCGGCATATTAATGGGTCCCGCGGAGCCTTGCTGACACCCTGTTTGTCATGTCGGGGCCCCGGCCCCTGCTCCGGATGCGCCCTATCCCATGCACACACATGAATACCTATGATACCTATGCATAAGTAATGGGACAGCTCCCTGGCTTCCAGCGCAGGTATACTGGGAGGCTGATGGAAGACAAATCAGAGTGAGAAAGATGGAGACAGGGAGGAAATAAAAAAGTGGAGGGAGAGGGAGAGAGACACAGTGAGGAATATACAAACACTCAGGTGGTGATGCTAATTTGTGCTGAATGGCTCTATAGAGGTTGAATGTTGATGGTAATGAATGGATTTAGATTTGATGATGGAGTAACTGCATGGAAAAGAAGTTAAAAATAAAACTTTACTCCATCACCAGCTGTTTGGTGATGGAGTAAAGTCCAATTAAAGTGAATTAAAAAATAAATGTGAGTTGGATTTTCAAGAAATTGCTTCTTTAAATCAGCGTATCATTGTGTCTGGTTTAAAACAAGACAGTGCTGGCTGGTCAGCTTTGATTTAAACATTTAAAATATTATCTAGCATTCAGTATCTCAAAGCTGTAACGGAGCCAGACAGTAAAATAGTCAGCATTTTATCAGTGGAGGACAAAAGTGGCATGCTGTTCTTTGTTTTTAGCTGTAATCATCACCATTTTGATGTGGGGCCTGTCATCAACTTTAATTTTAAATGGATGTTAAGTCAAAAAATATGCGCCCAGTGGAAACAGAGTGCATTCAAACTCATAGCATCACAAACACTGCTCTGTCTTTAAGATGATACACAAGTGAAGGAGATATTAGGCAGCTCAGTGAAGCATGTGATGCAGGGGCAACTTCTAGCGAGCATAAAAAGAAAATCATGCCAGTGGGAGCTGTTCAGATACGGCACGCTTCATCAGCTTTAGTGAATGACGTGCTAATGGGTCAAACCTTAGTGGGATGTGTCTTTTTTTTTTTCTTTCTTTCTTTTTCTCAATGAGTCAACACAGAGAGCTGAGATACTACAGCGCATACCAAGACACAAGGATTTTTTAAAGTACAGTAGCATATGTGTTTGTTTGGTTAAATTAGCTTTTTATTCTAACCTCTGTTCGACTCAACGACATGCATGCCCCTGACAGTTACTTAAATTTTTATAAATATTTGTAACTTTTTTAAATTTCATGATGAACAACAGGATTTGTAGACTGACAAAATTAAGCAAGTGATGATTAACTTGTCAATATTTTGTCGGCTCTTCACTTTCACATGTGCTATGAAAACAGCAAGTACTTTCTTTTCGTTTTGGAAAACATATCTTGGATGTTGTACCTCCGGTCAGAGGTAAGTCATTCATTCTGTGGCAGAAACACACAGGAGGTGGTGATATGCTGTTGTGCAATGACGGGCGTCACCGAGATTTAGCTATTTTTGTTTTGCTATCAGCTCAAGATAATATGCCTGATCTCTCAGTGCTGGAGTTGGGGTGATCGACATGTCACAGCACCATTATATCACTCTGATATGCACCCGACTGCCATTTCACCTTGTTTCGCTGCCCTCCCTCAACTCTGAAACGTTACCAGCACGCGCACACACAGACTTCTCTGCTGCCACCACCCTCACAGCAAACTGCACGGACCGTCCTATTGGTTGGCAGGCTCATCAACAAACAGGAAGGGCAGAGAGCAGCCCCAGAAAAGCAAAAGTAAACAGTCGAAAAATTACAGTTTGAGTCAACTCTGAAGTTTTTCCTCGCATTTTTTCGTCCACATTTGGTTTCCGCTCGATATCCTGAATTCACATGTTGCTGCAAGCTGCTGTGTAATGGAATGAAAAAAACTGCAATAACAAAGCGCATGACCCCAAACCTCCTTTCCTCTTTCACCGCTATTGTACACACTTTTTTTATACATCAAATGACAGCTTCTCCCTCTTGCCTGTGGCCTTCTGAACACCTTTTTGGGCTTCTCATGAATATATGTATGTGTTTACCAGGGAGAGCTGTATGTGTGTGTGTATAGTCTGCGTGTGTGCTGAGGGGTGTCAGCGTTTCTGTACGGGACGTCTTTACTGGTTGTGGCAGGAGTCGCCCACCGGAGCTTCTGGCCCCTGACAGAGTGCTGCAGGGCCCGTCTTGCCCCCGAGCTGAAAGCTACCGCCAGCAAAACAAATCAAACGCAACCCCCTCCCCACCTGTGTCAGCTGGAAAATGACAGGCCGGGACATTGTGCCCAGCGGCCATTTACAATTAACAGCAATTAATTACACCGCACATGGCAGGTAAAGGGAGAAGAAGCCTCCGGAAAGATTTTAGTTAGGCTGTCTTTGCTCTATTTTCACCCTCCCAGGGTCTTATTTCTCCAACACATTAACTTTTCTCAATTGTATGTGATCATTTTAGGTGGCTGGGGATTTTTAATTTGGCTTAAATTGCAAATGTGGGAAGAATTTTGTTTAAATGTTCAACTGAAACTGTGAGAATAACAACACCTACTCAGATTTGCAGTATTATTATAAAGGACAGTATTATAGCATAACCTCTCGGTTTACAAAATAACTACCATTATCTTTAGATGTAAATCATCTTTTTCACACCTACTGAAAGACGAACTTCAGGCGGCTTTATTTGCTCCAAAATTAGCGATTTCAGAATAAAACTTGTGCAAAAAAAAAAGTTGATTTCAAATATTATCTTTGACCATTGGAAGAATGTTTCTCGCCCTGCCGTCCTGTCACTTCTGGATAGCCGTGTTTGAACAAGCTCCTGAGCCACGTTCAAATTAAACAAAGAGGCCTCAAAACGGCCAGCCAAAAGTATCATCATTACCATTCTCGCGCTGCCGCCAAGTTTAATATTTTATCTATTACTCCGTCTGGCAAGTTTAAGTGCACAGCAGCTACAAGATACCCCTAACTCCCCCTGACCCCATCTAAAATACTAATAAGCAATGCTGGATTTCAACGCTTTGGTCGTAATGAAAGGTTTCACTTCACAAAGTTCTCCGTATACATTTGCGAGAACAGATATAACTGAGATGTTCATTGTTAAATGTTAAAATAAATATAATCTTCTCCTTTCATACGGGCAATTATTCTGTCAGGGCAGGTATCAACCGCCTTTAAATGGTGGATATGTCAATTTGGGAGGAAACTATTCACATGCAAATTGATCATGGAAGAATATTTCTACTTGGAATTTCCAAAAAAATGTTCATGTGCTATGATTAACTGTACTCAATTGTGAATCAATGGAAAAAGACTACTTCTGTAATGTTGCCAGAACTTTTAAAACACCTCCACGAAAGTCCAGAAGCAGCCACTCTCCAATCTCAGCTGCTCCATGTCATACTGTAATCTTTTTCCGACCAAACTTTCAGCGGTGGCAAACAGGCGTCATATCTCAACAGTTCTACAATGCAGCATGCCGAATGCAGCAACACCGCCTGGATCTGTTTTTCCACTCCGGCAGATGTGCAAGTTCTGGATCATATTTTAGTGAGCACTATGTGTGTTCGCTATGAAACCTCAGAATAGACAAAATCTGTGGTAAGCTATTCATGAAATGTACAATAAAAATGACAAATATTCTCCCAGATTAAATGTGATTTTAAAAGACTTCTGGTGAAAACAAGCCCGGAGGCTATCTAGGGCATTTGGCAGTCGAGATGCTGTCTTGTTACAGGCTGTGGTGGAATCCAGCTCAAGTACTGTACCTAAATTCATATGCAGGGTGCTTAACACTCCACTTTCTTCTTTTACTCTCCAACTTCTTGTAGAATAACATGGTATTTTTTACTACAGTAAAAATGCAAAATATTTGATAAGCTTACACATAAGTACCCAACAGTACATAAAATAGTTTAGTAAGCTCCATCTCAACCACCTACAACAGTAAAATAGTACATACATATTAACGCATCACTAATGATAATAATCCAACAATGTATATCTCACAGGGGACATTTTTCTGCATCATGAAAACTTTAACTCTTGATATTTTAGGTTAAATTTGCCAATAATATCTACTTTTACACACACAACTTTGATACTTTTACTTAAGCAAAGTATCCGAATACTCCCTCCACCACTGGTTACTGCACATCTGCATGTTTAGTACCATTTACAGTCATCTGTTCTGTCTGACCGTCATTGAGCAAGACACTAAAATCCCAGAGGTCAGTCCATTACAGTCACTGGTTGTTTGAAACCCTTCCTCCTTTGTGCAACAACTTTCTTCTTTATCAGTTGTGAAAAATCCCAAACTTTCGACAGCTACCCATTTTCCACCAGCCACTGCTGCACTGTGAAACACTGCTGAACATCTTTCCTTAGGTCATATCTGATTTTAACCTTGTGTTTAAGCTATAAACACACTGAATTACAGAAGCAAAAACACCAGCAAAACATGCGATCCATAGTCATTCAGGCATAAGCCAAACACCTGAACTGTAAAAAAAAAAAAAAAAAAAAAGTAAACATGTTGCTGTACCTTCTAGCTTCATGCCGACGGTGAGGCACTTCTGGAAGCGGCAGTACGGGCAGCGCTTCCTCTGGGTCTTGTCAATCTGGCAGCTCTGGTTCTCTATACATGTGTAGCGCTTGTTGTTCTGGACGGTGCGCTTGAAGAAGCCCTGCAGAGAGAACCAATTAAGACGTCAACCCGCTTGACCCCTGCAATGCGATGGTAATTGGCCCATTCACACTCCCAGACAGATGGAGAGGGACAGGCTTAATGGATACACACACACACACACAGACACACACACACACACACAGGGTGAAGTTTTGAAAGCTACACTCCAATTGATGTCCTGATGCTTTCGGACACACACGTGCAGAATATATATTAATACACACTTTATACAAATGGAGGAAATTTTTGTCTTTTTAAAATATTTTTCTTTCTTTATACTGAAGCTGAAAACAAAGTATTTGTGATACTTTTTCATAAATCGCACACACAAATTATTTATAAATTCAAATTTCCACTATGCCTTAATTTAGAAGAGCTTTAAACAAATAAATTATCTACATACCTGCCTCACTTAATGTTTTACTGCCTTATAAACTACTTTATAAAGAGTATAAAGTCTAATTTGTGTCCTGTCAGAATGACTTTACTATTCTCAATATTATTAATATCTCAATATATTCAGGTGAAGACTTTACGGGGAAAGCATCTTTTCAACTCTCTACTTAATTATTGAAAAATATGAGCACAGGAGTCAGAAAAATCCAATAAATTATATCCATAATTCACAGTTCCGGGATTACAGAGATTCATACCTGCAACGTGGAATTAATTATAGGCAGCAGCAGTGAAAATCAAACGAAGGGAAGATGGTATTAACGTATTCTAGATCCATAACCTGGGAGGAGAATCCTTAAACCTGGTCTTTTAAAAAAAAAATAAAAATATATTAAAAAAAAAAGAACGTGCTTCTGTCAATACCTCACCAAACACAAATTTAATTGACAATCTGCATTGCCTGATCCGTCCCAAGCAAAAAAGAAAAAAAAAAAAAACTCCTCTGCACTTGGTTTTGGATTATCGACTTCTCAGTGCTAAAAAATCCATGCTTCAGAGAGAACTTTCTCTCCAATTTTCCATTTAGTGCACAGCATGCGCTATAAATATCTGAACCAAACTGGATTCTAACATGCCTTAAAAACCACGCAACATCACGTCTGGAGATTAAGCGGACAACATCACTGAAAAGCTTTCATTTTACCGGCAGCTCAAACCAAGAAAAGACACTCATCAGTCAAGGCTCATTTTTATTCGTGAAAGGCTTTGCTGAAAGCAACTTTTACCCATTCCTGTTGCCATTATACACAGCAAAGTTTCTCATTCACTCAAAAATATGTCACAAATAACATAAAACATAAAATCATCACTGAAATATGAAATGGTATGCTTTAAAGTAGACACAAGCTATTCATAGAAGTAAGCCCGATTTTAATTTGATGAATTATCTGAGTAATTGGGTATTCCTGACCTTGGAATTCCGTCCTACGAAACTGCACTCTTTCAACACAAAAACAGCAACCAAGAAACTGCTTTTACTTCATGTCAATTCTGGGCAGTAAGTCCGACAAAGAAGCAAGAAAAATAAAATGCACATCACCACTTTATCTCCTCTGATCACTGCACTCTTTACTAGTTTGAATATGTTCTAATTTTATCTATTTCCCTCAAACTTCTGCAGATCCTAAATATATTTTTGATACGTCCACTGCGCACTGTGGCTCTGACCCTTGACCTTCATATCAGTTGATTGTAATGTCAGTATTTTAGGATTAGACTTTGCTCAGTGTCTCCCAGCGTGCTGGGATTGAGCCTGTTTGTGTACAGCGGGGACCATGAAGCCCGTTTCAGCTTGTTGTTGTTATTGCAGCAGGTATGATGTGGTACCATGTTTACTTTATGTGGGAGGGTATGTAGTATGAACCAACACTGGCTGTGTGTGTGTGTGTGTGTGTGTGTGTGTGTGTGTGTGTGTGTGTGTGAGGTGGTAGGGTTTTTTCGGAGGTTAAAAAATCTTGATTCACTCCTTTTTTTTCTGCATGTGTGTGTGTGTGTTTCTCGGCCCAGAACTGGTAACCCAACTAAAGCTCAAAAAACATCCGACCCTGATAACAAATGCGTCCAACTCACAACTGAATTTCGGGGGTTGAAGGGTACAAGCATGGGTGAGGTCAGGGGGTGCAAGAAAAGGGTAGAGGGTTGTTGCAAATATAAAAACTCACTAGGAAATATGAACTATTTAGAGAATATGAATCTTGCTTCGGTTGCGCGTAACAAAACTGAAACAGCAGTGCTTTTACGTTAACAGAAAAACAAGAATAAAATCTAACTACTGGTTTCTCTTCTAGTTTTCACGCAGCTGTGGCCAGAGACAAACCTCCATTACACTGGAGATAGATATTTAATACCAATATGAGCCTGCAACATGTCAACACACTGATGTATCAGTCCAGCTCCAACAATCATACTTTTAGTGAATAGATTGCCTGCATTTTAGAGATAATCAATGATGAGCTTCAGGTAATTATCAATATCATTCATGTTTCAACAAGGATACAGCACTTCATAAAAGACTTCTTCATCTACTGCATGCACACACACACACACACACACACACACACACTGGGAGATGTGTTTGTGGACTGGCTCTCCAACACGAGCCTGCAGAGCAGCAGAGATGCCACTGACGTCTCCCTTCAAGCAAGTGCTTAGCATCTCAAGGTCATAATATGGGATAAAATCTATAACATCTGCTTTGAATAATGACCACATAGGCAAGAAATGTGTGCCGTGGCATCAATACTGCGAGCGGCGTTTTTGCACTGAATAGTGTTAACACAGAGACATTTGTCTTAGCTTAATTTTGTGCTGACAGCTTTACTGGGCTAACAAAAAAACTTGGGTGAAGCCTATTAGCTCGGCGTTGAGGAGGACGGTGGAAAGAGGCAGCAAGGGACAAATAGGTTGTTGATAGAGCTCAAAAATAATAGCAGCAACAGTTTACTTTGCTGTAGCCTCATTATTAGCCTGTGCATGGAAACATTTTGGAGCCAGACAATGCTGCTGTGAGCGTAATGAACTTGTGATGAGAGTTTTAGACAGTAGGGTACACGCTTGTTCATACAGAGACAGTATTAGTGTGTACTTTGCTGCCAGGGTGAAACCCTCCTCCCCCTCCTACTGTGTTTAGTGGTGGCAAAAATAAAAATGAAATAAACCCTTTGCCTGCTTCTCTTTCAAGACATTCACCGCTTTAAAAAATCCCCTGACACTCACAGGAAAAGTTTGTTACACCAATTGTCACAACAATATTTGACCCTTGGCCTCTTTACCTTTGGTCTTCCTGTAACATTAATAGCGAGGAACTGAATATTTACTGCACAGTTACACTTGTTGCAAGTGGCTGTGGACAAGAATGTCGGCTAAATGCCTAGTGTGCAAAAATATAACGGCACAAAGAGAGGCTCATACACTGAAATAAGCAGCTGTGGAGACATATGTATCACTATGTATGCAGTGTGTTTTAATTGTATTGAACAACGCAAACTGTGTCTGCAATATTCAAGGAAAATAACTTGCTTCACTGCAGACACACAAGCAAAATGCTCCAACCTACTGTCAGGCTTTGATGCACTGCAGAAACTTCCTATTACCACCATTAATTAGGCAGCTATAATTGAGACCTCACAGCCAAAAACAATTTTAGCCACTAAGAATATTTTAGATATCAAAGCAGATACAGGAAGGTCACCATGCGCACACAATATTATTGTAATACAGTGTAATGGTTTCACACTGGGGAGTGTGGAATGAGGGCACTAACCTTGCAGCTCTCGCAGGTCAGTAGTCCGTAGTGATAGCCTGAAACCTTGTCTCCGCACACGGGACACATCTCGTCCAAGTCTTCGTCATAGGAGTAGTCCATCATTTTTAACTGGGGGGCTGAGGATGAGACACGGACACACAGAGAGGAGACTATTTTCAGTGCTGAGCAATCTCTTTCCCAAAAGCCCACTTTCATCCATCAAGGTGAACCGCGGGGGTCCACGCGACGCAAGTGAATGAGATTTTTTTTTTTTTTTTTTTTTTTTTTTTGGTGGGGAGACTTCTCTTGGACTTGTAGAGGTTTAATCTTGAGCAGGGGGAAGACGATGAATAGTGGATTTTGGAATGAGTTGAAAGGACGCAACCATTTATTTCTCCTCTTTGCCGCCCTCTCTTCTGCATTCGTTGCAGACAGGAGCCAAAAAAATTATATATATATATATATATATATATATATATATGAACGCATGAAACTGAGCCTCATAAATATGCATACATCTAAGTCGTGGAATCGCTGGGGGAAATGGAGAGATATTAGAGTTAAGGATTGGAGGAGAAAATGTTACCGCCCACAGACAAATGAAGACACACAGAGAAGCCCTTATCTCTGCAGGCGAGGGGGGGGAAATATCAAAATCAACTTGAACCAACATTATTTTTCCCTCTCTGAGAATAAATGCTGGAGGACAATTGATTTTTTTTTTTTTTAATGTGTTTTCTTAGTTTAAAAAAATGTGACTTCCTGCTTGCGCTGGAAAAAAATGTCCATTTAAAAGTCGTCAGTTTAATTTGACATTATTATTTCTTTATACAGCTGATTACTGTGATTTAGAATTAACCAGAATTAAGTGGGGTTTCACGCCACTTGCATATTTTCACATTTCTTTTTTATTAAGACTGAATATAAATCTAATATAATTATTGCGATGTATTTGCCCCCATGCGTTTTAGAAACCCTTGCATTGATAAGACTGTGTGTGTCAGCGCAGAGCAAACACCCAGGCTGACATTTACAGCAGTTACAAAAGCATTTATGGTTATAATCATAAAAAGCAGCCAGGATCAAACAGGAAAAAAACCCTCAGTGGATGTGGCTGTAAAAGTGGAAATATTTTGTCAACTAGACGCCTTTCCAAGGCCTTCACATATATTACTGCTCCGCTTCAGACTCCACTCATCTGCTCACTGAGAGCTTTTAATTAGACATGATTTCTGGTTTGTTAACGCGTTGCCCTGCTGGGATCCCGCGCTGCATATTCCAGCTGAAGCAACAAGTTCCACCGAGCTGCCGTTTTTTTTTTTTTCCACAGAAGCTCAAAGCCAACTCCATTTCCGAACTTTCTTGTGCCTTAAAGCGCATGGAGGAGAGCGTTTGTGGGGCCTGTTATCGTGACGCACGACAGCTGCAGGTTTGGACACATCTAAAGAAAATTATCATCAGCAGGGCATCGGTTGCACTCAGGCAGTGGATGCTGCCGTGGTAAATAAAAAATAAATTAGTAGTTCTAGTTGGAAATAGTCGTCAAATAAAGGAATATTCTTTTTGAGTTTAAGCCAGATATTTTCTCCCTTAAAACTGTACATAATGTATTACATTTTAATTAACCACTTTAATGTAAAGATGTGGCTAAACTGAGTTCAGACACATTCCTGCTCTAGAAACACGCAGAGGTTTGTGCACAAACAATGTGTCCAGGTCACACTGCATTAGAAAGGTGCAGGAACATACCCGTCAACCCAGTATCTCACCTGCTGGCTCTCCCCTCGACGGTCACTTGTTCATGCAATCTCCCAAAAAAATAGCTCCAACATTTGCTCAAAACGCAGATGATTCCAAGAGAAACCCTCCTCCCGTCCGAGCTACCTTGTTTTTAACCCTGCGTAAAAGTAGATAACGGGCTCCGCTAACAAGCCACTCCTTGTCTTGTGAGTGTATGTTATCAGCGTCTCATAAACCAAGACCGGGTTAATTGATTGTCCGTTTATATTGCTGTGAAATGACGTGAGGGGGATACGTGAGTTTACCTTGGCACAGGGAGTCAGTCCCTTTTATTTAAATCTTCCCTGCTGTGTGTGTATTTTGTAGAAACAGATGAAGAAAAAATATATTGTTATGTATGCCGCTGGGGATTTTGATAATTATGCCCAATCATTTTTTCCCTCAATGAAAGTTGCAGAATTAAAAAACAAATATAAACCTAATTTCGCACATGCAAGCACTGAAAGCATCTAAATGTTTGATATTATTCGTAAAGACTTAGATGAAAAAATGCATACATGAGTATAGCATCATATTTGGTGCCAGTTTTTATTTTGGTTCCCTGATTTTGAAATTGCAATCATTTTCAGGCCATTTCTTTAAAATTGCATAACAAAAAAATGTTAGGAACACAATAAAATATAAATTCATTTAGATTATTTTTTTGCACAATTGCGACCATTTTACAAAGCCTATATAGTGTTAATTAGACCAGGAATAAAGTTTACAGTCCCGAGGTCAAATTTTGGCAGTGGGGCAAATCACTAAATAGACTCTCTAAATTTATGTTCCACAGTTTTGCTCTCTTTGATAAATGATCAGCAACACTGTCTTAATTTCTGTCCGCATGCAGTAAAATAAAAATCACGATCCAATTCTGCATATTTTGCTAAGGCGAAGTGGAGTGCTTCATTCTGAAACCACAGAAATTAAAAAGTTAAATACACACATCTCAGCTGCTCTGTCTCACCGCTTTTACGCACCAGGCGTCTGCACACTTCCAGCGTGAGTGACAGCTGGGTATAATCACTGTCTGATCGCGAGCCAGACCTTAGAAACGTGTGTCCAGGTTTGATCTGCATTAATGCTTTCATTATTTTATCAGAGTTAAGACTAAGAGAAAATAACAGGATCTTGTCCCCTGACCATAAATTCCAAAATCTCCAAAAAAAAACTAATGACCTCCACATGTTTGATAATTTAACACGTTCATCACACAGTAATAGTCTATATTGGCTCTATCAGCAGTCACTGTCCTACATTAGCGCAGAAATGTGTTGGTTATAAGCGTGTTCAAAAGTTTTGGTGACATTGAGGCACGCACTGAGGACTTCCACACCGATAACGCTCCGTAAATCTACGCAGCTGGAAGTGCATCTGCCTTGTAGTCTTGTACAAGATTAAAATGAATGACAGTTCTTACCTTGCATATTCCTTGGCACGCGCCCTTGTTCTCCATACGATCGAGAGAGTCCCAGGGATTCAGTCTCGACTTTGGGTAGCATGTCAGCGCTGCCGGCCTGAGCTGGAGACTCCGCACCGCTCGGCGGGACACCTGGACGTCAGAGGCGGATGTCCCCCCAAACAGATCTCAAAGTGTCCAAAATGTCTTTTTTTAAGCTCTTTAATTCTTACTTTCTGTCTCTGTCTGTCTTCCAATTATCGGACCATGTTCCGAATGTGAAGTCTGATTCAAACGATTCAGACTGTCTTCAAGCGACCGGGCTGCATAGCCGGTGCGTGTCTGCTCTGTTTTAACTTCACTTATTTAGTTTCTCAAAATTGCATCTGCGCACAGAAGAGCAAAAATAAACACAGAAGAGTGATTCCTTCGATACTTATTAAGGAGGAGTTGCGCGCTGAGTTAGGGAATCTGTCTCCCACTCACACGAGAAAACTGCACAGCGTCCGGATTAAAAGACGATAGTAAGTTTCCCTTTAGCTTTTCCAAAAGTATATTTTTCGCGCGTCACGCATTAAAGTGGGACCCTCAATGTAACTTTGAGCCGTTAGCAGACGAGAACGCGCCACCGGGGCCGCCCCGTCCTGTGCGTAAAGTCGGATTCGGTGTGTCGGTCGGACTGTCTGGAGATGTGGAGACCTCTCCTCCGCCTCCTCCTCCTCCTCGCGGCTTTGTTTACTCCTCTCTCTCCAATCCGGGGCGCATGCGGTCGTCTGACATCATCTCTGCCCGATCCAATCAGGCGAGGAGACCGGGAAACATCGCCTCAAACCCTCCAGTTCCATCTCTCCGAAATCTCAGCTGTTTAATCCCCGTTAATGATGGACTTTAAAAGCGCAGGGAGAACAAGGAAATCAAGCGAGGTGATGCAACTGCATGTGAGGGCAGACTCCCCATGAGCGCACGGAGCGCAAAGGCAGCGCGCGAGGTATGTGGGTTGGGAGCGTGTTAGAACAGGAGCGTACGGCAGCACACGCACGCACGCATGCACGCACGCACACATGCATGCGAACGGGCACGATTCAATGATGCAAAGTTGTGTTATTTTATAACATCCTTGATCTTTACATGTCGTTTGCATATATTTTATTGCAATATTTAGTTAACCTCAATTATCAGTTTTAGCACCATGTTCTCTGCTTCTGTCATAATGGCCCCACTGATCATTAAAAGTCATAATATATAATCAAATAAAAAGGTAACACCGTTCTGTTTTTCTTTCTTTCTTTCTTTCTTTCTTTCTTTCTTTCTTTCTTTCCTTAAGAGGACTATCATTATTTTATCATTTTATCACGCAGGTAAGGGGCATACAAATTTCAGCACATAAATTTAAAAAAGCAACATGCCCTCTGTAGCATCAGCAGCTTTTGGGTTTGTTTGTTCAATTTGGTGGAAAACGTGAGCAGCACCGGCCTCAGGCTCAAAACGGCCTTTATTCTCGGATCAAATCATCCCCCTTACTCTATAAATTATACCTTTGCCTCTGAATTATTATCGGTAATTGGCTGAGCAGGGATCAATTAGCGATCTGACGTCAGGCTCGGGCTGTTTAGCCTATTCCAAATTAAATACACAAAGACAAAAAATATATTAATTATGCGTCTACGTCTCCATAAATCCCCCCTATGCACACGCTCCACACAGACACTTATTTTAGTTTGGCACAGTGTTACCTTATCATCGGTAGAGGGGGGACACAGAAAAGTCACACACACACCTGAACACCTGAAGGGTCGCAGAGGGCGCGCTCCACACACACACACACACACACACACACACACACACACACACACCACAGGGAATTACATATTTTAAGGCTTTAATATCAACCTATAGAATAATGGTATTATAGTGATATAAGAGGGAAATACAACACCGAGCACAGTTCGGGGAGCAAACCAATAGTACCTTAAATGACTTTTTTTCCTACTGGACTTTGTTTTCAGTCTTTGAATAAATTCCTCTGCGCATTTCTTTTTCTTTTTTATTGTTTCTTTCATTTGCAAGCGCAAATTTTAAATTCCAAGTGAAATATTCTACTGAATCAGTTTCGTTCAGTTTCTTTTTTCAGTACTTATGGCGCACTACCGCACTCACGTCATACCCACCCGATATAACCCGCCTATTCTTCCTAACTTTTATTGAAAATGAGGAAAAGTGCAGCCAAAAATATTTAGAATTTTGGTTACAAGTCTAAAACCTCAGGCTTTGTCTGAACTCAGCCTGACCTGTTGCATTTAATTTCTACAGCATCAGTTAAATACAGTTTATTATGTTTCCATAATACGTTATGAAACTTTGGTAATCTATAAATGGTGCCACGATATAATGGGAGACTGTGTTTGTCTTCTCTTTTCAAATATCCTCATATGATGCAGACTCTATTTCAGTCAATTTAATACAATTTGAATGTTTGTATAACTGGGGCACCATTCTATCATCACTTAAATTAAATAGTAATAAATGTTTCTGTTAACATAGAATATAGTTCCCTCTCAAATTTCTTTATTTTCACCCCTGTGAAATAAATTCCTCCACACATTCATCTCTGTTCTTGCAGCAGAAGAGTCAAACAAGTTGGTTGCAAAGCATTTAATCACAATACATTATAAAAAGAAAACAACATACTAAAGAGAATAAAATAAACTTCTGTGAACTTTTATATTAAAAACAACTGAATTATCCTCTTTATTCCAGTGTCAGTAGCCACCCAATCTCCCTTCAAATAAACACACTGATACAGAGTCTTTTTTTATCATCATTTGCTGAGCAGCACATCAGCTACAATGTTGACAGGGTGCAGAAGGTTCCACCAATCAGCAACATACTTATAATGCTGGGGTGTGATTGGTTAAAGAAGGGTTACTTGCAGGCAGCAGGGGGCGGAGTCAGGGAATGACAAGGGGGAGGACAAGTAAGGGGTGGGAGGCTCAGAGTGGAGGGGGGGTGGGGGTGGGGGGGAATGCAGGTTAGGTTATAAAATGACACAAAGGCTGATAAGACCTTCTCTGGCAAGATAGCAGTGCTGGAATGATTAACCTGTATGGAGAGACACAGAGACAGAGAGAGGGTGCTGTGGTAAAATGTAATGAGGCACACAGGAAGAAGGGAAGCATAAAAGACAGGTCAAAAGGTTCAAACACAAAAACACCGACAACACAGGAGCAGTGTGGAGAGCACGAGGCTTTTGGTTATTCATAAATGCAATCAATAATTGAAAAAACTGAATTGAAACACAAAGATTGAAAGACAGACAGACAGAGACAGAGACACCTATAGGTTCTCAGGTGGTACTTTATTGACTTTGCGACAGTTCACTGTTTCAGGTGGTTAGAGTCACATCAAAAGAGAAGCCAAGTCACGCCGACACAGTTACTCAAACTTTGGACTAATCGTCAGCCACGTTTCACTTCCAGGTTTGCATTTATCTGATTGGCGCACACACACACACACACACACACACACACACACACACTGCTGGCTGTAAAAACTAATAAAAACTATTGTGTTTACATGCACTAGGTGATTAAAGCACAAGCACATTGTCTATTATTTTAATCTAATGAGGAACTCCTATGCATTGTGTGTGAAATTGTGTGTGTGTATTATCATATGGATACCTAATGGGGACATGTGCAGCCATGCTGGTTTGTGTGTATGTGTATGTGTGTGTGTGTGTGTGTGTGTGTGTGTGTGTGTGCTCATTTGTGTGAGTGTATATCTGCATGTATGACTGATTTGTTCTGATCAAATAACAATAGCCTTGAAATTGTAACACACACACACGCACACACATGCACACACACACACACACACACACACACACACACACACACACACACACACACACACACACACACACACACACACACACACACACACACAAGCATCATTAAATTATAATCAACACACACTCGCTATTCATATCCAGGAAATCACCTATCCAGCCCCCCCAGCACACACATACACAAACAGACATACAAACACATACACACACACACACACCTCTGTTTTCTGTGTTGAGGACGTAATGTAAACAGTCACTGGCTCTAAAAATACTGCAGGACCCTGCATGCAGAGCAACGACTCATAAAACAAAACAAAGAAGGTGACGATGTGACACAAACTAGCGTGACTGATCTAAACACAAGACAATGATAAAAGGAAGCAGCAGAGTTCTGCTTTGTAGTTTAAACTGTACAAAATACATACAAATTAAATTAGTGGAGCAAAACGTATAATACCATGTCTTCAATATAGTGTCTGTAAAAGTATATAACAAAACAAAGTGGAAAACTTATAATGGCGTTAACTAATTTTTTGGCCACTTGGGGGCTCTGCAACAAGCTGTAAACATAACATTAACGTATTGTCATGATGCAAATGTGTTGAGAAACTTTTTCATATTAACACATCCAGCGGTCTCAAAGCAACATTATCAGCCATTCTGAGTCCTGTTTCTGCCCTCCTGATGAATAGAAGTCTAATATTCACTTTCCTTTTAGCTCCTTTAACTCACCCATTCCTGTGAAAAATATCTTGCTCTTAAAGGCCCAGTGTGTGAGATGCTACAAAATCTTGCACACTGGACCTTTAAGCTGCCAAACACTCCACTATGCTCAAGAGCTAATCACTAACTATGTCTGTCTGCTGTTTGGTGCTAAGCAGGTTACATACTGTGGGTTTATCAGAGCTGTGGCTGTTGAGGTTGATGACAGCAGAGTTTGCAGCAAAAACAAACAAACAAAAGAAAGACTGAGAAGATGCTTCAGTCATTGTGGAACAGTAGTGCGGGATAGATCTTTCTAGCTTCGGTTGATCTCAGTGTGAAATAAAGAGTGCAGATTTTGTCCACCATTGTTTTTTTTTCTTCTTGTGGTTGACAAACAGTAAAGTTTTGCATTATAGCTATCAGCTGGTAAAGTATGGGACAGATGTAGCTCAGTTCCTAAATATCCAAGTTAAAAACAAGCGGCAACTCCCGGGGGCAAAAAATGAAGCCAATGGGAAAGTGCCAAACACTGCAGTTCTTTGAATGGCCACTAGAGGCTGGCTCCAGAAGCAAGTCAATCTGCATAGACCCCCATGTTGATATACATGACTTTACAGCAGAAATAAACATGTTTATAGCCTGGTCCAAAAAATGGTTTTGCTCTCTATGGCTAATATCCCAACACAATCTCATTCATCACATATTGACGTTTAGTCATGGACTTTCCACGTCCACATATGATGTGCAAAGTTCCTTGGGTGCGTTGGTTGCTGACATTCTGGGATACCGTGTCCTGCTCTGCCTGTTACATGCATTGTCTTCTTTCAAACTACACTTCCATTTTCACAGGAAATTTAACGTTGATATACAGTCTCTTTCAAAATAAACGTCCTACAATACCGCAAATTGACGTTTTTTTGCCTTCAACCACAAACACAGATGGTTAGGTTTAGGAAAAAAGAACAGGGTTTGGCTTTGAATCTTACGGGACGCAAACACCTCTCTCGGGTGGAAGTTGGTTGTTGGACCCATCCACTACCCCTCCCACCCACCCCAGTTGGACTTTTACTGCCTTAAAGGAGCTATATGTAAGAAATATAACGCAAATAGTCATAAAATCCTCCTAATATGTCACAGAGACTAAGGAATAATGTTCATATAACATACTGATCTCACCGACAATAGTACAGCCAGAATATTTGCATTTAAAAAATTTTTTTACAGTCTGCAAATCATGTTTATGTTTTGAATTTGTGTTTTGGCCTGTTGCACCAACCACCGCCGTCTACCAGTCACGCAGTCAGAGTCTCAGCATCAGTTACAGTTTCATTAGCATTAGCAGCCGGCTCCTCCTCAGCTGTATCCCGGCAGCAGCGTTAGCAGCAGAGAAGCCAGACTTGCTTGAACGGTCCGCTGGAAAACCGAAGATCAAGGACGCGGCGATGCAGCCCTGCCACGGCAGCCACCTGTGGGCAAACAAATCAGTCTCCAGCGTGCTGCTGTCCAGCAACCTTGAATCTGTAGGGGAGGGGGGGTGAACACAACTCGCGGCAGTATTTTGAATTTGAGTGCAGTAACCGTTTTGGCCACATTCTTACATACAGCGCCTTTAACTATAGTCTTTGTCCCACTGCGTACTCCCTGACGCCACCCTGTGGCATTAATCTATAACGGCAAACAGCTGCGTATCATGCCAGTGTTAAAGGATGGCTTTTTTCATTGGTTTCTGACGCCACAAGTCACTGCCCAAGTGCCGGATTTCGACAACTTTGGATTGAGACCACGCTCAATTTCCCTCTTCACGACAACTGTACAGGGTTAATTCTATGTAACACACATTTTCATTTTATTAAGGTTTAAACTTATGCATGATTAAAGGCAGGGACACTTTGAGTGACAGGACGTCTGTGAGGTGTCACTACAGTCTATGAGTCAGATCTATCCTTTGCTCCTCCACAGCTCCACCCTCTTGTCCAAATATGGTCACTTCTGGCTCCAAAAGTCCAAGATGGCGATGGCCGACAGTTTAACTTTTGGCTTCAAAGTGGGAATCCACAAACCAATGAGTGACATCCTGATATTATTGTATACAGTCTATGGTATAAAATAGTGTTTCTCTAGTGTGGCTCGTGTGTGTTACCTGTTGGGTGAACAGTAATTCCAAGACCACTGATAACATCCCATTATAAAGTTGTCCGACAACATAAACACACAGTACAGATCAATGACAACATCTGTATTGCAGAGGTGACACAAGATTGTCTTGTTGCTACACAGTATTTCATGATGTCTGCCCTGGAGTTTAGATTTATCTTCTCTAAAGAGCATTTTCAGGCAGCTTATTTCTTGGTTGTGAAAACTGACTTTCTGTGGCAAGATGGTTGAAATGGAAAGGAAATGATGCATATTCATATTAAGCTAAGTGTGGGCTTAATTCCTGCATGATGCTCCTGCCTCGTTTCTGTTTGTCACTCCCTAATTCCTCAGTATTTCTAGTATCCCTTTGACTTTCTATTATGCCCCAGGTCAACTGCTGTTACCTGCTGGTCTCCAGGTCTTAGGCTGTGGACAGTCGCTGGATTATCGGAGGAAACCGAGTCAGTCAACAGCAAGTGTTGACATTTGGGCTTAGGAGATAAACCTCACAAGGGATCAAACAAAGACTGGGCCTTTTGACGAAAGAGAGTAGTGGGCATTTGTGTGTGCATGCATGTTTGTGTAAAGAGGTTTCAGTTTGCCGCTGACAACCTAAAGTGGAAGGACGCCGATATTGTCTGAGGGGCTTGGTTATCTCCATGTCAAACGGCCGAGAAAACATAAAAGTGAGGTGAGCCGGAGAACACACGTGCACAGACATTTTAATGATTTATACCCCATGCAAAAGTAAAAAGAGGGATATAAATATATAAATGATAAACATGTATCCAGAATATTTTCAAGCTTGATTGGCATCTGTGTGCTCGAATGTGAGGTCTCACAGAAACACACGCTAGATTCAAGAATATCTGACACAAACACTGCAGGACCAGACATTTTAAGGATCCTACTGGATCTCACTTTACATTTGGAGCCCAACAATAGGTCTTACTTTGCAAAAATAATTCCTTTACGACACACGACAGAGAGAAGGTGCCGTTCAAGCTATTTTTTGTTTATAGTACTTAATGAAAGGTATCGCAATTAATTTGACAGTGATGTATTCATCTTTAAAATATGCTACACATAGCAGCTGGTTAATGGAGTGGAATGACGCAGGCAGGCGATAGGAGGTTATTAAAAATACTATGGGCTACTGTGACATAGAGCGGGTCAAGGCTTGGTACTTCCTCATGTCTGATGAAATGTCAATCATATTGGAGTGAGGGATGGCAAAAGGGATGGCAAAGAAAAAGTGGAAGGCAAAAGGAGACCATCATAGGAAGGGGGGGAGGGAACAGAGGGCTGTCATTTAATGCTTCTGACAGAAGGAGGGGAGAGGAGAAGAGGACGAGAGAAGAAGATCTACACGGAGCTAAATGTCCCACTAACATCTCTCACGGATTGGAGGACGCGGGGGAGGGGTAGTAGGGAACAGAAGAGCAGAAGTAAGAGAAGAGAGGAGGCTTCTATGGGTTCAAACGCTACTGGCGGATGCAGATTCAAACTCAGAATCACTCTGAGAAATAAGTGACAAAAAACAGGAATGAGTGGAGGTACATAGCAAATGCACATTTCCATATGGGACACATAAAGTTCTTGAGCATTTTGATAAGTACAAAGATGTGAATCATATTTTATTGCCCTCATAATCACCAGATCTCAAAACCAGTTGAACACTCATGGAAGATTTTAGACTGACATAATAGACAGCAATCCCCACCACCATCATTAAAACATCAAATGAGGGAATATGTTTTGGAATAACAGTATATCATCCCAGTGCCAAAGTGCACTCATTGATCTGTTTTGGCATCTTGCGGTGGCCCTTACTAAGATATTTCGTCACCCATCTGTGTGTTACATAACCATATGAACATGGAACGGCATCAAATTATCTCAAAACATGCATAAATACGCAATGACTACAAGTTGGATTGTTCATTTGTGGACTTTGGCACCAGGGTATGAGAATGACATATATCTCTGATACCAGGTGACTTTCATTAGGAGGCTGAGGGAAATCTTTTATGAGATTGTAACACATTGAAAATGGAAAGTGAGAGCAACAGTTTTGAAAAAGTAATGGGTGAAAAATGAATGAACTGGGCCAGCCTGTTGAATTGAGTCCTCACGAATCCCTGACCTTTCTCACTTGCTCACTCGCTGTTATCATAAGCCCCTATTTGACCAAGCACTGCAGTATGGTTCAGTTCAGTTTGGTACGCTTTTTTTTTCCATTTCCACTTTGTAAAGTTGTGGATGGTACCAATGGAATCATTACGTACCGTCCCCATTTTTGGTCACCCCTCTGTTGGGGTACCTAGCACACAGATCTGGTACTAAAAGGTGGAGCTGTGACTCTCTCGGATGACATAGACTTTTAGTAATGAATGGATCTTCAGGCGTTACAAAATATATATTACTTTCGAACAGATAATATGAACTGCATATATTCTAATCCTTACTTGAAAAAAAAAAGCATTGTGGAATGTTGTTCCTGTGGGCTCCAGCAGCACTAAACCCCTGAGCTTGCCTGAGAAGGACTAAATACAAAAACCCACTATTTTTAAATATCCCATGGAGAGAGACTCACTGCAGCTTGCTCTATTTTGTTCTGAAAATGTCAGCGTGCAACCCCGTTTTGTGGACGATAAACGAGGTACAGAGTGATAAAGGAGGAAATACAGTGAGTGCTGGACGGAGCAGTGAGTTACAACAACTCCTAGGGTCTAGGTACCCTGTCTGAAGGGTTACTTTTGGTTCCAAAGGTACCATACTGAAAGTGTTTGGTGGAAACGGGGCCAGAGGGTGCTGCTAATGCCACCTGCTAAAGTGAGTGAATGGTAAGCGATTGAATTGGACTGGAGTTCAGACAGCCTAGCAGCTACACTCACTGAATGGACAGAATGAACTGTTCTCTCAAAGTGGGACGTCTGTTGCTTGCCCAGGAGTAACAGCAAATCAGTACAGTCAAATCACATTCTGTAACATCTGCTGGGCTTAAATGGCTTGCCTACGTACAAGCATGGGCTCTTTACTTTTAAAATGTAAATTATGTACTTTACATAGTGTAGAGAAAATAAGGTGTTTATTGTACATCCGAAAACATACTCACCCTCGTTTGCCTGGAATACCTGACAAAATAACGTGTGGCTATGTTACATGAGTAGCATTAGAGCGTTTAGCTTAGCACTTAAACTCGAACAGCCTGCTACCAAAATTGCAATCCTTTTCCTGCTGCTCATTTTGTTGTTTGCAGTAACATTGTGCAGGAGAGGCACTAAATGAACGAGCCAGTGCGATTAAATCAGACTGGAGTTGGGATCTCCGCCAACCAAGGCAAAGCGTGCATTCAGTTGCTCCTCGGATGGTTTTTTTTACAACTTCAGTGTGTTCATGAGCTTTAAAGGATAACTTCAGTATTTTTCAACCTGGGCCCTATTTCCCCATGTGTATATGTGCGTATGATTCATGGGTACAACTCGTTCTAAAATTGGTTCAGTATTGAGGGAGGCAGATGCAGCCGGCAGCCGTGAAACAAGCTAAAACGGTAATGGGGGCAAATACATGCCGTATAAGTTTGCGCATTAAAAGTGCTTTTTCACTGACCGGTTCAGATCGCCAGTGCTATGAGTGCTATGAGTGGAGTCAGCTGTCAGTCAGTGTTGGAGCAGAGAGGGGGAGGGCTGCCCCGCTGGGTACTGTAAGTGAGTATGTGTGTATGAAGTGTGTGTGTTACGCTAGAAGAGTCAGAGTTTGGGACGGAGTCTTTTACGTGCTACCACCTGGAGTGTTACCGGAGTTTTTGGAGTGCTCAAATTAACAGGCCTTTTTCCCGAATGCAAGAACAGGATGTCGCGCAACACCCCGTACAGCTTTCATAGGCTGCCTTTGTTGGACGGCGAGATGCTGAAGTTGTGGCTAGTTGTGCTACAAATGGATGCTAACACTCCTGTCCAGACACTGCGCCTTGCAGACCATCAGGTCTGCAGTGCTCACTCTCCCAAGATGACTACTGCCAGCCGAAGAAGAGAAGACATCCAATCCCGAAACACCTCTTCCTCAAGAAAACGGCTGTCCCACGAGTAGAGAGAGCTACAGACACAGTGGAGCAAAGCTCTTGCAAGATGACGTCACAGCCCAGAGGTAAGGGAAAGACTAGTATGCTATTTACAGAGATAGCACTCATGATCTGAACCGGTCAGTGGCGAATAAAGCACTTTTAATATGCAAACTTATACGGGACATTTGCCCCTGTTACCGTTTTAGCTTGTTTCGCGGCTCCCGGTTGCATCCGCCTCCCTCAGTACTGAACCAATTTTAGAACGAGGTGTACCTATGAATCATATGCACACATACACATGGGGAAATAGAGCCCAGGTTGAAAAATACCGAAGTTGTCCTTTAAGTAGTAATGTGGAAGCAACATGGATGCTACAAAGAAGATTTTACATTTGATTAATCAGAGTATTTAAACAACACACTGATCATAACAAAGAGAAAAGGGAAAAGATCAGATAAGAAATATGATCGGGAACTCATTTTTAAGATTATTCCAACACCACTCAAATGCAGTACAAGGCTGGGGAAGTAATTGGGACGTCTGCTGCTCGCCCCTCAGAGAATGACAGATCATTTGTCAGTGACATTTCTGTAACATTGCATAGCAGTTATGTGGCCTACCTACATACAAGTGGGATGCTGAATCAGTGCATTAAAACTAATCTTTTATCTTTATTAATGCAAACTTCTATATGATAGCTGGTAATGAATTAAAGAGAAGTAGCTGTTGAGCATACATGTGCCACAACAGACTGTCACAGAGAAACTGACACAATATTTTGCAAAAAAAAGGTTCAAAAGATTTGATACACGTACATGTGTCAACTCATAGGAACCGAAACTGTGAAAAGACTTGGTCTGTCCATCTCTTCATTGAAGATGATTGTACATCTCCATCCATTTACAAGTTATCTTCCACCCCACAAATGATGGTTTCTTTTTGGATTTGTCATCCCAAAAAAGTAGTAAACCTAGTTTTATTGTTACATGCTTGTGCTTCATTTGCATTCATTGCACTGTGCATTGTACAAGCATTGAAACCAGGCTGTCAGTTAAGGAGCGGAACGACAGTGGAAGACAAGATCAGATGAAAAAAAAGGAAAGAAACAATTAAGGTTGGAGATGTTAAATATGGAATTTCAGAAAGGGAAGTGTGAGAAAGTACACACACACACACATATACAATTTGCCCTAGTATAAACATTATGCTCGGAGAATGTCCAGGAATATATGCTGCGGTAACTGTGACTCACACAACCTAACCACTTCTCCATCGTCACACACACACACACAGACACAGACACACACACTTTGGCATGTTCAAGATGATAATTAATCTGCCTGCGTTTTGGATCTTTTCCAAACACTTCTTTCGGAACAGAGGTATAATTGTTATATCTACTGTCAGACTGCTGCAGCTCTGACCCTTGACTTCCTCTCTACTTGTTCCTTTAATGTGGGCCATTTACAACTACTGTTGGACAGACTGTAAATGGATTTGTGAAGGAGCATCAGGCCAATGCCTTGACTGTCTAATCGGAAAAGGAGGATATGAAAGCATTTTCCTACTCACAATACAAATACCAGACACTACGGCCCATTTCAGGTTATGTCCCGCTGTAAAAGGAATGCATGCTGAGACCCGAGAGCTGTTGTGTCACTTTAAAGACCATATGTTTTCCTTAATCCCTGTTATGGCGCTTTGAATACCATCCATACACACAGATGCATTAACATGTAGAAATACTACCCCACAAACACACACACACACTCATCTTCTCTGCCTTCTTCTGTCCCTCTCTTTTGCTCTATAAACAGACACAAACATACATGCACATGCAAAGCACTGAGCGACTGCTAGATCCATTAGCAGGTCGTGTAACAGTCATTGTTCGTTACTTCGTATAAGCTTCTGTTTTCAAGAGCCAGCAGGAAAACAATAGTGCACGCCACCACTGTCAGGTGTTAAGGTCACAACAAAAACCATAGGGTGAAGTCTCACTGGGAGTACAATATTTGTGTGGGTGTGTGAGAGAGTCTGTGTTTATGTTGTCATGCATGCATGGATTAATAACTTCACACATCTTATCAGCGCCTTGCACCCTCTCATCTGTGGATGTTTGTTTACAGCAGCTAGCGTTAGCATCGTCAGGTGAAATTCCTGCTCTGAGGTGGAGGTTCCCATGAGTGAGTGTGAACGCTAAAAACAGCTGCAAAAGGAATGTCAGTTCAATGCATTGTTCTCCTCAGAAAGGGTAACATATATGTTTAAGTGTGGCTCTTTACTCCAGAGCGGATGTTTGGACGGGACACAACTCAGAAAATCAGGGGACATCTGTTGTTGCTAAATGTGATAGGTAGGGCCATAATGGTATATGTATTTGTGTCGAACCGTTGGGTATGTGACTTTCGGTTCGGCACGACCCTGTACCGAATTATTGGGCGCAGGATATTATTTTAATTTATTTTGTTTTATTTTAATTCCGTTTTTGCGAACTGAACCATTTAAAATATCTAGTTCCCCGACGGACATAATTGAGTGACGGACCGAGTCCCGTAAATCTCCGCTTTCACTTTGTGCAGTGCATTCTCGCATTTTGACAACATGGCAAGTGAGCCTGACGAACCTGAAGACCCACCCGCAAACCTTAAGTCCTCCGTTCAGGGTAAAATACGAAGATGGAAATAAACAAGTTGACAAAACAAAAGCAGTGTGCCGACAGTGCAGAACAGCGGTCGGGTATGTATTTGGAAACACGTCTAACATGCTAACGCATCTAAAGCAACACCACTCGAGTTTGAACATTAACCGGCACGACTAGAAAGAGCAATCTGGTGCAAACTACGCCATTGGAGGTGAGTAAAATTGTTTAAGCTGCACTTTAGATATAAGCATGTTTTGTTTACTGCACTTCAACAAAGTGGGAAAGCTAAGTAAGTTCCTAGTAAAACTGAATCTGAGCAGGCTTTAAAGCTGACCAGCTGCATTATACTTTTTATTTTAATTGAGTAAAACTGTTAAAGCAGAAATGTATATTTATATTTTTCATTCAAAAAATGTGTTAAAAAAAAAACAGCAGGATTTTATTTTTCACTTTTATATTTCTATTCAAACAATGTGAAAAAGCAGGATTTTATATGTATTTGTTTCATTCAAAAAATGTGTAAAAAGAGTTAACTGATGTGGTGGTATGTTTTAATAAGGTTACCAATAAGTAAAAGATATTTAATAGTTGTCTATTTTTTTCATTACTGTACCGCAAAAAACAAACCATGACTTGTGTAACGAGGTACATACCGAACCGAGATTTTTGTGTACCGTTACACCCCTAGTGATAGGCTATTAGCTGAAATACATGTTAACCACTGCACAAAATTTCTTTTAAATAAGTTATTGAACAAGAAAAAGATAGAAAGCTTGTTATGAACAGCTAGCAAACTGGTAAGCTCAGCTCAGTTGCTAACGTGACAACAGAGTCACTCAGTTTATCTAAAAGATGTGTTTGCACCATCGACTCCTGTCCTGTAACTGTTGGCAAACCTTGGTCTTTTGTGCGACAGTTTTTACTCCAACAGAGTGTCTTTTATAAAAGTGAACAGTGCACCACAGCTACAGCACAGATTAGTGGTGTGAACTTGTATCATTAAATATGATGATTTCCCTTGATTTCATTCCAATAAATTGATTTTGCCAGTTTTTAAATCCTGGTATGTTTAGGCCAGGAGGCGGAATCTTTCTTCAACTGAGAAAATAAAACATGAAAAAAGTGGTCACAAGTAACAGCTGCTCAACTTAAATTTAAAGTTTATAATTTACTTAAACCCAAGAGCAATAAAATGCAACACATCTTTTTTGTGGCATCCATGTTGTTTCCACACTACAACTTGAACCTAATCAAAACACTGAAGTTGGACGAACGACCAACTGAGGAGCAAGTGAACCATTCGCTTTAGTGCCATCTGTACTTTCATTTTTTTTTTTTAATTTTAAAATTAAAATTTAAAATTATTACTGCCTTACATTTTTGTTTTTTGGTTGTTGCAGCCCACTCTCATTTAAAAGTTGTCAAATATCGCTGCTTTGTTAGTGATTTTGGCATCAAGCACCTGACGCCAAAAGTCACCTTTTGTGGTGGTGTGATATGCTGCTGGGGCTGCTGGGTTTGTAACATGGCCAGAGCAAACCTTTTGCAGTGTTATGGTATGTTGGTGCCATCCAGTTGGCTGCTGCAGATACACAGATGAGTGGCATCAGTTTATAACGCAGCCAGACGGCACCTGTTATGGCAGTATGATATGCTCCTGATGTTCACTTCCTGAATGGTGAACCAAACCATGATGTCTGTTTCTCAACCTAACCACATAGTTTGTTGCCTAAACCTAACCATGCAGTTTTGTTGAAGTCCCGGCAATAGTTGCTACATGGTCCTTTTGTTGCACGTTAAAACACAGGTGAAGTAGAACATTACACTCTTGGCTTGTTTGTGTCTTTTTTTAAATTTTATTTTTTATTGTCAGGTATTCAGTGCACCTGGGGGTAAGTATTGATACAAAATAGGTGGGCCATGTAAGCCCTATAGATGTTACAGAAATTCGATTTGATCATCTGTTGTTATTCCTGGGCAAGCAAGAGACGTCCCACCTTGAGAGTGCTGTTTCATCTCTTTTAACGAGTGTAGCCGCTAGGCTGTCTGAACTTGAGTCCTATTTAATCGTTTCTTGTTCACTCACCATGGCAGGCAGTGTGAGCAGTACCCTAGAGCAGGCACGCCAACAGGTGGGGTCAAAGGCCACGCCAAGGGGGGCCCATGAAAAGGTCTATGATTGACCCATAAATGGGTCCATCTGACAGAGGGGATCAGATGCGCATATCTCACAAATGCTGCTAATGAAAACGTGTGAGACAAACTGCTTCCTGATTAGCTAAGTCAAAATGCCTCACTAATAATCAGGAGCTCCTAAAGGAAAAGTCAGGGAACAGAGAGAACAAGAAAATGAAAGGAGAAGAGGGCCAACAGGTGGAGCTGAAGGTGTGAAATGAGGCAGAGTAAATTTTTAGCAAATAAAACCTGCTGTATTGGGCTCAGTTTTAAAGCCACCATGAAGACATGGGTATCATATTAAACTAGAGGACCTAAGGCATTCATTGGCACCAACCATGTGAAGCTATCTTATCAGAAATGGGTCCAAATTACACTCCAAAATTATGCAAAATTTTGGCCAGGGAAACAGGAACATTGCCATTTTTCATATTGGTGTATTTAAATATTTCTGAACCCTGAACAGTGTTGAAATTACATGAATTGTGTATGACTGGAAAACTGAGGGTTCAGCCATACACTCTTTACACTATTTCAGGTCTGCACACATATTGACCAATATTTATTTAAAGTAGCCCTCAAGATCAATCAATGTTTGAGTTTTGTTTCAGCCCATGACACACATGTACCTATGTCTGCTTTTCAATCTAAGAAAACAAGGTCTTAACAGTAGATACAAAATACATGTGGAAACATGATTAATTGGATTACATTTGCCCCCCCATTGGGTGTGGATGAGGGGCCAACGTTTGAAATTCTTGTCCCCCTGCCCGTATTTCCTAACAACTGGCCTGTCCTAAAGTAACAGCGGGTGGGAAAGTTTGGGGATTCATGAGGAACTGGATGTTCGACAGGCTGACACAGTACACACCAGACACTTAAAGGAGTCGCTCAAAAAGATTTGGTCCTTCATTTTTGTCCATCACTTGCAAAGTGTGTAAACACAGGAATAAACTGCAACACTATATCACCAATAATATCACGGTATAATAATTAAACAAGCATCACAGAGTAATCGCCAACGCCATCAATCACTCTCAACAGGCTCGGTGATTTGAATACAACAAGGACAAAATCCTCTCACTGGGGCAGTTTCAACCGCCAGGTGAGTGTGCGGTCATTCATGACAGTGGTACACTTACACACACGCACATGCGCGTGCACACACACACACACACACACGCACGCACACCTGACTACACAATCTCTTCTCTATTCACATAGCTGTTAGTCTAGGTGAATTCTTGGTGATTGTGTGGGTTGTTAACTCCTTTATTCTTCTTGCATAGACACACACACACACACACACACACGAACAGTCACAACAACCCTGGGGTCAGTGTGCGGTTGGCTGTAACAGTCTGGATAGTGAAAAAGTGTGTGAGAGAGGATGGACTGGTCTTACCCTTTCTGTCTGTGATGCATGCATAAACACTCACACTCACACTCACTCACACTCACACACACACTCACAAATAGTAGTGGCTGGTCGACTGGTGTCTGTGGTCGCGGAGCGGTCAGTTGTGACAGACACATCGTATCCCCTCTGGCTGACCCTTAGCCACACACACATACACAGATATGTACACACACGCATACTCACACAACTGTGCCCAATGGACCATTCCCTTCTCACTTTATCCAACCCCTGTCCCTTTCTACAAACCTGCCATGCCATTCACCACTGTGCTAATGGCACAGAACAGCTGAAAGACCATCTAGGAAACACACACCTCCACCTCTGCCAAAATGCAGAACATTAAGATGTCGTCTCCAATTCATTCACATTTTATAAATTAGGCAGAACGTCTCAGCTCCTGTTTGCAGCTAGTGTACATAGCATCTAGCAACACGTTGTTATCACGTCTTGCTGTACATTTCAAATGTCTTTCACGGCATGAGTGGGTGTGTTTTATTTTTCTTTTAAGGAGTATTTTACCTGTATGTTAGGTTTTAAAAAGAAAAAAACCCCCACACTATCTCTTTTTCTTAATCCTCATCCTTTCAGCTGGCCAACAACTCTACGATGCAACACAATCCACATATGGTATGAAGTGGGACAGAGACAGTCTGGCGGACCAAATCATTATTTTATGATCACACATCATCTAACAACATAACACAGCTGTGTGATCTGTAATATCCACATTTAAATTGACTGATCACAGTTGTGTTCTTAACTTTATTGCCACTCAGTCCCCGACCCACACTGCGCTTTTGCAAAAGCTCCCTGCTTGTACGCACTTTAATACAAAGCCAGCTATTTAAGATTTATGCACTCTGGAGACCGGTTTGGAAGAGCTCCGTTTTGGGGTGAGAGAAATGCCCTTTTTTCTGGATGGAGGGCTGAAATGGAAAGATTACAAATTTAACTGGCTTAATGTGGACAAACTGTGGGGAACCAGTTTAATGTCGAACTGATCTTTTTTTAAAAAAAATTATATGCACTGAAGAGTGTTGTCTCTGACTTTTCGACTATTTGAGAAATGGATGTATTTATTCATATATACTGTAGTGGTATTTAGGTTGAACTTTTCCTTCAAGCTGCTCACATTGACTGAGCTAATGTAAAAAATGAACCTAAGGATTACCATTATTTCGCCCTGACAATCACCGCCAAGACAAATCCTCCCTGCACATTTACTCTTTTTGCAATGTGAACATTTCTGATCTAAATCCTCCACTGCTGCTCAGTTTGAAGGGCTAACACCTCTAATCAATGTGTTGCTATTCAATTAGGGCAGCTATTGTGCTGTGTCATTCAGAGAGTGGCTAATAAAGCCTAATTGCAGCGCAGAGATCCATAAAGTCAGGCAGGTGAAGAGGCCGAGAGAGCTGCTTTATGGGTTTAAAAGAGGGGGCGGGGGTGGACATTGTTCTCCCATGATAAAGCCCCGTTCAACCCTCTGTGTGTGTGTGTTTGCTTACCTCTCTGTGGAGGCCCGCAGGTATAATTTTTGGTGACGTGCGTGTGTGTCTGTGTGTGTTTGCTTACCTTTAAGTGAGAGGCCAAAGAAGTGGGTGATGTGCAGGTCACTTGGTCACTATGACAGCTTGTGTGTGTGTGTGTGTGTGTGTGTGTGTGTTGCTGTATGTGCTTAGACTTAATGGAGAGTAAATATAAAGATCCTAACCATTAACTGTGCCATAATGTTTGGGCATGGAGACACTAGGAAACATTATCCACGGCTAGTTCCTCTCTTTGACTGAAGGAATTTGGTCCTGGAAATTTATGTTCTTCTGTTCTTTTCTTTTCGTCCTCCACAACTGAACCAAGAGGTCACATGGGAGCATGTAGTGTTAGAGGTGGTAGAAGTGTTTGTGGACTATGTTACCCCCCCTTCAAGGACAATGTTATGCAAAAATATGTTAAAAGTCACAGAAATCAGAAGATTGAAGTAACATTTAAATCTGATTTTGTCTACATATTTTTAGATTGGAATAGAATAGAAAATGAAACACACAGGGAAATAAGTACAGTATGAACACCAAGAGCAACCAAGGTTACTTGTATGTCCACGTTTGTCCAAACACATGTTTGGACAAACATGAATTCAACCAATATATTCTCATTCCAACCTTGTCACATATCGACGTTTGGTCATGGACTTTCCACGTCCAGATCCAACGTGAAAGGTACCCTGGGTGCGTTGACTGTTGACGTTCTGGGATGCCATGTCAAGTTCTGCCTGTTAGATGCTGTTGTCTTCTTTCAAAACTTTTGTCTTCTGTTTTCACTGGAAATTTACCGTTTAAATACTGTCTCTTTCAAATTAAATGCACTATGTCAGTACAACAACACAGATTGATATTTTCTTTCCTCCAACAACTAATGCACATGGTTGGGTTTTGGCAACGAATGCACATGGTCTGGTTTTGGAAAAAAGAACAGGGTTTGGCTTTATAATCTTATGGGACGCAGACGCCACTCTCCTGGGTGACTGTCCTTGTTTGTTGGACCCATCCACCACCTCTCCCACCTGCCTTACTCTGACTTTCGCTGCCTTAACTACTGAACGCTGTTAAACTATGATTGTGACTGACTGCGCATCATGCCGAAGTTAAAGGGTGGTTTTTTTCGTCAGTGTTTGCCCAAGCGTCAGATTTTGATAGCTTTGGAATGAGACAAACACATTTAAAGAGCTTATTTTCAGGTTCATACTTGTATTTAAAGTTTCTACTAGAACACGATTACATGCTTTAATGGTAAATAAATAAACATACACATATGTTCCTCATACTGTCTGTGCTGAAACACCTGTATTCACCCTCTGTATGAAACGCTTCATTTAGCACCTGTCCCTTTAAGCTCCCCTCCCAAAGAAGCCCAGTCTGCTCTGATTGGTCGGGGCTTTGGGTTCTTCCATATCTTGGCATCTCGATTGGAGCTGGGAATGACTGTAACGAAGAATAAAAGCACTTTTTACTATAACTGGACTTCTTCCAGCAGGAATGTAATCTGTGATCGCGAAGAAATTTACAACAATAGCAACCAAGTTTACATGTTTCCCTGGTGTTGGCATGTAGCTTCATGTAGCAGTGTAGGCTATGTAATGTAAACACTTGTAGTAGCGTGCCTGGATCAGATGATCATATAAAGAAATACAGAACGCCAGAGTAGAAAAAACATGTTGGAAACAGAGTGTTTAAAACAGTAGGAAACCGGAGGTAATTGCTCACAGGGATTGTTCCTACCTGAAACTTTGGTAACTTTTGACATGGACATTGCCATTGTAACACCATATATAAGACACAGTATGGAAAAGCAGTAGGTCCCCTTTAACACAAAGTGTTATCACATTCATATTGAGGCACTTTTCAAAAAATATACAGTGTTTATAGACTTACACAGACATTGGAGAAGTTACTCTTAAATATTCAAGAGTCTCATACCATCAAGGGCGCTCCTTTGCTTTATTTTCTTTGGCGCCAGCTTCTTGGCGACCGAAGAATCACTTCAGTCTTTTATTTCTCTGGCAACAGCTGTTCTCAGCACCTTTTAAAACCACAGAAGAGCCATTTAAAATAAGTGGCAATGTTATGTTTTCAGAAGAAATGAAAGTGTAAAAATTACAATAAAACCAATTATTAGTACTTCTGAAGTACAGTAAGTCATTCAACAATCGACTGACACACTGATAATGCCTCTCTGGACAGGATCCCGAGATCTGGATATGTTATATGATACTTTCCTAAAATGTATAATTTTCTCCATATTTCTGCTTTCTGGTCTGGCAGCAGTCGATCGCAGCATAGACGAGGGCCCTGTCACCTACAGATCGCCACTTTGATCCCTGTAATGTCACTTTGTCCAAACAACAGCAGTACTGCATGTCTGGTTGAACTGTCTTTGACCATCTTCCTGAATCCTCACCTGCTTGCTCTGGATAAGACTGTCAGCTGAAGGTCTGAGATGAAAAATGTTACGTTCCTCGCTGAAACTAATGCAATCATTTTACAGTCTGAGCTGACATGAGGAATGGAGAAAGGAGGTTGGCCAGCAAGTTTTCTGACAGAAGTTTGGACAGAAGGAGAGTTGAGATGTGAGTTCATTTTATCTGGACGGAGTCCCTTTGCATTGAATCATTTAGTCGGCCAGACGGTCAATCAGTCAGCCAGTTGGTGAGGCAGCGATTGAGTTTGCAGTTTGTCTGTTGATTAGCCAGTCCAGCTCAAGATTCAGTCATTCAGCCAGCCAGACAATGAGTTGCGGAGATAACCAGTTAGCCAGTTGGCCAGATAGCTAGCCAGGCTGCTGTAAATCAGCTTGTGTTTGTGAATGAGTGCTCAGTGTGCCAGGCAGACACGTTGTTAGACAATTAATCAGTTAGCCAGTCAGGTTATTTCACCAGTTATACAACCAGTCAGTCAAACACAGGGTCACCTAGTTGGCTAGTTAATGAACTGGTGAGTCAGTCACCAGTCAGCCAGCCATGCAGCTCCATCTGGAAGGTTCCAAAACAGCCAAGTAGGTCTTTTGTATATTTTCAGAGCTGTACAGGCAGATGTTAGGAGCCTGTGTGTGTACTTGTGTGTGTGTACTAGAAAGACAGACAGAAGGGAAGCAAGAAGTACATCTAATGTATAAATTGCACAGCATATGCATGCAGTACAGTATGTGAATGTGCCTGTGTGCACTTGTGGACCACCCATAGGCCCAAAGCGTCTCTGGGTGAGGCCTGGGCCTGGATTAATTATGGTCCCTGTATGAGGTGGTTTTGTGGCAGGTTAGGGGGGTGCTGGGGATGGGGTTGTTACACCTGTGAACTCCGTCACTGCAAACCTCAAGCCAGCTCCCTGACATGGGGCGGTAGGTATGTTGGCAAGGGTGAAAATGACTCCCAGCTTTCCCCTCTTCAGGCCCAAGGGGGAAATCTCACACATATGGTTCATATACTCATTTGTCCAAAAGCAAAGAAACATCAAGAAAGAAATCCAGATATGTTTTAAGGAATGAGAAAGTTCTCGCTTTCCAGCTGGATAGGGAAGTGAGAGCAATTTTCTGAGAAATGCAGACAGAGTCCCCTGTTGCGGAGATATATAGGAGCTGCCCTTTACTGGGACCCCAGCAGATATAAATGGCACTTCAATCTCGTCTCCCCGGCAGTGGGTCTTCGGGCGTTACCGAGGGTTTGAGGCGTTTTACCTCGTGCCGATGCCGATAAATCTGTCACCTGGTGGAATCCGTCTCCGGGCCCCCATTCCGAGGAAACAAATTGTAGCTTTGGGTTGAAGAGGGTAGGGGGGGTTGGAGATGCAGGAGGAAGAGGAGAGGACGGAGGGAGCGAGAGAACAAGAGTGAAAGAGAGAGAGGGAGAGAGAAGTGACCTGTCAGCCCAGCCCATTCATCATCTGGACAAAATGGTCGCCTTCGTCCTTTTCCGCTGACCAGCCAAAACATCCTGTGGTAAGCAAGTTTTAAGGTGACGTTTAAGTGTGTGTCGTAGGGCTTCTTTTTTTTTTCTCTTGTTTGCTACCTTTCTTTGACCTCATCAATATTATGAACATTTCATTGTTTTCCTTTTCTTGAATGAAAAAAGGATGTAATATCTCCTCGCTTCCTCTGCTTTTATCTCGCACAGTGACTGTTGCATCCCATCTCATGTCATCAGTATTAAAGAGCACACCGTGGGTTGGAAATATGATGAGGTCATTGAAGGTTGGCATTAATACAGAGTCGTGTGTGGTATTTATAGAAAGTGGTATGACGGCTTCCCTGGTCTTTCTTAATCATTATTTTTTTTATGTACAGCAGCGGGCCCCATCATCTGACTTTGTACAGTTGTGTGTAGCTATTACAAGTTGGCATGCAGTGGACCACATTAATGAGGACCTCCAGTTGGAGCGGTCAGGTAGAGTCGGGCCTGTGGCGGCCAGGAAGCTGACAGCTTCGTCCTCTGGAGAAAATGGTGAGCCAGTTTGGGTTTGGCAAGACTGTGTGCGTGTGGAAATTGTTCATACTGTATGTTCAGATATAGAGACACAGAGCACATGCAAATACATAAGCGCAAACTTGGATTTGCAAATCAATTTCGCAATTGAATACAAATATAGAGCCACAGACATTAGCAGCCACACGTAGCTGCTGTCACACACAGGCACAGCACAGATGAAAAGACGCATGCACAAAGCAGACAAGTACAAAAACCTGGCCCACACACACAAACAGATTCATGTGGACTAAATTAAACACCGAAATTTCAAAGCCGTCATAGTTAAGTTCGTCAAAGGTCTCGTTGGGCCTGCTGTCACAGAGCTGGGCAAGGCTCAGTGAAGTGTACAAATGGGGATAAGTCTTTCAGTCAATCTCTCCTCAAATACTGATGTCAAAATCCTGTCTACTCTCTGGCTGCTACACATATAGCTGTGTGAAGTGGACATGCTTGTCAGATTGTCTGTGTCCGACAAGCATTTACATTAAGTCACTTCATGCATTTTGGGAGATTCAGTTTCCTAGAAGTTATATATATCATTCTGAAACAGCGAGTTCATTTTGAGACAAACGTAATGCAGAACAAATTATGTTTTTCTATTAACATAATGAGAAATGGTTTTAGTTAACATAAGTGATACGTAGGAAAAAGTCTGGTACTGGACGCATCAGTAAAGTGTTCACTGATAACATGTTTCTATTGTTTTCCACCAAAATAGGCAATATGCAATTCAGTATCCACTAGTAGTGACTACAGCACTGTTTTTTCCGTTTTATTGTTTTATTTACATTCATTCATTTTTTGTAACCGCTTATCCTGCAAGGGGTCATGGGGATGCTGGAGCCTATCCCAGCTGACATTGGGCGGGAGGCGGGGTACACCCTGGATAGGATGCCAGACTATCACGGGGCTGACACATAGAGACAGACCATTCACTCTCACATTCGCACTTACGGCCAATTTAGAGTCACCAGTAAACCTGATGTGCATGTCTTTGGATTGTGGGAGGAAGCAGGAGTACCTGGAGAAAGCCCACGCTGACATGGGGAGAACATGCAAACTCTGCAAAGAAGGGCTCACCCACCCGAGGTTGTTAAACAAGCTAGCTCTGTGGAGGATCCCACACAATTCTTACCAGAAATGTCCAGCTTCCTGGTGACCTCCCTCCAGCCAGACACCAACTTATTTAGGTTTTGAAATAAGGAGGTACTCTGTGGGTAATTCATCATTTTAATCGCATGAATTAGCCACTCCTTGTCCATTGCAGTACTTTTGATGCAAGCGACAGAATAAAAACAGAAATGAGGCATCTGACAGCTCAAAACAACATGCTGCATCGCGCTGCCTCATACTGTATTGCACTGCGTCACTCACAGGCAGTTAGGACAATCCAGTAGAGAACAATGCAATCAGACTGATTTAATCGCTGATGCTTGCTTGCATCGCATCCAGTTAGGACATGGTGTAAGAGTCTGGATGTGAACCTGAGGTTCTGGTGTCAAGGTCCTGAAGCCTAAGCGGTGTAGTGTTTTGTTACCTGGAAGAAATGCTGTCTCTGAACATAATCCAGGCGGTAATTATGTTGCCACAACAACATAATGAAGAAAACACTTCAGAAACATGCAAACAAAATTTCTAGGAGACATGGTTGACGAATTGGATGCATCACAAGTGGTAATGGTGCCTTAGATGTCTCTTCAAGCGTATCGTTTGGAGATCAGTTTTTGCTGCACATCTGTCAGATGTTTCCATCTCATGCAAACCAAAAGGTTGATGAGAACATACATTTAGATTTTGTGTTGTTACTGTGATCTGATGAATGTCTGGTTGTTGTCAGTGTGAGGGATAGGGTCTTCACAAATTCCAAATTTTAAATGAAGTTTATGAACCTTCCCTCTCTTTCTTCTATAGCTATTTTTACATTCTCTCTTTATCCACTTACCCTCCAGTCTCACTCTGTACCCTCTTTCTGTCTCACACACATATACACAAACGCAAAAATTTTTAAGGATGTAAACATACACTTATAGTCTATATCCACGTTCTTTCTTTCCAACACACTCTCACTCCGACCTCGTCACATATACCAGGTGAATGTCGGTGTTTGTTGGATTCATCCACCACTTGTCCCACCACGTTTCCCCCGACGCCACTGAACACTATCAAACTATAACAGCGACCAGCCAGGTATCCTGCCGACGTTAAAGGGCGGCTTTTTCGTCAGTGTCATCGCCCAAGTGCTGGATTTCGATGACTTCAGAGTGAGACTGGGTTGTTCTTTCTGTTCTTTTCATCAGCAGGTGTAGTCTAGCAGTGCAGTGCAACACATAACACTATGAAAACATCACTTCTGAAGAAATTTAAAGTGTCTGAGCTTTAGTGCTTAAAAGTCTCACTGTGTCAGCATAATATTATGGACAGTGCTTGGAGCACTTCTCCTGTTGCTGCTATTCTTCCTCAATAGGAGCGTCAACTACATGCAGCATTTTTAAAGATCAATTTTCAATCAATCAATTTTATTTATAAAGCCCAATATCACAAATCACAATTTGCCTCACAGGATTTTACAGCACACGACATCCCTCTGTCCTTAGGACCCTCACAGCGGATAAGGAAAAACTCCCCCAAAAAACCCTTTAACGGGGGAGAAAAAACGGTAGAAACCCTAAGGAAGAGCAACTGAGGAGGGATCCCTCTTCCAGGATGGACAGACATGCAATAGATGTCATACAGAACAGATCAACGTAATAAATTAACAGTAGTCCGTATGACACAATGAGACAGAGAGAGAGAGAGAGAGAGAGAGAGAGAGAGAGAGAGAGAGATGCAGGACCGACGGTAATGACAGTAGCTTACAACAACATTAATGAAAGTAATAATATTATAATTAATAATAATATATTAATATATGATAGTATACATGTGTGACAATAATCATATGTGTATAATAACAGTAGAAGTATGACTAATGATAACAGCAGCACAACCACACACGTCACACTATCCAGGCACCGTTGCGATGTAAGTTAACCTGAGAGACAGTGGAGCACAAAGGCTACGGAGAAGAAGCCGAGTTAGTGACATTCAGAATGGCCGAGTTAGCAAGATGAAGTAATAGGACACGAGAGAAAGAGAGAGAAAGAGAGAGAGAGAGAGAAGGAGAGAAGGTGCCCAGTGTATTACAGGGGGTCCTCTGGCGGACTAGGCCTAAGTCAGCCTAACTAGTGGCTGGTACAAGGCAAGTCTGAGCCAGCCCTAACTATAAGCTTTATCAAAGAGGAAAGTCTTAAGTCTAGTCTTAAATGTGGAGACGGTGTCTGCCTCCCGGACCGTAACAGGAAGATGATTCCACAGGAGAGGAGCCTGATAGCTGAAGGCTCTGGCTCCTGATCTACTTTTGGAGACTTTAGGGACCACGAGTAACCCTGCATTCTCAGAGAACAGTGTTCTGGTGGGATAATGTGGCACTATGAGCTCTCTAAGATATGACGGAGCCTGTCCATTTAGAGCTTTATAAGTTAACAGTAGGATTTTAAATTCAATTCTGGATTTTACAGGGAGCTAGTGCAGAGAAGCTAAAACAGGAGAAATATGATCTCGTTTCTTAGTTCCTGTTAGTACACGTGCTGCTGCATTCTGAATTAGCTGGAGAGTTTTTAAGGACTTACTAGAGCTACCTGATAATAGAGTTACAGTAATCCAGCCTTGAGGTAACAAAAGCGTGGACCAATTTTTCTGCATCTTTTTGGGGTCAGGATAGGCCTAATTTTCGCAATATTACACAGATGAAAAAATGCAGTCAATGAAGGTTTGTTTTAAATGAGAATTAAAAGACAAATCTTGATCAAATGTTACTCTGAGGTTTCTTACGGTAGTGCTAGAGGCCAGAGAAATGCCATCAAGAGAAACTATGCCATCAGATAAAGAGTCTCTGAGTTGTTTGGGGCCAAGAACAATAACTTCAGTTTTGTCTGAATTTAACATCAGGAAACTTGTGCTCATCCAGGTTTTTATGTCTTTAAGGCAATTATGAAGTTTAGTTAATTGATTACTTTCTTCTGGCTTCATAGATAAATACAACTGTGTATCATCTGCATAGCAATGGAAATTTACAGAGTGATTTCTAATGATGTTACCTAAAGGAAGCATATATAGAGTAAATAGGATTGGTCCAAGCACAGAAACTTGTGGAACTCCCAAACAAACTTTAGTACGTAAGGATGATTCATTATGAACGTGAACAAACTGAAAACGATCAGATAAATAAGATTTAAGCCAGCTTAGTGCAGAACCTTTTAGGCCAATTAAATGTTCCAGTCTCTGTAGCAGAATTTGATGGTCAATAGTGTCAAACGCCGCGCTAAGATCTAATAAAACAAGTACAGAGACAAGTCCTTTGTCTGAAGCAATCAGAAGGTCATTTGTAATTTTAACTAGTGTTGTCTCAGTGCTATGATGCACTCTAAATCCTGACTGAAATTCCTCAAACCTCGTGCCGCTGTATTTTCATTTTTTTAAAATGTACATTATAGCGTCTTAAATGCAGAAGCTTTACCCATACAGAATGTCTGCATGAGCTTATAAAGCAAATCCTGTGAGTTGCATACACTTCAAACAATATGCCATATATCTTCACATCCATGTACAATGCGTGACTGATGGGCTTCAGTGATGGCCTGTCAATAAGCAGCATGGGCAGGAAATAAAGAGCCCCCACCCCCCTTTCCCCAATAGGCAGCAACATAAAGAGAGGTGGGGTGGTGTTGAGGGTGGGGTGAGCAGATAGATCATAGTAACAGCCAATAATAAATGGATCATGCTTCTATGTTTTTAAAGCCAGTGGCAGCTGTATTGAATGGGAAACCTTGTGTGGGGGAGAAAATAGAGGTTTATTGATCAGACACAGCATGTCGGGTGGAGTGGTTGGGGGGGTGGGGGGTTTGAGGCCCGTCGACCTCCAGGAAAATGATGTTCTCTCCGAGTTTTCTATTTCATAGACAACCAAACCCCCACCTTTCTGCACACACTCCAAGTGACTCGCCCCCCCATTCAGTTCGCTGCCAACACACACATATACGCACACACGTAGACACACACTGTTTTTTTGAATAGATGGGTGGATAATGAGGAGGCCTTTGGGCTGCGGCCACATAGAGACACGGCAGCACTCGTTTCAGATATTTGTTTGTGTTAAAGGTGAGGTCAAATGGGGATATTTTTGCACCCATCTTTGTTATTTTTCTTGTGGTCATTCAGAGTGCTGCAGAGTGTGGCAGTAAGTGAAAACTTCCACAGTGAGAAAGGGAATTGTTGTCTGGCTACAGAGGGGAGCAACGCTCTCCCTCTGCCGTTGCTCACTGGGCAGAATATCACCTTTATTTTTTAAAGTTTAGCAACTTTTCAGGAAGTTACAGTGCAACCAGCAAAGCTCACTGTAAAAATGCTGGCTGCTATGTCACCGGCTGACCTGGCTGATCAACCAGTTTTCAGTCAGTGTTGCTAGTTAGCAGCTCATATTTGGCCTATATTCAACTATTCATGAACACATCGTCCCGTTTTCACTTTGATTTTCCAATAGATTTCATGTAAATGTCATGACTATTCCATCATGGCTGATTCATTGAGCCCTTACCATTTATGTTACTGTAAATAGACCCCCCTCCCCCTTTATGTTTTCATTGTCGAAAATCATTTGGCCAATGTACCTGACCCAAATACTGTAACTTTGGCAGACAAACATTCAAGCATAACACTTTCTCTACTACATGCTTTGATTAAAAAAAATGTTAGGCGCCACTCTCCCTCCATAAAACATTTGACATACTGATGGTGTGGTGGCTATTTGATTTGCAGAAATGTACGTATTTATTTTCTCAGTTGCCCTGGCCAGGCTCGAATTCCGAAAAGGATTTTCTCTCATTTGTCTGTCCTTTCTTTTCCTGGTATTATTTTTCGTTCCTTTTCTCTCTCGCTCACTCCAAAACCCCAGTCGCATGCAGACTGGGTCGCCGACCAATTTAAACAGCGAGGTTTTCGGCAGCTAAACGCCGGCTAGCAGGAGTGCTGTGGTCTCTGCAGTACTTTGTCTGTGGCCACACAATTAAGGATTTAGGTGTGGCGATAGGAAGAATGTGGAAATCGGATCCTGGCAGCCCACACCCTACTAACTCTCTGTTTCATTCTTTCTCTTTTTCTTTTACTCCACCACGTTTCTCCTGTCCTTTCCTGTCTTTGTAAGTCTTCATCTCTCTTGTTTCTTTTTCTCTCCCTCTCTTTAACTTTGCCCATCCCTTTCTGTCTGTCACTCCTTCCATCGTCTCCTCACTCACAGTCTCTCTTATTCCCCTTTGCCTTCCAAATGTCTTTTCCTCTCTTTGTCTTTCCTCTTCTCATTTCCCTATCCTCCCTCTATTTTCTCAGCATGTCACTCTTTTTCTTTCCCCCATCACAATCCCCCAATTTTTACTCCTCCACTCTCTTCCTGTCTCGGCTGCACACTGAACCCACAACTCTACTGATCTGTCTGGAACGAACTGTTCGGTTTTCCTCTTTTCTTCCGCTTCCTCTCCCCACAGACACTAAACCAGGAGAGAGAAAGAGAAAGAGGAAGGTGAGAGAGAGAAATAGGAGAGCAGGAAGTAAGGATAGTGTTGATGCATTTTAGATAAAGAAAAGAACAGATGTAGACGTATAAAGCACTGCAGAAAATACTATAGTCAGTAGGGGATTTCAGCTGGACTTTTAAAGTTTATTCAAGAATAATTTTAGTTGAATTATCTTACTCCACTCACAGGTAACTGGTTTCAATAAATTTTCCACATTTTCCTAGGTTGATTGATTGAGGATTGTTTCAAAACATTGGCTCAGAAATTAAAGTCAGGGCTTTTTATAACAGGTTTCCTCTAACAAGGTTTAATTTCTTATATCCTGAAGTAAGACTGCCAAGTCTGGCTGCAACATAAAATCGCTTGCCAAACTTGTCCTTTTTTCGCCGTTTGAAAGGAAGGGAGTGCATATTTATATACTGTGTAAATGTCTTTCTCTCTGATGGTCTGCACCCTATCTTACCAAATACGCACACTCACACACACACAGACACATTTGAATGTGCCATCTGTAACCTGTGCAGCAGCAATGGGAACCTATCCATCAAACAAGACTTCACTGGGGCCTTCCTGTTATAGGATTTTTTTTTTTTCCTCCACTTTGTGTTCACCACAGAGTCACCCTGTGTTTAAGCGGATGTCAATTGCTTATTTAAGCTTATGACAGTATGGAAAGGTAAAATTAGTTGTAAAGATTGCACACATGCATAAAACATACATGTTTATATAGTAAACACATCACAAACAGACACTAATGTTCACACTGGTACAGTAAACCAACAGAAATCTATAAAATAAAAGGTTCAAATAGCACATACTCAAAGATACTCACAGTAACATGGATTGGACAAATAAATCAAGAAAAAACAACATATAGGCTTAATCCCAATTTGCCCTTTGCCCATACCACTTAGCCCTTACCCCTCCATTTTGCGTGTTCACATATAGGAGTAGGGTATTCCAATTCTTGTTGAGGTAGAGGGGTAGGGTAAAAAAGAGAAATCACTGACAAAATGGCTGCATGAGCAACAACAGAAACCCACAAAAAATGTATTTTATTTGTCAATAAAGATTTAACATGATCTTAGTTTAATGTTGTTTCAATGTGTTATGGTCCTTTTCTTTATAATAACATGACAACAATAAATATGCTGGTGCCTCAGTGGCTAACCAGCTAGCCAGCTACTGTTACATTTTGTTATTGCTGATTTCTGCATGACAGTCCTGCAAATTTCCATACCTTTCCATGTCCAATGGCATATGACATTTGACTGCACTTGTTACCACTCAGGTGGTTTTTCTGAGCCTTAGCCTCTATCTTATTGAGTTTCATACGCAGACACACACCTTGCAACTTAAAGGCTCGAAGGGACTTGAACTGCACCTCCCAATGGCATCACTTGTTGACAAAATGCTGCCAGGAAGAAGCATTTCCAAAGAAAATTCCAGCATGGACCAAATAAACTGCTTCGGCTATGACTTATCAAGCCCACAACAAGACCATTCTGCCTCTTGACCCATAAACTTTCCCCATTATCCCCCGGACTGTCACCAACTTATGATCCATGCTCCATAAAACCCCTTCATTCATCACCTCCAATTAAATCAATTATCATTCCTGGGATCGGATCCCGACAAATCACAGCAGTCGATGGGCAGGTAGGCTCAGGCCAGTGGGGGCATTCGGACAGGCAGAATGAGACAGCGGACAGATAGAGTCATCCTTCATGCTAAGTGGGATTGTCCTGACGCAGGCTGAGATAGACCCCGAGGTGTAATGGACCTCTTTGCCTTGACTTCCTCTGGCCTCAGCGACAATGCAGGGTGGAAAGCAGACCTGGGTCAAACAGCGGCTGAATAGTTTTGATCCAAAGTGAAATAGCTGCCATTTTGAAATTAAAAAATGATTGATGGCACAAATCTTAAAATGGGCATTCATTTTTACAGCTGCAGTATTAACTTTTTTTATATTAGATAGCAAAGTAAAAGAAGACATAGTCACAACAATCTTTGTCTATCTATGTATATGTGCCTATTTTCTAAGTGTCCCTCAACCATCCTTCTGTTCCTGGCATTTCAGTGATGCTGAGCAATGAATAAATAATAAAAGAGAAAATCTTCTTGAGGAAGAAACAAAAGTTTTTTGGATGTATTCAGTATTTTTAGTATTTTTTTTTCTTGGCACAACGAAGTCTTGCTTTTAACTTAAATAGTAATATTCCAGATTTTAAATTACTAAATTGTTGTATTGACTAATATCTGTACCAAACTTTTCCTGAAACATATATTGTCATTTCAAATTGATTAAAAAGAAAAGTAAGTTATATGTTACAGTAAAAGGGGAGTAGATTTAATTCAATAAGAACAGTCCCATCAAAGTTCTTGCAGAAAGTCTTATGGACGGGTCCTATGGATGGTCCACAGTATCAAAGTTCTCTTTATACACCCAACAGTGCACACATCCAGAGTCTGTGTAGGATGCAGCAAGCTATCTGGTCCTATTTGTGGGATCCTTACAGTACAACATAAAATTAAGACAACAAAAGAAATCCAGTTGTACCCTCTGACCTGTTGACATAACTTCAACTTTTGCTCATTTCAGAAAATATTTTTACTAACTCTATTTTTAAGTGTTTTGGGATGTTACATGAAGTCATCCATTTGTTGTGTAATAAAACACATTGGAACTATACACCTAATATCCACTGAATTAATTACAGCTGTATCACTATTATAACATTTTTAAAACATGCTCTGGTGCTGTGATACCCAAGATGCCCAACCCTTTTTTAATCGACCATTCTCCAAACTCTGCTTCTTGCCAAGTATCCTGTAAAAAAAATGTTGTCCTTACTGATTTAATGAATTGTATAGGTAGCAATTAATTATTTCAAAAAGATGTATCTGGTTTAAAGTCATAGCATATCAGTCAACTTTACTTTGAGTATCAAATGACCTTTACTGACATAACCTTCATTTTCTAATGCGGTGTACCTCATGGGTCACTTTTAGGCCCATTGTTTTTCCTATATAGAAGCTGCCACTAGGTTACTTAACGGATATATACCTTTCAATTGATGATATGCAGCTACATCTTTCACTCATGCCTGTTGATAGTGACAGCGTGGTTGCTTTAAAGGACTGCTTTGAGGAAATATTTTATAATATGCTTCAGCTCAATGAGGAAAAGATGCGCTTAACTGTATTACTGTATACATAAGTTAATGTCATCAGAAAAAGCATAGTTCCAAATTCAGATTTGCACGAGGTAACAATGCATTTGCTGCTATGGTTCCTGAGCAAATAATTCACCAATCCACTTAACATAACAACTTCTGTATTTTTGCTTTAAATAACATTTTAGTTAAAACACATTTTTAATCTGGCTTTTAATTAAAATTTTCTTTTTTAAAAATGTATACCTCTATTGATTGTATAATTGTGTCTTGTATTGTTTTCATTGTCTAAGCACTTTCTGATATTTATTATACCAAAGGGACAAAGTATTAACTACAGACAACTTTTGTGCTGCTGCTGTGATACAGTACACATGCTGATGCTCCAGCGCACTAACTTACTATTTAGTTGGTAATACTCACCACCTTGATTAGAACCACAACAACACTTTCAGAGAGAAAAGGAAATTAAGTCTGCTACTATTTATACAGTCAGGATGTTGGGATCTGAATAATAATAGACAAGATACCCCCTGAGTACCCGTGGCTGGCTTACTGTCATGTATGACAATAACTGCCAGATGGCCAAGGCCATTACAGCAGATCATCAAGATGTTAAAGTTGAGTTCTTGCATTTGCATCAACTTTACATTTACATCCAAAATAAAACTTTAACGTTGTGTGGATTTATAGTTTATATCAATAACGGCAATTTGTTCCAGAAATACCCAGAGAGAACGATGGGAGGACAAAGAAGGCAGACCTTGGACAAAGGGACAGGGGGAGCAGACAAACAGACAGACAGACCAAGAAAGAACGACAGGGAGATGAGAACACATGGGGTGAAAGGGATTTCCTGAGGCGATGGTATCAATACGTTTAACATGTCCTCTCCCATTTTACTATCGCACCACTGGGTTCCCACCCTCCTTCCCCACATAAAACACATCATCGAGTCCTTCCTGTCCTCGGCAGCTTGCAAAGATGTTGACGGATGTTGGTTCGGACTCAAGGATGGGGATGGGTGCCAAAAGCTAAGTCTTATCTTCTCCTTAACCTGTGTTGGGTCTGAGAAAAAAGAGTGGAGAAAAGAAACACCCAAAGTGCCATGGGGCTGGAACATGTAAGGTCATTTTATATTGCAATAGCATTTTAGAGTGACTTGAAAAGAGCAAGCAGGGAAGGAGTTTTTGACGGATGCTGAAAATTAAAAAGTATGAGGATTGTTGCCAAAGTTATGTCTGTGGCTCGGACTGATAGCTTGGTCTGCTGACCACTGACATTAACATCATTAACATTAGTTTTAAAGTATAATGAATTAGGTAGACTAGTAATCTCAATTGGTATTGGTAGTCATTAATATAGTTATGTTTCTACAGTCAATAGATATCCATGATTGTATTGCATTGCAATGGAAAACGGATGTCTTGTTAACCTTTTGTCAAACCATGGCAGTTTCAAAGAGGTACACATACATCTTTGCAGGTGCTGCCTAGTAGTTATCAGCATAAAACAAGTGGCTTCCTTTTGTTATTATTCTACAGATATGGTCTTTTTAGGAAGCCTTTCTAACTTTTCACTTGTATGAAAGATGGACATACCTTGTAGTGTCAAACACATGACCCCTTATTTCCTAGATGCCGACAACTACATATTTCATTAAGGCAGTTCATCTTTGCTCTGGGTGAAATACTGTCACATCATATTTCTTTAAGAGGCATCTTTTTGGAAGTACACATTTATATATTTTCATTCTGTAATTTACCAGTGTATTAAACTACTGTATTACAACATAGTGGTTTAGCACAGAAATATCAATTTTAAAAAACATTAACAAACATTAACAAAAACATTTCCCATCTCTACCACAAACACCTGTTTTAGTACCACGCGTTGTCAATAATTTTCCAGGGGAAAGCCCTCTGATGAATTTTACAGTAAATTATGCCCTCTCCCAGACTTAAAAGACTAACACATTAGCTTGTTGAATAAGCAGGAGATGGTTCTAATGGATTTTTCCCCCCTCAGTCAAAGTATTTTCATATTTTAAAAACGATTAACTGTATTGATTTGTGATTAATTTCCATCCATTGCCCGTTAAGAGTTTCTCTTCTTAGGCAGTACGAGAGAAAAAGGAGGAAACAGAAACGGCCAAGAACATACGACGAGAGAAAGATGGAAAGACGGAGCGATAGAGAGAAAAGAGAAACTGAAAACGAGAAAGAAAAGGGAGGGAGAGTGAGGTTGAGGCCTGTGGTGGATTGTGGGCTGGGGCTGCTGCTGCCTCAGCATAGTCAGCCGACCGGTCTAGCCTGAGGTGATATGTTTTCCTCAGGAAATATCTGTGGAGGCTAGTGGGTCTAGTACTGGGAACCCTGCCGGCTGTGAGCAGCCAGGGAGTGTGGGGGGTGGAGGGGGGAGAGGGGCTTAGGGCTTAGAGCAGCCCCAGGAAAAGACTCCCTTCCTGGGTTAGAGACGGGGAGTGCGGCAGGCTGGAACGCAGAGCTATGACAGGGCTTTGACAGTGTTTTCATGCAAGGTGTATATGCTGTAGGTGCTGAGTGGTGTAAACGAATTAAACAAAAAGAGCACTTTAATTATTTTAAACACATTTTTCTTGTTACGTTTTTGGCAAGCGGAGAATTGCCTTTTTGTTTTGTTGTTTTTTGTTTTAAAACGTTCTCTGTTTTACAGCGAAACCACAATGTTAGACATGCTTTCTTTCAGATTAAACACAAGCATCTGCGCTAAAGTATGTTTTTCCAGGATGTAAAAGAAGGGCATAGATTTTTCACTGACATCCAGACGTTCTGACATTGAACAACTGTGTTTTAACACATACACACAGGGGTCATAAAACTCACTCAACACATCAGTGCTCACGTAAACTTTCAAAAAATGATGCAGTGGTATTTTTGTGAAACACAAGTTATTTACATATTTTGAGCGTTCTGTCAAATGCTGCAGTTATGTGTAGTTTGATGCTGAGCATAGAGGAACGCTTTCAACACAGAACAGAACAGTTGCTTGCTTTGCTTGGCTAATTCCCAATTTAAAGAAATAAACCATAAACCTTCAGATGGGATGGTTACCATGTCCATGTCTGTGCAAATGAAGTGTTTATTATGCCACATGACTTGTAATCTGCATTTTATGTGCAGATAATAAGTCTCTTGAACGAGCTCTGGAGTTTCATTCCAAAATTAATTTTTCACGACCGGAAAAAAGCGTCTCCTCTTACAAAATAAATAATAACAGACCATTTAAAGGAAGGGAACTGAAACTCTTGACAAAACGAGAAGCCCATTAAAGAGTAGATTTAGAGTTAGAGACACCAAGCAATAAATGTTTGACGATGATTTGTTTTAAATTCAAATGATGCGAAGCACACTGCTCCCACTGTAATTAAAACGATTCATTTTAAGCTGATGAGTCTACGTGTCTAGACTATTTCCCATTATCTGGTACTGTTCTTTGCCGTGATGTTAGTGTTTTCCAGGAAGTATTTGAATAGTTTATTAAGTATTTCCCCCTTGAAATACAGACCTCATAATTAATACGTGAAGGATGTGAAGGAAAACGGCTCCAGACTGAGAGAGAAAACTCATGTTCAGCTCTCCAGAGTCTATAAAAGCCCCCTACAGCAAGTCCATCTGTTAAGTGCGTGTATGTTTATGTAGATACAGGTGTGTATGGATGACAATGTGTATGTTTGTTTATGTTTGGGAGTGTGTGTGTATGTGCGTGTGTTTCACTGTGAGCGTAGATTATGTGAGGGCCCATGTCTGTTAAAAATCTATGTGAATATGTGAAATGAACATGTGTGTGCCTGTGTGAGTGTACGTCCTGTAATTCCTCCCCTGTGCAAATTCTTGCAGACGACTTCCAGGATCCCCATTTGTTGATTACAGAGGGGATAGGATAGGAGATTATGCCTGGATTTCCATGTTTCAAACTTCATCAAACAGCCAGCAAAGAAGAATGAAACAGGGTGTTTATAAAAAAAAAAACCTACCTCACACACATACACACACACACACACACACACACACACACACACACACACATACAGTTACAACCGCACAAAAGCATACACATGTAGAAATATCCTCAAATGGGGCATACAATATACATTGTTAAGGAAGCATTCTGTGTTTGCATTCTGAATTCATGGATATAATCATAATTTTCTCAGCGTATAAGAACCATATGAGGAGGTACTCTAGAGGAAAAGCACACGGCCAGTTCTTGGTGAGAAGAACTTCGGAATTATATCCAGGGATTTGTCTTTTTTTAAAAGTAAAGGACGAACTTTTAGAAACTAATTTTCTTGCAATCGACAGTGTCTTTTAAATTATGTTGGTCAGCACTGTGCGTTAAAGTGATTATTATAATTAAATGATGTAATATTTGGGAATGAAGCACTTTGCATAATAAGTGCTTTAACTTTTGGTAGTATAATTTTTGGAAGCTAAAACCTAGGACGTAGGACTTTTACCTTTACCTTTAATAGAGCTATTTTTTTTTTCAGAGTAAACATAAGAGTTTTTGATCACTGGCAGTGCTATGGGGCAATAAATTTAACAGTCAGAGCCCGTTTTGTTAGTGTCTCGTGTATGTGCGGGGACTCCCATGATTGCATAGAACACGATGGATGCAAAGCACAGCCCTGCCAATGGTTTCCCACTATTCCACTGGTTAGGGAAACAATAAGGAATGAGCAAGGCCGAGAACATTATCTGTATATGTCTCTGTATTCGTGCAGCCAACTAAATTATCTGTATTCAAATCTGTATTTGGAATAGGCAGGCTTTAAATGGGAAGAGGATGGGGCTTGACCTGGAAATGGGTGAGACCTTTAAGCCTGAAATTGATAAGGGCTGGTCAGTTACTAAATTCATTATTTATTACATAACTATGCACAGAACAATCTCAGCATTGAGCTTCAGATTATTTTTGATCACACGAATAAACAACTGAACACAGCTACCCAACTATGGATAATTTTCTTCATCACAAGTGTGGATATTGACACAATTTATTGGGATTACACTCATACTTGTAAAATGTCGGTGAAGATTCTCAGTTATCCAGGTCATGGTAATCATAAGTGCTATATCATAGGCAACTGCACTTTTCAAGAAACTCAAGCAAGCAAACATGGATTTAAACAATTTCAGTTTCAAATTCTTCCAAAAATTAGTGAGGAGAGAAATGCATTCAACATATTTAGTAGGCCTCAAAGATATGCACAAAGCTCACACAATCTTCCTAAGCAGACAGTGAAATCCTCTGTATAACATTTTGCAACAGGAGTTATTGCGCCAACAATTCTTCCAGAGTGGGATGAAGGCTGCCAGTTGACGTGACCTGACACTGATTTGTTTACAGTAATTATACGAAGGACTCACGAGTATATCTCAGTATCCCCTCTGGTTGACACGCACTTCCTGGTTTCTAGGTGTTGCTATTGAGGAAAACAAGCAAAGTTTTCCAAAGCAGGTGAATGACTCCGCAGTTGGAGAATCTTCTCGTGCTGCATGAACAATGCCACCAGTGAGCAAATAGGAAGCCACCAAAAACACAGCAAGACGAAAACAGGTGTGTGAGTGCAAGTGATTGTAATCAAAGATCTTATGTAGTTTTCTTTGGTGACTGCGTGCGGATCAGTCTGGATATAAATGTATGACACTGTGCATTGTATGTGCATCTGTAACTGCCAGCAATCATGCATGAAAATGTAAATCTGTTATAACGTCTTAGGAAATGATTTATTGAGACATTTTCTCATGTTTTTGTCTTTTGGTGAGCGTGCGTGCCTATGTGTGTACTAACAAGTAGAAAACAAATTACACCTTCATTTGTTGTGTATGTGTCTGTATGTGTGGCTGGTCCAGTTCCTCCTGGCTATCTCAGGAAGAGATAGAAAGTCCAGGTCCAGTCTTGATCGATGTGCTTCTGTGTTCAGAGGAAGCAACGTGTGTGTGTGTGTGTGAGAATGTGAGTGTGCAGGGTGTGTGGAGGGAAAGGAGTGCAGTTATTTTGGAACTGACCAGACGGAAATGGGACCGAACCCAAGGAGGATGCAGATAGGGTTGTCAACTCACATACGAACACACATACTTTTACAAGTGCTCCCCCATACAACAAAAAGAATATGAGAAGCGCTTGGCTTGTGTTGACATTTGCCTCGTTACTGTGCAAACAGTGACCACACTCACATAAACACACACCTGTATCTGAATTAAAATAGTTGGGCTGTGAGTCAACAATGAAATGGTGAAAGATAAAGGACATTTTTCAAGTACCCACACACACTCACACTCACACACGCACACACCTCCATTTTACTCATACCTCTTGAAGCAGAAATATGACAGAAATATGTGAAACGACCATGACCTCCTAATAATGCAGTAGTGGTGGTATGTAATGGGTTGAAATTATGTGGCGGCACCATGGAAACAAACCAATGGGGAATCAGTTATGAACAGTTGAAGATTTAAACACGAGGTTAACGTCATGAAATTCTGGCAGTTCGATTAGGTTAAGGAAAAACATTACTGGATAAGGTTAAGCAAAAGATCATGGTTTAAGTTAAGATAAATATGTCTACAGCACATATACTTTGTATCTTGATGTAACTAAGTCACAAAACATCATATAACCACTTCACCTAACAAGACCACATTACGAAACATTGACCTAGTTATGTTACATTTAAGTACATAAGTATACAAAGTTGAAGTAACTTAACTTTTACTTGTGGTTTTACACAGGACACAAACACCTGTCTCCTGGGTTAAAGTCCTGTTAGTTTTTTTGACCTGTCCACCACCAAAGTCCTCCCTAAGTAGACTTTCTGACTCATTATGCTACCTGTTGTGTGATGTTGTCCAGGATCCTATTTGACACTTTATTGGTATTGTTTCAAGGGTGCTGAGAACCATGCAATGCGATTATTAGAGGTCATAGTTTTACATATTTCAGTGAGATGAGGTTGAGCATAATGATGTGGAATTCAAGTTTTACTTGTTCATACAAGACTTCTGTCACTGATTAATTTGTTATTGATGTTCAAACAAGATTTTTTCATTACAATAGATGATATTTATACACTATATATATACTATGTATGCTAAACAGTATTTTTTTTGCAAATAATGAAATGAAAGCCAACAACTGTTCACTCTTTTTCTCTCTCTTGATCAAAAACTTGCAGCCCATCTGTGATATAACAGTGCTGCACCTATGCTGAAAACATCAGAAAACAACAGTTACTCTTCCGTCTCGGCCATCTTTGCTCGAGGGTGTCGTTTCATCTCCTGAGTGGACATGGCATCATCTGTGCCTAATTTGCATGATCTCATCTCCCTTGATGATGGATGTTGCTCAGACTTGCACTTCTGGTATCATCTGCTTGATCACTGAAATGGTGTAACTTTCTTCTAGCCGTCATTTCAGTCCTTCATCTCATTATAAGTCATGCTCCACATCTATCCAGATCTTCAGCTATTGTTCTTCACCCCTTCACCACCAACATCAGTGTATAAGGATATCCCTGTACATCATGATGGGGTCTAATCACATATTACTTCACCTTTTCCTTTTGTCTTCAGCGAGGTATCTCTGGGATTATTAAGCAGACCAATGTAGACAGCCAGTACACCACTGGTTAATACCATAACTATCCATTATACTATGTAGAAATTGAGTTTTTGACATTCCTTCAAGTCACAGCTGGCCAGTTTCCAACCTGCGTTAAACCCCGGTAGGAAGCTGGGTAATATTACAAATCAGACTGACTGTGAACTATATCCTGCATCACAATATTAGTCTGAAAGGGTTAACTCACACACACACACACACACACACACACACACACGCACACACGCACAGACCGTACATGCTCAGACCGGATCTGCCCAGTCTCTCTCTGTTTCCTCTCAACTCAAACACTTACAAATGAATTTCTGAATTCCCCCGACTGACAAAACCCTCCCATACACAGCTGAAATTTTAAAATCTGAAAACCTGCTGGTTTACAATATCAGAATTAAAAGATAAGAGGTTAAAAAAAGGTGGAAAACGCCCTGGTTTTGTGTTTGACACTCCGTTAAACAGGAAAGATACAAATATCTTCCAGTATCATTTTCTATGTAGGTGGCTGGTATTCTTAGTTCATTCATGTGCTCTTTTTTATTTGCCTTGAGAGAGGGGATCATAAATCTCTACAGGAAAGTTCAAACTGGAGGAGTTTTTCTGCTAAAAATACGCACGGTTTCCCTTGTCAGGGGTGAGAGGGCTTCACGTGTGGTCTCACCTTTAAAGAAAAGACTTAATATCACAGCTGGAAGGTGGCAAACCTTGTGGTTAGTGTCCAAACAGAAACCAAATCTCACATCTCCCCAATAAAAAGGAAAAAGAGATCCTTTATCTTTCACCTTAGACTTGTATGCTTTTGCTGACAGCTTTTGAGGAGGGACACAACTTTTTTATATGGATCTTGTATCACTAAAAAGACAGCCATGGAGAATGTTTGCCTGCAGGCAAACCTCCCCTCTCTTTGTCCTTTGAGAATCCCCCCCACCGGCTTCTCTTCATATCCAGTCCAGCGTCATAAGTGGTGGTCGAACCACAATGTTTTCTCAGGGCGGTTGGTTACACTGTTCTCCTCCCGCGGTTGCTCCACCATGGCAGGGGAAGAAGCTTGTTCAACATGTTTCCCGTTTAAAAAAAAATGTCTGCTTCCCTCCCTCCTTCTCCAATACCACCCAAGTGTTGGGGAGCCTCCTACGCCAAGTGGGGGTAGGCAAAATGTGTGCAAAATGAATCGTGTGACATCACATGATTTAGACTGCTTCAAATACAGAGTGCCGATGTACGTCGGGTTCCCCAAAAAGTAACTCACCTCAAACTGTGGTGGTCCATAATCTGGGATGCATTAGAAATATCCAACCACAGAAGAACTTTGTTCCACAAGACTTCAGAGAGGTACAAGCACTTAAATACACAGAAGAGAGAAAGTTCTTCAGAGAATATTACAAAGCTTATTGCTGCTGCTGCTGCTGCTGCTACTGCTGCTGTAGTTGTGTTTTTTTCCTGAGGGTTTGACTGATATAAAGTATATTTCCTTTTGACTAAACCAATGCTTTCAATTTAAAAACTGTATTTTCCCAGGTTGGAAAACCTTCTGAGAGTAGCAGCACTGGGTTCTTGACTGCAGTTTAACTTGGGCACCAGCGTGGATTTACTTAGGGAACTCAAAGGTGGCGATTGGTTTGATGTTTACTTGTGATGCTATGTTAGCCCAGCAGTTCATTTTCAATTTCCAAGGGGTGTTATCAACGGCAGTGGATCAGAATGGCTCTGGATGCAATTGCATAGACCTAAAACCAATCCGAGCAATGAAACATGACGTAGCACTAAGCAACAGACAAAGCATGCAGAGATGAGCTGTAAAGGTTTAGCATCAATATATCTGCAAACAAGTGCTGCAGTTTTTGCCATCAGGCTTTAGTTGCAGCCATTGCAGTTGTCTTAAAAAATGCCTAAACAGCATTCCTCTTTACGAAGCTAGATTTATGCTTGACATGCTCACAACATTTCTTTCTTTAATCTTTCTACCATGACGATTGCAGTTTCTCATATCTAGATAGAGCTTCCGTGGAAGATCGCACAAATTTGTTTTTGATAAATCCCAAAGTTCGTGTAAATTGTGGCGTACGCCTTGTTCTGTGCATACACCACATTTATAAATGAGGTCCCTGGTCTTGTGGAAATCTGTTTGAATGGGAGGGGGGCCAGACCAGGAACAAAACATTACCTTACAGATTTGTTTGGTTCCCAGGCTAATGCTGTATGTATGTTCAATCAGACTCTTGTCATTCTGGACAACAGTCTTGGAAGGTAGCTGAGGTTTGCATGAGGTCATGGTCATTATGTAGTGTTGGTGTCAAGGCAGAAGTGAAGATAGTCAGCTTCACTCCCTTAGGTCTGTTGTAGAGGTCTGTGCTTCAAACATTTTGTAGATTGAAGCATTTATTAATTTCCTATGACCACAGGTGGAACCCTGCATCCTCGTCCATCTGCAGCTTCTCCTGTTGCTGACTGTGGGGTTAAGAATTTGACACAAGTCTGTCCTGATTAGCCAAACAAACGTGAACATTTCAGAGCACTGCTGTCCAAGGCTGAGTGGGCAAGCCTATAGATGCACTGCCTTAGTTCATAGCACTAGGGTTATAATGTGTGATCTTTATTCTCTCCTACACCTCACTGATACAGGCTATGGAGCGAGGCAGACATTAAAGATGCACCTCCCCTCAACGATCTACTCTATCACTGCGGTTATTACAGTCTCGGCCACAATGGGACTGACTTTCACCAAAACTCAATGGATCTGTATGACACACACATACCAATCCATCCACGAAATCACCAGGGTTTGCCATCAACAAGCTCATCGAGCATATCGCCTCACAATTACATGAAAAAAAGAAAAGAAACCCACCCTGTAGTGAACATATTTAACACTACTAGTCAACATGTAGATGTGTGAATATACACAAATAAATGAAGCACACAAAGATATTTTCTCTAGGTTAAAGGTATACTATGTGGAATTGTCAGCAAAAGTAAAAGTGAAACTGAACCTCAGATCAGACTTCGCGTTCGGTAAGATTCTAAAGCCAAACCCCGTTCTTTTTTTCTAAACCTAAACACATGTTTTTGTTGCCTAAACCTAACCACATGTGTTAGTTGTTGAAGGGGAAGAAAGTTTGTAGTGGGCTCATTTTGAAAAAAGCAGTATGTAAAGGTTAAATTTCCTGTGAAATACAGAAGTGTATTTTGAAAGAAGACAATGAATGTAACAGGCAGAACTTGACACAGTGTCCCAGAACATCAACAACCAACGCACCCAGGGTACCTTGCAAGTTGTATGTGGACATGGACACCAAACATCAATATGTGATGAGGTCGGGGTGAGAATGTCTTGACCCCGGGAATAAAAATATTGTGTGGGTGGAAGCCTCTGAAGCAATTAAAACAGCTTTTAAACTACAGATGCATCCCCAACATAATGTTAAAAGAAACTTTGGGCCATAAAGAAAAACATGATAATTGCAGAGATGGATGATATAGCTGACTGACACTTAATAAAAGACCAATCCAACCAAGATTTTCCCAAGTGGTATATGCATAAAACCTTCTGTCTCTCTGATCTTTATCTAATTGCCACCAATGCTAAAGCTGCTCTTATGCAAAGAATACCTACACTAACAGGTCAAGTTCCACCACCATTATAGAGGAGCCCTTTTCTATTTATTACCAAGAGTGCCTGTGACCTCCAAACCACAGCTCAGGAGACGTTGGTGGGTTCCTCTTATTTGGATGAGGGAAGTCAATTAATTCATAAATACTTTAGCACGTTTACAGTAAGGCGAGGGGAAGATGGCTATTGATTGATCCCACTAACACAGCAGCCCTCCTCCCTCCTCCATGTGGAGTACCTTAATGAACCAGGGGCTTTTCTTAACCACGAATAATGCAATCAGAAAACAGAAGAAAACATAATGATTTTTGCCCTCAGTTAAGTGGGGAAGGACTTGGAATATGAATCAGCTAAGGAGGATGTCAGGGGCCAGTAATTGGTATGAGTGTAAAACAAAGGCATGGGAAGATAAGATGCAAATTGAGGACAGAATGTTTTCCTTTTGAGATATGAATTTTGAAGACAAATGCTGAATTAATTTCTACGAGCACATAGAAAACAAGATGGAAGAGTGGAGGAAAAAAGGAGAAGCTGGATGGCTCTAGATCCTCTGCTCTGACCTTTGAGGAAATTTGGTGAAACAGCAGAAAAAAATGACCTCATTTTTACAGCAGTAAGACGGTCACACCTATGGCGACCCAAACAGACCTGAGCATCACAGAACTCAGCACTTCACAGAAGTAATTTTCACTCTCCGGTCACAAACAAGAAGTGATAATGCAGAATGTGTAGGAGAATGTCGTCAAAGTTTTTTAAAAAAAGAAGCTTTTCATCATCTTTCTTCTGTCTGTAGGAAAACAACCACCATATTTCATAGCTGTTTGACAGGGAAACTGGTAATTGAATGGATTAATCTCTTAGCTCAGCAGTAGAAGAGAAACCCTTTCCATTGGAAACAGCTTTCCTATCAGGAAAGTCCATGCTCATCGGGCTATTACGCCTACTTAGGGTTATGAATTACCGGCAGCCCATCAGCCAAGCAATATCTCAATAGAATAAAATATGAATGCACTTTGAAGCTGATTTTATGCCCTTTAAAAACCCATGCAGATAAATGAACGTGTGAAACACTTCTAAGGCTGACTAATGTGGGAAATATTGAGCTAAGTAATTGCAGCTGTTTCATCAATAAGCTCAGTAAAGTAGATCATTACAGCAAAATGTGATTAACACAGAAATTGTTGGGTAGTGTGGAGAGGCATATAGGGAAATGGAATAAAAGAAATGCACTTTATAATTTACATAGCACAAATTACTGCTGATTAAAAAATGATGCGAGTACTGATGGTGACTTTAGATTTGCCAGTGCTGCTTATCAAAGAGCAATGAGCTTGATATGTGTTGCTTTTGCTGAGTGTAATGGAAATGCCTTTTGTGATCCATTTTTCACCTTGTGCACTGATTAGCAAGTAATTCTTCTGCCCTTACTAAGCAGGTACAATTGGTTTACAGCTATACAGCAAGCAAAACACAATTACAATTAAGGTTAAAGACGAGGATTTGATCTGTGAAACTGTGAAAGCAGAGCTGGACAACAAATTAAATGATAGCGATTAGAAATTAGAAAAAGATAAGACACCACAATCAAGAGTGAGACCATCATATTGGTTATGTCCAGAATCATTCTCTGTTTACTAATAGAGAACTATGTTATTTGAGTGTGACATTTATGCACAACATAGTGTCGTCAACAATTCCCACAATGCAAGAAAAAAAAGTGTTGTCCATGATATGTTCACAAATTTCTGCTAGCTATCCAACAATCCAGCATTTTATAGATGCAAAAATTCTGCTGCACTCCTGTGAATGATGACAAAAAATGTCATGTCAAGTCCACACAGGAAGTTCAACACTAATTGAATTAGTAATGAACATACACATAGAGTGCACAAGAGCGAAAGTAAAAGGACTTACATAAATGCAGTTTTTATTCAGCTCCTCTGTAACAGACCTACACAATAGTCAAACATGGTAAAGTGAAATTAAATAAAACAAACTAGCAAACAAACGTTTAAGTAAAAAAAACAAAAAAACAACACAATTATTGCATCACTATCATGTGAAGTCTGAACCAATCACAACAGGCCATGACAGTGCCCATGGCCTTCCAAAATTGGGAGTGCTGATTTATTCCAGGTGCTGTCCAGGAGTGAAAACTAAACAGAGAAAGGTTGGGTTCATTTTTTGGTACCCTGGAAATCCAGAGTTTTCGAGAGAGCACAATTTGAATTTGCTCAGCGAGTCACTCTGGCAATCAGTAATGATGCTCATTACCCATGCCGTTGGAGTCGAGCTGCACCAATCACATCGGTGTCTCTGATATAGGTGGGCCAGAGGCAAGCTAAACAGATGACGACAGCGCTGCGACGACAAAGTCCGGAATCAGTCAGTAAACATTGCAAGATGGCTACGGATGAACACCAGCTGTTTGAAACGGCTTTGGCCGCTACAGTGAACGAGTTCGATTTTTTTTTTTTTTTTTTGAGAAATCCTTCTGATTATATTCATCAGTGGAACCTTACAGACCAAAGGAAAAAATAATTCAGAATTAGAGACATATATTGACATTTTTGTTTGTCTCTTTTGTTTACCATGCAGCTAAATCTGAATGGATTCTAAGAATTAAAAAACAAAACTGATTGTAAGTAGAAGTCCTTTATTGTTACATGAATGATCAATGCATTTGACTATAAAAGTCGTCATTATACACCGTCCACTATACACCGAAATGTGTTGATCATCCATGTATTGATAATCATCCAAGGAAGCCAGTCAGTGTTTTAAATGTATGGATGTATTGGTCTAATGTTACACAATTCACAGCATGAAGAAAAAACATGATAGACAGGATACTATGTTTCATTTTTGCATGATTTGAGCAATATATCCACATGTGCCACTTGTAATAGATACAAACTGTTGCAGGTAAATAATGAGCAATGTCAACGTGGAAAATGTTTTAGAAAAATATTTAAAAAAGTGTGCACTAGTAACCTTCCACAGCTTGATATCACTCACTCCTGTTTAAGCAAGACTATCTGGAGTTTGTCAAAGCAGGGAAACAATATTAATTTCTGTAATTAAAAGGCCAAAATTATTTAGTCCTTTTCAAAAATGAAATTCTGGTGCTGTGTCTGCTGTGTTTGTCAAGATGCCTCAGTTTTAATCAGTGCAGCAGTTGTTTTATATGCAGATTTTATAAAGTGTGTGTATCCATTTGTAAAATATACAGTAGGGCTGAAGGATCGTGAAAACCAGCAAGGGTAAGTGTAAGTGTCTCTTTGTGTGTGTGAGTGTATGTATAGACAGGCGGGGGGGCCATTTGTTCTCCTCAGGGCCCCCGGAGCAATCAGTCCGTCAACGGAGGTGGGGCCCGGCTAATTTCCCACCCCCCACTCACTCCCCTCATTCGTTCCCAAGACGGATGCTTTGGGTAATAAGGCTAATCAATACACTTCCTCAAAGTCCTCCCCGCCCGCTCTGTCCCAAGACGTTATCAGCAGTTTGTCATCAGGAATGTCACTTGCTCTTATCAGGCATCACCATCTTGTTTACATGGTGGTGCCGCCTGCCTTACACACATGAACACGCACACACACCAATAAGGGGGACACATGCAAACATGCAATAACGCTACTATATACAGCAGGCACACAAACACACACCTTCTTGTACACACACAGACTACATACCCGCGCTACCAAATGCTCACACATACATTAAACAACAGACATTGACCACCTGCTACCTACAGTCTGTGTTCATACACACATATGCGAACACAACATGTTGCAAAATTACACACAGAATGGTACACCATGTCAGCACACACACATACACACACCTACACACCTCCCAGGCAGTGATGAATAGACACATGGGTGCTCGGTGACAGGTTACACATGCACTGCGCTGTCAGGATCTATACAGAGAAATTAATCAACAATGACAACAGCATCGGCGGCTCCCCTCTCCCAGCACACAGCTCAACATGCTGTAATTTGCCCTGTATGATTACCCCAGGGTCCTGGGGGCGATTGGCACCCCCTTCTTAATTAATTAAGCATTGTGCCGGCGGGGAGGAGGGGTCTCAGGAGTGCTATGCAAAGGCACATGCACAGTGTCTCTACCTGAAGTCACCTTTTTGTATGACTGCTCTTAAAAGTTCTGTCTCTGCATCTTTAGACAGACACTAAACTATGGATGAAAAACATTATATTATACATAATATTTTACAATATGATACAATGCTTTTTTAATCCCCTGGTGCCACCATACCTACAGGACAGACAACAGGTGAGACAGTAGGAGGAGACATACATCACTCAAGGTGATACAAAATAAGGGGAGAGCACAGTACTTTAAGAAACAGTGTCATAAGTGTGATATTAACAGTATATTTTACAGTATTAGTAAGTAGTAATTGAGAGTCAGTTGTCGGTCATGTAAACAATTGGAACACAACATACAATCCAACCTGGTCTCACTCCAAAGCCATTGAATACTAGCGCTTGGGCAGTGTCTTCCGGCGTCGGAAACAAACAAAAAAAAGTTGTCCTTTTACGTCGGCATGATACATGGCCAGTCGCCGTTATTGTTTAATGGTGCACGGCTGCATCAGGAGGAAACACGGCAGGACAACAACGAAAGTTAAGGTGGCAGAAGTTAGAGTAGGGCGGGTAGGACAGGTAGTAGATGAGTCCAACAACCATCGGCTTTCACCCAGGAGGCCAGTGTTCGCTTCCCAAAACATTGTAAAGCCAAATCCTAAACGCAAACATGTGCGTGTGTTGGCAAAATGTAATCATATGCATTTGTTGTGTAAGGAAAAAAAAACATCAATTTGCGTTGTTGAACTGAGGCAGTGTGTTTATTTTGAAAGAGACTGTGTGCAATCTGTACATTTCCTGTGAAAAGGTAAGTGTTTTTTGAAAACACACCACGCATGTACCAGGCTAAAGTTGACACGGCGTCCCAGAATGTCAACAACCAACACAACTAGGGTATCTTGCACGTCATATCTCGAGTCCATGACCAAACGTCAATATGTGACGAGGCTGGAGCGAGAATGTGTTGTGCAATTATATTCAAATTCAGTGTGCAGGTCAGAAGGGATGTTGACAGTGAAAATATGCAGTTTTAAATTGTTTTTCAGAGGGGATTTTGATATATCAGTATATGAAAAAGGATTTTGCTTTTATTTTTAAGTCACTTGGGTGATTAGACTAATGATGTAAAAAAAAAAATTATATATATATTTATTTTATTTTATGTTTTTGTTTCTGTGTGTGTGACTAAACAACAACAAGGTCAAAGACATGATCGTCCAATTCTGCCTCCTTACTTTTTGCTCCCTGTGACTCAAACCGCCTCAGGCATTTACTCGCAGTCCTAAAGACCTCGGAGGCCAGCTCACACACTGAATCGCAGTCAGCATAACCCTCTGCAAAGGAAGAGACAGAGGAAGGCGATGCCATTCACTTAATCAGAGAGTTACCTGAGTTTTGGACAGGAGTTGGACAGCTTTGCTCCCTGGCAGGTTGAGGTAAAAAAAAAAAAAAAACAGCCCTCCCTTTCATTATTTTATTCCCTCAAGGCATGGATGCTGATTGGCTGTGGGGGTGGTCCAGTCCCAAGAGGAGACAGAGATGAGAGGAGGCAGCAGGTTGACAGTGTACCAAGTGACACCATTGTTTGCCTTCAATAATGATCAGGGGACTCCAGATGATATGGGAGCCTTTGATGGATGACTAATTTATCAGTAGCTGTCTTGGCCTAACGATGGTTAATGATGCCACTGGTGGCTTGGCCGGGGTTAACTATCAAAGGGGAGGCCTTTTGGTTTTTTGGGTAGTAAATCGAGTGGAAAATTAATAACTTGGTGCTAAAGCTTCTGTTTGCAATGGATTTATTGGAGTTTATAGTATGATGTTCGAGGTGTTAGCATCAGATCTGCTGCATGTTACTGTAGGTCTGTTAGCATCTGCAAAGAAAATGATTCTCTGCATGAATAAAGCTTCATTCAGCTGCATGCACAACATATTCAGTGAAAACTTTTCATTCAGGATTTATTTATAATTGCACCAGTATTCACACTCGTAAACTATAGATGCCTAAGTATTTATACTGTACAGTGTATATCTGTTGTCACCATAGTCAAAGTACAAAACAACAATACAGCCATAACTATCTTTCATTGTTGGTAATTTAAGCGTGGGAGTACATGCGATTTTAATAAGAAAAAGAAAACAAATGCTACTTTCAACAAAAGGACACGATGTCTCTGTGCACACCATACCTTTCATCATACAGTCGTTCCAAGGCCTCTGTGCCATTGTTCTTTTAGTTATTCCTCTCTGGTTGTGGACCCCACTGGAAAACAGGTGAGGCAAAACAATCACGCAGCCTCCCATCACTCTCTCCACATTTAACAATAACACTCTGACTGCATCTATCAGTAGTAAACACAGTCCTCACATGCAGACCCCGGGCGAACGTCGCTCCGGAAACAAATACATTGTCGGAGACAGAGTAGGGAAGTAAAAGACAGAGGCCAAAGCGTATTGGAAATCGGAAAACAGCCCTCTCCTCCCTTTGAAAGAGTCCCGGCGATGAAAATATGTAATATAAATAAAGCTGTGGACGCTTTGAAAGCCAAAGCCTTCCTTCCTGGCCCAGTCCTCTGCGGGGAGAAACGCCCACTTCTGAGCCCCTGCTCTTAAATTCCCAAAGACCACTCTGTCATCAGCGTCCCAACTGCTGCTTTCAAACACGCGATGGCCAGACTCACTTCCCCGTCTTGCTCTCTCTATCTGCCCAGCTCTTAGTCACTTTCACCCCCCTCTGCCTTTTATGTCTAGCCCTCTCCCTGGACAGGATCTCTCCTCGTAGTTATGTCGGCTTAAATACCCCCAAACAAGTTCCAATTATTTCACCCGTGACGTGTTTGTGGCGAGTGACTCCGATCTCTCCGTTGGTGCTTGAAAGTGCTTCTGATATTGGAACCTGAGTGGCGGATGCAAGGAGAGACATAATGACAGATGACCGGCTGATTGGTGACAACGATAAAACAGCTCATTAAAGCAAAACCACACTGTAGGCTTGTTTTGAAACTGACTCTGGCTCCTTAGCGTTAGCACACTGTTGTATTGCTCAAATGTAGTCACTGTGGCCTTTTATGTTTGCGACAGGAAACACCAGCTGTCTTGTCCGTGTTTCTTGGGATTTTTAGTACAGTAGTATTGATGTACCATGGCTGAATCAATAAAGAAAAGTGTGTCATCACCTGAAACTTAAAATCCAGCAACCAAAGAGATGGACATTGCAGTGCACACTAAATGATTGACAAATGATCTCTGGTGAGCAGGAACTGCGGTGATTTACTATAAAGTCAGACTATAAGGATACACACATTGACTCTTGGTGAGTAACACTGAATATACACATAACTTTTCTTTGTTTACAAGAAGACACTACAGTGCCCCTTAAAGTATCATCATGGAGAAGAGGTAGGTTGAGAAGAAGTGGTGCACACATTTATAATCATGCACATACACTTCACAGCACAACAGTGAGGAAACCGGAGGGTTGATGTGTGTTTATGTGCAACATTGCCCAAAAAACTCCTAGATCATACATCAAATTCAGCCCAGGACACAAACTGGGCCCTGCGGTGACCCTCGGTGGCAGGGTCCTTAATGACATCCACCAGCTTGGCTCAAACGGGGCAGTTTACACTGAGAACAGGCCCTTTTTTGATCTATCTGCTGAGCTGGTGGAGAGCGTGGGTCAGGGTGAGAGACCTCCTGGTCAGCCCACCGGTCAGACCTGCGATGAACTCCGGTTAATTGCAACCGAATCCATGTTCTATCTTTTCAGTTTTTTCGGTCATTTCATCAAACAGGTTTTTTTTTTTTTTTTTTTCCCCTTCATATTTTGCTGCGTCTAGCTCAGAGGTGGTCTGGAAGCAGAGGTTTCTCAACTTCAAACCACAAACTTGGACGGTGCAGGTTCAAGTAATAATTTTTGTCCACATAGTATTTAAGGTAGGAAAGCATACTCTACATTGCATGGAGGATTTTATTGTAATTGTTGCAGTTGTTTTGCATGAACTCAAAGGTTTTACTTGGGGAATTGTAATTAATTACTGGATTTTTACTGATGTGCAATTATTTAATTATTTAAATTTTTTTTCAGTATTTGATGATCTTGTATGTGTTTTCCTTCAACGGTGTGTGCTTCAAAGTTCATCAGCATGTGTCCCTTAGTAAATGACAAGGTGTTTTCAGAAGAAACAAACAAAAAAAAATCACCACTGAAGGAAGCAATGATGCAAAGGTGATTTAATCTGTTATTCTTTACTTCATTGCTTTTAATTTTCTCCATTATTTCTGTTGGCATGAAAAGTATTTAATGTGTTTGATTCACGCTTGCTGCATACTCAACAGTAGTAATGATTGCCATAACATTTATTATGTCTGCAAATTTCATTAAACTTCATGTTGCATTTGTTTATGAATGTGTATATTCTGCTTCTGTTTTTGTACTCTCTTATTATTCTGTCTGGTTTGTCAGATGGACCAACAACAACAACAAAAAAAAAAAGACAATAACTCGAAAGTCCTTTATAGCTTCCTGCAAGAAGAAACCATTAAAGTGCAGCACATTGTCTGGGGGTCAGACTGAAAATGTGTGAGGAAGCGCATAGTAATCAAGTGAAAGAGAAAGAAAAAAACGCTTCGTGAGAAACAGACGTAAATAATGGACCAGGAAACGGGAGATCAAAGCTTTTGAGTCGGGCCCCCGTTTGTTTTCATCCTCACTCAGGCCTCGCAATAAAACACGCAAAAGTCGCACTTCAGAGGGAGGGGGGTGCCGCAAGGAAGTGCTGAAAGCGGTTACGTCCCATCCTGAGGATCCCGTGCCACTATCCCCATGTTAGGGAAAGGCGTCAGGTACAGCACTGTTTACCAGGAAAAGGGACAAGCCGCACAAAAACTTCCACATCAGAGGGGACTCTCTGTGGCCGGGAGCCATCTTGTTAAACACAGACTGCGTGTGTTTATAAAGGAACCTTTTCCTTATCTCATAATGCTACTGTACAAAACACAATGTGTGCTTTAAATGGCACAGAGATCAAACTTAAAGCTTGTGCCTTCAAGTGGGCAATGTGGCGTCATTCGGTTTCTAAGAATTGGCACAGGATGAGTTTACAGCCAAGACAACAAAACATAACAAAACACACAGTTTTAAGACACCTAAAAAAATCCAACTTTGTCTCAGTCTCTGTGAAACAAACACACACACACACGTAAGCGGAAGGATGTTTTGCTTGTAAAATACAGCTGTCTAGTTTTTCTGTTTTCCAGTCTTTATTTTTGTCTCCCTTGACGAACAAACAAAAACAAATCTTTTCTAATGTTGAGATAAATTCATCTTAACAATGAGTTTGTTTATGAAGGTGCTGGCAGGTATGTTCATGTTTTTGGAAAAAGCCTGACTTCCCTTGTTAAATCTTGGCATTCAACTCTCCTCCTCATTAAATAGTATTCATCTATGGAGGAAGTGCAAAGGAGGTTGTGTGTTAAAGTCACAACAGTGGAGTGTGTGGATGCTTTATGTAAAACGACAATAAAGCAACTATGAACATTTCATCATCATGCTGTACTCAGTATAATGAGTGGGTCATGTTTTTGGAGGTCAAATGCTAAATGTGGGTATATTAGGTGGTTGGTCAGCAGAAAATCCCCCAGGTTTTGGGTACAGATGTCTCTCTCATCTGATCTTCCTGAAAAGGCTTTCTTTCTCCAGCTTCACTTGTCTTTTTAAAAATCCTATATAAATTTAGACATTGCTCAAAAATCAACTTAACTATATCTGATAATCTTATACTTTATATAAAATTAACTTCAGTGCATTTAAGCTTTATTAAGGGATAAAACAGAACCCCGGTCAACAAATAAAACCGAACTCAACAGTGCATATACAAAACATTGACTGCAATCAATTACTGTAATTTATGTAAAGCACTACTTTTTAAAAATATATATATTTTTGAAAGTGTAACAAAAGTAACAAATTTGAAAATTGTGAAACAGTATATAAGACACCATTACAAAGTAAAAAATAATTGCACTTGATTTAAAGGTTAGAATAAAGTAACAAAGGTTACAGTATTGTAACTCTAGTTCTATTAGCACAGGCTCTGCCCTCCACTGGACTCTATACTCCTCTAATCACTGGCACACATTCGCACACTGAGAAAAACATAAATGTATCGAGCAAATCAGGATGAGCCTACCCGAACCCTTGCAACAGGGCCCCTAGGTAGATGACTCAACCTGTGGTAATAGAACTGGGGTTACAATATCATAACCTTCGTTTTATCTCACACAGGCTCGACCCTCTGATGGACTCTATGGGTACAGTGGTTGAAGCCCAATGAATAAATGCCTTATCGTGATAAAACATCAATCTAGCCACGCTGACGGGCTAAAGGTTAGTCACCATAGCCCGCCTACGTCGTTGTAACCAAGGCTGCTGCAGCAGAAAAGTAGGGGACCCCAGCGAACCCAGGGGGTGAGCAGCCAAACTGGGTGGAGCTTTGGCCTTGCCTTGCAGGGGTCGAAAGACAAGCAATAAACACCCAGCACACCACATTTCTCGGGTCATCGAGGAACACGGAAATGGTATCACCCCAGATGGAAGTCAGGTGAGGCACAGCTGACATACACCCAACCCTTTTAATCCTGAAAGGAGTCTGACATGTCAAAGAGACAGAATCATATCAACAGACAGTGCATACACAATGATGCTGTCGTACATATGTCCTCGACACCCACCTCACTGAACAAGGCCACTGACACTCAGTGTTGGGTAAGGGTTACTTTAAAAGTAATCAATGTACGTTACTGCATTACTTTCTAAAAAAGTAACCAGTTACTTTACTGCGTTACTCCCTGAGTAAAGTAACTCAGTTACTTTAAAAGTACTTCCAATGTTACTCCCTGAGAAAAGTAACTCAAGCACTTTTAAAGTACTTTTGAGTATTCTACATTTCCTATTGGGCAATGGACCACAGGGCGCTAAGCCTACATTTTTTTTGTCTCCAAAATTAAAGTTATGGACCACTTGCCCTTCACTGAGATCCAATTCTCCCATCACAGCCGTCACTTTGACCAGTAGAAACACAGAACGATCTGCTGCCGTAGACAACTGTGACAACAACACCCCAGCCTTTTTAATATTTCCTCTAGGGATGTTACCACACAGAGTAAAAGGGGGAAATGATGGTGTGAAACAGCAGAGGCACTTTGTCAACCCGCTGAGTTAACGTTACTGTCATTAGCATCAAGCTAGCAAACAATGGTACATCCTCACGGTCGGACATAAAGTAATAACATTAACAAATAGCGGCGGGGCTTTTACTCACCACAACTGCAGAGGCTCCCAGCTTCATTTGAAACAAACTACATTATAGACGGTCCGTTATTTATTAATCCTCTGTGTGTTTATATATTTACTTTTATCCGCTCTGGTGTCTTTGTAAAGTTAACATATCGCGTCATTTCAAACTCAACACTTGTTTCAAATTAAAAGCCCCTTATAACCTCGGCTGAGAGAATCCCTCCATTTTCTGAATAGGCTTTTATTCTGAAACATTTGTCAGAACTTCCTGTGGAAGATACAGTATCTTGACAGTTTACGTATGGCGCTTCAGATGTTGCTCCTGCCATCTGCTGGCGCTTTTAGGTGACTACAACAACATGTCGGCTGGCACATGAACAGACACAGTGACTCAAATAATAGTAAAAGTGATAAAAATAGGACAAGAATAACCCGATGACATCACACACGTCGTGAAAGACGACCGGGGATAATTGGTGAGTATCAGCGTGTAGCGTGTACCAGGCATAATGCAAGTCCTGAGTCTGAAATATGTCTGTCAGCGAGTCCTACTTCACCTATTTAGACCCCACCGCAGACAACGGCAGCATTTCTCTGACCACGTAGCGAGCCACAAGCTCTGTGGCTTCTTTCAGACTGATAGGTTTAACGTTATCTCCGTTATTAGAACCAAACGACAGCCGTTGCTGTTTCGGCACTGAAGGACCAGCATTCTAAAAGTAACTGATGTCTTGTTTGAAAATGTACTTAAGTATTTGATTACTCAAACAGCAAACTAACACGTTAGGTTACTCGTTACTACAAAAAGTAATCAAAGTACTCTAACGCGTTACAAAGTAACGCGTTATACCCAACTCTGCTGACACTGCCACACCATGTGTAGAGTGTGCACCCTCAAACAGTTTTTATTACATTGCAATGGCACTGCTTAGCTCAAGAATACAAACCAAACCAATCTAAATATGTACAAATAGTCTGTATAAAGTTGCATTTGTCTGTTTTTACATCGCAGTTGCCTGAGCTGTCTCTGCTACTGGCATCATTTGCTCATGTCCATCTCCTCCTGAATGATCTGATCTTATTGTGAGGTAATATGGCAGTGTCCAGTAAATGTCTTTGCACTGAATTCCATCTCTCTGAGTGTGCATTTGACCTCCAAAATCAATAGCATTTTGGCCCTTTCCTTACTCTGACCTCAGTCTTTTAATAGTGTTTTGATATGCAGGCAAATTAATTCAACTTAATGGAGTACAGGGGGTCAATGGACTTTGATCCCATTTGGGCTAAAGGCTGTAAGGATTCAATTTAGCTTGCTAGGATCCTGAACGGTTGTCTTTTGGTGTGTGTGTGTGTGTGTGTGTGTGTGTGTGTGTGTGTGTGTGTGTGTGCGTGTGTGTGTGTGTGTGTGTGTGTGCACACATCCAAGTGTCAAATTGTGCCAGGCAAACCCACTTCTCTTCCCAGGACCCCTGAATGATCCCCCTGGGCTCAATCCACAGAAACTAATAGCTATATTATGCACAATTTCAAGATAGGACCTGTAACGTAGATTAATTATTTTGCCATTACCATGACATCCTGTTATACAAATGTGTAAATATCCATCTTAAGCAGCTGAATTTGTCTACCTCAACTACTTCTATCACTCCCCGCAAATAAGCAATACAGGCTGAGTAGGCAACCCATCGACATCTAAATAAATTCAAGTTTGGGGAAGCTTTTCAGTTTGTGCAGTGAATCTAGCTCACTGCGCCCCTCGCCTCTCCAGTCCATTCGTATTGATTCCAATCTCTCAGCCTTTTCCAATAAAGCTGGGTTCATGAGTTCATTATTACAAGAATGGAGGTGTAATTGGCTTTCAGGCATATAAGAGGCTATTTGCACTAATCTATCTGGTGGGGAGATGTTAACGGCCACTTTGAATGGCACAGTGTGAGCCAACTTTGCTCTGTGGTCCTGCGGTTTTAGAGCTATCAAGTCAGTCAATAAGCACATAAAACCGATATACTGTAAAACCAAGGGTTTACTGACATGTTATAGAGGAGAAGTAGATTTTTTTTGTCAAGACAGAAGTGTCATTACAAAATATTTATAAAAACACATTTTTTTTTTACCAGTGACCAAGCTTACTATTATTTTTATTAGCATATGAGTGTGCAGGTAAACAACGCTAATAATATAAATTGTTAAAAAGAGGACAAAAAAAAGCTTTTGAACAGCAAATACTTGATGGAGATACCAGCAACTGCAAGATGAGCATGTTCTCACAAAAAAACAGAAGTGCCCACTCAACAGATAAAAATATAATCAAGCATCTTTTATTATATTCAAAGGGACAGTTCAGCCCAAAATCAAAAATACATATTTCTCCTCTTACCTATAGTGCTATTTATCTGCCTTCTCTCAAATATAATGGGATTTGACGATACTCAGCTTGTGGTGCTGAAAGTATGAAAAAATACATTGGAAAAACTCAACAGCAATGTCTCTTTCCATAAATCATGACCTGTCTACTCAAAATAATCCACAGAAATTGTTTTGAGCAGTTTCATGTAAGAACTTTTTTTTCTGTCTACCGAACTATGCCTGCCAAACGTATCACCTCGCAGAGGGAAGCATCCCTTCAGCAGGCCTGAAATAAAAAGTTTAAAATCTTTTCCAATGGGATGAGACTTGTATGGTTGAAATTACTGGATGTTTTTGCAAATTCAGTATTTTCTCCTAAAGTCACAAATGTTTGCCAGTCTTGGGATCTGAGCTGGTGTACAGTACAAAAAATTCAGAAAATACAAAAAAAAAAAAAAGTCATGATGTGACATACCAATACTCAGCTTTAGTATGATACATTTATGAAGAAAATGATAGTGTGTAGTTCTCCTCTTGTTGCTTGTGAGGACCAGCTTACTTTTTCTTGCAGTATGCAGTGGTGAGTAAGATATTTATGTACTGTAATGAAATGCAGGTAAAACAATAGTAGATGGAGTCAATTTGTTTTATGGGGAAACGAGCAGCATGTGAGTACAAGACATGATAGATGGTTGCACAATGGTTGAGGAAGATATAGGTAGAATTATCAGTTCTTGGGAATAGTTTTGAGAAGTTTGAGGATCTACAGAGTTGTCTGAAAAACATCAGATTTTAATTTTGATGTGGCTTGAGTTGGAAAAGAGCCATGTGTATACAAAATTGTATCATCTGCATAAAAAGAGACATATAGTAAAACTCTGTTGGATTAATAACACAATATATGTATATGGTAAATAATAAGGGATCAAACCCTGTTATTAACAGGGAGGTTGATCAGTGCAGATTGCCTGAGTTCTATCACACAAATACGCATGAAACAAGTTTTAAACATGATCACTTTCCAGAGAATGTGTAAACACTGACAACAACAATGCATTTTGCGCAGCTCTTCGTGGCTCATGACACTAGAAGGAATACAACCCATTTCAGGTTTGATTCCAACAAATTAAAAACTTAAAGCATGTTAAGTTAAAATAACCAAATTTCAGATTGTTTTGTTCGCTTTATCTGATTTAAGATACATTCTTTATTACCATCTCCCAGTAAAGATGGAAATTCACTGTTCCCAATTTCTTGAGATGTTGTAGAGAGATTTAGTTGAAATCTGGTTACCCTAAAGACCAAGGATCTGTTTATTTAGAGTAAATTGCTGATATAGATGAGGGATGTATCTCATTGGCAATACTCTAATTATTACAGAGTGTTCTAGTACTAGTGAAAAAATCAGAAACCACCAGTTTTGGCTGCTCAAGTTGACTGCTACACAACATATTGAAATAATCAGGCGTGACGTGATACAGTGGTTGCAGCTTTCCAAATAGTAGAAAGTGCTGAGGTCTCGACCGAGTGCTCATTACTCATACTCATCATAATCTGTCAGTTGGCACTGACAAAGCCCGTGTCCGAGCTCACACATTTGTAACATAAATACATTAATCCATGGTATAGTAAGAATCTTTGAGATAAATGTCTCCCAAACAGCAGGTGTTGCATTTACTAAATGTCTCAACAACCACCTCCCATTGACTTCTGTTCCTACTGTAGTGCAGACACAGTGTTGGCTCATTGAAGCTGATGTTGCAGACACCAGCCAGCATTTCCACTTCTAACTGGCAAGATGGAGTCATTGAGAAAGATTCCTGGCTTTCCAGCAGAAGGGTATTTTTTGGCTGTAAGAGAGGGGTGGGTTGGGTGTTTGAGGCAGAAGGGGGAGGAGGAGGAGCAACGGATAGATGGATGAGAGCCGGCGGAGGGAGGCCCAGGCGGTTGTGGAGACTTCCTATGATGAAAAGGTCAGTGGCACCTGTAAATCTGTGCAGCTGGGAGAACTTCGGGAGCAAGGGGGAGGAAGAGGAAGGAGTTTAGCTGCTCGGCAAGCTCCCCACTCCCCCTGCTGCTTAGCTAACACACATACACACACAAACACAGTTGTATTATAATAGTTCTGAGGATCTAATCCATCTCCAATAAGTCATGTGCTCAACTCAAAATCTTACTTACCCTAAAAAAGTCGTGGCAATCCAAAATGACCTCACTTTACAAAAATGTCAGCTCTATGAAGAAAACTTAAGCCACTTCTCACAAGGGCAGCAAAAACACGCACACAAATACACTTGTCAGCATATACATCAGAGTTTCCTCAATAACATTTTATAGCAGTGGTGATTGGTATATTTATGGAAATTTTGCTCACTGGCCAAAACAAGTGGCTTTTCCCAGTGCAGGTTGGTAGCAATTACTTTTGTAGCTTTTTTCCCCTCTTTTGATAAAACAGTGGAAAAAGGCAAAACCTTGACCATTAAGTCAGAAGCAAGCACTCATCCAAAAGGCTTCCTCAGCTCTGATGCAGCCCAGACTTACTTGAAAGCTATCTTTACACTGCAATACACATTTAAAAGGTAAGTATCCGGAGGTTACTGGGTGTAGTTTTTAATTGTATGAATAAAGAATTGAAGATAATGGTAGAAGCTACTTTACTATTGTCATTTCCCTGCTGTTGGGAAACGGAACATGAAACACACTGTTGAAGTAGTAACGCTGCCACCAGGATAAAACTGTTGATATATTTCAGTCAGCACCTCTTGCATACACCAGGATACCACTTAATACCAATGCAGGTGCAGATACATGTGTGTGCGTTCCAGCCATATGTGTGTGTGTGTGTGTGCTGCCAGTGTGGATTTACTGCCCACCCCTCCAGGGCAGCTGGGTGGCGGTGCAGGGCAAAAAGGCCTGGTCAAGGCTGCTTCCTCCTCCTGCAAACCAAAAGGATATAGCCTGTTGACAGATACCTGCTCTGAGCTGAAAGAACACGTCTCCAAAATATGTTCATGTTACATGTGGCTCACACACTGTATGCAGAGTGACTTAGCAAATGCACGGACAGCCTGTGATGTTTCTGTTTCACAAAAGCCACTCTTCCTGTGAAGACAGAAGAGGAGCACTACTGTGATTCAATTAAGTTTTGTAAATATAATAATCAAAAATAAAGTCAATAAATGTTAATTGTCCCACTGTATTTGATCAATTGTATATCATATAGTATATCACACAATAATGATTCAACCCATTTGAAATTCATGAAAGATTTTAGAAAATCCTCCAAAAAATGATGGTCCTCTTAGGACTAATAATTAGTCCTGCCTTTATATATATTTTTTATTTATATATTTAATGAAAGACTGAGTTATAATATATTTATCTTTTTCTTCAATTAACTAAAAAAAACTAAACTTTGCTGGTATAAAAAAACTATTACAGACGATCAGGAAAATGTTTCAATCAGATAATATGGGACTAAAGTATCTGCAGCCACCCTACAGTAGCTGGCAGCTTGTTGTATTTCTAGCTGCTATATTTAATCCCTGGATTGTCCTCCACATACAGACACAGCAGTGGCCCAGAGTTAAACCACATTCTGAAGATGCACCCGAGGACAGTAGACCCTCTACATTCGTAGGTATCAGTTGCAAGAAAACAATTCGTCCTGACCTTTTTCAATTTATGACACACAGTCCACCAAGTTGTCACATATGATTATCTTTAGTGTTGGTTCCCCCCCATCGCTGCTCCTCCTGTGTTTTATTTTTTGGTGGTTCAGACTCAAAGCTCTGGGTAATGCAATCCCCCCACTGCGCACTTCAGTGTCATGATGCCTCATGTCTGTCAAAGAGCTCTGGTCGCTGTCACAGAAGCACATTGTTATTTTGGAAGTAGCATGTGTTTGTCTAACCGAGGCTCGGGTTTCCTGGTCCTCCAGCGCGACTCCGCTTGCTTTGGTCTGTAAAGGAGCCATGACGGATGGCGACCCCAGCAGCCGTCGTGTGCCCCACACACACACACTTACACGGCTCTCTCCAGACATTCCCGTTCTTATTTATGAGGGGCCAAGACGAACAGGAGAGGTGTGCAGCGCTGGTAGCTGCGGTTAAGTGGTCAGATTACAGTTACTGTCCAGGTTAAATATTGTTGATGTGAGTGCGGGTTTACCTTTTCCTGATCTAATACAATGATGTGGACTGTTCTCACATGTAGGATGGTGAAGATCCTGCCTGATATTTTGGTTTAAACATTCATCACAGGTCCCAAGCCTAATTCGCTAAAATGGAGACTGCAAGAACCTTCATGCTGGAATTCCTCTACTAATAAAAATATAAAAACTTTCTAATGTACTGATATCAGAAGGATATCTAGTTTTTATTTTTCATAGTGTACTTTGGCCCCTGAGAAGGAAATTGAGTCAGATTGGTCAAGATGGAATCTTTACTCTGCAAGTGAACGTGAATCTGCCGTGTTACGCTTCATTTGATAATTGATAGAGCGGGTTAATTGCCTTGATCAAAGGTCAGGCGATTTAGTATTCTGAGGTTAGGCTGTAGGATTTGAATTGGACACGTTGAATGTTTATAAGATGAAAACCTAATGCAGTCATGGGACTCTGGCCAATTAAGAACATTAAGAATGTTTTATTCCAATCGACAGTGATATCGGTTGCAGACATACACATTAAGCCTGATGAATATTCATGAAATCTCCTCTCCAAGCCTATCGAGCGCATATTAATTTCGGAAACGTGTGTCTGGAGTCCAGAGACGTGATCACATTTCCCACTAGCATCAATCCTAATATGCAGATGAATGCTCTTTTAAACCTAGCACGGGCCACTGAGGTACATTTGATATTTCATTCATGTGAACGACTGAAGAAAAAAGGAAGGAAAAGGAAATGGCTAAAACAAACAAAAATACCCACAATGCCCCAGTGTGAACTCTCCGGAGGTTGTGCATAATTACCCTGCGGAGTACCTTACCTGCACACCTCTCACCGTCTGTCAGCGCTGCATACAGACACACACACAGGACCACAGACACACACACACACACACTTTTCTTCTCACATACACAGTCACATAACCCTCTCTTCTCTCACTCACACACATACACACTCACTAGCACACACACTAACACACAGACCAGCACATCAGCAAAGAGCATTGCGGCGCTGCGGCCGACCACGGCGTCCACAGGGGAGAAATCTTCAGTTCATTTCTGACCCGGGCTGCCGAGGTGTTAATTGCCCTCCTGAGTTGGCAGAATTTTCAGGGTAAAAGGTGCTATCCTTGATGGATCAGCACTGTTGCCACCAGTGACTGATTCTTTCAACTTGGACGTGTACCGTGCATATCCTATATCTCATTAAAACAACCTGCAGGATGGGGGAAGAGGGGTGTTAGGGGGCCACCTTTTTTTTTTTTTTTTAATTTGTTTGCAAATGCACACATAAGCTACATTTTCATTCAACTGTGAGGCACATTAAAACACAATAACTTTCAAATCTGAACATTTAAAGTGTGTGTGAGTCCATCAGCAATGGCTCGATTAACATGGCAGGATCTAAAGATTAACAAGGGGAACTATGCGCATTTTCACAATATAAAAACCAATGCCAGAGTGCAAAAACTCAAATTTGTGATGTTATCTAGTTTCAAGTCTGAAACTGCTCCATAGACAATAAATTGGGAATGATGTTATAGATGACACTGAGAGCAGCAGTGGAATGTTCTGTGTATATGGGTACAGTTTATGTTTTAGAACTGAGAACATTACAAAAGGACAAAGCTCATTTGGGTATAAAAAAAGAAAACAATCTGTGGGTCCACAAAATCAGGAAAATCAGGATTCATTGTCTATGGAGCAGCTCTAGACTTTGTATCATATGACAACACGAGTTTAAGACTTACGTCTGGTTTCTGGCTTTAAGAGAGAGTAGCCCATCTTCACAAATATCAACCTGGTCTCTCTCCAAAGTCGTCGAAATCTGGCGCTTGGGCAGTGACTTGCAAAAAGCTGTCCTTTAACGTCGGCATGATATGCAGCCGGTCGCCGTCATATTTTAACGGCGCTCAGCAGCATCAGGGGGAAACGCAGTGGGACAAGAATGAAAGTTAAGGTGGCGAAAGTCTGAGTGGGGCAGGTGGGAGGGGTGGTGTATGGGTCCAACAAACACTGGCTTGAACCTGGGACAGCAGTGTTTGTGTCCCGTAAGATTATAAAACCAAACCCTGTTCTTTTTCCCTAAACCCAACCATGTGCTTTTGTTGCCTTAATGTAACCACGTTCGTTAGTTGTTATAGGAAAAAAAACATGAATTTGCATTGTTGTACCGACGTAATGCATTTATTTTGAAAGAGACTGTATAGAAACAGTAAATTTCCTGTGAAAACAGAAGTGTATTTTGAAATAAGACAATGCATGTAACAGGTAGAACTTGACACTGCGTCCCAGAACATCAAAGACCAAGGCGTACCTTTCACGTCGAATCTGGACATGGAAAGTCCACGACCAAACGTCGATACGTCACAAGGTCAGAGTGAGAATGGTTTGCAAACATTTATTGAACTTTCCAAAGCCATGGAAAAATTGGAATTCTTAATTTAGGTGGTGTTTGATTTTATTTATCTTTATGCCTCGACACGTAGAAATAACCACTAGTCATTTGCTGCAACAGGTTTGTTGGTTTGAAATGCAGTTCTCACAGTTTGATTTAATGCAATTATGTTTAGCAGTATGCACCAGGTGAGCACAATATTATCTGGAATTATAGAGACCCGAAGCCTAAGTGCTGTATTATCACAGGTCCGAGAATCTTATGGAAAAGCTCCTATTAGTGCATGTCCCAAAACTGAAGTTTGATCTAATTAAATTAGCAAAAAATCCCCAGGGACGGTCAGGGTTTTGCCCTCAAACATAAGGGACAAGTGTCACCTCACCCTCCAAATAAAGTTAAGAACGCACCACTGCTAACCCTTACGTACTTATTAACAAGTCTGTTAATACAGGGACAAATGATAGAACATTTAAAAACCTGTTATTGATGATTTCTATGTGACAACTTTGTTTTCTTTTAAGCACAACATAAAAAACGGTTTGTATTTACAGTTCTGATCAACTGGAAAACACTTACATGAAGATTCATTATATATATGACACACACACACACACACACACACACACACACACACACACGCTTTGTCTTTCCAGCACAGCTCAAAACCAGGTTTTAGTTTGATTGAGGTCAATCAATCCAAAATGCAAATGGAAACTTGTGTTCACATAATGAGTGAGAGCTTCACTCTCTGTTCTTCCATTATGGATTGAGACATTAGTGCCTATTTATGATAGTGTTTCAGAAGGAAATCCACATTCTGCACTAATTAAAGTCAAAGTAATTCCAACCTCCAGTTTATAGACATTTCAGAGATGCGGTGAGGAATATTGTTTAGTTAAGTGTGAGTGTGGCCTTGTAACAGCGCAGCAGACTAGACAGAAAGGATTTTGTGAAGACGCTAATTCACTTGAAAGGAAGCATGTGTACTGTATCAGTGTGTGTGCGCACATGAGTGTGTGTGTGTGGGTGTCCGTGTACATGCTTTAATATATTCTGTAACAGAAATGAAAACATAAATCTGTACCCCAAGTTTGTCATTAAAAACAAATAAATCTCACTTTGTCTACCGAGAACTGAAATTCTTTAATGATAATTTAGTTCTCTTTGCTTCAAACAGCATGTATCACACTTTGTACAAAGTATCCTTGAGCACGTGTGTGTGTGTGTGTGTGTGTGTGTGTGTGTGTGTATGTGTTAGCATGTCTTTAACTGTATCTTAGTCTGCAATTTAGCAGCCAGTGTGATGATATGTTTGCATCTGTGCATTTCGGAGTATGTTGAACACAAATATATTCTCGTGTGTGTGTGTGTGTGTGTGTGTGCATGTGCTGTTGTAGCGGTTGATGAACTCATTCACACCATGTGTCCACGTCCGCACAACTGTAAAGGAAATCACAGAGCCGCCCATGAACAACTGTGTCTGATACACACACACACACACACACACACACACACACACACACACAGAGTGTTCCCCAAACCACACTGGAAAGTAGTCTAATAATAGACAACACATTACATAAAGTGCCCGCCTTTGTCTGTTCATAGCAAACATGTTACACTGTGAATCGAACCAAACTTCACTTTGGTTGTTTGTAAAGGCATTTCAGAATGACTCACGATCACTTTGATATGCTTCCCCTGTGGTTAGTCTATGGTTAATTGTAATTTTAATCAAATAATGTTGACTACTGCCATCCTGCCATCCACTTAGCACTTGCTGCACTTTAAATACTTATATATTTATTTATTGCATTTTTGTCTCTCACTGAATGTCCTGTCTTTTGCATCATTTAAGTGTCACAACTAATTTCGTTGCATTCCTATGCAATGACAATAAATGCTTTCTAGTTCTAGTTCTAAGTTTTGAAATGCAAAAAATCTGATAAAAACTCAAAATATCACCCAAAAAAAAATACGTTTTTGGGGGAGGGGGGAAGGTTGGTGTATCAGTAAAGGGTAAATGTGACTTAGTGCATAGTGCTGTCATTGCACAGGCCACAACAAGCTTCCTTTGTCGTCTCTGGACAGCTTTGAACATACTTGTGTTTGCTCACAGGGCTATTACCAAAACTCTTCCAAAAGCAGCGAGCTGTAATTCTGCTTGTCCAAAACCCTCTGTCTCCATTATCCAGAATACATCCACTGTTTTATGGCACCTGACTGGAGGATTAGTGCCACCTACTGCTTATCTTAATGAACCATCTCCTAATACTTGCATAGCAGAAAAGCGCATCAAATTGCATTTTCTTTTGCCAATTTCTGAAAATTTGGTTGATATTTTCATCATATTTTGATGGAAAACCACCTAATAAATGTTGGCAGAAGACGAGAGTAAATATTTTTACGAAGATCCACTACCTCAGCCTTCACACTCTTAATTTTTTAGTGTTGTAAAAGCTTCACAGTGCTCTCTTACTCTATCACTTAATATAAATATAGGTTGTTTTGAACTGTTAATGTGTCTATGTCAGTTTTCTGGTGATGGCTGTTTATTGCAATTTGATGAAAATATAGAGCAACAAGGGAAAATCTATTCGGGAGCACAGGGTGTTTCACGAGTGCAGCATCGTTTTGATGGGTCAAACCATTTGATGTTCGTCTTCCACTGCTATGAATACAGCCACCATACACATGTTCAGCACATTTGCACAACACACCCACATACAAACAGATGTTATTATGCGTACACATGTATAAACACAAAACCCACATACACACTAATATAGAGACAGACAGTCACACAGATGTCTGTATTCACACACACACACACACACACACACACACACACACACGCAGGATTAACATAATAATTTGCACGGGCTGTATTATATACAGTCCTTGCCTACGCCATTCAATAGTCTGGCAGGAAATCTGGCATCGTTGAAACCACACATATATTTTCAGATCAATTTAATTATTGCTTCAATAAAAACACATCCTTCAAATTTGGAGCTTCAGTTACACATTTTACAAAATCGCACCGAAACCAATGAGTGACAACCTTTAATTTAGTTGGAAATGAGAATAAAATCCAGCTGTAAAACATCCCAAATGTTTGCAGAAATTCTTTCCCAGGACCGATGTCAAATATTAACCATTCCTGCTTTTTCCTTTTTTTTCTCTTTCCTTTTTTTCTTCCTCTGTCTGAAGTCTCTTTTTACAGCTTGACAGGAATCGCACCCTGAACCTTGTCTGGGTGTCACTGAAAACACTGAATTATTAGGTGATGTAACTGGCTTTAACATCTCTGATATTACTCAAATGATTTAGTCTAACATGAATATGAAGTATTAAATGAAGTGAAATGGGAATAGAGGAACTAAAATTATTTACTTTTTCAGACACAAATCGTCTTGAGTATGAAATCTTCAACATTTAGATCGTCTATAGGAGGAAACAAGTGCTTTGCATGCTAGTAATAACTGTACTCAGCTGCACACATTAACAGGGAGGACTTATGAATTATATTTAATGTGATTAAATTATCATTGAACACCAGCAGTGATATATGCTGTTGTACACTGTACATTTTTAAATATTGAAAGATGTTGCATTCAACTCTGATACACATTAATACAACATTTATTTAACATTCATTCAGGCCTTGCGGATACTTTTTGTCTGATACGATTGATTTAAGTGAGAAATTAATCCATCAGTTCACCCAAGCTTAGCCAAACATGAAAAATTGACAGGAAGAACGTGTAGCCTGACAGGAATATTCAGATTTAATTGGGTGTAATTGTCCAGTCAGAATCGTTTAATCCACCGACCGATCGAGTTCAGTTGTTATGAATGATGCTTTGATGAACAGTGTATTGTTTAACTGCAGTCCTACAGTGCTGCAAAGGCACCTGTTTTGAAAAGCAATGAATCTCTTGCATGAAGATTTATTCTATTACGCATTTTATATGATATACATCAGCAAACTACTGATTTTTTAAAGAAAGTATTGCATATAATTATCACATGAACTGTACTAGCTGAAATCACAGCAGTTTAATTTGGGATAAAACTGCTCTTATCTGGTATATTTTTCATCACGATCCACAGAAGACAAACTCAGACAAACAAAATACATTTGCACGTCTCACGCTCACATACAGTACAAGCGTGAGAAAAAGACTGAGACAGAGAATGTGGATGCAGGTAGACGGCAGCTTCTCTCTCTCTCTCACACACACATACACACACACGCAGCAGGGGGCCTCTGTGAACCGGGGCAGATATATGACTTCAGGTCCACTCCCAGGCTCTGTGGGCTTTGGGGACTTCACTTACTGGTCTCCAGGCCTTGTGTCTCCCCTGTCACCAGTAAAAAAAAAAAAAAAGAAAAAAGAAAAAAAAAAAAGGAAGAGTCCAGTAAAACACCTGTTCTACACATCTGGGGAGCAGCAGCACTGCACGGGTCAGCTATTACAATGATGTTCAGAGACACGTCTACCCGGGGTTACAGACAATTTTCCCTCCTTTGTTTTCTAACTTTTACAAAAATTTAAACGGAGTTATAATCACCAGCATTTTCATTTCATTTAAATGCAGCTCTGTCTGATGTGTTTGATTACACATTGTTACTGTGATTCAATCAGGAACTTCATGAAGGCTTTGACATTATGTTTTATTGTGAACACTCAGTGTCTGATCGCTCTTTTCATGTGAACAGCCTTCAGGAGGATTGGAAGCAATATATTTAATAATTACAAATTGGAACAAATGAAGTGGGTAGTTAGCATTACATGTGATAGCCAACATGGATGCCAACAGAAACAAACTTCAGTAAAAAATCTCAGGGAAAATACGACGGCCAGTTGCGTTGCCAGTGAATAGTTTTGGTACTGGCAACACAGTTTGGTTTACAAGTGATTTACAGTGTGTGCAGGACAGAAACACGGCATGTATTTGCATTCTGAAATGTCTTTGTGTTACAAAAAAATGATTAAAAGTAAAGAAAAAGTGACACAAGGAGGAGAAAATGTAAATTTATTTAAAAAAAAAAGTGTGGTTGTTAAATAAAACCAGCTACTTTTAAAGACTACAGTAAAACACCTGCATCTTATAGAGACAAAACTAGTTCAGCAGTGGCTTAAGGAGTGTGACCATGGGCCCTGCATGTATTGTCTTGACACAAATAAAGACTTGACATTGTAAAACATCAACATAATTATTACCCAAAAATCATCATTGCATATCAAAAAAAAGAAAGGAAGAAATTAATGATTTAATTGGATAGTTTTATAGTTAACTTATATATTTTACAGCTACAGTAGGAAAAGCATAAAAGTTTGTTTTGAATAGAATAAAATAGAATTTGCTGTCATTGCACAAGAAGTACAACAAAATTTGCTGTGCAATGCCTGAATATATATATATATATATATATATATATAAAATATACAGTAATAAATACACAACACATACACGTACACAATCATCCTAAATCAATAAATATAAAATAAAAAAATAAAAAATGAAAACCATGATGCAGAGTTGCCTTTTTGAAGACATACATAGCAAATGGCACCATTTTTAAATAAAATTGTTTTATTTATCGTTCCTCTTTGAACACAGGTACATAAATCACTTGCAAGGGCCCGTTCTCTCTATGGGCCCCTCCACCCCAGGTGCCCTAGTGCAACCGCACTGCCGGCACTGTCTATATTTACACCCCTGCGTTACAGCAGTAAGCACTCACAAAACCAAAAATATATACACAACCAAATTAACATTTTAAGTATCTTCAGGAGTTCCTGCCACCTAATAAACATCTAAGTATACAAATACACTTGAGCACGGCAAAATGTTTAAGATCAAAACAGGAGATGACAGACAGGGAGGTGGTTGGGGACAACTGATGTATCGTGACAAAAGAGAGAGAAGCTGTAACTGTAACTGTCGTCACCAGACGCACACCTGTAATGTAAGTTTGTTGAGAAATTCAAGAAAACTATAACTGTTCATTTTCATTCATAATTGTGACTCTAAAAATTGCCCGTTGTTAAAGTTGCTTTTCGAATAGACGAACCTGCCATATCCAAAAAGCATTCAACTCTTCAATTTAATCATCGAGACATGTTCAAAGCCATTTCTCTGATGCTGCAGCCATTAATGGAGTTTAGAATTACACTCACTATGACATTAGGAGTTCAGATTAGTAGATTTATTTCTTATCGTGAAACGTGTGTCTGATAAACACACAGAAAATCTAATGACAAAATCATGAGACATTCACAAACTGATGTCAGAGAGACTGACAACCAGCCTGCCTTTTTCCAACACAATACTGCCATCTAATGACGGAGAGACCACATAGACTGCAGAATGCACACTGTGTGTTTTATTCATATTTAAAAACACACACATGCATACACATTCATTCTCAAGGCAGAGGCAGATGGTTTCCTCACAAAGAAGCTTTCTGTGTTCGTGTGACTGAGGTCGCAGGTCAGACTGCAAAGAGAGAGCCTGCTGTTGTAAAGCAATTCTTTACAGCTTCAAACTGTATTTTAGGGATCTGAATTTCCTTTTAGGAATTTATTTCACATGGGAATTTTATGTCAAAGGTTCATATTTTGGGTAGTGTGTTGAATGTAGTGCAGATATGATCTTTAAAGTGATTACTTTCTATTTTAACCAGTGTGTAGAGAGATAAAAGGTGTGCAGCGTTTGAGTGGCACTCCACAGCATTTCAGTTTTGCAAGGAATCATGTGAAGACTTTGTTATATGTTGATGGTTACGCTGCATTGTCTCAGTTTTATTTATACAAATTGTTGCTTTGTTCATAACTGTGACATAACGCTCATCAACTGCAATTATTACAAGTTCATTTTAAAGACATATCCCTGTTTATTATTACATCAGAGTGGTGTTAAATATCTGAAGGGGCACATATCTGCAGATTGAACTGACGTGATGACCTTTCATGTCAAACTTATCCTTTGGTGCAAAATGCCATGATGTTTCTCTTCTTACAGCATGACCTTTACTGTAGTGTACTGTCACTCCTCCGTCTCCTCCATATTTCCCTGGATCCCACAGGCAACAAAAGGGACTCTTCCCCAGATATAATCCTCAGAGAGAGGGGAGTCAGCTGTGCCTTTCCATATTTATTTATTTCGTCATGTCTGGGACTCAGTGGTGCAGTTGGTGCTATTAGCGAAGGGCATGTGTCATCCCAAGTGATTACACACACACTCATCTGAGTTCATCCTTACTCTCGTCTCCTCTCCTACGTCAATCCTTCCTTCTTTCCATGAGATCCAAAGATGGAAGCTCCTTAATAGCTCTCACACAACTGTTCTCTGAGAATTTCTATTTAAATTTTGCATTATTATACTAACTGTACTACTCTGATTTAAGACTAGTAAAGCAGGTAAGGAAGTGGCATATGATGGTTTGATTAGATATTGCACACTTTGGTGCAAACTGGCAGTATACGTGATTTGGAAACCCACACAGACATTTAGATGAGGACCTGTGGGGCCACAGGGGCCACAGGACAGCATGGCAGTGTATAGGTGTCAATTTTGGAGGTGGGATGCCTCAATGTGCATTCGTCCCTCCCAATGAAAATATGAAAGTAGCAAAGAAGTTTTATTTTCACAAAATTAAAGACACTTACACCAAAACGTGATGCAGGAAACATCCACCAGAAGGCAGGACATGAAGTGCACAGTTCAACCACACTTAATTTACCCAAGTTCTCCAAATTAAATGAATACGTCGTTTGTCCACACCCACTGTGATTACACATAGAAGTGTTTATTCTCACACCCTAATTGGCAGGATAACATTGTTTGTTAGTGCCTCCCAAAACCATGAAAAATCTGTGCTGAAAAATAAATTTGGTTTATGATGTGACAATGCTGTGGTTAAGGTTTGGTCAAGTTTACATTAGAGCACCTTCGTCATCATGGTTACAGTCACAAATACTTGGCTAAGGGTAGGGAATGATCGTAGTCATGCTTTAAAAAGTAGCAGCAGTCCAGTGTTTCGTTAATCTCTCAAGACAGATTCTGCAATTTACACTGTAGAATCTGTCAGCAGCCGTGTGTGAAAGATGACTACAGAGGGGGGGGAGGGCGGGCCTTTGAGTTTGAACAATGCTGCGCTTTAGCCAATCACAATGGAGGGGGCGGGGCCAAGACATGCAGGTGTCCCTTCAGAAACAGCAAGCTCCGCGTCCATGGCAACCACTCCACCCAAAACGCCGTCTCGTCAACGTGAAAAAAATATTTTTTTCCAGCGGATGTCTTAGTTACAACATGATTGAGCTAACTAGAGTAGTTTCATGTCGTATCCGACAACGGGAGAATTTTAACAGATGACGTCCTGATGTTAGCTTTGCTGCTGCTGTTAGCTGTCCCTGTCAGATGCAGCCACTAATGCTCTCTAGACATCGTGATTTCCCAAAACTGAATAAATACCACACATAACAACACAAAACTGCTTTGCTAGCTCAATCATGTTGTAACTAAGATATCCGCTGAAAAAAATATTTTTTTCACGGACCGTTTATTGAGTTACTGAGTTACTACAGACACCGCTAACGGGGCTAACAGCTAACGGTTAGCCCAGCTAATCTACGATAACCATGTTATTAATTACAAAACATGCACACAGAAATAGTAATGTTTGTTCAATCATTGTGTTTTTAGACTTTACCAACATCAGATTTGTCTAAATGGTGATATAGTGACGTGAATAAGGATATGTCCTCCTCAATATTTGGAACATTTATGTTGAAAAAAGGTAGCAGAGTGCTTTCATTTTGACGAAATTAAAGACATTTACACCTTAAACTGATGCAGAAAAGGCACAAAATTGTCCATACAAAATTTACCAGATTGCAGGAAATTATTTAAAGGGAAATTTCGGTTTATTTCAACCTGTCTCCTATCATCCTAAATTTGTTTCAAGTCACTAGTGACATAGAAATAATAGTTAGCATGTTAGCCGTTAGCCTAGATACAGCCGTAGCGTCAGACCTGTTAAAATGTAATTGAACGGGCATCCTTTCAAGTGCAAAGTTAGTCCACTAAACAGGCTTTTTCTCCACAAAGGCCGCCTCATATCGTGAGGATAAATGTCAGAGAACACATAGAAAACAACATGTAAACATGTTGTCATACCTTACTGGTGTGGTGCCATGTTTGTTGTTTACCATTTAGCTAAGGCTGCAACAAGTCCCATTCCTTGCAACAGAGGTATTCCTCTTCTGTGGGCACTGGGGTACAGCATTCACAGGTACACCACCAATCTCCAGAGCTACGCAGCCTTGCAGCAGCCATTCCTCCTCTCTCGTCCTCTACCTGTTGTGCCTCTCTCTCTCTCCTCCTCCGTTCTTCAATTTCACGAAGCTCTTCGTCAGTGTATCTGGCTCAAATAAATAAGGGCGGCCATCAGACTCTGCAAAATCAAATTCCTCCTCCACAAAGTCGAAGTCTGGCAAAAAGTCAGCCATTATTCCATAAATCTTTTATAAAATAAATGAATGAACCTTTCAGGCTACTGTCCGGTTCTGCCTTGCAGCTGCTGCTGCTTGTTCTCGCAATATTTCGGCCGTGCTTTGGAAAGCAGAGGTAAACGGTAAACACACCGTAAGGTAAGACAACAACTCTGAAGACCACCTAATGGTCCTAATTCCTAGTGGAATGTTAGTATATAGGCTTTCCACATCAAGAGGCGATGGCCGCCCTTATTTATTTGAGCCAGAATACACTGACGAAGAGCTTCGTGAAAATGAAGAACGGAGGAGAGAGAGAGAGAGAGAGGCACAACAGGTAACGTTAGAGGACGACAGAGGAGGAATGGCTGCTGCAAGGATTTAGCTCTGGAGATTGGTGGTGTAACGTTACCTGTGAATGCTGTACCCCTATGCCCACAGAAGAAGAATACCTCTGTTGCAAGGAATGGGACCGGTTGCAGCCTTAGCTAAATGGTAAACAACAAACATGGCACCACACCGGTAAGGTAAGACAACACGTTTACATGTTGTTTTCTGTATGTTCTCTGACATTTATCCTAACGATATGAGGCGGTCTTTGTGGAAAAAAAGCTTGTTTAGTGGACTAACTTTGCACTTGAAGGGATGCCCGTTCAATTACGTTTTAACAGGTCTGACACTACGGCTGTATCTAGGCTAACGGCTAACATGCTAACTATTATTTCTATGTCACTAGTGACTTTAAACAAATTTAGGACGATAGGAGACAGGTTGAAATAAACCGAAATTTCCCTTTAACGCTGAAGAGAGGACCTTTAACACCTTTAACAAAACCTATGCCCTTGCAAATGTTGCTGTATTATTACAAGTTCTAGATTTTGACAAGCACACACAGCCAGTCAAAGATAGGCACAAACATGCAGACAAGCTCCCAAACCAATTGCCCCCCATGCACTGTGAACCTGTTAATAAAAATTATTTAATCAGGCCGACACACTCACACATGGAGGGACACACGACACACACACACACACACACACACACACACACACACACACACACACACACTCAGCTGACAACAAATGAGAACAGTGACACAGCTGACCCCGAGTTGTGGGTCGCTGGCAGGTCAGCCACTCAATGGACCATCCTCCTCTTCACACTCATCTCCGCACCGCTTTCATCAAATCATCAACCATTTTTATTTGCACTGTGATTAAATGTAGATTTGCAGTAATAAAACAGACAGGTCATGAGGTGACAGAAAAACCTGAATGAAGGTGTGATTTGAAAAAAAATATCAAGGGGCTCATAAAAGCTTCAATGTCAGCAGCGGCTCATCCCCCATCTTGTATTATATTTACATTTACCGTAATTTAGGACTTCACAATGTAACAATTTCTCAAATGTAGTATTGAAATATGTGTTATATTACTTAATAACTACATAGGCTACACTCTATTGCAGTTTTCAGTACTTCTGTTGGTAAAATAGTTCTGCTTTTGTTGTTTTCTGTATTGTGTATGAGGTGGAATTGTTGACAAGTTGTACTGTACACTCTGAATCACAGCCTGTTGTCCTGAAAAGCCCTCGACTATTTGTGGCTCTCCGGTGCTGCTGATATCTGTATGCTTGCTGCAAACAGCGCCCGCTCTCCTACACTCCTGCAACTCATCCCTTGGCCTCCTTCTCAATCCTCTCACCACCATCCCTCTTTTCTCCAAAGAGACTGTCCCTGTCTGCCAGCAGGGTCCTAAGGGAGCTCGGCCACCCATTGGGGACCCATTAGGGGGGTTGGGGGGTGGGTGGGGAGCAGGGAGAGAGACGGTGGCAGGTCAAATCGCTTTGTGGCCGAGGAGGGCTATCATTTACTGTAATTCAGGTCCTGTCAGGCTGAAGGAGAGGGAAGGTGAAGTGGCGTGGCGTGCCCTGGCTCTCATCTGTCTCTCCCCCTGCCCCCACCTATCATAGACAATGGCTGGTGGCTGGTGAGTGGGAGGAGGAGATATTACAGCTACAGTGGGGTGTATCTATTTTGTTGTGGCTGAGCATTGTTCTATGTCATTTTACCTTCGAGGCACATCATTGACTGACTTATTCCTTACGATGAGTGAGCAGGTTGTGGTTCAGTGCCTTGCTCAAGGATAAGGTGATAAGACACGTGACGGCTATTGGAACCAAAACTCAGTTTAGGTACTACATTATGCTTTGACTACTAACAATGAGGGAGAAAAACCTTAAAATACTGAGAGACACAGATCAGATTTTACGGTGCTCAAACCTCGAACCCATCAGTTACAGAGTAGTGTCTCTGACATGAGCGGTTTCCCTCTGTCCCTCCTGCTGTCAGTGATTAACCTCTCCTCTTAATCCCTGATAACAGGACAAATATTTCTCTATGCCGTTGTTCCTCTAGTCTAGCTGCCAATTCAGTATGTAAGAAAATAAGTCTACACAGTGACTTTCACCATGAAAAATATAAGCAGTAGTATTAATCATAATTTTAGTATCTGTGAAAATCCAAATTTATTGCAATCACTACCTGCAGCTTGTTGTTTGATGTCCTCCTGAGACCCTGTGTCCTCATGTGAGGACATCACATTTAATCTACTTGACTTAGACCTGTTGTCCTTGTTTGTGGACACTTTTTCTGACATCTAGTGGTAATAAGAGCACAACACACTAATCCAAGGAAAAACAAGATGGCAGCCATCTCTGCCAAGTCAGTCTGCAGCCGATCTGGACACAAAAGTGGACAAGGTCCAAAACCTGATCACATTTTATGGCTGAAACTTGTTTATTAATAATGTTTGTAGTTTGATTCAGCAACAAATTTGACCAATTCTAGCAACAGTAACAAGCTAAGACACTGTTATGACGAGATTTTTTTTGCTTACTATACCATGCCTTTTTTGACTAAGTATGCTATGAAATTGTTAAGGCATACCATACCATACCATAACTATTTTTGGCATACTACACCATGACTTTTTTTTGGCATACTACACTATGACTTTTTTTGGCATACTACACTATGACATTATTTTTTACATACTACACTATGACTTTTTTTTTTTTTTTACATACTATACTATGACATTTTTTTTTGGCATACTACACTATGACATTTTTTTTTTACATACTATACTATGACATTTTTGGCATATTATACTATGACATTTTTTGGCATACCAAATGTTAGCATGTCCATGTTGTGGACATTGGGACCTAATTGTCGTTGACAGTGTTTTGTTTTTTATACTTCCTATTTTGCATAGGTCCTATTGATCCCAAATAGCTAGGAGAAATTAAAAATAATTACCAAACAAAAGCTGGGGTCTCAGGAGGATATATGCCCAATACAGGGACTTCAGGCTTTTCAAAAGTAGAATTGTGTTCTTCACAGACCTGTGAAAGTGCTAAGACAAAACTTGGGTCTTTTCAGTTAGGGTATATACAGTGGATAGATTTTTTGAAGGTATGATACAACACAGATTATTTGAAATTAAAATTTGCTGACACTTCAACTCAATCGGCAGAAAAAATGCTGCCTGGCACTATATGTTTCTGCAAGCCATGTTTCATACATTATAGGAACAGTGTGTAAGATTTATGGGGGTTTAGTGGCATCTAGTGGTGAGGCCTGCAGATTGCAACCAGCTGAAACTTCTCCTCGTTAGAAATCTTTCAGTGTTCATTGTTCAGGAGGGTTTTACCAGAAGCCAAATTATTCACAGAGGTCTCTTCCTTGCCAGCCCAGCACATGCTAATGTGTGCTAAACTATTTTCCCTTGTAATATCTCTAATCCAGACATTCATGAGGTTTTTACCTGGAGCTGAATAATCCGTAGAGAGGTTCTCATCAAAATTTAAACTAGAAAAAACACAGAATAAAGCAGTTGCATGTTAAAAAAAAAAAAAGTTTTTTTCAACATTCTCACAGCAGAGGTGCTGCTAACTATGGAGGCTGACAGGTAAAAAAACAAATGGCCCTGTCTAGAGCTGTTTGGTTTGTCTGTTCTGGGCTACTGTAGAAACATGGAGGTGCAACATGGCAGAATCCGTAGACGAGGACCTGCTTCCTATGTGGATGTAGATGGCTCATTCTTATGAAAACAAGACAATTCTTATTTTCAGGTCATTATACACTAAAAGAAAACAGAAAACATACTTGTTATATTCCATTTCTGCCAATATGCCCCCTAAATCCACACAGTGGGCTTTTAAATTTGTACATTTCATATGTACTTGAAACTTTACATTTCTTTACATTTAAATTTTTGAATTTTTGTTGTGACACCGCTGTGACAAACATGTAGTTATGTTAAAGAACAAAAACTACTAAGTAAGGGTTGGGAAAAGATCATAATTTGGCTTAAAATAGCCATTTTAGTCGCCACAAACACAGCTGGCAATGTCCTGAATTCTTGTTGAAAACACCCTCTGATTCCAGTCTTGAACAGTGCTGCTGCTGTCTGCTGTTTGGCGGCTGTCTCGCCTGGGTGTGTAGCTCATATACATGTTATCTGAGCAACGTCCTGTGTCTGAATCAGATGTAACATATCTGTGGTTTGCAGAAATGCACAATGCCAACACTGTATTCTGATAAACGCGCTAGACTCTTTAGTCTATTGGCAAATTGTTTTCAAGATGTGATTCAGAATAATATACTGACCGCTATAGCTTCAAGGTAAAGCAACAGTATAACACAACATAAAATACCACAGGATTCAGGACTCTGAGTGTACATCAAGTACTGTTAATAAAAATATTACTAAAAGATAGTACTAGAGGCACTAAGAATGTTGGTGCTGAAAAATAACATAAAACAAGCCGAGGAAGTGAGTTAACAGCTTTGATATTTTCCCTCCAAACAACTGCTTAACAGTTTCTTGTTTTGCTTTTTTGTCTTCTGTGTGAATATTTGCCCAGAGGCTTTCACCACTTCACCAAACCGCATCATTTTAATTTCCTTGTTTTTCTTGACATCTCAAAAAGGCTGTGAATTCATTTTGTCGGCGGATATTTCTCGTTACTCAGATATATATCAAAGTATGAATTCTTGATAAAATATGTGTTTAAGCACTGTTTAGAACGTGATGATGTCATAGATAGACATTACACAGGAGACAGGAGAAGACAGGAAAACTAAACAACGTATCCTAGGATTGAAAAATAAATATATTAATTAAAAATCAAGAAGTCCAAACACAAAGTTCAAGCATAAATGTATCAGTTCCCAAACAAAAACATGTATATTTTCATCCCATAATAATTTATCCCTCTCTGCCTCCTCCCTTTCCTTCATTAGAGGACTTTTTTCTTTGGTCTTGAAATTCAAAACTATCTCAAGCTTCTGCTGTCAGATGCTTCATGAAAGAAGCTTTGACTGTTTCTCAGATGGGGCTGGATGGATTTCATATTAGGTAATAAAACTCCATTAAAATAACAAATGATGACCCCTCCTGGTATCTAGCTTCCAAGACAAGAACATCATGTCTTACTATCAAAGTAGTAATCTCAAGACTGTTTCTTGCAAGACACTTTCTGACTGATTCATGTCGTGCTGCAACATTTTCCAAAATTGGATTTATTCCCTTTGGACTGAGAGGTAAGCTGCTATGATGAGCTTTGTCACTAGAGGACAGCACCTTCCTCTTCAATAGCATCCACCAGACCGAAGGAAACGCCCTTACAGTCAGAGGCCATTGGACTGCTTTCCTCTTTCGCACATCGCCTGTGAGTGGATGTTTCCATTGAAAAAAAAAAAAAAAGAAAAAGCGGCTTGATCCATGGGCCTCTCTTCCACAGATGATACATTCTCATCTCTGTTTTAACATAAATGATGCTTTATATTAGAGTGGGTTAGAATGAGTCAGCAGGGCTTTGCTCACGGACAATTAACAGGTTAATACTCACCATTATAAAACAATTAAAATCCCAATCATATGCTCATGAAAGAGGTTTCCAGGCTTATATGGATGTTCAGGTAATTGTGTATAATTTCACACAGGGTGTGTGCCTGCACTCTTATTTGTTGGATAAAGAGGTGAGATGAAACTATTGGCTTGGCAGGTTTTCCTTTATGAATGCACAGACATCTGATGTAATTATCCTTTTGTGCTGCCACACCAGGATGAGCGGCAACATGAAAGACTGGCTTTGATGTCAAAAGAAACAAAGGAGGGTGATGGTGGCGGAGGTATGTCGGTTATCAAAAGGGTAAACTGTGTACATTTACGCATGCACAGACCACGGATGGACTCTTATATGAAAGCATCGACACAAAGGAAGACATACCCCCAACACAACAATATGAAGGCTGCATCAAATTACTGCTCAAATCTCTTCTCAGCTGACCTGATTTCGAAACAGGCCTAATTCCTGAATGCATGATGGCATTAATGAGCTGCCGGTGCAATTCATTGTCTTTCCACAAAGGGGCGATGTTGGGCTCAGTTTGGAAATTTGTGACACTTTTTTCCCCCCACTTCTCTAAATCATCACTTCATTAAATAAAGCCTCACACAACCGTCACACCAAATCAGTTACCGTCAGCATTTAAAGAGTCACACAGCGACAGATGAGAGCACGGCCTTTGTCTGAATCCCACCGTTTAACAACACAATTCCAGCTCACGAATCACTCCCGCTGCATCGCCGTCGACCTGTTTTGTCAATCGTCGAGCAAGTAAGGTTTGTGGATAAACCAACACGTTCCCGGCCCAAAAATAAGCCCTCTATGTCTCCGGCTTTGAAATGGGATCTTAAAAACAAGAGCTTGGCCCAGCCACACTCTCTAATTAGAGAGGCCCACAGATGCCTGCATGCTCCCACACACACATACACAGAGAAACCACACACACACAAATTACAGAAAGACGGGAGAGATCAAAGAAAGGAACACAGTACAGTAGTTTGTGTATTTACAACACCCCCTCCAAAAAAAATGACAAGTAGCAAGTGTTGTTCTTTTTCTTGTATGGTGAACTGATGCCGCTTGATACCGCTAAATGCCATGAATGCTGCCTCTCCTCGATATTATTGGCACACCCATCGGTTTCTGTGTGCGTGAATGAGCTGGCTGTCATTTTCTATCTATGCGCTTTTTCAGTAATGTGTCACATGATCAGCGAGGCAGCCCTAGCCAGCCTTTATCATGCTAATGTTTTTCAATTTCCCCCCACAAAGAGCATACATAGCTCATACAAAAGATGGCTTCAGACGGGCCTGTAACTCTCCGTCTCTGTCTCTCTCTCAAACGCACTACACACACACTCTGTGACAGAGTCCCATTTCAGTGGCCAGATACAGTCATTTCTTGTCTGATGCACACACTGACGCATTGAGATCCACGCACAGACCACGCGAGACACACACTTGCGGGGCCTGCACATACGCAAGCGCGACCCCTGCGTGCGTTCACACACACTCGCAGAGGAAAACACACTAATGCACAAATGCACATGCTTGTACTCATCCTCACAGCTGGTCGCCCCTCTGAATGCGAGCAAGTGGATCTTATCACTAGTACTTATGGGTACACATACACACACACACACACACACACACACAAACACACAGTACAGCACTAAAAGGCCTTTCCATAACCAATTCTGTCACAACCAACCTTTTTCCTTTCTTTCCTTTGTTCTTCCTTTCTTTCTCTCTTTCTCTCTTTATTGCTCTATCTCTCCTCTCTCAGCTGGCCGTCCTTGTTCGGTCCCCAAATAACCACATCCTCTCAGCATGTTAACAAAGAAGCCCAATCAAGAGATAAATGTCTCTTTTTGTCTTTTTTATTCCGTCTCGTTCTTTCATTATCTTCCCTTCTCCTTCGACCAACAAACAACATTTATTCTTGCCTGGATTTGTTCTTTTCACGACGAGTACACAGTCAATATATTAAAACATTATCTCGGCAATTAGCGCTGTGTGTGGCTCACTTGCAAAAGCACTGAACCAAGTAAGTGAGGTTTGGGAATCTGTTAGTATTGGGAATAGACTACAATTATATGCATGCTCTGCATGAGTGAGGCAGTGATATGTTTGCATTTCATGTTTGCACTGTTTAATGTCTTGATTAGTATTTAATGTGTTGTTTTACAAACGGTGATATCCACCCTTTGGAAATATCTCTCTTACATTTGCCAAATGATTGGTAAAACTGGATTAAACAAGAAAGCAGCTGATGAAACTCTCTTGCAGATATTCAGTCATTCAAGACAGGTATTTGTTTTAAAAATAGACATACAGTTAAAATTGTGTTTGTTCATTTTGCATACTGTGCAGTCCGTGAGATTGGGAAGGTGAAGGACAGTTGTCCTATGAGCATACAGTCGACCTAGCTGCAGGCTATTGTTGTCTAATAACAGACACACACCAACACACAGATGCACACATACATATGCCGAACCCCCCTCCCCCTTTGAATAAATCAACACATGAAGCATATAATTCTCCATGTAGGGGCCGTTTAAGGGGGCATTATGGCCCATTTTAAAATCTCATTAGCAGGGCAGCTGCACTTTGCACCCCAAGCGGGTGATTGGGGCTCTCTTTTTGTTTTGGGTTTTGTACTGGGGGCCCAAATAGAAACCTAGTCCCCCCGCCCATCTCCTTCCCCACCATCCATCCCCAAAAAGACATAGTGGCACGCTCACTGGCAAACAACCCGAGCAAAGAGTGCCACATAGTATATGAATAGTGACAACACATTTACACCGCATCTCCTGATTTTTCCCCCTCGGAGGAAACTCAGATGTGATGTTTTATAATCCGTGTGAACAGCAAAAAAACATGTGACTTACACTTGAATGCCTAAATTATAATTTGTCAGCGTTGTCATGTAACAATAAATTAACCTTAAATTCACCTGAGACAACTGTCATCATTTTGGCAGCCACGGCTTGGCTTGGCTTACAGTCGAGCACACCGAGACACGACAACAGGAAGAGACAAATGGATGACCTGATTGGTGTGCCTCAATTAATTATCATGTAAGTACACATAACCTCACTGCGCTGCGTATAAACAAATGCGGACATGATGTTTTTTTGTTATTGTTAGGGTTCATATCATATATGCAAATAAACACCCGGTTAATTAAATTCATGTTGCTGTGATTTAGACTTCAGTAGGTGTTCCATCTGTGAGGATTCCCATAGTGCAGGAGCAGCAGTTGCTGCTACGCCAACTGTTTGTAATGTGTGTTTTGAGTGTTTTATTCATTAAGGTATGTGCCGATTGAATTCAAGACGCACCCATAATGCTGGTGAAAGCACCCCCTCGGTGTCATAACGATAACCATGTGCAGTTTTCTCACAAAGCTAAATAACAATAAGTCAGGCGAAAGGAGGACACTTTGCAGGGGAGAGAGGAAACCGAATGCAGTTATTTTGCAATCATCAATATCTGCAAGATTTCTGTTTTCCTTCGGTTCCAAAAATATGCTGTAATTGAAACGTTCTCAGTGAGGTGTTGACAGGGTGGTTATCATGTGCATTCATTCTGTTGCAAAATTACTTTTATTACAAGAGACAGTATATTCACCAGATAAAAAAGCCCACTCCTAAAAGAACATTCACAGCAGTACATGATGATAGGAAAAATAAAACAAAATCATATCATAATACTCCTTAAATCATTGCTACTTTCCTACTCTGTGCTTTGACACATCGTGGCCGCCTGTAACATTCCTTCTAATTAAACACTGATTTCTTTTGCTTTCCTTTTCCCAAAATACTTGTGCACAATAAACAGTTAAACTCTAAAACTATAACTACTACTCTTCTGTCAAGTTTTGGCTATTTTTACACAATGTCACCATTTTTCTTTTTACAAGTAATGCTACAGTGGAATGTGATAAGAAAAGATGCTGTGTGAGAATAATCATTTCACACCTTGTCTAAGAGCGTTCAGCCAGTTCCCTTAACATGTATTTTTGTGGAACAATAAATCTCAGAGAGAGAAGAACTTTGTGCTCCCTGTGCCGTGGCTTGCCTTTGCATGGGAGCTTTGTATAGCCACAGACAAACTCTGGAGGCGCAGAAGCATGGTAAGGGTAAACATGCTAGGTGGTTGGTACTGTACACAGCTTTGGGCATATTTCTGGCACTCTGTCATACAATATGCAATGAAGGGTGAGGTAAAAGTGCCAGTGTTAGCTGGAAAGAAAAAGCGAAAAAAAAAAAAAATACCCCACTGTCGAAATAATTCGATGAAGTGTAGAATTTAGCAAGGACTATTTTTACACTGGGAAAAACCTCATAGCCTGTACTTTAAGAGAAGGTCATGCAAGGCAAGATGGAGAGGTGCCATGAATGAGGTTCTGGCAGATGTGGAGCTGTCGTTTTGTGTCTTTTTCTCCCTCTGTTTCCTCTCCTCACTTCCTCAAGTTTGTTTCAGAGGGTCTGCTGGTGTCTTTTTACTCCCTCGCTTCCCCATCACCCCCAGTTGCGCATATGTGGATTTACTGCTTGTGAAACGGACCAAATTTATAAGCTATAATCCTCGAAATCAGATACTCCTGTATCAAATTCCTCAGGAGTAAATACTCCAGCATGCTGGCTGTCACAAAAATACTGTGGACTCTTCATTAAATCAGTCGTTTTTTTGGCAAAAATGGAGGTACAAATGGGAGGTGTGCTGTTTGCTCGCTGCCGTTCTGAGTCAATATTGCTCTAGTGGTTGCTACTGTATGCCAACAGTAGGACTCTGGCAAAAGTAGGCAAATAATGGTTTTATAATCATTCAGTGTGCTGAGACCTTGAAGCAGATGAGTTATTCTGTGTTAAATTCATGCATCAGTGGTGTCAAAGTCATGAATTTTCAGAAGGCTGACAGATTATTTGGTAAAAATACGCAATGATTCACTTCACAGATACCACACTGCCAAAATCACCTGTCCTAATAAGTCATTTAGTCTATACTTGTTTAATATAAATACATTTTATTTGGTAGAAACTATATTTCTATACAAGAACTAAAAGAGCAGGATTATGCCATAGTTTAAACGAGTGAAATAATATCTGTGTGATACATTTAAGTTGGTCATGTGCCCCTTTATGCAGTCACGAAACAAAAATGTAACGTTATTGAAATAAAGTGGGGACTCATTCTGAATAGTGCTGACATTTAATGTTTGAAAAAATATCCCTCTTTTTTCCCAAAACTCTTTATTTTGTTAAAACATGCTCACATGTTCCATGATTTTATTTTTACACACACCTCATAAACCACATCAGCTGTGTGTCTCCTTCCTCCAGTAATTTTCTGCATGTCCTTGCCATGTTAAATGCAAAAGAAGAGAGAACAAGGAGAACATCAGATATCAGCGCTGCTGCGTCCTCCCTACACCAGATCCAGCGAGATCCACAGATAGACGTGAGGCTGACGGAGAGAGTATACGCCCCAGACAGGATATTAGAATGGACGTTTCCTTCTTCCGTACGCCACAGGCAGGGCCCTCTCCCACTTGTCTTCTCTGTAGAAAGACACAGAGAAAAGATAAAGACGTGAGCGGAGCTGACAGGCTGCTGGAGCCACGGTCTCCTTCACTGTTTGCATCTTGAGCCGGTTTCTGATTTGATCCTGAGAGGATGATTGTGATGGGAGCTTTTTTGGTATGCAGACAACAGATGGCAAGGGATGATGCAGATCTCTCTGTCCGAGGTGGTAGGAATCTGAGTTTTTCCGCATTGGTCTTGTTTTAATTTAACCTTTATTTAACCATGTAGCCCTGGTGAGATAAGAAAGCTTCCTATTCTAGGAGACAGGGTCAAGAGAGCCACATCATGAGACATTTATTGTCGTGGTAAAAACAACAAGAGACAAAATCAAAAAGTGTGTTTGAAACAAAGCCACGTGAGATGAAAGAGGAAAGGCAAAATCCCCATCATGGGCCAAGGGTTAAGGGTGCGTCTAACGTCCACGGACATTGTTTATCTGAGATTCATACACGAGGGCTGGATTCACTGAGGCTGCCGCGCCAGTTTTTTTTGAGGCGCAGATGTGACTCATTCTGCCACACGTGCACTGTATGTTACAAGCAGAGGGACCGCATCAGATTCACTGTGTGCGTGCCATTTTAGCAAGTGTTTGCAAAGAGCTCTGTTTGTATTGACAATAATTTAACCTCAAATTAGTTGCTGAAATGTATCCATCTGTTTTTGTCCAAAAAACATACTCCATAGGCCAACCATCAGTTTTACACCATTGCAGGTTACACTGTGAAAACCCCATTGACATATTTGTCCGTTTAAAGATCCGGTGTGAAGGATTTACAGGGATATATTGGCAGAAATGGAATGTGCTATAATAAGTACTTTTTCTAAAGTGTTTAGTCACCTTAAAATAAGAATCATTGTGTTTTCATTAACTTAGAATGAGCCGTTTATTTCTATATAGGGAGCAGATCCTCATGTTTCTACAGTAGCTCAGAACGGACAAACCAAACAGATATCTTAGTAGTTTGCAGCCCCTCTGTGACGAACAGCGTCTGAGAGCACTTTTTTCTTTAATTTGAGGTAATGCGACAAATTTAGGCCAAATCAAGTGCAATTTTCGAGATAGAAAGGTCAACTTGGGCTCAAATTGAAGCTTATCATCTTGAGAAGTTGTATATGTACATGTGAAGCAGTGATATTAAACACAAAGTGATGAACAATAATCAGTTTTGATGAGAATTTGTCAGACAGACACAGTCATTTTTGGGGGGTGGATTCTGTGTGTGAAATTTTGTAAGGATCCTCCTTGTCAAAATTCATACTTGTATGACTATTTATGCCGTCATAGTGCCCTAATATTTGCATATACATCATTTTACCAGACACATGTCCCAAAAAGGAGTTTTAGGCCCCCTGAAACCAAACGGCCTCGAGTTGGGGGTGCTCGTTATCAACTTATGATGGCCCAAGGTAAAGGCTAACAGGAAATGATAATGAAAAAAAAAAAAAAGTAGCAGAAAGCATCATGAGGGCTGGACCTGGCTCCCGGCCTATTGTTTAAATGTGAAATAGCTTAACTGAGTAGGCCTATCCATCTGTTTGGGATATGAAGATACCTCTGTGGATAATTTGGCTCCCAGTAAAAACTTCCCAAATGTCTGGATCTTAAGTTATCAGAGAAAAAGGTGAGCATACAATAACAGGTGCTGGGCTGTAGTCTCTGAAGAGCCAAACAGCATCAGAGAAACACTGATTTGTAATGTGAACCTGCTTTATTCAGTGTTTTAACCTGTTTTAAACACCTCTGAGAGACCTCTGCAGATAATTCAACTCCTGGTAAAAACCTCCTGAGGAATCAACACTGATGGAATTCTAACTGGGAGACGTTTCACCTGGTTGCAATCTGCAATTCTTACCGCTAGATGCAACAAAGTCCCCCTAACACTCTGCTCCTTTAACAAACTGAACTTTCTCTTTATCTGTTTTTTATCAACATTTTATATGGTGTATTATTTCTCCAGACATCTATAGTAGAGTAGTCGACAATAGTAGTAGACAATCAGAGATCTCCACCTTCTGATAGTCTGGGGACACTCCTTTCTAAAGTGTGTTTACACACCGGCGAAAACGGCCGGCAACAAAGCAATGCCTCTTGCATTTTTTAAAAGGACACGCCATCCCGGAAATGTGCGCTCCCCCTTTTCTCATCCGCAAGGACACAAACACACAGAGAGCTTGAAAATGGATGCCGAGAGATTTAACTCTGTTTTATCAAACGTGTGCTCAGTCCACAAGATTGTGGAAATGAAGGACTTACAGCGACTTTGTTTAAAACTTTTAACGCAGTCGAACTATGTTTACAAGCACAGGAGTTCAGCAAGCCACCAAAGGACCGCCCTGCGGATTTACTATTGGTTCTGCAATGTAGGGAGTTTTTTTAAACTCTGAAATTGTATCCGCCCATCTAAACACAAAATCAGGGAGAAAGTCATCAGTCTTTAGTTAAGCAAAGCATCTAAAGACTGACTTGTGAGTCTAATAGTAGAGTATAAAGCAAACCAAAGTCTAGCAATGTGTGGATGCAAAACAGTGTAACCCATTTAAAATTTTAAGAACAAAGTCAAAATTTGCACTGGAAATTCATGTCACTGCTGAGACATGCTGCATGCAGCTATATAAACATTAAGGAGACCAGTTCAACGATATGATGAACGTTGTCTGACCATCAAACCCACTTTAATTGGTAGCAACTGTATTTAGGTTGAAGTCTGTTTGTGCATGCCAGTGCACTCATGCGTCTGAATTAATTTTTATGCATGCCTATGGATGGGCATTCCATATGTGTGAGCATGTGCCTATGCATGCATGCATTTCCCATCACACATGACTTACTGTGCCTACACACCAAGTCCTGCGCTCTCTACAGTGGCACTTCTTGTGACGCCATGAGCTTTAAATTGCTCTTTGAATACATGTTTAAACACAATGAGCTATACTCACCTGCCTCAGCACCACCACAACCCCCCGCCATCTTCCCGAGCTACTGAAGATGTCCTAATGAAGCAGACCGATAAACACTACCCCTTATTATAACCACGTTTTATCCGCAACAGCTTTATTCCAACTTGACCTCATTAACATGTAAAAGTGGATCCATATGTGCTTGTCGTGCCTGCGCATGTGAACTGACACATAATTTACATAGTTAACTAGCAGCCGAGCGTGAATAAAACATGTGAACCGTAACGAGACGGGCAACATCCTGCAACATATTTCCTGATTGGATGGACGTAGGGTCCTCTCCACCCATCCAAGCCTTGAGCTGAACACCTTAATGTCTCCACAGCTGAACCAGATGTTTCTTTCTTTTTTTATTTTCACTGTATGATAAAAATAATTTAAACTCACCGGTTGTGAGGGCACAGCACATGCTGTTACATTTTATGGCACTTTGCGTGGGGGTGGTATGTCAAGAATGGTTTTAGCTTGCTGTAAATCTGGAGTTGAGCTACACAGGATGGGGCTGGCCAGGAGATAATACACATATGGGATTACTATCTGTCGGATATGGCACAGACAAGTGCATAAGTATAAACAGGGTGGACTTATGCTCGACGAGTGTGAATTTATGGCAGAGCACAGTTGCAACTGGCCTCTTCTTTCTCCGTCTCCCCTTGCTCTCTCTTTATCCCTTACCCCCAAATGCTATGTATGTGAATTGGTAATTGCCTGATACACTGGGAGTTTAATGAGAAAATGTCTGGCAAAGGCAATCACCAGTTCCAGGCTATTTGCTTTCAGCACAGATTATTTCAGTGAGTGAGTGCACAAAATTGGATCATTATGGAGTGGGTTTTATAATGCGAGAATGACAGAGAGCATTAGAACGAGTAGGCATGATGCTTCCTTATTTAACTATTTCACTCATTTTACGTTCATCAGTCCGGGTTAGTCCGAGTCCTTACCACAGGTTAAGGTGAGACGTCGGCACACAATTTAAGAAAAACTTTTGAAGACGATGATGAATAGGGAAGGTGAAAGAACGAGAGAGAAAAGGGAATACTCTTTTTTTCCTTTCCTGTTAATAATATTGTGTATTTCTTTAATATTTATATGTGCTGAAACACTCACTGAGGTCGCCTTTCAAAGCAGCAGCAGCGGCACATTTATTTGGAGACTGGCAGATAGCACAGCATTTAGAATAAAGTAATAGACAATCTAGAGGCGAGGTGGGAGAGAGCAGAAGGTATGAGAAACAGGCAGCAAGGGGAAAAAAAAGTAGGGAGACGGTTTTGCAAATAGGATATTTATTTTGAGTTGATAATGATGATGACAGTGATGGATGTCAAAAGGCTGGCATTAGTCCGTGGCTGGCTGTGGTTGCACTGGGCAGCTCTTTGGTGAGAACGTGTCTTACACTGTGTGAAGCAGGTAATTTCTGGAAGGAAAAAAAAGTGTACATGCGTGGTTAAGTGTTATGGGTTGATAAAAAAGCACGGGTGGGAAATAATTTATAATTTGTAAAACACTGATGCTGATGCGGACCAAGACAGGTATTTCACCCTGACTTAAAAACACCACTAAATCAAGCGGACCTAAAGCCTCCCTCAGGCGTGGTTAAACCAAAGCCATGACATTTATGTGGTTGGTACAGTATGGTTTTTATTTCCCATATGCACTACTTTGAAGGTATGGGCCAGACTGAGTAGACAAAGCCAGTCTATCCAGTGCCAGCAAGGCTGTACATAAACTCCAAACCCTGTCGATCTTTCCATCCAGAGAAGTGCTGGAAGCGTTCCCAGAGTTACAGTAGGCTAAGGCTGCTAGTGATGACTTCACCCTGAGACGACCTAATTGGGGAACTGTCATGACATTACAGCTAAATCCCCCCTTAAATAAAGCTTTGACTTTGAATCGTGCTGTGATTTATGGTCTTGAGGAAAAACGCCTATTGGGATTTTTTTTTATTATTATTAATAGTGTCAGAGGACATATTAAAAAAATGGGGAAAGGGGAGTCTGCGGACGGAGAGGTGGTGGATCTGTGAATGGGTAATCACATTTGCAATGTCGGGCCCTGCCACCTAATACTCACGGCAGGGTCCAAGGTAAACACAGCTGTGAAATGTCCTGAGCGACTGCACAAATAATAAATCTGTATGGGAGCAGTGGGCGGCTGCTAGGCTGTTTCTCCTTCAACCTTCTGTCCGTCTGTCTGTCTGTCTGTCTGTCTACCTGCCTGTCTGTCTGCCTCCCAATCTTTCCCAAAGGGACAGCAACAGCGCTATAACAATCAGCAACAGAACGCAGTGACTGTGTACGAATGAAAGACGGCAGCAAATCAAGATGGATGACAAAAAGAATGACAACATGCATGCTTTGGAGGTATTGTAGATTTGGCTTCATCCATCCATCCACATTTACTCTCTATTTGGACAAGCTGTTTTGTTTGGAGCACTGTGCTGCTTAGAAGTGTGTGAAACATTATGAGACAGAATTCATTCATGTGAAGGGAATACAATATTCTATTTTTAAAGCTGGATGCTGCAGAATTATCTTATGTGTTTGCTGGAGGTAAGAAGTACTAAGCCATATTATACTGAATGTTACCTCCCCTTAGAAGAGAGGGCTTTTTTTTACCTCAAAGTTTAGTTTTTCAAGCTAAAAAAGCGCAGGCAAATATGACTCAGACTTTACTGATGTATGAAAAACAAGCAAAATACAGTTAATAGCTCGAGCAAAGTTGTGATATGTTTGATACTGAGAGAGAGGTTTATTTTTTGACTCATCACACTAATCTCTTTCCAAAACTTTCCCCAAGAAAATCCCTCTTGTCACTCTTGATGTTGTTCATTTTCCGGTTGGAACAATTACATTGCAGATAGCTTCTGTTTTGTGTCAAACACAGTCCCATATTGACGCTAAACCATCAAATTGAACCATGTGATTGAATATCAGTGTTTTATTAACTGTAGATTAAGATTTCCCTAAATAATTAATTCTTAATTCTAACCTCTTCTATCATCTGACTCTAACTCCACTCCCAAAATCCAAACTACTACTAGCCCTATATGTTACTACATATAGGTTACACTTTTCCCACGTTTCTAAATATCACCTTACAAGTCAGCAGTCTTTGTTACTATCAAACTGAAGTCAGTTAACGATACACTATGCAGGATTTTCCTATAAAACAGTGTAGACTCATACAGCTCTCAATCATCACTTATGACCCACTAAAGGTGTTTGACGGTGTATTTATCTGCAGATATCTTGCCCTCTGACAGTATTTTCTCATTTGCCTGTTATGTTGCTGGGTTTTTTTGGATGTTTATGCAGGCCCAGTGTGCAGCTGTGGTCGGGCCTTTATGACACAGTACCGAAAAAACACAAATATAGCTAGTGAATCTGGCTCTCACTTTCATTTTCACCTTAAAGCAGCTGTGCGGAACTTTTTACCATTTATAAAACTGTCCCTAGTTCGTATCACCTCCCTTTGAAGATCCACATATTTATTTGAACCCAACAGTGACAAAAAAGCCTTTCTCTATATGGCTATTTAGCGTAGCCTGGCTCAGGTCGGACACAGTGGAAGTCAGCAAACCAGAATACGGCACCCGGAGGCGGAAGTAAGTCTGCACGCCCGCAGCGGCCCGCAGCCATTAAACCACAGAAGAAGAAGGAGCCGTGTTTACGAGTAGGATTTAAGAAACAGGCTAAATGACATGTAGTAGGGAGTAGTCTCTTGTACAGTAGGTGGTGGTATGCACCTGGAAGTTGTTTGCGATCCGCCAATAAATTGAGAGAAGAAGAAGAGCCGTGTTTACAGAGAGTGTTCTTCAAGTAAGCGGTACGCAACGGGCATTGCTGAACACATAACAGCTTTACCAGATGTATCTGTAAGGACTTGGTTGTACTTTCGATGCCATGGCGGATAAAGAAGGAGCACCATCTAAAAGAAAAAGAACAGAAGAAGTCTAAACGGGACAGTGATAGGGCTCGAGCCCAAACGAGTGTAAACATTCACCAAGTGTAGAGAGCTGAGAGATTTGAAAGGTTTTAAAACTGATCCCGAGTTGGCCCTTTTCTTAATCGACAGGTATGTAATTTTTGTTTTTATTCCGAGAATATACCGCAACTTGTTAGACGTTGTTTCACTTCAATATATGACGACATGGAAGTTATAAGCAAGCTGAATATAACGTTAGCTGATGTGAATGGCTTTTGTCTAGTAACGTTACAACAAACGCCACAAAATTATCTGTGACTGTGACCATGAAGACAAATACACAGCAGGCAGTTGTCCTCAGTTTATAAGAAATTCAGAGCTACACCAGAACATTTATGATTTTCCTCTCGCTCTCCAAAACAAATGCATGCGGTAATTGCCGGTTGCAGTCGAGATGTTACGACACCAGGCTGTGGGTGTCATACCGCTTCGACCAAAGGGGGGCACTATAATCAACAAAAACGTAAAGTTCCGCACAGCTGCTTTAAAGTAGGTGGACCAGAACGATCAGTGTAATGCAAAGTGTGACCAGCCCTGACTCTTCAAACTTTAAGTTTTTCTTTTAAAGCTTTCTTTTTAAAATCACAATGCACCTTACAGATTTGTGAATGTTTGATTTCTTAAACCAAGCAGTCACATCACTGTTCAAAAGTACTTACATTCAGTGTTGGGTCTTCAGGTCAGTGTGTTTAGCCTGTTTATTCCAGTCCATCATGAACAAAACTAGTCATATACTCTTGGATTTGTTTATAATATGTATGATTGTTTCTGTTGCTTTTACACTCTCTTCTCTTTTAATGAGAAAACATATTAATGTGAATCACAGCTGAGTCAACAACAGCGCTTTTTGTTACAAATGCGGAGCTCCACTGTTAAAAGCTACTGATTCACTCAGTGTCAATGGTGATTCATTATTGTCAGTTCTTTTCGTAAATGTAATGATTAAGATTGTTCGTGACACCTCCATGTCATATGCTATTTTCCCTTGTTGGTGGCCAGTTCCTGCATTCCTGAGGAAGATTTAAATACGCAATGACATAATGTAGCTATGAAATGGAGATGGTTGGGTGGACAGTACTGAAGAGATGGGTTTTAAATTTAAAACAGTTTTGAAAATAAAATTTAAAAGCACCATTAGCCAAAGTTGAAATTAAAGCTCGGTGACACAAAATGTGGCGGCATGGCAGTGCAGTGGTAAGCATTGTGGCCTCACAGCAAGAGGGTTCCTGGTTCAAACCCGGTGTGGGGGTTCGAACCCAAGGGTGGGGGAGCCCTTCTGCGTGGAGTTTGCATTTTCTCCCAGTGTCAGCATAGGAAGTACTCCAGCTTCCTCTCACAGTCCAAAGACATGCAGGTTAATGGGTGACTCTAAATTGCCCGTAGGTGTGAATGTGAGTGTGATTGGTTGTCTGTCTCTATGTGTCAGCGACCTGTCCAGGGTGTACCCCACCTCTCGCCCAATGTCAGCTGGGATAGCCTCCAGCTCTCCCGCGACCTCCAACAGGATAAGCAGTTATGGAAAATGAATGAATGAATGAAAATAAAATGTATGGTATGTAGGTACCTGAGTTTCAAAGTTTTTGTCCTATTTAAATTTTGACATTTAGATTCAGGCCAACTTGATGAGCTGTTCCTGTTCTTTATGTATGAAAATAAGCAATGAATTTACACATTTTGTTTTTTTACAAGGGTCTTATTTTGATAGGTATTTTTGAAATTCCTATGAGCTACATTAGAAATCACTTATTGTAGCTCATAGGGGGAATGCAGTGACACCAGTTGCCATGGCTTTACAACCAACGGGCCTTGAGTGCAAGAAACAGGAACAACCAGACAGCCAAATGGTTTATCATAATTTAAAACACTGGTGATTTTTGTAGGTTGTACGTAAACTGTCTGCAAACCTTTCTGATTGCTTGTTTGGTTGCACTCTGTTTTAAACGATAGCAGAATCCTCCTCAAAAATGTGTTAATTTGTTTCTGTCATGCCTGTTGGCACTGATCATGATCAGGATTTTTATAGAACCTGGCAATAATCTACCCTGCCAAAAAATTCAACAAAACTTGCAGACAGTCACTCAAGTAAATAAGTCAGGCAATGCACAAAGTCTACTGCGAAGGCGAGTGTTTGCCTAACCCGTTCTGTCATGTCTGTGTCACCAAAGTGTGGAGATCTCCTGGAGGGGATTTAGGGCAGGTGTAGGAACATTGACTTTGTCATTGCTTTAACTTGTGTTCTTCTTGTCAAGAGGTGTTGAATAGTCTCCTTATGTGTCCTGGGGAGTGAGGGCAGTGGAGGAAGCCAAGGAGTTTTTCCCACTCAGACATCACAGACACCCAAAGCACCTACCCGACACATCAGCGCTGTCCACGTCAATAACGTCAGTCACAAACAGCATTTGACTCGCCAAGAATAGATTTAGTTTGACCACATTTCAGCTCTGAAATATGCAGATATATTCCCATGCCTTAAGATAGCTCCATCTGGGTCTTGCCAATATTCGCCAAAGTTTCTAACACTGAAAAGTAGCTAATAGAAACAGTTTACATCTACGATGAAAGCTGAAGCGATATCTATAGTCGTCTATAGCTTCATCTTGTCAAATCAGGACCTCAGTATCCTTGCAATATCCTGGTAGCAGTTTCCCTTCTAATAGCATTTTATGTTTCTGTGCTTTCAAGGTTTGAGCTCAAAACAACAGTTTATTCTGCCACCCAATGTACAAATGAGAAATGAGTCCTCTGCTGACAGCTGTATAGTTATTACAGAAAATCCCTTCAGAGTCTCTGCTCAGCTCTTCCTTTTCCTTACACTTCTCTCCAATATGACCAGCACCATGACAGCAGTATTTGCAGGGCACTACCGACCTTCTCACTGATATTTTTTATTGCCAGAACTGAGTCCTCTTTTCAAAACAAGCATTCAATTTTAATTGAGTTTCCCATGTTGAAGCAATGCCCTTGAGGATGCTTTCAAACCAAATCTGTTGAACTTTGGTGGGGTGCAAAGAAGAAGCTTGAAAATTAAAGTATTATTTACAACTAGTCCTTCAACCCATACAACTCATAGGTCATTTGCTTGTACTCTTTAAAGCCTGGTATACACTGTGCATTCTTGGGCAATCCCAGACCAAAGATGAGCATCAAGAAATGTGTGATATCTTTTGGTTGTGGCTTTATAACAGCGGCCCTACATCGCACAGTGAGAGAAGCTCAATGACCATCTCACCGTGTGACTGCTGTTATGTCTACAAACCAACTGGTAGAAATGTAGTATGAAATGACGCACTGGCGGTAAGCCCAAACAAACAGATGGATAGCAGCTCACCATGGAAGCAAAATAAAAGAAATGTGTTGGACTCCAGCAATGAGGAAAACCATGTCGATATTGTGGCAGCAGAAGCCTTGCCTATACGATGTGTCCTCTAGCTCTTACCATGATCGCGTGAAGAAGGATGAAGCATAGAAGGAAATAGTGGCGGAGTTGCAGCTGCCAGGTGAGCAACCGAGCAGCTGGCAAACACACTCACACACACACACACACACACACACACACGGACATACCACAGTATATAGTACCCACAAAACTTTAGGTTATTTATAATGTGACTCTCTATGATGTGCTTCACAGTTGGAGACATAATAACCCGTGCAGCATCCTTGTGCACTCAGTATGGGAAGCTATAGCATCGTACATCGAAACCTGCGATTCAGTAGGTGCTGTCACTCTACAGTCCTCATACATCAAGCTTGATGTTGTACCCAAGTTAATTAGATCCATGTTGCACAGTGTAGTTTGCAATAAACTTATAAGATTGCAGAATCTCACAGTCCATAAGAGGCAGGAGTGCTTCCCAAATTAGCACCCCTACTGGTGGCACAGAAATTACATGTTAAGGCCAATTTATGCTCGAGGTTAAATACGGATATGGATACGGACAGAGCCTTCTGTCCATGCTCCGCGTTCATTTCGTCCGTATTTCTGCACTTTTCCACAAAGATTACGGATACGGGCCAAACGGAGCAGTACCACCGGGAACTGTGGGGGCAGTGTTGCTGTCACTACCCAATACGTAGCTCTAGTGAGACACGAAGAAGAAATCGCAACGTATTTAATGGCCTCACCGACCACCGCCTCCTACAACGCTGCCTCTGTTTTTGTCTTTTATGCAAGAGGTACATTATCAATATCTCCTCCACAGTCGCCATGTTTGGTTTTGAGTTTGTTGTTGTCATAAACTTTTGACTCTGGGCCGCCCCCTGGTGGATATATTGGTTAACATCCATGCCAACGTAAAGGATGCATGGAAGTTTGTGGGCAGTGACAGTAACATCATTTGAAACTGACATATACATTTTCGTACGTAAAGGGAGCATAAATGGGCCTTAAGTAGGGCCGCCATTTGGGTGCCTTTAGCACTTGTGCTTTGTGCTCATGCTTCAGTAAAACAAACTGAAGAATGATTTTTTTTATCATCAGTGTTAGCATTATTTTTTAAATACATATAAATATAAAAAATATATTAAAAAAAACAGAACTGTCCAATTAGTCTTATGTAACAGAGGAAAAGTCAACTGTATAAACTCTGCAAAGGCAGTATATAGTTCACTCACAGGACTGTATAGAAGACTTGTAGAATTTTTAAAATTTATTTTAGCAGTTGCGGGAACCTACAGAGGCACACATCTGCATTACCTAGCTGCAACGTTGTTAATTAGGTCATTATATTACAGCCTCTGGGCAAGTTTTGCATGATGTTGATGAGAGCAAGACCACTTAGACATTCCCATCTCATTGTTGAATGCAGTTAAGTATTAACGGACTTAAGTTCAGAAAAACTACACTCAGCAGAGGCAAATGACTATATTAGTAACTGTCATAATAACCTCTAAGTGCAGGTGCATCTGCTTGGCAAGCTTGTGCACAGAACTGACGATGTTGTGGCTGAGAGGGTCTTAACTGTTACAGTTAATGCAATATGTGTGTTTATAATTAATGATGATTGTGTTGGGCTGTTTTGGTGACCTCTCCAGCACTCATGCCCTACGCACAGTGCGTGATGCATGTTCCTGTGGCGGCAGTGCTGCATGCAAGACTGTTTACAGTTAACACCTTGTTTATGCTGTGAAACAGTAGCAATTTCATTCGGTTTAGGCAACAAAATTACTGTGGGTACATTTGTTGCAAAACTGCTGTCACGTACATTATGTTACGGAACTGACATCACAAATGTAACGTTCCACGTTACATTGCATTAATTAACGTGTCTTAAAATAACTTAATGTTGACACTTTAATTCACAAAGGACACAAACAGCAGTCTCCAGGGTCAGAGTTCTGTGTTTGTTTGACCCATCCATCTACCTTGAATTCCTCCCTACATGGAGTTTGTTGCTCTTTATACTATGTCACCTGATTTTGTCCTCAGCTACCGTAATAATTATGATGACCACTACAGGTTGCCAACTGTAAATATATGGATTGTAATGAGCTGCTTGTACAAAGGCCTCATATTTGGTGGAGAATGGTCTTTGAATTCCTTACTGTATGTATTTACTTGCTAATAAATAATAATTTAGTGTATAGTTTATATTTCTTTAAAACATTATGTACAACATTCATGATAGGATGTGGATGCATATATATTTAAGGAAGAAAAAAAAAACCGCAGAGGACATATCATCTGACATAAGTAGGTTGTTGTAATAAGCTCACCTCCATAAAAGCCAGCAAAGCACAAAACACTCTTTAATCATCCTGTGGTTTTTCCATATGAGAAATATGCCTCCTCTGAAGCTGTTGCAGCAGATTAAGTGACTTAAGACGGAGTGACATACAGTACTTCACGGGCGCTGGCTATGGGAGATAGTTGTTCATCAACACCAGTATTGAATTGGCCATGTAAATGCAATATAAAGTATGTGTATTCCTAAAGTCTTCAAATAAAGGATCATAGCAGCTGATTTCCACCTCAATGCCAAGGAGCCATTTTGTCAGTCACGGCCACTATCAACATTTTGCTGTACCTTTAAATGTACTTTCATACTTGGTTATGAAGACGTGTGTGTGGGGGGCACCGTTGTGTTGATTGAGTCACATCCAGCAGTGCTGCTGTGGGTGCAAAACAGCCTCCGGTATTAGCATGTATAAACAGGCTTATAAATGGAGCACTATTTGGCTGTTCATTTTCATCCTCTTAACAGTAAACAAGGCGGAACAGGCCCTGACACCCTCAAATAAATGGAGACCAACACACGCAAATTCAGCTGCAGCGGGGAACCGAGGAGGGTTGTTTGAGTTAAGGTCAATCCTGTTTAGATTGCACTGGTCGTGGGCCGATTTTCTTTTCTTTTTTTCATGGGTTTTGTTTGTTGAGCTTTTCTGCGAGGCAAATCATGTATTCATGTATTCTGAAATCTGATGTTGTAATGAATGTGACTGTGTTTACTTGTGTTGTAGGACTGGTTTGTACGGTGAAGTGTGTGCGTTTGGAGTTGTGGGGGGGGTGGGCGATGTACAAAGGATTCAGCACAGTGGATGCAGTCACATATAAATAGAGGTGCAGAAGCTTGTTGGTGGAAATATACAATGTACTGTATATCTAAATTTATGGGGATATGTGTGGAGAGGATTGCTTCTGTCATACCCAAGTGTTAGTCTTCAGAGCATCTATTTTTGTTATATATTAAATCATCTGAGCTTTGGCTTGGGTCAATCTGGGGATTTTAAGACTCAAGGCTCAAGAAACTGACAGCTGTTCCAAGTGTCAGTTGACCTTGCATCCATATCCATCCACTCCATATCCAAGCTGTTACAATGATTGAATCCATATCCTATATTCTTTAGTAGGTCATGCAGCTGTTAAAACAAGCTACTCTTCAACTTCACTCTCACAGGCAGCTCAATTTAGATTACGAGTGTCTCACTGTTTACTGTTTTCGGGAGCCGAACTTAGTTTATGCTCAAGTAAAATGCACTATTAAATTTACACAACTGAACAATGTAAAACTTTTTTTTTTTTCCACTGCTGACCGTTCTCAGCAAATAGGTGCACGCATGCCAGCTTATGAGACAGTATATATACCACTGTTGGATTATGTATATAGGGGTATTCTGATTGTACTAAGGAGTTGGACTGTCCTCATAACAGCACCATTGCAAAAGCTGAACTGCAGTCAGAGACAAAGCAATATTTTTATAAGCCATTTGACAAATTCATCTGTCACCTCTCAGCGCTACAAATTTACAGCGTGTCTCTATTGGACGAGGTGTCTTGGTTTGAAATATGCCACATGCAAGGATAATGGCAATTGTCACAATGCTGGACAGGTTATATATGAGATCTCCATTCATTAAACGCTATCAGTCGTTTCTGAAGGACCCATTTAGACGAGCGCGGTGAAGACAATGCAGCATGTCATTGTGATAGGTCCCATCTAGGCTTTTTAGTGCTTTGCTGAAACAAAGACAGGATTAAGAGCATGGATTGAAATGGTAAACCACAGTCAAATACATTTGTTACTCTAACACGGCACAGTCTCCGCGCTCCCTGCGGCGACCTGCTTCGAGTTATTTATGATGTTGAAATTAATCTCACTTAGCGCGATGGGCTCTCGAAGAGGGGCCCTCCTTCTGAGTCGGCCGCCGAGCGAGGGATGAGAGAGAGATTGAGGAGTGGAGAGAGAGCGCAGAGCCACCAAGGACTTATTCAAATCCTCCCTCATAGATTAGCAATCGCAGCTTGACAAGCCACCCTGCAAGTTATTATTTATTTAATTTTTTGAAAATCGAAGCCGTTTCTTACTAACATGTCAGAGACAGGGGGTAATCCGTTTGGAATTTACGAGTGATGAGACAGGAGACAAACTCGCCGGCGTGTCACAGAGTACCGAGGATGCAGGAAGTGGAATATGCAAATGAGGTCTGCAGGCTTTAAAGCAGCTGTCTGTTTGATTGCCGCTCTCTGGCATTGTTTGCCTATGATGGATGAAGGCTTTCATTGCAGGGGCCCATTAGGAGTACAAATATTGTGATTTATGATTACACATGATCTTTGATTGTGAGTTGATGTGAGGCTCTTTCAACGTATGGTTTGGTATTGTTCAGATATGTATTTGCGGACATAAATATAGACTTATATTTTTTAAAAAACAGTTCATTTAAATGTTCACTGGTGTCTCCATGTTAACACAGGGTCCGACAAAGATTTAACGACCGATAGTAAAAGTGCTTGTAAATTAAAGACTTCATGAAAAATGCAAAAAGAGCAACTCATGACCAGGACCGGCTTCGAATTGAACACACTCTGCGTAGTGTTTTCTCTCTTGACTAAGACTTAATCTATTAAGATAATCTTCCCGCTTAAACAAACAGAATGTGACAAGGACTGTCTGAGGGAATAAACACAGCTCCTTTGTTGCAGCTTCCTCACTGGGACAGTGTTTTAAACAGACAAACAAAGCGTGCAAGTGAATACCAGTCACCACTGGGACCTCTTACTGCAAATTGCAATAGAATAAGTACTTCCCTCTGCGATGCAAAAGGAAAAAAAAGTCTTTTAGGAAATAAAATATATGCAAGCTCACAGTCAGTTTATGATAAATAATGTTTGCCAGCGTGCATGAAATATACATTTCTAGTAAAGGATTTGTTGAACTTTAACTTGATGTAAAATGAAAGTGATGCTGTATAAATGTGAATAAGTAAAAGTGAAAGGTTGCTTACTTTATAAACACGATGACAGAGTTTTTTTAAGTTCATTAAAATTTATAAAAGAGGACGGAAGGAGGAATCATCGGGATGCATGCATCATATTCTGTATTATAAGTCCTGTTTTATATGGTATGATGAGCCACTCCATTTTGTCAGTACTAACGCATGCAATTGAAACACTCCAAAAGCGTGTGTGTACAAAAACAACTAAATTACAAATTCGAGAAAAAATTTTATTACTGTTTTCCAGATAAATATCAAAGTGTCACTTTGATGTTGATGTTAATTATCTATATATCTAATATGTTATAATGACAGTCACTAAATCATCTCAGATTAATTTTAATTACAACAGCTAAATTAATTTAGCTTTACAAGGGAATGGGCAAAAAAAAAAAGGTCAAGGTAGGTTGGAAATCATTTTCACAGCCACACTCACCCTAAAGGATATCAATAAACCAACTGGCTCATTATAGCTGGGACCCTCACAGAATATGTTGGCATCATTTGGAGGCCTCGGCTCTGTGACATTTATAAATATTTGACAACAGATGAGTGGGCTCGGTGGGACGCCACTCCAAGCACCACCGACAAGCCTGCTAATAAAGCAAAGGCCATAAGCGGTTCCTGCGTTGAAGACTGCACTCGATATCAAGTGGCCGAGATAGCAGTGAAAACATGCACACCCCTGCTGACGCGCACACTTGCAGGCGCCCCTTGCAAACTCGGTCCCTCACACACACATACACGCGTTTACACTTACACATTAACACCAATGCACACATATGCACTGCTCAGCATGTCAGCACACATCATCAACAAGTGAGGGGAGCTACTGAGAGACTGTTCAGAGTGTGTGAGCCAGTCGACACAATCAATAACAGGGCAAATGAAAAAGCAATTAGATGCTTTGTGACCAACAGTGATTTCAATAATAATCGTGTGTGTGAGCAACACTGAGCCACCAAATGATCTCCCAGAATTTGCTGCCACACTTGAGACATATTTATCACAAATAAAATATGATTCTGATGGTCACCCTGTGGATAGTCACAGAGTCCCCACTGAATAATGTAATGTGTGTATGCATCAGTCTTCTTCCCAGGCAGCTGTTAACCTTCCAGGTTTGAATGAGAAACAGGTGGTGGGGCCAAACACACGCTCTTGGCTCGGAGGAAACACCAAAACAGTGTAATAGCTGACATGTTGCTAATAATGCACTAAACATTGCCTGATGGTGATTTAGTGTGTTTTGTGTACTGTAGATTTCATTTACTGCCACGTTACACACGAGTAAAAATCGAGCTGTCCTACCGTATTCGGTGGCTGCAGGTAAAAGCATCTTTTTTTTTCCCTTTTGAGCTGCTGTCTTCTCTGCTCCACTTTACCCAGCAAGTATTTTGACATTGAATAAATAGTTGTTGAAACAAGCTGATAGCTTTACAAGACCGTGCTCATTTGCTGACACCTGTGTAAATATGGCAACGGAATAAAAATTCCAGCAGCATCTGCTGTCATCCATACCTTCTGATTTTAGCATTTCGTGAAGGCCTAAATATCTTGATGGTATTTGTTCAAAACTGTTCACAGATAATGAATGTGTTTTTTTTAACACGGTACAATGCTACATGGTGAAATGTTCGCTCTCAAGCTGATTTCAAACTTCTTCCGCCTGTGTGTCACCATACGTAAAATGTGGCAGGGTGCACATTGTCCTTGTAATTTTTTTCTGCTTTCATTCCTCCGCGTCTTTCATTTCCACCTCTTCTTATCGACCCCTTCATCTGTGATTACTCTTCCTTTGTTCTTGCTCACTTCTCTCCATTTCCTTCCTCCCATTCCTCCATCCCCCTCTCTTTCTGTCCATCTGTATATGTTGCTCTCGCTATGCTGGCACGTGCATCGCTGTTCCCCTGTTGGTTCTTGGCCAGCTCCCCCACTCTTCTGTTCTCGCTCTTGTTCACCCACCCCAACCCCCACCTTCCTCCTCCTCATCCTCCTCCTCTTCTTCTTCCCATTTTGCATGTGTGCCAGGGTCCGGGGGGCTCGGCACAGTGTACAGCCCAGTGGCCTAAAAGTGAATACTTACATAATTGCCAACTGTCTCCAATCATTAGGGGCAGCCCTTAAAAAAGACATGCTTCGCCGACAGCTGCGTCCCCTCGCCTTTGCCAGCCTTTCAGATCGCATTTGCTTTAAAGGGTTCGCCCGCATTATATTTAACCCCAGAGCACTGTGCGCGCTGTGGACAATGAGGGAAACAGATAGAGGATACACAATTTATGCAGAGTTCTACAACATGTAGCGTGTATGAAAACAGACTATAGATTCTCCGGGTGTGACGTACACTAAGGTTGATTGTGTTTATGTCTAATGTGACATGTTTGTGACCACTTCATAAACACTGTGTCAGTCACTGCGCAGTAATTACAACGGCATGTGTAGCAAGTATGTAGCTGTGGACACATGACAATATGTCACATTGCATCTTTTAACCATCATTCATAACACAGAAAAATGTCTTTACATGCTACTACAATGAGCGAGCAAGTAGGACATTCAGTGTCTTGCCCAGAGGAAACATCACAAGGAGACCTTTGACCTTATATGTACAACAATGCTTTCCCAACCAGCAGGCCTAAATGCAGCGCATTGCAAAGAGGTAGAAAGACAAGCTTTGCTGCTCCTCCGAGTCTCGCATGAATACTCAATTAAAGTCACCGATATAATGTGAGAAATTAAGGTTGAGATGTGCTCAGAAGAGACTCATTTGTTTATATTAACTGCTGACAATACCCTGCCAGTTCCTGCTGAGAGACGAACGTACATTTTTATTTCCGTGCTCTCAGAGAGACCTCCCACAGTATGGTTAGTGACAGCTGGGTCAGGTCCCCACATATCGGGGACACAGCTGCCCTGCAGACATGTGCTCACACACACACACACACACACACACACACACATACACGCACACACACTCCCATGCACCAGGCGAACAGGAACAGGAAAGCAGAGCATCTGAACAGCCTCGGAGCAGAAACATATGACCACATTTCTGTTGTCTGGCAAAAACCATGTATCTGCTAAAGGATATTTCAGCAAAGAACAAAAGAGTGCTTATTTCCCATTGATCCCATGTGTTTTAGATACATTTTTTACTTTACTAGAGGTTTCAAAGGAGAGCTTTCAAAGGACCATAAATGCCAGTGAAAATCTTCAACTTAGGAGAGAAAATTATCCCTTTTTAAAGTGATGTGTTCAAAACATGACCGGCTTTGTCTCTCAGTTTGCCCACAATTACCAGCAGTATTTCTGAATTTGTGATAATCTCCTTGGCTGCTAAACATGTCAGCATGTTTCAAACTGTTGCCTGAGGAACAGTTTTTACTCGAAATAAATCGTCTGGTGTCAGTCACAACAACAAGGCCCAGTCTGAATAACACAAGGAACTCTCATATATTCTGACTGATCATGGACCAGACCCTCGGACTGGTTCGTGCTGTGGTCAAGTGTTACTAATTAAACAAGCAATGCTGAAACCAGGAAAATACGGTGTAATTTCATTGGCTTGCTGTTGCTGCTCGTACGGGTGCTATTGCATATGCATATACGATAGACAGTCTTCACATGCCAGACCTAATTTCGCTTGTCTTTGTACTGTGCCAGTGCAGCAAGGAGATTATGCAAAGCTCACCATCATTCGGGTATAGATTAAAAGAAATGTTTAAATCATTGAAACCACGAGGCCTAATGTTGTAAGTACTTACACTGGGCAGTGTTAGTGAGGTTAATTCGACATATGACTACTCTAACACTTGCTATAAGTAGTAAAATGCAGTAGTTCTCTGTTAGGTGGCCAATTTTCAATTTATTTAATGAAACAGTGTGACCGTAGCAACAGAAACAGAGGGAACAGATTAATCAAAATGCAAGACAGGATTGTCCCTGCAGTCCATATCAAGTTAGAGTTTAAATGTGAAACTAATAATATATATTCATGATATGCTGCTTGTGTAGTTCCTCTAGAATAACACATGTTTTCTTGTCATCCAACACATTCTCACTCCGACCTCGTCATATATTGACATTTGGTCATAGACTTTCCACGTCCAGATATGATGTGACAGGTACCGGAGGTTTGTTGGTTTTTGACGTTCCGGGATGCCGTGTCAATTTCTGCCTGTTACATGCATTGTCCTCTTTCAAAATACACTTCCGTTTTCACAGGAAATTTGCCATTTACATACAAACTCTTTCAAAATAAACGCACTACATCAGAAAAACACCACAAATTGACTTTTTTTTCCCTTCAATAACAAAAAGCACATGGTTAGGTTTAGGAAAAAGTACAGGGAATCTTACAGGATGCAAACACTGCTCTCTCGGGTGAGAGTCTGTGTTTGTTGGACCCATCCACCACCTCTCCCACCTGTCCTACTCAGACTTTTGTCACCCTAATTTTTGTACTCATCCCACTGTGTTTCTCCCCGATGCCACTGAGCGCCATCAAACCATAATGGCAATCGGTCACATATCATGCCAACTTTAAAAGATAGCTTTTTCGTTAGTGTCTGACATTGCAAGTCACTGCCCAAGTGTTGGATTTCGAAGACTTCGGAGTAAGACCGGGTTGTTTTTTCCAGTCAGTCAATATTAGGGTTTTAGATTTTTTTTTATTTTCCGTTAATATTCCGGAATTCTGGCCGTATAAAACAACTGCCGGCTATATGTTTTAAATAGACATATAATAGCCTCCCTTTAAACAGCAATAAAACTAAAAAAAAAAAAGAAGCTAAATAAAGAAGTGGCCGATTGTACAGAGAGACTAATCACAGGTTTAGTAGCAGTAGAGAGCAAAGGAGGAAAAGGACCCGGTGCACCAAGCTTCACCATCGTGTTCACACTAGGCAACAAAGCGCCCCGATATGTCAGTTGTTGTGCAACTGCCTGTCAGCATTCGCCTGGCCGTTCACACCAGAAGGTCAGCGAGTGATTCTGCTCCTCTGCACTGTTTAAATCACATGTAGAGCTTGGTCTCTGTTTGCTTATGTGTGTGTATGACTGTGTGTATGTGTCTGCTTGTCTTGCTCTCTGTTTAGATACAACGGACAAATATGTGGAAGCATAGGGTGCATATTTTATCATTTAGTCAAGTTACTTCAAGTCAGATTTATTTATAGAGCACATTTAAAAACAACAAACGATGACCAAAGTGCTTCACAAAAAAATATAAAACACAGGAACCATCAAATACAAACAGTCATAAATAGAAGACTATAAGTAGTATTAATAAGAGCATACACAGAGCAGGTACAGTACGTCATCCTAAAGATGATTAAAAGGCTGAAGAAAAAAGAAGGTCTTAAGAAGGGTTTTAAATGTACCAGTAGAGGGGGAAGATCTAACTGTAAGTGGGAGACTATTCCACAGTTTAGGTCCAACAATAGAAAATGATCGATCACCTTTAGCTTTTAACTGGGTACGTGGAAAAGAGAGCAGTGATTGGTCACCAGATCTGAAGGGTCGGGAGGTGGACTATAGGGGATGAGCAGTTCAGAGATGTAAGCAGGTGCATGTCCATGCAGCGTTTTAAAAACAAATGAAAGAGTTTAAAATCAATTCTGTACTTCACTGGTAACCAGTGAAGAGACGCCAGTACCACTGTGATATGGTCTTTCTTTCCTGGTTCTAGTGGGGAGTCTTGCTGCTGTGGGCTTAAATCTCGAAATCTTTGACGGGCGGGAAATGTTTTTGCAAGTGACCTCAGATGGTAAAAGCCAGTGCTAACGACACCAAACCACAATCTAAAGCCAGAGTATGAAATCTAAAATACAAATTGAGGCTTTAATATGGGTATAGCTCAGCTCTTGCCGAAATAACTTTTGTATAAATTGATAAAAATGACAAGGTTTTCAAAACTTTACAGTCTGTTACCCATTTAGCTTGGAATGTGCATAAAAATACCACAATATTTTGTTTCAGTGTTTCATAAGGGAAGGATAATAGATGTCAAATAAACTGAGAGGACCACCGATTTGTTATCGTCTTGCACTTATGTTTCTTGCATCTCATCTCATTTCCCTTGTTTTACATTACAGGTATCTTTCTCTATACTGCAAAATGAAGCAAACTCAGACTGTTTTCAAACCGTACCTGTTGTTGAAAATCGCTTTTACCTGCTGACACTAAAGGAATTTGGTTTTTTTTTTCAGAAGCAAAAAAAAAAAAGTGATGCGCAAGTTAGTGTGTCAAGCTGAGGGCTTGTCTAAACGGTCCCCTAACAGAAGCTCAGAGGGCCATGAATCAACCATGAAGGATAATCAAATCAAATGCAAATGTGGTTTGTGTGAATTTTTTTTTCTGTTGCTGGTGCTTGATGCCCTGAGGGGCCCTGTCAGTTGTAAGGGGAGGGGCCGCACATAATGAGGGGTCACGCTTGAGGGGCCCTTTGTAAACATGGTGAGTGGGAGCCCTTTTCTTAGGGACAAGATTGTGGAATTAGTCCAAGACAAAGGGTGCTGTGAGCAAGGAGCACCCTCGTCCCCGTGCACGTGCACACACACACACACACACACACACACACACACATACACGCACGCACACACTAAACACACACACACAATCATCCACCAACCACCTCCTATCACCTTTGTCCTTCTCATTCTCCATCCTTGTACAAACCCCTTTCATTCTTAAGACCGTGTGTGTGTGTGTGTGTGTGTGTGTGTGTGTGAGGCATCTATTGAGGGGCCCATGGGAGGTGAGAGGGGGCTCCCTGGCCTTTGGGGTGAAAACTGCATTTTGATATTGATATGCTGTAGTTGAACCTTAGTGTGAATCTGGGAAACGGCTTCAGAAATTGACCCAGAGCCAACAGGCATGTAACATTCTGTTTGTGTTCTTAATGAAAGACAATCAGGAGGTGATGATGTCTTTCATCTTTGATATTTTGGGGGGCTTTTGCCTTTAATCTTTAGGACAGTTTTAAGTGTGAAAGGGGGGGAGAGAGAGAATGGCATGCAGCATGGGGCTGCAGGCTGGATTTGAGCCCACAACCGCTGCGGCAAGGACATTGCCCCTGCACGTGGGACGCCCGCTCCACCCACTGAGTTACTGGAGGCCCCATCTCAGGTAACTTTTGAGAGTATTGTCCTTCTGTGATCTTTTATATATATATCTTACAAAAGTCAGCTGATCTTGTAATATGGTTGCATTTTGTTTTCACGTGGTTGTAAGAACTTTCAAAAGCTGACATTTTAACTCCTCATCCTTAAATCTGAATTGACAGTCTTAATCAACATGTGGCTGTAATCTGTATCCAACTAAAATGATTCCACAGTCAAACAGACATGCACAAGCAGCAGTAACAAAATGTGCATACAGAATCGGCACCTGTGCACCTCAAGTCTCGCTAAAAGTTTACACTTTCATGTTCTCTTGAGTCACTTTCTTATTCCAAATGACAATAAGACATAGTGCTTACTAGGATGCAGTGTGGACTTTGGACAGGGCTTGTGTTTTCGTGCATTTTTGCCCTTTATTTAAAGTATATAGTTACGAAATAAACAGGAAACATAGACAGAGCTGTAAGTGGACGACAGCTGGATTCAAACCAGGGACACTGTGGTTTAGATGGTTCATGTCTTTGCCCCCAGGCCACCACGATTCCTTGACTCGTTAATGATGTTTGAAGACACTTTACTATCCAACCATGCAATTTTTACAAGAAAGTGAGATCTCTGATAAGCGATAAATCTCCCCAGTTTCCTTGTGTGTCAGCTGCTTTTCAGTAATGATTATTTACTTAATACCAACTGGGTCCTGCGTCATTACATAATCTTGTGTCCCTTCCTTGTTGAGGAGCCCTGGGTCAAAATCTGCTTCTGATGACTTTAATATTTATTTTTCTGCTCGCATAGTAGATTTTTATAAAGTTTCAAAAATGCACTTGTTTACTTTTCTTTTAAAATTATTTTCTCCATCAACATAGAATTCAGCTTTGTTTATAATAACAATGTCCTACATGGTCACTTGAAGGTGTTCAGCTGTGATATTGTGTGTCAAAAAGTCTGTATGAGTCATCCCTCAAATCAACCTAGAAATAGAACGGAAACAACAAATACAAGAGCTTTGTTCTTTGATATGATCTTTTTTTCTATTCATAAGTATGTCTGCTTTTTAAAGAAAATTCTATCCATATATAAAATGTATAAAACAGCGAATTCGTAAGCGTGAGAGCCACTCTGGAAAGCACCTGCTGAGATGAGACTGCAGTGGAGATCGTATTAGAGGTTGTTGTTTATCTGAATGGTTTTTTTTTGTTGTTTTTTTTTTGAGGCATTTATTAAGTAAGGCAGCGGTGACATGAGTAGTGTTGTGCTTTGAGAATCAAGGGATTGATGAGTCACATTGGTTTTACGCAAACACAAATTACTTGACTCATACAGTGAATGCATAACAAAGGTTGGGAGGGCGAACGGCCCAGACATGATCTATTATATAATTTAAAACAACATGACTCAAAATTACAAATAAAAAAAACTTCTCACAACAGAAACTCCTCCTTATATATTCTACGCAATCTCACAAGTGTTTACAGGACTGATTCATTTTTATTTATGGGATAATCATAAATCATCAAGATAATGAAAAGGATTCAGAAAGACAAACTTTATTCACATACAGTTCTCAAAACCACAAACACACAATAAAGCCGAGGTTTATTTCCACTGGAGTCCACCCTGAGACGTTTTATAGCTTTTGGAAGTCACATCTGAGGGTGCTCATGGCATCTATAGTTGTGGGTTGGGTAGAGTGTGTCATGCCCCCCCATGCGGAGCAAACCAGACAATATGTGAAAAATAGCTTTGAGCCTCCCACCTGTCTCTTAAATGTCATGGCAGGGCGGTAATTTTAAGTAAGCAGGGTGATACAAAGTCAACAACAGGTTTTCCTAAAGCAGCTGAAGTGAACTGAACACAGTTGGAAAAGTTGAGGCGAGAGTTCATATTACTGTGAAGTCACTGGATCATAAATTTGCCATCAGACCGCATGACTACCGCTGTGAATAAAGACATTGTTACTACAGCGTAAATGGACATGATCATATATAAATATTGCATGTGCGTTTATATGCACTATTGAGTCTGGAATAATATCAGTATACATATAATTTATAGGAAATACAATCAGTTCAGTAACGCAAATTCTAGTCTTCTTTCCCAGTCGTATTTAAAAGAGATCAAGATGTCCCAATGTAGCCCAATCGCCAAAAAAAATGTTGGCATTGTATAGTTCCCGCAAACCAAGAATATGTTCTATTTGTACATATTGTGTTGCGGACATGTCAAAACTGTATGTTTCTTTACATTTCAACATTGCTGTGGTTGACTTGTGGTTATGTTTAGGCATAACAAGCACTTGGTTACAGTGTGGAGGAGATCTAACCCAACTCACTCCCAACCCATTAAATGCTAGCACACTAGGTTATTTTGGTACCTCGGTCATGGCTTGAAATGCCTCGAGCTTTGGCAAAAACAAACAGTTTTGGCAGCAAAGCAGCAGCTGGAAATACTGTAATGTCTGACAAAAGAACAACTGGTTTTACTGTTTGCATGGGTGCAGATCTGATGACAAGTTTGGGAGGGGGACACAATCAGTTGGGATTTTTTTTTTAATTGCACGCATGCAAATCATGCCTACAGAGCGCTTGAGACTGCCAGCATATTTCACGATTTCATAGAGGCTCATCACCATCACCAAGTCATTCAAAAAGCACTACAAAGAGAATCATATGCTTCCCTTTACTGTTTATTTCTCTTAAACAGCCAGTAGTACATGGAACCAGCCATCACCCTCCTTTTCACTGCTTCGCTGTTAGTTAATGCTACTTCTAGTTTCAGGGTCTCAGGCATGTTATGTCCACTCACGTTCTCATCTCTCGCCTCTCACGGATTCCCATTTCTCCTCATCATCTTGCCTTTCTCCCAGTATATAGGACTACTGTATACATTTGTTCAATTTCAATCATTTAAGCTATTTAGAATTGGGGGGGGGGCAAATTGTGTTTTTCAGAATTTGGGGGGGGACATATTCTAGCTTGTATTGTTAATGTGACATGGAACAAACTGCAAATCCTAAATATTAAACCATTATTCAAAACATCTTCTAGCCCTGCAGTCTTTATTTACATGTCCTTGAGTGGTAGAGCAGACACCTTCGTAAGGCTAAAAGCAATTTATTTTGCATCCATCTAATTTTTAGAGGGACCATCGTTTATTGGGTTCATATAGCTAAACAAAAGCTGACTTTAACAACGTGGCTCGGGTGATTCACATGCAAAACAGAAGGAGCTCTTTCAGAGCCATGTGGAAGAGGGCTTGTGCGTAATTACAGAAGAGGGGTCTCAATAGCATCGTAATTGGAGGCAACGCCCCGGCCCAGAAAGGGGCCATGGGGCTCTAAACATGTTGAGAGGTTTATTGCAATGAAGTCCTCAGTCTACTACTCTTTAAAAACCACAATGGAAGAGAGTGGGAAACAATGGTGGGTTAACATGATTGTGCTTGTGTGTTTGACTAGGCCTGGGAGCTCACTGTTGTCTTTTCTGCTGCACTCCCGGTGAGGGGGAAGTGAGGCGTACTGATGACAAAAGCGCCGGGTGCTTGGGAGCATAAAGGGGCTGGTTAATCACAGCCCTAAACTACAGGAAGTGTCTATTCAGTGAAGCCTCAGGCAGCCAAGCAACGATGCAATCTGGGCACTGGGGTGGACTGGGGTTTAGCAGCAGGAAGGTGGCAGCAGAGGAGGAATTGAGTTATGACAGATTTACAGCATACAGGCTTTTGGGGTTGCTGTAGGGTACAGCTGACTTGCTGCAGTTGCTACTGTATTTCTTTAGGCTACCTACTAGCATTACACTTACTAGTTTGTTTACAGTAGACATGAACAAATATATTAATCAAACACCACATATGACATGGCTGCAATTGAAATGCGTTAAAAGACCCAAAATACATTTAAGGATTTGATTTTGAACAGTTTCGGCATCGTCTGTGTTGTGTTAATCCATCTTTACACTACTGATCCATTTATATCTCTTCTGACTCTGAGCACAACGGGACAGAAATGCATTTATTCTGCCCTCACCCTCACCCTTGAAATTTAAACATAATACGTTTCCAGTTCTTTTCATCTTTGCGTGCCACTGCAGAAAAAAAAAAGAACACGAAGACAGCAGCAGCCATTTAAAGCAAATGTTTATTATCCAGTTTGGGTGTGCACCCATCCTGACTAACCGCTAAACAGATTTTCTGAGCTGAAAACATATTAAAATATCTTTCCGATTCCGCCGGCTTGCACCAGAATTTGTGAGACTGAAAAAAATGAATTGCCCATGCCTCACGTACACAAATGCATCGCTAATGAGTAGTGTCCTACTTGTTCAATTCATTACAGAGATTTTCTGACGCTTTCATCTTGTGCACATGCCTCTGTGTATGACTACAAACCTTGTGTGTCACATAAGTTGTCCATGCTTCGGGTGTGTGTGTGTGTGTGTGTGTGTGAGGTGGGGGGGTGGGGGGTTAGTTTGTACACATCCGTATTATCTCTTGCTGCTCATCCGGCTGAGAAGCTGGCCTTAATTACAACTGTCTGCCTGAGTCACTAGCATGCTCCTCTACCCACACAAATAGACAGCAACAACAGGCAGCATCTCTGAGGAAAGGCAAGAGTGGTTTCGCCTCGTAGCCGGAGGGCAACTTCTCCCTGCCAACAAGATACAAAGGTACTGTGGGCCCACATCCAAATGGATCCCTAGACCCTTTTCCCCTGGGCCTTGTTGACTTCCAATTGCTGCATAGGGGCTGGAGTTTGGATGAGTTAAATCCATTGTTTATTTTTTTTTAGCCTCTTGGTTAACTGGTTTTGTTCTCCCATCTCTTTCTTGCCTTTCAGAATCAGCTATATCAAATCAACTTAAAGCTTTGAAATGGTGGCTGAGGGACTGGTTTGGAATTAGGCTGTAAGTTTTCACAGAATGTACCTCTATCTAATTCAGACAGTGATCATCCCAGAGGCGTTGTGCTATATCTTGTCTGCCCGCTTTGATAGAGTCTTCATGTGTAGGCAATTTTTTTTTTCTGAGCTCACTCCCACCGCCTGAAACTGTCGACTCAAATGAAAAACTTTACATGGGAACTGACGGGGCTTCAATTAAACATCTGGAGAGACCAGGCACAGCCCAGCTTGGGTGGAAAGTCGGTTGAGACTATAAATAAATTCCATACATTTTCTGTGGCCGTAGCCTACCCCAGCATGCTAAGAATTTCATTTGATGTTCCCATAAAGTTATAACAAGGCTTGGATTTTGGCCAAGACGTCTTGTTAGTTTCTCACTATTGACATCTTCCCCAAGAACAATGTTTTAGTAGCTGGCTTTGGTCCACTTAAAGCCAATAAGACCACCAGAACATGGGAAACTATAGTAATCTGTGCTGATGAATGCATGTCTGTGCAAAATAAGACGATTAGTCAAAGAAGGTTTGCTACAAACCAAAATGTAGCGCTTGATTAACTTAAAACAAAGTCAAAGTGGTCTCCTCCAATTACAAGTGAGCTCTTTCATTTGCTGGAAATGATTTGATATAAATCAAGATATTTATAGATATATATTTGACATGCCCTGCATTTGACCAGCATCAAAATGAATGATGCATCTAGTCTTATGTCTATTGTACATCTGCAGCTGAGGTTATATTGACCTATCAACCAGTTAGTATATGTAAATGACACAGTAAGCAATTTCTCAGTGCTCTGTAACCCAAACCATACCGTATATAAATGGTGCTGTACTGCCGTCTTTGCTAATGGACAAAGATGTATGGCATTTACCAGGCTGTTCATGCAGTGGTCATACATGTACATGTAAAAGAAATGCACCACAATATGTATGTCACCAACAGCTAAATCACATTATGCTTCAGGCTGTTTTCATAAACTGTTCGGACATTCTCCTAAAAAAAAAAGTGATGCATCCAAATTCATATTTAATCAAAGTTATCATGAGCCAGTAACTTGTGTATAACCTATGTGTTCAGGAAGGCTGCAATCACATGACCAATGCAGTAACGTGAATAAAGAAGAAAGTAGTATAAAGACCGAAAGTCTGGGGTGATAGATGGGTCAAACATTACAGGACTTTCCCCCAGGAGGCCAGAGAGAACCATGTGAAACCAAGTGAACTTTGAAATATTTTAAGGTGTCGTTGCCATGTTTCTTTTCCTAAACTTAGTCTATGTAACTTTAAATAAGCATGTAAGGAGTAGGTGCATACTGAGGTTATGGATTGATTCACCTTGACTTATTGCAAGTGTATGTTGTTGTATATTAATATATATGGTATGATGTAGTGCCTGTTTTCTTCCCTTGCCTAGACATTCTGTGATATTGTTATTTTTGTATGTTTGTTTCTACGTTTCGGTATATTGTTTTCCCTTGCATATAGTTATGAATTTTAATTGGTAATGTACAGGTGTTTGTTATCATGTCTTGTGTTTTATGTCTGTGCCTATGACTGTATGTATGTGCTGTGATTATATCAGTTTTTTGTTTACTGTTCATGTTCTTTTGGTGGACTCGGATGAATGGACAATTTGACTTTGTGTTTGGACTCCAGGAAGAATAGCTACGCTAATGTGCTGGTGCTAATGGAGATCCAATAAATACATAAATAAATAAGGTCATTCATGGGGTGATAATTTGTTTAATATAATGTAAAGTGTTGTTTTCAATTCCAAAATTAACCCCCCCTCAGGGATTAATAAAACTATATAAAATTAAACTAAATCAAAATGTGCATTTTCGTGTGATATCATATGAACCCTTGTATATGCTGGGGATATGTTACATTTGCAAATATTGTTTTCCTGAGAGGACAGTCAAAAAATAAACATAATAAACCAGTTATTTTAAGACACCTCAGCATATAAACTATGCTGGTGAGGACAGTCTTTCTCTAAAGCTAATTCGCTTGTCAGTATGTCTCATGTTGATTTTAGCTGATAACATGAATATATGCACCACAGATACCAAACTGGTTTTATTGCACTTACTTTTCCTGCTCTTTTCAAAAATGCCCCCAGTGCTATCCACACATCTTGTCTGTCAATAGTATCACCTTGTGAAGTGCACCACTAGTGCACTGTTTCAGGATTCCTTATGGTTTGGATTTGATGCATGTAGTCAAGACTTCTTTAGTCCAAGTCAGCTCTACGACCAACTCAGGACTGAGACTGAGTTCTCGTCATCATGAGGATTTTACCAGGCGAAATAGTCTTCAACATCCAGTTAATTAATACACCGGCATTTTACTAATTTAATTCAAATAGCCTGTTTGAGGAACACACCACAGTTGTCCACAGGAAAAAACAATAAATTAATCATAATAATTTAAAAAAACAAAAACAAGTTGGCCCAATTGGCAGGAAACACACTTTTAGATACTGAGACACTGGCAAATTAAATCTGGAGACCAATGCTCCCCTTTTATGCACTTATAAGTATCTGTCCGGTATTGTGGACACACCTTTAGAGTGTCATAAAGTCAAACCGATCTAGTACATTTTAAAATGAACATTTGACATCCAGATGGTTTTCAAACCATTCTTTGCAAATGCTACTTAGAAGAGTGCAAAGCAGACATTTCTGAACAGTGTCACCGGAGAGAATGAAGGCGCAGCAACAGTTCAGCAGGCATGGAGTAAGAAAATAGGACCCTCAAGTTCTCCAGATTAGAAATACCGTATGAATTTGAACACAAAATAGCATTACCAATGCCACCGTTCTGCAAGCCCAGCACCAAGAGTCACTGATGCCGTGTTATTACTGCGCAGGATGGAGTTTGTGCAGTCAGTCACCCGGTGTGAGGCGACGGCTGCCTTTGCTCGCCCGGCCGCGCCTCTGCTCCTCTCTCACTGCATTAACAGCGGGGAGTCGACTCCCAAAGCCTGGAAAAGACACACTCCATTAACTCTCCTGCAGGACCCAGACACTGCTCAGATACATGACGAGGAACAAGAAAAAAAAATTAAAGAGAAAACACCCAGCTCAGAGGAAACACTGTCTTTTTCACACAGACTTCATGAAACTCAATTATCACCATAGATGAGAAACAGTGTGTAGATGCCTGTGTCAGTACAGTATAGTGAACTGTACTCTTACAGTGGAAAGAAAGAATGCAATGAGGTATGTATGGCATGTTGGTAGACAGAGAGAAGGTGTGAAAGTGTTGGTGTGTGCATGCATGTCGAGAATGAAAGACAGCGGGCTGTGCATTAATGCATGTGTTGAGAGAAAAAGAAAAGATGCCACGTGTTTGCTTCTGTGTTCATTTCTGCATGTTTGCATTACAAAACAAAGTTTCACGTGAATGCTCATTCTGTAACTGAATTCCTACAAAAAATAGTTTGCATAACATCAAGGCTTATTGAAAACATGTTACATTCAGATGTGTATGTGTCAACATTATGACAAACACTCACAGCCACAGTCACATCTGAAATAACTGCAGTATGAGGAAATCAGCACATAAGAATTGTTTGCTTATTTCTGGCTTCTTAGAGTGAAGAGATGAGATTTATCCTCTAATTCTGACTGAAGGCTTGGCGTCGCCCATCTCTGTAGCTAATTGCATTATTGTGGTCCGTGCGGTTTCGAGTGTTGGCTGTGCACTCTTTAAATGTTGAATAAAATACATGTCATTTTGCTGTCACCAGATTTCTATGATGTTGACAAAACAGGCGTTGTTGATGCTGGTCTCTCAAAATATTCCTCCCTTATCCATTTAATGTAAAAGTTTGATCTTACATAAATTCCAATACTTTCACCACCTCCTCCACTTTACACACCCCTATCTTTGGTGTGTTTTGAACCCGTATTGTCATGCAGGAGTACACACAGCATCTTCATAATGACCAGAGTTGTGTGGATATTGATTTGTGCTATTTTACAGAAGGGACAGCGGCAGAGTCTGCCTCTTCCTCATCACATGCGATGCATCAAAATAATTGGCAGTGCCCAATTATCCTGTGATCTGTGTACAGGAGATCTGACTGAAAATGAATCTGTAATCAGGAAGGCTAGGGTATGAATCACAGATGTGTCGCTGGCAGGTCAAACCGCTCGGATGAAATAGGGCTGTACAACTGGCAGAAAGGGGAAAATATAACAAAGATGGGAAATTGTTTTCATACTCTTTTAAACAGCAACATTACAATTCAGCACAGAGAGAGAATTCACTGGCAACAAGTGTTAGCTTACGTTACACCATCAATTGTAGAGAAACAGCAGTTGTTTAGCAGTCAGTTACAACTGTGACTATTCATGCTCAAGCTTCTACAAAGCAGTGGAGCAGTGAAACAAATAGCTGTTACACAAGAGTCATGCCATTGTCAGCATAGCAGAGAATAAGCCACAGCACTGCATATCAAGACATCTAGTACCTGTGGACAGTCACTGTGTTCACATGCACAAAATATTCCGTTTTTTGCCCGTATGTCAAAAAAGACAATATTTGTGAGAAGTTGTTTACATGGCTAACAAAACATATATATTCCACTAATATTCCTGTTTACATGCAGTCATACATGCTCTAATTAACGTTCCCTAACATGTTCATAATGCCAAAATATAAAAGTGGAACAGCTGGAGTTGCTTGTGCCATTTTGCTCTTTTGCATCAAAATAGGTTTTTTCAAAGTTCCTACCAATGGCAGACTTGTTGGACTGCCCAAACACTGGCTCCATCTTTCATTCCTCGGTGTTGTGATATTTGTGCGTATGCAAAAACCTATGAATATTCAAGTCTTTAGTACAGTTCAAAAGTAGATGTGTTTCTTCTTCCAACCAGTTGGCTGTTGGCTACTTTTTTGCATGCATCTCTGCTTTAGCCTTGCAAACTGTTGACTTATGGGTTTGTGTACAACATCTCCCTGATGACGCACAAAGCTAAGTGTAAACAGACAAGAGGCTGTGTGTCAGTCTTAGTTGAGAAGCATATTCCGAACATGATGTAAACATGTCCAAATAATGCTACTAAAACCTGAATAATACCGGTATATCCCACATGTCTTAAATGGAAAATGCCACATTCAGAAATCCAAGCGGAATATGCTGTTTACATGACCCGCATCACATTGTTATATTCAGAGTGATAGGGGAATATAAGTGTGCATGTAAAAGTTCCCTGTGATATACAGGTGTATACAGGTGAATTGTTACCATAGTGGATTGCTGTTTTACTTTTTCAGAACAAGTGCATCTTCTGTCTTTAAGTTTGTTCCTTAGCATCAGGATTAGAGAGATACCGTCTCTATTTTAAAACAAGGAAGGGATAATGATAATGTCCATGTTTCTCCAGCAACACCAAAAATAAGACAACTGTTGTAGCTTCAATGGATTGTTTGAACTCTGCTGCTGGTTGTGTTTGTGAGGAGGAGAAGGTGGATAGAGTGCAGTTCTACCAAGAACTTAAATATTCTTTTGCCACTTATGCTAGTGATGTTGCTCTGCTGAAGGCTGAGAAAGTGTGTCTTGTTCAAGGACACTTCAGCACGGCCCCTACTTGCTACCCTTGGGTGCATACACCAAACATTTCTCTAATGTAGCTCAACTGGTTGAGTTAAATCTCAGTGTGTGTAGCTGAAGAACTGAATTTTTTTTTTCAAAATGCATATTTGCTAAGTGACTGACTGGGACACATTTTTGGTTTGAGACTGTGAGCAGAGCGAGCTAACAAGCCAACAAGAGGACATAACACACTATGGCTGCGCGTCTTGCTATACCATTTGAGGTCAACTGGAAATCAAACCACTGACCTTATCGCTTGTGGTGCCAACTACCTTTGGCCTAGACGAGCCACAGTGTCTTTTCTGATCTGTTCCAGTGATGGACAGTCAGAAAATCCACATAAAGCAAGAATGTCTAAAGTCGAAACCCTCAGATGACATGAAACATCAAGAAAAATGTTCAAACACTTCATGGGGGAAGGACACGGTGATAGGTCAAGCTTGAGACAAAGCACTCAGAATGAATGCCTCCCAACCATGAAATGTCGTTGCTGTCAATCAGTGAGTGAATGAGATTTAAACTGGCACTGGCCATGTCACAAGGTGGCTTCTGTCTTTGTGGAGTTTTCATTATGCTGCCTCAAACACAAACAAATAGTGAACACTGTGACAGACTATACAGTTCAAATAACAATCGCTCAAATTGTATTAGCCTCTACATGACAAACTGAATATATGAGATGGTGTTGAGGGAATCATAGCAGTATGATATGTCTTTTTGCATGTAAGTTTACATGATGTTGTTCAGAGTGACGTCTCAGTGCTTGCGCAGGTGTGGAGTTCTATTGCTCAAATAAACTGGAGCAAAGGATGGAAAATAAACATGTGACTGTGTGATTATAGAAAAGCCTCTATACCAATTAAGCTTGGCTGACTTGCTGTCATGCTTTCATCACACATCGGCCAATTAGCATTTGTAAATCATTCCTAGTGGATGGTTTGACCTACTTGGAGGACTGAATGGGTGGAGTTTTTGCATCAGAATAGTCTGATGGTGTACATCAGGGGTATTTAATTAAAATTCAAAGAGGTCCAGTTACTAATGTTTCCTCCCAGCAAAGCATCTGAACCACATAATGTCAACATTGTGTCCTGTAGCCTACTAGCAAGTCAACTAAGTAAAATCAACGTGGTACATTTCCATATAATAACAGTGTGGTCAATATTCAATTTTTATACCTTTAAAAAAGTGCAGACGGAGGTTTAAGCAGCCCCCTTTCTCTATCTTTTTTTGAAATTTATTTTAAATTTAATTTTTCGACTTTTTTTTCCCCCATGTAACAAAAATGTATGATGGTGTGTTAGGGCCTTTGTATGCAAAAAAAACAAAACAAAACAATATGGAGACAGTATGGGAGTTATATCCCAATGAAAAATTCTGAATTTTAGAGATTAAAGTAATACATTTACAAGAAAAAAAATTGCAGGTAGCATGCTGGGTGTCGGCACAACTATAATTTTAGAACTAGTTTTGAAGCAAAATGGGAAGCCTTGATTAGGCTTTTAAACAATGTCCTTTAAACCAACAAAGTCCTTTGTTTTACCAACTTAATGTGCACAGGGTGTATTCAGCAGCTTTATGCATCCTAAAAAATTGAAAATAAGTCATTTATTTTCTGTAACTGCTTTTCCTCTTGAGGGTCATGAGGTGGGCTGGAGCCTATCCCAGCTGTCATTGGGTGAGAGGCTGAGTACACGCTGGACAGGTCGCCAAACTATCACAGGGCTGACACATAGAGACAAACAACCATTCACACTCACATTCACACCTACGGACAATTTAGAGTCACCAGATAGAGTCACTAGATCTATTCATTCACCTCAGCTTTCTCCCCACATGGACTCTGTTGTCCTTTAGACAATGTCATTTGTGGGTTAGATTTACCACTTTAATCTCAACGTATATCTGAGTTATTTTTCTCCTGAATTTACCACTTTAATCTTTGAGATGATCCAAGTTTTTTCTCAGAATATTGTTAGAAATGGGCCTGTGACTGTTGCCAGTAGTTTTATTCTTGACTGGAATGAAGTGTTACTCTCTTTCACACATGTAGATGCTCAGTGGTGAGCCTGGAATGGTACTTGGTTTTAATAATGTTCATAGCAAAGAAAGCTGTAAGTCCATCCAAACAAGGTCAAGGTGTGCAGTGCTACTTTGGTCAGACCAACGAAAAGAGTTTCAGACACATTCTGTAGCCAGAAAATAGCAGGGTCAGTTGCTTCACGCTCCATGCTGTCATCTCTCTCACATCTTTTCTTGTTGTCTTCGACAAACCGTCTATGCATGGTAAACTATCGATTACTCTGGCTCAGTTGACTGAAGCTTTTGCAGTATTAACTGGATTAGCTGCACCTGTGGTCTATAGCTCAGAAAAAAGCAATGCTCTGGAAAGATTATTATTTATTTTTATGCATTCATCAGAAATTTGTCATGGGTGCAGATAGAATCATCACTCAGCCAAGGTCTGGACTGCAGTTGGCCATTTGATGATGCCCGGTATATGACCTTGAACTTTGATAACCATTAGAATTTAGTAAATTAACTAGATAAAATAATCTAGGGGGCAGAGAGATGAGGGAGTTGCACAGGCTGTGTGGGAAAATAAAACAACACAGATCTTAGCTTTACAAATGAGCTGTATATTTGTCAGTATGTAAAGATATAATATTGTTTAATGGTGCATTTAAACTTTCTCAAAAGGGACAAAAATGCCTCTAAAAATCAGACTGAAATGATAAAATGCCCCCTGAAAATGTATGTTTCTTATCCTAAAAGCTTAATGTACTTTCTATCTTAATGTGATACCATTGCCAAGTGCTGCGCTTAGAACTACCAGTAACCTTCTCTGTTTCCACAGTACCATAGAAAAACAGTCCACATTACTATTTGCAGAAAATTACAGAAAATCCTGCAAATAAGGCATTCTTTTTTAGAAAGTAATTAGATAGAAGTAAAGAAGAGAATACTAAGGTAATTTAAAATCCTTGCTGCTTATTTTTCATCATTCTCAAAATAAGAGTCATAACCAGTAGACTCAGCTCTGCAAGAAATAATTCATGTCCTGTGCTCCCTTCTGAACCTGCTCCCCCATATGTTCCTTCTCTGCTTGTTCCTGTCTCAGAATAAAAAACTGTTTAACCTTTATTTAGAGCTCTTATTTTCTTACCTACAACTTCCTTATATAATTCAACATTACAGCAACACATATGTTGTTAAATCTATTGTCTGGCTGTTCTAGCTCTGACACAGTCCGCAGTAGTGGTTGTGTTTAGAGTTGGAGAGCTAGAAATAAAGCTAATTCAAGCACTCGTCCAAAGTTGCTCAACTTAAGATCTGAAGGCTTTGAATCTAAATGCATAACACAGTAGTTAACTCTAATACATGTAATACATACAAATATCTATCAAGATCGCCACTGTGTGACCCTCAGTCTGAAAACATTGGATTTTCTTCCAGCACATTATAAAAACCCATCTGAGATAAATGACAAACTCTGGGTTGCAGCGCCAGGGAGGCAGAGGCTACATCGGCTTATGCTTGAGCGAGCATGTAGGCCATACGCCATGGATGCACCACACACCCTGAGGTGAGTGGGGCTGAGCGTTTTTTTTTTTTTTCTTCTTCTTTTTTTTTATATACACGTCAAGCAAGCTTCACTGCATCCTTGTGACACAACCCCTGCCTCAGAGAGGAGTCAGCCCTGTGCTGAATAAAATAGGCCTGATATCAGCACGGAATATGGTAAATTCTAAGGGATAAAGATAAACTTGGGTGTGGAGGTGTTTGTGCTGATCTGATTTTATTTCAACAAATTTTAATAAGTGTGCAATGTGTTGGTAGATAGCCTTGAAATGTTGTCATTTGGAATTTTGAAGTTATTTAAATTGTTTATAGTGAATTAGGATTTGTTGTTTTCTGAAACACATTCATAATATCATTCAAGGACATACTTACACCTCAGTTTTTGCAAGTAGATGGAGTTCCAACAAGGGTAACAATGGCGTGAGGTTAAATGGAATGTAACCCAAAAAGATTAAACAAACAACCTTTTCAACCTGGACCCTATTTTCCCATGCTTTTGTGTCTGGGTGCTAACAGGTACAAACATTACATAACAACGCCATGTGGGTTACACACAGAAAATGTCTTGTACCAACAATCCAGTCAGTAACGCACCACACCAGTTTGCCTAGCCTGTCAGCATGGGAAACGTAAATCCAGGGGCTTTAAACTTAGACGCTGTTTCCAAAAATATGTCAAAACACAGTTGTATCCTCTTTTGGCAAATGAGAAAATATGCACAATAGCTATTGCATATAGTATTGCCCATATTCCTTTACCAACCCGATCTCACTCCGAAGTTGTCAAAATGCAGAGCTTGGGCAGTGACTTGCGGCATCAGACACTGACGAAAAAAGCTGCCTTTTAACGTCGGCATGATACACGGCGGCACGTTGGGGAACAGCAGGAGGATAAGAACTAAAGTTAAAGTGGCGAAAGGCCGTATGGGGAGGGCGAGAGGGGTGGTGGATGGGTTTAACAAACACCAACCTCCACCCAGGAGAGTGATGTTCGCATCCCATAAGATTCTAAAGCCAAACCCTGTTATTTTTTCTATAACCCAACCACGTGCTTTTGTTGTTGAAGGAAAAAAAATGTCAATTCACGATGTTGTACCGATGTAGAGCGTTTATCTTGAAAAAGACATTATGTACATTGTACATTTCCTGTGAAAATGGAAGTGCATTTTGAAAGAAGACATTGCATGTAACAGGCAGAAATGGTGTCCCAGAACATCAACAACCATTGCACCCAGGGTACCTTACAAGTCCTATCTAGACGTGGAAAGTCCATGACCAAACGTCGATATGTGACGAGGTCGGAGTGAGAATGTGTTGCCTTTACAAATGTCTTTTCATTTATTTTAAAGAGTGAGGAGAACAAAAATTTCAGTTCAGCTTTGACCGAGAGTAACCATGGTACAGGGGAACTTAGCTCCAAACCATGGACATCTCAACTTGAAATAGAACTTAATGTTAAATGTCAAATGTAATGTAACAATCATGTGGGCTATGAAAAGTGAGAAAATGAAATGAAGCCCTTGAAAGGCAGAATATTTTAACCAGTTTGGAGTGCCAAGAGTGATTCAGGGCAGGTAGAAGTACCTTCACCAACATGGAACCCACAGCGCCAACAGTCGAATTAAACATAACAAGGGAGATGTGGTTTACTCTGTTGCTAGGTGATGTGACCTATCACATCTTTTGATGGGAATGGGCAAGCCAATCCCGTTTCCTTGTTAGAAATCCGTGCTGAGATTAGATATGAAATTTGAATATGAATAAGGATATCTGGGCTAATTATAACCCCTCATCCCGCTGCCTCGTCAGCACTAAGCGACATTCAATGGAATCAAAAAACTCCAGGATGAGGGGAGGAGGAGGAGGATGGAAGGAAGAGGAGAGAGAAAGAAAGGAGTGAGAAGGGAGGAGTCAAGAGATCAATCCCTAGTTTGGGATTACGTGTGCTCAGATAACATCCTCCACCCCACCCACTGCTTTCTTTCTGGGTGAGTGTTTCAAGGCTGCACTGAGTGATTCCCTAACCCATCTACACTCTCTCTCACACACACACACACACACAAAAGCACCTTCACTCACTCTGCTCTGCACCCCCCATCCGCATAATGCCGTTGGCCAAGTTTACACCTAGCTCTGCCGCCACGGTCTCCAAATGCGATTAGCGCTTATCTGAAGGAAGACCAAACTACCTTCATCATCGAGTTCATCATCGTCACATCCATATTCATGCTGTTCAAATCCCCTCTGGAGTAAAACTAAAGGGATTCAAGCACCTGAGAACACGGAGCGCTTAGCGGAGGAGGAAGGATTGCGGATTTCTCTATTGAGGTCACAGCGCCGTATGAAAGAGTTTTTTTTTCCACAAAGAGATATCCACCATGGCAACAAAGTGACAACTCTTCTCAATCACTGATTGATTGCACATAATGAGAACAAATTGGGGTATCTTTAAAATGACGGGAGGTGATGTAACATGTTGCTTTGACAAAATAATAATCATTTCACAGACACCATCATCCATATTCATTCATATTTAACAACAGACTTTTAAATGAACCACTTTATGAAATAAAATCACTTGTTTTATTTTCTGTAGCTCTCTGCCGATCGTGATGTGAATGATTTTTCTATGGTGCAGCTGACACACAGAAGGTCACTGGTAGTTTCAAGTTTCAGGTCTCAGAAATGATGCAAGTGTCTTTTTCACGTGGCACACGGAGCATTTCTGGGTTTATTACTTGAGTGAGGAGGTTGTCTTAAGTGTTTATAAATAGCATAGGTCTCCTATATGGATTGAGTCTGATGGATCCCATGGATTAGGTTTATTTTTCTCTCCACTCACCATGTGTGGCAACACTGCTGGAGACCAGTGGTGAACAGGAAAATGAGAACAGCACAGAGGAGCAGGGCTGTGAATTCTTGAATTATACATTTAAAAAAATGTTATACTTCAGCTGAAAGACAGTCTATTCCCTCTCACTGCATTAGCAAAATATTAAAGGTCCAGTGTGTAGGATTTAGGGGGATATATTGGCAGACGTGGAATAACATAAAAAGTAGATTTAAAATGTGAATCATTGTGTTTTCCTTACATCAGAATGAGCCATTTATATCTGCACAGGGAGTGGGTCATGTAAAGTAGCCAGAACAGACAAACTAAACATTGGCTTCAGATAGATATATTCACGTTTTCGTGGTTTCCACCATAGTATGAGGCCCATCTGGCCCAGGAGCGTAAGAAAAACACTGCTTTGTAACGTGAAACTGCTTTATTCAGTATTTTTACTGGTTTAAATCACCGGGTCCGTTTGTTTTAGAGATGGAGACCTCTGCAGATAATTCAGCTCCCAGTAAAAATGTTGTGAATGTCTGGGTCAGAAAAAAGGTGAGAACACATTAAAGCCATGTTTACACAAAAACAATCTGCTGAAAACGGAATCATTTCTCATTTTCATTTTGAAAAAAGTTCAGCGTTCAGACGACAACGTTTTGATAACAATTGCTGTGCACATGGATCCGCAAAAATGACCAAAAACGCTGCAGTATACATGCCAGGCCAGTAGTTGGCGGTGTGACTTCGCAATGAAATAACACGCACCTGCACACATGCGCTTCCTTCTACAGAGCAGTGATGTATAAATGAACAAAATGGCAACCGCACGAATGTTTGTCTGAACGGACGACGGGGTGGAGTTGCTACAGTAAAGCTACACATTGCTGGAGAAGTGTTGATAAATTCAACAGGGTGAGCAGCACAAGCAGAGCTCGGCAGTCCGCCATTGTTGTTGTGATGGTCGACTTTCTCGCGCGTACCTAGTGACTGGAACCGTAATGCGCATGTGCGAAAAGTCTCCATTTTAAGAGGAACTGCATATTCCAGGTTTACATGACAACAGAGACCGTGCTGTTTCCAAAAAATTGCACTCTGGAACCTGTTTTCAAAACATTGCGTTTTCAGGCACCCAAAATGCCGCCGTCACGTAAACAATCAGCCAAAATGCAACTAAAGTTTACTGTTTTCAGCTGAAATCATTGTCGTATAAAAGGGACCTAAGTTATCAGAGAAAAAGGTTGAGCACATAATAACATGTGGTGGCTGCCCGTCTCTGACATGCCAAACAGCATCCAAGAAACACTGAGTGATAATGTGTAATGTCAGAAATATATTCATAAGGTATGCTGGTGGCAGACATTGCTAAAAAAAAATTTAAAAATCAAGTCAGAAAATAATCTCCTGTTCCCACAGTGTCAAATCTATCCGAGGTAAGCTTGTTAGCAGGATGTTTAACTATGGGCAAAACAGAGCACCTGGCATATCTATGTAAGACGATGTATATCTCAACATGGGATTCTGGGTAAAACAGCAAAAAGGCATATATGTCAAAATGTTAGTGCTTTAGTTTTGTTTTTGTCAAGTGCCATTTCTTCTCCATCATCAGTCAAAATCATGTATTTGAAGTCCAGTTTGATTAAACCTCTGACTTGCATGAGAACTGCTGCAGTCGTAACCAAATACTAATAATGTTTGCTCAGACTTGTGATGGTTTCTATCTCTATGTTTTCTCTGTTACTTTCTTAAGGTCTAGCTAAACAAATGAGGCAACTGTGTTAAGAAATGTCAAACGTCTCTCAAGCTGTAGAATAATGTTTTTATGTGGCTCATGACATAAATGCTTAGGGAGACAAGTACAATGTAAAATTGTAATTGTATGTGACATTTAACTGTAAAACCAGAAGAACCAAACAGATTGTTACTGATACAAGCCACAAGTAAACCATCATAATAATAAAGCTTTCTCTTTCACATACTCTTCTTCCTTTGTCTTGCTCTGCATATCCTATGCCTTCTTGTTTCTCCACCTCTCTGTCTTCCTCTGTCGTGGCTACAGCTCCTCTACCCTACTGTAACGAATGTTTCCCATCACCAGCCGCAGAGGCCTACCTTCAAAACCACGGCCTCAACGGTTTCTTACCGCTTCCACCTCCTTGTTAACTATGTATGCGCATGTGTGTGAGCGCTGCATGCAGCACACAGCTGCCAAAAGGCAGTCGAAACCTTGATAGCATCATCACACAGGAAAGAAGCGGGTGAGCTAGACACTAGCTGGCACTGCTAAATGTGGAGGAAAGGAGAGAAGTGGGGTTAAGTGCTAATCTGTCTCTTTGTGGAAAAAACAGATGTTCAGAAAGCATGGGAACTCTTCAAACTTCTTCACTGCGGCGTCTTTGTGGAGGTCAGGATAGCAGCGTGTCCTTACCCAAAGTTTGTTACCACTACTAATTAGCTAAGATGGATGCACAGTGTGTGTAACCAAACGTTCACACATAAGCTTTAGGCAGCTATCAAAGAGAAGATGAAGTTACAGCAAGAATCAGACATCCACCCAAAACACTTTCACACTGTTTAAAATAGCTTTCTGTGATACACCTTGCATCTATGAGCTCTTTTCTTTTTTAATTTTAGTCCTGCACATAATTCATTGACAGTGTGATGTCATGCCAAGATACCTCCAGTGTAGCTAGATTTAAGTTTGATATTGGTAATTTTTTTTAGCAGTCTAAATCATCAGTGGTAGATGTCAAATTTTGTGGAGTCAGTCTGTACAGTAAAATATCAGCAAAAGGGCAAGGATCTCCTGTCTAGGGCCACAAAGTCGCACCAATCTGTAGAAGAAACACACCCACACTGCTGCTGCATACTGAATAAGGGGTGTGACCATGATCAAGCTCTGGTGTTCACACACTTTGGCTAGCTTACTCACAGATTGAAACTTGGTCTCTGGTAACACATTCTCACTTTGACCTCGTCACATATTGACATTTGGTCATGGACCTCATGGACATACAACAAGCAAGGTACCCTGGATGTGTTGGTTGGTGACGTTCTCGGACACCGTGCCAAGTTCTGCTTGTTATATGCACTTTTTTCAAAATACCCTTCAGTTTTCACAGGGAATTTACAGTTTGCGTACAGTCTCTTTCAAAATAAACACACTATATCGGTACAACACCGCGAGTTGGGTTTTTTTCCTTCAACAACAAATGCATGCAGTTAGGTTTAGGAAAAAAGGACAGGGTTTGGCTTTATAATCATACGGGACGCAAACACCGCCCTCCCAGGTAAAAGTCGGTGTTTGCTGAACCCTTCAACTCAACCTTCAGCCCATCCCACTCGGACTTGCTGCCTTACCTTTCGTTCTTGTCCTGCTGCATTTCCCCCCGACGCCACCGGGCGCTATTAAGCTATAATGGCGATTGGTGGCGTATCATGCCGACGTTGAAAGACGGCTTTTTTTTGTCGGTGTCTCACACTGCAAGTCACTGCCACAGTGCCAGATTCCAAAAAGTTCAGAGTGAGACCGGGTTTTCTCTGGAGATATTTGACGTTAAAAAAAATCACTCTAAGTAGCAGTAGGTGAGTCAGGTCTGGGATAAGATGGTTACAACTAAAAAATCACAAAATGTACACAAAGAGTGCTCAAGAACATTAAAGATAGCAACATCAGTCTCTCCAGGATTTCAGGCTTTTTTGGGGGGATTGTTGCAACCTGAAATCCTTAGTATCACAGTTTTTCAAAAAAAAACAACAACAAAAAAAAAACTGCAATGCAATGCTTTTTTGATTTTTTGTAATAAAACTGGTGAAAATTTGAAAATTGCAAAACTAGATGCAGTGCTGTCTTGCATTTGGAGCAAAATCATGAGCATTCAGTGTTTCCCACAGAATTAGTGATGTGATAGTGGTGGGGGAGCTGTTGCTGCTGTTCAACACAATGCTGAAGGACCGTCTCCATGAGCCACTTACTTTCTGCTCTCTCTGTCTGGTTAACATGAGCTAACACAGCAGCAGCGGCTAACATCCAACAGCAAGCTGCTAAAAGGTCCCAACAATCAGACCAACACAAAAACAGTTCGACTTTGTCTTTAAACCCATTAATAATTGTTGGGTAATGTTACTCATGTGATGCTAACAACTAGCCCTATCACTGTGTTAGTAACCCTGTCCCAGGCACAGAGCTAAGACTCCAACAGCAGTGGTCTCATGATAAACAGAGAGAGACTGAGCCAAGGAGGGGCTGAGTGAACCAATATGCTGTGCTATGCTACAATGAAATGAGATTTTATCCATTTTAAATAGCCAAATTGGCGGTAAAGTTGCGGTGACTGGACAAAAATGGCAAGGTCATGCAGCATTCAGGGAATTGTTGAAATCAAACATTGCAGCATCCTGGAGGGGTGGCAATATGATGCACAACACAACATGTAAATGTAAAAAATATTTCATTTAGCATTTCATCTTCTATTGAAATAGTGAAACTTAAATATATTCATGTATCAAAATAAGAACCAAAACAAGTTGGAAGTCAAATTTAAACATTTTTACTGCCATGATACAGTCAAGTGACATATTGTAATAATGCAGGGGGTCCAGATGACACCAGAACCTAATATAATTCACTCATACAGTGCAATGTAAATTAAACTACAAAAATGTGTCATAATTTCATAAGGTTATTGTATCTTTTAAATGGAAAAAAACGAAGTAAATAGAAACCACATGTCAGGTAAATGTAATTAAAAATTCCCCTCTGAAATGTAGTGAACTGAAGCTGCTCATACTCTTAACATAGGAATACCTAATAAAGTACCAGTACAATAAAATGTGCCTGAAGAAATATACGTTACTGTCCACCTCTAGTGTTTTCTCTGGTGTGTTTTCTTTAAGCAATTTAAATGTAAACCTTTTGAGGCTGGAAGGCCAGATACATACACTGTGCCTAATTGCTACATGCAAAGAGTTTGTTTCACAGTATTTACATTATGCAAATATATGCTAATGTGTACATACTCTACCCATGTCTTTGTGCTGTTTCTATATTTGACTCCATAATGAAAATGGCCCTTCTAAACCAAAGTCATCCTGACTTCTATCAACTTTTAATAATTATTCCCAAGGCAATAGATGCATATCTGTCCACAATCTAGTTTACCAATCAGCTTATCTAAAATGCTGCAAGTGAACTTTGTTCACATCCCGCATGTGCGATCCCTGTCCCCACCGCCATACCCCTCCTCCCTTTTCCCTTGCTCCACTCCTTTCATCACTCTACATCCACAGGGGAGATGTAAAGCTTTTGGAGTAAATCAAGGCTTTCTCCTTCATAAACGCCTGTGCAATTAACTTAGCTCCTTCTCCCACTGATTTACGGCAGCCATGTTGGAGACTGGAGTCAGCCAGGCCCTCTGGGTTTCAAAAGAGAGGGCTAGTTGGCTAACTTCCCTCTCTCTCTCTTGCTCTCTCTTTCACATACACACACTCACACACACACACACACTTTCAACCACAAACACTGTATGCACACACGCAGACTCATTCACATCTGCTTCTCTGAAAAGAAAATGATGAGTGAATAGGAAGAAAAGAAAAGAGCAGTGAGTGAAACGATGAGGCATAATGGCAGAATGATTGGATGCAGCAGTGCACATTCATCTGACATCAGCCTTGATACAAAGGTGTACATTCAAAGCCATAAAACATAAGTAGCACAGAGCCTCCGAGTTTATATCTATATCCAAAAACAAATTTACTGTCAGTGACACATTAACAACTCTGGATCGACATTATTAAAAGGTGAACGTGTTTCCTTTTTCTTTCCACACAGACACATCTGCGGGGTTTAGTCAAATCCTTTCATACAACAAATTGTTCTGGCGACACAGTGCCATATGGGAGTGATGGTACACCCAATTTGGGAGACAAAAAAACAACAACCACGTCATTCTCTGAGTGGTTGGTACAAGTTGGAAAATCCGGCTTTATTGGTTGACCCAAAATTTTCCCACACAGACAGTCCTGGCCCCTCCCTTTGAGGAAACAACTGCCCTCCACAGACTGTGTGTCTTCATTCCTCTCAAAATCGAACTTGAACAATGAAATGTGAACACGGGCGACGCTAACAAGCTCAGCATGACTCATAAAAAATATCCATTTATGCTGCATAAATGTCGCACATGGCTGTTGTGTGGAGAACACCTGCAGTTCGGTGGTTTTCTGTCTTGAATTGGAACCTTAGTTTCATGAACTTTGAAGCTTTGCACTACATCGAAAACCCAGTCAACTCTGTAATGCATATCTACATGGGAATATGTAGTGTGGTTGTATTTCTTCAAAATTTTGTAGTGTTTTTTTATCAACAGTTGAATTGTGATCCTATCATCTCCTTGACTTTGTGCACTATAATTTTTGTCCATCTTCTCACGTTGTCGGCTGCTGCTTTATAATTGTCCATGATTCTGGATGGTTCTGCTAACCCATGGTTTCTGTTTGTGGAATGATCTCACTGTCCACACATCCTGAACTCAACAAGATGGCTGCATGGTTGCTCCTGCCGCAACACAGGCAGCGGTCCACAGCTGGATGGTGGTGAGCACCCTACCATCACATCAGTCCTTAGTCACTGTAAAGCACAGTCCTCATCTTTCAACAGAGTCCTCTGCTCTGTCAGATTGGTATACAGAAAAAGAGCCACCTGGGTGATTGGCTGCTGTCCAGAATTTAGCCAAGTTTCAGCAAATCAGAGTATATTACAGTTCCTGATATCCCATTGGAATCTGATCTGACAGGGAGTTCATCCAGTTTGTTTTTAATGCCTGGACAATGGCTTGCAGGATGCTCATTCAGCTAGTGCCCATCGTCTTCATCTTTCCTCTGTGTCCACTAATGTTTACATTTGACCTCGACCTGGCTAGCTAGCAGCTAGCTAGCTACAAGTTGGCGGAAGTACAGGTGATTTTCTCATCATGATGAGCGACTCGCAGCCACACAGCACCACTATCCAAGCCAACCACAAAAGTAGCACCAAGACTTCCAAAATAGACATAAGAGCCCAAATTTGGCACAAATGTAGTGGAGCTGCACCTACTCTTATGCCTACACCTCAGTTACCTGGCTAAATAAGTAATCCTGCGTGGTGCAATACCCGCCCCTGGACTTTCGTTTCTGAAAGCAGGCATCTGACATTCATTGCACTTTCCCATGAATAGTGAGGTATTTTAATTTTGGGGGGTTGTGTATTACTTGAGTTTTGTATCACATGTAGGTCAGTTTGATCATTTTTTATAAGGTAGTTAATAAGGTAGTTATTATAAGGTAGTTACCTTAATTTCATTAACCAAACTAGTTTTCTCCCTAGGATAGCTTCACTGTAGTTCAGCTTCTTCCAGTGTGAAGTAATTGATAGCTTCCAAAGCTGCGCTTCAGAAGTAGCTTCCCAACACTGATTACAGCATTAAAGGCCTACTAATTATACTTTTTAAAGAGTTCAGAATGGGGCACATGGATAGAAAAAGGTCACAGATATAACAGCGTGAACATCACATTTTGGCCCCTGTGAGAGAAGCAGTAGCATGTCCTGCTGAAGTGTCCTTGAGCCAAGCACAGTAGCACCCTACCTGCTCGCTCCGTGTAAGCAGCTTCGGATAAAAGTGTCAGCTAAATGGCTTAAAAGTTAAAAGAAACACTGACATAGTGAAGTCAGATTTAGTTTCATAATCTTACTCACAGTTAAACGGAGTAGAAGTACAAATGTGACAGGTTAAGAGGCTGACTCTAAAGTACCTTCAAAAATTAGTGCAAGGGAGAAAAAGAGATTTTAAAGGCATAGTTCACCAAAACTTCATCGTATGCTTCGGTTAAGTTTGTAAGACTTCAGAACTAATCACTTTGTCTTCCCGTACTAGATTGAACGGCACATCTTTTTTTTTTTTTTACAGCTAGCTACCAGCGACGAAAACAGTGCTCCAAATTAATATTGTCCAGGTACTTCTACAAACAACTTTGCAGTACGTGCCAAGAATTCCAATAATTATGCATTTCCTATATTTTCCCCAAGGCTGAGACAGACCTATGGGTATTAACTTTCCATGTTTGCTGGTTCTATGAAGTTCAGTAGAGTTTTAGCTGACAAGCAGGTGAGCAGACAATGACAGAGTTTTCACTTTGCATTCAGTATTTCTTAAAGGCAGGTTTTTCTTTTTTCTGCTCGAATCCTTTGAGTGCTGCTTTTAGACAAGCTGCTAAATTTAGCCTGGAAACATCCATGATTTTAATAATTTATTCCCAAACTGGCCTGTAAGGATCAACTCTCACATCCTTCAAGGGCTTTGTACTGTAGATGCGACCACAGATCTCCCAGTATGTCATAATACAACTCCCTGAATGTCTCAGATTCTATTTGTGACTCTGTCTATTTACTTAAATGCTTTTCAGACGTATAGGCCAGGGCCCCTCCCAAAACCTACCCACATTTCCAAGCCCTCTGCACCCCCAACACACACTCACACACACACACATACCCCTGCAAAACCCCGGCCCTGCCCTTGTCTGCTGGCTGCCTCGCTGCACACTGGTTCCATTCTTCCAGGCCACGGATTGAGAGGGGCTGGTGTGTGTGTGTGCATTTGTGTGTGAGTGTTTAAGGGTGTATTGGTGCATACAGTGCATAGAGTGTCCTGGAAGGCCAGTGTGTGTGCGTGTGTGTGCTTGTGCTGTGTGTGTTTTCATGTTTTTTTGGGGTGATTTGCTAACGTGTGTGCAAAAGGCACAGACTGCAGATGGGTTTAATGCATGTGGGAGGCTAATGTGTGCATGAGTGTTTGCATGTGACAGCGAGAGGGACGGAGGCAGACGGATACAGCATGTCAGGATGTGTGCAGGAGTATTCAGGCAGATGACCCCCGTACACCCCTCTCTTACCCCTCCAATCCAATCCCCCATCCCTCCACCATGTGCCCCCCTCCCACAAACCCATCCACCCTATCCACATCCCCACCCCGCCATGCTCAGGGCCTGTACACGATGTTCTCACCGAGGCTGGCCTGTCATCTCCTGGCACAGGATTTCAGGATGGATGTAATTGGTCAGGGTCAGGCTCAAATTAGATTTTTTACTTATGGCTGAGTGGTGGCAAAATAATATAAAATAACTTTATTAGTTTAAGGGAAGAATTGGTGTTGGGACAGGGAGAGTGAAACGGCACTCAATGTATAATCTTGTGCTTGTCTTGACTGGTACATTTTTTTGCACAATTTCCATCGTAATCGATTTTGATCGCAAATGCAACAGCAACAAAATTCAAAGTTTAAGAGCTGAGCACAGGTGTAAAACAGCTATTTATCGAGATGCGTTTTTGGTTCTTGGGGAAAAATATAGTGAGGAGTAAAACTACGGACAAACAGTCTTTGATCACTGACATAGCCACTGAAGTGGTTTATCAGCAGAACTAAAACACCCAGCGTGATGCAACTCGGCATGGTGCTGAAACCCTGAACCTGAAAGCTACCTTTGCTTCCCACTTTTTGCGCCACATGGGCACTAAATCACAGAGACAGGAACATAACAGCAGCTTACCTTTGTGTCAGCCCAAGGCACCGAGCGCTCTCTCCCTCCCTACATCTTCACTTTGTAGCCCATGCCAAACACTGTCACCCCAAATCTCCTACTAACCTGCCTCCTTATGGCAGCAGCCCTCAGAAGGAGAGCACGGTGGCATGGCAGCGCCACACGGCACCATCTGCTTCAGCGGGGGCACGTGGTGGAGGAGAGGGACGGGCTTCCTCCCTGCCTCACCCACTCTATCCCCTCTACCTCCTTCATCCAAATCCTCCATCCAATGTCCCGTCGATCAGCCCCCCACCCACCCACCCCACCTCTTTACTTCCCACCCCCCAAAATCCTCCTGATAATTTTCAAGGAATGAAGAGTCCCTCTGCGCTTGGATTTATGAACTCCTGCGGTAGCCATGGCAACCACGGGCAACTTTGTATTTGAGGAGGGGAATAAGGAGGGGGGTAGTGGGATGTTTGGGTGGGGAGGGCGGTAGTGAGATGTGTGTGTGTGTGTGTGTATGGGGGGGTCTTGCGGAGAAAGAAGAAGCATTGTTGTGTTGGTATTCAGGGTGTCAGCAAACCAGAGTAATTGCTAGGTCTTATAAAGGGGAAGAGGTAAAAGCTTGTCTGGGGGGTGCAGCTCTCTAAATACTCCCAGAGCATGGCTGCAGGGAGTAAACACTCACTCCGTTTATATTGCCTGTTGACGGTTATTATTTATATAAATTCTTTTTTGGCACAACAGTGATGGAAGGGTCAATTCAATTTCTCTGGGAGCAAAATGAGACACGGCATGGCATCTTGTTTTTTTTTTTTTTTTTGGCTAATGTGCCCTGGCTAACACTTTTAGGTGCAAAGATAGAAGTTAGCCAGCCGTTCCCGAACACCCTACACTAACACCTCTGTATCATATGCCACATGTAAATCCTAGAAACATAATGCATGTGATCTGTTTACTGTCTCCCTGACTGCGTATCTGTAGCTCACTCCAGGATGTATATATCTGCTTTCAGCTTCTTATCAGTCGCTCACAGTGTTCCCTGTAAAGCACAGACTCAATCACTATAGAGACGTACTCGCTGTGAAAAGACAGTGAGAGAGAGAGAGAGAGAGAGAGAGAGAGAGAGAGAGAGAGAGAGAGAGAGGGACAGAGGGGGATGGAAAAAAAAAACTCCTGACACCTCAGACTCCACTTCACAGCCAGTGAAGGAAGAAAGTGAGCGAGCCGCTAAGCCTTTCCTCCCCGCAGCCGCCTGCAAGGTGGAGATATTACCGTTCACATTTGGACAGATGCGAGGATCCCACTGTGGCGTGTGTGTGTGTGTGTGTGTGTGTGTGTGTGTGTGTGTGTGTGTGTGTGCAAGGTAAAGGCCTTCAACTGTTGCAGATTTCCTCATATACTAAATATCTACTACAATTTTGCTATGTAATATTGTGTTTTTTCTGCCCTCAGTCTTTAAGACAACAGTGATATCAGCACTGATTCAAAAGGAATCTGGAAACATCTGAAACTTTGGGAAGCGTGTCAGTTTCTGTGCGGTTGTGGTTGAGGTAACTGCTTGCATCTACCTCCGGGAGAGTTGGACGCTCGCTGGGAACAATGAACGGATGCTGGGTTTTATGTATCCCAAATGGTCAATTTAGAGAGCCTGTAAACGGTTTTGTTATGGTCATATTTGTAAATGCACAGCAGGATTATTTCTGAGCATGAGCTTTGAAAGGCTTTATGATTGAGCTGCTAGGGGGGGGGGGGGGACAAAACAAACATACTGCAAGAGACAGGGGCCCTATTGAGTGTAATACTGTGTACTTAGAGAACATCAAGACAATAATAGCATAATCAAACATGACATGATCTTATTGCCCTCCAAATGTCAACTGCTGATAGCAAACATTCAAGACCACTGAGTCAGAGAGTAGCCAAGCAAAGGAGAGAGGAAAAAAAACAGTGCAGTGTGCACAAGGCTGAAAAAGCTTGTAAAATAAATACTCGAAAATAAAAACAGCTGCAGTCAGCATATGAACCGACACAAAATGGATAACTAGGAGGAAGTCTGAGTGACTTGTCCAAACCCTAGTCTCATGTCTTATGCACTTTCATGTTGCATTATATTTAATTATAGATCATACCGGGGCAGCCCTTAACAGGGCCTGCTTGCCTCACAGGTACAAACAGTTGAATAATTCAGTAGCCGGCGTGTAGGATAGGATGTGGTGTGAGTGCAGCAGGAGAATAAGCTTACTGTTATTCAACCCTCAGCTCCATCTTGCTGCGGGACAAAATGGAGATTCAGCGAGGTTAAATGGCAGATTTTTATAAGCTTGTACAAGGCATAAACCAGCCGGGACACCTTTCAGGTATCCAACAGAAAAATACCAGTGTTATAGTTTACGAGAGACTGACAGCAGCTGCCTGCTGCTGTTATATTTTTAATGCCGGTGCAACTCATTGGCAAGCCATTTATCCAAAAATCAATTGTAACACAGAACAAGCTATAGAGCATTAAACCATGCTCATGTTTTTACACGCCACAGTTTACTGCAGGTTGACAGTTGACAGCTATCACCCTCAACCAAACCCATTACTGTTATCTGTCTTTTATCCTGTGTGCCCAATATATTTTTACACTTTCTCGGTTATGAGAGAGCAAATTGCAGGTGGAGCTATAAATAAAAAGAAATAAAAGAAGAGATGTTACAAGGAGGGTGAGAGAACATGCTCATTTTTGCATTTCTGTTTATAGCAGAAGTTAATGGTCTCTGGAATGACCTGAATGAAATGGCACAGAGAAGTGATGTAATCCAGGGCTTCCTCTATGTATCATGAAAGACTTAATGCCAATAAAAGCTAACATGAGGAGAAACACACGTGAGTATGCATAAGAAACACAGTCCATGTGGGGAGTAAACCGGGATCACAATAAAAATCCAATGTTTTTGCACAATGGCCAATGGACAGGTTGGACACTCTTTGCTGAGTTTCCTTTTTAAATGAACAATAAGTTATAATTGAGGCATAATTTGCCATGGCATTTCCGCACTGTGCCAAAGTGAGCCCCAACAGAAAGCAGCGTCTTTCATTTTTGGCCAACTTTATTGAGTTTGTCTGGATCCTCAGAGCTGATGACAGAGTTCCTCTTCGTGGAGTCCTCCACTTGTGGTAAATTGGTAACTGTTGTGTTTTCATATTTTTATCAAATCCAAATTTTATTGCTGTGAATTGACTGGGACAAAGATTGTTCTAAAAATGTACTTTGATGAATATTTTGTTTTCATAAATTGCCAAACATTCAGCACTGTGTCTGAGCTAAAGGTATCCAATAGTTTGTCTGTTTTCTACCATTTGAGACGCATATTGAGATAAGAACGGAAATCAGATATGACCTTTGACACCAGTCTTGATTTTTTTTTCCCCTTCCTATTATTAGATATTTTGTCAATCGTGTGTTCAATACATATTAATGTAAACTAAGCTAAGCAAAGACATTATTGATAAACAACATGTATCCCCGATAGCAGTGTTGGCAGCCAGAACTGGGCCAGCTGATTTGGCCCGATTCTGGGGCGTCATTCATACCAAGTCTTAGCCGAGTCAAGCAACCAAATATCACCAGGCTAATTTCATCCGGCATGCCGAGTTTGGACCGATGCTGGGCCTGGCCATTTCTGATAATGGCCTGGTGATGGCAGTGTTGGCAGCCGGAATTGGGCCAGCTGATTTGGCCCGATTCTGGGGCGTCATTCATACCGAGTCTTAGCCAAGTCAGGCAACTGGATATGGCCTGGCTAATTTCATCCGGCATGCTGAGTTTGGGCCGATGCTTGGCCACGCAATTTCTGATAACAGCCTAGTGATGGCAGTGTCAGCAGCCAAAATTGGGCCAGATTTGGCCCGATTCCGGGGCGTCATTCATGCCAAATCTCAGCCGAGTGGGCCTGGCTGATTTCATCCCGCATGTCGAGTTCAGGACGATTCTGAGCCAGGTCATTTTGGTTCCCTTGGGCCCATCAATGTTTTATTTGCTGCTATTCAACTCTGAGATCTGCAGGGTCACTCAGCTGACATTATTTCAGAGGCTATAGGGGGCTGTATTTTAGGCAGAGTAGTCTGAGTGGGTGGAAGTTTGCTGGATAGATCAGCCTCTCATTGGGCGGAACAAGCCACCTGCTGAAGTCCCGCTCTACCACCTCCGGTTGTGTAACAGTTTTCAACACGTCCTTTACTAACATTTGCGGTGTTTGATCTTGCGGGAATGTAGCCATTTTTCTGCCATGGTTTGCGTCCTGTAGGCGATATTTTTGTGGGCGTGTTACACCAAAACCTGTTTCCCCCCGGCAATATTTTTGCAAGCGCACTGTTGCTGTGGCACCGCCCAGAACAACTGTGATTGGTTGAAAGAAATAGCAGCTGGGGCATTTTTTTCTCCAATCTTAAATTGAGAGTCAGCCCAGCAAGGCCTTTCTTTTCTTGAGAAAGGTCTGGTGAGCGAGACTATAGGCAGAGTAATGGTACTAATATCATAGAGAACTTGAAGACCTATGGAATCTAGTGTTACTATGTTATGTTTCTCAGGATGGGGGCTGAAAAACACTTTACAGTAGGGCTAAATTTTGGAAAGCGAAAAACAGAGAGATTCTCGTGAGATTCAGTGAGCCCAAGTTTTTTCCTGTGTGATGATGTTAGCCCCTAAAGCAGCCATTTCATTGTAGTGAGACCATTTCTTGGAAACGGACATCATTGTATAAAATGACCTGGGGTAACCTCTGGGATAATCACAGTCTCATGAAACTTTACAACCACAAACTCGAGACCTGAAGCATTCAGAGGATGTGTGGCTTTCATAGGTGTATTGAAAATAAGGGGGTTTCTCAACAGTTTCCAGAACAGAAGTGCTCGCCATCCAATCGCAGAAAAATGCAGTTCTTACAGAAATCTCCAAATATCAAAAGTTTTTGATTCTGAATCACAGCTTGGATTTTTCTATGGTGTTCCTCAAGGCATTGGTGTCTTAATGTGGTATTCTGGAGGGATTTTTGATCATTTGTTTTTATCAATTTTTAAGCTTAATTTAGTGCCAAAACAGTGCAACAAATATTGCTGCAACAACTCCTGAGACATAAATGAGCATGGGAATGGCCATCATATACACTCTAAACCTTTAACATTTGAATTGGCACCTAACCAAAACAAAATGTTTATGACAGATTTATGGCTAGAAAGGCTCGACACAGTGCTGAGCTGCATCTCAAATTAAACTTCAGGTCCCCAGCTTTCAGGTGATGAATACCACTTCTATGTGGTACATACTGTTGACTTGCGATATCCCCTAAAAGATCCCCTGTCTCACCCAAAAAAAAGACACAACTGGGAATATGTGGGTCTAAGAGGGATACTTTGACATAAGAAAGTGCCTGCATGTGACAACTTTTCATGTTCTGATGTTGCCAGTGTACTGAATGTATTGTTTATACTAATAGGTTGATCATAAGTGCCGTTTTCTCCTGCTCTTCTGACACATCAAACGCAGTCAACACCGCTGCAATGCAAGTGTCATAATTTTACAGTACAGGCACTATTTGGAAAAATAGGCTACCGGCACAATATCAGAATAAAGAGGTTACTTGTAGTCGCGTTTTAATGTTTCCAGCTGCTGTCTCCACTGACTGTGTTGAAAGGAGGCTTTGGATGCACAGCAGGAGTCAGGAGTGGTGGGAATGTGTTGTGCACTCCTCAGTGGTTCCCACTGAAACTTTAGAATGAAAGGAAAACTTTGGATATCCGTGCCATCATCTTTCCCAACAAAGAAAGCTGCCAGTCAGTGACAGTGAAAAAAAAAAAAGTGAGACTTTGCCTATGGTATGTGGGATGTAACTCCACTCTTAGGTGTTTAAATTCAGGTCAGACATTGGCAGGAAGAACTTTATGGGAATTTAACACCACACGTGACCTCCAAAAACAGAATATTGTACCTTTTTTTCTGGTGGTGATTAGATAATATCAGAGTGGTAAATAAAAAATGTGTTTAAATTTGGCCTTTTACTGGACTTTAGCTGGGTTTGCAAAAAGCATTATTTTGTTATTACAATGTCGAAAAATGAGAGGGAACGGGAGAGGGTTTCAGCATGTGCGTGAGAAAATACAGATGGTTTATGGGACAGACAGTTAAGAGGAAGACATGTAGATGGGAGGCTGTGGGGGTGGAGTGACAGATAGAGAAAGAAAAGAGAGTGAGAGAGGAGTGGATGCAATGAACAGGAAGCATCCGGAATGAATTCCCAGAGATGGCCACGCATGGCTGGGCTGAACTGGCCTGGATCCGGGAGGTGGAGGTTGGGTGGGGGGTTGAGAGGCTCCTGCACGTCCAGCTGGACAGAAAGAGAGAGACAGAAAGACGACATAGAGAAAAAGAGAGAGGGAGAGAGGCCCCCGGGCGCTGACAGGTGTAGCCCTCCACTCCAGCTGAGGCCTCACAGCTGACCTGGATCTCTGGATATTTCTCTCTACGTCTATGTCTCTCTCGTGCTCTCTCTCTCCCCCTGTCAAAACACATGCTTTAACTCTGAGGGTTATGCACACGACAAGCTACGGTATGTTACACCATGTTCGCTACTTTTCATTTAATACGGCAAGTCTCCCAACCAGACTGAAGCGCGGCCACAATTCATCACACAAGCGCCTGGGGTTAAAAACGAGCACCCTTTGTTAAACGCTAGAAAAGTCTCCCTTCATCCTACATCTTATAGCAGCTAATTATTATAACTTGGCTGACACAGTGGAAGCGCACAGTGGAGTACACCGACACTCAACAAGGCAGTTAGCCTACCACAAGCAGGAAGTGACTAAACCATTGTTTTTTTCCTCAGAGCAATTCCTCTAAGGATCACACACAATGCAGCGAGCAAGCATCCACAGTGGTAGAAAGTGGGTCTTCTGCAGTGGTTGGATCTGTATGTCTCATGGAAGCAACTGTCTGAGCAAAAACAAAGAGATGTTTTTTTCATTTTTGCCTTGGTGAACAATGGTAAGCAATGGGTATTGTTTAAAAAATTACTTTACTACTACCAATACCACTGCCCTTACAGTGATACCAGTACTAACACAGTACGTCATTCGAAACCCATTATGCTTCAATGGAAGCATTCCATTGCACAAAATGTCACCACCACTCCTCTACAGGCAAATGTGTTTATGCAAGTATACATTTTGCAATTGGTGAAATTATTAAAATATGTATTAAATGACTGTACAAACAACTCCGTCAAAAAGACCACGCTCCACCACACCACTGACTGTTTGGGCTGTAGCTTCTGCGGTAGAGGGCCAATCACATGTTGCATTCAGTGTTCATTTTGACAGTTTTTTTCAATTTAGTCTTAGGGCCCATCCCAATATCCCCCCTTAGCCCTACCCCTTGGCCCTACCCCAACATTTGCGCGTTCCCACGAGGGATAGTGGTGTCCCAATTCCTTTTGCGTGTAGGGATTGGGGGCATAACGAGGGGCAGTTGGTATGAAATTAGCCCTTAGGAGCGAGGGATTTCAGATGCTGACTCGCAAGTGAGGGGTAGACGTCGCCATGGCTACCACTGAGCAAGAGACGGGGAAAAAGTTCATACATAGCTAACGTTACCGTCATTGGTTGTTAGCTAGCTAGCTAGCTCGCACTATCTGGTGCCGTAGCATTGTTCCGAGCTCCCATTAGTCCGACGTCCCGTTGTTCCAATATGTGATTATAATAGGCTATACTGTATTTGTGTACCATAGAGGATCAGCAACGCAACATAAGTAGGCTACTGGTCGAGATACAACTGTCATAGAGAGGAGAGAATGAAACACCATTGCCTCCTGTTATTAACTCTGGGGTCCGGGTTGTGTGGGGAGCTCTCCGCGGTGCCGAACGGCTCCCGGCAGGTGTATTTCTGCCTTGATGGTGCGCTGCGACCGGCTCTGGGTCAGCTGAGAAAGGCTTGAGGCGAAGCAGGCTCACGGCTTATGTGTTTGTCACTTTCTTTTTCATTTTAACTCACACCATGATCTTTTCCTGACCCTAACCAAGTGGTTTTCGTGCCTAAACCTAACCAGACCTTAACCACAGGGCATCATGATGATTTCGGAACACGCCAGCTAGTATAACTATGCTGCCTCGTACTGTTAGCTGGTTAGCTAGGTAGCTAGCTAGCAGAAGTCCCCTGTCGTCTGTCGTTCATCAAACGAAGCATGATGAATAATGCAAACGTGATCGGTAGGATGAACTCAACTGGAGACTCCATTGTAGATGCCAGTTGGAAATGCAGATGGCTCACAGCTTCCTGTTTAAAATAGTTACATATGCGTGAACGTAACCAACGCGGTGACATAGTGAGTGGTGTCCCAATTCCTAGGCAAAGTTTTCAACCCTAACCCCTCGTTGCTTCATTTTGAGGGCCAAGGGCTAGTGGGCAAGGGCTAGGGGTAGGGCCAAGGGCTAGGGGTAGGGCCAAGGGCTAGGGGTAGTGGACAAGGGGGGGTATTGGAGTCTACCTTTAGTTAATGAAAACTCAAAATGTTTTAGTCGACAAAAATTCATGACATTTTAGTGATTACTTTTAGTCTATACGTTTTCTATGTTTTATCTATCAACTAATGCAGTTAGGCCAATTCATGTATCAGAAATTACAATCAAGGTGACAGGTTGTATGAAAATTTTAGGTTTAGGTTTAAGGGGTGATTTACGAGCACGCACCTACTGATCATCATTTGAAAAGCTCAGCATTTCTCTGTTTATGCTCTCAAAAACTTTGACACCACAATCTGAGAAAACTAGGATTTGTACCCAGATTCATTGTAAACTCTTACTGATCTCACTGAAATAATATGTAATCTCACTGAATTCTTTATTAATCTGCAACATGTTAGTGTGGAGATTTAAACTCATGGCCTGTCACAGAGTTGGTAATTAAAACTAAAATGTCATCTCTGTTAGAGAAAACTTTGCTGAGTTTAGACTTTTTACTAACAGCACAGCTACACTCACTGATAACTGAGCCACCTATACCTCCCTGTCAAACAGCATCAACTCAAAAGCCTTCATGAGACAGTCTAACTCTGAGTGGAGTCCTGCGTGGATCAGTTGCGAAGTCCTGTGGCCGGTGGCTGTTTGCTCCGCTGCCATTCAGCAGCTAACAAGTGGAGCTGCAACCAACGAACTCCCCAATTCCATTCAACAGCTCCGCCATCCACAGTCAGGTACAGAGGACTGCTTATTTACTGCTGAACTACAGCTCATAACTCACACCGATGGCTGACGCTGCTCCGGTGTTTTTGCTGGCTAGCGAAACACCCTGGTGCAGTCTATTAACTGGAGTTTACCAGCCTGTCACTCATGCAGTCTTTGAAGATAACTATAAGCACAATTCTCGGCTTTCAAAGTCCAATAGTCCACCACTGATACTTTTGTCACGTCTCAACGAAAATGAAGCAAGATCTATTTATAGCTGGTCACCGTCTTGAAAATTTTTCATCATTGTTTTTGTCAACGAAATTCACACTGGTTGCATTAAATCAACACTTGTGGTGGTCGGCTGCCAGCAAAACCACACAAGTATTTTTTTTTTTTTTTTCTAGAACTGGATCATTTAACTGGGAATGTTTCTATACTACATAGTGCTGGGTTATTTCAGTTAAAGGTATCGAGTACTGATACCCAGCCCTAGAGAGCAACATACAGGATGCCATAAACAACGTCTTCACATCCAGGACATTGTAAATAAACAAACTGGACCTCCTGACTGGACACCAAAGAATCACTAACATGATCAGTGTGTAGGAATTTTACTTGATGCAACTGCTGCTGAGACATAAACCTTATAGAGAAGACACTCATGGTACGAGACTTAATAGACAGCCCAAACTAAATTAATATCTCTGTATTTCTCACTGGTATTGTTGGAGGTGATGTTTCCCGAAACTAAAACCACATCTCACATAAACTCTGTTGCTTCCTACCACAAAGAGAAAAGAGCTTCCACAGTCAGTGTTTGTCTCTTTGGCTTTGCTAAGAGGATAAATATGCTGAGTGACTTCACTCCAAAACACAAAGCTTCAGCTCTTTTTTGCAAAGGAATAAAAGCGGCCTCTTCCTGTTTGGTGATGGAAAAGAACCCCAAATTTTCTCACTGAACTTGACCAATAAAACAAAATGTAAAACTTAACGTAGGAGCTGCTGACCTCCTGAGCAGTGATTTTAATTATTCATGGTTAATTAAACTAATTATCAATGTGATAGTGATTAGCTGGTGCTAACGCATAACACATTTAAGGAGCACTGCTCATTTGGTGAGGTGGTTAAAGAGACTGTCAAACATTATATAAGACCACCTCCTGCTCCTCACACTGTGCAATATCATAATATTATTCTGTTTTAAAATAAAGAATTATCCCTCCATCTCAAAAACATCTTTTTACCAATTAGCATTTCTATCATCATTCAGACCTTTTTGTCAAACACTGTTATTTGAAACATCAACACGATTAAAAGTAGCCCAGAATTAATTTAATTTGCCTCACTGGCTCGTTACGTGAGGCGACTCTTAACGTGATGAGTAAATGAATATTCCAATATGACAAGTTAAAATGATAAGGTCAGTGCTGCTGAACAAAGAGGGACCATTTTCTGTCATTCTACAAAGGACTAGATTACACTCATGTTAAATAAACAATGAATTAGAGCGAGTGAACAAGAACAGATTGATTTGCTGTTAGCGGCATGGCAATTAATCTTACACCGCAAATGAGGGTACGGAGCAAAATACAAAGAATGAAAAAAATACAATGAGCACCATTGTGAAAGCAGCATTGTTACATGGCATTGTCGAATGTAGTGAGTGTAATGCACTGTCCTTATTACACACTTTGTCTTTGCCTGCCTAACGGAGGGTTCATACTTTGTCTTCAAATTTTATTTCCTTAAAAGAGGTATGACAATCTGCAAATTGGATAATTTAATTTGTTTCTTCCGCAGGTTTTTGTGAGAATATCAACACTGTAATGAGGCAGATAAGTCCGTTAGCATAATGTCACTCAATTCAAGATGTGTTTCTCACTTTGGAAAAATAATTTCAGGAGAAAATCAAGATGTCAGAGTTCAGTTCTGGATTCAATCGGTTATTCATACAGACGTTTTTTTTTTGTTTTGTTTTGTTTTGGGTTTTTTTTTTGCAGAATTGCAATTTATTTGTGCCTTTGTAAGTTTTGCACTTGTACCATTTATGATTCCGGAGAGCAAAGGCATTTCTCATGAGCAAACATATCTGCACACACTTCTGTGAACATTTGGCACCACAGTGCACAACTTTAAATACTTCAGGGACAGGCATTTTTGTCTTAGCTGTGATATTTGACTATTTGGGCAAACATGCAAGAGTGTGCATCCCTGCATGCTCCCACCCCACCCACACACACACACACACACACACACACACACACACTCACATCCCCTTAACCAAGCCTCTTCTTCTCAACACACACCCATCCATCCAACCACACACACACACGTACACTCATGTGGATATTATCAGCGGTGCTCAGCTGAGGCTCCAGGCCTGTCCGGTCCCCACGGCGTAGCGGTGACCAGGGGAGGAAGAGCTTATCTCGGCCCCAGGCCCCTCCCTCGGCCCCATGCCTTGGCTCCGGGAGCTGGGAGGCAGATGCCATGCAGGCCCCCAGTGTGGCGTGTTTCTGTGGCCAAAGCGTATAGCGTTTAATGCTTAAGGGACAAGCTTTTGAACTAGACAGTCCATCTTTCCTGTGTGTCTGTGTGGAAATGTGAGTGTTTGTGTGGGCCACATAGCAGATGGAGGTAAAGGCTTTTAGTATGACCAACTCCCTCTGGCCCACCTGGACCAGATCAGAGCATTTGGTACTCACACACACATACACACACACATATTGACACATGGACTTAAACCGGCTGTACTCCCTGGGTAATAATAAATGGGACTGAATTATTACCAGGTGTAGTGTTATTCCAGGAATATTTGCTTCCTTTATATTCATATGGCCATGATCAGTGGGATGTGGTGTTAAACCATGTGAAGATGGAGATGAGTATAATGAAGATGATGACTACAGAGATAAATCGGGCGATGCTGTGTGCAACAGTGAGGGCACTTCTTAAACCTAAATTCACGCCGTTTTTTAAACTGATTTCAGATAAAACCAATTCTCACGAGCAGCTGAGAGAATCAGCCACCTCCTCACATCTACAGCATGTTCTCACAGTCACACTGCACCATCATTTCCATTCATAACAAACTATTTCCCCATTGAAATGGAGAGTATTTCATAGGACGACAAAGGCGAGAACAGGTGTTTCTGGAATGCGCCGCTGAAAAACTCCAAATGAATTTTAAAGAGACGAGGTTAACAGCTTCGAAAAGCTCCTTTCGTCTCAGCGAATTATGCTAAGTGTTCACAAAACATTGGTCTAAATATAGGGCTGGAACGCGCCGCAGATTAGCTTGCACAGTGATGGGTCTATAAGACGGCGGCACAGAGCTGTCTTCCTTTTTTTTGACTGGCACGGCTTTGAACCCCAGCGCTCAAATTCACTCCACAGTGGATAAATATCTGCATGGGTGTGTGTGTGTGTGTGTGTGTGTGTGTGTGTGTGTGTGTATCTTCATGCACCAACCAAGGGTGAATGGTTTTTCTGTGTTCAGAGCAAATCCTATGTGTTCAACTGTTTGCTTGAAATCGCTGACGTGTAAGGCATACAGGGCACTGCGGTAGAATGAAAATGACGCTACTGGAGTTTATTTTAGAGCGAGAGCACCTTCCTCCTGGCTGTTAAAAGGCATTAAAGAAAGACTGACACTTTGGCTCTTGGGGCTAACTATATCACACAGGCTCGCAACCCCCCGAAAACATCGCACGGTTCGACTTGCTCGAGTCCTGTTTCAGCGAAGACACCCATGCTCTAATATTGGAGACTTGCCTTTGATGTGTAATCACACATGCGCATGTCTACCACTCACACACTCACACAGGCACAATACATTTGCTGAGATAAAGTGACTGCAGTGTATGACCCATTTTGCAGAGGCAGGGTTTTGCTTTCATAACGATGGGGTGTGAGTGAACGCGTGTGTGTTTGAATGCACAACCAGTATCTTACACCGGGATGATGCAGCACGACAGGCTTTTAAATCTTGAAAAGGAAGTGCTAGGCTGGTTTCTGGTAAAAATGCTACTGTCACACGTCCAGTCATAATGCCGTTAGCCATACTCCCCCGGGGCGACAGGCAAGCCAGTACTGAAAGTACCCACAAGTCGCACGAAAAAGGGGAAGCATTATCTTGAGTTTAAAAAAATTCAAAAATCTAGTTCAGGGGGTGTGTTGTGAAATATATTTCATGTTCCTTAAGTGTGGCGACAAGCCTCGAAAACCCCTGAACATGCTCCTCAAGCAGTTAATAATCATTGTTTCACGGTGTTGGAGGAGCGAGGCGGAGATAATGTTTTGTGTCGAGATAACGCGTTGCCTTATTCCTGCCGCCTCCCGTTAACGCACGAGACAAATGGAATGGGCGCATCGCCTTGGAGCCATCCAAATGAGGGTGTCTGCCGTGAAGTGAAGTGAAGTGAAGTGAAGGAGGAGGAGGAGGTAGAAGAGGGAGGGGGGCAAGTGCCACAAAAATCAGGGAGCGGCTGCTCGACCCTCGCGGCGCATCACGGCAGCAGTCAAGTGAATGTGAAAACAAGAGAAAGCTTTGCGGAATATTGATTTAATGCCGCAGCCTGAGCAGGGGGAAGATGCGCGCTCCAGATTACATGCGCTCTATTTCCCACTCATACAGAACCTTGAGTTCCTCTGCCTCCACACTCCAGAGAACCAGGGAGAGACAGAGAGACGATGTTCTTTTAAGTGTTGTTGCCCTCTGTGAAGTCAAACTGTGTAGAAAATCAATATGGAAATATTAAAAAGAGGAGAGCAGCAAAAATATGTTAATCATATTATGCTCCCTTTGTTTTCTATACATGTAGAACAGAATATCAAGGGATCTTCTCGCTCTAACCTCCCACCGCAGCACCTCCTGCATAGGTTACCCTTCCTTTCAATTAGCTCCCCTTCTCCTAAATAATAAATTAGCTTTGGAACTTGTTAGGATCAAAAATTTATTGTAAAGGCTGGTTTAGGTCTTGGCAACACTAGCTAGAAAGCGCCAGGACAGCATGAAGCCACCACATTTCAGAAGCTGAAGGTGAATGTGTTTGTTCTCATAGTAGAGTCATTTAAGTGTCAAAGACTTCTCAGGTTTTTGTGTATTTTAACATCTTTTCTATCGTTTTTTATTATCAGCTTATGGAAATGACACAATCCTCTTTCTTGGATTTGAGCCACGATGATTGCTTTGTTAAATGTCTTATTAGTGCAATTCCTGATCCACCTGCACCGGTTCATTATCCAGCAAATCATCCAGGAAGACGATGCAACCAATCAAACTACATGAGCCCCAAATTAGATGATGAGTTTCTCTTCTTGTATTTGAGTATGTAATTGAGGTTACATTACATGACATGAAATCAGACACAAGTATACATGTGTTGGAGAAACAGAACTCTTCTCCAAAGTAAAAGAGTAAAAATGTTATCAGTGAAACTTCAAACCACTGAAAAAAAGTCTTATATGAGCCACATAAGGGATGAAGGTCGACTGACTGACACGACAGTATGATAATTTCTGCCAGTATATCAAACAGCCACCCTAATGGGTGCAGTTACAGCTCCATTGCTGACTTTATAGATTATTTTTTTAAGTCATCCTTTTACTCGTGATAATGCCGAAAACGTCAAGTTCAAATTGTGCCTCATTTAGATTAAAGTGCCCACATCTTCAAGTTGACAGCTGCTCAAAAGTTGATGCATAGACTCACCAAACATTTTCATTAATTCCTCTTTTTTTGGGGGAGAGAGAGGAAATGGAATGCGTGCATTTCCCCACGCTGCCCTCCGTGTAACTCTGTGCGTCGATGACAAAAAACAGATCTTTGGAACAATTTGTTACTTACTGCCCCCCCCCCCCCTCCCTCCCTCCCTCCTACCTCCTCACCAACCCCCCCTCTGGCTGCTGAAAATTATGAACAGTGAGCCGCACTCACATTCTTGCGCACAGCCAAGTGAGGAGGCGCCTCCGCTCCCGTCCTGGGCCAATGGCGCACAGAGCAGCCTTATTATACTTATCCCCGGCTGGCCAATGGCGCACCTCTCCCCTGCTCACATGACGCCTTTCTGTGCGCTCCCTCTCCTCTCAGCGCTCAATCCCGGCGAGTGCAGGCATCACTGAAGACCTGACACCGGCGGAATCGGACGTCCACTGTCCTCGGCAGAATTAACCAGGTGTTATCTTATGCAAACTTTATCGCCGTCAGATGAAGATGACCATACCGGCGATGAGGATGAGCGCGCTTCGGCGGAGGAGCAGACTTTTTTCCGTCTCCAAACGAGCGGAGAGGCGCAGGGGCGAGACAATAACGCCCAGAAGTTATTGAAATGAATCGTAAGTAGGCGACGTTGAATATTTTCCTCTTCTAATCGCTTATTTATTGCTACAATTCCGGAAACTTGTAGTTCTATCTATCTTCTGGTTCTACTTCTACGCAAGTCGACTTCAGTTTTACATTTATAACTGCATGTGTCACTTTTGCACCGTATGCTTTCTGTCCTTTTTATCTATATTTAAACATTTTAAAATGCTTTAAAGGCTTTAATATGACTTCACTTGCTGCTTGACTGCTCTCTAAGTTCATTTTGTGCTGTCCACATTCTTCGTGCGTCTCTGTGAATTTTTCTCATTGTGGATGTGTGGCTGTCTGCGCGCAGCGCCATAGCATGAAATATAGATAGAAAGCACACGGTAAACCCGATGACCCTAGCCAGGCAGGCTGTGCAACCGGTCCACACGGCTCAATGAGGACAATTAGGGGGGGACAAGAGCGAGAGAGAGAGAGAGAGAGAGAGAGAGAAAAAAATGGAGTACTTGAAGCGCACTAAAACAGGGCTGCACTTCACTTCAACCCGCCAGGCAGGATGAGGGTGGATCTTCACTAACCTTTTGTGACACTTCCAATGCAGGATATGATAAAAAAAAACAAAAAAACAAAAAAAAACCTTCCTTAAGTTTAGACTCAGGTCAGACTCACATATAACAACTGAAATACTTGTTTTTCCTCCCCCAGAATGGAGTTGTTCCACCCAAACAAGCGTTTATGTCAATTTCCAGTGGATTTGACAGACACTCAATGAGGTCATGTCATTCACTGAACCTTTTTATTGATTGGAAATTAGGGGGTAGCGGGGTCAGGGGAGGAGGAAAGGGGGCTGTTGCAGAATGCATGTACATTTCAGGGGCAAAGCAAAAAAATGGGTGCCCTCTGATTTTCCGTGATTTCTGCACAATCAGAGGGAAAGAGCGGGGGACCGGGGCCATTTGATGTTTTGAAAGGCTTCAGATGGCTTTAATTAGGACCTATAAAATCTGTCTGCCCCATTCTCTGAGGCGGCGCTCTGGAGGAGCAAGAAGGGAGGGGAGATGACAAAAAAAAAAGAAAGAAAAGAAAACCGATACAGAAAGTCACTTCGGCAAAGGATTGTCTAATGAAATTTTTATAACCTTCCTTTTTTCTTCTCGTTGCTCCCTCCCTCGCCTCCCACCCTCCCCTCCTTGATGCTGGTGGTATGTAGGCAGCCCTCTTATTCCCTCTTTGTCTGGCTGCTGTGTTATCTACACTCACCCCCCTCAATCCTCCCACCACCCTCAACCTAACTACCACCTACAGTCGGCCCGACCCCAGACACCTGAAGGCTAGACATAATGATCAAGAGAAGTTCCAGTCTGTCTGGAGCACAGCCAGTTGTTTGAGGTTTTCTTCTTCTCCTCTTTTTTTTTTTTTTTTGTCCTCGTGTGCTTGGCTGGCGCTGCTCGTGCCTCTGCCTCTTTCCCCTTTCTCCATCCACAATCAAGACACGCTATGTTGTTTGTGAGTTTGTGTGTGTGTGTGTGTGTGTGTGTGTGTGTGTGGTAAAGGGTTGTAGTTTCATCGCTACTGCTACTATTGCTGCCACTGTGTAGTCTATATGGATCTTGGATGAAGTGTGGGTGACTCACACAGCTGCAATACACACACTCATGAGGAAACATCAAAGACTTCTTCTGTGTGTGTGTGTGTGTGTGTGTGTGTGTGTGTGTGTGTGTAAGAGAGAGTGAGATTTCAGCTATGCTGTTCTTTCTGGCGAGAATATAGTTATGGCTATGGTGCCTTTAGTTATCTCTTTTTTTCTGTTTTGTTCAATTAGCTGGGGTTTATACGCGGTGATACTTTTTAAAAGTGTTACATTAATTGTACGATATCACTGCTCAGAATTTTTCTGTGGCGCATACAGGAGGCTCGGAAGCTTGATGTTTTCCTGTTTTAAGTTTTTCCAGCACGATGACGTTAAAGCTCAGTCTCGGAATTCAAAAGAAATGGGGTCGCTACAGTAATTATTCCATTATTAATGAACGGGAGTTGAATCTTTTGAGCTGCAAAACTGAAGATTAAAATATATTTCCTGCTCGAGAAGATTCCATTTTTTACTGTAGGTTTTAAATGAGGCCCTCAGACACTGTCTGTCGCACCTCGACTCTTGACGGTGGGCGTCTTTGAGTTGGGGCTTAAGCCGAAGTGGCTTCTGAAGTCAAGCAAAAAGAAAGAGAAAACGCTAATTAGACGTGGGAGATGATAAAAAAAAAAATGCTTCGATACGTGGATTTCTTTGACAGACAAATTCATTTTCAAGAGTGTATTCCGTTTGATGAGTACATGTCTTTGTTTTCTCGATGTGTGTTGGTTAGGGATTACATCATTTGGCTGCTGCTGGGTTAGCTAGATAAGAAGCTAGCTTGCTTTATGGAAAATGGCTGGTTGGAGTGGAGTCTTTGTTTGGCATCTTTGCTTGACAACACAATGAGAATCCGAATAAGTGCAGCTGCGTGCAATGTTTTCCTGTTTCCGGTCGGACGGGCCTAATAATTTCGGAGTTGTTTTTGTCAACAGTGTCCATTTTTGATAAACTTGTTTGTTAGAAGATTATCCCCTGACAGCTGGAATGGGCTCTCTCTGTACCCGCAACCTTGTAATCTTCTCAGATATGATGCTTTGAAGAACAAGTGTTGGTGAAATTTGCACAGAGCTTCAACCGAAATCCCGCCACTTGTTTTTGTGTGTTTTCTGTGTATCATGGCATCAAGGAGATTGAGGATGTCTCTGCCACTAGCCTTTGAAGGGGGAAGTAATAAAAAGCTCAATGGGTGCAACAAGCTGTTCTTTCCTCCTACACTTTGAGGCTTTCTACCTGGAGATGAATAGGAGGCCCCTCCATAACGAAGGGGGAGAAGACAACATTTTATTGAAGGCTGAGGATGTGGGGGGATGCACCATAGCTTATAGACACTTGGTGTGAAATAGTCCAGTTGTACTAGTTTACAGGATGGCACCGTCTACTGAGTCTGACATGAGAGTTATTGTTATTTTTTGGGTTTTGTGAAGGCATCGTTTTCTAACTCTCTAATCTGTCAACATGTTTGAGTACAAATGATGTTAATCTATTAAGGTTTATGTAGGTCAGAAGGGTGTTATGTAAACATTAACAAATTGTCCCGGTAAATCCCGCTTTAAGTAAAATACTGTCTTCATAGCGTGATAATGCAACATCCATGTTAATGACATTGGACAATCACAAAGCCACAGATTAGGATTTACGGTAACCAGATTTATGCGTGAAGGAGTGAAGTCATGGTCAGGAATGTAAATGGCGGAGTCATTCAATTACCACCGTGCCCTTTCCTGGGAAAAGTCCCCAGCCGTGAAGAGGTTAATTGTTTTTGAATCTCCATCCGAGGGGAGAAAATGGGCGAACGGGAGGGATAATTGAGCCGCTGATAGTTGAGTGGATTATGGATTACTGCGCCTTTCCAAAGGAGAAAAGAAAAGGAGGTGAACGAGAGAGGAAGGAGAGAAGGAAAAAGGGAAGGAAGGGGTGTGTGAAAGGCCCACGTTGTGCGATGCAGCCGCAGGGGTCGTCTGGCCTTCTTAGGAAGATGGAGAACTCCAATCCTGTTTAGCCCACGAGGTGACCCTTGACCCCTTCGCATGCTCCTCCCTGCTCCAGGTGCAAGCCCTCACTGCTGGCAGCTCGCACGCAGACACACACTGCAAGCTAATTTTTCACACACTCTGCAAGCACTGGGGGGGAAACGCCGTATGAAAACGCAGATCCTCTGAACATTTCTACCCCCCCTGCTTTCTTCATGCCATTCTATTGTCAGGGGTTAAAGATCCAAGGCTGCTTGTTGGGGTGGGGGAGTGCTGTGATAATACAAGGCCTCTCTTTTTTCTTCCTTATGTTCTCGCTGAGAAAATGGATGACTGTCTTTAAAGGGAGGAAAAAAAGATGATCTGACATGGTGCAATAATCACAGGAGTGTTAATCAGAGGGATGTCATGTATAATTACTACAGTGTTTGATAACACCACAGCGAACCACCTCAGGCCATTAGCAAAAAGTTTCCCGATGCCATTAATGGGCGTTAATAAAATTCAAGAAAACCCGGATGGAACGAGCCCTCTGCATGGCCCACTGGTTAAAGCACTGTAAGGTTAATGAACCAATTTACATACTTGCTGCTGCCATCTGGGTGGAGTGACGAGGCAGATGCTTCCTACTCTGTACTGTTGCTTTGTGCTGTTCAACACAGAGGAATGTGTCAGGTCCACGGAGGTCGATGGGCGCATTTAACATTTAGCCTGTGGTCAAAAACAATCATGAATGAACTGGAAATCGATGATGCTGAAAGGTCCTGTAGAAATACAGTAAGCATCGACCACACTGCTTTCGTGTTTAATTTCATTTAACCCCATTGCAAATGGGTGAATAAATGAGTGGAGGTTGAATTTGACTGCCACTTTAGGTCACCAGACTTAGCTATTGTTCTACATACAAAGTGATGCTCAAGTGTGGATTGTACCCCGACCCCCTCCGATACAAAAAAAAAAAAAAGTCAGAAAGAGGGGGAGTCATCTGACCCTCAGGCGATGAGAAACTTGACAGGGGCCATCCACAAGAATCACCATGGACGATGCTATATACTGGGGCAAAAAGAGGATTAGTGTCCGTCCACCTCTCTGCCATCCTCATCTGGGTGATCACATTACAAATAGAGCATTCTCGAAGCGCTCTTTTAGCAGAGGAACACAATGAGGTCTGTCGGCGATCAATAAAGCAGTGTGAAAGCAGAGGGATATACTTAAAAAATCAAAGGCTCTGGCTGGCATGGCCATCATCTCGCCCCGTCTGCTGGAATCAGATAAGGGAGCGGGGCCTTGCAGGAAAGGTTGTTCGGCCCCAGGGCTGCTCGACTTGACGGAAATCCCTCCTACTGGCACCCGTCGCAGACTGATTCCATCTGCAAATGGGAGAAACCACAACGTTTCTGCATCTATCTGGTCCCTCTCTGATACTGTACATGTGGAAGAACAGCTGAAGGGATAGATGGGTAAAAGGGAGCATAATATATAATCCCCGCAGCGTGTATGGGGAGAAAATACGCAGCTATTTCTCTAACCCCTCTGTTGTCCTCCATGGATGATGGCTTTTACCTCATGCTTCACTTACATGATTTAAAGAAAATAAAATCACCCCGGTTTTGGTTTGACAATGTGTCAGAGCTGGTGCGAGTGTTCGTCTCAGATTAGCTCTTTGTGCCGTGAGGAGAGAGGAAAGACGCGGTGGTGGGGGGGTCAGGGATGGGGGAACAATACCGCCGCGATCCCAGTTGAAAGAAATCATTTGCACAATTTTATGAAAGCTGTATTTGTCCGGTTGGATAGTTTTATCAAAGCCCAACAGCCACGGTGGAACGTGATTTAAATGACGGGGTGAGCTACAAAGCTGGCGAGGTGTCGGGTTAGAGTCATTTCTCAGCTGAACGCTCTCCAGGTAAATGCAGATAATGCGCTCTCGAGTTTTTCTTTCTCTTTCTTAAAGAAGTCTAATTTCTACAGATGGCTCTGAGCTGACACCAGCGCTGCCAGAGCTTCTGTTCTCAGAGCTAAGCTTGTACAACATTTATGTGGTGAAGATGAAAAGACATCATGACTACGCTTTATTCCTGTAAATTCATCCCTGAAAAACTAGCTCAGAAAAGCACTGAGTTTCTTGTTCTTAAAGTATTATCACTGCCATTTTTTTCTTCTAATTTGAAACTAAGTCTCTTTTCTAAAACCCTTTGGATTCTGACATTTAAAACTTACATATGAGAGTTCAGGTAAGTGCACAGGACATGTGATAAGAGGATGTATGTAATTTCTCACTTGCGTTGCAGACAAAAAAAGAAGATTAGCCTCTCCCCATATCTGTTGTTGTTTTCAGTTTCAGAACCCCCGACAGTATTTCCTGGTGACTCACTTCTTTCCGAGCCATTTATGCTTGAAAACTTCCTAAGGATGAACCACACATATTCTGGGTTTTATTGTCGATGAGGGACCATTGGGCATAATGAAGTTCTGTTTCCCAGCATGAGTTTGGGAGGCTCATGATTACAAATGCTTCTCTCATTGTCTCCCATCATCTCCTGCCTAATTGAAGACAATATAACGAGACAATGGGGTCTCGCTCATCATTCTGCATCAATGGCATGCTCTATGGAACGTGCCAGTCTGTTAAAAGTGGGGTGTCGATGGTGGGAGGGGTGTGTGTCTGTATTGATACTTGAATGCACTCGAGCTTGTTTAATTTGGACCAAGAAGATGGACAATTAAACAACAGCTCCCGGGGGGGCTGTTCATTTTGGTCAGCTTCCCCACTTCATGGCCGCCCGCCCTTGTAAACTCTCCTGGATGTGTCTGGGTCATGCGTTGGGGGGTGGAGTGGGGCTTGTAGGCGGGAAGGGGATTGGGCGGGGGTCTGCCTCTGGAGAGGTTGTCTCAGATGATTAGGACAGCCAAGTGGGGAGAGTCCCTCAGTGCCTGGCCTCCTTCACCTCCCTAATATGTTCTGAATAAGTCCCCCTCCGCTGTGCGTTTGTTGTGGGGTTTGGCGGGAGGTGGGGTGGTGGGGGGGGGAGATTATGTCTGGCCATGGTTTAGGAGTGTTTGTCATCTGCCCCCTCGAGGCCTGCACCAGCTCCTTTGTCTGAGCGTCAGGCGTCGGTACAATGTCAAATCACACAATGTGCCTATGCAATCAGGGCATCTTGGGTTAGGAACTGACACAGGATTTCATGTCTGGGTTTTTCTGGTTGAAACACACCATTGCAATAGTTTTATTTTTGTAGTAATTGCAGCACTTTTGTGGCATTTTTCCAATCCTAAGAGGAAGTAAATACAGATTAAACTCACTGTGGTTCTGCAGCTACATTATGTATTTCTTGCATTTCCACAGATGACTTGGTGTGACATAAATGTGTTGCAGTATGAGGGTATTCTCAGAATATTATCAGGTCGAAGCACATTTCATCTATGAGTGTACAGTCCGTTATGAGTCACTCAGAATCAAACCTCTGCCATTTTTATCTGACTTTCCACAGTCATACATAGAAAAATGCACCACAGAAGAAGAAGCAATGCTCATTTCTCTACAGAGGCATCAATAAAGCAGAATGCTCTGCAGCCACAGCTTGCATCTTTGCTAATTGCTAGTGTGAGAAATCCATCAAAGTCTTTAACAGCTTTTTTCCCCTAATTTGAACAATGAGGTACTATGGCATTGTTTATCCCTCAGTCTCACAATGCTATCATAATGTAGTCTTAATGTAATGTGTGAAGGCTGTTGAAAAGCATCTTGAAACACGCAGGATAAAAGAGGAACAGTATTTACAACACTTGAAACAATTGATATCCATTAAACAAGATCAGTGTCATAGAAGTTTAACAGCTAAGTAGAATTTACCTTAAATCAAAATAAAGTGGCCCACTCCTGGTGCCTGCATTGTCTGGAATTGAGTTTGATGGTCTCAAAGGTGTTTCTATGGTTTCACACAGTGCATCTCTGTATGAAATTTGGAAGAAAGATTCATTCAGCTCCACACAATGGCTAACAAAGAGGGCACTGAGCCCCAGCCAAATATCACAAGTTACATTGAAAACAAACAAAACGGTCTTGCTGCATACTGAGGAGGCAAAACCTCCCCAATGGCTGATAACAGCTCTGGAGGATTTAGGCGCTGTGGGAGAAATGGCTTCTGTGGCTTTGTATTCAAGTCACTTGGCCATTTGGAGCACCAGGAAATGACACACATTCCTCCTTCCCAGTAACAAAATAAACCCAAATCTTGCTTCCTACTATTTCTGCACAGTTACGTCCACAATTTCAGTGTTAATTACTTTGCTTGAAGTCGTGAAATTGATTTATGGTCTTGATTTCGGGGCACTTTGAGGACACTTGTATCAAAATCGGCTTTAAATACAATGCAGTTAACAGCATGCCAGTATATCTAGTTAGAGAGAATAAAATGCAGTAAAGCATTTTGAAACCACATGTTTCTGTAGCATACTCTGCAGTTCCTGTAAGTCATTTATGAGGAATAGAAACACACACACACACACACACACACACGTCCACATGACATCCATATAGAGACAAAGCCTCTCCAGCTCAACCATGTTTCTGGCAAGATTTGCAAAAATGCAAGTGTGTAACTCTTGGTGTCCTGAATCATATCGTGACCAATGGGAACACTCTACTTTCTCAATCTCCACTTTTCTCAAGCTGAACCGGCTGCTAATTCTGACTCACAAACGTACGCGGCAATGACTAATCGTTTCACATCCCTTTGTCTCAATATACAACTGCTTACAATGTGCGTTCTCCAAGGGCCTACCTTCCTATTTTGCAGATGAGTAAATACACTCGGTTTTGATGACACACAACAAGCTATTTTTGATCACGTTAGCCTTCACACACTCTCATGAGTGGCAGTTTTTAGGTGTTTCTCGTACAGCTGTGCTCAGAGTCTCACAGGCTTTTTTAATTGACAGAAAATATTTCAAACTATGAAAATATCACAAGTTCACTTGATCTGCCTCGCCTGCTTGTGGAAGGGCTTTTTTTTTATAGCTTCTAAGTATTTTCCACTTCATTTGACTGTGCCTGAAGGTATATTAAAACCATTTTCATAAAGATTTTTGAATAAGCCCTTGAGATGTTTTTTATAGCCGGGGTTTTGAGCAGTGTAGATAGACACATCAACGGGCTGTTTGTGTGTGTGTTGGGGGTGAGGGAGTAAGTAATTACAGTTGTGTGTGTAATTGAGTTTTCCTGGATTCTGGGTGAAAGTCTCATCTGACCAACGGAAATGCGTTCTTTGGTGCTCTTTTTTAGCCCGGCATTACATCGCAGGAAAGGAAGAATAGTTGTGGTATCAAAGCAGTTTCAATCTCGGTGTGATTTTAGCGGATATTAAACGCTTCCAAAATTAGTCGCACCACTTCCCACAACCCCAGAGTCCTCAAAAGGTGAGAAAACGATGGAATTTAATTGAATTTTACTCACACTGAAGCATCTTTTCCGTGTAACATCTTTTGAGACGAAGAAGAGGTTGTAGGAGGTTAGGGTTAAAACACTGGTAAATATATCAGTCTATGCAAATCAGCTATCAAATGGAGTCTGGCTTTTTTTTTTTCTGGTGGTACAAGAAAGCAAATCTAGTGCGGATGATCTCTGTGTGGGCAGGAAGCCTTGAAGGTTTGCATCATGTCTGCCACGTTCTCCCCGAGGGCATTCAGCCTCCTTACATGCAGAAACGCACACACACTCGCGCACGCAAGTCACCGTTTTTCCTCGCAGCGCGGCAGGAGTCTGTCTTCATCTGTCCTATTGATTGATGAAGCAGGCGCAGCGGGGTGTCCAAGAGAGGCAGGAGTCTAGATCAAGGCTGTGCGTGCTGCATCACTGGCAGCCACGGCGCACACACACATCCGCGCACACACATTAGCACTCACCCTCGCACACTTTTTTCGCCATCTCTGTCATGCTCTTTCTGTCTGTCTGTCACAGCACACACTGTAGACACGGGCAGCCATGACACACAAGTGTACACACATGCATACTGAGAGACATGACACTCACAGCAGTGCTGACACACACATCATGTCATAGCTTACAAAGACACCCAATCACACTTACACGTACACACACACGCGGCATGAATTAGCATGGCTTGGCTGTGTGTGCGCCTAAGCTGGACAGACGTTTTCTATAAACATAATGTTTGTAGATTAGTTGGGGTTAATGATCCGATTGCCTCGGAGCTGCCACAGCGTCTGTGTGTGTGCGCGTGCACACGTGTGTTTTTGGCTGAGGGGAAAAGGCGCTGCTCTACTGCGCTGTCTCCCTCACTTCCAAATGAGACATGCCCCAGGCACCATTACAAGAGCAGTATTTATGCTATTAGGGTACTGGGTTTGCCGCGGTAGCAGTGGTACCAGAACGAAACAGCTAAAATTATGCCTTGACTAACCTCAATGGGCAGGTCCAGTATTTTCTTTGCATAAATGAGAAATTAAAGGTTGTGTACTTAGAGGCTATTTTTACAAATCGCCTGTTTGGAATATTACGCACATTATTTCTGAGCCATGTAAATGTAAAAGCCAAGGAATAGAGCTTTTCTTTGTTTTAAGTGTTTGTTCTCTCAGAGCCAAAATAAAAATCAGGAGTCAGAGTTTTTTTCCCCCTCTCTTCTCCATCTTTACTTTGGTGTTTAAAATTAGCTCCCCAGTCCAAACCAGAAATAGTCCTCTGCAAATGATTTTCTTCGACTCTCAGTCAACTGAAGTCGGCGGGTTCACTGAGGGTGTAGTCCCTCCAAACCCCACCTACAGTACCTCCTCCCCACAAACACACTCTGAGAAGCCCCTCTCATGTAATGCTGAATGGACAGAAAAGTGCAGAAATGAAAGAGAGGAGAGGAAGAATGACTGAAAAAATGAAACTCTTTCCCCAAAGTGACCCCCGCACACCCTCCACCTACATATTTCTCTCCTATCCCTCCCTCCCTCCCTCCCACCCTCCATCAGTCGTTCCCTCCCTACCTCTCCTCCGGCGTTCCTGTCGAGGCATGCCTCCGTCCCCGCCAACCAGCATCGTCCGGGGCAGGGCGAGGGGGCAAGAAGAGAGGAGGGGGGGTGGGGGGGGGGCAAACAAAGGAGCACTGTTGCTGCCTCGCTAGGGTTTTGCGGAGGGTCGACACCAGGCTGGAGGGGTGCTGGTGGGTGGGTGGAGGGAGAGCGAGAGTGTGACTGAGGAGGTTTATCATTAAGAATAGAGATTAAAATGAATGGGAGGGGAGCAGGGGTGTCTGTTCTGTTCACAGTAATAAAGAGGACAAGCAGTGCCAGTCATTTTTTCACACGCACCCAGACACACACACACACACACGCACAGTTGCCACACTCACGCAACGCTGCAGTTGGTGTGAGTGAGTGAGTGTGAGAGATAGGGGAGGGACAGGGATGGTTCATTGTTTCCTTGCCATTGTACAATATTTGCTTAACCCTCGTGCTTTATCTGTGCAGCTGTATGCTACAAATGAGATGGGCGCAAAGCGTGTGTGTGTGTGTGTGTGTGTGTGTGTGTGTGTGTGAGACGGCTGCTGTCACAGCTGTTAGCAATTTCATCAGTGTACTGTAAGACACCACCTACACACACGTACACACAGACCCCATCAGTTTACGAAGCAGTATGGCCATGATAAAATCATTCAAGCACAATTACACGTCAACTTAGTCTCCACAAACAAAAAACCCAACGATGAAACAGACACAGTAACAAGCCAGCGCAGGTATGCAAACTGTAAATGGCATTCACGCAGCCATATAGCAGTGTAATAGTTATAATTCCATGGCTCCTTTTTGCCACTGGTTGCTAGTCAGTGCTCCCTGACCCCAACGTGAACCTCATTCCTCCTTACATTGAGCAAGCTTGCTCCACTCTGCAAATACAGCGCTGGTTGTTGTCGCTCAGATTTTCAACTGTATGCTTTAAAAACAGTTACCCAGCACAACATAACAAGATATATCCTGACTCTCAAAGGTCATGTAACACATTCTTCTTTCATGAACCGCATCGATTTGTAATCTAAGCGCCCATCTTGTTCATACATTCCTTACTACACACCGAGTAAGAAACTGTTTTGAAAGATAACGGAATTTTAGAGGCAATAACTGGAATCCCACAAGGCCTAACTGTATGAATGGAGTATTATATATATATTTATTCTCCTTCATGTGTGGTGCTGGTAGAGATATCTCCAATACAAACAGTTTCTTAATGGTTCGTTTCCCCTTTCTGTCTTTTTCCTTGTCCATGAAAGGAGCTGGCATAAGAAGAAGAAACAAAAGGGGCGCTAGCAGCGTTAGCCTTGACCGCAGAGGGAAGCACGGGAAGCAGAAGAGCAAACAAGGAAAACACAAGAGCGATGAAAGAGAGGTAAGAGAGCTCGGTTTGCCCTCGGGTTATACATTGTGTGTATGTATGTGTGTGTCCTCTGTTGCCCTTCCACCTGATTGCCTGAGTCAGCTGTGTACCTGGGGTGGGTTTGTTGTTTGCATGCATGCGTGTGTGATTTTGTTCTGTGTTTGAGTGTGCGTCCGTGTTTGTTTTCGTGTGTGTCCCACACGGGGAGCAACAGCTGCCCAGCGATGAACAACCATCTTGGTTGAGTCACCTGCTGCATCCTCAACATTTCTATTGTCTTCATCTCTGTTTCCTCTTTATCTGTTTTCCATTTAAATTCATTTATCTGCACTAAAGAAGAAACCAAAAGCAATACTCATCTGTCTGTATGTTGGTATACTTAATGATTTATATGATTAGGTCTCCTGTAATAGTCTGACATTAGATTTAGTTGCAAATTCAGAATTTATCAGGAACTTTATTTCGTTTCTTTTAATATTAAATAGGCAGTTTACGGAAACAATTACAAATTAAATAATTTAAATCAATGAAAAAAAAATTAAGAAAAAAAAGATTACAATATGGAAATATCTTCATCAGCAGGGGCGCTGACACCAAGGGAGCTGTCCTGGGCCCTCTAACCTTTAAATTATCTGCTGTATTAGATTGTCAAAAACATGAAAATATGAAAACATGTAGTTTTTGATAGCATGTCTCTAATATGAACGAATTTTGGTGGTGGGGTTACCTTTTTAGCTAGCCTATATTTGAATTAAACAGTACGTGGGAGAGGAACACTCTTTTGCCACATGCAGATGGAGTATTGTTCTTGTTAAACCCACATCCCAGTCGTTACCACATTCAGTCCCCACCTGTGCTATCACATGTTTTTTTTTATATGTGTGTCAGAAAACAGAGAATCCATTTCATGTTGTGAGGATTTTCCAGCATCCATCACACTTTTAAAGTCCCAACATTTCGGGGATGCAGGGAGTAAAAATAAAAAAAACCTTGGAGAACAGCATAGCCCAAAGGCAAAACACAGGAGTGAAACTGGGAAAAGAGCCACCTTATTGTTTCAACTGCGTTTCAGCGCTTCCCAAAGTGAGCAGTCTCTCAGAGAGTAATCTTCTCACTCTCTCTGTGTGAGGCTGAAAGCAGCAGTAAATCATTTTCTACCATGCAGGCATGGCCAGAATGGCTGCCACCATACACAGATAGGGGGATGGTTAAAGAGGAGAGGCAGTGTGAGGAAAAGAAAATGTTGTTTTTCTCAGTTCTTGTCATCCTCCCTTCTGATGAGACTCTCTTCAACCTCAACCCTCCACCCAGAGGTTACAATAGCAATGGTGGGAATTTTTTTGGTGAAGCTTTTTTTCCCAGTCCAGGTTCTGTTACTTTAAGTCCCAGAAGATCCAGTGCACTTCATGAGAGGGCCAAACCTACTTCATATATTCATAATTATGAAAGCTGACTTTCTAAAGGTTTCTTTATTTTCTTTTATCCTCCTCTTCCTTCTTTAGTTGGACCGCCAAATGTTTACGCTTCCCTGAATTGTATGTAGGTTAAAATTAGAGCTGGGTGATACAAAGTGAATCAAATACAACAATATTTTTTCACCAAATACCTCGATATTGATATTGCAACAATATTGTGGGGTTGATTATTGGTGCTTTCACAGAATATTTCCAAAGTGAGATTTTTGATAAATAATCATCAGTAATGAAGGTAAAAAGACAACACTCGCGATATTACGATATCCACACTCTAAGACAATATCTAGTCTCTCATCACAATATCAATACAATATTGATATATTGCCCAGCCCTTGTTAAAATACTACCATGATATGGCAAAGGTATTAAGGGTTCAATGTTCAAGATACTTCTCCAGAAATCCTAAAAAAGGGTGGAAAAGAACCCGTGACTCTTCTAATACAGGACATGATACTTACTGTCTTGCTAGTGTGCCCTGTCAGTACAAATGTCCTCCTCCATCACTCTCTTTTTCCCTCTGTGAGAAATACTTACACTATGAACTGTACCTCACAATGACGTTCTGCAGAAGACAGAACAAATTCAATTCAGCTTATTTCAGTTCAGCTGAACTCATTTCATATCACGCCCGTCCAGTCCAACTCAATTCTCTTTTCTAGCGTTTCATGTCTCTCACTCTCACTTACTTATTTTCAATCTGCCCGAGCCACGCAATCGTCTGTCTTTTCTCACATTTTCTCAACTCCCTTCAGTTATTTCTCTTTCGGTGCTCACGCTGCTGTTGCTTGGCCCAATCATTCTAACGTCCACCACAAAAAAAATAGTCATCCCGTCATTTTAAGACAGGAGACGATGATGAAAGATATTAGGAGGGTTGTGGGGGCACCGAGAAATGATTTAAAAGAGCAGGGGACGATCCTCTAAGGGACTGTGCAATGCCAAAAATAATCCATGTTAATTATTGGAATTCCCCACGTTTAAAAAATCTCTGTCCAAATCACCCCATTTGGACAAGACAAAGCTGTTTTTAAATAGAAGTGGGTTTTGAACTTGTTTGAGGAAGAAAGGCCTTCTTCTACTCCTTTCATCATTCTTTTGATGGATGTGCTATATATCAGCCAACAGGGATTAGTGGAGTCACAAGTTGTACAGCTACACACAACCCCATTGTTTTTGGAACTGGTCAAATGATGCAAGCATAGTCTGGGGAAGAAAGAAAGGAAAAAGGTGGAGGATGTTGTAAGCAAGTATCCAGACATGCCACTGCTCTTTCTTCTTAGCCCTTCTTCCTCTCAAGTGTGTCTGCCCTCTGCTCCGGTGGAAGAAGGTCTTTCAGGAGCAGCCGAGTCTGTCTAAGCTGGCTTTAAAAGCTGCAGGACTCAAGAAGCGCCGTGGCTCTCTTTTGGTGTCCATTTGTGTATACCGAGGCGGGGCTGCAAGGCTGAAGCCACAATGTGTCACACGGTTTCATATTTCAAAAAACGCATATGGGGAAATGACAGGCAAATGAGTCACTCCGTCAACTCATATTGATTCACTGCAGGACTGGGGGACAGAGCGAGTAATTGTCAGTTTCACGCTCACACAAAATAACCGGCAAATGATGGACGATGGTTTACAATGGTGGGGAGGGACAGGGGGGACATACTCTAGCTGGGGAACGGGCATAAAAGCCTGATGGACAAGTGTCGAAAATGGTAACATTTGTGTCCGCACAAAGGAAAGCACAGAACAACAGAGTGCTCCTCTATCAAAGCCTTTTCCCCCTCAGCAAAGACACCCACCAACCACTAGAGGATTAAAGATTAGAATGAGAGCTTTTATTGAGTTTGAAGCCACAGCAGTTTCAAAATGACTGGATGGATGGATGGATGAGTGAAAGATTGATGGGCATGAGGGGGCAGAGATAGAAAAATTAAAACAGAGAAAGGCAGTGGTGGGTAGACAAGATTTCAGAGAGAGTAGGAATCAACAAGAAAGGGAAAGAGATGGTCGGTGGAGAAGATTTCAAAGTGAGCATGAGAGAATTATCCATGAGAGAAGACCAAAAAGGGGAGAGTTACTGTAGAACTGGTAAATAGAGTAGTGGGGGTGGGGGGGGCCAATAGAGCGATGCCTCTAATGTCTTTATAAGGTCATAAAATACTGCACTTCCTGGCCTCTATCTAATTGCTGCGAGGGATGGGATGGGATGGGATGGGATGGGGGGAGTCTTGATTCTACCTGCCTACTAAATGAGGCCTCTAAATCCTCTCTGCTTGGCCTTGGGGGGCTTTCTTTTGGATTGCTACGAGGGCAATTCAAGGAAGGTCTGTGTTTGAATATTCTGTATTGTTCTTTTGTTGTAGATTGAAGTTGAAAAAGAGAATACAAAGAGAATGAAAAGCAAAGGGAGAAAAGAAAAGAGAGGGGAAAGTTCTGTACGTTAATGATCCCCTTAGAGTTATCTGGCCGGAAGAAAAGGTGAATGTAGAGTCAGAAAGTGGAATAAGAAGAAAAATCCAAAGACATGGAACGAGGAGTAAAAATATAATGTACTCATGTGCTATTTCTGACAATAACCACTTGAAAATAAGGCTGAGAAAGAACAGAGTTAGAGAGGGAGTGAGTTTTATTGACTCAGCAGGAAACGACCGTAGAAATGTCTACGCTTCCCCAAGGAGCTGTATGCTGAACTCTTAAAAACGTGAAAAGTAACGCTTGCCATCATTGGAAAGGAAAACATTTTCATTTCATAAACTGCTTGTCTAAGGGACCCTGCCCCAACCTCTAACCCTCAAATAAGCACAGTAACTAACAGAGCCTTCAGAGGCAGAGAAAAGCAACGTGGAGCCGGGCTGAAAGGCACACACTCATTCTAAACTATTCCCCACGTACCTGCAGACATATTTGAATGGAAAAGCAATAAATATCAGTACTTGTTTCGAAATGAGACAACATCAATTTGAAAACTGTGACAGTGTTATGAAATGTTTGGGAGCGTGAATCATAAAAGATAGAAGATAAAAAACAGTCCTTGCCAAAATGAAAGCTTTTAACTACATCCAGATATTTTAGATTTCGGCTTACCAGATGTCTACAGATATAATATGTCTGTGAGCAGAATGGTAGAATTAAATGTCTCACAGATGAAAGAGCAATCCTCCTCTATCTTTTAATACTTGATGACATGACTGAAATGCTCAAACAGATTGAAATGACAACAAAAATGCCATATAGCCTCTACTAATGCGTGTTGAAAGGAGCAGAGTGTAGAATTTAGTAACATCTAGCGGTGAGGATTGCAGATTGCAACCAGCAGTAACTTTTCATATGTGCCAATTGTGAATTCCTGGTTAGGATTCCTTCGGTGTTAAATGTTTGGGATGTTGTTAGTGGGAGCCGAATTTCCCACAGAGGTCTCCTTCTCTCCAAAGCAAATGGATCAGGTGATTAAAACAATGACTAAAACAGTTTTGCATTACAAATCAGTGTTTCTCCTACACTGTTAGGCTTGTCGCAAATGGGCGGCTAGCCTAGCATTTACTACTGTGTGCTCACCTTTTTTCTCTGATAATTTAAGAATCAGACGTTCCTGAGATTTTTTCTGGGAGCTGAATTATCCACAGAGGTCTCTTCCACTGGACCAAATGGACCTGATGGTTTAAAACCAGTAAATACGCTGGAAAAAGCAGTATCACGTTAAAAATGTGTGTTTTTCCAATGCGGTTTTGCAGAAGGGATGCTAACTACCGATAGCGCTTTTTGGTCAGGTTCCTGAAATAAGGTCTAAAGTCAACACAGACTTAAAGACTTTCATGGTTTGCTTTTATGTGTCATAAAAATGGCGCTTGCTAACAAGTGGCTAAATAAGACCACAGAACGTCATCACGCAAAACACAGTTTTACGGCTGTATTGTGTTGTGTCCTTGACTTCTTTTACCACAGAGCTTATTTTCTGCAGTAATCCAAAATCTCAAGGAAAAATCCCATAGGCTTTTTGACAAGAGAACCAGGGTGATGCTAATGTCTGCGCCAGCCTACAGAAAAACGTCAACCCTGGAGCACTCTACGTAGATATAAACTGCTCATTTTCAGGTGATAACATGACGATTCTTATTTTCAGGTGATTATACACTAGGAGAAACATTATATTCCATTTTCACCAATACATTTCCCTACACACTGGACCTTTAAATTGTATATTGTAATCGTGTAATTTGGAATCATTAACGGCCTACTGTCATTGTCGCTGTATTTGTGAAGCCCACGCATCTTGTGGTTTTCCCTCTCCACCCAGTCACCCTATGTGCTGCATAGTCAAAATGAATGGTAATTTCAGCCATTGTGATTTTGTTTTCCAAAATGTAAATTCCAGTATTAATTTTTATCTTTTGTCAGTGACTTATGCTGAGTTCATGAGCCGCGCGCCTAACTTTTGCTTATTTTGATGGCAGGGGCACAGGGGTGTATTGTGCCTCAACTTGCCACGCTACAGGAGCTGTATAACAGTTGCCTTTTTTGTGCTGGGTTTTATCAGTGGGTGAGAGAATGAAAAGGAGTCAAAGGCAGCCCCCTAAGCTTTCCATAATGCGTCCCGAGAGGAGACAAAGGCCTGCATTCACTGCTGGGTGTCGATAAGACCTATCATTAGTCTGCCATTGGAGGTATTACCGACACACACACAAACACACTTATATACACACATATACACAGAGTGCAGTGGGGTACTTATTCCTGTACCCATTCTCTTTTTTTCACATACACACGCATAAATATCCGTGTGCGTGCCAGAGGAGTGAAAGAGGCAGCCGGGCCCGACTTGAATCGAATAAAGGCAGAGGAGTGGACCCCCTGCTGCTTTCCCATCACAGCAGAATTCACTCAGCCTTACATGGCCGCAGCTATCCCCACTCAGCTATACGTCTTCCGTGTATGCATGCATGTTTCTCCATGTACGGCTGCAACCTTAACTGTTGCTACAACAAACTAAAGATAAGAATGCCTAAAATTTATTATTATACATACCTCCATTGGTCATTTATGATGAAGAATCATTATGTTTGGACACAAAAGGAAAAACTAATTTCCAGAAGTGTTGTGTGTTGCATTTTTTAAACATTAGTCATATATAAATTAGATTAATGGTGTTTTATTTCCATGAAATTGCATTATATAAGTGCAACCATTGTCCAGAGGACTGATGGCCTTTACTCTTGTGTTTTACTGCATTTATTTCACTTTCTTTGTTTTGCGCTGGAGGAATGGCATCTTTGTAATGCTGCGTGCAGTAAAGCATACCAGCACACTGACAAAATCTTCACAATTGCAGTTAAAAGGTCAAAGGAAGCTGCCAGCTGTCTGGATGATAGAACTCCTTGTTTACAGTAATAATACCAATGTCTCAGAATTAATGTGGTATTGACTTATTGATGATAAAACGCTACCCATAGTACATTTACTTAACAGGACAGGAGTAAAATTAGGTGCAAGAAGAGGATGGTTGGGTTTCCTATTAGGGTTTGTCTATGCGTGTGTATGTGTGTGTGTGTGTGTGTGTGTGTGTTTACACTCAGGGGAGGACGACAGCACTGCTGTCTAGGTCCTAAGTAGATGATGGACCGTAGCTCGTATTCCCATTCCCTCTCATTAGCTCAGCCCCCGAGAATATATGAGGTTACTTACCTTCCCTTGCTCTTCCTGGCCAAACGGCAAGCGTCGGCTGAGGGTCATTAGCCTCGCTGCTTGGAACAAATGGCCTTCGATAGCATCTCCACTAAAATACAACAGAAGCAGATTAACCCCTTGATCCTTGGTGGATAGCATATTGAAAACATTAGGAAGGAAGGACCGGACAGCAGTGATGACCATTTTGTTTATTTTTAGCCTCGTCCATCTTAAATTAGCTCTTTCGTGCTAGTGTTCCTTTGTTTTGGGTTCATTTGCAGCAGCAGATTTTTAAAGAGTCCTGCATTTTTTGGGGGCCTTGGAATCTCGTTGCACTTCGGCTAAACATCACAGTTGTTTGCCTGAAAACAAAAACCGCAGAGAGAGAAGTGGGCAGAGGATCAAAGCCCAGGGAGGATTTGTCTGGCAGATAGCCACTGGGGTCCTGCCTGTGTAGACGCTCCCTCTTTCTCTCTATGTCTTTATGTCTCTCTATTGTGGACACCACTCGGTTGCCCCCTCACACTGCCAGTTTGAAAATTATAGATCATGAAAAAGAAGAGTGCAGTCACAACAACCTCCTCCCTGGAGCCGACGCCTCCTTATTACAACGTATGGGCGTGTGCGCACACACACACACACATACACGCGTTGTCTTGTCTCTTTCCCTCTCTTTCATCTAAGTGGCTGGCTCTGTGCAGGTTTTGATATTATATTGGTATTTCATCCCAACTTCTTTTGATATGGTAAACAATTCACCCACTTGATTTTGACATCCTGCAGATTTTGTTATCAAAAGAACCCTCTGCAGGAACTTTTTATGTGTGGGATCATTTACAAGCCTACAGGGTACAGGAGGAGATAATCCAACAATAAACAATATGAAATCAGATTGCCTTTGTAACCTCAGTGAAAATAACTCCTCACAGCGCTGAATAGGTTTATTTCCATCTAAGGTCAATGTGTTCACCAAAAAGTTCTTTCCATAAGGCCTCGGTGAGGTTTGTGGCCTGTTGGTGGGGGGGGTGGCTCAGATGTCTGTTTTGGGCAGAAAGACACGCCCAGAGGATGGATATAATTAAGACTAGTGACTTTTCTTTTCTTTTTTTTTGTGAGCAAGGAGGGTGTTTGGGTAACTGCTCTGGGTGGTCTAGCTCTACATGCCTGTGCTAGTTTTATTACAAACAGGCACAATATGGTAAGAACTCAGACATATTCTGGCAAAGGACAAAGATCGGTGTATATAGTATGCTCAGACATAAAAGGTAAAGAAATGCAAACAGCCATGTGACTTGTTTCCTCATCTGGTACGTCGGTTTTTTTGCACATTAAAAAAAAAAAATCCAAAGTGATCAAAGCAGTGGGTAGACGTACCTGACATTCATAGAGGTACACTTACAGATTATTCCTTCACAAAAAACAACTGAGTCAGTGTCGTCAGAATCAACTTTAGCAACATCTGACAAACTTTTATCTGGAAGCCATCTTACAGTTTGATGCTGATCTTTATTTCAGTATTGAACTGAAGCCATCTGATCCCAAAAAAAAGGGCTACACGTATAAGGTTACCACAAAGACCGTAAGTGCTTCTCTACTCTTCAAGATAGTTTTCTATGTGAACTGATTTAGCTCAAAGAACCCGAGACAAAACTTGCAGGAAAAAAAAACTGTAATTGCAGGATTTTTTCCGTAGACAGCAGACATCTCTTACTCTACCCAGTATCTTACATTTCAACCATGGGTGGCCCAGTGGAAGTGGAACATCTTAACTTAACTGTTTTGTGTTCTTTGCCCTTTCAGCCACGCAGAACCAAAACTGGCCTCAAATTGCAAGGGAGGTGTCCACTGATAACTCCTAGCTGGGTTTATTTGCTTGACCCCGCAGTATCTCTGCAGCAGAGACAGAAAATGTCACCTGTGTCTCTTGAAATAAGGCGTCAGTGTTGCACAACTTCAGTCATTCTCCTGATAACCACTGCACAGTTTGAAAACTCTCATGCTAACCAAGAGAGGAATGTTTTACACACACTTTATTTTCTGACACATTTGGAAACAAACTGTAATTTTTACAAGACTTCCTTTATTTTGTGGAAAAAGAACAAAAAACTGCAAGGCCAGTCAGTCCCACAACAAGGGCTCTTCCAGCACTCCCTCCCGATTAATGACATTTTCTCGTTAACACATAAACACCCCGTGTACCATGGAGCCCTCAAACGTCCGTTAATTTGCAACTTCTTTTTTTCCGTTCGCGTGAATTGGCTCATTTAGCCGGCAGAGAGAACACAGATCTTTTATTGTTGCGTTTTGTTTTGAGGGGGCCTAAACACGTGGGTGGTCCCGGGTTGTTGTTTTTTTTTTTTAATGTACTGAGCAGCACATGGATCTGTTAATGAGAGTATAAATTGGTGACGCCGTGCCGGGACCTTAATGACTGAGGTGCCCTCCCTGGTCTCTGCAAGTCTGCTTACTGGAGCAGAGAAAGAGAGAAAGGGATGGGATCAGGGGAGAGCAGAAACAATGAGAGAGAGATGGAGAGGTGGGAGAGAAATGATGCAGGAGGTGGTTTAAAGAAACATAGTGATTGTAGGAAGGAACACAGAAAAGAGTAGTAGCTGAAGGATACGTTACCTCGGCAAGACAGAAATAGTAAATTGCATGTATATTCTGGCAGAGGCAGGCAATCAAACAGAGTTGGAACTTTAAAAAGCGAAGCAAGGGGGGTAGTTCTTAGCCGCATAAAAGGTTTAATTTCTCCTTCAGCTGTGGCGAGCAGCTTTCCTGTGCAGCCCTGTTTCACTGTATTTAACATCAAAGTGAAGTATGAACAATTGAGGCAATTTTTCATCTGGCCAAGGTCAATCATTGTTCTTTTCTGTATGAATGTAGATCCGGCTGAGAGGAATTCAGAGGAACTATATTTCACTCGCAAGGCTGTGTTAGCAAGCCACCTTTCAATAACCTTTTGGCGAGACTTTTCTTTCTTGTGTGTGTTTTCGTTTTGCACCTAGGTTTTTCAGATTGCACATATAATTTCTTGGAATTTTCAGCTCCATTTATTACAGCTGTGGCGTTATTTTTCTAGCGTGGCTTTCATTAGAGCTGTGTCTAGACTGCCTTAAATAATACATGGGACTCAGTGCATGTGAAATGAAAGAAAAAAAGGAGATTGATGTGAGCATAAAATATTACTACCACACATAATAACATGTCAAGTTTGAAGTTGGCCTTAGACAGTCTGGTCCTGGATTACATTTAAGCTTCACAACGCCACTGTTTACAGTGTTTACACAAACCAAAAATGGAACTGGTTAGGACATGCATGCATGCTCAAACACAGCACATTTAGACTTGTAGATATCTTTAGTAAGAAGCACTTGTATATGCCACATCTAACTATGACCACTCGCCTGCGCGTGTGCCAATGACCAAAAGGTTCTTGAAGCAAAGGAAAAAGGACTCTTGAGGGATTTCTTAAAAACTACAAACGGCAGGGTGCTCAAAGAAATCATTAGGGCGGCCAAAGTAGTTTAAAAAAAAAAAAAAACACAGATGAATATGTCTTCCACAGGAACTTTAATGTGCTTATTGACTACCAATGAACCCACAGCTTTCAGAGTACACAGTGTGACTCATTATTAGTCACAATGGGAGACCAAATGGCACTCGAATCAGAGAAAACATTGGGGGATGCAGAGAACAACCATGATGGCAAAACCGTCATGTGACTCAATACTACTACTACTAGTGATAGTGATAATAAGTGCATAATTTTATTTATTTATTGTCTCATAATGTCATACAGTGTCCACATATGGGGCATGTATGCTTTCCTGATGCTGTTTTACTCTAAATTATGTTAACTGTGAAATATGCCAGAGATAGTTGGTCGGTCAATTCACAGAAAATTAATCTGCAACCATTTTTCAGCAGCAATTTGAATATGTAAACTTGGGTTTAGAAAATTGGGACTTCCATTTTCATTATTTTCTGACATTTTTTAAAACGGTTTACTGATTAGCCAAGAAAAAAGTCGTTAGTTGCAGCTCTCATTCACTTTTTAGCTTCTTTTTAGACAAGCATTTTGGCAGGGAGCACACAATGTTAGCCTTTTAAACAACAGACAGACTTTATACACATGGACCATGTTATGTCCTTTTTATTTTTCTTTTATTTTGATGCGTCATTGAAAAGTTGAATACGTGTTTGTCACATTGCTACTTGTGTTTTGAACATATTATTTCGGACAAAGTAAATCATGTGTCGGTTTAGTTGAATACCATCTGGTCAACTTTAAATTCTTTTTGATAGCTCATTCTGTCTAAGTGCACATCACTCCCAGCCTCATCGTGCTGTGGGCCTGTCAGACACCCTGCTCTATATAATACTTTACAGTCAGTGCTGTCATTATCCCGAAATTCTTTCTTCTGTTTGGGGCATCACATAAAAGCACATAAGTGACATTTTAGCTGTATTAGAAGAGACATAATCTCTCGCATGTTTTATCCAGATTTGATTTTACAAAGTGGCTTCAAAGGCTGATTTTACATGTTTGTTTTAGCGGGGCTCTTATTCTCGAGGTGTCACAGTATTTTTTCGTCTAACCACCTAGCCTACGTCAAAACTTTTCTTTTTTTCAAGATGAATCATGTGTTAATGTACACACACAGCGGCTGCTTGTCATTGTGTCTCGAGACCACCCAGACTGTAAATAGGAACTGGGGTTGTGAGTGGGCTTGCTGTACATATGACATGAAAGTGCAGACTTACTCCAGCTAATACTGTTACACACATCAGTCGGTGCTGTTGAATAATATATGTACACATCACAGTGTGGGTGTGTGTGTGTGTCTATGTGTATATATGACATTTTAATAACATGGTTTACCAAACAACACCTGAATTTATCCTCTGCTTTCTTCTCTTCTCTGTTTGTTTTCTGTCCAGGTCCAGACATGAAGGAGGCACGCATTCACAGACACACGTACAACGGCACCTAGAGTCTGTCTGCGGTCTACACCACCCTGCCACACACACACATATACACACACAAACACACGCACATGCCTGTTACGGTAAGAATCAGAGACCACCGAGTTAGGGGGACAATAATAGTGTGAATGTGAGAAAACAAACTCATTATCCACTGCTATTTTCTTCTCTGAGTAATTTAAAGACAAATTGACTACTTGGATTCCAAAGTGCTCTAAATTCAGTAATTAAATAAATAAAATAAGAATATAAAATAAATTAGCTAAATTCAGTCATTTAACTTCTGAAAAGTAGCTTCTCGGTGCTGGTAAATAAACAATGAAAAGAACGTCTTTCAATCAAATTCGGATGTCTCATTTTGAGCAAATCTTAATTTATGCAGTTCCATTTTAATTTTAATTGTGTGTGTCTGCTGTCATGCATGCCATTTCTAGTGTGTCTGCATGTGTGTGTGTGCACAAAGCCTGCTTCGTTTTTTGTTTTTTTCTATTTCCATCAGTCGAAACCAATCTCCACAACTCAAGTTTAACAGCTGCACCACATATCCCACAAACCCCCACGTCCAACCCCCCCCTTACCCACCCTGTGCCCCTCCCAGGCTTCCCAGCATCCTGCTTCGCCCTTCATCCAAAAAAAAAAAAAAAAAAAAGCCATGCGTGCGTGCTGAAATTACAGTGTGTGAGGCGGCATTGTGGGAAGCCCTTCCCTCCCTCTCCACCCGCTGTATTTGCCCTTCTTGTCCCCTCCTTATCTTTTTCTCATTCCGCTGCTGTTTCGGATGGGATCGGGCGGGGTTTATTTTGATGTTCATTAAACTGTCAAACGGCTGCCCGTACTTAATTTGCATCCATAGTTAACAGTGACGAAAGTTCAGGCTGAGGTTAACAAGGTATTAATGCACTTCTAAATAAGATTGGCCTCTTTGTATAATTGATTAGGTTTTTATTTTTGGTGCCTTTGCACATTACATTTAGGATGATAGTTTGTCCTTTTACACTCAGGGAACCTCTGTGTTTATGAACTGTTCTGAACATTTGAACACAGTTGCTCATAAGTGAACAACAAATATAATTAGTTTGCATTGACTTGTCTTGTATGTGTCCTGAGTTATGGGAGAAAAAAATAAAACAAAAACTGTACTACACTGACTTAAAAAGAGGAGGAGAGACGTTAACATTTTGTCACGTGCCAGTCTTGGATTCATGTGTTAATAGGTGGCCTAAATTTTCCTTAACCATACAAATCAGTGCTTATGAGTTTGCCCACTGTTACTAATGGATATAACAGGGCTATATCATTTCCATGCACATACTTTAGTTTAAACCCCTCATCCCTGGCAGGTCTTTCCCACGGAAAATACTTCCCAAAGAGGCAGTTGTTTCTGTGTCATACAAACAAGATGACTTTGGTAGTTATCATAAGCAGTGGTTGCCAGAAAAGTTGAAACGGAGATCTTTGAAAAGAGTAGCGCAGAAATATTAAAGCATAGCAGTGCAGACATGAGAAAAAATAAATAAATAAAACATAAACATAAGAACAACGCTGCTTGTACGAAAGCTACTTAAATCAGAAAGCAGCCCCGTCCTCATAGTTTCTAGCTCCAGGTTAACTGACGGCGCCGCCCTCACAGCAACTGTGTTACTAACCAGCTGTAATGACACACTCCATCAATTCGGCTTTGCCTGCGCAAGGCTAGCTTGGTTAACAGTCGGCCGAGGTGCGGCATGAGAGTGTGTGTGTGTGTGTGCTGGCTATTAAAGCACTTGAGAATCAGAGAGGAAAGGACTCACACTGCTAATGGATGTGTCTATTGATGTTCCCATTTAGCAGCACACTGTAAACGATAGGGCAATGATTGTGTTGAAGACGGAAGGAGGTGGAGGAGGAGTGGAGAGCGGTTTGGCTGGGCGATGATAATGACAAGGAAGGTTATTATTTGGCGCCCTGCGGAGTCTCTGCTTTGTGTGTGTGTGTGTAAGAGAGAGAGGCACTCTTCCTCCATCTCTCTCGCTCCTGTCGCTCTCCCAGCCTATTGGCTATTATTCACTTCTCACTTTTTCTCCCCAGTCTGCTCCTCTCTCACGACATTACTCACTGCTGCTAGTCTACATCCAATTGTGGCTGTCTCTCTCACACATTCACTCCTATTTCTCTTTTCTCAATGGCCTTCCTCTTTTTAAAAAAAAAAAAAAAAAAGCACATAGTGCAGGTATCTTTTGTGATGGCAGATAAAATTGCAGAAAAAGGAGTCAAAGATGGAATAATGCAGCAGAGGTGGCCAAATAGTTTCTTGTTATGATTTTTTTTAGAATAGCAGCTTGCCCTTGAAATATTGATTTACTCACCAGTAGATATTTTTTCCCCCCAACTGTGTGTGCGTCCGTGTGTGTGTCCTGTCAGTTTCAATCAGCGCGTGTGTGATGAATATGAATACAGTCAGCCTGCCTGCAGGTTTGGCAGGAGACCACCTCCAGCTGGACTCAGACCCCTACTCAAGTGTGTCCGTGCGTGTGTTTTGTGAGCGCGGCTGTACACGTCAGCCTGCATCTGTCAGCGCCGTGACAACCTGAGGATGAAATAACGAAAAATATACAACATAATATGCCGCTTGGCACACGATGCATCCAGAGCTTTTCAGCGGAGAGGAAAGCGTCCAGTTTCGGCACAAGTGGGAATCGAACCCCTTGTTGTGTTTATTTAGATGTGCAAAGAGCCTCTGTGAATTCAAATGTATTGAAATTAGATGGAGATGCATGTTTGAAACAGGTATAGCTAGTTTGGGTAAATTCTTGCAAATGCTAGAGGGTTTTATGTCTTTGTTTCAGTGCACGCACAATCCTGCCTTCCTCGCTTCCGTTCTCCCAATTACTGTAATCAGCTCCATTCTTTCCAGTCCAGCTTGTGTGTGTGTTTTCCTGTTGACTGCATATTGCTCGCTAGAAAAGTTAACACTGTTTAAATTTGTAAATATCTCCTCAGTGTAGTGAAGGTCCACCCGTTTGTCTCTCTGTGTGTGTGCGTGTGTGTCTGTAATCGCAGGGCAGCAGATAAAGAGGGAGACGCCATTCCAGCTGTGAGGAGACAGAAGAAGTCAACATAACACACTCGCACAAACACACATAGGCACGCACACACAGAGCCGGAGGCGCGTGAGCAGGTGAGCATTAAGTCAGGCAGCTAAACAGATCACGTCGCGGTATGATATCTGCAGACAGGCAGACAGAGGAGGCCGGTCTGTACCTGCAGGCAGAGAGCAACAACTCACAGCACCCTCGCCAGGAATTTCCTCCCCCTCCTGAGAGAGGGAGAGAGGGAAGGAGTGAAGGAGAGACAGACACAAACTGGGGTTTCCACTGAAGTGTTTTTTATGCAAGCCGAAAAGTTATAGGCTGGTTAGAAACTGGCTGGCAAATTTTCTTTTTTTTTTTTTTTTTTTTCAGATGCCTTCAATGTGACGAAGTATTTTATTAGAAGCAGTAGATACACATTTACTAATGCAGCAATGTTTCAGCTGAACATCTCGTGAAAAAATGAAGAAGTCTAACACATAAAAAGTGTGTTGAAAACTTTTTTATATTACTTTAAATATTACCAAAATTAGTTTGTGAAGAACCTTGATGTCCTTACTTACTTTGATCACTGTCTTGATTATAAAATTTTCAGTAGGTTTTTCCTTTACCAGTTTTTATTGAGCTTTAGATTTTACATTTCAGCTCATTTGCAGCGACTTTAAAGCTACATTTACAGCTTCATCTCTGGAATGCTTTTTTTTCTTCTCTCCTTTAAGCTTTTTTTTTTTTTTTTTCATTTTCCACCCAGTTCATGATAAAAAACTTTGTTTGCTTTTGCACGCCTAAAATTATCTTTACAGAGAGATAACAGGCTACACTTACAAGAGGGACTGTGAAATGGAAGAGAAAAAAAAACACATCTACGTAGGCAAAAAGTAGCACAAAAACTGTCCCCATATGCCCTCTCCTGTGGTCGGCCTGCATTTTTAACAGTCTCCCATCACCTCAGTCGATGAAAGGATATCCTCTGACATTAAAAAAAGAATGGCGCATTCACACGCTACTGTAATATCGAGTGCAGATGGTTCTTTTGTTGTTTTGGAGTCACTCGATCACTTCCTGTATGATCTGTCAGTCTGGAATTACTGCGGTGTTTTGACAGTGTCCGCAGTGCTAATTGTGAAACTTTGACAGTATCCGTTACACAAACTTGTTCTGCTAGTTTGCTTTTGTCAGCGCTCCTTGGAGCAGCTTTGACATTTTTTTTTTTTTTTACAGCTTTCTTTCATTCACAATCTGCTCAGCATATGTGGCCTTTATCTGCGGCGTCCTGTATCACATTCATAGTAATTCCCCTTTGGGAGATGCCCATTACAGTTTGGGTTTTCTGCTATGCAGCTTCAATGACCCCACTGTGGGTTGTGTTGTTGCTCAAGACAACCTCGACAGTAGTTACTAAATAAGGGAGAGCCATCAGGTCACGTCTCCTGCACAGATTCTTCCTGGTCCAGTAATTTACTGCCCCTTAAAGTCACAAAGTTTCTCCTCTTCTCTTCCATCTACCTTTAAAGTGAAGTCGTTTCACCCATTAGGCAGATCGTCCATGTTCCCTATCACCATGATTCCTTAGCCTCCTTTTTTCCTTGCCATTTTAAAGCTCTTTATATTTAGCCATGAAAACGCCTCCTGAAATTTTTACAAGTCACCCCGCCCACACACACACACACACACACACACACAAACTACCACATCCACTTATCTAAAAATGATTCAGTGGTTAAATGTCAGAGCTGTCCGTGCCATTAAGGCCAACATGTTTGAAGGAAGGACACCCTTGCCTGCCCTCCCCCCCTCTGTCTCATCTTATTCCTCTCGCACTCTCCCTTCTACTTCCTCTCTCCCCTCATCATCCCCCCCCACTCAACCCAGGCTGGTTTGAGGGCTGATGTGCAGACCTTGTCATTCAGATTAGGGCCACATTGTCAGCTCAGGGCCCTTCTCTCTCTAGTTGCGTGTCCCGGATCTTTCTTCCCACTGTCACCCTCGTCCTGCGGCCACAGAAGACCTTATAAAGCGACATTCCTTCTCATCCACTTCTGTCAATTCCAACGCTGTCACTCAAATCACTGTTCGGGAGAGTGGAGAGAGGCCGAGTTAGCGGTGTCCCTCGCAGCAAGGACTGTGCTTTTTTGTCCGAGCTTGGCGTGACGTGTCAGCGGCTAGAAAACTGGATTTTGATTGAGATATTTTGAGTTGTGATTATTTTTTTGTTTTTTTGCTCACAAATGACGAGCCTTTCAGAGGACTGAGATACACAGGCAATGACAAGGCAGGAGCAGCTCTTGTGATCCAAAGGAGAGAAGAGAAGCAGCGAACTCTTTGCTGTCAGGCATGTAATAGAAATTCAAGTCTTAAAAAAAAAAAATCTTGAGATGTTAATACTCACTGTGCCTAATAGTAAAGGCTATTAGTGTTATTTTTAACTCTGTGTTTTCTGTTTGCAATGGGGATTTGGCAGGGCATGAGATATCCACCACATCATCTTAGTCACTCCTTATCCTGCTGTAAAAAAGGTGCAGCACCATATTTATCATCCGACCACATCTTGACTCACTGCCACAGTTTTATTGTCAGGTCCTTTCTAATTGCTACAGCAGCTTTGTGGCATTTGATTTTTCTGCTTCTCAAACTCTGTGCTTTTTATTCTCATGATGAGCAACAATGAGTCAGCAGTGTGTAATAAAAACCTTCGTACAAGATGGCGGACAGTTCCTTTACTGGTATTAGTGCAAGAGGAAAAAAAACTGCCCTAGTCTTCAGCCACAGTGCCACATCATAGCGAAAACAACATACGCTATTGATCTGGGTGAGTCGACGGTTTCATACCCGATGTCTTCCTCATCCTCCACCTTGCATGAAGCCCTCGAGGCATGCTTGTGCCTCTCTAGAGGCCACGCTGTTGTGCTTAAATACAGCATATGGCGACTAGCTGCAGCTTTTGCCCAGGTGCTGCATTTACTAAAACCCACTATGAGTCAGGAGTTTCAAGATGACTTCCCTCTTCTAACTGCTACTTGCAGTAAAGCAAAATGGGTTCCCACATCTTTGGTGTCACAATGACCGCGTGTCAAAGAGTTAATAGTGCAAACAGGACTCGATGTCATTGCCACGATTCAAGTGAGGTTGGAAAAAGCTGCTTCTGTTTCTTTTTTTTGCAAGGGTTGTTGTTGAGGAGAGCACAGGGGACAGGAGTTCTTTTAATAATAAATCTAATAATACACTGCATTTTACAAATGTATCTCAGCATGTTTGTTCCTTCCTATGAATCCTTTTTCATTCTCTTATTGGAACTGGAGCCCACATGGAAAAGATAGCATCATCAAAGTATGGTAAAACACTCATGACTTTTTCAGTGTCCTTCCCGCTCAGAGAATGAAAGAGCGATTTAGTGAGAGAGGGTGAGTGTTAGAAGCTTTTCCACCCACAGAGACGACTTGCTCCCTCTGCATCTCTAAGCAGACTGTCATCCCCGGTCACCATCAGGTCTGTTCTCGCCCCAGTGAACATTCAACGCTGTCGGTGAGTTTGAGCTAAATTGAAAAAACCATCGACCGTTGATTGTACCCTGTGGCCAGCCTTTGTCACTCTGTCTCAAAAAAGAAGAAGAAAAAAAAAGAGGTAAAACACGCAGACACCTGCACAAAGGCCTGACCAATGACTCCTGGAAAAAAATCACAAGAAGAGCACTGCATCCATCCTCCCCATACAAACAAACAAAAAATATTTTCAGCTTCCAAACCACAGCAAAGGTCACAATCAACATTCATTGCTGTCGGTGGGTTTAACTGTGTGGAAGAGCTCACTGAACGATGAATGCAACTGTGTCCCAGATTTCATCTGAACGTCACAAGGAATAGCGTCACGATATGCTGATGATGGCATTATTTATTTCTCCGCCTGTCTCCTAACCCCCCCCCCCCCCACCTCCCACCAACAACAGGCGCACACAGGCGGTATGAATTGACAGGCAGTTCAGATTGCATCTCGATCACGCTTGCTGAGGCGTAGGGGTCCGAGTCTGGCTACAGAAGAGGAGGAAGAAGAAAAAGAGATGCAGGAGATAGTTGGAGGAAAATGACCTTTAAAGAAAAATATGGCTTGCATTGCATCTACGCTCTGATAAATGATTTAGTTGTTGTAAATATTACATGAAAAATAAACAGAGGGAATGTGTTGAATGGGAATGGATGCAAAATGATAAGTGACCTTTTTGGATTTAAAAAAAAGAGAATGTTGTCTGTAAAGGTCATAATTTTATCAACCAGAATTTCAAAGATAAAACCACTCAATTGTAAGTATAAATGCCATCCATTTTTAATATAAAGTTAGTTTACGGCTTTGTAATGTTAGATGTGTAATTTTACGATCAGCTGTTTTTTATAATGTGGAATAAATTATTAATTTTCATTCATGTTTTACATGTTTTTCTGTCTGGCAAGCCATTAAATTATAGAACTTAGCTCATTTAGTATTTGTTATAATACTGCATGCTGTGTGATTTGTTGTTTTTCTATCAAATAAAGTCACCAGTTCGGCCTTCAATAAAGTGGTGGGTGTTTTTTTGTCGCTTTGTTCTTCTTTGGTTTGGTTAGAGGAGATGTGAAAGTGAGTGTGAAAGCCCCGGCCTTTAAACATTTAGAAAAGTTTTTTTAAAAAAATCTGCTGCAGATTAATGTTGCACACCACTGATCTATTGCTTATTTAAATCTAAATATTATATTCAGTGGTACTACTGACTATTGAGAAGCTTTTTTTTTCAGTATCAGTATTGATCTGTCACTACTTTGGACATTTTATATCAAGCAAATGGATGGCTTTCACTCACTTCAAATTTTACTGAAAGAAATGAACAATTGCTGAATTAAATACACATACATTTACAGTACGTCTTCATATAAATTATTACTAACTAGAACATAATGCAATAAAAAGACAAACTAAATTATTGGAATACTGTAGTTAAAGTATACATTTTTATCTAAGGAATTACATAAATCTTTTTGCTGAAATGTCTTTTAAACAGATTATTACACACAGAAATAATAGCACAGTTATGACAAACACAGCCCTGACAAGCTGTCAGAACAGTCAGCTCAGGTAAAATAAAAACGAACTTGTAACTAGCAATGACAGCAACGCCTGCAAAACTTTTCTAACTCAACATGCAAACACATCTTTTTTTTCCCAGTTAATCTCGTCTCATAATTGCCTGAATTCACTCAGGCCTCAGTGTAGACTAGACTGCTATGTAATGATAACATTCATATTTTTCATCATTTGAGGTTAAATGGCATTTCATTTCTGTTGAAATCTAAGATGAGGGATGTAATGTAAGTAAAATTAATATGAAATAGTTATAGTTAAAGCCAGCTGCTTATCCATGTTGCCAAATTGAAAACACATTTAAGAAATTATAATTAAAGATATCTGTACAGTTCCAGTAAATAAACTTGAAGCATTTGTATTTTCATGAGCAAAATATATTTCCTACTGTGTGTCAGCTAAACTCATTTGTATTTCCACTACAAATGATTACAGCGACGGTAAAGTTTTCCACGAGTTTACCTGCTGGTGTAGTGCAGTTTGGTCTTTGAATGAATAAAGTGTGTTGATAAAGCACCCGTACATAACGAGGTACTGTGTGACTTTCAGTCTGCTAGGACAGTTAAATGCTTTTTACTGTAGGCTTCTGTTCTGTCCTGTCTCATCAGGAAAGTACCTACACATTATTTGAAATAAAAAACTGAACAGAGCTATTTCTGTATCATAACCAATGCTTGACCAACAGAAATGAGGAACGGTACTGGTTCAAGTGGAAAATCCCCCTGACGTGGTCTTTTAGTTTCATTTACACACCCTGGGTCATAACTATAATTTCAAGCTTTCAAAATAACCCTGTACTCAAGATAAACTGTATCCTTACTTTAAATATTTTCTTAAATATACTGCTAATTTATGGCTGGCCACATTACACAATATTTATTCTGCACATTTAAGCCCATTATCTCAAGAGTCTAAATTATGACGTGTGCATTAAAGAGCAACTACTCTATTAAGATATGCAGCCCTGCTCAGTTAAGTAATTTAATGTGTAACGGAGCTACGGGCCGACATCAGACAAGACTACGTTCAAGAAGACACTCACTGTAAGAACCACAATGATGCTTGTAAGAAATATTGGCTAACCACGAGCAAGGAGCTGCAGATCTATGAAACTGAATGACTCATGATAACTGTAATTGAACACTACTGTTACCAAATTAGACGTGCAACATTTAACCAAGAAAGAAAATCAGCTCCTTCTTGCAAAGCAAAGATGCACACTAAAGCATAAATTGTGTTTTTGTAGGACTGAGGCAACTGAAGCTCTTGTTGACCAAACTGTAAACAGGCACAGATTGTTTCTCAATGATTTACAGATGTTAAAATACAGTTGTGAAATTTAGGTTCTTGAATCGGATGTTAAAAACTGGTATTAGACTTAAACACAATGTGCAGCTCTCCATAAATAACTGTATGCAATATTAAAATCAAACACACATTTTAATGAATCACATTAGATGAAGGCCAGCCACTGCATGAGGGGCCTGAGGAACAAAATTAATGACTGTCTTTGTCCACTAGAGGGACACCAAAGAGCCTGACACGGAAGAACTCACCCACTCAAGTTTTGTCATTTGTATTTTTCTTTTTACTACATTTACATAAATGCAAAATAAAAGGAGCAAGAAACTACAGCAGTTACACAGGAACATAGAGATCACAATGAAAAGAGAGGACTTCATTACATGTATGCAGAAATGATGGTAATATTGTCTTGTGTGCATGACTGAAAGATTTGCTGTTTGACAATCAGGAAAAATCATCAAACATAGCTCACAACGAAGGAGTTTTATTGTTAGAATTATGAAAACTGTAAAAAGTATTATTAATGGTTTGTAGTTATAGTGGTTATACGTAGTCTGTAATTAGTTTCATGACGTTCAATCCATATTAAAAAGTAAATGCTCCAGATCAGTTACTCCCCTACATGATGCTCTAATGCTTTGATTTTTTTTTCTTTAAACTTGGGGTTTAGATGTAAAAAAAAATATATATATTTCTAAAACACAAAATGATGCTTTTAATGGTCAATATTTAATGCCTTTTGTGTAAAATAAAGAATATGTGCAGCTTCCAGACACCTGATCAACTGTATTACCCTGAGCACATAATGAATGGTTGTGAAGCTGCCCTGGACAGAAATGTGTTGGCCATGAGAGATTGTGGAAAAAAACTTTTAAAAAAGTGACTTCAATTTGGTACTGACTTAACTAGCTATCAGAGTAGATTGTGGCACCAAATAACAGCTGCAACCACAATGATGTTAACTATAAAAAACAGTTCTGCTACTAACTTGGACAGTCTGCTGATCTTAACATTTTAAGTACTGATGTTCGACCAACTTAAGCGTCTGGTTTCTACCTAGTGTATCTCATTATACGGACATTTCTAAAAGAAACTGTATATACACTAAAGCCTATCATAATAGGATGCTATCATATCACGAACTTGCCTACAATGCTTTACAAAAACAGCACAACAAACAAAATGGAAGTCCAGCCATGTAAACAAGTTTTAAGACACTGAGTTTCTAAAACTATACACTTCCTTACTGATCTATGAAACCTATCATACTAAGTACCACTTACAGGCCTCTGCCAAACTTAACATCCACAAAATATATGCGGCGAACTACCTGGCATCCTTTGTTAATAACACTCTCCCAACTTTTTTTCACTTTTTTAGAAAATATTTTTTAAAACATTTTGCATCGACTTGTTTATGTGCAATGTGACACCGGCTAATTTGATTATACTGAAATGCATTTGAACTGGATGTGGATTTGGAAAAGTAATTAATATGACAGTAGTCAAGAAGGAAAGGATTCAAATGGGAGGAATGTTTTTGGAAAATAACTTATGCCTATTTGTTGTGACTTCTGAAAGACCTGCAGTCTCACAGTTTTGATTTCCAGATCATGTTCATAATCACTTCCCTGTAAGTATTATTCAACATAAAGCAAGCAATGGAAAACAAGCAAGTTGATAGATATGATCAGAGGATGTTGCGTGTTTGATAAACTGTATAATGCTGAGAAATGGACGGATCAAAGTTCATTTGTAAAAAGACAATTAAATGTTGGGTAGCAGCTCAAGGGGTCTTTATGTTGTGAACCACACTGACTTTTAAGTGCACAATGATTCAAAGAATTATTTTGTACCCTGAACTAGTGGTATTTCCCAATACATACCCCCCTCCAGTGGGGGTCACTACTGTCTGATGTCTGCTGGTCTGAGCTGCCTCTCACCCTCAGCCAGGAAGATCTGCATGGCCCGGTACAGCAGGTGGACGCCCAGGTCCCGTTTCTTCTTCGCCTGCCAGGTGGACACCACTCCATAAAAATCTCCTCGCTTCTGATTGGTGAGCATCTTCAACCCTGGAACAATTGTGAATTCAAGAAGGTTACTGACATGCTAGGCTAGTGTAAGATCAACAATTTGTTTTCATTTGTATTTATTTGCAGATTTTTCGCTGGAAAGTAACAGCCATGCCTCACACAGGCCGATGCAAAAATGCATCAAAAAGAGGAGAACTGCAGTCAGTTATAATTTAGATACTCAATATAATAACACGTCAAGGTCATTTGTGAGATTACAGGTAGATTTCACAGGTTTGATTTCTTAAAAATAGTCACAAAGTGAGATTATAGGCCGTAGTCTGAACTTAAAAATGTTCAAAAAGAAAACAAGGCTTGTTTTACTTGTGCATTGTTTTGTCTGTACTGATTCAGGGTAGAATTACGATTCAGTCCTTGTTTTTTGTTCTCATATCTTTTGGGATTGATGCAATGTAACGTGAGACTGTGCACTTCACTTCTCTTTTCTGTGAATAACACTTATAGCCACCCTGTATTCTTAACTGTAAATTTCAGTAAAAACTGATTACACAAAAAAGAAAATGGGGAAAACATGCCACATATATACATTTACAAAAATATCAAGGAGCACAGTTGACAGTCTATCAAATAGCTACAACACGTTGCTTCATTTGTCAGCTCTTTGATCATCCCATTGACTTAATTTATAGCAACTGCAAGCAACAAACCCAGAAGGTTACCCTTCAGGTAATGACTCCATTTTGTCTCATTTAGAAATCCCTAATGTTGCTCTTCACAACCACAAACCTCTCCTGCATCTTCCTCATCAAACTGTTTCAAGTTTCAAGTAAATTAGAATAAATAAATTAGACGTTAGAATTAAGTCTAAAGCTATGGTTTCAAACCTTACTACAATTGTGCTTAATGATATTATGTATTAATTGATGACTATCAAATTATCATCATCATTAGCCTACTCCTAATCCCATACACACAGCTGCCTCACACACAAACATCAAAACATGAACACACATACATTATCAACACATACTCTGCCTGAGACAATCTAATCTATAGCCCAGGACTCTTACCATATCACCACGTACATCATCATAACTGCTTTGTGTTATTGTCTATCTGTCTGTTAATTGGTTTTGTCCCATCCCCCTTCTATATCATGTGCCACCCTTTTTTGTCAGCAGTCATTAAATCCTTTTACCTCTAACTATCACATTATATATTTTATGCGACCAATAATTTGCTGATAATTCCCATATAAAAGCAACTGACGGGATGATTCAAGACCCTGATACAAAGCAGATGGGGAATGTGTATCCAAACAGGATTTCTCCAGTGGGTTACATCACCGTTTGCCACTTCACGTAGATAATTGGTGATGAGTTTCACCCCCTCTGTACTCACCGATGGCCTCTACCATGCAGGCCTCTCTTGTGTAAGCCTCCACCGGAATGACATTCTGGAAACAATGCAGAGAGATGACGCCCTGCTCGGCGTTCCACACCTGAAGGATGTGCTGCACTTTGGGGCACAGTTTCTATCACACAGAGAAGAAAGGGACAGTGATTTAGATACATGCGTTTATTTGACTTTAATTAGCTAAGACTGATCAGGAGGCGCTGCCTTACCTTGGCGGTCTTCTCTCCTTTGAAGTACTCTAAAGCCTCATACATGTGACTGTAGGGGCGGGAGCGTTTTCCTTTGCCCACATAAAATATAGCGTGGATAAATGTCTGGAAACACTCCTGTGGAGTCATGGTGCGACTGCGGAATGGGAGGTTTTTCGTCACTCTGGCAGAGAAGAACAAGGATCCATTTAATTAGACTTTGAGGGTGAAAGGTGTTCATCTGTGTTAGAGAGTTGTGGGTGTTACAGTCCGATCTAAAGATACACTGGGAATTTAACATCTCTAAATGTTGAAGACAGTTATTATTGTTGATGTTACAGATGTCTGTCTATGTGTAAATTCTTCTACGAAACCAGCCAATAGCCTTGTTTCGTTAGTGTAGTTTTAGCTCTGATTATGGGACAAAATATCAACGTATGAATTCCCAAAGCAAACTGCAATATGACAAATCAAATGGTTGTTTTTCATACACAGCATAGTCTCTTGTTCTAATACAAGCAGTTGGGTGTAGAAATGATTTTCATGCAAAATAGAAAAGGCAAAAAGGACATTTTTTTGTGCAGTCCAGCTTGCAACGTTACCCCGGAGAAAACAAATAAAAACATAAATCACAAAACAGCAGACCTCGGGTCGAGCAGCAGGTAGTTGAAGCTGGACTTGATGATGCCCTCCCTCCATTTTCTGTTTTGATCTGGTTGATCAAACTGCTGGCACAAAGCCTGCTCATCGGCCTGGCAGTCAGGCAGCTCAAAGGCCCGCAGGGCTCGACACAATTCCGGACTATAACCTAAATCTACAAAAATCAAACAAGAGAACACAAAAAAAAAAATGACGTGCTGTGTCAGAGATGGGGTTAATAAGCTAAATGATAATAAGTGTATTAATATGCCTCATTCACTCAGTACGTCTAATCTAATCCGCCCACAAAGTGATGCCTTCTTGAATCCCCCAAACAGTGGTGGAGAGCTTCAACACGAATAATGAGTTCAATTTTCCATTTTCATGCTTCGTTAAAAGACTGATTTTACGGTCAACTAAAGGCCACAACTATTGCACTACTTCACAGGACAAACGTCGCTTGAAATAGTAACATAATTATGACTTCATTATAAATGACATTTTTTTTGTTTCATTTATCTTCTCACACGTTCCCCATCTCATCCCCAAACTGCTCACAATCCAAACCACCCATTCAGAAATACTATCATCACCTAATGATAGCTCACGTTAGCTATACAGTAATCAAGAGCTGTAACTAAAGAGCACGAGTGGTACCTGTTTGTGGCTGCTGCAACTGCTTCTGGGGATGTAGTGACTGGGAGTTTGACTCCTGCAACAGGCGGCACAGCCTTCGCATGTAGGTGGGCCTGGTGCAGCAGCTGATAGGGCCTGGGCTCTCCCCCAGCTCTACTAGCCTCAGCCTCAGCTCCTTGTCGGTCATCCCTTTGGTCTCTGGCAACAGCCTGTCATCATCCTTTTCTTCCTTTTGTTGCACTTTCTGAGGCTTCTTGTTCTCCTTTCCTGCGTTCATCATGTCCGTCTGCATGGAGCGCCAGTCATAAAGGATGGTTTCCTCGCTGCTGGTGGTGCTCATGCTGGAGCTGAGTGAGGTGTTTGACGTGGGCGGGACATGGATCTCTATCAGCTTGTGGCCCTGTTCGGTATCGGTGTAGAGGTACTCCACTGGTTCGTCTAGATCCTGAATGTGCGGACGCCCTCCGGGGGTGTAAGATAGGTTAGCCAGGTGCTGCGGCCTGCGGCAGCTGGACAGCCGGCTCATGCTGTACCTGGGGGTGCAGCCAGTGCCTGGAGTGGAGGGAAAATCAGAGTCTTCCCTGGACCTCCGGGGGGAAAAATAACTGGAGCTAGATGAAGATGAGACAGACTCTGGCTGGGAGCTGTAGTCTTCAGTGATCCAGGCATCTTCACTGTTTTGGGAATCTACCTTGTCTTCACTTTCGTTTCTCTTTGTTGTTGCCTCATCTGCACTTGTCAGGTCATCAGTCAGAAGATCGTGGCCTTGCATGGCCAGTATAATCTCTGCAAGGTTTCTTTCATAAGCATCCTCTGAAGGGTCTTGGTTTGTCTCCAGTATGACTGTGTCAGATAGAGTCTGTGATTCAGAAGCAGAATCAGTTACGCTCTTGGAGAGGATGAGAGTGTCAGCTTGGCTATTGCTAACACTTGAACCAGCTCTGAGGGTGCTGGACTGTGTGTCCTGGCTATCAGCAGGCAAGGAGTCTCCTCTTGTGCTTTGCCCTGAATAGCGTGGTGTATGACAAGGTATGTGTGGTGAACTGTAAAAGTCTGCAATGCTTTGAGATCGAGGCGTCTGGCGGCGTGTCCGAACGGGTGTGGGGAGGGTCTCTTCAAACAGAGAAGAGGTGGCGAGGAGGCTCTCGGGCGTTTTGCTTGTTCTCATTGAGCAGCGACTCAATCTTGAGCGAGTCCTGCCTGTTACATAAGGGCTCGGTGTGAATGGAAGGTTGAAGATTTCCTGTAATGTCTCGGCTGCTTCATCCAATGGGGTGTCTGCCACTGGCTGGCCAATGCGACCTTCACTTTGGGTGGCCACAACAGGACCACTACACGCCTCAGACAAGTCATTGTTTGGGTATTTTACTTCAGATGGAGCCTGTTTATCACACAAACCTGGTAAATGTTCTGTAGTTTTTGAATCCATCTGATGTTCTGTTTGAACAGGTGGCAGATCGTGCCTTGTAAATTTAGAATCAGAGTCTGTAGAAATCTGAATCTTTCGGTCAGATTCAGCCCCATGACAAGCGCCCTCTACCTCAGGGAGTAAAAAATGTTTTGGGTGTGTAGAAGAATCCAAAGCACTGGTGTAATGGTCGCTCTCACAGCTACTATAATGACTACTACCTGTCCCACTGCTACTGCTGCCAACATGAGACGGGGCTGGCTGTTCTGGTATGTTCACCTGAGCCTCTTCCACATGTTCACCCTCCTGTTCATTATCACTGTCTTCCAAAACACAGTGACTGATGACCGTTTTCTCCAAGTCCTCCTCTGTGCTTTCACTGCTCTCCCTGCAAAAAACATAAACGTGATCCGGCGACGTGACGTCAATGCCCTGCTTGTGTAAAACAGTGGCCATGCGTTCTGAATCCAGGAAGTCAGAGTACTCAGCCATGTCAAAAGGTAAGCTGCCGGTGCAGTGGCTGCCATCGACAGCAGGCTGCTGTTTGGGAGATTCAGGACTAAAAACGGGGAAATACTCATCAACGTCTCTGAAGCTCACACTCTTACGGCTCGCTCTCCTCGAGGGAAATGCAGGGAGAGTGTCTCTTCTGGAAAGAGAGATTCTACCATCAGCTGTAGCAGCATGTTCATTTGCTTTCGATGTGGACACACCCTCGTCAGTTAATAAATCATCCTCCATAAGAATCGGCATCGCAGCTGCAGGTCCCACTGCAGACATACGAGTGCTTGATAGTATGGAGGGACCTTCAGGTGCCCAGTGTGAGGAGGAATTGTTCCAGTCCTGGCCGTGATGCCTCTTAGTGTCCATATCAGAGAGTCTATTATATGATATTCCTCTGCAATTTGGCCTTCCATTAATGTTAGACAGGTTGAAAAATGATGAGCGCCTTGTGCTGCTCAATGGGGCTTCACCAAAGTCACTTATCATAGAGGAGTGGGAACTGAAGCTGTACTCTGATTCAGGATAGCTGAATGTGTCTTGGTCTGAATACACAGCTGTGGAGAAACAACAGAGCCATATAAATTAGCACAATTCCTACAAAAGGTAAAAAATTATGACTAAGCAGCCAAATTCTTGACAAAAAAATGCTGTAAGCCGTATGAACTAGCCTTCACACTGTCGAACAGGTTGGCATATGATCAGTCTTGTATTTATTTTTATTTGACTGTAAAAATAGTAAATGTTCCTAGCACAATTTAGGCACAAATTACAGTTATCAACAAAGTATTTCTTTGCCGTAGTTCCTTATATATTTAAGATACACTATCCAAGATCAATACCAGTAGAGTCCGATATGTGTGTTTTTGAAATTTCAAGGGATTTATTTAAGCTATCAGTTGAGATTGGTGTGGATTCTGGCTGAATAAGCATTACTGTAATATACTGTGTATCCATGTAATTTCTAACACATCTGGATATGCATTGTTTTCCTCAAGTTCTACAGTTATGAAACAACACAATTTGAATGTATTAACTTTGCATTCAAATGTTATTTTTCAGATTAAGTTTTTAAGTATTTGTTCTTCTAGCCAATTCATTTCTGTGTTTTGTTTTGTTGTTTTGTACTCTCAACATTATTGTACGTGAGAGCATGTCTTCAATGACTCCTCAAAATTTAAAGAGGCAACAGATAGCATATTTTCCTAAATATATCATTATGAAAATAATGTGGGTTGCACAGGGTAGTGGCCACAGTAAAATCAGACTATCATCGTTTACATAGGTTACTTAGTGGCTTTGCAATCGCCGAAATTTCGCGGAAAAAATCTGCTTTACGTCAGGAAACGCGTCATGTATTGCGAAATTGGTCGGTCAGCCAATCAGGGACTGGAGCTGGTCCTTATTAGGAGCTGGGCATGAGATAGTTGAGTCAGGAGCACAATGGCAGACGGACAAAGTTTGGAGATAAGTGAAAAACGGCCCCCCAAAAGAAAACGAGCTCCTCTGTCTGAGGAGGCAAAGAAGAGCAAAAAGGAGAGTGATAAAAGAAGAGGAAAAACAAGAGTAAACCTCAGTCAGGCGTTCAAGAGATGGAGGAAGCTCTGTGACCAAAGAGGCTTCAAAACCGATGTCCAGCTAGCTTTCTTTCTAATGGATCAGTAAGTAACACAACTAAATGTTAGCTAGATGAGAGAGGACTGTACTGTACTGGCTGCTAGTTCATTCCTAGCTGGCCAGCATCGCAAATCGCCGCAACCAGGGACCGGGTAGTGAGTGTTGGTCAGCTGACATCTTCACTGCCATTGTACAGCAGCCCTCGGACAGTGATACCCCCCTCCCTTCCTTCTGTTCTCTATTCACGGAGGCAGCTATCGACAGACATCGCCCAGCTAAGTTACGCCCAGCTGTGAACACTGAACTTTGTTTCCCATTCAATTTGAGTTCTAACCGGCCGCATTGTTTCCATACGGTACCGTTTATTCTAAGATTCGGGACTGTTTACATGTGCATATTGGTATAATTCCACTGTGACTACTGTTGTTTGTACTGATACTGTGCATATTGGTATAATTTACTGTGAGTTGTTTGTACTGGTACTGTGCATTCTGGTATAATTATTGGCATTAATAATTCTCCTTACTCATTTATTTAGTACAGTGTCCACACACCTTCTCATTCTACATATACATAGAGGTATACTGGTGGCTTTACAGCCTACATTTTATTTAATTTACAGAGTGTAATAGAGTCATATTATTGATTATCTCTGATCTCCACGGTCAATTTGGTCGTTGCGACAGTGTGATGCCACTGACGCTAGGTGGCGCCAAGCTAAAAAAAAAAAAAGAATCCTATTTGTTGCCTCTTTAAATGAAGGTTGAATAAAAAGCAAAAGAGAAAGAGAAAGGCTTTAAATAGACTTTCTTACAGTATTGGAATTGAGGCATGTCGTCCTCTTCTGTGTCCACTGAGCTGGACTGGTACTCCTGAAGGAGCTGGGCACATTTCCGATTCTCCTGCTGCTCTGCAAGTTGCCCTGGTGTATTCCCTTCCTATACATTAAGGAGATAACAGGCATGAACCAAACTGAACCTAACATTTAAAGTCACACATTAGTAGATATTAGTGTCACAGCTCCAGGCGTTTTTTTTTTCTGTATTAATTCAGCTGCGATACAGACCCACTGCAGGAACTTTATAATCACTGTTAACAAGAGATTATGCAAAATGTTTATGTGTATGTGTACATTTAACTATGGACTGATAATCCTGCTCAGCTGTCTGAAACTTCATCCATACACTTGTGTTATGTGAAGTGATTAATAACAATTAAAAACAACTCTTACATTATCTTTAATGTTTGGGTTCCCTCCATTGATCAAGAGCAGCTTCAGATTTTGATAACATCCCCACAGTGCAGCGACATGAAGAGGAGTCAGTCCCTCTGACCTGGGAGAAATACAAGAAAACACAACTTTATGAAAATGTTTTCATTAATATCATCAGTGTCTCAGGTCCAAATTTAAACATATTTCCAGATAGAAGAGGATACTGGTGAAAGTCATCGCAAGCCTTTTATGATGCAAAACTCTGCCAGAGATTGCTCAAAAATCTATACAACCTTCATATACACTTACTGATGCAACGATTGTCAAACCTATCAAAAGAAGCAATTTCAAACAAATGGGTCCTGTAGGTAGACAGATTGAAAATGTGAACAAGAGCAAGATGGCATGGCGATTCTTCTTCTTCTTCTTTTTTTTTTTACTGTGTTCTTAACGATACCTGATATTGGGATCTGCTCCATATTGCAGCAGCATTTTCAAGCAGCGTGTGTTCTTCTCACTCTCTTTGCCAGCAGCCAAGTGTATTGCAGCCACCCCTTCACTACCCACCCGGTCAGGGCATGCACCTTGTGAAAGAAGCAGCTGCACAGATCTGCCAAGGAAGAGAGATGTGTTACAATTGATGAGTATTGACTTGTAGGATACAGTTGTACTGTGTTGAGGGTGTGATGTCCTGCAAAGTGTTGCACTATGGATAAAGGATGGACTAAAACAGCATCATCACTTATACAATAGCAATAGCTCGTGGTATTTAACAGAGAAATTCTAAAGACTCAAAAAACAGGTACTGATATTTAGGGATTACAAGCATCACCACATGTATAGTTACAGTGGGAATATTATTATCAGGTGTGTGTAATACTTTTTTTATTACTAGGCCCTGTATGTTTAGTCCACATGTTTATTTGTACTCATTTTAGTTTATGGGCCACATACAGCCCAATTTGACCTCAAGTGGGCCGGACTAGCGAAACCACTGCATCATAACATATAAATAACAACCCCTTCAAAATGTACCCTTTTTTAGTGTAAAGAATTACATTCTGAAAACGTTCATCCATTTACAAAAGAAATTATGAGCAGCCGGCAATATCCTGAAAAGAAATATGTGCAAATTCAACAGCATGTCTCAGTTTTTTCCACATTCAGTCAGTCTGTTACTCACTTTCATTACATGTGCTTTTTTTTTTAAATAATTTTCCACCAAAGTAGAAGCTATTGAAGAAGCAGGTGAAGTCACCCCCTGCCTTACGAACCATTTACAATCTGAAGTTTTGTCACTGCCTCAGCAACAGAGTTCCACTGATACCGTTTTAAGACAGAAGTCTGACGCAGATTCTTTTGTACTGAAGCTGCTGGTTGACAATATTTTGGACTAATATTCTTAAATAACCACAATAAGTACTCATTGTTATTTCAGACTGCTGTATTCTGGTCACACCTCTAAGGCAGTATTTTACATGTAGTATCTGCTCGCTGTTTAATTTGCTCCTGCAACCTCTTAGCCTTCACAAGTGCATCAACATTAGGTGTGCAAGGTCAGATTGGACCCTTTGGTGGGCTGGTTCTGGCCCCCGGCCGTAGGTCATAAAGCCCCTGACACCCCTGATGTAGACGACTGACAAGCTGTACTGAAGTGTTTTATCTGTATCTTAATTTATCTGTACAATATGGGATACTCATCTGTTTTGAGAGCCTAACTAACACTTCCATGTTACATAAGGCAAAATGTAAAGATCTGAATGATTTTGGGACATATACAGTGTCATACACAAACTGGTCACAAGTTGCCCCCTAATGTAGACAGATATTTTCTAAACAATACTAAAACATGACCACTGAACAGAAAAACATGTTTCACTTAAAGCTGTGCGGTTTTGAGGACTTCACAGACACTAAGCACCAACGAATAAAGTGAGTACAATAAAGCAATACATTGGGGGGAGCTAAAAAATAATAATAAAACACACTCAGTATACTTAAACTGCTGCAACAGGAAAATAACTTAGGATACTTTGAGATCATGCAAGATGGCTTGCTGCGTGCAAAGGATGTACGTCAGAGCTGTCGCATGTTATAAACAAAGGGCATGTCTGGACAAAACAAGGCATCACCTGGGGTCTCCATCGTTCACAGCGTTACACAGTTGACTTTCGAGCGTCGTCAGCTTTCGATCCATGTCCAATGTTATCGTTATCCGTTTATAAATTATCTACAGTCGTGTATTAGCATCCTCCGAATTGTTAGCCCATAGCGTGCAACTAGCTATGAATAATCATTAAACGAAGCTAGCTAGTTAGCTAAGATAATGGCGACCTTATTAATGCACACATCAAACTACAGTTTTATATGCAGTTAATGTGTGTTGTCCTTTCTTTTGTCACTTAACCTCTTTAAGAGAAGTGACGTTATTGTTTTAAAACTCTAAAGGCCGGTTGTTTATCCACATAATCTTAGTTTTCGAGGAGCCGCACGACTGTTTTGGTTGAAATTCCCTCCAAGCTCGCGAACACTCCTCCTTTCTGGCTGCAGGCGGAAGTCCCGCCTTTCGGCAAATCTGATTGGACGTTGTTTTCATTTCATCCAATCAGATGAGATATTACTTGAAAGGGAGGTGCAAGTTTTTCTTATCGCCTCTTTCATGTTTCAACAAAATATGTGTGATCTTCTGTAAAAGAATGATTTAGACATTAAATAGTTGTATTCAACGCACCATTTCAGACACCCAGTTTTATATGTAGTGTAATTAATGGTTATAAATCACATATTGCATTTGTTTTAATCACTTTCACTGCGTAATAACTTATAAGAGATCCATACTTTTTGCATTAGCATACATAATTACATGAAGTAAATCTCAAATTTGTTATCTCTGTATTCTAAATAATAAATACTTCATATTCTGGGAAATATGAGTTTATTTTTGGTTATTTTGGATGTATTATACCAGAGTACATTTTGTGTAGGCCTATTTTCATTGCATATGTTTTATAAATTGATGTTGCAATATGAAGATACAGCCATACCTCTTAAACATACACAATGTGCATAATAGTACAGAGAGTTATGGGTCTTTTTTTTAAGTATGATGACTGGGATGATGAGGATCAGGATAGACAAGGATGTGCCAACAAAGTTTTTGTAAGAACAATTGAAAGCGTACATCTTGAAACATGAGGAGTGTTAGCAATCCTACATTTTTTGTCCAATATCATTAGAAAATCACACCTTTACTCAAAAATCTTAAAAACATTTTCATATAGCCTAAATAAACTAAGGATAAGGAGTGCTGAAAACCAGGGCTGAAAACCAGGGCTTTATACTGTAATAACATTAATGCTTTTCAAAAGGTTATCTCAACAAGAAGAAGTGAATTAAAATGGCAGTGTCTCAAAGTTGTGCGGCAGTACAGCTCTTAAATTACACACTGAAAGTACAGTGTATAGAGTAATTTATTTTTCATCCAAGCTGTCATATTGCACAATTTCTCCAAGTTCAGGAGGAATTACACAAAGGCTGTCATCTCAGACAGAGCAGAGGGAGAGGAGAAGGAGGCTCATCAGGAGGAGCAGCAGGCTGGGATTGACAGCTCCAGCGTGGTTGAGCGGGTCCACTTTGCAGTCCCCGTAGGGCTCCAGGCAGGCAGCATAAGCCAGGACGTGTGCAATGTAGTTCTGCTCCTGGACTCCGTGGAAAAGGTGTGACATGGGGCCTTTGGCAAAGATGGCAACGTCCTCTATGCCATGGGTCTCTGACTCAAGAGGGACAGGAGCCTGCTGACGGTAATCGTCACCCGCTGAGGAAGAATGAGATGAAGGAGTGTTACAGTAGCAGTATCAGGGTTTTCTGGCACATAGACAAATTGCAGTATGACAATATGACAAAATACAATGCAGCTAAACAAACAACCGAGTCAGACCTTTGGGAAAGCATCAGCAAAAATTTGATTCCCCTCGAAATGTTTTCGCAAATTATTTAATATTTGCAGAGCTCTTGTACATAATACCACACACTCTTTGCAGACAATCAATTTGGTACATTTCTTATAAAGAATACAATTGATAAAGGAGTTACACTGGAGTCAATCTGTTGCTTTTAAAATGCTTTGGAGCTATGACACATTTTCTAAGACTTGGTTCCTCTTCATACCTCTACTCTACTTCACTCTGCAGTAGGTATGCTGTTACACCACAAGATGGAGCTACTAAATTACTTTGTTATGCCTAGCATGATTATCAGTGCACACTTACATGAAACTGACTCATTCATATCTGGGCGAACTCCACTCCGGTATCCTGGTCCATTTCCATACACAGCAGTGGTGAAGTGCTTCTTGTCGCCAGCTAGTGAGCGAGACACCCCTGCAAATCACAGGACAAATTGGTACCTGCAGGTTTGGAACATCAGATGCTATTCACTTTTTTTTTTGTTTGTTTTAAACACAAAACCTCCCTCACTGCAGCTCTTATCAAATTCTAAGAGTGCAATTTTACCTAAAACAGAGTTTCCTCTGGCAGAATATCCTCCATAGGCAAAGACATGGGAGTGGTCTGCAGTTACCACAGACAGGGTGTCCAGCTCGCTGGTGAGCTCAGCTGCTCGCCCAATCGCCCGGTCAAACTGGACAGCCTCATAGAGAGCTTTTTTGGCGCTTCCTCCATGGTGACCATGGTCAATTCTCCCACTTAAAGTCCAAAAGAAAGCATTTGACAAATAAGCATCTTATCTCTCATACTGGCAATTAAGATTTCTTTATGTTCCATGCCTTTACTGTAACATAACTTGATATAGTTTCAAATCTCATAGCAATTTGGACAAAAAAAATGTATCATGCAACTCCAATAATCCAGTCACAACTAAAAATGTCTCAAAAATAAAATATGCTCTGTTGGAAAGCCAACAAGGGTTTTAACTTTCAGTGGTTTGAAGTTCAAGTGTGTCATTTTTAGCAATTAATTGATGGTGTGAAAGGGACAGTTACACTGACAGTTTTAAGATTATGTGGTTGTTTTCCATCTGGGGAATATGTACAGAAAACAATTACACTTATCTTCCACAAAGAGGAAAAATCCATTTGGGTTCTTGCTCAGAATCTTAATTGCTTTCTCCATCATCTCTGTAAGGGAGGGGTCCATGGTTGGGTCACGCTCCAACTCGTAGCGGCAGTCTTTGGGCTCAAAGAGACCTAAATGCACAAAAAGCAGGCCTCAGTTTGAAGAACTAAGAAACACATGGCTTTTTTTAAATGGAGCTGACCATGGTGGTGCCATCAGTGTTTGCAATATGAGTTTTTCTACAAAAAATATTAACTAAAAACGTGGCTCTAAATTGCAAAGTGAGGAGATAATCCTGCTCATTTTAATCAAGGCCTTGTTTGATTCACCCTGTTCGCCCGAGGAAAGTTCAGGCCATCATTCTGTGGTGTCTTGAATGATTAATTGGTTGTCAAAATGGTGAACTGAACAGTTCTTCTTACCCATCAGGAAGTCTGTATCTGCAGGATTGACGGCATCAAACTGAGCTTTGTTCCAAACATATTTAGCATTCTGTAGACGGTGAACAGATACAAACAGAATAATTGGAGGTTTGGAGGGAGGAACTGTAAACAGTTTTTTTTAAGAAGATAACTCCTTCAAAAAAATGTAATATGTTGCAGCCAGAGGGAAAGTGAGATTCATTCACTCTCAAATTCAAACCCGATGAGCACACTTTTAAAATCAACCATTATACCTTTTTGTTTTGCAACCACATGTCAACAAGATTTCGTCCATCATTTCGGTCTCCTGTGTAAGATGGATACTCTGGGTCATGCGTGGTTCTCGGAAACATGTACTGACGTCCTCCACCAAGAATAACCTGGATTGAGAGACATGGTGACAGTTAATATATGTATACTTTTTACTCTATGGTGATGTCCCCATGGGATACTGTGCACATTGTGTAGGAAGGTAATTGTAAAGTTGTCTGGTTATGATCAAACTGTTGACCTAATATGGCTTCCTGATGATGATTGGGTTCATTTTACAATACATCAATGGATATTCAGTCATCCAGATTTTAGAAAACCAAGAAGTAGTATAAGTCAAGCATCATTTTCTCACTAAAGAGGCCGTACACGCCAATATGCATAACCACAGACAAGAATTCCATTGAGTGGGTGCTCTAGTGTTTAAGTGTTTTAAAAAAATACCTTTATAATAAGGCTTACATTTATCTCTGTGTTATGAACCAGCTGCCAAGCAACGTCACGGCAGCCATGTTGGATCGCCTCGGTGGTGAGGTCGGAGTCAGAATACCACCCTCGGTTGGCAGTGTGAGCGTAGGTTGCACCAGGAGAGGCGTGCTGCACTCTGGTTGTCGTGACAATTCCCACAGACTTCCCTAAAACATACAGAGCATGATGTGGAAATATTTTTTATCGGATACATTCAAGAAAAGATATATAACACCAAAAACAAGATTGAAATTTGATTTAATCTACATTAAAGACAGATATTATCCATCACAGATGCAAAGTATTTTAATCTGACGTTTTACATGTATATTCCATTTTAGATTAGCTGTATATTAATTTTGCATTTCGACAGGGAGCCAGGTGCACACCATAAACTGCCCCGTAAATCATATTTATTCTAAGAATATTAGACAGTGCTCTTAAATTACCTGTAAGGTAACATCCAAATAACATGCAGAAACCAGCAAAAACATATGTAGTAATATTAAGTACACAATACTGATCTGTCTGGGTAAATGTCCTCAACGAAGAACACATCAATTAGGACTCGTCTCAACAGATATAAGTCTAAATGAAACCAATATAAAGTAAAGCAGTGTGAACCTGAACCTACCTGCCTTCTTGGCACGGTGCAGAACTGATGTGACTTCGTTCCCGAAGGTAGTGCTACAGTTGGACCTTTGGGTGGCGGCTGTGACACCCAGGGTGCCGTAGTTGGCCTTCACACCACATAAGTAAGCTGTGGCCGTGCCAGCGCTGTCTGGCATCTGCTGGTCCACGTTGTACGTCTGCAGGGACCAAATATACTCACAGGCATTAACATGAGCATCTATTAGTTCAGGTGTGTAGTAGGTGTTCTTAACCACAGTCACTTTTACTGAGATTTTTATTCTCGGACTGTATGTACCCTTAACTCATACCATGAATACACTGTTAAATTTATGAACAATAATAAATGTAGTTTCATAACTAGGTTCTGGAACAAAGACCACGCCTCGAATACATCCCATTTCCGCTCAATAGCATTTAAGCACACCCGATGCATTCTCTTTCCCTTCGAGCCGAGCTCACGAAGAGACAACTCCCCTACTCAGTCTCAATCCCAGGATCCCTCCTGTGTTCCTACCTTTGACTCAACACGTTCATCATCGTGCTCACCAGCTATCCGGAAACCCAGCCTTCATCCCTCAACCCTCAGTCTTCCATCCCTTCATCCCTCAACCCTCATACCTTCATTCCTCACTCTACATCCCTTGATCCTTACCCTGTCATCCCTAACCTTTCATCTATCTGGCCCTTGACCCTCATCCCTGCTACCCTTCATCTCTCAACCCTTCATCCCTCATCCATTCGACCCTCAACCTTCATCCCTCACCCCTTTATCCCCTCATCCCTCATCCATTCGACCCTCATCCTTCAACCCTTCATCCCTCATCCCTTCATCCATTCGACTCTCATCTGTTCATCCCTCAACCCGTCATTCCTCAACCCTTCATCCCTCATCCATTCGACCCTCAACCCTTCATCCCTCATCCATTCGACTCTCAACCCTTCATCCCTCATCCATTCGACTCTCAATCCTTCATCCCTCATCCCTTCATCCCTCAAACCCTCCATCCCTCAACCCTTATCCATTCAGCTCTCAACCTTTCATCCTTCATCCCTTCATCCCTCATCCATTCGACTCTCAACCCTTCATCCCTCATCCCTTCATCCCTCATCCATTCGACCCTCGACCCTCATCCCTTCATCCCCCATCCACATCCTTTCATTTTCTAATCCCTCGATCCTCACCCCTTCACGCTTTCCTCAGAACCCATAATCCATCATATGCAATAAATCATTCAAAATCTTTATCCTATTGGTGTGGTCTTTGTTAGTGAACTTAGATCTAGTTGCCTGTGAAATAAAACACTGTCATTGAACATGGGTTGGATCACGGGTTCCAGTCCTGTGTTTTAATTTTGTCCCTGGGGCTAACACTAACTCTGACCTGACCTGAACTCATTTCACCTGGTTTAAGAAATCAAATGTCAATTTAGCTCTCCTGTTGTATCCATATTGGATAGACGTGATCACAGGCTACTTGTGCCACCATGGCATGATTATAATGACAGCTTATCCAACCTCAAAACACAGTTCACATTAAAACTAAAACTTTTCTCCAGCGTCAGCAAAACATGCAAACATACAAGTATATTATCACTTGTAAGTGTGGCATAAAAGTACAAGCAGCTCAAACAATGTGTGTCTTCTGAACATCAGACCTCGCTGCTGTCTACATATGATAAAGACAACAGTGATCCTAATTCTACTGGTTGTTAATAACAATATCATCTACACACGACAGTACTGCTGAACCTCATGGGAGCTAACTCTCATGATACTATAGCCTATATTTTTGCTTTACAATAACCATTATCTTTATTAATCTTATCCATTCAGAGAGTGTTAAGTTACATTCCTATGTAGCAGTCTGAATGTGTTGGTCAGAGTGGGCTGACCTTAGACAGTGCCAGGTGAGGAAAGGTATCCATAACCAGACTGGTCTCCTCCCCAGAATGTCCTGCCATCTGGCCTTTGAGGATCCGGGCAGCAGTCACCGTTGGTATCCCCATACCTGAGAGCAGGTGGAAACACACCTGAGCGTTAGATAAGATCAACCAGGCAGGCACAAGGCTGTTATTGTGCTCTGTGGACCTCATAAGGCTCAGCTGATGTCAGAGTTTAAAGGGCGGTGACAGACATGTGAGTTATTTAGAGAATATGCAAAGAAAAATATTCCGCATTTCTTCAAAATCCAAATCTGGTTGATTGCCAAGTAGGTTTTAACAGACAAGGAATTTGCTTTGGTGTATTGTTGCATTGTATTGCATATTGCATTACATAGTAAGAGAATATTAAATTTAAAAAAAATCAAAAAACATAGATAAAATTTAGCATAAAGTTGATTAAAAACATCTAAAAAAATACCATAAAATTATGTACAATATATTCTCTTTTGCAAATTTCAGTATATTTTTTTGAATTTCACGAAAAATCCTGAACATATTTTCCAACATTCCTTGTCAGAGCTTGGGAATCTTTGGGAATCTTCACTCTTTATTACTGCAAATTACAGATTCAGATTGGATGGCACATTAGCTAAATTTCTTCTTGCATCTCATTTACATGTTAAGAACTAAACTGCTAAAACAAATGGCCTACATTCATCATAAGTGTGTTCCTATGTTTATCAAACTGATCATCAGATTCAATACGCCTTTGAAAATCTCAATCATTATGGTGACTGAAGTGAAATACACTGTGTTTGAACATAAATCTGCAAAGTGTTAATTACTGCTAGTTGCTGAAGTTTCAGGTCAAATACCTCATTGTTCCATGAAGGTATGGCGTGAAACTCATATGTTTCATAAACATGTCACTTAAGGGGTGATTAAATGTTACTGATCAATCCCAAACACTGATAAAATCTTAAATGTGCTGCTATCAGCAGGTATGTGGGTCGGGGTGGAGGCAGCTGTAACCATAAATCCATAATTGATTCAAACATTTTTATTTGTGCGGTGGCGCTGCCAGATACTGATCTGGATCCAGTTAACAGCAGAGCAGAGAGAACAGTAGTGATTATAATTATGTGTGTGTGTGTGTGTGTGTGTTTGGGGCCGGATCATGGCTAAATATCAGATCAGGAGAAATCAGCTATCTTGTTTGGGGTCTTTAGATGGGATTTACAGTTTGTTTTCTTGACCCTATGGTGAAAGAAGTGTGTGTGCTCCATTGTGTGTTATTTAATGTTTAGGTTTACATTCACATACAGTAGCATACCAGTATGGAGGTTAAGGGGAGTCGAAAGTAATTTAATAGGTGACCAGTTTCTAAAAATGTTGCAATGCCTGTGACTTTTTAAACTCTCTGCAGTGGTGTACCCTTTTTAGTAATCAGATCAGTTAAGGACACAATGTGGAAATAGCCAAACATGCAGTGTAGACTGTGGTTAAGCCTCAGTTCATTTAGTTTTGCTTGGACCTTCCAAGCAGTAATAACTGCTGGTGATCAGATGTCAGCATTCATCTCCTTCTGCCCATAAACCCATGGTTTTTTAGGGGGGGGTCACAAAGTACATTTCTTTTACATAGCATTCTCTCTCTCCCCAAGCTACACCACAATAACGATGAGGCTCACACTTTAAGGCCGTAACGGCTTGAACCAATGACAAACGCACTGAGCAGGAAACAGAAAATGTTCCACGAATTTAAGAAACCTGCAAGGAAAGCTCCTTTCCTCAGACTCACCGTCCCCCAGGAAGAGGATGAGGTTCTTGGCTTGGTGAAGATTCGGCTTAACATTCATGGCACTGTGAAGCGCCTGCCTCGCTTTGTTGTTCCAGTAGCTGGCATGGAGCTCTTCCTCTGTAAGCGAAGACAATGTGATAGTTACATGCATAATCAGAAGTGGCAAGGTTAAGTGTGTTTTTACATTTTAAATCTGTGTGAACCATCCAGGTGATGCTTGTAATAGGTGTATAAACAACAATTCTTACATCTGTGCCATTTAGAATAAGACATAAAAGTAGTACAGTCATATAGTCATAAAGGACAAGATGTTCCCAGGATGCTGGAATAGTGACAAGACGTAATGAAAACAAATGAGAAACACGAACAAAGTCTGATTATGTGACCTTGCTCAATCACTGCATTTCTTACACATGCTCCGTCGTGTAAAAAGGGTTGTAACAAATGGACAATACTGACTATTATTTACTATATTTTTCTGCAGGAAAGTGTCGCCAATTTCATCAAGATAATAAAAAAGCCAACGCCAGCCTGTTAACAATATTTCATCCTTCGTAACTTAAAACTCATTTTCTTCCTCAAGCTGAAAGTTGATGTCCTGTAAGTAAGGTGTGTCTTTGTAGTTTCCTTGAAATCCAGTTATGAGTCCAGAGTGACATCTGAGAGAAAGCAATCTTAGTGTCTAAAGATAATGTTTGCCCAACAGCAGCAATATGTTACAGATCCTTACCTGAAATACATGAAGACCACTGCACTGACATGAAAACCAATAGTCCAGTAAAAATGAGTTTATGTTTGCCGGCCATGGCGGTGGGTGACTATATGTGAATTAAAAAGTACTGGAGTTGTTCTCCGCACACTGAGGTCCCTTTTATAGTTGCAGCCAAGGAGCAAAGGGCACACGGAGGAGCCTTTCAACGTGAGCTTCAAGTTATGTACAACACACACACACACAAAGGACAAGGGCAAAGTCAATACATGTCTCTGTATTCCTATGAATGTATCCAACATGCAGTGTGTGGATGAGGAGGCATGTTGCCGATGGTACAAAGACAACACTAGCACTTCTGCTGTGGACAGTTACTGTAGAAGATGTGTCAGATTTGGACTTCCTGTTCAAATGAAGGAACATTTTGAGAGGACTCCCCACAACAGCTGCTGTTAGCTAAACATCTGTCCTTGCAATTCATCTCAGCTCATGTCTCATCACTCAGATGAAGTCCCTTTGTGCATTACACTCACAACACATTCAGTGTTTCATCAAATAAATATTATGTTAAAAGCTTTGCTCAGAAAATCTTTCTATTTGTTTGACAGTGCAATAAATTCAAAATGACATAGATGACATAAATAATCATTAATCCTAACTGTGATGTAATAAATCCATTATCTGTTTTTATTTGTGTTTATTATTAACAGGTAGATTAAGCACAAACACAGCTGTAATACAGAACACTTGATGGTGAACGTTAACCAGGAGCAGCTTTACTCAGTATTGACTTACAGCCGCCATAAATCATCATGTAATGATGATGACGATGATGATTACAGTGTTTTATGGTACCATATATTATAAGATATTACATTGCACTTTTTCAGACCTCTGCAGCTCATGTGTGAGCTTTGTTAAAACAGTTTTCTAGCTGACTGACCATTTATTTGAATTTGTGGCGGAATTAATTGATAACATGTGAGTCTGTGTGTGTGCAGGTGGGTCTGACGGAGGGATGTTTTTCAGCAGTGCGGTTGAAAAAAAATCCTCGGCACTGTTACACTGTCTGGCCTTGTGGTTCAGACGGAACGTCACAAGGTCACGTAGTTTTTTGTCAGTATCAGCATTTGGACGTATTACAACGAAAGATTTTGTGAGACAAGCAAGAACTCGGAGAGACACATTGGAGACATCAAAATCACAATTTAAGTATGACAATGAGGTGTGATGGACACAGCATTTCACGGACTCTGTTAGATACAAAGACGAACTGTTCCCATGCATTGTTCATACGCATACCTACAGAAAGTTATGCACCACGATTTGTATAAAACCCACATAATCACGAGCCAGTAATTCATGCATTACCCACGTAATTAGGAAGGCTGTGATCATGTGACCAACGCCCTGAGGCAACACTAAATTCCTGCAGTAAATGAGGACCGCAGTTCTAGGACCCTAGTTCTTCGCCACAGCACCACCCACCACATTGAATGACCGCAAAAGCGCAAATAAGACAGTATTCCATCCAAATACTTTCTGTAATAGTTTTAAAGGCCTATTCAACCCAAATAATACTTTCTAGGAAGTACTTATGGTTTTAAAGACTTATTCCATCAAATACTACTTTGCCTCACAATTCAACTCGGTAGCGAAGACCTGCAATTTATATAGTTAGCAGAATTAGCTCAGTATGCCCAGGAGAAATAAATACTGCACGTACATGCTAGACCTCCATGTGGAAAGTGTCCTGAGAGGGTAACGGAGACTTCTGTCATGATTTGGTGTGATATAGATAAAAATGACTTGACTAGGTCTCAACCAGATACTTTCAAAGGTTAGAAAGAGGCAATACACAAGGGTGACTCTGGGGGCACCGATCAGCCAAAACATTAAAACCACTGGAGGTTGAAGTGAATAACATGGATTGTCTCGTTACAGTGCAATGTTCTGCTGGGAAACCTTGGATCCTGGCATTCATGTGGATGCTACTTGATGCGCTCCACCCAACCAAGCACCGTAGCAGACCAAGTAAACCCCCTAATGGCAACGGCACTGGTCGATGGCAGTGGCCCCCCAGCAGGACAATGCACCATGCCACACCACAAAAACGGCACAGGAATGACCCCAGGAATGGGACAAGGAGCTCAAGGCATTAACTTGGCCTTCAAATATCCCAGATCCCAATCTGATCGAACATCTGAGGAATGTGCTGCTACCCCAGAGGTACCTCTGATTCATGGTAGGTCCTCCTTGGACCGGACTTGCCTCTGACCTGCTAAGGCATGAACACAGGACCTCTGGAAGGTGTCCTATAGCTTCTGGCATTAGGGCGTTGGCTTCAGATCTTTTGAGTCCTGTGGGTTGTGAGGTTGGGTAACAGCACATCCCACAGATGTTTGATCAGATCGGGATCCAAGGAATTTGGAGGCCAGGTCAATGCCTTGAGCTCTTTGTCTTGTTCCTCGGACCATTTCTGAGCCGTATTTGTGGTGTGGTGTGGTATGGCACATTGTCCTGTTGAGGGGGCAGCTGTTACTTAGGAATGCTGTTGCCATGAGGGGGGGTACCTGGTCTACACTGGAGTTTAGGTGGGTGGAGCGTGTCAGGTAGCAACCACGTGAATGTCAGAGCCCAAGGTTTCCCAACAGAAAATTGCATTGTAACAAGATGATCAATGTTGTTCACTTCACCTGTCAGTGGTTTTAATGTTTTGGCTGATCGGTGTATATAGTACACAGACACATTCGCCCTTTACACAGTAAACAATAAGCAAACAAACAATCTGTTGTGGCTTGAGAAAGGAAGCCAACTTCGTCCCTGACTGATGGGACAGCTTCTGCTTTGTGTGTGCTGTGTTGTGCCCCTGTGAACCAATGTGGTGCACAATGTGGTCCACAGGAAAGAGAGAAAAAGAGCATAATTGGCCAAATTAAATATTTTGAGATCATTTAACAGACAACTAGGCCTCAGCTAGTACTGAACCAAAATACATTTTGAATCCTCTGTCCCAGATTAAGCTTAGTTTGTGTCCCTAAAATCACTTCATATAGGCTTTACATTATCATGACAGACTCAAACATGGTAATATGTAGTGTAAGGCTGCGGAATAGGCGATATAACGTCTCTTCCAATATTACACAACTATATTAAAATGAACTGCCTGGTAATGTATTGTGGGGTAAAACTGGCATCAGAAGGCTACCTCTGATTTAATGTAGCTGACACAAACAGATCATATCAACATGCTTTTATTATCCTTTGAAGTTGGCCATTATTCATTATAGTAGTCAATAAGTCAACAATTAATACGACATCTAATTGGGCTTGCTGAATCACGCCATGGTTTCACGAATGGTAAACAAATGCAATTACACCTTAGAAAGACCAGGACAAAAGTCAAACTTGACTTGTTAACATTATTTGGCACATAGATATCTTGTGAACATGCCCTTTCTTAACATACAGTACAGGCCAAAAGTTTGGACACACCTTCTCATTCAATGTGTTTTCTTTATTTTCATGACTATTTACATTGTAGATTCTCACTGAAGGCATCAAAACTATGAATGAACACATGTGGAGTTATGTACTTAACAAAAAAAGGTGAAATAACTGAAAACATGTTTTATATTCTAGTTTCTTCAAAATAGCCACCCTTTGCTCTGATTACTGCTTTGCACACTCTTGGCATTCTCTCCATGAGCTTCAAGAGGTAGTCACCTGAAATGGTTTTCCAACAGTCTTGAAGGAGTTCCCAGAGGTGTTTAGCACTTGTTGGCCCCTTTGCCTTCACTCTGCGGTCCAGCTCACCCCAAACCATCTCCATTGGGTTCAGGTCCGGTGACTGTGGAGGCCAGGTCATCTGCCGCAGCACTCCATCACTCTCCTTCTTGGTCAAATAGCCCTTACACAGCCTGGAGGTGTGTTTGGGGTCATTGTCCTGTTGAAAAATAAATGATCGTCCAACTAAGCGCATAAACCGGATGGGATGGCATGTCGCTGCAGGATGCTGTGGTAGCCATGCTGGTTCAGTGTGCCTTCAATTTTGAATAAATCCCCAACAGTGTCACCAGCAAAACACCCCCACACCATCACACCTCCTCCTCCATGCTTCACAGTGGGAACCAGGCATGTGGAATCCATCCGTTCACCTTTTCTCTCGTCTCACAAAGACACGGCGGTTGGAACCAAAGATCTCAAATTTGGACTCATCAGACCAAAGCACAGATTTCCACTGGTCTAATGTCCATTCCTTGTGTTTCTTGGCCCAAACAAATCTCTTCTGCTTGTTGCCTCTCCTTAGCAGTGGTTTCCTAGCAGCTATTTGACCATGAAGGCCTGATTCGCGCAGTCTCCTCTTAACAGTTGTTCTAGAGATGGGTCTGCTGCTAGAACTCTGTGTGGCATTCATCTGGTCTCTGATCTGAGCTGCTGTTAACTTGCGATTTCTGAGGCTGGTGACTCGGATGAACTTATCCTCAGAAGCAGAGGTGACTCTTGGTCTTCCTTTCCTGGGTCGGTCCTCATGTGCCAGTTTCGTTGTAGCGCTTGATGGTTTTTGCGACTCCACTTGGGGACACATTTAAAGTTTTTGCAATTTTCCGGACTGACTGACCTTCATTTCTTAAAGTAATGATGGCCACTCGTTTTTCTTTAGTTAGCTGATTGGTTCTTGCCATAATATGAATTTTAACAGTTGTCCAATAGGGCTGTCGGCTGTGTATTAACCTGACTTCTGCACAACACAACTGATGGTCCCAACCCCATTGATAAAGCAAGAAATTCCACTAATTAACCCTGATAAGGCACACCTGTGAAGTGGAAACCATTTCAGGTGACTACCTCTTGAAGCTCATGGAGAGAATGCCAAGAGTGTGCAAAGCAGTAATCAGAGCAAAGGGTGGCTATTTTGAAGAAACTAGAATATAAAACATGTTTTCAGTTATTTCACCTTTTTTGTTAAGTACATAACTCCACATGTGTTCATTCATAGTTTTGATGCCTTCAGTGAGAATCTACAATGTAAATAGTCATGAAAATAAAGAAAACGCATTGAATGAGAAGGTGTGTCCAAACTTTTGGCCTGTACTGTATATCATATACATATATCCTGGCAATTCACTGTCAATATGGGGTTAATTAGAAGTGACTGCAACCACCCATAGAACCTGTGTTGATTGGGAGATGAACACAATAGGCCTGCAGGCTAAATAAGGGTCTTGCCTGAAACGTCCATGTGGCGTCCATGTAGCTAAACAAACAGGCTAAGGCAGTTGCAGCAAACTATAATAAGCTCATCATACATAACTAATGTTACATGAATTTATTGTACACTTTGGCAAGCCGCCATTACCCCTTCTGGTCCAGTTCAAGACAACAGACTTGTTTTTAACTTTAAACCAACTTTATTCACTTTTAGTACTCACACTTATTTGTTGTCCGTCATCTGCAAAATTGAAATGCGGTTCTGGGTTATCTAATTCAGTATGTGGCGCTGTCGCAAAAATCTAGGGTTACGGAACTGTAGTCTTGAAACTGCAGCCTCCTGTGCTGCAGCTATACTCTACACTCTTGAGGGGGGTAAAAAAGAAAGTCTGTGTAAGGAGGCAACAACACAGGACTTTCCCTCGGGACACTGGTGTTTGAAACCAAGTGAACTTTAAATTACATTGTCACCATGTTTCTTTTCCTAAACTTAATCTACGTCACTTTACGTTAAGTACGTAACATGACGCCACCATTCGTGGATTGCTTATTACTTAGACATCAAATAGGCACAAGGCACATAATTTCATGCTGTCTGTTGAGAGTGCATTTTCACAAGCTATAGAAACCACTGTATGAGGATATGTTGACACACAATGAACTCAATCATCTCAAAAAGGTCGATGCCGTGGCATTTGCCTTAAATGAGATAGTTTTCTTAAATGTTGTTACCATGTCGCGTTGTTACAGAAAGGTCACAGGGTCGATCTTTGTTTTAGCTGCGTAACTGAAGTATCACTTCAGTGTATGACTTGATGTTGAAATGAAATTAACTCCTTTGTTTCTTATTCCATGAATGCTATGGTTACCTGATGGCTTTCTGCATGCTGTGTGTTCATGTGGTAATTGTCATATTTCCAGGGTTTCCATTGTATTTGGATTTTGGAAACATTAGTGTTAGTGTTAGTGCAGTCCCATGAGTGTTTGCATGACATATATTACAGCTGTATTTTAACTGATCCATTTACAATGAGATGATTCCCTTGTGTTTAATTGTCTGATTAAAGCCTAGAGTCCAGTGCCAATGCCAATGCAATGACTTTTTTAATGATTACATTAGACCTAATTGTGCCAAGCCATCCCTAAATATTTCTTTAAATGTAAATCAGTACACCCAGCTCTAGGAAATCTTTATGAAAGTAACAGGCCCAAAAAATAGGCTTTTTGTCTAAAAGCATTGAAATTTAACGAAATGGACAAAGGCATGGGTTCAGCAAGGTAGGTGCTGAGGGTGCTGCAGCATCCCCCATTGACAAGGGGTGGAACAACACAGTCTGTCAATAGCTGTTTTACCCTAACTAATGGGCAAACTGAACATTTGTTTCACATTTTGAGCAGCTGATAAGTTGTCCTTTCAGGGTCAAGAGGCTGATAAATACCACAAAATTGCATTTTAAATACATAAAATATCTCGGATGTGAGGGACTTGCGGGGATGTAGTTTTATGGTAAGCTAATGATGGAGGCGATGTCGAGCAGACATATCATTTGCCCAGGGGATGGGAGTGGTTTCAACGAAGAGATAACTGGATGTCAGTCTGACACCATTAAAAATGAAATATTACAAATTTTGGCACGTATAGTCCAGAAATTGTGTCACACATTCTTTGGACTAATGGTCTGTAAGTATGCCTGAGCAATTTTCTTTATCTCCTGTAAGCATGTGCACATACAGTACAGGCCAAAAGTTTGGACACACCTTCTCATTCAATGCGTTTTCTTTATTTTCATGACTATTTACATTGTAGATTCTCACTGAAGGCATCAAAACTATGAATGAACATATGTGGAGTTATGTACTTAACAAAAAAAGGTGAAATAACTGAAAACATGTTTTATATTCTAGTTTCTTCAAAATAGCCACCCTTTGCTCTGATTACTGCTTTGCACACTCTTGGCATTCTCTCCATGAGCTTCAAGAGGTAGTCACCTGAAATGGTTTTCCTACAGTCTTGAAGGAGTTCCCTGAGGTGTTTAGCACTTGTTGGCCCCTTTGCCTTCACTCTGCGGTCCAGCTCACCCCAAACCATCTCGATTGGGTTCAGGTCCGGTGACTGTGGAGGCCAGGTCATCTGCTGCAGCACTCCATCACTCTCCTTCTTGGTCAAATAGCCCTTACACAGCCTGGAGGTGTGTTTGGGGTCATTGTCCTGCTGAAAAATAAATGATCGTCCAACTAAACGCAAACCGGATGGGATGGCATGTCGCTGCAGGATGCTGTGGTAGCCATGCTGGTTCAGTGTGCCTTCAATTTTGAATAAATCCCCAACAGTGTCACCAGCAAAACACCCCCACACCATCACACCTCCTCCTCCATGCTTCACAGTGGGAACCAGGCATGTGGAATCCATCCGTTCACCTTTTCTGCGTCTCACAAAGACACGGCAGTTGGAACCAAAGATCTCAAATTTGGACTCATCAGACCAAAGCACAGATTTCCACTGGTCTAATGTCCATTCCTTGTGTTTCTTGGCCCAAACAAATCTCTTCTGCTTGTTGCCTCTCCTTAGCAGTGGTTTCCTAGCAGCTATTTGACCATGAAGGCCTGATTCGCGCAGTCTCCTCTTAACAGTTGTTCTAGAGATGGGTCTGCTGCTAGAACTCTGTGTGGCATTCATCTGGTCTCTGATCTGAGCTGCTGTTAACTTGCGATTTCTGAGGCTGGTGACTCGGATGAACTTATCCTCAGAAGCAGAGGTGAGTTTCGTTGCAGCGCTTGATGGTTTTTGCGACTCCACTTGGGGACACATTTAAAGTTTTTGCAATTTTCCGGACTGGCTGACCTTCATTTCTTAAAGTAATGATGGCCACTCGTTTTTCTTTAGTTAGCTGATTGGTTCTTGCCATAATATGAATTTTAACAGTTGTCCAACAGGGCTGTCGGCTGTGTATTAACCTGACTTCTGCACAACACAACTGATGGTCCCAACCCCATTGATAAAGCAAGAAATTCCACTAATTAACCCTGATAAGGCACACCTGTGAAGTGGAAACCATTTCAGGTGACTACCTCTTGAAGCTCATGGAGAGAATGCCAAGAGTGTGCAAAGCAGTAATCAGAGCAAAGGGTGGCTATTTTGAAGAAACTAGAATATAAAACATGTTTTCAGTTATTTCACCTTTTTTTGTTAAGTACATAACTCCACATGTGTTCATTCATAGTTTTGATGCCTTCAGTGAGAATCTACAATGTAAATAGTCATGAAAATAAAGAAAACGCATTGAATGAGAAGTTGTGTCCAAACTTTTGGCCTGTACTGTACATGGTCATGTACGGTTACTGTACTCAGTGAAAATATGTTCCTTTTTGCAAGAAAAAAGGACTCACCACGAAAAAGTGATTTTTTTTTCATCATTGTTTACGTAACATTTGCAAAAACACGGTATAAAAATACATTGACAAAATATTTGCTAATAAAATACATTCATGTACAATCCAAATAGATTACATATCAAGTGATCTGACAGAAAACAGATTTACTATTTGGAGCCAATGAGGTCAAGATACAAAAAACAAAACCTTAAAAGCTACATATTTTCATTCCTGAAGGAGGTACAGCATGTTGATGAGTTCTTGTAAGGACTGTTGGTGTCGCAGCTTTGGCATGGCACGGTGGCTCATAGTTCTGGTACCGTCTGGTCATTCATTCCATGTGGACAATGACGATCATGTACATCAACAGCTGTGTGTCCCGTCTAAATGTCCACAAGCTGAACATTGAGCCCTCAGCCTGCTTGTTTCTTTCAAGTTAATCTGAGTGCAGCCTCGGATTAATGTGTCAATACTTATTACAACTTCTTGCAAATGACTGATTGCTCTGAGTGAGCGGCATAGTAGCAGAGTTTGTATTTAACTATTTAACTTTGGAAAACAGGGGGAGAATAATAAAAATCTAACTAACTAATGAAAGAACTAGTTAGTGCATGTTAGTAGTCATGTTGCAGGTACAGGTTTGAAAAAGTCCCTGTGAAGAAAAAGCAGATGGCGCTACAATGGCAGCAGTGTTTCTTAAAGAGTGGTGTGCATGTGAATGCCTTCCTGTTTGTTAGTTTGTACCTAAATAAGCGCCACTACGTGCATGTTTAAGCCTGGATTTTGGATGCAATCTAGGTTACAAGCTCATGTGAGTGCACACTGAGTTATCAGGATGTATGTGGGTATATTTAACATACAGTAATGTGTGTGTTAATCCCTGCGGTCTGACTTGCCAGCCTGTGTGCGTACCGTTAAAGTGTGTGCATGTACTTAATGAATGTTGAGTGCATTAAGTGTCTGTATTGCTGCATGCATACAATGTACGTGTGTGTGCATATTAGTGTGTGTGTGTGTATGTGTTTTCGGGGTCATCTAAGTAACCAGAGGAGGATAAGCAGGCCAAACAGGAGGCTCGACGTTGTGTTCACACACCCGCTTGAGGTGCGGCTGTGGGGGCGAGGAGGGCAGTATGTGTAGGGTTCTAAGCAGGCAGCGTATGCCATGACGTGCGCCACGTAGTTCTGCTCCTTCACCCCATGGAACAGGTGAGCCATTGGGCCTTTGGCGTAGATGGCCACATCCTCCCCGCCGTGCGTCTCGGCATCCAATGGGACAGCAGCCTGCTGCATGTACTCCTCGTCGTCTGGAGAGAATTGAGTATAGAATGTCACAAAACAAGGCGACTCTGTGCTTGGATCATCAAGTGTTAACACAAAACAGATGCTTTTATAGTCTGTGTCACCATAAGTTAACTATGATGTCAGCCAAGATGAACTTCATTCTACATTGTGACTTTGTCACCCGCAACCCAGTAGACTATTTACTGAGGCATTGTAAAGTATCACTGTTTGCTTACAGCACTGGTTTGCCTTTTTTTTTGTCAGTTCAAATACCACCAACTCCACAGAGCACCTTTGGATAGCTTTAAGGTTACATATGCCTCATAGATGTTTCTGTGGCTGTTGCCCATAAAATGGTGTTTTGCAGATCTTCTGTAATTTACCTAATTATATTCAATTACAACAACCAGGAGGTAATTAAAATCATTTTGATGAAATTACAGCATTTACTGCCTGACATTTCTAAAGTGTACTGACAGATTCCATACATTTTTTTTGCCCCCAAAAACAAAGCTATAAAACAAGTAGGATGCAAAAGTGTTCCTTAGGTTATAAGATAATGCATTTGATGCTCTCTAGTTAAAGGCTGCTTTTGTGGATTGATTGTGGCAAAAATTCTGTGGGCAACCTTTATCACCTTTGGCTAATCGTACCTCTACTTCTCAAAATATGCTGCAATAGTATATTGGCTTCATAGTCTTCATTAGAATATAAATGCTGACTTTTACAGCGCTTCATAACTCTCCAGATGGATACATAAAGTTTAAGAAATGAATCCCTCTCTTGTAATTGCACGTTTACTTAAGGTGCCAGATGGGTTGAGTGTGCACTTTTGAGACACAACTACCGGTTCCAAAGACATAAAGTGACGCCAGTCCATTCACAAAGACAAAATTGGAGGTTCTAAAAGATAATTCATCCCTGGAAAGAGATATTTCCACCTTCAAACATATACACACTCATGCAATGATTAAAGCGAATGGTGCAGAACAAGAGGAGGAGGAACTGGGTCATTGCTGTCCAGCATTCCACAAAGAAATACAAATAACTTTTTTCTAAGCGCAGTTACATGCACACAATGAAGGCTGTGTAGGGAACAGAAGACAGCAGAGTAAATGCCACAAACATCATATTTCATCTTTGCTTTCCGAGAGAAAAACGCAGGCATGAGTCAGCCATAACCACATCAGCTAACGCTGTCTGTACACACATCAGCACAGACGACTGCCACATCTGAAAGACATTACTTTGTACTTACAATAATCTACCATTGAGATGTTGCCTCTGGTTCCGTTTATATGGACATAACCAGGACCGTTGGCATACAGGATGCTGGTGAAAGGCATTTTGTCATCGGCTTTCTTTGGTGCCAGACCTGAATGACAAGAAATGTCGGAAAAGTGGACAATAATGCATCAGTCACGGTGTCTTTTCACATAGAGGCAAAATGAGCGCACAGACTCACATGTACTTTATGACACAGATATAAAGTTGAAGCTTTTAACATGCAAATTACGTAACCACAGTCTTAAATATTATGCAACCACCTCCACATGTAATGTCTACAAATTAGTCACTCTAGGCTACTTCTGCTATTTTCCACATATGGTTTGCATCCGGATAGAAATCCACTCTGTTATTCTTTACTCTTTCTCCCTCCTGCACTTTGTAAATTTGACGTGCATGAGGTTGACCTTCATGCCAATTTAAATCTGGACTGCATGCGAGTGCTTTTAACCATACCGAAGATGGGATTCCCTCGAGGTGTGTTACCACCGAACGTGAAGACGTGGGAGTGGTCAGCTGTGACCACAGTGAGAGTGTCGGATTCTCTGGTTAGCTGTGCAGCACGCTGGATGGCTCGGTCGAACATCACAGCTTCTGTCAGTGCCAGTTTGGCGATGCCGTCATGGTGGCCATGATCAATTCTCCCTCGTAAAAGAACAGCAAAAAACAAAAAAAAGTAAATTAGACTTGGCTTGAAATATCTTGCTAGTGTACCTCCAGAACAATCATTTTAGCAGCAGTTAAAAGGAAACTGTCTGTCTTATTATTCAATATTTTGTTTTTGTCTTCTTCTAAAACAAGTGTTGGGTGCTGTTGGGTAATCCACAGAATCTTAAAGACAACATTTTAAAAAAATTAAGAATAAATACCCTGTTTTACATTGGCAGCCACGTATTCTTACCACCATGTCTATACTTCTTCACGCATGACATGATTTTGCCAAGTAGGATATGCTCCTGGATTAACAGCGCATTCCAGGCAACCTGCAACTTGTTTTTTTACAACCTTCTACCCGTGAAAGTGCACTAGAACGGCAGTCAAACCCGTAACTTACCACCCGTGAACTTGTACCAGATCGACGTACTCCCAGTTACGCTTTCTGACGTCGCCCTCTAAACCAATTACCTTACTCTTCTAAACAGCAAGGGCAGCCCCATTGATACGATGTTGATGCAGGTGATACACGGTGAGAAACAGACATAAAATAACCCAAATGTTAACACATTATTGGCAGCCGCTCTAACAGCTGGTTTCCAGTGCAAGAATAAATCAATATAAAATACCAAACACACAGATAACATAAAATAAAAAGTATAATAGCATCTGTGACCTTATGCGCTGTTTCTCCTCCTCCGTTTCGCTCAAATGAGGAAGGAACCGGCACCTTTGGTGACAGAAGTGATCATACACAAACATAAACCCCGCACAGTCTGCCATGTTGCTTTGAGAGTTTGGCGTGACTTGCCTGAAACGCTATGAAGTCGTGACTTGAAGCGGTGACTTACGGGCTCAGAAACTTGCCTGAAACACAGCATAACATCCCACATCACAACATTGCAATCAACCAATCACAGCCCTCTGACATCATCAGTGTGCTGCTGCTGTGCTTCTTTCAAAAATTCCTTTGTGCTTCTTCAGAGCTAAGCTAGTTTTCCAAAGGGATGTTAGTACAGTGGAACAAAATTCTCAGTAACATTGAACAAAAACCTCGTAAGCTACTGCAAGGTTAGTGAGTTAGCTTGCTAATAGGTTGGCTATGCTAATAAGTACACTTGCAAATAGACTAGAAATTTTGTGTCATTCATAACCTACTTACTTAGTAAGCTAAGTTGCTAACATTTTAGCCTTTTGGCAAGCTTAATTGTTAGCATAGCTTTCGTACTTAGCAAGCTCACTCGCTAACATTTTAGCCTATTGGCAAGCTTAATTGTTAGCATAACCTTCCTTCTTAGCAAGCTTACTCACTAACATTTTGGCTTATTGGCAAGCTTACTAGTTAGCATAGCCTACCTACTTAGCAAGCTAACTTGCTAACATTTTAGTCTATTGGCAAGCTTACTTGTTGGCATAGCCTACCAACTTAGCAAGCTAACTCGCTAATATTTTTAGCTCACTGCAAGCTTAAGTGTTAGCATAGCCTGGTCCATGTCATTGGTTCGACATGCCATTAGTCCGACGGTCCACGGTACTGAACGGCTCCCAGCGGGCGTATTTCTACCTTGATGGTGCGCCGCGACTGGTTCTGGGTCAGCTGGGAAAGGCTTGAGGTGAAGCAGGCTCACGGCTTACGTGTATGCCACTGTCTTTTTCATTTTAACTCACGCCATGATCTTTTCCTGACCCTAACCAAGTGTTTTTTGTGCCTAAACCTAACCAGACCTTAACCACAGGGAATCATGATGATTTTGGAACAACGGGACTTCGGAACAATGGGTTTAATATGGTCAGAACAATGGGCTGTCGGACCAATGGGCAGTTCCCGCATAGCCTACCTAGTTAGCAAGCTAACTCACAAATGTTTGGCTTATTGGTAAGCTTACTTCTTAGCATAGCCTACCTACTTAGCAAGGTAACTCGCTATCATTTTAGCCTATTTGCAAGCTTACTTGTTAGCATAGCCTACCTACTTAGCAAGCTAACTCGCTAACCCTGCAGTTGCTTACAAGGTTTTTGTTCATTGTTACTGAGGATTTTGTGCAGTTGTACTAACTTCAATTTGGAAAACTAGCTCAGCTCTGAAGAAGCACAAAGGGATTTTGAAAGACGCACAGGAGCAGCACACTGATAATGTCAGAAGGTTGTGGGCTGTTGATCCAGGATCATGTCCTACTTGGCAAAATCATGTTTTCTTCATGATTCCCACAATGTCATGCTTGATGACATTTTAAATTAGAGGACTGCTGATATAGTACTCATCTTCCACAAACAGGAAGTATCCTTTGGGATTCTTGCTGAGGATTTGTATGGCCTTCTCTGTCATCTCCACAATGGAGGGGTCGCGTGTGCTGTTCCGGAAAACCTCAAATCGCATGTCCTTCGGCTCGAACAGACCTGAAACCACAGAAGAAAAGCAGAAAATATTTTAAAAGCACTGTAGAAAAAAAAAGTTTTGTAGCAAACTAAGGTGGTAATGCAGAGGTCAGTCTAAACTGTCAGAGCTGAAGAACAGTGAGAGAAAACGCGAAGCTGAAGCCTGGCAACATTGTCAGTTAAAATCCAAGCTGCTTCCATGACAATGAATCCCATTTAATCATAAATCAATCACTATTTCAATGTACTATTTCTATTTTGAAAAGTTAACAGTCTGAACATTCCAGGTTTAGACTGTTAAGACATGCTCCAATCATGCTAATAATAATAGCAATAAAACCTAATAGCTGATATCTATTTGCAACACATACATGAGCTATAGATGTGCAAGATGATAACAATTCTGTTGCATATACTGCTGTACACATCATCACAGCAAGAAACGTTCCCTTAGGTTTTATCTTTGTAGTTAGAGGTGATAATACCACCAAACTGTGAGTTTATAGTTTACCATCATGATTACTTGACATGGTTGTAAAGACAATAGTTGGCATTACTGGAACCCTCTTGTTTCTCAGCAATTGACTGTTTTGTAACCTAGATAAGTTTATCTGCCAACACCTGAGTATTATATTGCTTGTGTGAGTGTGTACATTATGTGTGTATACACTGATATGTGTCTATCAGTCTTGTGTGTCGTGTGTATGGTATCTGTGTGTGTTTTATATACTGCAGTAAGTGCATGAGTGTGTTAACACATTTATACCCACCCATGAGCCGGTCAGTAGCTTTAACATTTATCTCGTCAAACTCCTTCCTGTGCCAAACATAGTGTGACTTCTTGTTCTGAAAAACAAACCAGAGTAAACTTGAATCTGAGACTCAAACCTTAAGATATATGGAAATATGGAACAGTATTGTTAAATAATCCTACAGGTTTAGCCTTCAGCCACACGTTAATGAGGTTTCTCTTGTCTTTGCGGTCCCCCTTGCGAGAGTTGGAGGTTGGGTACTCGGGGTCTGAGGTCCCTCTTGGTGTCATGTACATCCTCCCTCCTCCCAGAATCACCTTAAAGGGACACCAGACAGAATGGGATCATGAAACTTAAGAGTGTCCAGATAGATATTAAATGAGTGAGTCCTGGACCAAGATGAAAGATTACAATTGCTCGGAATTGTTCTTACGTACATCAATGTCAACATTGGTGACCAGTTGGGTTGCAATGTCGACGCAGCCCTGCCGGTGAGCGCTGGGAGGAAGATCTGCATCACTGTACCAACTGCGGCTGACAGAGTGGGCATAAGCAGCGGCCGGGGAGGCATGCTGGACGCGGGTGGTGGTCACTATGCCAACCGATTTACCTGGACAAAGCAGAGACACACCCAAATCAGAAGGAGAACTGTTAAGGCAATCACACACAACGTGAAGTGATTTTTTTGTGCCTGGTACAAATTACCAACTAACAAATGACAGTGCAACCTTAACAATGCACATTGGAGGTTTACATATTTGTTCTTGGACATGGAGCTGCTCTGGAGGAAGAAATAATGATGCTGGCTCAGTTTTTACTGTAGTGGGTGTAGCCAAAGTCCTGCTGTCTTTACTGGCTTTAAGTAATGAAGCCCAGGGGGAGAGGTAAATGAGGTTCCAGTTAGCCATATAACTCTCTAGAAAAGCTTGTTATTATGGCAATGAATGAGTGAACAGAGGATAGAACTGCTCTTTACATATGTTATGTGGTGTTTGCTGGTCTAAATACCAATGATTGAATTCAATTAAATTAGCACTTGGCACATTTGCACATTAAGTCTTACAGGATCTTTTTGAAGCCACTGTGTCGCCAAGGTCAAATTTGTCATGTCCCTTGTGTTTTAAGATGTTTTGATGTTGTTTTGTGAAGTTTTTTATGTGAGGCAATGAGCTGTAGCACTGTGCCCAAGACAAATATTCCCTCAGAAACAATAAAGTTAACTCTACTCTACTCTAAACTCCCAATTACTTGCCCTTGGAAAACTTAGCAGTTTTTGGCTCCAACCTTTGATGTTCACACAAACTGCCTTATAGAAACTTTTTTTAATAATTGAAATTGGCTTTATGGGAAATGCTCCAGCGCCTTTTAAATACAACACAATAGCTATTCAGGTAGCTACTGTATCTTTAGTACTTTTGGTACCATGCAGTGGTGACACAAGTAGGAGTAGGAGGAAGGTTCCTGTAAAGTTACCGGGCTCTGTGTGTGACGTAATTGTTGCACGACCATTATGACCGGGGCGACGTAGGGGCGTAGGGACACCGTTAACCGTTAGCGGTGTCTGTAATAACTCCAGTCACGGTCCATGAAAAAACATTTTTTTCCAGCGGATGTCTCAGTTACAACATAATTGAGCTAACTGGAGTAGTTTCATGTCGTATCAGACAACGGGAGGCTTTTAACAGATGACGTCCTGCTGCTGTTAGCTGTCCCTATCAGCTGATGCTTTCTAGACATCGTGATTTCCCAAAACTGAATAAATACCACACATAGCAACACGAAACTGCTTTGCTAGCTCAATCATGTTGTAACTAAGATATCCGCTGGAAAAATTTTTTTTCCACGGACTGTTTATTGAGTTAATACAGACACCACTAACAGCTAACGGTTAGCCCAGTAAATCTACGATAACCATGTTATTAATTACAAAACGTCACATCCCGCCTTGAGTATATCCAATCAGCACCAAGTAATCCCCAAGCCCCAGCCAGGAGTCTTTCGGGGCCGTTCTGAGTACCTACTCCGAGGCAGGGACTTGTTTAGCCCCTGTAAAAGTTCCGGAACTCTGTCCTTTGGGGGTGGTTCCTGCGGTGGAGACACACACCAACGGCCCCGGCCCCATAAAATTACCCTGAAGTTCCTGCGGTGGAAACGGGCCTAAAGATGCATTAGGACCACAGATGGGCCAAAACTATCGGTATTACTATGCTAATTCCATGTTTTTTTATGGAATGCACTATAGATAATTACTACAGTAATACTACAGAATTGGCTATAGTGATCTTAAGCCCCGTTTCCACCAAGCAGTACAGCACAGTACAGTTCAGTTTGGTACGCTTTTTTTCCGTTTCTACTGTGAAAAGTTGTGGATGGTACCAATAGAACCGTTCTGAACCCTTCCTATTTTTGGTCACCCTTCTGTTGGGGTACCTAGCAGACAGATCTGGTACTAAAAGGTGGAGCTGTGAACACTGCAGTCCATTGATTGGTCAATAGCAGATGGTCACTCTTGCTCAGGGCCGAGTTGTGGCTGGTTTTAGGCTTATGTAACCACTGTTCATACAGGTTCCAAAGGCACCATACCGAAAGTATTTGGTGGACACAGGGCTCTATAGTGAAATTAAGTTTACAAGTATCTCTATAGTATTTCCTGTCGTACTTCTTTGGTTTTTCAGGTACTATAGGAAATTACTATAGTTAAACTAAGGAGTTTTAGATAGTGTCACTATAGTGTTTCTATATTATACCTATGTTTTTGTTGGATGCACAATGGAAAATTACAACAGTAAGTCTACAAAGTTGGCTAGTAGTAGTATCACTAGTGTTGTACTCTTAACCAAAGATGAGGTGAAAAATACTTAAAAAAAAAACTTACTATAGGACACTATACAATTCTGATATCATAGTCATACTTAAGTTAATTTTCGTAAGGGGTTGATACATAGTGAGTACAATATTTCTTTTTTTTAAGATTTTTTGCCTTTAATGGACAGGACAGTTAAGTGTGAAAGGGGGAGAGAGAGAGAGGGGATGACATGCAGCAAAGGGCCACAGGCTGGACTCGAACCCAGGCCACTGCGGCAACAGCCTTGTACATCGGGCGCATGCTCTACCACTAAGCCACTGACGCCCCAGAATACAATATTTCTAATAATGGACGCCAATGACCTTGACACACAGACAGTTGCACACAAACAATGCACTGGTGCACAGTACTTATGATTATAAGCCAAGAAGGCTGGCCAATGTGGAATGATCTCTTAATTATTCATATTCTGAACATTGAACTATACCTGGTGACGTTCAGGTAGCAGGGAACATGCTTATCAGATGATATTTTACTCTGCAGCAGATATGGTCATTGCGTATCTTGAGATAAGGGTTTAATTCAAACCAATTGACCTTTCTATTACACCAGCACACCCATTATACTTAGCCAAGCCAGCCAGTGTTTGTACCTTGTGCTTTAGCACGCCGTAGTACTGAGTACACCTCGTTACCAAAGGTGGTGTTACATTCGTACGCCACTGCTTTAGCACTGAGCCCCACTGTCTTGGCGTTGGCCTTCACCCCACAGTGGTAGGCTGTAGCTGTGCTGGCGCTGTCTGCCACCTGCTTATCCACACTGTAGGTCTGTGGAGTAGAAACAAACATCATTGAAGAATACGCCAGGAAATAGACAAAAATTTAAAGTAGTGTTTTCATTTCTACGCTATAAGTTAGAACACAGAGACACAGAAGACTCTGAATACTCAGACTCATTCACGTTACAATGACTGAGGGATTATACTTGACCGAAAACCTGATTTTTTTTAACTTGATCATCCAAAATCTCAGTGTTTTCAGTTAAAGTGTTAGTTTTAGCTAAATCCCTCGAAACTCTTCTCACACAAAGCCTTTAGGGCTTAAGTCACAGCGGGATGGCATGAGGCAAGATGTAACATGTTAAGAGAACAAAGCATGTGAAATGGACACAGACACTAAGCCACTAACCATCCACTCTTTAAACTGGGGTGTTCATCCGCTCTCACTGTGTTTTTCTCCCTCCTTCTCCATGTGTCACTCTGTACTAATTTACCAAGAAACCACAGACACCTACTACGTACATATGCCTAAATGACATAAGTGAATTAGCATGTGGTAACAATACTCTGTCACACGCAAGTATGGACACGCGTGCACGCACAAACACATGCACACACATACACAGCATCTGACAACACATCTCATCCCTGGAGTCCATCTACTGATAACAGTGTTGATAGTGAGTGTACGTGTGTGCGCATGCACGTGCATGTGTGTGTCGGCAAAGCAATTCCGGTCATAGAGTGCAGAGGAATGAAACAATAAAAATGGAACTTTGGCCCATTTCCATTACTTCATTGTAAATTATTTTGAAAAAAAACCCCAAATATGTGAAAAGTGCTTCATTGCTGTTTTTTTAAAATCTAAAATTACAAATAGGCTAAAACAAATCCAATGTTTTAAGGAAATGTAGCAATGAGTGTTAAAAGTTATAATAAATGTTAAACTGTAATCAGGACAGCATGCACAGTTATTTTCTGTAAGTGATGAATGCTTATATTGCAAAAATTAAAAATGAATAAATTTTCAGACACAAACTGTGGAGAAAAATATTGGTTTAAAAGTTATATTTAAGAGGAATGAATATAGTGGATAAAACATGTAGTCATGAGAACAGCACAGCCAAAAACATAAATTTTAGAAAAGTCTTCTTTCTGTGAAATGGGAAATAATTTGTAAAACAAAGCTGATGTTATATGGTGAAACCCTGCTGGCTCTTTCAAATTAGAATTTGTACTGTTGTCCACACTATGATCATCTGTGAATATATAATGACTGATAAACCACAGGTCACCAGTGTCATTGTGTCACCTTTGACAGGGCCACATATGGGAAGGTGTCCATGGCCAGCATTGTCTCCTCCCCTGATCCGCCTTCCATCTGACCTCGTAGAATTCGAGCTGCCGACACCGTGGACACACCCATCCCTGGGAGACAATGATTTACAGGTAATGTCACTGATATGGATCCACCATTTATTTTCAGTTCCACTATCTCAGTTCATCTTAGTTTACTGAGATAGTGAAAGACAATCAATGATTTAAAAAGCTGTTTTCTTGTGTTCACATTCAGTGAAGGTTTTGCTGTTCCGACACCAGAAGACTGTCCCCTGTTTACTTTGCAAACGTTTAAAAAATCCTGACCAAAAATATTAAAATGTGTTTGTTTGAAAAGCTGGAGATGGAAGGGAAAAAATGATTCAGTAATTCTCTAAGCAAACTAAGTGAAAGCATGTCAAGGCCATTAACGTCAACTGAATCCACAAATGGACAGGGCATGGTGGGCAGTGGTATACTAAGAAAACCACATTTTCAAACAAAATCCTCACACAGACCAACACGGACTCCTCCAGGGAAATATTCAGGCCACGATTGGTCGAACATATAACAAATAAACATGCTTAAAGATGCTGCTATGGCACGATCTGGATTACATCACGTAAAACATACACATTACATGCCTTTGATTTTCTAAATCAATTAAGGGACCTGTTTAGTCTCTTCGTGTGGTCCACTATTGGATTTCACCCCTGACTTTGAAAACCATACTTTGCGAAACCCATGTCAGGGTGATGCACTTAACTCTCCCTTCAGCATCACAGTCATAAAACTGAGAATACTCTCTGGGCAGGGCATTACTGGAGAGATGCACAAAGAAAACTCGAGCCTCGACCACCCAGAAATGAGACTAAATAGGTCTGATTTAAAGCAGATATACTGGTAGTTAACAGGAACAACACTCTTAAATCTCTGTGCCTTTAAACAGCTCCCCTTACAGAAAAAATCTTTCATGCCTCACCGGCTGTAAATATACCACACCAGTGACAATTAATGTGAAAGATTTTCCAATCAAATCTGATCCAGATGGAAACTTTCCTCAACTGGCAATAATCGTCCCTTTGGTTGACAGTACAACGAATGCCAGACTGCACTGCTAAGATATGTAGCGTGTCAGGAGTGGATCCTCCTGAAGTCATTAACCGCAACTAGTGATGTTATAGAGAAATGTTTTTACAAGAGGTTCTCTATTCTGTTAAAGTCGTGCACACTCACATCCTGCAGTTGGTTTCCCGCTATTCAGCTCATCAGCAGTTCACGGTGCCAACAAACATAGCCATGTGTCAACAAAGGCAGTGGAGAAGAAGAATGCTAGCAAGAAAACATGGATGTAAACTATACAAACCATAGAATATCTAAAAAAAATCCACTTTGCAAATGCTTTGTAAGGAAGAAAATGTACCCATACAAAGATGCAATGCAAAGTTGTCCTGCTTAAACTACAAAATAGGTGCAGGTGGTGACAGCCAGTGCTTTGCAATATGACTCTCACTCTAGCTCTGTTTTTGTCTTCAACGACTCCATGACTAGAGACATATCTGGCTCATTAGCTACAAAATGTTTCGTTGTTGTCACAAACAAGATCGTAACTTTACAAACCAAAACAATTAGCTTAAAGGCACTAAATTGCTCCGTAAAGCTAAAGGGAACTGACATGATGTTTATCTGTAGGTCGCCTTGGAAGTTAACATCACCCTGGTTCATTCAGTGAAAAGCCAATGGCATTTTTCCATTGGATCTTGGATTACCACAGGAAATAACTTCTGTGGCAAAAAAAAAAAGTTCATAATAATTTTGTTCAGCAGGATAATATTCACAAATGAACACCACTTTAATGAGTTTTGAAGCGTAAATGCGACCACCAGACATAAAACGCTAACGATAGGCTACAAATGAGCTACACTACCGTCACGACTTCAACGTCGCCACCACAACGAGGCTGTAAAGCTGCGCTCAGCGTGATGAGACTCTTGTTAGCAACTTTTATTTTTAAAGACACGTAAAGGCCTCAGAATTCATTAATGGGGTATTTACTGACAGACTTTATGTGATAGACCAAAACATGAAAAATCTCTAACGTTTGTGTTAACCACAGAGCTTATTTCAGGCACTTCACCAAAAACTCATTCAAGAAACCCAGTGACTTCAAGATGAGGGAAGCTGAGTGCTAAAATGCTAACTCATTTCTGGGTTTTAGGACTCAGTCTTGCAGTACTTTACAGTCAGGAGTCTGTGTTGTCCCTTTCACATTACACTTTGTCATTAGATCCATTGTTAACATAAACATAGGCTTATCTATCGGTGGAGTTTTAAGTTCAGGAAATTAAAACCACTTGGTTAAGGTTAGAGAAAAATCACTTTGATGATTAAATGAAATCAGCATTGGCTGTTGGTGGGAGATGAGATGGGAACTTAATGCCTTCAGTCATTACTCACACCACTCCAAGACTTTTCAGGTCAAGTCCATGTAAACGTAATCAACTTTAAGTATTTGACCAAATGACTAAAGCTATTCAAAGGCTTATTAAGACCACTGGCTCATAAACCCTCAAAAATCTAGACACACGCCTGCACTGTACACTCACTCACTGTCCGCTCTCCAAGCCACTTTCCCTCGATCCATTCTGAGCACAGCAAATGTACTGTAACTGAACACACTTGAGCACTGTCTTCCATTGCATATTGTATTTGTCACTGAGGCTGAAACTAGTAGCCTTTTCTAACTTTAACCACAACGAGTCATTGTTGAATGTTTGCTGGAATAGATTTCATAATGATAGCATGTCCTACCGTCGCCGAGGAACAGGATGATGTTCTTGGCCTGGTGCTCCCGAGGGCGGAGCTTCAGCGCAGCATCCAGTGTTGCCCTGGCCTGAGCATCCCAATACGCCGGTTCCCTCTCAAGTTCGTACAGCGCTGCTCCGTGGAAACACACACATAGATGGAGACTGAGATAAGTATATGGGGAGTGTGGATGGATGTGAGCGGAGATTTTTTTCAGGTTTGTGTGTGATGTTGACTGCTTAGTATGTGTGGGTGTGTGGTGTTTGCATGCGTGGAATAGTAAAGCTCCTGTATAGAGAAGTGAATTCAAGTGTGTCTGTGGGTGTCTGCACACTCATGCATCGCTCTCTGCCTTTTTCTGACACTTTGAATTATATTTGGCCTTGGGTAAGACAAGAGAGGAGGTTTCTCAAGAGGTGTCAAAATGACAAAAACAGCCAGGAAGACACTTTGGTTTCTGTCTGTTCTTGCCCAGAACATACAGGAAGGAACATTCCTCCGGCCACACACCAAAACAACGGAAAGACAAACAGCCCGTCCCACATTTTACATAAACAGGTAGACACAGGCAAAAATATACTCACATACGCCTTTGTGCACTGACACTAACACAGACTCCCCATTACGCCTACACACCTGAGTTTCAGGCACAGTTTGTCCTCACACACTCACCCTCTCCCAGGTTGAGGTTACCTGCTTGAGTCCCCCAGCGCGTCCATTTGTCTGCCCACAAAATGCTACTAATATCCCAACCGCAGGCAGCAATAATAACTCTGTCATCTCCTCACCTTGGCTCTCCATGGCGGCCAGGCCCACGGCCAGCAGTGTGGGGCCCAGGAGGATGAGCAGGAGATTGGGGGCCCTGCAGTGTGGCGTCTGCATCTCTAATCCGAGCGACCTGGAGGATGGAGAGGTTGACACAGCCGGCTTTCACAGCACCACGGCGAGACCAAAAGACACAAGCACAGGCGGAGAGTGTGTGTGGCTGCAAAGACCTCCGGCCCTGCCTTTTTAAAGCCCCGCTGGGTGTGTAGTAAGGAAGGGCCCACGCCAGCTCATAGGCTTAGAGCCACAAAAGAGGGAAGAGAAAATGTGAGGGAAAGAGGAAGAGCCGGGGGAGAGAGAGAGAGAGAGAGAGAGAGACAGGGAAAGTGGGACCACACAAGAGTGCAGTAGCATCACAGCCCCTCTACTCACTTTGATTCCTTGAAATGCACCACCCCCATTTTATTGTTTTAAAAGGTTGCTCCCATTTGGTTCTCCCTCTTTTCTCCGGCTCCCCCACTCTGAAGTGTGTATGATAGAAATTTGAATGGTCCTTTGATGTGGTAAATGTATAATGGCTGTTTTTATGCAGCAGCGTCTAACAGGGAGTGAAAAAAATGGCTACCCAATTTGTGTTGGCATCCATCATGATACAAATCATAACTGTGTCTTTTTCCATTTCTTTCCCCCCCATCTCCTGGAAAAACAGTCCACGGGAAGAGAATGAGGTCCAAGCTATTCTTGAAAATATCATGATTGAGTCTTGATGTGCTCTGCTTTTCATGTCAGGAAAATGGTCATATTTCCATTTCCTCCCCTCAGAATTTTTGCATTTAAAAGACCCCAATATTTTCCCTCTCTCACCGAGTTGTCTTGGCTGGTTTTTCCATGGGAAGTGAAGCCGGGCTAGCATTTTTCTTCCGTGAGGTAGTGGAGACCGCCTGCAGAATGAAAATGCCTCTCTTCTACGCAAACACAACAGTTAATGTGTGAAATGAAGTGAGTTGGGCCAACTTTGTTCCACACGGCCAGAGGAATCAAATTCCCGAGGAACGGGTCTCGCCTCGTGAACCCGCGAGGCTGAATCTCGTTACAACTCAGAGCTCTGGAAGACCTCTGCTTTCTGCCAACCGCTCACCCGTTGCCAACAGGGGTTTGCAGTTAGTCACATGTGCCTAATCAAGACTGCAATAAAATCATAGCTGCAATCTTGGTAAGGAGGCCTCACATGATGCGGCCCACACCACATGAACTGGAAATACCAGCGGCAATGTGCAAGAGCAGGAAATCTTGTGGAGGCATGTCTCTCTGTCCGTTTGTTATGGGTTTGCCCCTGAGAGAAAGTCTATCTTGTGTTGGGAAAGTCAAATTAGCTTCCTGCAAGACAAGTGTAAACACCTGGTGGCTGTTTTTGGTCTCAGCGTGGATCATCCATCCTCACCAAGGTGCTTAGTAGCTTTTGTTGGCTGATTATATGGCAGGCTTGAACGCTTGTGGGAAGGTGGTGAACTCCTGGGAATTTAGAAGGCTAATAAAAACAAAGCAAAGCACAGCAACACTGAAAGATATCAAATCCCAATGTATACTTCATATACATGTCAGTGACAGAATCAGCATTCAGCATCTAAAATTAAAACCATAATTCTGATCTTGCACTCAGAGGTTACACATTATTTCCAACTTGATGTACTATGTTTTAAAAATTACAATCGCTTGTTTGCATTTGTACCACCCACCTCTCTCAGAGGAGTAGATATCTGTGTTTCCTGTTGAAAGCAAATAACATATTTCATCTTTTTATTCCCCCAAAGCAAAGCTGTCTTGACGAGTGGTAACTATTTTCCTGGCCTCTGATGGAGAGCAAGTGTATACGGGATATTTATAGTGTAGCAGATGGTGACTTGTGTACACTATTTCGATCACGAAGCAGAGGAAACCGTACAGTGGGGGGGCTTTTCTTCATCATGCGGTGTGTTCAAACTGATTTCCTGTTCAACCTGACGAAAAAAAGGCACCTGTTCATGGATCTCAAAAGGATCTAGCCTGGTAAAGAGTAATCATAATCTATGATATCTATCACTTTATATAAAAAGGTGTCATGTCTCTATGGCATAGTGAGTATTTCACTGTGGAAGAACACCCTTTTCCTTCTTTTCTGTTGTTGTCTGGCAAGATTTTTTTTCTTTCAGGTGATCCTCTTTTGTTTAATTCAAATTTCAAAAAGCTCATAAGAGACTACAATCTTGGACAAATGGTGAAAGACGATGCACACTTTCTACACCACCCCTCTTTCTCCAGTATAAGACTTTGAGGAGCAACAGACCAACTCTAGCAACTACAAGTTCTTTGGAAGGGTATCTAGATACAATTTCCCTCGAGTTCCCTACTGAAAATCTATCCTCCTAGCATCCCGTGATGAACTGTCAATTGGCATTCTAGTGTGAAAGACATGAAACATGTAATGTTGACACTCTGCATTCATTATCAAATAAAGGACAAAAGCCAAAGAAGGAAAAAAAGATTACGAAAAAAGGAAGAACTGGGCATGTTGGTGGACTATATGGTTCAAGAAGCAGACCATGTAAACTCAACATCTTCCGTTTGACTCCAGCTGAGGGTGTTTTGTGTCTTGTCCACTGTCTCAACTGAAAAAAAAGTTCCTTTCACGTGTTGCCCTGTATAGTTGACATGTAAAGAACCCAAAACTGTAACACAAGTGTATTGAAATGTAGATTGTGTTTACAATTGCACCCATACGTCGTCACAAGCACTCCATCACCCCAGCATCTGGATCCTGAGTCAGACTCCCCTAAAACTAAATTACAAATGTTATACTCGCCTGTGCTTCCCTTCTCCCTGCCAAGCTCCTTTAACCTATAGATTCTGTAAATTACAGTGGTTAGCCAGATTTCTGTGTCTAGATTACAACTCACGGAGGGAAATGTTTAGGTTCAGGTTGTCAAAGCGAGGACATACATGTGGGTGGTGCCAGACCACACAACCACAGTTTCAAAGAGCCAAATCCTTTCCCCTGGCTTTTTCAAAAATGGCTTAAAAAAAGGAATTTTTGAGATATGACAAAGATAGGGGAGAGGGACATTGAGCCAAGAATATTGATGGCAAAAGTTGAAGATGCTTAAGATGGTATCTTAAAGAAGGGAGAGAGTCAGACATTCAGCAGGGAAAGAGAGAGAGACGGAGGAGACAGACGGACTGCCAGATCTTAGAGGGAATAAAAACAGAGACAGCGCTGGTGGAACAATTAAACTAAGTCTGAAATGATGCCTGTGATCTATTTTGGCCTCGTCACAAATTCAACCCCCCCTCCACTCCCCTCCCCGCCCCGCCCCCCCAAACACACACTCATGAAGTGCCATCCGTAAGACAGACGAAGAATATATCTAGATCAATTTAAAGAGGTACCATAAATGATGTAACCCCCTTTTTTATGTGAAGACTGAGATCCCATCCCAGAACAGTTGGACGACCAGTCATAAAAGGTTTTACTGCTGGTATGCAACTCAATTGGGGGACAATTACAAGTGAAGTACAGAGAGACCCAACGTCCTGACTCACGACGGCTCAGACGCAGCTACGGCAAGAGAGTGCTACCTCAACATCAAACAGTCTGACAGCTTTGAGAAGTGGCCCCGCTTAGTTTTTAATTGGACTCATAAAGGAAATATGGAGTTTATCCTAATTAAGCTATGGTGTGTGTGTGTGTGTGTGTGTGTGTGTCTGCGTGTGCAATGGTGAAAGAGTGAATTAGAGAGACTGGTTTAGCAAGGAGAGACATGTGAGCTTGAGAGAGATTAAAAGAAAAGTCTTTGTGTGTGTGTGTGTGTGTGTGTGTGTGTGTGTGTGTGTGTGTGTGTGTGTGTGTGTGTGTGTGTGTGTGTGTGCGCAAACATGCCCTCTCTCTGTTGTGTTATAATTGTCTACAGTTTGTTATGTCTGACTTCAAACCTAAAAGTTATGACATGGAAAAAAGTAGATTGCAGTGAACTCATATCCAGACTTACAGCGCCAGTTTTACTGTGAGCATTGAAGAATATATTACGTTTGACATCATGTCATGAAGAAATGCTTTCATGGGCACACGGTGACCACATCAAATATTTGCTAATGGCTGTTGGTTTGCTAACCTTCATCCTTTTGCTCGCTCCCTCGGCAACATCACAAATATAAAATTCTGACTCACCTGCGCAGCAGCATCCAGTGAGGAGAAGGAACCTTATCAACAGTATCATCTTGACTCTGAGCCACAAAACCTTTTCGGCTATCAGACTTATTTCTCTTTTCCCAACACTGTTCTCTCTACTTTCGTCTTCTTGCTCCCCTTCCGCCTCTCGTTTTTTTGGCTCTCAAAATGTCTTGCGAATACAATCTGCTTCTTACAGCTCCTTCTACAACAATGGCGGGCAAAGTTTCTCACCTCCATGGTATCCAGAGAAATAACAAATGACTGATGGAAAACAAAAACTTATTTTCCTTCCACCACTACCATTTTGTAGCCTTGGCTTGCATCTTTTGTTTGAGGCAGAGGCAGTGGAGGAGGGGGAAACACACTTATTTGGACACACACACACATACACACACACACATATCTGCACCACCAGCAGCACTCACCTTTTTACCAGTTTGCGTCAGAAATATCCATCAAATCAGAGAGCGGGCCCATTTCCCTCCCCACACTGCCCATCTTTTTTATCTTCACAATGCATCAAATCAAAGTGTTTTCCTCTCTCGGTCCTTTGTGGACACGTGTCTGTCAGCAGCTCACACAGGTTACAGCTTTGTAGTTTGCTGCAGAAAATGTCTGAACTGGTTTCAGAGGAGTCAAAGTGGGACAGAGGGTTTGAGGAATGCATGGAAATAAACAAGTGTGTGGATGCTGTACATTACAAAGAGAGGCATGTGAAAATAAACTTGTACTAATGAGCTAAGTGTTGACTGAAAAGCAGGATTATGCGGGAAGACAGAAAATCGTGGAAATCCAGCGAGATGCATTCGTCTTCAGGATGGCCGAGCACGGTCTGATGGGAGAAAACAAGAGTTTTAATCAACACGCACAGCCGCGTTGTACCTGCCTCGCATTCCTCGCCTCCCACTCAACTAAGCACTCTGCTTACCCTAGATCTCCTCCACATCAAAGAGCCCTCATTACAGGAGCCATCAAACATGCATAGAAAGATTCAGGGAGGGAGAGAGATAGAGCCGGGAGGGAGGAACGGAGGTGGGAGGACAGCGGGGATGAGAGAGTGCAACCATACGCCTACTGCATACAGACGTATCATTCAAAACAAATCAATTCCAGCTGCTATTTGCCTCACCTGGCAAGACCTTGGACAAGATCAGGCAGAAACACAAGAAATAGCCAGCAGTTGTCAAAGAACAATGCGCAAAAAGAGATTCCCAAAACACTTTTTATTTTGAGTCAGAGTAAATGAAGGCCAAAGAGATGAATGTTAAAGGAGCCCAATCAGTGTGGTGGAGCAGCATAAAATCTTTCTCCTCTTCCTCATAGCTTTTGTTTGCCTTTCTGAAAGGACGCCAAAAAGAGTTCCCTTTTCCTGCACGGCCACCCAGGCGTGATGCTCATGCTTGTGGGAGGAACATTGTGTCAGGTGGTGAGGTCGGGAGGCTCCGCGACTGGCGCTTGAGGTCAGACTTAGGTTTATTTTCCTAGACAGGCCTCTGTCCAAAAACATCCTCCGCCGTGTCCTCAGTGTCCGCCAGGTGCTGACCAGACAGAGCCTGGTAGCAGCGTAAGGAGAACTGCTGTGAGATGGACTGCTTCTTTCATTCAGCTGGTTTGGCGGCGGTCATTTACATTTACAATTTCGGCATTCAGGTCACACACTCATGCATGGATTACCAAGAAGGCATGGGGATGACATTTTTCGAGGACCACACTGGACCACCCAGGGGACTGCATCTACTGTAGAGGAATTCATAATTCCCTGGGTTCTAAGTAAACTATGAGCTTTATCAGTGACCTGTATGTGTTGCAACAACCTGCAGTAACCTCTTTCTTTGCCTGTGGCACAGTCCCCACTTGCATTTTCACAATAGATGAGTAAGCTAACAAGTTATGAAAGAAATGTTTAGTGAAGAGGTCTCAGCATTCACTGAGCCAGAATCAATGTTACTGAGGCAACATAAATGTCTGTTATCTGTTAAATCTGCTGCTCTCAGCACCCATTATACAATTGACGATACTAGAAAGGGTATACCTCTCTCAGGGAACACGATCTGTGAACATGATCCCCTGATTTTCCTCTAGCACCACTATGGAGTTGGATCAACAGTTTGGTGCGGCTTCTGCACTGATGCAGGCACTGTGCCAGACCGGCGTGGTGAAGAGGGAGCTGGGCCGGAAGATGAAGCTATTGATTTACTGGTCCATCTACGTCCCAACTGTCACCTATGGTCATGAACTCTGGGTAGTCACGAAAAGAATGAGATCGTGGATCGGCTGAAATGAGTTTCCTTTGTGGGGTGGTTGGGCTCAGCCTCAGAGATAGGGTAAGGACCTCGGACAGCTGAAGGGAGCTCGGCGTAAAGCTTGAAAGGGGTCAGTTGAGGTGGTTCGGGCATCTGATCAGGATGCCTCCTGGGCACCTCCCGTTAGAGGTGTTCGTCGGCACGTCCCACTGGTTAAGAGGCCCCAGGGCAGACCCAGAACACACTGGAGGGATTACATATCTAATCTGGCCTGGGAACACCTTGAGGTCCCCCAGGATGAGCTGGAAAGTGTTGCTGGGGAGAAGAACATCTGGGGTGCTTTGCTTGTTGCCCTTGCAATCCAATCCCAGATAAGCCATTGAAAATGGATGGATTGATAGATCATCTGTGGACCACTATTAGTTTTTAGTGAAATGTCTTTGCAACCACCAGATAGATTGCTGAGAAATTTGGTACCAATATCCATGTCCCCATCAAGATAAATTGCAATAGTTATCCCTTAAAGTTTCATCTAACAACATCATCAGGACAATTTCTGACTTTATCCAGTCAGTGCCCGCAAAACTAAAGTTCTGTGCAAGTGATCAAATGTTAGCATACTAATATATTTAGCACTGAATTTGAAACACCACTGTAGGAGCTATAGCCTTACTGAGCCACTAGCATTTCTGTAGAAGATCAGTCCTGTTTCATGTATCTTTTATGGGAGCTTTGCTTCTGTCTTGATTTAAAAGAATGTTAATTGATGTAGATGTGTGCGCACAACATCTTGCTCAAGAATACTTAACAAAAAAATAAGCTTTTTTTTCTGTGGGAAAATGTCCCTCATACCTAAACATCCTGCAGCCCCCCAGCCCAAATCTCCAGATGCTTGTTGGGGCAACAACTTGGTGACAACAACATTTAGGCTGGGAAAAAGGCTCAAGGAACCAACAGAGTGCTTTGTGTGACGCCTCTGTTTGAAGCCATGTCTTTGACTTGTGTTGTGGCACAAAGATGTGTGTAATGAATCTGGATGCGAGCAAAAGCTGGCAAACAAGGACATTCATTTTAACTTTAATTAGCATCCCAGTGGAGTAATGATTGTTTCAATCTTTTGTTTTTGACTTTGCTCATACAGTAAACACATTACTAAAACTTTATTAAAACCATTTTGCAGTGAGTTGACCATGCTGTGCAAAGGCCATGATTTATCTCAGTTGGAGAATTTAATAAATTCCATCAAGAAATTAAAACCACCTTCCTCATGATCCTTCTGTTTCTGCACATTTACATATTACTGTCGTTTTCTGGCCTGCATTTAAGCATTACTTTGATGTGTTTCATGTTCAGTAACGTCAATGTCTCATCTAAGTAAGGGCTTTGCTGTCCCTGAGGAGGAACTTCAGTCTGTCAGGCTCCTGCAGTACCAGTGTGTAACTGGTGTTACTGGAAATGTTTATGCGCACCACTTTCAAATCCAACATCAGTGAAGAAACTTTCCCAGAAACTAAATGGAAGTGTCTCACTCTGACACATATCCCCATCAATCAGATTTGAAAAAGTGGTGTTTTGTTTGTCATACCATGGTAACAATAAAAATATCCCTCTTTCGATTGTTTAGTGACTCACAGAGGGTACAGAAAAAAAGCGAAAGACTCAGCACAACCATAAATGTCTATTTATTCCATCTGTAATGATGTGGAGAAGGTGTATAACGAACTCCGAGGTGCATCGTCAAAGGTGTTTTAGCATGTCAAATACAGTGGGGTTCATTTTTATTTCAGACCTTAACAAAATGGAGCACATACATTGTAGAAATGAGGCTCAGGTACGAATGAAAGGAAAATAGCAGCAGCATAGCAACTGAGGAATGTTTCACCACAGTCTTATCTTTGTCAGGGAGCTTTTTATGATATGAAAAGTAGACAAGTTTGTGAGCCAGCCTGTCAGCAGCTACCAATAAGGTCCTTCTCAAAGGTGCAATACATTTTTATGACCATATAAAATTGAGATATATTCACCTCTACAGGTAAAGAGTGTAAAATACAGATGGAAAATCAGCAATGAGTGTGCTTGTCATTGTCCCACAAAGCTAGATTAGCAGGTTAGCCATCACTGAGTTGTACTGCCTTGGTAACCGTCACTGCACAGTTGACCTGCTCCAGAGCAGATAAAGCTCGGAGGAACAGAGAGGATGTGTAAAACCCCACCTGCTAACCAATGAGCTTACTGGGAAAAGTGAGTCATCATTCCAACAGGCTCCCAGCAGCGTGTGTGTGGCGTTTACGATAAACTGACAAGTAATAAAGAGTGATACACTAGGCCAGTAGAATCACTTTGATTTGATTATGGGGAGGCGGCAGTAGCTCACTCCCTAAGGACTTGGCATGGGCATCAGAGGTTCGCCAGCCCTTGAGCAAGGCACTGAACCCGAGCCTGCTTGGGGCACCTGTCCAAGGCAGCCTCCTCACTTTGACATCTTTCCATTTAATGCATGTATAGGTCCTGTTTGTGCATGTGTGTGTATTTCAGGGCCTGTGTGTATATGACAACAGAAAAACAACTATAAAATTGAATTTAGTATATCTTCTTCTTCCTCTTCGTCTACAAGATGCAGTATTTGTAGCACAACCAGTTGCCTCCTCTGGCATTATGACTGTGAATTTAACAAAGAGCATAAAGTTATTCGGCCTTAAGTTTACTTTTGTGTAAGGGATGACCTTACATCAATCATATATTTTTATTTTTTATATTTTTTACTCACTCTACACTAACATGTTAAAAATAATAACCACAGTTATTACTTACACTTCTTCTTTGGATTAATAGTTTTTGGACATGGTCCATAAGAAATTTCATTAAATACTGGTAAATAAATAAATTATTTAAATGTTAATTTCTACTGACTCAGTCACCTACATATGTGATTGGCTTCTTAGTATAACACTCACCTCTTTCTGTGAACAGGTGAGGTGAGGTAAATGTAGGATTAACAGCGCAGTGGTGCAGTGGTTAGCACTGTCGCCTCATGGCAAGAGGGTTATGGGAACCCAGGGTCTGGGAGCCCTCTCTGTTGAGACTGCAGGTTCTCCCTATGTCAGTGTGGGTTTCTCTGGGTACTCCGGCTTCCTCCCACAGTCCAAAGACATGCAGGTTAGGTGATGACTCTAAATTGCCCTTAAGTGTGAATGTGAGTTTGAATGGTTGTCTGTCTCTAAAGCCCTTTTTAGATAGGAATTGTGCAAATTTGCAGGAAAGTCCAATCGGTCTTCTTTCAGCATTGGCAGTATAAAAGTAAAATCAGGGAGTGTGGCAAAGGAGGGCACACAATTCCTTGTCTCCCCAGTTGCTCATCTTTACAGTGTCTGTCAGGTTTGCGTTTCCCTTTTGCTACTAGCTGCTCGCTAATTCCTGCTATCAGCTGTTTCCTGTTTATCCACCGCCAGTGGGTTGCACGTGCAGCGTCATCAACAGCTCCTCCCACAAGTCATCAACAGCCCCTCCCGTTGCGGAAGGCCGCCTCGGTCTGTTTAAACTAAAAGGGTTCCGCCAATATGACTACCCTACGAGGCGGAAAACTGGGCACCTCAGATCAACTCTCCAGTCCGGCTCTGTGTGTCTAAATGCTCGCAGTTTGCTGGCAAAACGGCCCAACATTCGCTGAAAATCTGGCAGTAAAAGGGGCTTATGTGTCAGCCCTGTGATAGTCTGGCGACCTGTCCAGGGTGTACCCTGCCTCTCGCCCAATGTCAGCTGGGATAGGCTCCAGCCCCCCCACGGCCGCTAACAGGATAAGCGGTGACGGAAAATGAATGCACGAGATAAAAACCTGCTTCGTGAGATCAAGGATTGACAGAGCTGGAGTTAACAAAGCCAGACACCCAAAAAGAGATTGACTAAGCTGAACTTTGATCTGTGTGCATCTCAGTCGGTGTTAAGGTGATATCTCTCAGTTCTGTGCTTTGATTTCTGGATCACAGACTGTGGCTTTAACCCATGAAATGCACCGGAGCTTTGAACCTATGAATGTGCTGAAGTGAGCATGTGTGAGTGAAAACGCAGGTCATACAAATGAAACTTGTAAAAAAGACATCTGGAATAATAATTTCAGATAACTCTGAGTCAAAGTGAAGTGAAGTGAATGTAATAGGATATATACAGTAAATTGGTATCCAGCACAGTGGTGGTGGTGGTATGCATTTCTTCCACTGTGTTGGTGTAGACAGACTGATGACTTGTATAATTATACATGCTACAAACTGGTGAGTGTGTGCCACGCAGTTTTCTGTCTTGGGCTTGAAACTTACATTCCTGGAAACGCGATATTGTTTTTGTGTCTAATCTACCTTCTTATTTTCTGTACTTATTCCTGTTAAATAGCCTGTATGGATTGTTTTACAGGGGGTGTCTGTCAAAGGTCTTGCCTCTGAGTGTTCTTTGCACCTTCCAGTGGCTGAAAAGTGAATTTAACATTTCTCTACAGAGCAGAAATCACCTGTGTTTAACAGGTTTCAATCAGCTGCACAGGTTTCCAACAAATATTCTGTGTTTTAATCTCACCCGAGGCAGTGAACTAACACAGAGATAAAGCACGCTCCCTTTGATCTGTGTTTTAGCCTTGTTAAATAATCTATGTTTCTTAACAGCAAGCCAATATAGGAGTAGAAGTTTGTTTGAAAAGCCCGAAGAAAAGCTTTGCTAAGGCTGGATACTGCTTCAGTGATGTTAAGTCTTCAGATGAGACGGGACAAATGTTCTCATTTTTATCACAGCTCAAATATTTTGATGCAAAAACATCACCTACGGAACAAAATCTGCTCAATTTTCTGTGATTCTGATAACGAAACATGACAAAAAGTGCAGGTACATTTGGTTAGAGGCTGAAATAGAGTAAGGTAATGTGTTTTTAAGCGTGTGAGATGACAAGAGCTCATAAGGTGAGGTGGAGTGGATCAAAGTCCTCTGACTGAGTGGAACTTCAGAGCTATGAGGCAGCTTATCGTGAGGCATTGCCTGATTAGCCAACACTGGCTGTCATAATGTCATTTATTATTATAAATAAAGTGAATTGGAGTATTAATTCTGCCAGAACAGTCACAAAGGCAGATGGCATGATCAAAAGACCAAGAGCGAGATTGAGTGCATGTGTGTGTCTGTGTGTTTATGTGTGTCACAGTCACAGACACGATGATGAGGGCATGTCTGGGGGCCCTGCATCTGTCGACATTTTCCATCTGCCAGTCTGACTCTGACTGCCTTCAATTAACCCCTGACAAAAACCACAACTGGCTTTACTGGGAAAGCAATCAAGCGCAGGGCAAATATTGTTTCTGAAAAATTCTTTGCATTTTTTTTAATAGAGGAACTTGATGCGTGGAATTACTCAAGATCAGAGCAATTCAGGAAGCGCTTACAAAATAGGATTTAGATCTGGATTTGGTGTAGTCCACACTCTTTCTCTCAACACTTCATGGCACACATTGCACCACTCTATATGGCAACCCATGCCCATGTGGCACCAATCATGACACCAGTCATTGTTAATCACATACAGTATCTTTATAAGTGAAATGTGTATATAGTGTGAGACCAAGCTATTGTTTGCTATGCATTTTTGATTTCTCTGAGCTATATGGGCATGTAAGACCTGATAAGTATAAAAAACTAAGCATTGTCTTTGAACAGTAAGTAGTTTTTGGAAAGAAAATGAGGACGATGGGTTTATTTTTAATAGTCACAAGTGTGTAATGAAATATAAAACTGTTTAATTTTAATACCTGAACACTGTTGTGCAAAAATAAAATGACAAACAATGCAACAGTTGTTTAATGAGTTGTGTATGAGGTCACTGTCCAAGTCTAATAGTGTTCAGAACTGTTCATTTCAGTGCCTAAACATGGCTGTGCAAAAACAAAATTGCAAATAATGCAACATATCTAAAAGACCTGTGATTTGTTTTGTAACTGTTACATTTCCCCTGCTCTGTACTCCATGACATGCTAGGATACTACAATAGTAAAGTCCCAGTGTCCTCAAATGAGTACTTCCTGATTAACTGCATGTATTATAATTGCTGAAATTGGTCAAATCTGTATGCTCAGTCAAACTACAGACAAGTTTCAACCATAAAATTTGATCAGGTATTGTACCATGTCCACCTATGTGTTGGGATCAGCTGTAGACTGAGTATAAAAGTGTTCACAAACAAGGACAACAGATCTAAATTAAGCAAAATACAGCATAAGGGACAAGTAACCCAAAATGTAATCTCCTCATATGAGGACGCAGGGTCTCAGGAGGATATAGATTTTATATTATTTGATTTTTATTTTATCTAATTTGTATCTGTGTAATATTCGGATTGTTTTTTTTTAGCACTTAATCACTCTAGAGCTGCTGTAAAGTGCAGGCTTCCCCAGTGTGGGATTAATAAAATATTGTCTTATCTTATTTTGGACACTTCTGATACATGTTAGCTAAACACCCTTACACTGAGCTAGTATTCACAATTCATACAAACACTGCCTAAGTGAGAAGAGAGCATTTTGCCTGTAAATCATTAGGCCTATGTTTTTATTTGAATGATTTGTATGACAGATTCAACACAGATATTCAAAACAGAGGCGTTTAAGTTTTGTTTGTTTGATCCAATGTTGACTGTTTGATGTGTTCTTCAGCTCTTTAAAGTTGGCTTGAAAGCTGGGTCTTGTATGGCTCCAATTACCAGTGCAAACTCTATACTCCCGTCCAGCTGGTGGCGGTAATGCGCCAGTAATGTCATTAAAATTTTGAGGGGGAAAGAAGAACAAGAGAGAGGGCGGAACTAGTAGTTTCTAGAACAAATGTTTCCGGCCGGAGTTGTTTTGAGTGAAGACTCGTGGAAATTTGCGCCTTTAATAACCATCAATTCTTTGGTTTTACAGTGGAGAACGTAATGGCTGCCCCAGGTCGGTAATATAATTTATTGTTATATTTAAGTCTGTATTTTCAGATTTATGACTCGTGTGGTTTATTTAGGAAAACTAAAGGCAAACAGAGTAAAGCCGTGGTTTAACAATGTGGTGCTAACCTTAAACGCTAGCCGTACGCTAACACACCAAACAACCATTAAACGATATTTTTCACCACACAAAAGGAACTTTAACGTCTAAAATACACTGCGCTGTTTTATTTCTTTATAAATGTCTATCTTACATTTGTAGTGCTGTAATGTAGGTAAACAGCTACCAATAAGCAGTAGCATTAACGTTAGTTAGCTGACATGTTACTCAACAACAGAAAGAAACGCAAAGTTTACGTTAGCTAATGTGAACTCACTCATAGTGGGAACTTAAGTTTGTTGTTGGTTGTTGCAGTAACGTCAGACATATCAGGCTAAACCCCATCTGACATGTTCTGTATGCTCAAATAGGAATTAAAGCAGCTTATTATAACCGCTCACTTTAAATGCAGTTATTTAGCTTCATGTAGCTGACGTGTATAATGACATATTAGTCTTGCTATTCGTGTGTGCATGTATACAGCCAGTTAGCCTAGTTACTTCAAACACTGTTTACTGATTGCTTCTTATCTCACAGGTCCTAATAAGGACAACATCAGAGCTGGGTGCAAGAAATGTGGATATCGTAAGTAAAGCTTTTGATACACAAGTTTCAGCTCAGGTTAAAGGAAGTGTTTTTGTGTGAACATGTTGATGTATGTCTCTTTGTTAACAGGGTGTCTACAGATATAACTAGGTTAAATTTAACACTTCTGTAATACCACCTTGAAGTTTAAGACCAAACCTACAGTGGAAATACACGTTATACTTAGTGTGTGTCTGTGACACACGTGTAAGTACTCTCTTCAAGTAAACACGCTTATGTCAGTGCAAAATGAACAGTAAGGCAAAATGACATCAGTTGGGTGAGTTTACGTTTAATGTGTTAAATATAGAAAGAAAATGAAATCTCATTGCTGTCATAAATTCTGTTTATTATTGCAATTCTTTGGTCCGTTCAATGATTGTAAACAGTCATTGAGTCTGTCAGGCCGGGGAAGTTTTCACAGTAATGTGTGACAAATTTAATATCCATAGAATCTGAATTTAAGACAATTTAAGGCTCTTAAAAGCCTTATTTTAAGAAAACTGAATGCAAGACTTTTTAAGGACATGTAGACACCCCGATTAACCTAGGAAGATATGGGCTTGTTAAAGTTAAGGTAGCATCTCATGTAAAGTCCCAGTGAGGAATTTATGCAGCTCCTACAATTGTATTTAAACCAGAGGTAATAATGGTAATAGTGAGTAGTTAAATGATAATTAAATGCTCGAGTATATTTGTAAGTCGAGCATTATTCACTAGGCACTGATTATGTTTCTTCGTAGCACCTGAGAGGGTTACCTATAATTCTTAAGTTTAAACAATAAGTTTTCCTGCTTTGTCATAGTTCTTCATCCATTTTCCCTTGGATGTTTGTATTTTTCAGCGGGCCATTTGACCTTTGAGTGCCGAAACTTTGTCAGAGTTGACCCCCAGAAAGACATTGTCTTGGATGTAAGCAGCACCAGCAGCGAGGAGAGTGACGAGGACGTACCTGCAGCTCAGCGCACTGAGAAGCTGGGACGAAGCAGAGGTAAATATTACGACCCTCACACTCTTTTATTAACGTATTCTACAGTCAGTCGTATAATAAATGAAAGAAAATAGAGTAAGATGATTACTTATAAGGAATATGTATATTTGATTAAAAAAAATCTCTACAGTTTCTATTTTGTTCCTAAGTTTACTGGGCAGAATTGGACAACACAAGAATGTAATTTGCCTCAGATGTGCAAGTGGTTGACATCTCAGTGTTGCTATTATTAGACCTACTTCATCAGATTTTACAGTTGTGTTACTTGCCTTTTCACTTTAAGAGCAGCTGTTATTCCAGTAAAAACGCCTTTACTATTCTGTCTATAAATCTGTGTAGGTTCCAATGATGATGATGACAATAGTAGAAAAGGGAGACACAAACGGAAGAAGAGCAGCGACAGAAAGTCAAGAAAGAGGTAATCCTTTTCTACCTTGAAAAATTTGTGTTCATTAGTCCATGTTAAACTTGACTTTTTTATATGTTAACAGTTTGTATACTGTCCCAGACTGGATAATAAGACTTTGAAGCTGGTGATGCTCCTATAGTGTTTCTCTTAATTGATTTGTTTCTTCTCTGCTAGTGAAGAGGTTTATAACACAGAGAATTCAAATACCAGTAAAATCAGATGTTATTTTAGGCAACAAATAAAAAATGTTCAGAAATCTGAGATGTGTTTGCCTCTTTTGCTCATTTTTACACATTTGTGACCTTCTTTATTCCACTCTCCAGATCTTGCTCATCGAGTGACGACACCACAAAGAAGAAAAAGAAACGCAGCCGTTCCTGCTCCTCGTCTGACGACGAGAGGAGGAGGAAGAAAAAGAAAGTAAAAAGCCAGAAGAAGAAAAGCAAAAAGAACAAAAAGGAACACGGGAAGCATCAGAAGAAGAAACAGAAGAAGAGAAAAGAAGAATCATCATCCTCGTCATTCTCTAGCTCCAGTGAATCCTCAGACAGTGACTGAGGAAACTGAGGGGCAGTGTCTGGAGGTCCAAGATATTTATTTTCCAGTCCATGTAATGTGTACATTACTGAGACATGGGTTTAAATGATTAATTAGGGCATAAAAAAAACAACTGTAAAGTACATTGTACACAGCAGATACATTTTATACCATAATGGAAATGAAAAACAAACGTGTTTGGGGTTCCCAGAATCATTTTGGTAACATGTACAAAGCCAGGGAACATGTTCTGATAGAGTGTTTCTTTGTCCTTCCAGAGTGTTATATCACATATGACAACTCGTTGCGTGCAGAGAAATCTTAAAGTGACACATAGCACAGCCTTTTGGGCAAGTCCAATCAAGAAATGCAGTTGAGGGCAGAAAACGTGGATGTCGAGTTATGAATTCCCAGAGGCTGTTGTTTTGTTTTTGTTCTTTTTTACACTTTTTGCTTCAATACTTTTTTGAAACTGTATCCAAAAACATTGCAAAAGGTTAAATGTGAAAGCCAAACGTAATTTGACATGATCTGAATTGCTAAGGATGACAAGGACTGAGTATGAGACCAGTGTTTACAATAATCTGTCAGTGTTGACAAGTTGGCAGCAGTTGAACGACGGGTAATATTGGTCGACAGAAAGGAGTTTTAGTCTTTTAGTTCGTGTTTTTTAATGTTTATACTGTACTTTTACTGGGCTGGCTTTATCGTACAATAAGGCTCCTGCAGGTTCCTGGTGACACAGTGTAATTCATATGATTATTGTCAAAGAAAAGCTTTCATCATTTTAACCACCACACCTTACTGAAAACCATCAGGACATTTTTAAGGCTTCATTCCAAAACACTGTGTAAAGTTTGGGAACTGTCATTAACTGACCCTCTTTATACAGCTTTGTTTATTTCCACTGCACAATTTGCTTCAGTCTGTTGTTTTGGCCCTCCATATTAAGTATTCTTTTATTGTAATAAAATGTGTATATATTTGTATCTCCACTGTCTCTGTGTCGTTTTGGAAATAATTTATAATGACATCAACAGAACATGGAAGAAAATACTCATGATAATTCAGCAGATAGAATTAGTTTTTCCTGTAGAGGGCAGCAACATACTTTACATGTGAGCTGAAGGATGCTGCTTTAGATAGAAAAAAAAGTGCAGCTCAAACTGAGTGTAATGGATGTGAGGCATTTGCAGTTACATGTTTAGCCTTCCTGTGTACAGCATTGTCATATATATTGCTGAGTTGTTTCTGTGACTTGTCAATCACCTTCCCTGCAATGTCGACAGTCTTGGAGAGCTTGTTTTTGCTCTTTGCACTCAGGTTGCCGTACCATACTGTCATGTTAAATGACAAAATGCTTTCAACCAGGCGTCTGTAAATAATCTTTCTAAGAATTATGGATTAGGAGGAAATATGGAGCTGAGGCAAATATACATCACTTAAAACAAAGGAGTACTTCGCACATCTATTTTAAAGCAGGTGCATAGGAGAGGGACGAGAAGAATTGAACTGAAACTGAGTTTTTTCCTTAAATATACACCACTGAAACATTAAGTTTCTTTTCTAGTGTAAAACGCTCTGTGGACAATTAAAAGGGGTTTGTTTGCTTCCGCAGCAAACATAGCATTTTGTTCTAAAATAGTCAAGTTACAACATGACTTTGACGGCCATTCAATGGCACATGCCACATACAGTACTTAATACAATATTGTGCTACTTAGTTATATTTCTGGTTAAGTACTCTTTGGATGTGACGCCCAGTAAAAAGACGGTCCATCACTGCCTTGTACAAACCCTTAAAATGTTGCTGTGTGTAGATCATGAGTTTGACACTGGGTGACCAGTATGAACAACTTTTTTTTTTTTTAACATAATTCGTCAAGAGTAGACACAAAAAACGAGACTGGAAAGGACAATGAAGAACACAGTGGATGACAGAGTTGGCAGATAAACAGAATATTAAAGCAAGTCTTAAAGTCTTTTTTAATATGCAATCTAAAAGATCTGACAAAAACCCATTATAATGATGTACAACCCTGTCTAGACTTACAGTATCTATCTTTACTCCACCTAGTGGTCATGGTGTGATCGCTCAGAGACTCAGCTGAATCCATTTAATTGCTACTTCCCTCTTAACTGATAATGTGCGATGAAGACAGACAAACAGACAGAACCTTATAGGAGTGTTACAAAACTTCCTGACACTTGTTTGATTTGCCAAATAATCATGAATAGACAGAAACTGCTGAGTAACAACACTCTTTGGCTCGCTCCTTAATTGCGGAGGCACCTGTGTCAAACATCAATCTCACTTGCCACAGTAAATGTTTGGAGGGGGAATCTGATAAAGATGAGGAGTCACGTATATCACGTCCGCATGAGGAGGTTCAATCCATGTACACATTACTAGAATATATACATAGCAAACAGAACAGTGTCCACACATTTCATTAACATCCTTTTAAAGTACGTCAAAGGGCTACTGAATGCTCCGACAATACAGACACACAGTTATCAGAGTGTGTCTGAGGTTGAGGCATCTCCTCTGTGAACCCTACTGTAGCCTAGAGCCTACAGATGCAGCAAACCATTATGAGGCATCATTTTAGGTTAATTATTACCTCCATGCTGTCAGTGTCACTCCTCGCTAAGACATGAAACTGCAAAAAAAAAAGAGCCACAGAGTCTTACAAACACTACAAACCAAGGATCCTTGGAAGCCCTTGTGTTTTGTTTGATCTGGGCTGTGTGACAGATGTTTATAATACCACCATTAATTTCACTTTGCCTTGGGGAAGGGGATATCTTTTTAAACATCTGCAACATCCTGACAGCTACATGCATGGCTGCTGATCAGAGCCCAGCATTACAACAGGACGTATCCCGCTCCTTTATCTTTTTGTGGTCCAGAGGGCAGATTAATCAAATTTGTTACAAAAAAAACAAAACATCGACATTCAGCTGCTGTTGACAGCTAGCGGAGACAGTCAAGGAGTCAATAAAAATTCTGGGAATTGGGAATGCGTGACGTCTGATTCCTGTGGGAGACGATGGATCGAAGATCAATCTTATTCTCATATTTTTACAGTAAATACAAAGCTCCAGTCAGGAGATAGCTAGCTTAGCTTAGCATAAAGACTGAAAATGGGTAAAAAAGCCAGCTCTGTCCAAAGGTAATGAATCCACCTGCCAGCACCTACAACTGACTAATGAACATGTTATAATATATTTATGCCTGACAAAAACTAGACCGTAACAATTAGGGATGCACAATATAATGGGACACTAAAATTATAGCCAATAAATAGCGGCGATAATACGAAGCCAGACCGCTTTCTTTGACTAGGACTTGAACAAGGGCAGCATCTACACACCTGACACAGTGGGTGGTGGTACATGTAACTTTAAACTTAGTTTGTGAGCCGCCAATAAACACAGAGAAGAACAACTGCATCATGCTGTCTAGAGGGTAAAACATGTAGCGGTGTGCACGACAACAGAACAGACAGACTGATCACCACCGGACACAGGTTAGATGCAGCGCTGAAGGACCGTCTCCAGAGTGTTAACATGAGCTAATTAGCAGCAGCGGCTAACATCCAACACCAAGCTTTAAAAAGGCTTGACTCTGTTAAACGTCTTAATAACCGCTAGCCATGTAATGCTACAGTTAGCCATTATTTGTATCGTTACGTCTCTGGCTGAGTGTGTGCGTGAGACACCGCCGCTTGTTTGTCTGGGTTGAGTGTTAATATGTGAGGGGAATCAGTATCTCATGGCTCTTGTACTTGGTAGTTGTAGGCTAGTCTATCGTGGGACAGTGAGATGCCGCCTGGGTGTGTTTATAAAGATGCATCTTGACAATATAAACATTTCATATACCAGATGAAACGGGGCCCTGCAGATGCCCAGTCAACCCCTTCATATAACTCAGCTGTCACTGTTTGTCTCTGTCAGTAGAGACTCCACTCTGCAGTGTAGTTTATACACTTCACTGATACACCAGAGAATTACACTGTAACACTGGGCTTCATAATTTCCCTCTCTCTTACCAGTAACTATAAATGTAATACTGATTAAAACTCATTTTACTTTCACATCCTCGTATTTATTATGTTCTTCTGTAGTGTAGCGTGAAACAGTGGTGGTGGTGGTGGTGGTGGTGTTGAGGGTAAGCCATTTGACGATACCCCAGAAAAGGTTGCAATTGAACTAGCAGAGACTCCTAGATGTCACTGCTCCTATACCGAAGGAAATAGTCAAATAGCTTCATATTTCATGGACATGAGCATGAAAATGAGCATTTTGTGATAAGTCAGATTACTCCTTTAACGTAGCTTGTTTTGCCTTCTCTCCAGGGTGCTGCATGTTACATACAGTGTGATCACAGAACACACACAAACTACTTTGTGAATTACACATTTGTTGCAAGAATCTGTGCATTCATGACTTTCATTCCAAAATAACGACGATTATACATCTGCTGTATGAATACAGTGCATATGCTTATTAATACACTTGATGAAGGCTGTAGTAAAGTGTTGACGAAAGAAACTTGGAGACTGGGAAACTTCATAATTGCCCAGATGGTAAGAGGACAACTCGATTCAGAGGAGCAAATGAAGTTGAAGGAGTGCTGCCATGTGCAGCCACACTGAGCAAACCATATGCTGTTTGTATAAGACAACAACGAGGTTTTCCTGTTTTCATCAGCTCATTGGCTTTTATTGAGCCTGTTGTGCTGTAGGAAAGCAGCGAGCAAATGGGACTCCACTGAGCCATTTAAATGAAAATGAGATGGTCAAAGCGATCTTTTAGAGAGCTTAGCTGCAGAAGAACGGCGATTCAGCCTCCATGTAAACATCTTTGAGGCATTGATCTCAAACGTAGTCGAAATTCTTTTCGCAAAATGGCTGACCAGAATGACCCCATACGAGTAAATGATCTCTCATCAGCATAAGGTGTGTTTTCCAATTTGTTTATACAACTTTAGTAGCTCAGTTTCAGGCATGTGTGGGCGGCCTGGTAGCCTCCGCGCTGGTGTCTGTTTTTAACCTTTCTTGGGGATTTGAGCACACATGCTCTTTTTTTCCAGCAACGCCCTGCTTCACATTCACACACTTGCATTCATCCAACCTGGGAGCGGCCCAGTACAACCACAGTCTCCTGCTGAAGCCAGTGCAAAGCCCCACTGGCGATACTGTTAAATGCTTGGCTCAAAGGCACCTCAGTGGTGAAGCTGTTGAAGGAGACCAGAGATCCTTCAGCCTGGGAATTCAAACCTGCAACCTTTTGGTCATGAGCCGACTTCTCTTAACCTTAAGGCCACCACCACCACTACACAGCAAAGCATAACATCTTCCCAGAAATAAAATGAAAATCCCTTATGCTGCACTTTGGTGGGAACAACCCAAGCTGAGAGATGGCGCCGGTTTTGCGTCTGTAACCACTGTTGAAATATTATTTCAGAGGCAAGCCGTCCCCGCATCTTGGAGCACGGTGAGCAGAGCACTTGAAAAACGCATTAGGGCCAAGGGGCAAGTTGGAGGCTATACATTTGCTACCAATTTAGTTCCTGCATCTTAGATTTCGTTCTTCTCTTCCTCTCCTGGCCCTGAAACCAGGCCTAATGTAGTAAATGACCTCTAGGATAAATAGACAGCAGGCTACATGACCCCAGCCTTCAAAAACGGAGGCTGTAATAAATACTACATAGCTTTACAGGAAGCGTGTTCGACATTCTCCCAAAACCTGCAGGGAGAGAAAACGAGGGGGCGAATGGGGTGAGTCTCTGTTCACCGCTCTCTCTTTGGTCAAAACCTTTTTTCCTGAGGTCTGTTATTACCGGCCTAGTTCCTGGGTTCCCATTCAGAGTGGAGCTTGTTCATATAAACCTTGAGGTTTTGAGGCATCGCTGGACTGACTGGGTGGCTTTCACCAGGGAATTAGCACAGGGTCGCATTGGATCACGATCAGTAGGCCCTCTTCGGCTAACCTGTGTTGGAGCAGGCTGCCTGTGGAGGTGGTGGTGGTGAGGACAAGTTTCCTGGCTCTGGAATATGGGTCAGTCAGAACCCAGGATGTGTAGGCCTCGATCCTGTAAATCATGTATCCTCCTGATGCTTTTCTACTTACTGTATAATTTCTAAATCATTTTATTTAACCATCATTTTCCAGATTAGTCTTGATGAGATTGGGAATCTCTTCAACTGTAACAACCAGCATTTTTTTTTTATAGCTGGAGGAAGTACAGTGTATAAAGTGTTTTACAGTATGAAGACAATTGTAAATACTGAACAGTCTGAGATCAGAGAGGACTTGACAAATTATTTTAGTAATGAGGGTTACTGATGTAATATGATTTCTAGGCCTCAGTCATCTTTGGCAAGAAAGAACAGTGATGCAAATGATCTTGACGTCTTTAATGTCTACATTACTTTAAAAATCAGTTTAGGGAATGAAGCTGAAGGAGATGGTCGCTTTTGAAACAGCTTGGGATACCATTTACTATTTTGTTTAATCGCTTGTTTTTACTGCCTCAAGTAAGGAAGTTCAAGTATCTCAGGATCTTGTTCACGAGTGAGGATAGAATGGAGCGTGATGGATCAATGGTGTGGTGCCGTTTCACAGTGATGTGGGTGCTGCACTGGATCATCGTGGTAAAGAGGGAGCTGAGCTGGAAGGCAAAGCTTCAGATTTACTGGTCCATCTACGTCCCAACCCTCACCTATGGTCATATGCTCTGGGTAGTGACCGAAAGAATGAGATCCCGGATACAAGCGGCCAAAATGAGTTCCCTCTGCGGGTTGGCTGGGCTCAGCATTAGAGACAGGGTGAGGAGCTCAGACATCCGGAGGGAGCTGCTCCTTCGCGTCAAAAGGGGTCAGTTAAGGTGGTTTGGTCATCTGATCAGGATGCCTCCTGGGCGCCTCCCATCAGAGGTGTTCTGGGCACTTACTGCTGGTAGGAGGCCCCGGGGCTGACCCAGAACACACAAGAGGGATTACATATCCCATCTGGCCTGGGAACGCTTTGGGGTCCCCAAGGAGAAACTGGAAAGCATTGCTGGGGAGAGGGCTGTCTGGGGTGCTTTGCTTGGCCTCCTGCCCCTGCAACCCAGCCCCGGATAAGCATACGTAAATGGATGGATGTATAAAAGAGGACAGTATCCTTCTGCTGAGTTCACTCTTCTTTCTTAAAGGTATACTATTGCTATTTACTGTGTGTAAACATGCTCCTCTGCAAAAGTGAAAGTTAAACCCAATCCCAGATCCACTCTCGGTTGGCGTTTCAGATGCCTGCTGCATATGGTCTGGCTCATGGCTAAAACCATTTTATAAAGCCCTAACCTCACCTGAGCACTGCGGGTCATAAGAAATGATTGAGAGGGATTGCTTTGGTATCAGTCAGTACAATGTTTGTTCAGGAAAATCCTGCATACCTTTAAAGTACTATATGAACCCCAAGACCATCATGACAAAGAATTTAAAGAATGCACAGAGGGGCTTTCTTTTGAAACAACACAATGTTGTATCCTGCCCCATCAGAACAAAATCAATCGTTACTCATTCTTCAATCTTAGAACCCAACAGCTATTGTTTGACGATCATATAGCCTATTGGGGCAACGGACAATATTTCCAGGGTTCCAGTGTAATCAGTGGTTAGCCAGGCTAGGACTCCTCCTCTGTACACCTGTCATTATTTACAGCTCAATTATCTTGAGACAGATCCAGCTGACATTTCAGCCAATCTCTATGAACATGTTGGCATACGAATGCAGAATAATGATTAAAAAAAGCTAACAAAAAGCTAAATTGTCTTCAGATAATAGCTGATGCATTCAAAGACTGCCTTTCAGCCAGTGCGTTCTGACAGTTTTACTCTCCACATGGACTGTTTACCTGCGTGCAACCAAAGCTCGCCCAAACATGACTGGTCGATACTACTCTGGCTACATATGCAGATATCTTTATATAGAGACTGCGTGTCCTAGGAGCCAGAACTGTAGATATTGTAGATTTTGAGTGTTAAGGCCTTTGCACACTGAGTCCAATTTTTGGAATGCGTTTTTTTTATCCATCAAAACAACGTTATGCAAAGAAACCTTGCACACTGATTCCGATGCGTTTTATTATTGTGTTCATTGTGAAAATTTGCAATATGTGACAAAATGAAAAGACACATTTCTTCCTTTACCTCGTTCCACTGAAGTTAGGTCCCTGGCTGTTACTGCTCTCTCCCTATCTTTTATTTGGCACCGCAGCTGCGTGAAAGGGCGGAGCTGTCCTCCCTCTCTGTCCTCCACATTCTGTGCGTGGTCCACATCCTCCTCCTCTTCATCATCATCGTCCTGAATATTACTAACTGACTTGTTGAAAGTGAGCTATCTGAGTTATGAAATTATTCTGTGCACCCCGTTCCTCTGTCCTGTCACGGATGTGTTCCGCTACCACATTTCCTTCACTGATTCTTGGTCAAACATCTCTACAGGCCTCTGACGGAATGCGAAAAACACAGATGCTGACGGACTAGAGTTTCTGACTCACTGAGCAAACATGATAGACACAATGTGAAGTCATATTTATTCTTAGATGTGCAACAATTTCGGATGAAAGAACAGACTCAGTGTGCAACTTGGTTTGAGAACTTGATTGTGTACAGACTGTGAAAACATATTTACTCTGTAGAGGACAATAAAGAATTAATCTGAATTCCATAATCTTTTGCTAAATAGTCACATGACCATAACGACTATTGGCAGTCCAGCAGTCTGAGTTTCACGAAGTGGATTTTATCTGACTTGATTAAATTAATTTGTAACTCACCATTCATCTTTTATGGCAGAGGTGGTATTATTCATCCTAGTACCCCAGGTGACCTCATATTTTTTACTCTCTCAAACACCTCCTTCAACTGGAAATACCATAGGAGATCATCTCAGTCTAATTACACCTGTAGTGCAGGTACACAACGTCGATCCATAACGTGCTGCCTTCCTTGCTGGCTAAACTTGTCATTAGCAGTTTCATTTCTCTGCACTCCCCTTACATTCTTCTCACCCTTTATTTTTTTCTTTACATAGAAACCTTTAGAGGAAACCAAATTTGGAAAAAAAAGTTTTCAGTCAGGTCATTGTATGCGTCTCAACACTGAGAAGACCCCACAATGCTAACACATTCTATTTGCATGAGGTCTACTGTACACACAGACATGTGTGTCTTAAGTTCCTCTTCCTTTTCAGACCCATTTGTCCCACCAAGGTCCAGAAGGTGGCAGGAGTGGCACTGCTGACAACGCACCAGCAGAAAAAAAAAAATCACTTCCCACCCAACAGCTTCAGCACCACAGAGCCTTGCCTCTCCGCTCCTCAAATGACGATAGACTTTTTTTTACATGTCCCCAACATCAGACACATGTGGCTTTTTCAAAGACGAACGACATGGTGTCATCTCTGTGCCGAGGCACATCTGCTCACTCTTACTCTGGTTTTAGTGTTCTTTCCACTGCACATTTATATGGAAAGTGTTGTGTGTCTTTGTTCTGTTCTGTGGGGGGTTTTTGTCCTTTTGTTTGAAAGAGACATCAAACAGGGCCAGAGGGGCACATGATGGTTTGAACATGATCGAGATGGTTATTTTTTGTCCTCTTACATTGTCACTAGCCTTGGCTGTCATCTTTTTTTTTTTTTTTTTTCTTTTTTTGATGGAAAACTTCATATGACAGAAAACTGGCACAGATGTCATTACTTTTTTGACAGATGTTGACAAATGTTTTGTTGAAGGTGTTTAGTCCTAATTTAAAGTTGGGGTAGGACGTTTATTTTAGCATCATTGGGCACAAATCCTGTAATAAACTTTGAGCATATTGTACTTCAAGTGGTATGAGAGAAACCTAGACTTCTGCAACTCCTTTTGGCTCTGTTTTCAGGCTTTAGAAAATCTAGACTGTGCATGCATGTCCCCCAGCAAACTTTCTGTTGCTGCCATTACACAGGTTAGACCCAGTGCTGCCACTCACCACCAGCATGCTGTGACACCAGGTGCTGGGGGGTTTGTGCTGGCAGAAATGACATACATTCAACCCGGTCTCACTCTGAAGTTGTCGTAATCTGGCATTTGGGCAGTGACTAGTGGCGTCAGACACTGCTAAAAAAAAGTTGTCCTTTAATATCAGCATAATATGCGGCAGGTTACCATTATAATCTAACAGAACCCGGAAGAAACGCAGTGGGACAAGAACAAAAGGTAAAGTGACGAAAGTCTGAGCCCTGTTCTTTTTCCCTAAACCTAACCACATGGTTTTGTTGCCTAAATCCAACTACGTCCATTAATTGTAATAGGAAAAAAACAAACGTCAGTTTGCATTGTTGTGCCGACGTAGTGCATTTATTTTGAAAGAGACAGTATGTAAACGGTAAATTTCCTGTGAAAATGGGAAGTGTATTTTGAAAGAAGACAATGCATGTAAAAGGCAGAACTTGACACGGTGTCCCAGAACGTCAACAACTAATGGACCTTCACATCGTATCTGGACATGGAAAGTCCATGACCAAACGTCCATATGTGACAAGGTCAGAGTGAGAATGTGTTGGTATATTCTTTGTACATCATGGTCTAATTTTGCATAATTGAAGGAAAAAAAAAGGAGTTTAAAAAGTTTAAAAGAGAGCTTGCTGTTTTCTTAGCAAACTCCATCATGTTCTGGCCTGGGAGCTCCACTGGTCAGCAGATGGAAGGTTAAGTGCCTTGCTTAGCAACACCTAACTGTGTTTTTTAAGTGATTTGAGTGTGTTGCTCATTTTCCTAAAATAGTTTACCAGCTGGTACAAGGATACAAAGCAGACACCATCTTGTCACGTTCACTCTAGAGTAGAGTGCCTTCTTACAGGCCATCTTGACAGTGGACATCTTAAAATTTTAAACCAGCAGTTCTTCAACTTGTATGTTGCCAAGACTACTGCTGCCCCTATATTGTTTGTGAAGATACAGCCAGTTTAGATTAGTTTATTATGATCCCCACTGACTAACACCCTAGCATCAGCTAGTCTTCCCCGGGTCAAACACATAAATCATACAATTTCATAAACAGTAACGTACAATACATACAGTAATGCTGACTTACACTATTTACAAAGCAACACTTCTTTTTGGAATTGCTGGTGACTTTGTTCTTGGGTTGACAAAATGAAAACATTTCAACTTTTTTGTTGTTAAAAGGGAGAAAAGCAAAATAAAACAAGTTAAGACCTCAACTTTTAAATTTTTTCATACCCAGATTGAGTGCCCTCTGGTGGTTTTAGATGTTAACACCAGACATTCAGCCTTCAGGAGCACTTAAGTTTGTTTCCCTCATTTTGTTTTTTGAGCTCAGATGATGCTTTCTCTGTTAATGGAAGAGGGAAGCCATCGTGAGAAAGAAATATAAACAAATAGATAATGTGTTCAGTAATGACATCCTCTTGCCTTTTGCACTTAATACAGGCTCTCAGTGATACAAAATCATGCCATTACTGTTGCTCAAGAGCAATATTCATAATGAAACAAAGACACGAGCTGACCATTCCCCTCAAGGTAGAGGGCCTTGTGATATCTACTCCATGTGCATTTTATGATCTGCTCTACCAAACTGTTTCTTCTAAAGTGCAGTATCTGGCCCATAAACAGCCAAAAGTTCCCAAGGCGAAATGAGCAGACGTCTGTAATTGTCTAGGTGGTCGGATTTGTGTATGTGTTTGTAAGATTGGAAAAGAGAAAAAGAGGGGATGGTAAAAGGAGGAGGAGGAGGATGAGGGGGAGGAGGAGGAGGAGGAGGAGGAGGGAAGCCTATTAGGGGGTGGAAGAAAAGTCAGTCCTGTGTGGGTGTGTTTTAGTGCGCGATTGTTTGCTAACGTTTTATTCAAAGGGTCAATTATTCATTCAGGCCTGTGACGAGCTTAGCTTTCAATTCTGAACATCAATGCAGCTTAATATTCTAGCAATTAATAGGCAAATTCTGGGCTAAACACCTATTTTTTCTTTGCAATATCATCAGAGAGCAGCTCTGTGAGAATATCCCTGGTTTACACAGAGAAAGCTGGTTTATCTTCAACCTCAGGGCTCCCTCTGTCAACAATGGCACTGTTAGAAAAGAGCACAGCTCTGACTACCTAAAGCACTGTCTTTACATGGGTTTAAGAGATAATTAGGACACAAAGTGTTATTAATGTAAAATTTTCAGAGCCAGGCCAAGCCAACATTACGGTCAGACCTGCAATTTTTGTCCACAAGCTATGCAGTCTCACCACATGGTCCACTTCAGAAGCTGTTCTTCATGTTTTTAACTATTATTAGCAGTTGGAGTCTGCCCAGTTATCAGTTGCCTTAAAAGCATGGATTGAAAGTCATTGTTGGTTTCTGAACCAGCAGTTTATGAAACAATATCTCTATGAGGTCAATTCAGCAGCTGTTCTGGACCCTTCAATCAGTAAACTTTGTCTGCGGGCAAACTCCCTCTGCAGAGGATGATTGTGCGATACAATTAAACCTTGAGAATGGTGACTGCACTTAAGGGACTTCGTTGTGAGATTGCTTTTTGCAACTACTGTTTATTCTTAAAAGTAATTGCTGCTTCAATTATGCATCACATACCAGCTGCAGGTTTTTCAGCAATGCTGTTTTTTTAAGTTTTGTTTCGTTTTCTTTTTAGATCTTTTAAATTTCAAACCTGTAAAATGTAAGAGTTCTGTTAACTGAAACATACAACACCAATTCCGAAAAAGCTGGGATGCCATGTAAACCATAGATAAAAACAGAATTTAATGATTTGAAAATCTTTTTTGGCCTATATTCAATTGAATACAGTCCAATGACAAGATATTTAATGTTTAAGCTCATAAACTTTATAATTTATACACTCATTCTAAATTTGCTGCCTGCAACAAGTTCCAAAAAAGTTGGGACAGAAACATGTTTACCCCTGTGTTACATCACATTTTCTTTAACAACAGAAAGGCTAATTCTTTAATATTCTTACTTGATATATGATTTCAGTTGCTCACCAGTCCTGGCATCCACTAGTGCATTTTGGTGCTTCATAATGCGCCACACATTTTCAGTGGGAGACAGGTCTGGACTGCAGGCAGGCCAGTTTAGTACCCGCAGTCTTGTGATATGCAGAATGTGGCTTGGCATTGTCTTGCTGGAGTAAGCAGGGGCGTCCCTGAAAAAGACGTTGTCTGGATGGCAGCATATGTTGCTCCAAAACCTGTATGTACCTTTAGCATTCAAGGTACCTTAACAGATGTGCAAGTTACCCATGATGCTATGGGCACTAACACACCTCCATACCATCCAAGATGCTAACCTTTGAACTTTGTGCTGGTAACAATCTGGATGGTCCTTTTCCTCTTTAGTCTGCAGGACACAATGTCCATGATTTCTAACAACAATTTGAAATGTGGACTCGTCAGACCACAGCACACTTTTCCATTTTGTGTCAGTCCATCTCAGATGAGCTCAGGCCCAGAGAAGCTGTGGTGCTATCTGAGAGTTGAAAGGTCATGGGCATTCAAAATAGTTTTTTAGCCTTGGCCTTAACATGCAAAGTTTTCTCCAGATTCTCTGAATCGTTTCATATTATGGATTGTAGATGGTGAAATCAATAAAATTCCTTACAACTGTGCATTGAGAAAGGTTGTTCTTAAACTGTTGAACTGTTTGCCCACACATTTTCACAAAGTGACAATCCTGACTTGTGAACAACTGAGCCTTTGAAGATGCTCCTTTCATACCTTATAATGATACTATGATTTGTTAACACTTAACCTATTTACCTGTGAAGTGTTCCAAACAGGGTTTTTTTGAGCCTTTTACAACTTTCCCAGTCTTTTGTTGCTCCTGTCCCAACTTTTCTGAAATGTGTTGCAGGCACCAAATTCAGAATAAGTATATATTTCACAGAAAAACAATAAAGTTTATCAGTCTGACCATTAAATATATCATCTTTGTACTGGATTCAACTGAATATGGGTAAAAAATGCAAATAATTGCTTTATTTGTTTTACACATCGTCCCAATAATTTTGGAATTGGGGTTGTGGGCTCTGGAAGCACAACTAATTAATAAATTTTGAAAACTTAAATGGGATTTTTCACAGTCACAAGCATATTTGTTTTTTCTATTTGAGTGTTAAACCTCCACCAGAGGTTAGTGTGGTCCATTGGTGATACAGGACGAAGAGTTATCCTGAAGGTTCGAGTTTAGATAAACATTGTGTTTTCTAAAAAGTCCTCCAAATGACAAAGTGCATTGTTTGTAACTGACCTTTAGAATGAGACATAAAAGTTTTCTGAGCATGACAATGTCATTTGTCTGTGGCTTCTAAAACTGATCATTGCTGCAAAAATAATGCAGCTTTGTGATCTTACACAGCTATGATTAAGGCTTGGTTAGCTTAAGGGAAAGATCATGGTTTGGTTAAAATAACAACTTGGTTAAGGTTAAGTAAACATCCTGTGTTGGGTTAAAATGACTACTTTGTTAAGGGGACCATCATCATCACATCATAGTTACAATAATAACCACACAGCTAAAGTAAGGGAATGATGGTTGCAGCCATGTTAAGAAATCAGATTTTCATTTCGGACCTGGTTATCTGCTGGACCAGAATGCATTTTATCATGTAATTCCCTTTATTAAGATACTATTTTTTGCCTTAAATAAACACACAGAAAGGTTGTACCAGACTTATTTAGTTCAGAAATATCTATTTTGCCATTCTGCACCAGTGTATCTCCTTGGAAGGCCTTAGCTTACACTTTCTGAGGAGCTTTTACATACTCTTGATTGAGGCTTTTGATCGAAGAAATAAGAAGCCGGAAGACTGAATGCAGCCCAGCACTTGCATTCAATACTTGTGTGAGGTTTCTAATTGCCAGTGAGTCGCTCTCACCAACCTGTTTTTTAGGTCAGAGCTAGAGTATTGTCATTTTTCATTCATGACTTCAAAAGGACCAGTTGTAAGAATTGGTAAGGAGCATAGCCACAAAGACGGTGGTAACCAGAGATGTTTTCTCAGCAATTCCCTCTTGGATTTGGGTAAAACCACGCCTGCAGCGCATGGGAAAAGGCAGTTCACAGCAACAGTGAGAAAGAGAAAAGGAGAGTGAGAAAGACAGAGATGATAAAGAGGGCTGGAAGAAAAAAAGACATGAAAGAGTCGAGGAAGAGAGCAGATGATAAAGAAAGAGTCAATGAGAGGCATGGTGTGACTGGGGTGAAAGTGATGGAGACGGTTTCACTTGATGAAGTTCTGCTTCCAGGTTCAACATGTGGACAATAGAGATGACTCACACATGATTCCCCTAGATCCCACATTATTTAAAAAAAAAAATCCAGTATTTGCAACTCTCCCACAAAGTCCCACAAATTACATATGAGTGAGGAAATGGTCATCAGTTGCTGGCAAGGAAGTCCATAGTATCAGTAAATAACAAAAGAGTTTCCATAGATGAAGTATAATGCACAGACAAGAATGGTGTAATCTGTATAAACAGATGTTTGCATATGTATACAGAATCTGTAGGCAGCGAGACATGATTTTGGTATTGGAAGTGTTCTGGTTTACATTTGTAGTCCGAGTAGTATTGGTTCGCAGTCTATGTGGAGAGGCAGAACACACTGCCTAAAATGCCATCTTGGAACCCACTGGCTGTCGTCCAATGATGATTAAACTTTATAATCGCTTTTTAAAGATTGATCAGTTTACAGAGATTACCCAAAATGACCGGTGCACAGAGGAGGAAGTCTTGGATCCAGATATCTACTTACTACATTCGATCTTCCCGAAAAATTAATTGTTTCCCCAGAGGTTTATCATCACCAGGTGCCCGGTCTCACTCCGAAGTCAACGAAGTCCGGCGCTTGGGCAGTGACTTGCAGCGTCAGAATCCAACCAAAAGGCATCCTTTAACGTTGGCATGATACACGGCCGGTTACCATTATAGTTTAATGGAGCCCTCTGATACAGTACATGATAGACAAAATACCCTTTTGGCACTTCTATAACTGCAACACTGAAGATTTCCACCCCTACTAAAAATACCCCGATTTGACCCGAGACTTAATAAAATCAGTGACCCTATTGCCAAATGGGATTGATCCAGTTATAGTCCAGCTACAGCTTGGACAGTATTTCTTGTAGCAGTAATTAGAGGCTTACTGGTAATACTTAACGACTATCATGAAAACATGAAACGTGTGTCTTATTTATGTTAAACTTTTACCGATTAAAAATATCCACTTCCAGCTGCCAAGTGTCATGTTTTTTCTTCCTCTGTGGTGATTAAAGGGAAAACCACTGTGAATTGAACGTGAACCAAAAAACCTTCAAGTGATTCAGCTCCTGACTTTTCCACTTCATGTGTCACCTGTCAGGAAAATTGAAGGCAAAGAATAACACAAGTATCAGATTACCAGAAGCAGTGTGCAGAGAGGGGGAAAATATATATACAAACACCTCCTTACTGACATTAATCTTCAATGACTGCTAATAGCTATCAAACTATTGCACCAACATTGAAGTGGGAGGGCTGAGAGGTTCAGGTGCCAATTAAGTGCGGATGTGGGAAGTATGTGGGTGGACTACTAATAAAAGGCTTCCTGCACGTGAAGACCCACTTTAAGAAATGTAATATAGTTCACCATTGATTAAATGCTTAAAATGGGAGGACACTGAGAACAAAAGGACAGCAATAGTGGAGACAAGTGAACACACCTGAACCTAACCTACTAGCTGTGCATGACAGATGGTGTAGTTTCAGTTATTACAAATCTCAATACTGTGACGATGAATTAAAGAGCATAAGTTGTATCATAAAAATAACACCTGATTGAATCGATTTGATTTTGACATGCAGTTTTTGGAAAACTATTAATTTGTACAGCTAAATTTAAGCCACAAGGGCTGTTATTTTAGGCCTTGAGAAGATTTAAGGGTGCTTTCACACCTGCCTCGTTTGGTTCAGTTCTATCAAACTCAAGTTCGTTTGACCCAAAAGTGCGGTTCGTTTGGGCAGGTGTGAACACAGTAATCACATTCGGATGCGCGCCAAGACAACTGGACCGAGACCTTCTTGAAGAGATGCGAATCTCTCGCGGTTACAAACAAACTCTGGTGCTGTTCATTTGTGGTGAGAACGTGTTCCGACCTCGATCCGAACCAACTGCAGCCACATGACTCATTGTTGGGGTAAACATGAGCATGTTACAGTCCTGGAGGATTATTAATGTGTGCCTCCTCCTGTACTGCCTTAATATGCACATTCAGCACATCCAATGCATCAAAACATTGTTTTCTAGTTGGAGCTGCGCCTCGTTTTCAAACTGTATGGTTTAACTAAAATGAACAATGACAGCAATATAGTCCACGATGACCAGCGCTTAAATTAATCTGCGTAGTTGTCCCTCCATTGTGACATTAGAAAGTGTCACATTATCTTGCAAGTGTACTCTTCTTCAACGTTTTGTTTACTTCCTGGATTTTTTGCGCATGGAAATTCTGACCAATCAAGAGCAGCTTTCTCATACAAGGCATTTGATCTGGTCCACTTGGGCTGCTATGAGAACATGAACCAACTCTAGGCAATTATGCAACTTTGTAACAAAATTAGTCCTTGATTCAGACCAAAGCAAGCAAACTCTCTAAAAACTCAGAAATCGTAGGACAACATATCGTCACTCCTAAGTCTTTATATGTCAACACCCAGTCAGTGGCCCTACACTTCAAAATTTGACATGCTACCCTTCTAGTGTCCGTTTTGGATGCTCAGGAACAGTATGTCAATTTATGCTCCTTAGGTGTATTATGTCTTATAAAAATACACTTTAGTTTTCAAAGAAATTTACAGTTTCTGGATGTTAAATGCAAACAGTAAGTCTTTTAAAAATAAACTAGGAATGTTGGTAAGAAAAAAAAACAACAACTGCTTTTTAGGTTTACCTCCTTAGGTTTAGGCAACAAAAGTATGTGGTCAGGTTTGGACAATCATCATGGTTTGGCTTTTAAAAAGTACGCAGTTATTAACATAATGTAACGTCATGTGACTTTGACGTAGATCTCTAGTATAGTATGCTACACATACAAACATACTAAGTTCTTATTAAAATAACTCAATTGACTTTTTGTTTCATACAGTTGATATACAGCAGGCTCCAAGGTCAAAGTCTGGAGTTTGTTTGATTGATTCTGTCTACCCTCTGTGGACTTCTTCACTTTTTACACTAAAAAAACATGTCGCTGCCTGGTGCATCTCATGCTGCCACAAAAGGGTGCCTCGATGCACTAGGGGCCACTAACCAAGTGCCAGTATTTGACAAGTTGGGAGTGAGACTGGATTGTGTGGGTATAGATTTTAGCTGTTTTTTACTTCTGAACCAATAAAATAATTAACATACTCATTTCTCCCCCAGGAAATTATTCCTGGAAGTCTGGAGAATGCTTTCAAACAAGATTTAGACCTTCTTGTTAGGGAATAAATTGAACAGAAAGTATAACTGCATGGTTAACTGAATATATGAAACATAAAAAACCCCAAGTAATTAAAAAAAACTCTCCTGGTCAAACAGTCCTGGTGACCCAAGTATTTCTAAAATCCTGGCTACTGCTCTGCTGAGTCAGAGTTACAAAGAGGATGAGAGCAATTTGTTAAATAAAGGCAGACGGAGTATGACTCATTTAGGTAATTCCATAAAGATGATTTTAAGTGTCTGACGGAGGATGTTGAGTGATGCTGCTGTTCTAATTAGTGCTGCATGGTTTATTGAAATACGTGCGTACAGTGGTAGAGTAAAACTTAATATCTTCAGCTGTTGGGAGTAAGGGGTTTAATTCCCATCAGGTTTGCTCATGCACTGTTTGGAAAAAAGAACCCACCTGACTGTTATTATTTTCAGCATCAGCAACAGATGAGATATAATTCTCTACTCATTTAACTGCTACGGATTTAGAAGGTGGGTGGGCAGCTACAGGTATTTGTCAGGCCGGTCTGACTGTACTATAGAAGCCACATGTTTGCATCAGGGTTGTGTGTGTGTGTGTGTGCAAGGGGTACACTGTAGCCCAGGTCATTCATCAGTTCAGGGGTGGCCTGGTGCTGAAAGGGCCACTGTTGAACTGCTTTGATTGATCTGTGCAGGAGATTGGCCATGGCCTGAAGAGGGGCATGTCGTTCTCTACTCCGCCTATGGTCAATTATATCAGTGGGGGTTGTGAGTAATGCGGTAGTTCAAAATACAGCCTTCTTTCTCTTCCTGGGAAAGAGCGAGACCTGCAAATCCTGCATAATTTTGACTCTATGTCCGGTCATTTTTCATTTTGTTGACTGTTACATAAGTAATCTGCTGCTTTTGGGATAATGCTGTGTGTACTGCCCATGGCATGGGTTCAAAAATCTGCATCAGAATTTTCTTTTATGTCCTTGTTGTTCTATATTTCCATATTTTATGTGGATTTGACTCGGTATACCTAAAAGGGTTCGGACTGGATTTTACTTTATTGTCAGATTATTCTGAAAAGTCTTGCATCGCCTCTGAATTATGACTAGCTCTATCATTTTCAGTCATGCTGACCCTAAAACAAATTTTGAGTTTTATAGACTGTAGGAAAAAGAAATGTCTTAGCTTTTTAATAAATGTGTTGTTTTTGTACTCCAATGTTAAGCAAAATACATCACATTACATAATGACTGTCACCAAGCCATCAGTTTGGGAAAAGGCCCTCAAAATCTCTAGTACAGTTGCTGCAAAGTTTTGTGACAGAGCCCATCAGTCTTCGCCACTGGGAGTGCATATTCGTACTCCAGCGGCTGTGCTGGGTTGAAAAATATACAGAAAAGCTTGGGGGCTGTTTTATTTTGTAGCCAGAAAGGTAACAAAAACAAGTATGCCCAACAACACAGAGCAGCAAAATGAGAAAATATTATTTATGTTGGAAGAACCGCGCTCTGTTTGACCAGCGAAGTTAGCAATGGACTTCACATGACAATGTTCACAACTTTAAAAACTTGTTTGATTATTTCGATCGCTGGACACTCACAGACTAAAAGAAGTAAATAATTGAGGAATGGACACATGTTTGGACATGATGACCGCTTCAAATGTAGAGAGTCAGCAATTTTTCCATGTCTATTGTTAACCATGCCAGTAAATCCAAATGAATTATACTGTGGTGCTCATGGTTTCAGTACCATGAACTGAACAATTGAATTGTGGAGAATCTTGCTGAGCTACCAATGTGAACCATGTCCACAATGACAAAATTTAAACACCTAACTTCACATTTTGATGCGTGATGCTAAGGCACTTAAGTGGGTCACCAGTGGCAGTCCTGGTGGGTTTAAAGAGGTTTTAATATGCAGAAAGCCAAGACTTTATTCTAAATCATATAAAAACCCACTGTCCCAGACCCTGCCTTGTTACTACAGCATTAAGCATTTCATTAATAATTCAGGAAGACATACAGGGAGGGAAAGTAACAGTTTCATATTCTGAAAGCCAAGACTATCTAAAATCTTAGACTCCCAAAATAACCACTATCAAGATGTTGACAGAAAGCCATGTTTATCCAGAAATGAGCCGTTGCAACATCTGTGTTGTGGTTTGTATCTCGCTGCTTTTATTTTGATAGCATGTTCCGGTTGTGTGTGGTGTTTGGGTAACGACTTTTGTTCCTCCGGAGGCACCCTTCCCACCTGCTGCGTCGAGGAGTGATTGGACTCACCTGTTTCTACTTTGCCAATCAAGACGCCTACTTTAAGCCTGCTGAGACACTCCTCGACGCCAGAGTATACAGAGAACCTCCGTGTGCCTCCCGTGCCCTCACAGCCCAGCACTCTCCGGACTTCTTTTGTGTTTTTGATGGACTCTGGCAGTTTTGGTTTTTTGTGGATTCACCTGCCCTTTGTGAAATAAATCATTGTTCAAACCTGCTCCGTTTCCGCTCCTGGGTTCCCTCTCTGCATCACATGTCACAGAATACTCTGGCCAACATGGACCCAGCGGAATCGGACCCCATCAAGGCTGCACTCGCTAGGCAAGGACTTCGGCTCGGACAACATGAGAATATGTTCCAGGGAATCATGGAGACACTCCAGAATCTCAGCGTTCAAGTCACCAATCTCACTGAACAGCTTCGCCCCTCGGACCACAGCGCCACCCCTGAACAGCCCTCTGTGAGTACTGCACCCTCTCCCCTGCCAGCCCCGGTTCCACCGCACCACAGCCCTCACAAAGAGCCCTATGTCCCTTCCCCCGAACCTTACGCCGGTGAGATTGGGGGGGCCAGAGGTTTTGTGTTACGATGTTCTCTGGTGTTTGACCAGCAGCCCCTTAGTTATCCCACAGATAGAGCTAAAATTGCTTACACTGTTAATTTACTCCGGGGTAGAGCTGCTCAGTGGGTTACAGCGTTATGGGAACAGGAATCCCCCATCCTATCCTCCTTTGATAATTTCACGGGTGAACTTTGTAGAATTTTTGACCACCCCTGGCAGGGACAGGAAGCAGCTAAGCGTTTGTTTTCTCTTGTTCAGGGTTCTAGATCAGTGGCTGATTTCTCTATTGATTTCAAGATTGCAGCTTCAGAGAGTGGGTGGGGTGAGCTAGAATTAAAGGGGGTTTTCCTAAGAGGGCTTTCCAGTGAGCTCAAAGATGAGCTAGCTTCCCGTGATGAACCTGACTCCTTAGAGTCGTTGATTTCTTTAGCCATCCGCATAGATAACAGACTCAGGGAGAGGCGTCAGGAGAGGAGGCAGACTAGCTCCACCAGAGGTAGAGAATTAGCGCCACCTGTAGTACAGTCAGCTTTCTCCGGCCTTCCCTCCCCACCTCAAGCCCATGCCACTCCCAACGATTCACCTGTTGAGCCCATGCAGCTGGGAGGGGTCCGGCTACATCCCAGCGAACGCCAGCGCCAAGTCAACCTGCGACTGTGCATCTACTGTGGCCAGGCGGGGCACTTCCTGGCTTCCTGTCCCCAGACGCCAAAAGGGCAGACTCACCAGTGAACGAGAGCGCACTGGTGAGTCAGACTTCCCCTACCCCTAGCTCTCCTGCTCGTATCACTGTCCCTTCCTGTCTGCTCTGGGGTCGGGAATCACTGCCATTGAAGGTGCTGATCGACTCTGGGGCTGATGAGAGCTTCATCCAAGATGAATTGGCCACCCAGCTCAACCTGCCCCTAGAGCCCTTGCCCATCCCTAGAAATGTCACCGCCCTTGATGGTAGATTAATGGCTCAGGTAAAGTTCCGCACTGTTCCTGTCACCCTAATCATCTCTGGTAACCACCGTGAAGACATTCAGCTGCTCGTCATTCCTTCCCCCCATGTTCCTCTGGTGTTAGGTCTCCCTTGGTTATTACTCCACAATCCCCAGATTGACTGGAAAGCCTCCAGAATTACCAATTGGAGTCCCCATTGTCACTCCCATTGCCTGCGTTCAGCCAATCCCTTCTCTCCTCGGCCCCCTGTGACACCTTCTACCCCTCCGGACCTCACCTCAGTGCCCCCTGAGTATCACAATCTGGCCCCCGTGTTCAGTAAGGAGTTGGCTCTCTCCCTTCCCCCTCATCGGCCCTATGACTGCTCCATTGACCTCCTCCCTGGCTCTCCCCTTCCCTCCAGTCGACTGTACAACCTGTCACGCCCAGAGAGAGAGGCTATGGAGGTGTACATCAAGGACTCGTTGGCCTCTGGACTCATTCGGCCCTCCTCCTCTCCGTTGGGGGCGGGGTTTTTCTTCGTCAAGAAGAAAGACGCCTCTCTACGCCCCTGCATTGATTTCCGTGGCCTCAATGATATTACCGTAAAGAATAAGTACTCTCTCCCTCTCGTCGACCCCTCCTTCGAGCCCCTTTGTTCCGCCACCGTCTTCACCAAGTTGGATCTCCGGAACGCGTACCATCTCATCAGGATCAAGGAGGGAGATGAGTGGAAAACCGCCTTCAACACACCTCTCGGACACTTCGAGTACCAGGTCATGCCTTTTGGTCTCACCAATGCCCCTGCAGTTTTCCAGGCCCTAATCAATGATGTGTTGAGAGACATGCTGAACCGCTTCGTTTTTGTCTACCTCGATGACATCCTGATTTTTTCCCGCACCCTCGAGGAGCACAGACAGCACGTTCGACTCGTCCTCCAGAGGCTTCTGGAAAACAAGTTGTACGTCAAACCCGAGAAATGTGAGTTCCACTCCGCCTCAGTTGGATTCCTCGGTTACATCATAGCCCGGGGCCAGCTACAACCTGACCCGGCCAAGATCCAAGCGGTCACTGACTGGCCAACCCCCTCGACCCGCAAAGAGCTCCAGAGATTCCTCGGGTTTGCAAATTTCTACAGGAGGGAATGGCCTCCTGGGAGATCGAGTCCATTGTCGCAGAGGCACAAGAGCGGCAGCCCGACCCTGGTACCGGACCCCCTGACCGGAGATTTGTACCCGACTCGGTCCGTTCCCAGGTTCTCCAGTGGGCCCATTCGTCGAAGCTCACTTGTCACCCCGGCTTTCACCGTACTCTCCAGTTCCTTCGTCAAAGTTTCTGGTGGCCCAGTATGAACCGGGACACACGTGAGTTCGTTGCCGCCTGCTCTGTCTGTGCCCGGGGAAAGACCTCCCATCAACCCCCCGCTGGTCTGTTACGCCCTCTGCCCATCCCTAGTCGTCCCTGGTCCCACATCGCTCTGGACTTCGTCACGGGGTTGCCCCCGTCAGAAGGTAACACAGTGATTTTGACTATTGTTGATCGATTCTCTAAGTCTGTTCATTATGTGCCACTCCCTAAACTGCCTTCTGCCCTCGAGACTGCCCGTCTATTAGTGAACCATGTCTTCAGGCTTCACGGGATTCCTCTCGACGTGGTGTCGGACCGAGGACCCCAGTTTGCGTCACAAGTTTGGAGGGAGTTCTGCAGGGCAGTAGGAGCCACGGCCAGTCTGTCATCAGGCTATCACCCCCAGACCAACGGCCAAACAGAGCGGGCCAACCAGAACCTGGAGTCGGCCCTTCGGTGCGTCGCTGTCCATCACCCAGTCTCATGGAGTTCCCAGCTCCCCTGGATTGAGTACGCCCATAACTCCCTCATCAGTTCGGCCACAGGTATGTCTCCTTTCATGTGTTGCCTGGGCTACCAACCCCCCCTCTTCCCAGAACAGGAGGCTGCAGTGGCGGTTTCGTCGGTTCAGGAACATCTCCGAAGGGTGAAAGAGGTGTGGAGGTCCGCCAGGGCAGCGCTCACCCGTTCCGCAGAGAGAAACAAGCGTCTCGCTGACGCCCACCGCTCTTCCGCTCCTGCCTACCGCCCGGCCAGATGGTATGGTTGTCGTCACGTGACCTCCCCCTGGATGTCGAGTCACGTAAGCTCTCCCCTCGCTTTGTTGGACCCTTTGAGATTTTGAAAGTGATTAACCCCTCTGTTGTCAAGCTCAGACTGCCGGATTCCATGAAGATCCATCCTTCATTCCATGTTTCCCTGCTGAAGCCTGTCAGCTCCAGTGAGCTCAGCCCTCCGACCGTCGCCCCGCCTCCCCCCGGCTCATTGACGGCCATCCCGCCTTCACGGTGTCTCGGATCTTGGATGTTCGCCCGCGGGGACAGGGGTTCCAGTTTCTGGTGGACTGGGAGGGGTACGGTCCTGAGGAACGGTCCTGGATCTCACGGGGCCTTATTCTGGATGATTTGCTGCTCCGGGAGTTCTACGCGGCTCATCCGGACAAGCCTGGGAGAACACCAGGAGGCGTTCGTTGAGGGGGGGGTACTGTTGTGGTTTGTATCTCGCTGCTTTTATTTTGATAGCATGTTCCGGTTGTGTGTGGTGTTTGGGTAACTTGACTTTTGTTCCTCCGGAGGCACCCTTCCCACCTGCTGCGTCGAGGAGTGATTGGACTCACCTGTTTCTACTTTGCCAATCAAGACGCCTACTTTAAGTCTGCTGAGACACTCCTCGACGCCAGAGTATACAGAGAACCTCCGTGTGCCTCCCGTGCCCTCACAGCCCAGCACTCTCCGGACTTCTTTTGTGTTTTTGATGGACTCTGGCAGTTTTGGTTTTTTGTGGATTCACTTGCCCTTTGTGAAATAAATCATTGTTCAAACCTGCTCCGTTTCCGCTCCTGGGTTCCCTCTCTGCATCACACGTCACAATCTGACTGCTTTTTGTATTTAAACATTACAAAAAATGCTGTTTTCTGAATTTTGGGCTGAAAATCTAAGAAAATTACAATATTGTGTATGTTTATCATTGAATTCCACTCAGTGGTGCATTTCACAGTAAAACAAAATGACCATTAGGGCATTTTATAATTATTAGCAGTGAACAAAAAGCTGAGGCTAATGGAAATGTCATTAGTTTTTGCAAGAACGTGATAATAAATCAAAGTGTTGGACAGCTGATATTTTTACCTGGTAATGGCTCTAGAGCAAAATCAAGGAATCACCAAAGTTATTAAAATTCATCCTACAGGGGACATAAGTGTCTGTACCGAATTTCATCGCAATCCATCCAATAATTTTTGAGACATTTTGGTCAAAACCCAGAAATGTCAACCTACTGGGGGCGCTAAAGTAACAGTCACAAAATCACCACAGTCATTAGGATTCATTCTCTTGGGACCATAAATTCCACTGCAATCCATCCAGTATTTGTTTAGCACCACATGCTGCTAGCATGTCTGAAAGTACAGCAATAATACCATCTGTTGTATGTCTGTGCAGACTTCACTCCATTCAGTGGGTTTGAATGGGAGGACAGGAGGGTAAAGTGGACACCTTGACTCTGTAATGAGTTGACGTAATTCTCTGTCTCCATTCTGGTCCTGTCCCCATAAAATCAGGAACTGCACCACAGTACAAGAAAGCGTGAGAAATGCGAGAAAAAGGGGGAGACAAGGTTGAATAATAGGAGTGGGGTAATTGATGGCTGCTGTGTGGGGTTGTGTGTGTGTGTGTGTCCAAATGTGTGACTCTCTGCAGAACCTGTGCCGGATGTCTGAGCTCTGGGAGCTGCTGCCAGAATGGACACACTCCTACACACTCTATCTCTCCTCAGCTTGACGTTTGCCCTTTGGGCCACATCGGACAACAAAAACATAAGTGACAAAACAACAACACGGTAAGTGAATTACATTTTGGGCGGAGGTTGATCCCAAAGCAGAACATATTGTTGATTCATCTTCTGAGACGTCAGTGTTTGGAAAAGGTCACGGTAATTGGAAACTAAAGCAGTCAACCTTGAGTTTTTTTTCCATATCCCTGTCTTTCAAAATCAATTCAAACAACTTTAAATTGATGATGTCACTATTTTGACCACAGCAACAGTTTGATCTTCAAGAGTCATGCTGCCAACTCATACTTTAAAGAGAATTCTGAATTCAGTGAGGGGCACTTGAATCAAAAGATTAAACCTGTTTCCTTTGGACCCCCAGTTTGATAGATTGAAGTAGATTTCAAAGCAGTTGGGTGAGGGAATCATTTCCCTTTGGCAAAACTGAGCAAATTGAAAACCTGCATTACTTGGTTACCTTTTGACAGGATCTCTGATCTCGGTTTAGGTGGCAGTTATTACGTTGTGACCCTTTATCCGAAAAGTTCAAACAGGGGACATGAAGAACTGATCTGTAATTACAGAATGGTGCCTCCTGTTGGGAGAAAGACGCCCCAGTTCTGAAATTGCTATTCAGAGTTATTCAGAACTGTGTTGTGCAACACCTAAAACTGGGCTAGACGAGCAATATTGTCAAAACTTTTCCACCTCTTGTGAATTCCAAAATGTATGTTAATACACCCAAATTATCAAAGCTTAGTCTAATTTAGGTGATCAAATAGATGTTAGATGAAAGATGAAAAACCCAGTCAGTTGTTTAAATATCTATTGATATACATATGTGTGTGTGTGTGTGTGTGTGTGTGTGGGGGGGGGGGGGGGGTAAACAGCAAACAAAAGTTACACACACAAGCCCTTAGCTATTAGGGCTCTGATAAAGACATTTAATTTAATATGAAGTCAGCCATCTGCCTTTTTATTTTACATACACCTAAGTAATCCAAAAGTCTTGTTCGGAATTCAGAATGTGGCCCTGTAAACTGTACATATTGTTTATAGTAATTTTTTTTTTTTTTTTTCATTTTGGCAATAAACCAGATTCTGATTCTCATTATTCTAAACCAGCGTCCATTGACAGAAAATTCACAATGGCTCTCAAAACTCCACTTAACACCAGTTCCTGTTAAGGACTCAAAGAATAGAGACAGGAAGCTCATCTCAATCCACCCACCTAAATTGTTATGGTGCTGAGGGGTGTGTATGTGTGGGTGGGGGTAGGGTAGGGGGGTCAAGGTAGAAGACAAGGTCATTCTCCAGCCCTTAGATAACATAGCTTGTGATCTGCCCATTTCAAACAAATACAGCTGAGTCATAGTTGAGGAAACTGTGACCAATAGAAGGACAGATGTAGACTACGGAACACCACAGGTTAACACTGACTCAAAAACCCAAACAATGACTTCATCAAAGGAGGGAGGTGGTGGACTGTAGCTCTATGACATTACATCAATGTCAGATGCTCAAATTTAATTTACAATTCGCGGAAATTTGACTGTAGACAAAACTTTGATTAAAACGGATATCAAATTATCTTGTGTACCATTACAGTGAGCCTTCAGTTGTGAAACCCAAAGAGGAGGTAACTAATTTCCCACTCAACTGTCCTTACTCAAGGTAACCGCAAAGCAAAACACTTGTGCGAGCTCCACACAATCTCTGGTGAATCAGGTCTGAATATTGTGGAGTTACTGGAGTTTCCCGTTCAAACAAGTAGCATGTAAGAAGCGTTCTCACCTATAGGAAATACTCTGTTTGGTTTAGGCAAGGGGTAGCACCTGGGTAGAGCAAGCAGGAGGCAGGACATTTGGTCATAAACAACTATGTCTCTTGGTGCGCCTCTAATCTGTCTGACGATTCTGGCTTCAGCCCTTGCCAAAAAAAGTTCCTGAATCTTGTCATCTCTCCAGTTAGACATTTTCATTGCCGTCTTCATGTAAATGACCCTTCTTCTTCACCTTTGGATATTGTTTTCTTCCTGTTTCGTACAAGCTCCATGATAGAAACATCATTAACATGCCCACTCATTGACTGTGATTTCTAGGTACAACCACCTGCTCTTTTTACACATGGGCTTAGTACGAAATTACACAGACTTTGTACTAAGGAGCTGGCAGGGTAAAGTTTCTTTAATGTCCAATCAAGCTGATTTGTACATTTGCGTTCTCACTTGAAGCTCTTCCAGGTAATGTCTAAATAATTTCAAGTTTTCAGTGCATGTGTGAAAGGGGCTCTACTCAACAGTGCATGGGGATCAAATTTTGGTTGGAATATTGTATCTTAAGGTTGACCAAACAATTAAACAATAAAATAGGCCCAGAAATGCAAGATACAACACCAATAGCTGTATTTAGAATGCTTGTGTTTTAGGGTGTTTTATTCTAAAGGTCTTGAAAATAAAACCCTACTTCGGCCCAGACTTTAGCAACTGTAGTTGGGTCGAAGTCTTTTCACAAGCGTCTGGGCTGGAGTCCAAGGCAAAAGCTCCCATCCCCCTCCCTTGCAATTTTTTATGTGCAGGAGTTTTTAACAAAGCTCTTGGAATATGCTTTTTTTACACAAGGTTATGATCTTTAATTACCTTTCCTGGATGGGTGCTCCATGATTTTTGGTTTCCAAAGCGTGTTCATTAATGCATTTGTATACTCAGGAAGAGCTAATTGCATCTGTCTCTCCCACGCTCCCTCAACCTTTTAAAGAGAGCTTTATGTTAGAAGAATCATAGATCTTCATGAGAACTGCTAATGTTTGCAACCACCAAGCTGCTGTATACTGTATCAGTATGACAAAAACCTGGTGTCTATCTGATCCTTGCCAACCAGGATCTTCATCAGCCGTAGAAAATCCAATGGCTTCAGACTATAGATGATACATATGATGCTGTTCTGTTCGTTCCTAACATATGAGAACTAAACTGTTTGTAATTCACTAGTAACCCCAGCCATAATGTCACTACTTTTTGGTGAGTGATGGAAATGTAATTTCTGTTTTTGAGCCTTAATGACAAATGAAGGCAGTAGTGGTGCCAATAGAGGAAGTAACATGCCTTTCTGGTACAACTTTGGTTTGCTAAGTCAAAAGATGACACTTAACTTAAGATAACTAATGGATGCCCCCACATGCAATGCAGGCTTCCTCTTGATGAAGTGAATTAAATTATCTCCCCCTATTAAACTGTATCATAACACCTTAATCCTACAAATAGAAACCTTTGTCTTCAGTAGGTATTTTGAATATCCTCCCATTTTAGAAATGTAATCTGGCACTGGGTGAAGTTACAGCTTCATCCGCCCATACCAACTCTCCCAACCCCATTCTTATTAACCTGGAGCCTCTATGTTTATCATGAAGTCAACATCTGTCCAGCTTTCCACCTTAACTGCCAAAGAACAAAGGCTTTTCCATTACTGCCCTGGGAAAGTGAACAATTATTTGGGCATCAGCAGTACACATAGTTGTGTAACGTAAAAGACACTTAAGGGTTTGGGAACTTTTTTTTAATTAATTTCATGTTCATGTCATTTTACTCAAAAATGAATATAACAGTTTGTTACAATATTGGGCTCTCAAGAATGTGTCATGAATCAAAATGTTAAGTTTCTGGACTTACGCTCTCTCCTTGCCGTAAACCTATTCTGTATCCTTATACCCTATTCTCTGGGTTTATCCTTTTTTGTTACCCCCCTAAAGGAAGCAGGATTAGAAGCCAACAACCTAAAGATGACCAGGGATTTCCATCTTGGTAAGGAGATGACACCTATGCCCTTGTGATATCCCCTTGTGTGATAAGTGACATCATTGGTCATGTTATGATGTCAGTCTGACGGATGTAGTTATATAGGATCGCACTCATCAAGGGTTCACTGTCTAATTATGGCAGCGTATTACCATGACTGTCATCCGGAGACGATAGGTGATCCCCACATGCTATCCTGCCATTAGCAGCATCAAATTAGCCTGCTAGCTCTTAGCCAAACATAAATCCTCACTTGAGCGCCCCAAGTTGAGAATAAGAAGGCAAACCATTCTTCAATATGTCTGTACAGCACCCCAGTGTCCATGTCTGGAGATTTATTACAGGTCCCATTTGCTTTTCAACCTCTCCAGGACCCCTAGTAAATCGCCAGGCAAAGCCTTGACTTAGCAACTAATGATCCAACATGAAAAGAGACAGAGGAATTATGTCATTTGAACCTGGCTCAAAGTTGTTGACTTGGAAACCTCAGTGGCCCAATAGAGCTTCGGAGGGCAAGAGAAATACAGCAGCAAAAAGACAGATGGGCAGGCTTGCAGTGCGTCAGCTTCTGTACTTCCTGAACTATGGGAAACCCCTTCACACATTGAAACATCCTGAGGATTCCCTGCTAGCATTTACCTGCCCAGCACTTAGCTGCTTCAGGGAACTGGTTTTTATTGTGAGATCCCATGTTAAAACTACTACGCTGGTTTCTATTTTTGGTGGGCGCATACTGGGCTGGGTATTGCGATGTTGCAACCAAAATAACTCAATAAAGTTTTAGTGGGAAAGTTTAATACCTATGCGGCTCTTGTGTGGTCTCCTTTTCATGATAAAGGCCTCATTTTCCACTCAAGTTCTGGAAACTCAAGCTCTAACACAAGCTCTACAGTAACTTCAGTGAAGTTATTTGGTTCTGCATAGAGGCCTCATGCCAAGTTTCTGGAGAGAGCCTGCTACTGGACAATCCCTTTGCTGGCACATGTCCTAACTAGGCTGGGAAAAGGTTCTCCTCTGACTCCCAAGGCCGTAATATGGTATTGTGATACTGTAGTCTTACAATTTAAGTCAGAATATAAACATTGATTTACCTTTTTATAGTCTTTTGCTCGCAAATAGTTCTTTTTTATCACTTCTTGTTTTAAACTGCATCAGGATTTTTGGTGCATACAACTGAACTTGTAATGAATGCATAACATGTAGTGGAGTTTGCAGAACTTCACCTGAAAGTGGTTGACCTGCTTGTGCTCTCGTTTTGCACATGACAAGACTTTTTCTGAACACATCATTGAGCAAGAAGAATTTAAAATAGAAGAACAAAGGTGATACTGTTGAGTAAATAGGAAGATCTAATGTTCCACATCACACAAAAGCCATTAAAATTCTCATTGAGATTCTGATTCTGATAAGGCACCGGAGGAGAACCGTGCAATACACACTGTATTTTGTGGGATCTCATTTTGACTACACAGACACTGATTTATAGAGCAAAGACATACCACCAAGATGCAGAGATAAGGGCTTGTAACACTGTTTATTTTGATGTATAAACATGAAATCTGTCGGACTTGTCTTTACTTGCTTAATATAACTGCAGATTAGGGTGAGAGGTAGAAAAAATGCAACTGAGATCTCTTACCATCAGACCACTTATCATTAACCACATCTTGGCGCCACCCACACAGAGGACAAGCTTGCTCTTTGTGCTGTTTCTCCAACAGGTATAATTACATTTTGACGCATTTATCACAACATAAACTGGAAATAGTGTCAATTGTTATTTATTGTGCATGGAAAGGTGGCCAAGTAATTGTCTTAGGACATTAATGACCTTGACAGTAAGCTATCTTGTATGGCTTATCTCTGTATGGTGGAAGAACCATACTTGGTTAGATAATGAGAGGTAAGTTTTTCAAACACAAGAAAATTTCAAGTGCTTCACATAAGATATGAAAAACTTTAAATCAACATTAAAAACATACAATCAGGGCAGTAGAGATTGACCCCACGTGCTACATCTTTCTTAGAGACTAGTCCATACCTATTGGTAGCTTTGTCACCTTCTACCTATGCCAATCCTCAATGCCTATGTGCAGTTTCACATAGATTGACCACATCAGTGAGTAGAAAAACGTGGGACAGACAGAATGACTGACAGAATGACACGCTGACAGTGTCCGTTATTATGTACAGCATACCATACCATGACTTAGTCATACCAAAAATTACAAGAAAAGAAAAACATGTGGCCACAGGGGGAGCCACAGCGATCGGTCGCATTTTAGCTGTTTTTAAGCATTTTTCTGTTGTTATAGCGCCACCCAGTTGCCTATTAGAGTTAAATTTCTCCAGTCACCTTGAGGCGTCCTGTTCTACATATCTACCAAGTTTAGTAAAAATCAATATAGCGGTTAGGCCTAGATAAGAAATTAGCTCTCTAGCGCCCCCATTGTGTTTGATGGGGTCAATAATGGAGGGGTCCCCTCAGATTATGTGTGGTCATATGCCTACAAAGTTGCGTGGTGATCGGTGAAACCGTTGAAATGTTACACACCTTTATGTGATGAGCCACGCCCTCCGCAATATTCATTGCCTTATAGAAGCTCAGTTTTAGTAAGTTTTCCAACTTTTGCCAAGAGGGAACTTTAGATATTGCTCCCTAGATTATGTTCACTGAGTTTCATGCAGATAGGTCAAACTTCCTAGGAAGAGATCGATTTTAAGTGTTTTTCAAAAAATTAAAAATGGCAGAAAATCTATATAACCAGAAGTTATGGGTTCTTGAGGCAAATTTGTTTCTCAAGAGGAGAGGCATCTCTGTGCAATGTTTCATATCTCTACGACATACAGGGCATAAGATATGATCATTCAAAGTTTGCCATTTCAATCGGTTGCTATAGCGCCCACCTTTGGCCAACTGATGTAATATTGCTTCATTCACATCCTCCCATGACCCTCTACCACTGTGCCAAATTTCACGTGGATTGACCAAGTCAGTGAAGAGAAAAACGTGGAACAGACACACAGATACACCCAGAGACAGAGTTTTAGTCATTATATAGTAAGATGAGCATGCAGCTGCAGCATCTCAGAAGAACTACAACCCAGAAGAAAGCTGAGCACATGACAACACTGTGAGTTGATGGTGCTGATGTTCAATAACAATCTCCCATGCTGCCCAATACTGGCCTCATGATGGTCTGACAAAGATTGATCCAGAGTCATACCTCTGAACAATGGCTTGTGTGCCCGCCTTATTCCCAATGTAAACCTGATGGGAAAGCACTATTCTACTTCTCGCCACTCTACCCCTCTGAGTCACATCAGTGCAGAAGATAAAGCAGGAAACAAGTCCCTGTTAAAGTGGGTTGTACCTTTAATGGGTTTCCTGTCTATAACCTCGTGTCACTGTCCACAATCCTTTATGGGCGGGGGCTGCCCCTCTAATCTCTGATGATTCAAATCACCAGTTGAGAAGCCCCCGAGTGGACTCGCAGTTTATCAGGTGACTCACCACTCTTTTTTGAGACATGTCATTGTGCACAGAGTAATACAGGATAACACCATGGCAGACTGTAAGCTTTCATCTCAAAATGACCCTAACCCTAACTACAAAACTAACTGTTACCGAAACAAAGACGGGTAACGGAATTTTACTACTGATTTGGGTTTAAATGGTTTCGAATAATATTCAGCTCTACTTAACTGAGCTGTAATGCAATGCCACATGCGCTCAGTTGTCCCACACTGTATCCATAGCAGGAGATATTTGAGTCAAAGCAATAGTCAAATGCTAGAGCAGACCTGTACCTCATACATTCCGCCCATCAGCATGCATTTGTTTTGATCGCCTTCAAAAAAATAAAATAAAATAAAACACAGGCCGCATTCTATTTTGGATCTGGTTCCTTTTCCATTTGTGAAGTTAACTTTAGCCACAACCTTGATTTGCAAAACAGCCCTGTAAACTTCAACCTTAATAGACCACAAGTAATTGTGCATGAGTGTGCATTGATGGAGCATTTGTTGCAGTTTTCTTAACTGCTTCTCTACCTTTTGATGACAGCAGCATCAAGAGTAGTTCTTGCTGTACTATTTCAATGTCAGGATAACCCCAGTGATTCTGTCAGGGGCTCTCCACACCTAGAAGAAGGTTTGAAGTTACCCAATGGATTGTGACTGCTGCCCCTTAACTCCTCTGCTCTGCTACAGCCTGTGGGGGGTATTGATAGGCTACACAAAACGCCGGTATTTCCACTCTTGTTATTGTCAAGGCTTCCCTATGCCAGTCATACCAAGGTGATTGTCAGGCTTCATAAAGTCAATGCTTCTTTCATCCATATACCTGGATATGGCCGAGCATATGGAATAGGAAGGAATATTGAAAATCATCCCAGGGGACGAAGATTCCTGAAATGTTTGCTCCAAAGCGCTCAGAGGGGTAAAATCTTGGCTTCGCACTGGACCTGTGCTTAGGTTGCAATAATTACTATACATATATTCATAAAGTGCTTTGTATTTTGGAGGCAGGCTATAGGCTTTGAGTCACAGACTTACTGGATGGCGCTCAGCGCTGCTGCCTGGGGGTTCAGGTTGCCAAGGAAATTAGCATTCCCTCCTGTAAAGCCTTTTGGTGTGAAATATGCACCGAAAAGCACCCTAGATTTCTTCATCTGAAGAGGGGGCGCACACACGTTGCATTGAAAAGAGAAGTGGACAAAACATATTGGACAGATACAGTATGTGAAAATTTCAATGTGACAACTCACTCCCACACTAAAACCCTTAAACCATAGGCTACTGCAACATTTTAGATCAGCGAAGCCTGCTGATGCACTGACTGCAACACTGTATTCCAATTGCATCATGTTCCTTTAGCGTCACAGGAAGAGGAAGGTGTAGGAATTGCTCACATTATTTACACTTCATTACAATGGAGTCTATGATTAAGTTGATTTACTTGAATTCATTATTCCGAAGAAGGCTGTTTGGACTGATGCCATCCCCAGGATCTTGAAGGGTAGCTGGTTTCGTGAATGAATCACCCAGCATGAAAAAAGTAACACACATCCTCTGAGGTGAGTAATCAGAGGAAACAGTGCGCAGAGGGAGAGATCTCAAGGTTTTTGTGTTCACGTGCACATGTTCAGACTGGTGTTAACAATGCAAATGTATCAGGCTTGTGATGTAATTGGAGGACAGGTTATTTGTTGTAGAGGTAGATTGGATCTGGTAACAATGCATAAGAGATCATAGATGTTGATGATGTTACTGCCTCTAAAGTCCAGATTTTATTTTTAAGCTTCAGTTTAGGACTAGATGTTACAATCCCTGCTACACATACTTAAGACTATGAGCGGGAGAAAAAGTGCCGTCTGGGGGTCCGAGCGGGAGCCAAAGGGTTAGGTGGATAGAAAAGTAGGAAAGAGCAAAGGTGTGGACTGAACTCTCCCCCACTGGAGCGGGCCATACACTCTACCTCCCCCTACTCCCTCATTTTGATGAGGGAAGAGAGGGGAGTAGAAAGAAGAAACTTACAGAAAAACGTTCCTAGCTTTAATTGAGGTGGAGTTTAACTGGTCGATTGTTGATGCACATACTTGCAATTCTGGAACAGAATTGGAGAAAATGTGGTGTAACTACATCCACAACAACAGAGAGGAATAATATATAATATCAGGTCAGATAATAATACTCAGGTGGATGATGGTGACAAAGCCAGGAGGGTAACTCCAGTGGAGAGAAGCAAATCTGTCTTTACGTTGCCAAATTTCGCAACAAGTAGATCAATAAAACGCATCGGACTCCGTGTGCAAGGTTTTTGTGCCGTGTTTTCAGATGACAGATTTAAAAAAAAAAAAAACGCATACAAACAATACAGACACTTGATGTGCAAAGGCCTTTACTCAAGAAAATTGGGTATTTGTAAGTATCTAAAATTAATCAAATAATTATTTTAATCATAAATAAACTAAAAGTGAAATATTATTACACTAAAAAATTGTTGCTCCACCTCATTTAGTGTGCACTGCAGTAAACAATGTAATACAAAACTCCTGAACTCCTTGAGTGGAAAAAAACTTCAGCTCACAGCTGAAAAACGCCCCACGTCATCTCTTTTATCGTCATCTTTTTTCCCATTGTCCAGTCAGATGATTTGAGAGGCGGGCCTTCTGTGGTGGTCATGACAACAAGTTTACAGTTTGTAAACAATGGAGGAGAAACTGGTGGGGGAGGTTGCTGGATACCCAGAGCTATACGGCCCGAGGATAGACAGCAGGTTGTCAAACTGCCCCTGAGTCATCCTAAAATATGCCTGGAAACGGCCCTGGAAAAGGCGAAGCTCAAGGACCAACTGGTGGTACTCCCCATGATCCACCCTCTTTTTTAGGGTCTCATGTACCCACACAGATCTCTGTTTCCCTGTACCCAACAAACTATTTGCTGACAGCTTCTCCCTCTGCCTGTCCATTTTAGGAAGTAGTTACTAATTATTGGGGGGTGAAGGGGGGGGGTGGGGGGTGGGGGGGGTGGGGGGTGGGGGGTGGTGTTGGTCAATTACACGAAAGGGTTATTATGAGGACGTGATGGGGTGGTTGCCTGGCAACAATAAAAAGACACAGTAAGCGTTTTTTTCTGTGTGATCGGGACCTTAGAGGGTTCAGTGTATTGCTAATGGAAAGTTCAGCAGGGTTGACTTGCCAACACAAAGGCACGTTGAAGCAAAAGTAGGCGTGATGATGCATACACTCTAAGGGATGACGTATTTGCAGAGAGATAGCTCTAATTGATGACCCTCCTTCTACAATTGTCTCCCCTCTCAGGTGTTGTAATGCTGGGTGTTCCTGAAACCTGCAGTCTGTGGGCTGAGAGAGTATCGAAGTAACTCCCAAAAAAAAAAAAAAAAAAAAAAAAAATTCACACTGCTCTAAGTGTGTTTAAGTAACGAACCAACATACTCATCTGTCTGCCCTATGACGTTATGCTTTGTTGACCATAATTGGAGGTGGAACCTTTCGTTGCACCTTCTTCACATGCCCCAAAGAAAGTAAACATTTGCATATGAAAACGAGGTTAGCCTCCTTGATTAAATTAGGTGTTGCATGATTGAGTCACAATGTTCCACATCACTCAGACCCAACACAAAGAAAAATGCCAAAACCCACATGGTCAAAAGGCGGGGTTTACACGACCTCTGATATGAGTAGCCATAGATATTCCCAGCACGCACCTCTTCACAAAAGGAAACGAGGGAAAGAATCCCGGCTTCTTTTACTTGAGGACCACACGGCCCTGGGTACAAAACAAGGCGACCAATAAAAATGAATGCCAAAAAAGGAAGGAAAAATAGCCATTGACATGTTGCGCCAGACTGAGAGAAAGTAGCATTGTTTTGTTGTTTTTGTTTGTAACAGCAGGGGTGGACTTCCAGCAAGGACTGAGGCACTTCACGTGCTTCGCTTTAACCACTAAAAGAGCAAAGAGAGAGCCAAAATTCGGCCTGAACGGCTCTAGAGGTCTTTGAAGTCATATAAAGCCACCTCATCGATCACTGATTCAAAGGCCTTTTTTTCCTCCTCCTTTCTCCTTCCCTCTCTTTTCACTCTCGGGAAGCTTTTGTTTATTGTACAAATGAACCTGTTATAGGGCTCCTTCACTTCCCCGGAAAAAAAGTCAAAACACAAATTCTCAGATGGACTGCATTACATAAATCTGGTATTTTTATGTGAAGGCAAGGCTGGTCAACACATAATGATTTTCACAACCCCTGAAATGAATGCACTGACCCAGCTGAAGTATGTCTACTTCAATTTGAATTCCTAAAACCAGTTTAATCCTGGACAGGTCTTACTTCACATCCTCATCTGTGACATTTCCACTTTTACAGTCTTGTGGATTGGACTGAGGACACTGGTTTGACTATGAAAATGTTTTAACTTTTCCCACAACCGTAATAAAGGTGTTTAAAGGTTTATTTTTACGCTCTCAAAGATTTATTTACATTTGTATTGATGTGCATGAAGTAAACTGAGCTGAGTATTTTTAAAAGATCTGTTACCTATAATTATAAAAATCTCATTGCGATTGAGGCGTATCATTTACGAGCAATTATTTAACACACCCTAGTTTTACGATGACAACTTACTGGACATGAGAGCCAAGCCTCTTTGTGTATATTTAGCAACAAGGAAACGATTAAGTCTACTGACGACATTAAAAGTAGGTTTAACGTGGAAAGATGTAAGATGGGAGAGAGGGTGGTAGGTGGGAATGTCGGAGTGCCTTAATGGTGTGTTAAATGATTTACAAAACCATCCTGTGAAAATGGAGCCCAGCTGCACTACTGCAGGAGCACAACAACCTGTTGGATTTGCAGTCAAAGCCAGAGGGTTGTAATTATAATTGCAGTTCTACCAATTTCTGATGACACATAAATATCAAGGTCTGGGTGTACCCTCTATAAAAGTATGGTACACCCAAATCTTTTCTTTGAATTTTTTTGTGAGAATATTGAGTGATGGCCAAACTATGGAAATCATCCAGTATTCATAGAGCTATAGTTACAGCTGTAACTACTTCATACACATTTAGAGGTAATGCTTTATCTAGAAGACTTAAATCAACATAGTCACAACCAATATGTTTAACAGCTCCGCGAGGGTGATAATAAGATGACTGCTGCCACAGGGTCCGACATTGTCACATTAATTACACAGAACAATGAAATACAGAGTACATGCTGAGGACCATTTTGCTGCTACACTGCCAGAGGAACCCCTTGAAGGCAACACGGGAGATAATACTGTATTGCCCCCCAACATGAAGAGCCACTGGGAGCTAGTGTTGTGTCATTCGCGAACGAATCGTTCAAAAGAAGGAATCTGTTGAGTGAACATACTGAACTGAAACACTTACGGAACTGATTCGCTCTTTTCTCAGTTCAGTTGAGCTCAGCAGCGAGCGTGCAGGTCAGAAGTGGAAGCCAGGCAGCCAGGGTGCAGGGAGGGATTGTCTTCCACATGATGACTCAGTCGGTGAACGAATCAGTCAGTGAACGACGTAACCCTGATCCCTGAGTGATTCAAATCATTTCTTCTCAGCGATACACTTTCGTAGGGACCAGTTTCTCCAAGCTAACGGCTGATGTAGCCAGGAGTCAAGCCACATGAACACAATCACACACCTCCCCATTGTTTTAACAGACTTAGTAAAACGTTAGGCTGGCCAGTAATGAGACTCACCAGTACAAGGCAGACGCAGCAGCAGCAACGGAGAGAGACTGAGTCTGACTTGGCTCCTCCCGCACTTAACGATTCGGTGAACGAATCTTTTGAACAAATCTTTTTACATAACTGATTCTAGTGATTCAGTAACATCTGAAGAACTGCTTTGCCCATCACTACTGGGAGCAATCTTTGCTGGTGAGTATAAAGAATAATTCCAACAGTTATTTATACTTTTTACACCCAAATTAATGTAATTAACTTTTTTTGTTTTGTTTTGTTTTTTTAGTAATGCAAGAAAAAAAAATGCGATATAGTCCTCCACTATTGCCAGTAGACCGGAGCCGGCTCTGCAGTAGACGCACATGCCTTTCTTATTCTTTTTTTTCTGGTGTGACATGTTTGACATCGCGGACACACTGGGAAAGATGTTAATAAACATTAGAAAGCAGCAGGTCAGTGAAAATGTTATGGTGGTTACTACTTTTTTATACCTGCTACTAGTTCAGTCTCTCTTTCAAACCTGGTGCCAATTAATTTGAACTATACTTGAGTGCTGCTTGGACTAAGATGGACAGTATTTTTTGGCAGCGCGTCATTGCATCTCGCAGCACAAGGGGCTAAAATTAGTGCATCCACTCAAGAATTGTATTTCCCTCATTGCCAACCGAAGCTAATTGGAGCTGGAGCCAATAAACACTCTTGACTGCTGCTGATGGGTGTTTTTGTCCAGTGGGAAAAGGGCTTTAGAAAGTTACCAAACAAAGAACAGCCTTTCTTATATTGTTGTGGAATACAAATAATACATCAGTCCACCAAAATATGGCTCTGAGTTTGATTGTGACTTCAGGGGCTGCACAGTCTATAAAAGGTGCGATTTCACCCCTTGTCCATCAGGTTCAGGTGCTACAAAGCTTAAAAGCTGATTTATAAATGAGGAAGAAGGGTTTGGCCACAAAGTTTTCAGTGTAAACAATCCAAATTGACTCCCAAGGCATGAAGTTCATCAACACACCTAGCTAAAGTTTACTTTCATTGGCAACTTCTTCAAATCAGTTCGCCCCAGCGGCTTTAGCGGAGGCTGGCAGTGGCCATTCGGTACCCGGGGTTAGCTTGCAGAGGAGACAGATATGAAGCCATAGTGCACCCTCAAGAAAACAGCTAACAAGACAGTGAGAGTCAACAGTTTAATGATCAGTGTTATAGAATTATTGTTGACCTAGTGATAAAACCTGCATCAGTAATTGAGAAAGTGCAGAAGAGAAATGGTACCTTGGTAAGTTTGCTCAACACTACCTTTTAAAGCTGTGCCTCCTTCAATGTAAGATGAAAGTAACTGAAGATGTCCTCTTAAAAAAATCAATCAGTGACACAATGAAAGACAGACACTTGGCGTTGGGAAATAAAATTGGACATCTAACAAATGAGCAAATGATGCAAACACTGTGTGCTTTTTGTGTGCTGCCAAGTCCTTTCAAGTGTGTTTGTGGAACAGAAGCGTACACCAAGGAGGCAACATATGACATCTCAGAGGAAAGAACATTTTTGTTGATAGTATTTTTTTGTGATATATTACTTAATTAGTTTCAACACTGACTGATTTTTGAGGACCCCTGTAAGAACAGAGGACCAGTGTTGTGGTCATCTCCTAAATGGAGACCAAGTCATGACCAAGACCAGAGTGTATCAAGGCCGAGACAAGACCAAGACCAGACCAGTGCGAGTCCCACACTGCAGGACATATTTAACAGTAAAATGTGGAACATGCACACAATAGGCACATCTCAAATTGATATGAAAGGTCCACATTCCCACAAAAAAAACCCCACAAAAAACAAATTAAGGTTCCTCTTCTTTCACCTCTTTCATTCCATATACTGAATGTACTGTATGCGTGCACACCTAAGTGTACCATGAAATATTCAAAAGGCATTGCAGAGATTCATTTTATGTGTGGGATTTTTTTCTTTACTCTTTGAGCTAACAAACACTCAGGAGCTGAAATCAACTTTACTGTTTTCATTCAACACTCCTTTTTTGCACAGGCAGTTTCTGTGATATTCTTACAGTCATGGTCTTGGCTGGTCTTTAAATTAAATCCTGAGTCCTTTTTGTCTGAAACTAAGACAAGACAGAGTAAAAGTGCAGTCAATACTGACATAAGACCAAGAAACTCGTCTTCAGACCAAGAATGATCTTGAGTACTGCAACACTACGAGGGACTCTGCTAAAGAATGAATGAATAAAACAAATGCAAGACAATTAAAAGCTGGGCATAGAATCACATTCATTTAGAGCTCTTAGATTATTGCTGCGGGCCTGGACTAACAGTTCTTAGAGACTGAAAGAAAACTCATTCATTCTGCCACTGAGAGAAAAGACACTGGGCCATGATCTAATACTTTCCATACTTCCTCATTCAGAATACTCTCACAGGACTGCCGCCAAAGATCTGGCCATTTTTAGAAAGGCAGAAGTGGCACCTGAAACATACAATAAGCCAATCGGATGCAGTGGCTTAAATTCATCTGCACTGGCTTTGCCTTCAGGAACCGCTCTTTAGCCCTTTGCCGATGACCTTGACTGGGCTGTTCACAGTTAATTGCTTAAGTCATGTTTTGGTAAACCTGAACCTCTAATCGCTCTTGCTCACTACGTCTCGTTCTCTCCCTGTTTCCACCCCTCCCCTCTGTTTCGATTTCCCCCTGCCTGTGGCTTCCCGGTCTCCTTCACTCTCTTCCCCTCTTCAGTGTTACTGCAGTTTTTGTGAGCGCTCCCCCACCCTCCCCCATTTCCGCTGGTGCAAGTTGTTGGTGGGAGAGCTCAGCCAAGGGTCACTGGTGTACTCTTGCTAGCTCCGTCCCCGTGCACCTCTCTTACTCCCTCTTCATCTTTTGCCGCAATCTTCCTCAAAGATCTGAGTGGTTTCACCCTCAATCACCAGCAGCCAAGCTACTAAGGACACACACCATCCTCCTGCTGTGCAACACATCATACAGGTGACAAAACCCCTGATCGTTTTTAGACCAGAATGACACCAACACCCAATCTTCTCAAGTGTTCACAGGGAGCCACATCAAACCTCTCATGTCAAAGAGCAAGAGAGTAATAGTTGTAGAACTCAAAGACCAAAGTGAGGATAAGTTTTTCATGGGAAACCACTTAAGGTTAGAGCCCTTCAGAACTTTTGTGTCAATTTATCCTTGGAGAGGCCAGGTGCTGACACCATGGTTTGGACAGAAAAGTCTCATAAAGACTTCTGTCTACTAACTGTATGGCCACGTGCCAGAAATTTTATCAGTAGCTGCACCATATCTGGCACGCTGTCCTTGCATTGTTTAAAGATAGCAGTCACGTGCCGATCTAAAATGTGCACTTCAGATAGAGTTTATACTTGGAAAGAAAACTCATTGTTGACTAGAGTTTGTTTGTAATATATAAAGACATTGTCATGTACTCTTAGAAACTTGTTATGACAAATGTCTAAGTATAACAAAGGGTAGGTCTCACTCGTGGAAAACGTTAAAGACGTTGTTGTTAATGAGTTTGGTTTAACAAAAAAAAAAGTCTTTCCAAAAAGATGCCACTGTGAGACTTGGGGTAAACACTGCTTGGCACTGCAGATTATGGTTTGATTTAGTCCAATCTGTTGCCAGATGGCTGGGGATCCCCATGTGGGTAAATACAATGAAATCCGGAAAGTTTAGACAACCACTGAGAGATGTTTAAAGGTCAATTTCATATACTTTTCCGAGACTGACAATTTACCTGAGGCTATCGGAGTTCTCCTCGTGTTGTAAATATCAACCATCTGGTACATTGAACAAAATGCTTGCGGAGGAGAAGAAAATAAAGTTTCCTTTCATTTGTGAAATTGAAAGGTTTCATTTCCATAACTGATGTTGATTGCTTAAAAGTCAAAACTAACAGGCCCCATGTCAAAGAACAATTCTGGCATACGCATTTGGATACGTTTGTTTGTTACATTTCCTCCACATATGAGATCTTGAGTTTTTTTGTGTTTCGGATTTGATGCTTTCTCATTCACCATCTCGTAGAAAATAACTGATCTGTATTTGTGTGAAGGTTGATAAAGAAAAGAACCACATCTGTCTTCATTTCTGGAAGAGTTTTTTCCTCATGATCGACTATTTCCCCTTTTAATCTGTAACATGAATAATATATTCAGGGAAAGGAGGAGAGTTTGTCTTTTAGCAATTAACAAATTTAAATTAACTGTCTATCGTCATTTACATTTAGTCTTGAGAGGCTAAAAATCACTATGTTGCGCAGACTGTCCATATAGGAGACAAACTACAAACCAACCAAAGTCACCACAGGACTGCAAAATCATACTGACAGCTGACCTAGCTTTGCCATCGTTATCAGAAAAGGACATAACAACAGATGAAGGTGCAGAAGAAAGGACATCTCACCTCTCTAATGTGATGACACCTCCTGCACCACTTATATGTTTTCGTCAGCTGGCTGAGTGTGGATCTTTAAAGAGGCAGTTCACCTGGGCCGATTTGCAAGGAAGCCTACAAAGATGACTGTTTCCGTCTGTTTTTTTTCCTCCCACTAAAGGACTCTAAAGTTTATTTTTTGGTTTTGTATTATTAGCATCCAACATTTTCATGCCCTACTCTCCACTCAGCATAATATCCACCTATACCAATTCAACAGATATTTTCACACGTCATTGAGTGGTTCCACAACTGTGTTTTAAAGAAACAAGAGGGATAGATGTGTGTGTTTCTGTGCGTGTTCAAGCGTGCGTGTGTGCGCGCGCGAGCTATGGAGTAATCAGTGTACCAGTTGTGCTCTAATGGCTTACATGTGTTTGACACAGACTTCAAAACATGAACCACTCAAGAATCATCCACTAATGTGAGTACGTTTACCTACAGCCACTTCTCACATCAAGTCTGTTGTTTTCTTTGATTTGGTACATATAGTTTAGTGTATATAGTTTCCAATTTTCTCAATATTTCACAACATTTTCTGCAACAGCATGATTGCATACTTGCATAAGCATCGGCAAATATCAAGCTAAGTGTGGGTGGCCACTGGACCTTGCTGCTATCTCCATCTTTGATTTTCTGTTTGTGGGGATACACTAGCTTCACCCATGATTTCATACTTACTGGCAGGAAATCAAACAGTTTTGATAACGTCTGTAGCTGCTGCTTTAACACTGCAGTAGAGATTAGGCTATTTCACTGCTGCTTTTGATAAGATTGTGGTACGTGCGCTATCCTGCATCTCTTTTGGCTGACCTGGCAATTTTGCAAACAGGTTTGATGAGGAGTGCTTAACAATGATTAAGAAAAAACAGTCTGGTAGGGATTAACAGACATAGCCACACAGCCTCATAATAAAAACACCCATGTGCAGACTTACATAGCACATGAGCATGTACTCATTTTCAGCGCTGTGAGAGATGGCTAAAAGGAGGCTTTTTTATTGTTTCATTTCTGCAGGCTATGCATGAAACAGTGAAAACAAAGTTCCAAAGTTCATTTGTGGTGACGTGTTGACAGGCACCTGCTTGTATCACCAGTATCTTCAATTAAAAACAAATAAATCATCATGCTTAATGTTCACTGCGTTTATGAGCGACCCATTACATCAAGATATTTATGCCCGTCTCCATCAGCTTTGAGCATCATCATCATCCGATGGAAGCAAATGGATGTTTCAATCAGTAATTCACACCTCTGCGCCTTCCAAAAACGCAGTCACATCATCCAAAAGTCATTAAACCAAACCAGGAACTTGGCAGCAGAGGCACAACTGTTAAACATTACACTTGCTCTAGGAAAACTGTTTATGCCCTTACAGGGTGAAATACAGTCCAGAACGACATCTGAGGACACGCTCCAGGTTTCAGTCAACTCACTGTAAAACTTTGTGCTGCTACAAACGTGCATGAAATTTCAGCAGCAGTGTTTCATGTGCTAAGGTGTTGGGGGGAAAGTCACCGTCAACTGGAGGCTCATCAGTGCGGGTCATTTGCATTTCGTCACAGTTATAAATAAACATTTTGGTGCTCTGCAGCCAGCCTGCCCGCAAATAGGAACAATAGTTGGACTAGATGGATGCCAGTGCATGCAGAACCAATCAGCACGGATAATTAGAGTTATTGTTTTTCCTTCACACCTCCTCACTCAGCCATGTGATTGGCCTGCGGTAATCATTTCTGGTGGCTTACGGAAAGCAGCAGTCTGGCACCCAATACACAAATATATCTGCACAAATTCTTAAATTTGCATCACTTATTCTTCTGTGAGGTGAAATCACTCATCTTTTTTTAGCAACAGTAAAAAAAAAAAAAAAAAAAAAAGATGTTACCAGGAGTTCCACCTCTCACATTTCTCTCAATTTCATACACACACTCTCACGAACACATCACCAAGGCTCATCATATTTGGCTTTTACGATTTTGATCAAAACATTTTTATATACAGTACAGGCCAAAAGTTTGGACACACCTTCTCATTCAATGCGTTTTATTTTCATGACTATTTACATTGTAGATTCTCACTGAAGGCATCAAAACTATGAATGAACACATGTGGAGTTATGTACTTAACAAAAAAAGGTGAAATAACTGAAAACATGTTTTATATTCTAGTTTCTTCAAAATAGCCACCCTTTGCTCTGATTACTGCTTTGCACACTCTTGGCATTCTCTCCATGAGCTTCAAGAGGTAGTCACCTGAAATGATTTTCCAACAGTCTTGAAGGAGTTCCCAGAGGTGTTTAGCACTTGTTGGCCCCTTTGCCTTCACTCTGCGGTCCAGCTCACCCCAAACCATCTCGATTGGGTTCAGGTCCGGTGACTGTGGAGGCCAGGTCATCTGCCGCAGCACTCCATCACTCTCCTTCTTGGTCAAATAGCCCTTACACAGCCTAGAGGTGTGTTTGGGGTCATTGTCCTGTTGAAAAATAAATGATCGTCCAACTAAACGCAAACCGGATGGGATGGCATGTCGCTGCTGATGCTGTGGTAGCCATGCTGGTTCAGTGTGCCTTCAATTTTGAATAAATCCCCAACAGTGTCACCAGCAAAACACCCCCACACCATCACACCTCCTCCTCCATGCTTCACAGTGGGAACCAGGCATGTGGAATCCATCCGTTCACCTTTTCTGCGTCTCACAAAGACACGGCGGTTGGAACCAAAGATCTCAAATTTGGACTCATCAGACCAAAGCACAGATTTCCACTGGTCTAATGTCCATTCCTTGTGTTTCTTGGCCCAAACAAATCTCTTCTGCTTGTTGCCTCTCCTTAGCAGTGGTTTCCTAGCAGCTATTTGACCATGAAGGCCTGATTCGTGCAGTCTCCTCTTAACAGTTGTTCTCGAGATGGGTCTTCTGCTAGAACTCTGTGTGGCATTCATCTGGTCTCTGATCTGAGCTGCTGTTAACTTGCCATTTCTGAGGCTGGTGACTCGGATGAACTTATCCTCAGAAGCAGAGGTGACTCTTGGTCTTCCTTTCCTGGGACGGTCCTCATGTGTGCCAGTTTTTGCAATTTTCCGGACTGACTGACCTTCATTTCTTAAAGTAATGATGGCCACTCGTTTTTCTTTAGTTAGCTGATTGGTTCTTGCCATAATATGAATTTTAACAGTTGTCCAATAGGGCTGTCGGCTGTGTATTAACCTGACTTCTGCATAACACAACTGATGGTCCCAACCCCATTGATAAAGCAAGAAATTCCACTAATTAACCCTGATAAGGCACACCTGTGAAGTGGAAACCATTTCAGGTGACTACCTCTTGAAGCTCATGGAGAGAATGCCAAGAGTGTGCAAAGCAGTAACCAGAGCAAAGGGTGGCTATTTTGAAGAAACTAGAATATAAAACATGTTTTCAGTTATTTCACCTTTTTTTGTTAAGTACATAACTCCACATGTGTTCATTCATAGTTTTGATGCCTTCAGTGAGAATCTACAATGTAAATAGTCATGAAAATAAAGAAAACGCATTGAATGAGAAGGTGTGTCCAAACTTTTGGCCTGTACTGTATATTTGGGTTTAACTCATTTTCAAAGGGTCTAACGTTTTCTGCTGCAAGAAAACAGTTACTGCCAATAAGGTCCTCTTGTAGTGTCATACAAAGTAAAGAAAATATGGCAATAAAGCTGCTGATTATGTGCTAGTGTCCCTTAAGGTATGACAAAACAGGTTAAACTATCAGGTCTTTGCTTTGAAAATTGTGTTTTAATATTGTAATTTAAAAGAAAAACATGCATTAGTTGATAAATCTGTAATTTAAATGAACAAAACAAGGAGACCCAGCCATTTCTCACCCTCCCCTTGTAAACTGAAGCACTGTCATCACACATTCACACGCATCCTCCTTTGTCTAGCGGTAATTACGCAGGTGGGTGGCAGCAGCTGATGTGGTGGTGGGAGGTTAATGCATGGACAACAATGACCCATAATGCACACTGACCCTTATCATACACAAACACACCCAAGCTCTCCCCTAACACCGGCAGCCCTCTCAGACGTCACCGTGACGGGATCCCACTGACCCATTTGTCAGTGCAAGGGCTTGTGGGAGTGATGCATGTCCTCTCGGGGCAACACCTTTTCCAAATCTCCTGCCAGTCTCTCTTACAAATTGGTGCAAAAAGGTAGGAGGTTCATCTTTTTAATATCAGGTTTTATAAGATGTGTGTGAGTTAGCAATCTCCTCTGTCCCTGATTCACCAACCTCCTCAATGGTGCCCTTGTAGCCATTTACCTCAGCAGTCTCTTGGGGGGGTCTCTGGATGGCAATGCCTTGGATTTATACTGGGGACTTGACTATTATTCATCCTCGCTCATTCCAGATAGGCAGCCTTTTAAAGGTTAATTGCACCGGCTAATTGCTCTCCCTCCCTCTTGCTAACGAGGGCACACTCTTCGATGATGTCATTGAGTGGCCGAACCAAAATACCTCTCCAACTACTTTGGTGATGGCTCCTCACTTCAGAAGGGCACAGCAGCATCTAATCTGTCTCGTTGCAGGGAAGCAGGCTTTGACAATGTGAGCAAAGATCGTGCAAGTGAAAAACAATTTTTCCTCTACTAGTTTAGTTTATGGATAATCTTTAAAAAGGTCTTGATGACATTTAAAACAGACAGCACCATAACTCACAATGTCAAAGGAAGAAAATCATCATCTGCAACTCTGACAGCAGGAACATACAGTTACTGCCGGTAAGAAATTTGCAGCACAAACTATTACAAAGCATTTTTGATCAAAGTGAATCGTATTCTTCGACAGAGGTGCAGCTCAGTAGCTGCAGACAGAGTGCCCTTCAGGTTTTTAGCTTTTAATTTCAGTTTCCATCACTTCATCCTACTGTAAATTTTAATTTAAAGATATTTCTAGAGAGAAAATGAAATGCCTTTTTCTTAGTGTTAAGTAATCCCTCTTTAAGAATCTGACATAAATGTCACCATAAAGATGCAGACACACCAAACCGACATCAAAGAATTAGTGGCGACGAAAGCCAACTGTTGCGTCGTCTATGTCGCCTCACGTCGCACTGTGTCAGTTGCATTTGAACACACTACACGGACTACATCCGACAGCCAAGTGGCACGTACGTTCTGCGCCTGTGTGAGAGAGAGCGGAGTGAAAGAGTGGTACATCCTGTCAGCCGAGGGGTTTCCTATCTGTGCAGCCGAGCACCGCAGCACCTCCACGGACTATTACATCCAGACAGTCCTGGTGTTTCCTCCGCAGGTTCCACTTCACTCAGCTGCCCGATAAACCCGCTGCTTCTTCCCACTTTAACCTGAATAACAAACCAGGGCTTGGTGCTCCAGTTGGATCCAAACAGAGAGCCGGGGCTAGCTCAGAGACTAGCAGAGGCTAACTGGCTGTGCTTCCCTTCGCTAGCCGCTCCCAGCTAGCTCCGGTTTGTTATTCAGGTTAAAGTGGGAGGAAGCAGTGGATCTGTCGGGCAGCTGAGTGAAGTGGAGCCTGAGGAGGAAGCACCGGTTAGCCCCGGTTTCACTACAGGCAGATTCACTCGCTACAGAGGCGAGAAAATAAAACCTAAGCAGCCAATCACAGTGATCTCTCTCACCAACAAGCTCCACCGCTGATTCAACATGCTCAATTGGCCGAAAAGCCGCCAACGCCTAAGTGCCGATGGTGAGGGACACACCGGAAAAACTAGGCCGACAGACACTCACCGACGGCCTGACTTTGGTCGATGGCCGACCGTTGGCTTGGTGTGTCAGGGCCTATAAAGAAAATGCATCACATTTTAAATATAACTAGCACCTATTTACATCCTCTGTACATTTTAAATCCCCAGCACGGTATGTCTCATACCTGTATCTTTCTTTCGCCTTAAGACAGCGTCTGACCTGATCAACTCAATCAAACCACTGAGTTCGTTCCTCCCTCTCATTATGCTTGATGTGTCAAGACTCAGACCAAGTATAGTGTACCATAGGCTTGTCTTAGTGCCCCAACAAGGCTGTAGACCGGCCCCCCTACTCCTGTCTCTCTCCACTTAATATCCTGGAGTTTAAAAAAAAGCGTAGCAGTCATGCTGGAGAACATGCTGTATTGAGTGTTTGGCCGAGCTGTGTCAATGCTGCGTCTTGTGCTGCAGCCTTGTCATTACACAATCAGTGATACATGTTATTATACCATTGTGCTCAGGCAAAGGTGGTGCTGCTGGGTCAATAGTAAAAGAACTGAGCCTGTGATCACACTGGCTTGGTAAAAATCCAGCTCAGAAAAGTGGCACAAGGGACACAGAACAATGACAGTTCTCTTCAGCTCATTGAGTGTTCCCAAGAAACTAAGTACCTAAACTCCTCTAGTGATGCATTCATGCAATAATGTTCTTAGCAAAGAACTTTCCGGGGAAAAAAATAAGAAAAAATGCTATCTGATATTAAACTTGCAGAGCTCCACGAGGCCTGTTACGCAGGTGCCTCATGGGAAATGACTATGCAGTATCCATTTATGATGGTCATAAAGAGAAGTGAACCCTGATGGGTTTCTCCGCTCGAGGATGATGTTATCCCCTATTACTACTTACCACATTTATTGCTCAGACGACTGCGCCTTCCACGCGTGAGGCAGTGGGGCGGCATAGTGCCTCGGAGTTCACGTTTGCTCTCTACTAATGTCAACGGGTCCATCAACAGCCACGTGTCCACTTCAAATGTCAAAGCAACCTATTATTTTTTAGACTAATTGGATCAGAGCATCAGCTAAATGCCCAAGATGTGAAGGGATGGAGGCAGGTTAGAAGAGTTTGGATATCAACTCTGTCACCGGTCAGCTGGCAATGTGCTGCAGGTCAACAAAACAGTACATTTAGAGTAAAAGGACGAGCTAAATTCTAGCCAGTGTATCACAACTGGACTTGATTGTCTGCCATCACTAAAGACTAGTGTTTGAATTGAACTGTGGCTACTTTGACTCCACCTGTTTTTGTTTACAAAGTTAGAATGATATAAATTGAAAAGTATCACAATCTGCAAAGCTACAATGTCATTAAACTAGCATGAAAGAATGTGAAACTCTTCCAGTTACCCCAGGGTGTATGTACACTTTGTTCCTTTAATTCAAGTGCATGATCTAGAAAGGTGTTTTATCTTAGTAAGCTGGGAGTATATTGGAAATAAACAGTTCTGAATGAGGTGATGCGGTCACTGGCGTTTCAGGGAGGGTTAACATGTCGTTGACATTTGACAGAGTAGCAAATTGTTGATGTATGAATAAGAAGGTTTAAACAGCTTTATGAGTTACAGACACGTATTGTCCACTGTCCTCAGGAAAGTTTTGCTTGCACATGAATAAAATTTGAGTTTGACGTCTTAAACTGGTGGGAATATACAACATGGCTGACTAATCCCCCCGCAGACGACCGTCATTGGATAAGATGTGCGTCACAATAATCGGTTCATCAAATCAAGGTGTCTGGTTCTTGTAAATGGCAAATTAACTGAACAGCTACCCTTGGTTTTATGTACTTTCACATCTCTTGAAAATAAATTCCGTCTCAAGGTCATAACAATGCGTTTATGTAGGATACTAAATTCAAAAATGGATTATTTACAACTTTCAACTTGTGGCCAGTCTTTTTTTTCTGTCTCTGGTACTTTAGGTAATTATATCAAGAGTGCGGGCTGCTCTTGCAAAGGTGCAGTTCTCAGAAACTGAGAGTTTCAGCAGATCATGATGATGACCAAGCACACTGACACTGATGTTGTATTTAATACGTCAAGCTGAAAAATAGAGTCATTTCTTAATGGCACTTTGTGTGATAGACGTTCACACCTACAGCCAACTGTTCAACTCTGAACATGGCAATGTCACGTATCAGCCTGGCTGCAAATCAAAGTAAACGACAAAAACCTCTCTTAGTTCCACAATCTGCCACGTAACATGCAGCAAAAAGTACCTTTGCAATAGACAAAACAATAATGATCTTCACAGCTGCAAATGACACACACAATCAAGACATCTATTAGACGTGACAGTGGCGATATTATTGTACAAGCAGTCTCCGTGTTTTACCAGCAGACCCTCCCAGAAAAACCAACACGATCAAACAGCAGAGAGGGGTCACGTGGACGGGTTCCAAAACATTGTTAGCACCGGCCTGCCACTGTTTCAAAGCTCTCTGAGATTAGATTGGGCAGGTAACTCCATGGAAACACATGATTAGGTTTAGGGGCCGTGAGGTTAGGAAAAGGTAACGTTGCAATTGGAAACCTGATGTGACCAAAAGTTAAGACCTGTGAGGTTTTTTCCCAGGGAGGGAACAGGATGGGAATGGCAGAGATGGCCTATTATTGCTATAAATCCCCCAAAACACAGCGTAGGAAATGATTTATGTGCATAAATCTGCCTAGTGGGGAAAAGATGGCGGATCACATTACTGTTTCTGTGTTTGTGCATCTGGGGTTCACGGGTGGTGCGTAACAGATCCCAGTGTACACACCTAAGGTTTTGCGTGGGTTGGCACAGACATCTCTCACATCATCAGATCATTTGTCCTGCATATACAGTGATTAGTGAAAGCACCCTAAGTTTGGAGAAAAAGATACCATTTTTTGATGCAACATCTCATGTCTGTTCAGATATAATATAATGGAGTTGACAGGTGTTTAAGAGAGGAACAGACTTGAAAGGAGCTCAGCGTTGTTATGCAATGTCAGATGTCAGATTAGGATACGGGGTTGCCTGAGGCTATAAAAGTTTAAATGACAGCTTTATTTAAGTTGGAAGTCTTACAATAATTACTCTAACTCAACAAATATGACAGTATATGGTAAACAGAGCTTTTCACTGGCTAATTATGCATTCTCCTTTTTCACAGTGCTCCATTTTCCCCTTTCTATTTCCTCCAGTCCCCTTAATGTGTGACTGTAACAGTACCCTCATGTTTATACCGTTAAATCTAAAATCTGCGTTGATGCTTATTCACATGGATGGGGTCTTAGGATAAAAGCATCTTGGGGTGCACCTGTGCATCACATGCTCGTGATGGTAAGTATAAAAAGAGATCATGCACCAACAGCTACACAATGGTAAGTTCATCCCATTGTGCTCCATTTGCCTCGTCTCCCAACAAACGACAAATTCCTTTTTTTGAAGTAGAGTGGTATCTGGGCCACAGAGGTGAAAGCAAACACCCTCCACAGAAAATATACTGACATGAAAGGAAGGAATGGAGGGCAGGAGCTTATTGAATCTGCATGAGTGTGCAAGAAGATAAGAGTATATCTGCTGACTCATTTTAGAGGTTACCTACATGTAGGGCTGCCCCCTAATAGTCAACCAAACGTTAGTTGACCAAAAAGGTCATTAGTCGGCAAGATTTCCTTGGTCGCTTAGTCACAGAAAAAAAAGACAAAAATAATCAAACAAACAAACAAATGTGAAACTCTATTCAGAGCTGGGCCTTGTCAAAATAAATCAAAAGCCCCTATGACTGGACCATGTGGAACTTTAATTTGAAAGGACAGATACGGACACGGGCCACATTCAGCAGTCAGACAGGAGTCATGTTACAAACCAATCACAGCCAACAGATATCTTTCCCTTCTTCCATAAATATTCAGTCTGATAAATACGAAAAAGTTGATCATATTGGTGCAGGGCTCAGACACAACCTGCCGCAGCGCTCTTGAAAGCTGGCACAGAAAAGTCACAAGAGTAGCACCCAGCGCCCAACCTCACGTTTTCCAGGTGGTTAAAGACACGTCATGTGTACAGCCCCTATTTTACAGGGCTGGTACGTGCGGTTATTACACAGGCTAGTTAATAACATGTCGGGCAGGAAATCCAAAGTGTGGGATCATTTTGAGAAGGTGAAGGACGAACCCAAGGTGATATGTAAACTCATCTTCATTGGTCAACTACAAACATGACATATCATCTGAAACATGGAAGTAGCTACATGCCCATTAGCCACTTAGCACAATCATTACTGCTTTGCCGACAGCGTCATTAACAGACGGCTCGCTCAGTGTGTGACGTGCACGTGTAGATAAAATTGGCAACTGTCTTTCTGCATCATCAGAATCCACATAGGGAAATCAAATTCCAGTGACTGACATAGGCCTATGCAACACTTCTGGCCTGTATATTTATGTTCATTGGTGTCACAAAGACCACACAAGGAAATAACTAATTATAAGCATTATTAGTATTACTGGACTGCAAATCCACTGAATGCTATGAATAATGACGAACAGTTAGAGACGGGACGAAAAGAAGGCATCTTGTACTGTAATGGTTCAGGGGTTATTACTGTGGGATCCCAGTCACTCACTTATTAATAAACTTAATGAACTCACAAAGCACACGACGTAGGATACTAGCACAGCAATTTCAACAGCCTTTGACCTATTAAGCAGGGAAAATACCTCTGCTGAAGTGCATACGTGTTACCATGGCAACTAAATGATTTGCATAAATAGGTTATATACGTGGCCTTATGAGGATCATAGGGTCGCGGACAGATTTCATGATAAGCAGACGGATTTATTAGTAGTTTAGCCTTGGAGAATATGCTAAAATCACATAAAATCCTGTGGTTGGTTCGTTGCTTCACATCAGAAACGAACCTCACCAGCGTCCACTGACAGAGAACTGAGGCCTTCCTTTTCAGGCGGACTTGGGCCATGTTTACACGAAAACGATCCACTGAAAACAGAATCGTTTCTCATTTTCATTTTGAAAAAAGTTCCGCGTTTAGTCGACAACATTTTGAAAACAATCGCCGTGCACACGGATCCACAAAAATGGCCAAAAACGGTGCAGTATACATGCCAGGCCAGTAGCTGGCGGTGTGACACTTATGCTTCCTTCTACAGAGCGGCGATGTATAAACAAACAAAATGGCAACCGCACGAACGTTTGTCTGGACGGACGATGAGGTGCAGTTGCTACAGTAAATCTACACTATGATGGGGAAGCATTGATAAATTCAACAGGGTGAGCAGCACATGCAGAGCTCGGGAGTCCACCATTGTTGCTGTGATGGTCGACTTTCTCGCGCATGCCTAGTGACTGGAACCATAATGAAAATCGAGTTTCTATTTAAAATCCGCCACCGCCGCTCCACACTGGGCTCCGGTAGTTCAGAGTGGGCTCATCCTTCCCCCCCACGCGCCTGATACACAAACATGGCAACGAGCGGGGAAGAACTCCCTCTCAAGAAAGGGAACAAGTTCTTCAGCGCTTGTGTGTGCTCACCTGTGTGTGTGTGTGTGTGTGTGTGTGTGTGTGTGTGTGTGTGTGTGTGTGCGCGCGTGCGCATCAGGGCTGAACTCCACCGTGTGACATAAAGAGCAGAGGAGGATTTTAGACGCGCACCATGTAGGGACATAAATGACATGCCGTTGTGTAAATAAGATAAATAAGTGTTACCAACGCCAAGCTGGCAGACCCCCGAACTGTAGTAAAGGGACCTCCGAAGACCATTAACGTTAGCTCCTTTAGCTTGTGTTAGCTCGTTGTGGCAACAACACATAAACAACGGGACTTCATCTGCGTTAAAGAACGGCACTTTATTTTCAGCACTGCAGGGATGATGCACAGCCTCTCTCATCAGTGTCTGACTTTTACATAGAGGGAAATAACTCAAAAACAGCATGCAGAACTGCGTAGGCTTTTTCACTGTGGCTGCTCGATGTAAACAACATAGCACATGCCTCACTTTCTTCCTGGGGCGTATCCATCTGACGTCACACACCACACCCGGCGCACTAACGTCTCATACCTCCTATATCAACTACATACATACACAGCTCCGCACACACACACAAGCCATACACATCAGACTCAGCCTGTAACATAAGGCTATTTAGTTTGTTTAATAAAAGGTATAGACCTGTTCTATAGGAAAGGTAACCTTAAATGATTTCTGTTGTGATCCAATATAATGGTAGGGGAAACACTGCCGTATGATAAGAAAGGGGTCCGGTGGAAAGCGATCACAGATGCAGTCTCAATGTATATTGCAAGAGATACGGTGCCTATATATAGGCTACCGGGTAAAAGCTGTTCACATGCTGAAAGTTTTGGACCCCAGGTATGTGCTACCAGGACGCAAATATATATATTTTTTAACTAGGAGGGGAAAAAATTGATTTAAATCGTGAATGGGATTTTTTGTGAAAAAATCTGAGATTTTTTTTATAGGCCATATCGCCCAGCCCCAGCAGTTCAGAGGAACTGCATATTGTAAGTTTACATGACAACAGAGACAGTGCCGTTTCCAAAAAATTGCACTCTGGAACCCGTTTTCAAAACGTTGCGTCTTCAGGCACCCCAAACGCAGCTGTCGTGTAAACGATCGGCCAAAACACAACTAAAGTTTACCGTTTTCAGTTGAAATCGTTGTTGTATAAACGGGACCTCGGTTTGATTGTTTGGTTCCGCACCAGGGTTCGGTGGACAGCTCTTATACCAGCTCAACTGAACCATACTAACCGGGCAAATGGACCTGAGTTCATTTCAACCAAACCAAACAGGTTAGGTGTGAAACAACCTTTTGAACATAAAACGCAAAGATGTCATGAACTTGAAAGGCAACCACTGCCACAAACTGGTAGGATTTCGTCAACCATTAGAGGACACTCTACTAATCTTCATCCAATATGGTCTACCTCTCAGTGAAAGGGATGATGATGATTAATCTGAAGTTAATAGCTGCAATTTAGTGATGAAAAGAACCAGCTAAGGTCATTATTCAGCTTTTATGGTGGAAGAAAGCTTCTCCACGGGTCCCCATGGCTATATGACACCATCCTTCCATCCTTTTCTCTTTTCATTTCTTATAGTCCCTCTACTCTTGGCTCCCACGGACGACTTCCCTGCTGCTCTCTGTGTATTTACGTGTCACTAGGCTTTGGTGAGACGCAGCAGGGAAAAATAGTCGTCAATGGATTATGATCAGATGTAGATCCCTCAGGAGGGGATAAATCAGTCGCAGTAGGCAAATATAATGGGGGAAAAAAACATAAAAGGGAAGACATTGGAGGATAGAATAAGCCATAAGTGCATAATGGGCTTCTTTGCAAAGGAAGAAATTATTAGATACTGACATTAAAAATATATTGATGTAACCTGGTGTTGATAAAACAGCTCTGTCAGGCACTGAATATTTCTTTCCTTACATTGCAGTATTTAAAACATGATTTCCTGTAATTTGATTTTAAATTCATCCATTTGGAGCCTAGGTGGGCTGCTACAGTGTGATGTTACTCCAAAGTAAATAACTACAGGATTCAGTCTGTTAAACTGATCATGAGTAAATCAGTCATTCTGTAAACCAAAGGCTTAGATCATCCGCAGTATAATCTTTTAAACAAATGCTGTGCTGTAATTTACTATCAGTCACTATGCAAGATTAAATGTGGAGCAAAACTTATTATTATTCAACCTTGCAGTGATAATTACTCACGGTTTCCTCCCTTGAGATCAGCACAGCGCAAATATACAAACAGTACACAAAAACCCAACCAAGACAACCGTTTCTCCGCGTTACTAAACAGCATTCACAAAAGAAGAAGAAGAAAAAGTTTTCTACTGTGCAACCCAAAGCATCTCCTCTGTTTGTGTCACCAAGCCAACCCGTGATTGGATGTCCTTTCTTTGCAGTATAAAGAAAAGTGATCGCTGGTGGGGTCATTTTAACATATCCCACACTGGAAATATTCAGAGGCTACTTACAAAGAAGAACATTTCAAATTGGCAAACGTAGAATGAGCTCACAGGGAGCTGATGGAGGGAGTGAAAGCAAATCAGCGCCTGGGAAGAAAACAGTGACTCGGTGCCACAATGTGGTATCACAGCATAAGATGATCCATCAACGCAAACGAATAGAATGACTTAACCTGTTTAGGGGGAAAGTGCAGTCGAGGAGAAACATGACAGGGCAAATCTGTAACAATGTCTGGAATGTGTTTACTACACAAAATCAAATAATCTGATTCCTCTGTAATAATGTTAGAAGCAGGGGGAGTGTATGTCATCTACTCTTCTGGAAAATGCTTTCTAATTCACTGACTCAATACAAATACATATATGTCCTATTAAGTATGATTCGATTTTTAGATTAACACTATGCTAAAAAGTGAATGACAGAGAAAATTAATGTCCTCCTGTGAGGCAAACATTTTGATTAATAATCATACAAAACACTTTTCAACTCAGCCACGTGTCCTGCTCTTATTAAGCTCCTTGTCCCTGTGACATGAGCTTTAGTTTAATTACTTGACATGCTGTGCGCGATAGCTGCCAAAGGTTATTATTTCCGAGCCCTAGGTGAATTCTCTCTGTGTCAGTTTGGCATTAATAATTCTGACAGAGTTAAACTTGTCTGACAGCACCTGTGACTGCACCAGGCAGGACCTGTGCCTCTACTCAAAAATTAGGTGCCTCACAGAGACAAAAACAAATGCTGTGTTTAGGTACTCCTAGTTAACTCCCACACCCCCAAATGTAAAAAAAAAAAAAAAAAAAATAGTTACTATCTTGTGAAAACCATTAATCTTGAAAACATCAGCTTTTTATGAGCTTTAGGAGAATTTTTTTTTTTGAGACAATTTCATAGTTTTAAAATAGTTCATAAGAAACAAATTTGAAATGATGTTGTTTTAACTGGACAGCACTGACATTAAAAATTAAGAAAGAGTTTGCAGTACTACCTACTAGGTCTGTAGTCTCCTGGTCGATTATTTGGTCGCTATGCTTTCGTCCGACCAAATTCTTACTGGTCGAATAATCGCCGTGTTACTTTCATAAAGAGAAAAGTGCTACATCAATAGCTTTCCAGGATTAATCCATTATTTCCTGTGGCAGGGGGGACAGGCTAAGTTTGTTTACACAAAGTTGAACTTGCCCACCCTAGCTCAGCGTCTCAGTGACACAGACCTCCGGTCTGTCGCTGTATACTGACACCATTTCCCTCAGTGGAAACTAAGCTTGTATTTACTTGGATTTCACAGATAAGAAACAATAAATTTTGAAGACAGTAAAGCCTCCACTAAAATAGCATTTTAAGTGTAATTTTAAGTGTGATTTATCCTTTAGGGATTTATCCTGGCTTCATATGAGCAGAGGAAATCTCCGCTTGTCGCTAGACTAATTTATACAATGTAAAATGCCTCATGCTGTGTTCCCAGCAAATGCGAATTCGCAAATTCGCGCGTCAAGATTACATACAAAGTCAATGCAAAGACGCGATTAGACGCGAAATCACGCCAGGCGGCGCGATGGACGCGTCTAGCGCAACGCGATGAACGCGATGGACGCGATAGAGGCGTCTAGCGTGGCGCAATAGATGTGCCTCATCGCTCAAGTTGAAAATATTGAACTTTTGAGGCGAATTCACGTGACGCTGTGCCGCGAAAGCCAATCAGCGATGAGATTCTCCCGACGTCACTAGCATGTGTCAATAACGTCCAGTTGTTGACACAGCAATAAACTGCTACTCACCGGAGACAGATGGACAGGTGCTCCGCAGCTGAAATGGAGCACCTGTAGTTGGTGTCCTGCCGGGAGATCCTGGCGCCAACCCTCGCCAACAGGTCCTCAAACTGGGCCCCAGTCAGCCTGAAGTACCGCTGAAAGCGGCTATCATCCAGATGGAGTTCCTGGAGGAGGTGGTGAAACTCGCCGAGCTGGATGCACTTCTGCAGGATAGGGTAAACCCAAAAACGACGGCATTTGGCCCTCCGACGCATCTGGGACTTCCAGAGCAGGTACAAAGCAGCGATGGTGGTTATCTCAGCCATGGTCGTCAGTGGCTACCCGGAGCTATATGATACTACGTGTCTACTCTGCAGAGACCGCAACAAAAAGGAGCAGGCTTGGGTGAAAGACGCCGAGGAGACTGGTCTACTTGGTAAGTTCTGTAAATATGTGTCTTTAATTAGTTTGCAGAATGGTTGTACTATCAATGTTAGCACTAGCTTAGCTCCTGTTAGCACAGCCGGCTTCCCCGCTACTCGCGCAAATGACGCGATAACGCAAATTAACAAAATGGTCAGGCGTCCAAACTCGCGAGTTACAGGCAGCGCGTTACGAGCGATTAAATCGCGTTCATCGCGTTTGGTGGGAACACAGCATTATGCTGGCGCTAATAACATTAGCATGTTGAATTTGCTTGGAAAACGTGTTTAGTATAAGACAGTTGTTTGTCGGTGAACCTTGTGAGTTTTAATGGAGCCACAGTGAGAGCCGTTACCTTTGTTGAATGCTGCTGTTGTCCCTGGTTTTATATGAGAAGAGGGAAACATCGCTAGACGCTAGGCTAATTTATACAATGTAAAATGCCATAGGCTTGTGCTAATAATGTTAGCATGTTGTATTGGTGGGGGAAATGTGTCCAGATAAAGACAAGTTTGTCTGTAAATGGTGCGATTTATAGTGAAGCCAATTTGCATACTTGTGTTTGAAATTGTCTCTATTAAGCCATGTTTATTGTGTGTTTTGAATCAACTACATAAATAAAGTTTGATTTGAACTAAACTTTACAGCACTTAACACAGTCCTCCACCGCCGACTAGTGTTTTGGAGTTGTAACTGCAGAGTGACAGACACAACACCACAGAAGTAAAAATAACGTGCAGATTTTTTTTTCCCCCACGACTAATCGATTAGTCGAAGATTATGTACGACTTCAGTCGACCAAGATTTTCTTTGGTTGACTACAGCCCTTCTACCTATATCCATTTACTTTCCACTGAAATTATGACAAATGTATTCTTATTTGATTTAAAATTAACCATAGCCACCTTTTACATATCATCCATCCAAACCTTTCTCTATAAATACAAATATATAAAGTAATTGGCCATTTCTTTACAGTACAAATCAGTTGTTGGAGTTTTCTTATATAAGTGCAAAATTCAGGTCAGAATAAAATAAATATGTTAAAAAAAAACCCAAAAACCTCAGTCTCAGACATTGAACTTTACATATGATCTGAGAAACAATGAAAACCCTCCCTTTCCTGGTTGGAAAGGACGTTGTGTCAGCAAGATGGACTTCAAAGTTTCCCATGTGCGAGAGGAAGAGAAGAGGAAATGAAGAGATTTTTCGGGGCTGCTTTCATCTCACATTACATGAGAGTGCGAGAAGACTGTAATGCAGTTTCTGCTACATTTAATGATAACCGCCTCATCTTGTTGTATGTTCATTTTGTACTCAGGCCCTTCTGATGCTGTTATCCAGAGGCAGTCTGCCGTAGTCATGCTCATGGTTACTTCCACAAAAGGAAAAAATGAAATCTGTAATATTTTTTTTAACTCACTGTTACCCTGTTACTTAATTCGATTTTAGGTTAGAACCTACAACCTCTCGACAAGATAGTCATCTGTAATCTGAGAATGAACCTATCTCACACTACTCCAGCTTTGTATTACATCACAGCAGACGTGCTGAACTGAAACCAAGGGGACGTTCTCATTTTACCATACCCACTAACTCAACACTAACATGCATGTTTCACCCAACACTGGCACACACCAGCAGCTCCAGTCCAATCATTTCACCAAATCACAGCTGCGGCTCGCTGCTCTTTGATGTCTCATTAAGGCAACTGCGAGGGAAAACAAGTTGAATAGCGAGGCAGAGAAAGGAGAGAAAAATAACATTTAGCCTTTACACTGGGGAAAAAAGTTCAACACTGTACAGACCCTGAGAGCCCTCCGGTGCCTGACTTTCCGCAGGACCACCTAAAAAGCAGCTCTACAAACCCAGAAAGCTCTGAGAAAACTCAGGGGTTTTCTTTAATGGACAACGCCCTTGCCATGTGCTCATCAGGTTCAGCTTCTGTCTGAGCAGGGAAACGTTCACACTGTTTTGATGTGGCCGAGCCCAGGCTGTACGTAGGTATGCACACATGATTTAATTATAGTCAATCATAGTCGTGCAGGGGATTGACTCTGCCTAAGTCAATTGCCTCTCTCATTTACATGGCTCAGCGTGATGTGTGAACATAAAGCCTAAGTAATGCCACTGATCCCGCATGTGACTTCAACAAGATAGCGCTCACATCATCTCATCCCTGCACTTCTTGTCTTAGCAGAATCGGTCTGTGTTTACACTGTGCAGATGGCTAATCTAACGCGGCTCCGCACTCTCACCAAGCCGGGTCCAAGACTAACATTATGAAATGAGCGGCACAAATTACTATAAAAATAAAGGGCTGCTTTAAAATAAACCCAGCTGATTTTACATTTACTGAAATATTAGTTCATCTGAGCCCCCTTCCACATTTTTTCAACCACAATCTCTCCCTCTCTTCTCTTCACCTTTTCAGTGAAAAATCAAATGTAAACAACTGACCAGAGTCTGTGTTTTTTCTGGTGAATGGCTGAGGTAATGTTTCCTTTTCTCGAAAGATCAAACGACACCGCAAGTGCACGGCCTGTTGGATAATGTGCACGACCTGCAAACATCCTGACATACAGTGGATGGGCTGTAATAATGATGTGTAACATATTAATCGGTGTGATTTTGCATGTAAATATTTAGCTTGCATTGAGTGCAGTAGCAGAATAAAGCTGTCCCTGCTTTGGACGCCTATGGGGTCAATTGTTTGTTTTTTCAGTTGTGGTGACAACCAATCACATCTTTTATCAACAGCATAGATAACTTTCTGTCGCATGGCTTGTGCTCTGACGCATTTGACCATTCATAATGACTACTGCGTTGTGTCTCTTTTTATTTCCTATTGCTGCTCTGCATGTAATGCTAAGCTGTGTGTCGGTGCTTCTTGTTGCTTGCATGTCTGTTTGTGCTAACGTGCTGTTTGTTGTTGTTGTGTTCTTGTATTGTACCGGTGCTTTGCTATTGCTTGTTGCTTTGCATGGCTCTTGTTCTATCTTGACAGTCTCTTATTGCTGTTGTTAATGCTGTCTTTATGTCTCTATGCTGTCTTTCCCCTGTGATTTTTTTTTCTATCCTTTTACTGGATCTCGCCAAAGGACTGCAGTTGAAAATTGGCAAGCTGGCTAACACTGGCACATTTATAGAAATGTTAATTAATGTGCATTGACCTTATGAATGAATAAATCTAAATTAAATCTACATAGTGTGCTTTTTTTGCTTGGAAAGCTAACTTAATTTTCTAGTTTATCCTCTTTTTGCTTTATCATTTTGATGGTGTTCGCCTTGTGATTGCTGGAAACTTTATAATGACTGACAGTTTGACATGACTTTTTATCGGCTGTCTAATCTTTGCCGTTAGCAGTTACATAATAAGGATGCAACAAGTATTATTTTCGGATCTTCATGAATGTTTGAGTTGCCTGACCTGAGGTTAAAGGGGACCCTTTCTCTTTTCGCTATGATGCTGGTTTCCTGAGCAGTGCTGTCACAGTTTGCTCATCACTGTTCAACAACACTTAATCTAATTGCTCCATAGACACCACTGCCAAACCATTAACTCAGAAATATTGTAACATACTGTAAGTGCCAAGCAAAGTTTCTGTTTTAGTATGGCTGCACATTTGCTTTCTCTTTCTTGCACTCTTGTGCACTTTCACTTTCCGTCTGTTTCTGCATTGTGGTTGAACAGACAGAAAAGCACACCAACTAACCAGAAACACAAACCCAAAGGAAGAAATCTGAGGGACAGAATGTCCTGGTACTGCTGGGCAAAACAGTGAAATTTGCAATGAGATATGTTATTCACACATGCATATAAGATGCTCAAATCATGTAGCAGATTCATTTAGACCAGTGGTTAAAAGCTGTCCTCAGCCAATCACATTCAGGAATGACCTCAGGCCACAGGATACTGAGCAGAGTTGACACACTTCTATAGTATATCCAAATGCATTCAATTTAAGCTGAAAACAAGGGGGATATTTTATTTGGAGAGTATTTTCTAGATGCTAAAAATATATACTCATGGCACAATGAGTGGAAAGTTATTTCGGGATACAGAAAAGCTGAAAAATACAATAAATTGAATTCATACTTTCCATTTTTGCCCTGCTGCCATGGATAAGAAAACCAGGAACCCAGACCATGACTAAAGTGGAAGGGTATCATATAACCGAGCCGTCTGCTTTACAAATGAAGCTTTGTGTGTTTGCATGTTGCTCAGCTACAGAACAGCAGGGCCAGCGAGTCCTGTGCAAGACAGTTTAGAGTATGGTCACATTTTTGCGCAAAAGAAAAAGAAACATTTTGCAAAGTGCAGACCCCCTTTTGCTCGGTGGAAAATGTGTAGCAACTGCCATAATCATGTTCTAAAAATAAATTTATGTCGATGTCTGAAATTATTGCTGTTGGACATCTTCTGGTTTTTTGATAAATTAAAGTGGTGGCGCCGAAGGAAATGGTGGAGGGAAGTGGGTTATACTTCACTATATGTCACTGTTTTTGTGTAGTAACCTCGCTGTAACACTAACACAAATACATTTTTGGTGTTGATCTCTCGCTGAGGTCATTATGTTGGAATTTTTAATTGCGTCAAAGACCAGAGTGGCATCATGGGAAAATGAGCGGCCGGGTAATTTGGGCAACAGTTGATGTTCGTCTGATTGAGAAGAGCTGAAAATTACAGCAGATGTTTATGCTGGAATAACTGTGTGAAATTAGTTCATCTGTTTCTGGTATCAAGGGCAGCAAAGCAGAGCGGCGCAAAATAAGACTGCAAATAATTAAATAAATAATTAGGTACTTTTCTTTCTTTAATCCAGCGGGTCTTTGTGTATATTTACTATTTTCAGTGTCAATGTGTCGTTTTGTTTTTACTTGCTATGGTCGGTTTATGATATATTTATTAATCTGTATCCACTACAAAGATGAAATTCAGTACTGCTGTCACATCAAAATAATAACTAAAAAAATGACATACATGGAAGTGACAACATTCAGCTGGTCAGGGAGTTGGAGCATTAAAAAAACAACCTAAAAATAAATTAAAGCATGTCTATTTTATACTTTTTAATCAGAAAAAATTAGCTTGACATCACCACCTTTTTTTAAATTGAATTAAAAAAAAGTCATATTCTTTGGTTAGACTGTAACTCAGTAGCTTTTAAATAACATACACAACATGTACCTCCTACTGTCTGTTACTTCTTGAATGGGGGATACCCCTCACTGTCTCCACTCCTGGCAGTAATCCATATCTTAACACCTGAAGATTGGTCGGACTCCCCGTGTGTGTGTCTCTCTCCTTTGTCTCTCTCCCTCTATCTAACTATCTCAGTTTCATTCTGCCTGTCTCACTCTATCTATTCTGGTCTGCCTCTAAAGTAATTGCCAGCTGTATGGATCCAGACTCTGCTATGGTAACAGCCGGAATAAAGCCCAGTGTTAAAATCATTATGGCGCCATGCTGATGAGGCTCTCAGTGTTACTTCCACTCGGGAGGCATTCCAGGTGTACCGCCACTCCCTTGGAAATGTTTAATTATAGCTGCATCTCAATCTGTAATTGCATTTCCCTGTATCTTGTGTTTCCCAGAAGCCGCTTGATTTCGTCATTGTTGACTGGGCATCATACGTACGTGGTGAGAGCAGTTGTTCTTCTCTGATGCCAGAATTGGTTTATAAACAGGTCTGCATCTGGCTGACTTCTGGGTTCTCTTACTTTAGATAGAAAGTTACATTTTGAATTGACGTTTTGGTCTTATTAACCATGTGTTAGCCATTTAATAAAAAAAAAATTGTAATGTCTGATTTGTAGTGTTTGTAGTATGGTTTTGTTGTTAGTCTAAATGTTGTTTTGAATTTTTGTATGTGTGTGTTTTTATGTTAAACAGATGACATCCCAGAATGCAAGACAAGTTTCAGATTTTTTTCTGATGAAATGTAATAAAGTGAAATCAAAATAAATTAAAACAATTCGACAGTTTAAAAAAAAGGACGCTTCTATCCTCATCTGCTATGTAAAAATCAGGATTTGGTCTATCGAGATAAACTGCTGATGTCAGAACGACATCAGAAGAAGAGTGTGCAATGAGATTACTTCAGTTAGAGGACAGCCAGTGAAATCTCAAACATTTAAAAATCACATGTAAAACATGGTGGAAATATGGCATTTATGTTTGTTTCATCTATTTATTTTAAGCATGTTACATTCTTCTCACGGCTTCAAACAGAGCAGAGCTGATATTTAGGTCTGCCGCTATTTTTAGCATTTTAAGTCACGTGTTTCATGTACATCATGAGTCTGCTTTTATCAGTGCGCAAACATTTCCACCACAGCCGAGGGCAACATCTGTTTTTCGCTATTTCAAGTTTGTTTCCACACATTTTTTTTTATGCAACAGACTGAAAATGCAGAAACAGGTGGATCAAAACACACTGATTGTTGGGCATGGATAGAGTATTGAAGTTGTATTGAAACTGTAACATCAGGATCACCCTGACACCCTGAGTTAATATCTGAACTGGACAACCCCCACTTTATTTTTTTAGATGCAGGAGAGTAGTGTGTAATTTGTGCAATTAAACATACAAGTCATATTTAATCTATCAAATTTCTTAAATATTAGTGTGTGCTCTTCAGGGTCACTAGAGCTTAAGACAATCCTGTACCCTATTCTGATAGAGTCAGGGTTCAACCAGGACAGGTCACCATATCTGTGTAGCTCAATTTCTGTATTTCTGAAAGAATATGGTGTAAATATGAGGAAAACTCTCACTGTGCTGCTATCTAGCATTTTTAATTTAACTGACCCCTATAATTCCTCAAAATGTGTGTGGTAGCTGCACACAGGCTGGCAGAGTGACTGTCTAAGTGTGGGCTGTGAAGACGTATTGATAGTTGACCCACTTCCTGCTTGTTGAAACAACAACATCAAGAAATATCAAAGGATTATCATTAGGACTAAGGTTTTCAGGGCCATTTATTTGTAAGAAAATTCCTCTTTTTTTTAAATTAAATATCACATATTATCCAACATGACACCTATTGAAAAAACTCATTAGCTTTGGTTGCACTGGAGTGTTTTTATTTTTTTATGTTGGTCTAAATGTTGTTTTTTCAGTCTAATATGAATAAAATTGCAGTGTCGAAAATTACAGGGCATTTAAATGAATAAGAATAAATAAGTAAATTCAATGAAATACGTAAAAAGGAAAAATTGCATTTACAAATTACAAACACTGACTGACCATCATCCATTACCAAATTATATATATTGATACCCAGTACCCTTTACTGACGTGGTCGTTTTTGTAAGCTGGCTGCTTATTAGAGGCAAAAGTACATACATTAGACACAACAAGGGTCAAAGTAAATAACCACAGCCAGCAAAGAGACACATGTCGAAGCACATGTCCAGCAGGAAGCTCTCAAGGATGGCTTCACCTGATAGCATACTTAGTCTTTAAGCTGGGCAGCTTCTGGTGGCGCCCGTCTACACTTATCTAGTTCAGTTGGTCCTTGTGACCCTTCCATCCCCCTCGGCAAAACATAACCCTGCCCTACATTAGGGTGGGGGGCATTACATCAGCCTAGCTTAAGGCCACAGCAAGAGTGGATGTGTACGCTGAGTCAGGCTGACATCATGCCGCACTTTCATCCGCCTGGTAGCAATGGCGCTGCCCTCCTCCCATCGGCCCCCCAAATTCCCGTCCTCCTCTCCCACCTCTTGGTCTCGGAGGCTTCTTGGACTCGGAGGCTTCCATCTGTCAGCAATCATCTACCCTTCAAACCCTGGACTGGGCCATTGTTCGCCAATTAACCCCACCTGCCAGTAATCTTCCCCATAAGGAGCGGCGCTGGTTCCGAATCGGGTCCGCCATTTGTTTCCCCTCTGATGCTAATCACCTGTTTGTTGTGAAAATGTTAGAGTACATGTCAGGAGACACTGTGTCGCTGTGTTTGGGGGTGAGATTAAACATTGTAATGATGTGGGCCATGATGGAGACTGCTTGGGCTGTGTGACTCCAGCTTGACCAACTGATCACAGAGATAGCTTCTATGTGGCAGGAACTGCTCAGCGAACACAATAAAACCCAACGTTTTTCCATTTTACATCACATTTGTCTGATACATGCATGGAAATCCCTGATGCACAGGATGGGATGTGGCTACATTTCTAATTGGCTGAAATAAGGCAAAGAAGAGCTGGGTAGTTGACAAAAACTGTTTTTCAAAATGTCAAAGGACAAACCTCTACACAGATGACTGACAGGTGATTTCTCAAAAAACCAGTGCTGAAACACAGAAGATATCACAGAATCTGGCATATTATAGGCACATAATGTAAAATGCTTCAAGCTTTCATTCCTTTCACACTGTGTCTGCAGCTCCAGAATGACAATGAAAGCAAAGAGCTCAAGGATTGCTTGAAAAGGCAATACAGTATGCAATGTCAAATAAGTGCAAGTAAGTCTTAGATCCCAATGTTTCATACTGCAGCATGCAACCCATTATTTGTAATTAACAAAAGCCATATAAAAAGAAAGTGCCTGCTGGACGTGCACCCATAAAAGATATGCTACTGACAGAAAGAAACTTAAAATCATGAAAAACAGCTGTTTAACTGCAAGCATAGCAGAATTAAACACAAGATCCAGTCACTTACAAATCAGTTTCCAATATTTATGATTCTATATTAATCGTAATATTACAAAATATCTTTATCTATATCTTCACCATCAAATTGGCTCTCTACGCTTAAATATATTTAATGTAGTTTCATTCACTCTAAAAAAAGCAAGCACAGAAAAAAGGAAATAAAAAAAAAAACCATAACGCTATTGAATTCATAACCAAACACAATTCCATTTCCCACAGTTATTCCACACTGGGAATCTATTTTGAGCCGTCAAATTACCGCAGTGTGTTTCATACAGTGCAAATTAATGCTGCATGCAAAGAAACACTTCTCCTTTTACCCCAAAACCCACAGGTATTGGGCTTGGATATCCCACTTGGCTGAGGAGGAACCAGCAGAACCATGCTCTAAAAGGGTTACGTCATTAAATGAGCACCGACCCGAGGTGCAGCTTGTGGCTGTCTATATCATGGAAGAAACGGTGTTAAGTGTACAGTTGTGGTTTGAAGCTATGTCGTTTAGAGTAGGGGAGGGTGCGATGAGCTTTAAAGGAAATAAATCTTTTAAATTTTTGTCTTTGAATGTATTAAACTGTGCATTGTTAGCCAGCCTTGAATTCTGCCATTAAGTTGCATGCTGTATAAATATAAGTAAGACCTCAAATTTCCGTAACATAAACTGCTCTAATTTAAATTTCTATTAAAAAATAAATAAATTATTTGATGCTTATATCAACAAAGGACTGTTGTCTTGACCAAAGCAAAATATATTTCTCTCCTTCTCAAGTACATTGCATCATTTTACAACTGCAAGAGGAAACACTGAAATTCTATAATTATTATTTACACATCGTGCTCCTGACGTGCATCTGTTTTTCTTTTCCTTCACTGGCATCACTCATTTCACATACCCTCTACCATGACATTGTTCTGCTCACAAACTTTGAAGTAGAGCCCAAATCTGAAGGTTTTGACTTTCCCACATTTTATCATAAAAACCTACTCATTTCTGTGCTTTGGTGAACATGGCCAGCGTGATGCCAAACAAGTAAAGCCCCAAATAATGAGGAAAGTGTATTCGTAAAACTCGCTAAGCATCTGGGAGTGGTTGTGTAGGACGAGGCATCATCAAGGCGTCTTTGGCATGGGTCGTCTATGTTGGAAACACATTCTTTCCAAAATCCAGAACAAAAACAAAACAAAACAAGTGCTCCGGCAGTACTACAGGCTCGCTGGGGAAACACCACCGTAAACAGTCGCCTCATGTGCATTAGCACAACAAGCAGCTCTCTGTTAAAACCAGGACCAGAAATGTCTCAGGGTTTTACAGGTACAATGGTTTTGATTTGGAAAGTGGCAAATGCCACAACGGGGGGAGCCATTTCTCGAGAGGAAATTAACCTTGATCACATTCAAATGTTTTGGCAAATTAATCGTAACGGCTTAATGTGAGTTTGCCTCCTTCGCTACTGGAAAAAAACTAAGCAGGCTTGAGGTATCTATAATGAAATGGTGTCTGACTTTTATCAGTTTAATAAAATCTGTTTAAATCCTCCCCACAAGGATTGAAATGGTTTGCATACTATTAAACTGGATGATTCAAGAGATTTAGTGGGTATTTGTGGGATCAGGGGATGTATTTTAAGTCCTCTTTGGAAAGCCTGTGATGAATTTGGAGCAATACTTAATATCAGTGGTAGCACACTGCCTAGATAACACAATACATGTGCACTAAAGCCGTATTTATCCTGGCAAGTCTATATACCAGTGGTCTGTGAAAGAGGCTGTGATAGTGTGGAGTCAAGAAGCATGCACATGTGGATGTGGGCTGTATGGTCTATCCTCAGCCACTCAGTAAATCAACCAGAGCAGTTAACAATGCCTTGCTCAAGGGCAACTCAGTGATAAGTGCTGACAGAGTGGAAAACACATCCTGTTCCTATCCCCTACTCTGATTTTCCTAGTCGCTCCATGAATCTGACACGACCTTTAAAGTTACAAGCTGTCTTTTCTTTCTATCATTACAATATAATGAATGATCACTGAGCAGGAAAGTCAAGTGTTGTTTTTCTGCTTGTATTTTCCTGTGTGTGTGTCTGTAGTGCGCAGTCTGTTTATGTTTATGTGATAACTCAGATTGCTTGGCTGTAACTACCTGTTGTATAATCCACAGTTAATCACTGGAACTCTTTTTTCTTAAGACGGTAATAAGTTCCACTCAGTAACTCAGTTAGCAGATGCCTGATGCTATCATATCCTGATAATGTGCATATGTGTTGTTGTTTCTTTTTTCAGGCACTGGATCCAATCATTATCAAAAGATACTGCAGAGATAAATTCCACAATGCTTTTTATATTCATTTTGGAAAACATTTTCCTTGAGATGTACGCGTGTGGTTTCTCTAAAATCTAGTGGTTGTGACTACAAAATGAGGTAAAACACTACAATCACTGTATGTCGCAATTATTTTCTAATGACAGATGGCATCTTTTTTCCTAATAGTGGATATTTCATTTAAAGGACATCTTATTTCCATTTACAAAATTCAGTGCCTCAGGAATACTGATTTATTAGAAACACAGAAAAAGAAACAAATTGGCTTCAACAGATCAAATCAAATGCGTGCGTCATCACGAGACGTGTGCTAATTCTTGGTCAACACATCCCATAAACTGAGATATTGGCATTGAAAGCTGCATAACAAAAGGCCCCATGCACATGTCTCAAGGAAGTGGAGCAGGCAGATAACAACCATGTGGCTCTGGAAGCTTTGTCCTCCACTCCACTGTGCTCACACCCAGGACCTTCTGACTTTGTGCTGTGAATGGTCGGATAATGAGTGTGAGGGTGGATCAACTTATTCATCGCCTTTATCATCACCTGCCACGCTGCAATCTTAAAGATACACTCGACAAAGGGAGGGACAAACCAAACCCCTGTCACACCGTGTCTGTTAATCACTCTTGTGAAAGGCCCCGAAATAGCCAGAGGCATTTGCTAAAAAAAAAAGTATAAGATGTGAAGGTAAACTCATTACACATTATGCAGTGTAGACATTACAGTTAATGTGTGCTTGTGCTGCTAAAAATATACATTGGCACATATTTTGTAGTCTGCTACGTCTGAAACAAGAATACGAGCCTCCTCACAATGGAAACTATATGTGAACATCGATTTTACTATTTTATTTTGGCTTGCAAACACATCCCTGATATTGTCTTCCTTTTTTTCTGTAGTTCGGCGTCACACTATTTATAGAAGCTTCATTTGTTTTAAGAGCTTCTTTGCCACACAGCACTCCTCCAGTCTCACAACAATCAGCTTTTTCCATGTGTTTTGCTCAAATTTCCGACACACTTTATGGTTACCCTTAATGACCTGATTATTTGTCTTCCCATATCAAAAACAGATTTCGACCCAACAAATTCTTTCCCTTGGAAGCCAACGGGTGATTCCATTAAGGCTGCTTCTAATCTCAGATGGGTTATTAAGAAAGAAAGTGCTGGTATCAATTAAAAAGCACTACAGACTTCACACCAAGGGGAATGTGCTTTGATGTCGCTACTTATCACAGGGAACTTGTAACTCAAAGCCCGATTTTTATGATGTTAAAATATCTCACACTTACAATAAGCTACCCGGGCCTGAAGGTGACCGTATCCGCTGTATTTCTACAAAACATATATAGCACGTAAAGAGACAATTCTGCTCACATACACACTGACACATTTCACCACACAGGGAGCAGCAGGATACAACTATTTCCGTGTGCTGCAACCAGCGAACCAATAAAGAAGCATGCATTTCTGAAGTCCTCCATAAAAGACATCAATTAAAAGCATGAATCATTATTTCCTCAATGCCACTGTTGCCCATTAAAGACAGGGATGGAGACAAAGAGGCCTCCACAGCTGGCAAGAAGGAAACTGATAAAACCAACACGTCAACCCAGAGTCTGAAAGCCACCAGGCTCTACTACACATAGCACCTCCAGTTGAGTCCTGCTGAAAGATCCATCAAAGCCTGCCAAGTTCGATAGCCATTATGTATGTATTATTCACTGCTGACAAGGAAATATAGGAAGTCCCATACTGACTTCATCATGGGTATTCAGACTCATGTTACAAAGCTGAATGGGGGGTAATGTGGATGGCAAGGTAAAAATCTTTATGTGGCCGTGTACATCATCACAAAAAGGTCAATGAGTTTGCTTAAACGCTGTATATTGAGCATTTTCTGGTAACTATGAGAGGAAAACACTCAGTGGCTTTGGTTCTGGGCAATTTGATGTCCATGCAAATTTCAATTCCTTGCATGCAAATCACGGGCAACCCCTTGTTGGACTGAATTACAACAACTGTCCAAAGAGCAAACACAGTTAAACACAAACCATTTGCAGTGGAAAAACGGAATCCCCTGTTAAATGAACTAAACTGCTGACTCTATAATAAACAAATGGCAGGTAAGGGCCAAACATTGCACGAAGGTGCTTGGAAAGAATGCTAACATTTAACAACTTGCAGAGTGTGTGTGTGTGCGTGTGTGCGTGTGTGTGTGTGTGTGTGTGTGTGTGTGTGTGTGTGTGTGTGCTTTCTTTTTCACCCCAGCCTTCCCGTATCTGCAGTAAGTGCCATTGGAACATGTAAACACAGAGCAGTGGAACCCTTTCAAATGCCACCAGATCTGGAGTTACATTCTCCCATTTCTTCAAAGCATCGAAGGAGCTGCAAGGAGGGGTTGTTTTCAGGCACCAGAAGTGGAAAATCCAACGAGGAGGCACCCCTTGTCAAGCCCATAATCAGGAAAGAGCAGTTGTATATTTTGGGGGGCTGCTGGAAATGTGTAGTGAGGCGAGGGAATCCCCTAGTGCTTTAAGAATGAGAATACTTCCTAAGATGCTATTTTAGCGCTGGCATAACTAAACACAGATATCCAGGACTACTATTAATGATCAAACAGGGACATCTTTTTAAAAGACTGCATCAAGAATAACAGCATGTCACTAGAGTGAAGGCCGTCCCCATATGCTCAAGAAGACTGAAGACAAGAACTCTAAAATAGTCATGTTTTGAATAAGACGCAGACCCTAAATAAAGGTCCTATTCTTGTCCACAGAAAGCAAATATAACCCACATACTGCCAAACACGGGGCTGAGTCCTGCATCTTGCCACAGCAGGAACCCGATATCTAGACATCACCTAGACATGTCATCACCTGTAAGTATCCATATCTAAAGTACACATTTGGTATAATTTAGTTCCTTTTGTCATTGTTTCTGCCACATGAGTTGGGTAATATTTTCTCATGATAAAGAGCAGAAAGTCAGAGAGGGCAGGTAATACAAGGAAAGCCTGGGTGTGATTATGACTGAGTCCTAAAATAGACCTGTTACCTGAGAATGAATGAAATACATATAGAGAAATATGTTAATTCCATATGTGAAGGAAATAGATTTGACATATGCGCTTTACTGGTTGAATATATTTCACTTCATATCCACCTCAGGGTCCAGTGAAATGTATATTATCATAGTGGTCGGACTGTATCAGCATACTGTACAAACAGAGAATGTAACTCATTTAAGCTTACAGGTTTCCCTTTACAATGAGGAGGAAGTCAGACGTGAAGAATCCACTGTTGAATGAGCGCTTTGTGAAAACTCGTGCAAAATTTAGATTCTTAAAAACTGAGATTGTTTCTGTATTAGTGTGGCATAATTTTTCATTATTAAAAATGTACTAGAGCTGGGATTAAACACCTCAATGTGCAAGTAGACCCCTGACTTCCTGACAAGCAGACCCCAGGTACTGACACACCTCTTTCACCTTTAACACCGGAGCACCCCAGAGTTGTGTTTTGAGTTCCCTGCTGTACTCCCTGTACACACATAATTGTGTAGCCACTTCCAACTCCAGCACCATCATCAAGTTTGCTGATGACACTATGTGTTGGCCCTGATCACAGACAAAACAAAAAGGCCTACCTGAAAGAAGCAGAGGATCTGACCAGCGCATCAAGACAACAACCTACTCCTGAACATCTGCAAAACTAAGAAGATGATAGTGGACTGTGGAAAGAAGCAGCAGAAGAACAACGCCCCCCCTTAATATCAATGGGTCCTCGGTGGAGAGGGTGGATAGAGTCAAATACCTTGGATTCAAAATCACTGAGGACCTGACCCCAGTGATATGGACGCTGAGGTCAGTGAACGAAATTGATCATGCTTAACTGTCAGCACAAAAGATGATTTACTTTGGAAAGGTAGAAGCCTATTTAAGCAAAACATAACAAAAGATGCCCATTCCCAAGGGGCATTTGGTGATAAACATCTAATTACAAGCTTAAAATTCTGTTGTGTGCAATGCTAACAGTGAGTGAAAGCTCAAAAGTCAATTGACTTTTGGATTCTGGGTCAATTTTGGATTGAACTCTAGCGTGGTGTTTGGATCTCTGTTGCAGTGACTATCAGACCTTTTAAAGAATTACCTCGACCCCCTAAATGACCTCTTACATATCTACTACTCACCCTGTGTAATACTGAATTCATGAAGAAAACTTTTTTTTTTGCATGCCTCAACTCCTTTGACAAAAATATAAATTGTACCTCACTGAACACAGGAGCTGCTGGTCTACAACTCTGGGGTTCTAAAGGTTAGTTTGCATTCACCAAAGTCATACAATAACACAAACAAACTACTTTGTTCTGTTCTTTGTTACTGTGAGAGAAATACACTCCACTCCACTCAATGCTCTATCGTGTTCTGACTGTGAGGATCACTTACTGATGAACTAGATGGCTTAGAGATAGTATACTACTACAGATGTTAGCATTACATGTTTGAATCATTTCTCCCTTATGTGGATTCTTTTGAATGTGTGATGTGCCTTTAGGAAGATCCACCACTGATAATGCTGCACGAGTTGTGTGGAAGTTTGAAAACTGATTTTTTGATACAGTTTTGCTGTTATTGAATGCTTTTACTTTAATTCATCAAGAATTTCCTCCATTTTCAGATGCTTCGTTCACTGGAGGCATGTAAGAAGGTTTTTTTTAAGAATTCAACATAACATGGGCTGAGTAATTGATATACAAATGGTCATTTGGGGGGGTGAAGTATTCCTTTAAAGCCTGTTTGCATTCAAGTGGATAGCAGCCACAGGGAGCACTACCTGAGAATTAAGTGAAGGCAGATTGGAAGCCTGACGAGAAATTTCCTACTTCGAAGGTTGTATGGAACAAATTACTGCGTCCTGTAATGCCTGCAGATCCCGAAGATATTCTAAGACTCCTTGGCCTGATGAGGTTCTTGGATCACACACATGACGCAGACAAGCATGACGGACTGACCGGTCTGCATGTTCCCTTTGTACTTCTGGTAACTAGACACAAAAATGGAACACACGCCACCTGGGCGCACAAACACACATACAGATCACACAAACAGAGGCAGTCAGTTTGGAATGAGTCATCATTGCACGGGTCCATAGGGAAATCTCAGTGAATCAGCACTAATTTTCCTATCAGCACTAATAATGTGCCCACCACTAACAGTCCGGTCTTACTGAAGTTCCCTCGTGGTAAGTGGCTCAACATGCCTCCAATGTTTTGGTGTCTGAGGTCACATCCTTAAAGGAATTAAAGGCAGGCCCATACCCCCAACTCCACATTTAAATGCATTGATCTCACTGAGCCAAAGGCAAGCTTACAAGGTTGTGACAGAAAATGGCACACAGTTTCACAGTTTTTTTGTAAAAACAGCGATCAGAAAAGTGTTTTGGGCCGCAGGTGGAACAGCTGCTGATAAAAGAGAGATGAAAGCACTCATGACTAGAGTTAGAATATATCAGACTTTTCAGTAACATGCAATTCCAGACAGTTCACAGGGTTCACCACCAGTTTAACTGTCAATGAGATGACAGCTACATTAAAACAATAAGTAATAGAATTATGAATAACTAGTTACTCAAAGGTATCCAAATCTGATTGTGGAAAAGCAAGCATATTGTACTCTCCCCTCCCTCATCAACCGCCAGAAACATGGACAGCTCCCAGAAGGGAATACCTGCATCTGTAATGGAGTGATTGTAAAGCATTCTGTAACCAAATGTTTGTGATACATGGCATTGCCCCTAGTGAATTAAGGTTAGAAGAAACCTTTTGATGTCCCCTTTTATCTGCTTTAAGGACTTTTCTTGACCGTTTATGGTTGGATTCTCACACGTCACCCCTTACTTGCCCAAATTTCCTCCCCTCTCACGGCTGCACGTACATTAGACAGACACTAATTTGTGTGAATTACCCTGTAATTATGCCCATCTCTTATACAGCTACAGTCGCCGACAGCTGCGGTTCATTCCAAGGCTAGAGACTGCAATGTCCCTTTGAGACAATCGTTTTTCAAATCAGATAATTAGAGCAATTAGCCACATTGTACCTAATTACCTGCTGTCATTTAGCCTAATGATATTACTTACAAACACTCTTTAAAAGGAAGATAGAGCTACTTACTGAGCTTCCACCTTCAGTGTTTAGGCCAACGAATGAGAGCATGCCAGCTGTTGAGCAGACATTGGTGCTCATGGTTTTAAAGGCCACTGCCAGGCTTCATGACTTATGATGAGGCCATTTAATTGCCTTTAATCCACTGTTATTCCATAATGCTAAGCAGATCATGTCATTTTTTGTCGTTTTACCATTTTGTTGCAAAGTCAAACAGCTAATTGTTTTCATCCAAAGTGGAACTTTGATTGGACTGTAAAGATATAGTTAAATGTCCGCTACTGTCATCTCCTTTAAGCAAATCAGTCAAGAAGACATGAAGGATCCTGGTGGATATGTAGCTGCCATTTTGCATCAGCTATGTAACATCTTTAAAATCATATTTTTTGGGGCTAGTCAGTGACTTAATGTTGATTGCCTTCCAACACTGGCTATAGTCACTGAAGGTCTGACATGCTGTCAACCTTTGATGAGCAGGTTCCTATGTGATATGTCAAAAATCACCTAGACCACTGTCTGTCCATCATACAGATCATTGTCCAGAGCCTTCTCTTTTTCAATAATGTCTTTATTTTACTCACATTAAATGCAGCCATAGGTTTGTTTAACCACACAGAAGCAGCGAAAGGAATTATAACTAATGGAAATATCCAAAATCATAATTACCCATGCAGGGTTGTATGCCTCCGCAAACCAGTCAAGTTGCACTCACAGTTTACATCCATGTCTGTAAAAACATACATGCTAGGGATTCGGTGTCTTGGTGGATAGAGCAGTGGCCACAGGTTCAATTCCAGCCTGTGGCCCTTTGCTGCATGTCATCCCCCCTCTCTCTCTCTCCCTATCTAAAACTGTCCTGTCCATTAAAGGAATAAAAGCTTCAGATATAAAATGTCATCACTTCATAATTTTATCCTATGAGATATTTGTGTGAAATGTTGTCATAATTAGTGTTTAAATTCTTGAGTTATGGCCAAAATTTATAAGTTCAGATTGACCTTGACCTTTGACCTTCGATGGCCAAATTCTTATCAGTTCATTCTTGAGTCCGAGTGGACGTTTGTGTCAAATTTAAGGAAGCCCCCTTAAGGCCTTTGAGATATTGCATTATGAGACTGAATGAGACTGACACAAGGTCACAGTGACCTTGACCTTTGACTACCAAATTTTAATCAGTTCACTCTTGTCCAAGTGGACATTTGTACCAAATTTGAAGAAATGCCCTTTAGGTGTTCTTGAGATATTGGGTACATGAGAATGCAATGGACTGGGTCACAGTGATCTTGACAATTGACAACCAAAGTCGAATCAGTTTATCCGTGATGGAGAGGTGGATGTTTGTGCCAAATTTTAAGAAATCCCCTCAAGGTGTTCTTGAGATATTATGTTTACGAGAATGACACTAATGCAAAGTCCCAGTGACTGACCACCAAAATCCAATCAGTTCATCGCTGAGTCCAAGTAGACATTTGTGCCAAACTTGAAAAAAATTCCTTGAGCTGTTCTTGAGAAATTGCATTAACAAGAATGGGAAAGGCAGACAGACAACCCAAAAACATAATGCCTCTAGCCACAGCTATCGCCAGCGTAGTGGCATAAAAATTAGGCAAAAGATGTAACAGTGGGGTCACTCAATGCCAGCGAGGAGATGGACATATTTCTAATATGATGAAAATAAAAATGTCTGAAAAAATGAAAAGATTCTGGACTGCTTTTTTTTAAAGTTAAACTGTTGTCACACAGAATATTCTCGGAGTAGCATATGTGTAGGTTTGAAGCGACTTCACTCATGGTGGTCCCTTTTCCCACTGAGCGGTCCTATGCAGTGTACAGTACACGTCGTTTAGTGATAGCTCCCTGGAGTCCTCTCCTCTGTTGAACACTAATTGCCTGAGAAGTGCGGAGTCAGTAGCAAAACAAAAATAAAGTCAGTCTTTTGAACAAGCCTGAAGAAGTCTCTCACACTTACAAAGACATCAAAGCGCACCATGGGTGAAAACAATACCGGGCCTGCTGCCAACTCGGGACGGGTCTTTTAACTAATCATTATGAGAGTGCAGTTTTGCCCGTAATCATCTTTCAATCTGAAGGGGCTTGCTAGTACAGAGCCAGGAGGTCTTGCTACCATAATCTAGTGAGAAAAGACCCCTGCCAGACTTTCCCTCTTTATTTATCAGGCCTGTAATTTACTCTGAACTCTTGATACTTGATAGCAATGGTCACTACACTCTAAAAAAACAAAAAAACAAGAAAAGTGAAACACGTGTTCTTCAGATTGCAGTTCAGAGCTATGTTTGGAGAGCCTTTTCAGAAGAAAATAAACTGTCCTCACAGAACTCTCTACTATAGATGTGCAATGCAGAATCTGGAGGTGTTGATTGATTTTCTTAGAAGAAACCTTGTTAAATCATTGATTTTTAGAGTGTAGGGTCCCCACTGACAAGGTATGGAAGTAATTATGAGTCTTTTTTATTTCAAAGCACCCTATCACACTATCACAATACTTTGAAAGACTTTATCATTGAGAGGTCAGAGGGTTGAAGATTGTTACTGCACTTGTATTTTACTGTCAGTCAATTTCTTAGCAGGTTTATTTATCAGCAGATAACGGAGTATTACTGCTCTTTTTCAAAACTATTCACCTACACCCAGATGTACACATTTACGCATTTTTGTCACAAGCTGATTGTCAATATCAATATTCTTAAGAACATAATCTCAATTTTCAGTTTAAGGTTGACTGTTTTTCACATTTAAGACTCACAGACACTTCTTTTCCAGGGGCCATCAATCAGCTCTGAACCTTTAGACTGTAGTTCTGTTTGTTTCAGTTAGTTCTGACATGATATGTGTTCTTGTAATGGCTTTGGGGGTTTTCCTTTCAGTCTTGCCAACCATGATGCATCCTAGAGAGTGTGAAATCTAGCACTCTTTTATTCTGGAATCATGATATCATATATTTTACACAAGGAGGACACAACAATGTGCAAGAATAAATTTTGCGAGCACATCACATCCAAGATATTACAACAAATAAATATTACAGAAGAATCTTGGAAGTAACCAGGATTGCTTTATCCTGATTAGATGCCTGAAGACCCTTAACTGTCTTCTTCACTGTGGAGGAGCAAGGGTATGGCTGAGCCCATACACCCTGTAAGGGAAGCTCATTTTTGACGGTAGTATCTACTGTATGTCACGTTTGTCTGACAGAGCTTTTAGTTATGAGCACTTTGCTTTCAGGTTCCTGCTCCCTCTTCACTATGATAATCCACTATCACACCCAAATCACATCCGACACCCAATCAATCAATTACTTGAGTAAAGAGAGGTAGTTTACCATCTGCTGGTGCACCATGACCACATCCAGGGACTTACCCAACTGATTTACGGATGGCTGCCAGTGTACACTGTAGGTCAGACACCAATAAAGCCTTCAGCCTTTCAGGGTAAATTTCATTTGGCACTGTTACCTCCCACTGCAGAGGTCATTAATTACCTCATTAACAGTCCAAGAGACAGAGAGTGTATAAGTCAGATTCAGGAGTTCCTCAAAGTGTTTCCTTCCACTGCCTGTCTAGTTGAGGTCAGCAGTTCCCCTGCCCTGCTGAGAACCGCCTCGACAAGGCAACCCTTCCCTAAGCAGTCTGAAAGTTTGCCCGAACCTCTTTGAGGCCAACTGTAAGTCGTTCTTGTTGGCATCCACAAACACTTCCCACACTCACGTTTTTGCTTCCACAACCACATTCTGGCCTGCCGATACCTCTCTGCTGATTCAGGAGTTCCATGAATTAGCCAAGAACCAAAATGCGCCCTTCCTGGGTTCATCAAGTCTGCTTTCCCCTGTCATCTGACCAAACTCACTACCAGGTGGTAAACAGTTGGCAGCTCTGCTCCCCTCTTCACCCACATGTCTGCAACCACAAATCCTATAGTACAAAGAAAGTTGATCATTGGTCTTTGGACAATGGTGTTGCAAGTACTAACAACATTTATGAACAATCTTGCTTTGTTTAGTCACCCACGGCCAGTTTTCTGTTGTGTTAACTATGTTAGAAGAAGTTCTACAAGTTCCAAAACAGCAACAGGAAAAAAAAGAAAAACCTGCACAGTTCCACTGTATGTTTCATGCACACAGAAAACACTGTCAATATGATCATGTCCAGATTTCTGGCTCTTTATAATGTCTGACAGTTCACATTGCTGGTCCACTTGACTACTCCACTGTAACTACTTTTCCTCCATTTTGGCTCAATGGCTTTGTCATAGCCCCTCCTTGAGTTGGGCCATGAGAAGAGAAATAGTATGAATTATTATTTCTAAATTTCCATGGCAAATGGATCGGGAATATTGACAATGCTTGCAAATGATGTAGTATTGTTAAAGGGACAAATGATCCTGCAACAAATGTGACGTTACATATCATTCCATCTGATGTCACTTTCTCACATCTGACTTGTTTAAAGGTTTAGTTTGGGTAAATCAGTTGCCTAGGGAAACAACAGGCTTACCTATATTTCATAATAATTTGTTTAGACACTGTATATATCATCTGTCACATCTGTTTACAACATGCAATGTTATTAGTAAGCAGATGAAATTTGGAGTATGACAACACCGCATTACTTCCCAGACCAAACTACTCAATACGTAATAGTTGCCGGTTTAGAAAGTGTGTTTTCAGTTGTGTTTGCACAAATGTAGGTCTACATATAATGTTTGTGTATGGAGCAACATCCTGTCATAGTTGGCAGAAAACATGTTTATCGGCATTTACATAAATCAGCAAGTTAAACCTTTTATGTTTAGTCTTTTTTTATAGTAGTACTACTGCTACTTCTACCACTACTACTACTAATAATAATAAGAAGAAGAAGAATTCTGATGATGATGATTATTATTATTACCATTACAATTTCTGGTCATGGGAAGAAAAAAAACATGCATTCTAGTATTAACATTAACATGTGAATAATATCTCAAAGTCTACAGGTCAGAGTGACCCCAAAACACTCTCTTGATGTCACCAAGGGTGATTCTATTAGATGTAAATGATAGGATTTCCATTCACTTGTCTAAATGTAGACATAAAAGTGGTGAGTTTTTAAGTAAGCTAACCAAAACAGATTGTTTTGGAACCTCGAACCTTGAAAATTGAGTAACTTTGTCAGACTTTACAAGTATGTTATGGTCACATCATTCACCCGCTGTCTTTTCTCAATTGTTTCATGTTTTAAATCACAGCTGATACATTGTAAGTAATTATAACACTGAGCTGTACCTGTCTTCATGCTAATGGTAATGGCAGCAACTGTTGCTCTAACTCGTAAGCTTTATGAAGCAGAGTTAAAACGTAGCTGTGCTGCAGTCAAATACTTCCAGCAAAGTGACCTCACACTCTAATTTGACAGCTTTTTAAATAAATGCCATGCTAATAATATAGCAGGTGCTTATACTGTAATGCAGCCAACAGAATGGCTGGTTACACCATAAGACTGTGGCCACTGCTCTGGTTCATTTTAAGAGACATCTGAGGTCACTGTGTCATCAAATGCTGATTGCCATCACAGTTTGAGGGCTTGGTGTACTGGTCATCATGCATACTACTGCATTAGCCGTGATAAAGTGTTCTTCAACCATGCAAAAACACACACTTCCTTTCCTAATGACTGCTGGTCCCTGATAGATGTGGCCCTTTTAGTGCAAAGCTCCACTAAGGCTTGAAGTAAAAATAGCACTTCAGCCTTTCTTCCAGTTTTGTGGGGAAGGAAACGGGCAGTGTTCAGTGTAATGGCAAGCACAGAGACTGTCGTCATGGGAGTATGAGCAGGGAATTTGTGTCACCATTCCCTTCCTGTTGGCCAGGCCAACAGCAGACCTTAAACCCCAAGATAAGAACTTTAAGCAGCCCCAGCTCAACTTTATTGCTGCAGCCTAATGCAAAAACCAAAGCACTTCATGTGCTGGAACTCTGCTTGCTTGTGGTACCCAGGCACTTGGCCATTTCTCCTCTACCCATCGCATCAACGACAAGTGACAGGAACGGAAGCTTCGAGGGGAATTCCTGGAAGGGTCGCCAAGGGGAGAGCCTCGGTCTGTTTTACATTACGGACGTCTGCCATGTTTTGGCAGTTGACAGCGGCCAAGGAAAGATGAGACAAATAACAATTTGGGATTCCAAAACAAAGTAGGTCTGCCCAAAGCCACACCTCCATTGGTTCCATAGTGAGCTGGAGGTTTGATTATCTCATAGGTTTACGTTTGCTGTTGAAGTACGCCACATCTTGAGCCACACTGGTGAGTCATTAGTTACTCAGTAGACGGCAGGAATGGTAACCATAAACAGAGGCGCGCTGTTTAGTTGGGATGGTGCATTGTGTTCCTTCATCAATGCTCCTAAATAATCATACACAATCCTTATTTGAATGATCAGTTTAGACATGTTTGTCATACTTGTACATATTGAACAGTGGCGTTGACAACAGTGGAGAGGTATTTGTAGACATATTGTACCCGTAAAACAAGCAGCCACATACTGTATAGCTATTTAAACCCTTAACATGAAAGTAAGCACACACTCCCAACATTGCAAAGCACATGAGCCATCATATATGGAAAATGAAGTTAAACTCGTAATGATACTACCCTTCTCTTTTTAAAACAATATAGATTTGCTAACATTTCAAAGGCTTTATATATTTAGAGTCAATAGATATAGAGGCAGCCAATATTCTAAAAGCTTCAGTTGCAAGACAAGGACATGTTGGTTCACAATCTAAAGATACAGCACATCTTAGTTTGTCTATTTTGTGCTCAGTGCTGTGTGGGATCTACAGAATACGAATGACTTCCTTTGTCAGACTGCCACTTTTGGCTCATTCCCAGTGGAGCACATTACATCAACAGGAAGGGCAAATCTTGATTTTGAGTGACCAGGGTTAATGCCAATTAACTTCCTCTATGTAAAACTGAAATCTGGATTTGAGATAACAAGGGGAGTATCCATTGGCGACACTGCTCCTGCATCTAAGCCTCCAACTCTAGAGAGCAAACGTCTAGAGCCAAAGCACATGCCTTCCAAAGGGGAAAATCTGATCAGATTTTCAGTTTTGATTGGTTACGTAATAAGCATTAAAACATACTATGGAGTTGTTATTGAAATATTTAATTGCCGAGGCCTATTGATACCACACTTATATACCTACACGTGCATAATGTACATATTACATATTTTAGCTTATACTCTTATTCACTTAGAACATAAACTAAAGTTAAACCTCAGCTACAAACTGAATTAGAAAAACTGGAGCATGCATCAGTTCACCAGCAAAAATGAGTAGTGCAAAGACTATAGTCACACATCCCAAATTAATATGGTAATTGTAACTGGTGACATAGAGGTATGGTAAGCGAGAATAACAGTGATAAAAAGTTATTATAAGTTGACAAGTTGACGAGATAGCATACTTAAATGTACCTCTTGAAGACTATAACACAGTTGTATGAGAAGCTTTAAACAATCAGTGCAGTTCAGTGTTAACAACAACACCAGCTGACTGATGTGAGAGATATTCCCTCTGAACACAATCAGAGCGAAAAACCAAAAAGCAATGAGCCTGAGTGAAGTTTTAAGTGGCTGGTGACTGTTGCCCAGTGCGGTCTGCCGCATGTGTTTTAATACGGAGCTCTGAGGTCGAGAACAGCACACCTGGGACACAGCACACACACTGCTAGAGGAAGTGGTCCTCCGCCAAAGAAAGCAATAGAAATTTCCAGCTAATTCACCAGTCGGCTGAGACCCCCCTCCAACCCCTCCTTTTAAACTCTCTCCTCTTTAAGGGATAAAAACAATGTCCCTAATTAGATGTTTTTAAAACGTAGAACAAATGATACAGTAGATGCTACTATTGCAGTTACATGTTAATAATGTCGGCCAAGTGCTAAACAAGATTTGTGTGGCGACACTCAGATAGGGAGGTTTTTATGTCCTCTAGCACATGCACATATCAAGGCATGCTGTGTTTCAATAGTTCTAGAACATGACCCTGTTAGTGACAAAGATATTTAATTGTTGCTTAAAACACATTTGTTGCAGTGCAGTTGCAGTCTGCCATGCTGAGGCATAAAACCATTTTAACTATTTACTTTTTCTAACTGGGTATTTGCTTCCTTTTTTCAGGTATGTTGATCTGCTCTTCTTGTCTTAAGTTGTCAAATAGGCAACTAGTAAGTGTTTTGTTTTACCAAGCCACACTAAACAACTGCATCATCAATTGCCCTGATGAAGGCCTGTATCTACTTGTGGAGGAGAGGCTCATGCTCGTGAAGAAGTCAGATGCAAATATTGATGGCTTCCACCTCAGCTGAGCTATGATGTTAAGGCTCAGATACACCAAACCAACATCTAAGAACTAGTGGCTACAGTGGCTGACTGTTGCATTGCCTCATGTTGCCTTACATCGCCTTTGTCTTAGCCAAAATGTTGCACTTAAACACATCTCAAAGACTACAGCCAATGGCTAACTCTGCGCCTGCATAAAAGTAAAAGACCCTCCATAGCACCAGGAGGCAGTAGTCTGTATTCGTCATTTCAAAAAGGGAAACCGGAAGACCAACAGGACGGATTTAAGATGCTTGTTAGCCAGTTAGCACATCTGCTAAAGAGCTCAATGGCTAAAAAAATTGCCAACTGCCAATCAGAGTGAACTCATTCACCGATAGGCTCCACCATCACTGATACCGATCCAACAAAGAGGCAACAGGGGCCGACTAGTGCCAATGGTGACAGACCAACAGCTGACCATCTGCTTGGTGTGTCCAAGTCCTGAACTAGCTCAGTGATGCTAGGGGAGCTAGCATTAGATACGTGCTTCCTTCTGCACCGTCAAACACTTGGCAAGTGGAGTTCAGTAGAAAGAACATAGTTCCTACATGAAACTTCTCACAACAGGGTCTATGGATTATCTTGAGTAAGCAGGCTATGATATCTGGACAGAGACATTGCTGCTGAGTTTTTCAAATATATATTTTGGCATTTTGAGCACCACAAGCTGAGAGCCATCTAGTTCCATTATATTCAAGAGAAGGCAAACATCTCTGCAGTGGACATCTGCAACACTCGTCAACTCACACCAGAACAATCTAGATGAACAAACAGCATTACAGGTAAGAGGGAAAATATGTATTTTTGATTTTTGGGGGGAACTCTCTCTTTATGCGATTAATTTAACTAAACAGGTAAGATAAGATGTTACACGTACAGTATGAGATTACAATTGTGTAATGTAATGTTTAAAGGCAAAAAGTATGCAGCATCTGCAACTTAGATCAAATAATGGCCATTATGATGTGATTTGCAAACCCTCCATTTCATTGCTTTTCCAATATTCAGTGTCAAGCCGCAGAAGTCGAATGGCCTCCAAGTGAATATTGGCTATTATGCTGCATTCATAGGGAGGGGAGGAAAAACATTATGTCTCCTTGGCTTATCTCATGGAGTCAAAAATCACCACAGGCAGGTTAGTTAGAGCTGCACCCCTCCCTCTTATTCCATTAAAATATCTCATCTCTTAGACAGATTCTATCTTGAATAGTCCAGTTCGTTATTCCAGTGCCTGAATCTATTTCCACATGAAGCAACTGGACGAGTAATAGCATTCATATATTACGACACAAACCCACAGGTTGAATTCCGACTGAGTGTCCAATAAAATTACTATTCAGATTTTTATAGACTATATCTGTGCAGGTCATTTGTTTTAATGACAAGTGCTTTGTTTTTATGGTTTGGTGGCATTTTGAAGCCGAAAGAACTTTCGTTATGCCCTGTCATACTGCCTCATGCTGCGGATGTGTACTTTTTTCCCCCCAGGGTTTAGCCAATTTCACAGAGTTGAGCTTCATTCTCCGTACAAGATTCTGTAATGGAGAAAGTGTTGATATGAATTTTATTTCTTCTCAAATGTGGTTTGTGTACATGACAATTTGTATAACTTTTTCAGTGGTTTGACATGTAAACATGCGTTCAAGCCCAAAAATGAAACAATGTGTACACTGCACATGGGTGGTGGTTAGTTTGAGACAATTAAAACCTCATCTGGAATGGCTGGAGCAGTCATACCTACAATTCTGCAGGTGCTGTAGAAGTCAGACCACTCTCCAAAGTTTATTTTGATAGGATTAAATTGACTCTGAATGCAGACCCCTATCCGACAAGGCCACCAGGGAAAATGAAGCAGAGGTTGTCACTGTTACAAATTCCCCTGGTTCCTGTTACTAATTGAGAGCTGAGCTCCATAGAGTTTTGCTTTTGGTGTATTCTTATATGTTTTCCATTTTTCCTATATGAATAGATAGGTGTAGAAAAATTGGGAAATTAGCTCTGCTGTTGTTTGGAGACTTGTGGAGAAAATTTTACACAGGACAAATCTGAAAATAATGCTTTTTATGGGGTGTGCCAGTGAAACAAAGAAAAGATTTCATTTTTTAGTGATGTATGAAATGAAGTGTCAGCACACAATCTGGCAGACATCATCACTGTCAGTCAAGAGGAGAGTATCTAAAGAGGCAAAAATTAAGTAAAACAAGGTTGGGCAGGAAAAGGAAAAGGGCCACTCTTTTGGGTGGGAGTTGTCCAGGAGTCCCGTGGTTCTCCACCTCCTAAACATTGTTGAGGTTCCTGATTTGTAAGGATTTGGTGGAGTTTTTCCTGCCCTTTATCTTTCAAGGAGGGAAACCCAAATGATTCGCTGTCACTCAGGCACTGCTGAGCAGGCTGTGTTACAGGACGTCCAACTGCGAGCCCAGATGCACCCTTAATAACCGCAGCGCCCAAAAATAACAGAAGGTCAGCTTGGTATCTTGGTAAGTTGAATTATAAATTAGGGACAGAAACCAACATCAACATTGATTTCTGCCTCCGTGACAATAAACAGGACGGCACTCATAAAGTCTGAAGCTAACTGGAAATCACATGTGACTTAAAATATATAACCTTCAGAGATAAGAGTCAGCAATGATTTTTTTTTTCTTTTTTAAACACAGCTGTTTCCTCAGAGACAAAACAACGATATCCTTGAACGTAATGAGTATGATACAATATTTAGCAATAGGGTTTACTGTACAGGAAGTCGCTTATGCTGACATTTCCCTCCAATCATGCTTCATTTAAGACCTAGCGGGAACACCACTCATGTCCTTTGTTTTGTGAAATCAAATCCTTGCCACTCCCAGTGAGAAAGCACCCACTTATCTTTGAGTCACGTTAACCTTGTCACTTTCCCTCAGGACCATATAAGTTCCCCACAACTATGACATTGTAATCAACTGTAAGGGAAGTAGTGGTCATCATCATTTTTGCATCATTTTATCAGTTAATATTTCCTTAAGTTGTTCAATACACAGCAAAATATCAATCAGGATTATATAGTTTTTCAGATTTCAGAATTTAATTTTGGAATCCAGAGTGACTTGCTGCAGGCGCCACAGCTTGGCTAAAGGTAGCAGTGCCCCTTCCCTTGACAGAGCTTTTATCAGCTTTGTGTATTTCTCGTTCATTCATTCATTCATTTTCCGTCACCGCTTATCCTGTTAGGGGTCACGGGGGGAGCTGGAGTACCCGCAGAAAACCCACGCTGACACGGGAAGAACATGCAAACTCTCCACAGAGGGGCTCCCCCTACCCAGGGTTTGAACCTTCCACCCTGGGTTTGAACCAGGAACCCCTTGCTGTGAGGCGACAATGCTAACCACTGAACCACCATGCCTTTGAAAGTAACATTCAACTTAATATTAAACTTTTTCTGATTTTGTAATTTTTATAAAGTGACACACAGCTTTTTGGATTTGATAATCAAATCGTTTGAATCAAGAATTGTTATCCAACTGGGTGACCAGTGTCCCAAAAGGTTTGTCCAGGCATACTCTTTCCCCACCATTGCTACTGCTACTGTATGTCTGTGCGCGTGTGTGTGCGCGTGCGTGTGTATTTGTGCGAGTATAATTGGAGTTCAGCACAGTTCTCTGAAGCACATTAGCACAGAGCCCACACTGTACCAGGTTCCACAGAGGGCAACACAGCTGCACAAAAACAGGCATATGGAAAACCAAGCTGATACAAAACAGAGACGTTTCAACTGAACTACAAGGAGGGGCGATGGGTGGGAGGGGGGGCTCCAACCATAATCGGAGACCACCTCGAAATGGGCCCAAAGAATCCAGTGGGGGGAAAAAAAGCTGATCTTCAGCCAGTATGCTACGGGATTTCTGCGTTGCCCTTCACTGAGGGACTGTTGCAGCACGCTAGTAGAAAAACAAATGATCCATCTTGACTCAGCGGTTTTGATGAGACATGAGAAATGGTGACAGTCTGATCTTTGAGTTTTCTTTGCCTGCAGGGCGTGCAAATTGTCGCCATACAAATCGGAAGCTTGGTTGACTTTCACTTGGTATTAGCTGTTAAAAGGAAGATGGATATGCTTTGATAATGATAATAGTTTCCTGAAAGTAAACAGCATGCACATTCATCATTTACGCTTCATTTTTCAGACGTGTGGTATTTGTCAGCAATTAGGGCTACCTGGATAGAGATCAGTATCAACGATCCACCAAACAACACCAAGTTTCAAAGAATGCTTTGTCATTTTTGAGTCAGATTTCAGTCTAGTCTGGCTCCAGACATCTGAATTTATACTTCTATTTATACCTCTGTTTTATTCTATGCATCTATGTGGTTGTATGACATACATTTTGTCATCCGCCCATGTTAGTGAGGAGCCATATGGCCAACACATTCTGTGTTACCTGAAAATTGCATGGGGAGACATTGGTGCTTACTGTTTAAAGTTAAATAACAACCAATGCTTAATAGAAAATGGCTAAGAGGAGCTCAATTCTAGACAGAATAGTGAAATTCTGTCTTATTATCAGACTACCCTCAGTTAGCCTTTGTTGCATTCTGTTCTGAACAATGAAAACCTTTGGAAAAAAAACCCTAGGGGATTTAAAAGAGCATCCTATTCTAAGTTGGATACAGAATGCTCCAAGACGGAGCAAAAATATATGCCTACATCGGGAATGAAAGCGTGGGACCTCAAAAAACCCAAAACACCAGTTTACACACTTGAAGTTCTGTCATAGAGCATATCTAACGCCTAGAATAAGACATCAAATGGGACTGGTACCTGAACCTTATTGCTCATTTTGCCCCCAGGAAACTGTTGGCTCTTCTGTAAATGTCGTGCGGGAATGTCCAGGGGTTTTTGGTTTTTGGGGGAAGGTTATAAGTATCATTTCTGAACTAACACGGATGCAATAACCAGTGGATCCTGCTGTACATGCTCTAAATGATGATTCCCACCTTTCCGCTTATGGATAGAACTCACAAAATCTGGCTGGCCTGACTGGAGCTAAGAAGATCTTAGTCCAGCATTGGAAACCCCCTCATGATATCTCAAGTATTCATTGCCTCTGGAGCTTTTTGGACATTTCTTACCTGGAACTGCCATTAGCAAGAGTTAATGATGCACGTCCAAGCACAATTTTAATGAGGACTATCTAATTTGAAGGATCTTCTGTCTATATAAAGATGCTCTGTCTGTGGGTATTACTTGCATGTTGGTTGGTGGAAGGGAAAGGGGTGGGGTGGATAGATGGGCTAAATGGTTAAATGTAAATCAGAAATCAGCTGCCTCTGTTTATCTGTATATGTTGCAATAAAAAATAAGTGACAATAAAACATTTTTAAAAACTATGGGAGAGTATAAAATTTTTGCCGAACGTGCAACTCTTTGTTCCAGAAAGATTTCCATTTGTGTGTTGCTAGTGGATATAGCAGTATAGTGATTCAGCCAGGTTCAAAAAGCATTTTGATCTGTTGCCTGGTAGATTAGTGGGAAAAAAAACTTCAGCAGCAGTATTCTTTCTTTAAAATAAACAGAGGAAGACTTGCGGTCTACAGACCTATAGCCACCTACAGAAGATACATTGGCATCAACATAAAATCCAAGGAAAAGACATCATAGCAAAAGCTGCATTGATTGACAAGTGAACTCTGGGGAGTACAGTGCAGGAACACCACAGCAATGAACGCTTCACACCAAATGCGCTGCCAGAATGACAAAATAAGGATCTTGTGGATTACCACTTGAACTTTTAACCAGATGAGCACAAACAGACACAAAAACCAAATGAAGTGCATTTCTTTCAGCATGTTATATCATCATCGCTGCCATAACCATATGCTCATGAAACCAGAGTGCAGCTACACGTTTTGTGATTACACACATATGGTAGCGATTAAGATCATGCCAGTCGGGCTAGCCTCTTGTGGCTAGACCTTGTGGTAGTCGCACCAGTTTCACTGAAGTCATAGTGCCAAGTATGGTTAGTGTCACAGCAGATGATTTGAACCTGACGCAGCCATGTCATCACAGAACGAGCGCTGAAGCTGTCTGGTGAGCTGCATGGTTATGTGCCGGATGACGGTGAAGTCGGATTAGTCTAATATCATTGTCTGAGTAACAGTTTCCAAAGATGTTAAGAGCAGTTTGATGAGCTTTTTCCTGCTGTCCGTTTTCCTGCCTAAAGGTTGTGGTTCACCAAGGAGGGCGGGACCAGAGAGTTCGATTTCTTTGCGACAGGCACTGAGTCAACTGAAGTGATGCAGGCTGGCATATTCATCCAAGAGTGCGGTGGCTGAATACGTGCTGATTTGCAGAGGCGCACGAACATTTCCTCTCCTAAAATAGCCTCTTTCTTGAATAACAAATTTATAGTCCTTCTTTCCCGATCACTTTAATTACGGGCTAGCGAAAGGTTGATCATAACATATTAAAAGGTAAGTACATCTAAGGTTGGGAAACATCTGTAGTTGACCATAGCTGCTACCTGCAGCTTTTATGAAGCTGAGACTTAAAGGAGTAGTTCAACCAAATTTGAAACTCCTACTTTATTTTGTCACATTAATGTCAGTCAAAACTCGGAAACTTGGATTTAATTGATAATACTCATCAGCCAATGGTATTCAACCTGGGATTGGGATACTGGAAACATCTTGAAGGATGCAATGATTACATGTCATTGCAATTTGACACTTACATTACTCTCATCATTTTGGGCATATTTCTCAATGGCTTTCATTAGCTCTGCCCAACCTGAAGTCGGCCATTTTGAAATCTGTGCACTGTTCATGTATTTTCTGCAAACTTTTTTTTAACTTATCCCAGAGGGTTTGTCAGATTTGTTTCAAACTTGATTGGTATAACCCTCCAACTAATGTGACTCTAACTCGTCAATAGTCGATACCTTAAACAATGATGTCATAGGTTATGTGAAAACTTGCCATTTTTGACACTTTAAAGGTATGGAAGCTTGAATCTCCTCCCCAAGGATTCAACAGATCCATCTCAAATTTGGTCAGCAGAATCTCAGGATGTTAACAATGCCATATTGTGAAGGTCTTGTGTTTTCATGGAATGGCGTGCTGTGGCAAGATGGGCAGTTTGCATGTTTCACTCTTTTCTAAATTTCCCTTGGGATCTATCTATCTTTCTAACTATCAATCTGTTCGTCTGTCCGTTTGTGCGTCCATCCCTCCATCTATCCATCCAAACAAGATACAGTCAGAAATAAGGTGAAATACACATTTCTGCTTCACATTAATACTACCATGAATACTTATTTGTGCTTTTCCAGGTAATTGAGGCAATCCAAGAAGGAATCATCGTCTCTGCTTAAGCTGCCTGCAATATGCGACTTGTGTCAAGGAACTACATCACCTTGCTTTTGTGAATAATGCGGCAAAAAGGCTGGGAACCACTACCATAAACTTTCAGAAAAAAATGAATCACATTTGTGACATCACACATAGGTAAGGGACTTTTGGATGACTGGAGTTGGGTTTACAGTTTGCATCATCATCCCTTCATTGAAGCCAGAAAATCCAATATTGTGCAATAAATGTGGAGCCGCAATGAGTGCAGCTGGACATGTCTGAAACAGTACCAATGATTAACAGGCTGATTACGTATTTATGTGAATTTCACTGAAAACTCACTTAAGTGTCATACTGATATATTGTTCGGTAAACTGTGACGACCATCTCGCTGCATTATAATGCATTTGAAAACAGGCCCTGTTTAAGCGGTGACAGCTTAGACATTTTTCTTGCCTCCTTGCCTATAACTGTTGCCGTTTTTCTTCACCAAAAACAAGTGTGGAAAATTACCCAATTACCAGAATCTGGAGACAGAGGAGTGTATCCTACAAACAGGAAAAGGTGTCACCCATATTAAAGACAACCACATTTACAGTGACTCATTCACAACAACAGGAGCTGTGTGCCAAAATGCTTAACGAAAGGCCACATCAAAATCTCAGGTAGACTGCAGTGCACGACCTGACTCCTGGCAATTTTCTTCAAACCACCCCTCACATATTCTCCCCTTTCAAGAAAAAGTAATGTAAAGAGCGGGGAGGAATTAAGGGCACTTAGACCTAGAAACTGACTACAAAACAAACCACTGAGAGGAAAGTTGCTTGGTTTTTACTTGGAGAGGTGGCATGTTTCCTGTATCCAAACCTATCTTTGCCACAAACTTCCAAACAGTGTCAGCTGGTTTGTTTTTGATGCTCTGTAGTCTTAATTGTTCTTGTTGACTCATGCTCCGACTCCTCAGCTGCAAAAAATGCCACCATGCCCTCAGAATCCCTCTCCATAACTTATTTGTTTAATTTTGTTTTTGTGGAAAGTGACGGCGTTTGAATTTCCACTTTCGCATTCAAAGAACAAATGAGAAAAATTGTTCCAAAATTAGATAAACATCATCTGAACTCTTTTATTGACTTCTTGTTTTCGTTTTCACTTCCTTTTGACTGAAAACTACACAGTCGCAGGATATGCTTTACAGGATAGTTTCTTAGATCTTTGGTTGACAAATGGACTGACAGTACTCTATATTTTTTAGATGAACTTTAAAAACTTTTCCCTTCAAAGACCTTTGGATATCTTCCTTCCCCACTATGTGACATTGTTCACTTTTTCTCTGGTTTATTTTGGGGTGACACTGCCTTTTAGAATTCATATTTTGATATCCTGGCCTTTTTCATTTAAACTGATCGCACATTAACTGATACTTTAAGTTCCTGATAAATGGCCTGGAACCATGGTTGCTAATGTGTATGTCTTTCAACACAGTAACAAGTGAAATTTCTGTGGCATGTCAACGCATCATACAATGCATCTATTCATCTGTCAAAAGACACCACAACAGAGACTAACTGTGCAGCAAACTCCTTCACCCACTATGTACTGATATGAATCCAAACTCTGGTAGTGATAATTTCCTCTTTAACAATGCTCAGCAGATTGATGTTTGTGCAGAGCAGTTCAGAAATACATGATCTAAACTAATAGTCTTGCTTTTAATGACACCAAGCCTTTTATTCAGTGCCAAATTGCACTAGTCAGACGCCTTTGGGGTGTTTCTTCCTACTCGAGGCACCACTATTGGGTTTCCAGCCCTTAATTTAGTTCAAATCAACATCCCCACCCAGAACAAATGGTCTACCTCAGATGACTCTCAAAACAGATCACACAGGATGAGCCCAGGTCTCCAACCGTGCTTCCTATAACCTTTGAAAGCCCTCCGAGGAGCCTCTCCTCATCAAGTGTTTCAGGGGATCAAAGGCGGATCAAAACTTTGGATGTTTTTCTTTGCTGTGTGTTTCCTGTTCAGTCAGTTGACCAAATGACTTCAACTCGAAATGAGTGAATATGGTGCATGAAATTTAGAACAACAGTATTACTGTAGTGGCCAATAAGTGAGTACAAAACCCATGACTCCTAAATTATTTATCATTAATAGTGGTGGTAGTAGTAGTATTAGTTCTTACCTGTTTATTAGAGCTCAATATCTTTTGGATCTGTTAAATCAGACTGAGATTTTCATTGAGGGGAACAAGAGGGATGGGTTTTAATTATATAAATATTTCTGTGAAGCAAGAGATTATCTCACTTGTTGAGTTAAACCTCAAAACCACAGCAGGCGGAGACAAAGAACCACAGTCAGTTAGTGAATTGAATATGTGAATGACAGTGACTACTTTTACAATTCATTTGTGATCTTGAAAGAAGTAGTAGTTGAAGGTCAGCAAGCTAACCTAGTACTGAATGTATTTTTGTAATGGTAGCCTAAGGCTTCAGGTTTGCAACCTCTCCTCCCACATGCATTTCTCCCTGGACGCCAGTCTGACATTACTTAACCAGAAAATTTGAGGTTTTTTGGCTCGCTGGCTGAGCTTTAACTCTGCCAATGAGGTCATTTAAAAGTGTTTGTATTGTATAACTACAACTTGCATCTGAACAGTGGTGATAGTGCGTAAATGCGCAGCCTGGCGGGTCTGTCAGTCAGAGGCAGAGATAGAGAAGAGGAGGACTGGGGAGAGGGAGGAGGAGGAGGAGGAGGAGAATTCTCCCTCAGGGAGGATACAGCAGGGCAGGAGACAACATGGCAAAGGCAGCAGGAACACTCGAAGAACCTGGCCAACTGCCAAGAGTAGTTTAGCGGACCTCGGCTGACACAGCACTTCACTGCAGCAGCCACACAAGCTCTGCTCGGTTAGGGCTTACAGGGCTTTGTGCTTAAACAAGCTCCCTCTGCCTCATGCATGTAAACAGTGCGCATACATCAAGACTGGATGCAGTCAGACATGACAATGCTCTTACAAAAAATATGCACAATATGCACACACTTGAGAGGTCTATATTAGGCTTGTGAAGCACCATGCGAATACAAGGCACAGTGCCATATAAACAAAATCCATGCCAAAACAGACAGTATTAGACAGACCACACAAAAACAAGCAGTGCACACCCAAACTTGTGATCATGTCGGGACTTTGATGTGCTCTATTTATTCCCCAGACTCTAAACCTTTCCCTTGCTTTAATGTGCCTAACCATAATCTCTACCTTAACCCTAATACTAAAAAACTAGTGAGGAAACAGTTTCACACGTTACTAAAACTCTGCATACACAGAGTAACAGCACACCATGTACACACATTAACACACGTGTCCACAGGTACTTTAAAACAGTACAACATATAATCCTTCCCCAGTATGTCCTGGCTCTAGTTAGGATTCCCCTGCCAGTTTAACAATTACATACATAAACCACCTCAACTGGCTGCTTTCAGTGAAGAGCAGTAGTTTTTCTTCAAGTGTCCAGACACCCCATCAATATACTGGTAATCAATTTTGAGTTTTCATGGTTGTAATGACTGAAATACAGTCATGCAATGCAATTTTTGGGACACACGGGCTGCCTGCACCTGCTTCGTGAGCAGATTAGTGGACACCGGACCCACTCTGATCCTTGAGGCACAGCCGCAACTATAGTGTGACGGATAGGTTGAAGGAGATCTGATATGAGGAACTGCACTTGGAAGGGGCGGATGGTTTTGGATGCAGCGTGTTGTACAGGTGACTTTGTTTGTGTGTTTGTAAGTACTTTAATATTTTTTACAACTTCCTGTGTATTTTTGTATTCATGTGTCTGCATGTGCACTCATGTGCAAGTGCTTCATCACAGTACATAAGCCAAGTTTGCAATTTTGGCCAGGACAGCTTCCCATGAAGACTTGCATACAGTATGCACACACACACACACACACACACACACACACACACACACACACACACACACACACACACACACACACACACACAGTGCATGTAGCCATTGCAGCAGCTGTATGTCTCCAATGAACATAACAAGACAAGAGTAACAGATTGATTATATAAATGTAGTATGGAAAACACAATTTGACGCCAGATAGCTTCATGCTTTATGTGTTTACATGAGGACATCTAGTATCCGTACCATGTCTTGTAACTATACAGACGGCGGCCTGTCTATTGGGAAAATTTATGACAAAAATATTTCCTCTGCTGCAAGTGCTTACTCACATTTTCATTTTGAAGGACTTTGTGGGCTAACTACTGCGTTACTTTTGATAACTTCATTAGAATGCATTTCATGTAATGTTGAGTGGGAGCGCTGAGAATGAGAAACAATGTTAATATTTTTACATGTCAGGTTTTGTATTGCTCACATTACCTTTGGTTGTGATGACATACAAAGGCATTTAACGATCACTAGACTTGAGCTTGAGCAAGAAATATGGACAAGTTACAGCTGAATGTCTCAATAACTTTGCAAATATATTGTCTTCCATTCATTAAATTAAATAAAACAAGCCACTCTCAGTGTTATACATGACCGGGGTTCACCTTAGCTGTGCACATTTGTGATGAACACATTAAGTTCTCAAATCATCCAAAAAGTCTCCTGTAAACAACAGTTTAACATCATTTATCACTGCAGTGACAATGCTGACATGAGTTTTAAATGAGCCGTAAAAAACACATCCGATGTCTTCCAGTAAGTTGCCCTTGGTCTTTGGGAGATAATATTTTCACTACCTGTTTTTTCACATCATAATTGCAACATTAATAGCTGCAGGGCAGAAGCTATGACTTCTCTGCAGAGTTTTTGGAGACTGGGTTACTGTGCGATGGCCAAGCTGTCTGATCACCGCTCAGATCTTGTCAGTTTTGTAGCAGTGACGGTGAGGCTTTGAAAAGGAAAGATTTTACAGAGGAGCAAGAGAAGAGGACAAATATAGTTTAGTCCACAGATGTGAGTAAGCAGGTGAGAGTTCAGCCTCATAACTTTACAGGACACACAGTCGCTAGTGGCTTTATGCTAATGCAAACTCAGGAAAAGGTGACATGCTTGCCAATGAGGTAAAGTAAGCTAATATTAGCTCAGTGTGACAAAGGAGCAATGCTGTCACCAAACTGCTTCATGGCTAATTACATGCCAGGGGAACCTGACCGCTCCGGTACTTGACACCACCATCCGGTGCTGCACTGTTTTAGGAACGTCCACTTCCAATGTCCGCCGCCAGCTGCTGGTGCAGCGATAAATTATGGCAATAATTTAGGAAAAAGCTCCTCCCAGATGAGAGGGCAGCTTCAGGTCTTATAAAGTGAAGAAGTCTTGCTTTTACAACCACCCACTCAACGTCCACCGAAAGGTTTCCCTTCCGTTCCACAAGTATATGACTTATTTGGAGAACCTAATAACGATTATTCAGGGTGGTAGGGTGGCCTAGCGGTTACAGTGACCGTCCCATCATGTAAAGGACAAGGGTTCAATAGCAAAAACAGCCGTATGTTCTGGCCAAAAGCCCTCCGGCGAGATGCTGAAACCACTCAGTCACTAAAAGTCACTCTGGATATGACTGCTCGCCACATGTTAACATGCTCTCAATTAAGTGGAGTGTTTTTTAAATTCTCATATTAAATCTAGAACGTCAGGCCTTAAAAAAGCATTGTGACTCATTGAGCAGATAAACATGAAAAAGGAATTTATCACAACGCGTGCGGTCACTGGACATTAATAACACATCTCCTTGATGAGAAAGACACATTTGGTGGAATTAAGAGTTCAGCTGTGAACTAGGTGAAGGAATAAGAAAAACAATGTAGGCTTGTGTGTTTGGATGGAAGAAGATAATGTCTTTATAATATGTCACATAGCTCAATGTCACACTGGAACAAAAATAATGAAAGCAGACGTGACCTGACTTACACTTTATGTAAATGGCTGTGTAGGAAAATGAAACTTTCCACAGAGAGCACGGAGCGGGGCCATTTTACACAATAGTGACATCACTTTTGTTGTCAGTGTATACCCTAATTATAGTCAGTTATGACTACGGATTTTACTGTTATCCACAGTGTTACATGTAGGTTATGATGCATGTATCAGAACTGAAGACGCATTTATGTAAGAACAAGGTCATCTCTTCGAACTTCAGTAAAATACTAAATGATAGAGGAGAAGCAGGTATGTCTACTGTATATAGATTGTATCTTACTGAGCAGAGTTTGCAAGACACACATACGGTCATTAATTGGCCAGTACATACAGACAGATGAGCGCATTCACACCTCAGCCCAGTCGCCAGAAGAAAATGTTGACATTTTACATTTCTACAAACCACCAATATCTCTACATTTCATACGGGGCTTAGCACTGTCACCTCACAGCAAGAGTTCCTTGTTTGATCTCAGGAGGGAGCCCTTCTGTGCGGAGTTTGCATGTTCTCCCCGTATCAGTGTGGGTTTTCTCCGGGTACTCCGGCTTCCTCCCACAGTCCAAAGGCATGCAGGTTGGGCTGTCTGTAGGTGTTAGTGTGAATGGTTGTCTGTCTCTATGCGTTAGCCCTGCGATAGTCTGTCCAGGGTGTAGGCTCCAGCCCCCCCGCAACGTTCCAGCCACCCCCCCCCCCCCCCCCCCGCAACCCTCAAGAGGAAAAGCGGTCAAGAAAATGGATGGGTGGACGTTTCATACATGTCCTGTCAGCGTTTCTAAAGTGACGTACTTCTGATTACATGAATATGAGCTGACTTTGTCATCAGGAGGTTGAGGGGATGGTGAATGGTGTGAGATCTACGTAAAACTGCTGCCAAGCCGCAGACCACTGTTTGAGACCCACAGATAACAAAACCAGTTGTTTTTCAGCTCACAACATTTCCAGCGGTGACTGAGGCACCAAACCGGTTTGTCTAAGCCAAAACATGTTTTTGGGCCTTAACATAACTACACATTGACCACAGCATTGTCAAAACATATTCGCTACATAATGCCATATCCTTTCATATCCGTGGTTTGCAGAAACACACAATGCCAAGATTTACTCTGGTGATTAGGTTGCACATGTACATGCCATACTGACCTTCAAATCTACCTAATCTGAATTTTTTTGGGACTGTGGAAAGAACCCAAAGTGCTTGGAGTAAACGCGCAGACCTGGGGAGAAACTCAAAAAAAGGGGAAGAACTAGATCAGATACAGATCCAGGGTATTCTTGCTATGAGGCAGCAATGTAACCACTAAGCCACAATTTGACCAAACTTTCCAAATTCCTCACAGAAATGGTAAGGAAAAATATATTGGTGTATATTTTTCTTCCTTTTAATTCCTCTCAATTTAATTAATTAAAATAAGTGGAATAAAGTACCGCAAAAAAATAATTATTTAAACAAGGGACCCATCTCCTTTGTGCTTATATTTCTTATTGAGAGATGAGTCTTTTGTCTTGGGAGGATCTGAATATTTGATTACAGCATAACTGTTGGCACACTGCTGCTGCTGTAATGCGTCTTGGAAGGTGTGTAAACTGGGCAATCAGAGCATAGATACTGACTCAGCTACGGCAAAATAAACAGAGATGATATCTGCTTGAATTTCCACGAAAATTTTGCAAGTCAGAATATGTGAGGACCTTAATGAGATTGACAGGCGTTGAGCAACCAGGTAGTCATTACGGTGCTGATCTGACACATCAAACGCCAAGCAAAGGAGTGTGGAATACATTTTTAGAAACGCGTTACTACTCGTTATCCCCGCGCCAGCAAAATGCCACAAAATAATTTCTGAGCCTAAGGGTCCTGCAGGGAAGGGAAAAAATTAAATAAAAAGTTATGATAACAAGAGTGCTTCCAATATTTCACAAGTATTAGTCTGGAAACATTTCAAAATTGGTTGCTGGCTTTTTTTTTTAATAATTCTTATGTAATGCAAACAATAATTCAGTGTTCACATGCCAACAGGAGAGGGTAAATAAGGACAAAACTAATCAAACTATAGCCACAGTCTACACTTAGTAATTAGTTATTGTGTGGTGGCTACTGTTTACATATTTAAGTAGTTTCAAATGCACCCACAATGTGACACAGATCATCTGTGAAGTGCCTGTGGTTATTATAAGGAAGAAAGTTAATGCAGAGACTTTTGGTATTTTAGCTACTATTGCTAAGAGGATAAATGCTGTGGGAGTTCCATATCTTCAGGGGGGAAAGAAAACAGCAGGACATGCACCTTGAATCACTGTGGCGTAAGACATTATTGGATCTTATAAACAACTGCAAAGCATGGGGCCCCACTCATGGAAGAACAAGCATGATGTATGAGTTGGCCAATTATGAACATACAGTTGATTTGTGGAACATCACTCTCTCCCGTTGATTTGTGCTTTTTTATCTGTTTGTTGTTTTAGTTACAAATCCTCCAGATTAGCCGGTAATGAAAAAAAGCTGACAATCCCGCTCAAGAGACGGGGACGAAAGGAAATGCGGATGGGAAATGTGAGGTGGGCCCACGCCCTTGCGTATAATGCCTCAGACATGGACTTTATGGCCATTACCAGTCCCTAATTTGATTCCGCCGTACGATCCGGAACAATCAGGACCAGGCTTGTCTTTAAGGATGACTGGTAAAACCCAGCCAACGGAAAAGTCAGTCTGCATAGCAACACGGAGACGATGCAAAAACAAGCTCGCTCAGACCCCTCATAGGTCAGCTAAAACGTCAGGAGGAAACAGACCTGACAATGCGCACACCTGTAGCCACCAGAATGGAAAAAGGCAGGAAGAAAATGCAGACAAAACCTCCAACTGCCTACTAAAGCCCACGGCATCACAACTAATAGAACTATCCAACAGTAGAGCAGTCTATATGGCAGTGCAATATGTGAATCTCTTTGTAGCTAGTTAGAACATGATGGAAACTTGTTCCTCATCCTCACTACCGTGGCCAGTTTAACAGCTTTTCCATGGGAACGCTCCCCAGTATACCCCAGCTGCAGGAAGGGAGCCAAGAGATGCAGGGTTTGAATGTGGGCTAGGGCGAGCCTCCATTAAACTGGTGATCCCAGCATGGCGGTAAACCTCGGTGTGCTTCACTCCTTCCTACTGTAAAAGCCTGGTTAAGGCGTCAGGCCTGGCTAGGCAGAGACAGCCCTCTGCCCCTCCCTGGCCAAATATTGTACCTCTAACCTGATGCTAAAGCTGGAGCAGATGCTTTGCTTTCCACCCAATGCTAATGCTAGAACCGTGATGCTAATGTCTCAACAGTACTTTGGCTTTCTGAATGAGACATAAAATAAATGAACCTGCAGTACACACTTTCTGGATAGACAATAAGTAATATTAATAATATTACATTTAATTTTTGAGTGCTTTTCAAGGTACTCAGAGACGCCTTACATTGGTTAAAAATAGTATTTGTTTTATTCTTGTGTTTTAACTGTGTTTAGTTTTATTGCACAGCACTTTGTAACTGTGTTTTGAAAGGTGCTATATAAATAAAGCTTATCATTATTATTATATTATTATGAAGTGGTTTATTGTGCTTACCTTTCACTTGGTGCCATTAGCTTGTTAACAGTGCTGCCGGTTCATCTGGGTAGCTCCTGGTTCATCTGTGACCTCAGCAGTTCCCTTGTCACTGTCTTTCAGTCATATAATGTTGTCGATGCCAACCTTAGAGAAAATATTATAAGGATATTATTTAAAGTAACAAATTGGTATGTGAGGTATATGATGTTAGCTTGTTTGCTATCTTACCAGGGTTCGGCCTCTGCAGTCAGTGGAGACACTTGTCCAGGTGTGTTAGCTTCAGGTGTTTTGTCCTAAAACAGGAGGAGGAATGAGGGAAGAGTGATGAATAAACATAATACAAACAAAAAGAAAAAGAAGTGTACTCATGGTGCGAGAGACCGAGCTGGCAGGAAGGAGGAATTGCTGGTGGATTCTCAAAGAGAGGGTTTTATTTAACCAAAAATTAAACATTTAAAACATTGGTTCTATCAGTAAATACTTGGGTAATTAACTAAAATAACACCACCAACGCACAATACAATCAAAAAAGAAATCACTTAAAAAGAAACTGTCATTGGAGGAAAAGCACAGGTGAAACTGATAACATTAATGATGGCTCAGTTCCATTTAGTGTGCCAATAAGTAAGCCAGCATGCAAAGTACCAGGACCTTCACTAAGTGGAATGCAGCAATCATTATTGTTATTAAATACACCTGTGCTTGTCCCATAACATGTCAAAATGTCTGCTGTGAAAAAGGTCTATCGCTCCAGCCTGACAAGATTTCCCTGCAGCAGCAGCAGCAATCAGAAAAAAACCTATTTAAAGACGAACTAAGGTGTGACTGTACAAAAAGTAACTATATGTGCGTCTTATAATAAAATACTAATTTACTGCCAACAACACTAAACAATGAGTATGATGTATGACACAAAAGCGTGTCATCTGTTTGTTGATGTATGTGCAATGTACATAAGTGCAAAAGGTCGACAAACTCAATAAGGAGAAAATGAACTTAACTATAGAGAAGTAAGGTTTGTGTGGGAAGTGTAGGTACAGACATTTAAGTAAGTGGTGTGTCACACAGTCAGTCACAGGAGCACAGTTTTCATCACCTAATGTTGTCTTAGCCAGTGTGCAGCATACAGATATCTTGCATGTGAAATATGTTTGAACTTTTTAACTTTTCTATTTTGGCTGACGCATAAATTGAGTTCACTAGTACACTGTGTAGGTGGCACAGTGATGCAGTGGTTAGCATTGACGTTTCTCAACAAGAGTTCCTAATTCAAACCTGGGAGAGGGGAAGCCCTTCTGTGCAGAGTTTGCATTTTCTTCCTGTGTTAGTGTGGGTTTTCTCCAAACTAGTGACTCCAGCTTCCTCCCACAGTCCAAAGACAAAATCTACTGGAAACACTGTAGTATGCACACCAGGCCAATGGGTGGCAGTGTAAATTTGCAAAGCAACACCACGGCATGACGCCACATGCCTGCGCTGATGCGCCTTCCTCTACAATGCGGTGATTACAAACCAAAACAAAGAAGACACAATGGCGAAAGCATGCACAGATAACTTTGTCTGGATGGGCGACGGGGTGGAGTTGCTACAGTAGATCTACACTTTGCTGGAGAAGCGTTGATAAATTCAACAGGGTGAGCAGCACAAACAGAGCTCGGCGCTGTTGTTGTGACGGACAGCTTTTTCGCGCATGCCTAGTGACTGGAACCGTAATGCGCATAAGTCTCTGTTTTCAGAGGAACTGCATATTCCAAGTTTACATGACAACAGAGATGGTGTCGTTTCCAAAAAATTGCACTCTGGAACCCATTGTCAAAACATTGCGTTTTCAGGCACCCAAAACGCCGCTGTCGTGTAAACGATCGGCCAAAATACAACTAAAGTTTACCGTTTTTAGTTGAAATCGTTGTCGTATAAACGGGGCCTAAATTGGCCGTAAGTGTGAATGTGAGCATGAATGGTTGTCTGTCTCTATGTGTCAGCCCTGCGATAGTCTGGCGACCTGTCCGGGGTGAACCACCCTAACCCAATGTCTGCTGGGATAGGCTCTAGCCCTCCTGCGACCCCCACCAGGATAAGCGGTTACAGAAAATTAATGACTGTATAGTATGCTGTAGGCTTACTGCTGGCTAAAAATGAACAATTATTTGGATACTTACTGGTAAGTTTCATTCATAACAGGTCTGTAACTGATACGTATTGCCTCAAGAAATAGCTTTTAGCTCACACTGTTAAGTCTGACTCCGCTTTTATGTTACAAAACTAACTGCCAGCCATATAAATTATACACATACAACCTTACATAGTGTAACAAACTCACTGTACTAGGTGACAGAGATTAGTTTGCTAAATGACAGACTAATGTTTTTTTCCCTTTTGGGCTATGCACTGCCCTCAACCCTTTCTGCCTTATGCCAGACTGCAGCCTTATATGTGACAAATGTATGGTCTCCAGGTCATGTCCCAGTCCTGCTACCATCAAAATATAAGATACATGAACTGTCAGATGTTTATTTACTGTAAACAGAAGTAGTATTTCCTCATGTCTGCCTCCACAGACACGAGCCCCTCTCTCAAACTTTAATAGAAGTGTAAAACTGATCATATATACACCGAGAGTCTGTTAATGTATAGTCTATTTCTTGCTTCAAACGTTTCAGGCACATTTAAATGTACTGTTTGACTGCCATATATGAATTTGTAACCGGAAGCAGGTGCCATATTGTTTCCGGTTATGGTAAACAGGAGGCTGAAAAACGGTACAACTAAGCTGTGTTGATAAAATAAGAACCATGATTATGTAACCTTGTTGCCTATTTCTTCCTTAAAATGTTTTAAGAAACATGTTTTAACTGACCGTTTTTCTGAAATTCATCACTTTCATTCAGCGAGGCGCCATCTTGTTCCCTGTGGAAAAACGCCCAGGCTCGCATGACGTCATTCACCAGCGCGGCGCAATGCATTCTGGTAGTTGTAGGTTTTCTACCTCTTTGGCGAAAGTGAATACCACAGCCCCTTTTTCTCAGTTTTTTCTGGTCATATATCACCAATTTCAAACGTCTTTTCATTTTTCTTCTGCATAGACCATCGTTCCAGCAGTGAAATACTTCTTTGATTATTCCCATCCTTTCGATCGTGCCACAGATGTGAGTGTGACCCTTTGTAGAGTTAATAATATGTACTGCCAGTGCCTAAATGTTCATTGACCCTTTCATTATTCACATCCCCACCCCAGTTTGCCACACTGGCCATGATCCTGAACTTTAATCCTAGATGACCTCACTTGCTGGTTGGTGGCATGTATGTGGTTATTAGTCTATCTAATGGTTCCGGTTAATTTGGGTGGGGAAATGTGTGATTCAGTATGTGCCAGTCAGATGAAATAACATAGTGTCTGTGGAAGAACACTGACCACTCTGTCTGGAACTGTCTTTGACCTCTGAATTATAATACAGAGGGAGAGGTCACCTGGAGGTTATGGAGCAGTTCATTCACAGCCAGTCTATAGTATGTGACAGGAGTTTATGAGAGTGGTGCTTAACGCTGCTTGACAGCGGCCTGAGTTTTCCTTTAATGTGGCGAGTCAGACGCCCTTCCATAGCACTTGGGTTACTGTCTTCTATCCTCTCTCATTTTAAGCTCAGCTGTAGAGGCGTACGGGGTGAAAAAAGATCTTTATTGAATTAGCTCCTGACTGTAAAGTTAACTGCCATCAAGCTCAGGACTTTTTCTCAGGTCTACGGCCAACAGGTTTCTCTTGATGCATACGGATCCCAGACCTCTCTGCCTTGTCACTGTGCAGTGCCTTTGTGTTAGGTCATAGAAATATAAACGAGGCATTCATTCTGGTAAATAAGACAATTAAACAAAATTAAACAATATTACATCTGCAAGACCAGACTAAATTAAATCCACGCATATTAAATGAAACCTGAGGCAAAATAAGTTTATGAGCCAAATCCAGACTTCAAAACAATTTTAACGTGTTGCGTTCACCAACACAAACACATGCTCCACCAAAGAACACAGAGATTACAGAATATGCAAATCGCACACATACTGTAAATATAAAGAGTCTGTATTTTGCTCTGCGCTAACTTGCTCATTATAGACCTGTGTGGCCTTTGCGCAGGTCTACCTAACTTGACGTCAGAAATCACCCACAAAATAGGAGGCACATGGGAGTTAGGAGTGAAGGTTATTTTGAAAACCCCCATCGCCACACTGGCTTGGTTTGTCTGATTTGGTTTGGACCTCACATGGTCACCATGCCACTTGTCAAACGCTTCATCTGGTTTGAAATTGCTCTGGTGTGCAAGTGGCTATCACAGCTCCAAGTGGCAGCTAGACGCCTAAATGCAGGTTTCAGTGAAAAGCAAAGCCATAATGGCACCTTATTTCCAGTCAGCCAAAAAATTCTTGTATTTTTCCAACAGAGAGGATCTGACATGTGGCAATGTAGGTTTATAGTGACATGCAGACAAATCTTTAAATGGTATTATCATAAAAAAAACATTATTTTCCCTGACTGATTAGATGTCTTTTAATATGACTGTATGATGAGCGTATTCTGAGTAATAGAGCACACAAGGGGAAAATTTTATGCACATATAAATTGCTCTGTTATGCTGCGTTTACCAAGAACGGTTCAACCATTCTCATCTTCAGCAGAGGCACAGCATTTCCTTAAAGGGCTTATTTACTCCAAGCATCTCAGGAAACACAGCTGCTTTGGGGGGTAAAACTAAGAATGACATTGCTCATGAGCACCTTGAGGAAAGAAAGTGTTTTTAGTCAATGTCAGACACTGATTTATTTCTGTCGGCCCAAGGTATAAATCAGCCCAGGAACAGGTACAAACTTTGGTGTCTTCCTAAGTGATATCTGTGTAAGGAAGGCCAAAAACAGGAATAAGAAAGTGAAATCATGTTATGCTTTCACGGCTTGTTAAGCTTGTGCTTGCAACTCAAGCTGAAACGATGTCTATTTGTGTCGTCGATCCACTAAAAAGTAATCAATTATTAATTGGTTAATCATTTCCGTCATTTAAATGCCAAAGATTCTCTCGCTCAGCTTCTCAGGTGTGCGGATGTTCAGCTTTTCAGGCAGGACAAGATGTCAAGCTCAGCTCCCATCCCATCCCAAACAGCCCAGTCAACTGATGGAGCAGCTGATTGATGGAAGGGAGTCAGCTGATAGATCGCATGATTCCTTTCTATGCCACCAATTAGCGAATCTCATTCAGGGCGCCCTATTTAAACTCCTCTGCCATGCCTACTGTTGCTGCTTCCTCTGCAAGCCACTTTGCAACCTGCCTCCACCCCAGCTCCTCCTTTTAATGCTGTGTCTGAGTTATCAATGTCATTTCTGTTTGTCATTGATGCTGGCTCTGGGGCGTCTTTGCTACTGCTTTCCCTGCATTAGGCTTTCCATAAAGGCCCATGGAAGGGCAGGGAGGTGTGCTCTCTGCCTCAGGCTTTCCTTGTTTGCATGTGGAAGGGCAGAGAGGTGTGCTCTTGCCGCCTTAGGCTTTTCCAAGGCTTTCTGCATAGGCCAGAGGAAAGACAGAGAGGCCCCCGTACAGAGCCTTAGCGCCAAATGTAATACTGCAAATGGAAATAAAGTTTTGACATTCTTGATAAATTTCTTTAGATAACACTAATGAGGTCATTCTATTTTTATATCAGTTCATGACAGGCACGTTTAATATGTTTTCTTTTTTTTTTCTTTTTGATTTTTATATAAAAAACACACTGGTAAATTGATGCCGGTTGACTCATTTTAAGTGGCTCCTGAGTAGAAATGCCAGCTCGATGCCCTAAAACCCTTCACCATGCCTTTGAATTTCCTTTGTGGTTATCCTGACACACATTCCTTGTTGTTTTTCAAGCAGGGTAAAGTAGTGACCTCACGTGAAGTGTCTGCAGCTCTGGATTTATTGTTCAGCTGATGTTGGGTTACATCACTGCCTGAATGGAGTTTGTGCTCAGACATTACGACAAGAGCGAATTTAAATCTTTTTTGCCTCACGGAGGAAGATGTTGTTTTTTAGTCATAGTTTGAGTAATTGTATCCCACCTCTGTGTGTTGGCTGGCTCTGTTTTTTCTCGTTTAATGGCTTTGTAATGTGTGGAGATATGTATCAATGGATGCTTGAGGAGTGAGTAGACTCACTTGTGTACCACAGAATTTGGGGTGTGGCCTTCCGTGAACAACTGCCTTGATTTCTCTCTGTCAGTGGCCAAAAGTGTTTAAAGTTAACATCAATTAAAATGATGCTGTCCACAAACTGTTTAATACAGCAGTGTAGCCCATATAACATATTAGTCTGTGAGTATACTTGTATGTACCCTGCTCTACACCACTGATTATAGGTTTGTTTTTCAGTGGGACGGTGTGCAGTTGTGTACAGCAGCACGTCATGCAGCTGAGCACAGATAATGTGGCTGTTAATACTTTCAAAACCATGAATCACATATTTTACATCCTCGTGACTCACTGTTAGTTTTAAAAGCAATTACCCATAAATTAGATATTGGGGAAATACTGTTCTCAAATAAAAAAATAATTAGGGAAACAGTGTGTTGCAGTGTTCTTGTGCAGTGGCATTTGTCTAGCAAAAGGATTTCATTCACTGTCAAGAAAATCGTGTGGAACCTTGATCCAGGACTATATATCTGCGATTAAATGTGCTGTTTCCATGTGGTTTTGTCACAGCTTGTGCCACCCAAACCCCAAACATGCGTTTTTCCACATGGTTTGAAAAACACAAGTGACACACCAGTGTTAGAGTGGCTTAGAAAAAAACATTTCTGCCACCAAGTATGTGAGGCCATGCTGTGAACACTGGAATAAATGCTCTTAAAGCTGTCTGCATATTATTCACTTTTACAATTTTAATAGTTATGGTAACATTGGCAGTGACATCAATAATAATGGGGGCAATTTAAAGTTAGTTTTACATAATTATCGTGATGATTTTTTAAATGATGCCATGAGGAGAAACATGCTGTCACACTGATATCATTGGCCCAGTATTTGGTGATGTTAGCAATTTGTGCGTGTGCAGTTATACAGTCATTTCAACTGCTCAACACAAACCCAGTAAAAAAAAAAAAAAAGCCAGACAGCATCTCTTGTGGTCCAGAAAACAAAATATCTGAGTGCAAGAATAGCTTTTGACCTAAGAGCGTCTTTCATATGTTCTTTCCTCGTGCCTCCAGATTGGAATGTTTTTCTGACTGAGGCAATATGCCATGAGAGCAAAAAATTACACGCAACAATCTGCGGAGTATTTCTGGCACAAGAGTTAAATATATGAACAGTAGGCTAAATAGTCAGCAGTGTCGTGCCGTCGAAGGTAGCGCTGTTCACGTAGCCTTTTTAGACATGAGAAAATTTGGCATGCTTGGAATTTGGCTGTGGTTTTGAAGCGCAGTGCCACAGATGTTTGATGATACCATGAGATGTAAAATCTCGCAGACCATTTTAGTTGTCTGTAGTCTGAAATCTTTCCGTGTTTCAGTCATTTTGATGTCTGCTCAAAAATCATGAGTATATTTTGGTTATGGAATTACAATAAAGTCAAAGCACAAGTGCATGTTTGGGAACGGGCAATAAAACTCTATTGTTCATATGACTATATTCCACTTGTGGCTTCTCCATCCTTTGTATTTGGCTTCATGCATGACCAACGCTGAACAATATTGAGGGAGGGATTCTGCCTTTCTGAGAAAAATCTCCAGGCATCATTGCTTGTTTGTTGGGGGTCCCTGGCTTTCACATCTGTCAGTTTCTTATCCTGGTTGAGAAGAACTTTAGTGATTTTTGATCATTTTTGACCAAATAACAAGTAAATTAACATGTTGTAGCAACAAAAAAATGTTGGCACCACACAGCAAGCTGTTTAAAAAGCTTAACCCACACAAACCACCAGCTTAGCAAAGCCTGCTTTCCACCAGCTGGAAAGAAGAGTGGGCTGGAATGTGCCATGTATCATAACTTAAATCAAACACCGCACACTAAAACTGAAAGAGGAAAGTGAAAGACATTTGTTAATATGTAAAGTTTGGGGGGGGGGATAATGTTATTTACACACGTTTTAGATTTACAAATGTAAAAATTAAGTAGAAAGCTATTGTGCACCTGTATCTGATTATTTGTGCACAACAAAATAAACTCATAGTTGTACTTTTCTGTGTGCAAATTCTCAGCATTGTGTGTTTCTGCTCACTGACTGAACAGACATGCAATATTATGTGCCTGTGCGTGTAATTTGAATCTACAGGATGACACAAATACAAATCATGATCATCAAACGCCCAAATGTTGTGCACTCACAGCACCAGTTTTGTACTTGAAAGATCCAGTCCAATGTTTTCCTTTCACAAAATCTCATTTACATTTGTAAATCTTATGAAACACGTGTAAATGAAATATGCAATTGTTTTGCTTCATAGTAAAGCAAATGTAAGATTTTTTAGTTCATTAAATCTGCCATCTAAAAATAACGCCACAAAGCGTCTGATCAAGAAGGCGAAACCAACCTCCTGACAAAAAAAAAAAGTTCATTCTTGACCCTGGTATGTGTGTATACATGAGTCTTATCCGTCCCTTGCCATTGAGGACAAGCCTGTTGTTGGAACATGCGAAAGCCTTCAGAGCACTTGTGTAAAAAGCATTAAAATTCCCCATGCAATAAAACCGTTATTTATAGGACCGTAACAGCCTTGTAGTTTGTCTTACACAAACCCCAGAGGAGGAACAAGACACTCAATCCTCCCGTAGACACTCACGGCTAAGGCTACTGCAACACATGGCCCCTTTGCTGGTTTGTATAGCTTCCTGATGCAAACCAGTCAAATTGCTTCATTTTTTTTCGGCCACATCAAAGTGAAGAGATTTATTGAAAATTAAGCGGATAAGACTTTACTGCAAAGGCAGAGCGAGAGAAGGGGGGGGAACAAAAGGACAGAGCGAAGTAGGTGCTCTCACTAACCCGCGTGATGTCATATGGAAAAGTGTGTAACATTGTTAAACTGTACAAAAAAAAAAGACTTGTGACACAACACTTGCGGCATTAAGGAAGAATGTGTCACTCACTTGTTAAAAGTCAAAATAAAGGAATTAGCAATCCGAGAAAAATGTTCTGCGAAAACCAGAGAAGTCGTCATGGACACAAGGTCAGCAGAGTTCAACAGCTCCACAGTGTTGTTGTTGTGAAAGTGAAGCTTAGTGCGGACGAGTTAAGATGTGAAGGGGCTCCTTCGTTAGACCCAGCATCCTCTGCTCACGCTCACTGCAGGTAACTCGGAGAGTGAGTGGGATTTTCCAGCTGCTGTTGCTAAAAGGGGCAAACCCTCAATTAGTTCATAGAAAGAACTCAATGAGACTTCCTTTCGTCTTAAGTATGGGAAACAAAAGCATCTCTCCTGATGATGGCTGGCGTTGCGGCACCGCACTGCCACAAAAAGCTGCAAAAGAGCACCGAGACTGTCATTTTTGGACAAAATCTTGATGACAGGGCAAGCCCAGGTCTGGAAACTTGCACTTGAACATATCAGAATTTTTCATCGGCCTTTGCATCCAACTTTCCCAGCTCGCCACAAACATACAGCATCAGTAAGTACACTAAATGTACAGGGATATAATGTGGTGACTGACAAATGGCCCATTTTCACAGCATATTCCTGCACGAAAAAAGCAGTAGGCTTCCATATGCAGATTCTGTGCATTGCGGGAGACTGTCAACTAACAAAAAGGTCACAAGTTCAATTCCAACAACAGCTGTGTACTTGAGGAAGATACTCACCTTCGCATCTATGTGAATCAAAACTAAAGAAAAACATCGGACAAATTATGCGCCAAATGTTTCACACAGTTTACAGTAATGAAGTGTCTGTGACAACAAACGGGTGACTCAGTGAAAGTAGTGCCATTGCGGTGTTACACCAACGTTTGTCACGGAAGTGAGGATATATGACTCATGTCAGACAGCTACATGTTGTTGGTGATTGAGGAAACAGTTGTCTTTTAATAACTTTTTATATGTTTTTCTTTTTTTCTTTCATAAAGCAAAGTGGGTAGCACATGTTTAGTTTAGTTTAGTTTAGTTTAGTTTCCTTGACACTTAAAAGGTGTAGATGATTACTACATCCATACAACAAGTCCTCATTCCAATTTTACTCTTCTCCCACGGCTTCCTTTTGATTGCAGTCACTTTTGGCAGAAAATAATAGCCATCAAAATCTTTATGGCTGCTAGTTTAAGGTCCATTCTGTAGGATTTAGAAATGGAATATAATATAGTAAGTATGTTTTCATTAGTGTCTAATCGTTGTGTTTTTGTTACCTTAGAATGAGCTGTTTATATCTACACAGGGAGCAGGTCCTTGTCCATGGAGTGTGTCATGTTGCTGCCATGTTTCTACAGTAGTCCACAATGGACCAACCAACAACTGGCTCTAGGTAAGGCCATTCATGTTTTGCAGCCCCTCAGCAATTAGCCAAACAGCATCAGGAAAACATGGATTTTAATGTGAAACTGCTTTATTCTGTGTCAGATAATTCAGCTCATGGTAAAGACCTCCTGAACGTCTGGATCTTAAGTTATCAGAGAAAAAAGGTGAGCAGCACACATTAGCAAAAGCTGGGCGAGCAGCTTGTCTGTAACAACCCAAACAGCATCAGAAAAACACTGAATTTTAACATGAAACTGCTTTATTCAGTGTTTTTGCCAGTTTAAATCACTGAATCCATTTGTTTTGGGGAGGAGGAGACCTCTGTGGATAATTCGGCTCATGGTAAAGACCTCCTCAACGTCTGGATCTTAAGTTATCAGAGAAAAAAGGTGAGCAGCACATGTTAGCAGAAGCTGAGCAAGCAGCCTGTCTGCAACGACCCAAACAGCATTAGCGAAACACTGACTTAGACCATGAAACTGCTTTATTCAGTGTTTTTGCCAGTTTAAATCACTGGGTCCATTTGTTTTGGAGAGGAGGAGACCTCTGTGGATAATTCGGCTCATGGTAAAGACCTCCTCAACGTCTGGATCTTAAGTTATCGAAAAAAGGTGAGCAGCACACATTAGCAGAAGCTGGGCTAGCAGCCTGTCTGCAACAACCCAAACAGCAATAGAGAAACTCTGACTTGTAACATGAAACTGCTTTATTCAGTGTTTCACTGGGTTATATCACCTGTTCCATTTGTTTAGCAGAGGAGGAGACCTCTGCGAATGATTCGGCTCATGGTAAAAACCTCCTGCACAAAGAACATAGAAAAAAATCATAACTGGAATTTCACGCTTGGCACATGGGAGAAGTTTCAGCTGGTTGCAATCTGCAATCCTCACCGCTGGATGCCACTATACCCTACTCACGGCTCCTTTAAAACCCCAGATCACTGGGAAAATCTGGGCAAGGAGTGAATGAATATGTTCATAACTGAGTGTCAAAGTGCCCCGGAGCCAGACACGTGACCTTGAAAGTTCCCAAGTGAAGCTGCAGAAAGGTAGAGCACTGCTTGCACGTAGCAGGGTGTGAACCTGTGCCTCTGTGCTGTGTTAACGAGGGCAAAGTATAGGAGAAAAAAGAGCATGCATGTTCAGTAAACATACTCTGAATTAACTGTTTGACGTGAACTCTTTTGTGCTTACAGACCCAGTTCATGAACAAATACATATATGCAGTTTTGGAAGTTTAATTTTCATTACACAATCATTTATAGTAACAATCTGCAATATTTTCATATCAGTAAATGCCTGGTTTGCTACACACTGTGAATGATTGATATAATACAGTCATGTTTCCCAGTTCATGAGAGGTTTTGAGGCTGTCTTATTCCTGGGCATAAAGAAATGAATAGAAGAACTGGGTTAGTTGGTATGAGTGATGATAATGGCTGAGCAGAAGCAGAGGAAACTCAAACTTGCTGTCCCCCAAATAATAGAGACTGGACAGGGCCCTTCTGGCTCAGCTCTTACAATGCAGGGGACTAAAGGACAGGGTGCATGCTTTCTTTTGAGTGTATGCCTGTGTGTGTGTGTGTGTGTGTGTCAGGACGAGAGCAATGTGTTTGCCTGGTGAGTGATGTCGGCCTGTTTGCAAGTTGTTTTGCACATTTTATTTCTAATTAAGACACTAATTTTGGGGTTAATTGCCAAACTGCAGTTTCAGACACTTTACAATCAGTCGAATACAGATGTTGGATGACAGACTGAACATGAAAAAAACCAAACATTAAGCTCATTGCCACTTATTGCAAACTTGAACACACACAGAATGTGACTGGTCCATATCAGTGACGCTCTGCTGTGCAGCCATAGAGCAGAGAGAGAGCACTGTCTGTTTCAAAGGCTGACATAAACACAGCGGCTAAAGCGAGTGATTATCAGCTGTGATGACACTCATTCAAACATCACCTGTGTTACACAGTTCAACACAATTCAACCCACTTTTTAGATACAAGTTTTAAGACAGGTAGAACTCTGATAGTAAGACAAATATGATATGCCCCACATGAAATCAGGGATTTGCTGATATTCATTCATCACATTGCACATGCCTACTCTGCTCTACACAATCCTTTTGGGGATTTTCAAGTACGTGTCGTGATTTGCCGTGAATAATGCAATATCTTTCCAGAATGGTATTGATCCAGACAACATGTCACTGTGAGGGGTATTCTCTTTTCGGCACAGCAAATACTGCCACTCTGTGTTCCAAAACAGACGGTGCTGCCTGAGATTGTAGCTCCGCTCTGCACAGCCCAGACTGCTCCAGAATCACTCCACACTGCAAGAAGTTCATCAGTTTTTACTGACTTTTTATCTCACTTAAATTGTGCATTTTTTGTAAACTGCGTGAACCCATGTGTTTGAGGGCCAAATGAGATCAGTTCAAGCTGTTTCATTGTTGTTATTCAGCTGATGCTGATTGAGTAAGGTGCCAGCTGTGATTTGTTTTAACATGTGGCTATCATGAGTCAAATAAGTGGAATTATCACCTTCTATCTCAAATAAAAAATAAATAAATATACAGTTCAAATAGTCAGATTACATTACACTGTCATATCAAATACTCTTAAATGTCACCAGGTGATGAAGTACTAATGTCAGGTAGAAGATGGTTCTTTAAAGGTTCTGTCTTAAATAAAACCACCTACTCTAAGTTTTAAGTTATTTATTCATTGTTTCTCTTTAGCGTTACAAAGGTTGTTTTTTCAGACAAGGTTCCTTAAACCCTAAAATAAGGGGCTGGTCCTAAGAATCCTTTATGATGTGATAAAAAAAATCTTAAAGCACTAAAGGAGTCTTTTTCAGTGAGATCATGTAGCATTTAAATAGTTTAAAAGGGATTTTTAATACCAGCAGGTTCGAAAAGATTCTGTTCTTGACCTTTTGTGCAGTAAAGACATGATCAAAATCAGCAAAATGGCAAGTCAACAACAAATATTCTGGATTGACTTGTGATTAAAATCATTATTCCGAGGAGGTTTTAGTGTCTACGTTTCTGTATAAAGCTATAGCACCATTACTGATGCCTGATTAGTGACCAAATGTAACCAAAGGAGACTAAATCAACATCTTTTATGAGTGTTTGCAGGTGCCTGCTGTGTGGACACAGCCACACTCCCACATCCTCAGTCTAAACACTCATGGTGGGCAGAGCAGCATGTGTCTGTCTTGTTCTGTGGTTCCACTGTGAGGACCTGGTGTTGTGCGACAGGTCTGCGTGAACCCCACGGGTTAACATATCTCCAGGATCCACAAAACAAACCCACAAATCAAATATAAACTAATAATGACGTATGGGGTTCTGCGCACAATGTCAAATTCATAATTCCTTCATAATGAGGCTTCCTGCTTAATGAGAATAATTCCTGTCGCAAGAACCATCAGATCCATTTACTTTTGAATGGTGGCAGATGTAAGCTCTACGCAAAGTCATATTTCCAGTAACCTCTTTACGCACAGATGGTTAAATCTGATACATGGTCTGTTTCTTTGTATTTTGAGCGCAATTCCACTTGTTTGAGAACATGTTTGTTTAGAAAAAGACACTTGATGATAGAAAGTTCTCTGAAAAGCCGTTAAATCGTTTAATTCCAGTGGCAGACTTTGAATTTTCACCTCTTCTTTAAAGAAAATATGTCATTCACACTCTCACAGTAGAATTAAATGGCTGAGCGGCTGGCATCTCGGAGGTAATGTCTCTGCCAAAGTCGCTCTTCAGCTCTTGACGCGCAGCCTTTGAAACCACCTTCGATTTCAGCCGCTGCATCTCAGCCAGAGGTCTGAAAATTGAAAAAAAAAAGGGCATTTCGATTCCCTCCTAACCTATCTCATTCCCTCCACAACACCGATGACCGAAGCTTTTATCATTTAATTGATCCCTGGCATGACGTGCTCAGAGGCAGGTAGAGAAAACAGGGAGTTGGCGCGGAAGGAGGACCATTACGCAGGTTAGCATGACATCACCACGGGCTGACTATAAAGCGGTGAGGACTAATACACAGAGTTAGAGGAGCACTTGAGGAGCTTTGGAGTAAAGGACGGACTGAAGCCTCTTATGTTTAACAGCTGATTGGCTGCTGCTACCGTCCCTCTTTCTGAACTTCAGCGCAGAGGAATCCCTTAAAGAATACAAGACTTGTCAAAATGAACTTGTCGTACTTGGTAGCGTGTGGACTTTTGGTCACCCTGCTTTCAGTAAGGATGGGGGCAAAACCTTTATCTCAGGCGCAGCAGAAGGTAAGAAGAAGCCACTTATATTCTTATTACTGAGAAATAAATACATTTATTTGCTTCGCAGTATTAATCGTTGGGAGCTGAGGGCTGCTTCAGGAGTGAACAGCTGTTCTGTGGTCCAGGCGCTCAAGACTGTTGTTTTACGCATCATATTTCATAATTTCAGTCATGCTTAGCAATTCAGGGAGGGCATTTTCCCACACCCTGAATCTAAAACATCCCGGCAAATGTGTTTTCTGAGACTATTTTTTTTGAGAAGACAGCATGTTTTAAAGTCAGTGATGTCTGACTCCTACTGACATCCCAGCACAGTATTTTGCTTCTGTGCATTTGTCAGTTTTGTCATTTAAGCGCCAAGTGAAGCCTTTGACAAGCAAACTAAGGCCTCTGGGCAGAAACCGTTAAAATTGAAACGTTTTTAAGCGACATAAGAAACTGCTTTACACTTTCAAGATATTCCGCTTCAACTTGGAATTAATCTTGTCTAATTGTTTGCCAAAATTAAACCAAAACCAACGAAGCGGTTTCGTGCGTAAAATCACCATTACGCATACAACTTGCCGAGACGTCAGAAATGATCATTTGAAATAAAAGTTGTAGTTATCAGCTCAGATGGTTAGAATTTAGGATGGCTGCAAGTTGATGCCACAGCCTGCGTTCAGACCAGAGGAACAGGCTACAGGCACCTGACTCTTCATTGACGGCGACAGCGAGGTTTGAAGTGTCAGAGCTGAACGGTCACATAGTAAAAAATGGAAGCACAGAACCCCCCATGGTAAAGATGTCCTCTGGGGTTTGAATTCAATAACTGCATTATCTTGTGGGCTGGTTTTTGGTTAGACAAGACAAATATCCATTCCAGTCTATGCTGTAGCGCCGTGCGTAAAAACTGGCAAATATGATTATATTTGCCATCTCTGCCCATGCACATGGTATTTGAAACTGCTTAACATACGCAGCAAGTTGCGGTTTCCCTTATTTTAAATAAAGTATTACGCTGGTCTGCGCGAAAAGGCATTAAGCATGTATTTCAACCATATCGAAAGCATATCTCTTTGCACAACGCATTTGCCCGAGGGAGACAACGTTTATTTATTCTCTCAATCTGTGTTCCAGTCTCTTAGAAGTTTGCTGGGCGAGGAGCTGGCAGAGTTTCTGGAGTCGGAGGAGAGGGAGAGGCGGCTAGACGCTGTGCGCTCTCGGATACGGTTACTGCGAGATTTACGCATGGACACCCGTGCCAGAGGGATGTGGGCTCGTCTCCTCAACGACCAACCCGCACCAAGGAGACACAAAACGGGAAACAAGAAAGGGGGTTCCACGTCGCGGAGTGGCTGCTTCGGACACAAGATGGACAGGATAGGAACCATCAGCGGCATGGGTTGCTAGGGCTGGAGCAGCGCTGTGATGGTGAGTTTTCGAGGAAGTCACGGTCCCACTTAACGCTTAGTCTGACTTTAACTTGACATGCTGAGATATAAACAGAAGGAGGAGGACAAAAAGGAAGAGAGGATGTGTAGAAAAGGAGGAATACACGAATGATGGGGAGGAGAGAGCAAAGAGAAGGGTCCAGTTTATGGAAGGATGGTACAGTAGGAAGGTGATGTGGGGACAGAAAGGAGGGAATAGGGAAATGGAAGAGGAAGGCATTTTTGTTTCAGAATTTTCTCTTTTGTCAGTGGTCATCTAAGGTCTCTGTAGGTGACAGACGGAAGGTTTTCAGTTTCATCAAAGGTCTTTAATGGGTAGGAAGGAAGGAAGGAAGGAAGGAAAGGGTGGAAGGAAGAGAGAGAAAGTAAGAAAGAAAAGACAAACAAAGTAAAGATGTTAAAGTCAGATTTTTGCTCTTAACGATCGTCTCAGGACCCATGTATGCTTTGCTTCTACAGTTAGGCAAGTTTAGGATACACAACACGACTGAGCAGCTATACACAGTATAGCAAGTGAAGAGTGATGACCTGTAGGTGATGAATTCACAGTGTGGGTTAAAGGTCAACTTGATGTAAGAAATCACATTAAGCACTACACATTCTGTTACTGTATGTCAGTCACCTCAGCTGCCTGACAGACTCCTCGATCACTGTGAGAAAAGCTGATGCTTGTGTCAAACTTGTAACATCATGAAACGTCAACCTATAGACCGCCAGTGTTCCCTCCTAAGACGGGAACTCCCCTAAAGACGGCAGGAAAGCCCACTTAAACTGATGTACACTGATGTATGGGAAACAATCCATTTGATGTTTAGAAAGTTGTATTCATCCTCGTGAATGATCCCATCTGCTTCATCTAGAAAACAAGAAGCAGTTTAAGAAAAGTTTAAGAAAAAAAAAAAAACAGGACCGGGAGAAATGGAGGAAGGGAGAGGGGATGCAGACAGGCTAACACACACACACATTATAAACACAAGGCACCCTGCTGTGGCCAGGTTCTTTCTGGGAAACCTCTTTACCCGAGTGATTTTAACAAAAACAACAAAGGGGCTGTGGTGGTGAATGAAGTAATGAGGAAGCTAGGCTAGGTGACGCACAATTAGTCCTGAGGCTTGAGGCCTTTTTTGTGGTTGTGGCAAACTGTGAAATCCTCATGGAGGAGTGTGAGTCTGTGACTAACTTGAGTGAGAGTGTGTGTGCATGTGGGTGTTTTTCATCTCTGACACTCGTCTTTACTCCCATGGCCTGCAGCGTATCTGAACGTCTGTGTTAGATATGTATATTTAAGGTGACACAGTTAGGAGGAGAGTCAGGGGAGCACTTAATGTAGGCATGAAACTGAAAAGTAAATTTACACTGATGAATAGACGGTCGATAAAAACTGCTAAATTTCTGAATAAATGAACATGTGTGAATAGAGTTGTCTGTGAAGGCTCAGTCTAACCTTCCTTCTCCTGTTCTCTCTTTCCCTAGATCTCTGGACGATGGGTTGGATAACAAAGATTCAGTTTGTTCTCACCTGAGGGAGAAAAAAAAGCAAAACTCACCAAGTGACAGATTTTTGGTACGAAAGTCAACACGACCAGCATAAACAAAGACTGAGACGACAACGCTACGAAACCCTCATACGACTATATATATAATAAATATGCAGGTATATATACATATATACATATGTGTATACCATACAAACGGTCGACAGATGCATACTACAAGATGGCGGACAATGGTGTAAAAACTACAAAACCCGCAAAGCTGTATATTGTTGCTGCTGCTGCTGCTGTACATTCATGTACTTCATCTTCCCCTGCATAAATGTATTTATGTTTAAAAAAAAACTATTTATATGTTTATAAAAAGAGATATTTATAAATATGAGTTTTATTTATGTAACATTTTGAAAATGGATGCAAACTGCAGGTCAATTCTGTTTGTAACTTTTTTTTTGTCTCAAATAGTTGTAAATGTTTTCAAAAATGATAAAAAGAACATTCCATGTGCACTTAAACGCATCCTCTCGGGGTTTTATGTTTCAGTGGAGTCTGTAAAATTATAATATTGGGTATTTTCTGCATGGCGTGCAGGTGAAACGGTGGTGTTTTGCAAGCTTGTTAGAGTTGAGAAAAAGTTGTTTTCACCTCGACTACTTCATTTCTATGCAGATTTTTTAAAAGGTTTCACTAGCAGAGAGTGTAGCAAACCTTTTTGCAATGATAGGGGACATGTGCCTCAGAGCTGGAGATGTATTAATGGCATCTCAACCTTCTTAGGTGCCACTTTTACAGTTGGTGCTGGGCAATTAATCAGCATTAGGTACCATACAGACAAAGCCAAATGAAAAGGAATTGCTTGCATTGTGCCATTACATGTCATATATCAGCAATTGTAGGGAAGTCAGTGAGCCAAAGCCTCATGTGCATGATGTCCTTGTAATCCAGAGTATTAGCTTGCAATATGGTTGGATACACAGGGCAAAGGAGATGACGAGATTCTTAAAGTTTTCAAGCAGTTTTTTGCACTAACTCTTGGAACCTGGGAGCAAGTCGAGCCCTTACTTCCACAGCTTTTATGATGGTAACAATAATACCTATCTTTATTTATACGGCACGCATAAAAGCAGGTTTTCCAGGGTGAGAGGCATAAAAAGAAAACAGTAAAATATACAAATGAAGGACATAAATATTTGAGTTATTCAAAGAAACAAACAGGCATGTCAAGAATATAAGATGGAAACATATAAAGGCGAGTCCATAAAAGTGCGTTTATGGGGAAAGCGTGATAATGAATTAGCTCGCTGAAGTTTCTGAGACAGGTTGTTCCACAGTCTCATGGCGTAATCATCCAGAGGGGAGGAGAGAGCCAGAGAGGCCATAGTCAGACCTTGGTGTTGATGGTGTTTCACAGAGTTCAAGTTACTGTGGTCACCTGTAGATCTGAAAATTTGAATCGAATTGAATATCTAACTTATATGTCCAAATGGTTTTTAAGGAAAGCTTTTTAAACTTACTTAAACATGGTATTTTCAGCATGCAATTAGTGCTCATCCAAGTATAACATCAATGACCTGCACTAATACACAGTGCTTTACTTATATACTCCCACACTAGAGGGCAGCATAGAGCCAAGGGAGTCAAAAAGGGAGAAGACACCTGTTGCACACTCACAATGGACCCCATCATATGAAAAATATAACATTTGTAATGACTGAATGACTTCATTGATCGTATTTTTCAAGATCTACGGGGAATAATTTCATCCCATTATGTTGTATTTTTACAGCAGTGAGATTTTTGTCTACATGAAAATGTAATTTATTATGAGTGGCACATGTCTTTCCTGTCAAGGGCTCACTGCCCGATAGCAAACCATTTTTACTGAGCACTCATATAAACACATAATGATGTAGCCTATTAGTTGAAAAGAACAAATTGTGACGCTTGTTGTGTACAGACTGGTCGCGAACTGTGACACGAGGATAAGTGCCACATTCACACTGGAAAACACAAAGGCAGCACGCACCTCACATACTGTAGTTGGTGTCCAAATCGCAGGAGCACTGCTCCCAAAAACCTGAGAAAGGAAGCAGTGTGGAAAAAGCGATAACACCTGTCAAACCTGGATAGAAGGACGACGCTGAACAGGACAGCTGCCCCACAGAACATAATCAACACCCCTGTGCCAAACTCAATGCTCCATGCTGTTAGCTTTGTTAAACTGATGTTTGTGGCAGGACTGCCATTCATTAAAGTTGCATCAAAGGCCAGTATAAATAAGCTTGTGTGAAAGCACAAATCACTAAGTCTCATAGAGGCTGTAAAGTCTGACAAATGGAAGGTCGCATAACAGTCAGGGTATGTAGAGAATATGTATCCCTAAGGCTCAAACCCAGTTCCATCAAAATGTTCCCATATTCCAAAAAAACAAAACTACAGGATGAAACTGAATGCTTCAGCTATTTAAATCATTTTAGGATCTACTTTCTAGGTTTTTGTGTCAAAATATAAGCAAGCTTTTAGTCTGATTATGTTCCTGTTACTGCCTACTCTACATTATTCCAAACCATGTTACTGAAGCATGTGGGACTGTATAGTTGTATACAGATCATACAGATTTGATGTCGTTATTCTTCTTCCAAACACACATAGTAAGGTGGCAGGTAGAGATATCCATTTCCTTTATAACTCAAAGAACTACATACACACACCGGCCACTTTATCAGGTACACTTGTTTAAATGCTTGTTAATGCAAATAGCTAATCAGCCAATCACGTGGCAGCAACTCAATGCATTTAGGCATGTAGACATGGTGAAGATGACCTGGTGAAGTTCAAACTGAGCATCAGAATGAGGAAGAAAGGTGATTTAAGTGACTTTGAACGTGGCATGGTTGTTGGCGCCAGAAACTGATGATCTACTGGGATTTTCACACACAACCATCTCTAGGGTTTACAGAGGATGGTCCAACAAACAGAAAATATCCAGTGAGCAGCAGTTCTCTGGGTGAAAATGCTTTGTTGATGCCAGAGGTCAGAGGAGAATGGGCAGACTGGTTCAAGATGATAGAAAGGCAACAGTAACTCAAATAACCACTCGTTACAACCAAGGTCTGCAGAAGACCATCTCTGAACCAACAACACGTCCAACCTTGAAGCAGATGGGCTACAGCAGCAGAAGACCACACCAGGTGCCACTCCTGTCAGCTAACAACAGGAAACTGAGGCTACAATTCACACAGGCTCACCAAAACTGGACAATAGATGATTGGAAAAACGTTGCCTGGTCTGATGAGTCTGGATTTCTGCTGCTACATTCAGATGGTAGGGTCAGAATTTGGTGTAAACAACATGAAAGCATGGATCCATCCTGCCTTGTATCAACGGTTCAGGCTGGTGGTGGTGGTGTAATGGTGTGGGGGATATTTTCTTGGCACACTTTGTGCCCCTTAGTACCAACTGAGCATGGTTTAAACACCACAGCCTACCTGAGTGTTGTTGCTGACCGTGTCCATCCCTTAATGACCACAGTGTACCCATCTTCTGATGGCTACTTCCAGCAGGATAACGCACCATGTCACAAAGCTCAAATCATCTCAAACTGGTTTCTTGAACATGACAATGAGTTCACTGTACTCCAGTGGCCTCCACAGTCACCAGATCTCAATCCAATAGAGCACATTTGGGATGTGGTGGAGGAGGAGATTCACATCATGGATGTGCAGCTGACAAGTCTGCAGCAACTGTGTGATTCTATCATGTCAATATGGACCAAAATCTCTGAGGAATGTTTCCAGCACCTTGTTGAATCTATGCCACCAAGAACTGAGGCAGTTCTAAAGGCAAAAGGGTATTAGAAAGGTGTACCTTATATAGTGACTGGTGAGTGTATATTCCTCCTAGAACAATGAAATGGAAGGAAAGAGAATGAAAGTGCTCTAAAACAATGAGTAGCTCTTCTTTTGTTGCTGACTGTATCATGTTGGCTCATTACACACTGGCCCTGCTGAGAACTACTGCAGTCAGTAACTCATAACAGCAGACAAGAGTTTTAATTCCATTAGCAATGATGCAACCACTGACAAAAATATCGACTTTTCAAGAAACATTACCAAAGATTTACCACTGTGTGCTTTTACCAACAATTTACAGTTGAGTTTAAATCTTACTCTGGCTTTGTTTTGGGCAGTTGCCCAAAAATAAATGCGCATCTCCCTGTGATAAAGGAAATCCCTGCTGACCTAAAATCCCCAGTTGCATCTATTTCTCTCCCTGTGCTTCTGTTTGACTCACTTAATTTAATCCACCCCTGCAAAACAGTAGGAACTAACAGGTGCAGGAGAATAGCTTTGTTCATCCTGTGAATTCAGCAAAGCTCATTTGAAAGACAGCGAGAAGAGGGTACCTAAACGCATGAAGGTGAAAGACTCTGAAACCACATGTTGTGTTAAATAGTCAGGTGGAAAACAATCCAGTCACCTGAGGGGGAGTGTTGAATTAACACTGAAACATGAGGGAATTAAAATGCTGCAACACACAACTGATGACATGGTTGCCAATCACACTTGCTGTAAATGCTGAATTCTGTTATTATGCTTCACACTTTACTTATTGCCTGCTACAACTGATCAAATTTCTCCCTGGGGATCACCTTCACCCTCAACCAATCCACAGTAAAACATGGACTGTTATATTCAGGTAAGTATTTTGGATTAAAAAAAAAAAAAGACATTGTATGTGCAGAGAATGCACTGCACTGGTCTGTCGAAGTGAAGAAGGAGCTGAACCGGCAGGTGAAGCTTTTGATTTACTGGTCCATCTACGTCCCAACCCTCACCTATGGTCATGAGCTCTGGGTAGTGACCAAAAGAATGAGATCGTGGATACAAACGGTGGAAATGAGTTTCCTCTGTGGGGTTGCTGAGCTCAGCTTTAGAGATAGGGTAAGGAGCTTGGACATCCGGAGGGAGCTCGGAGTAGAGCCACTGCTCCTGGGGGTCAGTTGAGGTGGTTCAGGCATCTGATCAGGATGCCTCCTGGGCGCCTCCCGTTAGAGGTGTTCCGGGTACGTCCCACTGTTAAGAGGCCTTGGGGCAGACCCACAACATGGATGTGCAGAGAAGAAACATTGACAGTATGATTACTAAACTAAACCCTGTCAAAATTATTTAAATTTACAAAATAAGTGTCACATTATGAGTGAGACTGTCAAATAAGTCAACAATATAGCTATAGTGAGAAACCACTGGTTCAGCTACAACAAGAAAAAATGAAAGCGACAATTTGCAGCACCTTTTTAAGTAGTGACAACTTACAACTTGTCTTTTATCATCTGACAAACTCAATTAGTTTAGTACAACCAACATGATTTGCTTTTACCTCAAAAGGCTTAATTAAATTGAACCAACTTAACATTTATCCAAAAGTTGTGGTGATATTTAGTGATACCAACTTATTTGTTTTAATCCATCCTACTCAAAAATGTAAAAATGTTTTTGATTTTGACCAACATCTTAAAATAAGTTGTCAACTGACTAAAACATATTATTTTTTATGCTGAAAAACATTTTTATTTTTAGCGCCTATCATTTTTTTAGAGTGTACTGTCACTGTGTAGTTAATGTTACGCTACATGAGTTGACAGAAAATAAAGGGAGACCAAGATGGGGAGTGGTATTCAACAAAGCTCTCTAGCTCAACACAAACTGGGGGATGTTGCAGTTCATGGTCGACACCTTGACCCCGAGGCCACCAGGAAGCCCTGTACTTTATATTAATACACACGGATACGTGGATAGACGGGCCAAAAAGGAAAGAGAGCTATAAGGTATATTGCTAGATGGGTGAGGTGACAGTGACAGTTTTTTAAAGGTTTTTGACATAGAAGCTTACGATGCTGTTTACTAGATTCAGGCTCAGTGACAAGATTTATGTGTTTAGTAGACTTAATACAGTCTACACAACGCGCAACATACTATAAAAGGTAATGTTCCAGGTGATCCCTCCAAAAAAGAATGCAAAAAAAGTAAAAAGTTCAAATGTCTTTTTAGTAAAATCAAACAAAACAAACATTAAATTACCCATCACTGATAAAATCCTTCTTAATTAGCCTACTGGCTTTATTGTACCTACTGTGAGACTTCAGTAAAGGAGGATTCAACTGGCTTAAATGGAAAGGTTTTCTCTCCTCGCTGGTCTGTGAAACAAGTGAAGGATGTAAAATGCAATGCTGCCTCTGTGTGGTGTTGTGGGTTAATTACTCAAATGGGCTGCTGGTGTCCCCTGGGAATCAGCTGAGTCTGGATGAATGGCTGTACACCTCATACACACACACCCACACATGTCCATCCTGTTACAAAGGAAGTGTGAAATAAGACTGAAAGCTCAGCTAAACTGATCTTGTTGTCAGATATTTTGTCAGTTGCTGATTTACACAGTCAAGGGTGAACTTTCAGTCTCAACATTAAAGCCAACATCTTTCAGATGAGGAGTCTTTAAAGGTCCAGTGTATAGGATTTAGGGGGATATGATGGCAGAAATGGAACATAATAACTGTATTTTCTTTACTGTAATCACCTGCAAATAAGAATAGCTGTGTTTCTGTCACCTTGGAATGAGCTATTTATATTTATATGGGGAGTAAGTCCTCATTTATGGAGAATGACATGTTCACTGCCATGTTTCTACAGTAGCCCAGAGCTGACAAACCAAACACTGGCTCCAGAGGGGGCCAGTCACATTTTCATGTTCTTGGTTTTTGTGTTGGCCACCATAGTTAGAAGCCTACTAGCACCTGAAAAAATATTGATTTGCAACGTGACACTGCTGTATGCAGTGTATTTACCGGTTTAAATCCCTGGGTATGTTTGTTTTGGAGAGGAAGAGACCTCTGGGAATAATTTGGCTCCTGAACATCTGTTATCAGAGAAGAAGGGTGAACACACAATAGCATGTGATGGGTGAGCTGCCTGTCTCTGACATGCCCAACAGTGTCAGAGTTACACTGATCTGTAACATGAAACTGCTTTATTCAGTGTTTACAGGTTTTAATTATCTGGGCTCTCATTTATAAAACAATGCATAGGATCCATACTAAAAATGTATGTCCAGACAAAAGACAAAAATGGCGTGCACCAAAAACACTGACAGTTTCTACAATCATGCTTCCACCTCACCATCTGCCTTGCTATTTTCTCGTCTCAAAAAAATGTTTGTAAGCATGGGTCAAAGTTTCTCCCGTGAAGTCTGTTTTTGCAGAACACAACTTTTGCGTGAACTAACTTTACTACTATTTACTACTAGAGCTACAGTAAAATTTTACCACAATCTGTAAAATACTTAACTAACTGTACTTTCGTTATTGAGCCATACAGCTACTAGCGCAGTGTCCGCATGGAGGGACTACGACATGTGGTTGATTGGTGATGGCAACTGACAAACCACGTGGCTCATATAAACAGCTGCATGGTGCTGCTTTAATGCTGAGTGGCCATATCTTAAATGTAAGCATAGCATTCATGAAACTGTCAACAGTTTACTGTTTTATATTATCTGATTGAATCTTCGTCAATAACACATTAAACAGTACTCATTTATCATTTCATGTTTTATTTTTAGGTACCTTTAAGTAACAAAATCTTCTTCCCTATTTCTCTCATGGCTTAGTGTATGTAGGCGACGCGCGGGCACGATGCATATGTTCCAACTTGTGATTGGTGGAAGCAGTCATGTGGGCGTGTCGGCGTGGACGCGCAGAGCAAGAGAGTAACGAGCGCGGCTTCCACTTATCTGTCTTTCCTGTCCAATGTCCCACCGAGTAGGCAGAGGCACGTGTTTGTGTTAGCTATTTCGTTAGTTGTTTCCTAAACGTCCAGTTCGTTGTGTTTCATTGAAACACACAGCAGCACCATGGTGAAGTTAGCAAAGGTAAGAGCATAAGGCATCCATTTTACTGTTTTAATGTGTGTGCGTATGTGAGAGAAAGCGGTGTTTACGCTTGAGGCCTTTGCGAAGAAGTTGCTGCATTTGTGTGAAAAAAAACCGGAACTGACACCAGGGGAAAATGTGTGTTCGTTATCTCACTTCTAATTCATTCATTTTATTAATTACACAGTGGCTGCAAAAGGCTACGTAGTCGAGAAAAATGGTGATATTGAAAACGTAACGTTTCGTCTTGTCGGCCATGTTTGTGCCTTGCTGGTGGTTTTTCGGCCCGCTAACGCTTACCGACTACTCAAGATGGCATTCATGCGCGTTCTCGATGTTAAGCATGGGGTTTAAAGATGAATAGAAAATGGATTAAGTGGCAGGTCACACACGCGTGCCTATTAATATTACAGTTAATTAGAGAATAAATGGAAGAAGTGAATTTATGCAGGCTACGTTAGCTAGCATGTACCGTTCGGTAATTGTTAGCATTAGCCCGGTATATATCAGTCCGAGTGCAGAGACGAATCCGATTTACACCGAGTTCTAGGCATACTAATTATAATTCACCGTGTTTAACAGACTTATACTATGTCGTTAACATATTGAATCAGTTTGTTGCCGTTCCTCATGCAGGTAACTGTTATAGCATGCGTTTAAAAGCGCGTCTGCAGACGGTAAAATTAGCCAACATGCTAACAGCCCGACCTCCTGAGCTCCACGTGGGTTGTGCGCCTGCTCGGATCGACACACGAGGTACAAACCGAGGAACCACATTACCGCCCAGGCTGATGGCTATCGCTTCAACTGACTCGCGTTTAACTAGAGGAAATCATTGCAACAATGATTAAATAATCAGTTTTGGTGGAGGTGGGGGGTTTTGGTGTGAAATTTGAAGCACCTCGTGCTGTTAGCCCCAATGCCGGTAAACCCAGAATACATAAACCACGAGGGGATCCTGTAGGTAAACGTGTGATTTGAACAGCGGGAGTTTTTACATTTGCATTTTATCCTACTTTTTACAGGCAGCAAACAAGCAAGTAACTCAAAAGAAAAAAGCCCCTCCACCCCCCAAAGAAGTGGAGGAGGAATCCAGTGAAGAGGACAGCAGTGATGAGGAAGAGGAGGTACAGTCTGAGTTTCTTATTGTTTTAAAGTACCATAGGATATTTTAGATGTTTAAATTAAGATTTTAATTGTTTGTTTTTTAAATTCCAGGCGCCCCCACCCAAAGTGGTAAAGAAAGCCACATCAGCAAAAGCAGCCCCAGTTGTTAAGAATGGTGCTGCCGCCAAGAAAGCAGACAGTGAAGATGAAGACGATGATGATTCTGGTAAGCAATGACATTTGACTCGTCCAAATTAATTGAATGCAAGGTAAAACGGTGTACAAAACTAGTCAAAGTCAGTTGGTATCAGTTTTGGTAATAAAACTTACACTCTGAAGCACTCTGAACGTTTTAGCTGAAAATGGCATAACATCCGAGAGTTGGCTTGTAATAAGGATTGCTGTTTCCTAGTCTAAGGACACTAAGATACAAAGAAACAAAATTTGCAAATCAACCTATTTGGATGGGCCATCCAGATGTGTGGGGAAATAGTGAGGCACTGATTTTGACTGTATCTGATGGATTAGGCATAGTGAGACATGATGGGTACACAGGAAGTAAATTTTCTGATGTATTTGTTAAACACTACTAAGATATCATAAATCCTTTGACTATTAAGACTGTTTGCTGCTATCACCATTTTTAAAATGGGGTTTAGCCACAACTTCAAGTAGTACACATGGAAAGAAAACATCCTAATTAGTTCCACACAGTGAGGTCAACACCTTGAGTTTGATCTGATATTCCAACCTTTTGTACGCTGGCTATTGAGTCAGGTCAGATAACACATGTTGACACATTCATGCTTAACCACAAATTGGGAGTTCATCTTACGTCATGTTAAATTGAGTATAACATTGTGTGATAAGGTTTTGTGTTTGTCAATCAACCTACAGAGGAGGAGTCTGAAGAGGAGGCTCCCCCACCAAAAAAGACCCCCGCAAAGGCTAAAGCTACACCAGCCAAGGCTGCTCCCGCAAAGGCAGAGGAGTCAGATGATGATGATGACGATGATGAGGGTAGGACCTACAGCAGATGACACGATTTTTGTTGTTGGTTTTTTGTAAAACTGGTTTATTCCACTTTAAATTATTTGTAACAGTTGGTCATAGAATTACATTTCTAAGTCATACTAACTCACCACTTTAGGAAAATTGTCACACACCCTCCATTTCTTGGCATGCATGTGGTTGTTTAGTACTCATGTGTGTAATGTACGGAGGAAAAGAAAATGCAGTGCTATGTCTTCGGTGCCAGTGTGTATTTAATTGTCCACTGGTTCTATCCTCAATCGCTGTTACATTCTTGCTTTCAGTGGAGTCTTAAAGTCTGCAGATTTTCCTAAAATCAACTTCCATGCATTCGGTCTGCTGAAATTAATGATTCTCATGTGTGTGTTGTGTACAGATGAGTCTGAAGAAGAGGCCCCACCACCCAAGAAGGCAGCTAAACCTGCTGCCAAGGCCCCAGTGAAGGCTAAACCTGCAAAGGAGGCCTCTGATGATGACGACGACGATGATGATGATGATGATGAAGATGACTCAGAAGAAGAGGCTCCACCTCCCAAGAAGGCTGCTGCTAAGGCTGCTCCTGCTAAACCAGCTGCCAAAAAGGCTGCCAAAGAGGAGTCTGACGACGACGACGATGATGACGATGATGATGGTTAGAGCAAACCTTTGATTAATTCTTTTATTTTGAGAGCATCTTTAGCATTGGTGATACTGAGTCAGTGTGCAGTGGCTTACTTGTCAGCTGCAGTCACAGGAGAGTATATGATGATCAACAAGGGACTTAATACTGATTTTGTGTGATGTCACCTTTTTTTATTGATCTGATACGAGTTAATGATCATCAGTGGTTTGAAGTTGGTCATAGTGATTTTAAATATAATTTCTAACAATAATGAATGTGGTTCTGTAGACTCTGAGGAAGAGATGGACACCACTCCTGCGCCAGCAAAGGCAAAGAAAGCAGGCATGGTCAAGGCCAAGGAAGAGTCTGAAGAGGAGGAGGAGGACGACGACGATGATGATGACGATGAAGACGACGACGATGAGGAGGAAGATGGTGAGTTTTGGTGATGAAAAAATTTACTGCCATTCACCTGCTAAAACTTGTCTTAATTCAGTGGACATGTCATTCTCCACAGTGTTATTTGTGTAGCAGTACATTTAAGTTTTCATTTAAATTTTAAATTTAAAAAAAGTAAAGTTTCGGACCATATATAAAAAGCTTTGCAGACAAGCTGAGGTGAAATGATTGCTGTATTGAAGGCAAATGGAAACAGGCACATAATGCAGCATTGACATGACATGAACGTGCAACTGAAACATGTTTCTTAGATTTAGTGCAGCCTGTAGTTACGTTTAACACGGTACGCCTGATCCAGAATTTCTTCCTCTGTTTGGCTCAATAAATGTCTGAATTTAAGATTTTGCAACTCCTGTCTCTACAGAAGTCCCAGTTACTCCTGCAAAGAGGAAGGCAGAAGGCAAGAAGGACACACCACCTGCCAAGAAAGCAAAATCAGATGGTGAAGGTATGAATTATCCACTGACCCCATCAATCACATTCCAACCTACTTCATGATGATAATAAGGGACTTAATACTGATGTGTGATGTCACCTTTATTATTCTGAATCTCTCAAGTATAATGAATACAATTTAAAATTTTGCACCACAATGAGAGTTAATTGAAATGTACCTCCTCTTTTACCAGGGTTCTGTCTATTTGTTGGAAACTTGAACGCCAACAAAGACTTTGAAGAAATCAAAGAAGCCCTGAGGAAATTCTTCTCAAAGAACAGTCTTGAGGTTTCTGATGTCCGGCTGGGTGGTTCCAAGTAAGCAAATGATTGAAAAATCATCTAAGCCCCCGTTTTGCAAATAGTCATTCAGTTCTTGTTTGTATTTCACAGAGATGTGTGTTTGTGAAATACGTAAACTCAGGGTTTTCGCCAATATGGCTACTACCACTGGATGTCATCTAAGATGGTTGGATCCAGAGAGTTGATTTATCTGGTAACACTTTAAGGCAGTTGTTAGTTACCTTGTGCTCTTTTACAGTTGCTAGACATTGTTTTATATCGCAGACTTAACAATGAATCCCCCCAAAAAGTTAAACTGACCTGTAGCTGCAACTCAGTATATTGTTTTAGAAACATGACTTTAGGCAAGTTCTTTTGGCTCTTTCCTGTCTTAAGCAGGAATGTCTAACTGACCTTGTATGACTTGCCTCAACAGGAGATTTGGTTATGTGGACTTTGCATCCGAAGAGGACATGCAGAAGGCACTGGAGCTCAATGGCAAGAAGGTCATGGGTCAGGAGCTGAAGTTGGACAAGGCCCGAAGCAAAGACAGCTCACAGGAGGGCAAGAAAGGTGAAAAGGGAAAAAAGCATCCATGTGGTTCCTGTGAATGTAAAGGAAAGATAAAATCGAGATGTTTCCAGGCAGCCAAATTTGGCTATGTAAATATTTCTACTTTACATTTTAAGAAAATTGCCACACACCTCCATTTCTTGGCATGCATATGTTTGTTCAGTACTTGTGTGTGTAATGTACGGAGGAAGAGAAAATGCAGCGCTATGTCTTCGGTACCGGTGTGTGTTATCGTCTGCCGGTTCTATCCTCAATCGCTGTGACATTCTTAAGTTGTGTGGCTCTTATGGGAGAGTTTGCCTCAGCAGATTTTTGCTTTTATACTTGAACATTATTATTCTTGTATGTATTGTCAAGATGAGCCAGTACTTTTTCAGTGTAAAAATGTCTCTGAAGACTGAAAAAGTTAAGTCCCACCACCCCAAAACTGACACTGACTTTTGTCTCACAGAGAGGGATGCGCGGACACTCTTTGTGAAGAACCTTCCATTTTCTGCAACAGCAGATGACCTGAAAGAAATCTTTGAAGATGCAGTTGACGTCAGGGTACCTCTTGGCCAGAACGGTTCAAACAGAGGGTAAGAACAAGCCGCCTCTAATAGAAGTAGTTGTTAGCTTATTTCTATGTTCAGATGTCAGTAGGATGAATATTTAAGGAACACAAGAAAGCTCAATGTGATTCCCACAAGCTAACCTTGGATAACAATCCTAAACAGTATTGGAAATCGACTTAAATCAAGGGAAATAAGGATTCATCATGTCAAGATTTTTTTCATCAACGTATTTCCAATGCAGCTCTTCAATTAAATTTACAGCAGACATTGGTATTAACTCAAAACTACACTAAAAAAATCTGAACATTTCAATCAAAATTTAAGTGCAATAAAGTGAAATGACAGGAAAAAATATTGAACACACGTAATGTATTTTTCTTGGTGAAGACACTTTTGTATACAGGGCCAGTTTTTGAGATGCTTTCTGTATGAGGAAATTAATCTCTAACAGTGTTCAAATAGGATTTTCATTCATTCTTCCACTCAGGCAAACTTGAAATCTAGAAGACTCTTAGGTACCTGCTTGTGAATCTTCAGTTTCTTTCTCAAATGTACTTTTAGGTTTAACTCTGGTGTAGACTTGTGTGGAGCCAGCTGACAGTTGGCTTTGCAGTATGTTTTGCATCATTGTCCATGCTGGAAGTTCCACCTGCGTCTCATCTTCTCTTGGTTGATGGCAACAGATTCTAAAAGATCCCATCCAAAATCCCATCTCTGAGAGACTCTGAGAGATTGATTTCTAAGTACAGGAAGCACCTCTAAAAGCTGGTGTTGCAAACAAAAGCTTCTCCACCAATTATTCAATACATGCCCGTTTGTGTTCAGTACTTTTCCTGTGTAACTCCACTTAATTGCACATACGTTTTTTTAACGGATTGAAATGTCAAGATTTTATTAGTGTAGTTTTATTGAGTAATACCAATGTCTCTTGTAAATTTCATATGAATAAATGTGTAGGAAATATGTTAAATGACAAATGTTGCTGTGTTTAATACATATTTCCCCCGAGCCTGTTTTGTTTTTGTTTAACTTTAATAATGTAGCACAATTTTATTTTTATTTTTTTGTTAGTGTACAAGTTTCTGGATATGTTTGCATTACTCAAACCTGCCATTCAAATACAGTTAACCAGCAGTTTGGTTGGCAGTATACTAGCCCTAGTGTAGACAAGTAAACTCTTCTCTCCTTTTGACAGCATTGCCTATATCGAGTTCAAAACTGAGGCTGAAGCAGATAAGATGCTGGAGGAGGCTCAGGGAGCTGATGTACAGGGCAGGTCCATCATGGTTGACTACGTTGGTGACAAGAGCCAGAAAGGGGCCATGGGAGGAGGTAAGCTCCTTGCATGTTTTATAAAGCTATGAAACTAGCACGGGTATTTGAGCTGTATGGGATTGTAGTTAAGTGGTAGTTATAGTAGTATGCACTAGGTAGCTGCTCTGTGATTATAGCAGCATGTTTAGAGTATCAGAAGCAGGGCATGACTGAGGTGTGGGTGACTTAAAGAGGTTGATAAGGAAGCTAAATTTATACTTGGGCGCTGCTCAGCACCTCTTATTGTAGTGGTGACTGCAGTTTGATCAGACAAATAAATGGATAGAAACTGATTATTTAATTTAAGATAATAAAGCTCTTATCTAATTCATGTATTTGCATGTTTTGAGGGCTGTGCATTCTAATTGAAAGGGAGAAGTTGCATCTTAATGTGGCCATGCAAATGCAGCTTATAATTCCTGGAGATTGAGTGCTTCTCCATCTTTGTAGTCATCTCACCGTTCTCCTTTCTTCCCTCTGTCCCTGTACAGGAGGAGCAGGAGCAGCCTGTAAAACACTGGTGGTGAATAATCTAGCCTTCAGTGCCACAGAGGATGCCCTGCAATCCACATTCGAGAAAGCTGTCTCCATCAGGATTCCACAGAGAGACGGCAGACCTAAAGGGTGAGTATCTGATGGGTCCATGGAGGATTTTCTGTTTTTCAGCCTCTAAACTCCAGCAATACACTTGAAACTGCTGCACCTTCTCATGAGCTCCTCTTAATCTTACCCATGATTATGCATGGATTCGCACGAGAAGCAGAGCCAATGTACAGTTAGAACAGGCTCGCCCTACTTGCATAAGGGCGTTGCCTAGGTCTGCTGTGCAACAAACAAAAATGTCTAAATGGTCTTAAAGGGATTTTACACTGGCCAGTTTTTGAGAGGGGGAAAAAAATCCTATTGTAAGACCTATTTTGATGTACAAGAGTTAACTTTAAGTTATACTACTAAACCATGATTCCTAATGTTGTGCTTCTTTGTTTAGTTTTGCTTTTGTAGAGTTTGAGAGCACAGAGGATGCTAAGGATGCTTTGGAAAACCTCAACAACACAGAAATTGAAGGCCGGTCAATCCGACTGGAGTACAGCCAGAACAGCGGCAGAGATGGTGGCAGGGGAAACTCGGGTAAGTCCTCTAACTTAACTGATGCGTCTGCGCTTGGATCTCAATTGACTTAGAGCTGCAGATGTAGCTAGTTTATCATCATGGCCAGATGTGATGAAAACTTGAATCGACAGAAACTCTGTGATGAAATAAGATAGTCAAGTCCTGATCTGGTCTATGCATGTAGCCTCACCTTGTTAATTCATTAATTCGTTAGATGAGGATCATTTAGTGGATAAAATCTAAATGAGTCATGAAAACTGCAGCTTTAGTAACTGCTTTTCTTTCCCACCAGGTCCAACAAAAACCCTCTTCGTCAAGGGTCTCTCTGAGGACACAACAGACCAGACACTCAAGGATGCGTTCGAGGGTGCCTCAGCAGCCAGGATAGTTACAGACAGGGAAACAGGGTCATCAAAAGGGTAAGTTCGTAGAGTTGTAAATATTCCCTCTGGCTGTTTACTCTTATGAGCACAGCTCTGTCCAGAAGTGACAGTGTATGGATTTGCATGAGAAGTAAAGCAAACTCCCAGTTAAACAGGGAGCTGCCTTAATGTGAAATCACTTTTTATTTAATGTTAACATCTTAGCAATGTTGGAAGGTGACTAAATTCATTTAGTTTCCACCTTAAGTGAAATAACTAAACTCTTCCCCTCTGCCTTCCCCCGCAGCTTTGGCTTTGTGGACTTCCACAGCGAGGAAGACTGCAAGGCTGCCAAGGAGGCCATGGAAGATGGTGAGATCGATGGCAGCAAGGTGACCCTGGACTACGCCAAGCCCAAGGGTGACGGCGGCTTCCGCGGAGGCCGAGGTGGTGGTGGATTTGGCGGCCGTGGTGGTGGCCGAGGAGGTCGCGGTGGTTTCGGAGGTGGCTTCGGCGGTCGGGGTGGTGGCGGCAGAGGAAGAGGAGGCCCCCGTGGAGGTGGACGTGGCCGTGGTGGCTTTGGAGGTAAGGCAGATCAAATTTGTTGTTTGCTCACAGGGTAAAGCCATCAGCTAATGTCTCCTCAGCTGCTAACATTAAGTTGTTGAAATGCAATTTAAGTAATCTGAAGTTGTATGGCTTTCATAATCTTTTTGCTTGGATTGGATCACGCTTTAAAATGCTGCCCACCTAACGAAGTTGCCTTTGTTCTCATTTTAGGTGGAAGAGGTGGCGGCGGATTTGGCAAACCCCAGGGGAAGAAAATCAAGTTTGATGACTAAACCCTTAGTCTATTTTACTTTTTGAATGGACTCTGGTTTCATCAGTTTTCAGAGCTTTTGGACATTCCAGAAAGCGTCATTGATATATATTTAACTGTTAACGGGCATTTTAGCCCTTTATTTAGACCCCCTCAATCCTTCCCCCACCCTTCTGTGCCAGAATGGAACTTTTGACCTTCTCAGCTCAAGTGCTTTGTGCGAGTACTGAATGTCCCAAACGCAAACCTGCACCTCTCGCCCTCATTAGCTAACTTGCTTTTCCGAAGGAGTTTAATGGAACGGGTCTGGCAAACAAGTTTGCTGTGAAAAATACGTTTGTCCTTGTCAGATACATTGTGTAAATTTAAACAGTTTGTATGATTTCATTTTACCTTTTGTAAAAAAACAAAAATACACTTGTATCCATGTTTGTTTTTATTTTGTTGGTCATTTAGTTTGCTTTAGGTGCCACGTTTTACTGTAATGTGCAAAGCATATTTTCATAGAAGATTTGAGTCAGTGCTCAGGAGTCGGGTGTTAAGATAATGGCAAATGTGTTTTTTGTCATGTTTTTGGTGGGGCACAGTCAGTGTCTGAGTCACAGAGGATTAAAGACCTCTTATCTATGTAACATAAAATATTTGTAGTGCATTGACTAATTTTTTCCCATCTGAGAATCTTAAGATTTTCACGTGATTAAATAAAACCTTGTAGGTGGTGATTTTTAAATGTCTGTCCTCATTGCACCCATGTTGTTTAAGTATCAGCAGTGAATACTATTGAACATGAAAGTTGCTACCTTTACTTAATACAGCTAACCCCGTCTAATGCAATGCAATGCAACATCCCTGCAATAAATCCTACCTTTGTGAAGCTTGAAGCATTCAGTGTCGAGACTGTCAGTTGTCCATTTGACTCTAGTAATTACGGTGCTGTTGAATTGTATTGCATTATGTTGGAAGGTGTTCATAGTCGTGTCCAACCCATCTGACATAAATGGGAAAGGACAGATTATTTAAAAGCTCTCAACACCCACATTTTCTTAGGTTATTCTGGCTGATTAGACTGCTGCTCAAGTTGAAGGTGGGCTGGAGCTTTGATGCCCTCCATCTACTGATAAAGGGGTAATACTTCAGCCTTACCAGATGCAACACTGCTAACAGGAGACTCAGGAAGCTGACAGACAGTTGCAGTCTATTCACCCACACAGTGCTGCGCAATAGTCCAATCAGCCAGATAGCCTGTGTGGGTGGTCAGAGCCTTAAAAACCAGTAAATCTAAATCCTGAAAAAATTGGGTCTGTGGGCAACAATGTCAAAGTTAAACACAAGCTACTACCTTTGTTGTTCATTAAAATTCTGCATTACTATCATTTGCAAATGATTTACTGATGATGAGCCTTTTTTCCCACAAGGTGGCAGTGTCCGTCAAGTAGCCTTTTCGTGCAATGATTACTCAGACAATGGTCAGTGTTCTGTAAATTGGAAATGTCTTTGCAAGTGATGTTTCATCATGTTGACAAACATTTGTTAGAGGGACTTTGCCGATTCAAATCCTACAACTAGCAGTGAAACTGGGCGAAGACAATAGTCTCTTACCTAAATTCCCCTCGAAGTTATGGCACTCCAAAAACATGCAAGGGGCTCATGGACATTTTCAAATAAACACAAGAAATTTGTGCCCTAGATAAAGGATCAGCGCTCAGTGAATAACCTATGATAGGCTACTATGGCAAGGCTTAACTATACAGACCAATGAGCAGTGAACACATCTTTGGGGTCATCAGGTGGGAACCTCCTTTCACCAGTGTTTCGTCTAGTTGGTCCCACGACACCTCCAGGAGGCAGAGAGTGATCTCTGGCGTCCCAGAGACACTCCCCTAATGCCAGCTCTCACTGCTCCCCACACCAACCCAACAACCTCCTTAACCTTAATTAACATTGAGAGGCTTTAGAAACTCAACTACATTATTATAGCAATGTGTTGCCTTTTAGACTTGGCTGAGAGCTATACAACTTGAAAATGATCTCTGGTACTGATCAACAAGCCTGTCAACGCCTTAAAAATCAGACTCACCATCAGCTGTATTTCAATAAGGAGAGACACATTTTTATGGTAAAATATTTATTAACGTGACCAAATGAATAAGGATGTGGAAAGTCTTTGGAGACTAGACCCCATAGAGATGGTTTGATTTAAGTAGGGTGATGAATCCATAGCCGAATAGGGAACACCCCCACACCCTGGAGGTGACCAGGGTGGAGGAGGGTGCGAAGATTCTGCCTAAAATGATGGCTGGCATCAACAGAAGAGAGAGCAGTCTTAAAATTTTGCAGTGGCATCCTGATTGGCTGAGAGATTGTGGCAAAGTGTGGGATAACTAGAGGAGTGAACACCCATAGTCAGCTGATTAGAGGGAGTAGTGAGAGTGGGATGGAGAAAATGTGAAAGGGTGAGCACGAGAAAGGTCTTCCTGATTGCTTCATTTGTCAAGTATGCTTAGGCATACAAGAACTTTAACTGGCTCCTTGCAGCTGTCTGTATACCTAAAGTGCCAATGTGCAGTATCTGTATCTGTAAGCACAGTCTCCATTTTATATTTCTGATTTCTTACTAGCAAACAGGACATAGTGTGACTTTAACAGTGACCCTGAGCTGCCGGACAGGTCTCTCTTGTTAGTGACACTAGCGGACAGGGGACAGCAGTATACTGTCATCCCTTGGCCCCGGTCGCTGAACAGGGATCTTTGTTCCTGAAGGTGCCTGAGCGGGAGGCACTGATGATGGCACTGCTGAATACCTCCATTTAGAGATTTGTTGGCCCCCGCCTTGAACAGTGACAGAGGTCATGCTAACTTCTCTCTGTGGCGTTATGTCAGCCGTCTAGAATGACCCTTGTGCTTTCTTTTCCATATCTGAGTTCGTCTCTTTGAGTGCTGTTTTTCACTTCAGCTCCATTTCATGTTGCTACAATTCTCTACTGCTTTTCTACTGTTATTTATTTATTCATATTTTCACTATTTCTTACAGCCTCGGGAGCAGACAGTGGTTTACAAGCTATTTGCATAATTCAGAGTGATCATGTAAGGCGCAAACTTCTTTCAGCTATTTCAATTTCACCCTCTTAGACTTGTAAATATCAAACCACAAATTTTTAACAGCTTTAATGCTGAGTCACTGGGGCCCTGTGAAGAGCAGAGAGGACAGTGACTGATTCTTTATCTCATTTTCTTAGTGGCTGATCTAAATAGGACCCTATTTAAATGGGAGTATACAGCTCAGAGTTCTCTTCACAATGAATCTTTGTCAAGTGCATGGTGTCCTATAGCACAGATGTACCAACAAGTCGCATGGCCTTGGCCTCTTTTCCAGTGTGATACGAGGAGCCAGGGACTACAATTATATGCTGAGTGGTCATACAAATCATAATTTATCTGCTTGAATATGATAGAGACGAACATACTGTTTGTTTAGTTTCATCAGTGCTACACAACAGGACATGTTTAAATCTGTATTGCTGAATACAAACACTGATTATTTCCAGCATTATAAAACAGATGGAGACCAAATGATCATGTTTGTACATCATTTTCTGCCATAATCTGAATCTCACAGAAGCATTACGACTTTGGAAGTATTTTGCAAAGTAGATAGAGGACAGACTTCTATTACAATATTTGCATAATATTGCCTCAAGAAGACTGCTAAGATCAGTTATTTCAAAATGCTCAGTTCCTTTTTTATCTGATTGAATGGTGCTGTTTGAGGAAGTGGTGTAGACACATTTGCATGTGTGGCTTATTGATAGATGATGGTAACGGTGGTGATTGCAGATTGCACGCAACGAACCGAGTTTTCTGCAGAGGTCTCTTTCTCTCCAAAATGAATAGACAAGGGGATTAATGGTGGTAAAAACTCTGAATAAAGCCGTTTCATGTTACAAATCAGTGTTCCCCCAATGCTGTTCGGCATGTTGGAGACTGGTTCAACCAGCACCTGCTTGTGTGCTCACGTCTTTTCTCTGATAAGATCCAGACATTCAGGAGGTTTTTACCAGGAGCCAAATTATCCAAGGAGGTCTCTCCCTCACAAAAACAAGCGGACCTGCTGATTGAACCAGTAAAAACACTACCACTGCCTGATACGAAAAACCCACATTTGTCTCCAGAAGCAGTGTTTGGCTTGTCCGTTCTTGGCTTCTGTGGAAACATGGAGGTGCAACACTGCTATCTCCCGTTCCCTATGTAGATATCACCAACTCATTCTACGGTCAATGAAAACACAACAATTCAGATTTTCAAGTGATTATACACTAAACAAGCTCATTATATGTTGTAGTATATTAAATTTCTGACAGTATATCCCCTTAAATCCTACACACTGTACCTCTAAAGACATGAGAGTGGTTTATTCATTCGTTCTCCGTAACTGCTTATCCTGTTGGGAGCCTATCCCAGCTGACACTGGGCAAGAGAAGGGGTACACTCTAGACAGGTTTCCAGACTATCACAGGGCTGACACATAGAGACAGACAACCATTCACACCTACAGGCAATTTAGAGTCACCAATTATGTCTTTGGGCTGTGGGAGGAAGCCGGAGCACCCCGGGAAAACCCATGCCGACACAGGGAGAACATGCAAACTGTGCACAGAAGGGCTTCCCCACCCTGGGTTTGAACCAGGAACCCTCTTACTGTGAAGCAACAGTGCTAACCACTGCACCACCATGCTGCCTCACAAGAATGGTCATCAATCATATTTAACTCTCAGCAAGAAAACAAATGTCTAACTATTCGTTTAACAGTCATGAGTGAAGGTGTTTCCCCATTTCCAGTCTTGGTGCTAAGATAAATTGCTGCTAGGCTAGCTGTGGCTATATATTTAGCATACAGACATAAGGGTGTTATCGCTGTTCTCATCTTACTCACAGCAAGAAACTGTATTTCCCAAAATGCCAAACTATTCCTTAAACTGCAGCATGAAGGTAGTGTAAGTTTGTTTCCTGGCATTATATGGTATATTGGACACAGCTTCTACATAATCTCTTATTCCCCTGTTTCTCATACAGAGTTCTCTACTAATTTCCATGATCATTTTGTTGTTCAGTCGAGGTCTTTCCAAATGATTGCTAGATGATTTAAGTGGGTTTTGTCATCTGTTTTTCAACAAGACACAAGCCACATTAACACTTGTTGATCATTTGCATAAGCCATCTGCTTAAAACTACACCACTATCACACTTGGCGATCTGCGGCACTATGTGCTGTTAAGTGATCTGCAGTAATGCAATCTACAGTAGGCATGGTTTGTAATAACTGGCACAGCATGTTACATGAGATGTTCTGCGATGCCTGTGCTGATAGAGAAGCTATAGCCAGCAGCCTGCATAGCTTGAGGAATGTCCTTTTTAATTTCAGCCCAAGCAACAACATTCCCATCTTCAGCCATGCCAGTGATGGTGCTACGGAGGCCTTTGAAGAAAATAGAGGGCTAGTGTGAAAGCCCGCAGCCCCTTCCAGCCAACCCCATTGACCACACTGACATCAAAAGCTTCCTCCAATTAGCGTCAACAAATATGCAGTTCCTGGTCTGCAGGCAGGTTGGAGAGCTGGGTGTGGCCTCGCATACAGTTACATATCCTCACCACAGTGGGAAATTTACACTAGATGATAGTGAATTTTTGCTGGTGGTTAATAAGTCAGTTCTTCCAGCTAACTTTGGAGTGAAAAAAATATAGAATTCACCTGTTACTTGACCGCGCAGCAACGATAGTGTGTTCTTTTATGTAACTTTGATGCCACTGGCACAATTTTGAGGGTGGTTTAAAGGTTCTGCTTGAATGATTACCAGGCAGAGCTTTGAGGAAGTGAGTCAGATATGAATCATCATCTTCTATTTTTCTTTTATCAGATAACCTCTCTTTGTGTCCCCCACACACACATACAGTACGCCCTGACCATTAAAACTCAGTGCATTCTCCATCCTCCAGCTACTCTTAGTCAAGAGTCTTCAGAATCTTGAGACTCACAGCTCTGAGACAGATAACCACAGGGTGGAAAAAAAACAACTCCCCTAGATTTAATAAAAAGGTAAAAGTATGATTCAAGAAGTAAAATTCATGAAGAAAATGACTCACAAAATATGGAAAGATGTGTTTGAGACAAGGTGGCTTATAGAAGATGGGAGACCGTGACTGTACTGTCATTGTATTTAATGTATGAAAATGTGTACAGTGTATGAGATAGTAGACCTTATTAGTCATTATCTTCTACTATTAGTTAGTCTACATCTCTACAACTTAAATGTTAAAATTAAACCTTTTTTTTTCCCTTATGAACTACGATGGCACTACAATAACTGTTTATACATTTATACTGCACAGTATTAAAAAAGGATGTCTTTACTCTCTCTCAAAAAAAATAATACAAAATAAAATTTAAAAAACCCAAGTAAATAAAATAAAACAAAATAAAAATAAAACAAAATTAAATTAAATTAAATTAAAGTAAAATAAAATGTAAAAAAAAAAAAAAAAAAAAAAGCTGCCACGAGGTGCAACCCAATCTCAAAATGAAAGTAAAATTTGCTTCCTTCGCACACTCACACTCACCCATGTATCAAGAATTTACTTCCACCAGCACGTTACTTGTAACCCTCATTCACACCTCTGTGTCACCGGTATGTGGTACCCCCAGGACCCCCCCACCCCACCCCCCAAACAATAGAGGAAATCTGAGCAAGGGCCTAACAGCTGCCAATAAAACATCTTTAAGTACACAATTGCTCCTTTCCCTTGTTCTGTTTTGTTAAACTGCCTTTACAGTGTTAGACGTCAATAGAAATGTAATCCTTGACAGTAAACGATAGGTACATCTTAGTCACATAAACTCCACTGGTGAATGTACACTGAGAGAGATAATTCAGCACATCTTCTTGATAGGTTTGACTCCATATCACATGTACATTGTGTTCAACACAGGACATTTGAAAGAGATAAATCTTCTTGACTTATGCTTCTGTGTTGGCAAGTGCACCCCTCATGAAACACAATATATAGAGAGGATCCAGTTTCTGTTCAGCTTTCTTGTCTTTGTCGTGAATGAGATTGTGAGGAACAACAGGAAGGTATTTGCTTTGTTTTGCGATGCCCTTCTTTGTCTTTTTGGGCCAACTTAAAGCTCCGAACAATATCTTCATTGTTCAGTATCAGTCTCAGAGGTTGTGCTCGATGAAAAGACACACAATATTTGACAAGGCCACTTTACATAAACAGTGTGAAATGTCACACCGAGTCGTAAGCATGTACAGTTGCCTTCTGAAAACGTGGTCTGAAAGTCATCACAAAAGATAATTGGTGGAAGCATTTCTTTTTGAGTTTGTGCCAAAAAAAGAACGTTCTGTTTCGTTTTCTTTTCAAACTGTTAGAATAACAAAAAATGACAGCTTTGATATCTTATCACAGGCTGACAAAGGAAACAGAACTTGTGGGTTTAGTTGCTGAACACTGATAAAAATAATCGCTCTCTGTATTATATCTTGAGTACACCACTGTTACTTTCATGGCTGTTTGAGCATTTATGTTTTCTTTACTGTTAAGCTGCGTAACCGATACCCACATGTCAACACTGGACACCATTGTTGGGTGACCTGATGCAGATTTTCACAGAGATGCTCGATGCCGATAAGGCCGAACACAACAACAGCCAATCTAGGACAGATTTTTCAAAGACAACTCTCCTGTCAAGATGTTTATTTACAAATGACATTCTATGTACATTTGGATTTTTTTTACACATATTTACATCACCTAGAGATAATCATCACCCGCTACACCAACAACATTCAGCTTACGAATCATTGAACATCCCATTAATATGCTCATCTCACGCTTTAAATTAAATACAAGAGCCCCACATTTGCCCCCTTTTACTGGGGATTAAATTAACATGTCATATACTCGTACCAGCAATAGTTTTAGTTCACAGTGTCATTGTACACCCTCTACCAAATCCATGTCAAGTATATCAGCACATTCAAATCCACAGATAGCAAACATGTAACAATTTTTTTTTTTTAAATGTTTCCAGTAGTATAGGAGTAGTAGACGTCCAGATCAAGTCAGTCACATTCCAAAAAAAATGAGTGCAAGGACCTCTACGATACAAAAAAAGATTAAAATCTTACTTTAAGAACATGTACTGCATATGAAGATGAAGATATCATGGTTACGCGTACAGTAGAAAAGGTGACCAATGATGAAATGAAGAGTTTTTTGCCCAGATTACTGAGGTAGAGAGAGTTTTTTCATTCTCTTACTTGATTTGAAGCCACAGCAGCATGCCATACTGGTATAAGTGAAGGTGATGTGTAGTACAAACCCAATATGCTAGCATGGCTACAGGCTGCGCAGCATGTACAATGGCTTTCGAACCCGAGCCTCCAGGGCACCGACCAGATCTTGTTTCCAAGATCAAACTTAACCAAATATTATTTCCCTCAGACGTATCCCAAAGTACAATACGCTACAAATACATATTCATGGTTTTGTATACCACTTGTCTTCACAATAAATTCTACCGTACATTTTTGATGGGTATTCACATTAATGGGTTTGTTATCATTGGTGATTTGGTGGCAGCTCACTGCCACAAGGTTCCTGCATTTCAAACCTCCACTGTATCAAACCAAAAGGAAGGAGAAAAAAGGTGTTGCGATAAGGTGGAGACCTATCACAAACTTTGCACCCGGGCCAACAACAGAATAATAAGCCTGTAATCTTAAAGCGAGTAACTGTCTTCGTTAGCACGCCCGGTGATGCAGCAACTTTGGTTGTCGTCTCTGAATCTGACAGTGCGAGTCCTTCAAAATGCCAATATAAATACACAATTCTAAGTCAACCTTTTAAAAAAAAATCTCTGTATAACTGCATAATTTACTGGACTTTTGAGGAAACTCCTCCAAAAATTGCACTACTGCACAGAAACAGCAAATTTAAATATTGTCCACAGTCCCTCTCCACATAAAAGAGAGTTCACTTGGACTCTCATGCATCATACCACCGAGTTACAGCTCAGCTCGCGAGTGCTGTCCTCACCCAGTGTTCCCATCAAGCTATAGGATCTCCACTTTCTGCGCGCACACCAGGTCACTGTTGACCAGATTCCACATGTGCATGAGGTCCGATGGGAGCAGCTTGTGCACCACGATCATGCTCTTAAAGAAGCAAGGTTCTCTGTTCAACTTACTGCTTTTATTTTTCACCAAGCCAAACGTCTTAAAGGCGTTGTGTTTTATAGGAGTCACCTGAAGCACCTCCAGACACATGCCCAAGAAGACGTCATCGATGGGGTAGAGCTCCAGGGTGTCTGCCACCCAGTAAAGCCTCCTCGCCAGGGTCCCGTCCATCAGAAACCCCCCTCCACCTGCATACGGAGGGTAGTGCGTCTTATTGTACAGAGCCTGGGGGATGTAGTATTTGTTCTCCTTTTTACGAATGGGCTTAGCCTTGAAAATCACATCCCCCACAAACAGGTTCTTTCCATGGTTGCTGCTTTCTAGATACTCAAAGATGTTCTCCACGCTGACAAAGACGTCATCGTCCCCCTTGAAGACGTAACGCACGCTAGGGCAGTAAATGTGGAACCACTTGAGGAAGTGAGTCTCCTTAAGTGTGAGGTTGAAGAAGCTATCCAGGAAGTCCCACTGGAGAATATCCCCGTAGATGTAGTCCTCATACTCCACTAGCTTCTGGTGATTCGCTTTCTCTGCCACGCTTGAGGATTTTCCAAGAAGGAAGAGAGTCTTTATCTTCTTGCCGTCAACCACCCGCTCTTTGCCCCACGTTTTTCGGATGACCTCCCTGCGGTCATGCTGCGTGGCCACGGATTTTACCACCATGAGCAAATACACGTCCCCCATGCACTTCTCCGGGTGGTTGAGAAGCATGGGAAAGTAACGGCAGTGTTGATAAAGCATGAACTGCTTGAAATTGTCCTCCAGGCCCTTGAACCAGTCCTGACTTGAGAGGTTGAGGTTGGCGCTACAGTTGGAGCTGGTTACATCCCAGGTTCTGGGGCTGCTGTCCTCGGTGATCCTGGGCTGCTGCGTGCTGGCCCGAGCTTTAGACACAGGGTGGCGTTTGCTCGCCTTCCAGAAGCCTTTCATCCCCAGGTAGGAGTCAGTTTTGACATCCAGAGCGGCTCCAGGCTCCGCTCCCTCGGAGGCATCCATGCGAGCCTGCCTCTCGAACTCAAAGGGAGCCCCCATGTTGATGGTGCCTCTCTGGACGACAGTCAGCGTCACCACAGCCAGGAAAAACATGACACTCACCCTCTTGTACACCCTCCAGCGGTCTCTGTTGTTCATCCTGGGTAGAGACAAAGATCACAGATGCAAGTCAGGTATAGGGCAAAATGATCCGACTCAAATACCTTTTGATAGACGGAAAAATCGAAATGCTGAATTGTATGAATATTTTATTTGAGTGCTTAGAGTTTGCTTGCATTACTGTAAACTGAGAGGCTCTGCAAGTCAGTAAGAATGTCCAAAAATGAACTTAAAAATGATCTGCTACAAATGGGGGCATCAAACATTACATAAGAAGTTGTTTTGTTGCTCTTTATAACCTTCTTCTTTGTGTTTTTAACCCCAAAGAAGTTCTAGGTCTAGTGGTAACAATGACACACCAAATAAAACCCCAGACTGTTAGTTTTTGAATGCGTCCAACCCATGAGATTCAGATTAATAAACACTTTAAAGCAAAATCAATAAATAGGTATTACAATATAGCTGAAAACATTAAAAGAATACTTGTTTCATGTACAGCCAGTAAAGCAAAGACGGAAAGCCTGTCGCCACAACAGCTTCCCACATGTTGATCCCCAGAGGTACATTTGCTGTTAATGTATAAGCAGCAAAGCATTGAATAGCATATAAGGCAAGGCTGACATTTAACTATGATCAATAATTTCCATACAGACAGTGAAATGCTAATTGTGTCCTCGGATCCCTACATGTTGTCATGGCTTTACACTTTTGCTCCTAGTGTGTTGTTTCCTTAGGTTTCATTATGAAGTAGCATCTATCACTTGTTTTATTAAACCAATGTCACCGCTAGAAGAATATGTGGAATGCACTCGGAAAGTGAGGTAACCCCTGGAACTTAGAAATTCTCACATTTCCAGCATGTCATGCCAGGGCTCGTTATAGTCAACGACCCCCAGGGGCACTCCCATTTAGGGAATAACCACAAACAAGGTAAATCCTGGAATCACATGCCTTTAAAAAGAATAGTAATTCAACTTAATTCATAGAGAGTTGCTGATAATGAAAATTTACTTGGGATCTGGAGTCACATCTTGAAACAAATGCAAATAATTACGCTTAAATTCTCCTTAACTTGACAATCTTTTCACCTCCTCCCAAGATGAATATACTGACATGAAATCCACAGCATCACCTTGAAAGCTGAATTATCTCACATGCTTTAACACTTATCATAATCTTTATTCTTTGTACTTATTCTTCTGAATAAAACAAGCTCTTTAAGTGGGATAAGATGATGTTAAGTTAATTTAAATAAGCATTTTGAGTCCCTTGAAGAGTTTTAAGATTTTGAGTTGCCTTAAGACAGAGATTCAACCAAAAGAAGATAAAAAAAAAACGTCAGATATGAATAGTATAAACTTGTTAATCTTGCCTACAATGATAAAATATTAGAAAGAAGACTCCACTTACATTTTTTTTTATCCCGACGATCTTGTAACAGTTGCTCGGAGACGATAAACCAATAAAAACCCGATTAATTAACCCAGGATAGTGGAATTGCTTGATTTTATGTCTCATCGGATGTTGGGCAAAATGACACAATAATCCTTCCCATGGAAGCAGTCTGCTTGGCTGACAGATAGGAGCAGAGAGTTTGGGGGCTTGTCTGCCTGCAGATGTGCGCTGTGTGATCTGTGCTGCTGAGGACTGCCCTCACACGCTGCCACCCGCTTTTAAAGGCACGGCTGCGGTGACGTAGTCCACGTACACACACACACACACACACACACACACACACACACACACACACACGGGATGCGGCTGATGAATGCACAGGGAGGAAACAGTCCGACCATCGTGTGGGCTGCACACGAGACTTATCCCTGCTAAACAAGCAGCTCCATCATTGGTTAACAATACCTCCAGTGACAAAATTGATTTTCTTTGTTACCTGTAAAAGAAAGGACTGGAGCCCACTGATTAATTACCAGCCTGTTATAGTGCAAACAGACTAACCCTAACTATGAGGGGCCCTATGCATGCTATTGTGCACACATTGTCCCGTCACATGATCAGAGACTTGACATTGTTTATCGACATATATTACCCAACAGTCATCACTGCATATCTGTATATGACAAAAGACACCAAAGAAAATAAAAAAAAACTAGACTAAACAGTTTCAGTCGATTATTATAGTTTATTTGGAAGAAGCATATATTTGGTGTAGATGCTATGGACTGTTTTACAAAAAAAAACCCAAAGGTCCCAGGTCATTGAAAAAGTTACTCTGCCAAAGAGAGGTGGTGACATTGAAGAAATACTTAGAAGAAGAGAAGTGTATTTAATTTTTTATATATTTTTAGGGGGAAATTCATTTTTTTCACTGTGACACATTAACACACTGGTCTGAAATACACACACATGCACAAACTGGACCTATACATGCACAAAGTGGAGAGATGTCAGAGTGAGGGGGGGGGGACATGAACAGGCGCCCAGAGTGGTTGGGAGGTTTGGTCAAGGGGAGGTGAACTGGCACCTCTCCAGCCACCAGTCCACGCTCCATATTTAGTCCGGATGGGGACTTGAACCGGCGACCCTCCGGTTCCCAAGTCAAGTCCCTATCGACTGAGCAACTGCCGCCCCGTTTTCTGGACACTTAATCTACATAATACATAATAACTCAAAGGATTTAATGATGACATACCATGGCATGTCATGCTATAATGGATTTGGGGATTCCAAAAGACCAATTTATTATACAGGGTATAAGAGTACCTATACAATGCTCAACATTTTGAATGATTTATGAAAGCTGCAAAGCCGATGTGCTCATTTATAAGTTCAACATTTTTTGTAAATAATCTTGTAGATAGCCTTTATTGTGTAAGGAGCCTGAGGTTTTTCCCATGTTTTTCTTGTTCCCTTGTTCTTTCGTTTGTGGGATATGTGACATATGATGCACAGGCTGTTGTCAATTATTGAGAAACACACCCAAAGCTGATTAACTTCCACATACCTGTGCACACCTGTGAACTGGAGGCTAAATACTGGAAATGTTGGTGTTGAACACTCTTGACGAAGGTCCAAGAGGACCGAAATGTTAGTGGTACTACTAAATTGTGAAGCAGAGCAAGAGCAGTGTGCGAGATTTTCTGTTCAAAGACTTGTCCAACGCATCTGCATCTGAGACAGTCAGATAGTCAGTCAGTCAGACAGTGCGAATACCTTTCTTCAGACAAAAAAAAAAAGAATAAGAAAAAAAACACATGACAAAGATGGCATATAGGGCATATATAGCAAATGACACTGCTTTAATTTATTTTGATGAGAGTTCTTTGAACACAGTCATATTTCCAACTTCGCAGTCACTCCTAAGTGTCCACTCTCCACCCAACCTATGGTTGAAGGGCCCACTCTCTCTATGTGAGCTCTCTATGCTGTTTAGTTTTGATATAATAATTAACATTTGGAGTACAGTTCTGTTCATGTTATACATTGTGAATGCTCAGTAAATTTTATTTTGGGTCCTTGAAAAGTCCTGAAAAAGTTTTGGAATTTTGTCCATAAAAATGTGTGGGAACCCTGTAGTCAGGCCTGTTTTCAATCCCAGTGCCACCCACTGTAAATCTGTTAAATGTTCTTTTTTTTTAATAGATTTTCAATATTAATTTAATTGTTAAAATATTTCTACAACTTTAATCCATCTATGATTGTCTATCTGGGTGTTAAAGCCTTCCCCCCAATGCAAAGAATATCCAAGTTATTACGGTGACGAAAAGTTACTCAACACGTGCTTATGGCCTAAAACTACATTTTTCATTTTTTCATTATTGGTCATTAAAAATATATTAATTGGACTTAAAAACTCACCTTGCATATTTTTTTTTTGTATTTGAGACACCAAATACAAACTCCTTCATAGATAATTAAAACTCCTAAATTTCATTACACAATCATGATGACATAACTTCTGTGTCCTTAGTTTAAACTCTGTATTTAATATTCTAATCACAATCCAAATTATTCTCTATAGTGTCCTTTACTGTGTCGATTTTCCTGCTTCAGTCAGCTTTTCCTTGTTGTTGTGTAAAACAGGTGAAATAGAAAATACTCCATTACAAGTAAAGGTCTTGCATTAAACATTTTTACTTCAAGTACAGAAGTTTTATTAGAGAAATCCGCTTATATAAACTCACCTTACTGCTCCAGAGATGTTCACATATGAGAATCAATCAACAATTGAACTCAAAACTGATTACATAAGAGCAAGCCTCTTTTCACACAATGTGCCAGAGGTGAAGAAAGACCTTTTGAAGAACAAGAAAAACTTTTATTGTCGTCCTATGGCCACTTATGTTACGTCATTGAAAACGATATCGTCTATCATTTTCCCAACACAAAGACAATAAAGCCCACAGTATTTGTCCTACAGGTAGCAGTGTACCACTACCACCATCACCTTGTATTCTATTGTCTGCTTATACTCTACTACTTATACCGCCTTACCTCTACTGTGGCCATTATGTCTGTCTCCTCCCATTGTTACTTGCTTCTGTGACTTATACACAACAAACAGGTGGTGAAAGGCTACTTTGTTTGCTAAATTACACACTGGTGCTGCTGTAACTTGCTCTGTGGCACCATTTTCACCTGGTATTAACATGCATCTTGGGTGACTGGCTCACAAGTGGACATCTCTAAGCTCATGTGTGAATGCATCCTCAGTTTGTCTTGAGATCCGATCACTCAGACCACATTCAGAGATGATCTGGCCCGCAAATGGCCACATTCTTTTAGAAGCATGTATGCTAATGTGTCCTGGGCCACACTGAAGGATTTCCTTCTAGACCATTCTCGAAACCCATTGGCTATATTCGGCGTCTGACTTCCGGTGGATGGCGATACAGCCTCTGGAGGCAGACCCCTGATTATTTGGCATTCCGGTTTGATTTGGGCGGAGGAGGCGAATTTCCGTTTCCGACTTCCGTTCATATATAAGTAAATATGCTGAACCATTGTGATGGATTCAGAGTTTGCAATGATGCCAATTATGTTCCGCCTCGTTAGTTCACCACACGGACTGATTAACCTGGCAACAACTGCAGCCGACTCAAACATGATTGGTCAATATCACGCGGACAACAAACAGCCTACAACTGGAAACCAGGGCTCTTCCGTTCTTCTTCCGGAGGCAAGATCTCCGGGGTTTGCCTACAGACTCTACATTCACTGAATGTAGAGTCTGTATATAGAGACTACTTCTAGATTAATATCCACTGTGTATTTGTGAGTGTGTGTGTGGTACTCACTGAGAGAGGTGATCCACAACAGCTTATAAGATAATGGAATGACTACCTTTGCGTTCGCAGTAATCCTTTACGTTGTTGGAGGTGGCAGTGATGGGGGTAAGAGAGCGACTGTGGCTCAGACCTAGAGCGGGTCGTCCAACAATCAGAAGATCTCCAGTCTGATCCCCGGCTCCTTCAGTCTGCATGTCGAAGTATCCTTGAGCAAAATACTGAACCCCCAAATTGCTTCCGATGATGCTTCCATCCATCGGTGTGTGAGTGTGTTAAGAGCTGAGTAGCAGATGGCACTTTATATGGTAGCCTCAGCTACCAGTGTGTGTGAATGTGACTTGTGGTGTAAAAAGTTCTTTGAGTGGTCGGATGACTAGAAAGGTGCGATACAAATGCAGGTCCATTTACCGTTACCATCCATCTTCAAAGCCACCCACAGTCTCCCGCAGTCTGTCCCCTGGAGGCAAACTGATAAATTGGTGCTGAAGCGTGCCAATAGAACGACAATGCATTTAGTTTGTGCAAATTAAAATGTTTACAGAGTGGGTCACAAATTGTCACTATAGACGCATGTGGAGATGGATTCTAACGCCAGGTGTGAACAGATGACTTAGGGCTGTCAACTTATGATGGAATCACCCAAGACACGTGTTAATAAGAGGTTAACAGGGCCTCTGTCTCTCGAATGTGTAAGTGGATAATTGTTTGAAAAAAAAAAGCCCATTTTGGACCCCAAATACAGCGCTCTGTCATAACCATAATAGGAACACAGCATTAAAATAAATAGAAGAGGAATCATAAAAAGGAAGGTGTGTGTCAGTTCTCTGTTTGTACAATGGAAACTTCAGGAAGTGGATTTACGAATTTCTTAGGTTTATATAAACCTTTGGCCTTCAGAGACAGCCTAAATATCTAACAGGGTAACAATGATTTACTGAACTATTAGTAATATTATTAAGCCCATTATAGAGGCTTCCCAGTATGCTACTGGCGTCAGCAAGAGGCCCTGGTGTTAAAGAGCAAACTCCATAGACTTTTATCAGCCCCCTCACCTTTCACAGCCATTGTGTAACTAAGGATTTCATATATTTGACAACCCATTAAAGTGACATGTCTGTTGATAGGTCACTTTAATAGCCCCGGCACTGTCGGAAACAGTGGTCAAAGAAGATTAGGCTTTTGGTGAATGCATTCCTGCTACGTGAATCACGAATCTTGCGAACATTTACTGGAAATCAAAACCTAGTCTGAGCTGAGTGAGAAATAATAAAGATACTTTATCACCGACAGTTACAGTCATAAAACAAATGTCAATAATTTTCACACCTCAGGTCTCTCAGATATGAGAATAAAATGAGGACTGGTGAAATGCTGATTGCACAGCTGTCACCACTACAACCGCACTTAACCCTTGCTGTTGCAAACTGTGTCTTCCGCCTCTTTATGGTCTGGGGAAAGAACAACAAAATGTCTCTCTGTGCTTCAAAACAGGAATTTTTCAATCCGAACACACAGCTGCGATCCAAAATCTCTCCTTCCTCTCCTTCTCTCTCCATTTCCTGGATCCAGCCAGCCATCCTTCTCAGGGCCATGTGCATCCTGTTGCTTGCTGGCCGTGTTTTTTCCCGTTTTGTTTTTTTCCCCCCTCTCTGTGGATTCAGGCTCCATGAGTGCTGTAGAGGACTGAGGTGGTGATGGACGCCACAGTCCCCCATCTTTCCCTTGGCTGGAAATGCAGTGTTTGTCACTGATGTCCAAAAGTAGCATCAGCCAATTAGGAAACCTGAGCCCTAGGAGCACAGTGAGACATTGTACCATGTTGCTGGTGTCAGGATATGACCTTGTAACTGCAGTTTTGTTGATTTTCATGTGTAACCTAAGTGTATAAAAGTAATAATAATGATACATAAAAGTAATATTATGTAATCTATAGGCTACAATTATGTTATTCAAATCTGCGTCTTGCTATACTACATGGTTATCTAATGTGTGTCTCGTTTGTATATGATGGTTGTAACTGCTATGCAGATGTCGCCCTATGTGCCCAAATCAAATTTACCATTTGGGACAACAAAGTTTATCATCTGCTGAGCAGTAGGCATTGCCATATAGTCAAAGTCCTTTCACCCACACACACAAGGACTGTCTGGACATCTAATATCCTTTGTTTGTAGCATTGTCATTTATCATTGAACCAAAAAACAAAACCACATTATTGTTAGCAAAACAAAACTCTGAAGATCAAGACCACGATATGAAAGAGTTAATGATTACAGAAGACTATAGTCATGTTTCCCTATCTGATGAAATCTGTCAGTTTCTACAATTAACGAGCGGTTGCTGTTGGGAAATGAGCAGAGTTGTGAAATCTTTATCCTGAACAGGTAAAGTTGCACAATTTGACCCACCCTTGTCCATCCCTATGTCACTCCATCGGTGATAATTTCCTAATCAACTGCTCCCTTGTCATAGTGCATGGAAGAACAAGGTGGTCAAAGCGAGCTCGAGGGTTGGGGGCAGTAAAAAAAAAATAGATTGTTGATAAGAAATGGAAAATCTTGCAGCTACTTTTGGCCGGGAGGAAGTCTGCACTAATCCTTTGTTGGGTTTAAAACACCTGAGGGACTTGAGAGAGGATTACCTTCTGTTTTGTCCGACTCTTGTCAAGTGTCTGACCAGGATGAACGAGCCTCAGAAAGTTCATGTGCCCCTCCTCCTTCGGATAAGAGAGGGGCCCTGGCTGCTAACTCCTCAGTCACCATGAAAGAATTTACTGCTGGGGAAGAAAAAAGTGGCTCGAGGGGATCTTTTTCTTCCCCCTCCTTCTTTTCCACTCAGCCGTCAACTGAGGATGTTTCCCTCTGAAAAGGCTGATAGAACAAAGGCGAGGTGATCGGCCTGTTATGAATGTCCCTGTCAGCTGTGGCTATAGGTAAACACCTGCCCCCTCTCTAACCACCCAGAGGCCCCTATGGCTTCAGTAAACACTCTAACATGTTCAGCAGCACCCAGCTGAAACGAACAGTCTGAAATACTACTTCTCACTTAAAAACGGAATTTCTTCATGCCTTGCTGATTTTGCTGAATAATTTCCTGGTAAGGCGTTAGTGATACTGACACACCTTCCTGTTTCATGTCAAACATATTAATGATTAAGTGTCCAACAGGCAAAGCCACAAGAAATATATTAATGATTTACATGATGTTATTTGGGGGAACCTGGTGTGTTCACTGTTCACTGTTTAATTCGATAAAAACAATCTCAACTTAAGGTCCATTTGCAGTTTTCATTTCGTTGACGAAACTGTGATAAAAAATTTTTGTCAACGACCTTTTTTCCATGACAAAAACGAGACAATGAGTCAAAAATAGATCTTAATAATATAAACTAAGACGAAATCTATGCTTCATTTTCCTTGATGAGAGGAGATGTGACAAAAATGTTAGTGTGGACTATCGGACATTGAAAGCCAAGACCGACTGTGCTTGTAATTATCTTCAAATGCTGCATGAGCGACAGGCTGGTAAACTCCAGTTAATAGTCTGCACCAGGATGTTTCACTGGCAAGCAAGAACACTCATATCAGAGTAGTCTCGCTCACCAGACCTTTCTCAAGAAAAGAAAGGTCTGGCTGGGCCAACTCTCACTGTGAGATTGGAGAAAAAAACGCCCCGGCTGCTTGTATTTCTTTCAACCAATCACAATTGTTCTGGGCGGTGCCACAGCAACGGCGCGCTTGCAAAAATATTGCCGGGGGGAAACAGGTTTTGGTGTAACACGCCCACAAAAATATCACCTACAGGACGCGAACCATGGCAGAAAAATGGCTACATCCCCACAAGATCAAACACCGCAAAAGTTAGTAAAGGACGTGTTGAAAACGGTTGAAAACTGCTACACAACCGGAGGTGGTAGGGTGGGACTTCAGCGGGTGGCTTGTTCCGCCCAATGAGAGGCTGATCTCTGCAGCAAACTTCCGCCCACTCAGACTAATATCAGAGCAGCATCAGCCGTTGGTGCGAGTTATGAGTTGTAATTCAGCAGGAAATAATCAGTCATGTGTGTCTGACTGTGGATGTGTGGAAGCGCGTGGAATGAATTTGTGGAGTTTGTTAGTTGCAGCGGTGGCTGTTTGCAGTTAGCTCCGCTCATTAGCTGCTGAATGGTAGTGAAGCAAGCAGCCACCGGTCGCTGGACTTCACAGCTAAACCCAGCAGGACTTCACTCAGATCGATTGCTCTTTAACAGGCAGGTAGGAGGCTCAGTTATCTGTGAGTGTATCTGTGCTGTAAGTAAACAGTCTGAACTCAGATCAGTTTTCTCTGACAGAGATAAAAGTTTAGTTTTAATCACCAACTCTGTGAGATGTGAGTTTAAACCGCCAGGCTAATGTGTTGCAGATTAAGAAAGAGATCAGGCTTTGATTGAGTTATCTATCTGCTTCTTTACAGTGAGATGGATAAGTCAGAGTTACCAATGAACCTGGGTACAAATCCTACTTGTCTCATATTAGTTTTTTTGTGGTGTCAAAGTTGTGCAGAAATTATTTGAAGTTGTAGAAAAAAAGAGACACACATTAAAAAACTTTGACTCAAACATTAATTTCACAAGGCTACTATATACTTGGATATTCTTCATCTGATCCTCTCTGAAAAGTCTGAACGCCGAGGCATTTCTTTCCTCCTCCCCTGTTTTGGTTGCAGCTCCAAGTTCTCTTTCGTCCTATTTCATTAATCCATCTCAGGGTTAACTAACTCAGAGTTTTCACTAAAACCCCTTCCTGAAACAGGGCCCTGGAGTGCAACTGATTTTGTAAAGTCACACTGTAATACCAAGAGCTTTCTCAAGCACAGAAACAGGAGTATCTCAAAAACCTGCCGTGACCCGGATTCGAACCGGGGTTGCTGCGGCCACAACGCAGAGTACTAACCACTATACGATCACGGCGAGCTGGTGCTAAGGCTGTTTGCGCTGACTAAACACCTGCTGCAGAGCAGCGTGACGTGACAGAGAGGCCTTTTGTTGCTCTAGGCTATTACCGGGTTTTTATGTCATGTTCTCATAAGATATAATCTCCATCTCAGTGTTCGGATCTTAATTCATCTTGGAAGATATTTTCAGATATTTTATGATGGTCGCAGCCTAAGGTAGAGTGAATGCGGACATGGTTCTATTCATAGTCCCCAGCAGTAAACAGGATGGCTGGGAGGTGAGCTTACCGTCCTTCCACTGCCAACATCGGGCGAAAGTCAGACTAAGAAGACAATGCAGGGTCTAGAGTGCAGACAACACAAAAGCAGTGGAGAGGCAAAGAGTTCATGCACTAGTTGTGTTCACAACAACAGAAGGTTGTATGAACAGACAGTATTACTCTTGAAATACAAATAGGTACAATGTAGAAGAGAGAAACGATTCCCGTTTTTGGTATTGATCCTACTGACACTAGGATGGATCTTAAAATGAAAACATAGTATCAGTATTTTAGCATCAATCGGTCTGCCCCTGCCACAGGTAACTGACGGTTGGTGAGAACTGCTGTTGTTGTGGGTGTTAGAGAATGACAAGCAGCAAAGAGCCTGGGCTGGAATCGAACCCAGGCTGCTGTGAAAAGGTCTGAGCCAAATGGTATGTGCTCTACCAGGTGTCTTCTGGAGCAGCTGACAAGTTTCTTTAAGATTTATGTTTTATGGGTAAAAATCAACAAGGCTAACTGGGTGTTTTGTCAAATGTACATCTGATTTACTTCCTCATTTTTATTCAAGAGCAGTATACAACTATTCCCTGAGCTTCTTCATAGACTGAATCGCCATGACGTCATGCTAACACTTCCAAATAAAACTGGCAACAGTTTTGAATTGTGGAGATATGTGAAATTGGCAAACTTGTTTAATTTCATTATTGTTGAAAGATATGAAGTTAAACCTGGTGGTCTGACCTATCTGATATTTCTCCTGTGCTTACTTTATGCACTGGAATACCTTTGCTGCTTTACCTTCCACACTAATTCATCAAGGCAATGGCAAACCATCAGTTCTAAAATGTTTTTGTCAACGGAGTCTGGTGGTTTTGAGATAATGGCTTCCCACTGGGAAGGGTTGCCTGTTAGCCCTGAAAATATACTAAATATAACGTACATTTAAACTGATATAGATTATTTTAGGTGGGCCTTTATCGGGTGGCAAAAAGCTAACCAAATGGGGCAGCTTCTGCTAGACACTATAGGACTTTAAGCCAAGACAGAAGTCCTAAAGGTGCTCAGTATAATGGAGAGTTTGAGCATCTACAGTTTCAGTGAGGCAAACTCCATCTGCTGATGAAGGCCATGTGATACAGACAAAAGCAAAAAAGTGACCCTTGAGTTGAGATAATGAGCTGTTGTTGTCAAGCGAGTTGAGGTCATCCACAGATAAGTCACCTTTAGTGTGTGCAGGAAAGCCCAAAGCCTGGCTTTCTCTTGAACTGCAGCTGTCATCTGTAACAGTGATTAATCCTTTACCCCTTCCTGTTCAAGAACCAACAACCTCAGACCACTGACTGTGTCCCACACAACATGCTAACCCACAGTTTGGATTTGCTCTAGTGTACACACAGAGAAAGTATAGGCGCATTCATGCTAAAGGTTAATGGATAGTTTGTGAGCACATTCCTGAGAAGGTCAAAAATGTAAAAGGTAAATTCCAAATAAGCTTCAGCCTTTAGTCTGTTTGATGAACGTTCCCTTTAAAATTCAACAATAGCATGTTTTTGAAAATATCCAAAGCTCTGACAAGAACGCCTTCTGTCAATATGTAATGATGTTTTTTTATGAGCCTGAAAGGAAAGAGACAGAGATTCAAGTGTTGACGACAAAAGGGCAGTCGCAGGGGTCACTTGTGTCTATCCGTTCAAAGGGCCCAGTCGGGAGGAAACAGGAGGTTCGGGAGACACTGAAACGCTGTCCTTTCTTGGTTGGCGTCACCTTTTATCAGTGGAGCACATGGCTGTACTGATAAACACATCTGAAAGGGGTGCCAGTGATCCTTACGACAGTTTGGGCTCTTCAGTTGAGGACGCTCCTGTTGTTGGAGATTTGGTTTGTAGCAGCCGTCATTCCTAAGAACACATTGTCTCACCAGATTACAGGATACAAGGATGTGATGAATCTAAGGAAGTGTGGAGCGAGGTCATAAACAAGTCTCCAGATTAACTATATTAACTAAACCACTTTTTTTTTTTTTTTTTTTACAAGGAAAGTCAGAGGTGAAGGCTGAATCATTAATGTAAACAGCTGTTTCCTGGTTCAGCTTGGCCCCACTGTATTTGCTGATAGTTGGACGCAAATGCAAACTAAAATCTCTCCAATATCTAATAGCTCATGATGCGTATTCTGCTATAAAGCTGTGCTGTGGACAGTTGCTTCCTCAGATCTGATGTGTAAAGTGGGTAAATTGTTAGGATGACCCAGTGGAGTGATGGACAAAACTATAAAGACCCAGCTATTAAAAGGCTAAATAATATTTAAAGGACAAGAAAGACAGGATAATCTTTCCTGTGATCCTGGATAATAATTGATGAAAGAGGTGTTTCTCTTCCACTGTTTCACACTAGATTCTGTGCATACTGAATAAAAAACTGAAATAATGAAGGTTGTGAAAACAGATTTTGACCTTCTTCAATAATGGCTTCAGCATGAGGTAATAAGTAAACTGCGAGCTTTCATGGCTCTTTGAGATTTGGGGCCCTGGGCTTTAATGATAATCCAGCTTTGAAGACAATGCAACAGTTTTACAGCTTGTTTTGATGCAGCCTTTTAAACTGAAGGGCTACATCAGATGAAATGTGTTTTCCTGCACTCCTGCAGAGTTACAAAACAAAATCCGAATCCCTCCAGTGTGATAAAAAGCCATTCGTTTGATATTTTTCCCTATCTGTAAGCCCCATGCCTCGTCTTCATCCACACTTTTGTTTTGATAGAAAGCAGCAGCTTCCTCTCTGTCACCGTTACAGCTGGACAGCACCGGCGTGGCTCTGACTCAGGGTTACACGGCCACCTGGCTGAAAGTGCGTCAGTGTGTCATGTGCAGCTTGTTTCCTCGCATTGTGCTGCCGCTCACTGACAGCGCACACAATATTAATTGCTGAATATGTCACGCCTCGGGGGACCACATATGAGTCAGATTTGCTCAGCTAAAACTGTGATAATTCCTGCAGCTTTGACATATCACAGGGAAGCTGACTATTAATGTCTTAGCTAGGCAAATATTTTTGGGTACTGACATCCCGGTCACAGGAACTTAACCATTTAATCCCAAATCTTTCCCATACATAAAACCATCCAAATCATCTGTCACTGGTAACCCTTTGAAATAATCCATTTTGTGCCCCTTTTTGTAGTTATTTTGTGTCTCTTTGCAGTTCCATTGTCTCTTTGTGGTCATTTGGAGTCTTTTATTGGTTGGTACTTCTTAATATGAGTGACCTTTTGCAGGTGATGGCCGCGGGGTTCTGACACTTTGGGTCCCTGCGTCTGTGCCAGGCAGGCCTGTTCAGTAGTACATCCATGACCAGGAGGGCAACAGTCAAGATGCTGACATATACCTTGCCAAGATGATTGTGTAGGTGGGTGTGGTTAGTATTCAGCTGCAGGGGAGAGGTGTCGGGGAGATGACTCATGAGAGTAGTACCAGGTGAGTTGATTGACACACCTGCTGCAGGTTTGTTCTGATTACATCTCTCCCTTTTCATGCAGTAGTGTGCTGACCCTCAGAACACTGCAGCCCAGACCAAGGAGAGGGACACTGTCTGCGTTCTTGGTATAAAACTGAATGGACTGGGAGACATGTGCTGGAGGAGCCGGGCAGCCACAGGCACATGTGGTGGACTGATTTTGATGTTGTGAACTGGGCAGTAGTTAATAAAGTACTGCATGTAAACCCCCTGCTTCTTCACCAAGTGACGCAGTCGTTGAGTAAACTGACTGTTAAGTATCCAGCTGATCTTCAATGCTAATGATTATTACTCATGGAGACTTCAGCATGTCCCCAGAACATTTGTAAGGGCGCAGCTGTCAGGTGAGTTGGCGAGCGTGGCAGAGCTTTCAGTTTACGACACAGTACGAGAGCAGAAATCTTCCTGCCGTGTGATGTCTTGATGATTTGAGCACAAAGAGTTTTTTCTTCGCAGAGTGCGGCACAAAGGCGAGGCCACAACACTGTGTGGGCAAAATATGCCAACTACTGGCTGGCAGTAATTAGAGTCTGTCAGGGGAGGTGATTTGTGATTCAGGACTGAGCTGCGGCTCTTAGCAGCAGCCAACTGGGATGTAGCACAGAGCTAATTATTCAGTCAGTGATGGAGGATGTATTCAGATCCGTTACTTGAGTGAAAGTACTAATACAACACTGCAGAAGTACTTTATTACAAGGAAAACTCCTGCATTGAAAATATGACTTAAATAAAAGTAGTGTACTCAGGAAAATGTACTTTAAGTATGAAAAGTATTTTGAATTAAAACCATTGATTGTAAAAATTCAGACAACAGTGAGATATGCTGTCAAAATTACCCAGACCCCAGATACTACAAAGTTAGTTTTGAGATTGTCCGGAAGTATTCAAATTTCAAAGAGTTAAATCAAACAAAATGGGAGAAAGAATTGGACATACAAATAACAGGAGGACTGGACAGAGATATGTGAGACACAGGCAACTACTGCAAACTCAAGGTCCCTGTGGGAGTTTAGTTGGAAAAACCTTGTCTGATCCTTTATCACCTCTAAACTAACAGCACTGCGAACAGCCCTACAGAGCCAGGGCTTTTATTGGAAGCATTGCGTAACCTCACTGACCAATCATTATCATGTTTTCTGGACATTCCCAAAAATAAATCCGTACTGGCAAGAGATTGCAGCTAAGATAATTATGATGGATTTAGCCCACTCATTTGTTATATTTTACTTAGGAAAAATACCTGAAACTGTCTCACTTAAAGATAAATATTTATTGAAGATACTTTGGACAGGTAGCAAGAAAGCCATAACTCGTGAATGGTTGCAAGTTGATCCTCCAACATTGGCCCAATGACTAGGGATAATAAATGAAATATACTGTATGGAAAGACTTACATCTATTTATGCCGTTGAGAAAAGTGTGACACTGTATGCCAGGAGGTAAGTGAAAAATGTGCCATGATTTGACCTTGTAACCATGACGACGATGTTGGGTAGTTTACTTTATTACAAATCATATTTTTTAAGCTCTTTTGTATGGCTTGTAACTTAATTTGTAAAGTAACTAAAGCTGTTGGATAAACGTAGTGGAGTAAAGTACATTTTTCTTTGAAGTCTAGAGGAGAAGTAAAGAACAAGTACCTCAAATATGTACTTAGTACAGTACTTGAGTAAATGTACTTAGTTACATTGCACCACTGCATTCAACAAGAGCCATCAAATTGAGGAATCCAATATAGCAGTAACAGGGAAGGAATATAGAGATCTGAAACCAGAGAACAGGTGACATGTCACACATTTATTTACAACCACTTAAAAAGTACAAAAATCAATTACTATCAAAATGCATGCCAGTGAAAATGTCGGAGTTACCATAAATATGCTGTACATCACCACCTGGAAAACAGTGCAAATGTACAATTCAAACATTGCTGGATTTAAAACATTCACACCAATTCAAGTTTTTATTTTTTGTCAGATGTTTTATGGATAGTAGTGAATGTTAACGGCAACAAGCAGTTCTCAGTATTTCTTTAATAAAACATGCACCAGCCTGACAACTTGTGTCGAGACCTGTGTCTTACTGTAAACATTTGCTATAGCACAACAAGAGCAGCTACTCTGATAAGAGATCATGTCATATATTTGAAGTAAAGCCGGTACGATTATTTATTCATGTGGACGGATATTTTCCACCACAGTCAAAAATCAATATATACAGTACGTAGTGAAAGTCAGAAGGTTATGCATCGGTGGAATAGAGATGAGAACTACTCTTTTTATAAATATCTGTACAGTCAATTTAAAGATGACAAAAGTTGTGGCAGTGCCTCATATTAACTGAATTACACGAAAGATTTACATATAGTTAAAACCAGGTAAAACCATGCTGTGCTTCAGTCTGAGCACCTCAGCTGGTGTTTAGACTCAAGCACAGATATTGAAGCGTCTCTGGGACTCTGTTCATCCCTGCTGATGTGAAGAGTAATGTACCTGTGCCAGAAAACTAGAAAGATGATCAACTATTTTCTCTTGACCTGCCCCGATTCGTAGTTGTACTTCCAAGTTAGAATACCCACATCTTGTTTCACGGGAATTTTGTCATGGCTGGAGGATGTTGCACGTATTGAGGTGTGCCAACTATCACCTTGATGAGAGAGTGGAGAAATTCAGGGCCAACTAAGGCTACAAGGTGCACAAGGTTCGGACGGCTGGGGGTTGTGATTATCATCCATATTATGTTACAGAAGTCTGTGCTGAACCTGAAGGGAGAGAGAAAAAAATGCAGTGCCACAATCCTCCACATTGTTCCGAGCACCTCCTCCTGCTGCTGCCGATCCTCGACCATCTCTGTTGCCCTGACCCTGATCACACTCTGGGGGGGATGATGTTACAGGAAGCGCGATGCTCCCGGGGAGATAGCGCTACTCCATGGTGACAGCTCCCTCTTCACCTCCTCTTTGACTGGCCTGAAGAAGGAGACAGAGAGGAGGGAGGGGTGTGGGGTGTGAGAAGAAGAGAAGGCAGAGGACGGTCAGATTTAAACTCATCAATAAAAAAAATTGTTTGATTAAAGATATGTTTTAAAGACATAAGTGTCGCAACCTTTAAGTTGTGGCAGCAGCGAGGGATCAATATTTATTTGGACCTCTTTGAAAAAACCTCTCTTAAAAGTTTTTCAAAACTTGAAGGATCAATATGGAATAATCAACCAGGACCTCTTTAGATATTTGCAGTTAAGACACCATACAGAAAGAATAATTAACAAAGATGATCTGGGAAAATCTACATCTGGAGCAGGGGTGTTAAGAATCTTTACTGCTGCATACAGAGCAGACCTAGGTGCAGGGACTGTTTCCAAATTATATAAAGGCCTTCAGGAATTAGGTGGGACCAATACATCTTACATATAAGAAAGATGGGAAAACAAAGGAAACTTTGTACTATCACTAGAGGAGTGGGAAAATTTAAATGACATGCAATGGAAATCAACTAACTCTTTGTCATGGAGAGAGTTTAATTGGAAAAACAGGGTCAGGTATTTTTTAACACCTACACTCAAGCACCCTGGGGGGAGGCAGACAACATGCTGGAGAGGCTGTGGGACAGACAGAGCAAATCACTTTCATGTGTTTTGGGAATGCACTGTGATTCATCAATATTGGATTGAAATGTGTGTATTAAGATGTGACATTGATTTTTGTTTTCAAGTTATGTATTTGGGTAAAAAGCCACACCAACTTTTAGGTTTCTCAAAATTATATATGTTCAACATAATGCTGGTCGCCAGTAAAAAAGCGATCACAAAAAATGGCTAAATCAAAGAGCACCCACACTAGTAGACTGGTTCAATGTGATGCATGAGATTTATGTCATGGAAAAACTAACATTCGCTCTAAGACTCAAGATGGACCAATTCGAAAAATGCTGGAAAGGATGGATTGATTTCATTAGCCCACATAGATCAGACTTGAGGTTATAATGGAACATCATTTGTAATGTAACCCCCATGTATTTTGTATGCTACACGCCCCCCTTTTATTTATTTACTTTACTTTACTTTATCTCTATTTTTAATTCTCTTACTTTCTTTTTCTGTTTGTCCAATTTGTACTGTTTCAATTGTTAAAAAAAGTGGACAAAGTATAACACTCTGTATATGTTGACTTTAAACATAATAAAAAGATAATTTGAAAAAAAAAAAAAGAAAAAAAAAGACGTAAGTGTCAAATACATGGCATTCCTGAAACTTAAACCCATGTTCTGTAGAGAGATGTTTCTGCATATTGAAATTAGGGCTGCCTCCAAATGGTCGACCAAACATTAGTCAATTTAGCAAGATTTCATTGGTCGCTTAGTCGCAGACAAAAGAAAACAAAGTAAACTCTATAAGGAGCTGCGCCTTGTCAAAATAAATCAACACCTACATGACTGGACCATGTGGGAATTTAATTTGAAAGGACAGACACAGGAAGTGTCCAGGCTCAGCAGTCAGACAGGAGTCAGGTTAATTTCCAGGGCTGGTACCTGTAGTTCTTCCACAGGCTAGTTAATAACATGTCGGGCAGGACATCCAAAGTGTGGGATCATTTTGAGAAGGTGAAGGACAAACCCAAGGTGATATGTAAACTCATCTTCATTGGTTGACTACAAACATGATGTATCATCTGAAACATGTCAGTAGCTACATGCCCATTAGCCACTTAGCACAATCACTACTGCTTTGCCGACAGCGTCATTAACAGGCGGCTCGCTCAGTGTGTGACGTGCACTTGTAGATAAAATATAATAATATACTCACACACCTTGAACTCAAACCATTGTGTTGCCCTGCCCAAAATATATAATTTAATAACTGACATAATATCATAAACATGCGGGCGACAAGTCGACTAATGGCCCTGAATGACGAGTATTAGTCGACAAGGAAAATTCTTAGTTGGGGCAGTCCTACTTGAAATGATCATTTTACAGACATTACAGCAGCACTGTTGACATCTTTCTTTGTGAAATGAAGCCATGCTTTAGACCATTTCTTTCTCTCTGCCATGAATCCTTGTTGCAAGTGTCCAGCAGGATGGATGCATGAGTTTGACGTCATTGTTTTGCACTGCATTACTGTCAGAAAAACATGCCAGCATTAATAAAATTAACTGATAACCTTGAAAGCATATGCTTCTGTTGAACTGGACAGCTTCTGACTGGAACCAGCTTTCAGTTTCCATCACTATGTAAGTTACACACATTTTAGATGACCCAAGTACCTGTTTCTTTAAAAGTAGCGCTTTTGTTTGTTAGTTTCTGTCCTACCTGTTTATGTGATGAGAAAATCAGATTTCCTCATCACATCTCCCATTCAGGGCGAGAGTGAAAGTCCTAAAAGATACCGCTTCACTTCCCACACCTTCTCTAGCAGCATGGCAACATAACGGGGATCTGTCATCCTGTGACGCCAACCCTGTTGACAAGACTTTGGTAGGATAATACAGCTTTTTCCATCCTCTCAACATGGTGAGGCAGCAGCAGCTCCCTTTCTTGTTTGCACAGGCTGAGTGGGTGGTCAGCTACAAAATTCCTCCTCTATCTTTCCTTAGCCAGAAAAGCGTCTCTGTCAGTCACAACAGATGTGTTTACCAAAAGCGGGCCTAAAGTGGATCCTGTCTCAGCGTGTGTCTCTGCAGCCAGACTCCACCAAGCAGCAAACATTAGGCATAATAAAGCCTGACAGTCAACAGAAGCTGGATCCAAGTGAAAATAAATTGAAAAGATAGAGGCGCAAGGGAAAAAAATAGCAGGGAACAGCTAAAGCTAAAGATGCTCACAGTAAAAGAGTACTTATTTTGTTTGTCATGTGCGCCTGCTTATTGCCCTTAAAGCGGAGCTGCGATTAAGTGACTTCCTTGAGTCGATAGATGTCTGACACTTGCCAGACCTCAAAAATACAACACACACACAGGAGGATGTGGTGGCTTGGACAAACCATTAGGCCCTATTACAGGCTTTATGGTAAGGGCACCCGGTGTAAGAGCCGGAGGTGCTTGCTTATCAAATGCAGTTAAGACGCATGAGAGCATGGAGAGATGTTATCACCCAACTAAGAGCACCAGAGCAGCTGATCAGGCCATCTTCCCTGCAGTGACTCAAGTTCTGTGTTTGAGATGTGACGTTTACAGCAAATACATGTGGCTATGGTAGGAATGGGCTGGAAAAACTAATGTTCTACTTTTATTTGTTCTAACAGCCATATATATGTACACTCACCGGCCACCTGCTGAAATTCAAACTGAGCATCAGAATGTGAAAGAAAGGTGATTTAAGTGACTTTGAACGTGGCGTGGTTGTTGGTGTCAGACGGGCTGGTCTGAGTCAGAGATTGCGCTAGACTTTTTCATAGCTGGTCATTTTGTCCGACAGGGTCGTAAAAATCCGGTCATAATCTATTTTTACCGGTCATTTTAATTTTCGTTTTTAAATGATAATAAAGATATTCAAAGACATTTAGTTTTCATTCGTTCGTTTTTAATAAATCCAACAAGCAAGTTATAAAGTGTGCATTAATAAGGACATAAACGAAAAGAACAGACATCCACACACCCGTGCCGCAAGCGCTTCTGTCAAGGTGGATAGAGCGCATTGTACCAAACAGGAAGTCGGACACAGAAAAGACGAGAGAATCTGGCCAATTTTCAAAATAAAATAACAACAGCACGCGGAATGTGAGGAGAAAATACTGTGTTTATAATTTAAAATAACACAACAGTGCATAACCTAACACATTTTCAATACCCTATTTCACTTCATTGCAATTTTAATTTTGTGTCACCGAGCTTACAGACATAACTACATGAATAAAATGGTCAGAACAATATGTCCGAATCATTCAGTGTTTATCCAACACGCTCAATACATGGACATTCAATGACAAATTGTCATTAACTTATTACGTTATAAAAAAACGATTAAAATATGGCCTTACCCATATTTACATGACCTGTTGAAGTGAAAAAACGAGTACTGACAGGAATAGACGAGTGGAGTCGAGCGCAGGAGAAATGCGCTGCCTGTGGTGTGGACAGTCAAGCGCGCGGCACTAACGCGTCCGGTGTGTCCAGGCCGTTATGTCAACAACGCTACATGAAGCAGATGAATGACTTTTTCTCTGCAGTGTGAAAACGGCAGCCACTTAAACCACTGACTGTGCACTCTGCCGCCAAGTGGGCAGGGGTGGTAATTGCAACCAGTCAAAATTACCGATGGCCTTCAGATTTTCTGGTCATTGTTGTAAAAAAACGGTCAATGACCCAGAATATCCGGTTAACTCGACCCCTGGTCTGAGTATTTCGGAAATTGCTGATCTACTGGGATTTTCACACACAACCATCTTTAGGGTTTACAGAGGATGGTCCCAGAAAGAGAAAATATCCAATGAGCTTGTTGATGCCAGAGGTCAGAGGAGAATGGGCAGACTGGTTCAAGATGATAGAAAGGCAACAGTAACTCAGATAACCACTGGTTACAACCAAGGTCTGCAGAAGACCATCTCTGAACCAACAACACGTTGAACCTTGAAGCAGATGGGCTACAGCAGCAGAAGACCACACCAGGTGCCACTCCTGTCAGCTAACAACAGGAAACTGAGGCTACAGTTCACACAGGCTCACCAAAACTGGATAATAGATGATTGGAAAAACGTTGCCTGGTCTGATGAGTCTGGATTTCTGCTGCTACATTCAGATGGTAGTGTCAGAATTTGGTGTAAACAACATGAAAGCATGGATCCATCCTGCCTTGTATCAACGGTTCAGGCTGGTGGTGGTGGTGGTGTAATGGTGTGGGGGATATTTTCTTGGCACACTTTGGGCCCCTTAGCACCAACTGAGCATGGTTTAAACACCACAGCCTACCTGAGTATTGCTGCTGACCGTGTCCATCCCTTTATGACCACAGTGTACCTATCTTCTGATGGCTACTTCCAGCAGGATAACGCACCATGTCACAAAGCTCAAATCATCTCAAACTGGTTTCTGGAACATGACAATGAGTTCACTGTACTCCAATGGCCTCCACAGTCACCAGATCTCAATCCAATAGAGCACCTTTGGGATGTGGTGGAGGAGGAGATTCTCATCATGGATGTGCAGCTGACAAGTCTGCAGCAACTGTGTGATGCTATCATGTCAATATGGACCAAAATCTCTGAGGAATGTTTCCAGCACCTTGTTGAATCTGTGCCACCAAGAATTAAGGCAGTTCTGAAGGCAAAAAGGGTCCAACCTACGAAAGTGGCCAGTGAAAGTATATTTACCACCAACAAAAACGCAATTGCCATGTTTGCCGGACTCAGTCCGGTGGCCTTGACACCTGCTTGCCCTACACAAAACTGTCCTCTCCATCTGAAGGGAATCCGATCAGACTTACTGTACGTCCCATGTCCATCTCTGTGACTCTTTTGTTATTAGTGAAAAAAACGAAGGAAAGGAAAGGTAATACAGTCATACTACCCTGACTCTACTCCAAAAGTCAAGGAAGTCCAACATCTAAGTGTCTAAACTACTTCTTGTGAACTGATAACTGAGTGTCACTACTGGCAAAATACTGGCAACTGCATAAACAGAGTTATGCAAGCTTTGAAACAAAGTAATGGTGGATTTTGTTACAGAATTCCAGTTGATACTGCTGAAATCCTGATGTGTAACTCAAGATGTGAGCTTGAGGGAAACTGGAGACTGATTTGTCATTTTACAGAAAATCCCACTTCTGTCCTGTTGCATGTTATTTTAAGTCCCCTTTTGTTTTCAGAACAACTCAAGTGGACAGTTCTGGTAAAACCTGTTTGTAAGGAGCAGGAAAATTACCATATTCCTTGGATGTCAAATAGGTGGCACAGACAGAGACAGAGTTTGAGGTGATGGCTATGATTGAGTGATATGATGAACTCTATTGAATAGAGTTGGTTATCTTCTAAAGTGGCCTGCAGTGTAGACAAAGCAACCCCCCAGAGCCAAAATTTGCCAACATTGGCTGGCGGACATATGCTTACTTCCACTTTGTCGTCCCCCTCCTCCTGTGGAGCTGGCGGAGCCTGGCCTGCTGCTCTGCTGTGGCTCCGACTGGGAAAACTGGGGTGCCAGAGCCGGACCTCGAGCCCGGTGAGCACTGCTGTTTTGGCTGGCTGCTGTGTCAGGTGTACGGGGAATCTTAGGCTGGCTTGCAAATGCAGGGATATATTCACCACTGATAACAAGGAAAAAATAAGAGGAGGAAGAAGAAGAAATAAATGAGTTTTGCTTCCTTGGGGTCATAAATCACTATTCATAATACAAATGATGATACAAAAAAGGTGCTGTGAAAACAGTTAAACAACACTGGCTTACGAAAAAAAAGACAAGTTAAAAGTTAAACTGGGTACGCTTGCTTACAATTAGAGGAACCATTCAAAGAGTTCATCCTTTTATCTGATGAGCTGCTCAGCAGCCGTGAGACACTACAGCCATGAACAGATCTCATTTCACAAAAGGTTTCATGGCACAGAAATTATAGCTTTCTTGAGTACAACATCAACCTTGCACAATCCTCCTGCCCTCGACACTTGATAGCATTACTCCACTTGTTTCAGTCGATAGCTTCCATATCTAGTGATGGCACGCCAGACTCTTTTATCGATACTTCCGAGCTACCCAATGGGGATAGCTATCAGTAGGGTCATTCATACCGCACGACTTCATACATATATGTATGCATTGCAACTCTATATTATGTTTTTTGTGACTTCTATTAATTTTTTAACTTAGAAATGGCAGGTTTTTATACTATAAACACATTCAGTATTATAAGAAAGGTGTTCAAGGGTGAGTGATATAAACAGGCATGTTTCCAGATTCCAGTATTTCTTCCTCAGCAATTTACTTTGGTATTTATCGTGGTGAATGTTCTGTTTCCATGACAGCTTTTGCCACCAAGATTCAGTTTCTAGCCTTGGTGGGTGTTGGCATCCACCAGGGTTGTCCCTTGTCACCAATCCTGTTTGTGATATTCATGGACGGGGTCTTGAGGTGCAGCCAGGGGGAGGAAGTAGTCTGGTTTGGGGACCTCAGAATTGCATCTCTGCTTTTTGCAGATGATGTGGTTCTATTGGCTTCATCACACCGTGACCTCCAGCATGCACTGGGGTGGCTTGTAGCTGAGTGTTAAGTGGTTGGGATGAATCAGCACCTCCACCGGTTTCTCTGACAGAAACCGGTGGATTGCCCCCTCTGGGTTAGGTGAGAGTTGCAGCCTAAAGCGAGGCAGTTCAAGTATCTGGGAATCTTGTTAACTAGTGAGGGTAGAATGGAGCGTGAGATGGATCTGCGGTTTGGTGTGGCATCTGCAGTGATGTGGGCACTGCGCCAGACCATTGTGGTGAAGGGGGAGCTGAGCTGGAAAGCAAAGCTTTCGATTTACTGGTCCATCGATGTCCAAACCCTCACCTATGGTCATGGGCTCTGGGTAGTGACCGAAAGAATGAGATCACTGATACAAATGGCCGAAATGAGTTTCCTCTGTGGGGTGGCTGGGGTCAGCCTTAGAGATAGGGTGAGGAGCTCGGACATCCAGAGGGAGCTCGGAGTAGAGCCGCTGCTCCTTCGCGTCAAAAGGGGTCAGCTGAGGTTGTTCGGGCATCTTATCAGGATGCCTCCTGGGCGCCTCTCGCTCAAGGTGTTTTGGGTACGTCCCACTGGTAGGAGGCCCCGGGGCAGACCCAGGACACACTGGAAGGATTACATATCTCATCGAGCCTGGGAACGCCTTGGGGTCCCCCAGGAGGAGCTGGAAAGCATTGCTGGAGAGAAGGAAGTCTGGGGTGCTTTGCTTGGCCTGCTGCCCCCACAACTCCGCCCCGGATAAGCAGATGAAAATGGATGGATGGATGGATGGCTTCAGTTTCTTTCATTCAAACTTTGAAATTTAGATAAAGCCAGAGCTTTGGTTTTGCCTGACTGACTGCTGCAATAATCTCCATTACTGACATACTGACATGCAAAACAAAACATGCAAATTCCCTGCATGTTTATACTTTCTGATCATCCAACACATGCTCTATTGTGACACTGGGGTATATTTACACGTCATCATTACATTCTTTAATGCAAATTACACAATATTTGGCAGCTACTTTGCATCTGCTGATTAAATGGTGAGCACTGGAATAAGACCCCATTGTGTTACTGAAACCACAAAGAAGGCAATATGTACTCATGTCCGTGTGAGTCAGGATCACAATGAATAAATGACTCTTCTGCCTCCATTCACACAGCGAAGGCTCAAACTCTGCTAATGTCCTTATCAGGCAGGTGCCAAATGACCTACATCCTGTGGAGCAATCCCATACCATAATAGATGGATGGATTTCAGTCCACTCATTCTTGTTTCTGCTCAGAGTCGTCACAGTGGCTCCAGCATCCCTGATATCATCTGGTATAAGCCTCTAAGAGGTTCGGCAAACTTGTGTGCTCAGCCCTGTGCAGCAGGGACCTGAAATTTGCACGTTGCAGAGATGACCACAAAGTTGCGTAAATACCCATGAAGTCAGTACCAGGGTGTCAGTATTTAGCTTTGATGTCAAATAACCAAGTAGGAAAAAGGAGGAATTCATTCATCTTAACACAAAGGCACAAATATGCTTCTTCTCTTTTGGTATTTGCCAAACTGCTGTGTTGCTAAGATTCTTTTCACCGAAATATCAATGCCGTGTCCTGAATTCTCTTCTCAGTATAAAAGTCTTGCCTCCAAACTGGGGTGAAATAAGGCTACTGAAGTCGGTATTGTAGAAGTGTTTTACGTTTTTTGAGAGAGGGGGGGGGGGGAATAACTGAAGCGGTTTCCTGGGACTCATTACTGCTGGCGGGATTCAGGAGTCAAGTTCCTCTGAGATTTAAAGCAGAGGAGAAGCAGGGGAGGTTTGATTGAATGGGCCTCTTTGTGGGAACTGCTCGTTTAAACGCATGTCACAGTCTCACAGACCAGCTTGGCAGTGCTGAGTCACCGATCGGTGTAGAACAACAGTCTTGCCAACCCTCTCCACAGACACACAAATACGCTGACACACATCGCAGGCTTTCGCAGGCACCTCAGCTGACTTACACTGTTTATTCGTCTTTGCATAATTCCCCAACAGTCTTACTCTGGCTCTCTTTAAGGTGGCTGCTACAAAACAAGTGACTACATTCACATACAATCTTGTACTTCTTTTCAAGTTAGACACTTGTATTTTTTTTTTGCACATAACACACTCATCATTCTCTTTCTTATGTTGCACTCTTTATTTTTTAGCCATCTCTTCTGTTATTTTTATGAGTGAAAGAATGACATCCAGTCTGTAACCGAGAACAAAAATATGGTGCTGCATGGGACCAGCTTGGATTGATTTCACACAGGCCTCACTCTTTAGCCATCTATAAACTTCCCCACTCCCCTCTGTTGAGCACTGACCCGAAAATTTGCAGTTACAACAGGCCCCTTTCAGGAGGAGGCCGTATATATATATGGCTGCTGTACCATAACTTATCATCCACCTTCTTTCAGCCACTGAACCAGTCTACAGTCATGATAGGACTCTCCTTCTCAGAAGTGATGATGTCCCTCTTGCCACAGCATCCTCAATCCATTTGCAGTGCCTGTTGAATCATTGCTGCGGCTGGAGTGCTTCCATAAGTGTGTTTTATATCTCATGTTGTGTGTCATTAGATAGCCAGGGCACAAAGTTTTAATTGATCTGAGTGCACGGCTTCTGATGCACATGGCAATAAAATTGAAATGTAGACATGAACATTATTCATTGTTTCAGCCATTAAACTGCAGTCTCATTATATGTGTGTGTGTGTGTGTGTGTGTGTGTGTGTGTGAGGAGTTAACATTTGTGAGTCACTTTACCTGGCAGGGTGTCCATTGTGTTCCTCCTGGGGACGTCCTTTTCTGGCTCGCCCTTCATATGGCCCGTCCAACTCTGACTCCTGGGACAACCGGCCGCACTCTGAGTCTGAGTGTGTGTGTTTGTGTGTGTGACAGAGAGGGGGGTAAATATTACAGCTTCATCACACTACTTTTGGAATTACACCAAACTATCTGGCTGTAATGTAACAGTGCTGTTATATATTCATGGTCACTGTGGGAACACATGGGCACAACCTGATGCCACGCTGACGTTAGTTTCATGGAAAGTCAAAATAGGTCATAAGCCATTTGGTGCCCATTTTGCTGAGTCTTTATCCCTTATGATTTCGGAGGAAGTTGCAGGAGCTTCCTTGTCTGGTGGACACTGGGCAACACTTCAAATAAATCCACGTAAACCGAATAAAGAGCAGCAGGTGGAAGGGAAATTAAATTGTCCCACAAATATGCTTTTCAGCGCACAAAATGGGCATCAAGTGTAAGTAATCTAACCGCAAATGTTTGATTAACAGCCACAGCAAGTATCATGTAACTGTTTCAAAATTCTAAACGGTAAATGGCATCCACCCACCGATACTGTGACGTAGGGAGTCGGCAGTGCTGGGGCGACTGCCAGAGCGTGTGGGAGGTCTGGAGTTGTATCGAGAAGGAGGCAGGCTTCCTTCCTCGCTCTTCTGTCTGCTCAGAGGGTATTCCCCGTCCCTGCTGCCCTCACCCCCCTGACTGCCGGATCGATAATCCCTACACGTCACACAAACAAACAGCTCAGGTTTGGCAAGAAATGAATCAGGATGGTTCTGTTTTTTTTTTTGTTTTTTTTTACATACGTATGTCTTAAAATCTTCATCCTATTGGTTCTACTGACCCTCATCAGTGCCACTTTTTCATAGTTGTACAACACTAACTTTATATTAAAGCCTGCTATGTAAATAAAGATCAGCATTAACATTGGTTCTTGTTAGTAAGGTATAAATCCACGGTATCAATTACTTGCTGTGAGATGATGCTCCCTTATCTCTGGGGCCAGGTCATGTGTAGTACACTGATCCTTCATAGCTTTCATATCTATTACTCTAAAACAACACTACTGTCTGGCGTACAGTTTTTACAGACAATGATCTGCCTTTCAGTGCAAAGCGGCTCCTGTTCCAGTCTCCTCCTGCTGACTCACTCCTGTACAGTACATGAACAATTCAGTCGGGCTTTGCCATGATTAATGGCAAAATGCGTTCGAATCCATTCTTGCTTTGACCTACTGCACTAGTTTTACCACATGTAGGTGCTTCATAATCCACGTGGTTGAACAAAGAGGGCAGCACAAGCATTGTTAAAATGACCTACAGGTCAGACTGCCAGATTTGTAAACTGATCTTGTTTAAGAGAAAAGAGCTTTATCTTGTGACTTTATCTACATGTAGTATCGTGTGGTATTTTACACATCGTATGGAAAAGACTGTCACTCCGATACCCACAGACACAGTGAGCATGCCAGCGTAAGTGTGAACTGCTGTTTGGACTGTCTGATACTGACTGTGTGTGTATTTAACTTACACAGCGGTGACATTACGATGAGAACTCGGGGTGACTGGCCGTTGTAGGGGTTCATCAACATTTGGTTGAGGCAGAGGGGTTGACTTCCTTTTCACTTTCGCCATGTTGGTCATAATCTACACAAACACACACATACACACACACCACAATTTATATACATTTTATATATCTGTGTTTATTTGGGAATTTGCCATCTCTAAACAACAGAATCATCCAGAACCAAAGTAAATACTGTCTGCCAGTGTAGAGGGCTTTTCCTGTGTCCATTGCCCCATGTACACATCCAATCACGAGCTCATTGTCAAACTTGGATTTGCATGTGATGAGTGAATGAAGCTCAGTGTAAGTTCAGTCAGGAAGACTTTCTTTATGCTACATTCATTCACATTCTCTCTCTATCCCACTCCCATCACTTTCTCCAATAAGTTGATTATGGGCCTTCCATCTCCTCGTTAGCCAGTTAAACTTTGCCACAATCTCCTTCAGCCACTCATGTTGCTGCTGCCAAACGTTAAATCTGTTCTCCTCTGGGCTCCTGTTAGCTGTCATTTTAGACAGAATCATCACGCCCTCCTTCACCCCATTCACCTCCAGGCCATCAAAAGCCCACTCCTCTTCACATCCAGATCCTCAGCTCCCTCTTCATCTCATCTCATCAACACCATGACCACCACCAGCATCTAGACTCCTCAGGAGGGGATCCCTAATCTACTTATCTTTACCACCCTCTTGGAATATATGACATCATGATGGGGTCTAATCGCCAAAGACGTTTCACATTTCTCATACTTATGTGCACATGGAAACAAATAATATAACAAATAATATTTTCTTGCAGAACAAGTCTCTCAGATTGAACTACAGTAACTAGAAAAAACAGAGTAACTGGTGTGACACAGAGATACTGAGAGACATTGGTGTTGGTGTATAACAATGTCTGTTTATACCTTTTCTGATTTACATCTAAAGGAATTTTTCACCCACAAAACAACCACTTGTAAATCAATTACTTACCCCATGTTACTTTAAACGTGAGGAAAACTTTGATTTTCTCGCATATCTTTATGATGAGTGACAAATCCAAAAATGACGAACGTTCTTGATGAACTGAAGTAAAAGTATATCAAAATATTGGCTTGCAAACTCTCACTTGGCCAGTATAATCCAAGTCTCATTTATCCAGTTGTATGCTCAGTACTTCTTAAACACAGGCATTTTCCCTAGAACCGTACACTGTAAAACACTTCTGCATACGAGTGGGGTGCATGGGCAAGTGTGTGCCTTGGAACTGGTCTAACAGATGTTCCAGGAGCTGTCAGTAACTAAATCAGTGTAAATGCAGCTTGATGATGACATCAGTCTTAAAGCTCTTCCAACTTAGGTGAATTGCAGTCTGTGTTTGTAGATATTACCATTTGAAACAAAGTATTGGAACAGCTTCCTTAAAGGTGAGGACCTTCTTGTGTCCGTCCTCTAGCCATCTACCATTTAGTTTCACGATGACATGTAATCTTGCAATTCATATGGGGTTAGCATCTGATTTCTGATTTGCTTACACACACAACAATACAAACATTATGGGTTCCTCTGATTGTAGGTATTGTTTTCTCTTAGCTGGAACTGTTTGGCACACACAAGCACAAAGCCTCAACGATTGCTCATGAGCAGCTGGCTTGTCTGCAGACTGCCAGAAGAAGAAATGAGCAACTTTACTGTGAGCATTCTATATGTCTGCTCAGCAAACATGATTATGTAACTTGTGAATAGTGTGGGGTGTAGTGAGTTTGTGTATGTGTTCTGCTCTTACACCCAGGTACTCCGTGGTGAGCAGACTCTCCCCAGACAGTTCCCTGGGCTGTGGTTGGAGAACTTCCTCTATATCAAGGTCCGTCTCCATTAAGTCTTCCTGTCAAACGACAATGAGAGCAAATCAGATCAAAATGGCATCATTTGTTGAGGACATAAGGTGTGTTTGAAAGGACTCTGAAACATAATGGTCACAAAAGACGACCAAAGTATGCAGTGGCAGTGACTCAGATGTTTTTAACAGTCAGAATGCAGGCTGGTGGTGCCTCATTCACTTTGTTAAAAGACACTCTTTCGCAACAACATTGATGTGAGCCTAAAACTGGGTTAAACACTAATACAATGCTTGGCACCGAGTCATACAGCGCCAACAGGAGACCAGTGTAGTCTGGAACATATATCAGTTCACCCTTATAGCCATCGTAAATGGATAGCAGCTACAAAAACACCAGCTCTGAGATCAGAGGCAGCAGAATAAGAGCGCTCACACTCGAGGAACTCTTATGCACCCACGAGGGGAATTGGGGGGGCACACATGCTGTGGCCTACACATACATATACACACACATCTAGGACTCCAGCCACTCCCACGTTGACTTACTACCACATACCTTATCTTGATAACCCACTTTCCCACAGAATCCAATCTGCCAAGACCATCACGACCCCCCCACCCCCACCCCCCGCACCACATACACACACACATATGCACACACAGAAACACCCAGGTGGTAGACATCCAATATCTGTGTCATGCTGAGATTGCTATCTACAGGTTTGGGAAAGGTGTCAAATATGAGGTGTTTATTTCTGGTCGTGCTTCCTCTCACCATCATTTTTAATCCAGGATCTCATTTTTGTTCTTGTGATCTGATTTTGTGATCATATTCCTACAGCTGTGTTAAAATAACGTGTAGATGGGTATATAATAACAATGTCTAATGGGCTCGGAGGAGGACTTACATCATTGTCATCCTCTTCTTCCTCGTCGTCTGACTCTGGCCCCTCATCATCAGCTGGGTGGAACACAGTCAGAGCATGAGGATTAAACAAATCAAAAACAAGACACAGCAGCAAGGGTCAGAATACATCCATTGTAACAGCAAATTTGACTTCACCAACCTGAGTTTAGCTGTTTAATGATGAACTGAATCTGTCTGTTGAGGTCTGGGTTCTCCTCTTTGCTGTAGCAGCGGAGAATCTCCTCTACACTCTGCACACACGTGAGGGAAACATGTCACCACGGTGTACGCTCAAAACCTTACAGCTATATTACGCAATAATTAGCTAAGGTCAAAACTGCTTATCGTATTATATTGTAATTGTGTTAATTATTATCCTTAATGTTTGAGGCATCTGCTTTTCTCCTGCACAAACACAACGCACCAGCTCACCACTGTCTAGGTCCAGTGACTGTGTCATATGACTGTGAACACCTGCTGTTTCCCTTCCAAACACTGGCCGCGTGGTGACATAAAGAGACAAATGCGGAGCAAAAACACACAAACTACGTCTGTTTCCTCCGAGCAGGTGAAGACATTTCTGCTATCTCACCATCTCTTTGGCTTCCTGTCTCACAGAGGGAATACACAGGATACTGTACAGGGCTCCATTCACATATGGTCGAATCTGAAAGAGCAAAGACACACACACACACACACACACACACACACACACACACACACACACACACACACAGCCTCTAAGTTTATGTTCTCATGCCAAAACTAGTAACAACTTGTGCAGCAGTGTGGAAACTTGGATACAGAGAGGGAAGAATTCTTATACAGCGGTGGTTCCAAATACAAATATATTTTTATAGACATACAATATTTCACAGTAGGTAATAAGATATGAATCCTGGCAGTGGTGAGATTATAACAGCTCCAGTTAATGGTCCTCAAAGTTGTTGACAACCATTCATAAAACTGAAAGGAGCTATTGTGATGTATGTTTTATAGACCTACTTAAAGTCACTGCTCATTTCTATTAAAACACCCAAACATTCCTGAAGGCATCATAAACTTGGTATTTTCTGAATGCGTACGTAAGTCCCTATATCGCATGCAGTTAATATGTTATATATAGTGCATCCATGTTTTTCAACCTCTATGAACATGTGTAACATCTGGATGCGAGTGTTGACGGATCTGTGCATCACCTCGTGGTTCTCGTGTCCAAGGAGGTCAGTTAGAACCTTTAGCACATGCTTGGCGTTCTCTGCACACTTCCTTTTTCCTGTGCAAAGACAGCCATCCAACATACACACACACAAACACACAACATACACACATGAATCAATTTAACAACCCAAAACTCTTTAATTTCCTACAATGTGGCTTTCATGTTTGTTTTAAGATAGGATGACTTTTAGCGCAGGTTAGTAATTAATGATTCCCTAGAGCCCGATCATTCTTACTTCTGCCATGTTGATCATGTATTCGGCTCAGTGTCTGAGCGGAGGTTGGGCATTGCGCTCCGTGATGAGGGCAACCTATCGCTATTGGTCTGGACAGCGTTATCAGCAGTGCTAACAGTGCTGACAAAAGCAACAGTGCCAACAAAGCTAAAGGTGTGCTTTTACCGTACCACTCTCCTGAATACGCCCAGCCCGGGTAGTGTGCAGTGCAGAGTGGCAGTGATTAGCTAGCCAGTAGGGACGTGAATAATAGAGACAGAGACATAAACAAAGATACACTGGAGATATGATGTAGGAAAAAGAAGCTGTAAAAGCTAAAACATTGTTTTAAATGCAACCCCAAACGGCTGTTACTCTGCCCATAATTACATCATCCAACAGGAACGAAGTTAGACAGAGGGTCTAAGTGTACTTTCACACGTGCCTTGTTTGGTTCAGTTCAATTGAACTCAAGTTTGTTTGCTCCCTAAGTGCAGTTCGTTTGGGCAGGTGTGAACGCAGCAATTGTGCTTGGGTGCACACTAAAAAAACGGACCGAGACCTTCTTGAAGAGGTGGTCTCCTTCTGGTTCATTTGTGGTGAGAACGTGTTACAACCTCGATCTGAACCAACTGCAGTCACATGACACATTGTTTGGGTTAAACATGAGCATGTTACAGTCCTGGAGGACAGTACCTCCTCCTGTACTGCCTTAACATGCACATTCAGTAATCCAATGCATCAAAGCATTGTTTTCTAGTTGAAGCTGCACCTCACTTTCAAACTGTATGGTTTGACTAAAATGATCAGTGCAAGCAATATAGTCCACGATGACCAGCGCTAAAATAGCATCACAGTGCCAGCTAGATATACAAAGTGCTATACTGTAAGGGAACTACCATTGTGGGTTGTGGGCTTAAATATGGGTGCTTCATTATCAAACTAGATACACAAACTCCCTTCAATGCATTAGGCTTGGTCTTTAATGGTTTTGTCTAAAAATTATATATGATAACATGATCTAATCAAATGTATAAGCAATGTGTCCTGTGAGAAAAATATCAGCTAAATCTCAAAAGGGTTGGGGTATTCTACAATTGTTCAACCGTGTCTCTGTTCTGTAAGTGCTTCGTCTTTACCTTTCGTTCTCAGACACAGGTTCATGAGCAGGGCAGCAGAGTACTCCAGGGTGTAGTCACTCAGGCAGTCTGAGTCCTGCAGCTCATCCACCAACCAGCCAATCAGATCGTCTGCTATCATGGCAGTCTGCTGGCTCCTCCTACCAAGACATGAAGATAAATGACGGATTAGAAGCAACTTGAATGGAAATATTTGTGTTGCTCAACAGGACAGGACCAGGCAAACATAGTGAAAACATTAATGCTTCACACACATCTTCCCCCCAGCAGCACAGAAGATCTATACAATCAGCACAGTTTCCAGGTGGACACCCAAGATTACTGACATCAATTCACTGTCTGATCCAATGTCTCCCCTTCTGTTCCTGAGATTTAACATTGAGTCATGGACAGAAAAGTGTTTTTACAGGACATTATGATGTCACAGTAAAGCTGACCTTTGACCTTCTGAAAATAAAATAGCATATCTTCATCATTTTATCATATAAGACTTTTGTGTGAAATTTTGTCATAATAAGCATATAAATTCTTAAGTGTGAGGTCACAGTGACCTTGACCATTGACCATCAAATCCTGATCAGTTCAGAGTCAAAGTGGATATTTGAGCCAGATTTGAAGTAATACTCTCAAGTTGTTCTTGTGTTATCACGTACACAACAATGAGACGGATGCAAGGTCTGAGTGACCTTGACCGTTTACCTTCAAATTCGAAGCACTCCATCCTTGACTCAAAGTGGATGTTTATGGCAAATTTAAAGAAATTCCCTTAAGGTGTTCTTGAGATACCAAATTCACGAGAATGTAACAGACAGTCACAGTGACCTTAACCTTTGACCACCAAATTCTATTTAGTTCATCCTTGACTCAAAGTGAATGTTTGTGCCAAATTTGAAGATATTCCCTCAAGGTGTTCTTGAGATACTACGTTCACAAGAATGTGACGGACACAAGGTCATGGTGATCTTGACCTTTGGCCAGCAAATTCTAATCCAAAGTGAATGTTTGTGCCAAATTTGAAAAAAAAAAAAAAAAAAAAAAAAAAAGAAAATCCATCAAGTTTTTTTTTTTTTTGAGATATCGTGTTCATGAAAATGAGACAAACAACGTCACAGTAACATTGACCTTTGACCTAGAGCCAACAAAAAATATCAATGCGTTGCTAAGTCCAAGTGGACGTTTGTGCCAAACTGGAAGAAGTTCCCTCAAGGCATTCTTCAGAAATTGCACTCACGAGAAAGGGACAGATTTACATATTGGTGGATGGACAACCCAAAAACACGATGCCTCCAGCCACGGCTATCACCGCAATGGAGGCATAAAAAATAATATTAAAAACAAAATCTGATGACTGATTGTTCACTACAAAAGTATATAATCTGGTTTAAAAACAAACAGTTTATTTTTTAAAAGGCAAGGGTATATAAAAACACTGGTCATTTTCAAATTTACCTGAGGCTGAGTTTCTGTAGGGCTACTAGCACATTCTCTCTGGTCAGGGAGTCTTTTTCCTCCGTCCTGAGTGCCTCTGTCAGAAGTTTCAGTAGAATGGGGATATGGGAGAGGTATACCCGACCTGAAAGTATTAACACATAATGAAATTGGGATTAAAAGGTATGGAAGAGGACTGTTTTACATCTGGCATTTTAAAGTCTCACTGGACAATGCCACCCTAAATAGAAATACACCTGATTGATTTAAGTTACAAGTAGATGCTTCAACAATGAAAAGAAATTCATTTCACAATGAATTTTAGGTGCAACTGTGAACACTAATGAAGACAACACAACAGAATTATCTCCTAAACAAAAGCAAATCTAAGTGGAATCACCAATGATACGTAAACCTGATGCAAACATAATTCTACCACCTCAACCCCTAAGGTTTTTATGTTTTTGACAATAAATGTTAGCTGCTAACTGATCTCTTAAAAAATAATCTTCCAACCACTTCCTACATAATATAAAGTCATTTATGTCAGCTCAAATTACATTTATCTTTACAACATAGTCTGTTTATGAAATGTTCTTCAAAGTTGCTGGCATGCTACTGCTCAGATCATTAGTGGTTTGAAACCTGAATGGAAAGTTATGGTAAAAGCAATTGATGTCTTCCGTGAATCTCTGTCTCCAAATGCATCCAGTCAGGCAATGACTCATGCTACAAAGTAATAATGATGCTTGAGCACTTACCCTCTGCAAGGGAGGCGAATGCATTGATGAGACGAGCCATGTATTGACGGACAATCTCGTTCTTCGATCTCATTAAATGGAGCACCGTTTTCTGTGGAAACACAGAACAGTGTTGATGCTTTTTATACAGCAGATAAAGACAATGTGTTTCCACTGCACTGCATTAGTATTTTATGACCATCCAGCTGTATCTTCATTGTGGCTTTGCAAGCAATTTGCCATTTAATGCAGGAATAAAAACGCATTATATGAAACTCTGAACTGAGCCTCATACATTTAGATTTTACATCCAGCTGAAAAAGTGTGGTATCACATAACATGATGCAGTTTGTACTTAGTGTGGAAACTTCCAAGTCTAAATTTCAGAACAGGTGGTGAGCTTGAAATCAGGCACTGGTTCATTTGCATTATCTCAACACAATCATGGCTTAATTGGAAGTGTGTTTAGCTCGCTGCATAGCTGTGCACATACAGGCCTTGTGGAGGCAGAAAAGGCAGCATGATCTTAATTTATCAGTACAAATTTTTGCACAAACAACAGGTGAATGTGTAAAAACCAGAATATCCTGAAGTAAAGTTATGATGGCGATAAAGACGAGATGATCCGCACAACTTTAATTCTTTAATTTTTAATTTAAGGAACTTTAGGTATATTCGAAACCAGCTTCCCTTAGATGCAGCAAAAATATACATGCATTCAATGGTTTTTTTCACATATTTCATACTGCATTACAAGCCATTCACAAGCTGGAAAAACAACACTTGCCCCACTACAAACACTCAAGGCACTGGACAAAAAAACCATTATACAATCCCCACTGTAACGTCATTCAAAGGCATCATCTATTGACTTTTGACAGCTTTGTGTGCCTTGCTGATGCTCGTCTAGTGTACAAAGTGATTAATGATCTGGCTGCTCCTCCGTTAAAAGAGTTCATACAACTGCGCTCAGGCAATGGGAGGACATCTAGGACGACCAACAGAGATGATAGATACTACAGAGTGTGGTAGATCAGTCTTCTCTGTTAGAGCTACAAACTATTGGAACTTAGTACCAAGTGAAATAAGACAGCAGCAGCTTTGTTGATTTTAAATTTTGGATGAAATCATGGCTAAAATCAACTCAATCATGTACCCGTCACACATGAACTCAAACATTACGTAATCTTGTTCCATCTTAATGTTGTAGTTGTACTGTTGTCTCGCTATTATTATTGCTGTGTCATTAATATATTCTATTTTGTAACTGTGTTTTTCATATAATAGTGTCTTCTAGCAGCAAAATTATTCTCTGTTTCCTGCCCAGGGACTACAGATGAAAATTAGCTTAAAGCTAACTCTGCAGCGAAATAGCTGTGTACTGTCCTTGTTAAATAAATCAAAATAAAAAAATTAAAAATAAATGCATGGACCTTTATGGAACTGACCTGATCAATCCGAACAGGGCATGATATCAGCGTTGCTAAAACAGCAGCTGAGCCACAAGCTGAACAGAGCACCGGGAAAACTTAACATTTGTTCCTTGTGGTGCCATTTTGACACCCTTCTGCTATTATTGTGGCCCTTACAGTAAATGACTGTAGTGTTAGTCAGGGGTGGCTTTGAGCACTGTGTTAGGGACATAAAAGAAGAGTTCAGGTGTGAGCTGAGGATCATTTATTCCTCTGTAAAGGGATTCTCTTTAACATGGCACCCTACGGCTAAAGGCTTGGTGAAGGGAGCGTGAAAAGAACAGAAAACAAAACAAAAAAACAATAAAGCGTGTGAGAAAGGCGTATGGCTTCTGAAAGCCTTTTCAAAGGGTGAAATTTGGAATACAATCTGTGTTTCCTGCTCTGGCCTTTTGTGAAATATAAAAAGGGTGAATTGCTAAAGAGAATGCTCCTTGATCTGAGGCTGGGAACATGTCATAGGAAATCTAGAGTCACTATAACGTAATTAAAATGACATACGTCGATAATATTGTGGGAAATCAGGGTGTCAAATATGATCAGTTGTCAAGACAATGATTGAGAGACATAGGCTATATATGACTTAACTAGCATTTATGTCCTGTCCATCCTGGGGTCATCATGATTGAAGAATGTGCCGATAGCAAATACATTGTAAGCACCCATATCTTCTGCTAACAATCATTTAAGGGTTTTATTAAGGGGCTTTTGTAAAATAATATAAAAAAGCATGTCCTTGCCATTTACAGGGGACAGCCTATCATTTATAAAGATTAATATACCAGAAGCATATGGTTGACATCTGAAATACCACATAGAGTTTGTCTACAGTTTATGCTCTTCACCCATTTCGCAGCACTGAGTCAACGGCAGGTGAGAAACAAACCCATGTGCATCCAGCAAAGGTGCCTATTCACCAACTCAGGCCTGCCTGAAATTAGAGCCCATGGGGATTAATTAGGCAGTGAGGCCAATGGACAATAAGTTATTTTTCACTTTGTCTCTGATGGTCACATTAACTATAGGCTGGGAAAAACAAAATCACAGTCATTTCGGTTCCCATCAGTGGTAAAAAATCTGCCGTGGTAATTGCTTTAGAGTGTTAAAACACGCTGTAGTCCTGTGGTCCCACCTGTTTTGTGCTGTAGCGCTCCAGCAGATCGTTACTGATAAAGGCCTGAAGCACTGTGTCTCTTTGTTCTCCGGGGAGAGAGCGAGTCAGTCTCTAAAACAAACGGGAGAAACAGACCCACCGATGAAGACTCTGAGGAGTAGGCATGCAAAGTGAATATGAACAGTTCACAAACTGCTGCACTTATGAGCTGCTTCAAAGTACAACCTCCTGCTTTTTCTTCTCTCCACACATACTAATGCAGCTGCTCAGTAGAATACTATAGATGTACTGGGCTGGTATAGCTTTGTGTGAACAGCATATACTGAATGCTAAGACAGCAAACTTTTACTGGGTTAACAAAGAATAAAAGATGGAATTGTATAAGTTAAACTTGCAACAGTGTCTTAAAAACAGCATAACAACACTTACAACAATGTGAATATACTGTAAATAAGAATATGAAAACTCACCCAGCGCAGTGCCTGAAGCAGCAGGGACCTGAGTCTGTCTGGGCCTTCAACTAGGTCTTTCTTCAGCTTCTCATAGTCCAGTGAGGGCAGCATTGGCACCTCTTTAGATCTCCTGGAGATGAATATAAAGACATGTCAACCATGTTTTATCATGGCACTTATCACTGTACAGATTAGCAAAAAAAAAGTCTTCAAATCTGAGACTTACTGTGGTGCGATGGATGCTCGGAGCATCGATGAGGCCTGTAAGAGAGAGCAGAATTGAGAAAAGAAGACAAAGAGAAGCAGCGTATATTTCAGAATTAGACTATCTCAGATTAAAACTATTACATTTTTAATTCAAAGTGTAGAAAACATAACCCATGCTACTGTTCATCTGTTTAATCATCCGTACTATCTGCGGGTGCTACTTACCCAGTGTTCTCCATCTACAACAATAAGTCAGTCAGTAGTGTATTTAGGACATGCATACATCATGCTTGTGGTGCATGCTAAATCCCCGCACATATATGTACTGTTTGGCACCATTACCCATGCAGTCAGTGACAATTACGCTAAGATAATTCAGCAATTAAAAAGTACCGGAGAGGGCAGGTTAGTGTGAAACAGCCGCCCCTTCGTTTGTTATACCTCTGTGTAGTTGCACTAAGGGCCTGAGAAAAAGAAGTGGAGACTACTGAACAGAGTGATATATCACTGTGGTGGTGTGGGTGTGTGGAGAAAGGGTGAGCGATTTAATTCTTAGTGTTTTTTTACTATTGTGAGGGGATTTTGAGCCCTGAAATCTAATCTAAAGCCTGGGTGGTTAGGCCTATAGCGGGGGCAGTGTAAGGTCAGGGGAGCGATCTGTGTCGTCTGGGGTATCAGATGGCCTAGCTACATTTTTGCTTTGGTGAATGGCAGGTAATACGGAAGCAGAGCTTAACAGCGATACCTGGATTCCTTCCCAAATTCCTTCTTCTCTAAACATTTCAGTTGCTGAGAAGAATGCTGAAGGGCAAGGGGGGACACGTTTCCAGGAGACATTTGACACTGGGGTGTCTGGACCCCCGGGGGCCTGATAAAGGCCCTTTCTACACATATACAGACATTTTTTGTCAACAGATATTTTCTTCTACGTTTTGGCTTCTTGTCGACATGCAAAGTGAGTTTTAGATCATTAAAACAGAGATTTTTTAAAACACCTTCTAAGGTGAAATTTTTTGAAAACTCAACTGCTTACTGTGTATCCGTATTTGGGAAACAATAACATCATCCCCTCAAGTCGTGCGTGCCCATTGTTTCTTTGTGTATCAAGCATGTGCCAAAAACAATAACAGCAATGGTGGACAATTTTTATTTATATTTTGTTAGCACTGCTTGATCTAGTTACTACAACCCCAATCCCAAAAAATCTGGACGCTGGGTAAAATGTAAATAAAAACGGGATGCAATGATTTGCGAATATTTTTTGATCTCAGACTAAATAGGGACCAGCCACACTGTTACCAGCATAAAAAGCTAGCATCTGATATGGGATGGGGGTGTGTTAGTGCCCATGACATGGGTAACTTGTACATCTGCGAAGGCAACATGAATGCTGGAAAAGTACATACAGGTTTTGGAGCAACATATGCTGCCATCCAGATGACGTCTTTTTCAGGGCTGTCCCTATTTATTCCAGCAAGACAATGCCAAGTCACCTTCTGCATGTGTTACAGCAGCGTGGCTTCATAGTGAAGGAGTGTAGGTACTAAACTGGCCAGATCTCGGATCTTTGAGAGAGCTCCTTCATCCTTATATTGAAATCAACAATCAACAATGATTGGAGCTCCAGTTTTAAAAAAGGTAACATCAGCCTGTACACATAACCACCTCTGTGTGATTGGACAGCTAACGTTGATGAGCATTTAGAGTTGACTGCGTTGTAGTATGGACAGAGATATTTTGTAAAATGAAGGTCATATGGATAGAAAGTTTTTCAAAAAACAAAAGGGGAAAATATCAGTTTTAAAAAATATCTGCATACGTGTAGGGTAGACAGGGCCTAAGAGATGCCTATACATGTATAACAATTATTCTCCATTACTGTCTCAACAGGAAAGCCACACAGCTTTGCTGAATATAAAAATAGTGGGGTCAAACACAATGCTTTAAGAAGCAGGAGCAAACACAACAAGGCACCTCTCGTTTTTAATAAAACGTAGCTTTTAAGGCCACATGTATTCTCAGATTTCAGCTGGTCGACTACACAAAGCGAAGCTTGACCCCAATTCATTGACAATGCACAGTTTACATAAGAGGTGCTCTTACTCTCTTCACCTATTTAGCGTGTCTTCTCACTATTTACTCTTTTATGACCGTGGGGACAGCTGAAGGCCATTTATTGTGGATGTTATTGTCTAAGTAGACGGCTCTGCTCCCTGATCTTATCCGGTTTTCTTTCCCTGCGGTGAAATAAACCACAGAGGAGTAGCAAAAAAAAATCTGCCAGAGCCATCTCAATATTGTGAAGGTATAAAAAGTCTGATAACTATGGTCAGTTATGGTGTTAGGTTGCAATAAACAGAACAGTTTGCTTGTTCATATGACAGAAAATAAGGTGTCTCTGCTCTCAGGAAATTTACATTCAGAATCCATCAAATATTGGTTGATTTATTTTCCAATTTCTAGCCTCACCCAACAGTTAAGGCTTAACCTGATGTTCCAAGGGCGTAATCCAGATTAGCATTATTGTTTAATGTTTTATCATGTGTTCAGCTTGAGTGTTTGCCATTGAGGTTGTTAAGAACCACCACAATTACATAAAGCGTTCCAGTTGCCTCTATTCAAACAGCTGTAAATTGATCTACCCTGTTTGACAGCCTGAGCTTGAGAGAAGCGCTTTCACATCAAAGAGCCTTGTGTTGGCTATTCATTTCCTGTCACTGTGTCTGTCAAAAAAAATTCAAAACTACACTGTCAAAAACAATGGTAAGGGGAGAAAACTGAAACTGACAGCATTTACCTTTCAAAAAAAGAAGAGGAGAGAAGGAACAATGACTTCGGCCTTTGAGAACAAATGATTTTAATGAAGAGGTACGCCCTGAGAGAGACCCTCTTGTTTGGCTTAACAAGCGGCCTGGCAAAAGAGGTCATTCTTACAACAAACGAGGCCAAATTTACCTTTAAACTAGGTCAATCTAGTGGAAACCAGGGGAATATAGACTGAGACACGCAGGCCTAAAAATGTACATCTGTAGTAGAGGAAAAGGAGGCAGACAACAGGAAAAGGAAAGGAAGAGGAGATGCGGCGAGGCACAAGCAAGATGAGAAGCGGGGACCTGAGCAATGACAGGAAGTAAAGATGAAAACAAATGAAACTTACATAGCCATCATCATAGGGACTCATAGAGTAATATCCCTTTGCGGACAAGAGCATCACACACGGCAAAAACACAAACACACAGAAAGAGGTTGTTCAGTTCAACACAGAAAGAAAAAAGATTTCACAAACTAGAGGTCAACACCACAATGAGAGCCACTGACAGTAAGCGTGGTTGTTGAGGTTTCAGAGTGGGCAGTTTTTTGATTATCTGTGAACAGCTATCAAGATCATCTACTTGCTGTTTAATTTGGAATTTTCTACTCTGCCACCTTCTGTGACTAATGTTTGAACATGTTCCTGCATTCAGAGCTGTGTCATGCATATTTAACTTTTCAACAAGCCTTCCAAGTGTGTGTGGTTATTAATACAACACCAGGATCAAGTCGCCTATTTCCAGGATACAAACTGCAGGGTTACTACATGGCTTAAAGTTGGCTACACTCTGTACAGGACGCAGGAGATGGGGGCAGATTTACTCTCATTTTAAAAACAACTTTTTAATATCCTTTTCAAACACAATGTCCACTTTACCATTATCTATGATGTTAGGCCCTGTGAGGACTTTACTCCACTTGTACCGAAATCATCTTGCCTTGAGGCCTTGTGTTTTGTAATTCTTCTGCCAGTGAGGTGGGAAGGAGATAGAGGAGGAGTGTGTGTTCTCACTCACAGTGCCAGGTCTGGTGAAGTCAGTGCTCTGCACCACGCTCTGCCTCATCTGGCTGCTGAACAGGCGAACGCACACACTCTGCAGGTACTCAGGGGAGATCTGCAAAAACACAGCCGGCCCCTTGAGCTTTAAGATTCTGTATGTGGGTATAGGAAGGGCAGGGCTGACATTTTTGTCTCCCTGTTTCTCCAGTAGTGAAGATCATATGTGTGCATTTAAAATACTGAGGTCTGCTTAAACTTTGCGATGTGTAAAAAAAAAAAAAAAAATTGTCATTGTAAGTGTTTCAATTACACCATTCTTGTGTGTCTGTGCAGTGTTTGTGTTTACACCACTATTAGCTTATTTGTGTCAGTGTGTGTGTGTCTTGTTTGGTGTGTCTAGTGTGTGCCTGTAGCCTGTGTGTTACAATGTGTGTGTCTGTTCACCTCACAGCCAAGCTGACCTACCATTTTTCCGCTGACGGTGGCCTCCAATGAATCGACCAGCTCAGCAGTGATTCCAATCAGGTTGTGGTAGTCGGCTTGCATCTTGTTGAACTTACGCACGTAACTAGTGATGCGCCGCTCCGATTCAGCCAGTTGGAGCTGTAGCTGCTGCATGGCCTCTGAAGAGTCACACACACACGAAGGTTGAAAAATAGAAACACAGACAAGCAATATTCATATCAGACGTGACATTCTCTGTGTAACTTAACAAAATATTAAATATTTCATTTGAAAATTTAAATGACAAAATGAACGAATGGCTGTTTGTCATCTTTTTAAACAGAGCAGTACAGGAATGAGTCCTAAAACCCAGAAATGAGTTAACACTTTTGCATTCCAGGTGTCCTTGTCTCAAAGTCAGTGGGTTTTTTGGATGGGTTTTTGATTTGATGTCTGAAATACGGTCTGTGTTTTGTTCTACGTCATAAAACAAATCAGTAAATACCCCACTCATAAACTTTGAAGCCTTTAGGTGTGATAAAAAAGGTGATTGCTAACAAGTGGCTACATGAGACCACACATCATCATACTGTACACAGCTTTACAGCATCATTGTGACAGCGATATTACATTTTGCAACCGCAGTGTACTTTGTTTACAGCCTAACATTAGCTTTTTACTCCCGGTGATTGCATTTACACAAATCATAAAAGTGGTGTTCATTTGTTAAGATTATTTTGCTGAACAAAATGTGTAAGAATCAAACTTGTGTTTGCCACAGAACTTGTTTCACAATACTCCAAAATCCAATGGCAAAATCCCAGAGGCTTTTTGATGGGGAAAAAAGGGTGACGCTAACTCCCACGTCAGCCTACAAAAATGCACCTCAATACACTCTGATAAATCTGCAAGTCAGTACTTCAGATGTCAATTCCATCTTGAAGGGAGCACTGAGTAATTATTAAACTTTATCAACCTTTATCTGCAACAAATGGCAACAATGGCAGAAGTTATCTCCACCACAACTCTTTGGCAAAGCTTCCCATCATCACTTCTGTCCCTTTAAAATACTGTGGACTGTCACTTACTAACAAGAAATTGACAGTTAAGCACAAAAAATGAGTTTACAAATAAGACATATAAATTAAACCAATAATCTATGTGATGTATCTGACCAAATTTGTGTAATAATCAATAGAGTACATCACTAGTTTTATCAAGATTCAACATTTTATCGATTCTTTGGACAACAATACAATATTTGCTGATATCACAGGACTTTTGATTTGATTCAGGTGCCTGTGATCAGTATGAGATATCTTTCTCCTGGCTACTTGCCACTGTCGGCCTGGCGCAAGGCTGCTAAATGTTTAGGAAGGCGGTGTGCTTGGGCAGAAATGGTGACACAGACATGCCATTTGAATTTCAAAACAAAGGTGCATCTTTAATAATGATGATATGTATCAATGTTTTCACTTTGCATTTACGATATCGATCATTACTGATCACCAAATCAATATATTGATGCAGACTTTGGGGTTGCATGACTTTGTTATTTCTGTTTTCGGTTAGAGAGAGAGGGTTTTTAATCCTTATCTGGAGTGTTTCTTCACCAGTGTTAATTAAGATTTCAGCAGATGGGATGCCTTTGCTCCTTTCCAAAATAATTAATGGGATTTGAAAGTGAAATAGAATCCAAAAATGAAAGCACCTACTCAAGAAATAATTGCATGAGTGGAAATGACAAACATGTCATTGTATAGGCAGTCTGCAGGTGGTGTCTGTACTATCACATGATAGGTAATATCTGATGGGGGGACAGAAACATTTATTGCAAAACACTGTAAAACGTGAATTACATGAGAGGGATATTTACCTTTAGTATTCCTTCCTCCCTCCTTCTGGATGATGTCTGTTAAAGATTACACTCTAGCACTCAACTGAACACAAGTCTACACTTTGTACTGTATCTCTTTCCTCATCCACAGGTACACATACGGAAAAAGGTACGTAAAGATGCAATGTCTTGCCTGAGTTTCACAAGACAAACACACAGCAGGTTGTATATCCTGCTTGGAGCTAGGAAATCTGTCATCAAAATATTTGTTGAGGATTAATCTAATCAGTTTTATTGTATGAAGAGATATATGTGTCAACATGGGATCAGTGCTGGTTTTTCTTAAAGTGAGGGACAGATCTCTTATAGAAAAGAACAATGACCAACACCCTTGGGTGGGCCAACAGAGCCATCATTCAGTGCCTTTACATGCACGTAAGCATGTAAATGTGTGTGGGCACTCAACAAACAGTATGTTGTGTCTGCCTGTGTAAGTGTTCACATATTGATGGATTATACATGTTAGACAACCTCGCTCCTTTATATTTTATATATGACTAAACAAGAGAGATTTTCTTCGGTCAGCCCTTTACATGATGATTACTATGTTAATCTGTATGCTTTGATCGTCGGCCAATAGGGATAGGGTTTAGTTTCATGGTTTAGTTTTCATGTGAAGAAGGAAAGTCGAACCACGGGGTTTCCAGTAAAAGCAACAATCCTTGTTATCCTTCACTTGCCCTTCTACTCTGAAAGGGTTGGGGTGAATTAGTGTCAGATTAGGTTCTGCCATACTCAAACACAGCCATTTATAAATGCAAATCAGACAGGGACTGTTTGCAGGATATGAAATGACCAGGTCTGGGCAACAGTCTGAATGTTAATTAAATCTTTAGTCACCTACAGAAAGGCTGTTTATTTGAGGTTTAAATGTGCAGCTCAGACAGAGGAGGTGATGAAAACCGCTCTGTACTTGGCCTGTGTTAAAACCCTGAGTTGCTCCCATCCAGATTTACTGTTCAAAGAAAATTTATAGTGACATTTATCTCTGTTGTTGAGGCTACACAGCTTTTACTTAATGTTACGCAGCTTTGTAAGCCACATCTGTGAAGGCTGTCACCTGCTGTATGAACACAGCTCAAGAGTTAACCACTGAAAAATATCCAACTGAATGGCCATGTAAGAAGTTGAATCAAGCATTTCATAGCTGAAAGTTTTTTCTCTTCGACAACTTTTAAGCTGTGGTGACAGCTTGCATCATCTGTAATGCAGAAAACTATTAACACTGTTAGATTATCTACTCATATCTCACCACTGACAACAAAGACATTGAAACAAAAATATAAAGTCCAGCTATTGTGACTTTCTCAGCAATGACATGTGAGTGAGTCACAATAAAGGATACATATAAATTCAGCAGCCTCGGGTTGTTGGACGGCTTCAGTGTCACTGACAGAAACCGCTCCAGTTTATCCTTCAACTGTGGAATCCAGGAGTCCTAAACACACATAATGTAGGTTGAATTAAAATATGGTTATGTTCACGCTGAAGGTGGGAGTGGGTAAAACTGTTACATAATATTATGTAATAACTGACCAGCAATAACTGACCAGGTGATGTGAAGATAAGAACAGATAAAACACAATTTATCCCGAGGGAAACTGTTGTGCATACGGTTGCATATCTTCAGCTGAAGTACCTGGAAAAGATCTCTGAAGGAGGGATGAACAGTGGGGTTGGGAACAAAAGGCAAGGCGTAATAAGGCAGAAACTCTGTGGTCTGGCTCAGTGCTGCTCCTCTGGTCTCCAGGTACTGTTTGAAATGGGAAATCCTCTCCTCAAACTCGGCTCGGTCCTGGACAAAAATTCAGGTTCACAGATTTATTTCATGACAATAACAAAACGCACATTAAGCCTATTACATCATTTACTTGTTGCACACACGCATTCTCTTCAATTAGATTCTGCCTCATGACTTGCTACTCTCACTGAAAGTAACTCACGTAAATAATATATATACGCAAACTGCAAAGACTGCCGTATCAAAGAGGTTAGAAATGGTTGCTTGTAAAGTGTAAAGTTTACAGCCCGCTGAGAACAAGCCTATAGCACAGCTCAGTGGACAATTTGAAAAACAGCACGTAATGACATTCAGCTGCAGGGAAGAGCGGGGTTGCAAGACATGGCTGAGTTTTGCTGGAAGATAACCTAAAAATACAGTAATGCTCCTGTTGAAAGTCCATAGAAACTTTCCAAATCTACATACGTGTCTACCAGGGTGCCTCCTCAGTGGGTAGATGGTGAAGTGGATGTGAAGGTAGAACTCCAGGCTCTGGGCCTCGGTGTCAGTGTCTTTTATCTCAGAGGGAATATTCTCCGTCCACAGTTCAAAGAACACTTTGTGGTCTCCATCAACAAAAGAGCTCAGGAGGTCTTTCTAGAAAGGTCAGAGGTAAAGAAGAGGATGTTGGGAGCAAATCCATCAGCAAGAACAATTTGATTAATGATTATTTTAATTACATATCACACAAAGTAACTAATACACAATAATAATAATAATTTTAAAATGACCTGGTAATGTTTAGAGATAGGGCTAGTAACAAATACTTCTGCAAAAAATATATTTTAAAACAAGTGAGCCAGTCTTGACTCTGTCCTCTGGAACATGCTGCCCATTCAACAAACTGGAATTATAGAAATGGTAGAATTTACCTGAATGCCACGAGTCTTTGAGTCTCTGAAAGTACTTCCTTGAGGCTTTGGGACGAGCTTGCCTTTGCTTTTGCATTCCTTGTCGAAACTGTGCACCGTCTCCTCAAATTCTTCAAACTTAAGGTACTACAAAAGACACAAAACCAGCACAAGTGGCATTAACTCCACCTTAACCAGTGCAGAAAAGAGATGGGGTTTAAGCCATTCAAATCACACAAGCCGCACTTCTCTAGACAAAATTCTCTTTAATATCATGCTATATGAATATGGTTTAATGGGGGGAAAGTTGTGCATCTTGTTTTATTTTAATGGACTTGGAATAATGCTCAATCTGCAGTGCATTTTCAAATTGTGAATCTATTACCTCCTTAATCATCCCAAGAAGATCAGCTTCAGTTGCCAAGATGTCCCCCATCTTGGCTGCCTCCCTGGAACTCATGTGAGTGTTCAAAACCTTTGCAACACCTACTGACAGCAAACACCTCTGCTCTCATCAAGCAGTCTGTAGAGCCTGCAAGGACAGGACAGTAACTTTACACCGCAATGTTAATAATCATATGAGAAAATTTTCGTGACAATGAATCTGAAATAAAGGTAAAGCTGCAAAACATAGGTGTGAATGTAATATTAATATTCTTGACTGAATAACACACGTCATCTTTAACTGCCATTTTACAGCTGTATAGCCACACCGTGAATAGCACAATGTATTTTTTTCCTGCATTTCAACAGTTTTCAACAGTTCACTTCAGCAACAACATCAACGTTAGCACAAATGTGGCAAGCTAGTGTTAGCCGACAAGCTAATCAGTCAACGTTATCTGAGGACCTCAACGTCATTCTCACCTTATTCGCACATCATTTAATAGGTCAATAAAAGTATATATCGCTGCCGGTGTTTTCATCCGTAACTGAAGCTTAAATAATCCATCTTCGACAAAGCGTATGGGCTCCACTTACATCGTTATCAGTTAGCTAACCATTAGCTAGCAACCGTACACAGATAGGACGCTAAGACACCTAGCAACCAAATGGTTGGGAAATGCAGGCTGGAAAGTAGAGAGAAATGTCGTAAATAAGTGAAAGAACACCGTTTGTTTTTAGTTATTTCTTTAAGAAACTAGAAGAGACAGTAGTAATATTTATCTAATAATTGTTATTATTGTGATAGTTTCCTAAAAGAAAGGTTCATAATGCTGCGCCACACGGGAAAATGTGCCTTATTTCACTTAACAAATAACGAGTAAAGCATAATAATGTTTTTTAACATAATAACGACAGATATATTGACTTTTTTCATAATTCATATGTTTATTTTGTTAACCAAAGACAATAATAATTTTCTTTTCTTCTAGGCTTTATTTTAAACCGGAAGTAGTTCCCGTGTCAGAGGTCGAGCACATTATTTCTCCGCGGTACAATCTGTTTCACCCGTAATGAATGAAGTTTTACTTTAATAAGCTTCCCAGCGCACACTTAAAACAAACATATACACCGAGAGACACCGAGTGACTGCGACGTTATTCTGTACACAATACAACACAAGAACTTCATCGTATTTGAGGTAAACTTGAGGAAGTGTGTGCACAACATGCTAAAGCTAACAGCTAGCCTCAACAGGAGACACTATTGAAGTTGTAGTCAACGTTATGACAAGACCGTATAACTTTGGCTAAGGCTAATTCAGCTATGCCAGGCAGTATTGCTGTTAAATTAACGTCGAGTGGTATTAGTTTAGTAACCCACAATTTGTTAAGTTTGACATGTGTTGCTAGAGTTGATATTCATGTTCCACATGGACTGTGTTGAGTGGGATTGCATCTTCATCACTACAAGTCAAAGCCAGTGTTGTGGCAGCTTTATCTCATTTAATTCAGCAACATGTTGAGCTGCACTTCTTGCATTATGTTATGATAGTTGATTAGATTTAGAATTAAGGTTGTGACAAATGTTTAGAGTCAGGAAGACTGTAGTCTGGAGATGCACTGAACATTAACTGTAGTTTAATATATAGTTTGATATAACTGGTCTTAAACCATAAACTGCTAAAAATGCATTTAAAACAGTACTTTTCCTCTTCACCTTTCTTTCTGTTTCTGCTGATGAATGTGTATTTATTAGTGCACTTCTTAATATCAGTCCTTTCTCTGTAACATGAGCATGTAAACTGTAGCATTACCATTTGTATTTTTACAAATCCTGATATATATTTATATTAATGTGACTAAAACAAGTGATACATCATTTTACCTGGCATCAACATGGCTTGAGTATTGATTTAATTTGTAAGATCATACTTTCACCATTGTAGGAAAATTGCTAAGGCATATTATCATATTGTTTTGTATGGTAATATTATATTGATACAGGGACACCATGTATGGATTTTTTAAAATAAATTCTGAATATTGCAAATACAAATCAGACTTTTAGTAGCCTACTAGAATAATACAACCTATTGCTTTATCAGTCCACTAGATACATTTTGCTGCAATTAAAATGATTGAAGTTAGATTAACGGACTGAAAACTTTATTTTGATAAATAAAAAACCATCGGGGACATAACTTGCAGTTGGAAAAAACATAGTAAATCAAAATATATCACAGTATATGTTATTGAAATATTCAGGTTATTGCAAAAATGTTTAAAATCACAATAATACTGTATTTAAATATCCTGATAATAGCATATTGTGGGGCTTATGATTTCCACCCCTGTAAAACATGAGCAGTTGTCATTAAAGTGAAAAGCTTCCTCGGCATTTCCGTTGTTTTCATTTAACCTTTTTTTTCCCTTAATAAAAACTGGCTTAATGATATGCTTTTCCTTTTTCCTTTTTCAAGTTCATAGACCAGAAGAGAGATGGCTGGAATTCTGTTTGAGGATATATTTGATGTAAAGGACATCGATCCAGATGGCAAGAAGTTTGACAGAGGTGTGTGAAATCTTTTTATAAAACAAGGTTAAAGCAAGTGGGAAATTATAATCACCAACAATTTGGTTACCGTCCTGTATTTGTTGTGGTTTTCAAAAAGTGTTCATCTGGTTAAAAGCACAAATTAATGAACCCAAACTTTTCCAATGTTTTTTTTTCTACAGTATCTCGTCTGCATTGTGAAAGTGAATCTTTTAAGATGGACCTAATCTTGGATGTGAACACTCAGATCTATCCTGTTGATCTTGGTAAGGAGCAACCTTTTTGTGTTTGTGTATATTTTTCTAAATATTTTTCCAAGTCAATGTTTGGAAGTCATTTAATGGTCGTTTTGTGTAACACAGTCATATTCAAATTCAGCTTGGATAGAGCATGACCAGAACAAATCAGTTATCTTTCCACAAGTCATTACAGTAAAAGTGCAATTAGTTTGTGTACACTCACTTGCACCCTCACTATTTGCCTTTAGCTTACAAAAAGCCAAAGAGCTAAATATCCCTCTGTGACCTCAACATGTGAGAGCACCTAAAAAAAAGGCTCAAAGCACCATGCACCAAAGACTCATTACTAACCCAAGACGTACAAGTGCACAATATAAACTCATTTTGTTCACCTGCGTTCTTTGCATTCAGGTGACAAGTTCAGACTGGTTATTGCCAGCACGCTCTATGAAGATGGAACACCAGACGATGGAGAGTATAATCCTCAGGATGATCGGCCATCTAGGTAAAACAGTTGCTCTTCATGTATTTGTCATTGGCCTTGACAAATATGATAGACACACAGTTTGTGTCAGTGACAATGACGCAAAGTAGTTTATTTAACAAAAGTAACTGAATTTACGATCAGAAGGAACAGAACTTGAGTGGGATGTGGATGTCAGTGGGATCAGTAATGAAGGGAGTGCATGTGTGATCAGTGTAGTGTGGGAGTGTTGTAGAGTCCACAAAATAAGCAAAAGGGAACCAAAGGTGAACTTAGGGTGACGCATCACCAGGGGAGGGTGCCTGTCAGGGAGCACCGGGCCCAGGAGCCAGCAGAGAGTCCTAATCGGCTGCCCATCCCACACTCAAACCAGTTCACACAGACACTGCTGACGACCAGCAGGGGCCATGAAACATTACCAACAACAGCTAATTTTTAAATTTTTATTTTTATTTTTTATTTTTTTTTATTTTATTTATTTATTTATTTTTTTTGAAAGGATCCAGTAGCACTTGTGTGTTTCAGTTTTAGGTGTGACTGTTGCCTGTGATGTGCAGTGTCTTCTGCTGATTTGAATAAGTGTTCTCATTTAACTTTGTTCTACATTTCCAGAGCGGACCAGTTTGATTACGTCATGTATGGGAAGGTTTACAAGATTGAGGGTGATGAGACTTCAACAGAAGCAGCCACACGCCTGTGAGTCATATTACTTGCTGTAAATGAGGCTCTGAAGTTAAGCTTATACATGTCAATATAAAAACTGCCAGTCACTGCCACAGTATCATATTGAAATCAACACAGAAACAGTATAAGAATACACTGTAGGCCAGTGGTTCCCAACAGGTGGGTCACGGGTCCATTCTAAATGGACTGCAAGTGACTCACAACTGTGTCAAGTTTGTAAAAAAAACCCACTGTATATTGAAGTTCAGCAAATATCCGGCACAGAGCTTTTATTCTGAAGTGCTGTTTCCTGCTGTAGAAAGAGTGAATCACAGACAGCTACTTAACAAACACAAACTAGCTCGACAACATGGCCAAATGCAATGACGCTGAAAATATTAAACTGTGTGGACCTTGAACTAATGACCAAACAAATATGGACCCTGTGGCTGAACTAGTTGGGAACCACTGCTGTAGGCATAAGTAAGGGGTTTATCATTAACATACTGTTCTCTGAAAATTTAGTGAAAATCATTAACTGGCCAACAAAACTCTGTGTGAGTGAGAGATAATGAGACAATGTCATTTCTATCATTTTTTAAAACGAGACATTCTAATCTCTGATTCATCAGATTTAATCAAGTTGCATGGATGTGCTCCTCCTTTCAGCTCTGCCTACGTGTCTTACGGCGGCCTCCTCATGAGGCTCCAAGGAGACGCCAACAACCTCCATGGCTTTGAGGTGGACTCCAGGGTCTACCTCCTCATGAAGAAACTGGCCTTCTAAAACCCAACCCTGGTTCTTCCACTGCCACATTCAACCTTAAAATCAGAATGAACTGCAAACTGAAAACATTCGTATCACCAAGTCTGGAGCACGTGACCATCATCAGAGAGCAGCTCACAGAACACATGGGGGCTGAAGAAAACATTTAGTTTTTTACTCTTGTAGTTCCAAAACGTTTCCTCCGAGGAGATGGACTACAGATTAAAGACTGTGATACTTCAGAACTGCTGCGGCAAACTGTAAATAAAGATTTCTTTTATACAAAGTGATTGTTAGATGGTCAGTTATTTTTTTAAGCTTTTATCTTCTTTACGTTGGCATGTTTACTCTTTTTGGTTTCTTCCAGGGCACCATATAATTCAGCAACTGTTAGGTGGTCTCTCAAATTTGTTGAAAAGGTTTAATTTTGTAACACTGTGTCTCAGTATTTGGACTGCAGCTAAGCTGTGTGCTACAGTGAAGATGGCTCATATAAAGAAGCTAGTGCTAACTGTAGCTTGCAGGACAAAGGTCTGGAACACTGCTTTGTCCCTGGAAAAACATAAAATTGATAGACATTATACATCATCAAATTAATATTAATTTTGACTAAATTAATACAATATTTTGGCATTTGTATAACCAATGACTGAACTATTAACTTGTCTGATGGATATGTAATCCAGAAGGATTTAGATTCACTACACACAGCTTTGAAAAGTTACTTTTACAACAACAGAACAGTCAGCAACATCTCTTTCCTAAAACAGAGTCCCAGTAAAGGGACTCGATGCACTATTAGTGTCTATGAAAACTTAATGAGGACAGTTGGTCCAGATTAACTGGAATCAACTCACATTAGTATGGAGATTTCCTGCATTTCTGTTTTATGTCACATCAAACTGAATATATTTGGGTTTTGGACTGACGAAACAATATGTTCAAAGACATCACCGTGGATTTTGAGAAACTGGATGCACATTTTTCACTATTTTCTGACATTTTGTAGACCAAACAATTAAATAGGAAAATGTTCTACAGTTAATCAGTAATGAAAATAATTGTCAGTTGCAGCCCTAGCTCACATCCAAAGCTAAAAATCAGAATAAGGTTTATTTTCACTTACAAGGAATGTGCTTGGGGTCGGTGTATTACCTTCACATTAAACTTTAAATAAGTACTATAACAACAAAAAAAACAAACACATGTAACGTATAGCTGTTTCAAAAAGGCTTGCAATTAAAATTTGCTTTGAAATCAATACTAATATATGTATAATGAAAAATAAAATGTGGACTAGATTCTTGGGGCAAATATTTCAGGAAGTTCAGATATTTTTCTCCCAGCTCACAGATGAGAGTTCATTACCCAGCATGTTATAGGCATGTCATGTCATGGCTATTTGCTTAGATGGCAGCAAACTAAAATGTGGACACTCAGGAGACAGAAGATTGAATTAAGGGTGAAGAGGCAGCTTTTGTGTGCGACACAGATGTCTCAGTGTCAGTGGTAATGCATGTCACAGGATGGGGAGGAACACTGTCAGTGACTCACACAGACTCCTGATATGTGCACAGAAAGCCTGAAATACATTTAAAGATAGTGATGCAGTAGAGTAAGCTTGTAGCCTTAGGAAAAAGGTCAGCGGTGAGGCTGTATAAAGTTTTAGAGAGTAACTGCATGTGTACCACACAAAGTTATTATAGAAGCGCATGGAGGTCCTATTGAAAATATTGGATTTGAATGGTGTACTGTATGTTTTTGAAAGTGTTTGCGCTGATCAGTAACTTAAAATGTAACACATTTCTTGGTCAAACAAGTAAAATATGAAATGTTTTGCATCAGAATACTCTTGTGAGGGCAGAGAAGCCTCTGAAACAACATTTTCACCATCATGAGATTCACACTAATCAGTGTCTGCGCCTGTGAAACACCATAAACAGCAGATACTGTGGGTGACTTGCTGACATTCCATCAGGTGAATGTTTAGCATAACCTATGCCCTCTCAGGCAAATCATTTTCCCATTGGTGACAGCTGCTGTAATAACACCTTGAAGCAGTGGTGTAAGGATCAATTAGAGACTTGATATGGGTGACACCTACATACATATTACCCAGAAATCATTACTGCATATATGCCAAAAATACCAATGGAAATGAGGTATTAGTCATTTAATTGTATATAGTATATAGTATTGTACATAGGTAATGGAGAGTAGGCATGTTTTATAACATATTTTGTTAAAGATTGTTACTGGCTATTTTACCAACTGGGAGGTGTGTGTGTATGGTAGCCTGAGGAGCGAAGAGCAAGGAGCTGAAAGAGGGAGGGAGGATACAAGAAGGAGGTGTAGAAAGAGGGGGGAGACTGAGGAGTCAGAAGAAAGCTGTAATGCTTTTGCACATGCATTGAACAGTATTGGAGTATATCCTCCTAAGAGCCAAACTTTTGTTTGGTATGCATTTTTTTTTTATATATTTATTTATTTGGGATCAATAGGATCTGATAAGAATGAAAAACTAAACATTGTTAACAATAATAAAGTCTCAGTGTCTTCAAAAGAGTACTTCCTAATTAAGGGCATCTTATCTTGTTACTGTTGCTAAAATTGGTCAAATTTGTTGGCATATCAAACATTATTAATCATAAATAAACAAGTTTCAACAATAAAATGTGATCAAGTTTTGGACCGCGTCCACATTTGTGTTGGGATCAGCTGCAGACTGACTTGGCAGAGATGGCTGCCATCTTGTTTTTACATGGATTAGTGCATTGTGCAGATTATCCTTCTGCACGTTCACAGATGGAAACCTTGTTACTTTCTCTAGATAGTCAAGTTTGATCATCTTCTTGAAACTCTGCCAGGGCCACTAGATGGGACAAAAAAGTGTCCATGAATGAGGACAGCAGGCCTAAGTTAAACAGAATGAAGTATAAGGTCAAGTAAACCCAAAATGTGGTGTCCTCATATGAGTTCGCAGGGTTTCTGGAGGATATCAAAATATGTAAACACACTAGTTTAACAGCATTGAAAATATATTTTTATAGTTTCACTTAATACATCAGTTTTTTTTCATCGGTTTATATTTCCTCAGTTGAAAACTTAAATGCATCCTGTCCACCTGAGTGGGCATATGAAAAATTCCTTGAAAATTGCATGTTTGATAAAATGCAATTCAATTTTGTTTTCATGCCTTAAGAGGAATATAAACACTTGACTGAAGTAGTCATAATTCATGCATGAAAGGGTTAAAACTGAAGACAAGAAATAACAGAGTCAGCACATTGGTTGGACCACACTGGAGCATGTTCTCCTGTGGTATATCATGCTGCTGACTTGATTTTGTGGCATTTATTTTTAACTTCAGACGGAGGAAGCTTTATATTTTGTGGTTTATCCATTGTAACATCTTGTGCATCTTATAATACGATTAATTTTGACTCATATCTGTGTATTATAACTTCACAGTGTTCTTTAGATTTTAAAATGTGTCTTCTTGTCATGCAGTGGCTTCTAATCACTCTACTGTGCGAATCAAATTTAACTTCCTCAGAATGATTCATCGCATTTCGCGTGATAATGGCATTATTACTCTGACACATCCGCATTAAATCTGTGGAGGAGTGAGGATCCCATGTTTGGGACTGTTTCAAGGTGTATGTTAATCTACCGGAAGTGATGTAGGCTGCGTTACACTGCGCAGGAGCATCCCGGGGACCTTTGCTTGTGTAATGTTTGCACTCCAGGGCTGGTGCTTCCAGCTTTACCTGCTCAGGGAGTTTACTGCGCCGCGCGGGTACAAACTGGCACCATGCGCACCCACTGCAGAGACATGTAGAACAATACACGGTGCGTAATATGCGCTCCTGTTTTGGGTATGTGTTTTCCAGCTGGGCGCAGACAGGGTCAGTGACATGTTCCAGCATCCGGATCTAATTGGAAGCACTGCGCTCGGGATTATATCAGCTGTGTATTGTATAGAGACTAGAATGGACATGTATGTTAAAGAATAACTAAAGGAGATTTACGCAGCCAAACGTGATGGATAATCGACGGAAAAAGAAGCTGACATTCTTCACCATCGGACTCATATTTCTTCTCAGCGGTGTGGAATATGGTAAAATCTGTTTTGTGTTATTGCTTACTTGTGCTACAACCCCGATACTAACAATCTGTTATAGAATAGGACACAAAAAACACCACTTTTCCATATTCACCTAATGTTTATTGCTACGTAGAGCGAATTTTAGGAGCCTATTGTCACACCTAGTTTATGATTTTTGTTGGAACATGCTGTACTGGAACTTTGAGGTTTGACATGTTTATTAGTATTTGCATTTCTTCTTCTGGGGGCATGTTTACACAACTATTAGGCTATATAAACATGTCAGGGAAAAAAAACTTTTACCAGGACTGTAGTCAGGATTAATATAATTATTCAAAGGGAAAAGATTTATTCATTTACTTCATTCAACTTCTTCACTGTTGTGTTCATTTTATCTGCTTACATCATGCTCTGTCTCAAAGCTGCCTCCTCACTGGCTTTGTTATGTAGTTATTTATTGACTAAAATGTTAAATGTATACCAGATTGTGCCTTAAAGAGACACCCCGTGGAGTAGAAAGTCTTTCTCAGGTTGATGAAACTCCACAGTACCCAAGGATATGACCACAATGTTCTCACCTGAACCAAACTGCAGACAAGTCCATATTTAACTGAAGCCTGATTGGGTTAGCACATTGTTTCGGTCCCAGACACTTCTCTCCAAAAGATTCAGAAATCTAGCTGTATGGGATTGCAGTATAGTGGTTTTATTTCATTGTCACGTACTGTACGTATAATGTCTTACACAGAGGCATGACTCAATTTATTTCATCATTCCTGCAGACAGATGTCGCTGTCAGGGTGTTGAAACATCCCCTCACATGACAAGAAATTTGAGCAATCATGTCCTTGCTGGAATTTCCTGAGAGTGCGCTTTATCGTAGGTCCTCTGACCCAAGAATTTAGATTGAATCAGCTCAGCACTATCCTTTGTCTATATGGTAATAAGGTTGGAGACACTGGCAAGGAGAAAGAGCCACCGCTGCATGCTCTGCTGGCATCACCAGCACTGTCATGGAAAGGGTTTAAAGGTCCAGTGTGCAGGATTTAGGAGCATATATTGGCATAAATGGTTAATCATATTCATAACTATATCTACATACAAAGAATAGTTGTGTTTTGTTACCTTAGATTGAGCTGTTTATCTACATACAGAGTGGGTTCTCTTCCATGGAGTCCGCCATGTTGTTCTACAGTAGCCCAGAACAGACAAACCAAACACTGGCTCTGGAAAGGCTATTTGTGTTTTTGCATTTTTGTGTCGGCCAATGTAGATCTCCTACACATTTGGCACGTGTTAAGTTTCAGTTCCACAACCTCACCACTAGATGCCACTAAATCCTACAAACTAGACCTTTAAAGTTACACAGAAAATTAAAATATAGCCTACAGATAACGTCTAATCTCTTTTTTCGCACTAGGGCTGCCTCGATTAGTCGACTAATCGACTATTAAAATAAGCAGTGATTATTTTAGTAGTCGACTAATCGGTTTGAGTCATTTTTCATAGTAAAGTAATATAAAAGTATCCCAAAATAATCTTATTGCAGCTTCATAAGTTCAGATATTGGCAGCTTTACACACTCTCCCGTGACAGTGAACTAAAACCTTTCGGCGTGAGTACGAAACAAGACATTAGATGATGTAATTTTGGGGTTTGGGCGAGACAGACCGACATTTTTCAACATTTTAACACATTTTTCGATGAAATGATTAGTCGACTAATCAAAGAAATAATCGACAGATTAGTCGACAATGAAAATAATCGTTAGTGGCAGCCCTATTTCGCACTCATGTCACCTTGTTTCTTCATCTTGAATGCAGCATGCAACACAAGGCTAATGGTTTAACATAATTAAAACAGACTTGTAGTCATCAGGAATCTCTGATGTTAAGTAAATAAAATCAATATTTATCATGAAACTGTGGTTCTGAGGATAAACATGTACTATTACTGTAATACTGTGTATCAGCCTCTGATAAACATCGCTACAGGGCTCAGGGTAGTTACAGGGTTGCAGGAAACACATGTGAATGAAGCTGCACAGAGCTATAGCATGATTGATTGGCACCATATAGGGCTTGTTACACAGATGACTCAGCATCACTGAGTGTAGGTTCAGCAGATTTGGAGGACAGTGTTCACTTCATATGTGTTGTGTATATACATTTAACTGTTCTCAAATCAGACACTGAGGTATAACTTGAGAAGAAAGAGCACTTCAGAAAGCAGATAACTTATTTCACTTCCTTCTGTCTCCCCAGCTGTAATATTGCCCACAATATGGAGGTACCTGCAGACTTTGGATGCAGCACCTTACTTCCTGGGTTTGGCCCTCTCGGCATTCAGCTTGAGCGGCCTCCTGTCGGCACCTCTGTTTGGCCACTGGTCTGACAGAACGCGGACTACCAAAAAGATCATCTTGTTTGCAAACTTTTTTGAGATTATTGGTGAGTCCACTCTTATTTTTTACTTGACTACAACTGCCCTGAAACAGTATTCTCATGTCAAAGACACAAACTCCTTTTTGTTGCTCTATTTGTGCTTCTTTTTTTTGCTCTCCAGGTAATTTTATGTACTTTATGGGCTTCTCCAAATGGCTGTTACTGTCGAGCAGACTGATAGCAGGTGAGTCTGCAGAAAGTGACACTGTGACTTATTATCCATTTGGCAGGTAGCAAGCCAGTAAAATACACCCATCATATCAGTATAACTTGGCAGGATCATTATGTAAAGGTATACTTTGGAGCTTGTACGTAGAATTTTGCATCATCGCTTGAGGATTTTAAAGGGGAACACCACCAAAATTATGAATTCCAATATGTTATTTCAGTGACCTAGGAAAGTCCAATCAATATGTGTGAGCATGAGCTACTCTCTCTCAAAGCCAGAAACCGGAGAAGTAAGTTTTAAATTTGTGATGTCATTGGGTAAGATGTCTCCATAGACAGTGGCTACGGTTACATGATGGCTTCTCATTTGGAATGAAATGAATCTGAATGAAATCATTCGGAATTAAAGTCTTTCCATGTAGTTTACATGGGAAATATTCATTCTGAATGAGGGTTTACGTGGGAGATCAGTTTAATCGCCTTTATTCAGGTCTGCGCAAGGTTTGGGGCAGGGAACGTTTCTGATTGGATAGGGGGCGGGGTGGATGTTACGTGTTTACGTTTACCGGAAGAAAACACTGTAGTCCTCGCTCCAGATAACAAGATGCTTGACGATACCGTTCTTAGTGCCTTTTTCGGGCGTGTTTTGCTTATATTCTTAAAGCAGCAGTACGACAACAACCTTGTTCTGCTAATGCTTCATCTGTTGAGCAGGAGAAGGGAGATAGTGACCGGTGAGTGCAATGAGTCCGACTGCTCTAGCTCAGCCCGTTGCTATGCAGCCCGTTGCTATGCGCGCTATATACGTCATTGCGCCAGAACGGTAAGGAAACGAGCATGCGCAGAAAGACCGGAATGAACTTAAAGAGGAATGAGTGTATACATGCACACAAAATTCTTTCATTCGGAATGACAAACGGAATAAACCACCCCCTTTAATCGGATTTAATTTTCAATCGGAATGACCGTTTACATGACCACTTTTAATCGGAATGGCCTTTCATTCCGATTAAAAGTGGAATTAAACTGTGCATGTAAATGTACTGAGTGAGTGGGAGCTTGATTTTGTGAGAATGTTTGTTTTCTTTTCTATACCTAAATGAACTTTACTGTATTGTAGTGTTTTCAGTTCTGAAACAGGAAGTGTTCCCATATACTCAGAACCTTCCCTGGGTGCTCTCAGTGTCATCTATACCAACTTTCCTATGTATTTTCAATTGGGAAACAGCTCTAGACTTTATACCCTATGACATCACAAATTAATTTGAGCTTTGGCTTTTGGATTGGGGAGAGTTGTTTATGTTTACTTACATTTTTAGACTGTCCTAGACCATAGGAATAAAATGGGCATATCCCTCTTTAATAGCTGATTGTTCAGATAGTTCAGTACCTTTAAAATGTGATGCTTATTTAATACAAATATGATAAGTAATAATATAGAATTTCGCAGTTGACCAGGTCAAATATCCAATTGCTGGAAACACTTGGATACAGTTTTCTGTTTTAGCTTGTAAGAGCACTCTTTGATGACATTTTGAAGCTTTTACCTGTTTCACTTTTACTTCTTCTTGTCTCGTCTTGTGTATTTTAGGAACAGGATTGTAAAGTGACATAACACAACAACGATGCACGTCCTCTCCAGAGGTCTGGGTTCCAACCTCAATGAAATTTACTCATGAAATATACATTTTCCATCAGGCATCGGCACAGGTGCTGGCTCATCTATCTTTGGCTTCCTGACCAGAATAACTACCCCAGACGATCGCGCCACTGCATTCGCTGCTGTCATGGCATGCCGACAAGCTGGCCTTCTGATTGGTCAGTGCCCTGAAAGCTGCCTTTTGATCATTTGAGTGTATGAAACGCAATGTTTATTCTCTACAGAGAAAAGTGGGTAGAGATGAGTGGCCACCTAGCTTCCCGATACATTTCACACAGTGGATGGTCAGAGCTCACGTGCAAATGTAGCACACATAATGAATCAGACAGAGACCCCGTATGATGGTAGATTATATAGAATGATTTGTCATGGTTCAGGGATGACATGTGGTTAAAATGCATGTTTTATCTTTGTGTTTGACACAGGTCCAGCATTCAACATCTTCCTGAGGCTGTGTGATTTCCACCTGGGCCCCTTTGTGGTGAATAAATATACCGCGCCAGGGGTAAGGGTCCACAACAAGCTGTTACAACTTTGCAACACATATTTTTGCTCCCTCAAAAAAAAAAAGCTCTAACACTCGTCTTCCACCTCTTGCAGTTGTTCATGTGCCTGCTTTGGGCTCTCCTTCAACTGGTGGTGATCTTCATGTACTGGGACCTACCTTCTCTAGAGAAAGGGAGGGCCAAGGAGAGTTTGTCGAGCAGCAGCAGGGAGGAGGATAATGAGCGAGGGCTTGTGGAAGAGGACAATGATGAGGAAAAGCCGCTAATGGGGTCCCAGGAGCTCGGTGGGTCCTATGGCTCAGTGGTGCCGTCCAACCCACCTAGATACGACACTCCTGATGACTCGATTGCCACGCCGAATCACATCTCTCCACCTGCCTCTCCTGTGCCACAAGAGTCCCAGGAGTCTTCCAGCCCCTTTAAGAACTTCAGCATGTCCCGAGGTTGGTGCATGGTAGTGTGTGCATATGTCATTCTGGGGTCCATATAAAGTCTGGAAGAAGCTGTTAAACACATTTATTAAATGTAAGGTTTTCAAAACAATATATCTGACTCTCTTTGTCTCTGTAGAGTTCTTGAGAGAGGAAGTGGTCGTGCTGCTGGCTGCTCAGTTCATCACCCTCTTCAATCAGACAGCACTGGAGGTGCAGTGAACACACACAGTCAGAAACACACATATACACATAGATATTATATTATCTCTTCATATTTTTTAGCCAGGGATCACTTTCCTGACACTAGTGGAGTAAGAACTTCTTTCAAGATACTGATTCTTGTATCTAAATAATTCAGAAACAAATGAAACATGCTGGGGTAGGAATTATGGCATGATACTGTCAGACATTTTTACTCAAGAGGTTACTGTTTTCAAGACTTTTGACAAATTGACTTGGCATATTTAACATCTGCACACATTCCCTCTGCAGACCATGGTCACTCCAATGACCCAGAAGTACTTTGGCTACGGGGAGCTGGAGAACAGTGTGATGTACTGTCTCTGCGGTGTGGAGGTGATCGCTGGCTTTCTGTTTGTGCGCTGGTTGAGCCAGCGGGTCGCTGAGCGCGTTGTCCTTGCCATCGGTCTGGCTATCTGTAACATCTCCGGTATCTGGTGCCTCATCTTCCTGGCTAGCCCACTAGGTCAGACTGCACTGGAGAAACTTTTCACTTTTGTTAATGTACACACAGATCTTCATCAACATAGAAGCCTGATCTCCCACTATGTTTAATGGTTCATTATTTACCAATCAGGCCTGTTTGATTAGAGTTAGGATCTGGAGGATGTTTTTGTGAGCTCGGACCGCTTCTGGGTGGAGATTTCCCCAGCCAATAAGAGAGCGCAGGTGCCGTGCCCGAGCGTGTCCGAGCGTGCACCAGCACTAGCCTTGCCTGAACCTCTTCTGTGAAGCCTTCTTCCGTACCTCCGGGCTCCGTACACCCGGGAGAGTTGAGCCTGATAGGGGGGGCCAAATTTGAATGTGTGTTTACAAACAGCAACTGGAAAATCCTCCAGACCCTACCTTTAAGAAGTTTTACATGTTTATATAAATAACTTATAGAACATCCTCAAATCTAAATTCTATGACAATCATCCTCATCATCAAATGTCTTAAATGCCCCATTTGAACTTGGCTGTATCATGCATATTAATGTGGTGTTTTCTGTTGCACTGTGTCTGTCCTGTAGGTGGTTTCCCCTGGCCGCTGACTGAATTCATCATTGGGGTGTTCCTGCAGGTGTTGGGTTTGCCATTTGTAGCTGTGGCTCAGGTTTCCCTCTTCTCCAAAGTCACTTCTGAGAAAACACAAGGTGAGAAACAGCACCATCTTGTGGGTGAAGGGTGGAACTGCATGTTGGGAGGTATTTGATTTTGTTGCTCTTTCCCTGAAGCTCATTCAGGCTGACATGGACTGCACATTTTCAACATGTAACTTTTTTAAGTCCTTTACCCGGTAGGTGTATGAAGCCCCTATGTCTTCGTGTCTTGATCGTATTGCAGGTTTCAGTCAGGGAGTGCGTCGCTCGGTGGGAGGTCTAGCCACCATCCTGGGCCCGCTGTGGGCCGGCGGCCTCACTGAGAACTTGTACATCATGATGGGGGTGATGATGGCACTGCTGGCGCTGCTATCGGTATGTAAAAGACGACTGAGAGAACAGAGAATGTGTCTATGTCCAAATCATCATGTCTGTGTTTGAGTGAAGGAGATAGACTTTAATTTGTGATGAAAACGTAATATGATGGAACTAGACATGTAGATAGGACAAGTACGACAGTAATAATTTAATTTAAAGCCTAGTCCCAGTTAAACACCCAGTGCCTTTTACTAGCTCGATGTGGCTACACATCTTGACAAATAAAGGTCAGTCTCAATTAGACGCCTGGTCTAGTTGCCAAGCAGTTCATTTTTGTAGAAGTTCTTTGGACATATAAGACGGAATTGTTGGATGACTTAAATTATGTGTCCAATCCTCGATTACCCTGTACATATTCATATTACTTTAGTCCTCCATAAGGGTCCTCAGATCAAAAGAATCAAAAGGGTTTTTCATAATAGCCCGGGCTACTAATTTAACCCTATGGGCCCGAACGACGCATAGTGCGTCCAAATTCGCACCTGTTCTTCTCTATTGATTTCCTCTGCGACCGTGCGTCATAGCGAGAAGCCACGCATATCACATGAAACAGCATAATGGTAGGTTTCCGACAAGGCCAAGCACTTGTTGGTAGTCTAATGTTTTCACAGTGAAAAAAAAAAGATAAATTTACAATAAAATGATGTATAACAGAGCTTTCATAGAGCTCTGCACACACATTACTCTTGGAGGGATTACTCGTGAATGCAGGCTCACACAGAAATGCCACGCATATCACATGAAAGCGCAGGAGCAGAGCTTTCCAGGGATACCACACACATCATTGTGCTGTCATCCCATCATGCTATAAATACAGATCAACTGTCTACAAAATAAAAACCTGACGAATTTCTTTACAATCCATTATACAGATCTTGTTATCAGTCACTTCATATAGTGAGGAATATCGTATCTTACCATGTCTTAGGCTTGCGTGTGTTTCTCCCTGTCTATCCACATTTGGAGTGCGGCTTTCAAGATGCAAATATCTCCATATTGTCCAGTTGACACTCCATCAAACTTTGTATGACAAAACCAGCCACTTCACCTTTGCGCACCCAGACAACTGCAGCCTAATTATGCATGCATGACAGGGCAGTAATCACCATATACATTGAGGGGGACACGTGCCCCCCCCCAATGCCCCCCCAGTATATAACTGAAATTGAAAAACAACATCAAACTTTGTTTACTGCAATCAAAGTGGCAAATATTATCTTGGAGGACATCACTGCACTTGGTTGAGTATTTTTCTACTATCTTAGATGTAAATATTGCATGTTTCTTTCAGATAAAACACATTTTTGACTTGTGAATGAGTCGATGGAATTTCTTGCAATAATGAAAAAAATACTGGCAATCATGTCCGCCTGGCACAAACCACATGCTTTGGACAAGTGTGAAGTGACAGAATGTCCCATCATCATGGTTCTTATATTGCCAGATTCCAGAGAGTCTCCCCTCTTCATATATGGCAGAATATGTCATTTTCCAACTAGCTATGCTGAGATACATGTAAAAATGTAAGAATTTAGTCACACGGATTTGTTTTTTTCATTGATCTAAAAATTAATATAAAATACAGGCACAGAAGAAGGACATGAAATGATGGCAAATCTGGTTAGCCCAGATTGTCCTGAAAAAAAAAAAATAAGATATAGCATGTGAATGTAGCCTTTATAATGACTGTGATATGAGCTTAAAAGTAAAGGCAGTAAAAATACCCCAAAAATGCCTAGGGCCCATAGGATTAAGTTTTATGGTATAGATCATGATAAGTGTTTTGGGGAACTGTAGTTTATGCAGTCATGTGAGGACTAAAACAAACACGTTCTCCACTAAATTCAACCAAATCTAATTTAATTTAATGGATTAATTTAATTAAACTCAATCAGCCACTTGAGTTTAGAATCACATCTCAATACTTTTATTACATAATGTGTCCATAGCATCAAGAATCAGGGTGTCAGGTATCAAGGTTGTCATCAAATGCTCAGCCAAATTCTTAGGCTTGGTTTTTACTTAATCTTGGATGAAGAGAACTCATTCTCGAACTTGAGAGTGTTTCTTATACAGGCAGTGTTCTTTATTAAACAGCATTAGGAAAATTGAGAAGTTTATTTTGTTGAATAAAAAAATGATGAACACGTTTTTATTTCTCCAAACTAAGATGTAGACAAAGTATTGTAACTCAGTTATTAGAATCACAATCAGTAATCAGAATCAGAGTTAGAAAATATGAAAAATAATGTAACATAATTCAGTTTTTAATTTTATTTTATACAGTTACTTGACTACAGAGTTACATATATTGTACATTTTGTGGGTCAGTGGATCTGTGGTCACTTTTAGTATCTCCATTAATGTAAATTCAGTTTACAGAAGAACGTTATTTGACTTTGGCTCCGTTTATGTGCTCCATATGGTGCCTTGTGTGTGACAATAATATTACGCTCTTTAATAGGTTTCCAGTTTCCATTTATTAAGTATGAGTAATGTGACTGGTCATGAGTCATCACCACACCCTCTTTTCACCCAAATCCCTTTTGCACTGCGCCTGAATAGATAACAATTACTGTTTGATTCACCGTCATTATCCATGTGCATCAGACACAGCCCTCGGAATGGTTAAAATTACGCTTCATTATCTGTAAAAATGTGGGTCTCATTTGGGTTTCAAACTAAATCGTGAGGTCTTTTTTTTCTCTGGCAGTGAGAATCTAATTAGAACAAATAAGAAACAAACAAACCACAGAAAAGCATTTAAAGTAAGGAACAGGAGATGCAAGTTGACATCTTATAGCCAGCAGCTCCTCTTACATTCGGGAACAAACAAGCATAATAAAATCCTTGTAATGCCTGTAATGAAGCGTGGGCTAAACCGCAGCCCGGCAACCAAATGTTTCCACTATCATTGGGAAAGAAGAAAACAAAACCTGAGCGTGAGCCCGTGTGAGAAGGGCTCGGCGTGTGCGCCTCCAAACAGGTGAACGGGAGTGCACCTTTCTTATCTTTCTTTCAAATGAGGGCCACCAGGAAGCTCCTTTCACAGCCCCGTCTTTCATTATTTTCATTGAAAGGACATGCTGTTACATTACTGACGGGTCTGAGGCGGCGTGTCAGGGTTCAGGGTTTCTCTAAATCTGTGCTCAGGATTCACTTTGCACCTGAGGGACACAGATTTCAGAGAATGATAGAAATGGAAGAAACACAAAAGCGAATCCAACTCTGTGAGCTTCCCTGCTAAACACTTCCTCCCTTCTTGTCTTTCTTGTGTTAAAACTTATCTAATATTGTCTATCACAGATGATGCTGGCTTTCTCATATGACCGGCTGGTTGCACCTGCGACAGAGGAGCAAGTGGATGATTCGGACAACAGCGGCTAATCCACCCGATGGTGATGAAAGGTAGCTTTTTACAAATATAGAGGCACTACATTACATTTATTTATCCAAAGAGGCTTACAATAAGACCTGCACTGTAGAAATGAAAAAACATTTTTATTTTTGCATGCATACATAAGCCAGTAAAAGTCACAACGGGATTTTGGACGCTGTTTTTTGTAATGATAATCTGATATATTCCATGTTATTGGTCACGTGGTAGACAGCACTTTTGTCACATAACTTCCTGAATGCTTCTCATCTTCTGTGCACAGTGGGAGCTTCTCTGTCCAGCACCTTCCAGTCCCTCCACAGTCTCACTCTCTGCACTGGGGACCAGCATGCAGGCTGACAACACACACATACCAACAGCACAAACCTGACCACCTCCCCGAGGGCTTTACCTTAAACTTGGACATGTCAGCTTTGCGGCTGATCAAAGTACTGATATGGCGTATATGTACATTTCCCATGGAAATATAGAATCCTGCTGACGCCGCATGTGCAAGCTGTGGGGCGAAAATTGTTTCCGCCCTTTTGTGTTCCGCACCGAGCACCAGCTGCACATTCAGCCATGAACGAACATGCCAAACGGTTGTGGATTTAGCTGACCTGCAGGAGAATGAATAAGCTGTTCAGCTTTGATACTTGATACTCCAGGTAGAAAATGAGGCTTTATTGCCCTCTGAAGTGAAGTACTCAGAGTTTAGACTTTGCTGATGTGTCAGAAGGATTCGTTCATTCCATCTGCACATGACATTATGAAGGTTTCTCTTTCTAAATATTTGCAAAATTGTACTTTATTTTCTCTGCAAGTTGTATTTATTCATTTCAGTTTTTAATGATGTGCTTTTATGACTTGATAGTGGCCTCTACTATTAAAGCAACACATGGGGTCACTGTCTTAGAGAACTAACACTAAAAATTCAAACAATGTGGGTTGTATGTGTTTGTGATTAAGATGCACTTTCAGTGGCAGTTGAAACCTGACCGTAATAAAATTCTCAGGGAAACACTAAATACAATGGATATCTGTTAGGCCCTAATTGAATTGAATTGGTTATTAAAATTTAAATCTCAAGTTTCTTGCCTTGAAAAAGGACATATTTCAAATTGATTGAGGCTGATGTTGTACATATTTTAAACACTAGTGGGCGCTCTTAGTCTTCCTACCAAAGAATAACTGTATGTCCGATCTCAGTCCATAAGGTCAAGTGCACAATTGCAAAAACACATTTAGGGAACTTTTTGGACAAAAATAGTTTTGTATTTGTTTTAGGTGACAGTACAGAAAATGCAAACCCAAAGGCTTTACATTATGTTTTGTAACTCCTGATAATTTGTTCCGTTTTTTAATCATTAAAACCAAAAATAGGTTATGTACCATGAGACTATTTATTTATTATTTATTATGCATTTATTTATTAGATAACATGGGGGAATCTAACATGTACGTTAACTTTTTTTTGTATTATTTGTCTCTTAACAGAAAAGAAAATCTTCCACCATACTTCACTGGCTTGTGTTTCATTATTCTCTTGAAAACAGCAAGTGTGTGTGTGTGTGTGTGTGCGTGCAATAAATTACATTTAAAAAACATAATTATGATAGAATTCATGAGAAAAAAGTGGCATGGCCTACAAATTGAAACGACAATATATTTATGCATATTTAGATATTTAGAACATATTATTACGTATTTAACTAAACTAAAATTGCCAATGTAAATACTTAGCTAAAATACTGTAAAAAAACAACTCCTCTTAACCCCTGTCCATGACAGCATTAAACAGTGCTGTGTGTCAAAGATAATGCTGTTGCATTATGTATTTTATGTGTGTTTTTGATGAAATACGTATAAAACACTAGCTTGTAAAATCATTGTGTGTAAACCAGCTTAACAATAATGATAAATGTAATAAAGTTGCCTCCTTGCTTTTAAAAATATACAAATACATAAATTTTATGCATTTATTTTCTAATGTTATTTTATATTTACTTTATGATTTATTACATTCTTTTATTATTTAATTTCCATGGACCATGAATCTAAATATTAAACAGAAATGTTATTTATGTTAAACAAATTTTATCAGGCTTATGCCAGGGCTCATATACAGCCGTACCGTAAAATATAAAGACCCAAGGCAAAATGGTTGGGTAATGTCTAATTAAATTAGTTTTGGGGTTGTTTTTTTTTTTTTTTTAGTATTTTCCTTATACATCATGTTTCATATACCACAACATTAAATTCACGATAGTAAGATGATGTAAAATAATTTAAAATAATAACGTGTAAAATAATTTTTCAAGTTAAGATACATTTTTAGTCATTTCAATATGGATATTTTTTAAATACAAATCTACAAATGTATAATATATATATAAAATAGTCCAAAAATTAAATGTTTAATTTAGAGTGTGAAAATATATTGCAGATATTTACCTTTTAATTTATTTTCCTCATCATGATTTGTTAAATGCAGAATTAATTGAATTACTAGTTGTGTTTATGACATTAAAAATATATTTTCATGGTGTCTGTACAATAATATTTCAAAATAGCATGCTGCATTAAATGTGAAAAATGAAAAATATATTTTATTTAGCAGGTGGTTTATGTCAAATTCACATAATTTACAAGATTTATATGTTGTAAAATAGTTCTTTTACATACAAGGAATTTGATTAAATTAGTAGAACAGAGGCCGCAACATGTTTTTACAAAAATTAAATGCAAACCAGCGCATTTAGTTTTGTGTTCTTGGAGTAGAAATGGTTAAAAGCCAAGTGGACCAGGCCCCACTGGGGGACGCTGTGACCTCACCAACCGAATCAGAAATTAGGGCATAGTTGGGGTCTTTCTCACTCATGACGACATGCCGCCTGCTTGGTGATGCGGTGGCGAGTGGGCGTGGCCTCAGATGTGAACTCTAGTTGAACCCATTTTGACGTTGGGCGGGGCAGGCTCAGAAATGTTATGACACAGGGCCAGTAACAGAGATATTTTGGGGTTTTGCTTTTTTTTTTCTTTTCTTAACTGCACCCCCCACCACCACCACCACCCATCACACACACACACACACAGACACACAGCCTACAGCGGCAGTCTGACCGAACAGCGACCCTGCGTATCAGGGTCAGAAGTGTAGAACACGTCGTGTGTCATATCAGCAGTGGTTGTCGGGGTAAGTTTGGTAAGCTTGCTCGTCCTCCTTCCCCACCAATCACAGGGATTCGTGATGAAGCTTATACGTCCAAATTCAACGACGATAATGGACGTGAACTTTTGCTGAACTGTGTTTTCGTTGACGAGAGAGGGCAGTGAGGGCAGGTGGAGTTCAATGGGACTTAAACGTTTTGTTTTTTTTTTTAATCTCATTCCCCAGGCTTGATCACTGATTGACCCTCACAAACTGGGCTGGGGTAGTGCACGAATGAATCTGGGTGATGCGCTGCGACACCGGGGCTTGTGGGACATCGCAGCTCAACCTAACATACATATTTTACTCGTGGGAGTGTGGACAAAGCCACTCTGCAGCATCAGCAACCACTTTTCTTGCTCTTTCACGTGCACTTTACAAGACCCTTCCCGCTTTTCATGGCACAACTTGGCAGTTTCGAGAATAACACCTATAACTTGGTCATTATAAGACTTTCACGACGCTAGTTGAGATGGGTAATAAATGGACAGGAGCGCTCTCAAACCTAGGCTGCGAAGCTTTTCAAGCGTATGAAATATTCAGTTTGTGCACTGGTGTCACGGATTCTTAATGTTTCTGCAAAAACTGTCCGAGCCGCGGTCAAATCAAAATGGTGGCACCGATGGAAACCTGTGAAAGTCTGAGTGTCCCTGCATGGGTAGCACTTGAATCTTGTGTTAATAATACATGTGTCACTCCGAAGAGGTGCGACATCTGGAAAAGCAAGGCGGTTATGGGGGAAAAATGGAGAAGCAGAGTGCTTGAGTTGTGGAGTAATGGGGAAAGAGAGATGCGACAGGAAGTCTGCCATAACACAACAGTAAAATACAAGACAATCTCATACCAAAGTTCGACTTTAACCTAGTTTTTTTTTTAAAGTTGAAAAGGTCATCTGGAGAGTTCGCTTCAGTTGGTGTAAGAAATTGAAGTCCAACAGCTCCATTTCTGTCACCCAAGGCTGTGTGACAAGCAGAGAGGATTCTTTCTCCACTGGTCCTATCGGGGAAGTGCGGTTGTGTAATGCTTCTTCTGTCTGAATGAATAATTAAGACTGCAGCCTATAGCCAGGGCACCCTGGGCTGTGTTGTGCAAGCTAGCCAGCTGCTGTAGCACTGAGAGTCCTGTTTTTCCAAATGAGTCACGCTTCAGTCATCTTCAGCGCTGCAAGTTTTTCTTCTCACAATGTTCTTCCCCCGTGTCTTTGATCATAAAACATCACACACTTTTTCTCTGGATTTGAAATTCTGATGGTCTTTTTGACCCTTGACATCACACTAGTCCTGTTTCAAGTCTTGACCCGCGTGGTCAACGAGGGCACAGCGGCACATGAGGGATTAGAGATACTTAGGCCACATTTGACACCTTTTCAAACTCTTTATTTTGGCCGGTTTTCAAAGTCTGTGACAAGAATACTAATTATTGCTCATCACTGTCGCTATATGCTCACTTTTTTCATTTCTCTTGATGCGTCTCTACTCAATTCCCCACATTAAAAATTTAGTAGACGTGTTTTGAAGATAGGTCTGCTTTGGATGCATGAAAATAAACTTATTTGGTGAATGGAGCCCAAAAAAAGTGTTTCTGGTGAGGCACTGAGCTGAGATATAATGTGTCTAGCGGTCTTTTGTTGTTTAGAAAGCTAGCATGCTGTATTTCTCGAAAAAGGGGGATTATCTTCTTTTCAAGTTCCGTTACTCTGCATCAGCCCTGCTTTCAGTAAATATCATAAACCCTCATCTCCTTATTTTATGACAAACTCTATCCTGTGATTTAATTGTGTCCTGACCACCACCACGCAGCACCTGCACTCACCCAAATGGGTGCAACGTACCTCCACCCTCACCCGTCCCCTCTGCTCCCAGAGCAGAGATTACTAGCCCATCTGTATCACCAGAGCCAGGCCACGCTAAGCCGATGGGAGCCCTGCTCAGCAAGGCACCGCCGCAATTGTTAACCCTGATTAACTTGATGTGGCGTTCAGTAGAGGGAACAGTGTGAAAATCAAGCCAGTGCCGTGACCCAGTGCCCTGCCGCTGAACCGAGGGGGAATTGGGCAAACTTGGGGAGGGCGGGTGAGAACGGGAGCCAGGAGAGAGGAAAAAAAGAGGAGTAAAAACGGAATAAAAAAGAGAGACAGAGTGATAGCAGAGAGATTAAGGCGGCTTGAAGCTTCTACTAAAGATTAAACAGGAGGAACGGATATATGCACATGAATATCTTTCTCTGTTTTAGTGCTGTGGGTGTCAGTTACGATATGGGCTCCGGTGGTAAAACATAAATTGGTATGACTTTCAGGGCCCCAGTGGTGGGCTCCTGTAGAGCTGCTGGGTGCAACAGAGGACATCAAAGATTTAGTTATAACTACTACAGTGAGATTATCGTTACTCATTGAAGACAGTGTAGATGTGTGCTGCATAGCATGAACTGGAGCATAGTTTAAAGATGGAGACATATGGAGTTGCATACACGGTTCACTTTACTCCGCATATTAATTCACTCATGTCTTATCCCCAAGGCATGACATAACATGATATGAAATTCAAATGCATTTCTCTTGTAAAAACACCATTATGTTCATATCTCGGTTATTCTGGAATATTTTTACATGGAGCGTTAAATAATTAAACACAGTGAAATTCCTTGTCAGCTGACATTTGAACTTTTTACACGAGCACAGACTCCATATAACACTTCTTATTAAATCATCACCATGCCATGGATAATGCTCTATTAAATGCTTTTCAGTTGGATGACCTTTGTGTGATTCCTCACGGATGAGCTTGAAATTGTTATTGTTCACACATTAAGGTGCTTTTGCAAAATGTACTTTTGTACCTCAAAATGCGTCACCGCCAATGGCTCGTTTTGAAAGGTCAAGTTAGACCATATGTCAACAGTGATGCCAGCTTTGATATTTTGGTTGTGACATATTGCTGGACCAAGCTGGCAGGAAGTCATCATGCATGTTGCCTGGCAGGATTTGGTCTTGTGTGTTTGAATTCCAGCTCAATGTAAATAAAAATACAACAGAATATGGGCCAGTGTGTTTTTACATAATGTTCAACCTACAAGCTCTGTTGCACTTGAATGAGGGAATGTTCCAGTGCTGATTTTAAGCACATATGGTTTAGATGCAAAAAAACAAATGTTTTTAATTCTTATGGTAGACATTTATTAAATATATGCAATTTTAATTTTATATTTCGGGGAGTGGTCAACTGTTCACTTTATTCAAACAGATGAATAATAAGTAAATGTTCATGACGGATACAAATGTGCTGAACACAGCTGTGTGGTTAACGCCATGTCCACAGCCATTTGAAGTGAGTCGACTGAACGACCTTGTGACATTTTCCTCTGTGATTAACCCACAGCTCCTCTGTGCCGCTGTGTTTGACAAAGGTGTGAACAAACATGACGTGTGAAAGAATGAGTTCACGGACTGCAGCGCATCTTTGTCCATTTGTATCTATTGTTATGTCAATTTAAGCTTAAGATTATAACTGACACTTGATTGAAAGACATGCATTATGTATGGAATATAACTAGTGTGACATGTCTACCAGTCCCCCCCTCCCCCCATAAAAGTGCACCTATAAATTTATAAAATCCAAGCATTCCTGTTCAGTCTGTTTCTATCTAAAATAAATTTGTAATAATTTTAATTCAATTGAATTTGATTTAATTTAATTTAATTTAATTTAATTCACGTCAATTCAATTTTATTTAATTCGATTTATTTAATTTTTTAAATTTATTTTTACTAAAAAAAAATTCATTTTATTTTTATTTTATTTAGAATTTTAACTTAATTTAATGTAATTTTATATTATTTTATTTTACTTTATTTTATTTTATTTTTAAATGCAGTTTCAGTTTTTCTCTTAAAACAAAATGACACTTTGAAATGTTTGCAAAATTTAAATTTGAAGCTGTATTAGATTTAATCATGTTGCATTTGCATTTATGTATATACTTGTATTAAAAAAGTTTTCATTTATGCATGCTAGAGTATTTGTATAAAATCTATAAATAATATATGTGCCAAAGGGGAAAAGGAGCTTTAAAATCAACTTATTTACATGCAGCTTTCAGGATGTTGTTATTGCACCCTTTAAGAAAGTAATACCTTAAGTGTATTTGCGATGACACCCCCAAACAAATGCAGAGATAATAACATGTTGAACCCTGCAACAACCCCAGCAGGCCCCTCCCTCCCTTAGCTCCCTGGCTATTTCTCCTTTGACCTAATAATTAAGCTGCTTGCGGCATTATAAGTTGAGAAGCAGCTTTGCCCAACTGCGGTGACAAATCTCTCTCAACTGAACCACTGCTTTGCGGAGGCCGCCTCTGTCTTACTTGCAATGCATGGATGCTTCCCCGCTCCCTTGTTAACCTCCAAAATCTTTTATCATCCCACTGAGGACGTAATCCTACATTTGGAATCTGTGAGAATGAGCGCAAAAGTATCATAAACAGCCAAGTGCGGAGTGTGTTTCGTGTTGTAAATGTGAGAAATTTTAATGAGGTAAAAATGCAGCTTTGCCCACATGAGTGTGAATGATAGCTGTGCTGTATCAGGAGTCTGCATCTACTGAAAGTCATTAAAATTGGAGTAAAGGCAAAGAAAAGTATGAGGAAGACGGAAAAAGGTGGAGGACATGGTGGTTAGATGGTGTATGCAGTAACGAAATAGTCACAAGTTTGAACGTCACAACTTCCAGTGTGTGTGATCCAGTGATTTAGCATGTTTTGCCCATTTATCTCAGATCAAACATCCCTTTATTATGTGAAACCATTTGTGCAAATTATGGTGCAGTGTTTCAGATTCTGTACTTTGCCTTCTAGGCAGCCTTTGGTTTCCATTCAATTCCATATGGCAGAAAAATCAGTTGCAGACTCTTTAAACTTGCTTAAGTTATATAATCTATCACAGTCACTGATTTCAATAAAGTTACTTTATTGTTCATTGTTCCTTTATTGAAACAGTGCTGCACAGTTTGCAAAATAATCTGCATGAATGTTAAGTAAACATCGTTTAAAGCAACATTTCACCCACAAATTTGTGAATCAATTGGTCATGCAGTGTTAACTTAAAATCGTGAAGGAAACTGTCTTTCTTGGATGTCTCCATGGAAAATGGTGATCATATTTATTATTATTTTATTACTTACTTGTTTATTAGACAAGAACACATGCAACAGACGTTGCTTCATATGTGAAATACAAAGTAGATGCATACAGGCTTCTAGCCATGGCTAATTTGCAACCCCTGTCCCTGGTTAGGCTTTTAGAATTAAAACAGTAAGATGAAGTCAGAGAGAAGACAACAATTGGAACAGTGACAAAAACCAACCATCAATGAATGTTATTTAAGTATGAGATCTGTGCGTGTTTGTCTCTATGTGTACATGTCCACACATGTATGTCCAAGCATTGCACTTAATGCATATGCGTGTGCATGGGTTTATATGATTAAAATGATAATAATAATAATAATAATAATAATAATAATAATAATAAACTTTATTTATATAGCATCTTTCAAAACACAAAGTGCCGTACAATAAAACTAAACACAATTAAAACACAAGAAGAATAAAACAAATAACATGTCATAAAATGTCATTGAGTAAAAGATAAAACAAGAAAGGCCAAAGCTAAAATCAGGATAATAAATGGTCATTAAAATCATTAAGATACCAATTAAGTAGACCACTCTGTCCCCCTTGGTCTTCAGCCTGGACTCTGGGACAAGCAGAAGACCTCTGCCCGAGGATCTCAAACTACGTAAAGGTTCATAAGAGACTAAAACCTAGTTCTCATAACACGATTTTCACCGCGATTTTGACGTTGCAGAGGATCTTGAGAGCCACCTTGGGTCGGAGGTGAGTCGGCAGATAATCTGCCACGACGAATCCTCATGTGTGAACAAGCCTACGAGCAAGTCGCCCCCTCGTCTGCGACTGGGACTGGATATCTGGAGGCAGATCTGATTCAACACTGGGAAGAATATCCATGCCTTTACGATGTGTTGTCTCCAAGTTTGGTGACATCACTGCATTATCTGGGGCTCTGTCAGCGAGGGCTCGGCGGAGAAATCTTGTGGTGTGCACACACAGGTTGTAATGCAGTTGGTGAGACTCCCGATGACAGAAACACACGTCGCCAGGTATGAACAATCAAAAGATTACGATAGTCTGGAGCCAGGCCATGAAGACCCTTAAAAGTAATTCATAAGATTTTAAAGTCAAATAGGGAGCTTATGCAAAGAGGCTAAAACTGGTGTGATGTGGTCTTGGTTTTGGTTAAAAGCCTTGTGGCTGAGTTCTGAACAGTCTGTTGCAAGGTTTTTTGATTGTGCATTGGCTAATGGAGGATCCAACCGTGCTCGAGGACCACATTCAACAACAACAAAACCATATTAAAACATCAGTTTCTAAACTCTCACACAAGTCATGCAGTATAATCTAAGTGTCTTTTATCCAGTCTCATGCTAAGTGCTTCCCAAACGCATCCATTGTCATTTAAAAAACTTCAGTATTGGAGTCTGGCTTTGAAGAGAACATAGATAAGTTTATCTTTAATTTTAAATCGTAATGTTTTACCGAAAATGCATGTGTCTGGGAAGAACTGAGCATATGACTGGACAAATGAAACTCGAGTTGTATGAGAGTTTGTAGAGGAATGTTTTGATATAGTTTTGTTGTTAAATGTAGTCTCCAGTCAATCAGTAAATCAATACGTTTGTGGTTTTCTGTGGAGGCAAACAAAGTTCTTTAAGAATTCAAAGTAGCACAGCATGACTAACTGATTTACGAATGGTCAGTTTGTGGTGTAAAGTATTCCTTTATGGAGTTAAAACATGCACGAATGCTCCCAGTAATCTAAGCAAAAGGTTAAACTATAGCGATGATGTGTTGACTTGGGTATCAAATGGCTAAAAATATAAAATATTGATGTTCCTATATGGAGACTTTGTTTTGGGGAAGTATATCTTGCATTGTTTGGGCAGATTCCGTTACATTTCTGGGGTGTTAACTCACTTCATCTTGTTTAGTCAAGTGAGAACATTGCTAGTCTGATATTTTTAGAGAACAAAATAAAAAGCTGGACCGCAGGGTAGTTAATTAGACGTGAGAAATTAACCTGAACTAAAAACAACAGCTGAAACCCGGGCATATCAGAGCAGTAGCTGACATATTTTACGCATCAGTTGATCCCCCTTGGGTAGGCTGGAATAGCACAGTTTCCTCAGCTAAGTTTTTACCTCAGTTTGTTCTGAACTCTTTTTAAGGTGCATCTCCAGCTTTGCTGAGCTCAAGTCGCAAGGCTGGAGATCAGATTCCTTTTGACCTGTAGGTGTGATCTCACCCTGAGCTGAACAACAAACAGTCAAGGACGCCCTTTTTCAAATATGACCAGTCTTGTGAGAACTTTGCCGGTGCATCTTTTGGACTGGATGTTTCGCAGTCTGTTCTAGGTTGGACAAGGTGGTCATTAAGAGGAACAGACAGCAAGAGCATGTATGAGCTAGCAAGGAGGCTGCAGGAATGTTGCAATGAAAGGAGGGTCCTGGGACATGCTAGTGTTACAAAGCAGTGACCCAGGATTAAGCGCAGCGGACAGTAGCAGTTTGATTTGATCGGGCGGAGCTGTGTTGTTAAATCGCTCATTAAATCCAATTAGCGGGAGGTAGAGGGAGACAGGATGGAGGGGTGTGTAGGACGCAGTGGAGCTTAAATCTCGCTGCTCCTGTGGGGGATTGCGTGCCAAGCCGAGCAGGTGACAAACTCAAACTCCGAACTCCTGACCTAGCCATGGGACTCCCCACTTCTTCGCTCCTTTTCACCCTTCTTCTCCTCCCCTCTTTCTTTCTCAGCTGCCCACTCACCACGTTCACCTGCGACCTCTCCAGCCTTTGAGTCGTGCAGTGAGGTGTGAGGGCGCTGGACAATCCTGCGACACAGCTGACACGTCAAACAGCAATCAGCCCAACCAGCTTTACATGCGAAATACACTGTCAAGCCAATTAATGTCTCATCAAATTAAAGGAAACTACAGCCTGAGTGTTGCTCTCATGTGGTGCTGAAACACTACAGTCACACAAGAGCAGTGCCAAGACAAATGCCACACAATTGCACAGCATAACACCATCCCGCTGTGGCCTCTCCGTAACCTCGCACTAAACTTTCACACAAGAAGTTAACCGTGGACAAATGCCCTAACCCTCCAGGATTTAATAATCCATCCACAGTTTAGCCCATTCTCCTTTTCACTTTCTTCCCAACTTAATCTTTCTCTCCAGTTTTCATGGTTTATAATGTTTTTGTCTCTGAAATGGAGTGCCATGGTTTGAGGCACAAACAAACAAGGATGGATTACGAGAGACTTTGACAACTTAGTCATTCTTCTCATGAAGTCTCATTTGGTTTGGTGATCTGTGAGTTCATTCTTGTTTACTTCCCAGACTGTCACAACACTGCTGCTCTAATGCACATTGTTTTTCCAACTCTTGTTCCATTGTTTGTCCCTTATCTGTGATTCATGCGTCACGTCTCTGTGTTGCCTGTCCTCTCTAATCCAAATCCTCTGCCCTTTTGTCAAAGGTATTTTACCCCACTCCTAAGACCTCGGCACGAAAAATACTTTCAGAGTGGACCTGCTTGTCTAACTACATTTACAATTGTTCAAGTATTCAAACTATTTAAATTGCCTTGGAAAAATAACCAGCTGTACACTGGTAACTGAAACGCCTTTGACGTCAAAGTGACACCAGGAAAGTTTGTCCTATGCAGTGGCCTCTGAATGTAATCAAATACAGCTGAAACATTCTGGTATTGTTGGTAATCAGCAATGGACGAGGCAATTCAGTCAGGCACTATTTTACTGTATTTACTGTATGTGGATGTTTGCCAAAGGTTGTTGGCAAAAATTCTTTTGCATCAGCTTTTGGCAAACAAGAATACCTAGGCCATGTACTGTATGTCCAGCAAATATTTTCTGAAGAAGCCTAAAAAATATATGAAAATGTATGAAAAGTTTATAGTAATTCATTAGTTAGTAATTCAGATTTTTTTTATTAAAGAATAATTTGTGTACACCTTTTTGCCCATGTAAAATTGGTTTTAATTGGCCAATATTTTCTAATATTTCTTGCTTCAAATTTCTGTCTAAAATATACTGGTACCTTATTTTTTAAAACCCCTCTATGTTGAACTCTAAAGGATAAAATGTGAGCTGTATTTCAGGTCTCCAAATTAATTTTCTTAATTTTCTACCACAGTGATTCCAGAAACACTTTAGCTATGTAGATAAGAAAAATATTTGTGTATTTGTATTTAATTTAATTTGTATTCAGTCAATAAAGCACGCTAAACATCGTGTAATGTACATGTGTGTACATGTAATGTAATCAATTTATGATGTAAATGTCTTTAATTTTGTCAAAACAGAAGTCCTCTGCTACTTTCATATATTATTGTTCCAAATATTAAAGGAGACGTGTCCCTTTCATCCCCTACTGAAATCTATGCTTATGTCTTTATCTGTTTTTCTCCCATACAGTGGGGGATTGGAGAATTTGTCACACGATAGTTAAGAGGGACAAATGATTTGTGGGGTAGCATTTCTTCTTGTCTCCCCATAAAGATATACTGTACCTATTACCTCTGTTAACTCCCTTTAACTCTATTATTGTGTATACAGGCTACTTAATTATGGCAAGATTTACACTGTGTCTTAAATGAACCACCATACAGAATGTCAAAACATTTTACTAACTACTTTTTTCATAAGTGCAAAGGGCCAATGGTGAAGCCTTGTGGAACACCTCTGACTCTATCATGTTGTACTGTGTGGTAACATATTCTCGAGGGAAGACTGCATTTATAATATCCCTGAGAAAATCCATTTCTGCCCGAGACCATACACATGAAAGACTTTCCTCTTGAGCACTTCAATAAATATTTAATGGCAAATTTTGTTCCATTTTTGTGTCAACTAAACAGAGTGAAACCAGGATAAATGGCACAGACAGAGTTGAGATGAGGTGACTAATTACTGTCAGAAAGTTTCTGGGTGCACAACCGAAGCATTTAAGTTATATTTTGTGAGAAAAGTAAGACTGTGGTGAGAAATTATCACAGTGTTTATAAGCAATCCTTATGTTTACTGGCTTTTATATTACAACTGGAATTTATTTTTATTTGCTGGTTAACGTTATATCATATTGACTGTATTTTTTAATATGGCTTTTTTAAATACAATATTAGACCCACATACTTTATGGAAACTTGGGATGCAGGCCATGTTGAGCCCGTCTGGTTTTCATTTAACAAATTTGCCTTTTCCTGTTTAATGCACTCCGGTTAATTCTTCACTATCTGCGTTCTGATCATAGTCTTCCTTTATAATGTCTTCGTTTTACTGTTGCACGTTTATCACAGACTGTAAAACGTTCACTCACCTTACTATGTGTAGACATTTACTAGTTCCTTCTGTGTCTGTATGTAGATTATATTGGGCTTTTATATCTTTAAAATCATTGGTTTAAATGACTTTTTATGGCCTAAGGAGCTGCTTTGGTTATCTGTCCCTTCGGTCAGGCTGAATTACTTCTGGCAGAAATGTTCTTAGGTTCTCTTTTCTCTTGTAGGAGCCACAGGAAAATGATTTAAAACTCAAAGTTCTGGTGTCTCTTGATAATTCTGAATGGTCAGCAAGAGATCTGATGGCCAACTCGGTATTTTTAATTGTTTTTTTAAAATTAAAAATGTAATTGCATTTGGCCCAGGAGCCTGCTGATATAACAGGAATATTGTTTCTGACTGGTGCATCTATAGTGCAGTTTAGCTAGTTCTGATCTTGTTGTGTGTAACTTTATTTTTATTTTAAAATATTTGCACATATTGTATTTTTATATGTTGTGCATTTTCTGAAGGTAAATTGGAGTGTATTTAAAAAAATAAAATAAAAAAGACAACACCATCCTCTCACATAATGCTAGATAATACTGTATATTATTCTATATAGTATATATTAAAAATAATTAGATTAAAAATATCAAAAAATAATTATATTTAAAAAAACCTCACAGTATATTACTACAATCTATGAAATTATTCAAACATGTTTATTTATAATGTTCATGAGTGCAGTAAAGTTTTAATATATACTGTACAGTTGCAGATAATTTGTGAGCAATTCATGTGATAAAAATAATAATTAGAATAATTTGCATATTTTAACATTAACTTAATACATTTACTTTACAACTTTTGATACAAATAAATAAATTAATAAAATACCCACCTACAAACGAATAAATAATTTACAATTACAATACATTTGTTCAAACTTTATTAAATTACTAAATCAAAATGTAATAAAAAAATATTACAAGGTGCAGTCAAAGACTTATTTCCAGTGCTCTGTACTGTGTTACATTATATTTTCATAAGTAGTCATATTACATTTTCTGTGCTTTTCTACGGACATATATTCAACATTTAATATTACACATTGATGTGGAATAAAACAGATTAACAGTTCTTGGTTTGAAGTTTCATGTAATTTTATTGTTTTGATGTATTATGATATAAGATAATAAATCCACATACCTAATTTTCCAAAACTGTGCAGTATCCTAAAGTTGTGTTGGTGTCGTGCCAACTCAGTTGTATATACTTGTAATTTAATATTGCTGGCAGTAAGTGTATTTGATGTACATACCCGCCATGCATTGTCTGTACTATTATTTGTCCTAATGCCTTTATTGTAACAACATTTATCACTCAAGTAGAGGCTCAAACATTTTGCAGAGAAACTCAATATCCTCCGAACAACCCTCCCCATGACGAGACTGTAGTGCTGCACTGTATCTGAAACATTAGCCCCTGACCATTTAACTGTGAAGTTTTGAAAACTAAGTCCTGCAGCCAGAAAGTCAAGTGTTCCCACCCTGAGTCCACTGGCCCCGAACAGGACAGGTTGTCTCCACTATAATCTCACTGGGTGGCTTAAAAGCATTTGAGAAGACACATTTCTGTCTCTAAATGCTCTCACATGAAGGTATCTCACAGACGATACAGTAAAAGGGGTTCTTTAGGGTTGTGCTTCTTTTGAGCACACTGTGCCTCGGAGTTAACATCTCACTCTACGGCACCAGTGCTGGCTGCCTTCAGTAAGTGTTAGTATAAAAACAGGGAGCAAAGACCTCAAGTGCCACACTCTGAATGAACTATTCACCCTGAGTTTTTTGCCGATGGTGGTTAGGCCGTCATCTGTAAATGGCCGCCAGCTAGCAGAACAGAGATAAAGGAGGTTTGCAGAGGTCTTGGATCAGTGGGCAGCAGAGTCAAGGTGGAAGTGGTGACTTGTGCACAAGGAACATAGACTGAGCTCGCTGTGCCTTTTATGGATGACTTGGTGCCCTAGTTGCATAGGGATATACGTCTTTCTGTGCCCACTGAAGAAGTCCTCCAGGCCTACGGAGTCACAATAAAAGTCAACAGTCGTCGTAACCTTTTCTTGACCTCTGCCATTCTGTGCTGTGTTCACTGGGCTCTTGATCCTCTAAAAAAACAGACACTGCACTTGACAAACTCCTCTTCATGTGTAACATCATAATCGACCCAAAGTTGGCTCGCTGGGGTTTCACAGCATATTCAGCGCACTGTCTCGCCTTCTTTTCCTGAATATGTATCAGGATGGCTGAGGGGGACAGTTATGCCAAAATGTCTTTGTCAGTCTTTCAAGAAAAGTAGAGAGATCTTTCCTAACAGGCTCTTTGTCCCAGAATAGATGACAACTTTGACACTGATGTATCATGTCTCAGTAGTTCAGACATGGAAGGCAGCCTGCCTAGGCTTGATACAGCGCAGGCAGCGAGCCAACGGAGGTACACGAGCAAAGCTGGGGGAGGGGGGGGGCGGGGGGAGACCTATTTAAAAACAATCCTATCTGTGGATCCACTGTGGGCTAAACAAAGGATTGGGCCTCATTAAGATAAGAGTGTCCACGAAAGCAGACCAGTTGTTATGTGAAAATGCTGTCAGAGAGGCCGCCGAGAGGCAATGGCCCATTTTCTTTGCTCTCTCTCTAAATAGCTGTGTGCCTTTCCAGTGCATCATATGTCTTTGCTAGTACTGAGCATGCTCATCAGCATCTCCCCTCCATTCCCCTTCATCACGTCCACATCGCTGCCGGTCATGTGTATATGTCAGGACAGGAGTGGGAAAGCAATAATAAACATTGACAAATAGGCCCGGCTGTTTTCCTGATGTGCCACAGAGCAGAAGTAATACCGAGAAGCTGGGTCTAACAAACTACCCCCAAAAAACACTTGTTCCTGCAAATTCAAAAATAAAACTATAATTTTTGTTTCCCGGGTCAGCTCACTCTCGACAACAGTATTAGACAGAATGTTCCACATCGCAATTTGGCAAACTTGTAAACATCAACATACTGTTTGCTTGTTGTTTAACTATTTTCAGTTTTAGTATCTTTAAATTGAGCAATAATTTGTCGCCAGTTGTGTCTCCTGTTACAAATTAAAAGCACAAGAATTTCAGTGCTGTTTATAAACAATATATAAAACCACCAACATCATTATGATCAGCTATTATAAAAATAAAAATAGTTTTTATCCCACAAATGAAGCTGGCACAATAATAATGGGATTAAGACGTTTATTAATGAAAAAAAAAAGTTGTGTTTTGCTTTTTAATATTTATCATGCTTATGTATTTTCTCATAAAATAAATTCACATCAAATACAATAGTAATTTTACAACATTGTTCTGCATGTCATATACAAGTGCAACAGCTTTTTGCAAAGAGTATATTTAAGGCAAGGCAGTTTAATTTATGCAGCACTTTTTTAGCAGCTACTTTGAGAGTACATACAACAAGTGACATCAGCAAATAATAATAATATTTTTGAAAGAATCAGGACAAACAACACTGACAACCTCTAAAAAACTCAACCACACAAATTACACCCCATAGTATAGATCTTATGTATTTATTTCATTTTATTCTATTTTATCTACTGCAGCAACAATAATTAGAAATAAATCAATGTCCTTTTTCTTCTTCCTTTTTATAGTCCAGAATTTTAAATGTAATGAATATTAAATAACACCTGCTTATTTAAAACACAGTTTCAAGCTTATGGTTTCAAAGTGTACCAGGCTAATGTATATTTAAATAATAAAAAATACACAACTGTAAACACAAGTGGAAGTTAGATGGAAAGGATCGTTTTTAAGATATGATCAAATAAGGCATGACTTTTAATAGAAATACGAGAAATTCTAAATATATGTTGAAGTTCAACTCTTAAAAGTGTATTCACTGTTTTGCTTTGTTATAAAATCTGACAGCGCACAATGAGACACAATGAGCCTTTGAGGAGTTTAAAAGCAGAGGTAATTTGCCACTAAATCTTTTTCAATAGAATTACTTTTGCTTTTTGCTTTTGTTCAGTAAAAGCCTGTTTGGATTCTCTGTCATGTGTCAATTTTATTGATGTTTCTCTTTTGTGTGTGTTTCTAATCACATTTCTAAAGCAAAATTCAAAATTCTGTGCAGCTAAAATAATCAAGTAAGCAATAAATTGATATATTTTGAGACAGAAGTAACTCATATGGAGAATTTTAATTAAGTATTGTGCTAAAAAAGACAATACTAGTAATAATAGCTTTGAAATAAATAATAATTAATAAACTCTCATTGATAGTGCACAGTGCCTCTGCCTCATGCATTTACAAAACATATATACATGTACTGTATATGTCCATACATAAACAAGGACATATACATGGGATGCACTCATCCAGTCTCTGCATAATATATGTACTCACGTCCTACTTGTATATTTATTAATACTAAATGCTAAAAACAGATAACTAGAAGTAGAATTAGATGAAACCACACATCATGTGTAGGCATGTGTTCTTGTAATATAACTCAGTTTCTTTAGAAGAGTTCTGAGCCTATTTTGTTTTAATTCTAAATAAAAAACATGTCTTATTTAGGCTCACAAATAATTAATAACAATAAATCAGAAAATTTGGAAATAAATAAGAAAATTCAGATGTGCTTTTGGTAAAAATTCTGTATTGAATTACGTGGATTGACTGGAGGAGATAGAAGATAACTCAGGAGACTGTTTCTAAATACAGATATTCCAAATACTGTAAATGTAATGGTCTCTTCTTTCTCTGATCTGTGTGTGTATTCCATGCATCCATGTAGCAGGCTGAGCCTGGGAGCATGAGAACACTGTCCACTCACATCATCACCAACAGATTGGATGCTTTAAACTAACAAACAAAAGCTCCCAACTCATACAGTGTACAAGACACGTGTCTAAGCTGTATTATTCGAGTATAAAAAGAAGCTTATCTGTAAACTCAGACACCATGAACTCTGACTGACACAGGGTTCACCCAGAGGTTATTGGTTCAAATTAGCTGAAAGATTCTGCAGGGCCGACCGGGGCTATTTGTTATGTGACAGATACAATCCACTAGGGGGCAGTGTATTACCTCATGTTGGGCCGTGCTGCTGTTAAGGGCAGAGTAATGAATGAATAGAGAAGGAGAGTGAGAGAGATATGACCCTGTGATGAACTGCAAATCTGCTGGGAGCTCAGCGGGGCATTGCTGACTGGTTAAATGCCAACCCTCCACCTGCGAGAGGAGAACAGTGACAATGATGCATCTGTATGCGTGTGAACGACTGCGATTCCTTGTCCATGTGTTTGTATTTGCATTCTTCTGTAAGTGAGCATTTGGTGAGTTTCTAGGTGTGGTTAATCATGCTAACATGTGGCCAGCAGTGCAGCAAAAACAAGGTCTTGTACATCCCTCATTTCAGCTTTGTCCACTGTGTCATATCCCTCCTCACTGCTACAGATGAAGCCCGCCGAACATTTTCCTCACAGATTAAAATGAGACTATTTAAGCCTTTTGCTGCCAGATCACTTCTCTAAACAATCCCTTGGCCTCTCATCTTGCTCCATTTCTGGACTTTTTTTTCACCCCACGTTTTCTGGCTCTCCTTCCTTACTTTTCTCCATCTCTTTATTTCGTTCCCTAACAAAAGCCAGGACCGGGAGGCACATGATTAGGCTGCCACTAATTGGTATCAGATTCACAGGTTTGGATCAGCACCGTGCGGGCTGGAGCCAAAGTATTGCTCACATCTGCATGGTGAGTGGGTCGCTGAGAACCCGAGTGTGTCGAGCCGTTTGGCCCACCATCAGTTTCTCCTTGCAGAGTCGTAGACCTGCCATCACGCACAGCGCTCCGGGGCCAGGCGAGCTCTGAGCACACACATGTATGACAGCTTTCATGTGCGAGCCAAACTCTGATCAGAGGACCTCCATATTGACACCTTTCATGGTTTGTTAGCACCTTGACAGTGAAGGAGCAGGACAGCTGAGACGTCTGCAGTGTGACGGAAACAACCGACGAGCGTGGAGAGAAGGCTGAGGTTAAGAGAGGCAGGGCAGACATGGGGATTAGGGAATGGGCTCTGCCTGCCATATTTTCTGCCTTTGCGGCCCCCAGACACAGAGACTCGAATGCACAGACTCACGCGAAAAAATATAAACATACAATGCAGACACACACTTGCACTTGTCACTGCTAATACACTCTGTCAGTGAGCAGTGTGTTTTCTGTGGGTTTTCGTTAAATGAAGGAGGAATTTTATGATTGGCTACGCCACTGAATTTGTTTTGGCAAGGTACCCCGGCTTGTTTCGACTTTATCGCAGTGACATGAGTTGGCAGGCTGTGGGGGGTGGGGGGCAGCGGGTGGGGGGGTTTGGGTGGACTGCAAAACTGTGCAGATATGATGGCGGTAACAAGGGAAACAAAATGGAAAAAAAAAAAGGAAAACAAAAACAGAACAGGAAAACTGTGGGGACACCTGCATGCTCACAGAACATGCCCTCCTTCCCCAAGGGCTATCCCTGACCCAGAAAACAAGTACCTAGCAGGTTGTCAGTGGCTAAAAGATGGTTTGTGGCCATTAAGCTAGTGGAGTGATAGCATGCCCGCCGCAGTACACAGACTTCGCAGGCAGCAAACACTTGGGATGCTGCCATTGGATTTGAGACAGCAGCCACATGGGGTTTCCTGCCAATAGTCTGACAGTTCTCCAGCGTCAAACACTTGGCAGCTTCAGCACCACCCCTCTTTTGGTTAACCCCTTATTTAACCTGACAAGTCCGGCAAGAACACGCTTGTTTACCGCAAGGACCTTTAGGGAGGGGGAGGTATTGCAGGGGAAGGGCAGGATACACAACTACCCTGTCATACCTGTGAGGCTCAAATGCTGGTACTGAGTGAGACCTGGAGATCCAGTGCCTTCACTCGAGATTCTTCTCAGAACAAAATACATTTGCTGTTAAGAATATAGAACTGATAATTTATCGATACTAATGAGGATTACTGGTAAATGCTGAAATTTGTGACTTCAAGGCCCAGTGCATAAGATTTAGTGTGAGTTAGAGGTATATAGCTGTAAAGACTGCAGATTGCAACCAGCTGAAACTTCTCCCAGCTAGAATTCCTTCAATGTTCATTGTTCAGTAGGTTTTCACTGGACGCCGAATTATCAGCGGTCTTACTTATCTTAATTATCTTCTTCAATGTTGTTTGGCAAGTCTGAGATGGGTAACTTGCCCACCACATGCTATTCTATGTTCATGTTTTTCCTTTGATAACTTAATCTGTGTGCAACTTTACTCTGATCCAGACCTTCAGGAGGTTATTACCAGGAGCCAAATTATCCACAGAGGTCTAAATAAATAAATAGACAGACCTGATGATTTAAACCAGTTAAAACACTGAATGAAGCAGTTAAACATAAATTAGTGTTGTTTTTTTTTACTCTGCTTGTTGCAGATTGGCTTCTAACTATGGCAGCCAACATCAAAACGTGAAAATGCGAATGGCCCCATCTGGATTCAGTGTTTGGTTTGTACATTCTTACTACTGTAGAAACATGGCAACATTGCAATCTCCATAATGGCTCATTCTAAGAGAAGGAAAACACAGAGATTCTATTTTCTAAGGTGATTATGCCCTAAAGAAAACAAACTTATTATTAACATACTCCCCCCTAAATCCTTCACACTGAACCTTTAACAAATGATGATGCCATATGAGTTCAATCAACTCGAAGTCATCAAAATCTGGCGCTTGGGCAGTGACTTGCGGCATCAGACACTGACGAAATAAAGCCGTCCTAGAACGTTGGCATAATACCTGGCCGGTTGCTGTTAGACTTTAACAGCGCTTGGCAGTGTAAGGGGGAAACATGGCAGGATGAACTTTAGTTAAGGCGGCAAAAGTGCGAGTAGGGCAGGTGGGAGAGGTGGTGGATGGGTCCAAGGAACACGGACTTTCACCTGGGAGAGTGGTGTTTGTATTCCTGTAAGATTATAAAGCCAAACCCTGTTCTTTTTTCCTAAACCCAACCACGTGTTTTTGCTGTGGAAAGAAAAAAAATTTAATTTTGCATTGTATTTAAAAGGTCCATTTTCTGTGAAAACGGAAGTGTATCTTGAAAGAAGACAAAGCATGTAACGGCGTCCCAGAACATAAACATCTAACACACCAAGGATACCTTTCACTTCGTATCTGGACGTGGAAAGTACATGACCAAACGTTGATGTGTGACGAAATCGGAGTGAGAATGTGTTGGCCCAATGGCAAGAAGCCTCCATCTCAAGCTAAATCTTAAGTCTATTGTGTTGCAATGAAAGGATCTGTAAAGCTGTCATTTATAATAGTACAAAACGTATTTCAGGGCGGAAAGAGAGGCTAAGTTGTGTCAGAGGTCATGAAAAGTACAACCACTGTTGCAATCCATACTGAGTGATAACAGTCATAAATAACGTAATATCCCTTAATAAGCGCAGACTGCATTACTTATTCATCCTGCATATCTTTTAAGTTGGTTTGATGAGTGGAACTGACAACTCTCCACTATCTCTAACTCATCTCACACTTCTCTCCTTACACATCCTGATGGTGCTCCCCCGGCGTCTTACCACCAAGCTCAAGACCTATTCACTGTTTCCCACTGGTGCTGTGTGTGTCACCCTCCTGCTGCTCCTCTACCAATCTCCTGACACGCTTTTCAGCCAGCTCACCGTTGTTCCACCACCTACTTATCGTTCTTCTGTCAGTGTCACACAGGTAACCACCTTGGGGAGCAGAAGTTGGAGAATGTGAAGTTACATGTAATGGGAGACTTGGACGTGACTTTTGGGTGGGCTGGGGACATTGAGGGGCTGAGATAGACTGGTGTGTGCTCAGGATGTCAAATCTAGTGAGCAGAAAACCTTTGAGAGTGCACACATCCAAAAAGTTTGGATCAAGGATTAAAATCTAAAGGTAAAGGTCAGCACACTGTACTTATCATGTCAAGTCAAATCAAGTCAGGGAAGCCACACAAAGATCTGTTCAACCAAATTGGTGCCGTGTTAATTTATTGGGATTCATCGTACAGTGCTTAAATCTTTCATTTGATTTTATTGGTGTGCTTCTAGAAAGACTATCAAGACAGAAAAATGTTGGTTTACATGTTTACTGGGCTTTTCAGTGATGCAGTACCAACTAATCAAGAGAGCAAATGTCTGCCTTGTATTCGCACAACCAACTAGATTAAATAGAGAAGCAGTCCTGCTGAAGAAAAGCAACCTTATTTGTTTTCATATTTCATTTCCATCCTCACTTTTGGCAAGCTAATGGACTAAAATAGCACCGGCAAGTCCAGATATGAGGCATATGGTTACTTCCAACAGCGACTTGCCCCAGACCGGTATTGGCCGGCTATTTGCGGACAGCCTTTCATTCCGACCCTCAATCAGATAACTGAACAATACAAATCAGGAACTTATATTGAAAGGGACAATTTCCCCTCTGCACTTTCGTGTGACATTACAAGGCAGGCGAGTAGAGGAAAAAATGACTTTCAAAACGTATCGTTTCCATTTGTTTTGATTGACATTCATCTCGCTTGCTCTTTAATTAAACCGTAGTGAGGTCAGAAAGATTGTTATGCCACTTTTTTAAAAAGCTTTTTGTGGAAATACAATCCTGTGACCATTTTGCTAAGTTGGAGTCACCTTATCCTCGCTCCGTGCCCCATGGCAGCCCTCTCACACTCTGAACCTCTTCCAAGCACAACAAGCTGGGACTTTACACAGCACGAGGAAAAACTGATATAATGTGATCTCTCGCTTTTTTTTCTTGTCACTCCTTCGCTCACATTGTAAGTCTCTCCCTCTCCCCTGCTGGCACATCCAATCAAATTAAAACTGGATGGAGGGGAAGGGAATTGCAGTTATGGGGCCATGTGTCCCTAAATTCATTGAAGATAGAGACCGGAGACGGGAGTTTATAGCCGCTCCTTCGCCCCCTTTGCTTCTCGTAATCCCGGCTAGAAACCGAAGAGAGGAAGAAAGGGCAGCGTCTGTCGCACAAAGACGCTACAATAACAGAAAGAAAACCAACCAGCTTGACACACCAAAACCCCTCCGTAATCTACGCTATACGGCCTTTGGAACAAGTGACAAGACTGGTCTGTGTGTGTGTGTGTGTGTGTGTGTGTGTGTGTATACATCTGTGTGCGTGGACAGCTCACCAGTTCCACTCATGGGTAACAGATGGTGCCTTATCATTGGCCGGGATCGGCCGCGCAGCACACATTCCTAGACATGCCGGTAATGCCTTTTGTGATGTTCAGCTAATGCTAACTTCACATAGAATTACACACCAAATTACCATCATAGCGTGCTCATTACTCTATGCATTATCAGTGTCCAACTCAATCGACGGAGCTCACTTGGGGGCATTTGTTGAGATAATTGTTGTCTAATGATTGAACAAGCTATTACACCTTCCCGTGTGCCTTCTTTTTAATTACACATCCACGCCAGCATACGTTACCACCAGCGCGACCCACTTGCGCCGGTGAAGGCGAACAAGAGCCCGCCATACAAACACGCTTCCTCACCTGGTCGCCCTAATAGCTGGCCTTTTAGTAGCCTCCCTCCGCCTTCACCCTTTCAATAATGCCCTTTTTATTCTTGAACACATTATTAAACACTGTCACTCAGGCTAAATACCAGGAATAGTTGGATAAGAGCCTAAACAGGGATAGGGAGGTGGAAAAAGGGGGGAGATGGTACATAGAGTACTCTGAGTGATGGATCTGCTTGAGTCCATAAATGCTGGTGTTGTGAATAGAGGGAGAAAGGTAAAAGCTGGGAGGCTGAAGGAAGGTTGGAGGGAGGCCAAGTGCATTATGGTTGGGGTGAGGAGTTCACGCTGGAGTGCAGCGGGGGGGCGGTGTTCACTCTGGCTGCCCGGCGTGATGGCCGGTCAGCGCAGACATGATTGACACCTGGTATAACTGACTGGATGATTGACAAATGCAGTGGGCATGTTAGAGTCTGTGTGGGTGGAATGATGGCGGCGGTGGTGATGAGGTCCTGCACGTTTCGTGAGTGTGTCCTTGAGTGGATGTCTATGTGGGGCTTTTTGGGGTATGAACATGTGTTTGAGTGCACAAATTTGTCGGGGTGCGTGCACAAATGTGTGCCTCCATGAGGTGCAGCTTCTCTCATACACATCTGGAATTATTTTAGCAAGAAAGAACTTTCAGGTAATGTAACACATCCTCTGGCAGCCATACTGTAGCTCTGCTTGACGTAACACTGACACTGAATCATCATCATCTCAACAGAATGCAGCACCGTTCTCTGAGGCTTTATCAAAGAAACAGTGCAACATTTTAAGGAATTTGCTAATTCGCTTTTTGCTGGGAGTTAGACGAGAAGATCATTAGCACTCTTATGTCTGTACGCTAAAAATAAAGCCAGAGCATAAGGTTTAAATGCAGCGGGAATCAGGTTGCCTGCATCTCTCTACATGTGAAAAAAATCTGCCTATCATCACCTTTTAAAGCTCCCTCATTAACATGTTATATCTCATTTGGTTATTCCATCTGATCAGTGTGTGTTCAGTGTGGCTTGTTAGCACGCTGGCCTGAGTGGCTAATTATTAGCGCACTGCCTTAACAAACATTCAGACCAAAACAGCAATGTGTTAAAAATTAATAAGGGGCATGTGTTGGTGTTGTGGTGTTTTTACAAGGCGATTTGGGAAGTCCTGTTTGACTCATTTATCCATTTTGAAGGAGTTTGAAGGTTTATTAGATGACAAAATACTTCTTGCATTTGCCAGAGGCCTCTGCAAAAACAATGCGTACACACATAAACTGTTACTGATAAAGGAAGAATGTGCACACCTTACACATTCTTTAGACCAGGCGTATACACAGTTTTAGAAGAGATAGCTGTGGGTAGAATGATAAGAAGGTGATTAAGTATAAGCTGAGAGATGGATAACATTTTTAGATTGTTTGCCAATTTCACTTTTCACTGGTTGTCTTATTATTTTTGGAGGCTACACGGCATTCTGTAAAATGTCAAGTTAATTTTAAATCATTTATGAGAGATGATTTTATCAGTATTTTTTTTTTTGTATTTTTGAGGATCATTTAGCATATATGTAGAGACAAAAAAATAAGGGAAAAGGGAAAAAATATACATACATAAGACATAAACAAACAAAAGCATATACAATATCAGGAAATAAGCAACAATAATATAATGAGAATAAATTAAAAATGAAGAAAAAAAGCTAACTTAGACATTATTTTAAAGGATGTAGTTAAATAAACCCAGAAATTTAAGTTTAATTTAGAGGATACATTATATAACATCTAGGTTTACCATACTGTAGGTACACACAGTTATTCACACACATGATACCAGTGGCGATTGCTCTGAGACAACGAGGGAGGCTGAACTTCCCCTAAAATTTCACAGAAGAAATGGCCAAATATGCACTATTGAATTTACATTAAAATAAGAATTTACATTGCATTAAATGTGCGCTAGGGTGCGTTTCACATCATGACTATGATGTTCAAACATCAGCTGTTTATCACCAGTTTTCAAACGCAACCTCCCTGTCATACATTCTCGTGTCAGCACAGTGGATGCGGAGCCTCCAAGCATTCCTGTGAGACAGCGCTGAGCAGGTTTTTTTCATGCAGCTACGGCTTCAATTAAATGTTCCTTTTATAAGTTACTGCCCGCTCCCCAAACATGGACACATAGTTAGCACATATTTATGTGAACGATAAAGAAGAAGAAGATTTGATCAGTACTTTTATTTACATTCTTCTCCCTGTTAGTGATCATTTAACTTTATCCCGTGAAGCATTTTGTAAAGTCAGTTTCAACATGAGCTCTATGACCGACTCATTGATCATCCGTCTGAGGGTTCATAATAATGATGACTGAGATTTTGTGTCAATTGTATTGCAGCCATGTGTAATGGCAGCTGCTGCTAGTTGTGACATGCAAACGCATCTTTAAGGGTGTTTCTACATTCATATATGGTGAACTGTGGGTGTTGAAATGAGGCTTGTGCATGTGTGCCCAGGGCGACAGTGATCAAGATCTATAAAACAGAATCATAACTCTCATTCTGATAACTCTGACAAAAAGAATGTGTATGCATATCTCTGCCTTTGTGTGAATCTACACAGAGTCTAATGCATCTGGCCCCTGTGTGCCACTGCAGTTGAAGAGACTGCATTTTGGACACAGTAGTCTGAATAAGGCCCTACACATTTCTGACACTAAACAGTACTATGCTGTTGCATTGCAAAATCAGGACATTTGCATACATCCGTAATGCTAAAAACCTCTCATTTGAGCTTTGACTCAACAAGCACAAAGACTGTTTGCTTACATTTTGAACAACATAAATTCAGACAGTCCCTAACTGCAGTAACTAGGCAGTTACATATGGCTGGAGATTTGCAATGGCATCGAAAAGCCTCTACGGAGCAATGCTACACTAGTAATACACAAGTAGCTGACAAAATGACTAATGGCACTACCAAAGTGGCCTTGTTTTGATATTTAATAGCCCTAGTACCCCCCAGTGAGAGACAAAGCACATGATAAGGCTTAACCGAGGCTGTGACAGGCTTACCCTACCGGTTACTGCGAGGAGTGACAGACTGATGGGGAAAATGAGTTTCCAGAGTATTGTGAGAGTAGCCACAGTTTGCTGATGTCACCAGCGCAGAGCTTGGCACAAAGGCGCACATACACACACATAAACACACAAGGATCACCTGCCTGGAGACAGGGTGGATTATGGGGAATTAGGGGGCGCTGTGTGACTTGGCACTGAAACTGGGGGTCCTGTTGTTGTCGGCGCAGGATCTGAAATTCTGCCAAAACACACCGACACACTTACAATAGAAAGCACACAGATGACTGAGGAGACGCTGATATGAACACAAGGTAAAGACAGACACGCCTGTGTGCACGTGCTTATGCTGACACATGCATACTGCGCGTGCTGTACTACGTGCTTCGTGAGCACATGCAAACAAACACACAAATAGTTCAACCTGCGACACATGAGGAGACACCCCACATTACACATACACAGCCTCTCATACACACACACACACCAGATCCCAGCAGTGTAAGTGTGTCCCCTTATCCCACAGTAGCAACTGTAACAATGACAAGGCTTAGCGGTGCAACAGTAGCCCCCCTGTAGACTGACATATGAGACTGCTGTTCATACAGTGCAACCATTCACAGCCTCGGGGCCTGATAACTCACTTTTAGCCAACACTAACCTGCAGCTGTGCACTGTTATAATTAACAGCGAGGCCTTTACATGAAATGTCAATCTGTATTTGAGCTTTTAGCGACAGGCATGTCCAGCTAATGTAAACTATGATTTGGCGCAGTGGATGAGGGGTATATGGTAATATGAAGACCCTGTTTGATTACAGCGTGTAGTAGCCATGCTCACACTTTAACTTGCCATATTTGCAAATGTATTTTTGTGAAAGCATACACAAGGTTTTGATCTAAAACAACAAGTAAGTTAGATTAATACAAATAAGAGCAAAATAAGACACTGATCCTTTAAAATGATCTTAACTCCAGCTTTACTTAAGTGACTTCTTCAGGAGCTTTCTGAAGCATCAGCAGAAGGAATCTGCCGAGATGTCACGGAGATAACTCAGTTGTCATCACAATAAGTGTAGAGCTTCAGTTACATACTAACAGCTTGTGCTCCTTGCCGAAGATGTTGTTTTGCAGCCGATGTGTTATGGAAGCTATGGAAAGTAACAGGAATGCTGCATTCAGGTGCAATCAGGGAGACAGTGGACAGCAAACAAGATATAATTTTAGTGGACTTAGTGAGGCCAGCAGGGAATATTGGAGAATATTGGCAGCAGCAATGGTAGATTACATTCAAAGTTAAAATATCTGAACTGCTTGCCATCCTCTGCAATTGAATTTACAGCCATATGTTATGTAGCTCATTTACACAAGGCAAAGATGTGGGGGATGTGGATAATTACTGGACATTACAAGAAGACTTACATAAAATAATGAACACAAAACCATTTTTAAAAATATATTTTACTCCATTCTTTTGAAACAATACTGCATTACCATTGCAACATATCGTCATGCATGTTTTGTTTTACCGTCCTGCCATTTTGTTGTGCCGTCCAGAGGGTGTTGTCCGTCTTCCACCAATCATGTGCCTGATTCAGTGTGAAAGCAGCATTAGCGGACTTTGGGCTGAGATAAGCTCAAAAGTAAACTTAAGCTTAGCATACACCAAATTTTGATAAATATCTTATTACTCAAATTTATAATATCAATTATGTGTAATAAAAGCCCACACATTTAACACCATACTGGCACCGTACAGCTATTTATTGTTATTATATCAGCAATATTAAATTCTAAATCTTTTTTCTGTCCTTCTAAATGAAACATTAACTTTTCAGTCTGTGTAAAAAACTGTACTTCCATCCTGAGTTTCCAGACACTGCACACACACACACACACACCATTCACAGTTGTAAAACACACATGGCATACACAGGGGAGGACTAGCACTCAAGAGTAATAGCATGGCTATGCAGGCATACTGAGAAGAAGTGAAGGGAAAATGCACTATTGCTGGATGTCAAACACACACACACACACACACACACACACACACACACACACATGAACACGCCACAACGTGTGCACATATAATCCACATGTTCATACATACAGTACAAATACACATACACCATGGCACAAGAGACAGACACAGTAACTCAGGTAATATTTAAAACCATGCAGAAACACACACAGTCGTGAGGTAGGTATATCCAGGAAGCAACACACTCACATGCACACACACACACACACACACACACACACACACACACACTCTTACAGTACACCGTATCATGCATATCTCTCACACTCCCTGCCAGTTGTCAGTCACTGCCTTTGAGCACAAGGCCTGAGGGACTAGATTAAATCCTTCTGGAGACAGGATGACGGGTACAGAGGCCTGTGCTGAACACACACACACACACACACACACACACAACCAATGACGGCATGTCCTATGCTAACTATCTCTACACAAAACTCAGTGTTCTTGGCTGAGATCTTATGACAGATTTGCAAGAAGACACAACTTTTTCTCCTGAAATTAATTACCTGTCATTCCAGTATCACAGCTCATACCATATGACGTAGTGTTTTTTTTTTTTTTTTTTTTGTGAACAGAAATATTTCAACAGCTCCAGAACCTGATTAATAACAAGTAAAAAGAATCAAACAAACCAGAATGTTTAAACTTTTTGTCGACTGTTACTGAAACCAGGCAGGAAATTAAAAGCCCACCAGTAAATATTTTCTTGTGATTGCCTGCAAATAATGAGAGACAAAGTAATGTGTGCTCATAAACATTTCATTGCCTCGGCCTCCAGGGGTAATATAACCAAATGGCTGATTTAGTCTTTATCTGTGTAATATAACAAATCACAAATTAGTGGCTCGGTGTTGTGCGTTGCCATGCTTGACAGACCCCTTTCGTTCCCCAGCTAATGATATATTGACTCTACCTAAAGCAATTTCTGTATGTTTTTTCCAGCCTCTTAAATTCTGTTACACCTTCATGCGGTGAAAACAATGGGAAAGCTTGAAAGCTATGGGCCGATGTGGCAGCGGTATTGTCAGGTGATTTGGGTAGCTGAATACTTGAAATTGCCCAGTTGCTTTGTTGTGATTTGTGCAGCGCTCCTCCGCTGGCTGTTGACAAAGCGTTGGCAGCTGCAGATGAGTTACGGGCATATTTTAGAGGATACTTTGTTTTTGCCTGCTGCATCACAAAGTGTCAGCAGCTAGGCAACCTCAAGTGAAAGCCGGAGTCTCAAGGCTTGAGAATGAAAGTTATGCAGGGGGCAAAACAGATGGTGATGAGATGGGTGAGTTCTTTGGCACAGCGCGTCAAAGTTTCTGATGCGCTCTTTTGTTGTTCTTGAACGCTGAAGTCAACTGTCTTCCTGGCTCGGCTGCAAGTGGCCGCAGCAGCTGTAATAACACTGCAGTGACAGAATTATGAAGGGTTTATGACCTGGTTCCTGCAGTGCAATGGGGCGGGTTACTGCAGGCGATGTGAGTCAAACCTGACTGTACGATTGTGTCTAAAAATTTCCTATTTGCTCACATAATTTCAAAACTTGCTATGTATGCATGATATCAGCTGTTATCCTTTGTTTCACTTAAAACAGCTGAAGTGGCATATTCATCGCCGCATGCTCGGTGCATTATGGGTAAGAGGATACACATTTCAATCTGCTCCAAACCGGATGGTGCTGCATGGTTGCTGTGGGAGCTAGAAAGTATTTTATTGACAGATGACATAACGTTATGGCTGCCCCCGTCTCTTCTCTCAGATGAAAACTATGCTGTGGATTGATGGCAGCAACATCTGAAAAATCCTCCATTTTCTCACCCAACAAGCATTAACTGAACTGCTCCCAGAAGAGGGAACTTGCTGTCAAAGATACTTATGTGCCAATATATTTATGGCACTTATGGCGGTATATTTCTCCTGGGGAAAGAAATAGTTTGAGGCATTCAAACTTGCATTTTTCTTTAGTGCCGAGTGTATAATAGTCATCCGGTTTCTGTGGAGACCTGCAGCACTCCTGTGTCCTTGGCTTTGGAAGCCGTATGTGTGACTCTGCACCATGCACCTACAGTATTATTATGTTTTTGATGAACAGGCCATGTGGGCGCAGTCCAAACTCAAGGGCACAGCCCATCTATCTGCCATCTGTCAGCAACTTGTCATCTGGGTTTAGTAATTACACAGCGTAAATACGGCCAGGAGACAGTAGTGTGACGGCTGAATGAGATCTATGAGATCTATGTGTTGTGTATTCCTCTGTGTCTCTGGTCAGTTAAAAACAAACAAACAAACACATAAGAAATAAAACACTCAGGTCTTCAAGCTTTCCTCTCAGGATGTGACCGCAACGTTTTTAGGTCAACTTGGGAGTCGCTCAGGCCTCCGACCTTTAATTTCTCGACATGGCTTGTTGATTGGGTGGTGACCTCCAGTGCAGGCTGGGCTTGGGGACTTAGATGGATGAAGGCTATATAGAGATTGTGTGAGTGTGTAGATGTGTGTATGAGTGTGTGTGGTTAAGTGGAAATGACACAGAGAAGCAGAAAGAGGCTGCTGTGCTTTGACCATGTTTAATTTTTGTACTCTAAATTCATCTTTGTTTTTTGTTTTGAACAATATTTTATGGTGGATTTGTTTCAGGTTGCCTGACATCACAGGCAGTCCCTGCATGAGGGAAAACCCAAGCGGCAACCTCCATGGCTGAAAAATGAAGCCAACATGAAGTGCTAAAAACTGCAGTTCTTTAAATGGCCTCTTGAGGGTGGCTCCAAAAGCAAGTCAATCCCTCCAGACACCCCTGTTAAACTACCCAACTTTACAGCCTGGAACAAAAAGCAGCTTTGGTCTCTATAGCTCATTCATGGGGGTGATTTTTTTTTATATAACTCATCCATTTAGATTTTATTAAAGCTCAAAGTTACGCATAATTAAGGGCATGGCTGCTTTGAGTGACAGGCTGTCTGCCAGGTGACACCTCAGCTAATCTGCAGTTCTCATCCAAATATAGTCACCATGGGTCCAGGGGTGGATCAGCAGACAATGAGTCCTTGGGCACAGATATGCAAAAGCCCCCCCACCTCTCCTACATAAGAGCAGGACATATACATACTGTTTTTAAACCTCTTTTTGTGTTGTTTTGCATCACTTTGAGGTCAAAATGCATCTTTTTTTCGTGGTGTCTGTCTCTTTGTGGCAAGTTTGTGTCTGTTTTGACCTATTTGTGTCTCTTTGCAATTTCAAATCTCTTCCTTGTCAGTACATTTTAATTTGAGTGACCCTTTTACACTTTGAGCCCCTCGGCCAACATATTCTCACTCAGACCTCATCACATATCTACATTTCCACATCCAGATATGACGTGAAACGTATCCTTGTTGATGTTCTGGGATGCCGTTTCAAGTCCTGCCTGTTAAATACATTGTTTTTCAAAATACTCTTCCGTTTTAACAGGGAATTTAACATTAATGTACAGTCTCTTTCAAAATAAATGCACTATGTCAGTGCAACAAGGCAAATTGACATTTCTTTTTACCTCCAACAACTAACGTGTGTGGTTGGGTAAGGCAACAAAAACACATGGTTGGGTTTAGGAAAAAAGAACAGGGTTTGGCTTTATAATCTTACAGGATGCAAACACCGCTTTCCCAGGTGAAAGTTGGTGTATGTTGGACCAATCCACCACCCAGCCCACCCTCCACGTTCCCCCCTGATGCCGCCAAGTGCCGTTAAACTATAACGGCAGACCGGCAGCGTATCGTGCCGACGTTAAAGAACAGCTTTTTCGTCACTTCCCAAATGCCAGATTTTGACAACTTCGGATTGAGACTAGGTTGCCTGGGTCTGTGCCTGGTAGGTCTGTCCAGTAATCCTTTCATGCTTGGGTCACTTCCTGCTCTCAAAATCCAAGATGGCTACAGCCAAAATGCCAAACTAGATGCTTCAAAGACTCCACAAACCAATGGATCACTCATGATGGCTACATCCTCAATTTTTATAAAGTCTATGGGAAAATCCAAGTGTACAGGGTTAAAGTGTTGTGAAGCTGCATAGGTTATTCTTCAGGTTCTTCTCTTAGACTCCTTGAACAACTTTTTCTTTGTGAAAAACTTGTTTTTGTGATGCCTCAACTGCTGCTCCCTCATCCATCAACTGGCTGTATCTTCTTTAAGAAAATACCACTTCTTTTAAGAAGCATTGCGCAGCCTTTGCGAGGCAACCAAATAGTGAAACAGCCAATGAATAAAAATGAAGACAGGGTGATTTTATGCATGAACATCTTTGACCAGATCACTTATGGGAAACAATTCACAGAAGCTATAAAAAAGGGCCATAAACCAGTTGGGGGAGATCAAGGAAACAGACATTTGACTCTGGGGCTCAGCAGGGACGGTAAAACACCTTAAATCTTCCTTCCTGCACACTCTATTTTAAACAGCAGATAGATGCTTTATCTTTACGTGTTTGCAGTAGTAAAAGATTAAAGTTGTCTGCATGCAGCGCGGGTCAGTTCTAGGTGGTCTGGCTTCACAGACCTCACAGACATTGAGGAACACACACGTTTTTCTTCCTTGTAGAAAAAAAGGCCCTCACAGTGGGGAGCTTTGTTCGTGTTATTGATTGTTCCACAGCAATGTGGGTCTTTGACAATACAAAATGAATTGACACAGAGTCCATTAGGGTTCATCTGTCAGATAAACTGCAAAATGTCTACAATCAAAACTCTAGTCTAGTGATTGTAGTGATTTTTGCCAGCTTGAACACAAAATTCCACCTTAGGGTGACTGAACTAGACTTGAACTATACTACTATAATACTAAACTGTCTTCTACTGTGATTTATCTGGCCAAGCATATGGCCTGAACACTTGTATATCTATATGTATCAGCTTTTCAAGGTAAGGTATCACTACTAGCACCTGTCTTGTTGAATCCATTGTGGACTGGGGGTAGATTCTTCATCTTTCCTTGGTGGTGAGTAAAAGAATAGAGAGGAGTAAGCAATGAAGTTGTATGGATTCACTGACACGGCACAGATATTTGAGCAATGACTGACTGAGCATATTTGCCGCTGCCGGTGCCTGTGGGAAAATTTAAGACATGAGGATCTATACTCGTGATGTTGACTGGCAGGTGAACACCACACCTTCCTATCCCTGAGGCTCATGGTCTTTATGGTGGAGACAGAGGGCAGGCCGGTGGAAACAGGCTGGTGTTTCCACTGTCAATACTGTGACAGGGTTAAGTGTTTAATGTTGGTTAGAAATGCAGTTGTTGTTTTAACCTTTAAACCTGTGTTTTCCAGCAAACAGCAGGAGTGCTAAGCTCTAAAATATTAGCGCTTATTTACGTGCTTTTCACTGGATTTAAACTTTAAACTTGCTTGGAACATCTGTGACATTTTTGCTGTACCAATTTAGGTTTAACTGAACAGAGGAATTTTCCAAGGTGCATGGAAAATACAAGTACAACTAAAACTCAAATCTGTTAAAGTGAAAGCATTTTTTGCCCTGCTTTTCTCCTTACACATTCTTCCACTGGAGACTTTTTTTTTTACAATGAACAGTCAGTGCACCACCAATTTAGCTGCACATTACAAACACACACCAACTGTCAGTGTGCGTGACATCTTAAACCTGCACTGACCTCAAAATTTACAAGGACCTCCGGTTCTTTCTGTTTTTCCTCCTTCAAAGTTACTTCATTTTCCCTTTTGTCTAGGCTAATAAAGTAGACTTGTAAAGCTTAAGATAAGTGGAGTTTTTCTTTCATTCATTCTGTTTTCCTGGCCTAAGGGGAATGGGTGCCACTCACCTGTAGCTGCAGGATTGGACAGCCCGTTCTTATTTCCAAATCATCAAATCAAAATTTGAATTTTGAAAGTGCTAATGACAGCTCCCTCAGCCTCAGCTGTACTTTGTGTTTAGCGCCAAGTTTAGCTGAACTAGCTAAACTAAGATGTTGAACACGTTATATATTACCTGATAAACATGATACAATAAATTTGATATTGCTTGTTAAGCCCAGTTCAGACCCAAGATTCTGACCAGAAGAAACTGTATTAGAACATTGTAGAGAAAAGTTGCAGCGGTGTGAGCTCAACTAGCAAAATGTAAAGTAGTAAAGCTGGAAATCAGAACAGAAGTACAGAGAGTTGTTGCATAGTGATGATACACCATCTCATCAAGTTGCACTGGCGTGAACTGGCAGGTTTTTAGAATGCCACAGAATGGTGCATCACAAGTAGCTGCACGTTTCATCAAATCATCAAATCCCACTGCTTCATCAGTGATTTCGGCGTCAAACACTGATCCAAAAAGGAACCTTTCATGGCGGTCTGATATGCTGCCAGTCAGGGTCAGTTTCTTTGAAACCACTGCCATTTCAAACCTCTTGCGGCGATATGACACAAACCCCAGACATTCACCCGGTAGCCAGCTGTCTTCTTGTACGAATGCTGAGCCGAACCATAACGTTTTCCTAAACCTAACCCCATGCTTACAAGGAAACGAGGAGATAAACATAAATACACTGTGTTTTACCGATGTTGTAAGTTCATTTTGAAAAAGACTGATGAATTTAACAGGCAGAATTTATACATACAAGATACAATGCATGTAACAGGCGTAAGATGACACAGCGTGCTGGTATGTCAACAATAGTCGCAGGAGGATACCTAGTGTGTCATAAGCCCCATTTCCACCGAGCAGTACAGTACGGTACAGTTCAGTTCGGTATGCTTTTTTTCCATTTCCTCTCCAAAAAGTTGTGGATGGTACCAATGGAATTGTTCCGTACCGTCCCCATTTTTGGCCACCCTCCTGTTGGGGTACCTAGCACACAGATCTGGTACTAAAAGGTGGAGCTGTGAACACTGCAGTCCGTTGACTGGGCAGATGGTCACTCTGCTCAGGGCTGAGTTGTGGCTGGGTTTGTATCTTTTCTAAAATCATCTTTGCATACTATCTTAACAAAGCCTTACATGTATTCACTGACACACCACATTGCTTCATTCACATTTCTGCAGAGCTCTCAAACTCCTCGATTAAACAAACGCTGACTCATTAGCCGCTCTACTCACTTGTGCTCCTGCAGATCCTCACTTTATTTTTCTTCTCCTCGGGTTCACGTCTCTCTCCTTTCCCACTGTGTTTCCCACCCCTCTCTTGCCCTTCTCCTCCTCCTTTCCGCTAACTCTTGAATTCTCAAATTTTACCTTTGCTTGCCTCCCTCCTTTCCTCTCACCATCAGCACTCTGTCTCTTCCCCTCTCCTCCTCCCGCGTTTGTTTACCAGTAAGTGCCGATTGCTGACCCAGCAGCCTGGCTGTCTCCCCACCACCTGTGTTTGAGCTGCGAGAGGCCAAGGACGGCAGGCAGGGGAAACTCTGACGTCTTAACCTTAATCTGATGGAGGTTTTCCTTAGACAGCTTTTTACTGCTATTGTGTATTTGTTGCATTGCTTATCTGGCCAATTGTTCAGGCCCGTGTGGCGAGATAGAAGGCTGACGGGTCAAACTCATAAGCCCTGTCTGAAATGCAAATAGAAACCTGTGATCAGCAGAGTGTAATGAATTTAAAATGGCTTATTTGGAACTATTCCCTCTGGGGTAAGCAGGCCTTTTATAATGTGGCAGTGTCTGTGTTTATCCTTTTGATTTAGCGCACAATGGTAAACAATAAATGAAAATTAACTGAGTAAAAATGTATTCCATGTCAGTGCACTTTTAGGCATCTGGCATGGCTAATAATGTACCAGACTGAAACAGCTCAACAACCACTGAATCGATTGCCATGCACTTTAGTCCAAATTTGTGCACAAATGTATCCCAATGACTTTTCCTCTAGCTCCTTCTGAGCTTAACATTTGTGGTGTTGAGTAAAATGTCTCGACAGCAATCAGATAGACTACGATGACACATGCTACCTGCATTAATTTTCACCTTTAAATGGATTGAAATCATTTTGGTACACCCTTAACATTTCATTGCCATCGTTAGGTCAACATTTGAATTTTGAAAGTGCTAATGACATCTCCCTCAGCCTCAGCTGTACTTTGTGTTTAGTGTCAAGTTTGCTAACCTAGCTAAACTAAGATAGTGAACATGTTATATATTACCTGCTAAACATGATACAATGAAGTTGATGTTGCTTATTAAGCCCAATTCAGGCCCAAAATTCACGACGAGACGAAACAAAACTGTATTAGAACGTTGCAGCAGTGTGAACTGGCCGTCTGAGCTCACCTCAAGCTGGCTGATGGTGTCACCTGCAGCTCCACTGGTCAAATTACCAGTGGCTGGTTTTAGAACGTAAGGCCAGTCACCAACTGGCTTGTACTGAAGTCCGCTGGTCGAGTCAAAATGACTGCAGACGCGCGTAAGCTTGCTGCAGCAGTTGCTCTGTCCCCGCCGAGCCCTCTATTTCTGTCCTCATTGTGTGCCAGTGTCGGACGGTGGGTCGCTGCTGCTGCTCCCTGTATGTGCTTATGCCCCCTCACACACACGCATTCTCGTTGACTAACTAATTGGCACTGCTTACTTGTATTATTGTGGTGTATTGATTATGAATACAGTCCATCCGATGCCCGTTTTTGTTTGTTTTTCGCCGTTTCATCACAACTAGAAATGCACTTGTAGCCAGTATCTCACTATCACTATCCTCATTCATAGCTGCAAATTATATTTAGCCTCAAAAAGAGCCTGTAAAGCTGGAAATCAGAACAGAAGCACAGAGAGTTGTTGCATAGAGATGATACACCATCTCATCTAGTTGCATCGGTGTAAACTGGCAGGTTTTTAGAATGCTACAGAATGGCGCATTGCAAGTAGTTGCACGTTTCAACTCGTCTAGTCACGAATCTTTGGTCTGAACTGGGCTTAAAGCATCAGTGTGTTAAATGTCAAGTATGTAGGATTTAGGGGCATCTATTGGCAGAAATGGTAAATAATAATCGTAACTGTGTTTTCATAAGTGTATTATCACCTAAAAAAAAAAAGGAATCCTGTTTTTGTTACCTTAGAATGAGCCTACATGCATCTCTTCAACAGATACTGCCAGTTATTCTACAGTAGCCCAGAATAGGTAAATCAAACACTGGCCCCAGAAAGGGCCATTTACTTTTTCACATTTCTGCATCTACCACTGTAATTCTCCTACACGCTTGGCACACAGGAGAAGTCTCAGTTCTGCAACCTCACCTCTAGATGCCACTAAATCCTACACACTAGACCTTTAACGTTGCCACTGAGAGCGTGATAGCATGCTGATGTTAGCATTTAGTACAGTCTCACATAGCTGCCAGCATGGCTGTGAACTCTTGGTCTTGTTTGCTCGAAACAACAGCAGTTCTTTGCAGAATAGCATGGCTTGAATTCAGAAAAGAAGTGCTTTAACACAAAACACTGCAAGAAAAACAAAAAAAAAAGCAGCTTGAACATTACTGACCACCATCACACACCTCAGGAAACCTTTGTGTTTGAAACCAGCTAAACTTTAAAGGCTGCTGCTCTTTTTTTTGTGCAGTTTTCATGGTCTCTGCACACACACACACACACACACACACACACACACACACACACATACACACACACACGATGAACACAAACTCATCACCAGGAAACAAAAGGGCCTACAGTGATTTCCTCTGAACAAAACAAGCCAACTAAGAAGTGGACTGCTGTAAGAAGAGAGGGTACAGCTCAGGGCCAAGAAGAGTGCCATAACGGCAAACAAAAGAGTAACAATAACAACAACCACAGCCCCTGAGAGCCTTCTTCTATCCTTCCTGAATTATTCACGAGCCCAATACAGTAAAAATAAATATTTATATAGGCTATATTGAAAGATTTAACAATGAAATGGCATGCCAGTGCTTCAAATAAAGCCTCCTGTGCCTATCAAGTATTCACAAAACTTTTAAGAGTTCAGTGTTTGGTGGAGCGAGCCTTGAGTACAACAACATGCAGATCTGGAGGTATCCCGTAGTGTATGTTATAGCGTTTTGATTCCAGGAACAGATGCACAGATGGTCTATTGTGATGTATGAATTTAAATACTTCAGTGTGTTTTCTATTTTGTATTTTACAAGTGGTAAAACTGTTGCAGTGTATTTATTTCGATTATATATATATATATATATATATATATATATATATATATAAAGAAATAATTTAAAATATCTTAGCTAAGGGAGTATAGGCATTGTGCAGCAGTGTAAATTTCGATTCGCTCTTTCCCATCTCTGATCGCTGCTATCTCTTTTCTGTGCTTGTTCAGTCCAAACTGCAAATCAAGGCCGTCAGCTGTGTGCAGGAGAAAATTAATCTTTCTAATTGAATGAACATGTTGACTTGACTGTAGTCATTAAAACCCCTCCAACACTATATCTCTGTTTAGGCTTTTATAGACTTTTATAGGCTTCAACATCCCGCTGCTGTGTGCGCAGAAAACGTTTTGGCTGGACGGCCAGCTCAGGGTAATGAATTCTATTAAATCATTGCCTCTCTCTTATTAAGACCACATTAAAAGAGGCCAAAATCTGGAGCAAAGTACACAGAAAGGAGGAAAAACAAACCACTCAACACAGAAAGGATCAGTCCCTTTTTTATGTTTCGGGGACAGGCTGCTCTTTTATTGGCTGTCAGCTCCCACCCCACTGCAGTAGGCAAACAGAGACATGAAAAGAAGTGAAGGGAGAGGGGGACATTTCTGTATTGAGAAGTTAGAGAGGCTCATCCGGACGTCCTGGGTGAAGCATGAGAAAGACAGAGAGGGAGAGGGAAGAGAAGAGGGATGGAGAGAGTGTGTTTTAAGTGTGGGTGGCTTCAAATGTGTATGCATTTTAATGGGAAGGGTTTTGTTGCTGAAGTGTGCACATGTATGGGGAGTTTCTTTAAGTATGAGTAGGTGTGTGTGAGGCAATCTCTGGTGTGTGTGTTTACAGATGAGTCCCAGGAGGCAGTGGTTGGAACACTGTGCAGACCTGCTATTGTCAGATTTCTCCCAAATGCTGCCAGGAAAGTTTAAGTGATAGCTTGTCTCTGTAGAACATTTCCCAGATTAGATATGAAACACTTTAAAATGCATCACTTTTAATGTTTCTGGACGGATGTATGTGCTACGCAACACCGTTTTGGCTGCGATGGCAGGCTGTGTGCGTGCACGGATTGTGATTTAGACTTTCTCATACTTTTTCTCTGTGATTTAGAGGAGTTCACACATTTTTCAGGAGGCGAGTAAGTGGGTGGCCAGTGCCAGAAACTTGTCACGCTTTAGCGAGTTGAAGGTTTTTTTTTATTGTTTGACAAGAAAATGCTGTGCTTCCCTGTTTTCTGTTTCACTAGGAGCTGATTCAAAGGAAATTCTCCATCAAACTCAATGAGATACTTTTTTTCCTTACAACTGTTCCAGCGTATAATTAACTCGTGCTTCCCTCTTTCTCTCAGCAGTTCTTGTTTTCTCAAGTATTTCTGAGTCAGTCGTCAGCCCACTCATGACATCTTCCCATATGTTTGTGCTAGTACAGATGCTTTAATTTTGTCTGGGCTGGCTTTGTTGATTTTTTTTTTTTAAACCGTGACACTTCAAACTGCTAGAAACAGGGAAAACACTGCTGGCACAGTAGCTCAACATTTATGTCTACGAAGGTGGTTTGTCAGCCTTATACAAAAGGAAACATGAATAAGTTATCATGACTGAACAGAGGTAGATTCACTGCAATGGTTTGATACACATACACACGTTAGACTCCAAGGGAGTGGGAGTATAACTCTTTGCTATTGTCTGAAATAAGTACTAAAGACTGTATACCAATGTTTATGCTAATTCTAATTTCCAACTCTCACTCCGAAGTCATTGAAATCCGTCGTTTGGGCAGTGACTTTCGGCGTCAGACCCTGATGAAAAAAGCTGTCCTTTAACGTTGGCATTATACGTGGCCGGTTGCTGTTATAGTTTAACCGCGCTCGGCGGTGTCAGGGAGAAACATGGCAGGACAAGAACGAAAGTTAAGGTGGCGAAAATCCAAGTACAGTGGACAGAAGTGGTGGTGGGTGGTTCCAACAAACATCAACTTCCACCCCAGAGGTCGGTGTTCCCGTCCTGTAAGATTATAAAGTGTGTTTTTGTTGCCTAAACCTAACCACGTGTGTTAGTTGTTGAAGGAGAACAAATGTGTATTGCGTTGATGTACTGATGTATTGCCTTAATTTTGAAAGAGACTGTATGTTAACTGTAAATTTCCTGTGAAAACGGAAGTGTATTTTGAAAGAAGACAATGCATGTAGCAGGCAGAACTTGACACGGCATTCCAGAACGTCAACAACCAACACACCCAGGGTACCTTTCACCTCGTATCTGGACGTGGAAGGTCCATGACCAAACGTTGATATGTGACGAGGTCAGAGTGAGAATGTGTTGGTCAAATAGGTCAGTGTCAGATACCGATGCACTGAGACACCCTTTAGCCACAGTATGAGATGTACCAGGTGGCGTGTCAATTGACGGTCATTACTTTTCAAAATAAAATCCCATTTTTACAGAAAATTTAGTTTCTCTACGTTGAATGCTTTTAGTCTCTTTTCAAAATAAACTTACATAAGTAAAAAGCTTCATTTTAAGTAGGAGGTTACGCTTAGGTGCCTCAGTGCTTTGGTATCTGATGTTGAGGTCCACTGACCAAGCATGGGTATCTGACGAACCGGGAGTGAGACCGGGTTGGTTTTGACACTTGGCTGACATCGAAAAGTTTGCCTATTGAAACAAACAAAATGTGATGGAAACAGATTTAAGCAATAAATCAAGACAGACAAAACCATGTGGCGTACGCATCACTTGAGCGTCTGCTCCACTGAAGAGAAGAATAATTGACAAAGCCTCAGATCTGTGTGGAGCGATGAGGAGACTTTAATGTCCCTCAAATTAACACACAAAGCAAACATAATTGCAACAGTTCAGTCATGTTTTCCATATGATTTTTCATCATTTGAGGTTTGACTACCGCTCTTTTAATCACATCATTGCACCCTCCTCCTCTGCACTGACTTAATGACACCCAGCTGGAGCTTTAGCACCACCAACTGTAGATAATAATCCATTTGCTGAATTTTCTAGACATTTTGCTAAAATTTGTGTTACGTTTGGAAACTTGACTTGTGAAAACAGTGTTCGATAACAAATTTAATGATAAAGACAGTGGAAACTCACCTCAGAAGGGTATTCACTCGTCGTCAAATTAATTACATTGTCTAACATCCCAGGAAGAAACAAAGTATCAATAGTAAAAGACTAAAAACATAACATTTCAGTAAGGAATACAACACAGTAATACATCTTGAAAACACAGTCCAGAAGAGTAAAAGTAAAACAGTAAAACACCAAATATCAACAGTTCTCAGCTCACTGTTTTCCCTTTAGCCACCCATATTGAAACTTGCATGGTTTGGTGTTCTATGAAGAAGAATTTAATGTTTCTTAATCTTGTCATTGCATCTGATGTGTAGCTCTGTGTGTGATGCTGTTGGGAGTAGTGCCCTCTCTAATGGCAATCTCCTCATCACCACAGCTTTCTTGCTCCTACAGTGAGTCCTCCACCTTAAGTGCTATATCGTAGGCAACTGGACTTGCTTGAGTTTCTTGAAGACGTTTGACCTCTCATCCAAGAGACTTCTTCAGTTCTAATGGACTGGTGTGGAGTCGAAGGTCACTGGTACAGAGTTACCTACGTTAAGGTCACCTTAATTTAGAACTGAAGAAGCCTCTTGGATGAGAGGTGAAACATCTTCAAGAAACTCAAGCAAGTCCAGTTGCCTACGATATAGCACTTAAGACTACCATTACTTGGATGACTGTGAATCTTCTCCGACATTAGTCCTCCACCTTTCCCTACTGTTGGTTCAAAATGGCTACCAGGGGAGACAGCAGGTGGGACACCTCTCGACTGATTGGAAGTGCAGCTTAAAGCCCCCGACACTATAAGGAGATAAAATGCCTCTCCTGATTTTCTTTGCTCCACGTTTCTGATAAAAGTTGGATGAGACTGAGCTGCAGTTCAGCCCCAAATCACTGCATTGATCTTTTTTTTTCCCGTGAGACTTAGATTCGATCCGTGTATTAGCTGTAAAATGTAACTTCTATCTCAGTTATATTGTACCTTGAGCCGGGCTTTCTATATTACTTTAAGACATATGTGTGTACTTAGCTCTACAGAGGGCCTAGTGCTGCTTCCCTTTGGTTACAAGAATTGAGTAATCAAGCTTACAAAGCAGCCGTGAAGAATGAGACAACAAAGGCTGTCCCTGTTCTACTCTATTATCTTTCACCCCTGTCTTGTCTCAGTGTATCCCCTAAAACGGTTGTGATATCCTCCATCTCTCTTGCTCTCTGCACTAAACCCACAATCTCCCTCACGTTCACAGCCTCTCATTCAGTCTCGCTTCTTCTCTCTCTTACACACAATAGGTCTCCTCAGCCTGGGTCTTGTTTGATGTTGGACCCCGTGCAGGGAAGCCCCCCTCTCCCTTTCTGTCCCTCTCTTTATTCTACTTAAAAATTCACCCAATTTATTTATCTATTTCAGTCTAGCTGGGGTTCACTCATCGCCCGCCTGTCTGAGCTTGTCCCCTCTGTGCCCTTTTTCTTGATAACGGGAGCCCGCTCTGGTCCATCACCACCTCCCACTCAGCCACGGCCCAGGCCTGTGTGATTGACACGGACTGCTCTAACTTCCCATACAGTCCCCAACCCCTCCTCCCCGTCTCTGGTCCTGCCCGCTCCTCTGTGCCTCCTTCTCTTCCCGCAATCCACCATTGCAATCTTTCCCAGCCGTGGCCCCCTTCCATACTTTAACAGTTGACCATCAACTGCACTGGGTCGATGAGATTAATCAACAGTGACTCAATAAAAACTTCCCGCTAATTGGAATTTCTCCAAAAAGAAAAAAAAAATGGTTGCAGTTATGGTGCAGGCTCTTTGGTTTCTCTTTGAAGTCCCGTCATCAAACATTTCTACTTTCTTATCAGCTCAACATGATAACCTCTTCTTTTTCTGGATACAGATAGTTCTGATGTATTGTACTCAAGCAAGCAATCTTCTGCTGAACAAAGGCAGTTTAATCTTGTACCAAGATTTAAAAGAAGCTTAATTGTATGGTGAAGAGTAAAAGGATCCCAGACATCTTTGTTGTAGCGCAATTTAAGAGCTCAGTGCAAGAATATTTCTTATTTCATTGTAGTGTTTAAATGATAATAAGTCTGGTGATATTGTTTTTTTCTTATTGTTATAAAATCTTTTGAAAAGGCAAAAATCAACAACAATTTGCACCTTCTCCAATCTTTTAGTGGCTCATTTGTTCTTCCTGAAGTACTTCTCCTAAATCCGTCAATATATATTTTCCTTTTTTAGAACAGGCTGCAGAACTTTCACACATTGTGGTAAGCATTGTTGCCTCACAGGAAGAGGGTTCCTGGGTCCAACCCAGGGTGTAGGGTTCAATGGTGGGGGAGCCCTTCTGTGCGGAGTTTGCATCCTCTCCCTATGTCAGCGTGGGTTTTCTCCAGGTACTCCAGCTTCCTCCCACAATCCAAAGACATGCAGGTTAATTGGTGACTCTAAATTGGCCATATTTGGATGAAAGCATGAATGGTTGTCTGTCTCTGTATGTCAGATAGTCTGGCGACCTGTCCAGGGTGTACCCTGGACTACTGTAGAAGTAGGGTGGATGGGTCCAACAAACACTGACCTTCACTTGGGAGAGCTGTGTTCGCGTCACGTATAAAGCCAAACCCTGTTCTTTTTTCCTAAACCTAACCATGTGCATTAGCTGTTGGAGAAACACAAATGTCAATTCATGTTGTTGTACTGACATTGCGTTTATTTTGAAATACTGTACGTAAATGGTAAATTTCCTGTGAAAACGGAAGTGTCTTTTGAAAGACAACAATGCATGTAACAGGCAGAACTTGACACAGCGTCCTAGAACGTCAACAACCAACACACCCAGGGTACCTTTCCTGTGTTACCTGGAAATGCAAAGTCCATGACCAAACGTAGATATGTGATGAAGTTGGAGTAAGTAAGAATGTGTTGTGTTAGTGGTTATTTCCAGCAGCAGGATAGTCTATGTGTTTAAAAAAAAGTGTCCATGCTAATTGTGAAGAAACATGTCGCTCACTGCAACGATGGGGCTCCAAAATGGTCTTTTAACTGTGTTTTGATGACAATGGCGCTCAGTGGCACAGAGAAAAAGCTATTCCGGGCTTTGGCTACACAGACTTACACTTGTTTGTTGGATTAATTCATTGTTAGTTTTGGTATTTTCACTGGATTTGTTGACAATACCACCAATTTTTTACAATTATCTTCTCTTATCCATTCTTGTACTGCAGATTAAATGGAGATCATGTTTAATGATACAGTTTTTTCCTAATAGAAAATCTGTCACAAAGAAGGAAAGAAACACCCACCCCATGCCCGTGTACCTCTAAGCTTACTGTCTTTACTGTTTTAGTGCTACTGAGCTGCAACATTCACACAGACTTAAATCATTTCTCTCCTTCCCAACCCTTTGGTTGATCCCTTGGCCCGGTTGGCTACACTGTGAGTGATGTGTTTATGGTGAGGGCTTTGGCCCAATGCACTACAGCACACAAATATTAATTCCACTGATGGCTTTATCTGCTTTGGGACTCCATGTGTGTGCCGCGTGTGTGAGTGGATGCACATGGGTGTGTCTTGTATGTGTCTCAGTTTGTGTGTGTGGGTGTGTGTCCGTGTGTATTCACCAGCCCTTTACTGCAGTTCATGTTGCCATCTGTCTTTCACCATGTAGACTACAAAACACACTACTTGTCTCCATCAAATATCTATCTCACGTCGATTGTCCACCTGCGCTCTGCTTATATAATGTGCATTTGTATGCGGCTTGAGATCATTCCGGTAATGGCCAGCCATTCCACGTAGATCAGCAGTGACAAGCGTAATCTATCTGTATGGCAGCAGCTTCCACAGTGCACTGCACCCCATTTACAGTCCATAGGCTCCTCAGTGGCAGAGGCTGCTGCCCCAACACAGCAGAGCCAAGATGTTTTTTTATTTAATGTTACTTCTATGATAGACTTCTAATGACAGCACCTTTTGAAACATTCTGACCTCTGATAAAAACTAGCGAGGGCAGATGTGGAAATACGTGCTGTAATATTAAATTTACGATGGAGTGCCAAAGGTAAATAAAAGCGGAGGATTGGTTGATGTCATTCCATCGCAGAGGAAGTGAATGCCTGCAGTCATCACTGAAGGAGAATCCCATTTTCTAAATGTCCCGACAGATTGCTGATTGAGTTGTTTGGCCATAGAAGATGGCACCACTTACACTATAAAATGTTTGAATTCTTCCCCCCCTCCATTCCCTCAGCAGCATTTCATACGCTGTCTGCTCTCGCAGCCTTATAGGAGTCCATGTCCCTTGGCTAAATGTTTCATTTAGTTTCCGATGACAGCGCCCATGCAGCACCTCCTGGTTTTGAACAGTTTGCCGTGTGTATCGTCTTACCCATAATGCAAAGAATATGTGGCGATGAAAACAGCCTTTCAATTGTTTTGTCTGGGGAAGAAGGAAAACAAGAAAACTCGAAAGGATAAAGGAATATACACACATGCGTACACCGCCAAGCTGCCACCGCCCGGCTACACACCACTCCCAACAAAGCTATCTGGTGACACTGGGGAACCATAATGTTTGTTATTCATGTTGGAGAGTCAGATAGGAAGAGACAGCTGTTCTCCTCCTAAACATTTTTGATATAGAAAAGTTGTAAAGGTCACAGATTCCTCTCTCTGCGGTGGCTGTCGTCTCTGAGCTGTGATCATTATTCAGCATCTTCGCTTCCTACGGAGGACTCTCTCTTAACACCCGTGGACACGCACACACCCTCACAAACACACTTTGCTCTGAAGGCAAAAGGTAATCCCTGAGGCTGAGTCAAACCTCAGTGGACAGAACCGCAGAGCCCCAGATTTTCTGGCCTTCTGACTACTTTAGCAGATGTCTACATCAAAGCTTTTTTAACTGTTGAATCAACAGCATGTGGATGCACAATGGAAAAGTTGTTAAATTGCTCACTGGACAGTTATATTCCATTGAATTAAACTTATGTTGTAACTAGCTAAAGTGAAAAGACCTGTTACTATAAAGGACTATCTTACTTCAGAGAAAACCATGCACGCTATTTTAATCGCGATAGTTTCTCCATTTCTTTTTGGTCTATTTTTCCCTGGAGTTTCAAGCAAATCTGGCAAGAAAACATACTGAAAATGTATTGCCAGCGATATGTATGTGTATATTAAATATGATAAAAATTATCTGACTATGATAAATGATAGCATATACATGCCATTTTTCCACAAATTTGTCATATATTTGTGATTTTAACAAAGCAGAGAGCGGAGTCCCTTGCTGACTGGCACAGAGAAATGTGCTTCTGGTGTGGATGGCCAGGCAGCTGCTGACAGGCAGCTACACATCAATTAGCAACTGCCTGCTCACCGTTATGCTGCCTTGCCGTGCTGTATATGGTATGATTGCGTAATGGGGGGACGGAGTGGTCTCGCCTATAAGCCGCCACGAGAGGTAGTAACAGCACTGAAACAATATCTGTTTAAATAGGATAGCCGATAGGATGGGACCATGGGCGGATGGGGTGTGATGTTTTTTTGACGATGTGTTATGCGTGTGACCCACCACGGGCTAGCAGTAGCTGATAGTAGTTAGCGGCTAACTCAAAGAAGAAGAACATAAGTAGTAAATGTCCACAAACTGGGGAAACAATGAGATTTGGGAGCTCCTTATCCTCTGTGCAGAAGATGAGATCAGCTGCCATATAACCGAGATGGTAAATGGTTGTTACTGCCATGTTATGCTATTGTCATTGTTTATAAAGCACTACCAATGCATATGTTTTGGGTCACACTAGACGCCAAAGCTGGCCGAAGTCACACCTCTTTAGAATGTGTGATGCCGGCATGCTGTCTAAAATCACACACTGGAGTGGAATGATGCTATCATTGTTGGTTCTATGTAAAAATGCAAAGGAGGCATAAATAAATGATACTGTAGCGGCTCTGTAGCACAATCTTTGTGTAAAACGTGCTTTTGTCATGACTTTGAATCTCTCCTGGTCAGTACGTGTTAATGTGAGTGACATTTTGCAGGTGCCCCCCTTACACTTCGGCCCCTGGGCCTTTGCCCAATATGCCCAATAGTCCTTCTTCGTCTGACTGCCCTGCTCTACACCACAACCCTACATACTGCACATCATGCCCACATACCCAGTATTACTGAGAAACTACAATTCAGGCAGAGAAGGTTTTAGGGAAACACATGGACACAGACTGATGACATATATTCCTCTCGTATTACCACTATTATTCACTTTTAGTTACTTAGACTATTCGAGTCTTTAAGAGGCTTTAAATAAAGCAAGTGCAACAGTAGGTGCACACAGCACACAATAATCCATGGCTGTGGTCACTGAATGTTGTGCTCATGATGCGTCAGTCCATCTTTTGAACACAGTTTTCTTTTCTTGCACATTACATAGTGTACAGAGCAATTTCTGTCAGTAGATGTGTAATGCACCTGAATATCTTTCCTACAAAACTATTACCGATTAAAGATAGCTGTAGGCTATCACCATAGCACTGTGGTGTAGTAATAGCAGCAGGAGGTGAACAGAAAATGTGGATCATCCAGCGGCTGCTCTCCTACAACCAGGGCAGACAGATAGATGACATGCAGAATCAATGTAGGGAGAAGGAAATATAACCGGCACAGCAAGAAAAGATGAACCATCTCTCCTCCTCTCTCGGTGTGTCTTGCCTTTCTAAATTTACACTCTACATAGATTTATTGAAGCCAGCATAATTTGCATCGCAGTTTATAGATACAGTCACGGCATCCATTTTAATTTTTTGCCTGGTAACCAGTTTGTACTAATCAATATGTCAAAATGGATGCTGTGACTGATAACCTGTCTTGCTTCAACATTAAGTACCAAACAATCATAAATAGCCGACTGCAGATAGCCACCTTGTGGTAAAACATATTAATAAATGCTCATTTAGACCTATAGTAACGTTGATGGGTGAATTTTGCAGCTCCAGGAACATTATTTGAGAGCTTTTTTGGCCAAAAATGTCTCTTTTGACAGTAAAGGTCGCTGACCCCTGGATTAACCTACTAAGGCAAAATTCCTCCTACAATGTCTTTTTCTTCTTTGTTGCCTCTCTGCTTCCTCTGTGATTTTTATTACACCTTTGACTGATAAGTCCTCAAGCCACTACAACTGTCCTCACATTTGTGCCATACACTGCACAGTGCAAAACACGTAGGGAAATTCTGATTCAGTTAATCTGACTCTTTGAATAGCATTTAATCACGCAGTGTTACCTTGAATTTGTCGAGAGAACTTTTTCTCCCACGCCTCCGTAGAAAAAACAGCCAAGATATTGATTTATTGATTGACTTACTAGAACTTTGCTATTTCAAATTGAACTGGAAGTAAAAACTTATCTATGCTCTCTTTAAAGCCAGACTCCGACACTGTTTATTGTTTTCAATTCAATTCAGTTTTTAATTTTATTTATAAATCCTAATATCACAAATCAGTATTTGCCTTAGAGGGCTTTACAGCATATGACATCCCTCTGTCCTTGTACCCTCACAGCAGATAAGGAAAAAAAAGATAGAAACCAAATTGTTCTTTCATTGTTCATTCATCCACACCGCTCCATTTCTGCCAGTACGCCACCAGACTAAACATTGCAATGTCATTCATTATACGCCACCTTATAGAAGGGTGCCAGTGATTGTGTGCGTTATCATGTCCAGTGTGTTTCCATTCCTATACCTACACCATATCCCATTCTGCTTTTGCTTCCTGAGGCTGCCTGAAAGCATCGGGGATAAGGAGCTGGCCTCCAGTTTGTTTTTTCCTCATCCCGATGACTGGCATATCTGGCCTGGGTGATGTTTGAATATGTTGAATATGTTTCCATTCGCATCTCCTACAACTGCAGAGCAACGCCAGTACACAGTCCCATCCTTATGCATGATGCTCTCTCTGGTGCTGCTGTAGCTGAACAGCACACCGGGTACTGGCAGTTGTGTCCTCCAACTCTGGTGTATTAATAAGCGCTCGTCATAGTGACTTGATCGCATGCCATTCCATTTGATTTGCTTAGTTCGTGTTTATTTTGTTACATATCATAGTTCCACAAATATTGATCCATATCTCATAATTATCAGACTTTGATCCTCTGCCTGACCCTCCCTGTGTCCAAGGCTATACATTTATTTTAAATAGTCAAGGCCATTTAATTGTTTAACTCTACTATTAAAGCAACTCTTATCTTTCTTGCATTTCACACAGCACTTAGAAAAAATTTGAACATCCACAACTCCACCTCCCTCCAAAGGCCTACTCCCTCCTTAGACGTAGGCGTTGGCAAGGTGACGTTAAATACACGGAAGAGGAGAGCGAGTGTAACGATATAACCAAGACAGTCAAACGCAATCCCAGAGTTTTAAAACTCAACTGGAGTCAGTGATGACTGATGAGTTTTAGAATAAGGTTACAGTGTTAACGTTAGATAGTAGCATTAACGTTACCAGTAAGTGGAAACGCACAAGGAAGATAACATTAATGTCTTAGAGGCTACGCTAGCGTAGGTTAACTTTAGCCATTAGCAACTGGATGCTGTGTTGTCATATGTAACGTTACAGCCTATGTTACATTAGAGGCAAACTAAAAATACCTGTCCAGCAGAAACTCTTCTCCCTTTTTAGCTCAGGATGAACCTGCATCGGTCTTCACCATTGCTCGGAAGCAGAGCCGATGTTGACCCGAGTTTTGATGTTACGCGAACCGTTACATCAGATGGAGGCCTCCATGTGGGGAAGACAGACAGGACGCTCAGCCAATCATTGCATTGGTCGGAGTTTTCTTAGAACCATATGAGAATGGTATAATTATGAGTTTTTATCTCTGGTGGAATTCATTTACATTTCAGTGTGCCATCAGCTTATTAGTAGCATTTTAACCTAAACAAAGAAAAGCATAACATTTCCAGACAGGTAAGTGTTGCTTTAATATAGGCAGGGGATATTACATCAAAGTGGTAACCACTGTAGGTGAATACATGAATGGATCAGACCTGCGCAGCACTGGTTTTGAAATGAACTGTAATAAACTGGAGTCTCTGTGCTTTGATTCTCCGCTGTGAAACAACGTGACCCTCATCCATTCCATTTAAAATGCCTAGTCATTCTTCTGAGGCCATTTTGGTGAAAGTAACATAAAAGTAGTGTATTAAGTAACTTATTACTTTACTCGAAGAGTAATATTGTAAAGTAACTATTACTTTTAAATGAAGGTAATATGTAATACATTTTGAGAATAATTTGCCCAACACTGTTTTTTCTATAGTTTTGCTGTTAAACATGGTCCCCAGTAAATCAATATGTTGGCCGTTTTCCATGGAGACGTGAGAAAAGCAAAGTTTTTTCAACAAATTCAAGGTAACACAGCACAACAAATCGTCTTGCAAGTGGTCATTGTGTGGGTGAAGTATTCCTTTAACTATCTCTTTTGTAACAAGACAACAACAAGAACATTAGTTGCCACCTTGAAATTGATGTTGGCTGTCCGACTAACAGCTAACATTAGACGTTTACAATGCATCATGGCTGTCGGCTGACCTCAGAGACGGCCGACTTAGCTGTGTGAAAATTTCTCCACTGTGCAGATGTGTCCGCTGTTTGTCAAAAGTGTGAACCGCAGACTGCGGAGTCTTTCCCTCTGATCTGTTGCTCACTCATACAGTCAGGGAGAGTTGAGTCTGTCAAGGACGTTTGATAGACTTAATTGAGGAGGACAAATGATTTACGGTATATGAAATTATTGCGGGTGACGTCTCCCTTTTTGCCCATAAATGTATGTTTCTTCTCTGCCACTCAAGTTTTTTTCTTTTTAGTTTAGTTGTGTTATTTCTGGCTCCAAAAGCCACGTTCTTATTTCTGTTGCCAGCTAAAGCCCTGCATCTGAAAATGTTTAACTACAACTCAATCTGCTGGACATATGTACACACACATTCCACATAAACATGCGCACAAATTGCCACGTACATACAGTACATGCACACACAAACTTGCAGCGCTTGCACATTTGGTCACGCACACACACACACACACACACACACCCACACACCCACACACACACAGAAAACAACAGCGCGATTCAAATCAGCAGACGAGGCAGATTGCTGAACGGAAACCTGTCACTTGTGAGGAACCTCACAGTCCGTGCTGGCAGACAGACAGACAGAGAGACAGGCGGACAGATGACAGCATGTGTTTGTTTCCCAGTCTTTCGACAAGCTGCATAGCTGTCACTGCCAACTTGGAACAAACGATTTTAAAGTCCAAAAATGAACAGTCAGTAAACAACAGTGATGGATGGAGTTTTAGAGGATGGATGTAATGTGTGTCTGTTTGGAGTTTGGGATGCTACAGAAAATAATCGCTATCGGCAAAAAAAGTGAAAGACAAACAAATGAAACACTGTTCATCATTATATCGTCTCGTTTAACAGGCACATTAAGCTCTTTGGTGGCCATATGACACTCACTTTAATTTAATTAATGGAGTGTCCTCACACACTGTATCGATTGGAGACATACAGCTCATTTGTACATGTCAACTGGAGTCGGAGTTCATATGTTATTTATGAAAGAGAAAAATATCAGTTAAACTAAGACCTTGAGTGAATGGAGTGCTGCTTTTGTAAACCGACGTAAAAGTTCCCTTGACAAAAAGCCAAATGGAGTGTTCCATTGGATTTCGGATTATTGCAGAAAATAAGCTCTGTGGCAAACACAAGTTTAGATACCTACATGTTTTGTCAGCGAGTTAATCTCCCCAATTGATTGCTACTTTTTTTTAAAGCATAAATGCAATCACCAGAAGTAAAAAGCTAACATTAGGCTATAAACAAACTACACCATGCGTGCTTTCACACCTGCCCTGTTTGGTCCAGTTCAATCGAACTCAAGTTTGTTTGCCCCCTAAGTGTGGTTCGTTAGGGTAGGTGTGAACGCAGCAATCACACTCGGGTGTGCACCAAAACAAGAACATGTTCCGACATCGATCTAAACCAACTGCAGTTGCGTTACGTATTCTTGGGTTAAACATGAGCATGTTACAGTCCTGGAGGATTATTAATGTGCGCCTCCTCCTGTACTGCCTTAATATGCACATTCAGCACATCCAATGCATCAAAACATTGTTTTCTAGTTGGAGCTGCGCCTCATTTTCAAACTGTATGGTTTGACTATAATGAACAATGACAGCAATATAGTCCACGATGACCAGCGCTTAAATCAACCTGCATAGTTGTCCCTCCATTGTGACATTAGAAAGTGTTGCATTATCTTGCAAGTGTACTCTTCTTCAACATTTTGTTTACTTCCTGGATTTTTTTCCACATGAAAATTCTGACCAATCAAGAGCAGCTTTCTGGCACAAGGCATTTTATCTGGTCCGCTTGTAAATGTTGCCGTGAGAACACGAACCAACTTTAGGCAATTATACAGCTTTGTAACAAAATTAGTCCCTGATTCAGACCAAAGCAAGACAACTCTAGGTCTGAAAGCATCCTTAGTGTTGCCACCACAACAAGGCTGGAATGCCGTGTTTGGTGTGATGATGCTCTGTAGTCTCACTTAGGCTCCGTCCCAATACCCCCCCTTAGCCCTAAGCCTTGGCCCTACCCTACATTTGCGTGTTCCCGTGAGGGGTAGGGGTGTCCCAATTCCTTTTTGCATGTAGGGGTAGGGGGCCTAATGAGGGGTAGTGGGTATGAAACTAGCCCTTCGGAGCGAGGGATTTCAGATGCTGACTTGCCAGCGAGGGGTAGACATCGCCATGGCTACCACTGAGCAAGAGACGGGGAAAAAGTTCATACATAGCTAACATTACCGTCAGTAGTTTTTCACATTACAATAACAAGCCAGCTAGTATAACTATGCTGCCTCGTAATGTTAGCTGGTTAGCTAGCTAACTAGCAGAAGTCCCCTCTCGTTTGTCGTTCATCAAACAAAGCATGATGAATACAGCAAACACAATAGGCAGGATGAATGAGACTCCACTGTAGATGCCGGTTGGAAATGTAGATGGCTCACAGCTTCCTGTTTAAAATAGTTAAGTATGCGTGAACGTAACCGACGCGGTGACGTAGTGAGGGGTGTCCCAATTCCTAGGGAAAGATTTCAACCCCTACCCCTCCTTGCTTCATTTCGAGGGCCAAGGGGTAGTCGGCAATGGCAAGGGGTAGTGGACAAGGGGGGGTATTGGGATTGGGCCTTAGTCATTTGTCAGCCTTTTTCACGATACGTAAAAGCTTCAAAATTCACAAGTGGGGTATTTACTGACACATTTTATATCATAGAGCAAAACAAAAATGTCTTGAGCTTGTGTTAGCCACCAACCTTAAATAAGGCATATAACCAATAACCCATTAAAAAAATCAATTGACTTCAAGACAAGGAAAACAGGAATGCTAAAATGCCAGCTCATTTCTGGGTATTAGGACCCATTCCTGCAGCACTCTATCTAAGACCAGTTTAATTGTGTTGCTGGCTAGAGCCAACCAGCCAATCTGCAATGCTTTATGACCAAGGATGCCAAAATGACACAAAAGCTTGGGGAAGCCCAGTTTCTTTTTTTAGAGGACCATCTTTTTTCACACCTGTGATCATACTTAACACCAGAATTCAATTTAAGCAACGAGGAGCTAATCAAACAGGTTTCTATTAGGGGGGCTGGAGGAGCTCATCTACTTTGTGATTTAAGCTGTTAAGATAAGTGCAGTTTGACGGAGTGATCTTGGCAGCTCTCATCAACCTCATTGAATCAGACAAGCTTTTATTTTCGCTTTTGTCAAAAAGTGATATTGTTGAACTCTGTTACAGCTCACCCTTTTTGCCCTTTAAAGTCAGTGGCCTTGTGGGTGACCTGTGAGGGTGTTACATTGTGTATGTGGAGGGAAGCAGCTCTTTCAAGGTGTCATGGTGAAGATGGCAGGTGGAAAAGAGTGATGATAGCAATAGAATTAATTGTCTAGATAAGCTCAGGGCTTCTGTTCAACCTCATGAGAAGGCCATGTTTATTCTTTTGTGGCGAAGACTGCAATAAAACCATTGTTGGTGAACGGTACCTGAATGCCTCACCATCCTTCTTCCTACAGAATAGTTCGGACTACATCAAACTTCTTGATGTGTCTCTCACATGTCTTGCCCACAGACTGTTTATATTTAGTGGATTTGCAGTGGACACTGGAGAAACAGACACAACAAGGGCCAAGATAAGAGCCAGAGAGACAGAGAACAGTATGAAGTAGGAAGAGAGGAGACAGAGTGACATGCTGTGTTGACACATGTTATTTGCAGAACAAGTTCATGTCTAATGTCCCATTTAGGTCTGTTATTTTTATTGTTTATATTACTGTCTTTTATTTATTATTGTTTTACAGTCTGAAAAATGTATTTTGGAATTCTGTTTTTGAATTGCTGACATCGCCAGACAGTCTTCTGAAACAGGCCGAGGCAGAGAAATGCATTAACTAAGAAGAGGAGAGCAAAAGAGAGACAGCAGGCCAACTGACGATGTTCAAATGTCAGAAAAAAAAGCAGAAAGTTTGAATTTACGTCTGTTATTTTATAATAAATAGGTTAAATAAGCCCTTTTTTGCCTGCCTATTTGTTTGGCTGACAGCTTTTCTTATCACCGAGATGACGCTGATTTGACATAAAGTCAAAAAATAAAGGTAGCTTTGCAAGTTGCAAACTACATTTGCAAACTTCTTGTTGCGTAGCTTGCTACATTTCTCTGGAGGTAGCTTCAGTAACGTGAAACTTTATTTCGACGTACATTTTCTAAGTAGCTAGCTTGAAGCTAGTTACCAGCTAATAACGAGCCAAGCTAACTTAATGCTAATAAGCCAGCTTGTTCCCAACTATGGTTTGGAGCCGGTAAGCTAGGTAGCAACACCTGAAGCCATGTTTTACCACTTGTTTAGCTGGAGTTTCACCATCTTTAGATTTGAAACTCATCATGTATTTTTCTTGAATCGGCTTAACTTGAAAGCCCACACATCCTTGAAAACATTGAAAGTAACTTTATGTTTGTATCAGACAAAATGTCTGATAATTAGAATTGAAATATCAGACCATTAACATCCTGGTCCCCTTACAAATTGAATTTTGTAGATATTAAATGAAGAACGGTTGGCTTCTCCACTCAATGAAAAATCCTGAGCATTTAAACACAACTTCCTTTTATTTAAAGTCGACTGACCTCAGTCACGACCGTTGCACATGCTTCCACTTCGCTTAATGCAGACTGAACCTGTTTCGTAGCTTGGAAGTGAGGAAGCATGATTCACAGTGCTCTCATCTGTTAAGGTCATGATATTGAAAGAAATCCAGAGAGAAAGACAAGACCCTGTCCAGTGCTTTGAAAGCAAGAAATTTCAGCTGTTGATTTTTGCTGTATCTTCTCTGGCTTCTTGTCCTGGTGCTTTCTTTTTAGTCTGAACTGTACCCAGCGTTTCTGAGAATAGCTACCTGGATACATTTGTCCCTGCTGGTGAGGTCGCTACCTTGTGCCAATTAGTCAGAATTTAAGAATACAAGCACCCAGCTGTAGTAACCTCTAGAAGAATATTATGTGTGTGAGGAGGGGGTGGCGTCTTGGTAAATTCAAAGTATGCCTGCTGCCTCCTACCAGACCACATCATTGTCCAGTGCCAAACTGCCTGTTTGAGTTATGTGAGCTCTGCCTCCTGTTTCACTCAATTTGTAGAATATCATGCAGAGTTACGGTACATTAATTTTTGTGACTGTCAGTATGAATTTGATATTAAAATAGGCTCACAAATTGCACTGGACGATTTCACTGGTAAAACTGTGTATTAATGTTTTTCCCCTCCTTTTTTTGAATTCAGATCCCGCTTAAATTGATTTTCCTACACTCCGTCTCCCTCCTTTCCTACACCTACACCACATAAAAAAAGCCTAATCTCCCTAAAGTCTTACCATATGCCCCTGTTTACTTTCCAAATCCATCTTTCCTCTTGATATGGTTGGCATAGATTGAATCCAGGGCTTTATTTGCTCAATTTAGCAATCTGCATGTGACATTTTAGAAATGCACACAGGCACTTTGTTTCAGTATAGAACAGTGGAGTTACTATAATGTGGAAAAAGACAATAATATGTGCCTTTTGTTGGACAGTTTATGGCTCTATAACGTGCGATTTGGCTGTGATAGTGCCATGCTGAATCCACTGAGTTACACAGGTAGCTACCACGGAGATGTGTGTGTGTGTGTGTGTGTGTGTGTGTGTGTGTGCGTGTGCATGCAGTCAAAGCAGATAGAACCTGCAGCTAAAATAATTGGAGCCATTCATTAAGCCAGAACCAAAGCCAGATTGTGTCAGCTCCCTTGATCTGAATTTAATCAGGAGAAAAAACACCCTCCCCCTCTCCGCTCACTCCACCGTCCAGCCGAGATCCAGGGACTTGCAGTGAACCCTGCATCGAGAGCCTCGCCTTAATTAGTCCATTGTTTCTGCCCGGCCCAGCATGCAACTCTCCCAGCAGAGAGCTTCATGGGAGTTTGTGCAAACTGTCACCTGGGGCAAACTTTACTTACCGACAACCCCTGCCCCCTCCTTCTCCTCCTCCTCCTCCTCCTCTACTCTACACGGACGTATTTCCATTTCTCCCTCTTTCTCCTCGCTGACAGATATACATGCGGACAGACAGATGTATGGCGGTATCAAGGCTTTCAATCTGCTTTTTCAGCGTCGAGGAGAAGCACAGGGAGGAGGAAGAGGAGGGAATCAATTCAGAATCTTGATTGTTTTAAGCTGTGTTCACACACTGCAGGCCGTCACGCTCAACTCCAAACTGCTGCTGTCTTTTAATTCCTTTTTGATTCGTATTCATTTAAAATGTGACCCTTATCCAAAGCCAACGTGAACTCACATCACAGAGATGCTGAAAAGACACAGGAGCACAAACTGGTAATAAATCGTTGTTTGCACCTGGATGTTTCGGTCGTGGTATATGTCTTTAAATTTTGACTAACCTGAGGCGTCTGCCTAGATACAGATCTCATTTTGTATCCCTTATCCAGGCGCTTCATCATCACGTGAATGAAAAATTGGGACAGTTGGGGCTCTGCTGTGAATGTAGCTCGAGATGAAGAGCTGTGCTCATCCAAAAGCAGGAGGAAGGCCCCAAAGATAGAGAGCCACTCACACTCCGTCTATTGCTCTCCAGCTGTCGAGCGAGAGGCATCAACCTCTCAATTTTCTGGGGGGGGGGGGAAGAAACGCGCTGAACATCTTGAATGTGCGTCACAGGCATCGTCGGACAAAGGGAGCTCAAGAGAGTAGCACTTGAGATTCAACTGTTAAGGCAGAAAGGGTGCTTTTGTCCCAATAAACCAGTAATTACACTCGAGACTGAAGGATTTCCGCTGCTGTTTGATCTCGTAAATTGATATAATTTTCCTGTATAGAAAAAACCCCCGCAACTGTACTGTAGAACGAGGCAGTTATTGATGACATTTGAGATTAGGCATGCTTAATTACACTCATGAATGCCTTAATGACATGTCCGGCACCGCTCTGTTGACTGTGCCACTGAGGCAAACCGCAGTGCACAGATCATGGAGGAAGATTACCACTATAAACGTGTCAAATGTTGGTCAGGACTGGTTTCCTAGCTGCAGTATTACATTACATTACAGAGCTGTGTTTGATAAGGCTGGGAAACTTTGATCTCCAGAAAGGCTCCCACCTGATCCGTGCCAATAGGGGGAGCTGCAGCATTTCTAATTGCGTCACAAAGAGAGAGGGAGATGCAGAAAATGAGATTTGGTTGACCCCTTCAGCAAGTTTCCGTATCTCTGTGCTTAAAATGGTGCTTTTATTCTAAATTACTTGTAAGTAAAAAGGCAATATGTGATTACAGTTGTAGCTTTTTTTTTTTCAAAATAAAGTCCTCATCATATTAGAATAAGTATGTCTGACTAAAGGGATAATGGTGCTCAGCCTCTGTGTTTTACAAGGTATTAATTTATTTGAAACCCACTCAGATGAATTCATATTTTGTACGGAGAAGCCCTATAGTGTCAAAAACTGAAGTCTGCCATAAAGATATTTTAAAACTTCTCACATCTCTCAACTTCAAGTGTTTTAATATCTGTGTGCCGGCAGGATATATGGGGCTGAAACCGGACTGCATAAAATTGGGTTTGATTAAATTAAATGAAATGTAGCTCATTCATTTATTACATCTTGATCACATTAATGGCAATGGACAGTTAAATTCTTAATCTCCCATCTATTACATTATTAATGGGACGCATGGATCATCAAATCAATTAGTGATGATAACGATAACATTGCAAAATGATAGCTTTTGATCAATTACAGGGTGGACTGTGCAGATTAATGTAATGAATTAATGATCGGAGGAGCCGGATGTGATGGCTGCGTCCAACCTCTCGGATCCTGCAGAAAGGTAGCTGTACTGTGCCGTGACAGAAAGGTCACAAGTTTAATGTGAGAAATAGGGAACATGTGCCTGAAATCAGCCGTGTGACTTGTTGCAGTGAGGGAGACACTGTATTGCCTTGTTTACTCACTGTAGTATCTTATATAAGATTATTATCTGAGTAGTACAGTGTGTTCAGTTTGAGCCAGGCAGTTAACTCACTTAGCTGGTTAAGGTCCTTCCTTAAAAGTTTATTGTTCCCAGTACAGTAGCTTGGGTTCAGGGTAAGTAAAATAAAACTGTCCTTTTTTTGTTGCCTTTTAACTTTGATTTTTTAAGGTCTTTTTAATTGATTTGATTACATTTTTTATTTAACTTTTAATATTATATCTCTGTATATATTCACTGCATATACTGTGTGTGGAGGTAGGTATTTTTTCTGTTGTTATTTTTTTGTGCATCAGTCTGTACTTTGAATTTAAATCGTACTAACCTGTTTTAAATGTGCTACAAATGAAGTTTGATTGTAGCCCCCACTTAATGTCTCTCCTTGACTTGAGTGTTCGTCACTTATTTGCAGAATAAAAAATATCGATGATAAAATCAAAGTGTATGAGGGATTTTATAGCCTATGCAACACTCTTGCCAGACGGTTCATTCTTGTTAAGTGGAAATCCCCCGCTCCACCTGGACATCACTCTTGTCTTGGATTTAAGATATCTTCTTCTTTGTTAATATGGAAAAAAATCAGATGAGCCAGCTGCTAGTTTTAGGAAGACACGAAGAACATTTTGCATTTTTGCATCAACAACCTGACCTTTGCTACCATCTCGAACTTTTCAGTCATTTTCAGTGTCCCTACCTACTCTATTGAAATGCTTCATGTTGTGTTATATTCGTATACTCATGTGCAGTGTATGACCTGTATATACACACTTAGAAAACTACTTTCATAGTTGCCACGTAACTACATAATTTCTTAATTCTGATGGGTGACTGATAGTTTGTTTTTTACGATTCTATTTTTTCTTTGATCCTCTGTTTTATAATTACTTAAAGCTTTATTTGAAATTTAGTGTACCACTGTGACCTGTTATTTGTCTGAAAACCCAATAAATAGTTTTAGAAAATAAAACAATGTCTAGATAATGAGTATACCGTCTAAATCTGCTCTACCTCTCAAAAAAGAAACAACAAGAAAAAAGAAAGCATGCTATATTCCTGCTTTCAGATCTTAATACAGTGATGAATAATACTATTGAATAATGAATAATAATATTTTGTGAATAAGAAAGTTTCAAAAAGTTTAAGAAGACACTGATTAAAATTGCAGCCTTGGAATCCACATTTTATGTCTAGTCCACATGCAGCGAATAACCTACATCAGTCGATGTTGTCAGGTAAATGTAGTGCCTCAGCCCTGGGCAAGAGCACCTTTCTCACTTCCTGGCTGTGCAGGAAAGGAGTCGGTGAGGAGTGCCATGAAGAGGGAGATAACAGAGACAACAGAGTAAACCAGAGCTGAGGGGCACGGGGGACAGGGATTTGTTTGAAACCAGAACATTTTGTTATCGGAAGCCAAGTTATTTTAAACCTAAAGGGGGTATCTTGAGAGAACCTCTCAAACTACAAGGAAGTTGTTTGTGCTGAGGAAAGTCTTCTGTGCTTCTGACCAGCCAGACACCCTCATATGTTGCCTTTGAGATTTGCTTTTTTTTCCCAGTAAATGATGGCACTTAGCAATTTACTGAACATACAAATTGAAGTGAGCTGTGAGATCAGTTTTTCTTTTATCTGTTGCCACAGGAGTTATTTCGGGAATAAATACCTTTTAAATATTGCATTACTTGTTGCTGAAGACTCTAAGTGCTTTAACTGTGGAGATTATTTTAGCAGCATTTAACACAAATCAAGAGTCTTTCTGCTTTGTTCTGATGTTTTACATCTTAGATTAACCACACATCATGCTAAAAGTCTCCTCTCTATCTCTCCCTTTTTGGATTATTATATTAGCATAAAATGTAATTTTCTTGTTTTTTCATCTTATGTGATGAATTTGCTTCTTTGCTAGCTATACTTTTGACAATGTTACATGATTAGTCTCAAGAATTTTGTGAGATGTACTTGAAAAGATGAAAGAGTGGTTGTGAGGTGGTAACATCAGTTGCTATCATCTGTCAGTCAAACAGTAGGGGCAGTAATGGGACCTGACCTTGTGCAGCTGAAAATAACATTTTATTCATGGATGATAATGGTCCAGTATTTAGGAGGATATAGTGGCAGAAATTGTTCTCCCTGTGTCAGTGTGGGTTTTCTCCAGGTACATGCAGGTGAGGATAGTTGGTGACCCTAATTTGGCCATAGATATGAATGTGAGCGTGAATGGTTGTTTGTCTCTATGTGTCAGCCCTGCGATAGTCTGGTGACCTGTCCAGGGTGTACCCCGCCTCTCGCCCAGTGTCAGCTGGGATAGGCTCCAGCACCCCGACGACCCCCAGCAGGATAAGCGGTTACGGAAAATGAATGAATGACTTAAGTATATGTTTGATTGATATTTATTTTAAACATATAGAAAAACAAGACGTGAACATGCAAACATGCAGACAGACAGAAAGTATTATTTACAAATAATAAAAAGCATAATGTAAAAGCAATTGTCAGTGTACAGTTACTTTAATTAATACGTCTGAAAAAGAGTGGGAGGAAGTATAAACTTATTAAATCCCACCCCTTCTCTAAAAGTCATGAAATGCAACAGTTTCCTTATATAGATAAACCTATGCCTTAAGCTTCTCTAAAGATACAACTGTTATTACCATTTAACTTTGTCACACAAAAATAACCCATGTATATACTGTATATAATGTAAGTTACTATAATCTAAATGACCAATTATCCATGACTAACAAGTATAAACCAGTCTAAACGTATGATACAGTATATATATATATATTACTAATTATCTTTGCCTTACAAAAAAATAAATTTAAGTATTAATATGACATGTATATCTAAATTAATGAGTCTGCCATGTTGCACAGCCATGTCCTCAACAGTAGCCCAGAACTGACAAACCAGACACTGGCTCTAGATAGGGCCATTTGTGTTTTCTTGTTGTTAATAGTCCCTCTGTGACAAGCTGAACGCATTGAAGAAAGACTGATTTTTAACGTGAAACTGCTCTACTCTGTGTTTTTACCAGCTTAAATCACCAGGTCTGTTTGTTTTGGATAAGAAGAAACCTCTGGATAATTTAGCTCCTGGTTAAATCCTCCTGTGCAATACACACTGAAGGAATCCTAACAGGGAGTTCCCACTTGGCACATGGGGAAAGTTTCAGCTGGTTGCAATTTGCAGTCCTCACCACTAGATGCCACTACATCCTACACGCTGCTCCTTTAAACACATGGAAACAAAAGGAATACAACAATCACATGACAGGACAGAGGAAGGAATAACATGTCTACTATTGTTCTGAAGCTCGCCACAAGCAATCTCACACCATCTAGTCAGAGCAAGGAAAAACTCACAAGAAAATCTTATTAGGACAAACTAAACCAAAAATGAAAGAAACCTCAGGGTGGGCCTGTTCCTGGAGGGAAACCCCACCACTACAGCTGAGCGTGCAATATGTCCCGCAACATTAAACTTCAAGACACAGAACCAAATATAATGACTTTCTGAGATTGACAGTTTTTTTCTTTTGGTACAAACACACACACACACACACACACACACACACACACACACACACACACACACACACACACACACACGTGTTCCTACCTACGTCTCATGTTGATTGTGGTACTCTTGACGCTTCCCCATCATCGCAAACCGTTTTCTGCCTCAATCTCACTCACACAGCTCTATTCCCCCGGTGCCACAATCTCTCACCTTGCCACTAGACCTGTATCATAAATCTTTCCCACCCCTCTTTCCCTCAATCTCTACCTCCACCACCCATTTTACCTCCCCTACCGCTCACTGCCAGCAAAAGCCCTATTAACCCCTTGCTTGGCTCCATATTGTTGTTGAATAATTGAAGGTGCCTCCTACCACAGTGAAAAGGCGTCTAAATAATGAATAAGATAGGGTGTCTTTTAAAGGTGGAAGAGCCCTGTGAATTATTCAGCGGGCAAATCTGTAGTAAAAGACACCTGTTGCATAGAGAGAGATCTCCTCGGCTAGCACCGCTGTTTGTTGATGCACCAGGTCCCAGCATCTACAGTGGGGATGTCACTTTTTCTGCTTGGAGGAAATAAAGCTTTTGATGTTTGAAAAGTGAAATGAAAATATAGCGGCATCTAGATCTGCTATGAGATACATCGCTCTGTGTTTGATTCAAGCATTGCATCATTTCTTCTGCAAATTCAATTTCATTCCTATGAGGAAAACAAATACTGTTACCATGACTGACTTATTGTATTTCTTACATGAATTCTGATGCTGTCTGGATGCTCAACTTCATCAACCCTGTACAATAACTACCTCCAAATTTTGCTCCTGGATCAAGTTTGTGGTTTGGACTGGAGTTTAAGACATGGTTTGATACAAGTGTCATCTTCACAGCTGATTGAATTTTGGACTTGTAAAATTACAAAGCTGTCTGGGGTTTTATATCAACCGCTGTAACTGACTCTATTCCACGGCTCCTCCGAAAATCACTACAAGTTGGCAAAGTTCACCATACAGTATATTTGCAATATATGAGCTCAAGATTCCCTTTCGAACCTAAGAAGCACTGCCATCAAGTCATGCAATGTTCAGTGTTGCCAAGTACCGTTAAATGGAGTTAAAATATATATATATATTTTGCCTGTCAACTGCCAAGTGCCGGGTTTGTTGCCATTTTGCTTTCGGTAATAAAATCACCAGGGGGTTTGACAGGCAGCTATAGTCCCTACTTCTGCTTTAATCCACAGGCCATAAGCAATATGCCCAACAGTTTCAGCCTGTGCAACACGTTATATTAAAACATCAAACATTCACTGAATATTCATTAAAGTATTTTTGTAACACAGTATTAAAATGGATTATTATGGTAAGCCTTCAGTCAAAGATTATTTGGCCACATGGGGCTGCTGAAACAAATTGCGAACACAACACTGACATATGATCATCTTTTTAGCTGATAAGGCAAACTTGCTGGCAAACAGTTGCTTACACATCTAGTAGTTATGAAGCTCAGTGTAAGTTAGATTCAACACATTCTCACTCCGACTTCGTCACATATTGGCGTTTGGTCATGGACTTTCTATGTCCACATGCGACATGAAAGGTACCCTGGGTGCGTTGGTTGTTGACGTTCTGGGACGCCGTGTCATGTTCTGCCTGTTACATGTGTTGTCTTCTTTCAAGGTACACTTCCATTTTCACAGGAAACTGACTGTATATATACAGTTTCTTTCAAAGTAAATGTACACGTTGGAACAACAACACAAATTGAAGTTTTTTTCCCTTCAACAACAAACGCACGTGGTTGGGTTTAGGCAACAAAAACCTGGGTTAGGTTTAAGAATAAAGAACAGGGTTTGGCTTTAGAATCTTATAGGATGCAAAGACCGCTCTCTTGGATTGAAAGTCGGTGTTTGACGGACCCATCCACAACCCCTCCCGCCGACCCTAGATTGACTTTTGGCGCCTTAACTTTCGTCCTTGTCCCGTTAACTATAATGGCAACCGGCTGCGTATCATGCTGACATTAAAGGATGCCTTTTATTTGTTGGATTCTGACACCGTAAGTCACAGATCTCAACTTCGGCGTGAGACCGTGCTCTTCAATCAGGAAGACTTTCTTTGTGCTCATCCATTCACAATTCTCTCCCTCCAGTTGTCATTTTAGACCACCCTGTTCACCTCCAGCCATCGTATCCGGAGTCCAGGACAAGCTCAACAAAGACTCATTCCTCTGCTCATCCAGATCATCAGCGCTTCTCCATCTTCTCCACATCCTCTTCTCTTCTCATCATCTTTACCACCTCCACCACCATCAGTGTCTAAACCAAGGGTGTCATTTTAGTTCATGGGCCACATACAGTCCGATTTAATTACAGGTGGGCTGGACTAGTAAAAGCATTGCATAATATCCTATAAATAGCAAACACCTCCAAATGTTTCCCTATTTTTCAGATTAAAGATGTTTAAAAATGCTCATCCATTTACAAAACAGATGACAAACAGCCTGTGATGTCTTCAGAAGAATAAGCGCAATTTCAACGTCTGTTTTTCCACATTTAGTTATTCTACTACTCACTGCCATTACATTTTTCTACACATGTCCACTCCTTACACCAAACTAAAGTGGAAGCTATTGAGGAAGCAGGTCAAGTTGTCTCCGACCATTTACAAATCAAACATTTTGGCAGTAGGGTTCCACCGATATTGTTTTAAGATAGAAGTCTGATTCAGCTGCTGGTTGACAAAAATTTGCACAATGATCAATATCTTTAATATATGACCACTATAAGTATGCATTGCTTTTTCAAATAACTATGTTCTGGGTGGGGTGGAAAAACCTCAGGGGCAGCAATACATGAAGAAAGCTACTCACTGTTTAACTTGCTCCTGAAACCTGACACCTCTTAGCCTTAGCAAGTGCATCACTATTATGTTATGCCCTTTGGTGGGCCTGTTCTGGACCCCGGGCCTTATGTTTGACACCCCTGGCCTAGACTGTGGGGGGTCAGGGATTCATCATCCTCTTTAAATCACACCATCTCAAAGGGGCCTTATCGCCAAGGACTTTTCACATTTTTCATTCTTATGTGCACCTGCTAATAAATATTCCTTTCACTACTAAAACGAGTCTCTCCTGATTAAAATGGAGCAACGTTATGATTCCTCTGGAGTCTCTGTTTTTGGCAACCTGATGTAAGTCCAATATCCTCTCTCTCTGTCAGCTCAGGTTTTTGTCTCTGCTAACTCTTGATGGAAGGATCTGGCTCTTTATTTCACCAGCTAGTCACAAACTGTGTTTAATGCTGGGCAGGTAGTGTACAGTGAGTTTTTAGAGCTATTTCCCTGAAGACAGCTGCCAGCTCTGGTTCACAATGACACTATGAGAGCAGTTAGTGAAACAAAACAGTGAAGTTGCAGACAGTTAAACAATGAGCTAATATTTACCATATGGCTCCATGAAGCAGAGGGGAGCTGCACATTCAGGTGATAATTTCTCTGTAAGCTCATCACAATGAGCTACGCCTTTCACATTGTTCTCACATTGTCAATAGACGTTATCATAAAAATATCAATTAAAATAAGTGTAAGTAATTTTCTCTACAATTATAAGTTTGGAGGAAAGAAAGAAACTCTGCGAACTTAAGTAAGTCGGGAAACCAAAGTGCTAAAACAGGAAACTGCCTGTCAACAGTACAGTGTTCCGATCCATGAAAGTTGACAAAGGTGATAACAGTTGCAGTGGAGAGGACAGATGAGAAAATAAATGTTTGGAGCAGCTTTGTCGTTGTATCCCCTGTGGCGCAGCAGAGAGCAGATCTCTGTCTGGGGTCACAGCCACCGCTGAGAGCACACCTGGCAGCACAGATACAGTCATTTCTCCACTAGAGAATGGATGTGTGTGTGCGCTTGAGGGAGAGATAGTGACAGAGAAACAGAGAAAGTTATCTGTGTGTCTGTTGGAAAAAGGTGAGAGAAAAGGCGAGAGACTGGAGGAGATTGTGCATGTGCATGCATACATGCGCGTGAACGTTTGTTGAATATTCAACTATAACGCAAGCTGCGGCTCAGAAATAACTTGTAATAAAAGTAAAAGTGAGGGTGACAATAAAGGAGAAACAGTGGAAACAATGACATGTCGCTTGGCTTTAACCATATCGCTGCTGATGTGCGCTCTCTGAGAAAATCTTGTTCCTATAATTGGATATTTGCTGTTGAAACAGGATGTTGTGACAGGACATGACAGAGTGAAAGATCAGCTCCCACATATTGTTTAGGCTGTAATAACCTTTTTATGGGTGTTGACATTTTGTGAAGTACACTTATTGTGTTTCTTTCAAAGAGCTAGATAAGAAGATTGATACCTCTGTCATGTCTGTTTGCAAAATATGAAGCTAGAGCCTGCAGGCGATTGGGTTAGCTTAGCATTGACAATGGCGAAACAGCTAGACTGGCTCTTTCCAAAGTTATTTGGAAAAAGATTTGTATTTATTAGTGTGTGTTAGAGATGCTGGTAGGTGGATTTTTTATCTTTTGAGAGCAACACATTCTCACTTCGACATCGTCACATATTGACGTTTGGTTATGGACCTTCCACCTCCAGATATGACATGAAAGCTACCCAGGGTGCGTTAGTTGTTGACGTTCTGTGATACCGTGTCAAGCTATACCTGTTACATGACTGTCTTCTTTCAAAATACACTTCTGTTTTCACAGGAAATTTACCATTTACATACAGTCTCTTTCAAAATAAATGCACTACGTCAGTACAACAATGCAAATTGACGTTTTTTTCTCTCCAACAACTAATACATGTGGTTGGGTTTACGCAACAAAAACGTGGTTGGGTTTAGGATAAAAGAACAGGGTTGGGCTTTATAATCTTAAAGGACACAAACACTGCTCTCCTGGGTGAAAGTCGGTGTGTGCTGGACCCATCCATCACGCCTCCTGTCTGCTCTACTGGGACTTTCACCGCCATAACTCTTGTTCTACTCCTGCCATATTTCTCCCTGATGCCGCCGAGTGCTGTTAAACTATAATGGCGACCAGCCACCGTACCATGCCGATGCTTAAGGACGGCTTTTTTCGTCAGTGTCTGATGTCGCAAGTCACTGCCCGAATGCTGGATTCTGACGACTTCGGAGTGAGACCATGTTGTTGAGAGAGTCAGACTTAATGTTACCCACTGCTTTCAATCTTCAGGCTAAGCTAACTATCTCCCGTATTTAGCTCTGTATTTAACAGCATACAGAAATGAGTGTTTTTGATCTGCTTATGAAAATGCATATTTCCCGAAATCTCTTAACTACTCTTTTACTGTGGTATTCTCTACTTAACAGTGTACAGCAGTTTTTGTGTCCAAAACAATTAGGATATACGCTCTGACTGAAGCTGTTTTTTCAAAAATGTTTTCCTTTCTTTTTCTCCCCCACCCTCCTCTAGTGGATCTAAATCAGGAAGCACTTAAACCATAGTTGTCGGACTCACAGTTGACATCATCGTAGGGCAACTGTGAGAGGTCCCGGTTCAGCACCTTGTGGCACTCCACTGCCACCAGCTCCACTGCCAGGTCAGGCATCACAGATGTCACAGGACATTTTAATGGAAAAGGGTAAATAATTTATAAAGAGACATTCCAGCAGCTCTGAGCGGTCCCCGTGTTCTGCTTTGTGAATGCCCATTGTGACAGTAGCAGGGTTAAATAGAGTAGCTAGAAATAGACACCTTGACATTTAATCCCATTTAGCAAGCTTTTAATTGAGTGACTAATATTTCTCATTTAACACTGAAGTAGAAAAATCTATCTGGAATGTCCATAACTACATTATATCTTAAGCATCACTGTTCTTTCATCAACATTTTTCGAAATTCATTTAATTGCAAAGGGTGATAAGAAATGTGATAACAACATTCTCACTGATTCTATCAGCTATGTTAACAGGTATTTTACTCACACATTATGGAGGATGGAGAAACCTGTCAAGGTTTTTCTAAGCAGTGCCAAGTGTAAGCCCGTCAGTTAAGCTGAGGGTGGCGGGGCATGCTGATTATCTGTGTGACCTGCATTGTTACAGCCATAGCCTTGTACTGTTTTGCAGCCCGTTCTGAGTCTTCACACTTGTTCTCATTCATAATGAATACCGACGGAACTGCAATATTAATAAGCCTTAGAGCCTTGGGCACTGGGTTTATTTAAGGATTCAGATTATGAGGACAATGGAGGTGACAGGATCTGTGTGTGCATGTGTGAATGTAGTCGTGTCTTCATTCACATTTATTTTTCAGAAAGTAAGCAAAATGTCATGGGTTTGATCCCCTGATGGAAACGGCCCAGCTGACTGGCCTCAGGCAGGATACCAAACACCTGCGTGTTCATTCACAACTACCCAATTCACAAACCATGACAAATATTTAAGACCTGCATCGAGAGACACTTTTGACATAAAGAAAATGTTTGATGAGAAATTCCTTGATCGGAGATAACAGATAAAGCCGGTGAAAACTTAAAATGACTCTACACCACTTTTCTTGTTTCCATGGTAACATTTAGAGTGCTTTCTATCAATACTTCCAGTGTGAACAGAGGGCATTTCACAACATGTAGGGGCACAATTTATACATATCCCCCCCAATTGTTACTCTCTGCTGCTGTCGGAGCGATTGAGTGATGGCAAGGTTGCAGCGGCACACAAGACCATCGGTTGTTCTCAAGAATGTCAGTCAACCTACGACTTGAAAGGACTGATCAGAAACATTTTCTGGCTTCCCAGCTTGTAATTTCCCAGCCACATGTGGTGCATTGCTGATAAATCGTATTAGATAAGGGGCTTTGAGAGCACCAAGACAGTTTAGAGAGTGAAAAAGTGAATTAAATTGAAGTTGACGTAACTGATGTGTGGAGGTGAGGCAGCCCTATGACCCAATCTTATTTGAATTTAAGTGCAACTTATATTCAGAGAGCTCTGGAGAGAAAATAATGCAGGCTTGTGTAATTCCTGGATTTCAGTATGGACAGCATATCAAAAAGCAACAGTGGGAACAGCAGGGTAGCCAGATCAATAACCACTTTAGCATATCCTACAATGGCTTACTTAGAAGGTGCTATCTGTTCCTTATTTAAACATACATTATCTTAACAGTACAAAGGAGGATTACAGCAGAGTCCTGCATGGTTCTGATTTTCAAAACCTGCTCTTGAATCACAACCGCATGCCACCTGCACATTTGACCAATTAATTTTACAACGAACCCCACCAGCTGACACAAGATCCACAGCCTGACCCAAAACCACAAATCCTATAATAACCTTATGCTCTTTAAATAATTGGTTAAGGCAGCACATTTAAAGTGATCATTTTAGGCAATTTTATATATGAAGTGCAAAGCTTGCATGTTCTCCCTGTGTCAGCGTGGGTTTTCTCCAGGTACTCCGGCTTCCTCCCACAGTCCAAAGACATGCAGGTTAATTGGTGACTCTAAATTGTTCGTAGGTGTGAATGTGAGTGTGAATGGTTGTCTGTCTCTATGTGTCAGCCCTGCGATAGTCTGGCGACCTGTCCAGGGTGTACCCCACCTCTCGACCGATGTCAGCTGGGATAGGCTCCAGCCACCCCACGACCCTCAAGAGGATAAGCAGTTAGAAAATGATATGGATGGATGGATGGATGGTTAGCGTTGTCACTTCATAGCAAGAGGGTTCGAACCCTGGGGTGGGGGAGCCCTTCTGTACAGACTTTGCATGTTCTCCCCGTGTCAGTGTGGGTTTTCTCCAGGTACTCCAGCTTCCTCCCACAGTCCAAAGATATGCAGGTTAGGTTAAGAGGTGACTCTAAATTGGCTGTGGGTGTGAATGTGAGTGTGAATGGTTGTCTGTCTCAGGTGTCAGTCCTCTGGCGACCTGTCCAGGGTGTAGCCTGGACCCCACCTCTTACCCAGTGTCAGCTGGGATAAGTTCCAGCCCCTCCGCGACTCCAAACAGGATAAGCAGTTACGGAAAATTAATAAATGAATGATTATTTATATTTTATTTTAATATATTTATCATTCAACACCCACAATCCGACCTGTAATTTCTTTTTCCACCCAGAATCAAAACCAGTCATAAAATAAAGACAAAATGCCAGCCATTTATCACCCTTTTTGTTGGTCACCAACTGAGTGCCTGCAGGTACCTGACCCAATGCAGGACTCTGGATAAGGGGCCATGTGTTTCTGTGATTAAAGGGAAATTTCGGTTTATTTCAAGCCATCTCCTATCATCCTAAATTTGTTTCAAGTGACTAGTGACATAAAAATAATAGTTAGTATGTTAGCCTAGATACAGCCGGGGCACATAGTAGCGTCAGACCTGTTAAAACATAAGTGAATGGGCATACTTCAAGTGCAAAGTTAGTCCAGTAAACAAGCTTTTTTTTCCACAAAGACCACCTCATATCGTTAGGATAAATGTCAGAGAACATATAGAAAACAACATGTAAACGTGTTGTCTTACCTTACCGGTGTGGTGCCATGTTTGTTTACCATCTAGCTCTGCTTTCCAAAGTGCGGCCGAAATATCGTGAGAACAAGCAGCAATCTCATACCGTGCCTGAAATCTTGCGAGAACAAGCAGCAACAGCTGGAAGGCAGAACCGGACCGTAGCCTGGAAAGTTCATTTATTTATTTTATGAAAGATTTATAGAATAATGGCTGACTTTTTGCCAGACTTCGACTTTGTGGAGGAGGAATTTGATTTTGCAGAGTTTGATGGCCGCCCTTATTTATTTGAGCCAGAATACACTGACGAAGAGCTTCGTGAAATTGAAGAACGGAGGAGGAGAGAGAGAGGCGCAACAGGTAGAGGATGAGAGAGGAGGAATGGCTGCTGCAAGGCTTTAGCTCTGGAGATTGGTGGTGTACCTGTGAATGCTGTGCCCCAATGCCCACAGAAGAGGAATGCCTCTGTTGCAAGGAATGGGACCGGTTGCAGCCTTATTTTCAAGGTCTGGATGTGACCGAGGACGAGACACCTCCACCTGGAGTAGTATCCAGCTGGGCTTTATCTAGAGCTCGCGAGATATATTTCAGTCGCGCTCTGGAAAGTGGAGCTAGATGGTAAACAAACATGGCAGCACACCGGTAAGGTAAGACAACACGTTTACATGTCATTTTCTATATGTTCTCTGACATTTATCCTAACGATATGAGGCGGTCTTTGTGGAAAAAAGCTTGTTTAGTGGACTAACTTTGCACTTGAAGTATGCCCTTTCACTTATGTTTTAACAGGTCTGACGCTATGGCTGTATCTAGGCTAACGGCTAACATGCTAACTATTATTTCTATGTCACTAGTCACTTGAAACAAATTTAGGATGATAGGAGACAGGTTGAAATAAACTGAAATTTCCCATTAATATGTTGTAGTAACCTGAAACTACTTGGTATTGTGCAGAACAACAGATTAATGTGCTGTACTTGGTTGTTTACAAATACTAATCTGATATCATGCAATTGCATTTAATTTCAGTCATTTTTTTATGCATTTAATTGGGAAATGGAAGATTACAACCACTATCAAATGAAAAAAAGGTAGGAGAAAAGTGAATTTTTAGTTCTCAAGTCAGCCATATATCTGCTGTAGTGTCACTGACGGATACTGCTGAGATGAGCTGAGCTTCTCAAACCTAGAGAAGACCAGCAAGCTTAGTGTAACGTGGCTAACATTTAACTTTATGTACTGTACTTAGTGTAGCTTTACAAGGGTGTAATATTTTGAGTGGTACTGCTTTTTTGGCAGGACATTTTTGTGTGAGTGTGATTACCTGAGACTATGTTCTCCCGTGACAGGGTTTCAATATTTGCCAGGGTAGACATTTACACTACTGTACTTGTGCTCAGCCATTTCCTTGATCTGCTTTTTGACTGGAGAGGATATTCTCGAGAAAATGCTGGTGGGTTGCTGCTTAGCTACAGAGGTCAAAGGCCTTTGAAGATTCACTACCAGCAGGGCACTTAAATCTTTTTATTGCAAGGACTTTTAAGCAATTTTTGTCTGTTCTGTACAACATACTTTAATTTACTGTCAGAGCTTCAAAAAGTAATCATATCAGCTTTTGTTGCCATATTAATGCATGTATTAATATCTGTAGTTCCTCCAAGACTTTACCTTCGTCTGTATATTTCTGTGTGCAATCGCAACATAGGACAAACTGCCTTTGATGGTAACCTCCACACTGGAATTAAATAATTCAGTTTGTTTGAATCTGAGAGGGAAGACAGACCCCGCACTTCAAAAAATTCCACTGCAAGATTTTTTGACTCACTTTGATGGAGCAGCACTTCAGATGTTGCACACATCCAAACAGGCCGTTCACCAAGGATGAACTTACTCCCAGACTCATACTGGCGCAATGCATTTGGCCAAATGTGATCATTAGCTATGAGCGGTCGGTATTACTAACCTCGAGGTCATGTCCGGCATTATCAAGCTCTGTTATCAGGAGTCAAAATTTGCCATGTAACATGCATAAAACTGTACATCAGCATTTTTCTCCACTTTTCAAATGACTCACAGCTGGGAAATGTCAATACGGTGTGTCAAATTCAATAAATGAGACAACCTATCAGATCCATTACTTGGGGAAATCAGAGAGAGCGTGTATTAAACAGAGTTGCAATTCATTTCCATTCGGAGCTCCCCCCCCCAAACTTCAAATCTTGATTTAATTCAAACTAGCCAAGGTTAGCGGCCATGCCAGATAGGAGTATTGGTTCCAGAGATTAGCCTGCGCACACAGCTGACATCATGGCCTTTTCATTAAAAGAGCTCCATTTGTTGGACAGAGGCTTACAAGGGACTTTACAGAAACGTTACAAACATTTAACCACGGGTATTACAGAAATGCACCCCATGTGTTACTGGTTTACAAAGGAAAAAATGACCTATTGGATGTGGCAGATATGCAAAGATATGCAAAGTCTTTAAAAGAAAAGACACAAATTAGCAACATATTATCTGAGGACAGTTTGTCTGAATGGATTTTACTATATGTTTACTCTGGTCTAATGACAGTCTTTACAATTGTTTTATGAAATGATATTTCACGGCTGGAACACTTCAATACACACAGACTACAAAACTAAATCTATGAATTGTCTTCCTCACCAAAAAGTACTTCAGTCCTGACCTAAAGAAATGTTGTGACTGCTAGCCTGAAGGAGGGAGAGTCTGTTGCATTACAACCTTCTTGTCAAAGTTTTGACTGGCCTATTGTCAGTTGTTGTTGTCTGTGTCACTCTGCAGCCACACCTCCAAAACACTAGTCAGAGGGGTTTCTGTGAAGTGCTGTAAAGTTTAGTTGACTCAAAACACACATTAAACATGACTTAATAGCAACTCTTTCAAACACAGGTACGCAAACCGGCTGCACTATAAATTGCAGCATTCACAGACAAAGCATTTATCATTATCTGGACACAATTTCCCCCATAAATACAACATGCTAATGTTTTTAGCACAAGCCTATGGCATTTTACATTGTATAAATTAGCCTAGCAGCTAGCAGACTTTTCCTCTACTCATATGAAGCTAGGGACAACAGCAACATTTTACAAAGGTAACGTTACAAAATTCAGCTCTATTACAATTCACAAGGTTCACAGACAAAACAACTCTCTTATACAAAACACATTTTCCAAACAAATATAACATGCTAATGTTATTAGCCTATGGCATTTTACATTGTATAAATTAGCCTTTATTGTTTCTTATCTGTGAAATGAAAGTAAAGAAAAGCTTCGGTTCCACTCAGGGAAATGTTTTCAGCTTACAAAAAAAGACAGGAGGTCTGAGTCGCCGCGACGTGTAGTTAAATTACAGTGTAGGCTCTACCTCGAAACCTACACTGTAGGTATGCTGTCGATTCGACATAGAAGCATCCCGCTTAAGTGTTACACCATCTACCATTCACCCCCTTCCCCTGATGAGAAACTCTCCACTCCACTCAGCCTTGAAAAACAGTAAAGCAAACAATACATCCAGCTGGACTTCACCTTAAGTTGTTTGCAGAGGAACTTTCATGTATTCAGTCTCTACAGTGGCGGTGGTGAGTGTTAGTGTTATGTGGTACATTATACAGAACTTGGACAGTGAGTCAGACATTGTAGAATTTTAAAAAATGCTTGCTAACACATGATGATTAAACAGATCCAAGTCTGTCAAAGTGGTATTGCTCTAAACATGTAATTTGTTCTCTAAAGCTTAAAACTGCTTTTACTGTACTCCCTTTGGCATGCCAAGAAAACTATAGACTTATAGCACTAATGCACAATGGTAATGCGCACTGTTTTGGTGACTTGAAGGTCACACCATTCATCAAACAGTCGAGATGAATACCCTCAAGAATGTTAATGATCTTGACTCCAGAGAATGTTCATTTAAGCATCTGAGGCATCAAGAAATGTCTATTGCGTTTATAGAGTTGCTCGGATTATCTTGAAAAGAACAATTTCCCAGTGTTAAAAGGAAACCAATTTAATGTTTACAAATTCATCTAGAGATCTAAAGCAAACTATCTGATTCCCCTGAGCTCCTTCAAAGTGGATCCTTGATCCACCATCTCTTTCCCAGCAGATCGATGGCGGTTGAAGAGTTCATTATCCAAGACAAATCCATATGCTTCTCTGCCACATCTTCAGCCGTTCTTCTCATCCTGTCTTCGCTCTGCCTTTTAATTGGCCTTCAGTCATCAGTCATCTTAGCCGCACTTGTTCTTTTACCCACTCTGTCGTTCCAGTCTAATGACACAAAGGCTAATTTTACACCCACCAGTCGTTCCGTTTAATTACTGACTGTCCAGACTCCTCTGGCTCAATCAATAACAACCGTACCGAGATGGAGAGAAGCTTTGTGAGGAAAAAAATTGTCCATGGGACACTTGATTTGGAAGAGGGAAAGAAGATTCTTCATGTCATTTGACAAGGAGATTTAGCAGAAGCAAAATAGCAGGTAGCTAATTGGTCATCGGGGATAATTTATGTAACTTCATTGACATGATGTATCATCAACATCACGTTATCAAAGCTCACTGCGCTTCAAGGTTTCACTCTGACATTGATAAACTTTTACAGTGTAGAATTACTTTGAATTATTTAAAGTCTGCCAGTGGAGCGAGATGATTTCACTTACATGGAAATCTGCTTATATCTGGGATTTTCACAAGTGAAGCGCTCGATACTGATGAGTGAACTTTTTTCATGATTTCACCTTTTCACAAACTTTCATCACACCTCAGAGTTGTGTTGGAAATAAATCCATATTTTATACTTCTACTGAGGGAAAATTTTGGTTGGTTGGTTTGGACCAATATTAGCTATTATAAAGCTCTAGCAAAAGTTCAGTCAGGAAAACAATACTTTTCATGCTCAGGCTCTAAGTTTCTTTCTCACCCTGCCATTCACTCCTTGCACACATACTCTCTCACTATCTCCAGGTGTCATTGCCTGGGTAGGTCAGTTGAGTCATCGGCTGATTCACAATCAACCAATAGCACAGCGACAACACCTTCTCTGTCAGCCTATCATCCCACTGCACCTCATTTCAAATATGGTTCCTTCTCTGCCATAGTACTGTCTTGCTGCCTTGCTGTCTTCGTGATCGAGGGACATCTGAGCGGCAGTAGGATGAATCCCCCCATGGAGTCCAGACACTGGTGGTGGTGGTGGTGGTGGCTGATGACTCTGAGGATGATGGCTGATGAGGCGTATGAGGATGATGAATCTGTGAAGACAGCAAGGCAGCAAGACAGAACTACGGCAGAGAAGGAACCATATTTGAAACGAGTGGGATGACAGAGAAGGTGTTGTCGCTGTGCACGGATTCATCATCCTCATACGCCTCATCAGCCATCAGCCTCAGAGTCATCAGCCACCACCACCACCAGTGTCTGGATTCCACGGGGGGATTCATCCTGCTGCTGCTCAGATGTCCCTTGATCACAAAATATCTCCCTCTGGTGTCCAAGCGCCAAAGACTTCTGTTAAATCTTAATCAGCACTCACATTACAAATTAAATATTATCTTTACTTCATTCTTCTGCCTCTCCTGATTGAAATATCATATTGACACATTGCTGCCTTTTTAGTTCTCGTGACTTTCATGTTTAAACTACAGAAGTTATTGGAAATTAACCAAGACGAGGAAATGTGATGTTATTCCGACTGGCAGGTAACTCATTCATTAGACAGTTCTGGTGACATCCTGCATTATCATCTTGGATCCGCAAGGGGGAAATATCTAATTCCTTTGACATTAAGTCCTGCAGCAGGATGCTTCTCCTTATTTGCGTGCTTATATTCCCCGGTGGTCACAAAGAACTCACCAGGAATTAACTGATTATGAGAATTAATAGTCTAAGATTGGAAGTGGACCTCATATCTCATTAATAATGACAGATAAGTAACAGGACAAAAAAAGAAGGGTCCTTGATACTTCCTGCTAAAATTGAATCACAAAGTCTTGCAGCTGGTCTTGCAAACAAATCACAGCAGAGTTGGCCCGGACCTGCTGGTGGGCAGGGTGATTATTCAAAATAAGACCTAGCAAACTGGGAGTGAGAGGTGGCAAGCGTGATTAAAAACTATCCAGTAAAAGGTGGATGGATGGAAGTGTGGCACTAGCGGCTCCGCACAGCGAGCTGTATCCATCAGTGTGGGAAGTCTTAGTTTATTATACACTGAGTGAAAGTTTGATGGATACGACTGGTATTTTAATGCAAACCCCCTCCTCCTCCAGTTAATCTCGGCTGTAAACAGAATAGATGAATGACATTTGACACTGGATTCATGAATCAGCGCTTAAGTGGCCATCGTGATTCATTAGATTCAGAACAGGGTTACTTAGCAAGCAAGGAGACTGTGTTATACGTATAATGTGACAATGAAAATGAGGTTTCTGTGATAGCCAGATGTAGAGCCATTCCAAATAGACCCAGAACATTCATTCAATCATTTTTCACTGTTTCTGTGACCCTAAGGACCCAGCGGAGGACGACCTGCACTCTCATGAATGTGCATCCTTCTGAGTGTGTCTGTTTACACACGCATCAAGCCCCAATGTCTAAAAGTGCGAACCAATCGGAGACAACCAATCAGTGGAGTCGGGTGAAGCAACTCAGATGTTGGGGACCAATGGGAGATGGCGTGCCGGGCGGGGCCGGGAACTGATGGTAGAACTGAGTGGCTGTGGCAGCGCTAATGGTAAGTGAGAGGTAATTAGAGAGAAAAGACTCGTGTGAGGCTCTCCATCCGGCGAACAGAGCGGGGAGCCGGCCTCCCCACCGCCTCATTTATCATCATCTGCTTAGCAGGCGGCTCAGAGTCAGGACAAACAGAGCAAACCCCCTCCATCTTTCTCCCTCTCTCAGCCTCTCGTTTCTCCCCTCTTATCTTCATCCTTTGCTACTTATCCAATGTATGATACTTCCATCTCTCTCTCATTCTCTGCGTCTAATCTGCTTTTTTGTCCGGTCCATATTCTCTTTCATCTCTCCTCCTTGTGCTCTGTTGTTCTCTGTCTTTATCTTTGCCACCTGTCACAGACGCGCTTCCTCCATCCTTTTCCTGCTGCCCATAAGCCGTCTTTTACTTTTGTTTTCCATTCTATTGTTCTCGCTCTATTTACTACTTTTCCTTTTACTTTCACATCAACTTACTGTGTTCCAACCTGTTCTCCCCTTCTTGTCAGTTCCATCTATTTATTCAATATGCTTCGCATTCATTGGTTTGCTGCTTTCCGCTCTCCATTTCTGCATTGCAATTTTCCTCTTCTGTTTTCCATCTTTCCCGCCACCACCTCTCTGTGACCTTGGATGTTTTTCATTTTTCCTCTTTCTACTCCCATTTGTCTCCTCGTTCTCCTCGCTGATGTTATTTTTCATCGGTGAGATTCTGATCTCTACATCTCTTGTCTTTCCAATTCTGTGACTTGTGCCGTTAAATTCCATTCTCCTACTTTTGTGCAATACCGCATCTCATTACTTTAAAAAGTGGGAAATACCACAAATAGTTCAATTGCCATCGTCATCTCGATCATCACCACCAGCAGGACCACCTAGACGATCATTGTTATCCCTTAAAACTGCAAGGAAAAAACCCTGAGAAATGAGAAGCAGAATATAAACAGACCTGAACAAATGTGAAACAATAAACTTGGACTAAACAACTTGACGTCTGTAACCGAGTAGATTAATGGATCGTTTTAGGACGCTGGCAGCTTTACTGCTGCGAGGTGCATGAATATGCAACTGCTATGATTTCACAACAAAAATTCAATGTACATTTTACAGCCGCAGATGAGGTCATCTCTTCCCACACAGATGTATGATGGATGGGAAATTTAATCTCAATCCTTCTCAGGATGTGTCAGCGAGAAGTAGCCAGTCTTCACGGGGCCAGCTCAGATTCATCAGCGTTCACACCTCTTTCCTGCACGCAGTTGTCATTAATTAATGACTTGCTGTACAACTGTAACAACGTGTCAAGACCCTGGCAGGGATACAGACAACAACAAGGCCAATATCGATAATTGGCTGCAACAGGTGACAGAGAAAAATGGAGCGAAACAGGAGGAAAAAAAAAATACAGAAGTACAAGACATGGACATAACTCCAGGGTGTGACGTGCAAACAGAACTAATTTGTAGCAGAAAGTAATTTGTATCACTCATGACTGGCGGCAGTTGTTGGAGGAACAGGGAACAGACACACTCAGGTAGCCCAATTTATCACTTCACCACTCGCTTCCTCCCTGTGTCACTGGGATATCTCAGTGCCCTTGTTTATATTCTGAGAGTGCAAAGAGAGGCTAGAAATTTTGCATTTGTGAACCAAAACTATTTTGAAAAATACAAAAGTTCCTATTCTTAAATACATATAAGCCTGCCAATCATTTTCCAACTGCCTGTAATACTTTTAAAAACATTTTGTACCTTCATTTTTCTGTTGTCATCCAGCGTCATGACAAATTAAGTTTCTGCCAGTGCATACAAATACATCGTCCTCCTTTTCCCCTGGATTGATAAGGTGATATTGACTATAACTTAAACACTTATTTCAAAATGATCATGCACATCCGTAAAAAAGGTTATCTGGGTTCATCACACTGACTTTAATGCTGCGTGCTTTGACTCTCATGCACTTTTGTCTGCAGGTCTCCTGTGTGGTCCTGCTCTGCTGATTCTTGATTCAACCCTCATGCAAGGCTGTTTTCTGTTCAACACAGCAGCTCCGGTCTGAACGTTAGCCAAATCTGACCCCTATGAGGTTCTCCCTCATTGCCACAACAGAGAGCCGCACTCAGCATTGATTAAAGCTACAGCTAGGTGAAATCCTCTGACAGGCCACCACTATGGCTGTCACCTCCCACATGCAGGGGCAGGATGAGGAGATAAAAATACTTAACCCTCACTGTTGACATTTCACATGGTGACAATGTGGGCCTATCAGATTAAGATACAGTAATAGTGTATGTGTCTGTGCTGACTGTACACACACACACACACACACACACACACACACACATTCACAGGTCCATTAAACCCCAAAACCTTGGGGTCTTGTGGACGCTATAATGCAATAAGAAAAACATCACTAGATCAATATAACACTAATAATAATAATTTTAAAGCACTCAAAGTCTGAATAAATAAATAAAGTCTCAATATGTGTATCACCATTACATCAGACCGAATATGCCAGCTTGAAAAGATGTGTTTTCAGAAGGAATCTGAAAGTGGAAAGGGAGTCAATATTGCAAATGTCGCGGGGGAGAGAGTTCCAGAGGTGGGGGAGAGAATGGCTGAAGACTCTAGAGCCCATGGCAGTCAAGCGGGCAGATGGTGATGTGCGCTGGATTGCAGAAGAGAATCCAAGAGCATGGGAGGGCGTGTAGATATGAAGGAGTTACACTGATTGACAGCAGCATTTTACTATCTGTAGTTTGACAAAATTAAAGGTATCCATATAGGTTCAATGTGTAGCACACTTATTGCAACATTTATTGGATATGAATACATTCATAAAGACACTGAGACTTAGAGGCTGGAAGCAACACACTAAATTTACTCTTGTTATAAATGGTAAATGGACTAGCGCCTGTTTACACAAGTCACATTCATCCATTTACACACTGGTGGCCGAGGCTACCATACAAGGTGCCACCTGCTTCTCCGTTTTTAACACACTCACACACAACCATCAGGAGCAATTTAGGGTTCAGTATCTTGCTCAAGGACATGCAGACTGGAGGAGCCGGGGATTGAACCACTGATCTTCCGATTCGTGAGCCACAGTTGCCCCATTGAAAAAGTAATTTTATAAGAAGTCAGTAATTTTACTTGACCTTAAGTCCTTTTAACACAAGTACAGTCATTGTCATTTGCTACATTTTAAGTTGCATTATCGTATGTCTGTATAATACAAAAAAAACCAAAACAAAACAAAAAAAGTGGCATCCTCCTTTAATTATCACTGGCGTATTGCACCACCCGCCGAGGACGCGAAGTGACCCATATCAAACACTCCTAAGATTTTGTGTAGCAAACAGGTGCATTCTGGGCCTGGCTAACATGCTAAATGCTAAAATGCGCTTCAGATAGTGATGCTTTGAGAGTGAAGGAGCAGATTGAGGACTGTGCGGCGCACATGACTCGTGCTTATCAAGGTAGCGCGCGCAGGTGTGTGTGTGTGTGTGTGTGTGTGTGTGTGTGTGTGTGAGAGAGAGAGAGCTATGCAGAGTGGAAATTCAGCTGCTTTCTTTTTGCTGTGTGGCTGCAGAAACTGTGGAGTTATAATCTTTATGATGCCTGTCCAGGCTGTCTGCTTTGGTGCTGCTTTATTCTACTGTTGGTTCTATAAGAAATTTCACGTTAATTTATGTCTTAATAATGTCGTACCCGCTGTGGTGTCTTTAGATTTTTAGGCCTATTTATTGTAGGTAATTATTGTTTCATGGTTAATTCTAGTGAGGCTACAGTAGGCTGCTGTGGGAGGTGGTTATATATTTTTAAGTTATTATCCACTGTATCATGCACAGGCTGCAAGGAACCTATGGTTGGTGTGGACCATAGACTGTACAAACTGGGCATTCACTCAGTGCATGTTGACATGTAATGCATTTATTTTAATTTATTTTTTATTTTAATGTCCCCCTTAAGCATGATGTGAGGCAGTAACCTTTACTAGGAGAAAGCCTACATTTAACTGACCTACTCTTTACTGTTATTCAAGTGCATTTTTACACAAGCACTTTTGCTTGAAGTGTCTTTATTTACTCGTGCACAATATTGTACCCTTTCCATCCCTACATGTACCACAATGGTTTACACCCTTGTTAACTCCCTGAAACACTTTACTTGTGCTGCTTTCAGATACCTTTTGCAAGTATTTAAACCTTTGGACATTGAGCAAATTGATGCGATTTCTTTCAAAAACATGGGAAAAAAGGCAATGAGCAACTTGGTAGGAAATATCCCACAATTGCAAAAAAAATTATAGATTCAGAAAATAAACAAAAAGCTTGGAAAAACTCTTATTATTACGTTTTTAAAAAGTTAAAAAAAAAATTTGTAGAGATTTTCTTGTTTGTTTTTATCTTTTTTTTTTAAAATTAATTTATTGTTTTTAATTTTCACTTTTCACTAATTACATGCAATTTTTTGTTGCTCGTTGCCTTTTTTCCTATGTTTTTGAAAGCTCAGGTTTCAAAGAGTTAAACTTTCAGTGGTTGGCTGTATCAAGGACTGTATTTAGTACAATTTTGAGGAGCTTGTGCTTTTCTTAAGCCTTTTTCTATTGCAGTACATTTCAGTAGGACATATTTTTTTACTACATTACATTACACATCAGTTATTTAACAGCGAGACTATAGTTACAAGTTACTTTTCCAACTTTACTTTTACATGAAATAAGCTATACATCATAACTTTATAAAACACAATGCATTTTCAGATATTAAAGCACTTAAGAGCCAATAAGCTACTTAAAGTGCTCACAATAAGTAATTTGAATGCAGGGCTATTTTTGAATTGTCACAGCCAACATTTGTGTGTGGGGCCCTTGTGGGTGGTAAATGGGTTAAAAAATGGGCCCTAAATGGGACTGTCCATGGGTTCCATATTTGCCCTATGACATTTGCACATATGGGTGGGTTTTACCCAGGTGGGCCCCAGATAAGAAGCCTATTTTGGACTTTGGACCACTCGGGCAGACCCATCCATGTGGGCAATTGGCATGGGGTCAGTATGGAACATGTGAACAATCCAATATAGGGCCCATTTTCATTATATTTATGAACTACATGGGTCCCACATACAAATATTGGCTGGGAGAGTTCTAATAGTTAAGTAAAGGATGTGAATACTTGTTTCACTGAGTACTTTTGTGACAGAGTTTTCAAATTGCTTCATGGAGAGCAACATTATACAAGCAATACAAGCAATAAAACCCTGAAACGAATGAAAGACAATACAAACAAGCATTAAAAGCAGCATCACTATTTGCTGAACCAGCCTGTGAGCTGGTGGAAGCAACCCTGAATGATACTAGGTCACCGCCTATTTGCTATTCTGAAAGCAAAGTTGACAAGGCTTTGACAAGAACCACAAAGAGTAAATTCATCAGATTGCAGCATGTCAAATTCTATTTGTCTGAGAGGACCTCTCTTGCGCACACTTATCAGCTGCCCTATCATAGCCTAATAGCTACTGTAAATTTGCTCATATCAGATGGCAGGCATTCATTTGGAAAATGACTGTCTTAATCTATATTTCATCAACTGGACTGAAGATATTAATAGTAGATATTCTTATTAGGCCTTAAACCTCATCAAGACTCCTGATGTGAAACTCATGGCATGAGACTTAAATGATCCACGGAAAAGTATTCTCTGTGATGTATTTCAACACATTCCCTTTTGTCTGTACTTTGGCCTGCAGAGTAACTATGTTCAGCTGGTGTGTTCTGTTTTCATGCCTCCTCTTTCAGCATGCACTGGGACATATAAATAAAGCTATTAGGTTGTGGAAAGCTTATGAAACACACAACTGTCTCATGAGTGGAGTAAGCACAGATGGCTCTCAGATCAAGGCCTTAAGGTACCGTGGTCCTGGATCCAAGAGCGCCAGGCTGTTCCAATCTGGCTGAAACTGATAAAGTCTTCAGTGAGGGGAGTGACTTCATAGCCGCATTACAATGCTGCAGGAGTTCTTCGTAATCTATTTGGTGTGCTTCAGCTGAAGAATGATCCCACACTTAATTGTCAGTCAGATAAGTTTAATGTCCCGGAAGACTTTTCCAGAGAGCATGTGTGGAAAGGATATGAAGACCCATACAACTCAGACTGAATTAAATCCACATGGAGCTCTGATACAGTCAGTCAGGAAGCTTTAAGATAAATTACTGTCAAACGCATAAAAAAATTTAACATCTTCAAATCAGAAGAAACTGGCAAAGCTGAATCAGACGATAGGCAAAGTTTAAGGCACAGTAAGTCTCCTGTGTCCTGTCTATCACTTCAACCCCCCCCTTCTCACTTCCTCCCCGTCCCTCTCCCCTTCCCTCAGCCTCTGCCTGGCCTTATCTACAGTCACACCTCTCTCCCATCTTGAGCACTTATCTCCTGCGCCAGTGTGCGTCATGCATCCCTAGCCCTGTCGAAGATAGGACATTACACGGGAAGATTCTCCCGTTTACTCAAGATCTCACACATGGATGATTCCCACAGGCGGCCATCTTAGCACAGAGGTGTTTGGTCCCTTGTCCTGGACAAGCCGTTCGATCCTATCCCAGCAGTGCGTTCGGCCAGGTTTGTTTGTGCAGCCGTGTGCCGCCTATCACTCCTCTGTAGGGACTTACGCTGATATGGCAGCATGGTGTCTTGGTGGCGTTGCAAGCAGGGCAGCAGGTGTGTCGACAATAACAACAAAGCCAGAGATTTTGGAGTCGATAATGTTGACAAGAAACCAAAAGAGATTGCTCCAATGCTCCTTTAAACTTGTATGAAAACTTTTAAAACAAAAAACTTTGCTTACAAGATGGCTGACGTGATGTTATTTGATATCAGTCAGCTGCATATTGAGGCCATTATCTGCAGCATGCTGCGCTACCATCTGATAGAGAGACATCAGTATTAATGAGAGTGTTTTATAAGCGGGTGAAAACTCCTTGCAGTCACGTTAAATGGCAACACATTATCACTCCGACCTTGTCACATATCAACGTTTGGTCATGGACTTTCCATATCCAGATATGACATGCAAGGTACCCTGGGTGAATTGGTTGTTGATCTTCTGGGATGATGTGCCAAGTTCTGTCTGTTAGATGCATTGTCTTCTTTCAAAATATACTTCCATTTTTATAGGAAATTTACCGTTTACATGCAGTCTCTTTCAAAATAAATGCACTATGCCGGTACGTCACCGCAGATTGACGAACTACAAGCTTTACAATCTTATAGGATGCGAACAGCGCACTCCTGTGTGAAAGTCGGTGTTTGTTGGACCCATCTGCCTGCCCCACTTGGACCTTTGCCGCTTTGACTTGCGTTCTTGTCCTGCCGCGTTTCCCTCCTGACATCATGCCCAAGTCACTTCCCAAGCTCTACATTTCGACAACTTTGGAGTGAGACCGGGTTGTAATTGACTGTTCACTTCTGTGTATTGGTATTCCCACCTGATGCGTACCATACCGGAGTACTCATGAACTGTATGAGAGACCACCTTTTCAAGTGGACTGGAGCACAGATTGGATTACCATGCCTGTGTATAGTACATAGTGCTCACACTAATCAAATGACCTGGACTTTGTGGTCAGGTGTACTCAGATCCATGCCCAGTCCCCTGATATGAAAGCCCCCTAACTAACGCCTTATTTCTTGACCCCAGAGATATATAAACATTACAAGCAGACCTCACAGACAGATACAACTTTGAAGCCAAATAATTCGAAAACAATACAGTTAAATGTGATCTCAGAGACAAGGGAAAGCAACCTTTTGCAGTACTAGCTATGCTCTATCTGATAGTGGTCCTGCAAGAACGAGAAGGAATACATCAGGGTGGTACATGGTGCGTATGCTCCCCACCCCCCCAGCCATTCAGGAAGATAAGGAAGTGATGACACTCACAGGGTAACAAAGGATAGAGAAAAGGAAATTGGAAAAGGGAGGGGGAGCATGCCAGAGAAGATCAAAACATCTTGGATGGCCCTCCTTGAGATATTGCAGTGTGGTTTTCTTGGAATGTGAGCTTGTAATCAAGTGGCATCAGATTTGATAACCATTTTGTTTCTGGTTCTTGTGTTTTTTTTAATAGTAACACCTTTTTATCATTGCTACCGCTGTGTCTTACCTCAGTTTTCTAAGTTTGTTTTTTTCTGTAAGACATTCATACAGACGCACATACCTCTGATGTTCCCAGGAAAACCACAGTCCTCTATACTGAACATTTCCACTGGAGCAATTGTGGTGTAAATGACTTGCTCAAGGGCACCTCAATTATTTGTGCAGGGAAAAGAAAGCATGACTCACTCAATTTCCCAGCGCACAATTTCCCAGTGTTGCTGTGGTTTCAAATTGAAAACCCTTCTTCACCAACCTGGGTAACAATCATTTTTTTGGTGCACCGCATATATCAAAGGATAGTCTCAAAAAATAACGTAAACGGTTGTGTTCTCACAAGCCCATTATGGTTACAAATTATAGTGAACTGTACCAGCAGAGGAGAAAAGCTCAGAAGGAGCTTTTAAAGAGCTCACCATGTTGAGCAAGGCATTACTTTAATTATATCACAGCAAAAGCAAATAAAGTGAAAAGTTTGGCACAGTCTTTTAAATGAGTTTTCCAGAATGGCTCCTTTGCAAAGTTTCTTCTCTTGTTTTCTTAGTCTCTGGAGGTAATAGACCTGTCGCTGCAGTAATAATGATGAATCTCCTCTGTCTGCCCAGCAGAGGATGGGAGATGGCCCCCAAATATGGATGCAAGCAGCTGGGTAGTGGAACTGGGTTTAAATCGGAGTAGAGGGAACACTAAGATTATGACCGCGCCTGGGAGTTATAAATCAAAGGGAAACATGTCACTGGAAACAGACTGTCACGGTTTAGCATAAGATACCAGCCCATTATTAGAAGCTCATTGCCATCACACTGAAACTAGAGGGAACTTTGTTTCAGAACAGGATAAGCATTAAATCACAAATAGATCACATTGTGCAGACTGCGGTTCCTGTTAGCAGTCACCATGACAGCGGTGTTTGGGTGGTGCCATCACATCTCCTCCCTTCCCTGTCCCAACAGCACAACACTTAATTACACCTCTGCCATTTTAATAGCTTCTGGGTAATGTATTTGATAGTGCAATTATTCCTTCTTGACAACATCACAATTCATTTAGGCGTTTTATTAGAGCAGAGGAATTCTTCATCCTTGGGGAAGTGTTGGGGCAAAAAAAAAAAAAAAAAAAATTAATAATCTGATCTTTGATCTATATGAATTGCGCAGCTGTGTCCTATCCTCAACCAGCAGTCCAAAGCGAGTTTTTTCACATGCCTTCGACTGTAAATTCATGCCTCCCCTGCTTCAGTGGAGTGCCACCGGAGTCGGTGGTTTATATCTTGAAAAACAAACGATTGATCTTTCGGAGTTGCACTGTGTGTGATTTCATCAGTACAGGAGTTAGGGAGAGAGAGAAGGTAGACGGCAAAGGTGAAAGCAAAGTGGTTGAGAACATTAAGGCAAGTGTGTTTTTGCCCTTCCATTATCTCACAGCTTTTGTCGGATGTATATAATTGAAGACGTTTATCCCAAAATGTCATTGAAGCCCAGCAACAACAAAAAAAGCCACCTATTTTTAAAACCCACGTATTATTTTCAGTGTTGCAGTTTTATTTCTTTATTTATGTCTTCCATTTGTAGTACATAAGAGTTTATACTTCATCAGGGTTTTATAGGCTTTTGGAGGGATGGGTGCTGTGCAGCTGTAGGGGGAGTTGCGGGAGGGGGGTTTGGGGCCTTCCCCCAAGAATGATTTGAAGGTGCAAAATTTCACATAATTTTGGACCATTATGTTGTTAATATTCATATATCATAATCATAATAGCTTATTGCCTAGACGCTAGGTTCCCACTTCCAGACCCCCAGGTGCCTCTTTCTGTCCATTTTCCAGCCCCCAGTGCATCAGGTGTGTTCAAAATGTATCACAATTAATATGTCACTACCTACTAATGCTGTATTATTATATAACACAGGCACAGTGAGCAGCAGTCTTTTTGTGTTCATTTGCTAACCGCCTTCCTATGTGGAACTCAAATGTGTGATGAATATAATTTTGCTAGTGCTTATTATTTCACATTAGTTAATAGTTCCAACCCGTCATTCTAATAGAATAACTGTTAGATGATTCACTCTCATCAGTGATATTTGTAGTGTTATTGCTTCCTACTTGTCGGGCTAGTTTAACATTTAATACTGTAATGATAATTCACTCCTGCCATGTGATGGCTCATCCAAATGCTCTCACCTAAGCCTTAAAAAGGCAGGGAAAACCTTGTTTGTGTACTTTCAAACTATTGAAACTACAAGTCACTTTTGAAACGACAACTATTTGGTTTTGATTTGGCAAGGTACAGGCCCCAAACCAAATTGGTCAGGTTTAGGAGAGGATCATGGTTTGGGTTAATATATGCATTTTGTGGAGACTGCGGAAACATCATGGTGTGAGTTCATCGTCATGGTTACAATAACAAACATGTCGATGAGGTTATAGAAAAGGAAATGAACAACGGTCTCCTGTGTTACAGTCTGATGTTCTGTTGAAGGATAACTTCGGCATTTTAACCTGAACCCTATTTCCCTGTGTGACTTGATCAAGGAGACTGATGTGAACAACAGCTTTTAGAATTGGTCCAGTATTGAGGGAGCCGGCAGGTAAAAAGGTAAAGAGACACTTCAGACTCTTACAGTAACAATCTGAGCTGCTCTGTGGCAAAAATATCCACGGACTTAGTTGCCCCGTGTGCTTCCTTTACAGCTTGTTCCTCAGCTGCCGGCTCCCTCAATACTGGACTGATTTCAAAACTTGTTCACATCAGTCTCTTTGATCAGTTTACATGAAAAAATGGGGTCCAGGTTGAAAAAGTTGTCCTTGAAAGCCTTCACCTTCTCCCAGCACGGAAGAGTTCTGCTTAATAATGCAATAATAATTTAATCGAATGTTTTAACATTTCAATCCTCTGACTAATGACTTTGTGTGTTGGCTCTGTCTTCTGTGCTACCTGAAATATGTCAGCTGCTTCAATTAGGTTTGTAAGGATGGGGGAAAAAATCAATATAGCATAGTATCGCTGTATTTTTGTGTGACAACATTGCATCACCACACAGTGCCAAGCATTGTTTTTTTTTTATTATATCTTACTATATAATGACGAAAACTCTGTGTGTCTGTTCCACGTTCTTCTCCTCACTGACTTGGTCAGTCCTTGTGAAATTTGGCACAGTGGTAGAGGGTCATGGGAGGATGCGAATCAAGCAATATTACATCAATTGGCCAAAGGGGGGCGCTATAGCAACTGACTGAAATGGCAAACTTTGAATGGGCATATCTCATGCCCCGTATGTCGTAGAGACATGAAACTTTGCACAGAGATGCCTCTCCTCATGAGGAACAAATTTGCCTCAAGAACCCATAACTTCCGGTTGTATAGATTTTCTGCCATTTTGAATTTTTTGAAAAACACTTCAAATCAATCTCTTCCTAGGAAGTTTGACTGATCTGCATGAAACTCGGTGAACATAATCTAGGGGCCAATATCTAAAGTTCCCTCTTGGCAAAAGTTGGAAAACTTACTAAAACTCAGCTTCTATAAGGCAATGAATATTGCGGAGGGCGTGGCTCATCACATAAAGGTGTATAACATCTCAACGGTTTCACCAATCACCTTGTAGGCATATGACCACACATAATCTGAGAGGACTCCTCAATTATTGACCTGGTCAAACAAAATGGGGACGCTAGAGAGCTAATTTCTTATCTAGGCTAATCTAATTTAACTCTAATTGGCAACTGGGTGGCACTGTAACAACAGAAAAATGCTTAAAAATGGCTAAAATGCGACCGATCGCTGTGGCTCCCCCTGTGGCCGAATGTTGCTGTTTTTTTCTTCTAATTTTTGGTTTGACTAAGTCATGGTATGGTATGCTGTACATAATCACGGAAACTGTCAGCGTGTCATTCTGTCAGTCAGTCATTCTGTCTGTCCCACGTTTTTCTACTCACTGACGTGGTCAATCTATGTGAAACTGCACATAGGCATTGAGGATTGGCATAGGTAGAAGGTGACGAAGCTACCAATGAGTATGGACTAGTATTATCTTAGTGTCAGATTTCTAAAGTGTCCCAGAATCACTTTAACATGCTGCCTAACCAAATTATTTTAACAGTGCATCACATTAGGATTTAAAGGTTCAGTTTGGGCTGTGGAGCTTTTGTCAGTAGGTCGGGTTGTGGAACTAATTGGTCATATATGTGGGTGGTGGGTCTGGTGCAGTACTGCATGTCACGGTTCTGGTTCTGGAGCAGGCCTTGAAAATCAGATGCCTGCAGGACTCTGCTACACGGACCTATTAGCTCCACAGTAGCCTCACCTGACTTCCTCCTTTGCTCCTGTCAAACTTACTTAGCCCGCAAAAGGGCTTGTCACTTGGTCTCATGTCAACCCTTAAATTCTACCCTTTCCTTATTGCCCTGTCCCCTTTTCCCTCCTCTCTCTCCCAACTTCCCCTTGTGCCATATACTTCACCCTCTCAACCTTTTCTCTCCTCTAAACAACCAGTCAAGTAGGCAGATGTATTCTGCACCACCCACTGCCGCTAGCTGCACTCTGACTTTTTGCTCCGTTAAACTCTACTGTAGTGCACTGACCCGGATCGGATGCAGTCGACCTATATACAGTAAGCTGTGAGTGAGCAGCTTCCATCTGCAAGAGCAATCTGGTACTTTCGGGTCCTTTGAGCTCTGCTATCTTTCCCCGCCTGCTCCTGTTGCTTTCACTATGCTTCACACTTTGGACACTGAACTGCGATTCAACTCCCAGAATTGGCTTTCTGGCTGTCTTCTGGGCTGATGCTGAATAGCCTCGGGGCTTGACCTTTCTGGCAGGCAGTGAACTGTCAAGTCTGGTTACATTTTAGTGGTCCTGCATCAGTGTACAACACACTCCTGAGTGTGTTGATTGTGACATCATCTGGCAGACACCCCAGGCCCTGGTGTCATTAGAGGTCTTCAGCGCTGACCTTTACAGCTAAATAATCCCAATGAAGATATTTTGCCTCAGAAAGAATCCTAATGAATTTGGCATGTTTAGGTCCCAGGAAATAACAAGGGACGGCAGCTGTTTCTAAAACAAGTGCTCACACACAGTTGAGTCATATGTGGTCAAGCGTTTAGGGCACTCGAGTGATCATTAACCTTACCTTGCACAACTTTCTCATTCTGTTGCCTGCCTCAGGTCAATGAATAGGAGAACTTGTGCCCCTTAGGCTACCACAAAGGAAACCATTGAATTAAAGGCGACTGTGTAAATGTTTGTAAAGCGCTGTTCTCCACAGTCCACAGATAACACACTCCCATCTGTTCCAGTGGTAAGTGAGATTTAGCTAACAAGCAAAAAGCTGCCAGGCTTCAGTAGAGGAGATATGAGACACGATTAGCAATATGCCCTTCAAGCTAATGGTTCTGAAATCCAAACGGTGGGTGAGTTTGGACTTGACGCCAGATCAAAGGTTGGTTGGCCACTGCTTCTCCAACTCCACGCCTGAGGTGGCGGCAGGTATGTTGGGAATTTTGCAGCCGTGTATCGTGAGCGTGGTGAACGCTGGAGCGTGACCTGGCTTTGAGATAGGATCTCTCTGTTCTTGGTGGGTAATTGGGCTCCAGGGCTACAGACATAGGTAAAGAAAGTAGAGAAGGTGCAGGCTGTCAAAAGATGTGGAAGGCCAAACAGACAGGAGAGAACCACTGGAAAAAGACATTTTGTAATAGGTTGATCTACGTCTCTGAGAGAGCGTCAGGAAGAGGCAGGTGAAAAAGAGCCTCAAAGCATGTAAGAACCTTGTGTGTGCCTCCGTGTACGTGAGAGAAAGAGTGAGGCTATCAACGTGTGTTTGGTTGAGTGAGAAAGGAAGTCTCAGACACAGTTTAAAGTTTGAAGAAGTAGGCGCTGGATGTCCGTGTATCCAGTGAGGGCAGGGAAGCTATAGCACTTTTAATGTATGGCATCAATATTTCAGTCAGGCCTATTCTCCAGGGTGATTGTATCACGATGAAATCCAACTGATAAAATAAATATTAGAACTGCAAAGACACACTCACGCACCCACACAGACAGGGGTGTAATGATTAATCGGCGCACCCAAGGTCTAACCTTAGTAACCCCAAGGCCGCGGCTACAGAGCCCCACATTAAGCATGCAGCCACACAACCTTGCACTCCAGCTATCCTCCCTCTCAACCCACTCACCTGTCTTCCAGGAGCACCTGTTCTGCCATTCCGGTCGTTCATCGCTATTCTGATCATGTGTCTTTGTCTCCCAAAGTCTCCTCCTGTATGTGCTTGTGAGGATGTGTATGAATATACTGTATGTGTGCTGCAGTGATAGGCGAGGAAACAAAAAAAAAAGAGCATGTTTACAGCTTTCCTCTGGGCTCATTTAAAAAGGAGTTTTGCCTCCAATCTAATCTCCATCTAATATTGCAAGGGTGGCCGCCCGCCTACATAATCTTGCATAGCTGCAGTGCCCATATGGCCCAAAGGGAACTCTCATTGTTTTATTACAGATCAGGCAATCTGGGCCCTATTTCTCTGGCTTTTGTAATAGGCTGTCCTTGGGTGTTTTCTTTTTTATGGCAGGCCCCTCCATTCAGTCAAACCTGCCACAAAGGCCCTATTGCAACACAAATTGGAGGAAGGGGTGAATGTTAATTCGTCATTAATATGGTATATTAAAATGTTTCAAATTAATATGGGTGTCTGGGATGTTTATTTGCACCATTTATAGTAGACTAGAGGAAGGTGGAAGGTGCAGAAAGCTCGATAGTTGACAAAACCAGGTAATGTGTAACAATCCAAGTATTACATCTTGGGGTGGGCAAGCATCCAACTGCAATCTCCAACTGGTTATTTTATCATTGTGAGGCATTAGGTCTGTCATCCCATTGGCCAATATATGCCTTGGCGTGATTCCAAACCTGATATGCTGGCAGTGAGTTGGTCTAAGGGCTCCCATTCACTGCTATTTAGATAGCACTCTGCCTGGCAGGTCTGGCCTTTTTACCCCCCCTGAGGCTTGATTGTCAAGGAGAGCTTACCTCCAGCCAGAGGTGGCTGAAGTGAGAGACACACAGGAGGAAAGAGGACGAGGAGGACGAGGAGGAGCGGAGTGAAGGTTGTTTAAGAATGCCGCTCAGGTTTTCAATTGGTGCAAGGAGGGGCCTCTTTGGGATGACAGAGTGTCTGGCCGATCTGGCGGGCAAAGCCAACCCAAATGTGGGGATGGGATGGTTGCCGCGGTGCTGAGGGAGGATGCAAGTGATGGATGGCGGTTGTTAGACGCAGTAATTGTGTTCAGGTAATTGACCCCGCTCCCTCCCCCCTTTCTCGCTCTCCTTCCAGTGAGCCAAGCACTCCATCTCCTTTTCACTTGTGTTCCACAGATGGGAGAAAACATCAGCAAAGAGAGACCAGTTTCATGTCTTGGCACCCCACTTGTTTAGAATTCTCAGGCTTTTACCTTGGCACGCCGGCGTCTGTTTCTCAACTCGTTTCAGCTGAAGCAATTATCTTATGCATTTTTACATTTTAAACACTTAGCAGACACCGTCATCAAGAATGACTTCAACGGTAACGGATTCAACAGCTCAATATCAAACATCACATAACTGTAAGTTTATTATGAGGGAAGTTCCTGAAATAATATCTGTGCCAGTAAGATTAAAAACAAAAAAATCATGTAGCAGAATGTTCAAGTATGATTAATAACGTGCACAGCCTAGAAAGCAGAAACAAAGAGGAATACAATCAAAGAAGTGCTTGAAACAGGAATACAGTTTTTACACAGTTTTTGCATAAAAACAAACTTCTGCTTTTTGTAATTCGGTCTGTACTTCAAACTCCTGCATTTAGAGGAAGAAATCCACACTTGTAACTTATTAAAAAACAGATATTGGCAAAGTATTCTAAAACTCTGTTTCTATTTTGTTTCTAAGAGGCGTTTGATATAAAAAATATTTTGCAGCATGTAAAACATTGATACCCTGTTTTAATAGATAGTGACTCATTCTAGAGTCTCTGTTTTCCCACAGTTGCTTCAATAAAAATGTAATTCAGGCACATGCATTTTTCAGTTAGTGGTGTGTTTTAAGACATCAATTCAATTCAATTTTATTTATAAAGCCCAATATCACAAATCACAATTTGCCTCACAGGGCTTTACAGCATACGACATCCCTCTGTCCTTAAGACCCTCACAGCGGATAAGGAAAAACTCCCCAAAAAAACCCCTTTAACGGGGGGAAAAAAACGGTAGAAACCTCAGGAAGAGCAACTGAGGAGGGATCCCTCTTCCAGGACGGACAGACGTGCAATAGATGTCGTACAGAACAGATCAACATGATAAATTAACAGTAATCCATATGACACAGGGAGAGAGAGAGAGAGAGAGAGAGAGAGAGAGGGAGAGAGAGAGAGAGAGCGAGAGACATGCCCTGAGTTAATGAATTAATTAACTTGGTTACCTTTCTCTGCCCATGTGCCCAAATGTCCAAAAGTGCCAAAGTGTAAGTGTAAGTGGGCTATTGTAGAAAGTAGGGCTGGGTGATATAACCACTATGTACGATATATCGATATATTTCCAAGCAACATATAGATCTAGACAACACCGTTTATATCGATATAGGGTCAGGTTGCGTTACATAAGGCATAACAATGTGCATCTCTCCTTTCAAACACTGCACAGCTCCACCCAGCTCACTCACTCACAAGTTCTCCAACAGCACTGCGACATTGGTCTATTAGTTGCATGTGCTAGGCTAAATCAGTCTGTGAGATGAATGAAATGACCGCAGTAGCACACACACAATACTGTGGGCCTTTTCCACTGTCACTTTTGGCAGTGCCGACTCAAGCCATGCTGCGCCAATTTGCGTTTCCATTGTCAGTTAAGACGCACTGTGCCACGGCGAGCTGCGCTAGAGATGGACCTTCTCCAGAGTAGGTCCAAAAGCCAGTCAAGCGGGTAGTGTTGACGTTTCGCCAACTGCAGCCAAAAACCGACGACCCTGCTTCTCACCTCGGTCTGCAGGAGACCATAGAGGAGCATTTGGAGTCTCTGTGTGTTCAGCTCTCAGGGCTTTTGTAGCTTCTAACTGAGTCTCTGTGGTTTGGAGTTCTCTCCTGCGTCCTGTTTTCACTTTAGATATCTGCTTTATTTTACTGTTTCATGTTTGCTATCAGCCAGATTAGAAGTTGTGTGAAGTTGCTGCTTGAAAATGGAACATTTCCTTATTCTGTTTCTTCACAAAAAAAGTTTTTACATAACAAAATAACGCAGGCTTTTATTGTAGAGCTTAGATTCTCTGCCCGAGCCCGAACCTGACCTGGACCCGATCTGTGGGCCGGATCGGGCCGTACTTTCCTGCCACTATCCTCGGGCTCAGACAGGTCGGGCTCCTCATAATAGACCTATGCTGTGGAACCAACTACTTCAAAGTGTACGATGTGCAGCATAATGCTGATATATGACAGCAAAAAGACGGGGACCTCGACACTTAAGAGGCACATGACGAAGGATTGCCATGGAAAGAAAGTCCACATCCGTATCCTTAAAAAAAATGTCGGGTTTAAACTGGGCTCAGGCTCGGGTGGGGTTGGGTTGGATTTTTTGGGCTGGTCTAAGCTCTATTTTATTGTGAAGAATCTATAGGAAATGAAATATGTTCATCACTGAATTAGCAGAACTCTGTTAGCAGCTTTTCATGGTAGATGGTAGATGTTGATGAAGGGCAGGGAACAGGGAACTCTACCACGAATCAGCTTGCAACTGAACATGTAGCACATTTTGTAGAAAATACAGATATATAGATTTTTGTCCACATCGCCCAGCCCTAGTAGAAAGCTATGTTTAAGGCTGTTTTCACAGTCATGCAACCCTTTAACATGTTAAGTTCAATCACATGAGAATGTTTCTACTGGCATGTTAATGTAAAAAAGCCAGTCAGGACCACAACACACCCTCACCTTTCACCAAAGCCGACCTCCTCCAGTGCCAGTGCATGAGTGACTAAAACGGAGAAGGATTGTCATGGCTTGATATGGAGGAGGTGATGATGTACTTCCCTCTTCATGCATCAGCAGATTATGGCAGCATTCATCACAGGTCCCAGACCCTTTGCTAATAATCAGCTGGGTATATCTCAATCTACAACCTCTGATTTATACCGAGCTCTGCGGTGGGATGACAAGTTTTTAAACGGGGCTGCACAATGTAAATCATAAGCTCGCTGAGTGTCGCGGAGATGGGTTCATGCTGAGAAATGGGAGGGGGGGCGAGGCGTTCACTCCGGTCTGCAAATAAACACTTGTCTGAGAAGTAATATTCGCTGTAGACCACCTACAATTGTGTGTTTTACTGCAGTCTGGTGAAGTTTGAATAGTATCTATATTTCTGAGTTTATTTGAATTTACCGCTTAAATTTTCTTATTTTTTTTGTACAGCAGAAATGTAACTTCTACATAAATAAATGCTAATCTGACACTGACTGACATGACGAAAAGCATCAGGCTTTCTAATTCCCTATTCACAACTAATCAACTTTAATGCTCCAGGCCAACCACAACTGACTTCAGGTGATGTCATTATTTTGATGCTAAACATGTCGCTCACCACAATTTTTCTTTTTTTTACAGTCACTTTTACTACACCCTTCAATCTCACCTTTTAGGACCAGGCAGTAAAGAAGGCCAATGTCACCCCGCTAACACAGGCTATAAACTACCCTTACCTAACTTTCTAATTCACAGGTCTGTTGGACCTGGAGCGTGATGACATCACCTTGTCTGATCCAATCGAGGAGTGGGTTATGCTCTGTCTTGTTTGACCTTGCTCGCACTGATTCACAGTCTTGATGCGGAGAAGTAAGCGGGTGTGTAATGTCCATGGCTTCTGGCAGTTTTCATTATCCTGCCTTCGTTTAGGGTAGAAGAGTAGTTCGGGGACGGGTGAGGTGCAGTGAAATCCTCTACTCACTTTAAATGTTCCTCAAATGGAAGAAAATTCTTAAAATGAGATGATTTGCTCTGAAAATAAGTGGAACTATCTCACCTCAGCAATAAAAAAAGAAAAATATGAATATAAGCTGATTATTGATTAAACTGTCTGACTATGGAAAGCTTTTGGCCAATTTAGGTTATGTTTTTGAGGAGGTGAGCTTTATGAATGACCTGAAGGGCAATGATGTGCAGCACTTAGTTCTCTCCTTGTGCGCGAGGCCATGTCTCAAGGGTTCTCTTATGGTATGAGGCTTAAACAATTACGGCCTATTCACTGGCCTTTTACACCCCTGGCTTAATCCAAAAATGCTGTTGAATTGGAATTGTGATATGAAAAATGGCCTATTTGCTGTCTTCACCAATTGAATTGACCTGAGAGGACACTGACCTAATGAGAATATCCCTGAGCCAAATTGAAATGTGATTAACATCAAATCAGGGAAAAGTAGGCAATAATCAAAGACAGATAAATCTGGACTCTACCTCCCTCCTTTCTCCAAGGTCAGTGATTGTCCAAGGCCATATCTGAGCTCCTCCTGTAATGATCTGACACACAGCTCCACATATTGCCATCCTCCCTGCTCCATTTTCCTCAACACTTGCTCCATTTCAGCACCTCTAAATGAGGTCTCATTAAAGACGCCACTACAGATTCTCGAAGACAAAGTGAAATTCAATGAAACCCAGTGGAAATAACATTCAGTGGCTTCTTACGTAACAAGCTTTTTATCCCACATTCCCAACCCTGCCTTGAATCCAATCTCTGCCCCTGCAACACATCATTACACTATCCCAGGTGTATTAAATAGAAATCAGGGCTTGGTTACAGGTCCTGTAATGATCATTTGGGCCAGCTAATATCTGACAGTTTATCCAGGCAGGCCGCCACAACGGACTTCCTTCCATCTGACATTGCTGTGACTCCATTAGCCAAAGTGTTAGAAGTAAATGATGGTAGGCAGCGCTTGGCAGTGTCAGAGCCCGCTCAGATCAGCCGGCCTCTATCGATTCAATCACAGAATAAAGGATGGAGCAGGGAACAGGCACCCCAGGTGCATTTCGTCCAACCAAGCCACACTCTGTCTTTTCAACACTGGCACATTGCGACTTAGGGAGCCATTCATTCTCAACACCGCCTTGGTCAAGTGTGCACGGAGGATCACACAGCTGCACGAGCACACGGCTACAACACAAGGCCACAGATGAGGCCAGATATGCTATGATTATGTCCAAGTAATATATTAGACCATAAAAGACACACATTTCCCCTCCCCCATACACATAAACACAGAACAGAGATTGCAAGACTTTAAGATTGATTATCAAACACTTTATCCATTAGATATAAAACAACAAACACACCAGCGTTTAAAATGTGCTTGACCATCTGTTTTGTTTTGGGTTTTTGTTGTGAGCTCCTAAATGCATCTCACCTCTGTGCCCCGCTGGAAATCAATTCTATTGGTACAGTAAATTACCACATGGCCTGTTTTTCCGGTCCAGCAGTAAGAAAAGAGAGAGAGAGAGTGAGAGAAAGAGAAACACAAAGACCCTCTTTCAAATGACCATGTTTATGGTACAGAGCAGTCCCACAGCATTTCTTTGAAGGGAGTCTAAATCACATGCTGTTGCCTAACATTTCAAATGCTGATGTTTCGAGAGGCACCCATTAATTAAACACACTCTTTTAATGCATTATATATTCTCCAATAGTCAAACTAAATAAATATTAATGTTGTTTTTAATCACAATGTAACAGACAGAGTATCTCCACAAATTCAGACCACCGGTCTCTGAGAATGAGAAATGGAAGTAACAAATTAGATAATATAAATGAATTATGATGAAAATACATGGGAGTTCAATCTAAGGTTGCATTTATACTTCTGCATCCAGTCAACGCCGTAGCCTATGCCGTAGCCTATGCCGTAGCCTGATGTGCACCTCCCCAGAAATGTAGCACGTCACAGCGACACAGAGCTCCTGCCCTGTTTTGTAACTATTTCCCTCAGTGGAAATGAAGCTTTTATCTACTTTAATTTCATGGATAAGAAACAATAAATTGTGAAGACAAGCCTCCACAAAAAAAGCATTTTAAGTCTTGTGTGTGATTTATCCTGGCTTCATATGAGCAGAGGAAATCTCTGCGTTTCGCTAGGCTAATTTATACAATGTAAAATGCCTGTGACTTCCTGTACAGATTGAAGGCTGCTGGAAACTGTCCAGCTGAATCCAAATGTCCGCACTTCAACACACTTGCAGATTCGTGGACTTTGTGGGTGCGTTCCCAGGAAGTTTGGGAATGCTTAGGGCTGGCCAAATCCACAATACATCCAGTCCACAAGAGGCCTAAAGTGGACTTAATGCAGAGTCTGCTTGGGGTGCAGACTTCAGCAGACTTCAACAAGTAGTTGTAGTACTCCTCTAGTACCACTGTCAGTACTGCTTTTCAGCCTGTTCTATTAATGTGTGCTTATTCCTCCCTTTTCTTTATATGATAGCTTTTTTTAAAAAAAAAAGAATGGGATGTTTCCTGGTAACCATGGTAACAGTGAAATGGCAGTGGGTAATGCAACTCTTTTTTTTTTTTTTCCAACTTTTTTTTTTCTTTTCTTCGTTTCTATAGAAGGGTGAAGAGCTGTTCTTGCCTGTTTACTCAATATGTGTCTGTGTGAATATTCTTATATTTAATCTGAAATTAATAAGACATCATCTTGCTTAAATGTCACCAGAGTTTTGGATGATTTTTTTATATATCCTGATATGTTAGCAAACAATAACATAAATTCCTTTCTTTTTAAAGAAGAAAAGATGCAGTGTCTTGTTTTATATAAGTTCATATGTTTTTATGCAACCTTGTCTACATTTCAATGATTCCTCACCAATGGACAGTTACACAAAGAAGTCATGACACAGATCTTTGATTTTATTCAAATTTTATTTGATCTTATTTGTGCCAAATTAGATTAGGAAAAAAAATCAGATTAGGGGCCAGTTAAGAGTGTCTAATCAACCTGCGTGGTTTTAGACCGTGGGAGGAAACCGGAGCACCCAGAGAAAACCCACGCTGACACAAGGAGAGCTTGCGAACTTCACACAGAGAGGATCAGAGGTCAGGAGCTCTCTGTGAGGCCACAGTGCTCACCACTGTTCCACCATGCCACTCTCAACAGTTCAATTCAATTGTGTTTATAAAACTAATTCTACAAATCACAATTTGCCTCAGTGGGTTTTACAACATACGACATCCCTCTGTCCTTGGACAAGTCATTTGTGTCTCTCTGTAGTCATTTTAGGTCTTTGTAGTCATTTTGTAGTCATGTTAGTCTCTTTGTAGTGATTTTGTGTCTCTCTGTGGTCATTTTGTGTCTCTTTGTAGTAATTCTGTCTCTTTGTGGTTATGTTCTATCTCTCTGTAGTGATTGTGTGTGTGTGTTTGTAGTCATTGTGTGTGTGTTTGTAGTCATTGTGTGTGTGTGTATGTGTGTGTTTGTATTCATTTGTGTCTTTGTATAGCCACTTATGTCTCCTTTTGGTCATTTTGTGTGTCTCTGTGGTCATATGTGACTCTTTGTAGTGAGTATGTGTGTCTGTAGTCATTTTGAGTTGCTATGTAGCCATTTTGTGTCTCCTTTAGTCATTTTGTGTCTCTTTGTAGTAATTCTGTGTCTCTTTGTGGTCATGTTGTGTCTCTTTGTAGTGAGTCTGTGTGTCTGTAGTCATTTTGAGTTGCTATGTAGCCATTTTGTGTCTCCTTTAGTCATTTTGTGTCTCTTTGTAGTGAGTCTGTGTCTCTTTGTAGTCATTGTGAGTTGCTATGTAGCCATTTTGTGTCTCCTTTAGTCATTGTGTGTCTCTTTGTAGTCATGGTGCTTGTGTTTGTATTCATTTGTGTCTTTGTATAGCCACTTGTGTCTCTGTAGTCATTTTGAGTCTCTTTGTAGTCACTTTAATTCTTTTTGTAGTCACAATTTTCTCTACGTAGTCATTTTGTGTCTCTTTGTAGTAACTTTGAGTTGCTTTGTGCCTCTGTACTCATTTTGTGTGTCTTTGTAGTCATTTTGTCTCTTGTAGTTATTTTGTGCGTCTTTGTGGTAATTTTTAATCTATTTGTTGTTGCTTTGTGTCTCTGTAGTCATTTTGTGTCTCTTTGTAGTCCTACTGAATCTGTTTGTAGTTGCTCTGCATCTTATTGTGGTCATTTTGGGTCTCCTTGTACTTATTTGGGTCTCTTTATAGTCATGTTGAGTCTCTTTGTAGTTTCATTGCATCTTATTGTAGTTACTTTGGGTCTCTTTGTGATGTTTTGCCCCTTTCAGTAGTTGTTGTGTGTCTCTGTGTGTCTGTGTGTGCAGTTGTTTTGCATCTCTTTGTAGTTGTTTTGTGTCTCTCTGGTCTTTTTGTGTCTCTTTTTGGTAAAAAAAAAAAAAACATCTTGGGGAAGAGAAAAGAAAGAAATGCCATTGATTTGGGCATTTTGGTGGGACTACATGTTCTCAGACAGGATTTATTTTACGTGTCCATCAGATTTCAACACAAAGCAACTATTAGTATATGATTGGACAGAGACGAGTGTCAGCAGTCCAAAGACAAAATGTATAAGTTTCTACATGTTGCTTTATGTCTGATGGATGTAAAAATAGGCATCTGTTTGCTAAGACATTCCAGAAATTGACTTTGAAGGATGTTAATGTATATTTGCATGTTTGCTATTGGAGTGTGATTCAGCCAACCCACCTAGTTGCAAAGTAGTTTGCATTTTCCTTATCAAATGTTTGTGCATCACCTCATTGATTCCAATCCAGATGGTTGTGAAATGTGCCCGGTGGATGCAGATGCTGGTAGTAACCACAACACTAGCTCATGAATGCAAATGGTCCAACAGAAAAAAAGTTGTCTGTTTTTGTCCATGTAGGAGTTTTCAAGCATTGAAGGGTGAGGGGAAGATGAAGGGGAGGAGGAGGAGGCCTAACGTCAGGACTCACACATACCACATAAACCAATCTGAGACGCTGGATCCAACATTACCTGAGTGATATCCACAGGTGAGTGAAAGTCGGTGCTGAGAAAACTTATTAGGAAATAAGCAGATAAAGGGAAAGAAGGTTAAGTGAATTTAAGTTTGTTGTTTTATGTATCTTTTTAAATTCCTTTGCATCTCTTGTGTTATTTTAGTCTCATCCTCGTCGCTACATGTCACAGTAATTTGAGTGACATTTTGCAGATGAAAGCCAGGGGAGCCCCTGATACTTTGGGCCCCAGGGCCTGTGCCCATCAGGCCTATTCAGTAATCCACCCATGTGTTTAAGGTGAAAACCTCTGGACTTAAAACTGACTGATAAAACCAGACAGACTGATAGAATGGGGATGACCACACTTGATTAAATGGCTGCTACAAGCTTTTCTTTAATAGTTATGATAAAATGTAGAAGTGCATAACTGGCATGTGCTACTCTACTTTTCCATGTCTTGAAATCTCCCTTGGACTAAACTTCAGAGGCAAACCAGTGAAGCTTTGCTGCAAAGTTCTTGATGCAGCAGGCAAGAGTAACAGTAAACCGAGACAGATAAGTCTATGGCAGGGTTGCTATTTGTTGAACGGCGCTTAAACTGGCCATTAGCCACAGCTAAAGAGGTCTCATCACCACACAATTACTTCAGTGTCAGTCTGCCATTGCTGGCATTTCACAGCCACTGAGAGCATCGCACTGTTATGTTGAACTAACAGCTCAACACACGCAAACTTATACCCTCGCTAGCTATATAAAACACGTGGGCACGCATTCGTGCAACTTATCAGACAGCAGTAACATCTTTCATGTGCCTTGCTCGAGTGAGTCATGGAAAAAATTGGCAGGACATGGCTTCTAAGTGTTCCTGTGTATTTTCAGGGTGAAATGCTGTAGAGTGCAGTCACCGCACGTTGCAGCATCCCACACGCTGTTTGCAACACACTGCGTCCAAACATAAAGCTTTAACCCCATCCTCAAGTGCTCTCCTCTCAGACCACTGCTGAACGTGTTGATAGTCATGAATAGGATGAGTGTGGAGAGGTCAAAGGTTACGGTAGCTTGTTTACATTCAGGCCCAGACTTAATTCCCCTTCGTCCTGTCAGGGCTGCAGGTGTTTTCCGAATGTTTTGGTGCAGAGCAACTTTGCACTCTCCTTGGCCTCCTGTTTTCTTGAACTCTGCTGCCGCTGTTTCTTTCAAACCTTCTGAAGGACTTCCTCCTGTCTTTGTTACTCAGCGGGGGATCCTGCTTCAAGGGAATTGTCTGTATAAGAAAGTATAAATATGGGCTTTGCGTATGGCTGTAGTGAGGTGGCGAAATACTTAAAGTATCCGTCCTGAAAAGAAACATCTCTGCAATTTAAATTGGAACTTATAGACAACCTTATGACCTCCAACGCCACCCAGTTCCTCACAGATAGATGAAGTTTGTTTAGTGCTGCGGGGCAGCGCAGGTCTCACTTATTTCCTCTTTAACAGTCAAGTGTCTTGATGAAGTATCCCCTGGCAATTTTCTGAGCCCCTCTCTGCTCTGTCATCACAACTTTCACAGGATAAGAGCCTCTGCTAAATAGCTAAAATGTAAATTTCCAGAGTGGATTTGCTTGGGGACAAGAGCTGGAAATAGTCCCCCACAGACACAGACATTATCTAAAGAGGGGACATTATCTTCAAGGACGGTTTAACATTAAAATATTGTACAGTATGTATATACGCTGCCAGCATTTCTATTCCCACATTTAGGTGCAAATAAATGCTTAACATGAGCCATGCAGGCTCAGTACTCACTCATCATTTTAGTGTCAGATATGATAATATATATAGGGATGCACCGATATTCGACCAATACTGATAACCCATAATTTCCTGCTTCTCATGGCCGAGAGACAAACACTGACACACACCCAGGCACTGTCTGACTGTCCCACGATAGACTAGCCTACAACTACCAAGTAGAATAGCAATGTGCTATTGATTCATCTCACACATTAATACTCAACTCAGATAAACAAGCGTCTGTGTCTCACGCACACACGCAGCCAGAGACGTAATGATACAAATAATTGCTAAGTGTAGCATCACATGGCTAGCGGTTATTAAGAAGTTTTACAACAGAGTTGAGCTTTTTAAAAGTTTGGCGTTGGATGTGATCGCTGCTGCCAATTAGCTCGTGCTAACACGAGATGACCCTTCAGCGTTGTGTCTAGGCCTGTCACGGTAACAAATTTTGCTGGCCGATTAATTGCGGCAGAAATTATTGCGATAAGCAATAATATTGCGTAATATTGTGCTTTTAAGTACACCCTTTTAAAGAGAAAACATTTATTTAACAAGAATATTTAGGAATGCAAAAAAAGAAAATTTAAATATCCGAAATAACACGTAAAGATATCGAAATAAATAAATACAAAAAAAAATAGACTCTCAGTCTCTCACTCTCAGGTGTGCAGTTAAGTTGGTCGTATTTGCTCTTTTTGTTGAGATGGTTTTAGAACAAACCTGGCATACGGGCTCATCCAAATTACTGGGCTCCCTTCTGTCATTTGGTTTAAATCCAAAACACTCCCACACAGGTGCCGTGGCATTTGGTTTAGGACCAAGTTCCCTGTCTTTCACTTAAGCTCAACAGTTTTTTTTTCTCCGCCTCGTCTTCGTCTTCACGAAGATCGCACTGTGTGTGTGTGTAGCCCATAGCCCCGCCTCCTCCACAGAGACAAAGACACTCGATGACAAGAGCTTTCCCTCTGTTCATTACGCTAATGAACCAACTCACCTGGCTGCCAGACGATGCACGGCAGTGAATGCTCCTGTCGTCCAGTCTCTTTGGTGGAGAGAGACAAGGAAAACAAACACGCATGCACATGGCAGTTAATCGCGGCCGGAAAAGTTACCGTCTCCCTTTTAATTTACCGTGCAATTAACTGACTTATTGCATATCGCGACAGGTCTAGCTGTGTCTAACCTGTGTCTGGAGGTCAGAGATCAGACCCTTGGTGCAATCCTGTTGTCTTCCTCTGGAACTGTGAAAGACGTCCACACCACGACATGTTTTGCCCTCTTGACAGCATGCTGCATTTGTTGTTCCTCTTCTTCTCTGTTTTTATTGGCAGCTCGCAAACCAAGTTTTAAGTTACTTGTACCACCACCCACTGTGTCAGGTGTGTAGATGCTGCCCTTGTTAAGTCAATGAAAGCAGTCTGGCTTTGTGTTATGAGTGCTATTTATTGACTATAATTTTAATTATCGGAATAGTGGATAATTATAAAAATGTCCCATTATCAGCCGATAATTTATCGACCCGATATTATGCATTCCTATATACGTCTGTATAATGTGTGTGTACAATATACCTGATTTGTCTCATCGACTATGTTCATATGCCCAAAATATTTTGTTTTTTTGCCCTTATTCCAAAAAAGACCATATTCTTACGAAGCTGTTTACATGGCTAAGAATGAATACTCCATTTTCTCAAAGCTTTCCAACCACCCTCTTCAAAGATGGACATTACAATATTTGGGCATATCCAAAAACCTGTTGATAACCAAGTCTTTCATAATGTTTAAAAGTAAATGTGTTTTTTCTTTGGACCAGAAATATGGGCTTTTCCATTGGGCATGCATCTATACCCCAGCCTTGCAAACTTATCGCTAGTTGGTTTTTGTACAACCCATCCATGACAATGTACAGAGATGACTGTAAACAGGCAATAGGTTGTGTGTTGCAAACTTTGGTAAAACCCCAATGTAAATGCATAATTGAAATGTTCTGTACACGTCTGAAAAACACTCCTAAAACCTGAATAATACCGACATATCCCACATGTCTAAATCAGAAAATGCTACATTAGAATAAGGCCTAATTGTGAATATCCAAACAGAATATTCTGTTTACATGACCTGTATCAAATGTGGAATATACTCATATTCAGAATAATAGTAACCATGTGGTCACTAAGGCTAAAAAATACCCTTCTTGGAACAAATCCATCAGTAAGGATAAACTAACTGTCTGAATCTATAGCATGGATTTCAGTTTGATGCTATAGTTTCACCACACTGTGGATTTATGATACACAGGATGGCATCACTATATATTCCCCAAACTTTTACAAGTTTCCCTGAACATTTAACAGTTGACTCGGATACACGAGTTGTGTCTTCTAACTTGAGGCAACAGAATATGTTAGAGGAAAGAATTTCTCAGCTGTATTTAGAGGAACACTTGCAGTGAGACAGGCCCGTCAAGCCTATTATAACGTGTTCAGTCTTGAGACGCTGGAGAAGGGAGGATTTGAATTGAGACGCAGGTCTTAAAGCCCTGAAGCAGAAGGAAGTCATTTAAAAAACAGCATGTCTGTTTGTGTCCTCTGAATTATAATGTGGGTCACTGTTTGACTCTGCTAAGCAGCGAGTATCGTCCATTGGAGAGCATAGTTTATTGGGATCAACTGTCGTTTTCTTTTTCTTAAATGCTTCTCTGGTCAGTATGTGCATGAACATGAAATATAGCCGAGTCATTCATGTGATCTCTGAGAGAATACAAAGTGGATCCTGTATATCAGAAGGTTCATGCTGTAATAGCTTGAGATCCACATCACACCACGCCTGGCAAATTATCTCAATTCACTGGGGGAATGGCCAGATTGATGAACACTGATGAGATCTGTGTTTGCTTGTCATCCATAGAAATTTGTAGGACAAAAACAATTGTAAACATTGCCTCCTGAATAAAACCATTAGCATTATGCTGGAAAAACATTTAGCTGTGATTGGTGTGAACAATGAATGAATGAATGAATGAGCGAACAATCCAATTTTCGACAATCTGCTCCGGTAATGTAGTCCTCAACGGAAAGCGGTGCGACAGATTCGGTACAAGTGCATTTCTTTCTAATCAACAGAATCCCTCATAAGCAGGAAGAAATCTCGAAGGCACAGAGGACACAACAACAAGCTGAAGCAAGCCAGCCAGTTCGGGCACTGGCAGCCTCGCTGAGCATGGCTTAGCACTGCCTGACGCAGCATTATCAGGACCGACACATTGGTTGGGCTCTATACCTGCTGTTCACAGCTGTGCCAGCGTTGCTCTCACCTCTGCCAGGCGGCTCCGGCACCTGCTGAAGCTCCTGTACCACTTCAGAGGACAGAGCCGCACACTGAGAAATAGGTTTGATAGCACTGGAAAGGGAAAAGAGACAGATAGCAGGGAGAGAGCAGGAGTTTGCGGGGGTGTTACTTACTGTTCTGCTATGTAGGGTGCTGAATACTTGTTTGTTTATGACTTCTGTGAAAGCGCTGTGCGTGTCATTGGCAAAAAGCCTGCCAGACGGATCGATGATGAGGAGTTGCTGCTGCAGCAGCCACGCTAGACGTGCCCCGATTTAATTTGCCCGCTCTGCGCGGATGAGGTTAACACTTCGATTCTTGAGGCTGTTGCGCATGAAGCAAGTCACACATACTCCTTCCTGGAAGAGCACAGTGTTATTTAATAATTTAATGATATTAATCAACATATTGGTGAGTAAATGCTTACACCAACTGGTCCCCAGTGTGATACTGGAAATTATTAATGCAAATGTTGATAGATGGAGACGCACTTTAAGATCAATGGTATTGCTGATCTGATCTGGTCAGGTGGTCACGTTATTTGCTTACTAAGTGGAAATGATTTTTAAGAAGATGCAGTTGTTTCGTTTTTGGTTTAGTTCATATCATTTTGTCTCAATTAAAGGTGCAATAATGATAAAAAGGATCGTAAAAACTGAATTTGATACAAAGCAACTCCTTTAAAGAGGCTGAAAACACAATTTCCCCATGTTGAAACAATGTTTTTAAGCAAACTAATAGTTCTCATCTGCCCCCCATCCTTATCAAAGTGGTTTCATACTAGAAAGCGAGAAAGCAACCAGCAAAGGTTCTTTGAAAAGTCTAGTTTTTGGGGTAAAAACAAAACTAATATTCCTCAGTTACTTCTCTAAGACATTTATTCATCTTTTTTGCTCCACATGGTTTCGCCATCCATTCCCTGTAGGTTAGATACACACAGAAATACACTTGAAGAGAAAGATGCAAGTGGGAGACACAGCAAGCTCAGATTCCCATTTAAAGCTTCTATTTTTAGACCGTATGAAACAGATCTGCCTCTAGTGACCGTAAAATGGTACGAAAGAACTTGAATAAAATCTGGAATAGAAATAAATATGGAGACAGAGTAGGAGCAAGTGAGCACAACCCTGAAAATACCCTCAGCAGAGAGTAATTGGTACTGTATTGAGAGGGTTTGGAAACCAAAGCCAGGCTTTTACACTTCAATAAAGACATTCATGAACCTGACTTTTCCTGTAGGCAGAGGTCTAATAGCCTGGAGTGCTTTCCTTTCAGGTGAATGCGCTTGTTCTAACAGGTGCTTAATAATAGAGGGGGAATGCAGTGGAAATGGGGATACAAGCCTGAGCCACTGTAAGCAGGTACACGAAACACAATAGGATTAGAGAGTAGATTGATCCTGGCTTTGTGCGCTGTCGTTTGGCCAGATTACCACAGCCACAGTTTTATTGTGTGGAAATTGGACAGAAATTTGTTTTCAATTTGCCTACTAGCTTGAACTGCATTTGGGCACGCCAGTTTCTGTGTGTGTCTGTGTGTGACACAGAGGAGAGGTGCGGAGAGAAGAAATGTACCGTGCTGTGCACGCTACAATTTCACAGGATTAACCAGTTTCCCTGAGATAATTGTGTCGCCAGTGCCACTACATCAACTGTATTCATTTGAAAGCCTGACATGAAACATTGAGACTTCCGTGGCTGCAACAAACTGGGCACACAAGCCTATCCTAACTGAGGGAAGTAGTGTTGAATATCAGTGTGTGCAACTCTAAATGAGTTCCATAAGACCCAGCTGTAACGCTGAACATGATCAGGTACATAGTGTAGCTTGAATCGATTGTGCACAGACTGAGAGCAGGTCACTGCTGTACCTCTTATTTACTGCCACTTCCTTCTGTAACCGCCAAAGCATGTACGCACAAATAAGGGTACAATTACATTCACATGCAATTTCAACAGCGCATGGTGCATTTCTGGGAAAATATTCCCACATGTGCTTGTGGGCACTCATTCTTACATTCTTTTTTAATACGTTTTGAGTATTTCTGCCTTCATTTGATAGTTCACAGTGGATTTTAATAGAAAACATGAGGGAAGAAAAGACGATGGAGCGATAACAATCCCAGCAGGACTCAAACTGTCGAGGTCACAGTTACTCTTACACAACAGCTGAAATCTCACTGCAGAATGAAATAGTAGTGAGGAGAAAAAGTTCGAAGATTCTAAATTTGAACCCCAGAAATTGTGTTGCAAGCTGTCGATGAATTAACCCAGAGACACATTTACCAGTCTGGTTGTTTGTAATAATTCAGCACCCCAGTCTCCCTTGAATTGGATTCATATTGGACAGTTTGGCAGCTCTTATAATGGTACATTCAGTGCCAATACAGGAAGTAGTGTGTTCATTATATAGCAAGGTGAACTTTGTCCACCACTGTGAAGGTCAGGGTGGGGCATGGACATGTAGCATGGCCGGCTTTCACACAGTAGACTTGAGTTAATGTCTCAGACCGGGGTAGACAACCTGCGGCTCCAGAGCCACAAGTGGCTCCTTCGGCCCTCTAATGTGGCTTTCTGTGGTTTTGACAATAACGACAATATGGGTTATTTTTTTGCATTTTAAGGGGCACCTTTACCTCAAATTTTGTCATACCTTATCAGCAGTAGCTAGTCTTGAGTCCCCCTAGCTAGGCTAGCTATGGATTCCATGCCCAAAAAAGGAAAAGTCTTTGAGGAAAGGAGACGATTTAACAGGGTGTGGAAAGGTTTGTTTGCTTTCATCACCAACACTGCAAAGTTTAAATACAGAATAATCACAAAGAGCCCACTGCAGAATAGCCACCTTGTGATAAAGCATATTAATGAATGCTCATTTAGACCTATTTATAATATTGATTGGCTAATTTGGACTTAATAGGTTGTGTTACCTCCATATAAAGCTCATTTATGTTTTGTGGCTCTAGACAGATTTTTTTTTTTTAAATGAAATTGGTCAAAAATGGCTCTTTTGATAGTTTGTTTATTTATGTCCACCATCTTTTCTCAACCTTAATCAAGTTTTTTATCACTTCATCTGAAGGGGATACTTAAGGTTTTTCAAAGTGGGCATGTATGAGTGACCTGTTCTCAGCCTGTGCACAATCGATTCAAGCTACACTATGTAACATAGGCAGTGAATTACCTGCAGAAGATGTCAGTCAGCACGCTCCCAGTTTGGAGATGCAGATGGGAGTACCACCACGAAAGCCAAGTTACATGTGGACGGGGGTTAGCATCAAAATGTATTTTATTTTAGCGTAGTTTAGTTTATTTAAAAGGGGACAGTGCAAAGTAATAAATACGCATGGTATTAAAATGCCAGAATTAGCCAAAAGGCTATTTTCTATCTGTAGTCTTGGCCAAGATGTCATACAAGGCTACCTTAAATACAACAAAGCACAAAAAGCAAACCAAAAAAACAGCACAACAAAAAAAGATGCACAAATAAGAAAAAGAAAACAGGGCATACGATATGGGTCCATGTCATTGGTCCGACAGCCCATTGGTCTGACGGTCCGCGGTGCTGAACGGCTCCCGGCAGGCGTATTTCTGCCTTGATGGTGCGCCGCGACCGGCTCTGGGTCAGCTGGGAAAGGCTTGAGGCAGAGCAGGCTCACAGCTGATGTGTTTGTCACTTTCTTTTTCATTTTAACCCACACCATGATCTTTTCCTGACCCTAACCAAGTGGTTTTTGTGCCTAAACCTAACCAGACCTTAACCACAGGGCATCATGATGATTTCGGAACGGACTTCGGAACAATGAGTTTAATATGGTCGAAACAATGGGATGTCGGACCAATGGGCAGTTCCTTACGATATAAAGGACTTTGAACACATCATCTTCAAAAAAGCTCTACCTCGAAAAATAAATAAATAAATAAATAAATAAATATACCATAAAACTTCAAACAATAGCCTGGTCTATTATTTGCTTAAATCACTGAAACCAACTGGCCTATATTTGGGACACACAAAACTGTTGCTCGGCAAAGAAATACCATCAAATTATTTATTTAAACCAGAATGAATATTACTACTTACTAATACTGCATCAGATGATCTACCAATTATGAATCATTCGTTTTATTTAGCTCCAACAGAGAGCGCATCAGAGAGAGAGTTACGATACTTCAGGATTACGGCACCCGGCATACTGAGACACAACTTGGATTCATTTTTAAGAAAACCCCTTTTGATCATTTTGATCTGAGGACCCTTACGGACTTAAGGAATATGGATAAATTACAGGGTGATCGAAGAATGGACACATAATTTGAGGTAGCCAACAACTGGGTTTTTTATATTCAAAGAACTTCTATAAAAGGAGAATAAACTACTTGGCAACCAGACCAGGCATCTAATTGAGACAGGGGTATATTTGCCAAAATGTGTGGCCACAGACTAGTAAAAGGGACTGAGGGTTGAACTGGGACTAGGTTTTTAATTAAAGTGTTACAATAAGTTTAGGTAGAAGCTATATTGAGAATATTTTACCACTGTTTTCTGTATGCTTGTTGCTGTCATAATCACACATTTATTTTCATGTATTTGTTGTCTCTTCCATGAACTGCTGAAAGTCTGACCCACACAGCTGATCCGTGGCATAATACAGTGTTCAGCACAGTTGCAGTTGCTTATGTGTAAGAATACGGAGGTTCTGCAGTTCGGAAAATGTAGTGCCAAAGGACAGGGCAACCAAGGGCGCTGAGAATATTCTCAATATAGCGTACTTCACAAGGTATTACACTATATTATGTACTTAGTACTTTGTACAACCCCACTTCAAAAATCTGAACAAGGCTATCTCTTTAAAGCCATATTGTGAAGATTTTTGTGGAATTAAAGCACTTTTCAAAGTGACCTGTTTTTGTTTGTAGAAAATGAGATAATATCTGTGAAATTCTCAGTCAGTCCACTTCACTGTCTTTTTTTATACTTCCACAATGTCAGACATTTTGAAATTAACATTGTGGCATTATCAGTGCCTTAACCATACTCTAGTAACAGTACACACACACACACACACACACACACACACACACACACACACATATATATACATATAAACATTGCCATTATATTATCAAGCAATGTCACTGACCACGTTTAGTGAAATCTTGTGTTATGATCTATCCGTCTGGTGAGAGTGTTGGGCTTTATGGCCCACCGAAGGATTTAGTTTAAGAGACAGTTTAGATTTTCAGCTTATGTTTCACGGCTACAGAAGCTTTGACTATCCGTAACACCAGAATTTCATTTTGGCAGATAGGGCAGATCTCCAGCATATCAATTAGGTGAGATAAGACTCTCTGTTGCAGCCTCTCTTCATGATTAGACTGATAAGACAGCTGTATTATTACATAAAAAAAACCTCTTGCCTGGCTCAGCTTAACCTGCACTCAGCACCCTTTACATTCCATGATTTCACTACTTTAGTGCGCAGGAGTCGTGCCGCGTATTGAAAAAGCTCAGCACGGCGCACATATCCATCCAGTTTTACCCCATTTGCTATTATTATTTGAATTGCATTGGACTGTGGTGACTGTAAATTGGAAATGGGAGTGCGAGGCTGAGACCACCTCAGTCCCAGTATTTTAGGCACAGTTCTGCCTCAGTGAGTCAGGCTGATTGGGATGCAGCAGGGTCTCTCCCTTTCTCTCCCTCCTGCTTTCTCCCCGTGTCTCTCGTTCTGCTCGGCCTGAAACAGACATTCTGATGAAAAACAGAGGGGGCCAAAATGTTTATGAAGGCAGGGCACATGCAGGAACACACACACACGTTCACACACACACACACACACACACACCCACACACACATATGACTTGTACGTGTCGTGCATACACAAATACACATATGTGCATTCAGTGGAGTTCCCAACAATCCCAGAATTTCAATACTGCTCCAATAGTGCTGCAAAAGATTTAATTCAATATTTAATCTAGCATATGTTCAATAATTGTTTTACCAAATGTGCTTGTTGACATGTCCTTCCAGCCTCACTGACAGCCAACAAGAAGAAGAAGAAGAAGAAGGAGGAGAAGCAGAATTAGGAGGAAGTCTTAAAAGACAAGAGCTGCAGTCTGGAACTTGACAGCAGATTGCACCAACAGCTCAAAACATGAGCAACAATGTCAAACTGTCTACCACATCCTAGACCAGCTCCTAAAACACAGCAGCGCACTGCAGGCAAATGAAAAGCAGATGAGTAAACCAGGAGAAGCCTCCGGTTTGCACATCTGACGTGAATTCAATTAGTCCAGGTGAAGATGATAACGCAGCGAGTGGAAATGAAGATTTATTGAGATATATGAGTCTGATGCCCTCTATTATTCCTAGAGGACAAAGTACATTTGTGGAGGATATCATATAATTAATCATCAAACAAAACGTATCAGAGAAGGGATAAATGACTTAGCAGAAAATATAATCCAGTCCTTTGCTAAACTCCTTTCTTAAGGAAGATCAGAATTCCTTGACCCTCTATCCAATTTGTAACACCAGAACTTTACTGAGTACACTATTTTTGCGTTAATTTCGTACGATCAGGCATTATAAAGTGGAATGTTTCTTTTAAAGTGAAGTAGCTCAAGTTTATTGCGGTTTGTAACAAAACCAGTGGTGGGCGATATTGTATAGCCTAATGAAGGCTCTCATACCAAGCGCAGATATAGCCCATTCATGCATTCACATGCAGTGGTTACATCTAGGTATGGGTGAGGATTGTGTGCGGACGTTGCTCCATCGTTGTAGGTCTGTGAATATAAATGCACCTGACATGACAACGCTGATGGAACTTCATCACCCAGATGTGCCGATCACTGGCACCCTTCTATAATAAATAACAGGTAAAAGTAGCACGCACATGCCCAAAAAAAATTTTATGCTAGGTGCTGGACCAAAAGGTAAGTATGAAATAAAAAGATAAAGTCCGCACACCAGAGGCTGCTCCTTGCACAATTTATTCATGCATTGTTGTAACGTTTCGGGCCCCTGCCCTTCATCAGACATGTCTGATGAAAGGCAGGGCATGAATAAATTGTGCAAGGAGCAGCCTCTGGTGTGCGGACTTTATCTTTTTATTTCACCCTTCTATAATAAAGCCTATTCATCGTCTACAACCTGAAAATGAGCACGGAACAGGAATGGAGCACTAAGGGTTCTCCCTAACTTTAGGGTACGCGACATGCAACATGAATGTCATGGCATGTTAGCTTTAGCCTGGATGAATACTATGGTGCCATGGTGAGTCATCAAGAGTATTATACCCCTTTTTCACAGTCATGGGCTGGCTTGGCTTGGTTTGGGCCGTCAGCCCAGCACAACAGGGCTACTTTCTTGAAGGTGTGTCTTAAACTGATGATGGCTGGTCTTGAGGGATGACGTTTAAAGCAGCAGGCTGATCCATGGCTAAAGTCCCCTGTTATTTTTGCTTATGTGTTTGTCCACAGCAGGGCAGGTTAAAAGAAGTTTACCTGTTGGAGGTGAGCTGTTTGCAGAGGTGCAGTAAGAGCGTGTTGTCTGCAGCTCTTCATCAACATCTCACTGTGGCTGTTTCTGCTTTCACTTTCCTCCCTGCTGTGTTATTACACTTGCCTTAATTGAAGAAAAGCTGCTAACAAAACTCCGCTAATTCAGTAATAAAACATTTCATTTCCTACAGATTCTTCACAATAAAAGTCTCCTGTTATTTTGTTAACAACTTCTAATACGGCTGAATATGAAACAGTGAAATAAAGCATTTATCTAAAGTACAAGCAGGACGCAGGAGAGAAATAAACTCTAAACCACACAGATTCAGTCAGAAGCAACAAAAGTACTGAGAGCTGAACACAGACTTTGAAAAACGCCTTTCTCTCTGGTCTCCTGCAGACAGAGGTGAGAAGAGTCTTGTAACACACGTCCTTGTTTGGTGGGGGAGAAGGGGGGTTGTCTGCGGTTGGCTGCAGTTGGCAAGATGTCACCACTACCTGCTTGAGAGTGGGTGGCCTGGCTTTTGGACCTACTCCAGAGAAGGTCAATTCTGGCATGGCTTAGCGTGGCATGGTGAAAGCAAATTGGTGCAGCATGGCTTTAGTCGACACGGCCAAGAGTGACAATGGAAAAAGAGTATCAGACTACCTTACTTTTTCAGATTCGCCTCTCCAAAATCACTTTAGACGTCTTAAGTAAAAGGTCTTTTTTTTTTTTAAATGCAGATACACTCTACTGCAAAATCACTCCCACGATTCTAAAATGAGGAATTCTATCCAAATAGAGCTATTCAAGTTTTCTGGTGAAAATTTTAAGTATTTTTTTGCCAACGCAGAAAAAGGAAATGTATTACAGTGTCACTTTTTTCCCAGTATTGTGCAGCCCTAGTTAAATCCCAAAGACTCACACCGAAGCTGTGTTAAGCAAACAGCCTCATTCTCACTTGAGAAAAGAGCTGAATATTTCTTATTTATTTTCATTTTTACTGATTCTTGATATATATATATATTATTTTTTTTTTACCTCTCTTGCTTCTCTGGAACCTTGAAACTTGGGGGTATCAAAATTGTTAGGTATTAAACTCAACATTGGTTGTGAGGCAGATATTAAGGCCATTGTGACAGCAGGAGTACACATCCAAAAGCAGATATTAAATCAATAACACACACAAACTGCTCCTTGAATCCATTTTATAGCACCACGGTCACTTGTGAAGCCCTCGAACTGGCCTCGCAGAATCTCGCTCCATCAGACCATTTTTGTCACCGGCTGCCTGGTTGTTTTCTTGTTCTGGACTGCACATTTCACTGAGAGGTTCTCTAAACACTGGAGTTACCAAATGGCCAAATACTGAAGTGGGATTAAATGGAGCTCAGTGGACATCATGTCTGTACACCTTGATCTATAGGTTTGGTTTAGATTTTGCAGGTGCTGATTGTCTTGATGTATACTGATGAAGACCAAGTCATGTTCACTTGCATTCCTTCTTTTCTGACACTGCCGACTTTGTTTCCAAATCTTGAAGTGTTTTGCACCTCACTTCTGTTTCCGAGATGAGCACCCCCAGTGTCTTGTTGATCTTTAAGCCCCCGTGTCTTTCATGTTTGTGCGGAGTCAGCCAGGCATACGGTGAAGATTAACCACACATTGTTCTGTTTGTGTTTGTGTACGTCCCTCTGTAGCCTGTACGTTGGGGAGAACAAAACGCCATCTGAGCATGTCCAGGATTATCATCATCTCCATGGCGACTGCCTCCTCTACCTCCTGCTCTTTCTCTCCTCGCTATACTCTCTGTGTCTCTGTGTGGGTAATCTGTGGCGTTCGCTCCGCGGCGCCCACTCATTCATCTCCCATCCCTGCCACGAAATCTGAATTCTGAAATTGCAAAAGGAGTAATAAACAAGATTGACTGCAGCTCTCCCTATTGATCGCTGCTCCAATGTGCTCGCGTGATTTGTAATATCCCCCCTTTCTCTTCCCCTTCCTCCAACAACAGCGTCCAATGGCCAGGCCACATAGAGACAAGGCAAATTATGGCGGGACAGGAATCAATTTCTACTACATTAAGCTTCTTGTTCTCCCGTGGCCATAGGGGTTTAGAAGTGAAGGGAAGCATGTACTCAGAGAAGACGCCTGTGAAAGATATAAAACCCAGAAGAGAAACCCTCCATTGTGCTTTTCATCTCAAGGTGATTGTATCAGACACCAGTGTGCTGCCATAGCGGCTTCAGTATCATTAACAAAAATCTTCAAAATGCCAACATCAGTTCTTCTTTACTTCTTTTCTTATCTTCCTGGTGTCCCAACAGGACAAAGGATCCAGCCTTCATGGGAAATGTAGGACAAAAGTTGAAAGAAACAAAACGATGAGACAGAAATTAAAGCAGATAAAAGCTTGAATTTCTTTAGAAGATACTGCAGAACTTTTTTTTCCTATAAATTTGAACACGACTTTGATAACCAAAGCAGTGGAGTTTAATGTTGCTGTCTACGTCTTTAATAGAAAACAGCCTCACTGCGTGGCTCTATTTATCATCCTCTGATGAATAGTTTAGTGAACTCCATGGCAGCTTCTACCTCTCAGGATTAACGCTGTTGTCAAATATATAGGAACGCGCATAGCTTCTGATCAAAGACTGTGCTATCATTAAACTAGGTGAGATTACACTGTAGCTCTTTGACAAGTGGTTGCTTGAGTCTCCTTGTCCCATTTTGCAGGATGTGTGCACTGACATGAGACCAGCTCCCATTTGACGCGGTGTGTAGTGACAATTTTTGCCACGGCCTGAGCAGTTTGATTTGTTATCCACTGATAACAATGTATGTGTGCATTCAGCATAATCGCCGCTATACATGAACAGAGAGGAGAAAGGAGGAGAGGGGAGAAAGGCTGAGGAGTCTTTCATTTCCAATTCTAAATTCCACAGCACACCACCAGATATTTAAGTCCAATAAGATGCGGAATCCCCTCTTTCCCTCCTTCTCTTTCTCTTGGTTATGCTTCCGCTCCTCTTATTACCATGTTTACAACTTGTTGGCACCCTCAGAGCTACGTTGGCTCCGGTAGCGGTGGCACGGAAAATAAAGGGAAGGAATTTTGAAAACATGTCAGTGACTGTGCTGATATAAGAGGATCAGACATGCAAGAGTGGAATTGGGCCCTTAAGTGTTCCAAAAGAGAATAAAGGGCGAATTATCATTTAATCCCACCCTGGTCAGTACAAGTCGGAGGATGAGAGGAGAGACGAAGGATTCATTTGCGCTACAAAAGGATGTGAGATACTGGGAATGGTGTCAGACAAAGGTTTGTGGCGTGGGAGGATGAGGGAGGATGGTGGTGGAGGGGTCATGCCTTCCATCTGTAAGCCAGTAAACAGCAGCAGAGCCACTCGGGCAGAACAGGTAGAGACATTCGTCTTTGCTGAGATTTCCCGCAGGAGAATCGGCTCCTTTTAAATATTTTATGACTCCTAGACTTAGTGAACAGCAGGGCCACAGCGAGGAGAGGGGAAGGATGATCTGAACAACTGGACTTCACTCACCTGTGGTTCACAAACCACACACTTTGAGAAATGTCTTTGACTCATGTTACAGCAGGATCATGAATTTGTAGCTTTTTGCTTTCAACACAGTGGAGTCATGGTAACATTTCGGGCCTCCTGTTTAGTGTCATACCCGAGAAGGCAGATACTACGTGCCTGTCGGTTGCGGGGAAAAAAACAAAACAGTTATCTTGTACTGTAGATCATCACTTATTGCATTCCGCAAACAGCTGGCTAGGTTTCATTTGCAAAATAGGCCTGTGTCACAACATTGCTCCAAACAAAAGTTAAACATGATTCACTATAATGCACCAAGATAAGCACAGAAGTAATGCGTCTCACTGAGTGCAGGCCTGTTTGTTTCATTATGAGAGGGCTGAAGAGATAAAAGCACAGCGAGAGATAGTGTGTGTGTGTGCTCGTGTGGAAACCATCGTCGACTATCTCACTGGTGAACATAAAGCATTCTGTAACAGAGGAGCAGGCTGTGATACCTACTGTCAAATAAATAAATGTGGACCGGACTCTTATTTCCTCTGTAGGGAAGGCGGTGTAAACAATAAGGAAAGACTTTGTTTGATCAGGAAGGTGAAGCTTTCCCATCCAAGGAAACATACAGACGCGGCCCTGCTAGTTGCTCCGGGGCTTGCTGTTGCGTGACCAGAAATACTGTGTGTCCGAGGAGACAAATGAGAGAAATGCAGGTGCTCTACAGCTACACGGTAAATCTCCAGCTTCCTGTAATGACTTACACGTCCCTTAACATGCAGCTGCGTGTCCCCCTGAATGTAATATCTCCATCAGAGAAATATTCATGAAGGTGAAAAATGTACTGCTTGTGGATATACAACATCAATTCATTTCTAAAGGTGGATAACTGCTTTCCTGTTTTTTTTTTTTCTTCTTGATGTGTGTTTTTTTTTTCTTTTCTTTTACACGTGAATGGCTTTCCAGATGTAGCGGAGATACAGTGGGAAACAGTCACAGCCTCTCAAAGTGTTGGGAAATTGTGTTGTGAAACAGACTACAGCTCATGAATAATGACATGAATAATGTTTGTCCCTCCGCACCCATGGGTCATGTCCTCAGCAGATGGAGAGTTTAGCTAAAGGTTTTGTTTAAGGTTAAGATAAGATTTGAGTCATTAAGAAAAACTGGCTAACAAAAAAAAAAAAAAAAAAAAAAAAAGTCACCAGTTGGGAAGGGCATTTGGATGGTTGTAAATTAGGGCTGCCCACTAATGGTCGACCAAATGTTGGTTGACTAGACAGGTCGTTAGTCAGCAAGATTTCATTGGTAACTCACTGGAAACTCTATTAGGAGTTGCACTTTGTCAAAGTAAATCAAAACCTACTGTATATGACTGTACCATGTGGGAGTTTCATTTGAAAGGACAGACACAGGAAGTGGCCACGCTCAGCAGTCAGACAGGAGTCATGTTACACGTTCTTTCCCTTGTTCTGTAAATATTCAGTCTGATGAATACGCAAAGGTTGATCTTTTTACTGCAGGGCTATCCAGAGCTTCACATCTGTCCCAGGGACTAGGGACAGCGCCTGGAAGAAGATCAGCTCTGCACTTAGGATTTTAGGTAAAAAGGCTATTAGGTGCTTGTTAAGGTTGCTTAAAAATCTCAGACACAACCTGCTGCCGCGTTCTTGAAAGCTGGCACAAAAAAGGCTCAAGAGTAACACTCAGCACCTAACTCACGGTTTCCAGGTGGTTAAAGACATGTCATGTGTATGGCCCCTTATTTACAGGGCTGCTACCTGCTGTTATCCCACAGGCTAGTTAATAAGATGTTGGGCAGGAAATCCAAAGTGTGGGATCATTTTGAGAAGGTGAAGGACAAACCCAAGGTGATATGTAAACTCATCTTCATTGGTCGACTACAAACATGACACATCATCTGAAACATGTCAGTAGCTACATGCCCATTAGCCACTTAGCACAATCATTACTGCTTTGCCGACAGAATCATTAACAGGTGGCTCACTCAGTGTGTGACGTGCACTTGTAGATAAAATATCATTCTCGGAACCCATCAGCTGTATTCGGTGTCTGACTTCCGGCAGACTTCCGAGCCTCTGGGGGCAGACCCCAGATTTTTTGGCATTCCGGTTTGAGGAGGCGAATTTCCGTTTCCGACTTCCGTTTATATATAAGTAAATATGCTGAACCATTGCGATGGATTCAGACTCCGCCTCGTTAGTTCACCGCACGGAGTGTATAACCTGGCAACGACTGCAGCCGGCTCAAACGTGATTGGTCAGTTACGCAGACTACAAACAGCGTACAACCGGCAACCAGGGCTCTTCCGTTCTTCTTCCAGAGGCAAGATCTCCGGGGTTTGCCTACAGACTCTACATTCACTGAATGTAGAGTCTGTATATAGAGACTAATAAAATATAGGCCTATATTAATGAAGGTTCATTAGTACGGTTTTGTATTTCTCTGTAATGTAGCACAGTGTTAACATTGTTACTAATACTATTCTTTCTCAGACCTTGAACTCAAACCATTGTGTTGCCCTACCCAAAACATATCATTTAATAATTAAATTAATTGTAAACATGTGGGCAACTGGTCGACTAGTGGCCCTAAATGATGGCTATTGGTTGACAAGGAAAACTCTTAGTCAGGGGCAGCCCTTTTGTAAATATATCCTTTCATCCCCACTGACCTGACAAACTCTCAACACTTAGTCTATGCAGGTTTTAAGTTAATTATTTTTAGGTTCAGAATCTGTGAGGCCTAAAAATCCATTTTTTCCCTGCAGTTATTACCACTATTTATCTATAATTCAGTAGAACTCAAAGACAGAAAACAGACCCTTCATCTCTTTCTACAAAAATAATTAAGATAAAGATGAAGTTCTAAGGTCTCCGTATTTGTCAATTATGCAGGGTAATAAAAGGTCACCGGTGACGAGGAGCAAATTAAAGTTGAGGGAAATTGAACTGGCAACTTAGCACAAGACAAAGGCGAGAGTAAGAGAGAGCCTTTTTGAACTGACTGAGTCTCCAGAATGCTTTGTGTCAGCTCGCTCAACGTTTCTCCTTGGCTGATTAGGCGCCATTGGCACAATCTTTTTTTTTTTTTTTTTCCACTTCAATTTTAAATTTTCAAGCCCCCACTCATGGTGTATTACCATTATCGCTAACTGTGAGACTCCATCGAGCTGTCTGGTACCTGTGGACATGCGTGAAAATTGCTGCAAAATGCTAGTCTAAATGTAAATGGACTCAGGTAATTGTTATCTTTTGTGAGTAGAACTTTTCTCATTGACTACTCTTTTTAGGCTATTCTGATTTTTTTTTTCATTCAGCATAATTTGAATTTAATGCCCCAGATGCATGGTGAAATGGGGTCATATAACCTGTTTAAAAAATGCATTTCTGACACTTTAACCTCTGTGTTTGGAAGGGGCCTTCAATTTGAACGGACTAATAGTGACGCTGTTTTGTTGTGTGAAGAACCTTTGCAAACTATTACAGTGTGTTTGATATAGTCACACATCTATTTACCATGGTAATAACCTTTCTCCTGTTCTGTTCGACTCTTGTACCGCGTCTGCACAGGCACAGATTAAAAGGAGCTCTGTTTAAATGTTTCCCAAGGATATTCTATTTCTCTGGCAATACCTGTGTCCCCATCTGCTCTCAATTTGTTAAACCTTGGCAGAATTCTGGTTCCTCTAATATCCTTGTTATTTTTTTTATTTTTTTTAAAGTAATGTTCCATGAAAAACATGATGTTAACAAATGTGAAATTAATTGTTAACTCTGAAGCATGTGATGGACAATAGGCAAAAAACTACGGACATCATCTGATAGACTGATGCAGGTATTTTTTCCTTTTGATCAGGCACATGCTAAATCTGTTAATGTTTTCCTAAATGTCATGGATTTAGATTGTTGCCAGATATGTTTGGCATCCCATGAGCCAGGCTTGTTTTCTTCCTTCTGCCCCAGCTACCCTGGCGCTACCAGCTCCTCTTTGACTGCAGAGGTTTACTTTCATTCCTCCATGTCTTTCCCTCTCTGTTGCTCAAACACACAAGCACACACACACCTCAGAGCACCACCGTCTCACTGTGTGACATGCTTCATGCGCCGAGGGATCCACCGCTGATAAAGCAACCCCCGCTCCTCCTCCATACCATCACCGAAAACTGATTTCAGGTCTCCAAAGCAGAACTGTCCACAGAGGACTATCTCCACAAAGCTGCTACGCATGAGCTGGTCAGCTGTCTCATTGATCTGCCTTTCCTCACAGTCCATCCTGGGCATTCTCTCTTGTTTGCTACGCCTTAGCGAGTCCACTTTGGAAAACATCACCCATGGGAGAGGTGGAGGAGATTTTAAAAAACGATTGCACACTCTCTCCAAGAAATAAACTTTGGTTTCAGCCAGCCACTGCGGGCTACGCGCAGTGATGTCATCTAATAGAATGGAAATCGTATGCATGCTATGCAGGGAGAATTGACTGGGGCTTTGCATATGGTGCTGTGCACAATGAAGTGAAAGAGGCTAATCTGGCATTGATGCTTGGGCATGCGTTAATGTGGGTGGGTGTGTGTGAGAACATGTACTGCACACATGTGAAAGCATGCATACTTCCCCATGTCACGCCAAAGCTACCTAATGTGTAGATCCCAGATTCATGTCATGAGAGTGTTAAAGGGTCAAAGTTCATAGCATCATCCTGGGACTGTTGTATTCCCTTCACCCACCCAACACACACACACACACACACACACACACACACACACACACACACTCTCAGAATTTTTCTGTTCATTCAAATGCCATGAAAACAGGAATTATTGAGTCAAAACCAATGAGTCCAGTTTTTTATACCACTTTTAAATATTTTCATCCTGTTTGAGGTTTTTCAGTGCCACATTAATGCCGTCTTGACTCCCACACTGCCTCTCCTCCTCTGTGAGTTAGTGGAGAGTCAATTTACACACTCCCATTGCCTTATTGTTGGGTAGTATTTTGGCCTGGTGCCTCTCCTGCTCCTGTAAGCGGGAGGGTTTTTTGTTGTCTGTAGTGTTTCCATGTTTTTTTCTACCAGAGCATTGGGACCTTTTTGTGGGTTTAAGATCACATTGCCGTAATGGAATAGCTGCACGGTGGGAAAGGGGGTGAGTCATGCCTCTAGTGTGGGTGTGAAAATGAGTGTGGTGGTGGTAACGGTGGGGGATTGGATGGGCGAGTCGGGCTTGGGCGTGCGTTTCGCTTGTTTATGCCCATTTACATTAGTCACATGGACATATACCAAGTAACCGTGAGTGTGTGTGTGTGTGCAGTTCATGTTCAAAAGCACTGTACTTTACTGTGCTGCAGTTTTGCCATGTCCCACCTCTTCCTGGTGACAAGGTTGTGGCCTCCCCAGCGGAGCCGACCAATTTCTCAAGCAAGATTCATAAAGTGCTGCTGGAGGAAGCAATTTTTATACTTCCTGCAGACAATTTGGAGAAAGTCTCTCATGCAGTTATTTCCTGGATCACAATACATCCCCTCAAATGGAAAAGCCAATGTGCTTTTTTAGATGCTCACATAAAGAGTTCAGTGATCAAACATTGACACAAACATGCTTATTTTCACGTGTCAGACGCTGCCAGACCCAGAGGACTGATTTGCCTTTGATGCTACGGCTTACCAGGTTGTTTTTGGCAATTAACAAACAGGGGCAAAGACCAGCAGCCACTGTATCTATGTGTGGAATGAGGCTACTCTTTGTGTGTGATGAGCCCAGATGCACAAATGTAATTTAAGTAGATCAGCATATTTATACAGCTGGTACCAGATGTGATTGGTAGGTGCATGTTGATTGGCTAAGCCAGTAAATACAACCAGATTTCATATTAACTGATTAAAAAATGAAAAATAAATGCTATTAAATATCTTATTATCACTTAAAAATGAAAATTTCAATAAAGGGCTGGTGATATGACCTCGAATCAATATCACGATTAATTTAACATTTTCCCTTGATTACGATTAAAATTTATTTTAATTTTGGTTTTTGTCCTCATAGTTCACTGACAAGTTTTGTATACTGTAAATATGCTCAGCTATTAAAGCTGTGACACTTTTTCTAATGAAAGAGTGTATATCTAATTTATGTGATTTTAAAATAATTGAAGAAAACACACACAGATGGAGTATTTATGATTATTTATTGAATATTTTGTGATTTAACCCTTTGATGCCCCTTCAAAAAAGTTATGTAGATGTCCCTACACACATAAATGTGCTCATAAAAACTCCAGCTATAAAAAAAAATATAAATGATTTTTTTTTTTTAATTTTTTCTTTTTTAATTCTTTAAATCAAAGCACACATCACTTGAAATGAAAACGTCTTACGAAATAGGTCACATTTTAGTTTTAATGTGAAACGCAAGTTCCCTAAAAGCAGAAAATAAATAACCTGCATTTCTTGTTAACAAAATAAATTATTTTAAATATTGCCGTGTCAAAATTAGAAAATGACTTGCATCTCTTCAAAAATTAAAAATTGATTAATTAAAAATTAAGTTCTCTAAAACAGTATAGAATAAATAACTTGCATCTCTTGCAAACATTTTTTTTTTAAATATTGCCATGTCAAAAAGTAGAAAAAAATAACTTACATCTCTTGCAAACAAATATTTTTTTTTAAGATAATGCCATTTCAAAAGTAAAAAATAATTTGCATCACTTGCTTTTTAAGACATGAGTTGTACATATTTGGCCCACTGTGCACCGCTGTAGCTATGGGAGTCATATCCTTTGTGATGTAGTAGGAAATGGCGTCAATCATTTCTTTCCATTTTCTTGGTTGCCAAAAATTATTTTTTTTTTTCTGCAGTGTTTACATTTTCCTTCTGTTCGGTGAGAAAGCCAAAATGTGCGACGGACACGGCATTTCTCTTTGGCGCAAACTGCTCAAGTTGCTCAGTTGGCTCAATGTCACAGACTGGACAGGACGGGGCGGAGTCACGTGACTACACATGCATTAGTATGCTTTTAAGGGAACAGTACATAAACACACACATTGGGGGAAAGCATTAACACAATTTAAAAAAAAAAAAATAGAATTCATCAACATGGACAAGATTACATTAGTTAGAGGTTCTGAGTGTCGGCTTCGATTAATTTCCCAGCCCTAACCCTGTCAAAATGACAAAACAAGAAAGTCTAATGCAACAACTGAGTGCAACATGCAACTCTTCCAAGTTTAAATTCTGTTCTCACCACGGACAGCCCAAATCATTTCATCACACAATCAAATCATTACAAAAGCAAAAGATAAAAAACAACAACACTGCATCATCAGCATTTTTGCTGGAACTGCCCCTATGTCAGTCTTTAGCTTGCACACATGCAGTATAAATGGGTAACGCCCCATTCTCATGCAACTATTTTCAGCTCCAAATTAGACAGACAATCCCATGCTAAGGACCCTTTTCAAAAATCTCCTCCCATGGGTGCAGTAGCTTTGATTTGATTAAACCTGATCCCTGGCTCTCAGATGTCGTTTAAAGCTCCTGGCGTCAGCATTATCTATGTCATCAAGCAGACACAAAATGGCCGTTTTTGTTGCATTTGCTGGCCGGCAGAGCTAAAGGTCACAGATCAATGTTATTTTTGATCTAAACAAAGTTCTGCAAACTTTACTATCTCATAAGGCTTCTTGCTGTAAGCTCCTAAATTGACTTAGCGGCACATAAACTGCATTCTCGCACACACACTATATGAAACCAAGGGAATCAATCTATGTTTACTGATAAGTGACAGCAACTGAAGTGTGTCATTGACCCTAACAGCTGCTTGTTTGTCAGAGGACGACTGTGTGCAGTGCCCATGAAGCCTCCTGGAGGAGCGTTCCCCTGTAGGCTGAGGATTTAAGATGTGATAAGGTAATTGCCCAGTGTTTAGACAGAAGTATCATTGGTCCTCCATCTCTAGTTCACTGTCAAGGAGGTTAACGACCAGGAGCCCAGACAGTGATTAAACATTTATACAGGACACCTAACCCCTTATATATCAAATGGTCTCTGCAGCATAGGCCTCCGACCGTCCAGCTCGTCTTACGTCTCTTCCAAAATCCTGCACCCCTCATCAGCCTCCTCTGTGTCCAGACCTTCACAGTACACACGGGAACTGTAACCCTCTGGACGCTGCTAATATTTTTTTCAGCAGCTTTTTGGAATGATGTGGTATGTGCTTTCAAACAATATGGGTTGGGGCCGCTTTGGCATTAAAAAATGGCATATTACACGCATTAAAACAGAAAACTTCCCCTCCTGGATTCTGAGCTTTATGAGCAGACTCATTTCAGCAGAGGACAACTGCTTTAGCTGCTGTGGCGGGAGAGAGGCTGCGTTCGCCATTACGTGTATGTTCAAAACCTTGAATCATTCAACTGTTATGAGCTACACTTTGCCAGCCAGCATTACCAAGGAAGCAAAACCTTTTTTTTTTTTTTTTTACCAGCATCCTGATATGTTGAAAAGCCTAATCTGAAGAGGCTTTTATAAGCTTTTAAACTGATTGACCATATCAGCGCGGCCCCGGAAGCTCCTCCCAGAGAGCTGGTTTTATGTGCAGGAGCTGGCCGCCAGAAAAAGGGTGTGGGGTTACCATTTTGCCACAGGGCGAAACCTGTACTTTGCCGTAGCTCCTCCCCCCGCTTCGTCAACCTCTTAATTTGTATAATGCATCGAGAAACAAAGCCAAGACAATATAAAGAGTTTTACTTCCGCTGGTGCTTTCCCTCACAATCTACTTTCTAAATTGAAGGAAAGAGAATAGAAAGATGGATCAATACAACCTTACCAGCAGTGGCCCCTGTAGCAAAGCTGCTCTGCCACATCCTGTAATAGCCATTCCCACAAGACCTTTTCACCTGCTACCTTCTTCATCTGTTCTCCACTGTCTTCCAGCATATCTCATTGGTGTTACTATGGCGTCTGTGGAATCGGGTAAAGGACAGCACAGGTTTTGTGGCTAATTGTCACAGCCTACAGGCACAGAGATAGGAATAAGCTGACACTTTATCTGACATGTAGCCACTGGCCTTGTATGTACTTATATTGTTCTCCTCTTGTTGTGCTCCTGTCTCCGGGGAGCTTTTCCATGCTCGCTATGAACCTCGGGGTGTCTTTTAAAGATGATATTCCAGAGATCGATATGAATTGAGTGTGGTCATTGGGGACATGGTCCTATTTGGAACAAGTGCACTGCTGTGTAAGACTACGGGCTGAGCTACGGGCAGTCAAACCACATGACAGGCTTCAGGCGCTGGTCTGGTTTCAATCTCAGATAAATAAATCACAGCTTAATACCTGTCCTGTATAATTCCTCCACTACATCTGTGACTGGAATACAGGCTCAGATGGGGTATAAACCAGAATGTGAACTGCATCTCAAGAAAAAGAAAGTGGGAGAAAAAAAAGGGATAGTGGTGGGTGTGGATGGGCAGTCGCTTTTGGATAAGGGGCCAAATGCTAGTGCTGGCAGACATAAAGGCAGGATCTGTCTCCCTCCCAGTCGCGTCTGTCCCTTTTTCAGCTTGGACAGGGGATAGAAGTCGGGGATTGGGTTACTCTGATTAGAAGATTGCACAGGCTGACGCGCCGGGATAAAGGATGGGCAAGCCGTGTTGGATGTAACCCAAGCTAGTGGCTAGTCCCCAGGTTAATTGGTAGGATTAGAGAGACAGGTGTTCATGCCTTGTCGGGGGAACAAGTTACACCTGAGACACAGGTATTGATGGGCGTTTGAGCGAAGCATAAAATTGCTACATTAAGTGCTATTGTGTTTCCTAGGAAGCGTCCATGAATGCACTCAGAGGCAATCTTATATGGCTTAAGTATCCTTACACATGTATTAACCTGTGCTCCGAAGTTGACTGGTTTAGTCTTACATGCATATTTTAGCACAAGCCAATTCAGGTTTGCTTGAAAGTACCATTTTTACGCTTCCTCCACACAGACACAAAAACATTCGGCTCGAATTGTCCTGATCTAAAAGGCTAATGTTTTGGGAAGGAGAGGATTAAGATAAGTCTTTAATTTGCAGCATCTTTCAGGACTGTTGTGTACACAAGCCTTGGAGATTAGTCTCTGGCAAACAACTGCTCAATTAAGAAGTGAAGATAAAGTTGCAGTGGGGGTCCACATACTTGCAGAAAGCAATATAAACAAAGCAGGTTGCTACACTTACAGTCAATTTGTAAAGGGGTAATTAAAGGCCCTCTCTAACGGCTTTCTCTGGTTGGTTTATTGCCGCCCAAGGATGATATACAAATCCACTATACTTGGGCTTTAACCACAGTTTTGAGCAACAACAGATGCTTTGGGTATTTAAATGTAACCGACCCTTTGCTGAAAACCTTGGTACTTAGTAACTATGACTACCAGGCTTTTCCTTCATCCTCACCTGAAACTAAACACCTGAATAAAGCCTGTGAAAGTAAAGCGTGACCAGGCTACAAAGAGGCCATTTGGTCAAGCTGGACTAGCACAACGCCTGAGGGTCCTGCTCTGCTTTGCAACAACGTCTGGACATGTTTCCTGCTTCGTTTCGTTCTGCTGTTACCAGCCCTCCACTTCTCCACCGTCTGCCGTTTCTCCTGTGTACCTCTTCTCTTTCCAAAAACCAAGTGAATGCCTCTGACCCTTGCCAGGTGGAGTTGACAGCGATGAAACACACACAGCTACAGTCCACTCTAAACCTCAGCTGGATGGTATGGATGTAGAATCGGTAAGGAGAAAAAGAGAAAGAGTCTCTTTCACTATTCTCCTTCGATGCCTTGCGTCTGTGTCTCTTTCACCCCACTGGTCCCGTACGGGCCTTTTAAAACTTCCTAACAGGTTTACAGCATGGCAGATTCATTTAACATTACATTACACCACAGGAGCCCTGGCCTGCTGCCTCTAAACTGAAGGGGGAAAGGAAAAATGACAGAAAGTGAGGTGGCCTTGGCCCAAAACTCTCAACCCACTCAGAAACAAGTGGCTCTGTGTTCCTCGGCATCCAACAATGGAAGCCCCAGCTACATGTTGATAATCCCTGCCGTGTTTTATGTGCTCATTAAGTATGGATTCATAATCGTGTTAAGAGCTTGCCTGGATGATCCAACACGACGAGGAAGGAGGCGGAGTCTTTGTGTAAACAAGCACCTTGCGTGAGCTCATCTTTCATTGCGAGGGCTTCGTCCCAGGAGTTGATTAAATAGCTCTGGTTTAATGAATGAATAATGAAGAAGGTGATATACTTAGTTGTGTATCACGTGTTAGTGTTTACACATGTTTGTGTGGGTTGTGCTCTGCCTGGAACTGTGTGGTGTCAGTAGGTTTTGTTTAATGCTTTTATCGAGAGTATCATACAGTAGATGCACATAAATGCACTTTATGATCAGTAATGATTTTTGCGTGAAATTTCTCATAATGCATTAATGCAAAAATGTTAATTGCGATTCAACAGCACCGCAAAATACAGCCTCTAAAAGCTGAATCAGCATCTCTCTGACATATTGTCAACAACAGCTGAATATTATGATTAGCGTATTGCAGGGCTGTGTTGAATTGCAGTAACTGTACTCTGGGTGTACCTAATAAACTGGCAACTTAGTGTCATCAGTCTGTCCCATAATAAGAGGCTCATGTGAGGTACAATTACCGTTTCCTGTCTGAGGCAAACATATCACAGCAAGTTTTTCCTGTTTCCAGATGAGTGCTCGAAAACATCCTAAACTTTTGTGCTTTCCCCCCATTTCTTAATCCTCAGTGCCTCCGAGGACATTTTTCAACTTATGAACTTTTCTCAAACACCCCTATCTGATTTGTCATGCTCAGAAATTCCCATTTTCCTCATATCCGATAGGCAGTTGACAGCTATGTGCCTCGTAATGATTGGTCGAGAGAGGCTCTGTTTAACAGGCGATCAGTATGCTCAGTGATGGGTGAGGATTCCATTAGGGGGAAATTAGGAAACTCAAGAATAGGAGTAGCAATAACGGCTGATATTAGACCTCTAAATCATCTGGCTCTCAAACCTTATAGCTGCCCAATCCTTCCTGTCTGCCCCTGTCTCTCCACTCCTTCCTCCCTCTCCCGCTCGCTCTTGTCTTCGAGACCTTGTCAGATTGAAAGAGCTCGATCAGTCAGCTCGTTCTCTGCGGACTCCTGGCCTAGCTGTTGATAAATCAAGCACTCTTCTCTCATGACACCAAAACACACATAGAGAGGAGAACACACTATCTACACTGTCTAGACCAGGGACTTGTGTTATTAATTTAGCAGAGGGCCTCTGCAGAGAGCCTCAAGGCTGTGGGAGACTTTTTGAATGTCCGTGTGTGTGTGTGTGTGTGTGTGTGTGTGTGTGTGTGTGTAAATGTCTCCCAATGAAATCTTGACTAAAAGAGCAGGTAGACTGAGCTCCATATGTCCATATCCGACTTGTAGTCATGAAGTTGAGTTAAACAACGCAGCCAAGACGCATATTGACATCTGGACTTATAAAGACACAGCAATAATGTTATCTTATGGGCTCTACAGTATTGTTACTTTTAGATGATTTCACACAACAGCATTTTTTAAGTGGTTGTGATTATCTGTGAGCAGCAGGATTACTGTTTGCAACTCTGCTAATTGGCGTCTCTATTCAAGTCTGTCCACTATCAATTCATTCATCAATGACAAAGTGTGCATGAACAAAACAGAAAGAGAGAAAGAGACACATAGTTAACTACCGACATTTACCCACAGTTAGCTACCCACAATATTGGAGAAGTGATTTTCCCTACTTTAAAATCTTGCTGTACTGTATTAATAATGAATACCCTTCTTATTGTCATACCTTGGATCCAAGTTTCACATTCTCTCACGTCTATAATCACTAGATCATTCTAGGGCTGGGCGATTTAATGACTATGTACCACATATCAATATATTTTTGAGCAAGATATACATTTAGACAACGCGGTTTATATCGATATAGGGTCAAGTTGCATTACATAACGCATACCAGTGTTCATCTCTCCTCTCTGCACAGCTCCGCCCCACTCACTTACAGGTTCTCCAGCAACAGCAAGAGAGACACAATGCTGCTACTGTTTATCCGTCTGTTAATTAGTCTACAGTGCAACGTCAGTCTATATGTTCCACTAGCTACGCTAAATCAGTCTGTGAGATGAATGAAGATACCGCAGTGCAAGTTTGTGTGTGATCATATAGCATCCATGTGTGAGGTGTATCATGGTGTGTTGCCGTTCTTCTTGGTAGTTTTATTCTAATGTGTGTCATGGAGACAGCGCCTGGATGCTAGGGGGCAGATCTGTTTAAAAATTGCTGCAACAACAAGATGTATATAACACAGACAAAGTGTCCCTTGTTCCTTCCCTCCCTCGGCCTCTCTGTTGATGCTCTGTGCATAAATAAGATTGATAGCCTAAATAAATAAATAGGTTTTCCAGCACTATATTAATTTGAAAGGCCATGGAAAATGACTTTTAACTCCCCCCACGAAGGTTATTAATTGTTTCAAACCTACTTGATAACTTTATACTCATGTTATAGTTTTGTGTCCTGTGCTGCAAACCTTTAAACCTCTGTAGCTCCAGTGCTACAGTGTGTGCAAAAAGTTATTGTCATCATTTTTCATTTACATGTTGTGCAGCTGTATATTTTCAAACAGGGAAAAAAATCCCAGTCTTTCCATTTTATTTTGATCACAGTCTGTTTTTATGACAGTGCTCGTGACATCTCAAATGTAGCTTTGACTTGCAACTGAACATGTAGCCCATTTCGTAGGAAATACCAAGATATATATATTGTGTATTGCCAGTCAGCCTGTAAATACCGAGATATAGATTTTTGCCCATATCACCCAGCCCTAATTGGTACTCATCAGAGTAACCGCTTAGATCTGGGTACAAGGCAACATTTTCTGAATGGTTTCTAATGGGAAAAGAACCTAACCAGATGATTGCCCAACTGCTCATGTGATCCAGCCCAGTTAGACTTCCTCTGACCAATGTTCACAGCAGTTCATTTGGTAAACTCAGTGTCATTACCAAGGGATACTGGCCAGACTACAAAACTTTTCTCCCCATTACATTATTGATATATATCCCCTAGTATGCATGTTATCACCCATATCCTACTAGTAGTTTATACATTTACTTCTAACTCTTTCCAGTTTTTAAAACATTACCCATATGTCCTTGTATTGAGCGTTATGATGAAGGCCATGTGACAGTTTTTTCCCCTGTGTTTTTATATGATTGCAGAAGCCCCGTGGGCGTCTGTCAGGGGGCTCGATGCCGGGTTTGCTTTCTTCTGAGCGAGACCCTTTGGTTCAGGTCAGTGAGCATACAAGCGCCAGAACAAAGCAGTAACACTTTGCTAGAGCAACTCTCTGCAGGACCCCTTAATGTTGTCACATGCATGACATGGCAGACGTCCAGAACACATATACAGATGGCCCCTTGTATGCAGATGATGGCTGACACTTTGACGGTGGTCAGTATGAGTCGTCATAACTCATAGGCTGTGGAGTTGTAGACATCTTTACGCACCTACATTTACTTGTTGGACTGTTTGCATATGCACAATACCATATGTGCACCATTTCTGAGCACCTCCACTGCTATACTTTAAGGCTAAAGGTCCCATATTGTTGTTTTTAAAATGAAATCCCTGATGCTTTTCTTACTGATGGTTTGCAGATAACTCTAGTATTTGGGAATAAAAATAAGATAAAATAAACACCTTCTGTGACATAAACCAAATGCTGACATCTTTCCTGTTTGGAAGGATTTTCATAATTAGTTATTGATAGCTGCAAGACATGGAGGAACCCTACTGGTATGCTGTCACTGTAGCAAATTTCAAAACAAATTAATGACAAAAATTAATAAAAACTAACACATTTGCATACAATTAAATCAGGAGTTATGTCAAACAGTCCCATCCAAACCAAACCAATCCACAGAGAACTGGTCATATTTGTTGTATGGGAAATACATTGTACACCAACAAAACCTAGGCTAGAAAGAAGATAGCCATTTGGAAAAACTAACTTGCTGCGGCTTTACACCAGTCCAGTATCACTAGAGGTCAAAGTAAATTGTCTGACAGGATGGATTTCTCAAAATTGAGGTCACTTGTTGACAGGAAACTATCACTATTTTAGCTCAAGCTCTGACTCTCCAAAGATAAGATATTATCTAAAGATTAAATATATATATATAAACTTATCAAATCCAGATAAATTAATCCTTCTATACATTTCTGTTGTCCAAATAATGCGGTCACTTGTTCACAGCATATACAGTATTTCACCAGAGCTGATGACTTTCACTGTGACTTTACACTGCTCAAGGTTGTATTAAATCAGCCATATTTCTGTATAGGGACATTACTGGATTTTTTAATTCTCATAATAATGCCTGGCTCCAGTGTAACTTAATAGTAGCTCTTGAATAAAAGGCAATATTTCTCAACTGGGCTAAATTGGTGACCTTTCCAGGCTCAACCACACCCCTGTAATGTCTAAGCTTGTGCCAGTTACCACATTCAGGCCTCACAGTAGAGTTACATACCACTAATGCAAGTGAAAAGACTTCATGCGGTATCATATTGAAAAAGACTAATTTCTGAGCCCATAAACATGAGGATATTTAGAAATTTCCTTTGGCCTCAAAAAACTAAAGGTACTTTGTTCTAGAGCTGAAGCGTATCCTGACCTAAGGGGAGAGTTTTAATAGTGCGAGAAGAGAAACACATTTTAAACCGCTGCAAATGCAATTGAGGAGGAAGAATTTGATTAAGAGGGTGGTAATCGAGTCAGTGTGCTATAACCAGAGGCTTGGTACTGCGAACCGCTATTGCACAAGTGTAACGAGAGTGAATTTAGAACCCGGCGTGGGCATTTTGTTAATCCAGCTCTGTAATTTAGTCCTTCCTCCCCCATCTTTCAATTATCATTATCATAAAATGAAGTGAGGCCTGAGAAGCTCTACGTGCAGCAAAGTTTTTAATTACCCGCTCGGAAGCTTTGTATTTTCATCTTTATTAAAGATGAATTTTGAAGTTCCTGCCGTGCCATTTGGAGCCGCCTCTTTTCTGCTTAGAAGTATGGTGACGGATCAGACGTTTATCAGTGAAATACTGAGCAGAGATGGAGTTCAGATTTAAAACCAGTGGAGCCAGTCCTGCTAACTTTAATCTCACTGTGAAAAGCCGTATGTGACAATATATGATGTGTGTACACGGCATATATTTGCACCTGGACTGAAAAAAAAAAATCACTGAATATTTTCACACTTTCTTTTGCCTGCCCTATAATTCCATATCATGCACACATCACACACATTAGGCCATGTGTGTCTGCGCAGTCAAGGATTTTTCTAGCATCAAATAACAGTGAAAAGAAAAAAAAAAAAACATCATACGATTAAAGGGGCAGAGGTCAATGACAACACCCCAGTTTGCTTTCACATAGTTAACTGAAGTTTCATATGAACAATTAGGCTAATTCTAACCTGAGGCATTTTCCTCTCTGCACCTATTCACACCTTTCAGCTCCAGTCATTGTTAATAGGCTTCCCTGATGGTATAACTTATGATAAAATGCAGCAATGCCGAGCCGGGTTCACAGGGGCCAGTCGTTAAGGAGATGAAATCAACTCCTCTGGGAGCCGAGGAGACCTAAATTGGTCTTTTAATTCATTAACAAGCAGATGTAGAACATCCATATTCAGCTCCCGATGGGGGCTCACCAACCCTAGGCAGGGGTTAAAGGGTATTCTGCAGAGGAAGCCGCCAGCTCACTGACCCACCACCCTATCAGCCTCGCTGTGTGGGAACTATCAATCAGGCTTCCCGCAGCCCCCACAGAAGGGCTCATCTTAATTGTAGCTTGGGTCTTCATCAAATATGGATATAGAGACCTCCCAGAAATGTCTTAATTACTTAAGGAGAGGACAGCTCTGCTCAGCGCCGATCAGCCTGTCTGGGCCCGTAGGCAACGGAGAGGCAACTCCAAGAATGGAAAGATCTCTCACTCTGTTCTCCTGCTTCCTTCCATCTTTACCTCCCATCTTGTCTGCATCGATCTCATCAGCATGGACGCTCGCTGACAAGAAATCAATCTGAGAGTCTTCTTAATAAAGCCCTAGACTCATTTCAGTTCCTTCTCGACGCTTCAGACTCGGGTTGTCTCGCTCCTCCTCACGTTGTTGGATGTGTATCTGGAGGACCTCGAGAGGGTCTACTGATGCAGCTGCTGCTTGTTTTGAGAAAGTTTTCTTCTTCGAATTACCTGGGATGTAAATGGAATACAGAGAGTTTCACAGATGGGCTTCTGTTTAGTGGCGGATTATGTGGAGACTGCTGTATTTTTTTTTCTTTAACATTTAACAGTAAGGTAATTCTCTTGATTGCAATGACGACAACTTAGGCCAGGACTTCCATCAGACTTATGTTATCATTAAATCACATATATTTATATCCATACAACATGACTAATGCCATACAACAGGTAGACTGAGCCAAGTAATCCTATTAGTTGAAGATGTGTTCTAGCCATGCTGTTAACATAATGAATTGCTAGCTTTGCCTAATTGGTTGCTATGCCAACCCCTGGTATCCAGGGAGCTAGTTGGCCGTGTTGATGTTTTTTAATTGATGTGTTTAACTGATGATTTACAATTTTTGTGTTCTTGTGTGTGTACGACTTTGATTTTTTTTCTTCATAGATGTATACCTATTTATAATGGATGTCAATGGCAACAATCTCTCTGGGGCCAAGGGTGTCATGTGACCTGCAGTTACACAATGCCAGAAAATAGACAAAACATGGCAATTGGTTGAAATGCCTCTACAGTACATGACAGATAATATTATTAAGGTAAGCATAGTTGACTTAAAAGCTTTATAAATCATGATTTCGAAGTAATAAAAATTATTAATTTATTGTGAGGCTACAGAGTTCCCACAAGATGCTCACTTATCCGACCCCTTGACTTTAGCCACAGTGTTCTGAGTGTCCAGGTAGGGGCAGTCTGTCCATAAAAACCCCATGTGGGAGCGGTAAGCCAGGCGTCAAGAGCCTGGGAGGCCGCCTTTGCCCCTGGAGGTCAGGGGGTGAAGGCGACTTAGTAGTATTTCTCTGCTACCCTGCTGAAAATCCCACTTGGAAAATCCAGATAATCCCTCATCTCTGTTGCTCGGTATGCTGCAACACAACTCGGGTACGCAAACATGTACACACATATGGCACACAGACACATCAGCAGTAAACACACAGTGAGTGCATGTGTACATTCACACTGAAAACAAGTGTGTACACAAACACACACACACACATGCTGAACCCAGGTCCCATCTCACCACAATGCGGATAATCTCCTTTATCTAGCCGAGCAGTGCTCACCAGGTCAACTCCCAGATTACCCTCCTGCGTCTGTCTGTGTGTGTATGTGTGTGTGTGTGTTTACCACTTATCTTCTCATGTATGTTTGTTTGCCAACACTGCACTGCTGCTTCCAACATTGTTGAGATTGACTATATGCAGTGTTGCATATCTGCATTCAGATGAAGACATCCATATACACATTTTTCTGTACTGGCTTATCTTACTTCAAGGAGGCTGGATGTGTTCTGGAGACTGTCCTCACCAGACACATGACAGGATTGCTTATCCTTTTGAAATGTATAAAACAACCCATGTTGAAAATTTTCTGACATGTTAACCAGTCATGAAGAATCACTGTTGTTTTCAGAAAGTTTTGGTTGTGTGTCAAAATATCTAACAGCCCCTTATCAGGGAACTGAACTGACTCATGCGGGATTTATACTTCTGCGTTGACTCAACGCCGTACCTATGCTGTAGCTTGACATGCACCTCCCCAGAAATGTAACTACACTTGCAGACCTCCTGTCTATTTTTGTAAGCTGAAGCCATTTCCCTTAGTGGAAACAAAGCTCTTATTTACTTTAAATTCACAGATAAGGAACAATAAACTGTGAAGACAATTAAACCTCCACAAAAATAGCATTTTACGTCTTGTGTGTGATTTATCCTTTGGGGATTTATACTTCAGGATTTATCCTCGCTTCATATGACCAGAGGAAATCTCCGCTTGTCGCTAGGCTAATTGATACAATTTAAAATGCCCTAAGCTTGTGCTAATAACGTTAGCATGTTACATTTGTTTAGGAAACGTGTTTAGTATTAGACAGTTGTTGTGTCTATGAACCTTGTGAGTGGGAATGAAGCCAAATTTTGAAACATCACCTTTGTTTGCTGTTGTCCCTGGCATCACGAGTAGGGGAAAGTCCTCTAGCCACTAGGCTAATTTATGCAACGTAAAATGCCATATGCTTGTGCTTATAATGTTAGCATGTTATAATTGTTTGGAAAATGTGTTTAGTATAAGACAGTTGTGTTGTCGTTTAGCCTTGTGAGTTGTAATGGAGCCGAATCTTGTAACATCACCTTTGTTAAATGTTGCTGTTGTCCCTGGTTTCATATGAGTAGAGGAAAAGTCCGCTAGCCGCTAGGCTAATTTATAAAATGTAAAATGCCATAGGCTTGTGCTAATAACGTTAGCATGTTGTATTTGTGGGGAAAATGTGTCCAGCAAAAGACAAGTGCTTTATCTGTGAATGAAGTTATAGTGAAGCTGATTTGTGTACTTTTGTTTGAAATTGTAGCTATTAAGCCATGTTTAATGTGTGTTTAATGTGTGTTTTGAATCAACTAAACATTACAGCACTTCACAGAAACCCCGTCACCAACGAGTGTTTTAGAGTTGTAAGTGCCGGATGACACACACAGACCACCGTACAAGTATAAATGCTCACAACGGCATAGGCTACGGCGTGGGCTCTGCATAGAGCTGATCCACAAGTATAAATCCCGTTCAGATGTCATCAATTGACCCAAGGTCACATGGGGGAGAGTTGTTGCTGTTAAGCACAGTATTATCCTGCTTGGAAAAGCCTCAGACCTCAACACTGCCGACCAGGGATCACGCCCCATGTTAGTTTCTTTCAGCCCTTAAGGCGTTTTTCCCCTTACCTTAACCATAGCTGTGATCTCTGTCGAACCTCAACCAAAGAGTTGCAGTTGCCTAAAACATGCTTTCATTATAAAGGCAGCTAATCAACAAATGCTCATGAGTCACTTTGTAGTCGTGAGGATCATTCTGGGGAGCACTGGCAAGCCTATTTTTTGATTTAGCGATGAGGACTTGTTGTCATCTGGCAAAGGGTGAGTGGCAGGATACCGCACACCCTGAGCATGTTGGCACTCCATCACACGGGTACCTATGATACCGTAATCCATATTTATTTCCACATTTTCATCCCTGGTGGCACAAAGTTTCCAGTCATCTGAAACAAAATAATAACCATCACATGCACTTCCTACAAACTGTCCAAATGAAAAAAAGATGCAGACTAAATCTAGGTGGCTGTCTAGGGAGGGATCTTTAGAGCCTTGACACGAGGGAAGCAGGCTTTGCTACAAGGTTGCAGTTAGACAGAAGGAGGAGGAAGACAGTCTGTGTTAACATTACCTTACAGTCTAACATAAATGAATGGGTATAGCAAGAGATGGCCAAGAACATAAAGCACATTTAACGCCATCTTCATACCGTGTTTGACCATGCTGAGGTTTTCTCTGTGCACGCTCTGATTAACTGCATAAGGAGAAAGTTAATTGTGTGGCCACTGAGCTTGGCTGAGTGAGGGACCTAATCTTATTAATTGTTATCATTTTAATTAGAATATAGGCAAGTGTTTTCTTTTTCCAGAATATCCTCTTTCCTTCATTTACATTGGCTAATATCTTTTAATTGAGCTTCATTCAGGAGCCATTGTGTGAATCCTTGTTTTGCTTTTTTATTTTTTTAAAAAAAAAGGGCCTTTGTGAGTATTTCTGACCTCCATGTGGTCATGTGTGGATCACAGAGGCAGATGTGTGGGAGTTTGCCTCTGAAGAACAAATGAGATTGCATGTGGCAAAGGCTCAGGTTCTTGGCTTTGATCACCATGGAGAATTGATGTGCCAGGGGAGCTGTCGGGCTCAACAGGGGGCGCTGTGGATGTGCTCCCAACGGCTGCCGTACCGCAGCTAAAGAGTGTCAAATCAAAGGGAATCACTCCAACCATCGTGCTCCCAATCACCGCTAATTACTGGTCCGTGACTCAATTAGGTGAATGATTAATGGCTTTCCAGAGAGATGTGGAAGGATTCAATTACAAACAACACACAGCGACAAACCGCCGTTCACCTCGCCTGTGCTAGGAGATGGGACTGAGATGAAGCAGACCTTGGCCAAATACCGCACATAGCATTTCAGTTTCAATTCAGTAGTTTCTATACTGCCTCAGAGTTGAAGAGTCTATCTGTAAAATGTGTGTTCTCAAATGTGTGCAAATGTTCTCATACAGTATGTCCCATTGGCTGCAGGCCCCAATGAACTACTTATTGGAATGAACTGGCAAAATGCCTCCAGAAAGAACCGATCCGGGGGAGTCTGGCACATTTTCATCCAAGGAGAGGTTTTGGATTAAACAAATCTATGATAAAGCAAACGTCTCACTAGGCCAAATCTCTGTCTGCGCTCCTCCCTGGCCCTCACCCCTGTGTATCAAACAAAGTGACATTTGAAAGAGAGCAGAGAAGGAGAGTGGGCAGATGAAGGGAGGTGCTGGGAGCGAGAGAGCAGGGAGGTAGCCACGGAGCCATCTGGCTTGAGGAGATGGATTTCATTGAATTTTTCTCTCAGGAAATCACAGAAATACCTTCAACGCAGACAGATGAAAAAAAAGTGAAACCTGTTATGTATTAGTACGATATTAAACAAATGTCATCTATTTTTGTCTTCGCTCTGCTAAAGGAGGTCAGTGCCCGTCTGAGCTGCTACTGAAACCCATCAAGGACTCCGGCAAGACTTCCAGTGTATACATTTGAGATGCATTATAACACTTTTTGTGCAAAGTCTTGATGAGTCTGTACTTTGTTATTGTCTCTGAAACACGTGCAACACAGCCAAAGAGGGAGGTAAATATTTGGGTTACTGTTTTAATTCCCAGTAGTGAGGTGAAAGAACATCAGCTGGAGGCTACAATGCATCAGTGCCTTGGCCTGCGTAGTGACACTAACATCCCTGCAGGGTATTCTGTGGCAGCTCAAGCTGCGACAACAACGAGCCTGTCACTCACCTTCCACACCTATTCTGACATATTCCAATAAGCTCACACTGACATCCAACAACTCCAAGATAACCATGACAGAGCTAATTTGGATTTAGTGTGGCCTGCGGAATCTTTTCTTTGAGGCTTTTGTTTCAAAGCGGGATTTGAATGACAGTTTATTTTTTTTCTGTTTCACACTCGAGCTCATCACTAATCCAACATTTATTGAAAAATATTTAAATACTTGAAGCGTGTAAATACTCACGTTGAAAATTCTGACTATAGTATGAACTCACAGGATTCATGTCATACTGTCTTTTGCAGCCTTTTGTTGTATGACAGTAAAACGGCACTCGTTCAAACTAAACTTTCCTTGCCCTGCTTATCTCCTCCTTTTCATTTTATTACCATGAGCCTGTTCTTCATCAGGTTGATAACAATAATCCCGCTGAGTTTTCTTTAGAATTAAAGACTTGTAATTAGTTAAATGTTTTTCATTTCTGTGTCATGCCAAACCTATTCTCCATTCCACGCAAGATTAGATGACACTGCTGTTTATAAAACATTAAGAATATAACATGTCATCTTCTGGTAACACTCGTACAGAATGTTTTCTGTTACAAAGGACAATAGATGAACAAAATGAAAGTCATTTTCTACAATGAGATAACATATCAGCTTGGTCGGTCTTCACTTTATAAAATTATGTACAAATAATTCACAGTCCAGTTAGTCCTTGTCAGCAAACAGTTTCTTTCAATATATACATGTAGATCTTTTTACTGAAAAAACTATCCTACCAATCCCATACTTTTTGTTGTTTGGAAAGATATATTTTTGTTCCCAACTCTTTTTTATTGGGGTTTTCAAAGTTAGCCAACCATAGCAGTAGTATAAAAGTGAAAACAGAATTTTTGGTACAAAAATATGGAAAATATACAGAAAAAAATTACCATGAAAAACAGGGGAAAAAAATACTCAGAAAACAGAAAATATTACTCAGAAAAACAGGGAAAAAATTACTCAGAAAAACGGGGGGAAAAAATACTCAGAAAACAGAAAATATTACTCAGAAAAACAGAAAAAATTATTTAAAAAAAACCCAGAAAAAATTACACCAAAAAACAGAAAAATAAATAAATTACTCAGAAAAACAGGGCTTTTTTATTTGTCAAGTGAATGCAATACTCTTCCGTACAATATGCTTCTGTAAATTAGTAATATTAGTAATATAATATAATAATATTAATAGTAATAAACTTTTTTTTTTAATAAATGAAAAAGTAATACGTTGAGACTCTTGGGCACAGCGGTCATCACACGCTGGACTAATATTTGGATACATCTTGCAAATATTTGTTTTAATCACAGAGCATGTTCATAATTAATTAGGCTTATCTTCCATTTTGGTGTGAGTCCATAAGCAGTCCCAAAGCGATACTACTTTCTCCTGATTGCCATTTATTCTACCTAGCATACATTCATAAGCTGCTAGTTCCACCATTGCATTAACCCATTTCAATTCCAGGGCCTTTGTTGTCTTCCAGTGTCTTAGAATAACTTGACAGACAGTCACAGAAAATGCTCACTTGGATACGTTTGGTATTTGCAACCGATCCCCCGGTAAAGGAATTTCTGAACCAAACCAACAACTTAAAATTTCAAATACTCCAGTCCAGAGTGGTCTGACCAAACTGCATTTCCATATACAGTGCAGTAAAGTTCCTGTTTCAGTTTTACTTTTCCAACAGCTATTGTTTATTGTCAACAACTTTCTGTTGAGTCGGAACAGTGTATGATAATATCTGTGCAGTACCTTTATATTGTGGGATTTGTCAAGTTAGTTGTTGTATTTGTTAGTTTTCTTCCCTTTCCTTCTAGATTTATTTGGTATTTTTTCTTTTTTTTATGCACCAGAGTCTCCATAATGTGAAAAATATGTGGCTTGTATTATTGTATGCCCGCAAAATTATATATGTATACCATGTACCGAGCCTTTCAAACCAAAGAAAACTTTAATTACAAAAAAGCAAAAGGACAAAGATACTCCAAAAACATAAGAAAAGAGGCAAATAACCAAAACTAAGATAAAACAATAACAGAATTGAATATGAGGATAAGGAGTGCACGCTTCTTTTGAATAACTCATCTGTCAGTGTTCATCCAACTTTATAATAGCAAGAACCTGATTCCAAAACTAAGCTACATCTACAGCATCTTCTTCACATTTGCCGCTGATGCAAATACAGCCATATTGTCTTTACCCTAAATGTACTTTGCAACCCACTCAGAAAACAGCTGTCTCTATGAATTGTCTCCTTCAGCAAGTCCCCTTAATCTTCACCTTCGTTCTACCCTAATTAACTTTTCCCTATAAAACTATCTTAGCTGTGTTTCCCGAAAATTACTTCCTGATCCCGTTCTGTTTACTGAATATGAGTCACCCCACACAAACCGTGTCCTATGTATCTGTCATCTGCAGCAAAGCACCCAACACGTGTGCGATTCTACTTTGTGACATTTACAGAGCTCCTGCTTATAGGAGCTGTCAGTGAAATACCAATGGTGTGTTAGCGGTAAAGGAATTGAGTCTTTCCCACAGCAGAACAATGACAACAACAACATAGCGTGCTTGCATGTCGTAGCGTTAGTTTCTCTCTAATTCCAACCTCTGAATGAGGGATAGTCTTCCCTGCACACCTCCATTGTCCCCACAGAATGCAAATGTTGCTGTGAACAATAACTTGAACAGTAGGAACAGGTGAGACTGTGTGTTCATTATTAAGTTACAGACTGAATTTTTTCTTTTTTCATTTCCGTTTGACTGGTTCAGTCTGTCTTTTTCTCATGCTTGCATATTTCTGTCTCTGTTCTCCTGTCTTAGAAATGTTAACTAACTGCTTGATGCATCTTCCCCTCTTGTGAAACAACAGTGAAAAGGCCTACGAAGCGAACACACACATTTTCACACATACACACACCCTTTAGCAGACACAAATGTCAACAGAAGCTAAAATAGGAGGGTTAAGCAGTGTGGTGGGACAAAATAACAGGTCCTGACATACCTAAAACCCTAACAGTAATATGGGGTGCCAATTGACGCAGGCACACACCCCAGAAAGCCATCAGTCATAATATTTATCCTTTACTTGTCCTCTATTTATTCTTTTCTGTGTTCTTTGCTTCTTTCGTTCCTTCTTTTCACCCTCTCATGTCCTGCCAGCAAATGCTCATCGGTAACACAGTGTCTAATTTGACAAATGGTTCACTGAAATATTCCTTTGAAAAGAAGAATAGCGTAAGACACAGACAGAGAGGAGGACACAAAAGAAAAGAAAAGCAACAGTGATGAATGTTCAGTTTATCGGGCGTTGCGTTATTGCTCACCAAAGATCATAGAGTATATGTCAACCCCAACAAACACAAGTGAAAATCCGCCTACAGATCTTCACCCAATCCAGGCTTAAGCCTTTTTCCCATCTCTTGACGTTTCCTGGACTTTGTCACGCTTCATTTTGACATGACTGGCTTCTTTTTCCAACAGATGGCCTAGACATCTTTTGGAGAGCTTGAACTGAGTTTGCTCTCAGACGAGTAGACCTCCGTGTATCGCAGCCACGGGATGGAGGGTCTTGAGAAAGTAACAATTTTTTGAGAAAGTTGCATCTTTTTGTAGATGATATACATACATTTATCTAAATGACCATCGTACGTTTGACATTTAAACCAAGCAGAAGTCCAACTGTGACATGTCTCCTCTCTCTCTGTCCCGGAAATGTACTTAAGAGTAAGCAGAAAATATCTGGGAAGAAATATGAAGTGTGGGAGTCTACAGGCTCCCAGCAGGTCACCTTTTAGAGAGATGGAATGGAAGAACAGCATGGATGGTGCAATATCTTATCCTTCACATTTCCAGGCCTGGGCTTTCTCCCCTTGATTTCCAGTCACCCTCTCTCCCTCCATTTCTCCCGTCTGCTAAGGATGTACACGTATCTGTGCAGACCTTGGCCCAGTCTGATTTATGGCTATGTGGATATAGAAAGAGAATCAAACAGATAGGCTGCATGTGTTCTTTATTTATAGCCAACACAAATGAAAAGTGAGCTCATCCTTTCCCTCTTGGTTTCTGCCTCTTTGCTCACTTTCTCTCGCCTTATACAACCGCCCCTCCGTTTCTTACAGTGAAGCATCTGGAAGGAGTTATGGTCACCACTGAACCACAAGAAAGGCAAGTGTCTGCCCCTTTGGACCATGCTGATTTAGGGAAGACGTTGCGAACGAGGACCACAGTGGGTGTCAGAGAGACGGTGTTCATGGACATAAAGTACGAAACACTTGTAAATGTGTAGCTGTGACAGTACCATTTTTTCAGCTTCATTTTTTAACCTATTATTACTGTAACATGGTAGCCTTTGTTATAATCAATCAATGATTTTTTTTTTTCCCGACAACCTCTTTATTGGATTTTCAGCACAGGAGGAGGGCATTTGAATGTGTACAAAAGTCCTGCCTTTTCTTATTTTATTTTCATAAAATACATGTTGACAACCTAAAGCAATTGAAAAAATATTCAATGAATATTTTAACTATGTTTTCATTTTATTTTCAATAAAATCAATCAATATTTATATTTTATTTATTTCAATATTTTTAATCAACATTTCCCTGAATTTTTCCCTTGGATAATTCTAACCTAAAAAAAAACTGGATAATATAAATTGTTACAATATAAAATGTTAGATAATGACACGCAATATTTGCAACCAGCTGCCTCAGTACAAAGCTATCAGTGTCTGTCTTGTAAAACCCAGTCATCCATGATAATTAATATGATTATTTGGGCTTTGAATATCTCTGTCTGTGCCGGCAAGACGTTGGAATAGAATATATAACAGCACGGTGTTTAAGGATGACTGTGGAGGCAGAGCTGTCCTGTAGGTATGAAGTAGTAAAACAGACTGCAGGAATTCCACTTTTCCACAGGGAGGCCATTTTTTTTCCTTTAGAGAGATCCCTACCGCATGATAAGAGAAACAAAATTACAGTACAAAATTAATTAAGATCCAGCAAACGATTACTGGATTAGTCTAGCATTAATTGAAAACTCCGGCGACGACCGTATATCACAAAGATTAGGAGCATCTGAGCCTCTTGTGTTCAAGGAAATCATATCAGGAAGGAATTTTTATTTCAAAAAACTTTTCTTGCCGGTGTGATAGTGGCAGCAGGGGGTGAAAATACTGAATCAATTACCACATCCACTTAAGTCCGTATTCCAGGACTTTACACAAAGTCGTCAGATTATGGAGAAAAAAAAGAAACCTGCAGACAGCTTGAAGGGGAAATATGTAAATTACTTGCTGGTCACACTCTATCTCTTCACATGTTTACACCCTTTCCTCCACAAACACCTCCACAAACACCTATCTTGTCTCGTCTTGTACCCCCTACTCTAAAAATAGAAATCAACTGTTCCTGACTTCCATGGCAGTTCTTTTGAGCTATTTTGGGGTCTTTGCCAGCTCAGCAGGCCAGCACTTCAAATGCAACACCTGTATGTTTGCAGTGAGGAGAAAGGAGCAGCGATAGCATAGCCGTGGGGTTAGCAGGCTGCAGCTTTCTTTTCTCCAAGCATGTGCCCCCTCATCCCTCCCCCAGCATCCGCCATGTGGGATCAGTACCTTGTGTGTTACTGAAGGCAAAGGCTGCTATTAACAAGAGAGATGCCCTCCCTGAGCCTGGCAGACACACCGGGTCTGCCTGTCTCTTCAGCCTTCAGGCTCCAGATGTCCAATAAAGGTAACACCCCCACTCTTAACAACACACATGGTTGAGAGGATGGTTTGGTGTCTTTTGGCAGATGTTGATGGTGGGCTGACAGGAAGGTATGGATTTGACCAGGATGAGGTCATTGTTTACCTGCAGAGGTTGTAATGAAGTAGTGTTGTGCTGCAGGGGAAGAACCTTGTTGTGGAAGAGGAGGCAGACATCTCTGTGTGCGAATCTCCTCTGGGAGCACAAACCATCGCTCTCAGTCTTATCAGTCTCACATTCCATCTTTTTCCTTAAGTATATATGAGGGTTTAGGTGTACATGTGTGTTTGGAGGAGAGAGATTATGCTGGTATGTTTGCACTGTGTGTATTTGTGTTTGTAAGCGGAAGGATCTGGGTAGAAGTCAGATAGCCACTGCCATCACTCACACCAACAGTGAGTCTTCGACTTTGCTGAGCCCTTACTCTGAGATAAGGCTTTGGATCCCTTTGGCTCTGCAGTTTGATCAATCTGCAGATTTACAGCCACCACTGCAGCACACTGATGAAGCATAAGAGCAGTAAATTCTGCTCCCCTCATAGAAAACTCTCCCCTCTATCTCTCTCATGTATTGATGTAACACCCTTGAAATCTTTCCTTTCGGTAGAATAACTAGCGAGTGGCTGATCTTAATCAGCTAAGACTTGTTCCTCTCTGTGTTTCTGTTCATATTACTGTTTTTTCGCACATTTGACATACATCTAATGCTTCCCAGAAATTGCACAATTTCTCATTTACATCCCTTAATGTCAGCGCAGATCTGTCAAACGCTCAGCAAGACTCCGTCTAGCCTTCTGAGAAGCTTCTCTATGTATCTGAATTTCACTCCCGTGAATATTTGATGCTCATCACGGCTTAAATGGCAGGGGTTGTTCTACTTGACTTCAGATTCATATCCCTATCAGTCTCTTCTCAAGTTTGCTTAATAACTTTTAATGCTCTGGCTTTGGACTCTTCTCCTGCTTTCTTCATTAATTTTTGACTGTCTTTTCTCTTCCCCCTGCCAACATTAGAAAGAAATTTGATCTTTCAGAAGCAAGAGAACCCTGGCACTACTACAAATATGGATTTGACTGGTTTAAAACCAGATTCTGACCTAATTTCGTAGTCAGGATGATGCTCATCGAGATAGTTTCCCTGCTGAGTCATCATAACAAGACTTTGGCAAAAATCTGATGCCTGCCAAACTTCAATCATGTGCTGGTGGCAAACATAGAACCCTTCAGCTCTTCTCAGAGTCTTTTATGATTCTGCGGAGGCAGTGCGCACCTGACTGGGGCTGAAAATGCCTCTCCCTTGGGCTGTTACTTGAGACATGATAAAGTCTCCAGAGTCTTAAAGGTATGGAGGTGATGAAGCAAGCACAAAGCCCGCATCCCATACTCCTGCACTGTGAATGGGGTGGGGTGGGGGGGGGTAAAAGGATAAAGGGTGGCTTAATGGCAACCTGTCTAACCTCCTGACCCTACTTTGTTGGACAGGAGGAACCAGGGTTACCTGACTAAGGCTCCATTCAGGAATAATAAAGGCGCAAAGCTTGGATATCCGACATGTGGTTCAAATTCCTCCCATCTTTACAAGGACTTGGTGAAGGCTCTTGTCAGACATGTACATTGAAGTACACGTTTTTCTTTTTGTATCGCAATATTTGTCCTAACCAACAGATATGATCAGTATGGTTGCTAGCTCCATATCCCTTTCACAACTGTCCTCAAAGTGTGTATTTTGAGAAATGTTAAATACCCAGAAGTATCACATTATTAGTATCCCAAGCAGAGCTCTCATCCTTCTTGTCTTTTTCGAGTATGGCTGGCTCTTGTCCTAAATGTCTGGCAGCTGAAGCCAGTATTTATGAATTTGATGTACACAGTTGCTAATCTAAGGCAGTTGGGGGCCAGGTGAGGAGAGGGTTAGATCATTACTCCGGGTAAGGCCGAAATTTGAGGCCCTGAGGAGCAGAATAAAAACACTCTGATCTCCTTCCCACATGCTCTACAGCCTTGGAACTTTCGCTCAGCAGCCAGATTCCTACTGACGGTGGATCAAACGAACCTTTGCTTCCCTTGAATGAGTCTCTCCTCATTTACTCCCATCGAGAGCATCCTTCCTCTCTATGCTTGAAATGTCGGGGAAATACAAGCTCTCTTTACTTAGTTGTATATATTTCCTGCTTGTTAAGGCTCGAGTATATTAAGTGCCAATGGCTGTCTGGGCTCACCAGCGCGGATAAGACTTCACAAGCTTTCCTACGAGAGGGTAGCAGAGTGAAAGAACAGAGGCTCTCCCCTTGACTGTACAGTTTGCTCTGCACCTATCGCCCTATAGGGGGAGCCATGACCTCACGTTCCTGCTGCCCTGCTCTCACTCTGCTCCAGCTCCTCTGCTCTTGTGTCTCATATTGCTTCCAGTGTTGTACTTAAAAACTACTTCAGGCTTCAGCCTTGGCCCCAGCCCTGTGAATACCTCAGAAACAGAATATACTTTGATCAGGTGCAATGGATCTTGCACAGTGACGTTGTAGGACAGACGAGCAGCAACATACAGCAGGTAATGATTCGTGATTTATGTGCTTTTGCCTGCACAATGGGCCTTAGTGGCTGAGTAATGGGTTTCACTGTCAGTCAATCTGACTGCTGTTCTCTGGAAACTAAAATATGTGGCATTTCGCTGTAGCTGGAGCAGGTAGAAGCATTATCTCAGGAGTGTGTGTCTATAACCCTGAATGGCGTCTGTGGCTGGGAAAAAAAAAAAATTACTAGACAAAACAAAACAAAGCCATTTCTCCTGCAAAGAAAGCACACGTCATATTTCTGTGATTTAACTTCAATAGCTTGTTTTCAGCCGTGTGACAATCATGATGTGCAAAATTCAGATGGAGGGCAGGAAGTGAAAAATCCATATACTGGGTGAATGGAGTATAAAGGAAAGTGTATGCATAAAAGGATTGGATGAACCTGCAGGCAGCAGGTATTATCAGAAAATTGGAACTTTTGTGATTTTTCCCTGAACTGGACCGATTTACTCCACGTGGACACATTTGTCATTACAAATTTCCTCGTCCTCCAGACCTCCAATGAAAGCGTACAAGACTCCAGTAGAGTACATGTGTATATATATATATATATATATGGAGAATGAGGAGAATGAGAGTGAGAGTGAGAGTATACAGTAGAGTATTCTGTGTGCAGTTGGGTCCATGTCTTGTTTTTGCCCGGATGAGTAAACATGCCTGACTATAACTATATTTCATCTCTCTAACTTGCATGGATGCAACGCTGTTAGTAGAGATGGGTACCGAAACTCAGTATTAAATGAGCCCTGGGGCTTGATTATCAAAGATCGCAGTATTGATAAGCTCTGACGTTATCGGTTCTTTTATCCTTTTATTGGTTCTTTTAAACACTTTGGTTTAATCCATTATCTTCCTGCAGGCTCTCACCTGCACTCTGTGCCGGGGCTGACCTCCTCCACATACACATGCACATACACACACACACACTCACACCCACACGTCACAGAGTCAGTGGACAGCAGAGAGGCTGCAGTGGAAAGGAAATGAAAATAACAAGAATGCTTGTATGCTTGTAAGTGCAATTGAACCTTTGGGAGTAAAAAGCCAATACTTTATTAATAAGCGTGTTCAGCAAGTATAAACATGTAAACATGTAGACATGCAGATATTTCAAAATACTCTCTCCGCAGTCTCTCATCCACCATCACTAACATGGGCAGCATGCTAGTTTGCCTCATAGGGAATCATTACAAATAAGCTAACATGATAGCTCTCTGTATGTAGTCTAAACGTTAAGCTTAGTTTGCTGCTTATCTTAAAATTGGGCAATTCTTTTAAACTAAGCTGCTGTCCTATGTCACCTGCACACAAAGAATCACATCAGCAGAGAAGGAGCAGGACAAAGGACAGGAGGAATAACTTATAGTGACTGATAAAAACTAAATTTCGCTCAGTATCGTGATGTCAGGGATATTATTTTTATAGTGACTTTGCTGTCATAAAATGACTGTTGTTGCCCTAGAAACAAAATTTAGTAATATTTAAAATATTTACTAATACTGTTTTGAATTTATTCTTTTTAAAATTAATGTATTTTCTAAAAAGCAATTATTTAGAAATGAAAAAGAACCGATAAGAGTACCGATCAAGTATCAAATCGATAAGGAGTATCGATAAAATCTTAACGATACCAATCCCTAGCTTGTAGGGTAACGTTACTTGCTAAGGTTAGCCAACTTTAGCTGCTTTTTTCTACCTTTTGTGTAAACTGTTTCCACTGGTCTGGTGAAACACTGTCAAAAATCTGGGTCGACTAAAAACACAGGGAAGCTGTCACAGCCTATTGTGACTGCATCCAACTCGAGGCATGTTTAACACAACACTTTGACACTGTGACACTGACATTTGAAATGAGCGTTAGTTAACTCTGCTCCTCCAGACTGAAGACCGAGGTTTTTGATCCACGTCTACTGCCATTTCTCAGCCAATTTATAATATTATTATAATATTTTTTCTAACTTCTTTGTTTCCTACTATTTTTGGGACTTAAAGTGTTTTTTTCACAATTTGATTGATTGCAACAGCTGTAAACACAAATCATAGGCATTTGTGCAATGTTGGTAGCCTTTGCCTCCAGTTACCTGCCCTCCATCTGTTTGACGACATATGCAAAGTAGCTATTCAACTGTTCATATTCATCAACATCAAATTTCTTGCTTTTGACATTGTTTCATGAGTGTTTATAAATGCAGTTTGGACTTTTTATAAAAAAGCTTATTAAGTATTTTATCCTCATGAAATTCAAATGCCTTTCTGACATTACTATTTTATTAAAATAAGAAAATAAATAATGTAAAAGTGTACAATGATATGATACAGCTACAGACTTGTTCCTGATCCTGGTTGAGCACTCGGTGGACAATGGATCATCTATTTGCATTGCAGCCTGCAAACTTGCTCAGTACTTGAGCAGTGAAAACAGACAATGTCTAAGTGTTCATGTCAGTGCATGAGGCTGAACGCTATTGAGGATACACTATTCCTCTGACCCTGTTTGAGCTGCAGGGCAAATACATCAAGCCATGTGCTCTGAATAAACAACATAAAGAAGGGGTTATTCAATGGATCTCTGTTTTCCAGAGATAAGTGTGGCTTGAACATGGAAGCGTCAAATGTGGAGAGAGAGAGAGAGAGAGAAAAAAAAAGAAGGATTTTGATGTTTGGCCTCACCCAGAGATTATACATGCCCGTGGAGGGATGTGCTTCATGGCCTGGGTGACATAAGGCTATTGGCACGATGTCGGTTGTTGTTTGCAGACCTTCATGCAAGAGAAACTGTTTGGCCTGAGGCAAAGTATACATCTGCATGTCTTTGATGCTGCGCTTCGGTTTATTCACATGTTGGGTCTGGGGTCAGCTCTACAGTCCCTAAACATCTCACAACGCATTATACCAGGCTGGATAATTATCTCTGAGCTGGGCAGACAGCATGATACAGAAGCATCTTCAGACTGGCAGTTGCCCTGTCAGCCATAACTTTACTCTATAATTTATCAGTGATTAATGTTGCTATTAAAACATGATGGGGTGACATGGTAACTATGGACTAGGTATTTGCTCAAATGTTTTGATATGACTACTGTGCTACTGTTTGCTGCAGTTCATGTTTTGACTCTCAAAAGCCCAAATCTCATTAGCAGCAAGTTGCTTATTAATAAATTACTTCTTATCAACAGTGTGTTTAACTCAGATCAGATGATGGATCTTATTTAATGGTGACTTCCTGTTTGCTTACAGAAGAATCACATGAGGTCAAACTAGATTTGACTATTCAATGTGTATATTCGTCTGTTCATTTAATTTTATTAATATAGAGTTTGAGAGATTGAACAGGGTTTGGCAGGACAATCAGAATGACAGTGACAAACACATCATATAACAAACAAGCCAAATTAGCCCTCCAAGCTAATGTGTGTGAACTATGCTAATGATGGATTGGAAATCTGCAACAACACTTTTGCTGACACAAGATATTAAAAGCCAGAGACTGTATCATATTAAGTAAGCTGTAAATCCACCACTTCCAAGCAGAAGGCAGAAGATAATGTTATCTCAAATTCTGACCAGGCAAAGCCTCTGTTCCCTTGGGCAGCTGTCTCCATTTCACTCAGACTCACCTTGGGTCTGGGTCCGCAGCTGCCTGAATGACAGAGCATCATGAAAGCAAGGAGCACCCATTCTGCAGCTAAATCTGAGGACTGAAACATCCCTAGAACTACACTGCACAGTGACTGACCAAAAAATAACTGCTTTACTTGAAGAATCTCAGACTTTCAGGGGGCAGCCCTACTTATGTTACTGTAGTTACATGGTCTTGGGCCACTCTATAATCTATATGGTCAACACATCATCACAACCACAAGGCCAAACAAGGATATCAGTATTAGATGATTATGAAAACCCCTGGATTATGTTGATTTTTGTTTTAACATCTAATGTAAAAGTTTTTAAATTCTCATTTTTTACAACATCTGCACATGGCACCTACAGAATTGGTACTATTAGGTAGGAAATTGTAGTCAAGGCAACAAACAGATGAAGGTATGGTTAGGGTTAGGCAACTTAAACACTTTGTGAATATTAGGGAAAGGTTGTGTTCGTAGTGAATATAAAGATGAACATCAACTGCTCATCTGTTTCAGGAAAAAAAAAACATTGCATGAGAGCCAGAGATGTTATAACTGTTACCTCCCCGCTGACCAAATTGTTACGGCACATACTATAGACCCTTTTAGGGCCAACGCCACAATGACAGTATTTTATTAGCGGTAGACAAAACACAATTCACCACCACAGGGCTGTAGGCTACATAGGAGTCTTAAAATGTCATCTTGTTATGTTACTGGGAGCCCAAATAGAAGGAGTCATGGCTCAAAACTTAAATTTTATCACATACCAGCCGCCACTGCCCATCAACAAAAACTAAATGCGATAAGATGAAAGGACTTGATAGAGGCGATCATTAAAAATGCTCGCTTGTGCAGCCGCACTGCGTATCAGGTTAGGGAAAAATATTTCCTGTTGAAGAGATGTGTATTAAGGGTTTTCATGTCCACCTAATCACAAATTGTGGAGGTATTAAGAGGAATATTGGATTTCTCTGTTATGCTAACTTTTTAGCACATTAGCTATTTTTAGCTTCAATAGCAAAACAAACTGGAGGCAACTGTTCAAGTGTCGTCCTCCTTTGTAAGATTGGCATAGTAATCAACCACAAAGCCGGCCATCCTTCTTTTGGTAATCCTGTCAAATCATCCATCCACTGAGTGAGAGCATACGGGTCAGCCAGTCTGGTCAGTGTTTACTTATTCAAGTAACACTCGTGGTCCTGGAGAGTGAGTGACCAGACATGGTGTGTTCGTAAATTCAGTCTGACACTCTACACTAAAATGAGGGCCCTGTTGGTTGAAGAAAAGGAGTGTTATATTTCTGCATGAATGAACGAACGGTTGAGTTAATCACACTTTCACATCGCTTGATAATTTGCTGCTCTGAGAGTGCGCTGCTTTGGATAACCGAACTGCACATTCCGACAGCGTCACGAGTTTCAAGCCATCTCGTTTGTGCCAGAGTGTGCTCTGGCACTTGGAATGAATATTTCTGAAAACGAACCAGTTGCATCATCTTCCCACATTGTCTAAAACAAGCCAACAGAGCTTGGTACCTAGTGCTAGCTAATGTCTGTGGAGAATTGTTTTGCCTCCAGCTAAGCCCCGCCCACCAAAAAATGGGTCTATTTCACCATAACATCCCTAGTTTGGTTCCAGTGATGATCTTTATCATTCCCTCTCTCTCCTTGTCTGTGTCTGCACTGTTACTTTCCAATAATGAGGCAAATGCCCCAAAATATTCTTAAAAGACGTCTTATATGCCCATCCACACTCTTACATTTTATATCCACTTTGCTAGAGCAATCTAATGCCTGCACTGGTCCTGAATGCTGGCATCAGATGCAAATTGCGAGGTACTTAATTATCCAATACAGATGTAATTCCAAGGGATACTAGGCTACGATGTTAATTTGAAAGTAAATTAAACATTCTCCTTATTTGTTTATTTAAAGCCTCTACACATGGAAGCACACAAACACAAAAAGTTTGTTTAAATCCCTTGAATTCAGATAAATCTACATCAATGTGATCCCCTAACAAAGTAGGCTATATGCATATTATTCTGACGGAGTATTTTCAGCTGCCTGTGCACCCACACACATGTACAAAACCAGTATTTGGGATTGAAACGGGGGGTTGGGGTCTTTGTAGAGAAAATTGACAATTTGCCCACTAGCTCATACTGGACTGCACCACTGTGGGCAACAAAGGAAGTGGGGACTCAGTGACCCATCTGCTCACATCTATTCCACTACTGTGGGTATAATATTCTTTTGCCACATATTGACCACGGAGTAATAATTGCAAATCCACATAGACACATTCATTATTGTCCGAATATGCACCAACACAAACGCCACACTCTATATAACATGCATGTAACCATACATACTAACATGCAGGTGCCATCACATATGCATACTCATGTGCACTTATTTGCATATCACATTTGCATGCATCCATTTGACCAGGCAAATATTGATGATTTGTTCTCACTTAATGTGTAAAAATAATCTGATGATTGCCATCGTCTAATTACCACAGCTGTGTGTGTGCGTGTGTGTGTGTGTGTAACTTGTGTGTCTCCCTGCTAAAAGAGCGACTGGGTCCTAGCTCATTACTCTGGCAGAGAGAGGCTGCTTTATCTACTATCTGGCCCATTTTAAATGCTAGCCTATTTTTAAATGGGTTCCTACACACCGCCTTGTTAGTGGCAAAGAGCATAATCTCTCACTAGACTTCACTACACCCTCTCTCTAACTACCCAAGTCTCTCTCTCTCATGTAGTATCTGGCTCCGTCTTTCCTTGTTGTTGCCTCAGATAATTAACGAGTGGGAGACGATGTGTTGCATCCTTGCTCCATGTAAATAATGAGTTCATGCAATACACAAAAATCTGGTCATGTCCGTGAAATGCCGTTGCTATGGCTTTATTGTCTTCATTGTAAAAAAGTCCCAGTGAATTTAAGATAGATAAGTTACAGACTTCCCTACTACCTGACTCCACCTGACTAGAATATTCAGTGCACCTATAGGCTGGTGAAAGCACCCTGCTCTACACAGAGGTGTTGAGCAGCAAAATGGGTAATTGTATTTGCCTCAGTGCCGAAGATTGACTCTATTGTCGCGCATCTACAAAGTGATCTACAGTGAGATTTCAGACTTCCCTCTGGAGCAAATCTTGAGAGCTTGTTACTTGAAATGTTTCAAGGATTTTTCACATTGTCCATCTTCCTTTGCCTCCCTCTTCCGCTCATGTCCTCCCTCTCTTTTTTTGGCTTTTCCATCTGTTTCTCTTTGTCTTCTGCTACTAAGGGTTAGATCAGCTCCCTTGCTTTTCTTGCTTTGCCCCCTTCACTCTCCCTCTCCCTCTCTTTTTCTCTCTCATGTGGTGTGCAGGGGATACTTGGCCGACACCCAATTTGCAGGCAATGTGTTGTAATTGCTTTTTGTTGGTGGTAAAAATAAAAAAAGAAACACCTCACTGAAAAATAAATCCATTCCATTGCATTTGTTTATCGCTGCCTTCCTGAATGTGTGTACAGGATATGCATGTAAATGTGTTTAAGATGTCAGACATGCGCGTGTTCATGTGATGGCTTTGTCTCCAATTATGTTTGCATAGGTTTAACTGTACTGCTGTTGTACAAGAGCCTAAAAACAGTGCACGGTGTTTTTTCTGTGTGTTCACGTAGCTCAATGGTACATCTCTGCATTTGCATTTCTGACAATTGGCTGCAGGAATCTGCTGTGAAGGACAGTCTCTTTGTCTTTGGAGGGAACTCATTAGGTGTGCAGACGTTTGCCCCATCCTCTTTGCTGCTTACTCCGTCAACACCATTTGTGCATTTCATTTTTCACGCCTGCTCTTTCCCTCCGCTCCCTCTGCATCGCTTCCCCATCCCCCGTCAACCCCAGTCCGCCCCTCGCTCTTTTCCCCCCGCCTCTGCCCCCCCCCCCTTTCCCCTCTTGTTCTCCATCCCCTCGTCTTGGCCCAGCGCAAATCTGGAGCATTCTGCTGCAAGGGCTGATATTTCTGAATCCAAGTAACACATACATTTATGTTTCAAGCACCCATGACTGTGACGGACATGTATATAATGCTATCAGACTCTGTCAGACATGCCAGCTCTCTGCTGTTGTTCATTTAAAAAAGCTATTTAATGTGTCAGGCCCGTGTGTGGTGGAGACCTACAGTGGCTCTTTTCTGTACCATGACTCTCATTTAGCAGGTGTTGACACACTGCTCCACATGAATATGAAGCACATTTTACATTTAAATTCAAGGTATTTAGCTGATGCTCTCATCCAAAGTGACTTACAAAGAGTGAGCAGCATGGGGGGTTGTCAGTGTCTTGCTGTAGCGAACTTCAGACTCTCGTGGCAGTGGCAGGGATTGATCCTATGATATTTTGCATGTTGGATTTCAGACAATATGCTCTGAGAATATAGTGCATCAGCAGTGAGTGGCTATTAAGTATGCATATATACGGTGTAAGCATAGTGAGACGCTACTGATGAAGTAAAGTGTTCCTGTCATTGTTAGTGAGAGCCTAAAAGTTAAGCTTTCTAAACCCATGGGGGAGGAGACGTCTGTCTTTATCTGATAATGAGCCCCATCAGACATGTCCTCTCTTTCCTCTCTGCGCTCCAGTTGAAGAAATCTCTTACCCTTTGAGTATACAACCAATCTCTGGCTCCTGAGCCCTGTAACCACATCCTACCGTCTCCCCTCCATCCTCAGAGACGGTGTCTTACTTTGAAAGGGCTAACATTTCAACTGTGCAGTGTAAATGTCTCAACATGTCACTGTTCCTCAGTAAATTTAAATGGCAGTCGGATATGACTGAAAGTGCATGGGAAGTGTGCAGACTCGATAGATTATCAATTCAGATGGTGTGTGTTGCTTTATATGACGGGATAAAGACACGAGAGAAAGCGAACAAAAGATCTAATGTATGTAAATCTTGATTTCTTAGGACAGATAAGTCTTTGGCTGCTGTTTAGGAATTTATATGTTTGCTATTAGATTGTAATTCATCCCTTCCAGGGCTGTAGGCAGTATTTTAGAAGTACAGAGGTCAAGACCCCACCCACCCACTCAAGACACCAAAAACAGAGTCTCTTACATGTTTGGATTCTTCAGACTTGATTTATTCAGTCAACATTTCAATTATATGTTCTCTAATTTCTTTTCAACATGTTGTTTTTGGCCACTCCACCTTCTGGAATATATTTACGCTGAAGAAATACAGAATCATTTCTACATTTATTGACATAAAGGAGGCCCATAAAATACTGGCCATGTAATCATTTGGTTGTAGAACACAATCTCCTACTGTTTCTAAAACATACAATTTCCCTGAAAACATGACCTCAGTGTCCTCAATAGTAGCTACAGCCTCGATCATGTTATGTTGTAGAGCTCTGGTTCTATGCCTGACCGGACCCGCCATGTTTGGGCTGATCCGGGCTGTAATTTCTCATTATTCCCCAGGGCCTGAATCGGGTCAGGTTCTCGCCAATTTACTGGTGTTGTTTTGTTTTTTTTCCTTTTAATGAAATGGCAGTTATCAAGCGTAAATGATGTCTGGACTTTCACTGTACGGAATGACATAGAAAGAGGGGAACATAGAGAGAAGGAAAGTCACTCTGCCGAACCTGTAGTGCACGAGACAACAAGACTATTGAAATAACAGAAGGAAGAGATGAAGAAGACGTGGTGCAAGGAAATACGTTAGCTCTATATTCAAAAATATATTGAAACATAAGCTACTAGGCACGATACCAGAATTCCAGTAGTTGATAACAATACCAGTGAATTTCCACATTTCTCAATACTCATTCGATACCATGATAAAAATCAAAAAATGGCAGCATATGTCTATTCACACCAAAACCGAACAGGCGCGTCGCACAGCGGCCACTGCTATCCCATCAACATACAAACCACACCTGAACAGTTAGTGGCGCTAGTGCACCGTGTTTGCAAATCGCCAATAAACCCCAGCGAAGAAGAAGTGAGTTTGGACCCAAAGCCCAGGGTGGACAAGTTCACGTGCCAGTGATTATTCCAACACTTGGAGAATTATTTAGCACTACAAATGGGGAGGTACATGAAACATGTGCCTGTCAGGTCTCGCTTGGTTGAGGGGGAGATGTCTACGGTGGCTGAGAGAGGTCACAACACACGCAAACTCATGTTTTTTGTTGAATACCGCGACCATTCGCTCATGACTTGCGCAAAAAATCAGCGTCTCTTGTATTTTCGAGCTTGCTCGCGAAAGCAGTGCGACTCGAGCAGCGCATAGAACAGATGCGGTGTGAATGCTCTAACCTGTTAACATGCTCGCCAAAATGAAAACGTGAGTAAACAGCAACCGTTCGCGACCGCTACGCGAACGCATCGTTTGAAAATGAGACCCTCTCCACACACGACTCCTATTTCCTGACTTTTTGACAAGCCGAGGTGTTGTGGCTCCAGCAGCACTTGTAAAAGCCATTGTTTCTAGCAAAGACGGCACTCGTCTTCGGCACAGACTGACGCACATATACTGTCCCCGTCAGTTCCGACAGGAATCAACACGGCACACTGAGGGCAAAGTTGTATCCGGTACTTACGGTACCGAAAGAAAAACAGGTACCGACGTATTTTTTGCATGTTGGCATCGACTTGGTACCTAAGAATCGGTTCTCATGACAACCCTATAGGCTACATAAAATATAATACAAATTATATTTTTTACTGTACGAGTTTGGGCTTTTACTAATCGCAAAATCACTGCCGTGGGTCAGGCTTGGACAGAACCTATGCAGGGTCATGTAGGGTTAGGCCTGATATTTTTGGGCTTATTCTGGAGAAAGACACACATTAGTTAAAATGTCTTTGGTCAGAGAGTAGGGATGCTACATTTATAAAGGATGGGATACTCTGCTGCAGCCCCAGTTTATGACTTAGACTGATGAGGCTGGTGTTGTTCTGTAAATCTTGACTTCTATATAAACCACCTTTTTAAGTATGTATTTTCATTGCCTCTGACTCAGACCTCATACATATGTAGATGTTATCATCATCATCATCATCAACTAAATGACTACATCATAAAATGGCCTGAAATTAAGCACTTAAAAGTTGCAGAGAACATTACCAAACCCACCTCTGACACTGTTGTAGCATGCCCACTTCAGGTTTTGAGGGCAACGTGGTGTGTTTTGCTGTGTTGGTGGAGGTCCAAAGCGGCTCTTCAAAATTAAACTGTGGAAAAGCCCCACAGTCAACATTGGCTTAGCAAGTGCCACTGGCAAATCGGGTCGGATGTGCAAAAGTCACCTTGACAGTTTCCACAACAGTGCTGTCATTGGTAGACAGCGATGTCATCCAAATAGATGGTGGGTGTTAAGCGCGTTAAAGGACATCACACACAGTCCAGAGGAGACACTGCAAATGTTGAAACAGAACAAGCAAAACAGAGGCGACACAGTGTCATACCTGTTATTGCTGCAGCCACGGGGAATATCATCACATTTGTGCACTGTGTAGAATGTGTGCATGTATGTGATGATGCTTGTGGCTCTTATGTATTCAGGCGTACGTTACCTCTGCAAGAATAAATTGAACAATATTGGTTTTCGCACAAACCTCTTAAGTCAACTCCCCTGCACCCCACTTGATATGCACCATTTCTCCACACAATAGGGGATTAGTGATTTACCTACATTACTACAATGCAATTCACATGTCGCGCTGACAGATTTAGTGTCTCACGCCAACAGGATTTTTCATCGTAATATGCACTTTATTCTGCCTTGTAAAAGTTCCCTGTCACATTAAGTAGGATTGAACAGACATAACAAACTGTGACAGCATCTGTGATGAATGATCCCCGAGTCACAATCTGAAATTTCACTGTTTACAATTCCTCAGAAGCAAATTTGTTGCATAAATCATAATCTGTGTATATGAGCTGTCACGCTCTAAGAGTGGAAGACACCACGTTCGTTGACTCCATCATGCCAAAATGGTTGGATATGCTGACAACATATCTGGATTATGAAGCTGTAAACTTTTTTTTGCAAGATTCATATTTTTTCCACTGCAGCAGTTCATGTTTGACCACATCTGCAGAAACAGCTCGACCACAATCACCAAAACATTTGACACAAAATACAAACACAATAGACCTGACATGTGCACGGCTAAATTTTTCAATATGAGTGGGGAACAGTAGTTACAACATTGTGGGGAGACCTTTTTTCTTGAATGCAGGACAAGCCCACTGTGAATGTATCTTTTTAAACATGTGAAATATAGCCTGTATTGCCAGGTGTGGTTTATCACCAGCCAAGACAGAGAAAATCCCGTCTTTAACCCACAAATGTTCCCCATACTCACTCTGTAATAGCATTGAGTTCCCAGAGAGTCCTATTGGACTTCTGTTTGGCAGGGGGGCTATTGATTTCATTAAGAAGACGTGTGGAGCACATTACAGAATGATGACTGCTTCATGGGAGGTCAACAAGAAATCAATATGAAATTATATTACAGCTTCGACTGACTGGGGTAAGGCCGGTTGCCACGCACCACTGCCAGCACCCTCCTGGAAGACGAGGGAAGGATTTTTCTTGTGGGAGTGAAACATGGCGAAGGTAATAAAAGAAGTGAGGATTAACCGTGGCCTTGTCTGTCAGTGTGCGGCTGACCAAGTTGAACTGGACTGGACAGAACAAAGCAACAATGATCATATTGGCAGTCTCCTTCTTCACAGTACTCACTGGTTTAAGTGTAAAGAGAGAATGAAAGATGTAACAAAAAACCTAACACAACGCTTATATCAGGGTTTCAAAAAGAGACAGTGGATATTAACTACCATCCAAAAATGGTCATGTCATAATGCAAAGTCTGCCAAAGTCCTGCGCTTTGTGCAGTTAAATAATGTAGCTCATTGTGGATAGAAAAAACAAAACAAAAAACAAACCAACCACCCAAAAAACCACAGTGAATATAATCCACACTGCAATTATGTTTCTTATGAAATGTAATGGAACTATTTATTTAGTTTTTAGGAGACAAGGTTTTACAAGACCACACTGAAATTATCTGAGGATAAAACATATATTAAATAATATAATTCACATTCAAATCTCATTCATAATTCAGCACTTGCATATTATTATGCTGCAATGCCCTGTACTCTGAACTCGCAAAAAACAAAAAACAAAACAAAACAAAACAACAACAACAAACTTAAACATGGCAAGGTGCAAAGGAACTAGGGCTGCCCCCAACTAAGAATTTTTCTATTCGGCCAATAGTTGTCATTTAGGGCCATTAGTTGACTGGTCGCCCGCGTGTTTACGATATTAATATTATTATTAAGTTATATATTTTGGGCTGGGCAAATACAAAACCGTACTAATGAACCTTCATTAATATAGGCCTATATTTTATCTACAAGTGCACGTCACACACTGAGCGAGCCGCCTGTTAATGACGCTGTCGGCAAAGCAGTAATGGTTGTGCTAAGTGGCTAATGGGCATGTAGCTACTGACATGTTTCAGATGATACTTCATGTTTGTAGTTGACCAATGAAGATGAGTTTACATATCACCTTGGGTTCGTCCTTCACCTTCTCAAAATGATCCCACACTTTGGATTTCCTGCCTGACATGTTATTAACTAGCCTGTGGAATAACCGCAGGTACCAGCCCTGGAAATCAGGGGCCGCACACATGTTGGGCGCTACGCTTGGGCTTTTTTTGTGCCAGCTTTCAGAAGTGTGGTGGCAGGTTGTGTCTGAGGTTGCTAAGCAACCTTATGCACCGTATACCCTATTTACCTCAAATCCTGAATGCTTCTTCCAGGCGCTGTTTCTAAATGTGTAGGCCTATCGTCCATTGGTCAGATGGAAAGCTCTGGGTAGCCCTGCACCAAAATGATCAACTTTACCATGTTTATCAGACTGAATATTTACAGAAGAAGGGAAAGATATCTGTTGGCTGTGATTGGTTTGTAACGTGACTCCTGTGTGACTGCTCAGTGTGGCCTCTTCCTGCGTCTGTCCTTTTAAATTAAATTCCCAGGTGGTCCAGCCATATAGGTTTTGATTTATTTTTTGACAAGGTGCTGCTCCTGCAATTATTTTTTTGCGACTAAGTGATCAGTGAAATCTTGCCGATTTATGACCTTTCTGGTCGACTAATGCTTGGTTGACTATTGGGGGTTGCCCTATAAGAAATGGTAAATAAATCGGAATTCAGAAATGGCAAGATCGTCGACATAGACACACCTGACTTCATAGCAAAATGGCGGCACACACAGCAAACCATGCAGAATGATTGATTGATTTGTCCTTGACAGAAGTCTTTGCAAGCGTGCATATCACCGTCTCTATCTCCATCTACAGCAAAACGAATGTGCACAAATTCTACAACTTTAGACTATTGGCTGTGGTCCACATTATGCTCAGCACCTGTTAACGCAATTTTGTGCTGCGGTACATTTTTTAAATAAACAAAGACAAGCAAGACAGTTGACTTATCTTGTATGGTGTTTCTCTTCACCAATGGTGCTGAAGTAATTTATGTAGATCCTCTGTAGATGCTTATGAAGGTCAGAGATTTGCTATACAAACATCAGATTGCTGCAGGTGTCCATGTTTTCCCAAGCAGATGCACTGGAACGTATTTAGATTGGAAGTCGGGAATGCCAACTCTGAATTATTGGCTTCTGACTCGCAATGGATTGCAGCTATACACAATATGTTATCAAGTGAACAATAAAATACGCCACTGATTAGACAGAGTAGCTGGTATTTATTGCAGGTTGTGCATATGTAATATCTCAAAAGTAGGATCAAGGTTAAAGTACCTTTTTTCTGTGCTGGAATGTGGCCGACTATCACAGACAAGCTACAGACAAAGTAAAGCATGTCTAGCGGGAATAACAGCTGAGTAACCAAACAATAACACAATGTACTTTTACAGTCCCTATTGAATGCAGCACAATGTTGGAGACAAAGACAGACTGAAAATATATTCAAATCCTGCCTCCCTCCCCCACGCTATATCGCTGTACCCCTAACGTGGAGCAAGGGAAAACCCTGATCATTAATATAATCATCACCCCCACACGGGTGTTAACACTCATATTACTGATAAAAATGTCATTTGAAATAGGATGTCTGACCTCTTTAAAATGTCTCGCTCCAGGTCTTTCTGTTCGGTAAAACATGTTCTCATACTAATGGAGTTCATACTCACAGTTCTCTATGGCGCAGTTTCATCTACTACTGCTCCTGCACTGTATCATTAAACACTACTGTATAATTTATTGATGCCCCACATTCCATATACTACATTCCAATGCACAGATTTTGTTGCACCGCACTTTGCCATACTCCTGAACTGAATGAATAATAGAAGAGTGTTTGGCCTGATCAGAGAATGGTGGAGATACAACAACACAATAAAAAGGCTGATTATTGTGGGGAGAGCTCCAGCGGGTGCCGAAGCACAGTGTATTCCAGGGGGACACAGTGCAGACTGCTGCTTTTGTATAAAGTATGTTACGTTTTATTTTTCCTCCCTTTTTTGGGAACATTTTGGTCGTGTTTGAGGATGTAAAAACAATAACTGTGGGATAGATTTACCATATGTTTTCTTCTCTGCAAACCACATAAGAGCATAGCAAGTATTTAAAAACAAACAAACAAACAAAACCGAACACTATGACATAAACAGCCGTAATTCGCTCATCAGGTCATCACCACACAGATGCATTTATGGAGGTTCTTGCAACCCCGGGCTGGTGAACACCAGACAGGTTTATGCAAATGAGCATGCAGAGTAAGGGCTAATGAGATTTATTAAAGCTGATGCTGTAACCGTGGGAGGCATGGTTTAGTTGGCTTGTGAGGAACCAAAATAAGTGTCAGGAAAAGCATGCCCCCTAGCAGATGATTTATACCTGCTTATCAAAAATATGATATCTACCAACATCAAGCTGCTGTGGGAGACCTTGATGATAGATGATTAATTACAGTGGGAATTAATTCCGAATTAATTACATTCTCTACTAGACATTATTAAAGCTCTAGAAAGACTAGAAGTCCTCAACTGAGATGTGTTTACTTTTCTTACTTTAATATTTGTAGCATGTAAAGCTAATGATATCTAAATCAACATACAGATGGTGTTTTATAGATAGTTAAAGTCTATTAGGAAGTAACTTTTGTAATCGATTGAGCCAAGCCATACAACTGGCACACTTGTAGCCCTTTCTTTTCACAAAAGTCTCTCCTGATGGGAATTCTGGGTAAAGGTAATGACATACTAGAGTACTTGGGGATGGGGAGGTAGGGTGGCGGGGGGCTTAAGCCATTTCACCAATGAAGCCATGAAGTCTCAGTGAAGGGAAAAAAAAGGAGCAGAGTGAATGACAAGTTAATTGGCGGGATCTGTGGACCTCAGGGTCTGGTCCTGATGTGGAGGCCAGACAGGGTGGGATGGTATGCCAGCTAATCCGCCTTTGTCCTCCCCCCGCTGCGGGACCAGCTCCTTAGAGAGGAAGGACCTGTTCAAGTGAGTACCTCAACAATCTGATTGTTCCAGCTCCAGTCCCAGTCTCACAAAGGCTGAGTTGATTTTTTTTTTACTTTGACTAAAATGGCCTTTGGCGTGTACCAGTTTATTGACATCAAAGAAAGAATGTCGAACTTTGTAATAATCAGCTATCATTTGAAATGGCATGTTAATTTGTGACCATTAAGGGCATTTAATTCCAAATAATCTGTCTTGGTACAATGCACAAACAACTCATTAGGTCTTTGTTGAATGACTGTGACCTCATCTCTGGGTTTCAGCTCTAAATTAGACCTATCTCATGCCCTAGGACTGTCCAGTCTACCGGTATAGACCAGGGGTATTCAAATACAAATCACAGAGCTCCACTTACTACAATTACTAATGCGCCCCAGGCTTAGACTGTGGGGCAATTCTGTATTAATGGGAAAAGTGACTTCTTTGAATTGTAGCCAAGTCCTTAAACAGAGGGTACGGTGGCCCAGCAGAGACAAAAGTTCAATATTGAGTTTTCCCACTGTATTCATATTATAAAAAATTTTGATCATAGATGCCAGCTCTTGCTGTGTCATCAGGCTCATTCGAGATGAGCCAGGCCTGTGCAGAACCGATCACCGCTGATCGTCGCACATGCATGCCAGTAACAGTTGTATACACATACACAAGTGGCAGGGGTATAAATGTAGACAGTGCAGGTGATACAGTTGCACTTGGGCCCATGGGGTGGAGGGGCCTGATTGCCACCTGGAAATATAACCGTGTTCAAAGAAGAGCTCTTTATTTAAATTGTATCAATCAGTGACAAAATTACATACTTATTCTACATAAACTGTAAAAAAAAAAAAAAAAATTGAGCAAAGCGTTAGCATCATAGCTGATCTCAGCCCAATCAACTGATGGAGCAGCTGATTGATGGAAGAGAGTCAGCTGATAGATAACATGATTCCTTTCTATGCAAGCAATTAGCGAATCTCATTCAGGGCGCCCTATTTAACCTGCTTTGGCCTGACTACTGTTGCTGCTTCCTCTGCAAGCCGCTTTGCAACCCGCCTCCACCCCAGCTCCTCCTTTATCAATGTCATTTCTGTTTGTCATTGATGCTGCTCTGTTCTCTCCCTGGGAGGTCTTTGCTGTTGCTCTCCCTGCCTTAGGCCTACCATGTAGGTGCATGGAAGGGCAGAGAGGTGTGCTCTCTCTACCTTAAGGCTTTCTACGTTAGCAAGTGGAAGGGCAGAGAGGTGTGCTCTCTCTGCGTTAGGGCTTTCCACAAAAGCGCATGGAAGAGGCTTTCTGTGTAGGCCCTAGGAAAGGCAGAGGGGCCCCAGAACCTAGCCATACCATCAAATATAATACTGCAAATGGAAATAAAGTTTTCTTTGACTAAGGTGGTCCTCACTGAACTAAAATTGAACTACAACAAAACAACTTAGTGAAACTACTAATTTTCTTTTGTAGTTGTCATATACAGATATTTAATGGTGATTGCTGGATAATATGTATGTTGATGTCCTATATCAAGTCTCGACAAGACGACTTACAGTAGCCAGTTTCAGTGAAAAATCTCTCAAGACTGACGAGCTGGGCACATCTGCAAGCGGATATAACATAAAAGCGGCAGTAAAACACACTGTGGATAAAATATATATACTGCACATCTAAAACTCTGTGTGTGTGCCTCATAACTAGTAACTAGGGCACACTAGGGCCTGTCATAATAGCGTGCACTGGGGCCCATTGTACCTACCTGATGCCACTGACAACTGGACAACAATAATCTCATGAGTCTGAGGTGGCTGCAGTTTTTAGAGCCAGACACTGCAGTTGCTCTCCAGCAACTGCAAGACATAGTGCATGATGGGAAACACCTGGCTCTCAACTGATCTAACAGCTGATTGGTTTAGATGTTGACTCAGCATTATGAAGTTTTATGTAAACTTTTTAATGTTGTTGAATTGGAGAGGTTTTGATTTTATTTGTCTGTGTTCAAGGTTTATTCTGTTAACAGAATACATGTGTGGCTATGAAATGTCACCATTGTGTGGCCGATGGTGAGGTTTCGTGGTCAGAGAAACTAAATACATTCATATTACAGATCATAAACTATGCACAGTGTATTGTATGTTAAGATTTGACTGTTTTATTTATTTAAGTATTTAGCAACACAAAAACTTGTGGTAAGTGGGATGTGAGATCTATATCTGATTGAAATGAAATGAAAACTATTGTCTTGTGTTTTCTTTTATTCTGTGTTTGACTATTATGTTTTCAGTTTATTTATGTGGTTTGAGGGTGAAGCTCTGCTCACATGGTTTATATACGGCAGCAAACTAGTATGATGCTGATTTACATGAGAATCCACGTGAAATGAAGGTTGTACATTGCAGATCACCTGTGATGCATTTAATAGGTTTCTCTGTCATACTTAAAACAATTGGAGACTGTGAACAAACTGATACTTGGGTCTGATAGCATTGTGATGAAGTGGAATCAGATCTAACAGGATGTGACTTCCTGTACAGACCGAAAGCTGCTGGAAACTTTCCGACTTGACTGCAGCTTTGTGTCACCACCTCTTGCTGCTGCCTTCTGATCTCATCCACTTTCCCGGCGTGGTGCAGATCGTCTCGAATGAACCTATTGACTTAATATTAATTACAGTTAATAATTATAATTATTCTTGATATGGCAATTTAAACTGGCTAAGCTGTGTGGTTCTTACCTCTGAGCAAAATGTTGAAAATGGTGTCTTCAGGGCATTTTGCATCACCAACCTGCATTCCAAATTAAACTCACTGGTCTCTCTCTGGCTTGAATAGCCCAAATTTCTCATTTCACTTGCTTTCCAATAATGTCATCAACATTTCTCTTCTATTTGCTCTGCATGCAATGTTTTGGTTTTTTAAAGTGAGCTCATAAAGGTTCATTTATACTCGCTTTACGTATGAAAATATGTCCATTTCAAACATTGTGATTGTCACTGTTTGTATACTTCTACGTTTCATAAATACATCCAGTATATGGCACTAGAGGGCAGAGTTAAAAGTATCTAAAAACAAATATTGCGAATGTGGAGGACCTTTTAACCTTTTAACAGAGGAAACAGCAGCCGTCTGTGAGGCTATTAAATACATGTGGTTGGAGAAATCTTTTAACTTGATTACCAATCCATTCTGTTCTGCCCATAGACTATAAAAATATGGACATAGTCACCGTGACATCACCCACTGGTTTCTGAGGAGCTGGTTCGAAGCTCAAAGTAGGCGGCTCTGGCCGTCGCTATCTTGGCAGTGCCTGACTCAGCCGAACTCCCGGCCAATCAAGAATGGGCAAAGAGGTGGGCCAAATTAAGCCTGGTTGCTTAAATACGCCCACCTCGCTCGAAGCTGCTAAGTTAGCTAAGGCTAACAGGCTAGGCTAACAAGCTACGCTACTTTGGCTAGCCCTGTGGTGTTGGCTGCTCAAGTGGCTCCCTGCCACTTGGTGCCAGCTCCCTCACGAAACAAAATATCCAAAAGGCACAAACACGACTGAGAGGTCAGGTTCAGTGACTTGCGCATTAGCTAAGATGACGCCTAGCAGACAGCAGCGGCTAGTTAGCCACCCGTGACAGCACCACCTGTCACTCAAAGTGACCACGCCCTTAATTATGCGCAGCTTTAAGTCTTAATAAAATTTAAATGGATGAGTTAGAAAAAAATTGGCTGAAAGATGGCAGGCGAGGTGGCATGACAGCAATGTGTCACTCTAAAAGGCTATGGCTAGTTCTAAATAATTTACAGACCTTTAACTGGATCACATGTTTGGTACCAATTCAACCATTAGCATCTTGTAATAAGGGGGAACATGTTTTGACTGTCTTCAGTATTCAGAGATTCATGCATGGTTTAAGCCTCCAGTCATGAAATTAACAGCTTTGGCTATTGTTAGAACTGAGCACTCTACAAGAGACACTTTAGTGCTTATTTTTAAAGGAGAAATCCACCTTAGCACGCAGCTACCACACTGTTAAACATCAGTGATATTCAGTGAGCTTCAGCTTTATCCTGTAATGGTGTTATAATTCACTTTATTGACTTTACCTCAACCTTTCATTTGCTTTTGCTCCATTTAGTGATTTCCGACTTTTTTAAAATCCCTTTTGAATGGGTGAATGGGCTTGAACTTGTTGCTTTCAGAAGGTTAAATGGGTAGATAGAGAACGCAGTTATGACAGCAGAGTTTCTTCCAGCTGAGAAAAATGAAAGGTGTGCCCTCTGATCAAAATTGAACACGTCAACTGTATTATGGTCTACTGAGAAATTAATATTGCCTCTGCTTCTTCTAATAAGGGGCGTAATTTCGTCAGTATCCTTGAACTCCCACAACATCCCTGAAATAAAAGAAAGGGTGGGTTTCTTTTATAAAGGCTTTATATAACAGTTAATATGTTTGAGTTGAAAGTTTACTGTGAAAGAAATAGCGGAGACTGTCCTTCGTGGATTTTTTTTTTTTGCTCCGTATCAAAGGAGAGCCGAAAGCACACAGACTACCATTCCCCATAAAAAGGAACATTAAGGGGGGGAAAAAAAAGTGTGAGTCATTCATCACAATTTAGTTACTTAGCCCAATATTCCACACCTGGGTGCCCAGCTTGCCATTAATGTCAGCTGCTCACCAATACAACTCAGCGAGACACCCCAGAATATCCAGTCTGACACATTGGCTCCTCGCTTTGGAGATTAGAGATTTCGGTCAGAGACATTATATTCACACTGTGAAGTCTCCATGCTCAATAACATTTCTCCACCCGGTTATTATTATTAATATGATTATAATTATTATCATTATTTGCCATCATACAAGAAAGTACTGATGAGAAAACAGGATGTGATGTCCCCACAAGTGTGTTTTAAAGCTAGACTAAGTGATTTGTGTCTCTATGGTGAGGAAAGACATCAAAACAAATTAGCAGTGACTCGTAAAATACTCAAATGTAATATCATCTTGGTGGTATGCTTGAGTGTTGGCAAGGAGTTGCTTATACTTTAACATTTTGCACTTTCACAACATAGACACCCCATCAAAGTTATCATTTTTAGCACTTTTAACTTATTCAATGTGCCTGCAGTTGCACTCGTCTTTGTAATTTTAAACTAGCAGAGACATGCCTTCTGGAAAGGCCTCAGTCCCATATGTGCAATAAAAAAGATGTTTTTTTCTCTCTTCTTTGCAAGTTAATTTAAAACTTAGTGCAAAGAGCCCAACATCATTACAAAATTTCATACATTAGAAGGTTAGATCTAAATCACACAATGATGAACACAATATTCCATTTTTTATTTGGGTTTGAATTCACACTCAAGCAGTTGGTTTAAGATGGTGAGAGGAGTGGTGTGTTTTTGATTCACTGTTGCTGTTCTTCGTGTAACACTATCTGGACATGAAGTACCTGGAGTTCAAGGTCACTGCTGGGCTCATTTTGGCTGTTTAGCCAGTGCAGGGCTACGTCCAACATCCGCGGCGGAGGAGGGCTCACCTTTGGTTGGGTGTATTTCTTGGAGCTTTATCTTGCTGTGCTGTGGGTCGTAGAAGGTGTTTCAGACCGGAGGATTGAGGATGTAGCCTGGAAATCCAGACTCAAATCTAGAGAGTCTGGCCCTCACCGATACACCCTTCCTACCCAAGGGGTGTTTTTTGTGGGGTAAAGGGTTTTGGTCCGACTACCTGCGGCAACTTTGTTCTTTTCATCTTTCCTCCTGACAAAACCAAAGTAATGGGAATATTTCCAGCCGGTAAGGTAAGCATTTCCAACTTCATAATTAGCTTGATGCTTTGTGACGTGCCTGCGCAGCACAACGATTATAAAAATGAGTCTGCAGAAGTTATGTTGTATTTCAGGTTTGGTGTAACTGTAATGTTACTACTCTACTCGTTACTTGGAAAAGTAATAGTATTACTGTAATGCGTTACTGCCCAACACTGTTCAAGGTCCATCGTCATCTATGTTAAAGCTGATTTAATAAGACTCATTCTACTCCTTGGACACCCTTCTTATATTGAGTCCTTCTCACCATTTGCAGCAGCCAAAGTGATGACTACTTTTTTCAGTTGCCATGCTTGTCATGTTTATAAATCATTTCATAGATTCCCTGATACAGCACTTCACTGCACTGATATCCAATTTAAGGATTTAACCAGACTCAGACATACATTACCATCTATATATTTATGTCTAAGAACCATCCTCCTTTGCTAAGCCTGAGGAGGGATACATTGAACAAACACACAGCTTGAGGCCTACCTGCGACTGTACATACTGAATGAGCAACATGGATTAAATCTGCATACATCTGAGGCATGCCACCGCGCCAGCCTTGTATTAATTTCACATTTATATTCATTTCATGCCCCTGAGGGCATGTCTAAGCAGGATTCCACTGTAGGGGGTATGAAGGGGTGGGCTACATGCCTCCAAATCAACATCTCAAAGTAAAGTGTTAAAGCATCTCAAAGAGCATACGTTAAAAGCGTAAACATGCACACTCGCCAGCAGGAGGAATGGTTCTTCATGCTAATGGAGTTCAATAAGCAGGCTGAGGGTTGATTGTTTTGCTTATGAATTCTGTCCCTTACAACAACTTGACAGTTACCGCCTAAATAATGGGACATTTGACACAATCCAGTTAGCTTGACATAGCTAGTTCTTTGGCATTGTTAGCAAGTTTACAATGGAAAAGTCTAATTTAAATAAACACAGTTAGCAATGGTTCTTTTAATATCAGCTTAAAGATACACCATGCAGGATTTTCCTAAAAAACTATGTATAAACTCATACAGAAATAATCCCTCTCATTTATCACTTTTGGCCTATTAAAACTGTCACTGTCACTGCCAAGACTTTTTTTGCTCATTTTCATTTTCTTGGGACATTTTTGGGTGTGTGCCCCACAGCGCTCAGGTGGTTGGCGTTCTATAAAAAGGTAAGCAGCACGCATCCAAGAGACACAGCACTCCCAAAATAACGCTAACACAGCAAGGCCAAAAGCCAAAAGAAAGTGGATCTGGGGTTGGCTTTTACTTTCACGCTTACTGGTGAGGGTGCTCACAAACTAACCAACAGTCCTGCTTAGTATAGGTTAAAGGGATAGTGCGCCAAAAAATGAAAATTCAGCCATTATCTACTCACCCATATGCTAAGGGAGGCTCAGGTGAGGTTTTAGAGTCCTCACAACACTTGTGGAGATCCCAGGGGAGAGGGGGTAGCAACACAACTCCACCTAATGCAGGCTGACGGTGCCCCAAATTAAAACGTCCAAAAACACATAATTGAAACCACAAAATATCGCCATACTTCTCGTCTGTAGTGATCCAAGTGTCCTTAAGCCCCGACATAAAAAATTGTTTGGAAAAATGTCATTTGAACTCTGTTTTTAGCCTCACTGTAGCCTGTAGCTCTAACTGCCTCTCTGTGGCGCCATAAGCCTCCATTAGGTGGAGTTTTGTTGCTACCACCTCTCCCCTTGGATCTCCGCAAGTGTTGTGAGGACTCTAAAACTTCACCTTAGCCTCCCTCAGCATATGGATGAGTAGATAATGGCTGAATTTTCATTTTTGGGTGCACTGTCCCTTTAAGTTATTTTTTATCTTGTGCAAAGGAAGTAATGGATTTTTCATTTCTGGTGGATAGTTACAATGAGCAGCTCATGGTTGCCATGTTCATATCTTTGTGAACCTACTCTGCATGAGAGCATTTTCATGTCCATGTATGAGGAACTTCAAACTTGTGTCATGCTCAGTGCCGGCCCGTGGCATAGGCAGTATAGGTGAATGCTATGGGCACTGTCGTCCATAGGGGGCGCCACAAAAGGGGGAAGAAAAAAATCAAACTATTAATCTTTTACTATCATTTACTAGTGCTATTACTACTATTATTTTCAAATATTACATAAAGCCACAACAGCATAACCACATAACAATACCTGCTCTCTGGGGGAGGTGAGCAAGTTATCCGACGTCACATGAACTCGTGTTCTAATGATGTGTTCAATGTAATCTTGTAATATGATGCTTTTGGTGATAAACTTGAATAAATCCAGCTATTTGAAGGAGAAATTTGTTGATGTTTTCATAGCACTATACGACAGATATTAGAGAAGCAATTGTGATTCATCATATATAGTAAAAAGGTTTTTGCTTATTTTTAAAGATGTTTTTCATGTGAAAGAAGGTTATGTTAAAGGTTGTTTCATAAGTGTGTGTTATTGAATTTGTGCTCATTCAAAGGTAATGCAATGAAAGACTGAATGACTTTAAAACTGGTCATTTACTTTTTATAGTACATATAGATTTCTGTGTTTCCCCGGCACAAAAGAAGAACAGGGGGTGGGCGGTCAGGGGGAAGCTTAACTAGGCACCAAATATACCAGGGCTGCCACTCCTCCTGCAACTAAAATCTTTTTACCAACTTGTACTTTGGTACCTTAAACTGTCAGTCGTAAGCCCTCTGTGCACTGAAAAAAACATGGTGGCCTTGAAATTAACATTTTAAAGTTCAGTTTAGAAACACTGCAGCAGCTCATATGGTAATTTTTCTTTCTATATACTTGGCAGAATGGTGACCTTAACTTTTGAAATAAAAAGGTAAATTAACCCCAAAGTTAGAAGTAATCATAAAGAAGTTAGAGAAGTTAAAAAAGTAGCAGATGTTGGACACTGTGACTCATTCCCATCAGCTCTTGCTGCCTACAGGAAGAAAATAAAACAAAAACACAGAAGCTAATCTTGATGATTTAGTCCTTAGATAACAGCTAGTAGAGGCTTTTAACATCGCTGTACTGATACAGGAATAATCATAGAGACTAGACACAATTGAAAGGCCATAAACCCACTCAGGTGATTTCAATTATTTCAGCTGATTAGACCTCTTCTCAGAACGGCACGGTTCTGTTTTCTCTGCTTCCTCTGTTGCTCTCACCCACAAACACGAGTGCGCACACAGAAAATTACACACAGAAGCAGAATGCCTCAGATACATGCGCCGTAGCGCTGATAAAATTTACTGTATACTCAGCCTTTGTTCTGCCGCTGTGTAGAAATAAACAAGCCTCACCACGCCTCCTCACAGTGGATTTCAAGGCCATGTCTTAATTGAAAAGCTCGAGTGGGCCATTACATTTTGTGTAGGAGGCAGGAAAGAATAATTTGAATTCACATGCTCTGTTCAAAGTGATGACTCAGATGCCTTGACTAATGGCATTTATTTGGCAGTCAAGTGAGAAACAGCATTATTAGTAAATCATACTGACTTCTTTATGTTGTTAATGATTTGTCCGTTAACTCCCTAAAACGGGTGTATTTGAATTAGTCCCTGATGTTAGCACTACTGGACTTTATCTGTTCTAATCTAGTGAGTAGATTTTCAGTGATAATTTGTTGGTTCAAATGTCAGGAAAGGAGCAAGCAGAAGACATAAACAAGCAAACATAACAGTGTTTTAATCACCAACACATTCTCACTCAGACCTCGTCACATATCGATGTTCGGTCATGGACTTTCCACGTCCACATATGACCTGCAAGGTACCCTGGGTGTGTTGGTTGTTGACATTCTGGGACACTGTGTCAAGTTCTGCCTGTTACACGCATTGTCTTCTTTCAAAATACACTTCTGTTTTCACAGGAAATTTAACTTTTACACATCGTCTCTTTTAAAATAAACACACTACGTCAGCACAACACTGCAAATTGCCGTTTTTTTAAGCGACAACAATCATATGGTTGGACTTAGGCAACAAAAACCTGGTTAGGTGTAGGAAAAAAGAACAGGGTTTAGCTTTAGAATCTTAAGTGATGCGAACCCCACTCTCTCAGGTAAAGGTCGGTGTTTGTTGGACCCATCCACCACCCCTCACGCCCACCCCAGTCGCACTGGCACTGCCTCAACTTTCGTCCTTGTCCCGCCACATTTCCCCCTTACACTGCTGGACGCTGTTAATGGCAACTGGCTGTGTATCATGGCGATGTTAAAGGATGCCTTTTTTCGTTGGTTTGTGATGCTGCAAGTCAATGCCCAAACGCCGGATTTCCACGACTTTGAAGTAAGACTTTGAAGGGTTCTTTTTAAAGCTATGTTCAGGGTCAAAATTCTCAAAGAATGGATTGTGGCCGCTGATAGCACTATGAATTGGGCAACACTTACAACTGCTGTCTCAAGGTCCAAATCACAAAAGATATTGTGCTGATATTACAACGCAAACACGCCTATGAAGTTTTGCAGCTGACTTTAATTTCCTTTCTCATGTCCTATTGAAGTTATTCATGTCGCTAACTATAAATGTTGTCTTTGCTCCAAGAACACCATTAACAATGGAACAATGGCCGAGTGAAAAAGAAAATTGAAATTTCCAGATCGTGAGCTACAGGCCATGACAGATGAGTTGCAGAGGCATTCCTCAAAACTTTAGGCAAGAAATACTTTATTTAATTTAATATCCCAGTCTGTCAGTGTGCTTCAGTTACCAGAACTCATTGAAGACGTCAATGATTTCACTGAAACTGTGAGCGGCTATTAGCACTGATCTTTGTGAATTTTACTGTTTGCAATGAGGATCATTTGCATAGAAATGGGCCAATTTTGTGGCAAATTTAGGCACTTACAATTAAATAACACTGAAGCACCGAAACACTGTTAGGGGTGCATTCTTTTTGTCTCATTTGTGCAGGTTTAACAGCCACAAAAGCCAAAAAAAAATGCTTTTTTGAATTCACCTGCCAGAGTACAATTCAGCCATTCTTCACCTTTCTGCTTTGATATTTTTAGAGTACACAGTCATACTGATGAACTAAGTATACTGTTGATCTAAAAACTTTTAAAGAGTGGACTGGTTGTGGGAGAACAGCCCGGAGGTAAAGCAGTGGAAGAAAGTGATAGCTGTATGTTAAGGAGCCAAAGACAATAGAGAACAAGTGGTGGAGAGGCGATGCTGCATCGGTGTTAGACGAGTGTTGACGCGTCATGGAGCTGAGAGGACTCACAGGGAATGGCATCACTTTGCTATTTCCAGCCTCTCGTTGAGATAAGCCGAACAGGGGAGTCGCTTCAGCACATCCTCTGGATGGACCATCTGGAGTCTTCCCACACTCAGCTCTACATTCTCACATTGCACTAATTTGGTTGATTTATGTGAATGGTTAACAGACAAACTCATAAAATAGATTATTGTTCCGAAACTAGTCAATTAATCAAATGTTTGGCGCTCCTGCATTGTAAATTTTTTGAGTACAAATTAAACAAGTGACAAATAAATCAGCAAGTTTCCCAAGGTGGATATTTTATAGTCATTTCCTGGAGAGACTAGCTTGCCATTTGACCACAAAACACTCAGGGAATTGACTGATCCTATGATTACACTTTTCCTCAGGCCCCAAACTTTAAACACAATCTCTTATATTGAACCATAAAAGCTTTTGGTACACAAGGCAGCCTCTGCATAGTGTTCGCTGTTAACCCTCAAGGCTAGCCATGCTGCAGGTATGGCTCCTAAGATGGATTAAACAGCAATCGTTGAGGCAGAGGGCTCCGGAGCCCGAGGTTATGTATTCACAAGCTGCCCACCTCCCTGAGGCGGAGGGCAGCCAGAATAGCAGGTCTTATCCAGGCTGTTTTCTCTGCGAGCCCAAACAGCACTATGTCATCAGCCTCTCTGAACCACCAACAAAGGTTGCAGTTTCATTTGACTTAAATGGACTTTTCCTGTGTTTGTGTGCAAGCAAGACATGTGATTAAGGCAGTGTACTCCAAATGAAATCAAACTCAGTGTGTGCTTATAGGCAAAAAATTGCTATATAGTGACCTCGAAGAAGTGCAGCAATTATCATGGAATGCTGTAGTGTGCAGTGTGGCCTGGTGAATGTTTTGCACGGCCCAACAATGAACCATGAGATACATCAGCTTTAGTTTCACTTTATTCACTGTTGTGTGGATCGCAGCACGTGTGCTATGACACTGAGTCACACTGATTTGTGTTGTTAAACAGTAGTTTAAGAATATCCTTTGCTCAGAGAACATCTGTTTTGGTCTATATCTTATCTTACTATATAATGACGAAAACTCTGTCTGTGTGTGTGTCGGTGTGTCTGTTCCATGTTTTTCTCTTCACTGACTTGGTCAATCCATGTGAAATTTGGCACAGTGGTAGAGGGTCATGGGAGGATGCCAATGAAGCAATATTACATCAGTTGGCCAAAGGGGGGTGCTACAGCAACCGACTGAAATTGCAAACTTTGAATGGGCATATCTCATGCCCCGTACGTCGTAGAGACATGAAACTTTGCACAGAGATGCCTCTCCTCATGAGGAACAAATTTGCCTCAAGAACCCATAACTTCCGGTTATACAGATTTTCCGCCATTTTCAATTTTTTGAAAAACACTTAAAATCGATCTGTTCCTAGGAAGTTTGACCTATCTGCATGAAACTTGGTGAACATAATCTAGGGACCAATATCTAAAGTTCCCTCTTGGCAAAAGTTGGAAAACTTACTAAAACTGAGCTTCTATAAGGCAATGAATATTGCGGAGGGCGTGGCTCATCACATAAAGGTGTCTAACATCTCAAAGGTTTCACCGATCACCACGCAACTTTGTAGGCATATGACCACACATAATCTCTTTCTAATTTCTTATCTAGGTCTAACCGCCATATCGATTTTTACTAAACTTAGGTAGATATGTTAGGGTGTCCATATTTTGATTTCCAAAAAAGAGGACACTCGCCCCAGCCACGAGATAGCCTACTTAAATGATACTCGCAGTTTACTCAAAGATGCCTTATAATTTTAATATATTTAAAGTTTATATGTATGGATAGAAAATTCAGTTATATTACAAAATAATATCTCTTAAAGACAGAAATTCAGATAGGCTTCTCAGAGGTTACTCAACTTGCTTTTATTATACCTAAAATAATAATCTTTTTACAAGTTTCAATTGTACAAAAATAAATATAAATGTAAAATAAATGTAAAATCTCTGGAATGAAATAATGATAGAAATAATGTCTCTTCTGTATTAGAGAATCCAACTTTGAGGTCCCCAGCACCTTTATTAGACACAGAATCATATGTGCCAGCTTTGCACACGGTGCACTCAGCCTCCCATATATCCCAACCAGGTCGGGACGGTAAGTTGAGAATTTTTTCTGCAGTTCATCTATGAAGCTTTACTTGCGCTTCGGCACCTTGGAAGCTTAGAATGCTGCGCCGCGGGTGTCTGCTGCTTCCTCGTTGTGAGTGTTGGAGATCCGGTAGCCTCTCAGGAATTACGCGCCCGCGCACACACACACACACACACACACACACACGGAAAACCGGACATTATCATCAATTTATAAAAAAAAACCCCGGACGCCCCGGACAGGACGTGAAAAGTGGACATGTCCGGGCAAAAGAGGACGTTTGGTTAGCCTAAGATATGTAGAACAGGATGCCTCAAGGTGACTGGAGAAATTTAACTCTAATAGGCAACTGGGTGGCGCTATAACAACAGAAAAATGCTTAAAAACAGCTAAAATGTGACCGATCGCTGTGGCTCCCCCTGTGGCCGAATGTTGTTGTTTTTCTTCTAATTTTTGGTCTGACTAAGTCATGGTATGGTATGCTGTACATAATCACGGAAACTGTCAGTGTGTCATTCTGTCAATCAGTCATTCTGTCTGTCCCACGTTTTTCTACTCACTGACGTGCTCAATCTATGTGGAACTGCACATAGGCATTGAGGATTGGCATAGGTAGAAGGTGACAAAGCTACCAATGGGTATGGACTAGTAAGATTATATTTTCTGTGTTTGAGAATGTGTTTTCTATGTGTTAAAATGTTGGTTTGGCTGTCTTGGATGACAAAATGGCTTTCAGCACTGTCTGGCTTACCAAGAAATTATCCTTGGAAAATATTGTAAATCAGCTGTTGAGAAGTAGATTTCTTTTATAGATGAGAATTTTCTTTTCACGAGTTAAAAAGTCATTTTTCATATGAAAACTTCCTTCGGCAAAAAGCATTGTTGCTGCCAACTGTTATCTGGAAGAATGCTTCTTTTAATAACTATCATTTTGAAGAATTACAGTGTTTTTAAACAAGGCTACACACCAAAGATGTGATTTCAACCCTAATAATTAAATTTAGCGAACACCCGTGACGTTAGCTGTTGCTATGTTTTCATTGTTGATGCTTTTGTCTTGCTGTTTAGTGTGAGCAGAGGTTGCCAGAGCCTATCAGGAACACCTGGGCTCAGTCAGCTTCTGCTTCCAGTCTTTGCTAAATATGTCAGATACAGAGCTAACAACTCAGTTAGTTGCTGCTTGAGGCAACAACAGCAACACTGACTGGGTTTCACCAGTTTTCTGTATAACTAGGATAAAACCATAACTCGTGTGCTGCGTGTCACAAAAAGCAGATTATTGATCTGTCACAATATAAATAGCAAATATTCTCTTCCTCTAAACAAACCACTTTCTTTGAAGCATTAAGTCCCCTGTCACTTAGTAACATCGCAGATGGTGTGCACTGACACACAGATGTCATACACACGTGAGGAGTCAACGCATGTGTGATTGACTGCATAATTGTGCCTCTGTGAAATCTCCGGCCGTGTTTGCCCCTGTGTGTGTGTGTGTGCGTGTGCATACGGGTGACTAAATAAATGTAGTGTGGATGTATACTACAGGAGCTGTGTGCATGACTCCATGTTAGGAGGTCAGCTGCGGGGCAAGTGTGTAATTGCAGAGGTTTGGTTCTATATCTGTGTGTTTACATGTGCACCGACGGTTAAGCACAAATGGTGCTGTCACTTTTTCTTGTCAAACTTCCATATGGCCTTTCTCTGACTACCCTTATGTTATTGCTATATGTATGTACTTGCCAAAAAGATGAAGAACAGGAGAGACATTCGCTGTCATTTAAATGTTGTGTTTGATCCTGCTTCGATTAAATACGCTGGAAATATAGACACAGAGAGAACCATGCCTGAGATGCTTTTAAACAAGTTAGACCTGCCTTACATAGATGACCCAAACTCAAGCTGCACCTGGAAAAACTCTACATACCTAAACTTGCGAAATGAAAAATGGGATAAACAATGTTAATGACGATGAAGGTGTAAAGAGCCAGGCATGCTCTGGTTAAAGGTCTCTGTGTTTTTAATATGGAATATTTATATATTAGCTTCACCAGGATTCAGTATTTGTGTCTTTTTAAACATGTCCTTTTAATTAAACTACAAAATACGTTGTTTGTCCATGTCCTTGATAATGACACATCGAAACATTTTCTGATCTGATGCTCTTTGGCTTTATGGTTCAAAAACGCTATGGTTAATATTTGGTCAGGTTTAGGGTAGGGATGCACTGATGCACAGCTGAACATTGGACGATTTTCACCTATCGGTAGCCAATGTTTTTCTGTTGTTTTGCATTAATTTTGCACAGGGTCAAAGACAGGACCCAAGACACTGTCAGGACAAAAGGATGCAGTAAAGTCACTTTAGACACCTCAGGGGACGCACCCTATTTTTTCCTCAGATAATGATACATTGTGAACAAAGCAGTGTTGACATTAGCAGGAGAGCTAGCTAACATTAAGCCCAGTTCAGACCAAAGATTCCCAGCAAGACAAAACGATTTTAGAACATTTCAGAGAAAAGTTGCAGCTGAACTGGCCGGTCTGAGCTCGACTCAAGCCCGCTGAATGGTCAAATGGCCAATGGCCGTTGTAGAACATAAAGCACGTCACCTGTTTCTATAGCCAATCGGCATGTAATGGAGTCTGATGGTCAAGTCAGAATCATCGCAGACTGTGTGTGTGCTTGTTGCAGCAGGTGCTCTGACCTCACCGAGCCCACTGTTTCCGTCAGGCAGTGGGTTGCTGCTGCTGCTGCTTGCTGTATGTGCTTATGCCCCCTCACACACACACTTTCTCATTATGGTTACTGTACTTAGTGTTACTGTAATTTGAAGCATTCTCTGGCACAAGTATTTCCTTTGGGATGAATAAAGCTCTATTGAATTGACTTACTAATTTGCGCTGCTTACTTACAGTATATAACTGTGGGGTAGTTATTATGAATACAGTCCATCTGATGCTCATTTGTTTTTCTGTTTTTTGCCATTTCATCACTAAATGCAGCTGTAGCCAGTATCTCACTATTACTGTCTTCATTTGTATTTTAAAAAGCCACAAATTATATTCACCCACAAAATAAGCCTTAAAAGCTGGAATTCAGAATGGAGATGGAGAGAGTTGTTGCATAGAGACGATACACCATCTTATCTGGTTGCATTAGTGCGAACTGGCAGGTTTTTAGAACGTTGCAGAACGGCGCATTGCAACTAGTTGCATGTTTAAATCATCGCAAATCTTTGGTTTGAACTGGGCTTTTGCTGTTAGCTGTTAACAGCTGGTGGCTGGAGCCAACAGTTTACAGAGGTTGCACTGAGTTACTAACCTGGAAATCAAGATGCCCCGCCCCTAGCAAATTTGAATTTGCTCTGCACGGGGATCTGGCTCCGATGACCAGAGCCCGTTGAATCGCCATCGGACCAATCATATCAGTCTATCTGACAGAGGCGGCTCTGGGCGGGCATAACCGATTAGGCTTAGTGCAGTGAATACGTCACCTTGTTTTTTGCTCTGATTGGCTATCATGCTATCCAATTGCGTGTGGCAGCATGTAATATGCCTCAGTTAGTGCCGCCCCCTGGGTAGGAAGGGTGTATCAGTGAGGGCCAAAATCTCTCTAGATTTGAGTCTGGATTTATAGGCTATTGAGTTACATGATGATGTGTTCAAGCTCTATTCAGTAAAAATGACCATTGGGCTAAGGTAAATTATAACAATATCATGATTTGTTTAAATTCAACCTTTAAAATGTAGTTTTTGGCAAAAAACTTAAATAAACACAGTCGTTTGAAAGAGAAAGTTGTTTATATTTTCACAGCAATATAAATTAGATATTAGAAATGGTTAATGATATATAGTAAAAAGGCTTCTAAAGCAGTAACTTTTTTTTTTTAAGATGTTTTTTATGTGAGGTTGTTTCATAAATGTGTATGGTAGAATTTGTGCTCATTTAAAGGCAGTGTAATGAAAGACAAAATAAAGAACAACAATCAAACAAACAAAAACCCGTCGATTTCAACTGTCAGCCAGAGGCTACTGGCTATCAGCTACTGGCCAAATTGTTATTTTAAACATCAGTACCTTGTAGGAAGAATTCCACAATCTGTGCATTCTTGTTTAGGCAAAAAAACAACTCAGTTAAGTTTAGGGAAAGACCATGGTTTTGGTAAAAATGAATATTTCCCTACCTTTGTCGTCATGGTTGCAACAATAAACAGTTGTCTAAGGGTTAGGAAATGACTTGGATCATGCTTATAAAAAGCATTGAATTACTTCCTTCTTTGCTCCCATCATAATTACTAGGGCAGTTTGATGGATTTGTTAATTGACTGTAACAGATGTCATTTTTAGGCACTTGTTGAAATGACTGAATGAATGAAGACAGTCTTGTCATTTTGGTTACTGCTCAAGTACTAGTTGGGCAACATCATTTTAATTGTGGCTGGCATGGCTGTGGTTTTGCAGATGATGGTTCACTTAACTGGGATTTTTCAACTGCATTTAATATCATACATGACATGAGCCAATAAATAAAAGGCAATCGCCAAATGTGACGTGTTTGAATAACATCCAGAATGAAATACCCATTGTGGACATAGAAAATAAATACAACTGTTTCTGTTTTGTCAAATAATAGAAATTGTATTCCATTTGATGGAAGGTGCGCCCATATATCTCTAAACCCTTTCTCCTCATGCACCTGTTCCCCATCGATCCGTCTAGTTGCCTTCCAGACAAGGTCTTTCAAGGTTTTCTTATCCCCACTACTTTTAGGATAAGCAGTAGATTTTGGGATTTTAAATATGCCAAACCCTAGCTTTCACTTCCTGCCCCGTCTTTTTTTTTCTCCTTCACATATTCTCACCTCAATATTTTTTTCCCAAAGATGGCTGGGAGCTACACTCAGGTCTCCGACTGCATTGAAATTTATTACAGCAGTTGCAACAAAGCCAATAGCTTTCCACTAACAACATCCAAGTGCAGATTTTTCCATCTGCCTTCGCACAGGGATACGTCACTCCAGTGAGCAGATTTATAAGTTCTTCCATAGGTTCGCAGTGTGGCCCGCACCTACTGTATGCTATCCCAACTCACACAGGAAACTGATTGGAGACATCCCTCACTCTAAATGATGCACATAATCAATCAAAGGGGGGTAATAATGTCAGGCTCCGTTAACAATGCCTCGATGTGAATGAGTGTGATGCATTCCTGCATATTTGTGTCTGTAAAGCAGCGAGGCTAAGGGTAATACAATCTCCAGGAAAATGGAAGGGAAATGGGGTGGGGAGGGGGCTGAAGAGACAACAGGACACAGTGTAGGGTTAAAAAAAGAGAGGAGAAAATCAGGAAGGCGGGCTGGGAAAAGAGGGTTAAGGAGGAAGACTATCGGTGACCCCATCCTAGACACTTCCACTAGTGTATCTGCGGGTTGTCTCTGGGGAGGAGAGGTGCCTGGACGTTGCATTCCCGGGGAAGAGCGGCGATTAACATTCCTAGGATACTGCAGTATGGAGAGTTATGAGAGAGGTGGTCCCAGCGGAGTTCACTTACTAACAGGATGTAATGGAGAGGAGGGGAGAAAATCTGATTTACTCACTGTTTAACGTTTGAAATACAGTATGACACTGATGTGAAAATAAGTGAAATGAGCTGGAAATGAGGTGTTTTTCACATATTTAAACAGTCGTGTTTGCAAAAGAAGGTCATTCAAGTCGTGACTGCTTAATCACTGAGTGGTTCCTTTTGTTGTTATTTACAGATTTATTTGACATGACTCAGGTACACCTTGAAAAGAAGTGTGCGGCTCCCCACCCTGCTCCAAAATGCAGCTGTTTAATTTTCATTTCTCCGCCCTCCTCAGCTGGCCGCAGGAAAAAAAGTGAAACAGTTGCGAGCGGGTGAGCAGTGTTTGAGCGGAGAAGGGTGGGGGGGGTGTACTTGGTTAAGACTGTCACAGAATGAAATATGGGTGTTTAAAAGGAAAGTGTTGTGACATACAATACCACACTGAACAAGCCACAGTGCATGTGTGTATGCGTGTGTACGTGTGTGTGCCTGATGACATAGGACGACCACTGTCTGTCTGCCTGCCCTCCCACTATTTCCTATGAACTCGTCTGTGCTCGCAGGACAAAAGGCTCCTTCAGTGGCTCTGTCTGCCAGCCAGCGGAGCAGCGGAGGCTTTGTCTGCGTAGGTCTTGTGGGAGAGTGAGACCATGATCAGTCTGCCGATGCTTGTATGTGTGTGTTTGTGTGTGTGTGTGTGTGTGTCTGTGTGTGTGTAAAACAATCAATGTGTGGTATTTATCCGTATAAACATAAAAAAAAGACCATATGCACACGAGAAAAGGTGTGTTTGGTGTCTTGAGAGGATATTTTCACAAAGTAAGGACATCTCAGGTTAAGACTTAGTTTCAGGGTCAAGGTGTAGCTATGATAGTTGAGATTTGGGAAAAAGTGTCTTCATGAATACGTATCTCTCTCAAGTATGTCTGCCTGGATGAGTGTGCATTTTTGTCCTATTAATTCATTTTTGTTACTGTATTATGTCTATGTGACTCTGTGTGTGTGTGTATGTGTGTGTGCGCCTGTCTAGGTTTTAGTGTGTGTGGGTGTGGAGATGACACAGGCTGTCAGACTGTAAAGCACTGTGAGGAGTCAGGGGAGGCGTGGGTCCGCTCTCAGATGCTTCCCTCTGTGACCTCGGACCATCATAAATCTCCTAATTCCCTCATTCCAGTGTCAAACGGAACGGCGCTCTCATGTGCTGGAAATTCCCTCGTTCCCGACTGCTACAGAGCAAATTTTACAGTAGCTCCACAAACGAAGCTTGTTCTCTGTAGAATTGCTGTAATCTGACAGGGGCATACAGTCTCGGTGACCTTTACTGGACACTATCTGTGAACAATGGGTAGCAGCAACATCGATAGAACTTCACCTTTTGTCGTTTATTGTCCCCTCGTGGTACAACAGATGGATTCAAACAGAGCGACATTTAAAAAGAGGAGTGGGTAGATGCACAACAAAAGGGTTCAGAAGGCCACACAATTGTAAATTATTAAAGTAAGACATATCCTAGTTATAGTGTATAATTTGTCATGCCAGTGGCCCAGTTCAATGCAGCGCTCTGATCCAATCAGAAAGCTACCTCTCATAAGGCAAAGCGAAAAAAAAAAAAAAAAAAATCTTCAATAGGAAATAAATATTTAGATAAGTATATGTGATACAGTTTTATCGTCTTAGCTTGAATAACACATCCACCTGAGATCTGAATGTCTAGTATGCATTTTTAATTTCTCCTAGCTTTTTGGGATCAGTAGGACCAAATAAGTATAAAAAACTAAACATTGTCAACAATAATCAGGCAGTCCCTCCAGGATCTCGCAGCAAAAAAAACTTGAATTTGCGGCCAATATTGTCAAAAATTGCTTTTAAAAAATTGCAGCATTTTTATGTGATTTTTTTTTTTTTTTTGCAGGAAATTGCAGCTGATGACAAAAGGATAATTTTTTTTCTTAATTATTACCTCCAAAAAAATAAGTCATGTAATCACTTGCTATAATAATCATACTGAATATTACCAAAATAGCTGCAATTTTTTTTTTATAGTTCTCTTCTTTAGTTTTTTTAATTAGTTTCAAAACATGGACTCCAATAATGTTGCAAAATTCCTGAGTGAATATTGTAGCTCTCAAACCAGACAATGTGACTGTAAAACAACATGTAAGCTACATTTTCTGTAAACAACACTTTAATACATTCATCATATAGGCCCCTTGTATGCATTTAAACAGTGCAAATCTTATGTCAATATAAAGCGTTTCTCCATACTGCAATGCCATTAGCGTATTTGATGACACGTCTCAAGACGTTTCAAATGATGTCGCATGCGTGACGACTTCTGGTCAACTTTCATTGAATTTGCGTCAATTATTGCAATCGCAAGATCGCGATTTTCTGGAGGGACTGATTAGGTCACGATGTCCTCAAATGAGACAATCATAAAGTCCTACTGGCCTCGAACGAGTACTTCCTCATTAACAGTGTCTTAGCTTGTTACTGTTGCTAAAATTGGTCAGATTTGTTGCCATATCAAACTACAAACATTATTTATCATAAATAAACAAGTTTCAACCATAAAATGTGATCAAGTTTTGGACCTTGTCCACTTTTGTGTCGGGATCAGCTGCAGACTGACATGGCAGAGATGGCTGCCATCTTGTTGTTAAATGGATTACTGTATAGTGCTCTCTTACTACCACTAGATGACACAAGAAAGTGTCCATGAATGAGGACAACAGGTCTAAGTTTAGTAGAATGAAGTATAAGATCATATAAACCCAAAATGTGATGTCCTCATATGAGGACACAGGGTCTCAGGAAGATGCGCGGCATTTTCTGTTTGATTTCAGCAGCAGTGACAATTAAATGTGTTTAGCTGGGTGTTCAAATTAGAGTGCCCAATCTCAAACTAAGCCCGACAGGTCCCGGAACAACCTGATGGGTCGAACTGGGTTCAGGCCGAAAATGTGCGCTGCTTGGCCGGGTCAGGTAGGGCTCGGGCTGTGGGAAAAAAAAAAAGTCTTAAAAAAAAAAAGTATCTAAAAATATTAAAAAGTTAGCACTCTGCTCCATGATGCTTCTCTAGAGGGGAAATACAGTGTGGAGAGATGGTGATCCACTAAGATGGTCAGATATCCACTGGAGAGGCGCATGGCTTGCACCGCCACACAGCTGGTGTGTTCCAGGCGCTACAAACCAACTAATGCTTTTTTGGGGGGTCGGGCTCGGGTTCATTATTTTATGTGATGATCTTGGATGGGCTGGGTTTTGGCTTCAACTCACACGAGTTGATTTGGTTCGACTTGTAATTTATTCAGCCCACTTAGAACTCTAGATCAAATAGACCATCCTGTAATGTGAATGGTTGCGTGTTTGCAGCTCATGTAGATCAGCTGTTCATTAGCTGATTAATGTGGAACTTGTGATGTCATGTTCCCACTTGAAGCTACAAAACTGTGCTTTTGTGTTTTTGTTTTGAGAACAAAGGTTTTTAGTCTTTGTCAGTAAAATGTCCTGCTGTCCCGGTTGTTGGCTTATAGCTTTGCCCTCGAGCAGTGAACTGTTTGGGGGGGGGGGAAAGAAAGAAACTGTAGGTGGTCCTGAGGGATTGAGTGTTTTGCCAGCAGGCAGGGAGTTTTCGTTCCAAAGGGTAGTGTGAGTCTCTACAAGTAACGTCAGCATCTGGCCTTGTACACACTGAGTCACTGGAACTGATTAATAACCCCATCAACACCCAGTACTAGCACTACTTTTGATTTCAGTTCTACTTATGGCCCATGCAGTGGGGCTGACAACGCGCACAACAGGGGTCTGGAGGAGTCCACCTGGGGTCCAGGTCCACCAAGCAGCTTGCTCAACATGTAACAACTTCAGCAACAGCTTATTCTTCCAAGCCCACCGTAAAGGCTCCCTAGTAGGAGGGCATTTCGGACATATGGAGTCAGTGAGATCCAGCTGTAGCAGAACACCATGTCCATTGTCCAGGAAACTGTGTGTGTATGTGTGTGTATGTGTGTGTGTGTAGATTTGTACAACAAATCACCCATTTGTGCGTGAGTGACAAGCTTTCAACTTGAGAATTTGTTCAAGGCCTACCACAAAATGTTGCTTTCCCAAGCAACCACAATCTTTAAAGGGCAATTAAAACCCTTAAAAGCCCCGAATCTGCTGAAAAGTCAGGATCAGAAATAAAAAGGAAGAATGTAGCAACAAAGAGTCAGGAAATGAAGAAGAAAAAAAAAAAGGACACAAGGGCCACTTGATTGAGAATGACATCCCAGCGATCATGTTTCAACAAGATTTGCTGCTTTAATATAAACTGAATTAATTCCAGTGTAAGAGGAGTAACACTTTGTAACATGTGGACTTTACAGGGCAGCTTCAAAACCCATATACCTGTTAACAGTGATCACTATCACCGCTCCATATCTGCTTTATTTGGTCTGGGATTTGATCAGAAGTACTCTATCCCGTGGCCCCGTGAGACCCTGGCAGCCAGGGAACCGACTTCCTCTCATGCTTCTGCTGCATTTATTAGCCCGATTCATGGGGACTTGTGTGGAGATTTACTGCTCACTTCATCTTGAAAGCTTTTTTATTGTTGTAATGTTAACCCCGAAAGAACATACTAAGTCCCGATGCGGGCGTATATCACCTACGGGAGCCTCGCCTGTGAATTCAAACCCTGTGGTTTCTAATATGCACGCACATATGAGGGATGGCAGACACATGCACACACACACATATATACACACACATCCCAGATGCCCTTGAGGCGAGATACCACAGCTTCCTCAGGTCTGCAGGATTAAAACCAAGGCTTAATAATCATGTTACTTTGTAGTTGGGGGATTAACCCTCTTTCTTCCCCCATTAATGGCACACACACACACACACACACACACACACACACACACGCCCAATAACACCAATACATACTAAATGAGAGTGAGTTACACATGCAACCACAATTAAACACCCAAACAGGGTCATTAAAAGTGAAATACCAAGCCACCCCAACGCACACTTATACCTTACTTCAGTTCCGGCCCGAGGCTTCCCATCTCCTGAGCTTCAGAGGAATGTGCCGTGTAATGGAGTTATAGGAGAGCTAAGGGGTGGTGTACTGGAGGCTGGATGGAAAGGAGGTGCCAGGAGGGAGGGAGGCGAGGGCAGTCGGCTCTGAGTATTTCTTCTAAACAGTCCCAATCTTGACAGCTCTCTCTTCCTGAGGCCCACCTCTGCCCAGGTAGCAGCTACTATAGCATTGGATGAGAAAGACATTTTTTTTTTTTTTTTGGTTGAAAGGGCTCCGAGGGTGAATAAATTTGACAAAGGAGTTCATACTGTGGAATTTAAAGTGCCAGTGAATCGGGGTGGGGGATTGGGTGTGGAGGGTGGAGGGTGGGAGGTGTGGTGGGGGTAGAGCAGCATAAATGGAGCAAGCCCTTCGGGGAAGATGTCTCCTCGAAGCTGATCCCGCCGAGTTTAATCCTTGACATCACGTGAGCAAAATCCCACCGCTACTGTCTCCTCCCGGCGGCCTGTGCATGTGGGTTTTATCAGCGCAAGGATGGATGTGGGGCAGCACGTCAGTGAGTTCCTGCCTCCCTGCTTGCTCTGCATTTTCCTGAATTGCTTATAGGGCATGGAATGGGCAGATAAGGTCAGGGGAAGCTCCAGCCCAGGTTGTAAACCACACCTGATATACATTCCCAAATGCCTGTCACGGCAGTATTCATGGGAGTAATGGATATAATACAAAGTCTCCTTATGTTGCTTGAGCTTATTGAAATAATTCCAAAATACTTAAGGAAAAATGGCAATGAATGGTTACTTAAAGGAATATATTACCCACAAAGTCACCATTTGATATCAGTCAGTCATTTTACCTTGAATTCATGAAGAAAACTTATTAGTCAAGTTACCAAATAAAGGATTTTATTGCATGCCTCCATGGAAACGGTATACATATTGATTTACTGATTGAATGGGGACCATGTTTAACAGCATAACTCTATCAAACATCCATTTGTAGACTCTCATACAACCTGTGCAGTATAATCCATGTGTCATTTACCTACCCATTTTTTACTTAATATTGGAGTCTTTCTCTGAAGAGAGCATACATACATTTCACACTTTCAGTTCAGTTTTAAGTAGTAAGGTTTTAGTGAAAATGCATGTGTTTGGGAAGCACTAAACATCCAACTCATTCAATGAGACTTGGACTGTGTGAGAGTTTTAACAGATGAAACAGATGTTTTGATAAAGTTTTGCTGTTGTTAAAAGTGGTCCCCAATCGACCATTAAATCAATATGTTTGCCGTTTTCCATGCAAGAAAAATAAGTTTTCTTCACATATTGAAGATAACACGGCCTGACTGATTTACCAGTGTCCATTTTGTGGGTGAAATATTCCTTTAAAGTGGAATATTACTTCAAGTGTAAAGTAAAAAAAAAAATCAATTTGACAAAAATACAATTTTGGTAGAAAGGACTCATCCATCTCCCACTTACCACATTGAATATTTTACTTTCTCCTCAAACTTTGGTTCCAGAGTGAGTTATAATAATTTTTAAGAATATTACCAGGCATGTACCACCCTTTGTTAGCCAGTAGACAGTAGAACGTGACAGGACACATGATGGGGGGCGGTGGATGGGGGATGACATGCAAGAAAAGGTCCCTGGCCAGACTCGAACCAGGGACATTGCAATTACATGGTCTGCTTCCGAAATCCCTCGGCCACCAAGTTGTTTGGCCCACTCTCTCTCTCTCTCTGTCTCTCTTTCTCTCTCTCTTGCAAAATAAATCTTGATTTAAATGAGACTTCCTGAATAAATAAAGCTTGACAACTGGAACAGCTTAACAACTACTGTAGCCTCTCAGCACCGGACTTCTGAAAAATCACGTCAGTCAGAGTCCAGTACCCTGACGTGGTTTTTACTCAGACTTTCTTTGGGTACAGATTAAGTTCTACAGGTGGTGGTGGTGGTGTTTGGCTACCCATGGTGGCTTTCGTCACCAGTTCCAACAACCATTTCTGTATTTGTAACATATATTGTTTCCTGTGTGCCAGATACCTTCCACACTTAAAAAACTGGGTCTAAAAGACAGAAGGTTTCAAACTTGTGTAGTCACGCATATTCTTTGAATCAATATAGAATAACAAGGTGACACTTTATGCAGGATATGTGCTTCTGTATTGAATCAACGCCGTATCTATGGCGTAGGCTCTGCGTTGACACAGAGCCTATGCTGTACTCTATGCCCTAGCCTGACATGCACCTCCCCAGAAATGTAACAATATGTTGGAGTGATGCAGACCTCCTGTCTATTTTTGGAAGCTGAAACCATTTCCCTCAGTGGAAACAACACTTTTATGTATTTTTATTTCACAGTGAAGAAATTGTGAAGACAATATAGCCTCCACAAAATAGCATTTCATATGCGCAGAGGAAATCTCCGCTAATTGCTAGGCTAATGTATACAATGTAAAATGCCATAAAGTTGTGCTAATAATAACAGTATATATTTGTTTGGAAAGCATGTTTAGTATAAGACAGTTGTTTTGTTTTTGAACCTTGTGAGTTGTAATGTAGCCAAATTTTGTGACATTACATTTGTTAAATGTTGCTGTTGTCCCTGGCTTCATATGAGTAAAGGAAAAGTCCGCTAACCACTGGGCTAATTTATACAATGTAAAACGCCATAGGCTTGTGCTAAAAACGTTAGCATGTTGTATTTGTGGGGAAAATGTGTCCAGCAAAAGACAAATGCTTTGTCTGTGAATGCTGCGAGTTATAGTGAAGCTGATTTGTGTACTTGTGTTTGAAATTGTCTCTATTAAGCCATGTTTAATGTGTGTTTCGGGCGTGTTTTGAATCAACTAAACTTTACAGCACTTCACAGAAACCACGCTGCTGACTAGTGTTTTAGATTCAACAATTCAACTGTTTCGTTTTGTCTGTGTGCTTATCTATAGCGTATATGTGACATTTCACTACCAATTCTCAGAATAGTTAGGTTGAAGTGGAGCTTTTCACTCAACCTATGCAACATCCTTGAGAAACCAGTTCAAGTTCAACTAAATTCTGAGAATAAGTAGGTATGTTTATGAATGGTCACATACTATGTCCTCTATAGATAATCTGTTAAACATTTACAGAATGAAGAAAAACATTTGAGTTGTTGAATCCCTAATATGCTGTTGAAATGGTACAAATAGTCTACCTGTAGGCGGAATATACAAGTAATATGTTACCTTTCAAAAATACCATTTTACCTGAAAGAGATGCAGGTTACCCCCCTCAAGCTATTTACTCTTAAACCAAAGCCGTCCCATGCAAGACTAACCATCAAAGCGGCAAAGATTAACAGTCGAGTTAATGACTAAACATGGACAAACAGTGGCCTGTTTCATTGCTCCACTCCCACACAGGTGCACTCACCCGCACTCCAGGTGCACAGATCTCATCTGCACTAGACAGTGCAACCTAACAAATCCAGATTATAGTTAATCCACAACATGTCAAAACATCTGTCACTGTGTGGCAATCCAGGATACACATCAAAACATCTGTCAAAAGGTCACTCACCATGAGCGGAGCCATTCACAGAAGAACAAAACTGTGTAAAGAGTCTTTTTAGGTTAGATTAGTTTGCTGGCCAGTTTTTCATTTGTCTCATTGAGATTATTGATTTGACAAAATGCAGGTGTAGCTACTGCAACCACAGCAGAGCCCAAACAAGTTTATACATAAACAAAGACATGCTGAAAATGTGTTAAAGAGAATTTGGTTGAAGATGCCTTTTACACACAACCAGAGACAAATCAGAACAAAGCAGTGAGGAAGGAATAGACAGAGATACAGAAAATTGCATGCATAACTGACAATGTATGAAACTGGGTTATGAACAATACATTTTGAAATTAGAGAATTGGAGTAAGAGCTCAAAATACTCAAGGGGGAAAAAAGGGGGTTAAATTTTTCTGCATGTGTGTAGTTTCACAGTGTGCTCTGTCTTGCATGGCATTAGGTTGAAGGAAGATCTATTTCGGGCCATCCAATACAGCAGCATTTGTCGTCTCCATGACTAAGTAACAGTTTTGTCATGATTTTGGGTACTGAGCATTGGGTGGTTACAGAGCAAACAGTGGTGGATTAATTCAAAGTTAATCAACATGCATCTCTACGGTGGAGCATCACATAACCTAACTTAACTATGTATGTTTTGAAAAATGCCCAAGGACTTGTTTGGTCGCGCTTGTCCTGGTTGATGACACCAAAAAAAAACTGAAGTGAGTTTTCACACTGTGGTTGTCAAAAACACAACAACAGCCAGCCATAAGCCCAGTGGAGTCACACTTATCTAGCTGGCTCATTTTCCAAGTTTTGCAATGACAGATTCTGGTAAACAGCAGGTTCCCACACAACACTCTACAACAACTCTGCTATCTTTATTTATTATTGCTGTTGGAGGTGTCTCAATTCCAGTCAGTCCTAGGTCAGACAAAGAGATAAGGCATAACATTACAATGGCTCCCTGAACTGAACAAAATTAAGACTTAATAGGTTTCCTTATTAAAGATAAGAACACAACTGGTCTTGGTATCAAGATGCCACATCCTAACCTTTACCCTGAAAGTGGCAGCTCTGATCCAAAGCTCAACCAAATTCATTTTGTCAAGTGACTTACCAGTCTGCAATCACCCCTCTCTGTTCAAGAGCTCATGTCAAGCATCGCTGAAATGTCACATCACAAAGACACACACACACTCTCGCTGGGAGACACTCATCTGCTTGTCAGAGGAGGCCATACAGCTCTTTAGTTGCATCAAATAGCTCGTTCAGCACAGTTTAGCAGCAAAGGACAACAACCGACCGTATCGGCAAAATCCATATCACAATTTCCTTGACGTCTCATGGCAGGCAGTGTTTCATCACAGTGACAGCTCCTTTGGCTGGATGTGGAGATAGTGTTATTGCTGTGTGAATAGGAAACTTAAAAGGGCTGGTTCTTGTGTCTGTCAGGAGGAATGGTTAATGTTACACTTTCACCGCAGGATCATCACGTATGTTCATTCTGAACACTGATGGATAGTGCGATTCAGTTCATCATCACTATATTTCTACTGGGCTAGAACATGTAGAACTCAGAAGCTTGAGGGCCATTTATAATTCACCTTGAGATGGAGGCAATGACAGAGGGGTATCGGTACACCTTGATGATATTAGCGTCCATTGTCGCACGTGGCTTAATGGCTACTCGAACAGGATATTGACCCAAGCAAAGCATGCCTGCCTGGCTTTATGATTCTTATCAGAATGAATGAAGCTGTGGATCCCGCTGAGAGTGATACTTTAGCCACCCATTCATAGTCATTTATCATTGAGGCGGGAAGTGAGATTCCTATATCCATTAAGCAAAGATAGATTCACAGTTCCCTTGTGGCCATTTAAGTGAGCAAGAACGTCCAGAAGAGGTCAACTCTCCTGAAATAGCCTTGAACCTACCTTGAAATCTCAATGCATCCATTTTAGATGAGCTGCAACACCTTGTTAATAGGAAGTTGTTTCCTTGTTTTGTGAGGAAACATTTGAGAATCACTTAAAGTTCGAACCCCATTTTGATACGGAAATTATTTAATGTCATTTATTTCATCAAAAGCAGTAAGCTCTTGGTGAAAGTGCAACCTATAAGTTCAAATGCTAATTCCAGTTTGCAAGAGCATAAACTACCTCAGTTTCTATTCTGTTTAAAGAACAGAAAGACAAAACATGTTTTTCATCATCACAAAACCATAAAATTGCACCATGGTGGAGTGGAGGAGGGTTTCCTACAGAAGCTTTTGTCTGTTTTTGTGATCTTTTTTTTTTTTTTTGCTTTCTAATCACCAAAGCAAGACTCGATTTGTAGCTGCCTCCCCCTCAAAGAGGTGAAGTGCTGGGTGCTAAATTGCATGATGGACTTTTTCTCGGCCAAGAAAGGGCTGCCAGATTCAAGGATGTTTGCCGACCATCTCAATTAATGCTTTTGAAACGCCATCTCTCATTAAGCCATGAGAGCAGGGCAACTCCGCAGCCAAAAGGGAGTATTGAGCTTCGGGTCTCAAAGGAAAGGATTGCTGCAACACCAGATACAGCATCTGCGATTGATTCAATTACCTCCATGAATAAATAGATTTCTCTGGGTTATGGAACAAGGCCAGCCTGGAATATTTAATGACTTTAGTCAATAGACTTTATATGAGTACAGTTTGAAGTTCTGTATTTTTCAGGATTTGATAATGCTTCTGTTTGCAGAGGTGACGAATTCCATCTGAAGGCTTGTCGGATGTTCAGAATAATGGGGATGCGGTTGTATCTTTGATCATGCTGCAATTCTTCAACAGCTTGTCAGGAAAAACAGAAAAACCTCAGAGTGAAAGTAATGGTTCAATATTATTTGTTGTCATCCCTGCAATAATATATGTGCCTGGTCCAAGCCATTTAAAATCTTCTCTTGCCTAAAATCTTGACTGAACAGAACAGAACAGAACTTAATATTTCTGACAAATGATCTCCTTTGTCTTGAAACACATCAGGCCGTTCTCAACGTCTATCATTGTAATAGCGAGAGAAACTGACATCCCATTCTATTGTGTGTCAATCCATCATTGAGAAAACAATAGTTGAATTGTGGGTTCATTACACTTAATGGTGAGTTGCTCGCTCACATGTCTTTGTTAGTTAGGAGCATCCCGACTTTGGGCTCCTGCCGAGAGACCCAGAGCCTCGCTGATGTGACATATATTTCACTGTGGGGGAGGAGGCCGTCAGAAAATAATCCGGTTAGAGAGAGAATGCTCATGACAAAAGGGGGAAGAGCAGCCAAAGCATTGTGCTCCGGCACATCCATAGTGATGTGTATGTTCATCTTTGATGTTAGCATCTTTTAGAATGCAAAGAAATGGATTTAGGTCACGGTGAGTGATTTAGCCGGTTGGAAAACCTGTCTGCTCTTTTATCTCTGCTTTCTGGGCTCCTGAAGAAAGGTATTTTTGATTTTTCAACTATGTAGAGGACTTACCAGATACTCTGCATTTTGATTGCCACTGTATATGCCAGGCTTAAGCTGACAATGATGGCTCATGCTTTGATAAGTTAAAAAAAAAAAAAAAATCAATCAATCAGTCCAAAGGAAATGTAGGGATGAGTGCTCTTAGAGAAGTGTCTCTTTGGAGCGGCTCCGCTGTGATTCCCCACCTCACCTCTTTGTAACTCACCCGCCTTTGTAAATACTTGGCCTCTGTGCCTACCAGTTTGTGTGTCTATGTTTGTGTTTGTGCGTGTGTGTTTTTGACAGCCATTTTCTCAGCCGCTTCCTCGCCTCTGATTCTCTGTTGGCATGGTGAGCGAGCAGCGGGAAGCCTTCACTCCAATTTGCCATCGTTTGTCATCACTTGCCCCTGTGACACAGACACAGACACACTCACACACATACACACACACACCATCGTCCTTTTTCTAAGGCATGCCGACACTGGCGACCCTGTGACTGCAGTTTTGGCCTCCCCTATGCTCCCCCATAGCTCTGTAGTAGCCATCTGTGGCTTCAACATAAGGGGCAGCTTTAAGTCAAATTTGACATTGTGTCTGTAAATTTGTAGCTGTTGCTTTTAAAAAAATCTCTGCACAAAAGCTATCTTTATTTATATGAAATCTAGCTCTTTTCACAGGCTTTTTGTGATACGGTATTTTACTCAAATTACTCAAATTGCATGTTGAAAGTACAAAAAAAGAGGTCTATTGGTTAAGAAAACATCGATAATGGCCAGTTGGCGTCCTTTAGATTGATGGACATGTTTGAGCTGAAACTCTCAAGGTTGCATTGTTAAATTTCATTGGACAATCATCAAAACTTTGACAAATGACAGAAGTTTTACCCTTTGAGATATGCAGATAGTTTTAGTTTAATTTTCCCAGCTTTTGAGCTGTCTGCATCTAAGATTTCTGCCTCCATCTCAGTACAATAAATGCAGATGGAATTTAGTGTGTGTTTCAAAATTACACTAAAAATATGAGAACAAATTCATCTTCCTTAAACACTGTTCCGCTTAAATATAAAAATCCACAGAGTTTGCAGTTTCATCAGAGCTACATTTCATCAAGAAATGCTTACATTGTGTAAAGAGAGGTTGATGTTGAAATTTCTTAATGGAACAACTACAAACTCTAAACCATCTGCAGGATATACTGCATGTGGGAAGCAGACGCTCTGATTGTTTCCTCTACCTTCATATTTTTGATGCTTTGAAATAACTGCAGTGCTTTTATGTCCCAAAGCACAGTGGTTAAATAATGAGGCACAAGTATGATTTGATCAGCCCCTCCAGCTCCGTATCTAATTGTGCATTTGAAGCTTGTAGGGATCTTACATTTGACGACAGTAATTAAGGACAAAGCAAAGGTCTCATTAAGCAAATTACCTTGTTGCAGAGAAGTCGGGGGTTAAAAGCCTTTGCTGGCTGAGCTGTCATCCCTCTTCATCATCAAGGATCATCTAACCACTGGGAGAGGTCTCTGCATCTGCTTTCATGACACATTTATTCCATTCTATCCTTCATTTGCACTTCCTTTTACAAGCATCTGCACCACTGAGTTCAAACACTCGCATTTATGCATCAGACCAAAGCGTCTTTGTATTCTGGAAATCTATTAGGGCATATGAAATTTGCTTCTCCCTCCGTGTCAGGAGACGAGGGTCAGATTTCTCTCATTTGGTTCCACTAAGTTTAACAACAATAAGACACCCTAACTGGTCATAAATCCAACCCAGGCACCCCACGGTGTAGATTCATTTTGTTGATGGATGATGGTGGAGAGGACTCAGGAGGGAAGTTGGAAGTGGATTCTATCTATTATTTTGGGCCCTGTGTCCTGGCTGGTCGCTGGCATGGTCAGTCGGTGCTCCTGCCTGTTGTGGAGACTGAGCCAGAACCCTGGAATGGGCAGTAAGTGTGTTGACGTGAAGGCTCAATGCCATCTGGGCACATGGATTGAAGAGATGACGGCGATAACTCTCTGTATAGTTCAGACGGACAGGAAGATGTCCCTAGTCCCCGCTGTGGTGGCGGCACCAAACCCCAGTGCTAAAGATGAATGGTTTCCAGTTCTATGCACCATCACCCCTGGTTTCCTACATGTAGACCAGAAAGTGGGAAAACAGAGCTGACTTTCATTATCATTCTAGTGGCTACTTTCACATACACAAAGCAACCTGGCTATTGGCCATAAACTCATTATGGTCTAATTCAGCTTTCATTTCCTGCCATCCAGGTCCAATATTACCACCTGCCAAGTGCCAAATGCTGGTATAATTTTGGCGGATAAATCACTGTCACACTGCTCTATAAGTTCCTGAGATGATAACATTGGGGAAAATAAATAAAGTAAATGCCAACTGGCAGGTAAGCTGTGTCAATATGCATTATAAAACTTTAAGAGAAAAACTACGCAGTAAGATCTAGTGACAAACCAACCCTCCCAGATACAATGGATGTTGTATAAACGGACTGATAAATATTGCTAACCAGCACGATGATCCATCTTTATAGTGCTGTCGCAATTTAGCTATTTCGAATTTAAAGTCCTTTTGAAGTGTTTACATAATTCTGTCTACCATCAGTTTTGGTTTTTGCTTGTTCATTCTTTTTATATTTGGATTTAAGTCAATCTAACCTTGATAATACCTGCTGTTTATCTCATATTAGAAAAAACATCCTGCTGGCCTTCAATGTTGGTAGACATTGATATTTAGTTGAATTGAGGTTGATGTTGGGTGACCAAAAATCGATGTCAGGACAAAGTCTAATGCCAGCTACAATTAAAAGCAGAATACCGACAGCAGTTGACACTGACCTTTTTTAAGTTGTGTTGTTAAATAACTAAACTCCCAACATCTTCCAGAAGTCTCATGCCAATGTCATCTTGGTGTAAAATAATGGCATTTAGTCCTAAGATATGGAGAACAAAACCCAATGCCTGCAAAACATCATGATTTTAACATCCACACAACATACAATTCTATCAGTATTATTCCAACCTAAATTTAATGTCTGTCCAACATAACAGTCCAACATCTTTCTGATATTATATTTTCATCTGCTGCCAGCTGGGGCTTATTCCCTATAGTAGGTGTGAAACAACTGCTTAAAAAAAGTGCAAAAACTGACAGAAACATCAGTCTTACTATATCTTATCTTACTATATAATCTTACTATATATGAGGAAGACTCTGTCTGTGGGTGTATCTGTCTGTGTGTCTGTTCCATGTTTTTCTCCTCACTGACTTGGTCAGTCCATGTGAAATCTGGCACAGTGGTAGAGGGTCATGGGAGGATGCCAATGAAGCAATATTACATCAATTGACCAAAGGGGGGCGCTATAGCAACCGACTGAAATTGCAAACTCTGAATGGGCCTATCTCATGCCCCGTATGTCGTAGAGACATGAAACTTTGCACAGAGATGCCTCTCCTCATGAGGAACAAATTTGCCTCAAGAACCCATTACTTCCGGTTATATATATTTTCCGCCATTTTGAATTTTTTGAAAAGCACTTCAAATCGATCTCTTCCTAGGAAGTTTGACCGATCTGCATGAAACTCGGTGAACATAATCTAGGGAGCAATATCTAAAGTTCCCTCTTGGCAAAAGTTGGAAAACTTACTAAAACTGAGCTTCTGTAAGGCAATGAATATTGCGGAGGGCGTGGCTCATCACATAAAGGTGTCTAACATCTCAAGGGTTTCACCGATCACCATGCAACTTTGTAGGCATATGACCACACATAATCTGAGGGGACCCCTCCATTATTGACCCCATCAAACAAAATGGGGGCACTAGAGAGCTAATTTCTTATCTAGGCCTAACCGCCATGTCGATTTTTACTAAACTTGGTAGATATGTAGAACAGGACGCCTCAAGGTGACTGGAGAAATTTAACTCTAATTGGCAACTGGGTGGCGCTATAACAACAGAAAAATGCTTAAAAATGGCTAAAATGCGACTGATCGCTGTGGCTCCCCCTGTGGCCGAATGTTTGTTTTTCTTCTAATTTTTGGTATGACTAAGTCATGGTACGGTATGCTGTACATAATCACGGAAACTGTCAGTGTGTCATTCTGTCAGTCAGCCATTCTGTCTGTCCTACGTTTTTCTACTCACCGACGTGCTCAATCTATGTGAAACTGCACATAGGCATTGAGGGTTGGCATAGGTAGAAGGTGACAAAGCTACCAGTGGGTATGGACTAGTATTAAATGATTCATTTTTAAGTTAAACCTGGAGGGTATCATAAAATCTGCAAAAAGGTTTCCCAATTGCCTGCAGCCAGCAAGTGGTAACTAAACAAGTAAGAGGACATTTTCTACCATATGGGTTACACAGAAAAATGTATTGATAAAGTGGTCATTATTATAACAAATACTGTACACAACCAAGGTTTTTGTATGCATTAAAAGATTCTTAGGATATGGTATAGGTGTGTTATATAGGTAGTGAAATCCAAACAAGGGTATTAGGTGCACCCATGCAATGATGAAGCACGAAGCCAGGGATCTTAATCATGTTATTCTCGTTATTAACTTAACTTACACTGCTCAAGCCAACACCTGGGTAACTGAATGATAGGGTAAAAGTTTAATTCTTCATGTATATATACAGTATATAGTACATAGTCAGTGAATAATGCTTTAGCTCAGCTTGGGATATAGGAGAAGCTAGGAATGTGGGATATCAGGGTTGTAGATCAGGCAGTTCACTGCTGCTCTAGCAACAAAAAAAGCACCCTCTCCTTACTCAACAGACTCCCATTTAAGGGCTGCTGATTACATCTCTGAACATACCAGTTACAATTAGATGTGTGTTACTGATTAGCCAGCAACAAGTGGTCAAAGTAACTGATACTTCATACTAGACGCACCACTTAGCGTTCCCTGCGGGACATGTTAATTGGTTATGATATGTTCACCTAAATGCCCCTGAAAACACCTCTAAACTCTCGACATCGACCGTACAACAAAGTAGAGGCTTAGTGCGGATAATAACTTGCAGAAGATGGCCTTCAGTTTGCTTGTTTCATTTTTGCTCTTGAGTTAGATATGTAAGTAAGTACTGCTAAATGTGTATGTGTGTGTGTGTGTCCCAAAGGAATGAACTAATGAAAAATAATCAATAAACACTGTCAAAAGGTTTTCAGAAAAAGTTCATTGTGTTTATTTATCAATTTTCAGCTTGGGAACAAAATGTTCAAGTAAGTGTTCATTGCAAAGACCAGTGATTCTGAGGAGACCAGTGATTCTGAGGGACCAGTGATTCTGAGGGACTTTTTAAAAATGGGGACGCACTAGTTTAATTTTGTACACACAAAATGAATCTGCAGTTCATTCACTCCTCTTATATTTCTCTTTTAAATTCAGCTTTTCTGCCATTTCATTCATTGGGAATGTCTAAACCCTTTATGTTTTAATAACATTTCAACTGGTCATCTTTGGGATGTGGCATATTCATATCCCTGTATACATGATTATAATGGTTTGCAAGTTTGTCATCATCTTCTTACATGCGTGTTTTGATTTTTTACCAACTCATCCACCATTGTATGTCCTGTACTAACAAAGAATGTTCTGAAACCAGGATGGGGTGCTTCACATGGGACAGTATCAGGGTTACATGTGCAGCAAATAAGTGGGATACTCCAACAACCTGATCATTTTCATACATGAATTATTATGACCTCAATCAATATTTTTTCTTAAGTGTTTTTATCCCTCTTTAGGCATGAAAAAAGATTATGAAATTATTTTGTTTACATCCACTCAGGTGGACAGCATGCATTTAAGTTTTAAACTAAAATTGAAAAATGAATCAATCAAAAAATGATATATATCATGTGAAACTATACAAATATATCCTAAGTAATACTATTGATTGTAGTTGAAATATAGCCAGCGATGCGTGATGCCAAGTTAAGTGGACAGAGGATTAACTGCAATTCCCTCACAACATAAACTCAATATTTACAAAATTTAACAACTGTATCACTTCTTTGATGTTACTTGATTTTTCCGGATTTCATTTACTGTACATGCCAGGGTCTCCTGTTGTAGATGGATTGGCAAGATATTCTTGGGGGCACAACATTTCTTGCATTCAGTCGGCCATCTTAGTTTTGAGAGATTTGTGTTGCTCTGCTAACACCTGGCCAGTGGGTGGCCAATCAATTTTATTTATAAAGCCCAATATCACAAATCACAATTTGCCTCACAGGGCTTTACAGCATGCGACATCCCTCTGTCCTTTGGACCCTCACAGCGGATCAGGAAAAACTCCCCCCAAAAAAACCCTTTAACGGGGGAAAAAACGGTAGAAACCTCAGGAAGAGCAACTGAGGAGGGATCCCTCTTCCAGGACGGACAGACGTGCAATAGATGTCGTATAGAACAGATCAACATAAATATTCACATATTCTATTCCTGCCATTATATGCCAAATTTTACACACTGGACCTTTAATGTGCAATTGGATTTTGCTTGGTCAAATGTGTTCAAGTGGTGTAGGAAAAAAAAAAACAGACGAGACAGGAAATGCATAGTGGTTAACATAAATTGCAGGAGCGAGCATGGCCAGTAGGCTAACAGCAGAATTCCAAAAGTTGTAAGGCATCTTATCAAACACTCATTCCCCTGTTCCCATCTTTTCTCAATATCTCGTCATTGGTGGCTCTATTGTATCAGGAGTTGTCAGGGTGTTACGACCTTGTGCCATTCTGCTCTTTTGTGTTATATTGGTGAACTTTGAATTTAACCTTCCTAAGGTTCATCCATTTTATATTGTATAAGATTGTCCACTACGTTCCTGTAGTGTAAATGAGATGGAAAAAGTTGCAAAAAATCATCTGCATCACACTCCTGAGTCTGTGCTTGTACCCATTATTCATACGCTCAAAACATTACAGATCTGGGATGCTAATGTAGTCTCATAGCCTCTGCCCAGTGTTTGAGCCTTCACACTCATACTTCGCCGGGGCCTTGATTAAATTTGTTGCCCCAGCCATCCGCCTGCCGGCTGCCAGATGACTGTGAATATGAATGAGACTCTAACACTGGATGTTGCGAGGCTCTGTCCTTGCGTTTCCTTTCTTGTCGGCTCATTATCCTGGTTGGCTTCCTCCTTAGCTTCTCCTCACTCTACTGTGTCTCTCATTCTCTCTCTCTCTCTCTCTCCCCAACTTGTCAGCGCCGACTTCCACGCGCCGATGAAACATGCAGCAGCACACATACAAACATGCTGACAGACCAAACCACAGAGGTGGCGCATTTCCTTTTTCCCTATATAACATTGTGAAACTAGAGGAGACGTTTCACAGAGAGCACACCAAACAAACTGGAAAATATCACTGAATCTTGACCACACTGATTCTCTTAGTGTGTTGGACAATTATTAAAACCTGCATGAGGCAGCTTTGCTCCCCAGTGGCTCCCAGTAACAGTGGGAGGTCAGTGAAAAATGTAAACTTCGGTACATGAAAGGTGACGACAGGAAGCTGCTAGCAGCACCCTCGTAAATATAAGTCTGGAACACACTGGACAACAGACGCAAAATATCCCATGCTGGTGAGTCAAACTTTATTTTGGATGAAGATTCTAGTTCTAATTTATCTCTCTCTAGGTGAAGAGGAAGATGCATGGGGCACTCTTTTTCATTCAGAGAGCCGGTTTGTGATTTAGGCTGGTGAGACAGGCGCGTTATTTTTTAAATCAAATAGTGCAGCTTTAACTCATCTCAGTCTTAAGGACAGCCCTATAACTTACAACTGTAAAGCTGAGATACACAAGACTGTTTTATTTTTTTTCGGTGGCAAGTGTTGCACTAAATCAGCATTTCTGTGGTGTTTCACACTGCACATCCTATTACCTGTCAGTCACTGTGTGGCTTTCCTTTCTGTTTAGTACATTTAAGCCTTTGAAGGTCCTTCCTGTGTGTAACTACATTGTGTAGTTCTTCCTTTTTTTGTAACTCCAAGCACACTCCTGTGCCACAAGCATTGGTTCCTATGCAACAGAGGGTTTTGTCTGTGATCTACTACATGGTGTTTTTAGACAGCAAATGTTAAAGTGTATATGATCAATAATGTATGTGCATAAAATTGCCATAATGAATTCTAATATGGACTGTCAGTGCCTGAAAATGTATCTTTTTTTCCTGTCCTGAAATAAAACTTGGCTGCAGAAATGTAATATAGTCATACACACACACACACACACACACACACACAAACGTGCACATGCACATGCACATGCACATGCGTGAGGCCCTACCAGCCTTTCCTAGCCAGTGGGGTCTCTGTCAGTATTGACAGGCTGTGGTCCTGGACTGACTACAGACAGACAAACTCAGGGAGGGGAGGAGACGCCGAGCCCTGCCAAGCGCCATGGCTGGACAGCCCTCCAAGGTCCTGGGGTGTGAGAAAGTCCTGTGTGGCATCCCTGGAAACAAATCCAATACAAACTCAGTTCTGAATTCAGCATTTTGGCAATTTGTCTAGTCTAAATGACAAAAGTTAAACAAACAATAAGGTTGTAAGTGGGATGAAAATTGCCCGCAAGGAACAAATATGTGTGCAGTGATGATGTGATTTAATTACGGTCCAGTGTGTAGGGTTTAGGGACATCTATTGGCAGAAATGGAATACAATAGTCCTGAAAATAACAATAGTTGTGTTTTTGTTTAGGCAGGTCTCATGCAGTATTTGCACATTTTCCTACCTGAAGTATTGCACCAAAACTCGTACATACCCTACATAATCATCAGCTATTAATTTGTGTGAACTCCACGTTTGAGAAGGCTGCAATCAGGTGACCCATGCATTGATGGGAGTAAAGATAAAAACAAGGAAGTGGTATCTTATGGAGGTAGGTTGGGGTGGTGGATGGGTCACAAACAACAGGACATCGCTCCAGGACTACCCCAGGAGGCCGGTGTTCGGAACCGTGTGAACTTTGAATGAACTTTGAGTCATTTTAAGGTAGGTCGTCACCACATTTCTTTCCCTAAATATAACCACAGTAACTTTACTTGCCTAAACCTAGCCTCCATAGCTTTACATTAAGTACATAAGTTACGTAACTTCACGTTAGGTGTTTACTGACATTTGTTGGGTGCTAATTAGTAGGATGTCATACAAAATGTTGGGTGTGCATTTTCATAGGATATCATATGGAGCGTTGTATGAGGACATGCTGTTTTGTTACCTTAACCTTTTGGGGTCAAGGGTATAATTGGCCATTTTTGACTACTTTTGATTTTATCTTTAAATTTCTCCTTAAAAACTGTTTACCTTGCCTTTTTTTGGTGGGGGTTTTTTTCAGCATAACCTCATCTGTGTGACTTTACAGATATTTTTTCATTTTGCCATACTCTATTAACACATTGGACCTAAAATCACACAAAAAACACCACCAATAGGAAAGGGGCTATTCACTTTCCTTAGAATAGCCCGTTTTTACTGTTTCTTCATGCACCAAACATAACGACAATATTCAGGAAAAAGCATGGTGTAAATTTTTTATTTTAAGTCTGGTTTTTCTTGGCCTATCAACACAATTTAAAACTGGTATATAGTTTGGAGATCGCACTTTCAACACAAGTTGAAACAGAGACACAGCGAGGCTGTGTCTTGCTGCTATGTCACCTTAAATCTGTCATGTGATTTGGACGCACCGGTGCATCCGTCGACTCCAGAGGGTTAAAATGAGCTGTTTCTAGGTCGGTATGATGTGGGTCCTCTCCTACAGAGTCCGCAATGTTGTTCCACAGTAGCCCAGAACAGAAAATTAAACACTGGCTCTAGATAGGGTCATTTGGGTTTTGGCATCGGCCATGGTATTTCTCTCACACAGGCGAAGCTTCAGCTCTGCAACCTCACAGCTAGATGCAACTAAATCCTGAACCCTAGATCTTAAAGTGACTTGCATGAGCAAGACATAGGCAGTGAGTAATAGGAAAGCAATCTTGACTTTTACTCTTAGCTTTTGCTTATTGCAGTTACACTAAAAATATGCCTATGCGCATGCAGTTGAGTTGTGCAGCTTCTAAAGCAAACATCTTTTTGTCACCTGTCAGGCCACACACGATGTACACAGTTCTTTTTATCTGTCATGGTTAGCAGTGGGATTTTGTGATGTGACCCAATAATGTATCAATATGACAAACTGCTCTGAGGTTAAGAACAACCTAACGCCCTCATAAATATGCACACATCTAATATCATGTGTATCTGTTGCAACATAATACAGGCTTCATCTTGTTTGCTCATCATAATAAATTATAGACAAGTACCCTGGTTTAAGCCCGTGTTATTGTGTGGACCTGAGACGTGTACTAATGGATGGCAGCATGCACAGCCTGCTGGACACGTATGCATGTGTTAAGAGGATATCTGAAACCGTTACATTGATTATTTGTCAATACATGTCAACCCTTTTGAGTATTTCAAGGTGACTCTGGTCCCCGATAAGATAACTGTTTGATGTGCTAGGAAAAGGCTTACCACACACTTGGCTAGAGCAAGAGAAGAGGACCGTTATTAATGTGGTTCGGGTCAAGATGAGATACCAGTCGTAAAATGTATAGCACCAAATAGCAGGTATAGTGGATGAATAGTTAGGAGGTCAAAAGACAAGTCAGCCACATAATACTTTTAGCTTATTCCTCATATTCTATTTGGCTTCCCATGGCTCAGTGCCACGCATGCTGTAACTGTTAAGGAAACTACAGGAGGGGTTACCTCCAGCTCCAAGAGGCCTCCAGGGATCAGGTCTTAGTCTGCCCACATAGAAAGAGGGAACACCATAAACCTAAAGGGATAACAAATGAGACAACATAGACAAGGATTTATGAAGTGCTGAAACACTCCCCACCATACTGTTTCTCCACAGAAAAAAACCCCCACCATGCTGGATGGAGAAATGAAAAATAGCAGGATGCTCTGGAAGGTGAGAGATAGAGAAAATGGAGAGAGAAGGATGGCCTGTCAGAGGAAAAAAAAAATCCCTTGTAGTCTTGCCTGTAGAGCATAAAAAAAGAGAAGACAAGAGTGGGGAGAGAGGAAACCGCTTTCCCTCAAACTCTGAAGCAGCGTTTCCCGCTCATCAGTATCCAGCTATTACCAATGTCAAAGTCCTTTCATGGGTCATTATGAGCCAGACATGTTGTCAGTGCCCTCAAGAGTCTTTGCTATTTGAGCTCTTCCAATTTAGCTCAAAATTTATTGCTCAGGAAAAGACTAACATATACTTAATACAGATTGGAATGTCCACCTCCATTCAATAGACTTCCCAGACCTGATTGGATATTGTGTATCAGCTTTCTGGTTTTGAATTTAGGCGTTTTTTCCAGAAGGTCTGGCAAAGTCCTGTCAGCTACCACAAGTTTTCCTGCTTCTGGAGAGATGCTGTGTATTTACTCTGATGTAAAATTGGATAGCAGGTGTTCTCTTATCTCAAAGAAAATCCAGCCAGATACAAAGACACAGTTTAGGCCAGCATACCCAGAGCTTTTCATCATCTCCTAATTGGCCCATCTGCAGTCAAGACAGGCTGGACTCGCTTGAGCAACTTGCCTCATTGGGTTGTATCACTCCTGATGCCCTCTGCAGTCTTGAAATGACCCCTGTGTATGGCACATGCAGGTTTTCTCTTTCCATTTGTCTGAGCCGAATGCCTTTTTTGACTGGATCACTTTTGGAAGACACGGAAAGGGATCCATAAAGCAATACTTCGGATCAGAAGACAAGTTTTAGGTGAGGTTATGACAACATTAAACTGCTTTTGTCTAATTTACTTCGGTCATGGCTCTGACTGCACATATGAGCTGTCAGTGACTAATTGCAGTGAAGCTCCACTAAAAAAATACCAGCAGGGATCCAGATGTGGCTACAGTATCTGTCTTCCAGAAGATGGTTTAGTGTGGGATTGAAAATAATGATCAATTCAAATTCTGACCGCACCAGAATCTACAAAGACTTCGTAAGTATTTTACAAGACACACAGATATCCATTATATTTGGACAATGATATTAACGTTTTCAAATACTACTTGACTTGTGTCTTAGACATATAGTGTACATCCACAGCATGAAAATTCTAGCCCAAGCTCTGTCAATGAAAAGAATCATTCATTTAGTTTTCTATAACCACTTGTTCTGTTAAGGGTCGCGGGCAGGCCTATGGGGCTGTATGCACGCCATGTTTTTTGCGTGCTCAAATTCATTGTCATAAAAGAGGACGTGCAGCAGATGGGTTCAAATGCCAGAGCGACACCGTTGCAACGCGTACACATTCCCGAGTGCCTGGTTTTTCAGGGTGCGACAGCTGTTCCCTGATATAACACTATGCTGTGTCTCAAATCACGTAATTCTGTACTTACACTTAATATTTTGAGTGCATAAGTGCGTTCACACTGAGAAGTATGGCAAAATGCAGCATACTATGAGTACCCGGATGGTGCATTCAAAACGGTCAAGAAGTTGAGTGTGGAACTATGGCCACTTCTCGTCCTCAATGGTTGCCATCTTGGCTACGTAGCCGAAGGGGAGGGACTACTTTTCAAACTGGAAATGACGGCTGGGGACTGTGCAACCATGAACGTAGCTACATTGTACAAATACATGTTTTTTGCACTAAGCACCACTATACTGTCATGTATAAGCCAGCAATATGTTTATTGGGTTAATTTAGTAGTCTAAATAAACTAATGCTAGTTTGCTAACTAACTCATTTGCGGTCGTCATTTACGGTGAGTGCACAATGGCTGTATTTGGTTTGAGACAACACTACCCAGTCAAAATTTAAGTACATAGTGTACATAGTATATTACATGGAACTGTACTAACAGAAGTATGTGATTTGAGACACAGCACTAGTTCAACTTTTGGAACGCAGCAGTGTGCACTGCATGTCGTGATGGGGAACAACCAATCACAGCCGACAGATCTTATAACAGTCTGTGATAAATATGGAAAACATTTTGGTGCAGGGTTGCCAGACCTTCACATCCATCCCACACACAATATGCCTACACAGCGCCTGGAAGAAGATCAGCTTTGCACTTTTCAGGTAAATAGGCTACGTTACAGTGCTTGTTACAGTTGCTTAGCAACCTCAGATGCAACCTACAACCGCACTCTTGAAAGCTGGCTCAAAAAAGGCACAAAAGTGGCACCCTGCATCCGACCTCGCTCTTTCCAGGCACTTAAAGATGCAGCATGTGTACAGCCCCTATCCTTGCTGACATTTGGTGAGAGGCTGGACAGGTCACCAGACTATCAGGGCTGACACATACAGACGCTCGCATTCACACCTACAGCCAATTTAGAGTCACAAATGAACCTAAACTGCGTGTCTTTGGACTGCGGGAGGAAGCAGGAGCACCCGCAGAAAACCCACGCTGACACAGGGAGATCATGCAAACTCTGCACAGAGGGGGTCCCCCACTCCAGAGTTCAAACTCCCACCCTGGGTTTGAACCATGAACGCTCTTGCTGTGAGGCGACAATGCTAACCACTGCATCACCATGCTGCCTGTCTAACTGAATGAATGAATGAAATAAATAATAAATGAATGAATTAATGAATGAAATAAAATAATAAATAAAAACAATGAATCCTTAACATGAAAAGTGAAGAGCATTACTTACCCTGCAAAACTAAAATTAGCGTAACCAGTCACTGTTTGTGTTGTATGTGTACAGTATATTTTTCATGTTTGTTCTGAAATGAAATAGTTTCGGTAGTTGTGACGCTACATCCTGTTCCCTCCGACAGGATATTGCTTCGGTCTTGGTTACGTTTTAAAATTTCAGGCACGCTTACTTTTCGTTTGTAGTTTGAAATATGTTCTCTGTTAATTAGCAGCATTAATGTGAGCTCCTGCATCTCTGACCATCCGTCTTGTCAGTGTGGGCAGCAGAAACACTTTTTTCTTCTCAGAGATAGCTCTCAGATGTAGAGCTTTGATTTTTTCAGTTTTATCAAGCACTTGAGAGACTGACCTTGCAGTGAAAGCAAACTCCCCAAAGGACACAGTCTGGTCTGAAGCCCTCGCCTCTTGCCAGCCTGCTCCCTGTTTGGCCATGCGGCTGCATTGGCAGCCAGATTGTCTTCACAGCTCCAGCCATTTTCCCATGTTGAGTCCTTTTGGTGTTGGGGAGTCTCCCAGTTTATCTTTATCGATATCAAAGGTGGCTCCCCGCTCTGATCAATTTTCGCAGCAGCTCTTGATGCTTCTGGGCTAAAAGGAATCAATGGAGGTGCAAAGAGCCCTGTGTCTCTCGCTCTCGCTCATTCTCTCTGCCTCGCTCATTTCCTCGTGGCACAGTGAAGCTGAGCCTGATCTCCATTCAGGCTGCCCTCCTAATTGCCTCATTTGAGAAAATGGAGCAATCGGTCCCATTTTCCCTGCTACTCTACCATTGATGATTCAGACAGGGGTCCACGGAGCAATGCGAGAGTGGGATCTCTATCGTCATTCTGTCTACTTACATTCGCCGGTGTCTGTGGTCAGATTGATGGTGTGATTCCAAATCCAATTTCTCAGTGCATGATGGGAAATATACACATTTACAGGGCTAATTAGCCATTCCAGTAACCAAAGCTAATCACTACTACATTCAAATAGGTTTTAAATAAGCTAACTGAGCATGGAGATAAGTGTTAAACGCACCTTTTTGTTTTTGACCCCAGCATAACACGGGACCTTTTTAAGCTGGGTTGGTGCAGCGAAACAATTTGACCCCAGCACTTTTAGATCTTTGATTGGTTACGTGTGCAAGGTCCATGCAGATCTCTGCATGTTCTATCTGTGGTAAAAGCCTTTAAAACCTGACCCTAGCATGAATTCAGCATTGTCCACAGGCCAGGGAAGGGGATGCTGGGATAAAGATCTGAGGGGCCAGGGGGATGCACAAAGTGCCAGCATGAGGAGAATTTGATACTGAATCTAGAGCTGCTGCACAGTAGAGGAAATATAGGGGGCTTAGGGACCTGACAGAGACATAATTCAATATAGCCTCGGGAAAAGATGGAAGGTGAAAAAAATACACACACACACACACACACACACGAGGAGCAGCTACACACTTCTCCAAGGGACTGGTACCATTGAGCAAGACTTATGAGTATTCACAATTGGTTATCGGGGTCAAGCTGCACACTGCAGAACCCAAATTGTTGTTGTCAATGAAAAGCTGTCCAGTGGAGCTACACTTCCCTTCCTGCAGTGACAATAAGCCTCACGTCAAAGAACATGACTGATCGTTTTCACAAGCGCCTCTAAGGTTACCTCGGTGATAAAGAGCGTGATGAGCGAGCAGACTAACCGCTATCAGAGTTGTTGCTCGGGCAGAGTAAAGCCAATACAGTTCTGCCCAATCCCTCTGCAGACCACATGGATCTACAGTACAGGAAAAAATCTGGTGCATTATGGATGAAGGAGAACAGAGCTGCTTGTCTGGCAGGGTCCAGCAACAGACTGTGTTGATGATAGGAAAACGTCCAAGAGATAAAAATGTGCATTGTTTACACGTCAAGCTGCCAGTGGATGCAAATGCATAGGTTTAACACAAACTGTAATGAACATATTAACTGCACTGTGCTAATCGCAGCTATTTAAAAGTTTGTAGTTTCAAAGTTGTTACAGGCATTAAAGTGCTAAAATAGCAGCACTACACCAGCAATAAAATGATGGGTGTTTTATCGTTGTTTTGGTCAACTTACCACTTGTAAAGCACACTAGAGGCTCAGTTGCATTACAAGTTCTCTAGCAACCAGCGCTGTGTCATCATGTAGGCACAGCTATGTAACAAAGGGGCTTGAAAGGAATATATTCACGTCATATTCTCAGGGTGGAATATTGAATTATATGCCAATGATGATACCTTAAATGATTTTGTTACATGGATTGTGAGATATCTCTAAATGCAAAGTGTATCAGTAGTCATTTAGACATCTTCAAAGACCTGTTTTCAACAAACATTTTTCTTCTCAACCAGTGTTGTGACAGGCCGACAAAGACTTCTGCACACTTGCCGGCTCCCCTGGTGTGATGGGTGAGAGGGGAGGATGGGGCACCAGTCAATCTTTCCCTCAATGGTACATTAGGCCCTTGCAGTGTTCTGTGGCACTTAAAAGTGCAGCCCTGACCTTTCAACTGTGCTCTAATTACATTCATGTCCTGGGGTAGGCAGCAACCACAAAACATCCCATCGTCTTTTATGAACTCACCACTGGGACATTGTCCCAGCCGCCTGTCACCTGGGATCTTGGCTGCCCCCGGCGATCCCCTCCTGCCGATCCCCCAGTATGTGTACGGAGCGGGCCCAGTTCAGCAATGCCACGGTTCTTTCTGTTAAGGCATCTGGCTCCTTTCACACGTCAGCCATATTGGCTCAAAACGGGGCACCCTTACCCAACTGGGTTTTTGGAGGTTAGTGGGTGTCGGGGAGGCGGTCAGCAGCCAACCCGTGTCAGGCCCCATCAGCTCAGCGTGGGCAACTATAAAGGCAGCCGACATCTTTCATGGCCAGCAGGCTTTGGAGAATCCAGGCTGGGATTTCTGCCCAGCCAAAGGCTTCCTGCTCCCGAAATGCTTCACTGCACCCACTTTCTTTTCTAATCTAAAGGGGCCTATGTGGCGGTGGTGGGGTTATTGGGGAGAGAACAACTCCAGAGGAGTGGATTTTCTGAAGCTGAATTGATTGACACTGAGGTTTTTGGTGATGAGCTGTAATGTAATTTTGTAGCTTTAGCCTTGACTTTGTGTGTTCTGATGTGGTAAGCATAAAATTACTTGTGTGCTTTATCAGCTATTAGCTTTCTATGCATGATTTATAAAGCCGTGCACCATTATCATTCAAAACAGTGAGCGGATCACAGTTCCCTACCACAACAAGTAGTGTTTCTAATTAGTGACATCTAAATAAGCGATTCCGTCGTTAGGGCAAGTTATGGCCAGCCGTCTCGGTTCACTTCATTTCATTGAAATGCTGGTGGTAGCGTGCTTCATCTCGTAGTCTTATTTTTTCATGTCTGTCAAGGCGCTGTGATCCGTGAAACTGGCAGCGATGGGTCCACACTGAGGAGTCACAGGGAGCCAACACAGATGGACTCTTCTAAGAAAAGGTCAAACGGAGAAAATTGAGTGGAAGGTTTCTTACAGTATCATCAAATGAGTAAAATTGGATCCTGGGAGCCGTTTGCACGTAATAGATACCCCACAAGGTGTTGTCGAAGCTGGTGGAAAGAAGGGAAGAGATGAGGAATGATGAGGCAGACGCATAAAAAACGAAGCCTGGGCTGAGACGGAGAGATGGAGGTAACAGGGTTGAAGATGAGAGAAGGAATTATTGTTATAGAAGACATTGGTACTGAAGGGAGAAATGTAATTGGGAAAGCTGAGACAGCCACATCTGCCGAATAATCCTTGCAAACAAAGTGATGTACAGATGTAATGATGGTCTACACAAACTCCAAAAAGTTTGGTAAAAACTGATAGTTGAGTAGTTAGCAATCATCCATACCTGTTATATGTGTTTTTTCTCACGTATATATACTTTCATCTTTTTAAATTATTTAAAAAAGTTTAATTTAACCACTATTTCCTAAAGGTCCAGTGTGTAGGATTAAAGGTAAGGCAAGGAAAACTTAAATGTCCCTGAGGGGCAATTTGAGATATCGGAAGAAGATAGGTAAGGAGTCTGAAACAAAAAACCAAGCTCTAGATTTCAGGGGATATATTGGCAGAAATGGAATTTTAATATAACAAATTTATTTTCTATAGTGTATAATCACCTGAAAATAAGAATGGATGTATTCTCCCTACCTTAGAATGAGCAGTTTATATCGTCACAGGAAGTGGGTCCTTGTTTATGGAGACTGCCATGTTTACCACCATGTTTCTACAATAGCCCAGAACAGACAAACCAGACGCTGGCTCTACATAGGGCCATTCATGTTTTCATTCATTTCATTCATGTAGTTAGAGGCCCGTCTACGACTGGCAGTGTTGTAAAAACACTGATTTCTAATGTGAAACTGCTTTGTTGAGTGTTTTTACTGGTTTGAATCACTGGGTCCATTTGTTTTGGACAGGAGGAGACCTCTGCGGATAATGCAGCTCCAGGTGAAAACCTCCAGAGTGTCCTCCCGGCATGCCAAACAGCATTAGAGAAATAATAATTTGCAATGTGAGACTGCTTTATCCTCTATTTCACCAGTTTTAATCCCCTGGTCCGTTGGTTTTGGACGTCTGCGAATAATTTGCCTCCTGGTGAAAACCTCCTAAACAATTAACACTAAAGGAATTCTAACTAGGAGATGTTTCAGCTGGTGGCAATGTGCAATATTCACTGCATGATGCCACTAAATCCTCCTAAATCTTACACACTGGACCTTTAGATGCATGCAGAAAACGGGCACCACGTTTTCAACCATATTAAAAACTTCCACCTGAACTGTGGTTTCGTCTTTATCGTTGTAACAGAGATATCCTATCAATCACACACATTGTATTAAGCACGACTTGGATCCCTTGTTGGCTCTTAACAATAGAAATTTAATACATGGTAGCCACAGGACGTGAAATCTAGCCCCTGTCTGTCTTTCATGTTACATCCCTCTGCCTTCCTTTTGGTGAGGGAGTATATCACATTTTGGCGTGTGATATGAGACTCTGCTTAGAGGCTGCAATATTCTTTTGAAATGTATTTTAATAGTACCCCGTGGATCTCAGTCTGAGTCCCTGTGGCTGTGGAAAGAGGGAGAATCAGATCTTTAGGGGGTCAGCCCAACTGGAAACAAGTTTTATTGAAAGAAGCAAAGAAGATGTCTGAATTTATTGTATCAGCTGTTATGGTGGTTGAAGGCTTTAATAGGTGCTTACTGAGAGGCAAACATGCTAATCTTTGCCTCAAAGTCCTTTTCATAAATGCATTCATCTTTTTTTTTATGGCACGAGGAGAAAAACCAACAGAGACAATGACTACTGTCTGTGGGCTTAAATGATATATAGGCACAGTACAGTACTCAGTTTTAACAATTATTTATCTGAGATGGAATTAAAGTGCGTACACAGTTTGAGTCCCAGTGCTTTCCAGAGTTTGAAGCAGCCTTAGTTAATAGGGAGAAAAGTCTGTTAATTAAGGCCCCTTTATGAAAATGCAATGAATATTAATAGAGAAGAAAAGCCATTTAAATCCGTGTTACCCCGAGTTTCCTTGCAGACACTCCCATAGTAAATTGCACCCGTTCATTATGTTATTTTCTCTATCAGGCGTTTCACTTGGGGAATCTCGACACATTGTTGTGGTGTTACGGGAAAGAATGAAAATAGATTGTCGCTTAATTAATCAGAGACCACTTAATTACTTGACTTTACAGGCTTCCAACGAAACCTGGTAAACACAAGGGAAACATCAAAATCTACTCACTTGCAGCTCTCTTAATGGAAGAATTATACCATAATCTCACTCATCACCAAAGAGTCACCATATATCAAGGTTTCTGAGGCCTCTGTGAGTTGTTTCAGAAGCCATGGGCATAAATTAAAGCATTGTTTACTAAAAAAAATTAAGAGCTAAGAAAATAGAAACTTCTGAAGTAGTCAACAAATCCCACAATGGCTGAGAGGAAATATTTTGTTGCCAGTTATGCTCTAGTTTTTTTCCTTACTTCCTTTCATGTTAGTGATTAAAAAAAGCTAAATGACCTTGCTGATTTTGATGAGGACAGTTTGACCTTGATGATTCTATATAAACTAGTCCATAGCCACTGGTAGCTTTGTCATCTTCTGCCTATGCCAACCCTCAATGCCTATGTGCAGTTTCACATAGATTGACCACGTCAGTGAGTAGAAAAACGTGGGACAGACAGAATGACTGACTGACAGGATGACACACTGACAGTCTCCATGATTATGTACAGCATACCATACCATGACTTAGTCATACCAAAAATTAGAAAGAAAAAAACAAACATTCAGCCACAGGGGGAGCCACAGCGATCGGTCGCATTTTAGCTGTTTTTAAGCATTTTTCTGTTGTTATAGTGCCACCCAGTTGCCTATTAAAGTTAAATTTCTCCAGTCACCTTGAGGCGTCCTGTTCTACATATCTACCAAGTTTAGTAAAAACTGATATGGCGGTTAGGCCTAGATAAGAAATTAGCTCTCTAGTGCCCCCATTTTGTTTGATGGGGTCAATAATGGAGGGGTCCTCTCAGATTATGTGTGGTCATATGCCTACAAAGTTGCGTGGTGATCGGTGAAACCCTTGAGATGTTATACACCTTTATGTGATGAGCCACGCCCTCCGCAATATTCATTGCCTTATAGAAGCTCAGTTTTAGTAAGTTTTCCAACTTTTTCCAAGAGGGAACTTTAGATATTGCTCCCTAAATTATGTTCACCGAGTTTCATGCAGATCGGTCAAACTTCCTAGGAACAGATCGATTTGAAGTGTTTTTCAAAAAATTCAAAATGGCGGAAAATCTATACAACCAGAAGTTATGGGTTCTTGAGGCAAATTTGTTCCTCATGAGGAGAGGCATCTCTGTGCAAAGTTTCATGTCTCTACGACATACAGGGCATGAGATATGCCCATTCAGAGTTTGCAATTTCAGTCGGTTGCTATTGCGCCCCCCTTTGGCCAATTGATGTAACATTGCTTAATTCGCATCCTCCCATGACCCTCTACCACTGTGCCAAATTTCACATGGATTGACCAAGTCAGTGAGGAGAAAAACATGGAACAGACACACAGACGGACGGACAGACAGATTTTTCGTCATTTGAGTAAGATAAGATGAGTCTCTTTATTGGTTCGGCCATTTTGTGTGTGTTTGTTGGTTTTTATCTGCTCTACATTAAGAAAAGCATGAAATTGCGCCTTTTCAAGATACATATGAGGCAATAGTCCTTTATGAAAATATTTCACAAAGAAGACTTTATGCTCATTCAGTGCCGCTCGCTGAAAAAGTAGGAAGTGCGTTGGAAAACCCCCACCCACCTGTCACTTGTTGGGACACTGACAGCATGTACGCCCTCTTAGAGTGTGTGTGTCCGCTTTGCTTGGCAGTGTGTCACATTCCTGGGTGCACCCTAAGGTGGGTAGGGAAGATGAGACGGACATAGAAGGAGAGAGGCGTTGAAAGACAGGACAGGAGGTTGGTGAATGGGACGCATTATCAAACGGAGATATGAAACCCATTCGTCGTCTTACCAGCTGCTGTGACATTAGTACGTGTCACTGCCTAACACAGGTGCCCGTAATGTTATGGTTGGAAGTGTTTTTGCACACAGCCCGATGATGGACGTGATGGGTGTGATGACGCCGAGAGTGGCAGCGATAGTAATGTAGACAAAGGTGATGATTTATGCCAATATAATGATCAGCGGGCCAGCGTGGTGATGAAACATGCCGTTGCACTTCACTGTAACTGAAACGACGGATGATTGATCTGAACAACAGATCATTTGTACACATAAAAATCAACCACTGTCTGCTGACTTGAGTGTCAACTGAACCCTTGCACGCTCTCAACTGAAGTGGCTGTCGTTCTATTTATAGCAGCCCTCTGATTATATTTACTCCCAAAGAACAGATGCAGAGATATCTTCCGGGCTTAAATGTTGCTGTGGTGAAATGAGAAAGAAAATAACGGCGGCACAAAAGTGTTTGTTGTGGCATGTTATCACTGGAGATGTGCACATGAACAACTGTGTAACGTCTGCCAGAGACATCACACACACACCATGCTGCACACCATGACCACCACCATCCACTCTGGGTTCAGATTTTTCGAAAACAAAGAGCCCTGATTTTTGCATATTCACCACATTTGCATTCGTTAACATGCACATGCTAAAGGCCAGGAGTGTGAGTATGTATACGTGTGTGTGTTTGGTGGCGGTAATTGCCTCTTCCTCTTTATTTCCATCAAATAAACCAGAGGACAGACAGTGTGCCGTCATTTTGCATCACTATGGGCTGATAAAGGGACTTGGGGCCCCTCTGCCATGTATCATTAATGAGTTAACGCATGGTGTGCCACTGCTGCAGCTGTAAGCCAGCAGCCCAGGCAGAGTGCGTGTGTGTGGGTGGAGGGTGGAAGGGGAGGAGGGAGTTATAACACCTGCCTCATAACTCGCTTGGGCTCTGTCTTGGCTCCGTTCCACGCTGGGGTCAGCTTGTCTGCTAATCTGCTAATATGGTGGATATAATTGCGATTGAATGGTCGGCGGCGTCGTGTGTCCAGGGGAAGCAGTTGTTCTTCCCCACTGCCAATGTTGTGATACCCAATCAGAGGTAATCAGCGCCATCGAACTGATCAGCCTAATGGAATCGGATGGGTTTTAATTCACACACCTGGCTGTTGTGCGCGTGTGTCGGGGATCTGTTATTGTGTGTGTGTGTTTCTTCCTGCTCGGCAAGTATGTGCCTACATTTAAATGACTGTGCACCTGTTGTTGTGCACATATACCAGTCTCTTGAGGGTTTGTATACATACTTGAGTGTGAACGCACAGATGTGTCTGTCTCCATGTGTACATGTGCTTGCGTGTAAAGACATATTTATGTGTTTAGCTGTCATGAGCTTGTGTCTGTGTTTCTGGTATTATGGAGTAAAAGCCCATATGTGTCATACATGAGTGTATACAGTCAGTTTATATGTGCACCTGCTTGTCTGCCTGTGTCTTCTTGCTCGTGTGTTTCTGTGTGCATATGCGCCCCTCTGTGTGTCTGAGCCAACACCATGAATCAGTGGAGTTGGCCACAGCAGAGACGAGCAAAGCAGGATTAAGAGCATCCTCATTCTGGCTAGATGGGAGCCTCTGTTGCTCTTGGGAGACACGGCAACAGAGAGAGAAGAGAAAAGAGAACAAACCCTCCTCCTCCTTCTTCTGCTCCTGTCATCTCCTCTCTCTCGCAGTGTTGCGCCCTCCAGCTCTCCCTTCTTCTTCTTCGTCTTCCTCTCTTCACTGCAACTCTCTCTTCCTTTCTTCTCCCTTTCTTTCACTGTCCTGTCCTATGATGCCCTCCCTCCCCTCTACCTCTCAACAGTAGCCGCTCCTTATTTCTCTCCCCACTCTCTCTCCCTCGGTCTCTGCACCGCAGCGAGGAGTTGCTGGCACAAGGGGGATGGCAGACGGCCCTTTGTGAAGTTCAAGGCAGTTTCGAGATTTCAGCGGGTTCCAGGAGGTTCATTAAGAAAGCTTTTTCCATGAAAAGAACTGTCCATCTTTGAGGAGGGGGAAGTGAACCAACTGCACGCTCGGGGGTGATACAGACATTTAAAGTCTATTCATTCTGGAAGTTTGTCTTAAGATACACAAGATAATATATCAATAATTAACATCTCTAAAAGTGACCATTTTCATTTCATGCTTACAAGGATGTTATAGTTTGTCTTTATCTTACTCCTTTAACTTTCAGGGTATTTCAGTATTTAGAGTACTGTGGGACACTTAGATAATAATAATACTGATTTTTTGTTTGTATGTTTGTTTGTTAGGGCTGTCAAACAATTAAAATAATTGAACTAATCCCAATTAATTGCATACATCAATTTTTGGCAAACAAATTAACAAGTCAATTTTGGCAGATGTGTCGTAGTAAAGCTGCTGGATTTTGGACACATTTGTCCCCCTGTCCTCTATCACCAAAACTGATCTGCAGTCCATTTTGTAAAGGAGTTAGTTAGCAGGCATTCTCGGAACCCATCGGCCTCTAGAGGCAGACCCCCAATTTTTTGGCATTCCGGTTTGATTTGGGCGGAGGAAGCGAATTTCCGTTTCCGACTTCCGTTCATATATAAGTAAATATGCTGAACCATTGCGATGGAGTTTGCAGTGACGCCAATTATGTTCCGCCTCGTTAGTTCACCACACAGACCGTTTAACCTGGCAACAACTGCAGCCGACTCAAACATGATTGGTCAATATCACGCGGACTACAAACAGCCTACAACCGGCAACCAGAGCTCTTCTGCTCTTCTTCCAGAGGCAAGATCTCCGGGGTTTGCCTACAGACTCTACATTCACTGAATGTAGAGTCTGTCTATAGAGACTAGTTAGTAGGTCACAGGTAGACTTACTTAGTATGTGTCTCCTGGTCAAGTGTGGCTTGAAGAGGCTGGCTGCTAGCGTTAGCATCAGAGGCTGTGCTAGCTGGGACCTCTGGGTCCGCTTCTAAATGCTTTGCGTTGAGGTGATATTTCAGGCTTGATATTTTCCAATGGTACAAAAATTGCTTACTGCACACATTGCAGAGAACATTGCTCCTGTCAACAGTTCCATCTGGACGTTTTTTAAATGTAAAGGTTTCATTCACGGGGCCAAGCAGCGTCGTCTCATCTGCCTCCATCATGTGACAAAACCACTGTGGCCTTCAATGACGCACCAGGTCAAAGGGCACCATGGAACCCAATTAATCAGGTTAATTTCTTTAACACATTATTTTTATGTGATTAATTAATCGAAATTAACACTTTATTTAAACAGCATTTGTTTTTTGTAGGTTGGCAGCCACTGTATGGAGACGTCATTTCATTTTAAAACCTCATATCGAACATAAGGCTGTCACTTTTTACTCGAAATTTCATCATTATTTCAAATGTAGCTATTTATGAAACTATAATAATTCACTCAAATTCAAAATATATTTCTATGCTGTAAGTGCAACAGACAGTCTTTGTAGATTTACAGTTTTGCAGACAATTTGAAGTCGTTTGCCCTGTGATCCAGCTTGACCTGCTGCATGCCCTCTTGACCTATCAGCAAACTAAGTTTAAGCTACTAATGTTGTTTGTTTTAAAAATGGAGGACAGGGCCGAGTGCGGACAATCACAACACCAGAGCATCTGACAAGTAGTTTGTGTAAGTATTTTTGGTTTTACACTATAACCTCTTGAGACCCTGTGTCCTCATATGAGGACATCACATTTTGAGTTTACTTGACCTTATACTTCATTCAACTCAACTTAGACCTGTTGTCCTCATTCATGGACCCTTTTTATGCCGTCTAGTGGTAGTAAGAGCACAATACACTAATCCATGGAAAAACAAGATGGCAGCCATCTCTGGCAAGTCAGTCTGCAGCTGATCCTGACACAAAAGTGGACAAGGTCCAAAACCTGATCACACTTTAATGGTTAAAACTCACTTAGATATGAAATATAATGGTTATAGTTTGATATGGCAACAAATTTGACCAATTTTAGATACAGTAAGAAGTTAAGACGCTGTTATTAAGGAAGTACTTTGTAGAATTAGTAAGCATTGGAAATCATTCAAACTAATTGTGTCGCTTCACATTTGTTCCATCTTGATTTTTAAGAAAAGTGACAGCACTAGTCCAACAGTTGTCCTGCGTCCATGAGCATATGCTGCTCATTCCTCACGCTAAAAAATGGAAGAAATAACCATTTAATTTGTGATGTTAAATCTGTTCCAAAGACAGTTTTTAAAACACTGATTTGTTTTAGTTTGGACTACAATGGAACTAAACTGAGCATTTAATGCATACAATCAGTGACTGGCTCATTATCAGTCAGTGGAGCAGTGCCTGATCCCTGTCATATTACAAATTCCTGGAAGTATGATTTGTAACTGTGGGAGATAGTGGTGAAATTTCACAGACTAACATGTCTGGCTTGCACAAATAGTTCTTAAAATGGATGATGTCCCTATTGGGAAGTGTTACAGCACTTTAAGTAGAATCATATGCTCACACTCATATCGGTAAGAGGCAGTCCTGATTAGCTTTTATCTGATATTAAATAGCTAATATCAAAGTATCAGACCAGTTTATCAGCTTACCATCCACACACTCTGAAGAACATCACATGAACATAAACATTAAAACACACACACACACGGAGGCCCGCGTTTTTAAAAGCAGCAAACAAGATAAAAGAATGGAAAAAAGCCAGAGCCAAACATCGCCAGGAATTCACAGGCATGCATACAAATTTCATATATTTACACACGCTCGCTTTATTCACACACTTGTCAGCTGAAATGAGTATCTCCAGATGTGTGCAACACTGACAAATATTCGCATATGTTAAACAAGCACACACTCTCTTTTGAAGTCTTGTTAAACAGGCTCCCACACTCCACAACAGGCACTTTGTCACACTCAAGCTGACGCCCGAGTATTTGGTCATGCAACATGAACACATGTATACAAACACGGGAACACTCACGTAAGTACAGAGTTATGTTAACACTCCTCCGATACATAGATCAGATTTCTCCCTGTAAAGCAGACTTTGTGGAGTCAAAGGCCTTCAGTGTTCGGCAGGTTTAGTTTGCTACCAAGTTTACTGTATCGGAAACTGTTTAAAGAAGGAAAGGAAAAAAACATTCTTTGCTCCCAGCAGCAGTGTCTATCTACTGTTTTATGTGCTCATATTTTCTCCTCTGACTAACTAGGAGGTTGTCTTTTGGTGTCGGTTTGAGTTTCACCCTGGCCTGCTTTTTTCAGAAACTCTCTCCGATCACTGCGGATATTCGATCACACTCCCGTCTTTCCGTCTGTCTCTCAGTGTGTCCATCTGTCTCGGTTTCAGCCTTATATTCTTTTACCAGATTCCATATGGTGGCGACAGTGGTAACACAAGATGTTTTTGCACATGAGGGTGACACTGTAATTTATGCGGATAATGCACGACGACCCCGGAGTCGCGGCAACTTGCAGAGTTTGATTAACTGCCCGGCCTACTGTTTGGATTCACAGCGGTAGGAAAGGGGACATTTCACTGTAAAACAGTCTCGATTTGAATCCCAGGGGTGCTTTATTGCCTTTCTAGTTGGAATGAAATGAACTAACTGAAGTGCAGTTTGCAGGGCTTTTTTCAAAAGTAAAAACCTAACACAAAAGATGCACTCAGAGCTTGGCTGTAAAACTGTGCATTTATTTAGCGAGGAGGGCTTATGGCATTGCTCCTGATGGCCCCAGTGGATGTTGGTGATTGTTTTGAATAGCCAATATATCAGAGGCAATTGCCCTGTAATGTAATTGGCTGATAATGGCATCATGACATCATCTGCAGCCCTCCTCTGGGCAGGACTGAGAATCAGGTTTATTGTGCATGGAGTACTGCACAGGGACTGAGGGCAAATTGAATTAAGTCCGTACTGGTAACAATTTCAGTAAAATAAATCCACTCAACTTATTGTAAGCCTCAGCATTTCTATTAATGAAAGAAAAACACCCCTTCTAAGACTTTCACTTTGCATCTATATAATGGAATTTTTTCACATTACGTCTGTTGATTAAATTTACGGAAGGACATTTCCGCATAATATAATTCTTAATCATCACAGGACTTTGCTCCTGTCAGTCTGAAGTCAAAGTGGAACTGAAAATTCTGCACAGGCTAACAAGACCATCGCCTGGACTTCCACAGAGTTCGGTTCACGTTAAATGTTTAATTCAGGTTCGCATACAGTGCAAGGAGATCCTCTGCCTCTGTGTCTCGGACTGCAACTGGAGTCTGTTCTGTAATTGAATGATATGGCCTGGAGCATGAGTCATAGGTCACAAGTTCAACCCGCTGTCACCTTTTTGGCCATAACTCTCTCCACCTACCTAATTCCTTCACTCTTCCTTTCTCTCAGAGATATCATTTTATAAAGAAGAACGGACAGAGCATTATTGATCTGTGACACTCCAGGAAAATAGATGTGCTTCCGCGCTGACTCTCTACCTCCGCCAGCAAAGGCTGATCGGTGTTTGCTGCTTTCACCTCCGCCCTTCCAGTTTCTTATTGTGCTCTCTGTCTTATTCAGCTCATGTGCAGCCATGCACATAAAGAGAGTCCAAGGCTGCTGCAGAGCTCTTTAAAAAGGAATGAGGGGGCACAGAAGAATCGAAGCCGTACACCTGACGTAGCCACAACACTGCAGACCTTACCATTTGTAATAACCAGTGTGCAATTGGCCTTTAATTTCCATCCTTGAGTGAGTTACTTGTGGCCTGGACTGGAGGGGGCAGCTCTGGTTAGCACAAAAGGAATGTGGAAATGAAGAAAAATGAAACTTCAACTGAGCAAATGGGCCAAATGTTTGCTGTATAAAGAGAAAGGAGTGAAGACGGAAAAAGGAGAACAGTCATAATCAGCTAGAGGGAAAAAGAGTGTGTGTGTGTGTGTGTGTGTGTGTGTGTAAGAGAGAGAGAGCGTTAAAGGGCTTATCCTGTCATTGTGGAGGTCGTCAGGGACAGCACAAGAGGTCTCGGGCCAATTGCTTTCTGGGTAGCGGCAACCGCCCACCCCATCCCTCCCTGCCTCCTTTTGAAACACCCCCACTCGCCTAAGCCTCTTGTCACAGGTGAAGGAGTCGCGGAATAATTACCTCCGTTGCTCAGATGCGCGCTCCCCCTCCATGCTCCTTTTCTCTCTTCCCTCTCCCCGCTGAATGCATTTCAAACATTCATTTCCATGTTCATTTCGGTATGGCCCAGGAGAAAACACCTGTCGTGACTCTAAGCTACTGTGATTTTTGTTTTGTTTTTTTCCAATAGGCCCCTATAACTTTGCCATACCCCCCACCCCACCCCTCCCAACTCGATAGTTCACCCAGTTCAGAGGTAATTACATCTTAACGTTTAGCTTGATAGGATGTGAAGATGGCTGAATGGAAATGAGAGGGGGTGGCCAGGTGGAAAAGAGCCAATTTCGTTGCAGGTCGAGAACGCTTTTTTTTTTTTTTTTCCCCCCTCATGTCGCTTTCAATGTCAAGAGGGCAGACCTGTGACTAAATAGGCTGTGTACCTGCTTATGTGTGTGTGTGTGGGTGTGTGTTGTAATTATGGATGTATGCGTCATTTCTTTTATGGCTCTGCAGAGAGCTAACTCAGGTCACCGTTAAACTGCTGTTCCTGAAAAGACACTGATTCGATAAAGCACTTTGAGACATAACAAAAGAGAGCAATCTCCAAAATGATCTTTACCTTTTTGAAATTTGTCTTCTTGAAGAAACACACAAACAATCAGCCTGACATTTCAAGGATGGAATTTTGCGAAAGATGGTCCACAGAAGTAGTTTGGGGAACAAGACAATTGCTTTGATTGCCTGAACTGGCTGGGGAAGATGTCTTAACACTGCCCCCTTATGACTGTGATCATATGGGGGCAGATCTTGAGTGAATGCACAGCGCAGCATGTAAAGGATAAATGTAGGTTACAGTAAGAGAAATTAATAGCACCTCCTGCTGATATCATTTTCCTACAGTGTTTTGAAAACCTTTCACAATAGTTTTCTTTGGACTCCTCTTTCTGTGTCTCCCTAACCAGTGTCTCAACCCAACCATGTCCTCCCACACATATTCTTTAAAAAAAAAAAATCTTAACACTTGTTTCATTCATCTTTCCCTCGGTTGCCTCTCTGACCCTTGCTATAGAAATTCTTCCTTTCTTCTACCTTCTCTTTCTCTACCTCCATGCCCTTGTGCTCCACTCACCCTCCCTCACTTTCTCCTTCACAGTATTTAAGCTTCCTCTGCATTCCCACTTAGTCGTCAGTCCCCTTTGATGCTCTCTTTGGTAATGCTTTACATCCGGGCACACGATGTACAGCATCATTCTTCTCAATTTGCGTTTTGAATATTTGTGCTCATGTTGTCCCGGTACAGTTCGTACTGATACACACATGCAGGTTTATGGCAGCAAGATGTGACGTAAGAGAATAAGATGGTAACAGTGGGGAAATATGCGCAGACCTTCAGATCATTATCTCATACTGTGCTGCTCACAATTCAACATTAAAGGTTACGTACAGTAAGGAAGAATTCAACTGTATAGACCCTTTTAGAGTTGACATCATGAAGACGCCAGTTTGTTAGCTGGAGGCAAAACACGACTCTCCACCACAGGGCTGTAGGCTACATAGGAGTCTTAAAATGTTGTGTTGTTGTGTTATTGGCAGCCAGAATAGAAGGAGACATGACTCAAAACCTTAATTTTATCACATACAAGCTGTCACTGCCCGTCAACAAAGACAAAGACAACTACGGTTAAATGTGATAATATGAAGGGACTGGACAGAGGTATGTACAGCGCACACTTCATATCAGGTTAGGGAAAAAGTATTTCCTGTTGCAGGGATGAACAACTTGATGTGTATTAAGGGTGATCATATCCACCTAACCAGAAACTGGGAAGGGTATCAACTCTTTCCTTGCCACCAAACAGATTTTCCATCTTTTATGACACAACACTTCCCCACCATTTCACTGTTATAAGATAGGGGGCGCTGTTACACATCTTATTGTGAAATAGAGCAGCACTGTCCAAAACGAAGGATATTTGGTGGAAACCGGAGGAAGATGTTGCAGCTTGTAAACTGCACGACTGTTCTAGTCTACATTCTGAATCCAATTTGGACGAAGAAGCAGACCGGTTTGGTGCAATGAAACGGGATCTCCATTAACTAGCTTTAGCTTTGATAGCAAAACTAACTGGAAGAAAAATGTGTCCTCCTTCTTTGTAAGATTAGCATAGTAATCAACCACAAAGCTTCCTGTGACATCATCCATCCACTGAGTGAGAGCATACGGGTCGGCCAGTCTGGTCCCGTTGGTCAGTGATTACTTATTCAAGTAACACTCGCAGTCCCAGAAAGTGAGTGACCAGACATGGTGCCTTCATATATTCAGTCTGACACTCTAAATAAGAGTGTCTAAAATAAGAGCCCTGTCGGTCGAAGAAACAGAGCATTATATTTCTGCATGGATTAAAGAATGGTTAAGTTAAACACAAACTCCGCCTGGCGCTCTGCTGCTCTGTCTCCCCAGACAGAGTGTCGAGAAAGCGCTCTGCCTTTCAGACAGTGCGGTGCTCTGGATAACAAAATGTCACATTCAGACAGTGGTCCGAATTAATGAACGGTCCAGTTTGTACCAGAGTGCACTCTGGCACTCAGATTAGTATTAGTACTTGGAGAAGTATTTCTTAATGCGTATCATCTTCCTCCACTGTCTAAAACCAGCCAAAAGAACTTGCTAGCTAGCGCAAGCTAATGTCTGTAGAGAATTGTTTTGCCTCCAGATAAGCCCCGCCCACCAAAAAGTCATGCTGTTTCTAACAGTAAAAGGGTCTATATTGCTAACCTCAATTAACTAAATAGCCAGTAGAAAATGTTGGCATTGTACATGTCTGCAAACATGATTATGTTACATTTTCATGTTTCACGCCTATTATATCAACATTTCTAAAGTGACATTGCCTAAAAGCTGACTTTTTCATCTGGAGGTCAGTGGTGTCTCACTCAGGCAAGATGCCTGCCAAGCTGCAGACCACTGTTTAAGACCAACAAATAACAAAACCAATTGTGCTTTAGTGACCCATCTCTGTTTTTCCACAGGGGATAGTGTCATGAAGGGGGTTGTTTTCCTACTGAGACACTGCTGTGTTGCCACTTGGGATAGTGCCATGGAAAGCGGGTATTTCAGGTGAAAACATGATCTTTTCCTAACCACAACCAAGTGGTTTTTGTGCCTAAACCTAACCAGATGTTAGCCACAGTGTTGTGTAAAGAAAGTGTAAAGAAACATAAAGTTTCAGTGACCTGCTACATAATAATGGACAGACGTGACGTATCCGTGGTTTGCAGACATGTACAATGCCAATATTTTCTCTGGTCGAATAGGTTGCTGTGATCTAAAATGTAACCCACAATATTTTGACCCAATCATGGCCAGGTGTTGCCCTTGGTATAGGTGGGTGGAGTTAACAGCTCTTTTATTGCCCTAGTTTATTGAAGGCAGGGTAAGGGAACAGGAGACCCCAGCCTTGCAGATTTAAGCCAGAGATAAGCGCTCAGGTCCCTCCTTAAAAATTCCAACTGGATAATGGAAGACATTCCCCTTTATGGACAAGCAGCTGAAAAACTGCAGTAGGACATGAGAGTAAATCTTCCTGGCATAATAATCCACTGTTTGGCCATTTAACAGTGAAGACAATAACTCAAATCCCTAACCAGTTATGTCTGCATGCTGCACAGATTGTTTTTTATCTTTTTAGGTTCCATTTCAAAAGATTTGCCCCCCAGAAGGATTAACTGTAGGGGTGCTTGGGAGGTTGCAAAGGTTGCAAGGTCACTCAGTTGAGTTATAGTGAAAATAAAGAGCCAGAGCGATATGGATGTCATGCACGTGGTTGTGAACATGCACAGGTGTCTCAGTGAAGTCTTTCAAACCTCCCTTAACTGCAGCATGATAAATGTGCACATACTTGTGTGCGCTGGGTTGACCATTATATGAGTTTGTCAATATATAGTGTAGTATGGGGCCTTTTAAATGAAACTATTGTTCGGTTGATGTTGATTAAATTAAGATGTTTTAAGTTTACTAAACAGATGGATTATCACATATTCAAAATAAAGAAATGCTTAAATTTATACTGGGTTTAAGGAAAACTATGGTGCTGTTAACGTGTAGTACAATATCAGAGGAGACTACATGCTTTGGCCTTGTCCTCGGCTGTCATTCTAGCATTCCCATGCCTGGTGAACAGCCCCAGTATGGGATCCTTATTCCGATGACAGACGAAAGGGCAAGTCAAGTCTCCCACAGCTCCTGAAGGACAAAGGCTAGTCATAATAAGTCAAGGCTGATCCCTGAACCCTGGGCCCCACCAACAAGGAAGACAAAGCGTTGAGTTCTCCTCACAAAGGCAAGTTATTACAGCCGAGAGCCTCACGTTGCTACATTGTCAATCAAACTCTGGCCTGATAGAGGAGCGGGGCTGGGCTGTTTTTCTTCACTTAATTTGAGGAAATCAAAAGTATTTTCTCTTTCACTCTCCCCTACCTACTGCTCAAGCACTCTCTATCCCTTTCTCCTTTTTTTTTTTTTTTTTTTTTTTACTTTCTCATTACTTCCACTTGCGCCGTCCTCTCCAATTACAGACTAGTCTTTCATCTCCACGGCCAAGGAATGGAGTGATAGGATCAGGAGGAAGAGTGAAGAAAGAGGCTTTGTTGCCCTTTACCTCCCCCCTCTGATACCCCACACTGGCCTTCTAATAACCCCAGGGCCACTCAGGTCACTTCATGATTGCGGTTTACACAGTTTCACCTCTGTAATGCAACGTAAAGATAAAGATACAATGCACTTTATATTCAAACACACTGTACCGTACTGTCAAACATACATGATGCCATTCTAACTCAGTAACAATAACTCCACTGATTTCTCAAATATGACATTTTGAATCCCCACTCTCTTCTATTCCTCACTGAAAATATGAAAGAATAGTTTTGCAGAGTTGCAATATCCCCCCAAAACAGCACAGTAATACAAAACGTTCAAAGGACAACATTTGCCAGTTATCTGTTTGCCTTGAGAATCCATGGCATTGTTGCACCAAGGAATTACAGAGTCCATAGGGTGCGTTAGAGAGGCACAATGCGTGGGCTTAAAGTCTCATCAATTTTGGTTTTCTTGCCTACTGGATTTTCTGGCGTATTTGAAAGACCAAGTCCTTGGTTGGTATCTTAATGTCGTCCTTGGGTTTATGGGGGCTTACTTTCTGTTAGTTCTGGTGCCCCCACAAGTCCCAGCTAATCTGTTGCTGCGGCTGTCTTGGCAAAGCTTTCAGTTGACATTGAAGTAAATGGAGCCAGACAACAAACACTAACAAAGGAGTAACGCTATCCATAGCTAATGTCTGCATGGGCCTCCCCTTGAGTGATCTGTTACTTTTCACAAGTTGAAGCCTCCATTAATGGTGTATTTATTTGAGTGGTTTCGATCATGGCGGTTACTGACTTATTGAAAGATTTGGGTACATGAGCACAATACGGTCATACCAGCCCTCTTGAGCGAATGATATATTTCTTAAGGAACTGAATTCTGACATCACTCTCTGCCATTGTTTTCCTATTAGTCCACGGGCGGATGGTGCCTCAGCACCAGTGAGGAAATTTGAGTTCACTGTGGGGCCCCTAGAGCCAGGGCCTTTCCCAGGAGCACAGCCCCCCATAGGGTTAGGGCAATTAGGCCAGGTGAATAGGCCAGCAGCCTGCTTACAGTGGGGCCTTGTTCCCTGCTGTAACACGGCCCATTGTCTCAGGACTGGGGAAGAGGGGGAAGGTTTCATTCAGGAAACGGATCAGGGGATGGGACTTTAATTAGAGTCACCATAATTGTGTATAATGCAGCCGTAATTGAAGATTCGCTAAAAGGAGGGATTGAAGCAGGGTCCGGCACAATTGAGTGTCCTGGTGAGGGGCCGTTTGGAGGGGGACCGGGAGTCGAAATCACCTGGGGACCACTGTCATTCCCCTGCAGAATAAACAACATCTGGTATGTGATTGGAGCAATTTGCAGGCCTCAAAAGGAAGAAGGAAAAAAAGACAATGTTTTTGTTTATATGCAAATACTGAAAGAGCGATTGTACTACAAGTGGGTTGAAAACTGTGGCTGCAGATGGCCAAATGTGCCAACAGTGTAAGAAAACATGGATGTGTTCTATATTACCGGCCATGCCCATCTTTGTCTCCTCCCCTACTGTCTTCCCCCGGCCTGTAGCTGTGCTCTCTTCCAGCCTGTTTTTTCTCTGGTGCACGGAGCTGCTACAGGCAAGATAAGGCTGGTCTCCCCGAGTTAGGGCTTAACATAATCCCTCTTCCTTCCTCAGAAAAAAAAAAAAAAAAAAACAGTGCTCAGGCTCATCAACACACGGCTGAAGAAGAGAGGAGGAAGTGATGGAGAAAGAGAGAGAGAAGAAGGCAGGAATGGGTGGAAAGGGTAACGAGAGAGAGAAAAAAGAGCAGGGGTAGGGGAACAGGGAATATAGTAAGACTGCTGCCACACATTTAGCAAAATTTCACCAGGCGTGAAAAAAGTACAAAGGAATGCGAGTGTGCAGTGGCAACGGAGAAAAGAGGAGGAACAGTTTTGCGTTCCTGATGATCAGAGTGCGAGCTAATCCTTTGACAAGGGGGTCTGGGGAAACCCAATCCTGATGCCCGAAGGCCTGACATGCCTAAAGCTGCCATCCCAACTCCAGTGGCAGGATTCAGACAATATGTCTGTGAGCTGGTGCCATTTACTGCCTAGAAATAAGCTGGCATGGCCACTGCAGTTCAAAGATGGGGTTCAGACAGAGCGACTCTCCACCTCCACAAGCACAAAAGAAATGGTTGGTTGTGAAAACAGATAAAACAGCTTACTGCAGATGCATGGATGAGAGTGCTGAAGGATAGATAGATGGATGGCTGCATGCTCAGGGGTAGATGAATGGATTAGAGTCCAGTGTGCCAGTATCATTCACATCAGACCTGGAGGCAGAGTTGGCAGGATGAATTAGGTAGAGGCGCTACAGTGTAATCCACACTACTGTTGTCCTATTTTTGTCTCTTCTGAGGTAGCAGAACAATAAAAAAAAAAGCAGTTGTCATTTGTCATCTTGATCACCAAATATCAAAGATTGTGAGACTCAAATACAAAGTAAACCAACAAAGAGAAAATGGCAATACTGCTGTTCCTATCAAGGTGATACATCAGTATTGCCTTGACACCAGGTTACAGTCCTGAAAAAGAAAAATCTTTCTTCCAGGGCTTCTATCCTTTTCCATTGTCTCACTTCTCAGCCCCACAATCTCATTTACTCTCAAACAAAATAACACATACTCCAAATGATTCATCTCAAGAATAAAGGCAAGCACAATGAGATCTGGCAGGTGCGACTAGGTGTGACAAGTTCCTGTGACTTTCCAAAGTCAAGCTGAATTCCAGGAGGTAAAACATCATTACAGATGGGAAAATAGAGCTGCAATGGCTTTGACACTTCAATAATAGTCCATGATTGAAACGATAGCAAGAAAACCGTTCTCCGGTAATGCAACACCAAGCGAAAACACAACTGTGCCAAGTGCCCTTTCATCATGATGTACCAAGGTTCAGTGCTCAAGGAGAGAGCAGAAAACATGGACGTTGGCATAATGTCGTCACTGTCTTTTTGACCTGATAATGTTTTGCTGACTGACAGCTATTCGGGAGTTTTGACGTTTTTAGCGTCTCAGCCGCTCTTGCCTCAACATTCAATGGCTTCTTTGTTGTGAGGCTAACTTAAGACCAGCATAGTGCTCTGGTTAGAAAGCAGAGAAAAAACTTTAAGCCCCAAGAATGGCGAGATTCTATCGTCTTTTGTTTTGGTATTTCAAAAAGGCCTGTATTTCATGTTTCTTTCTTTTGAAGGCACAAAATCCCATTATGTCGGAAAACAAGTCATTTGTGGGTTACCATGTTTACAGAAAATGGTTGGGTTCATTTTAGCGGAGCTGAAAAGGAACAAGAAAGCGAAAACGTGACAACGATCGACTTTGCAGTGTATGATACTGTTAATCATTTTGTGGAATGGAACCGTAAATTAAATTCAGATGAGATGAATGTTTTAATCAATTGGCAATCTGGGGCTGCCATGAGATTGATTGAGAATGTTTCATTATCAACATACAATTTCCACTGTCTGGAGCCTTATGCTGATTTTCATTTGTGGCAAACCGTGCCACATGCCGTTAAAGTTGTTGACAATTAACAAGACTGATGATGCAGCTATTCATCATGCCACACTGGTCTGTTTTATTTTTCGACTTAAAAGTGCGGTATGGGTATGCGTGGCTGTCTTTGGTTGTGTGAGAACAGTCTGACTGTGTGTGTGTTTGTGTCTGTGATGAGTGGAAAGCATGCAGATGAAAGGATTACTAAAGATTTTTTGTCTGGATAGGAAAGATGGTGCTTGGGAAAAGACGAGAAGATGGAAAGTGAAAAAGATGGCAGGAGTAATGACAAATGCCTTTTTTTCTGATGGTTTATGTGCGGCTTTATACATGGTTTTAATGGATTCGTGATTATGGTATGCAGTCAGTCGTGTATTGTTTCTGTCTCCTCAGTGCTGCTACCAAGTAGAGAAAATATTTTATTTTAAAAGGGACTGGCATGGTTGTTTGTCAGATGCGCCCTGTTTATAGACAGCACAAAGAACAGGCAACATTAAAGCCAAGTGAAATTTTACGATGATAAAAGGCGTGTTAAATTAGTAATTGAGATGCTCTCTTTAATATGTTTTGGACTTAAACTCTGTATTGTTTATACTAACGTTGATCACTGATAATATAATGGTGATGAAACTGCATTACCAGATTGGGTGTGATGCATGGCGCTTGTGGTGTTTTGTATTGACTAAGAATACTTTATCATCAAGAAACAATCCCCACCGTATGCAGCCTCAGTTAACCTCCTAGAGTACAATTAAAATTCTTCCAAAATCTCCTTTGTCAGTTGCAGGCATTTAGATTCCACCAAAGAGCGTGTTAAGCTCCATCACTGTGTTCGGTGTAACACACATAACATAGAAATAAAGATGTCTTCTCCCTGAAAACTCACTAAATAAGAAATTACCTTTAAACATCAACAATAGATGTCAGTATCTAGTGCAAGACATTAATGCAAAATAGCCTGGAAGAAGCCAAAATAAACTCCTTTTGAGAGTTGTTATTTTTCACCAGTGCTCGACACTAAAACATGAAGAAACCATTGTCAGACTGGCAGAGATGCCAGTTTCTGCACCCACGGTAGCCTCGGGAGGCCAGAATGCAATGCAGCAACAAGACATGATGTGTTTGGAGTAAGAGGTGAGACTTACTTTTTCTTGAGCGGAAAGAAACCTTTGCTCCTCTTATTGCTCTCTCCACCTACACATATAACGGAGAGAATTGGAACAACATCTTGCCGATTGTTCCAGGAGATATTTTGGGAAATGTTGGGAATCACTAGGAGCCATGTAGATACTTTCAGCATTGCCTGCTAAGGTTTAGAGATACATCGCCTGCTGAGACTCCTGCAGACGCTACACAGCAGAGGGGGCGAATGACGTTTTGCTCACTCAAAGTGTTGAAATTTTTATTTGATCAGCTCAACAGCAGTGTGCCTTTTTAGAAACAATGCTGCGGTTACTCAGCATAACCCACAAACCACAGTGTCACCTATTTCCAACAGCAACTACTTTATACCAATTAAGAAAAACTGAAAAATGTCCACACATCTGTCTCATCTTTTGTTCACTGAGCAGCTCCAACAGAAGCTTTGAGTGCACAACACACAGATACCTTAATGGCTGTGAGGAGGAGGAGGCAAGTGTCAACTACTACCACAATCCTTCCCTAACCATAACCTTTAGCTGCCTAACATGAAAAGTACAGTTTTATATGCACTGATATTGTAGAAATGGTTAGTAAAAAACAATATATGTATAATATATTATCGTTTGTTTGTCCTCGAGTCTTAAAAGAGTAACTCCACCCAGGTTCATTATTAAGTATGCACTGATTTATCGGCCAATATTGGCCTTGTTGACTGTCATCGGGCTATCAGCAAATAAGATGACATTCACAGATGGCAGTGGCTGATGTTTCCCTGTTGTTTCTCATAAATTTTACATAGGCTAAAAACGGGGCTCAAGTCTAACATCCACAAACTTCAATTAATGAGCAGGTGCAAGAAGAATACAATGGCTGATTGGCAAATGGGTTCTGTGGTCTCACTGCTGTGTGATGAAATGGCTAGTAGCAGCCGGCATCCGGTTCTCGTGGGGACAATAGAAAATGTGTTTGGAACAGAAACCTTCCTGGAACGCCTTTGGGACAAAAGGATGCAGTAAACTCAGCATTGTCGCATCAGAGGATGCACCCCATTTTTCCCCTGATAATGTTACATCCATGTTAAAATCAGCAGGAGAAGAGCTAGTTAACATTAGCTGTTATCAGTCAGTAGGCACAACTAACAGCTCACAGACGTTCCATGAGTTATGTTATTATGCATTCAAGCTCTGTTCAGTAAAAATATGTATTCAGCAGAGGTAAATAACGTTCTCATGATGTGTTCAATGTAAGTTTTTGCCTCTTCTACTGTTACATCAACTATCTACATGTCCTCCTTCATTACATCCATGTATGATGGCCTTCAACCAACAGTTTCCATCTGCACCCTGCTGGTCAACAGCACCGAAGACGGTCATTGTTAACCTGGGCCTCGACCGATCGGGTATGGCAGATATGTTTGTTTCCCGCATCATTCTTTTGGCACAAGTTTTACACCAGATGCCCTTCCTGACGCAACCCTCACCATTTATCCAGGCTTGGGACGGGCATCAGGAGCACACCGAAAGTGCCCCCCCAATGGCTTTAGAGTAATAATGGGCTTAATTACTTTAAAAATGTTTAGTTATTTTTAATAGTGTAGATTTCTTTGTTTCCCTGGTATAAAAGACATAATAAATAACCACAAAACAAAATAAACAACATAAAAGAGTCGGTATTGGCTATCGGCTAGATTGTATAGGGACGGCAGTGGGTCAGAAGGTAGAGTGCATCGTCCAATAAGAAGATCAGCAGTTAAATCCCCGGCTCCTCCAGTCTGCATGTCGAAGCATCCTTGGGCAAGATACTGAGCCCCAAATTGCTTCCAATGGCTGCTCCATCAGTGTGTGAGTGTGTGTGTGTTTAATTGGTAGCACGTGGCACCTTGTATGGTACCCTTGGCCACCAGTGTGTGACTGCGTGTGTGGATGGGTGAATGTGACAGTGCCTTGAGTAGTCAGTAGATTAGAAATGCGCTATACAAGTGCAGTCCATTTACCATTTACTATTGTTATTTTTTACTGATATCGGTGCATCACTACTGGTTATTGTACTTGCATAACAGTTGCTGCCCGCAGGTCTTTATAATGCATGGGTCATTTTTGCGATCAAGTCTCAACTTGGCATTTTGTCCCTTGTCATGAAGTGACCATATTTGGATGAGAGGGTGGAGCTGGGGAGGAGTGAGGGTGAATCTGTCTGAGAACCACCGTGGTAGCGACTTGTCAATTACAGGGTAGCCACACTCTAAGGCATATCCTGCTTTATCGTCTTTTTTACTCTAAATGGGACCATAAATTACAAAATAAACATCATGCTGTGTTGCAGAAGACTTGAAACTAGCGATTGAGACCATTAACTCGTTAGGAAAATGTTTACTGAAGTAATAAATCAAGTGAGAAGTAGGGTCATATTTCCATAGACTTGTATACAATCAGACGTCTTTGTGAAACCTGTGGAATCGCCCCCTGCTGCCCATTAGAAAGAATGCAGGTTAAAGGCATTTCTGCATTGGCTTCAGGTCTCCGACCTGGAGATAACCCCTTGGTTTGGTGTAAAGTTGCTTCTTACAGAATCCTGAAAGATGATTGAAATGATCCCGACCCTAGCTGCTTCCCTGTTCCCCCATATACATTTATGGTTGGTTCAAGTTTCCATAATGATCCCCAGTGTCTGTCTGAAGAACTCCCATTTTTACAATGTAGTTGTTTTCTTTTGTTCATTAGATTTATTACATCAAACCCCATGCGCACCCCATCAAGTGATAAGGAGAGAAAAAAAGGCAAAAACATGGCAGCATCATCTCAGATTTTATACAACCGTTTGAATAGGGCTAAAGATTAGAGAGGGACCAAGCCGGATTTGTTGTCTTGCCAATCGACAGACTTGGCTCCAAAAGAACCTGATCTGAATGCAAAGCTCCCCAGGAGAGCCATTGTGTCCGTCTTGCAGGAAGGCCTGTATCTGTAAAGCCTCTCAGTGTTGGATTACTGATCTCCAGGATCAGTGGTCAGGTCGCCAATCAACTTGTGATCCAGGAGTTAATCATATCCAAAAAATGTATGTATATTCTTTACAAATATTGATGAAATATTTAACATCAGACAAGTGGCTTTAAAGTTGTTGTTTCCACAACAAAGAAGGGTGGCAAAACATAAGCCTGTGACATCAAGTATTCGTCTGTAGCTGTGTTATCACATTGTCACCTAGCAATTAACAATTTCTGCCATTTACAATTTTGCTAAAGGACATATGTCTTTAGTTGATGGAACAAAATGTCCTTTGTCAACAGGACACTTGATGTGATAAAGGCAGAGTTCTGTGACTACCTTTACAGCCTTTCAGTAAAAACAATATGTCATTTGAGATATAAAAGCTTTAATGTGAGATTTGACCTGAGTAGCACCGTCGCACGGCATCCTCCCCTTGTCGTGCCAGACTCTTAAGAGGTAAACTGAGACCATTCAACCCTCCAATTCCCAGCCTGAATCCCTGCGTGAAAAAACCTGAAGCTTTGTTGAAAACTGCCATTCTCCTTTTTAAGCAAACACTGACTCACCTCCAAATGCTTGGCACAGCGCCAACTTAAACATATATTAAGACGTGGTGCACCAAACTAGCAGCGTGATGCAGAGAACTCTTGACGGCTCAACCAGGTGTGGGAAGAGAAAAAAAAAATAAAAACAGGCGTAATTGCTGTTGCGCTCTGTAATTAGCATGTCTAAATGATGTTGAGGCAACACTTGCCCTGCGAGTACACAGGCCGGGAAGAATAATGAACTGTGGTGACAACAGTCTTCAAAAAGGTTGCGCTTTTTTATAGGTCATTAAATCATTTTAAGAGTAGAGTTTAAAGCTGCACCCTGAGTTATTAAATCTTCATGGTATGACAAGTACAACCTGAGTTTGTGTTTGTTTGCCAATTTCCTTGTTTCTCTCCTCTTGCCGGTGTGTGTGAACTGAATTCTAAAGAAAGATCAATACCTCTTGCATTTCATAGTGAGTATTTGGACATAAGTATGTGTTGGCATCAATACATCAATGACAGAAAGCTGAAGATAAATTGAAATCTGAGACAGAGTCATATGTGGATAACACTGTGAAATTTTTTTGTTCTCAGATTTATCTGAAATGAAAGATTTGTGGATGCAATGGCAGAACTTGCCCAACTTTTGCCTGCAGTCTTTTACTTCTGACTGCTTATAAACTAGGAAATCCAGAGATTGACATCTTGTCTCTTTTATATTCTTATATGTCACTCTGGATAATCTTGATGCCTAAAATGAACATGTAAAATGCAACAACTAATTATTTGGACAGTTGTCAAAGTGAGGTTCTCTTTATAATACACAGGATTGACACTGACAGCTCGCTGAATGATTGCTTGAGTCATCTAAGGAATTCAGAGGTTTTTAATCCTTGCTTTAGGTTATAATCAATCAGACAGGTGTGGGTCCATTGAAAACCGTGTGTCTCTTTGGGAACAGATCCCAGACTGATTTCATGTTGGCAACATGTGTGAACCTACCTGGGGTGGAAGCAACGCCCAGACTCAGAGGCTTAAGCCTTGTGGGTCGGGGCTGTTTGCTGACTGTGCACAATTCGGTTGTGCGCGACTACAGGGGGCTAATTGGTGTAGAAACTCATTCAGTCACGTTCTTTGGCATGGAATTCACCATGTAAGGGTTTTGAATAAGGATCAAGATCATTTTTAGCATGCATATTAAGCAAAATATGAAATCGGTGTTTTGTGTTTTGGGGTTTGGTTTCAGATTCTGTAGATGTCGCTCCTGTCTGTGTTTGCTCATTCATGCGGGCTGCTGCTGCTCGCAGGATGTTCTTGTGCACTGTTTGTACATAAATCTATGAAAAGTAATGCACCACAATTTGATATTATACTCATAATCAGGAGGCAGTAATTAATGTTTAACCAACGTAATTGGGAAGGCTGATAAGCTGACAGTAGTAAAGAAGGAAGTAGTATAAAGAGAAAAAGTCCATGGAAAGAAGCAGGTTGAGGTGGTGTATGGGTCAAACAAACAAAGGACTTTGCTCCAGGAGACCGGTGTTCAGGACCATGTGAAACAAAATGACTTCAGAGGGGTTTTTTTACGGTACGTCATCACCATATTTCTTCTCCTAAACTTAACCTACATAACTTTATGTTAAGCACCTACAGGCCTGTTTCCACCAAATACGTTCGGTATGGTAACTTTGGAACCAAAAGTAACCCTTAAGACATGGTACCTAGACCCTAGCGTTTCCATCACAAACAGTACTCTTAAATGTGGGTGGGGTTGTTGTCGTTCAGAACAAAATAAGACAAGTGGCAGTGAGAGTCTCTCTCCATGGGTTATTTAAAAATAGCAGGTTTGTTTATTTAGTCCTTCGCAGGCTAGCTCAGGGGTTTAGTGGTGCTGTTTCCGAGTGAAGATTAGAATATATGCAGTTCACATAGTCCATGCTAGATTAATATATATAAACACTCAAAGATCCTCTCATTACTAAAAGTGTGTGTCGTATAGAAACTAAAGTAATGGTCAAAGTTGTCGCATTGACATTTAAGGTTTATTGATTGATTCACGAGGTGAACTCATGTAGTGAGTAACATTACAACTTAACGTTCAACCTTCGCTGGCATTCGGCCCACTGAATTAAGTTATTTTTTTCTCAGACTCAGCTGCTGCAAGAGGCAGCAAAACATCCTTTTATTTTATAGTTACAGTAATAAAACTTTCCATGGTATGAACAGTGGTTACGTGAGCCTAAAAACCAGCCACTACTCAGCCCTGAGCAGAGTGACCGTCCACTATTGACCAATCAATGGACTGCAGTGTTTCTAGCTCCACCTTTTAGTACCAGATCTGTGGGCTAGGTACCCCAACAGAGGGATGACCAAAAATGGGGACGGTACAGAACGGTTCCATTGGTACCATCCACAACTTTTCACAAAAAAAGCTTACCAAACTGGACCGTACCATACTGCTCGGTGGAAACAGGGCTTCATCTTACATTATGTATGTAACGTGACAAAACCATTCATGGGGTGCTTATTTGCTAGATGTAACACAAACTGTTGTAAGTGCGTTGTCCCAAGATATCAGAGGAATCATTGAATGAGTATAAGTTGCTGTAGTACAGTACTGGCTCTGAATGATATAAACAAGCAGCTGCAGCTTAAAAAAGGATCACTTGTTGCATGCTTGAGGATTTACTCTGGGAAAGTCCTACCTGATTCAGCGCGTTGAAGCTTTTATGTGTTTGAAGTCTTCTAGGTTGCATCACTGGTGTTTTATGTAATTTGGCCATCCAAAACAAAAATTAAATGTCAGAACATCTTGGATCATTACTTTAATCAAGCATTTCATCAATCCATGCTCCCTCTTTCTCCCTCCCACACACAGACATACACACAAAAACACACAAAACTGCTACTAAAAGACACAGAGGGAGCCGTCGGGTTCCTTTGTCTGTCTCCCACCTCTTACCTGTCTCTGTGATAAATTGGACACATCTGGCATTTCCCCCGAGGCTACTGGCCACTGTGTGTGCTTGCCAACAGTATCTGCCTGCTTTTGCTCAATGTTTCATCAGTGCAACCTTTTTTCACCAAAGGAAGAAAACTTGGATTCTCTGTTGTGTACCTTATTAATCTCAAAATGTTTTCTTTACCTTAAAGGTTGTAAAAACCTCCTAATCCATTATTGAGGCTGATTTGGAATCAAAATATGTGTATGTAAAGACTTTGGCCTCCCGAGCTTATCCTATTTGTATCTGAGAATGAAGAAGGAGATCAGGCTGTTTCTCTCGTGGGAGATGCTCCGTGGTTGCTCCCCACCACTTCTTCTCTTCTGGTTAGAAAACAAATGAAAAACCAACTGGTTGTGACAGCAGCTATTCCTTGCCTGGCCCTCAGGGGCCAGTCTGTACACTGGGGCAGGGGAGCACGGGGGTCGTTATTGTGAGGGGCCGTGCCTTGGAGCTGAACCCAGACCCGTGTCGAGGGGTTAAGCGCCTCGAGCTGAGACCACAGGAAGCCAGATGAGTCTGCTTCTTGTGTCTCCCTCATGTTAAACCACAGGCGGAGAACAGCGGCAATCAACCTGCTGTGACAAACGATAATGCCGAGCTCTGCTCAGTTCTTGTCAGTCATTCACGAATAAAACACCAACTTCTATTGCGTAAGTGAGAGCAGATCTTTTGGCTCCTTGCTTTAAAATCACCACCTCCCTCCTCTTGTTCATTCCTTGTTCTCCTTTTTTGGAGATTGTGAGAAAAGAGGAAGGAAAAAAAAAAAGATTATTCTTTAGCTGACATATTTTATCATGCCCTAACTACACTGTAAATTATGCATCTGGTTTGCCGCTCATTATTTTTAAGCAGCATCGAAACAAGGGAGCGTTCTCCGGCTATAAGTCCCAACGTCTTTCTTTCTCTCCTTCTGCCTTTCCTTTCCTTTCTGTTTCCCTACTTACAGTGTACTTATCAGCATCATTACAGACTCTAAATCCACTATCACAGAGCTGAAGTGATGAAAACAACTATGCCTTGTGTTGGAGGGCAAAATGACAGGATTTACACAGAAATCTTCTGATCACTGGGATTTAAGATCAAAAATATGCTGACTGGGAAGCTTACAGTACTGGCATGCTACTGGGAAGGGTATGGATTGTGGGGGCTCAAATTATTCATACACATATGTAGGCTTAACGCACATAGGAAGGTGAATTAATATAGTCTTTAACCGCATAGCTCACACCAATAAAATAATCAGTAGGGAGCCTGTACCAATAGTTATTCAAATCAAGTCTCCATGTATTCGCAGCTTGTGTGTGTGTGTGTGTGTGTATGTGTGTGTGTGTGTGTGTGTGTGCTTAGCTGTGTTAAATTTGCCTGTGTGTGTGCATGTGAGTAGATACACACATGAACTCACCCCATCAATTCCACTTCCCACAATCCTCATTTACATGTTACAATGCCAAAATATAAAAGAGGTGAAACTGCAACATGCTTGGTTTCTCAAAAAACTTGCGCTGTTTCAAAAGCAGCCGAACGAGCAGCAGGCAACACGCTGCTGCGGAGGAAATAGCCATGTTCGGTCAAGTGAACACTGGAGGGAGGAAAAAAAAAAAGTGTTTATTTGGTCCATGTAAAGGAACAGTACCATCATACTGACAGACTCATCCATATTCATGAGGTTTCTTCAGAGGCAAAAAAAAAAAAAAAGAGACACAAATCTGAATATAGAAATGGAAATTACAAATGCATGAGATTTCTTAATACTACCTCCTACCACCCCAACCCTCCTTCTCTCCTTCACTCTCTCCTCCTACCTAATCCCTCATCTTCTCAATGCTCCGTTTCCTCTTTCCCTCGTGTTTTCTTTTTGTGTCAGCCTCACTCATTTTGTAAAAACCCCTCCCTCTCTGTCTTGGTCTAATTGCCCGTCTCATTCTGCAGTACAGTCTGTTGTAGCGTGGCTGGCGCTTGGTTGTTTCAGCTACTCCTGTGCAAAACATCCATCACCCCTGAAAGTTAGTTTCACTCTGTTTACACATGTGTGACTTCTAACTACAACAAGGCAACCAGAGACATTCTTTTGGGGGGGTTTCATGTGGTTATTTACGTAAGTTCATTGCTTTTGGTCAACTTTATTAGCATTTACAGAACTGTATATTATATACACACTCCCACAAGAAAACAGACATTACATTAAAAAGGATTGGGTGCATCTGATGCATTTAACTCCATCTGCCGCATTATTGGCCACAGCTATTGATTTTTCTTTCATGATATGGAGATTCATTCACACAGAAGTGGCCATCTTATCCCTGACAACTTTTTAACCTTGAGAAATATGCATGCCCAGGCAGTCCAGAAAGCTTGTTGTGTCCAGGACTAAATTGATGAACTGGCATGCATTAGCATAGTTCGAGTGTTCCCCTAGGGAGCGCCAGTAGCCCGGAGCAGTTCGCGCTGCTCGCCGGTGTTTGCGAGCGTGTCATCGTGCGTGCGAGTGTGTGGGAGAGACACCTACTCTGTATGTGTGTGCCCGCGGCCCCTCTTGTGCAGGTGGGTGGATGCATGTAAGCCTGTCAAGAGCACTTGGAGAGGAGCTGCCAAGGTGAGAGAGATACTGACCCTGGCCACCTGTCCCTGACACCCACCTCACAGCCCGCTCTCTTTCTCTCCCCACCCTCCGCCGCACAGTCCTCCCTTTACACACAGCCATTGCTCTTTACACAGGTGATTGATTGAGCCAGATAGCCCAAGCATTTAAGGCTTGAAGGGGGAGGAGGGAGGCAAGGAGGGGCAGTGGATGAATGACCGAGCGGCAGGGCCTCTGTCCTGGCTTAGTCAGGTCTGACCGAGAAACAAGCAGACAACACCTGCATCCGGCTGTGGCGTCACCCGGCTAACATGTCATAGTGAGGAATGCCACAACCCCCGTCAAAAACTAATAACAGCTCAGCACTGTGAGACCTTCTTTACAATTCTGACTTAATCATACACCATTAATAGCAGTGATTCAGGGCCGAGCGAGATGATACGCAGTGATTTCACATGAGGGTGCACATAAAAAACTCATCAGAGAGGTAACGTGCCAGGACAAGTTTCTGAGCCATGTTCAGATCATTTGTTTTTGCAACAAGAGCCTCATTTTTTTCCTTTTTCTTGTCTAGGGGAAGAGGTTTGTCTGTCAACTACAAGTCACGGTGATTTCCGTTGAATTTTTTTTTTCCCTTTCCACCTAGTTTCCGAGCTTAAAGGGCCTTGTTGACATGAAATGGGGTGAATCCTTGCCGGATGAAAGGGAATACCTTGTCTGGTTGCAGAACAACACAGGGCTGGTGCCGCTTTCAAAACTCCGCAGACTTGGCATGAAAATGGCCACCCCCACACTCAGTCCTCTTGTGTTTATGCTTCTCCGAGACTTGTGAAAATAAACACTCTCCCTGGCAGCTGAAGCACCGTCAGCTCACTGCCACATAACGATTAAACACATTTTTTGGAATCATTATAGAGGATATAAATCACAAAAGAAAACAGAGTTTTAAAGGAGTTTGTCCTTACAGATATAAAAGAAAGATGAAGCCACTTCCTGGGTTGCCAAATGCATTAGCATGGCATCTGCTGGAAAAAAGATCCTGTTCCATTGTGTAATGACTTGTTTATATTGTCACTGTAGTTAAACTGGAATTCAGATGTTTATACGCTGCATTGAACAGTTGTACTTGTGCATAGAGAAAGAGGGAGAGAGTGCATTTGCGGAAAGCTGCACATTATCCATGCAAGACATGTGATTCATGCTTGTTCTAAACTCATCTTTCAAGGTGGAAAGCGTAGCCTTTTGCCCTCAGATCATTCAGTCTTCATTTAATCAGGTAATCCAATAAACTGCCATGATGGGCTCAAAGAAATTGACGTCTTACCTCTATGGTAAATGAATTAAATCAGCAAGCTACGACGTAACAGTGTGCAAATGTAAATAGATAACTCCAAAATTGATGGATTGAATTGTGATTTTTTTTTTTTTTTTTTAGCGAGATAGTTAAGGGACAACAAATTATTCAAGGGAACGCTGTAAATGTCAGATGCAAATCGACATGTGTGTTGGCATTCGCAGCCATTTCACTGTGCAGCATAGACTGTTCTCAAACAGGACACAACCTTGCAGAGTACAAGATGTTATTCACAAGTAATACATGGAGTCTTTTGGATCCTGACAACTTTAGTTAAAGAAACTCTTTGAAACTATTGTCAGAAAAAAAAAAAACTTATTTTGTCAGACATTGTGTGATCATGTAAGCGTGCTGTCAATACTGAGCTGAGCATTCAGACCCTTAGCTCATCGCTGTTCAGAGCATTAAGACACTGATTGCATCTGAAATACATTCAGGTCATTGAAAGTCAACACAAATGCTGTTTGTGTCTCATTTAAATCTACATTTCAGCTATTAAGCTGATCGAAATCACTTATCAGTGCGGAGCTGGAGGAGTGCAAAGGTCAAAACACTGTTTAGACAGAACACAGACGAAAATGATATTGATATTTCTGTGGCTGCAATAGAAAAGGAGAAGCTTCTATTCAATTTAGCGGCCTCACAGAGCAGTTGCAGAGGGAAAAAGAGGGTTCACCCACATACATTTTCATTTTTAGGGGGATTTTGTAGGATAACCAGTCACCACCGAGTCAATCCACAGGGATGCTTAAGCACTTTGCCCAAGGGTGCCCCAACTATAGCTGCTGCAGAAAGAGAAAAGCTTGTCATGCTTTGTTACCGAGTCCAGAATTTCCTCATATGATCCAGATTCAGCCTGACGACTTTCCAACCACATCCACAGAGATGCTGACTATCAAGTGAACAAAATGAGAAAAAAAAACAGAAAGTGTAAAAACATTTACTGGGACGACCCAACAGGGAAATGTTGTTATTGAGGACAACTTGCAGGTCATTGAATGAAACACTGAATGCTGTCTTGTCAATTTAAGTAACTTCTACATACCAAGACTTTTAGATAGAAGTCACAGAGAGCTTAAATAATAATTTGCACGGATGAATTAACAGAACATAAACAGTCAGTTCCACCTCCCTAAAAATGTGTTGGGGATGTCAAAGATAACACAGCATTGTGTTTACCAGCCAAATCCCAAAGTGCTGCTGCTGCCATGACCTGAAAACTTTCACTGTTTATTTTGCATTGCATTACACAGTAACATTTGTGCACCTTGCAGCCAACGCTGGCCAGCAAAGAGTAAACATGAAGTGCTGGAGCAATGTCCAATGTAAAATCAAATATGTATGAGAAAGACAGTGCCGGGGACAGGAGCTGAATGTCACAACTTTACTTATATTGAGCATAGCGTTAGTTCGGGCAGGACACGATGTCAAGCTCAGCTCACGTCCCAGCTACATCAGCTGATCTCAAACAGCCAATCAAGTGATGGAGCAGCTGATTGATGGAAGGGAGTCAGCTGATAGATCACACGATTCCTTTCTATGCAACCAATTGGCAAATCTCATTCAGGGCGCCCAATTTAAACTGCTCTGGCCTGCTTACTGTTGCTGCTTCCTCTGCAAGCCACGCGCCTCCACCCCAGCTCCTCCTTTTCATGCTGTGTCTGACTTATCGATGTCTGTTTGTCATTGCCACATGCTCTGTTCTGTTCCTGGGGGCTGCTGCTTTCCTTGCCTTAGGCTTTCCATGTAGGTGCATGGAAGGGCAGAGAGGTTTGACTCTCTGCGTCAGGCTTCTCTCATTTGCACGAGGAAGGGCAGACGGATGTGCTCTCTCTGCCTTATGCTTTCCACGTAGGCCCAAGGAAAGGCAGAGGCCCCAGAACAGAGCCATGCCGCCAAATATAATACTGCAAATGGAAGTAAAGTTTTCTTTGACTCAAGTGTTCCCGACTGAAATAAGGAAATATGATTTGAGAGTACCTCTGCAATAAACATTAGTCCATTAACTCTTGTGCTAACTGTGCAGACAAGTCACATCTGTTCCTCCACTTCAGCTTCAGTTCCAGCGGCTACAATAACATTATGCGTTCAGGAATTAATTAAGTACTCAAATAAGTCATTTAACAATAATTACCTGAATTGTTATCCTTGATTACCACTGGGTTTTGTCATTTTCATTCTAAGGTGACTTCTCTCTGCTTCAAGAATCTGCTGCTCAGCTCAGTCTCTTATTCCCTGCCTCATTCTTTGTCAACAACACTGCACTCAGTTGAGTTGTGCCCTGCCCACTCAAGTCATAAATGCCCTGAGCTTAACTATAGATCCACCGTACTTTAAACCTGTGACACTTCACGCAGTCTAAATTCACTGTGCTGCACTCAACTTTTACATTAAAGCACAATGTGCTAGCCCATTTCATCATTTATTCATTTGGGCTAACAGCATCGTCTACGGGGAGTCCATGATCCTCTGCTCCGAAGAGATGCACTCTGCACTCCACCCGCAAAAATCTCTCCCTGCTCTTGCAAATTGCATCTTTATGAAGGAATGAGGACAGACCATTTTGTCACAAACACAGTTGTTGGCTCTTCAGGGATTGCCTTGGACCTGTAATTGACTCTGAGACACTGTCGCTGTCACGTCCCCTTTTCCCCAGCCGGGGGGGTGTAAGTAGCAGAGAGCTGAGTTGTGGAAGACCAGGGTTGGATTAAGAGGCTGGTGCAGTGAACACCATTAGGACTGCTAAGACCCAATGGCTCTCTGGTGGGAGAGCAGCGCTAAATGGACTACCACAGTGGCATTTTAGCATTGTGCTCCTCGGGGACTGTCGCACTCAGCCTTTTAGACCAGTCACGGCCCTCAAAGTCTTTTAGATGGAGGGACTGTGACATATTTGAAACTATCACATACGTACCTTGTGGAAGGGATACCATATTATTGACTTGAGTAATTAAGGATGTAAAGATACAGGTATATTTTCCTTCTTTTATAACCTGTTAAAACCATTAATCTGTCATCAGTGGCTGTTCAAAACTGTTATCTTAAAATGAAATGGAAGTCATTTCCTGATTTGACCATAGACAGTTAAGTTCACATACAGTCACAGACTTTTCAGATTCTAAAGGAACCAGCATGGTCATTTTCTCCCAGCATAATAGAACGGAAAGGCAAGACTCTTAAGCTTCAGTCAAATTGATTACATAAGTTGTTGCGAAGGCTGTCTCTGTCTCCTTCATTTAAAAAAAAAGTTAATAATTCTTTAAAGACTGCATTGGGTGAATTTATAAATCCCATGATATGTACCCAGGTTTAGACAGCTTACCGCCTTTTATAAAGAGAGGTGCATCAAATGGTAGGATGTACTGCTTAAGGGAAAGAAAGGTGCGAGACTGTCAGCCTTGAGATGCGTGTTGTCAAGGAGGATTTTGAATCCTCCGGGGAGAGAAAAGGGAAAAGCGTGCTTTTTAAGAAGACACCTCTTTCCATCTCATCTTCATCATTGAAAAAAAATAAAAATTAAATTTACAGTATACTGGCAGAGTAATCGGATTTAGGCAAACTTTTGTGCTACTTAAGAAAGTCAGACAGAGGGAAAGGAAAGGATGTGATGAGAAAAGGGGGTCAGCAAATGCAACAACATTGAAAGTATCTGAGCACGCTGTACAGTGCTGGAATTTCTGAAAAACTTATTTTGCTGATATTAGTTAAGAAAAATATGCTTGTGCGTTATTATTTGGGTGTGTGTGCGCAAGTGCTTGGGTGTGCATCTACCCGTGTGGATGTGTCAGAGGAGGTAATGCTGCGCTCACCTGTGGTTGACCTCTTGCTGGCAGCTGGACAGGTGAGCTGTGTTGCTGCCTCATTATATTCAGGCACTGCAGAGCTTGGCCTGCAGAGAACTCATAATACCCCAAAACTATCTAAACTGACACACAGCAGCATGCATAGACACATAAACATACAAGCATTATTTTAACTCCCTCCCTCACACACACACTCTCAAACGTTGCAGGTGGAATGAACTCATTGCCCTCCGTCTTCTCTCTATTTACTCATATCCATCATTCTGTGTCTTGTTGGCACGTAGACCATTGTGTACACTTGCTTGCCTCCACATATGCTCTCATTTGTAAGCACACACACTTACTCATTTACCGTCTCTCACCTATTTTGCATGAAGATGAGTCACTGGCTTCATTGTGCACATTTACACAGGCCTCTGTATTTGTCCAAACACTTGAACGTGTTTTTCTTTCTTTGCTCGTCCTTGTTGTTGAGCTGAGAATACATACATGGTCTGCACAGTCACTCAGAGTGATTCCATCAGCAAATAAAAAAAAAATGCAAGGCAGAAATATGGAGCAAGTACATAACAATGTGTAATAATATGAATAAACATATTCAATGCACTCCAAGCAGACACATTGGTATTACTGTACTTTAAGACCCCCAAACACACATGCATTTAATGCAAATGCAAAATCCGTCGTGGTGAAGAGGGAGCTGAGCCAGAAGGCGAAGCTCTCGATTTACTGGTCCATCTAAGTCCCAACCATCACCTATGAGCTCTGGGTAGTGGCCGAAAGAATGAGATTGCAGATACAAGCAGCCGAAATAAGCTTCCTCTGTGGGGTGACTGGGCTCAGCCGTAGAGATAGGGTAAAGAGCTCGGACATCTGAAGGGAGCTCGGAGTAAAGCCGCTTCTCCTTCACGTCGAAAGGGGTCAGTTGAGGTGGTTCGGGCATCTGATCAGGATGCCTCCTGGGTGCCTCCCGCTGGAGGTGTTTCGGTCATGTCCCACTGGTAGGAGGCCCTGGGGTAGACTCAGAATACACTGGAGGGATTACATATCTCATCTGGCCTGGGAATGCCTTGGGGTCCCCCAGGAGGAGCTGGAAAGTGCTGTTGGGGAGAGGGATGTCTGGGGTGCTTTGCTTGGCCTGCTGCCCCCGTGACCCGGCCTAAATAAGCGGATGAAAATGGATGGATGGATGGATGGATGGGGTCACAATCAGCATTGTCTACAACAGGGGGTGTCAAACTCATTCTAGTTCTTGGGCCACACACAGCCCAATTTGATCACAGATGGGCTAGACCAATAAAACCATTGCACAATAATTTGTAAGTACCATCAGCTGCAATATTTTCCCTTTTCTTTGAATAAAGAATTACAAGTACATTCTGTAGACGAGATGTCTTCAGAAAAACAAGTGCAGTTTCAACAGTATGTCAGTTTACTTCTCGCTGTCATCACGTGCATTTAACCATTCATTTCCTGATACCGATTCTTTGGAACTGAAGCTGCTGGTTGACGATATTTTTGCACAATGTTCAACATCTTTAAACATGGTCACAGTAAGTAATTATTGTTATATCAGAGAACTGTATTCTGGTCAGGGTGGAAAAGCCTCTGACGCAGAATTTTATATGAATTAGAGCAATGCATTGTTTAACTTGCTCCTGAAACCTGGCACCTCTTAGTCTAGTCATCTAGTGTGCCGGATTGGACCTTTTACCGGGCCGGTTCCAGGGCCATGGGCTGTATGTTTGACACCCCTGGTCAAATGACTCTGCAGTAGTCATAACCATAACATATTCAGTGGATTTCATGCAGCTTTCTTCTCTTTACTAACCTATTTTCCTGCCTGTCCGTGATGTTGACATGACACGGCAGTAAAATAAAACAAAAAGGAATACTCGTGTACTGCAGAGCTGTGTACACTACTCTTCATAAGTGGAATTATAATTGCTGACAAATGCTTTACATTAATGAAAAACATATCTGAGGGACTTAAACTAAAGTGTTAGCAACACGTAAAGATTGACATTACAAATTCAGGTTTAATGTGACTGTATCACAAATGCCAGTAAATCAGTCAGTCATGATGAGCAAAAGATTAATGGGTGATTTTTTTTTCTACCACTGTCTGTCATCGCTGAATTCTATGAAAGCATTCCTCTCCAGCTGATTAAACCCCCACAGTCATTTGAAGCCAGCAGGACAGCTACTGTACGTGTGTTACATCTGCAGCCTGTAATTTGAAAAGTGCCATACCAAAGTGGAGTGCCATTATGCATAATGATCCATTGTGGTTATCTTGATTAAATCATGCTCAACCAACACGAAGCTGCTGTAAAAATGAGCTCACAAAACTCTGTTTCCTTTTCATATCTAACAGGTCAGTTGGAAGTCAGTGTTCTAACAGTTTTGTGATTTGACATACAGAAACATCTTAAGACAATTTAAATGTCTGTGTTCAACATCTCTTTCTTTTTCAAATGTGTGGCTAAAAACATGTCATTTTTACCTCAAATATGCAGTCCAGTCAACAGAATAAAATGTTGGCATTGTACATTTCTGCAGACTCATGGTTAAGTTACATTTGTATGTTCAGAATACAAGTGTATGTGCTGAGTTTGTCATCAGGAGGATTAGAGGATGGTGGATAGCATGACATGTAAGCAGGATGGCTGCCTAGAAGCAGACATCAGCAAATCACTGTTAAAGACCAACAAAAGCAGGCATCATTTAATGACAGTTTGGAGTATTTACAGCTGTGTTTGTAGCCAAAAACAGGTATTTTAAGCCAAACATGATATTTTCTGAAACCTAACCAATTAGTCTTTGAGCCTAAATCTAACTACACACTGACCACAGCGTTGTTGCAACATTAAGAAACATTAAGTATGAACATATCCTTAACCAGGGGTGTATATCACTGGTTTCATCATGATACAATATCATATCTATTTTTTGGACAACGATTATTTCCAATATTACAAAGTCTGAAACGACGCAATTTCAATTCGATGCGATTCAGGGGCCAGATCATCTGCCCATTTAACACAATCAGTTACAGAAGAAGCTGCCAACTCTTTGTTTTTGCTTTTGGCCATAAAAGATACATAAATAATGTAAATAACTATAACTGCTTAAGTGCAGTAAAGTTTACTTTAAACTGACTCCACTAACACACATAAAACAGTACATGGGATAAGTTAACCTTCAGGGCTTTCTCCCAGAAAGTCCTTTCTAGTAGAAAAGTTTTCATTTTAACCCAAACCGTCATCATTTCATAAAACTAACAGACTATGTGGCTGAAAGCCCTGAAGGCACACTTCTCCCAACAGCCATAAAACATGGATTAACAACAACACTGTTTAACAAAAGTATCAAATTCAGCTCAGTAGTAATTGTCAAGATTCATAGATTTGTCAATAGTTTTTTGCTAGTCACCCATTATTAACATTATTAACTCAAGCATGTTTACATTGCATAAATTAGCCTAGTGGCTATTGGACTTTCCTCCATTCATAACTTCACAAATTACATGTACTGTTTGTACTTTTTCTGACTCACTGTTGGTTTTCTTTCCCAACAGAAAAGCATGTTTGAATTTCAGCCTGTGTGAACATTTTTTTTCAGCCCGACATTGTTAAAACAGAGTTGCTAATGTTGTTGTGGTGAGAAGTTAGCAGAATGAAATGCCGGTCCAGACAGGTAACGTTACGTTGTGTTTTATTTCATAACGGCATTGTTGACATGCACCACGAGCTCTGTCTGTTGACTCCTTTCTTCTCTAAAATCGAAAATATTATATGCTTATATGCATATGCTGATTTATTCCTGATTAAATAACGTTATCCTCATCGCCTTTACTTGGCTGCTTGCCATCTGCCTGTGTTGTTTGAGGGTGACACAGCCTTTCAAAATAAAAGCATATCCTAAAGGTGACAATGCAGATCAATGTTTTCACTTTGCATCGATGATACTAGATCGTTGATCATTGGATCAATATATCGATCCAGACTGATGGATCATTACACCCCTATCTGTTACATATAAAACAAATATACTGTATGTAACAGTGGTTTGCAGAACCGTACAATGCCAAAATTTATTCTTGCAAGTGGTTTGCAAAATTATGTGATACAGCAAAAATATGACTGTAAGAGCCGTTTCATAGTCCATGCGCGCAACTTGAGCAATGCACTTCCTTTCATAGTCACATTGAATGTAAGCGACGCGGGTGACACTTGAAATGCAACACATTGCTCGCGCAATAGGGGGTAGCAGAGTCACCAGTACATTCCAGCTAGCTAGTGCTGCTATTTTATGAGAGTGCAGGGCATGAGAAGTTTGCAAAGTTTTTTCTCCTCGCCCGACATATTTCATACCTGCTTCTTCTGTGAATAACAAATAGTGGTTAATTTCAAGTACGCCACTTGCATTATCACCCCCGCTGGCAACGCATGGTATTACACGTGTCGCTGCTTCGCATATCAAAAAATGGACAACACATTTTGAGACGTAAGCACGCAGCATAGCAGCCAATGCGTCTCGATACGTCCCAATGCGCTTGAGTCTGCTTTCCTTTGCGTCAACTACGAAACGGCCCTAATAGTCCAGATCAAATCTAATAGCGGTGATCAAGACAAAAAATAATCCACAACTTCCTTTTTAACTAGATAAATATGGGGCATTGTCTGTTTATGTAAACATAAACTGCTTCACTATCCCTGCATTCAGAATGTGACACATCATTTATTAGTTAGAAAACATGGTGACCAGACTTTCAGACCAGCTTGCATAAGCACACTATCTGGGTTTGGATGTTTATGGATGTGTATATGCATCTTGCCACTCTGCATTTCTGGTATAACATTTTCCTGCCTGGAGAATCTGGCTTGCACTTTGGTCTACCTTCAGTGAGATATCCATGAACCCATGATTTCTGTTTGAGAGAACCATTGTCCTGTCACCCATAAGCTAACACTTTGTGGTGGTCATTGTGATTGTAAACTAGAGCCCATAAATAACTATGCCTTGCAAGTGAGAGAAAGGGCTCCTAGCTTCACTGGAGTACACCAACAGCCTTGGTGCTGCTGGTAGCTCCCTTCACATGCCTCTTGATCAATATCCTTACCTGTCATTCAAAGTGAGAGTTTGAAGCAAGAGTCTGAGTGTCAATACCATCCCCCCAATCAAAACCATATGCTCAATAAAATGCATTTGTTCTGCTCCACAGCAGCAGAATAGAGGACATATTCTGCAGCAACATTTCAGCACAATACATTTATTTCACTTTATATCTTGGGACCTTATCTTTAGCCTTTAAAGTACACCCCATGGGTCTCTGTGTGTTTTTGACTCGATAAAAGGCAGTATGAATTTGTCTTGCAAATCCTCTGAGAGGAAAATGTATGTTGAATATCTGCATGCCTGGTTATGTTTTGGTGAAAGGGCCAAAAAAGCCCAACGCGCACACACACACACACACACACACACACACACACACACACACACACATATGCACACCGGTAAAGCTGTTCCTCAGCACTTGTTGATATATCCACCAAGAAATGCCTTTAAATGAATGGTATTGATTTGTTCAGCTTGTTCAGTGGAGCAGAGCGGCATTTGAATGGAAGTCAGCTCCTTTTAACAGGCCCGGTCTGCCTGCCCCTCTTCCCTGGCCTCCCTGGCTGTTATTGGCATGCTACGCTTATTGATGTCTTAAACGCATACTTTGATTTCTCCTCCGTCTGGAAAGTCTGCACCGTTTAAAACTTTTAATCGGTTGCATGCTAGTAGTCGGGGTTATGTGGAAGACCTGAAAGAGCGCGGTAAACTTTGTCTAACCCTTTCATGAAAGCTGCAGTTGAGTCAACACGGACCTAAAGTGTAAGTTCATTAGTGAGGTTTGGCCAAAGTTCAGTTTCAGGACTTGCTTTTATTTATATATTTTTTGAGCAAGGTTACCTCCAGGGTTAAAATAGATACAAGAAATTGGGTTTTTCATCATTCCACCGTGGACAAAAGCTCAACAGAAAGTAGTTTCAGAGGTGATAAAATGAGTAATGCGTCTATGTGGGCACAAATGGTATTAGGAAAAGGGAGTTTGGGAGTGTGGCTGGGGGAGATAGGTCGGCTCTAAGTGGGCTTCTGAGTCTGGAACAAGAGCTCTCTAATCACCAGCAAATGAGCGAATGGACAAACATGTGGCCATGGCGCTGGTGTGTTTGTAAATATTTAAGCTGGGGAGTTGTAAAAGGAGACTGAGGAGAGTGCTGGGGGGCAAAATTAAGACTTTTAACACAAAGCCAGTCCCACCAGCCAAAGCAATGCACCCTACCCCCCGTCTTTACATCCCAAATATCTGTGACCCAGAACCCCTCACCTCCAAAAACCCTCTTTAAGAAAGCTGTCAGTCTCCCAAAGTTAAGGGCGCCCACTTTACAGAGGGGGCAACAGAGGTGAGGGGTCGGAGGTTAACTGCAGCTCTTTGGGCTGAAACCAACTTTGATGACAAGTGTGTTGCTTGCTGATGTGCCAACAGTGGAGGTCAAACAGACCCTTGTGAGAGCTGTGGACTCTTCATCACTTTAACTGCAGGGAAAATAATTAATTTGTCGAGCGCCGAACACAGGGACTTCATTTGGTTGGCACCAATTTGCATGTATCTGCAACCTGTGGTAATGTTTTTATTCTTTTCACATTTCACAGAAAAATATGTTGGATTTTTAGGTTTTTTTTTCCTCTGACAAGAAAAAAAAAAAACATGACAAATGCATCTTAGAAACGATCGTCCTCGGGGTGTTTCCGCTCAAAATATCTTCAAGACTTTAAAACACTTTAGGATTCCATTAATGCCAAATGCATATTTTTTAATGCTTGGTTCTGTTCCTAAAACAATCAATTACTGCATTAAAAGCTTAAGGGATTAGTTGATAAGATAATCAATAGCACCATCTATTTTGGATTTAAAATAAAACACACACACACACACAGACACAATGTTGCATCTGCTAATGCGTGGCCTTTGATTATTGATGGGCCATTTGCAGACAGCCTTAACTGCACAATATGTCTCGCCATTACTTTCCTGACCTCATTCTGGCTTGGGGACAACATTATTCATGTGAGAGCCGGAGGAGAGGAAGAGAAAGAGAGATGAGGCCTGTGGGGGGAAATGGTGTGTGTGTGTGTGTGTGTGTGTGCGTGTGTGGATGTGTGGAAGTAACAAAGGTCCACAGAATTACCATCAATAACCTACCTCCTCTCCCTGGTACACAGAGCGAGAATGGGAAGGTGGAAAGAAGGGAATAAGGAAGTGAAGGCAGAGTGACAAGGGGGCTGAGGCAGGGTCAGAGAGGGGCAACTGTTAGCCTAAAAAAAAGCTCAGTCCAAATGCTATTTTTAAGTTCCTTTTTCCTCTCCTCTCCACAGCTTGGGGTAATTTAAGAGTGTCCAAAGCCAGACAGTGTGCGAGGGAAGGAGCATTCATCACCTGGAGAAGACACTGGTGTTCACAAGGAAAGAAGGATGAGGACCCCAAGAGAGGCAAGAGGGAGAGGGATGGAGGGAAGTGAGACAGGTCGAGGTGGAGTGAGGCACAGTTGGCTTGCATCACTGACCACTGACATGTGTGTGTGTGTGTGTGTGTGTGTGTGTGTGTGTGTGTGTGTGTGTGTGTGTGTCCCTTTCTTAGTATGTATGTACACATATATATTAAGCTGATGTTGTATAGTTTGTGTGAACTGATGACAGGGCTGTAGCTACAGGGCTATATTAAGACATTCTTGAAGACTTGGATTTGTCTTTAGCTGGAGCCTCCACTTATCTAGACTCATCTGGTTTATATACATCACTGAATATTCAGTTGTAAGCTAAGTAGTTAGCCTACTTTTATTGCTTGTTAGTTTTTTCTGTTGTCACCTAGACTGATGGTAAACAGTCAGCTTATACATCATGATCCTCAAACATCTGACTATGTTGATTCATTTGCTTTGGTTTGTTGGATATCGAAGGTGTTGTCATTTTCAGTCATAACTGTAACGTTAAAGGATATATATTTAAACATGGTAGTCTGACCTATCTGACATTTTTGCTGTGCTTATTTAATGTGGATAGATAGATAGATAGATAGATAGATAGATAGATAGATAGATACTTTATTAATCCCCGTAGGGAAATTGTTGTGTCCAGTGGCTAATGCACATACAAAGTACAAGTACAGGTAGGTCAAGTAAAAACCAGGGTATAAATGAGTAATATAAATATAAGTATAAAATAAAAATAATATAAGAATAAAAAATAATCTACATGTAAACAGTGCACACAATAAAAAAAAGTAGAGAGTGCAAAAATGCAGGAGGGTGTGCAGATGGAGTAGGGGAATGAGCTATGTGCTCCCTCCCCCAACTGAGGTGTTAAAGAGTCTGATGGCTGTCGGGATGAATGACGTCCTGAACCTCTCAGTCCTGCACCGTAGTTGTGTTGCAGTCGTCTTTGACAGACCAAATTCACCAGCACTGAAGCTAAGTAATGTACTGCTGTGGACCAGGGCTGCATCAAAATGGATTTTAGCCACCGAAAAAAATCAATATCAGTTCAAGTTAATGCTATATTTGGAATATTTTCACCACTTTACCGATCACACTAACTGATCAAGGCAACAGTAGACCAGCTACTCCCATGTTCTGATGTAAAATTATTGCTTTTGTCAATGAGTCTGGTGGCTTTAAGATGACAGCCTTGGTTTTCTGTCAAAAAGGGCTGCAGAGTGTCTGCAGGTCCTTAAAAGGGCTTAAAATGTCTTAGATTCAATTTTATGACAATAAGGCCTTAAAAGTCATTAAACAGTCTTGAATTTGAATTTATGACATCTTAACTGCTTCAAACATTTCATCTAATTTCATTTCTACATCTTTTTATTTATTTTTGTTAAACTGACTGAAACTTTTCTTTGTAAAAGTCCACATTTATAATGTTACAAATCTTTAAAAATGTATAATCCTGTCATTTGACTTCATACTTGCACTTACCTGTCAGCAAAATGTACATTGACTTAATTCATTCTAATAACCATATGTCTACATTGCACCTACCTCTGCACAAGACGACTACTTGCCTGCAGTGTTTACCTGCAATGCTTAAATAAGTAAAACATGATTTGTCTCAGAGCATGTGAGTGGAGCAGAGCGGGAGCGGAAGGATTTTGTGTAGAGCGAGGAGCGGCTATTTTTTTTTAAAAGGTGGAGCGGAGCCTTATTTCTCGCTCCAATTTCGCTCCGGTTGCTCATGCCCCACCCAGAATGCATCTTTGCACCTGCGCACACCCACACTATTTTCTTTCAAAACTATGGAGTTTACTGTGTACTTCAGAAAAGAAACTGAGGGGAGAGGGCTTCCCTGGAGAATCTACCAAGCTCATGTTTTATTTGTGAATAGAAGATTATAGGTTAGGATAGTACGACGCAGTTTTTTTGAGCGGAGTGGTGAGCGAGTGGAGCGGGATAAAATTTATGATGGAGTGGAAGAACCAAGCGGAGCAGACGAGTGGCGCAAAGTGACAGGTCTGCGAGCAGGAGCGGAAGTTTTCACCTGCTCCGCTCTGCTCCACTCACATGCTCTGATTTGTCTATAGAAAATCTGTCCTAAATTTGGTTAAAAGTTGTCTTGATACCTGTAGACATTACAGTGTCTACAGGTATCATAAATTGAATACAGGCTGCAATGACTGTTAAATTTAAAGCAGGGAAAATCATCTCAATATAGCATACATTTAAACTGATATTGATTTTTTTAGGTGGCTAAAAACTAACCAACTGAGATAACATTTGCTTGCTGTACATTCATTTTATATCCGTGACATGGCGGGTAACTACCTGGAAATTATTGTAAACAAACATAGTGATTCGGTCTATTGATCAGTAGCTAATCCCCTAATCACTGCTATTACTTTTGGGATAAAATTGTTTATTATGTATTCTCATCATGGTTTTGACTGTATAACTCAAGATTATGCCACTCCCTTTGATTTAAATTCAGACGGACAGGCAAAACCCTGTCAGTCAGATGTTCAAGCTTTTTAATCAGACCAAATCCCTACACCATTACTTCAAGAAGTATAGCACAGACTTGTTCTACACTTGCTACACATGATTTAACAATGAGTGACTGCATTCTGACTTCCCACAATGGTGCACAACTTGTAAAACTTTACCTTTGCAGACCTGAAAATCATCAGAAATTCAATTTGCATGCTTTTAATTAAAATTAAGTTCGCCCTCATGAAACTCATTCTGAACTCATGATAACAGTACAAACGTGTGATGGCCCATTTAGAGTGAAGGCTTGTTTTTCTTCAGAGGAGCTGAGAAGCTTTTGAAGTGTCTACATTTTCATCCAGCATCATGCAGGTTGTTACATATGCACATCAGTCAGCGGCTGCTCCACAGTCTTCATTGCGATGCTGCATTAAACACTGCACATTACTTATTTACATGACATTCACTTATTGTCAGGAAGCGAGGATCAATGTGGCTTTTTCTGTACCTCTATGTATTATATATGGCCACATAATTGCTTTTCTTCCTTTGCATGTGACTCCAATCTCATGTTTTCCTGACATGTTTAACAGGAAACAGAAGCATTGTGCTTATTTTCTTACTCAGATCCAATCTCATGAATTAAATCCCAGGGTAAGCGACCTACACGTGACTTGGCATGTGACATATAGATTGGAATTTAGCAGGCATAACCTAACATTTATTTTCATTCTGGTGGCTTCAGCTAGCATCAGCATGGTCGACACAATGAGACACAACAAGGTTTGTTGGTTATTTATGAACATGGCTCCTACCAGCATTGCAGAGGTACAATAATTATTTCATTCTATTTTTTTTTATTTAACCAGAAAAACCTCTTGAGATAGAAAATCTCTTTTTCAAGAGTGTCCTGGCCAAGACAGACAGCAACATAAGTTACAGACAACACAGAACAAAAATACAGAATAGAAAATGTAAAGCTCTAAAACAAGCAATACAAAACACAAAATAAGAACACTACAAAGAAAAGCCAAAAAAAGTATGTTAATATATACTAGAAATGAACCATGATAACACAAAAAACAGCAACTACACATGATTACAAAGACTAGCTAAGACACACCATGACACCGGCATATAGAAGATTGTGTTCAAAACTCCTGAAACAGTGCTTTGAAATGTCAAAAAGGAACCAATGAGTGCAACTTTATGGGCCAATCCCAATTCTCTTCCCTGAACCTTACCCCTTGGTTTAAATTGCACTTGCCAGATAGATTCCCCTCAACGACGAAGGGGTAGTGTTGAGGGGTAGGGAATTTTACTCATGAACTGGGACGCCACTTCATGCAAATTAGTGTAACAGACGTGTTCACCTACGTCACACGTATTGTCCACGTAGGTTTCTTGCACGGAGAACTCTGTACATATTCATGTTGGCTACATCATGAATTAGCGCTTTTCAAGCGTTCATATTCTAACTCAATGCTTACAGATAATGCATATGCAGAAACACACCTTCCGACATATTTTGGAATTTTTGCATGCTTATTCGCAAAAATAGTGCTACAATTGTGCGATGGCTTTCTCATGGAGGCTGCCATCTTCCTGGATAGTTTTGCAATGCATCCTGGGAAATTCAAACTTCCCCTCAGTTGAGATGGGTTCGTAAGTGTGCATCGCACGGCCCTTCAAATTAAGTTAAAAGCTGAAAAGCACTTTCCTGAAGTTTGGGACACCCTAGCCCTTCACGGGAACACGCAAAAACAAGGGCTAGGGCCAATTTTGAGGGGAAGTGTGAGTATTGGGACGGACCCTAAGCCCTTCTCCAAAAGATTCCAAGTATAATGAGCTGCATACATTAATGCCAGCTTGACAAATTCTGTAGGTACCCTCAATACAGATAATAAAAACATGTTTTGCAAACGGAGAGCATAGCCATTTTCATTTCTGTTGCTCAATGCACACACATAAGTATGCTAGAAGTAGGACAAGAATAGCTTTGTAAACAAGAGAATGCCAATGAAAAAGTCTACGATCCTGGATCATATTTGTACGATAACTTTCCTCTCTGTACCATCAATAATGCCAAAATGTGTCGTATTGTACAATTATTTGACCATTTAGTGACGCTTACTATTAGTAGTTGGTTTTAATTTGTACTGTCTCATTTTAATTGGTTTCCTGACATGATCAGGAAGGCAAAATAGTGATCCTACATCGTTTTCTGATGTTAACGCATCTCTTTTCACGACTTCTTCCCAGCTAATCATGCTTTGTGTAGGCTACGATGAACGTGATTTGCAAGCATTGCTCTTGGTCTTGAACTTTATCACTGAGGTATGCTTTGTTCAAATTATGTTGTTTTAAATACACCAGTAATTTATTGAATTAGGTTATCTTACGGCCTTTTCATGCAGAATATGACTGTCACGCTGTCTTGTAATTTAATTTGGTAATAGTACTGTTACAAAAATATATGAACTTATGGACTCTCTTCCATGCATCAAAGCTTTGTCAGCCTGCTTAGGGGAGTCAAAAAGTCATTGAAATACATGCTTGTTGTTTTTTTTAATACAAATTTACACCTATTTGTTCTTGCGGTTACGAGTCGCATATGATAATTCTCCTTTAAATATGATAAGATTAAGCCTCAGGTACTATATGGACATTTTTAATTTGGCAATGCTGGCTCCTACCAAAGCAAAATGCATTGAAGTGAGTTTTTTTTTTTTTTTTTTTTTGACATGACAGCTACGGTGTTGGTATCAGACAAAGTATGCAGTAAGTCATGCAAAACACATGACATAAGTACAGAGTTCAACATGAGGCCCTGTGCTATGAGCATGGTCTTGCATGGCAGTTGTCAGTTACATAGCGCTTGTCAAACCTTGACATAAAGGATAAGGTTGGAGAGGCAAAGACAGAGAGCAGATTCCAGTGCACATCAATATAGTCCTTAACAGAGAGGAAGAGATTAACGTGCTTGTCAATTTCTGCTCACCTGTCTATAATCAGGATGTCAGGTACATTGGGGCCTCATGGGCTCTCCACTGGAGGAATGTCCTAGGGGCTGCCTTCTAGTAACAGAGCAAATTAAAACATGTCAAACCAATATTAGCATCTCCGAAAGCGGTCATGCAGAGAGCCATGATTCCCACCAATACACACCATGTCATGATTACATTTCTGTTAGTAGCATGCATGCATGACTGGTTGTGACAAGAGAAGACACAGCAGACGTGACTACACAAAGCTCAGATTCAAGGCAACCCGAGTATTATTTTCTCAGATTTCACCCTTTCACAGTGTAAAAACTGAGATGGTTTACACCTGCATAGAGGATGATTCATTTTCCATTGATTTTTGGAAGCAACTCACAAGTATGTTGTCCACCAGAGAGGATTTTGCTTTGGAAATTGAGCCCTGTTAGCTCCTAAATTGAGCTGCATTAATAGCACCAATAAATAAACACACTTTTTTTTTTTTGTTAAAGATATTTTTTGGGCCATTTGCCTTTAATGGACAGGACAGGTAAGCATGAAGGGGGGAGAGAGAGACAGGATGACATGCAGCAAAGGGCCACAGGCTGGATTCGAACCTGGGCCGCTGCGGCAACAGCCTTGCACATGGGGCGCCTGCTCTACCACTAAGCCACCAACACCCCGAATAAACACACTTTTTATATAAGCAGTATTTTAACCTCAGAGCCAGTCCTCGACGCCAGGGATCAGCACACCCAGGGCCCTGCCCACGTCTGCTGCCCAGCACCCATTGCACCAAACCCTGATTCCTGTCTCTGCAAGTGGTGGACCCACAGGGCGACAGCTCCATGTTTTTGTTTCGGGCTGAGCCTGGGGGGGTGTCCCCATATCGAGCAAGGTGCTCGAAGTCCGAATTGTTCATTTCTTCAAGGTCTTCTTAGGGTCAGTTGAGGTAGTTCGGGCATCTGATCTGGATGCCTCCTAGGCACCTCCTGTTAGAGGTGTTCTGAGCATGTCCCGCTGAAAGGAGGCCCAAGGCAGACCCAGAACACGCTGGAGGGATTATATATCTTGTCTGGCCTGGGAATGCCTTGCGACCTGGCCCTGGATAAGCGGATGAAAATGGATGGATGGATGACTGAATGGAGTAACCTGGCTGAAATTGTATAGTCAAAGTTATTTTGTTCAATATATTCTACAACAATATGTTAACAAAAGCAGCATGAAAACTGAAAGTATGTTAGTTACTCTAAATCTAACTTGAACAGGTTGATGATCTTCTCTCTCACTTTTCCTCAAAGCCAAAGCTAGCTAAATGATTGTTGGAGCCCAGGGGTGGCTTGCCTCGCCAAAGAAGAAAACTGCATTAAGAGAGTCCAGTGGGTCAGCACGCTTGACCGCAGCTTAAGCCTACTGGGGAAATCCACCCATGTGTAGCTTGTTGGCTGTGACTGGCAGCCTGGCCTTGTGCACCACAATCCCAAATACCTAATCTGGCCAACCCTTTGGCCTGACACTGACTTTTAATCTGCCTTGGGTGAAAACAAACACAAAAAAGCCAAATGTCAATCCTGCTCTCCATTGGCCACTTCCAAACCTGGACACATCAGGACAACAGATAGGACTGAGGGAAATACAGAAAGTATCAAGCTACAGCCACAGAGCAGTTGAAAGGTAATGTATGTGTGAGACAAAAAAGGAAGAATGGATGACATTGAGGTTAAAAGGTGCCTGGTGTTTTGTTGTGTCATGTTGTTCCTGCTTCTCTCCCTCTCTTAGTCCAATTAGAAACTGGGTCTTGGCTCGCTTTACTGGCAGCACAGTGTTAACTTAATGCAGCGTGAAAAAATCATTATGCCACACTACAGATGGGCCCAGCCATGCAGAGGAACCTTTGCGTATCCCTTCAGAAAGCCAGTTTTCAACAGGGGCACTAATAAAACTGAGACCCAACCATTTGTTGATGACAACGATGTGTAGCAGGGCACCAAGGGTAATGGCAGAAAGAGGGACTGAAGGGGAGAGAATGAAAGAGTGAGTCACAAAGAGCCAGCTAAGAGAGAAAAGATTAAGAAATGAAAACTAGACATAAGAGAGGCTGATGGTTAAGCCATGTTTACTCAACGGCAAAGAGGGATGAGTGGTTGTTTATAATGGGTTCACATTCTCAGTATTTCTGCCACCCCCAAAAGAAACATTTAGTTTTTCTTTTGAAGGACTCAAAAGAGGTCAAGGTCTATGTTTGATTCCCATCCAAATCCAAGTATTGATCTTCGTAATAAATCCTTCAAAGCAGTTTTAGGAGGGCAAAAGAAATCCTCTGCTTTCTCACAAACACCAGCTACTTTGTCCAGCCCTCCTCTCATTCTGGGGTTCTCCTTAAACATTACTTCTGTAAAAGATAGGGGTGGGAAATCAAAGACAGTAAAATGTGCTATATCAAAGTGCCCCAAGGCAAGGAATAAAAAAAAATAAAAAAAACCCAACAGAATCCTTTGAAGGCTGGGGCAGATGGCGGCTTCATGATAACCTTTTCACCCTTGTGCCTTTGGGGTCCAAACAGGCAAAAAGCATGTAAACATGTTTTATTACAACATAAAACTCTGAGGAGGTCGTTGCATGTCTGGACTTCCTTTAGGGCTTTTATTTGCCAGAGGAAGGCATGTTCTCTCTGAGCTCTTAAATGCAATGGCCGTAAACATGTATGACTAAGTGCATGTTAATGGCAGAAAGGTTAGGGAGTAATGGACTCAGTGAAGTATCAGATTCAGCTGCTAGCAACCTCACGGTGGTGATATTTTACATGGTGGATTGTGACATCAGGGTCGACCACTTCCTGGAGTAACAGGACAAGTGATGAAATAATTTTCATCTAGCAGTGGATGGATGTGTGGATGGATGTCATTGGTGTGGATGGATGTCATTGGTCAATGACAGTAGAGATCAGTCACTGTCTAAAGTAGCAAATGACACAAATTGTGCTAGAAAATGAGAAGTATTTAATATGACAAAACATGAGGGGAAGACGACCACAAGCAGACAAAGGTTGACATTGAAATCAAGGGTGTGGAGACGTGTTGTGGAATAGACATTTACCTTCATCTCTAAAAATTGGTTCAATTCCAGCTCAACTAAACAGTTTTCTGCTGTTTATAAAGTTCATTCATTCATTCTCATAACCTTTCCCTCGCTGCACAGTATACTCTAAAACAAAAATGTTTTATTGCCTTGTTCATTGTCATTATATTTTATGTTGCTTATTTTATAAAAGTCTGGTGAAACTTTGTTACAAGTAGCCAGTTCCAAAGTGCCAATGGCATGTCTAACCACAAGGCCTTGAGACACCAGTGTGCTTGAGAAAGAAACGGGATGTAAACCAGTTCACAGGACACTGACACATTTATTACCAGCTTGTTTCTGCAAGAGTCATGTTTCTGGCTGTTTTACTGCATTTGTTTCAAGACACTAGGCCACATAATTCCTGCTAAGCCTGCCATGAGAAATGCTTTTAGACTAAACAATCCAGTATAGAATTGTTGACCAGTCATAAAATGCAGTCTTTGCCTGTTTGGGGAAAGTAATGGCTTCCTGAGCTAAGTAGAGAGGGTATAGATGCAAGTATGATATGAATCTGATGTCAGGGTATTTAAGATGTTGGAAAACAAAAAATGCTTGCTTTGCCACATTCAACGTCCATTTACCAATTTATTTTGGTTTAAGTCTCTAAAATGGTTCATCCACCACTTAGTACATTATTTTATGGTCAGCTGAAAGCCTCTAACAGCGATTGCAATACCAAACCACATGCTGATAACAAAGTTAAAATCATTAGTGGTGATATTGTAAGGCGAAACCACCATGGAGATGAAAACATCCCAAAGCCCCAAACAATTATGGACATATCGCTCACAATCCCCATGTAAACAGAGGAGAGGAATGCAGCGTGACTGCATTCTGATACAGATCTCGAAAAGTCAAATCCCACATATGCAGGAGAGGCAGATACAAACCACTCTGGATACTGTAAATCGGCAGTGTTCAAAGCCAAGCGCCCCACACAGCGGTAGGTCTAGATTGAGTCTATCTCAGGTATAAAGGGTCTGCTCTGCCCCTGGATTCTGTCACACCATAACCTCCTAGTTAACCTTTTGTTTTATGTCCCAGTATTCCATTACACATGTGCTCTGACGAGGTAGGGGAATGGCAGGGTTGCCAGTCAGGGGAGTGGTTGACATTTTGGTGGTTGTTAAGACTTAAACAGCTCGCCCGCAGGAGGCAGTAGATAGAAAATGGAGGCTTCGGCTGAATTGGGACGACCCAGAAGTCATTTTGGAGCAATTCACATGGCATTCCTCTGCATGCATAAGTGAAGAGACCTTTTGGAAATACTAAAATAGAAAATGCCAAGACTTAGCTGTGCAGTGCTGTGCAGATCAAATGATACATCACTGCTGAATTCCATGATATGACTTCTTCATCAGGCTCTGTCACAGGGAATCTTCAACATCTTTTACTTAAGACTTAAAATGAGGAAGACATGCTGCATCTTATTTGAGATTAATGTAGAATGAACAATTTGAACTCAAAAGAATCAATGGAAAAGGAGCAATGAAAACAGCAATAATGCAGACGTTTATGATGATTGTTCCCTCTCTCAAGCACACTTACAGACCGGCATATATCAAAAACCTTCAGTGCCTTTAATCCATTTAGTGTGAAAAGCCACGTCAGCTTTTCCGCGCTGTATGAATAATGAAGGGGACCCATAACGCTTGTTGAGTTAGTAAAACAAAACCCAAATTAAGCATGAGTGATGCAGATCCCTGACAGCCTGGCTGGCCCTGTTGTCAGGTCTCACTTCTGTCCGAATAGATCCATCACTGACTCACAGTCACACAGCCGTCCTCCACCTGGGTCCCCAGAAGCCTTTATTTGTCTTCCCTCAGATCTGTTGGTGAATGAATAGAAACGAGGTGAATGAATTAATAACAGTGTTAGGGCCATGATAATGGTGGAAAGAGCTAAAGCGTTATTGATGACTCAATCAAGGACAGCCAACCTCCAGCCAGCGTCCCTGTTTCGTAATTAGTTGCTGGTTTGTAAAATTGCATTTTATCCTCTGCCAAATACGCAGAGTCGTTGACAGGTAATATGTTAAACTCTCCTGTTATTTATTTGCTACGGAGGTCATTTCACTTTGGTGATGCATAAAGCAGGCCTCTATAATTCTGCTGCTTCTGCTTGGTTTTTAATAGAAGATTTTTTTTTTTTCATTTCCTTCCGCTCAGTTTTTTGTCCTCACCATTTTCTCATTTCCTTTGAAAGCCCGCGAAAGCTGGGTATTTGCGGCATGACTTCAGTCGGCAAAGACTCACAGGTCAGTGTCTCCAACTCAGTTCTTAAGTGTGACACCTGTGTCCTTGGTTCTGCCAGAGTGGGCAGCACAAGTCAAACTGAAATGTCTTTCTGTTCTCTTCAAATCGTACACGAAAAAGGGAGGTGAAGTGCGTGACCCTTAATTTGCCTTTTTAATATGATAACATATTACAAGTGGGCATTTGAGTAATGCATGATATCACTTGAATATTCTTAGCAAAATATGTTAACGTATTCTGTGCACTCAAGCTTTAATCAAATGTTTTTCTTGTATGTCAGGTGGACCTATAAAACCTGCGATATTACTTACGACTTTCATTCTGAAGTTCTCCAGTCTACTAACCTGCTGAATAATTGCGAGTCTGAATGTATCTCAGCAAGATTTCTTCATTTAAGACAAATTACGCACATTGTAGCCATAAATGTGTCATTGTAAAACAAATATGTTTGGGAATTAAATCTTTTACACTATATAGAAGCATGAACCGATCCTTCACTGCAGTTTTCCTTTCTCTAGTTAACTGTTTGGACCTGGAATGAATGACCCATCAGTCATGTTTAGTCCACACACCATTCTGACACTGCCCATGTTTGGACAGGTGTGTGTGGGTACACATAGGTGCATTTATGTGAGTGTGTGTTTGCCTTTTCTACTGGCCTGCAAAATGCAGCGTCCTTTAACACCCTGGCTCAGGGAGCGTCTCATCAGTTTGCACAGTGTCTTTTCAAACTTTTCTCTTTTCTTTGATGGTTATCTTTATTAAGTGGCTCACCTATTTGTCTTTCTTTCACAGTAAGGTTGGCCATAAGGGTAGGAGGTTAAAGACATCTTAAAGTCAACCTGAAAGCGAGGTTGAACTTTGGTGGAACTTGGCTGTGATACAGGTTCAAAACATGTCACATTGTCTGCACAAGTTCCGATGGTGTGTTGGTGTGACCTGTATATGAGGACATTTCATTGGTATTCACACTACCTTATGAGGACACCACTGGCTTGTGAGGACACTGCCCCTGTCCTCACAAGCCAAACACTGTAGAAGCACTTCATCATCAAGTTGTAATGAACTTTTGGTATGTCCCCATGAGTCTATATACCTGAATTTTTGTGTGTGCTTGTGTTTTCACTCTCTCTCCATTCCCCATGACTGCTTGAGCAAACATCTAAAAAAAATCCCCTTATGGCACATTTGACTATCTACAATAGCAACTCCTATCTCCCTTTTTCCTTTTGCATGCTGTTTTTTGTCTAATCTATATCAGGGACCATGCCCAACTCCCACAGGTGGAAGCAGTAGCACTCGGTAGTAGTATTCAGAATTTTAATCTGACAGCATATGCTTTTGTTTGCAGTCATTAATTTGGGTGATTTAGAATTGAAAGGAAAGAACTGAGAGCTTTGAGAGAGACAAAAGTGGACCAGGCACAACTGGGAAAACGACTGACAATGTTTGAACTCATATATACTGGCCGGGAAGCTATACAAGCCAAGGATCTGCCAGACTCAGTTATCACTTTGTGCACTCCAGCAGCTTCCGCAGCTTGTCATCTTTGTTATGGTTACACCTTTATTGCAGTTTTTGTCACCTGAAGCCCCTGGGACACGACTGACAGCTCTGAATGTTTGTAGCACATTCACGGCAGGCACAAAGTGTATATTACCGCTATTAAGCAATACAGGCGGAACACAGGAACAGTACCACTATTAATTACGGTATGTGTCACATCCTGAGACGCAAACGGTAAGTACTATTATTGGTTGGGAGTGTTTATACAATAATGTGAGTCACCAGAGGCTTGAAAGCATATCTAAAATAACATGTAAGCATAGCCTTTGTCATCACACCAGCACTTTATTTCCCTTAGTGTGCAGGTAGTCAGCTGTCTTTTAATTTCCCTGTCAGCAGACACTTTTCCATGTCTGAGGGAAGGAGGTTTGAGAGTGTTGCCTCAACCCAAATACCAGATGCTGACCCTGACTCGGCTTCTTTTTCCTCGTCCCCTGCTTTGTCTTTGCACAGCTTCTTCCCACTGCTAGCACCCTGCAGCCTACAGCGTGTTATGAACAGCCCCAGTGTAACAGCTACCAGACACACACATAGACACACACACGCACACACACAATCTCATATCAGCTGCCTGCTGTTTTAACCACTCCACTGCAGCTGTAAGAGCATGCTGGGAAAAGGGAAGCAACAATTGAGTTCCATTAGGTTGATATGTGTAGCACTCGGAGTATATGTGTGGATGTGTGTGTGTGGCTTTGTGCTGGTTTAGATATAAGACGATTCACACTTTAAGGTGTTTATTTTTTTTAGTTTAAAGTGTGTGTGTCTCCGTGTTCATCATATCTGCATGACTTTCCATCTCGCCCCTTTGGTGCACTTTTCACCTCTCGTAGAAAAGTGTATCCTTTTACACACAACAACTTAATGTTACGCAATGCACGCTCTCATCAACATACTGTTACAGTCAGGTGGAAACCATGAAACTCCAAAATGACTGCTTTTTGTGAATGTTTTAACAGACAGGCTTGTACTAACATGTAAGCCATTAAAATTTAAATATTGACAATGGCAGCAAGAAATAATTTTCTAGAGAAACACAAACAGACGTTGCCCACGGATGTGTTGAAAACATCCATTTGAAGACTTTTGTGTCAGGATGCTGTTTGCGTTTGTGCGTGACAATGTGAGTGGAGTGAGAGTGCTTATCTGTTTTTATGCCAGCGCTACACTTTATGCTTTATTTAGATACCTGGGTTTTCTGGTGTGGAGCTGATGACACTGTGGTATCTTGCCTCCCACGCCTGCCCTGCCCTGACTCACACAAGAGCTGCTAACAGATAAGCTGTGGGAGAGCGACTGAGATATTTTTCACTGGCTCCACTTAGCCAGCCTGACACATTTAACCGCAGACGGCAGTTCCGCCACGGAGACGAGTGCATTACTGTAAATATCACAAGGTCAATTTTACTGGCAAGGTTACATGAATACAAAGAGTGTTGTGGAGATTGCTCAGTTGGTCACTTTCCTGTAGACTTGGATTGGAATCTTGGTGACTTGGTCTCTCTCATTTCAGCTGTAACCCATGAGTTTAACTCATCTGCTGTTTGTCTATCCAAAACCGAAATAACCCAAATTTCCTTAACAAGGTCCAATTTTTTATTCTCTTCAAGCAAATGGACTGTACATCCAGTAATATTTTCAAACATATAAACACTGAATGAATGAAATGCATTAAATGGTCAGTTAACTGAATCTAAAACCACATTTTCTCTTATTCACCCCCAGGTGTTTCGAGCTACGCAGGTAGTTCTAGAGTTATGCGCAGAGGTTTTTGAGAAATCCGCCATTTTTCCACTTCACTAGATCAGAGTGAAAATAAATCCATGCTCCTCAAATCATGAAACAATCACTCCTTAACATGTGTTTGTCTAGAAACAATGTGCCACTTTCAAGGACCTTTTATACCAACAGCTTTATTTCTACGGGGCTTCCGAGAACTTGCCACATTTACCAGTTTTCATGAATTTTCAATTTTCTTTCAAGCACTAACACAATTTACAGGATTAGTGGTTCAGACCTTAGTCTGCTGTTATCCAAACCTAATGTTTTGCTAATGAATTGTGTGTTTCATTATTTTAAAACATTGTTGAGTTTGAGAACCCTATATAAATTATGCTTATGTTAAAATTACCCTGTTTGACTCTGCAATTTGAATTATATTTTCCTTCTAAATGTAGTCACATAGCCTAACAATATCATCAATTTAAATTGGCTATTATTGCTTTATAATGACACACAGTGTCAATATGAACATCTCAAACTGCAAAAGACTTGAATTATTTGACCCACTCCTGTAGCATACCTCAATCGCCTTTTGTCACATCTCTGTAAGGGGAGATAGAAACAAATGAAGCGGACGCAATGATGCTGGCTTCAAGTCCAAAGTGTAATGAACAACAAATGCATACATGTTCACCAAACTAAACAACAAACGTATCTCTGCACAACTATTTCGAAACAATGCACGACAGAAAATTTGCACTGTTCCTTTAAGAACCTACAAACTTTGAAAAATACATGTCTAGTACCTTTAAACAAACAACATAATAACTCTGCATTATCCCTGGAAGAAGCGACACAATTGGGAAAATACACGTGGCACATTTAAATAACCTTAACCTAAGCTAGCATGCATGCTGCGACCAAGCTAACAATCTAGTGTTTCAGCCAACAAAATTCGCTTTCTAATGTTACTTGTGACACAGATATCTACCACCAGTGTGTTCCTTATAACTCAGAAAACATACATACACAGTACTTAAACATATTATAACCATTGGTGTTACTTGAAAGGGGAGATCGAAAGGAATGAAGTGGACACTATGTTGCTGACTTAAAGTCCACAGTGTAATGAACGAGCCACGAGCAACACGTTCCCCCTCCCCCTGCAGGAAAAACCCGGAAGTGCTGTGTAATCAAAACATCTCTATACCAAAGCAATGGATTACAGATATCAACAGATAATTCAATGTAGAGAAATAAAGGTACATTACAAAATGTTTTTCAATACATCTTTTCAACATATTAAAAGAATCAAATTAGCGAGCATTTTCAATAGTTATTAATTGTTAGTTTTGTTTTTACATTCAGTGCACATTTTTATACCCATTACATGATGTTTTTCATATTGAGCCATTTCTCCATATCAGTGATAGTATGATCCTCGGGTGACATGCTGATAACCGCACTCTTTTTTTTCCTATCCCTTGGCTTAAGCAGATCCCTTAATTCCAATGCTGATGCTTTTAAAAACTACAAACTTTGTGGATCTCTGAAAGCAGGACTTCAGTATAGGATATATGAGGCAGAATGAGTAGCCTTATATGGTATTTTGGGGGTGTTAAGTATGCTAATGTACAATTGTCATAAAGGTTATTTATGCACAGGTGGCATTTATCATGTTTACGCAGGTCATTCACACAGTTGACTGAAGTTAGGAGTGTTTGCTGAATCTGACGAGGCACACTCGCTCATACAAGAAAAACTAACAGGAACTTGAGATAAGAATGCAAAAAATGTTCTTGCATGAAGCTAAATGTCACTGGTACTACTGCTTCATAACTGTTTCTCACTTCTGTCACAAGAGTTAGTGAGAAAACATATATTTTCCTTGTGATTTGACCCTTAACAATACATTAGTTGGATTTTGAGGCATGCATTACAGCGCTCCTGCAGACAGATCTACCGCACCGTTGATCACCACATAACAATCGGGTCAGTAATAAAAATGCAAATGCGGGTTACATACACGTGGCTGTACAGAGCACAGAGCCAATGACCTGCAAAAAGACACAATGATATTTTTGTGTCCACGCTCTCAGTCCATAATATGTAAAATGACCAACAGACCAATCTTCCAAAACCTCGAAATGCTTCTTTAAGTATAGATTTTCAGTGTTTAGAGCATTAGCTAATGGAGATAACTCTAAACTGCATCAATTTACATTCCAATACCAAATCCTCAGCTCATTGTGCGCCAGCATCCAAAACAATGGCAGGGACCACCTCCAATAAAAGGCTCAGTTTCAGCCAGTGGGAACAGGGGGACTGAAAAACATATCTCCTCCTCCCACTGCTGCTTAATTCCTCCCTACCACACACTCACACACACAGACACACAGACACACACACCCTCTGCCTTCTCTTTAGTGGAGTCCGACAGCTCTCGGGGAAGAAGGGATTTTGCTCTGCTCTTTCCAGATGACCTCCTCTAAACTTGGGTCCCGGGCTTAGCACACAGGAGGAACACAAGGGGGAACAGTGTTGCAAATTTGTCACCCAGAGTGTTAAAATTCCCCCAGGAATGTTAATCTGGCCAGTCCTTCCCAGCACACACACTTCAATAATCCTCAACCCCATTGCTTAAAACGGATTTGGTTGTCCACCACTACTACTTGTTTTAAGACCATGCACTTCTCTCTTAGCCCCAAACTTCGAGCTCTCCGCACTCAAACACCAAAATATATTGAGGCTTCCAATTGTCTTTAAACACCTTCAATTAAATGAATCATCAGAAGAAAAAAAAGGGAAAGAAAAAAATGTGAGTGGCCATTTTTGGTCCTGGAGAGCTGCTTTTTACAGAACATTTAATTGCTTCCCGTTCCTCTTGCTTTTGATGGATGATAAATCTTACTGAAAGAGTTTAACTGCCGATGAAGAGGATCACTCTAAAATGAGAAATTCAGCACATGGGAAAAGTATAAGTTCTGTTAAACTTTTTCAGTTTGCAAAAGTAAAAACACCAAAAGAACATTCACAATACTTGTAGTTAGAACCGTGAAAGTGGTGTGTGTTTTCCTACTGCCTTGTAAATGCACTGTCATGTATTGTTGCTGCTGTGATTTGATGTTGTTATCTTGTTATGTGTTGAATGCTGCTATTTGAACCTGTCTTGGCTAGGCCTCACTTGTGAAAGAGGTTTTAGGCCCAATCCCATTTCTACCCCTTAAATCTTCCACTTGGTATTGAGTGCCCTCGTTTGCGAGATAATCCTTGATGAGGGTAGTGAGAAATAATAGGGTAGAGATCTTTCCCTAAGAAATAAGACATCACTTCATGCAAATTGGCGTGACCGACGTTGAGGCATACGGCACATGTAGTGGCGATGCAAGATACCGGTAGTCATTCAGGTTTGAAAATGCCGGCTCCAACGCTTGTGTTGTGGCGTGTGTTGTGTTTATTCTTCTCCGTCTGATGAATCAACGGAGAAGAAATGCTGAGAACAGGAGGCGCCTATGACGTCCTATAGTTTTGATCGATTTTGTTCGGGTAAGTCGATTTGTTTAAATATTTTGGCGCTTGAGTTTACGCTAGTCCAACCATCTGTTGTTTGTATAGCCTACATCCCGATCGTACAGTAACAAATTGTTTTCCAAAACTTGCCAAAGTTGCTGACTGTCGCAAGGTGTTTCTGGAAAATTTCATCTTCCACTTAGTTGAAAGGGTGGGTCGGGGATCCCTTGGAATCTACGGCAGGTTTTAAGTGTTGGAAACCACTTCCACTACCTCAATTCTGTTTTGGGACACCACTAGCCTAGCGTGAACGCACACAACCAAATGCAAGTGGGTATTTCTAGGGGAAGTGTGGGTATTGGGACAGGCCCTTATTAATATCAATGTGACCTCATAGTAGAATAAAGGTTATATATTAAGGCTGTCTAGTGATTTAAAAAAATAATGTAATTAATTACATGTTCTGTAATCTGAATTAATTGCATACATCAATTCATGTCATGAAAGTATTTAAAAAACTAAATGTATCATTGTAAAGCTGCAGGATTTTGGACACAATTGTCCCCCTGTCCTCTACCACCAAAACTGCAATCCATTTGGCACGGGAGTTAGTTAGTCGGTCACAGGTAGACTTACTCTGTTGACGTCTAAACGCTTGAATGAGCATGGCTGGCAGGCTGCTAGCTTTAGCATCAGAGGCTGTGCTAGCTCGAACCTCTGGGTCCGCTTCTAAATGCTTTGTGTTGAGGTGATATTTCAGGCTTACAAGAACTTCAATGGTGCGAAAATTCCTTACTGCAGAAATTGCAAAAAACGGTGCAGTTCCATCTGGGCATTTTTTAAATGTAAATGTTCCATTCGCGGGGCCAAGCAGCGTCGTCTCATCTGTCTTCATCATGTGACAAAGCCACTGTGGCCTTCAATGACGCACCAGGTCAAAGGGCACCAATGAATCCATTTAATCATTTTTTCTGTAATTAATCAATTAAATTAAGACATTACTTTAACAGCTAAAAAAAAGTCTTAAATTATTAATAATTATTAAAATAAGTGAAATAATTTAGGGAAAAACTACAAATAATACCAGATGGTTCACAGTTCATATGTGTCATAACACCAGAACTGTTTAAACATGGTGTTACTTAGTGGGATTGTCTTTTAATGGGATTAGTTTTTCACTTATTTACCTAATTCACTAATAAGCCATTTGTTAAGGCAACCAGCTGCGAGTTGTTGATGAACATTTTACCAAGTCCAGCTGTCATTTCCCTCACTACTTTACACACACATTACATAGTGTGTGTATGTATGTGGGTATAAATGAATGAACTGTCTGCTTGTGCGCTGAGCACTCTGAAATACAAGATAAATTCCACTCGGGGCTACTGTTTATTTCTTTCCTATGCTCGGCTGTGGACGTTGTGTGTGGAATGGTGTGTATCCAGGGTGTGCGTGTTTGTGTGCGTCAATACTGACTGCTTCTCATGAAAAAAAATGAGGCAATGTTTACTTGCAGAATGATTTCCTCTGGTTTGAATGTCTTCAGCTCTTTTTTTTTCCTTCCCTCTATCCATTCTCGCCATCTCATGGAGAGAGAAACAGGAGGCAACTTGGGGCTTTTTAACTTCTTGACCTTCAGACATGATTGAATCTGTTCTGCTGCCAAGCCAGACAAAAGGCTTCTGAAAGCAAAGAGTCAGCTCATGACTTGGCCTTCATGTAGTCATGGACAGAGAGAGAGACAGAGAGGGGGGGGGGGGGGATTGGAGAAAGAGCAATCATGTCATGCACAACATTTATTTATTCAAACTGTCCATCTGCTGTGTGGCTTAAGCTTGGCTGGCATACAGCACACACACACACACACACACACACACATACACACGCACACACACACACACACACACACACACACACACTTTTGTCTCCCACATTCACATGCACAGACACATTTTCCTAAAGACCAGGGCACCAAAGGTTGGTTGAGTCATAACACATTATTCTTCGCAGTAATCCAGGTCCCCGTGATGGGAGTTTTATGACTATTGATATTTTTATTTCACCACATTTTGCAAAAAGGTAGTTGACAGATGATTTAGACCCAATTATGTGCACAAAAAAGATCCAAGAAGAACCATTCTTCCAGCCACTGTTTTGCAAAGTCACATAACACCGTGTGCATGTGTCTATGTTTTGCTTAAATGTATATTTTTTATCACATCACCGTATTGAAGAGGCAATTGTTAGAAAGAGTTTTACAAGAAACTATTGTAAATCTGGGTGGTCAATTACTGGCTACAGCACCGACTAGTGGTTGGTGACTGCTTAAAGAGCCCCCACCCCATGACCTGAGCTGTTATACCGTCTGAGACACACAGATATATGTGCCACTCTGCTACTAAAGAGGAGTGTTGGTTGATACAGAGTTAAAAATAAATATCCTCACCTTTGACCTTTGTGTTTTAGCAGTTTGGATGTATGAAATAACCCAGGAGTTTGATTTAATACATGGAAAATTAATTAACTTTGCTATGGCTGAAAATATTGACCAAAAAACACTGAAATTGTAACAGAAATTAGTCTTTATTTAAAATTACAAATTGTCAGTGGTGATTCAAGACTGACTGGAATTTCTAATTGAACAGACAGCACCTTAAAAGGATGTCAGTAGTCAGGTATTAGGAAGACACCTATACCGGCAGTGATCCTGCCTCTGCACGGCAAGAGGTGGTGTTGATAGAAGATTGTAAAGGAGGCAGCTGTGCATGCGTGGGTCTATAAACAGTTATGACACTGTGCCCCGGTACAGTGTTGATGTGTCAGTGCTGCTCCTTTGTGTTATCACTCGACCGTTCAGTCACTGTGATGATGATTTGCTTCCTTGTGTGACAGCTCTGTTGTCAGAGCTGGTAAACAAAGAAAAGCTGCAACAAACACAGAGTGGTGTGAAAACAATGAGGGATTATGCTTACACGAGAGTACACCGATATGCACTTACATGTAGAGGCACACGCATGACTGTGTTCAGTCAAGCTTGTGTACACAGACGGAGTTGTGAGGAAAGACGCACTGTCACACACAAAAACACACAGACATAAAACGCTCGTGGTTCCCTCGTGTTTTGGTGGTGTGTTTTGTTTGAGGATAACCAGCCAAATAGAGACCATGTGACATCACGCAGAGCTATTTCTCACAGTTACGAAAGGGTTTATTGGCACCTACATTTTCTACTTTCTAACACATCAACATTAAAGCTGCATTATTCTTTTTACATAAACAATGCATCAGGTGACAGTCTGAATGGGGTTAGTTGTATCAACAATCATCATGTGTCTATTTTTCCTCAGCCATAAGGAGCATTGTAGCATCTTTTAGCTTATTGTTTTGATTGTACAGCCACAACTTCACCATGTGGTTCACTCTCACCAGCCCTGTTTCCAACCACAGCAGGCTGCTGTTTTCAGTAAGGAACCTCTGATAAACCTTCTGCATACTACAGCCCTGTTTCCATCGAGCAGTGTGGTACTTTTGTGGATGGTACCAATGGAATCGTACCGTACCATCCCCATTTTTGGTTCCCCTCCTGATGGGGCACCTAGCACACAGATCTGGTACTAAAAGGTGGAGCTGTGAACACTGCAGTCCGTTGATTGGTCACTAGCAGACGGTCACTCTGCTCAAGGCTGAGTTGTGGCTGGTTTTGAAGCTTATGTAACCACTGTTCATACCGTGGGTTTTATTGGTAGACTGTAACTATAAAGTGAAAGGATGTTTTGCACCTGTTGTTCACTGGGCCGACTGCCAGCGACTTTTAAGGTGGAACGTTAACTCGTAATATTACTCAATGCATGAGTTGACGATGTGAATCCATCAGCACACCTTAAATTTCACTGACAACTTTGACCATTCCATTAGTTTTTATATGACATATTGTTTTAGTAATGAGTGGATCTTCAAGCGTTTTTACATTTATATATACATATTTATTAATTTCAACCAGGATGGCATATATCCCAATCCTCACTCGGAGAAACAAGAAAGCATAATGGAGTGTTGTTCCTGTGAGCTCCAGCAACACTCAACCCCTGAGCTTGCCTGAGAAGGACCAAATGCACAAACCTGCTATTTTTGAATATTTCATCGAGAGAGACTCTCACTGCAGCCTGTTTTATTTTGTTCTGAAAATGTCGGCATTCAGCCTCATTCTGTGGACGATGAACAAGGTGCAGACTTCCCTCTGTGTCACCGGTAATGAAGAAATACAGTGAGTGCTGGACAGAGCAGTGAGTGACAACAACCCTGCCCACATTTAAGAGTACTGTTTGCGGTGGAAACATTAGGGTCTAGGTACCATTTGTGAAGGGTTACTTTTGGTAACCATACTGAAAGTGTTTGGCTTACCTTGCCGACACCCAATGACAGACAAAAAAATCTGTATATGCAGCTTTAAATCTCTAGTTTGATTTTAGCTCTTCACAACCCAGAGGCAAATATATTCTCAGAAATCATTATGCACCTATTTTCAAAATCATACATGGAGAGGCAGGTTGCCAGTTTCTTTCTTCCATATAGCTATTAGGCTACTGGTTATAAAAACTGAAACGAGAATTAGAATATTTATCTAGTGTTTGAGGTTGTAATTTCCCTTATTTACATTCCTTCTCTGGTCATTTTCTTAGGGCACAATATGGTCTACCTCTGCAAAATTTATAGCCACTTTCCAACCCCTGGTGCCACCAGCCTGAATGAAGTAGATTTTCATTTAATCAAAAGTATCAGGTGTTGTTTGATTGAAGGTGCTGGCGGTGTTGGAGAGGAAATGCATGGATAGTTTTACAAGAAAAGACGAGACCTGGCAACGTTGCCCAGCAGTACAGGCTGATATCCCTGATGAAATGTTCTGGGAGAGCATGCGGTTATTACCCCAGCGGATGTTATTGTACAAAACCGAAGACGGGTAATGAAATGATGTATGGTCTTTTACTGAGCAGGCTGGAGTGTGTGTGTGTGTGCATGTGTGTGTGTGTGCGTACTTGTATGTCTGATAGCGCACATGTGTGTGTTTGTTAAATGAGGAACCAGGCGGCACCATCTGCCTGACAGCGGCAACAAAAGATGATGAGATTGTGTCCGAGAGGAAATCTACTTGTGTTTGCCCTGCGTGCCCCCCTGCTCCGCCTTTAACACACACACGCACGCACACACACATACACACACTCACATGGAAACACAGTGGCTCTTTGACTTGTCACCTTTCAGCTCTCAGAGGGGGTAGAAGGGAAATACACAAGAAAGCAATTTGTTAGGAGTCGACGGTGTCACCTTATTGCCTAGTTTCTTTTTTGTTTTTCGGGCAGCTCTTGCCAGCAAAGGATGAAAGAGAGAGGGGGGTCAGGTAGTGAGAGGGAGAGCACTGGCAAGCACTATCACAAGAGGAGGGGGGGTGTAACTCTGAGGGCGGACAGACTTACAGCTTGTCCCGCAGTTCCTGGACCGAGTGACTCTTTGTTTGACACCTCGGCTGAAAGCGGAGCTCCGCCAGGCACGTCCGCTGCTGGCTGACAAACAGCGTATCCTGTCTCTGTCAGCCCACCTCTCCCTCTCCCGGCCAGCGTTGAGGGTGACGAACAAATGAGAGAGAGGGGGAAGACAGAGTGGCAGGGAGCGAGGGAGTGACATAGCCAAAGAGAGAGAAACATCGAGGAAGGAATGTATCGAGTTTGCCCGCTCCTGCCAAGAGACCTGAAGGAGGCATGCATTATTGGCATTTTTCATCTCCAGATCATCTACACGACTCGCCCCAGTGTCCAGGTTGCCAGATGCTTCCTTGGAGATCTCCGGTTTCACTTAGTGAAGAGGCCTTTGTCCTTGCAGTGGAGGTCTGTGGCACGCTCATCTGGGCATAACACAGACTGAGAGCCATGTACAGGATGGAGTAACTGTCCCCAGCTAAGTGTACACAGTAACACTATAGCGTTGAGGGGTTCACTACTTGACATTTATTTACATTAATCACAGCTCCGGTGACATGACCGTAAGAGAAGTCACGCCACACCTTTTCACTAAAAGCTGCTCCTCACATAATTGCATAAGATGGAATATCAGGGATGAGAGGGCAGGAGGAAGAGAAAGGACAGATGGCATGTTCTGTGTCATGGAGGCCTTAGCAGATGTTTACTTCTGGGGTAGGAGAAAACGTGACCCGCCATCTTGAGGCTCTGTTGTGTGGGGGCCAACGGGAGTGAGACTAAATTGAGTTAACATACATTAACATTGCTTCCTCTATCGCAAGTCAGCCCTGCCTTACTAATTATTTGCAGCTCAATATCAATTCTCCAAAGGCTTATTTCTAAATACTTTTTCCTTTCTTAAACAAAGATATTTTTAAAACAACCTTGGCAATCCCATACTTTTCATTTGGCTATGCTGTGAGGCAGAGGGGAAGGGCAAGGGGAAGTTTTTCTTTTTTCCAGGGGGGCAGAAAGTCAACCGTGACGAATACAGCATATCTTCTGCATCATTACATCTGTACTTCAGGTCTGCTTCACAGATTTATGTACAGGACAAGCTTGTTGTGGCTCTACCTTTCTACTTGCTATTGGCTTCCGCTTCATGCCTGACTCCATGCACTTTAACATGGGATTTGGTGTCATTTCAAGCTTTTTACCTGCTCAGATGTGTCAAAGTGGAATCTCTGGATTCAGCTGTGATCATATTTTGCAGCATTATTTGTCCAACTCATGCTAATAATCGAGTGTACGTAATTAGATTATGGTAAAGGTGCAAGACAGAGACCTTGAAATTGTCAATGCATGAAAGAACTCTGTATCTCTGTCTCCTGCCATTTCAACCTGCAGTTATTCTGTTGGCTGTCTTGTAACATTTGCTTCTCTCACTTTAACTTTTACCCCACCCACACTGCCTCTCTCCTGCCACAGCACTCTGGGTCCTCTTTGTCTACAGTACATTGTGAGCAAAGTTGACATGTCTTTCAAAACTTGAATGAACGATGTGATTCAAAAGCAGAGACAGAAAGCAGAGGAGGAACAACATCCGTCAGAACTGTCACGAGGGGTAAAGCTAGTAATGCAATACAGGAGGACACATTACAGCATCTTATTTCCGAGTTCAAATCAAGTCACAGTACTGTATGTACTTTATTTAATAGGCGAGCGTTGTCTGACAAAGGAGCCCTTTTAGAGGAAAATCAAATCTTGATCTGAGAGTTCAGTCAGGAGTTTGAAATGGGAGTGCGTGTGTTTGTACCGATGAGAGTGAATTAGCATTTTGTACGCTGCAGCGGGGCTGTCACGCTGCACGTGTGTTTGCATAAGGGAGGGAGAAAATGTCCATATGCACTCTTACTGTACATGTGAGAGCATGTGTAGCACTCCTCTGTAAAAAGCCAAGACCTCTTCCTGTCCAGCCTCCAACTTCAGGCTCGCTGCTAGCTTTCCCCTCGCGTGACCAGCCCTGACTGATACCATGCATTAGGACCAGACCCCTGCAGTAATAGCACTGGGGCGTGAGTGTGTGATCACTCTGATGACATACTGAGGCGTGAGAGCTATGGCCAACCTGAGCAATGACCTTCAAGGGAATTCCCAAAGTTATTTCTGCTAAGGAAATAAACAAACATTTTTATTTGGCTGTTCGGAGCAATGGCAGTAAAAATAATAGAAGCCAGTGAGTCACAGGGTGAAACCCACATACAGACATAACAAAGCAACCCACACGCACGCAGTCAAGGCCGAAGCATGACTACCTGTCTAAGCACTGAGGGAGTAAGAATCACTGGGATCAAACCAGATGTTCTTAAGTCACAAAAGAAAAGCTCACGTCACGTCACAAGTCTTAACCCGCACATACTGATCATATTTTATACAATCCCAGGATGGTCGGTGTAAAACTGTCTATACCAACACAAATATATTTAGAAATAAATAGCCTGTCTGACATTAACAAATGGGGGGTTAATTCTTAACTAATGTTCCAGAGAGTATGGAGAGTGTTTTCTTTAGGTTTTACACCACTCATTTATGTAGAAAAAGCATCTACTATCACACAATCTAATGCCATATTTTACTTAAGACATGAAAACATAAAGCCACAATGATTTAAATGTATTTCATTGAAACTGAAAATGGCAAGAGCATTCTGGACCTGTGGGGTTTATTACATAACCATTTATATACCAGTGAACACTGTGGTAACTACTGTTTATCATATAACATCATCATACAGTAACTGCTATCCAATGAGAACTTTTAACCAATTAATTCAACATAAACTAACATTTACCCACCAAACAAAACAAAAAAAAAACCTGCTAATGGTAAATTAGTCGTCACATTCACAGCATTAATGGGAAACGTTGCTTGTGTGACCCTTGCATATGTGTTTCTCACATTAGCAGCGGGTTGTCCCTGTTTTTCAGTCCTTCAGTGGCTTATGGCAGCCCAGAAACCTTTATGGTCCCATTTTCCTTGATTTGACCCACACTGGTTGATCTGGTCAAATTTGACCTTGAATAGCCTCAGAGTAAAAACATGTGACACACTTGTACAAAGGTACTGTATAAGGGTTTTAAATAGGGCTGTCAAACGATTAATTTTTTTAATTTCCATAATTAATCGTGTTTTGAATTGCATGTTTAAAATTCTGTTATTTTGCATTTCAAGGCAGTTTTAAGCCCATAATGTAAAGCATTTCTTACCAGAGTGTCTTAATTGGGAATCAAATGAACACAAAGAAATAATTTCCTTTTTGACCTTTTGTATTTTCTTTCAAAAAAGTGCCATGTAGACCAACTTAATACAATACCTGAGTCTTCTACGATGTTGACTGGTCTGCAGTCAGTTGCCACCCATTTAGCGATTGCTTTAGTTAACTTCTTCGACGTACTTTCATCCACGGGTCTGCGGCGACTCCCACACTCCAAAATGGTACTTTGGCGGAGCTGAGGCTCGCTTGGCTGGGGTGCGCCAGCTGCACCTGGGTGTTTAGCGTGGAGGTGGTAACTCAAACTCAACATACTCCGGTGGTAGTTAAACTCCATTTGACACAGGTTGCATTTTACTTTTGACTTGTCAACTGAACCGTCTGGAAGTTTTTTAAAGTTAAACAAGCCATTCAAAAGTCCAGTAGCACTCTTTCTTTCCATCACAGCGGTAATTTTACTGCAGGAAGCTGCTTCGAAGTATGACACTACAACTAGAGGAGCCAACTACGGGTGAGTAGAAGGGACAAAAAGGCTTGCAAAATTAAAATGCATTGCATTAATCTAATCGCGATTAACGCGTTAACGCTGACAGCCCTAGTTTTAAATATTTGATTTATGTGCATAACTAGTCACTTTAGGAAAAGTTGTTCCCGCTAAAAGAATGATATCTAGAGTAATTTTACTGCTGTCAAATGTCACAACAGGTCAAATTTGAGTGGGTTATTTGATTATGTAGTTCAACATCATCATGGCTGCTTTCTAGAAATGTATCTCCCCATGAATTACATACAATTCAATAAATGAATAAAAAGTCATAAAGCAATACATAAATAATGGTGTCTATGGGTGTCTTAAATTAATTTTTTGTAATATAAGGCCTTAAAAAGTCTTAAATTGTCTTAAAATCGGATTCAATGGGTCTTAAATATTTTAAGTCACATTACCGTGAAAATTCCTCCAGCCTGACAGACCCAATGACTGTGTACAATCAATGGACAGACCGAAGAATTGCAATAATAAATAGCATTTATGACAGCGATTAAATCTTGTTTTCTTTTTACATTAAACACGTTAGACTCACATTAAACTTAAACTCAGACACAACTAATCTGGGATATGTAATGCAGTCCCCTGTGCATTAGCAGTATAGGACCACATTTTCTTTTAACCTTCCTTTCTTACTATCTTGTTAAATCTCACCATCTTTCTTGTCACACCACACCCATTAGCATATTAATTATCCTGTAATGATAGCAGCAACATAGTGACTGCAATACAATGTATATTTCCACTGCAGGTCTAGTCTTATATTTCATATAAGCTGGTATTATAAAGGTTTTACAAAGTCTTCAATTTATTTGCTTATATCTGTAGGCACCCTGAATAATGACTCTTCAGTACAATATTACAGAGTTTTTAATTCAGTGGACATGTTCAAGGCCAGTTGGAAGCAATGAGGGTAAACACATCAGACCAAATTTGCAAAGTTAGAATTTGATGTAGATTTTAGTTCAAATAAATAAACAGTGTTTTCTTTTTTTAAGTTTTAGAAGTTAAGATCAACAGCAAACAAGACTGCAAGCAGTAGTGGTACAAACCAAGCTATCCATAACCTCTCACAACTTAACGTAAAAATCTGTCAGAATATTTAAAGTCAACAAGCAGCCAACACATCAGACAGTGGAGAAAGATCAGCAGTGACATAGTTCTAACAACTAAAGATTTGTTTTAAATGAGGTTAGCCAATCCAGTGTGTTCTATTTCCAGAGTCTGTTCACAACTTTTCTGTTTTGCTGAATCTACAAATGAGAACTTGTGTTATGAACCCTGTGGCAGCCGCGCCTGTTGCCTGTTGTTTGACTTACTGTCATTATATAATTAGTTATGAATGAGTCAAGTCTGAAGATAAATAAAGACGAGATGTAAGTCAAGTGTGAAGTCTGTTGGGTAAGTTGCCAACTCAAGTGCAAATCTTGGCTCAAATATCAAACAAGTATCTTATATTTCCTTGAACAAGATACAGTGAGTCTGGCTTTGTGATACATTCAGTGAATTCAGTAGTTAATGTTTTGTGATACATAGCTGTGCCATATATCAGAGTTCAAGCTATGTGCTTTGTTCCCCACAATACTCCTACTGTCACTCATATTCTTAACCTCTGTGTACACCAGGCAGCAGTTCAAGAGCTGTTCTCGACAGTACAATACTGAGATTTCTGATAAATACAGATATTTATACCCATGATTAATATCAACAGCATCAGTTTTCAAGCTGTCATTGTGGACCACACAGCCTCAGTGTGAGGCAATATGCCTGGGGAGGGAGTTTCTATTTATCCTTGCTCAGCGACTTAAAATGTGGTAAGGGGAAGTTGATTAAGTACGGGTCATTGCAGTCACTATGTTGCTGCTATCATTACAGGATAATTAACATGCTAATGGGTGTGGTGTGACAGGAAAGATGGTGAGCTGTAACAAGATAGAAAGAAAGGAAGGTTAAAAGAAAATGTGATGAGTGACCACTCCTACACTGCTCATGCACAAGTGATGGCACTGCGTTTCCCAGATTATTTGTCAAGCTTGACCAGTGCTGTCACTTATTTTAGCTTAAAAATGTTTCCCTCTCTGTAGGTAGTAAATGGTAATTTCTAATTATGAGTATGTAGCAGTTTCATGTTACAAATCAATGTTTCTACGATGCTGTTCAGCTTGTCGGAGATGGGATGCTTGCCCAGCACCTGCTAATGTGTGCTCACCTTTCCTCTGATAACTTGGGATCCAGATGTTCAGGAGGTTTTTACTGGGAGTTGAGTTGTCCGCAGAAGTCTCTTCCTTGCCATAACAAACTGGTTTGTTGATTTAATCTGCTTAAAACAATTAATAAAGCAGATTTGCGTAAAAAAAAAAAAAAAAATCAACACATTCTCACTCTGACCTCGTCAAAAAATGACATTTGGTCGTGGACTTTCCACGTCCATATACAATATGCAAGGTACCATGGATAGGTTAGTTTTTGTCGTTCTGGGACATCATGTCAAGTAAACGCACTACTTCAGTAAAACACCACAATTTGATGTTGATGTCCTTCAACAACATGCACATGTGGTTAGGTTTAGGCAACAAAAGAACATAGTTAGGTTTAGGAAAAAGAACAGGGTTTGGCTCTACATTCTCACGAGATGCAAACTTGCTCTCCTTGGTGGAAGTCACTGTTTGTTGGACCCATCCACCACCGCTTCCGTCCGCCCTACTTAGACTTTTGCCACCTCATTTTCGTTCATGTCCTCCCGCGTTTCCCTCTGAAGCGGCCAGTCACGGTTACACAGCGACTGGCCACGTATCATGCCGACCTTAACAGACAGCTTTTTTCATTGGTGTCTGACACCGCAAGTTACTGCCCAAGTGCCAGATTCCGATGACTTTGGAGTGAGACTGGGTTCACGTCAGCCACCGGCCCTATCTAGAGCTAATGTTTGGTTTGTCCATCCTGGGCTACTGTAGAAACACGGCAGTACAACATGGCAATTGCCACATAGGACCCGCTCCCTATGTGGATATAAACGTCTCATTCTAAACTAACATCAACACACTGAGTCTTCTTTTCAGGTGACTGTACACAGAAGGAAACTAACTTATTATTATATCCCATTCTGCCAGTGTATATTCCCCTAAATCCCACACTGAACCTTTAAAAAATAAATGCTAGGGAGGTAAATGTGAGAAGGCAATGTGTGGTATAAAGAAGCAGAACGGGCATTTACTTATCCAAATGTTAACAGATTATTAGTTTAACCAGCACCGTTGGACCACGCCAGTGCCACAATGGTCTGTGTGATTGAGTCACTGACCTACAGACGTAACTCTACTGTAAAGTACACCGCAGTCCACTGACATCATTCTGTGGTGACGCTCTGTACCTCAACCATCTGTGTACATGGCCACATGGAATGGGTGGCCTCTGAAGGAAAAATGACAAGACACTAGCTCAAGGCAGATGCTTGGATTTGTATTTGAGGTACAGAAACACATACATTTATTGGACAGTTTTAGATAATGCAGTAATGGAGGGTTAGTTTGTCGGCTGCCAGTGCTGGAGAATTCCCCATAAAGGCGATAAACATAACATCTGAGGTGCTTTGTTGTGGTGAAGTCATTACGATGCAAGATAATTAAAAAATTGTAATTCCGAGTTATATGCAGACACGTTTCAGGTCGACGGAGCCTTTATGGGTTTGGGAGTTACAGCTGCAAATCATTCTTAGCCTTTCAGTCTTTAACTGTGGGTTTGTTTGCATGCCTCCCATGCTTGTGTTTAAATTATTTTATGGTTAATGAGAATTATTTATCGTCTTCCCTCTGTTGTCAATCTCCTGCCTCCAATCCTCCCTCACACTTAATCCCTCCACTTCTGTCCCATCGCTCGCTATCACTCTTTCCTCTCTTCTCTCTCACTATATATATATGTATGTGCTTCTCCCTCTTCTCTCTGTCTGTGCATCCTGCCATCGCTCCGGATCCAATGTGGTGGAACAGCGGCTGACGTCGGCTCTTCTCCTTCCGTCTGTATTGCAGCGGGCCCTAATTGCTGGTCTCTCACACAACACACACAGAAGCGCTTTATCTCTAGCTGGCCACACCACGCTTCAACAGACAACCCAGCAGCAGCGGAGGCAACTGCAGCCTCCACAGTTCAACACCCCCTCACCACCCTCTGCACCCACCACTGCCACCTTAAAAGGCTCCAATTAAACCATTACTGTAAGGAAGGGAGGAAGCAGGAGCGGGGAGAGGGTGAGGACGGGGAAGAAAGATGATGCAGGGAAAGACAGAGGATGTATCAAAGAGAGTGAGAGGATGAGCTTGAGATAAATAGGAAATTAAGCATTGTTTTGCCATGCAGGAAAAAACAGCCACAGGGAGGAAAAATATACAGGGAGCGAATAAACAGCGTGAGATTTCGTGCTATTGCAGAAGACAGATCCACCCTGTAGCACCATACTAAGTGTGACACTACAGACAGAAGGAAGGAAGGAAAGAAAGGAGAAGGGAGAAGAGATATTGAGGCGGTGATTTACACTCCTTTTTCGTCTTGGTGTCCATGGAGCCTGGGGGCAAAGGAAATGGCAGAAGGCACAGGGAGATAAGAGTCTTTGTTCTACGGAGGTGTAGAGATTGTTACATTCCACTAGATAGCCTTACACTCCTGTCTAGCTCGGCTGACTGGAAATAAAAGAGAGTGTAAGTAACTGTCTGACCAGGCCAGACACCATATTTTATCATGGTTTTGTTGATGGGTGCCCTTCGCTATTTTTTAGAGGCTCTCCTAGCAAATGCCCATTGAAAACATATTTTAATAGAGGCTATGGGAAAATAATCTTTGCTGATGTCAGGAACAGAAGTTGTCAGTGTTATCAAAACATTTATAAAATATGTTTTTTTTAATATGTGTCTCTTGAAGAAAAGGGAAAACATTTATGTTTACTTACTTTCTAGCCAAGATGAGAGGATAAACACCTTCTCGAGAGTGGTATCAATATTCTCATTGGAGTTTGGGCAAGAAGGTGAATAAGTGCAGTCCCTAAAATGTCAGACTGTTCCTTTAACATTCATTTTATGTACAGAAAAGGGCAGTGTTTCTGATACACAGTGCACCAGAGTGCCACTTTAAAATATTCAATTACAGCCTAGAAACAACCAACAACCCTGACCAGTGCAGAAGTTGCCAGACGTGCAGTGATTCACAGCAGCAACGCAATCACTCATTTCCACTACTCTTGAAACAGGGAGGTGACTGATGAAGCCATTCCACCATGAGCAGACAGAGGGCCAAATGTATCACCGGCTATGCAACACAATTCATTATTGGCCTGTAGCTACCTGGAGGGCTGTGATACATGATAATACCTCCTGTTTTGTTTGTCATAAATTTAGGCTCCCAGGCAATACAGAAATCGCCGTCCGAGAAGTATGCTACCTATTTACCCAAGGCGGCCAAGCGTTGAGCCATCTGTGCCCGCTAGTTCATATATTCACCAACACACCCCAAGGTGCGATACATCAGATATAACAGGCTGAGGGCAGGGCCCGGTGTTGGCCATTATGCAGTCAGAGCAGTGGAAAATGACACCGAATGTCTCATTCCGCCCCTCGCTGCAGCCATGCCAAAAGGTTCTGGCATCGAGGCGTCTCATTCCATGTAATGGCTTAAACATAGGCAACAAGTCGGGCTGAAAACACTGAGCCGTGAACTGTTCCATCCAGGAAAATTGTCGCTAATAGGACACAGTAAGTAGGCTGTGATGCGCTACACCTCATTTATCGGTACATGTGTGACAGTTTTGAGAAAAGTTCTTAAATCTTTTTCCACTAGCAGCCTTGCATAGTGATACTTTGGTGTGAGGAAAAGAGAGAGGTTAAGGAAAGGAAAGGAAAGGAAAGGAAAGGAAAGGGGTGTGACAGGGGATAAGAAAATGATGGAGTGACTAAGGTGAAATTAATTAGCGCAGGCTGTCTGGGTGTGTGTGTACGGAGGAAGGTGAGGATTCAGGGGCCACCCTGGGGCCTTTTCCAGCGTGTGTTGGGGGGGGTTAGGATAGAGGGCAAGATAAGATAAGAATGACAGTGGAGGGTGGGGTCATTTAATTGTGTTTATCCAGAGCTTTGGGGCTGTTGTGAGTGTGCACAAGTGTGTGCGAGCGCTCTGAGTGGAAGCCTCTGTGTGCGTCAACATGGCCTCGGAGTCATCCCAACTGAGTTTGACACGAGGGGAGACGGATCACCGTTGAGAAGGGTGGAGGACCAACACACACAGGATGTTCAGCGGTGTTTGTTCGCATCCTGTCTCCTTCTCCTTCAATACCATACGTCAAGGGGGGAAAGACGGACGAGATTCACCCCCTAACTAAACACAAAATCACCCCCTTGTGTATTTTTAACTCCACAGATCCAGCAATTTCCACCCACCCGCCAATTCATACAGGCAATATGGGATCGCCGGAGGCACTGACAAGCTAAAACACCATCCCTGGCTCCGTTAATAGCAAAAACACCCTGCTAATGGACACAATGCTTTATTGCCACTTCAATCATTGCTGACATGTGTATAGCTAGTCTTTGTGTTAGCACCCTGTTTCATAGAGGCCATTAAAGTAGCCATCTTCCAGGCTGGGGGTGGGCAGGTAAAACGGTCCCCCTCTAATGCAACTCATACATAACCTGTAAGCTGTTAGGAGGTCACTACCCTTAGGCATAGATGAATGATAATGCTGTCTATTGCCTCAGTTAAGTGTTCCTGTCTTATCACTTATCTGGTGTTGTTTTTGATACTGTGGAGGTGCAATTTAGACAGTTAACTCCCTAGACGCAACTAAGAGTCTCCCTTTATGCCTGGTGTCTGTACTGATTGATTGATTCTAGATTGATCGTCTAGATTGTTTAGTAAAAGAAGGTAGATAGATAGATAGATAGATAGATAGATAGATATATGGATAGATGAAACTCTTCATTTAAATTGACACAAGAGTAGATGCTATCGCTAAGGATGGCAGATGGCATGAAGTGTAAAAGGTCTTTGTGTCAGGAAAGGAAAAAAAAGTCTAGCAGACAGCGGGGGGTGATAGTTCCGTCTGTGTCATGTTTTCTTGCTCTCGGGGTCCATATGAGGCAAGAAAAGGCAAGCCCTGACAGACACCACACACACAACCTTGCGCTTTCACAGAACCCACATACACACAAACAAAAGATTGATGATGTGCCTGTAACTGGCAATGGGAACTATGACAACTAGCAGAGACAAAGAGGAGATCAGAGATCAAGATATCATCAGCCGAGAGAGAAAAACATGATCTATTTTATTCCTGCCATGCCCTGGCGTTTGGCTCAGAAAAACCTATGCGCACCCATGACTCCAACTACGCAGACACACACACACACACACACACACACACACACCAGTGCTAATCACAGCCAAGGCTCATCAGCTGACTCACCTGATAAAGACTGTTGTGCTCAACTTTGACCCAGTATGTGTTGTTACAGGCTACCAGGATTCTCAGCAATAGTCTTGTTTATTTACGATATTTATCGTGAAGTGTCAGTATAAAATCAAATCATTAGAGGTACTCCATGCTGCCAATTTAGATCCATCCAGGGGCACATGCATCATCACAAGAGTAGCAAGACGTCAGCAGTAACTGGCACAATACACTCGCGCAGGGTAAAGTATGCACAGGTGGCTCAGTCTAAATAATCATCAGATCACTGGAACAAAAACAGATTAGACAACAAAGCACTAAAGAGCATACCGTTGAAAAAGATCGCTTGGTCTGTAACTAACCAAACCAGAAGTACTGTCATCCAAAACGATCGAGTGTCTCATGAAAGGAAATGACCAGGCTTATGACTCACGTATCGCATGTTTTGTGTCTCTAAGGGCTTTTATAAAAGAAAGGGCTGAAAAGACCTCCATTGTTCTCCACCTCTACAGATCATAGGGAAAGAATGCTTCAGAAAGCCGAATGGCATTGAGAGGAGTATTCATAATGAATGCGCTCATATGCATGTGGTATTACTGATGCAAGTTCATACAGTAGCCTGGTGAGATCATTTAGTTGAACATGTATGCTGTTTGGTATGTGAATAAGGCTGACTATAAAGCCAAGTAAACAAAACCCCTCCTCTATCCTTACTAAAATCAAAACCACTGTATTCCGGCTATCATATTCAGGTTTAGTTTAATGGGGAATGGGATAAAGGAGCAATAAAGCTTTTACTGTCCAGTAACACAAAAGAACCACAGTAACAGTAAGCCTTTAAAAGACTTATTGATTAATGTATTGGATCCCTGCTTCATTTCATCCATGTCTGCTTAGAAAATATGACTTAACTGTTGATGTCATTTACAAGCTAATGTGGGGAACCAGAGCAAATAGATTTAATAAAGGTTAATAGATAAAAGACCGTTCACCGAGTGAATAAATACTGCTTTTTGGAGTGGAGATGATTTGTGCTCCATGAGGGGGTACGCTGATTAGCAAATGCCTTTTAGAGGACAATTCATTCCAAACTGTCTCACTGAACTCAAAGTTTGAATGAAAATATAACCCTGGTTGTGGTGATGCAAAGCAAGGATGACCTACTGAGTTATGCAGGTATGTCATGAGATGGCCAAAAACAGATCGGACACACCAAGTAGATTTCTGATCAAGCATCCATGAACAGTGTTGGACAGTAAGGCGTTACACAACACACACAGGCATGCATCACGGAAGACCACATCAGGGGGACTCAAACGCTACTGAATAAAAGTAGGTTTGGAGCCTGGACTTAAACGAGCTCATGTAGGGGCAGATCTGCTTTGGAGGGGGATGTTGTTACACAATTTTGGGGCACACAGCAAAGGCACAATCACCTCTGAGCTTAAGTCTGGAGCGTGGAACAGCCTGGAGCTCCAGGTCAGCTGACCTGAAGGACCTGGGTGTAGAATAGGGGGTTAGAAGGTCTTATCTGTGATGTATTATGGGGCCAGACCATTAAGGGCTTTTTTTTGTGCGCGCCCTTCATAAAGCAGCGAGCTAGTTGAAATTGCTTACCTTAGTGGCAGGAAGTACTCCCATCACTGCACTACAAATCTTTCCAATGCAAAAACCACGTCCCCAAACCTCTGGTATGAAACACCTCGGCTACTACAACCAACACAACAACGTAAAGCTAAAGGAAATACACCCCACCAAAGGTGAGCCCTCCTCGGCTGTAGAGGTCAGCTATAGCTCTGCACTAGCTAAACAACCAAAACTGGATTTTAATCATGGACAGCTGCAGCTACAAAGAAGTGATGAAGCCTATGGCTGAATATGTGGTGGATGAAATGTTGCCCCATGAGTGACTCTCTGTCTTTCAGGCAGAGCATTGGGAAAATACCGGTCACAGGAAACAGAAAGTCCCCAAGTGAAAAAGAAACTATGTAGCCTTAGCTACACTTAATGGCGATTACCCTAACGTTTACACAGAGGCACGCATATCAATTTTGGGGGGATACGCAATTATTACCAATTCAGTGGGATGTGACAGAAAAGTAATATCACCAGTAGTGTAATGAATTACTGTTGGAAGGGAGTAATAAGTAAAGTAATAATTCTACTTTTGAAAAGAGTAATGAGTAATTAATTACATTCTCAGAGTAAAACCTAACACTGTCCATGAATAACTGGCCCAAAAGTTTCAGCAGTGCATATTTGTTCTTATTATCAGAGATGAAGGTAAAAGCATTTTACCACCTCCATAAACAAAGGGGAGGCACCTTTCCCCTCCAGGATTTAGGAGAGCAGCAGAGCTGTTCTAACCTGTCTGGAGTTCCCAGCACTGATAGAATGATAGGACGAACGTGCACACATTCCGGTTAGTGTGAAAGAAGTGGTCTTTCATCTATGCTGAATTGGCAACAAGGAAAAACAAAACGAGAACGGTGATTTAGTTCTGTCACAGCTGTTACTGAATTTATTGCATCTCAAATGTTTACGCATATTCAACTATTTCCCGACCAATAAACCTGATTAGGAGACGCCTTTTAGAAAATGTTTACATAGGAGTGGTAAATATAGTATAGCTTTTGCTCTCTGTAATGCTTCATATCAAGTAAAAAAAAGGACATCAGACATCGGAGTGTTAGCGAGTTAATAGTGCCGACACCAGCTGACTGCAGACTGAGAGAGAGGGTGTAAAGATAGGCCTACTGTGTCTGTTATGCACTGCAAATTACTGGGTAATTATTTTGTAATTACAGGGCCTAATGAAAATAATGAAGCAGTGCACTGATGTAGTAACAGGGAAGCAAAACAGGACCACAAATAAATGGAGTTTTATAAGAGGAACCTGTAAATGAATTATGCATTAGAATAACATTAGCATGGTGGGAGACAACAACTGTTGTGTGACAATATTATAGTGTGGCTTATTCATAGATACAATTGCCCACCATGTTATGTTCTGAAGCTAAGCTTTACATGTAAAATGTCTATTAAGTGTGTTTGTAATCAGTTCAATTGTGTAGATCTCATCTGAAAAAAATCTTTATGTCAATAATGGCTGCAAGCAGAGGTTTTATACTGAGAATTTAGAGGTGTATAGGCAACATTTTATAATAACATATACATTACATTAACACAGTGGTTCCCAACTGGTGGGTCATGGTCCAAAAGTGGGTCCATTCTAAATGGACCACAAGTGACCTGCAAACATGTAATGTTTGCAAGAAGCAAACTTAATTTTTATGTCCAGTGAATTTCCAGCACTGAACTTTTACTTTGAAGGGGTGTCTCCTGCTGTAGAGTGAGTAACTAATAGACAGCTACTTGACAGACAACAAACTAGCTCAAACGCAAGTATGACACTCAATGTGTTGAACTGTGTGGACCTTGATTAGTTCAAGCGGAGAAATCTGGACCCTGTGGCTGGACCAGTTTGGAACCACTGCATCAGAATACCAGGTATAATTCAAAAGTACATTTCTGAATTCAGTCTGGATTTATTAAAAGGGCTCTATGTGAAATTCAGAGCATATGACGTGAGTAGACACGGTTCTGAACATGGAGGTGGCTGAGTCGGTGGCTAACACCACAGTGGCAACCAACTATAACACCAACCGGCAGCGTTGGTTTTTGGTGTGGTTTTTGGCTTTGCAAGTCATTGGCAAAGCACTGGATTTCTACTACTTCAGAGTGAGCCGTGCTCTGGCGACCATGCTGACAGAGCTAGCAGTGTAAACTAGGGGGAGAACCAGATGATGGGTGCTATGCCTCCGTGACAATGCTGTCCCAATATCAGCACTGACCGCTGTATAACTGCAGTGCAAAGCAGTGGTGATGACCTAGCCTCTGGAATACACACATGCACTAATATCGACCATCTTACTACAACAAACACAGAAAAACTCAGGATACAACACACACAGAGGGACTGTGTTTTCATTTTCTGCCTTTGACCCTGTTATTTCACTGTATCTTTATACAGCTACTAGTGCTGGGCTGCTATGTTAATGCTCTGAATGTGACATGCAGAACATTTGAATCCAAAGCCCTCAGTTCAGAATTGGCATATTAGAAGTACACCATAATCTTTCCTCATATGCTTGACATTATTTCACAAGCTAACTTTCCTTACCATGGAAACCCTAACTTGATTGTTAAACTTATTAGGCAGCTGCAAAATTGAAAGGATATGATTTTTATTGAGTTTTGGAAATGAGTCAAGAGCTTTTGATAGGACAGGGAAGGAAATGAAATAATGTAGTAAATGGGGTACAGATATTATTAAAATATGACCCAGCCTTGAAATAACATACACTTTTCACATTTAACATCCAGTACTGTAGGAGGTCCATGTGTGAGGTTCTGCAGATATGATTTAATAATTCAATACAATTTTCTGATGTTTTCATAGAGGCACAATGCCCTGCCTTTCGCTATCAATGGAAAGCGTGCTTATTATCAGCCAACATTTTGATCCTAATTACTATACTTTGTCTAATTTACTCATTCGTGCTGAGAACAAAACTGTAGCAACGAGGTCTCCGGTTGTGTCACTCTTTCTTTCGCGCCTCAACCTGAACTCTAACACCATGTGTCGGGCTTTTAATTTGCTCTTCTTTGGGAGGTGAGATTGGAGGGCGTTTGCTGGGGGAAATCGATGGGAAAATGGGATGGAATCTGCTGAGTGGATCAGAGCGAATGGAGTCAGCCCTCATGGGCATAAAGGGAGCATTGGAATGAGAAAGTCTGGACAATGTTTTTAACTTCTTCCAGGAGGCTGACGACGGAAATCTGCTCTTTCAAATCCCTTTGCGGACCGTGCTTGCAAGATTAATTTCTTGTTATTAAGAATTGATCGCTTCTTTATGGATTCATTTGCTCTTGATTCCATTCAGGCCTGCCTGCCTGCTATCTTCCGACAGCACCGCATATTCCAAACAGAGGAGTTGGTTTTCAAGAGGGGAGTCTGACTGACAGTTTTACTGTAAGACTAGGATCTGCTGTTGGCTTTTGGGAAGAGGCGTTCCTTTTTGTCGCGGATGTGGTCTAGAGGTAACACCTTAAATACATCTGTGCGGCTGCTTTTTTTCCTCCTCTTGTTTTAAAAGTTGATCTTAATCACCAACTTCCATCTGTAGTTTAATTAAGCATCAAACTTTGGAGAGCAGCCACGGTTCAAGTTCATGCATCAAATTCAGTTAAAGCTTTTTTGGCCAGGCACGTAGACTGAAACCAAGGAAGGAAATGAATGTACAACAGTTGGTCTTTTCATCTGTTTATTAAAACATTACTGGAATCAATTCATTCCTGGTATGTTAATGAGTGTTTGAGGTACAGTAAAGGCTGTTGGCGCTGCTAAAGCAAAACAAGTTAAGTTACAGAGTGTGTTTTGGCTTGTGTGTAAGAAAGGTGGTGTGATCAAATATCACTTTCACCGAATTCCAGGTACAATATGGTATGATCTTGAATTTCCGTCATGTAATAACTTACAGGTGTTATCCTCCATGTGTGTTGCTTCACTGTTTCTCCTTGTATTACTCCACTTTTTGACCCGAAACTCTTTTGTTCAGGACAGTGCTGAAGATTATCCCTAATTAGTCGTAGAGCTCTGCCAGTAACAAGCTCTCTCTTTCTGTCATCAGACAGTGTGTCATCATCACTGCCCACCGCTACAGCGCCGGACACCCTGTGATGTGCTGTCGTCTGCTAGGCATGTCAGTGTCACAGCAACCCGTATGTCTAAGCCTCTGCCAACGCGACACACAGCACTGTCACAAAATCGTTTGTAGCTCTCATTTTTCCTTGCAGCATTTACTCCCCCCCACTGCATCGACTGCTCTCTCAAGCTTTTACTTTCTCCTCCTCCCCACGTCTCTCTTGTGCCTACATCTCCTGTTAGTCATTATTGGGTTGATTCTTTGCATACTTGCATATTTTGAGGAGCAGAAAAACAAATACCTTCTTTATGATATTATAACCTGGTGTAACGGAACTTAAGCAGGCATGTTGTTTACAGCGGAGCAAAGCAAACCACCCTCATAAAAAGCTTTGTAGGTTGATTTGACAGCTCGGCCTGCTGGTTTGTCATTTCATAATGCTGACAGTAAGTCTGCATTTCGACTTGAGACACAATAATAATGGGTACTGCTTGGTCGCACAGACTCTGATGGCATGTGGTTAATGAAGCTTTCCCAATGAGAACCAGCTCAGCTTAGAGCTCATCCAATTGGGGACATTTAAAGTACCACAGCCGCTAATGTTTATGCTCCACACTGAAGCCATTTTGCCGACGACTAAGCACTATGCCTCATCCACGCTGTCACTCCCTTCACTCATCAGCAATAAATATGATGATCATAATGATATTATAGTCTACCCTGCTTAAGGTGTTTTGGGGTGTGCAGGTGAGTTGAACTGCTAATTTAATATGCGTAAAGACTGCGTGTGGAAATGTCTTCCTGTGTGAACTGTGCTTGTGTTACGACTCAGGAATTACAAGAATTTTACCTGTTAAATGAGCTACACATTCTGCATCTTGATGATTATCACTGGCTTTTTTCTCATTTACTTCCTTTTTATTTATTATCTTGTTTAATCTTGGCCTAGTAGCAAAGTTGGAATGCAAGATGACAAGTGATTGTGCATACCACTTTAATCTGCCTCACCCGCTTGTTAAGTAGTCATGCATGTTGGAGATATCCAGACCACAAACCAAGACAAAATCATAGAAGTAACTATCTTTGGTGGAGATAAATCAAGGGGTAAGAGGTAGAATTTTAAAGAAGTGTCTAATGGAATGCCATCATGTTTAGCTCTATGGGGCCTCAATCAAAAGTTATTAGTGGCCTCCACCAAAGCAACAGATCTGCTTGCAACCTACAGTAAATGGCATTTAAAGTCAAGTAGCGCCATGATCACATTACCCTGCCGTTTTAATGATACTCCCCTATAGTCTGAGCCAAGTCACTAATGATCAAACTGGAACTGTACATAAACACATAAAACCACTCAACACTGCACTTAATAACTAGCCAGGGTTGCTTTGGAGGGTTTATAAAACCGCGCTAAACAGATACTGTCTCCATTTCTCACGCAACAACGGGAAGCTAATTATTTCATCATTGTGCCACGAAGACGACAGCAGCATGGGTGTTCACAGTATGGGAGCTTCTTTGATGTTGCAAATCTGTCCACTCTTCAGGCTCCAGACTGCTAATGATTATTTGGCTCTGGGTGGCTTAGTCATTCTTTGGCGCACTTCTATGATAAGGCAACCACCGGACAAACAGGTTCGGCATACACACCTGCCCACAACGCTACTTCATCAAGTACGCGGCCTTTGATCAATCTCGCCAGTTTAGGTTTTGATATGAGCAGCCATGCTTGTGTGAATTCTTGCTCTGATATAGCAATGACACTCTATAATGTGAAACCAGCATCTGGGTTCAAATACATCTTACAGTGCAAATATCACACATACAGTGTTCAAATGGCAAACGCGTTGCGAGTTTAATCTTACAAAGTGTAGGATGTTTCCACCTAGAGAACCAGTGGTAACACGAGGTCTCCACTGCGCTGCGCTTTGTAAAGTGACACTTAAAGGATGTCTGTGAGCCTCCCTTCCTGTCAGAGCCAGCAGTCCACTTGAGACTCAAGTACCAACACACATTTCACACAACCACCCAAAATAACCCTAGCAGGTTGGCGCAGCGCACACCCACAGTGACCGAGCAAGTGGCTGCCATTTACAGGGAAGTACACCAGATAACCAGCATAAACACACACAAACACTCCGCATGGGGTTTGTTTGAGTGATTTATTTTTCCATTAGCTGCTAAAACTCACAATATAAAACCTTAACAAAATTTTCTGTTTTCTATCTGTCGAAGAGAAATTAATGTATATTATTCTAAACTGCTGCCGAGAATTGGCCCACTGGTGGATGGCTGTGTTTTGAAGTGCTACTACAAATGCATAATCAGTGCCGTCAGCATATAGAGTGGTTTTGTATCACATTAGCCAGTAGCAGTTGTGTTGTAAAAAAAAAAAAAAACACCCGCTTTTCTAGGGTTATTCTGGGGCTTTTGTATTGTACTGGCTGCAGGCAAGTGGACTGCCGCCTTCTCAGCTTGCTGTCAGCCTCTCAATTGAATTACTCTAATGTTTTATCCCGCGCTGTTCCCTGCTTGTAATGAAATTAATGCCACTTTAATTTGCATCACCCTCTTGTTAAGTCTCGGGGTGCAGAATGAATGTGGCATTGTTTGACTGCAGGACACGCTGGAGAAAAACAACACTGGGGCTTGGAGAGTGTGTGTGTTAACTGACTTGTAAATGGATCTTATAAGTGTCTGTCAGGGATGCTGAAATTGCTTCACAAGTGCGGTCAGCTGTTTTTTTTTTTTCACTTCATCTTAGCACCCACGGTTTCATCATATGTCCATTAGTTTCCCAAAGGGTTGCCATAAACCTTGTCGTAGGATTGGAAGTTTTGTGGTGCACGCTTCACTCAAGGAGTATGATATACCCCAAATCAGTGTCAGGTGATCCACCGAATCATTCAATGCGAGAATCAATGTTACATCCTCGGTGTATTCATCCCCACAAAGGCAGCAGCTCATTGATCACTCTGCTCCCTCTCATCACTGCATCAGTCTCTCAAAGCAGAAGGGGAAAAAATATGTATTTTCAATGCAAAATGAGCAGAGCTATTACTCCGCATGCTGACAACCAATCAATTCCACTACAGTGTTTTCTGTCTTCAGCTGGAGGAGATGCTCGATAAAATGAGCAAGATAAACCGGGCATGTGAATCTGGCTGTCAAAGCTCTCCTACAGATGGACATTTTACGAGTAGGAGTGAAAGCCAGTATGTGTGACAGCTGTGTATGTGCACCCTTGCAAACTCCCGAGGCAACTTTGAATAATTGTGGTTTCACATGAAAAGTATGTGTGCGTCAGTTGTATAGCTGAACAACAATCAATGTGCCCCAGTGAGTACTAATCATCCTGGAAGCAGTTAAGCAATTGTTGTGAGGTACAGGAAACAATCTTTCAAGTCTGCTTCTAGCATCACATCAAAAATTAATTTCTTCCCTCAAAATAAATTATTCTTTTTCTCCCGTTTTATCAGATCGTGGCACGTGCACAGGAAATAAACAGTAATGTTAGAAAAGGCAGAGCTGTGCAGTAAAAGTAAATGGCCCAGGATTCGGAGCGGTCTTCCACCTGCTGCCTGTCAAATAATTCAACTGGTCAAAATGGGTGTAGCCAGGCCCCACTGAATCATATGCAGCTCAACCATCTGCTTCTGTTTTTGCCTTATGACCCATAAGGCAGCCATTTAATCTGCTTGGTCTTAATGACATGTGTCAGTCAAATCAAATCACTGATTTTTATGTGCATTTAATTCCAGTGATGGTTTAGTTTTATACAGTTCATTAAAGTGTGATTCCGTGGAGTCAGCTTTATCGACAATGCTTCGCTTGTCTTTCTCCGTTGTTTTAGTTTTTATTTCCTTATGGTCAGAAAGTAAAATTCATTTTATGCCCCAGCCAACACTTTAATTATTATTGCTGCCGGTTCAGACCTCCCTTTCTGTTTTCACTGGTGAGCAGCTGAACTAAGTTAATTACAAAGCATGTGAGGAAACTCCCACACACAGTTTTTCTTAAAGTCTAATGATGGAAGTAAATGCTTATTTCTAGATTCAATATTTTAATTATAAGTAAAAGATCCAAAAGGTGTGCTTTTTGAAGAATAGGTCCACCAAGTCTCTGATCCACCTCCACTTCACTAAATATCCGTCTCTTAGAAATTACATTTATTTGCAACTAATTTGAAAAAGCAAATGTGTTTGAACGTATCTCGCAAGTCGCAATTTTTCCTTAACATATTAGCAAATGTTAACTGACAACGTATTTCGGTTATTTTCCCCTCCAAAATAGGCAATCCTGCAATTGCAGTATCCACTCTGAAGCCCCGTTTCCACCGGGCAGTACGGTATTGTTCGGTTCAGTTCAGTGCGCTTTTTTTTCTGTTTCCATTGTGAAAAGTTGTGGATGGTACCAATGGAACTGTTCTGTACCGTCCCCATTTTTGGCCACCCTCCTCTTGGGGTACCTAGCGCACAGATCTGGTACTAAAAGGTGGAGCTGTGAACACTGCAGTCTGTTGATTGGTCAACAGCAGACGGTCACTCTGCTCAAGGCTGAGTTGTGGCTGGTTTTTAGGCTCATGTAACCACTGTTCAAACCATGGAGAGTTTTATTCGTAGACTGTAACTATAAAGTGAAAGGTGAAGCTGGAGTTGGAGAAAAAAAACAACTTAATTCACTAGGCCAACTGCCGGCAACTTTTAAGGTGGAACATTAACTTGTAATGTTACTCAATGAATGAGTTGATGATATGAATCCATCAGCACACCTTAAATTTCAATATGACAACTCTGACCATTACTTTAGTTTTCATATGACAAACACTTTTAGTGTTGAGTTGATCTTCAAGTGTAAAAAAAAAAAAAAAAAAAAAGTGCGGTGGAGTCCCGTTCCTGTGAGCTACGGCAACACTAAACCCCCGAGCTTGCCTGAGAAGGACTAAATGCTCAAACCCACCATTTTTAAATATCCCATTGAGAGAGACTCTCACTGCAGCCTGTTTTATTTTATTGTGAAAATGTCAGCGTGCAGCCTCATTCTGTGGACAGTAAACAAGGTGCAGACTTCCCTCCGTGTCACTGTCAATGAGGAAATACAGTGACTACTGGATGGAGCAGTGAGTGACAACCCCACCCACATTTAAGAGTACTGTTTACGGAGGAAACGCTAGGGTCTAGGTACCATGTCGGAAGGGTTACTTTTGGTTCCAAAGGTACCATACCAAAGTAACTATTGCATTATTATTTTAATAACCTTTTTTAATTAACATTAACTGGTATCATTCCCAAAGCATAACCAAAATGTTTTTGTTGCCTCAACCTTAGACTGGAGTCTTGATACAAACCAAGGTTCTGGTGTCAAGGTCCTGCACATTGAACATCTGCCATCCTTTCCAACCACCTCCATCCGAAGCTTATGCAGTACATGAAGGTCACATTTTGTTATCTAAAAGAAACATTGTATCTAAACAGCATCCAGGCAGTGATTGCATTGCCACAGTAATGTAATTAAGAAAGCATACAAATGTTATTTTTAGGAGACAGTTGCATCAACAATGCGTTGGAAGTAGTTTGTCTGGAGTAATTTGTTGCAGAAAAAACAAATGCATTGATCACGTCATACTGAGCCTGAAAACATTTCAGTGATCATTGAATGTTTGTCTTACATGATGTAATGTTTGTTGGACTTGTGTGGACCCCAGGAGGAGTAGCTGCTACCCTGACAGTGACTAATGGGGATCCAAATAAGTAAACAAATAAATCTTACCAAGTAAGGTTTACATTTGGTTTACCTTGGGTGATTTTGTGGCATGCATCTTTTTAAAACATGACACATTGCTTGATGAAAGCTTCATCTGCCTTAATGAATGGACGTAGCTGAGACTTGAGCCATGTTCTCGAAGGGGAGCTTTTGGTGGCATTTGTTTACTTAATTAAATCATGAGAGCCATCTCGAGTGTGACAGGTGAGCAAAACAGACGGTCGAGGGTTTCTTCCCCTAATCCCACAGAGACACTTGCATCCAGAAGCCTGGCACTAATGATTTCATTAACATGGCTAACAGGGCATCAGTACACCTGTTCACAGGCGTTCCACCAGATACCTCGGTAACCTTGAGACAACGGTTCGAGGCCCCTGCCAACACTCCTTTTGTTTTATGGCTGCTGTCTCAGCTCTTGTGCAGTTTTATTAAAAGCTACAGTGTGTGGCGTCAAATTTTTCTTCAAACACAAAACATATGTGCTGTACTGAGTCAAGAAATCCTCTTGGGTTGTGTGCCACAGTTATTTCAGTTGTTTGACTTTAGGCTACACTGAGAAGGCGTCAATGTAATGTTTGTTTTTTTACGAGAGTAACTGTAAAAAGTTAAATCTATGATATATGTCTCACCTGCCGAGCCCAGGTGGGAAATTTGCACACAATTCTTCGTTTCTCTTTCAGCCTGCCTAGAATAGCAGATGTCTGATGTTTTACACATGAAAGAGAGAAATGAGTAGCAAAAAGTTAAGACAGCTACAACAAAATATCTAAAAGTCAATTTTTCTCATAATGCATGATGCTTGATCAGACTGTATCAGAAGGAATCACATCCATCTGGCCCTCCAAGAAGATCTCAAAACAATTCATTTGCATATGAAGTCTGACCCCTGTTGTTGTTTCTTTTTCTTTACAACTGTCGGAGCTCTAAATTAACCAGCTGGAATCTCTCTGGTCCTCCTGTTTTTTGCACCAGTGTCTCACATCGCTCTCTGCTCTCTCTCTGGACCCCTTTTCTCACATTATCTGCATGCTTTAATGGTCTGCAACTTGTCAAGAGGGCCTATCTGTCTCCTCGCCCACTCATCTGACAGCCTCACTGGTGTTTCCCCCCTTCCTGCCTCAGAATGTGATCGATAGCCCCTAAGCCCCCCCACCTCACCCCACTGTCTTTGCAGGTGGATATCATTAAGGGATGAAAAATGCGCTATCAAGCCAAGCAATCCTCTGCCCTCTGTATAAACCGAGTAGTTCAAAAGTGCTTCATGAATACACATGCATAGCAACAAGCACATGCGCGTTAATATAAAGTGTACAAATGTCCCTACAGACACAACACTGGGCAAATTGTAGAATTGCGTTTAAGTTAGTTAAATGTTTTTATTCCTTTCTTGCCTAGAGTTAGATGAGAAAAGAGATACCACTCTGATGCCTGTGTGATAAATATGAAATTCTATCTCACACAGGCTCCGCCCTCTACTGGACTCTATGGGTAATACTCCTCTAATCAAGAACACACATTCGCACACTAAGAAAAGCATAGACATAGCCGACAAATCAGGACAAGCCTACCCGAATACGTGCAGACCCCACAGTATATAGAGAGGTGGATTACTGCAATCAGACATCCTACATTTCAGCAATGGCAAATTGCACACTGAGCCGCCCCTCCGCAGTGGGTGCTTGTCCCCTGCATGGGTGCAGATCCCGGGGGGGATGGGGGGGACATGTCCCCCCCAAATTCTGAAAAACACAAATTGTCCCCCCCAATTCTAAATAGCTTAAATGATTGAAATTGAATAAATGTATACAGTAGTCCTATATACTGGGATAAAGGGAAGATGATGAGGAGAAATGGGAATCTGTGAGAGGTGAGAGATGAGAACATGAGTGGACATAACATGCCTGAGACCATGAAACTAGAAGTAGCATTAACTAACAGCGAAGCAGTGAAAAGGAGGGTGATGGCTGGTTCCATGTACTTCTGGCTGTTGAAGAGAAATAAACAGTAAAGGTAAGCATATGATTCTCTTTGTAGTGCTTTTTGAATGACTTGGTGATGGTGATGAGCCTCTATGAAATCGTGAAATATGCTGGCAATCTCAAGCGATCTGTGGGCATGATTTGCACGTGTGCAATTAAAAAAAATCACAACTGATTGTGTCCCCCCCAAACTGCGTGTTAACAAAAAGGACAGACAACATGCTAAAGAATGGGCTCCTCCATTTATGGACATCAAGGAGCTGAATCTATCCTCCCAAGAGGAGATAGATTCTCTCTGAGCAGAGATCCAGGACCTGTTATGGAAACAGGCTGTCTGGCGTTCCCACTCACGAAAGACAGAAGGGGTTTTACTCCATGTACTTCCTGGTTCCCAAGAAGATGGGAGAGATCAGTCCCGTTTTGGATATCCGGATCCTAGACCATTGTGTTGCCGGCAAGGTGTTCCGTAAGCTAACCATCAAGCAGTTTCTGGAGCTGGTCCTGCCAGTCCACCATCGTGGACTTAAAGGACACATACTTTCATGTCAAGGTGACTCCAAAACAGGAAATTTGTGCATTTCACCTGCCAGGAGATAGCCCACGAGTACAACAGACTGCCATTTGGCTGTTCCCTGGTACTTTGAATCTTCAGCAGGTGTGTGGTTGCGGTGCTTCAGCCACTGCACAACGACCTCATCATGATGGCCAAGTCACAGGAACTGGCTATGTTCCATATGTCCCAGTTGATCTTACACTTAACCAAGTTGGGATTCGCAATCAGCTGGAAGAAAAACAGGTTTCTACCACACCAACGGATGGAGTATCTGGGGGCTGCACTTGACGCACTCAGCCTATGGGCCGCTCTCTCGGAACACAGATAGACAGCCCTGTGGCAATTTGCAAACTGTGGCTTGGTGAGACAGTGACGGGGTTGACCATCATGCAGGTGCTTGGCTACATGGCAGTGTTGGCGACCTTGTTCGTTGGGTTTAGTGTTGAGGACATATGTATGGCAGCGTCGTGGTCTATGCCCTGTCTGTTCATATGGTTCTATCTCTTGGACATGTCGGGCTCCTTCTTAGGCTCTCTGCATGCTTGAACAACACAGGACTCTTGAGAAGGGTTGGGTGTATGTCAGCTGTGTTGCACCTGAATGTAGTGTGTAGGGTATCTATTGCTTGTCTGACAACCATTGCAAGGTTACACCAAAGCTCCATCCACTGCGGTTGCTTAGCACCTGGGTTTGCTGGGGCCCCCTCCTTCTCTGCTGCGATAGCCTGAGTTATAGAGAAGTAAGCAGGCTTTGGCAACTAACTTTTAGCCAGTCAGGAACAGTGTGTCAGGGTCGACGTTACGTCCTAGCAAAGCATTCATTCATCATGCTCCAGATAGTTAGATAGATAGATAGACAGATAGATAGATAGACAACTTAGCATGTTTGAAGAGAGTGACAAATGGTGTATCAGCCCCATCTGACTGCCAAGACAAATTTTGCTGCATCTATGTAATTCCATTAAACGGCATCTCATTCATCAGATGCATTGCTCTCACCCAATACCTTCTCAGGGTCAAGTCCTGTCCACCATCCGTTTCCTGGCGACATGGACATTTCAGAGGGAAATATCAGATCAGACTGCGACTTATACTCATATAGGGTGATATCAGCTAAATTGAGCCATCAGGTAAAATGAGCCATTAACGGTTTGAGCCTCCTAGTTTTTTAAATTTCAACAGCCAATGGCTGCACAGTATTTCAAATTGTTGTTACAACTGTACTTGACAAAAAACACAATTGAATTGATTGGTCTATGGTTGCTGTGGTGGGTGGGGCAATGCTTCACATCCAGCCTGCTGAGGAGAACTGTGAGGAGAGTGGCCTGGCAGAAAGCAAACTCCTTAAAATGATAAGGTTGATGAATAAGTAAAAAACGGCCATACTTCCAGATGAGTGGCTCATTTTACCAGAAAACTACTCATCTCAAAAATGTGGGACAACTGATGTTTTTTCTAAGCTATAGGACCTGAACAATAATGTCAATTCAACAAAAAAAAAAAATATTGTAAACAGTCCATATTAACTATAAAAGCACAGTTCAGTGTCACACATTGCCTTTTCTTAGTTTCCTAAGTGATTTGCTAAAAAGTGGCTCAATTTAGCTGATGTCACCCTACTGAATTTGGGGTATGGCAGTATCCTGATTGAAATGGCGGGGGCATGCCTGTCAAGTTCGAATGATTCTGATACACTAACATATGCATGGTGGTAAGAACAAAACTGGCCGTGCATGAGTCCTGAATCCAGTGGTTGGACTTTGCGTGCTTAATTTATGCTTGGCTGGGCATAGTAACTTACTGGAGTTTCAGTACTGTTGCCAGACAACCAGCATGTAGGTACTTTCTGTACAGGTCCAGGCTAGCCAGTCCTCCTGGTTTTCCCCTAGTGTTTGTGCTAAGATAAGCTAAGGTAACCTACTGTTGGCTCTAGCTACATAAAGACATGAGTGTGCCAACGACCTTCTCATCTAAATTGGCAAGAAAGCAAATAAGCTTATAGCCCAAAATGTTGAACTATTACTTTGACACAACCAATAGACACAAATTTTGTCATTGACTAAGGTTGGGCAAATACAACCACTTTTCTTTTTAATATAAGTAACATTAATCCGTAAGTCTTTGCCATTGGCTCCATGTCAGAGTCCCATGGGAACTGTAAGAACAAAACCACTGTAAAATGACAAGATTAACTACTTTCACTACCCACTAAATTAATTAATACATATTTGGAATATGAACAGTAAACCCCGGGAACAACAACTGTTCAGAATCACTGATGATAGGAACCCTGTATGAGCAATCCTACTGAGTTATAGAGCATGTAATCAAGCTATATAGCCACAGAGCAAGTCAGTAAAGGGTAGCAAGGTTGGAGTTTAAAAAGAAAGGTAATTATGGATGTTATCCTCTTTCCCTTGCCCTGTATTTTGACAAGATGGATATTCAGCCAGTATGCCTACTTTAACTCATACAAGTTGATTCTTTCTGCTCCTAGAGCAGCTTTAACTCGAAAAAAAAAAAAAAAGAAAAAAAAAAACGTGTGCATAACTAAAACTTCTATCTGCAAGCAGGTCCCTCTCTATCCCTCTATGGCAAGCTGCCAGTGAACATGCTCCTGTGAGCCTCAGACTGGGAGCACATAACCCAGACATCATGGCCTACTTTGTCCAGGTCTTATGCACAGACACCAGTTGCTTGTAAAAATAGAAAAACAAATCTGCACTCCAGTTTCAGTGAGCTTGTTCTGCTGAGTGGTGATTGCATTATATGTCTTACTTTGACTAACAGTGTCATAAACCAGTCATTATTTAATTTATATGGATATGATTGGTGATATTGGGTCTTAGTTTCAAGCAAGATGCACTGTACAATTGACATTCTGTACAGTTATGTTTCCATTTAGTACATTGTTTTTAAGGAGTCTGAATATATGTTGTGGCCGGTGCAGACTGGAACACTGTGCTTATATAGTATCAATTCCAGTTAAATGCTATCTTTCTGCTTTGTAAAGAACTGTGAAATTTCCACAGGGTTAAAAGCTTACTGGACATCCTGTGGGAACAGTCGAACGTTCAAGTTGATGTTATCAGCTCCAGGTATAAACCAGGACTTGGTATGACTATCATGGTTTTCACAGCAGGCGCACAAAGAGCCCAAACTCAAACCTGGAGTGTGGATCAGATCCAAGCTGCTGTGTTTTGTGAGTCAAGCTGTGCCTTAAGAGAGAGGTAAGTCGAACTCCTCAAAACAAGCACCATATTCAGGAGTGGCATGGGTCTTGTGCTAGATCCTTGCTGATATGCAGCGATAACAGGCTGTCTTTATCGCACGCACACATGCACAGACATACAGTCGCCCCGTGAACACACTCGCACTATCTTTTCTGTGTCTCACACACGCACACATGCACACACAGTCAGCTGTGCGAGATCCCATAACAGAACAAACATTGTCCGGCAGACTACCTTAGAGGAAAGAGAAGGTATGTGCCGCCACTGGTGAAAGGCCTATTATTTTAATGGGCCCTTGTGTTTTCACAAACGCTAAGGTTGCAGTAGAATAACGAAAGCTTCAGCACCGCAGATAAGGAAAGAAAAAATAGATTACAAGGAAAGCTCAATGTGCGTTTATATAACCTGTGTACGGACAACTGTCGCTGATGTAAGTGAGATTAACGTGTTCAAATATTGTGGTAAGTTTCTGTGGCCACGTTACGCCTCGCTGCTTCATTATCCTGCATGAGAAAAACACAGCAGCTTCCAAAGAAACGCTGCATATTGCATGGCTGTGTGACTCTAGGGCTGCAGGTTGTTTCTTTGCTCAAAGCCTAAAACACCCATCTGTATCTGAGTAGTATTTCCCTGATCTCGATTAATTGATCCTTGTTTAAACACGAGAGTCACAGAGCTATGTCACCGGCTCCTTGTTTAAACACAAATTAAGACAGAAGAATACGCCAGAGATATGGCTTTGACTCCCTGACATGAGGGGAGGCGAGGACGTCTGTGTTGGCTTGAGTTATCTGGAGCTCCAGGACCCTCCCCAGGCTCTCTGAGTCCAGCTACGAGAACGATATATCAGGCAGGGAGGGAAGGGAGGAACGTTGAAGGGAGGTTGCAGGGAGGAGTAGTGGGGGAATCAACCAAGGTCCAGGTTCACCAACTCTTGTATTTGACTTGGCCCACTGACGAGAACACCATCATCATAAAGCAGCCTGCAAAGCGTTTTATTACTGGCCATTATCACTGTCTCTCCTACTCCTCAGAACAAAGCTGTCAAAACGTCATGTTGGAAATATGCTGTTTTGGGGTCAGATGTGTGCTGCTTTGCATCATGCACATAATGCTGAAAGGGCATGTCTTTGGTTTTTAAACTTGTCCTCATCCGGCAAAAATCATCCACGTTTATCAAACTTTCTGTGTCAGATATTGAAAACAACACTTGTGCAGGAGCCTTGCGACGCCAAAATACTCCAAAGTGTCAGACTCATTACACCTCTTGTGATGTTTCACTTGATCTTTCAGGCTTTTTAACTCTGACCACTGTGCCTCTTTGTTCCAACGTTTGCTTCTAATCACACAGCCCCAGTGGAAATCTGAGGAAAATTAGGCTACTAAGCACAACACATTTAGATGCTTCAGCTAAATCAGAGGAAGTCCTCACTGGCCAACAGACCTTATTGATTGACAGTGAACCCTAAACTCACCTACGAGAGGCTTCTGGAGGGGCTGCATTCAAATCAGGCAATTATTTCCTGCCAAGGAGGCTGTCCCTGTGGTGTTTATATCGCAGTCGGTGGGTGGAAGATGGGGTCTATATTTAAGGTTGCTCATTTAGAGAACAGTGACCCCTGTCGAGTTTTACTCTCCCATTTGGAAAGTAAATCTAGGTGGTGTCTTTCAGGATGCTAATTTATGTGTCCCCGCTGGCAGCTTAAGCCCTGCTCCCTTTTGAATTGGCAACACCACCAGCTGGTGTGTCCTCACTCTTGCTGAAAGCTACATTGTCTCTGGAGCGTTGAAAAAGTGTTGCGCGTTTAAAAAACCTGTCCCCGATCCTGACAGAAGTGTGGGCCGAATGGGTCCGGCTTAAGCACTTTCCTAATGTGTCTTTAGAAACATAAAGACAGTATCTGTCACATGCAATGTTACACTGAAGGGTTTACTAAACAAAGCCTTTATGCCGTAGGTGCTTATCACTGGGTCATCCAGCTGTATTCCAGGAAAGGACTTACAGTCCACGGGCTATTTTATTTAAGCTATTTTGTGATTACGTTCCTTCAGAGCAAAATAGATGGGTGTGTTAATGGCTGAACAGCCCACCTCTATTTTATCTGATTTGGGGGGAAATAACACTTTATGTGTCTGGTACGAAATGCCTCGCTGAGAGTCAGGCATCTCTTTTTGGAGCACTGCATTTATGCTGGCCTTATACCAGACAATAATATCAGCAAGTTAACCACTCAGAGTTGTAGAGTAACATCTGAGTCAGAGTAACATCAGGACAAATATCACTGCGCTCCAGTCATTAATTGTGAGGATGCAGTCGGAGCTGTCTTATTATCAGATGTCTTTAGTCACACAGTGTGTGATGATGCACTTTCTTTGGCTGACATCAGCATACTGGTGCCGACAGGCTCTGATAAATACAGTATGTTCATGTATTCAGTGTTTACATCATATTCTGTATCTGTAGAAATGCTGAAAAGGTAAGAAATGGTCATACTTTTCAATGGCTGAGGAACAGAGTGCAACAAAGGTAGTTTACCTTCTTTGTAAGACAAACTGTCAGTGTACCCACGGCTGTAGATTGCCATGTACTGTGTATCTCTGTATCTGTTGGAGGGTATGCAAAGTAAATAAATAAATGGGTTAAACTGCAATGCTTGAACCATTCATCTATCATCTACCCATTCATCATACATGGACTTTGTTGCTCCCTATACTACGTTACTTGGCTTTCTGGCAGAAATCCCTGAAGTTGAGAGTATTTCCTCATTGATCTATTTGCAAAGTATAATTTAATTAGGGCACCCACGCAGGCATAATTTACAACATGCAGTGGCATCTGTGGTGTGATGAAGTTGATGCATCCTTGCAGTAAAGCGATATGGTTCTTGCAAATTTGTGACTGAATTCTGAGGACAATTTCTGCGGTTTTTTGTTTTTTGTTTTTTTTTGAGGGGTTTTTTTTGCCTATAAATGTATGAGTTACCTCAAAGAATATTTAATTTTTTCTCGTAATTTGTTTTACTTTAATTTAAGAAAATATAAGGTTTTTTCTTTATTTTTTTAATTTTTTTTAATTGTAAATTTACAACTTTAATCTTAAAAATGTTTTTTCTCTGAATATTACCCTCCAGCTCTGTACTTTCTTTTTTTTCTGTATTTTTATTTTCATTTTTTATAATCTACAATGGCCTTCATATGCAGTTGTAGGAAAGAGCTCATATTCAGATCAAAATAATATTTTAGAAGGTAGGATTTCTCAAATTTTTAGTGGTTCATGAGGTCCCTTAATCATTATTTTGAATGTGTGTGTTTTTTTCTGTAGCATAGAACATGATATATTTCAAACCTATTTCTTTATAATTCATTCAAGTAAAATATATCAAACACCAGGCAATATGTTAGCCTTGGAAGTCCCTCCAAACATCCCAGGTTTATGAAACACAATTTCCATGTCAGCTTCTGCATGATCCTGCTCTAGCTTTTACATAACTGACAATGTGTGCATCTGCAAGAATAAAAATGACTGCCTTATGACAGGTGGTTGTTGAATATGAGCTTGTCAGAGAGAATTAATCAGCCTGTGTGTGCACTTCCCTGTGATTCCTTACTATCAGCGACTTGTACGTGCAACTTCAGACCAACTGCCTCCTTTCTTATGAGAAGCACAGATAGAGATCTTGCACAGCGTTTCATGGATTAAGCGTTACTCCCAGGAACAATTTGCTTGTTTTGTTTGGCGACAGTCATTTTGGAATGCTGCCCAAGGGCCAATTTAAATACCTAGTAGATTCATTACTTATATAAGACCCAAATAATTACACGGTCAGGTACAGGAGCGCTTGAAAATGCCCCAAACCTCCTTTGGGCATTATACACAAAGGGTTTAAAATAGAAACGTAAATTAAGTCAAAAAACCTGTTTAATCTGGCCCTAACTGTTAGCTCACAAGCTCAAATTTGAAGGCGTATATTAAGCTGAGTAAAGAACAAGAAAAAAAGAGATTTCTCAGTTATTTGCATGCTGGAGTCCCGTGTGTATTTACACCCTGAATGCTGTGATTACTCTCAATTTTAAGAGTAATTATGCACACTAACTCATGCTCTCGCTAAAGAAAATACCCATGCGTGTAAGGGCAGGATTTTTCCACCCTGAGTCATGGTTGTGAAAAGAAACCAGTGGGGGAAAAAAACTGGGTGGAAATATATTGAGGTCACTGAAGAAAAAGAGTTTTAATATCCCTTACCTGAGTTGACCTGAGAGCCTTAACAAAAGGCTTTAACAGAGGTAACAATGAGTGAGCTGTTGCACAAGTTTATGCAGTTTTTATCAAGACAACCACAAAGAAATCACTGCCATACAGCAAGGGCTTGACTTTGGACACTTTTTATTACATGTCTCAATAGACACAACTTTTTAATATCTGTCCTTTTTTTTTTTTGATAGATGCAAACAAAGACATATTACGACACAAAATGGTTCACTTTCCCATTGTGTTTTGATGTGTTTTGAATGCCACTGCAGCAAGAAATGTGGCATAACAGGCCTCTATTCAATACCAGTACAATACATTCATTTAGCAAAAGCATATCAAATTTCTTGCATAACTGTTGCTGAATAAGTGAGTATCTGATGCACCATGTGAGAGCAGAGGTAAGACATTAAGCTGAAATCCACATGTTAGTAGAAGGATTGAAATATACTAAAGCATCTATAGTCATTTATAGTTCTTTGTATACAGCTACAAATAGCATGGAAGTGAATAGGGCAGTGATCACAAGACACAGTTAAAGGGCAGATACAAAGGTTGATGTGATCAAACCAACATTTGAGATAACCCAGATGAGGGAGCCAGAAAGAGCATCAGACACTGAGGCATTGTTGCACAAAAGGGGGGCTACTTATATTGCCAGACATCTGCATGTCTAAACAGGCTTGATTCTATCTAACGGCACTGTGCACTGCTGTATCCCTCAGTCTGTAACACTGATAGGATAAGGAGAGATGAAGCAGCATTGTGGATGGGTGAGCTTATTTTTAAAAGGGGAAGTACTGTTAGATTAAGCCCTTTTAGAATATTGTCACATTAGCCATGTTTCCATCAGCCTGTTTAGATGCGCATCTAGAAGTATTGCATCGGAAAATTATGATGGAAACGCCAAAATTCGAATTAAAATCCCCTGATTCGCACAAACTAAAATACGCTCGCTTTAGCCGGGTTTTGGTTGATTCACAAAACGGGGGATGGAAACACTTATGTTCGAATTAAGTCTGACGTAGCGCACCTCTCTCCATGGTGATATCCACACTTTGGGTCTGGAAGGCGGTAATGCATTTACAAGCTGGTTGCCAACCGCCAGAAAACATAGAAGAAGAAGAACGCGAGACTTGTTTTGTTTCTGGTTCTGCGGAAAACTCGCGCGAGTTCGTAGTTTTCACCAAAGTCCGTACATTTAATGGAAACACACAGGATTCGTATTTCTTTTAATGCGCATTTCCCAATGATTCGAATCACTTTTGGATGGAAACATAGCTATTTTTAGAAATTTAAGAAACTGTTTGTTGAATTTACACAAGTATTGCACGAGTTTTGTGGCTGCTAAACCTGCACAGATAAGATAAAAAGAAATCGTGTAACTCACAAAGCAACAGCAAATGGTGAAATGCACCCCTGACTTTGCTGCTAAGCTAATAGTGACTTGCTGCATCTGTGCTATTAGCATGTATTTATGCTCGTATTTGGTGCAAAATTGGCCCCATTTTATGTAAAAACAGTCCAATTCACAAAGATCTTAGCCTTTATAGCCACATGCAGTTACAGTGAAATTATTAGCATCTTTAGAAAGAATTTTCTTTTTCTCTCTGCAATTGTTCTCTCTTTTGTGTTCATGACGCAAAGGCAGCACTTATACTTTGCCACCTAGGTAATTGCAATCAGGTGCAAAACAACAAGATGAATTTCACTCAGCTGCAAAACTTTATGAGTGTGTTTATGCACTGTAATATCCTTAGGGCAGTATCTTTTCTGAATCAGACCTCGAGACGGGGCAGATAGTCACAAATGAAGTGCAATTAGCAATCCATTCTTTGTGAATTTGCCTCTTTGTGTGCATAAAGATTATATTGTTGAGGCAATTTATAGCTGTGATTAAGGGGTTTAAAAGTAAGGGATGCTGATGCTGCACATTGGACGGTTCTGGCCTCCCAATCGTCCATGAATTCTTATTAATGGAAGGTCAAATACTCCAGCTTATATGATGGTCACTTGCCAAACAAAGAAATGTAGTCATAACTTTCTGAGACCCTGCCTCCTCATATGAGGACATCACATTCTTGGTTTGCTGCACCTTATACTTTATACAATGCACTCATCCATGTAAAAACAAGATGGTGGCCATCTCTGCCAAGTCAGTCTGCAGCTGACCCTGACGTAAAAATGGACAAGATCCAAAACCTGATCACATTTTATGACTGATACTTGTTTATTTATGATTAATAATGTTTGTAGTTTGATATGCCAACAAATTTGACTAATTTTGACAACTTTTATGATCGTCTCTTTTGAGGACATTGGGACTTTATTATCGTCTTTTTTGAGGATGTTGGGACCAATTAAGTGCGACGAACTGTTCCTCCAAACAAAAGGACATTTTCTAAATGAACAAATTACAAGACCTTTAGATTTGTTGCATTATTTGTAATTCATTTTTGCACAACAATGTTCAGGTGATCAGTTTTAAACTTTATTACACACTTGTGATTATTAAGATAAACCCATCGTCCCCATATAAGGACAAGGATAAGGATATTTTTCTCCAAAACTACTTCCTGGTCAAAACTACTCTCCAAAACTACTTCCTGGTCAAAGACAATGTTTAGTTTTGTTATACTTATCAGGTCCTACTGATCCCAAATTGCTAGGAGACATTAACAATGTGTACCAAAGAGAAGCTGAGGTCTTAGGAGGATATCCATTCTTAAATATTTTTATGTGTTTTGCAATCAGTATCTTAGGTTTTTCAAAGGTCATGACTGACTTTCCCTGACTCAAAGTACACATCAAATAAAATTTCTCCAAACACGTTTCTTGTTATTTTAGGTAGTTATTATCACGCTAATGTATGTTCAAGTGTCCATTTCCCCCAATAAGTTGGTTTTAATTCGTTATTTGATACTATAAACACAGTCTGACCATTTCGAGCTTTTATTTTGGTACTTCCGGTGACCGGCAGTGTGAATTTGCATATTAGCTAAATATTTAGTTTCACCCAGAACATTTAGATTTAACATTTAACATTTATATTTATATTTAGCATTTAGATTTAACATTTATATTTATATTTATATTTATATTTATATTTATATTTAGCATTTAGATTTAGATTTAGATTTAATATTTAGATTTAACATTTATATTTATATTTAGCATTTAGATTTAACATTTATATTTATATTTATATTTAGCATTTAGATTTAACATTTAGATTTAGATTTAGATTTAATATTTAGATTTGACATTTAAATTTAGATTTAGATTTAGTATTTAGATTTAACATTTAGATTTAGAATTAGATTTAGTATTTAGATTTAGATTTAATATTTAGATTTAATAAATGTGGCAAAATGTTGATGTTATTTTCAGCGTGAGCCACTTTACAAACGGCACCCCATACTCGCTTCATTTGTGCTATTTAATTTGTGTATTTCACATCATTTGCATCACATCCAACTGCCTGGCAGAAATCCACGTCGTATCGTGTCTTTACATTGACTTAACATGTAATTCACTCATGCAAATTGTTTTATCTGCGCCTGGTGTGAACACAACATAAGACTAGCTCGCTATCCAGCCATGTCATTGTCCCCGAATCAGTATCAAGATTTTCACAAACAAATGATTGGCCATGTTAACTGTTGGCCGGAGTATTAAGTAGCATGTTGAATAGCAAATTGGATGTGAGATGATTCTTTATGCAATACAAGTATCAGTAAGTTCAGAGGTTTAGTGCACGTCTTGCAGCTTGTGTGTTACAATCACCATCCTGTGGTGCTCAGGGACGAGGCGTTGAAGGACTACACGTAGTGTTGTAAATAGATATTAAGATTTTTTTCATTTCATTTATTTCTAATGTCAAGGTGTGTGCAGCCAGCTGATGCCAATGCAAGCACAGGTATGTGGGTCACACTAGATATATCTCAACAGTGTCGTATTCTGCAAACAGGTTAAAAGAAATGCTGTAATTAGATGTTATCTTGCTAATGTGGTGGGATTAATCGTTAATGGAGGCTTGAATGTGCCCCTGTTGCCATGGTTGCTCATTTTCTATACACACTGATACTATGTAGTCAGTGCATTCATTTATAATGGTGAACAGACAGTTTCAGTGGAACTACTTGGGGGTTTATTATGAGGAGTTATTGTACACCCTGCAGCTAATCAGAATCGAGCATCCACCAAGCACACAGTATAAAAAATGTTTTCCAATGTTTCCCTATTTTTGGTAAATTAAAATTTAGCACAACAGCTGTTATCACATCCTCCACAAACACAAATAAATTATGTCCAGTCCTTTACAGTCAACACTGTGTATTTGAACCACCCGCATTATACAGTGCGTTGCAGTAGGTACCAGAGGTGGACGACACCCTGCATATCCTCTCCTTGAACCTCGGAGCCCCTGATGTTAATGGATACGTGCCATGAAAGGACAGTAGAGTAAAGGTGGTAGGAAGCTGGGCCTCAGCAGTATCAGATAAAACAAGAACACAGCACTTTGTGTACATGCCAGGGGGCTGGAACAGCAAAGACAACAACAGGCAGAGAGGAGGTAAACACAACAACAAAGGACACCTCGCCACAAAAACGCACTGTGACTCAACTCGTAGCCAAGATAAAGAAACTACAGTGGGCCATTATCAGCTGGTGTGTGAGCACAGGGTCTGGCAACGAGCAGCTGATGCAAATTGTTTATGAAAAAAATGGAATATGATTTTCCATCGCTTTACATAAGCCTAACTACAGCATGCTATCGAAATGGTATCATAAATCCCACATCTGAATAATGTGAGGATAAAATGTTGCTGTTGTACATGGAGCCTTATCATTGGTACCCACGACATGGCTGTCAAGACATGAGAGGACTCCTCAGATGGTGTGATCAGTAACTAAAGGGGCTGCAGTGAGAATATGTTCAGTGTTTGCACCAACATAACTTGAGATTGTATTTTTTTTTAATATCAGCAATAGTCTGTACAGAGAAAAGTGGATTCAGCACTTCCATCATTAGTTCTGTATCTCTAAAGCCATCGCACACCATTATCATGACTGTGTTATGTAAAATTCACTGTCATTATGTTACATAACTCCTTGCTCTTCTTCTTCTATATATTATGTATAATATTTTTTCAAATATTCACCCTATCTATTCGGACGGGATTAGTTTTACATAAGGATGTGGACTAATGCCAGTTTACCACAGGATGTCTGTAATATAATGTCCGATCTGCAGGAGACAAGAAATCTCCGTAATTCTACCAGAGATGGGAGTGGTAACTGCCCTGTCGGCATGTGCGTGCTACGTTGCCTCCTGTATCTTACTATATAATGACGAAAACTCTGTCTGTCTGTCTCTGTGTGTCTCTGTGTGTGTCTGTTCCATGTTTTTCTCCTCACTGACTTGGTCAATCCATGTGAAATTTGGCACGGTGGTAGAGGGTCATGGGAGGATGCGAATTAAGCAATATAACATCAATCGGCCAAAGGGGGGCGCTATAGCAACCGATTGAAATTGCAAACTTTGAATGGGCATATCTCATGCCCCGTATGTCGTAGAGACATCAAACTTTGCACAGAGATGCCTCTCCTCATGAGGAACAAAGAACCCATAACTTCTGGTTATATAGATTTTTCGCCATTTTAAATTTTTTGAAAAACACTTCAAATCGATCTCTTCCTAGGAAGTTTGACTGATCTGCATGAAACTCAGTGAACATAATCTAGGGACCAATATCTAAAGTTCCCTCTTGGCAAAAGTTGTAAAACTGAGCTTCTATAAGGCAATGAATATTGCAGAGGGTGTGGCTCATCACATAAAGGTGTCTAACATCTCAAAGGTTTCACGGATCACCACGCAACTTTGTAGGCATATGACCACACATAATCTGAGGGGACCCCTCCATTATTGACCCCATCAAACAAAATGGGGGCGCTAGAGAGCTAATTTCTTATCTAGGCCTAACTGCCATATCGATTTTTACTAAACTTGGTAGATATGTAGAACAGGACGCCTCAAGGTGACTGGAGAAATTTAACTCTAATTGGCAACTGGGTGGCGCTATAACACCAGAAAAATGCTTAAAAACAGCTAAAATGGGACTGATCGCTGTGGCTCCCCCTGTGGCCGAATGGTTTTTTTTTCTTTCTCATTTTTGGTATGACTAAGTCATGGTATGGTATGCTTTACTCAAGGGGTATGGACTAGTGTGTAATAATAATTAATGATTAGCCCAATATGAAATATTGCCCATGATCAGGATTGTGTGCACACAACGATTAGCAATATGGATTTATATTAGGCCTACCTAACACAACCAGAAGTCTCGTGGCTCTGAAAAGTGCTTTCTTCTCTACCTTTTTGATTGGTCTCCCACGTAGGGCTATGCAATCATTAGAAGAATGTCCACTATCACGTCTGCCAACAACACCAAATGCTTCTTCAAGCACCTCCATCATTGAAAAAACGCGGAAAACTAGTTGTAATTGCGGAAAAATGGTTGTAAGAGGATCGCGTTTGCACGGGACTAATATTACCCAAGGTATTTTCTCCGGACCGTTTTACAGGAGGTAAAAGTCGCCATAATTTTTACTGACATTATCCGTAATGATTACAGACATGGCACATTCAGATGGGACTAAAATCCCTGGTAATAATTACTTTACCCCACATCTCCACGATAAACTAATCCCGTCCGAATAGGGCTACAGAGAGAATGAATAGGTTACACATGACAAAAATATAAAGATACGAATTCAAATAGTAGAACATTCCTACTTTTGATTTTTAGCCATGTTAGTGGTAAAGCTCTATCTAATCAGTGTTGGCTGGTTGGTCCAGGCCTCTGATTGTCAAGATCTCCTTGTTTTTCCTCCAGCACCACCCAAAGGTTAACATTTTTGTTTTTTAGTGACATACCTTGACAACTGTTTGATGGATTGCCTTTAAATTTTGTTACACACATTCATGGCACCCTAGGAATGCATGTTTCTGACTTCTGTGAACCCCTGACTCCTCTAGCCCCACCCAGTGTTTCACTTATCCATCAGATTGATTGCCAAGAAATCTGGTACAGACATTCATGCCTTCTGCAGGATGTAATAAATTTGGTGATTCCTATTTTCCCCCTCTTTCCAGAATCTTCACTGACTTTGTATTTTGCCATGAGCCCTGAGAGAGAAAACCAATGTGTGCCAGGTAATGAGTATGCTATATTCTTTATCAACAGTGCAACAAGTAAATCAAAGCTTTATTGGTGATTATTTGAATTCTCCCATACAGGTACTGGAGATAATTTCTGCTGTCCTATCCACAGTCTAGCCTTAGTCTGCCTTGTTGTGCATTTTGAAATTATTTGTCTTACCACAGCAGAAGTGCAACAGGGCATACCAGCATGTGTCACGGTTTCAGATCCCTATCAACCCACAGTTTTTATCACATGTCACCCTCCCCTCCTCTTTCACATTTCTTCCTTGACCCGCATCTGTCTGTATATCTCTCATCACCGTGCTGTACAGTAGCCACCTGAAAGAACAAGGGAGGGGAGGAGTAAAGGGAGGTGGAAGGATGGATGGCGCGAGAGCTCAGAGGTCTATGGGAGTGATGACGGCTGTCCACACCTATCTAGAACAACAGTCGTTATGTTTACAGGAAACCAGTCTGACTTGGTGTTCAAACTTGTAGTTCGCAAACACTTCTGGTTAACAGTTTCAAAAGACTTGATTTTACATAGCTTCTTCTTTCAGGTTGTCTCATCCTGGTATTTCTGTCCATACATCATCCATGAGGATGAAACAAACAAAGCAAAGAATGTCAAACACAATCAACACCACCATACCACCACCTGTCGTACACTCGCTGTCCTACGTGTTCTGGCAAAGGACCAATACAGCGATTTGTCAGGTCAAAAAAAGGTCAGTTTTTTATCAGCATCCCATGGGTACACATCTTATGAAGGCCACCATGTTGACTGCTATTTTCAGAATGTGTATCCAGAAGGTCTTAACTTGCTGTAGAAGAGGAGGAGCCTCATGCTAATTAGCTAAAACTGCAGCAATTTTCAATAGTCCCCTGTGTGTTCAGTGCAGTGTTAGCAGAAACAACTACAGAGTCTGAAAGAATTAGAAACATGAACAGAAGAACGAGGCAAAAGGCACTTGCAAACCAGAGACAACAAAAAGTGAAGGTCAGTAGTAAATAGTAGAAAACTTTTTTTGTGATTGATAGATTTTTTTGTTTTTGTTTTGTTTTGTTTTTTGCTGTGGTATGTGCAGTGAAACCAACTATACTGATGACAACACAACTGACTTTATACATAAAGTGTATTGATTTTTGATTGATTTTCTTTTTTTTTTCATGTCATGCACACTTACATCCATTTTCACCCACTTATCTGGGGCCGGGTCACGGGGGCAGCAGACCAAGCAAAGCACCTCAGACATCCCTCTCCCCAGCAATGCTTTCCAGCTCCTCCTGAGGGACCCCAAGGTGTTCCCAGGCCAGATGAGATATGAAATCCCTCCAGTGTGTTCTGGGTCTACTCTGGGGCCTCCTACCAATAAGACATGCCCGAAACACCTCCAGTGAGGGGTGCCCAGGAGGCATCCTGATCAGATGCCTGAAGGACTTCAACTGACCCCTTTTGACGCGAAGGAGCAGCGGCTCTACTTCGTGCTCCCTCCAGATGTCCGAGCTCCTTACCCTATCTTTAAGGCTGAGCCCACCCACCCCACAGCGGAAACTCATTTGGGCTGGCTGTATCCGCAATCTCATTCTTTCGGTCACTACCCAGACGTTACAGTAACAATTGTCATTGAATCTGATACGAGTTAAATTCTAGTCATTTGCATGTTTCTGTCACTTTAAGTATTCAACACACTAAAGCAGTGACATTGGCATCCTTTGCATGAGTGGAGACTTCAAATAATACATTTTAAATTGAATAAATTAACTCGGGAGAATCAATGAGAATATTGCTGATTGCTCCTTTATACGCTGATTTGCTTTCCCTTTAGCTTGTATTTAAACTTTCCCCTGAACTCATTTATCTTTTGTTGAGTAGAAGACTGCATTTCTCACACAGGCCCAGGACACATTAGCCTCCACACTGCTGAAAGAATATGGCCATATGCACCCCAGGTCACCTCTGAATGTGGTCTGATTGACTGAATGTCAAGCCGAATCGAGGATGCACTGGGTGCATTCACGCTTGTACTTAGAGCTGCCCACTTTTGATCTGATAACCCAAGATGTTAATACCAGGTGTAAACAGGGCCAGTTACACGCCTCCAAGTGTCATTTACAGCAGTGTCATTTAAACTGATTTATTCAGCTGATGCTCCCGCTCTGTTTGTATAAGAGCATCAGCTAAATGTCTAAAATGTGAGATAAAAGTGTTAGATGAATGGAATTTTTGTTATCTAGTGCAGCTGAAAGCACTGCTCTGACTGTTAGGAGGTTAATTTGTCTTTATCTGCAGGCAGCAGTTGCTGTTCTGAGTGAGTATTTAAAGATGCTAGATGCTCATGATTTGCTATTTCATTCAAAGCTTGAGTGGAGCTCAGTGAACAGTGATTGAAGGGTTGCTCTGCAATATGAGCGTGTCATGATGATTATTATTATTAACTCAGCAGGCTCACAAGCAGAGGGGCACCGACTGCACTGTGTAAAATAATGTTTGCTGTTTCTCCAGAAATATATTGATGTTTACAAAGGATCCTATAGAAGGTTGAAAGCTACTGCAAAAGGTGGCAACAAACAGCTCCAAATGTTAGTGAAAGAATCTATAAAATTAAACATGCTTTGTACCAAACCAAATGTCATGATAATGTTCTGTATTTTTGGTATGCACTGAGGAACTATGACCAACATTTTTGGTGTCAGTCCATCCATCAATCCATCTATCCTTTTTCATCCACTTATCTGGGGCTGGGTCATGGGGGCAGCAGACCAAGCAAGCATCCCAGACATCCCCCCTCCCCACCAATGCTTTACAGCTCCTCCTGGGGGACCCCAAGGTGTTCCCAGGCCAGATGAGATATGTAATCGCTCCAGTGTGTTCTGGGCCTCCTACCAGTGGGACGTGCCTGGAACACCTCTAACGGGAAGCATCCAGGAGGCATTTTGTTTACAACCTTTCAGTTGTTTGACCACTCTTTTCTTGCCCCATCAGATTTGCTCTAGCAGTGTCACTGTGTGCAAACATTGATGAGCTGTAACTTGCAACTACTTGCAATGCATTGGTCTACTACATTCTGAAAACCTGCCAGTTTACACCAGTGCAACTGGCTTAGACGGTATAACGTCTCCATAACAATGGCCCAATATACTTCTGTTCTGATTTCTGTTTTTTCAGGCTTATTTTGTAACAGAATATAATTTGTGGCTTCTTAAAATATGAATCAGGAAAGTGATACAATGTGATATGATCGATACGATACGATACGATACAATACGATACGATACCATACCATACCATACGATATGATACGATGCGATGCGATGTAATACGATATACTTTATGGTCCCCATGTGGAAATTTGTCTTGGACTTAGGAGCTGCACAAGTATTGCTGCCTTACAATAATAGTCCTGAAGAAATGAAAAGTGTGCACCATAAAAACATAAAAACATGGTTCAGTAGATAGTGAGATACTTGCTACAGTTGCATTTCTAGTCGTGATGAAACGGCGAAAACAAACAAAATGACCTGAGCCTCATGGATGGTCCGTATTCATAATAAATTAACATTAGCCGCACTAATTTAAATAACCAACCAATTTATTAGTCAGTGAGTATGTGTGTGTGACATCAGTGTATACAGCAAGCAGCAGAAGTGACCCACTGTCCGACACCAACGCACCGTGGTGACGGACACCAACATATGTGTCAAGAGCCGTGGGAATATAAATGAGATGCACTCAGGCTTGGCGGGGGGGGCAAGCGAACACACTGTCTGCAGACAGTTTGCAACTGACTTGGCCAGCAGCCTTTGCTACAAGCCAATTGGCTTTTGAAACAGGTGACATTACGTATGTTCTAAAACTAGCCCCAGGTGACACCTTGAGTCCAGCCGAGACGGACCAGTTCACACCGCTGAAACGTATTTATGCAGCGTTAAAATGGTTACGTCTTGTTGCAAATCTTTGGTCTGAGCTGGGCTTTGGCCATGAAGTACAAAAGACCACAATGTTATTGTTACGAAAAGTATGGCCAAAACTAGAAAAAAATAAGTTGTATTAAACCTGAGTCATCCTTCAAGGTTCATCTGTCTGTCTGGTATCAATCGTTCCCATCAAGTTAAAAAAAAAAAGTGACAGCCACAGAGTAAGAGTAATAGGCTGAGGGAGAGTAAGAAAGAGATAGAGCGTACAATACATAGTCTCTTGTACCGCCTAAAGCAATACATCTCCCTGGAGAGGTTACCACTGACAACAAGACATAAAGATAGAGAGAGAGAGAGAGAGAGAGAGAGAGAGACGGAACAAGAAGGAGAGAGGGAAGAGGGAGAAAGGTAATCACCTGCTACAGGCATGAGAGGTATGGAGATGAGAGCGCGTACTACTTAGACATTTCACATCACTCACACAGCCATCTTCACATAAGTGCAAAATCACTAACATCAGCTGCATACGGAATTGCTGGGGTAACACCTTGTACCAGGCGGTCACTCATGGATATTCATAAAGAGCCCTGGATAGGAAAATGAATGCAAACTTTTAGAATTTCACAGTAGAGAAAATGTTGTTTTCACATCTGTTTCACACAGCTGCTCTTAGATTTTAGGTTACAGAGCAATAAGTTCTAGGTATGGTTACATCTATGAAAAGAATCTGGGCAGTGAAAAAGTTTACTTTGGGGGGAGGTGGTTTCTTTCTAATTGTCCTTATTTAAAGGAGCAGTGTGTAGGGTTTAGTGGCACCTAGCTGTGAGGATTGTCGATTGCAACCAGCTGAAACTTCTCCTGTGCTCAAAGCGTCAACTTCCATTTAGGATTTCGTCAGTGTTAAATGTTCTAAAGGTTGTTACCAGGAGCTGAATTGACCCTTCGTTAAATCCTGTCCTCAGACGCAGACTGGCTAATTATGTTGCACTGGGCCGACAACAACACAGCTGTGCTCCATTGACTCTAATGCAGTCGTTTCAGGTTTCCTTCATTTTCAGGCTGGTTTTGTGGATTTGGAGCTAAATGTTGTGCCTGGGGCACGTTGTGTATTAATGATACTCGTTACCTGGAGAGGTTGGAAAAAGATATACGTTTCTTCCCTGTCCCAAAACCAAAATCAAACCCTGAAAAGTGTCGGGTTAGCTAGCTAGCTACTGAAGATATAGCCTACTGAATGCTGCTTTTGCTTCTTAATGATTATAACAGTGGAAAAAAAGACCGACCCTGCTGTACAGGAACCAGTGAAGGGAAGCAGGGAAACTTTGCTGATATTGAACCAGCTGTGTATCATCGCATTGGCCACAGATGAACGTTGTTTAACTTCCCCCAGAGATCCCCATCCGTATGGCAGCGGAGGTCTGGGTGCTGGTGGTGGCATGGGGGTGAAGCCACACACCATTCATCTGCGCACACTGTGATGATACACAGCTGGTTCAATATCAGCAAAGTTTCCCTTTATATTCATTGTCTTCTGTGGCGATCAGCAGTGATGTGGTGGTTCACTTTTACACTGTGATCTGTAGCCTATAGTTCGGCTTTAGCTTAGTCTCGATCCGGGGCTAGTCTAGAGCCAGTGTTTGATATGTCCTTTCCAGGCTACTGTGGAAAAATGACAGTGCTTAATGGTGGATGAGGACCTGGTCCTTATGTAGATATATACATCTCATTCTAAGGTAACAAAAACACAAGAATTCTTATTTTCAGGTAATTATACACTAGAGGAATAATAAATATCCCCCTAAATCCTACACACTGCGTCTTCGATGCAAGTGAAAGACAAGTCACATGCTCAGAGTCGTGGACAGTTTGGGGGAACTGTTTTCTGACTGTAAACTAATTGTGTTGAATGTGTCTGCTTTTTCTGCTATATTTGAGCTGTTACTGAAGCTCAGTGCAACCATTCGTACAAACTCCAGAATTAATCACACTTCCTTTTGCTTCCTCAGGATTTTAAAGCATTAGGAACTTGTTGCTATCAGATATAAACCTTGGTGTTTCTTAGTGTCATTTGTATTTGCAGCATCACAGCTGAGTTCACGTAAGACAGACACATTTCCAGTAAGGGTGATTAAGTGTATAATTGTAATACATACAAATATTGCTCACCTGTTACACCTTAGAGGAAGGGACATTTTAAAAAAGGTGGTCAAAGATGATCAGATAGTGTGTACAACAGTTGAGCCTCATTATCCTAAACACTTATTCAGGAAGTAAAGCTGAATGTTAGCACACCCAAAATGCTGGGAATTCCCCTGCAGCAAGTATGGTCAGTAAAGATGAACCAGGAAGTCAGTCTGCAAACTGTGTTTACAGTCGATAATTTGGGAGGTAATTTTGTTTGCCTTAGTTTGCTCTTCCAAACTAGTTTGGTTAACTGCAGGGGTTTGTCTCTCTGCTAATGCTGCTTGTCCTGTCAGACTTCTTTTTAGCCATTCCTCTGTGTTACCAGATATCACCACCTAATTTACTGAGTTACAATCTCATTACTAGTAATATGAATGAAGGCTAAATTTACAAAAATAAGATCCATGTTGTATGAACCACATTCATCCTTTAAGACTTGTCTTTCACTAGATGGTATCTGTTTAAGTAGATGTCTGTAGCTGAAAATGTTTCAGCTGTTTAATATGTCAAAGCTCTTCACTTGTCATCTAAATTTATGAAGAATTCGATAAGGCTTCGCAGCAAGACTTTGCTCTTAAATGTGTCATTATGGGCTTTGAGAGAGCAACAGCATCTGAGGAATGCAAGCAGCTGACTTGGTTTTCTTGGCACGTTGTGAGTGACACTTGCAGATTGACACTGACTGACTGCACCTCTGGGAGACTACCAAAGGGTGTGAACCAGTGAGTGTCGGCGTGTGTGACTGTATCTGTTTGAGCATGCGTCTCTCTGGTGACAAATGCACAGATGTGTGTCAGAGTGACAGAGTATTGTTGTCCATCAAGGCGGTTGGTTATCTGTCCCTAAAAGCCTGTCACAGTAGTTGATTTCACCATATTTGGTTAACATAATGCGTATTCAAAATTCACATTCAATAGGAAACATTTCCTCAGACAGATCACATAAATATTTATGCAGTGGAGTGTTTTTGTGGTGTATTTAATTCTAACACTTAAAGACTAATTATGATGTGTTTGGCATTTCTAGCAGAGCACTGCTCAGTGCTGTATTTCTAATGTAAGTTTAGCTTTGATTTGGTTGCCTGTGTCATTCAAGATTGTGCTTTGTTGCTTTAAGTGGCTCAACCGACAAGTGAAAACATTTCACATTGCTGAGAGACACCGGCGTCTTTAATGTGGTTTGAGTTGTGATTAAAAAACTCTCACACCTTGACATGTTTGTCCCCAAAGAAGACCACAGCGAGGAAAGCTTTGTTCACCAGCCAAATCATTCAGGTAACTATGCACTCGCACACAGACATAAACAGACCTTGAACATTGCAGACACGGATACAAACACAGCTCAAGACAATGCGGCAACGGCTATACGCATCAGAAGCAGAGCCGCTTGAGTAGGCACATCAATTCAGACAACGAGAGAACGACTTTTTTTTATCTGCAAACTTAACAAGACAGAACTGAGGTTAGAATATGCTAAATGTTTTTTCAGTCAGAGACACTCACTATATGTGGAGGAATTGACCACTTATAGCAATTATAGAGTTAGAGAAACGCTCTCAGAGGAGCAATGAGGATTCTGGAGGGACAACTAATCCTCCCTTAACAAACACATGTGAACATTAAATCTTAGCAATATCAACAATAACTAAAGCTCAGTGCATAAATATAATGTTAGGAGTAGTGGATGGAGCTGCATCAGCAAACAGCACTGGCATAAGCATATCTGCAGAGTAATGTGAGTCCTGTTAGGCCTATAAAAGCTGCCCTGTACACCTTTGTTAAAGTGTTTGTATGTATATATTGCAGCTTTCAAAATATTCACAAAATGTTTTAAGAAGGGCTGGGTATTAATACTTGATATCTTTAAGGTATTGGCTAAGGTAATGTTAGCTGTGTTAGCCTTGTCATTGTGTGTGGGTGAGGCCAGGTGGACAATTGTCGCTGATGCAGAGCTCACACTCCCACAGCAGCAGCAGCAGCTACAACCTGTGGCATGGTGAAGTCAAGCATGGTGTATTTGATGGAGTTGGCATTTCAGCATGCCGATATGCCCCCAAAATGTTAAAAAGTATGCCTATACTACACCCCACTCCATTCACATTATGAGTATCGAATGAAGTACTCTATTGGTATTGGTAACACTTAAGGCCAAAACACACGGGCTCCCATAGCAGCTCTTTTTCTCTGCTCCTATGGCAGCTCGACTTCTTTCCTCACCATAGATGTATAAGGGGAACTCTGCTGCCGTTGCTGTCTCGTGTATGACGAAGAATGGATGATGTGAGACACGTTGTTGAGGTTGAGAAATATCCCGAGCTAGATGACCCACAATCCCGTCCTGTAAAGGCAGTGGCCAAAAAGACATTGCCTGGTGAGTCAGAGCTCTGGAGATTGGCAGTTAAGATGAGAAATTAGGATTAATTAGGGGCTGTCCACACATGATTTTAAGATAATGCATACTTTTTCTATCAGTAGAAGTAGTAATAACTTTGCGTGGTCGTCTGTTGATAAGCTGTAGCGCGACACATTCAGTGTGTGCTACGGAGAGCACTTGATGTGCATCAGATGACGCATTGCGCTGTGGTGGTGCTGGTGTGTTTACAGCTTACGGGTTGTAGTATTAGTACTGTTATTGTACATTTTAAAACGATACTCAGCCTTGGCGCCATTTCATAGTCGACGCATTGGGACGTATGGAGACGCATTGGCCACCATGATGCGTGCTTGCGTCTCAAAATGTGTTGTCCATTTTTTGATACGTGACGCAGCAATGTGTGTAATACCATGTGTTGCCAGCGGGGGTGATAATGCAAGCGGCATACCTGAAATTAACCACATTTTGTTATTCACAGAAGAAGCAGGTATGAAATATGGCGGGCAAAGAGGAAAAACTTTGCAAACTCGTACAGGCACACCACCATTTATGTGACAGTACTAGTGCCCTGCACCCTAATAGAACAGCAGTACTAGCTAGCTGGAATGTACCGGTGACTCTGCTACCCCCTATTGCGCGAGCAATATATTGCATTTCAAGTGTCGCCCGTGTCGCTTGCGGTCAATGTGTTGACTATGAAAGGAAGTGCATAGCTAGTGTCGCTTGCGTCACTTGCTCGCATTGCGTACGTCGACTATGAAATGGCCCTTAGTTTTCAATGCCCTTCATTTAAGAACTAAATATTGAACAATTATGTATAAAAACAGATGAATGTTTGCATTGTTAAAAATTTAATTCTATCAAAAATAATCAAAAATCTAAAAATATTGAACATAGAAATTAACCAGTGCAAAGTTATGTTGAATACAATGTCTTAGTAGTTCTTGTAGTGGCTTTAAATCTTGCAAAGTCCTCTGTCAATGTGTATGGACAGGCACACACACACACACACACACACACACACACACACACACACACATACACACACAGTCATGCGTGGACTCACACACCTTGCCCAGAGCCAGTGCGGTCCAATTATAGGAAGAGCCCAAAGTCCTGCTACATCAAAATGAGGAGGAGAGGATTAAGACCTGGGAAGGAGGGGGGGCAGCAGCAAACTGGCATGCAAGTGGCTGACAGGCCCTTCAAGTATCATCCTGCACTGTCTGCCTGGGCATGTACTGGCGCAACCTGTCTGTGTGTGTATGTGGCTGTGGTGCCTCATCATACACTCCACTTGTTGTAATCTGCTTCCTGTACTCTCTGCTGCCAGACCTACATGTATTTGGGCTTCCTGGGTCACAAAGGTTTAGGAAAGTGGCAGCTAGATAGAACCTGTCACTGTGTCAACCAGTGTGAACCAGAATGGTAGTCAAACATTGTGTCCTTTACGTGAGAAACGACTGATCTGGGTTGGGGGTTGCTGTTTTGTCGCTATTAATGTGTGCTATTTATACTATACACATTTATTTGACAGGGTTGATTTTGACAGGGTTTATTTAGGTGAATTGATTTATAGCGTCTGAAGTTCTAGACACAAGTAATCTTGATTGAAAACAGGTCCGCGGCCTGATGTCTGAGTTCAACTAAACCAATTTCTTAGAGAGCAAACTGCATTACGTTTGCTGCATTTTAAACATGCTCACATGCATGCATGAGGTGCAAAGGCTATCGCTTCCCAGCCCCCCCTTCCTCAGTCACACACTTCCTATCACAAACAGGCACACACGCACATACACATACACGTACAATTTAGTTATTTATTTTTCTCACAAGCTGTGCCTGGAACAGATGGCCAGTTTCACGGGCATGTTTGTGAACTCATGGGTTGGGTCAATCAAACCATTTTATGGGGCAAAGAAAAGGAGGGAGAGTTAGAGGGACAAAGTGAGAGGGAGGAAGCACATAAAGGTAGAGGACAAAACACACGCTTATCAGATTGTGTTGCTCTGCTGTGCACGCAACTCAGTCTCTGAATGAAGTGTTTCTAATCTTAATCTGAACAAGTCTTACTACAAGCAGAGCTAACACTTTAGTTACATTCATACAGATTAGTCAGCCAACTCACATGGAATGATTATTTAATGTAGGGTATGTCCAGCCTAGATTTCTAGTGTCAAGGCTCTTGACCTCGTCACTACCCAGAAGAAATCACCAAGATCACAACAGCAGGGAATGGGGAGTGGCAATAATGACATCCACCCTAAGGGGAAGGTCACTCAGAGCCTGCAGGTGGATATTGAGGTAAAGCCAGGGATTGTGAAACGCAATTATGAACAGCCAGTGTAACAGCAGCATGACGGCAGCAAGAGAGCACTCATGGCTTAAAGAGACAGTTCAGATTTTTTTGAAGTGGGGTTGTGTAAGGTAGTTATTCATAGTCAGTGTGTTACCTACAGCAGTGGTTCCCAGCTGGTGGGTCCATTCCGTATGGACCGCAAGTGACTCACAAACAGAGGTTTTATTTTGAGGTACTGTTTCCAGCTGCAGAGTGAGTGACTAACAGACACGTATTTGACCGAGACAGCAAACTGGCTTAGCGACTTGGCAAAGTATGATGCTAAATATGTTAAACTGTGTGGACCTTGAACTAATGACAAAGGAGAAATCTGGACCCCACAGCTGAACCAGATGGGAACCACTGACCTACAGTAGATGGTGGCTGTCGCTCCGAGTTTGAGAAGCAGACAGGAGTGCCAGCATGAAAGCTCGGTAATGTACTGCTGTGGACGGGGGCAGCAGCAAGATATATTTTAGCCAAAGACCCACCAAAAAAACTCAGTTTCAGTTAAAGGGAAATTTCGGTTTATTTCAACCTGTCTCCCATCGTCCTAAATTTGTTTCAAGTGACTAGTGACATAAAAATAATAGTTAGCATGTTAGCCATTAGCCTAGATACAGCCGGGGCACATAGTAGCATCAGACCTGTTAAAACATAAGTGAAAGGGCAACCTTCACGTGCAAAGTTAGTCCACTAAACAAGCTTTTTTTCCACAAAGACCGCCTCATATCGTTAGGATAAATGTCAGAGAACATGACAAAGAGCTTCGTGAAATTGAAGAACGGAGGAGGAGAGAGAGAGAAGCGCAACAGGTAGAGGACGACAGAGGAGGAATGGCTGCTGCAAGGCTGCGTAGCTCTGGAGATTGCTGTGCCCAGTGTCCACAGAAGAGGAATGCCTCTGTTGCAAGGAATGGGACCGGTTGCAGCCTTATTTTCAAGGTCTGGATGTGACCGAGGACGAGACACCTCCACCTGTAGTAGTATCCAGCTGGGCTTTATCTAGAGCTTGTGAGATTTCAGGCACGGTATGAGATCGCTGCTTGTTCTCGCGATATTTCGGTCGCGCTTTGGGAAGCAGAACTAAATGGTTTAAAGTGTGCCCTACACTGAGAATCGTTTCAGTGCTTTACCTTGCTATAAGACAGCCCTTTTCTTTGGCACTACATTTTCACAAGAATAAAACTTCCATATTCCTAGGCTTAAGCAGCCCATTCAGTCTCCGTCTGCAAAATATATTCTTATGTTTACTCTGGTTCATAAAGGTATCCTCTTGCCTCCGCAGACAGCTGCATTTCATCTCTGAATCTCAGAATCAGACATTTTTGTCTTCTTGCATTTGTCTCTTCTAATAAAGCTGCTGAAAGTCTGACCCAGACAGTTGATCTGTGGCACAATACAGTGTGCTTACAGTGCACAGTTGCACTTATGTGAAGGAATATGAAAGTTCTACGGTCGAGAAGATGTTGTGCCAAAGGAAAGGGCTGTCTGCAGCAAAATAAACCAGTCGAAAAATATGCTCAATACAGGCTGCTTATTTATGTTGCTAAAGTATATCTTGCTGCTGCCTCCGTCCACAGTAGTACATTACTTTGCTTTTGTGTTGGCGCTCTTGTCTGCTTCTCCGACTGCCATCTACTGTTGCTAACACACCGACTATGGATAAGTATCTCATAAAACCCCACTTCAAAGAATCCCAACCATCCCTTTAAGTGTACTGCCATAATCAAAGGCCTACGCTGGATATAAAATCCAGGGAGAAAGGTAAGCCATCTGAGTGTAGTGGCACACTCGAGTTGACTCCCTGAACTAGTTCACAGGCTTCATTTCTGCACATTCATAATTAAAAGCAGTTCGGAAACCTTCCTCTACTGGTCGCTGAATAACATTTCTACTGAAGCTTTTAAAGGAAATTAGCTTCACTCAAAAACCCTATGAACGAGGTTATCGAATGAAAGGAGAGCTCTTGATTTTACCATGTAACAGAAGAATTCAATATGGAGACTTCAGGTTACAATGACACTTGAGGCTACTGCCATTAATGTGTAACTCTGTAAAGGAAATAAACAAAACTAATCATTGAAATATTCGTTCTTTTTTATTGCATTGTCATTTTAAGTTTCCTCTCTCATTTCTAGAGAGACTTCAATTTACTACCAAATGTTGATAAAATGTCATTTTGAAGTTAAGCTTGCTGAACTGAAGTGAGAAGAGCTCAAAGGTGCACAATCAGGAGGAAAAGAGTTTGAGTAGGGGGATGGGAAGGATTTTATAGAGTTTGTTCTGGCAGTCAAAGAGACAGTTTAGATTAGAGTAAAACCTCAGGCGAGGATCCAGAAGCATATTCCAACATGAGGGTAGACCTGCTGTACGGCAGGTAATGACAGCCCAGCGTAGTTCTCCTTCTCACTAATGAGAGTTCATCTTAAATTTGGCCTCTCTGATCTGAGAGACAGCAGCTTGTTAAAGCTAACCCTGCACACTTCACCCCGCATGAGCTTTCCCTATACTTTTAAACTTTTAAAACTGTCTAGAAACAGGAAGTGCAATTACCATATTTTTGTTCAGGGGGCACAGGTCTGGTTTTAAACTTCAGGTGGGATAAGGAGTTGTGAGTAGGAGGGTTCAAGGTTGCCACTACATAGTTCCTGATATTAATGTACTGGAAAAGATGACATAACAATATCTTTGCTCCACACCCATGTGCCCCTTATGCAACAACAAAGATAAAGGAACCTATGTGCATACAATGTTGCATTGCCCAGAAGTGGTCTCAAGTGGCCTCTCCAATGGGATATACAATTGGAATCGACATACCCTGTGCTCCGACAATTTTACTCCTAAAGGATGCTTCTTCATCATCTCTTGAACTCAGAGAGGACTGTTGCTTTTAGGTTTGACAGCTGCAAAGAAAATGCTAATACAAAGGTGGAGGCCCCCACATACGAGTGGTGACTGAGCCTAACCCAGAAAAGGGGTAGCTAGGCAAAGGGTAGCTAGGCATCATGATTAACCACGTTCATGTTTCAGACTCTTTTTGTTTTAGATTTGCGGATTCTTGAAGTGAGTAGTTGTCGGTGATTTCTTGAAAATTGTGGTGTGATCAAATATCTTCATCTCAAAGGAATGTCACCATCTGAAATCCACCAAGATATACTCAGTACTTTACATGACAATGCCCCTTCATATGCCACAATCAAACACTGGGTACAAGAATTCAAGTGTGGCAGGGAGAGAGTTGAAGATGGGTCTTAGGGTCCCAACCTGAAGAGTTCTTTTCCATTGGGATAAAGGCGCCTCAGCACTGCTGGAGCAAGTGTGTTGCCCTTGAGGGGGATTATCGTGAAAATTAAAAGCACTGAAAAATCTGTATCTTTTTTTGTTTCCTTGAGGCTCAAAACTTTTCAGTCACCCCTTGTCCACTCCATATTACTCAGTTTTCTATCTATCTATCTATCTATCTATCTATCTATCTACCTAGCCAGCTGAGGTGGGGAGGGGAGGGAAGTGTTAGACATAGGTCCGTTTTTCTTGCTGGAGTTTCAACAACCGCAAAGTTCGTAAACATATGGACACATATGGATGAGATGCAGCCATGTATATATGATTTATTATTAATACTAATACTGCAAAGAAACTAAAGAAAAATGTAATCACAAAAAATCCAAATCTAATCCATCATTTATGACTACATTTGCATTCTCTCTTCTCTAACCTTAAAGTCTGAATATAACTTACACCAGAATCACAAATCATTACAAAGATAAATTAGATGTTGTCTCAATGTGTATCAACCAGATATTTCACTGTTTACACGATCATTGTTTCATTATCTCAGGACATCTGTTGGGTAAGAAATGGTTTCCCAGTCTTGACATAGACCAGTATTTAGTATTTCAACACACAGTGTAAGGACGAAAAAAATTAGACAGTAACACAAGGAGAAACAATGTGTTAATTACCTCCAAGTCAGTTAGAAATAATTGCCCATTACAACATACTTTTGTTGACCAATTAGCAGGGCAATGGTTTTGGCACCTGAATATTTCCACACAGGAAAACATAACATTTGACTGCTGTGTGGATTAAATATGCTGTGTTATGCTGGCCAAAGAGGTAGACAAGATAGAAGAAGATAGACAAGATAAGAACGATTCAATAAAGGGGATACATAAGCACCACTTTATAGTCTTGACGGCAGACAAGATCAAAACAAATATACCCTTTACATTTATTATATTTATATTGAAACACTAATGAATACAGACCGCCACACAGCTTAGACCAAAGCAGCAGTAGAAAAAAAAATCAATCAAAATCGATATGTACTGTGAAAGCCAAACAATGGTTGAGACTGAGAACTGAATTTAAAAAAATGTTTGTGCTCATACACAATATCAGAATTTAGATTTAGCTGCTGTAACTGCTGTATCATCCAATTCTGTCTTTATTCATGAAGGATATGAGGCGGTTGTTACTATCATAAGAACGCTTGAGTGTTTGCTTACAAACTCCATGTTCCTCTGGGTAAGAAGCAATGTTAACACATATTTTGACCCCTCAGATTGTCAGTACAGTTTGCTTCTAACAATCCCAGCTCTACCAAGCAGCTGCATGCCTTGGATTACATTCTTTTCTCCACTTTGCTGCATTGTCTAGTTTGGTACACTGTAGTGTTTGGCTGTGGGCTGCCACTGTCAGAACCAACTTGATTGTGTTTGTGTGTGTTTCAGGCTTCCTAGCAGACTGTACCTCCCAAGGTTGTGCCTATGGGGAAAACACTAGGAGAAGATGATCTCACTGAGACTGCTGTGAAGACAAACACTTGGCAGTGTTACAACTGTCTTGCTCCTCCGAACGTACTCTGGTAGTGAATGTGCAAGAGGAGAAAGATGCCAAAGGAACTGCAATCACGGTTCTTGATAGGAGCAACTTTTTAAGACTTTGCAACAAATGCAGAAGGAAAGAAATGATCTATAATAACAAGGACAGGTCGTGGCAATGAGCACAGATTGAAATCGAAGGAAAAACAAAGACAGGGAAGGTAGTAAATGGCCCTGAGGTTTTATGATCCCGGAGGGCCAAATTTGCTAAATGGAAGTTCTTGTAGCAGAACACGGTGTCTGTGAAATTGCTTCCCTTGAGACGTGATGCCTGTATATGTCACTGTCCTCACGGGGCTCACGTCTTCACATGGCACGAAGGACCTGCCTTTGGCTCGGGGTCAGGCCTCTGAGGAGATGACCTGTCTGTGTCCTGCCTCTGCTTGTTCATGCCTTCCCTCTGCGACTGTCTCTTGCTTTGTCCTCTTTCTGTATCTCATGTTCCTCTCCGTCTATAATACTCTGCCTCTTCCCCTCCTGCTTCTCTCTTGCTCACTCCTTCCTTTTATACTTACTTCTCACTCTGCCCTTCTTTGTCCTTGTTACCATGGCTACTGCCTTCTTCGAATGAGGTGGGAAGGCAAGAGGACTGATGGAAGATACAGGGGCCTATGATACTCTTGCCATTCATCATTGTCCTTCTCTCTCTCCTCTTAAATCTTTATCTCTTTCAAGTCTTCAATTAACCGCTGCCAGAGGAAAGTCATGCTGAACGAGTGCCAGATCCGTGCCTTTTTGCTGTCCTGTTTGTCCAGTAATTGTTTACCTCAGATCAAAGACTCAGAAAAAGTCAGTGGTGTTAAGTCGGTGGTGTTAATTTAGACAGGCTTTCAAAGAGCATATGAGGATTATTTTGAATTCTAATTTGGTTTCAAACCTTTGTTTGGAAGACATAATGAGCAAGAAAATACCAGATGATTTTGGTTGGCTAAAGTATGCAAGTGAGGATGTGTACATATGAGGAAACATAAGGAAGTAAGCAATGGAATAAACCCAGAGGATCTATGGTATATGCTCACAAGATGCATGGGAGAGGAAGACAGATGAGCAGCAACGGAGGAACAAGAAAGGGGAACGGGATGTGCAAGTCTGTGATGCAGATCAAAGTCTAGGTGATACCCAGGGAGGGAAGGAGGAAAGAAAGGAGGAGAAAACACACACACACACAGACAGTGTTTGTGTGTGTGTATAGCCACAGAAGGAGTGAGGCCTGTGAAAAGAAAGGGCAGTGATCAAAGAAGAGATGAAGCAATGGAGGAGGCAAGGGGAAGACACAGGGAAGAGTGGGAGGTACAGTCAGAGCCACAAGGCCTGTATGCACACAGCAACTTTATTGTTTCGTGCACTATCTTTATGGGAATGTTTTTCTTTCATGATCTCTTCCCTCTTTTTTGCTGGCAGATGCACACACACACACCCACCCACACACAAACAAACTGCCATCACCTTTTATACCAACTTTGCATCTGCCAGGCAGGGGGAAGCTCCGTGGCCATAAAAGATGTGGTCACACTGCGCATCACAGCTTCGCCTTGTTATCATGACCATAGAATGCCCACATTCAAAAAACTGGCAACTGATGTTGCAGATGTCACACCGCCTTCCCGCATGACCTCATTTGCCGGGCTTGCCTAACTAATGGACGGGCACCAGTGGAGGCCGAAACAAGGAAACAGCAGGAAAGTTTAAATACACGTGGCTGCCGCGCAGCAGCAAAGGAGGATATTTACATAATGCCTCCCTGATTACCCATCTCCCTGCCTGCTTGCACTTTTATGTGTTGGTCTCGTGGATGAGGTGAGAACGAAAGAAAAAAGTAACATGGGCTTGATTGGGATTTCCTGTGTAGTGGTGTGATGGCTAATGAGATATTAATTTGCAACCTTGACTTTCATGGCCTTGGTGTGCACAGATCAAAGGGAAAGGATTTGTTTTCTTGATGTGGGAGGTGTGGAAAGAGTCTTATTTCCCTCCATTTAAGGTTACACCAGGTTTTTTTTTAAAAATTCTGTTCTTTATATTGTACAAATGTCTATGCAGATCAGAGGTGCTGGGATGCGCGAGTCACGGCAGTAAAGAGTATAGCCCACACATTTTTGTTGACAATGCTACATTAAACAGTACGTGCACAGATCAGTACTGTTAGGACTGTACAGTTACAGTCATATTTGAGTTAAGCTGTTGACTTTGATATTAGAGCGCAGCTCGGGCTGCATTTTCCTGACTTAACCCGACCCGATTCCGAGACAGTTATAACCAAGCCCGGCCGAACCCCGACAGACTTAATGATTTTTAAGTCCGAAACCCGACCCAAGCTCAACACAGTTTGTTACCTGACTTAGTTATTGTTATCATGTTTACAGCCTACAGTCTGTTTACCGCGATCACACATGGACAGTGTGTAAATGACCATCAAAAGGCTGCTGTTACGCACAGTCAAACACGCCGCACACACAGCAATTGGAGCATTACCACCTGCATTGACGACTAAATCAAAATGCCTCCATACCGCCGATTTCCCTGCATGGTTTTTGTGATAGCGAGTTTTGTCTAGCGTCCTCCATTTTCATTATTTCAGTCTGAATATTTACCTCCTCCTGCCTGATATGTAACGTTTGGCCTGTGTTGCGTTCAGGCGTTGTCATGTAAATAACAAATTTCAGCACTTGAATAGGCCATAGGACAACACAGCAGCATGTCAAGTGGACCGAGCCTGAATCTAACTTGAGCTAAATTTCTGATTTGTTATCGGAACCCAGCCAACCCATCGGATTCTGACGGATCCCGTCGGGCTTGGGTCGGATATCAACACTCTATTTGATATCCTGCAATTTATTCTCAACAAACTTGTTATCAAAGTATACCGATCTACCTGTATCCTGTCAATAGACTAAAATAGTAAAAAAAACCACAAGATATTTCCTACCCAGTTTGACTACTTCTAATGCAGGGGAAATAACTGCTTATCCAAACAGAAACACACTTCTTACTGTCTTTGTACTTTTTCCCCCAACATCAAAATGTACAGCATCGCCCTGAGGAAAACATGGCTGTCAAAAAGCTTTGCTCTAAATAAAAATCATGTATTCCTTGCAACCAGGTTACAAGTGTACAGTAGACATTCATTTCATAAAATATTTTCTGAATTTGCTGCGCTAGCATCTCTCCAATGCTGGTGAGTGTGTGTCTTGTATCCAAATGTATGCACAATGCTGTGTGAGTCAGAGGTTGACCTGACAGCACACAGAAAGTTAAAGCAATGAATTATTTATATATTTTTTTTAAAGAGACAGACATTATATAAAAGTTCACAAAAAACAGCTGGTAGAAATAGCTTATTAGAATCTGCTCTCTGCCACTCAAAGCTGCAAAATAATTTCAGAAAAGCTCAGCAGAAATGTTATGACAGGGTTGCTCAAAACAATCCAGACTTTGTTGTGAGTAGTTTCATTTGTTTTCTGCCAAGGTGGCCTCACCAAATTGTGTTAGTGGTCATGGATGAGCAAATGTTTCTGACGACCGTGAATTGGATGTAAAAACACAAGTTTGTAGATGTTTGTGGGATTTTATTTACAGAAACTAAACAATGCTGCTGCAGTTGTTCACCAAGAACCACTGCATCATATCTTAACTGTACACACTGTTTACAATCATCTCCATGTTGACAGCAGCACAACTGTTATCCATAGCCGCTTTTTCCTTCTGCAAACTCGCGGGTGTTGTTTTATTGTATTCAGTTTGACATGACCCTTTAGTTGTGTTTCTAATGGTTAAACCATGGACCGCGTTGTAACCAAGTTATGACATTTACAGTACACACAACGCTCTTGGTTACTTGAGCAACTCAGTTAAGAAGGGAATTTTCTGCGGCTATAAATAGAGCAAGTGTTAAAATAGACAGTAATTCACATCATCTACGTCACATGAGACGATCCTCGAACCCCGCTCCAATCTGAGTCACTCCATACTCTTCTGCGGGTCAAACCCCGTTCACCCAGATGACAGTTTTACCCGGCAACTGAACACCTTGTTACGTCTGCAGACAGGCAGGAGAGAACATAACTCACAAAGGGCACTGGGGGGCCAGCCTTGGCCTGGAGGTTAGATGGCCCCAGAGCTGCTGAGCTTCTCTTTACACTCCTTATGAATGATGCATGGCTGGCTGGATTTTGGTGTGGTGTGGGGGGAAAGAGACGGAGTGAGAGACAGCAGCCGTAGAGGCAAATGAGCATTGATCAAGGGCGATACAATTACACTGACCTCAGCTAGTTCCTTCCAGTTGGTGCCCCCAGGAGCGGAGGAAATGGCCTTAGACAGATGAAAAGATCTTGCTGCGTGCGTGTGTGTGTGTTTGTCTTTTGTGGGAATCTTGTAACTGTAGTTATCTTGCTTGGACTATAAGTGCAGAACAAGATTCTTAAGTCTTGGACCCTTAAAACCTGAAACAAGGTGGAAAGGAAAGACCTACTTAATTCCTAAAAAACATTTAGCGCACTAACATTTTCTTGTCCAGCAGTGTATGGTAATGCCTTAAATGGGACTGTGAGTAGGTGACAGGGATGGAGTAGGATAAGAGGGGGTGAGGGGGTGCAGGGGGGGCTTGGTGTGAGAGAGAGCGAGGTGTGAGATAAAAGGGAAGGATGGGAGGAATGCAAGAGGGAAGAGGAAAGGTGATACGGTGGGCTGGGGAGTCGACAGATTGATGGATGGCTTCGCTGCAGATGGATACTGAGCAGAAACAGAGCTGCAAAAACACACTTTAGCACACACACCTAAATGCATCCAATACACACACTCGCACACACACATTAAGGCTACCATGATGAAAAAACTCACAAATTGGTGTGCGCCATACATACACATGTGAAAACAATCACACTGGCACTTAAGCAGTCAGGCATGCTAATCAGAAGGTGGCATTCAGGTGCAGACATTTAACCCATAACACTTCATCTCTCTCCTCCACTAACGCGCGCACACCCATTATTAATGTGTGTCATGCAGCACGGGGTAGTGCGCTGACTAATAACTGTAAACAAGTATCACCATGGGGCCTATCACGCAGCCCAGTAATGGTTATTACCATCATCACTCTTCCTATGATTATCTAAGCCCGTCGTTAGCTAGAACATCGTTCTCAGCCAAATGTACCACTGCTATTGCAGAAATATACGAACCCCCTCTCCATTTTGCTCATTTACATTATGAGCACATCTGCTCGCAAGGTGTCACCGCCGCTGCATTAAAGGTTTCAAGCTGATCTACTGTCAAAGACAACAAAAAAAAGAGAAAGAAAAATAATAACGCTTGGTTTGATGTATCGGCAACAAGCAACAACTTACTCGACAAGACTGGAATGCTCCCATCTGTTGATGTGTTGTAGCGCACGGTGGTGGCAAACTGTGCAAGCTGAGTGTACAATAACCACATGGGGAGCGAGGGCTTGTGGGTTGTAAATGCCAGAGAAGTCTTGTATACTAACAAAACAAAAAACAACTGTGAAACCCTGCGTGCAGCCTGATGTATCTTATTTTGGGATTGAACAAGAGCCGGAATGTATCTGAGATGAGGAGGCGCAGTCCGTGTCTGGGTGGTGTTTGTGTGTATATGGGTCTGGGCGCACATTTGGGATTAGATCTCCTTTTAAGTGTTGCATGTCTTTATCTGCCAATATGAAAACAGTCTTTTTTAGGTCTTCAAAGAATGTGTCAGCAGCTTTTCACTTTACAGTCCTTCAAATTTGGGAAGCTGCAGGTCAGAGGGAGGAGAAAAACATGATTTATCTTTTATATCCTCTCACTTCTCTTTTTCTAAATATGCCATCCTGGCAATCAGAGACCTTCTATCAGAGCTTCTTTTCAGTTTGTTTTGTCCTTGGACTTGGAGAGTCCGTTTTATTCCCTTTATTACTCAGCACAGTAATGTTCCTCCCCAACTTGGCCTGATCAATAACTATGCTGTTTGATGATGTGCTAAACAGGCTACTTGAGTGCACATGTATATTGGTGAGTGATCAGGATCCTTACCGTGAACGTTGTGCTATCAAACATGTTCATAATGTCTAAATTTATCTTTGAAACACACGTATAAAGCCACACTGTGAGGGTTGTGATGTACAGGACGTCCTGCAATTATATGAGACATTTATTACTTTCAAAATGCAATCAATGTGATTGATGGCCACCATTACACTGTTTACATGGGTGCTAACAAAAATAATCAGATAAGATGTCCACTTTAAATGTGCAATTATATTGGCACTTTTGTTGGACTACCACTGTGATTTTGTACTCGAGGCACAGTTTTATCAGCGTACTAATGGAGTTATTGACGCACTTTATATAGTTCATCAAGTTGCTCAAATTATTTATGTGAAATTACTCAAGGTGACTCCTGATATAATGACACTTGTGCCAGGCAGATCCCTGTTTATTTTTAGGAATTCAAAAGCTTTTTAATGCTTGTTGAAGGTCATTCTTGACAATATTGAGGTTTATTGTGTGTGACTGGGGTATATATGTTAAATATTGTGTCACCTTGGAATTGTAAGGTTCTATCCCTGACATAACCCTGACATTTCCGTCACAAGTGAGTTATTCATATATTCCTATTCTGTGACACTGATTAACATTATGCAAGATATTTCTTTCATTTATGTGCATTTTTTTGACTTTTTATTGAGAAAACAAAAAGGTTCTATCTCTAAAATCAAGCTCTAACTTGCTTCTTTAAGGTTCTCTTTGTGAGCCAATCAGCACTTTGAAAGCACACACGAGTACCAATGACATTATATTATAATTATCTAGCTTTCAGCTTTTGTAGAATGGCACGTTCCGCTTCTTTGTTGTTTGCTGTTGGGATGAAGTACTAATGCAATTGCAAATGAGCGGTGCCGCTGGCTAGATCCCACCTGACCCGGCTGGTCCACTTTGCAGAGGCTAACGTTAGCTAACCAGGTGAGAATGGAGGGATGGCAGTGGGCACTAAGTTAATGGCGCCAGCTGTCTGTCTGTCAGCAAGCCAACAGAAAATAAAATAGAAGGCAATATATTTACGGTTCTTCACAAAACATTCAAATTTCACCCCCTCTAAATGGATGGTGCTTTGAAATGCAGTTCTAAAGCTCACTGAGTCAGTGGGGTGCTGGACCAAAATAAAATGCTTCTTGTATTTAACATCATTTTGCATTTTGTGTTTGTGTATTTGTTTTTTTTTTGGTACGTTACTGGTAAATGGGTTCCAGGCTTCCAAAAGCAAAAGTAACCGAAGCAGACATCTCTAGTACAGAGAATATCTAGAATATCATTACACTGTACCTGTCCCACTATCCCCCCATTGTATTACAATATCTGCTTGCTGTCTAACTCTAAGAAAACATAAGAAAACTTAAATGAATGGCTCCACGAATAATGTGTTTAGAAATTAGTAAAAAAAAAAAAAAAAAAAAAAAAAATTGAGAGCATGAAAATTATTTTTTAAAAGAAGAAAGAGAGAAAAAGAAAGTTAAAAACAAACCAACAAGGAATGATTTTTTTGAAAATTATAATAATTATGTACCATTTTAAATATGTAATAATATAATAAAAATAGTTTTCCCCACAGTTTTTTTTTTAAATATTTTTCTCAATCTATTATTGCCTGCCTTTTTTCCTAATGTTTTTGAAAGAAATCAAGCCAATTTGCTCATGGTCAAAGGTGAAATACTTGTGAAAGGTGTATGAAAGCAGCACAAGAAAAGTTAAGTCCCTCCAAAGGGTTTAAAGGGTTAATAATTAACCATATTCCTACCTAAAACTGACCTGTACACTTGACAAAATATTTAGCACTGACCTTTACTTAACCTGCAATGCTTTTTCGAATAAGAAAAATAAGATTTGTCCAGGAACAAGAAATACATGTAGGAAAAATGCCTAAAGCCCCTTTTACACTGCCAGATTTTCCACGAATGTTGGGCCGTTTTGCCGGCAAGCCGCGGGCGTTTAGACACACAGAGCCAGATTGGTGAGCTGACCTCGTAGGGTAGTCATATTGGCAGAACCCTTTTAGTTTAAACAGACCGAGGCGGCCTTCTGCAACAGGAGGGGCTGCTGAAGACTTGTGGGAGGAGCTGTTGATGATGCTGTACGTGCGACCCACTGGCGGTGGATAAACAGGAAGCAGCTGATAGCAGGAATTAGCGAGCAGCTAGTAGCAAGAGGGAAACGCAAACCTGACAGACACTGTAAAGATGAGCAACTGGGGAGACAAGGAACTGCGTGCCCTCCTTGTCCTTGCAAACAAAGAGAGGCCATTAATCGTCAGATGACGGGGACGGTGAAGAACAGGTCGATTTACGAGAGAATCGCCGAAGGACTAACTAAATGTGGCTTCCCTCACATGTCACTGTTTACATCACACTCCAAGCTACACGTTTTGTTACTTGCTCACGCCCCCCATTGCCCCGAAAAAGGCTTAAACAAAAGTAGGTAGGTAGGTAGGTAGGTAGGTAATTCCTATCTAAAAAGGGCTTTAGATAGCACTTTGTCATACATGTAGACACTATGTTACAACACCGATTTTATGTTTTATAACAAACAATACTTAAACTGTTTGTATTCCATGAAAATCATTGCTTCATTTCATGTTTTGCAAGATAGAATCTCGTATATTATCAAGCAGAAAGTGAGTTCTTAGGATTAGAAGGTTTTATCTGCATCTGACCTGTTCCTGAACACCCCATTTACAAAACTGACAGGATTTTAATATTGTACATTTAGAATAACTTTAGAGTGTCTCTCATTTTCAAGTACAAAAGAGACTTGTTCCACATTTCAGATAACGCAGATAAAACCTTAAAATCACAAGGTGGCAATTGGTATTGCGCCAAGTCCAGAGTTCGTTTCTTCAAATTTCGGAAAAGTCACCTCATTGTTTGAGTATGTGAAACCGAAAGAAGCAGAAGCACTCAACAAGCTCTCTGTCGCTGGATAAATGCTTTAAAAGCTGTGTTTCAATAAAGTCTTCAGTTAAAAATAGAGCACACACAGTGGGCTTAAACAGGAGACCAAGTGAAAAGCCTCTTGTATCAGGGTACTTTGATATTGGGTGTTCATGGAGTAATAAAGACAACACAGTCTGCAGTCTACAATTTAAGGTCAGGTATAATGGAGTCACAAGTAGTCAGACACTTGTGATGTTTCCATGAACACTCAATATGAAGCCCAAAGCCGTCCTCATGGTTTGTCCTATGATGGGTGTAACCATCGCTGGGCCCCTTTTAAGCTTTGCTGAAACACGATCTTCTTTGTTGCAGCTTGGGACCATGTTTTTTTGCTTTAATCAGGAAATGAATGGCCCTTAGTCACAGAGGCCCAGATAATAAACTCATTCACTATAAATTAATTAACAAACACAACAGTAGATAGTTAGAGGGAATTATGGAAATTGCGGCATGCATACATAATGTCACGTATATAGTATGCTAATGCTGCATATTTTAGTGTGATATCTAATGTTATCCAGTGAGACAAACAAACCTTCAAAACAACACAAGGCCTTTATATGACCCATGTGCATTTGTTTTAGTACAAGTAGAATGTATTGATGCTCTCTGTTGATCTGAGGCGAACATTTTGCTTCTGCAGAGATGTCAGGGTCAGCCACAGAAAAGTTACCATGCTGGGAGAATTTCTTGCTCACGGACACTTCAGCAGAGCCAGTGCCTGGAAAAACTTTTGGCTTTCATGTGGTTCTTCATTTTCTGCTTCCTCCGAAGAAGTTAGTGGCAAGCAGCAGAAGACACGGTAGAGCCCATGGAAACACAACAACGGCTATAAGCTGGACTAGATCCCACAACAAACCCACGCTAATAACTCCTACTCACTGAGCCTTTCTCTGCCACAAAATTATTACCATTAAAATGCAAGTCATCCATATTTTCCTGGACACTGTCTTGTTCCCTCTGAGGTACCGTGGACAGAGAGCTGCATGCAAGTGATTATGCTTCAGAAATTTCCTCCCACAGAGTGATTATGATGGGCAAGGACATATTTAATATTCAATAATCATTGCTTTCAAAATTGTGGCAAGAGACACATTTTTGTACATGACATTCTCATTACTCAGTGCAGTGTCTATCTGTTTCCACATACTTGTACACACCTTTTTAAAGTGGCTTGCTAAGTTTGAAACACCTGATGAAATTCTACAAATGTACTGTACGTACACAGGCACTACGGCTTTCCCTTTCCTTCGCTTCTATCCTCTCTACAGTCATTGCAGGCTCACTTTGTAATGAATTGAAACAGCAAGTGGACCAGAAGCTACACTTCCTCAAGATGATGAATAACAATACTTTCTACTTGACATAAATACACTAGATAAAATTAATTGCTTATATGAACAAGCTCCCGAGAGGCAGAGAAACACCAAAAACCCATTACTGGACCACAGTGGCAACATGAAACACGTGGTTAGTTTGTGTCTGCTTAGTGTACCGAAAGACGTATACGCACACAGATGGATGTAATGTACAGGCACACGTAATTACTATGCAGAAGATGCATGCACTATGATGTGCAAACTGATACTTAGAGTTTGATTTTTTTAAGGTTGAGCTGATGATTTTTGTTATATTTACCTTTAACCAATGACCCACACTGTTTAGTAAACAATCAGCTGGAACTGAGCAGCAACGAGGATTCTGCTGAAACAGCTAATTCCCTGCACAACTCTCCAGTTGTGGATTGTAAGTACATTTAGTCAAGTATTGTACTTAAGTACAATTTTGAGGTACTTGTACTTAACTTGAGTATTTCCATTTTCATTTATTCATTCATTTTCCATAACCTTTTATCCTGTTGGAGGTGGGTACCCCCTAGTACCCCTTTCAGTACTGTTGACTAAAATCACATGTTCATTTATGCGAGAGTTGCAGTGGTGGGCAAAGTATTCTGATCTCACACTGTAGAAATACTCTGTTACAAGTCCTGCATTCAAAGCAAAGGTACAAAAATATTGGCATCAAAATATATTTAAACTACCAAAACTAAAAGTATTCATAATGCAGAATGCCCCATTTCAGAATAATATAAAACTCATTCATTTTCTGTAACCGCTTATCCTATTGGGGATAGCCTATCCCAGCTGTCATTGGGCGAGAGGCAGGGTACGCCCTGGACAGGTTACCAGACTATCACAGGGCTGACACATAGAGACAGACAACCATTCACACTCACATTCACACCAACAACCAATCTAAAGTCACCAATTAACCTGCATGTCTTTGGACTGTAGGAGGAAGACGGAGTACCCGTAAAAATCCCACACTGACACATGGAGAACATGCAAACTCCACACAGAGTTCGGAGGGCTTGAACCAGGATCCCTCTATGAGGCGACAATGATAACCACTGCACCACCGTGCCGTCCATTTTATCTTACTTTATACTTATACTTCACTACTTCGAAGGCAACTATTGTACTTTTTAAGACACTACATTAATTTGATAACTTTAGCTACTAATTACTTAGTTTATTTATATTGTGTATCAATAATATAATTTGCAAATAGGTTGTAATATATTATCACTGGTTAAGCCACCCAGCAGTATGTAGAGTAATCAAACTTAACTTCACCTTTGAGGGTGGCAGCATTAAAGTGATGACCACATTAATCCATCAGTATGTATGATCAAATAATATACATTATTGTTATCACTAATATAACAATAATATACATTATTGTTATATTAGTGATATTGTTAAATTATTTGTGGCATGGTGTTGCAGTGGATAGCCCTGTTGCCTCACAGCAAGGGGGTTCAAACCCCAGGGTGGAGGAGCCCCTCTGTATGGAGTTTGCATATTCTCCTCGTGTCAGCATGGGTTTTCTCAGGGTACTCCAGTTTCCTCCCACAGTCCAAAGACATGCAGGTTAATTGGTGACTCTAAATTGCCCATAGGTGTGAATGTGAGTGTGAATGGTTGTCTGTCTGTATGTGTCAGCCCTATGATAGTCTGACGACCTGTCCTGGGCGTACCCTGCCTCTTGCCCAGTGTCAGCTGGGATAGGCTCCAGCCCCCCCGTGACCCACAACAGGATAAGCGGTTACAGAAATTTAAGTTATATTATTCTGAAATGAGTCATTCAGCATAATGATTAGTTTAACTTTTGGTAGTTTAAGCATATTTCGATGCTAATACTTTTGCTATTTTACTTAAGTAGGACTTTGGATGCAGAATTTTTACTTGTAGCAGAGTATTTCTACAGTGTCAAGTTAAAGATGAGGATACTTTGCCCAACACTGCAACTCTCACATACATGACCATGTGATTTTAGTCATCAGTTCCAAACGCTACTAGCTGCTGGGGTAGTGGAGTTCAGGCATGAGGTTATTAGTAGGGTGCTAAAAACTCAAGGTCACAAAAGTCATCCTTTACACCTGTCAGCTGGTAGAAGGAACAGCCGTTTGAGCCACTGATGATGACGCACACATGAAACAGCCTGCGGCTGATGCAACGTCCCTGCTTTACCTGAACTTATACACTGCTCCATGTGTTTTCTATAAATAAAAATAGAAGTAATAAACACAGAAAGCTGTGATAAGAACCATCTGTGGGATTAGCAATCTTTCTGGATGCTAAATAAGAATCCCTATTCCATTAGGGAGGCTGACTGAAAATACACGTTCACTCTCCTCCTGCCAGCTCAGGTCGTAAAACCCAGACACACTCCAGACTCTTTCCTCACAAAAATCTCAATGCTCATTATGTTGAGAAATAATATCAAATATGCCAGATATGTCTTTAATAATGGGACCCGTCACTGTCGCGGTTTCTTCCAAACCCAAGTTCTCAACTATATTGACCTACCTGCTGTTAAAATAAGAGTGTGACAAGCCTGGAACCTCAATAGGCCAAAAAGTGCCTTCTTGGCAACCTCTACAAACCACCTCTCACTGCACACTGTTGTGTCTATCCATCATATTCTGTGAATGGGCCTTCGAAAGCTCTTTTTCAATAAATGGCAGGATTTCCACCTCTTTGGGCAGTAGAATCTATAAACAAGCGACGCACTGTCAGTCACGGCTTCAGTCACTGATCACACTGGTACAGAGCACGTGTGAATAATAAAACAAACAGAGGTTGTTCTGACTATTCTGTGAGTGAAAGTGTTTTATTGTCTTTGAATTACCTGGAACTGAAGACCAGAAGTGGTTCATTAATGCCTGGGAGAAGATCTCTGTTTGCTACATTACTTTATCTGTGATCAGACACGTATGATAAGTGACTCCTTGTTAGTAAAGCTAGCTTATCAAAACAGTTTGACAGGCAATACCTGTACTGGTCAAATTGCATTTTCAGACTTGTATGTAGCAGCTGTTGGACTCAGCTGCCTTTCACACCACCTGCAACCATTCAGAAAAGAGAAACACATGAAGCCTTTAGTCACGGCGCATACAGGCAGTAAAGAAGCACTCACTGCTTTTGTGAAAGTGTATATGTGAGTGTATTTGTGTATGTACATTCCATTGTCTTCAATACTGCAGTGTGAACAGATCTGTGTGTGTGTGTGTGTGTGTATGTGTGCACTTCTTTATCTGTTTGTTTGATTGATTATCCAGCCACCTCTCAGCACCGTTATACTTTCCTATCTATCACTCTCTTTACTCTTTACACCCATACACATATGTACACAAGCCATATAGGGGGTGAAGGAGACCCAGCTAACGGCATATTAGCCACCTGTGGGCAAGCCAAGTGCTGTGTAAATACCCAGGGGAGGGAGGGGATGAGCCGTGGCGCCCTGTCAGGCCTAATCTAGGAAGACACCTAATCTCCACAATCCCCTGCGGAGCCTTTTCCATCACTCCCAGATGTATAGGAATAGTTCCTAAAGGAACGCCCTGTGGAGTTTTCCAGAAAATAATGTGGGCCGCAACAGGCCACACTGGCCAGATCTGAAGATTAATTAAGAACTTCTATCAGTGTGTATTCTTAGACTGTGATGTCTCATCTTTTAGAGAGCAACATTAATAAGTAATGTTGAAGGTCTACACATTCGTCTGTAAAGAAAGTTCTTTTCTTGTTTCCTGAAAGGAGTAAATAATTTTCTCTGTGTAATTAACCAAATTAACCATTGTCATATTTTTATCTTTATCACACCGTGGTGACTAAGATCAAGCACTTCATACACTTAAGCAAATTACAATTTTCACCGGCTGCATTGAGGTGAGAAAAGATATTCTATTGTTATAATAGGATATTGCAGTATTTCCATTATAAGTGCTTTGTATGATTTGACAGCCAATTTACAGTGATACAGTTAATTCTCGGGCTTATGCTTTTTCATGGTAACCCTTGTGGGACAACTGTTATCATAGGTGTAATGGTATGAGATGATAGGGATACATGTCATCCCCATTAGTTTCATAGAATTCATTTGTCACTCTCAAGTGTCTTCAGCAATCTCAGCCTCAAATGTCTGAGTTGTCAGTGCCATATTTGAATTTGAAATAAAAGCACCTTTTCCAGCAAACACTTTAGGTATAGTACCTTTGGTAACCCTTCAGAAATGGCACCTAGCATTTCCACTGCAAATAGTCTTAAATGTGGGTTGTTGTCACTTACTGTTCCGTCCAGCACTTGCTGTATTTCCTCATTACTGGTGACACAGATGGAAGTCTGCACCTCGTTTATCGTCTACAGAATGAGGTTGCACGCCGACATTTTCAGAACAAAATAAAACAGGCTGCAGTGAGAGTCTCTCTCCATGGGATATTTAAAAACAGCAGGTTTGTGCATTTAGTCCTTATTAGGCAAGCTCAGGGGTTTAGTGTTGCTGTAGCCCACAGGAACAACGCTCCACAATGGGGTTTTTTTCCCTCCCAATGAGGATTGGAATATATGCTGTTCACATAATCCAGTCGAAATTAATATGTATATATTTAAATGCTTGAACATCCACTCATTAATAAAAGTGCATGTCATCAAAGAGAGACAATAAAAACTAATGAAATGGTCAAAGTTGTCAGATTGAAATTTAAGGTCTGCTGATGGATTCACATTGTCAACTCAATTTTTTCTGCAAGAGGCAGCAAAACGTCCTTTCATTTTATATTTATAGTTTACAAATATATCTAAGACTTGCCACAGTATGAATAGAGGTAACATGAGAGTGGCGCCTTGCTAATGACCAATCAACGGACTGCAGGGTTTCTAGCTCCAACTAAGATCTGTGCACTAGGTACCCCAACAGAGGGATGACCAAAAAATGGGGATGATACGGAATGGTTCCATGGGTACCATCCCCAACTTTTATCATTGGAAACAGAAAAAAAGCGTACCGAACTGAACTGTACCGTACCAGACTCCTTGGTGGAATTGGTCATTAGCTTAAAATAGAGTCTGGTCACTTGCTGGCATTGTTTATTGATGTATTTATTTTCATTAATGAAGCAAAACCCAATTGTACCAGGAATAGTGTTTGGAAAAGAAGTCTTTAGGAGTCTTTTCTGGTTTTAATGTTTTATGATCCATCAGATTTTCATATCTGACTTCCATGTCTGTGTGAGGGCTAATGCAGCTCGCCCAAAAAACCCATTTAGTTAAGAAGCAGGTTTTGCAACAGACACATTCTTGGGTCAAATCCTGTTTTCAAATATGTGTTTTTTTTTCTATCATACAAAAGTGTTTTTAATGCACCAAGAAACATGGAACTTGTATGTTCTCATGTGACCCTGGCAAGCAGCTTTGCAACCACTGGAAAGTATTCACTTTAATTTTATGGATTATTTTTATTTCCATTCATTTATTTTTAACAGCTGCTGTTCAAATCATGACTTTCATGCTATTTCTCACCACACTTTTCTGGTCAGGATGTCATTTTAGGTGCCAAAGAGTTCTACATATATATTTAAATGCTATATATAATACAGATGAGTAGTATCCCATTAAGAACACACTGCTGTCTTTGGTGAAGAGGCTTGAACAGCTTGCAGTCAATGTCTCCTCCAAAGATGGAAATGACGTCCTTGACTCTTATTCATGTATTTCAGCAAAGGTCTGGGTTGGAGAATGAGCAGGAGGTGGTGTTAGAGACAATGAATAATAAATTCCTCCAAATCTGAACCTTGTACAGTCACACCTCCAACACTTAGAATCAGATATGGTCTGCAAGGATGGACGTTTAATAATTCAATTAGCTGCTAGCGAAGGACATTTAAACACATGTGGTTTGAGCAATCCGTTGAAATGACTGGCCAGAGACAGGTAGCGGAGAACTCTGGTTTTTACTGGAACAAGCACTTTCCTGTGGAAGTGGGTCTAAGCTGAACCTCCACCCTAATCCAGTTACTCACACCCAAATGTTACTAATAGTGCAGCTGCACTTCAAATATCACTTGAAAGGTGATTGGGAGAGGGGAGAAAAAACAACAACCAATTTGCATTTTTCAAGCACCGCTCTGGCAGGTGGAGTGCTAATGAACAATTCTATGATCCATTAATCGGGATCTCGTTTGTACATGGCCGTCATCACAAAGTGGCACTTGAGTTTGCGTGGCTCCATCAGAAGGGTTAATGGAGACAATGGTACTAATCAGTCCAAAGCAAACAGCTCTCCTCCAGTTTAAATTCGCCAGACAGCCAATCATGGAGGTAATGGTCTGTTGGGGTGTCTAGATTAAATGTATCACTGTGCATCAGTGTCATAAAATTGGCCTCGTGTGAAATGCTAAGCATGCACAAGGGCATGAAAAGTGTGAGGTAGTCTGGTATATGCCTACAGGACAAATGCCACTAACCTATGTAAGCAATAAGATAGTGTATTACTAGAGCAGGCATTTAGGGAGCTTTGATGGCCTGTTATGAGGCTTAAAATCAGTGAATAAACTTGCATAATGCTGTGTGGTTATAGTTGTGATCGTTCCAAGGGATGACATCCAAACCACCTCAGGGAGAATTCTGCAATTAAATCCCACAAAGCCAAAAAAAAAAAAAGGCGTGCTTTTAAGATTAATTTTTTGGTCTTTACTTTATCAAAGCAAACCAGATCTTTCCAAAGCTTCGTGTTCACAGTGTCACCGTATACTGTCAAACCACAGTGCGTAGCTATTACCTCTGCTGTCCCCATCCATCATATGTAAACCAATGCCGCACATTACATTCCACCTATCTTACATAATCTACCAGTTCCTCGGCGCCCTCCCTCTCCTCTCTTCTACGGTGACAATTAGACCAAACAATGTCTATTCTCTGCCTGCTATGTAGGCCACCTTTTAACCGGTATTGAGGATTGAGGTGTCAGGGAGGATTACAAGGTGAGCTAACAATGGCACATACAAAGCAGGAGACACACACCTAGGTGTCTTGTTGCTAAGCATAAAAAGAGAGTGCGGAGACACGCTGGCCCAGCCTTGACCTTATAAGTTAACCGCCGATCAAGAGCCAGATGACAAGAGGGTGGAAAAGAAGGCGACTGTTGAAAAAGAGGTGGACTAGTGATGCGGAACAAAAGAAAGTGTTGGAAGTTCTTTGCTCTGTGCCAAATCAAATAAGTGGAAATGACATCTCAATCATAACAGTAATACCCTCCTGTGTAGCCTCCACATAATCTAAATTAAAGTGTCATGGGAGGAAGTTCCATCTGTGAAGAATATATATATACATAAGTGATATTTTAATGATTAATCCAGGGCTTGTAGGTACCTTGTAGGTCATAACACATCAGCTGCGTCATGACTTACTTCCATAAGAACACTATCACATATTCTGTGGCAACCATTTACAGCCCCAGACACTTGAAGTGACATCAAAAAGCTGGTGGTGATGTAGGTTGACTGTGTCACCTCATGTCGCCTGTGTCTCGGCAAAAAACTTGCTATTGAATAGACTGCATGCAGGAAAAGCACTCTATACCAGCAGATGGCTGTCGTTCGTATTCATCATTCAAAAATGGAAACCAGTAGATCGACAGGTCTGCTTTAAGATGCTAGTTAGCCGCTTAGCACATTTACAGCTCAACCCTATGCTGAAAGAACAAAGGATATTTACTGTGTATTAGTGACAATACAACAAACGATAACAAGCCCTTTCCAATGGTTAGAAAAATATTGATTCATTCATTTTCATTCATTTTCCCTAACCGCTTAACCCATTGGGGGTTGCAGGGGTTGCAGCTGACATTGGGCAAGAGGCGGGGTACACCCTGGACAGGCCGCAGGATTGAAACATAAGCCCCTTTTACACTGCCAGATTTTCCGCGAACGTTGGGCCGTTTTGCCGGCAAGCTGCGAGCGTTTAGACACAGAGAGCGGGATTGGCGAGTTGATCCGAGGTGCCCAATTTTCCGCCTCGTAGGGTAGACATATTGGTGGAACCTTTTTGGTTTAAAAAGAACGAGGCGCCCTTCTGCCACAGGAGGAGCTGTTGATGACTTGTGGGAGGAGCTGTTCATGACACTGCACGTGCGAGCCACTGGTGGTAGATAAACAGGAAACAGCTGATAGCAGGAATTGGGCGCCATCCTTGTCCTCGCAAATGAAGAGGCCATTAACCATCAAATGACGGGGACGGAGAAGGACAGGCCAACTTATGAGAGAATTGCTGAAGGACTGACCAGCCGCGGCTTTCCTTGGAGCAAGGTTGTTTACGTCACACGCTGAGCTACACGTTTTGTTACTTGCTCACGCCCCCCATTGCCCCGAAAAAGGCACATTCTGTATAAACAAAAGTAGGCAGGTGGCATTTTGCTGCACTCCCCGATTTTGTTTTTATACTGCCAATGCTGAAAGAAGACTGATTGGGCTTTCCTGCAAATTTGCACAATTCCTGTTTAAAAAGGGCTATAGACGGGCAACCATTCATAGTCACATTCACAATTCCAGTCAATTTAGAGTCACCAATTAACCTGACTTGTATGTCTTTGGATTGTCGCAGAAAGCTGGAGAACCCAGAGAAACCCCACACTGACACAGGGAGACCAAACTTCGCACGGAGCATCAGCGTTCAGCATGCTGAATTGTCCAAAAAAAAAAAGGTGACAAGCAAGACACACCACAAAAACTGGGACAACAGATAGCACCGACAGCCTGACATTGACTAGCCAACCGCTGGCTTGGTGTCAGACACATACGTGAAGCTACTCTCCACAATAAACACTGAATATGATCAAACACTGGAAACACCTGTTTCATTAGTAGTTGACCTTTGCTCTGTCATAAACAGCATCCAGGTTCATATGTTACTGGAATGAATATTGAAATAATTTGACATGGTTGTAGGACAAAACAGAGAAAAATCAATACAACTGCTGAAAAACCGAGAGGTGTTGATTATAACAGGATGACATAAAAAGCCATTCAGCTTTACAAATCATATCACTGCAATTGCACCACAGTCATTGTGCACCCCATGCATTTCCACCTCATACAGTGAACCATACATTTATGTCAGGGCCATAATATAAACACTTGACAGGGGGTGAGCCTTAATGAGTCAACATGGAGAGCTGTTAACTGTGCAGTCCTGAATGATTTATAACCATAGTGAAGGCTGTGGCCAGTTAAGTTGAAATATTACTCAAGACACATAGCAATTCATCTCAGTTCATCATTTTGTTGCTTTGTCCTATTATATCTTTTTGTCTCATCTGGTCAGCCTTTATTTCCTCTTTCCTCTCTGCATGTGTCCGTTCTCATCACTTGTACGTGCAGTACATTATCACAGAAAAATTATACACAGTTAAAGATCATCGCCAACAAATATATATTGATTATGACACTACAGAGAAGGTGCACAGACATGGCAGGCAACCGGTACTCGTCAAATTTACCCATTTGGGAATTAAAACAGCATCCATTGTGAAGAGACTAGATTTTCCGGTTCACCATCCCTCCTCTTTGCTCGGCTGTAAATACTTGAATGAGGTCCCAGTTTTCGTCATGTGTCCCCTCCAACCAGTGCGTAGTGATATGCAAAATGGCAACGATCTACTCTGGAGACAAAAAGGAAACAAAGCAAACGTCAAACTGTGTTCCCCTGAGCTGGGGCTGAGACTGTGGGTGCAGGGGTGGGGGCATGTTGGTGTCATGCGGAGGCTATGCTAAATTTGTGTGTGTGGGTCTGTGTGCGGGCAAGGGCTTAAGCGTGCAAGCAGATGTGCCCTAACGCATGTGTGCTTGTGCGCATGTGTGTTTGTGTATGCAATTATCAGCTTCATGAGACATTACCTTGTCACAACTATCTCCCCTTGTCACCCAACACACACACACACAAATCTCACAAAGCTTGATACTTAATGCATGGGGGAAGGAGGGTGTCTGGTGTTACTGTGGGGCCCTAAGCCGTTTAATGACGCCGGGCACCAGAAGCCCCACAGATGGCTAATCTAACCATTGTCTTCCCCACCCAGCCCCTTTGAGCAAACTCCCATCCCATTGGCCCCCCATGCAGCATGCTACTGTTTACCCCTATTCTAACCAATTCTAATCCTGTTTAGCAACATTCTCAGAACTCTGAATGGCCTTTCCCCTGAACCCTCTCCCCTCTCCTTTCTCTCCCCGCTCTCCCTTTTGTTTTTTCAGATGATAAAACGGGACGGCCGGGTGAAGAAGGGCCGCGGTTATCCTCACTTATGTAAAAGGAGCGATAGGGCCACTGGGGAAGGGGGGTGGGGGGTGGGGGGGGTAGAATGAAAGCATGAGGGAGGGTGGGAAGACCTTGGAATGTTCAGGGTTTCTTTCAAGGCGAGTTCATGCCCCAGCTAATTAACGATTATGCTTCATAGTTCTAGCATTCACTAATATGCGGAGATGATGGATATGGTGCTGACATCCTCAGCCCCCTGATGCTGCTCCCGGAGCCTCCGTCTCTCTTTTCTCGCATAGTCTGTCAGTCTAAGTCTGCTGCGTCGATCTGAGGCCCCTGTCTGGCTGACTGATATTCCCAGAATTCGTCTCCCTCTATCTGGAGGGAGGTGTCTGTGTGTGAGGATGGCATTGTATGTGGCACATAAAAAGGCCTCAGTTTTAAATCTCATTGCTCCTAAGCGCACATATGCATAACTAGACACTCACGTACACACACACACACACATACACACACTGGCTGTCTGTAACCTCTACCAAAGTGGGAATGTCACAAAGCAGCCTAGAGAGGATCAGTGGATTGGGCCTGTGTGTTCACGTTGCCCTCTCTGCTAGTCTTTTCACTTTTGTTTCCATACATATCAAAGCATTTTTCTGTTCTTTTGCTCAGCCTGCTAATATGACACATTGCCGTTTATACTGATTTGAATAAGTGGATAAGGGGCACAAAGGCCCACACAGAATAGGGAATGACTTGAAACTCTTTCATCGCCCGCTGAAAGGGACATTGTTACTGTCCGACCTCACCGCCGAGTTCCAGAGGCGTTTCAACAGCGCGGGGAGATTACAGGCGACGAAAGAATCCACTTAACACGTTTTGTTTTGTATTTCTATCTTTTCCTCTCCTCCTATTTGTTCAGCAGTGGACTTATGAAAAGGAGGAATTATACGCAAATGGGATTGCTGTCTATCTGTTGCGCCCAGGTATTGGCACACTATGACTTCAAAGGCCACTGGAGTGCTTTGAAGTGCGGCTTGAAGAGAGACACCTGTTTTTTTGTGTTGTAATAATTGTTCAACACACTGATACTTAACACCCCACTGAATGACAGGCTGGATTCTGTGAACATGACAATCGGTCTGGGTCACAAAATCCTCAGATCCAATGACGTGGCAGAAGAAAGAACACCAGGGACACTAAATGATACCTTACAGAGGCAACTCCCCAAGCACTGGTCAACAGATACTTACCAAGACATGTATTCAGCTACAAACTGCAATCTATTATTTCAGCTGATCTGATTCACTGGCACCTAGTTGTTCCATTTTTTTAATGTGCTGATGCAGCATCATCAGCCACCTTCTGCTACTGAGAGCTATCATTTTCCCTTTAAAAGCTTTATGAGAAGCAGCTCAGGTAATTAAGAAAACCCACTATCGGCCTACATGGCTGCTGTCTGTGCATGTATATTTTTTATCACTCTTAAATATTCAAGATGTCCTAAGGCAACCTTGTCGTTAAAGGGTTTTCCATGTCAAGATGACGGGGAAGGTCTTGACTATGGGGAGGACCCAGTAGAGCAGCAGGTTTGCCTCAGCTGATCTGTAGCCATGCCTGTGACTTCTCAGTCGCGCCTGTGAGGATGAAAATAAAAAAGGTATTATTTTCTGACCTCAAGCCAAGCAAATGTGCACACTCTCAAAGTATTTCTCACATTCTATCACCTTGCCTCATCTTCTTTTCATATGGCGTACGCTTTTATCCAAAGGACCTTACAGTACTAAGAGTGCATGCATTTTTAGTATGGGTGGCACGTGTTCAAATTGAAACCCCGCAGCAATAAAACCTCGTCTTCTCATCTTTCCATCTCTCTCTTTTTTCTTTTTTCTTTTTTTTTTTTACTAAACCCTACGACAACCCTAAATCCAAGAGACCCTGCCTCATAAAACGGGTAGGTTAGTGTTGGGCTTACTTACCTTAACCTTATGTCAGCATATTGTGGTAGAATATTTTATTATCAAGTAGTCATGGCAATTGCACCTGCAAACAGTTTTCTGTTTTCAAATCCAGCAGACACAAAGCAACATTAGCATTCAGTTGGTGTCATGGTCACCTGGTGCATTGAAGTCCAACATTCATTCTGCTGGGACTCAACCATACAGTTAATAAGCAGACACTTAGACAGAAACAGTGTGCTTGGGTGTTATCTGATGACTGAGTAATGCAAGTTCAGTCCTGACTAATTATTAAAATGTTATTTTAATGCATTGCAAAATCAGTATTTAAACAGGAAAAAATGCCTTCTGTTGTTGCTGCAGAACAAAAAATTCAGCTGCAGTGGCTCAATGAGATTCCATTATCATACTGTTTAATGCTGGCTCTGCACAACATTTCACATATGTGGTATAAAATGATTATAATACATTTTACGAGAGGAGGAGCAGTGCTCTATGCACGCATGCAGAATATAGAAGATGAGTGGGTGCCGGTAGATAAAACAAAGTCTGCTAATTGTTTTGTTATCAGGTTTTCTTCATCTCCTTGAGGCACTGACTTGGGGTCACATTCTGATGACACGAGATTAAATAATGATTTTATTAATGGCAAGATTTTGATCAACTCTGTGATGGAAAATGCGCTTTGCATATGCTTAAAGTAATGCAGTCAGAGTCAAGTATGAATGTACACAACCATCCTCCATCCTTACCTTTATACCTCAGTATCAGGGTATTCTCATTCTGCCTCACCTCCTACAGCAGGTTTTTTGTAATGCAGATGTAAAATGTATTTTTCTCATTTTTTCGAGCCCAGGGCACATTATTTACAATTTAAGACATTCTGCTCATTCTGAAATTTCATTTCAGACCAATTACACAGGTATCCCATCCGGAGACCTGTAAAAGAGAATGGCAGGCCAGCAGCATCAGCAGCATGAATCTACAATGTGGTTTCCAAGCTGAGCAATAGGAAGGGTCCAGCACAAAGAGAAGCTCTGTTCCCCCACTGATGAGCCAGCACAAACTGCCAGTCCCCTCACTGAATCATTCCCCTAGTAAATGTCCTTCACCATCGGCTTTTATGCAGCACAGCTCCCTCGCCCAGACTTCAGGCACTGTAAACGGCAAGCAGGGTCAGAGTAATTGAAATCATTAATCGTGTTTTATTCCACTTTGGGGCAAAGTAAGCTTGAATTGGAAAGAGGTAGGTAATGGCTTTGGATAATGTACCAGTCTTTGAGGGAAGCGAATGAAACAATATTGAGTTGTATAGACTATTGAGTTTCAAAGGTGGGATAGTTGTAGATCATGGACTATTATGCTGTCGTAATAAAATCGTTGATTTATCTTTTGGAATTAATCTCGTACTGTATTGATTTATCGCATTAAATTTGAGCCACAAAGACAAAAGAACACAGAAAACCTCTCACACACATCTTGGTATCTCATGTTTTCCTGTCAGTAAAAATGTAAAGCAAAACAATAGTTAAATTTATTAGGTAGGGTAGCGACAAGGGAAATATGTCAAAGCTTCATGTGTTTTCATTTTTTAGAACATAAAAACATCAATAGTTCCTTGACAGTGTTTCAAAAAGACTGAATTTTATACCCAAAAAAAGCCAAATTATAAAAACTGAATTAACACATTAATTAATAAAGACACTACAAATGTTTCTCTCTCATTAGGTAATCTAATCACATCAAACCTTGTGTCACTTCCAAGAGGCCAGGGTGGTAACTACTATCATATGTGTCCGGACCAGACGGGGCTTAAGGTGACTGTCTACTTGATTGCATGTCCATTACACAAAGCACCCTGGGGTGCAAGGGCACAACATGTCCTGTACCCCCATGGGAGCCGAACAGCAGGCTGACCTCTGGCGCCATGCTCTCAGCTTGGCTGTGACCTCGTGATGTTCCCCCCACTGGTTCAAATAGGCCAACAATGTCAGCTTGTGTCTGACCTGTCTCCACCTCACCCTGCTCGAGTTTCAACATCGATAGACACACTGGGTGAGGACGCTAAATATGGCGGCCCCTTTGTTCCCACGAAAGCTGCTCACTATGCACAAAAAAGTTTGCTCTGTCCCGGACTGTAGCACAGGCTCGTTATCATCTTTCTCTGCCCTTGCCTGGCCTTTCCACACATCACTTCACTTCACATATATATACTTAAATATTATATTGTTTTTATATATTGGTTTATAATAATAGTAAATAAGTATATAAAAAATCTAATAATTTATTATTTAATTATTCTTACATAGAAATATCAACAATATAAGTTGTTGAGGGTGCTTTAGAAGGACTGCTACCTGAAACAATGAAACCCCCCTCTGAACTCCAACCAACATGGCGCAGTCTGGGTTCACCCTGCTATAAAGCCCATTGGATGCTCTCACTTCCTGTTTGGCAGTTTGAACCCAGCAGGTAAGCTAATATGGATGAGAACTCATGCAAACAAACATTTTGCCACCTGAAACTGAACATAACGTTAATTTGGAGTGAATATATTAATGTTTGACAAATGTGTGTATTACAAATAAATGTGTAGTTATTTCATTGGCTATACGCATACTGAAATAACCAGAAATGACTGTTGTTAGCATGCTAGCTAAACTCCATGTGCTCACTATGCTAAACCTCATGCTTTAAGCTACATTATGCAAACAAGAGTGGTGCAATGATGGTTTGCAGTCCTACACCACTACAACTAAATCTCTGTGTTGCTGTTGGATTAAATAAAGTCTAGTATTGCTGGGACCAGTGTGTAGTTTGGCAGTGTGCAACCCACTCATAGAGGGCACGGGTTAGCACAGTGACAGCTCCCACTTCTGCTTCAGTTCTGGTTTGCTGCCCTCTTCACTGACCTGGAAGATTTCATCAGCCTTCTTTGCTGCAGCCAGGCAATCTGCTATACGGACTGGCTCATCCTCTTACTGGGCAGGTGTTGAAAGATTCTGAAATCAGGATTTCGAGGACTCAACAAAATGGTGGGCAATCCGAGTTACCAGAACTGAGCAGATTCTGCCACCTTACCACATGCTATGTGTGAAGAGCTGACTTATTGCCAGCTGTATTATATACTTGACCGGCCATCCTGGATCAGTTGCATGGTTGTGTGAAGTAAATAGATTGAACGATGAGCTGAGGTTCATTCCAGTGCAGATTGATGCTACTACTATTGCTTTCTTGTTTTCCTTTGAACTCCTGGTTTTCTAGATTACAGCAAGGCTGTGTCCAGCTCTTTTTTGTTGTACCTGAAATAAGCAGAGGACTGTTAAGCCCTCAGCACCAACTCAGGAGTCATTCAGATGACATATCTCTTTTATTTCAACTTGTTTTGTGTACTCTCACTTGTTCACTCGTTCCAGGGCAAAGCCTGTGTGAAATGTTGTTTAAGCAACCCCTCCTCTATGTGACTGTGCTGCTAAACAAGTCTGTGACTCCCTCGATGCTTGAGTAACCACAATCCGAAAACCACTGGGGTAATATTACAATACATCCTTTTTTGATATCCATACCTGCAGTGATTTAATCTTTGATTTAAGCTGAATAATTACATAATGCTTGTTACACTTATATTTAATAGGTCTGCGGTGAGGTTGGGTGTGTTTTGATTACTGGCTGGAGGCACAGAGAGGATGTGGCTGCATCCTCCTGTTCCAAAGCAGGTTGATCGCCTCGGGACAAGGCCAAGCATGCCTGCACACTGACACTGTGTGGCATGGCTGGGCAAGCTTTAAGTGCTAACTGGAGATGGAGTGGGACTGTTTTCCCTCCCGTCATGCCAGCTGGCACACCTGTCGTTATCAGGTTAACTGGCTTGGGATAGGTTAAATTGTGCTCATCTACTGATACACAGGGATGACTAAACGCGAAGGTGATAACGACAGTGACAGTTGACTCCGGAGTTTACTTTTTTGGTTTGTTTTGTGTGTTTGCCAGGTAGCCTTCTTCATCAGTAGCATGGGTATTTTGCAACATTTATCTATACTACATAATGACGAAAACTCTTGTCAGTGGGTGTATCTGTCTGTGTGTCTGTTCCATGTTTTTTTGCCTCACTGACTTGATCAATTCATGTGAAATTTGGCACAGTGGTAGAGGGTCATGGGAGGATGCGAATGAAGCAATACTACATCAGTTGGCCAAAGGGGTGCGCTATATCAACTGATTGAAATGGCAGACTTTGAATGGGTATATCTCATGCCTCGTATGTCGTAGAGACATGAAACTTTGCACAGAGATGCCTCTCCTCATGAGGAACAATTTTTCCTCAAGAACCCATAACTTGCGATTAAATTGATTTTCTGCCATTTTGAATTTTTTGAAAAACACTTCAAATCGATCTCTTCCTAGGAAGTTTGACCGATCTGCATGAAACTCGGTGAACATAATCTAGGGAGCAATATCTAAAGTTCCCTCTTGGCAAAAGATGGAAAACTGAGCTTCTATAAGGCAATGACTTTAACTATCTGCCTTTCAACGTGCTACCTCAACTACTAATGTACAGTTTTAGCCCACTAACTATCCCACTGTTGGCAATGGTACTACTGTACTTTCAATAAAGCAATCGGACTATCAAATTCACAATTACTCTGTCTGAATACATTGCTCTTCTTAATGGGTTCAGTTGACTATTTAATCTGCAATTTCATATGACCTGTATCTCAAACACACACCATGTGAAACTGTACGCGGGCAACTGTGCACTCAATGGGTATGGACTAGTTGACAGTTTAATAAGCAATCAAACTACTGCAAAACAATAGCAACCAAGACCAGGGAAACACAAAGCTCTCTTGTTTATCTAGTTTATGTTACACCCATTCTCAGGCTAGCATCCAAATCTTACACCCTTAGACAGCACTGGCAGGAGCGTGGGAGCTCAGCCTGTGCTAAGGTGCAGTGTCTCTTTTAGGTAGTTATTTCTGCAGCCTTGCTGTATTGCACTTGCTAGACATCCACAAGATCACTCATCAGTAATCTTTGTGGGTGGTATCAACATTTTGAATTTTCTGTCGATGGAGTTTGAGTTTGTGTTGTCCTTAGGCATTAAGGAGTGCAGTCATCTGATAATGAAAGCCTCATAAGATTGGCATTTCATGCTAAGTAAGCTAAACCAGCTGTGTCATTAAGAAAGATGATGCATCATATTGAAATGCATACTTTGCCAAATTGCTCACAATGTGCTGCTCACTGGTGTTTGTCTTTAATCCACAGTTTGCCGGTTAAAAGTGTAGCAATCATTAATAAAGGATAACAACTTTACCACAATGGTGTAATAAAATTAATGGAACTGTAATTTTATTTCTGCTTGATTAAATTCTTCAGATTGATGACACGCGTTCTTACCGCCAGGTCTCCAGTCTGCAAAGTACTTCCTAACCTCGACAACTTTCAAACTTGAAACAAATTAACTTTAACTTTCACTGATCTTAGGTGAATACAGATTATCTTAAAAATGTGTTTAAAAAGACATTTCATCTTTCACAAGGTTAAATGTTTTTTTTTTTTTTTTATGCTTACCACTGATGAACCCCGTCAGATGGTAATGAATTTCCTACAAAGTAATCCGAATAGCCTTTCTTCTCAATAGCAATTATATGACTAAACCCCTTCCAAGAGGTGTGTGAACCCATTTTGTGCCCTGATTGAAAGCTATTCATCACAGTTGGCAGTCTCCTCACTTCTTGCCCGTGCACGTACGCGCGCCACATCTTGGTCCTCCGCAAAAAATCTTCTTACTTTTCAGGAGAAAGCATAATAGTCAGTGCCTGTATTTACTGCTCAAGGCAAGTTAAAGGCCTTTTAACTTTCCTCTGGTAAACACTCAGCACTCAGGGAATAAATACAAACTACATTAAGTTATTGTGGATGTGTCAGCGGTGACACTGGAAACCTTCTTTTGTACCTCTCTGTTTGATCATACGTACTTGACTTTGAGTTGCAGTCTTCACTGTATGTATGCAATGTGGCGTGGTTGAAGAACATGTTAAAATCAAACACCTGGACGTTATTTTGTACTGTGTTCAACAAGCCAGCTAAATAGAAGTTGATATGCTTCACTGGTGGTAAGCACAAAAATACAGAGAATGTGCATATGAGATAGTTTATATGCATATATACATCACGCTTCACTAGGCAACAATATGACAGAAAATGTAGGCTGCATTCAGGTGAGCATGCTGTGTCACATTGAATTGAAATGTTGGATGGGAAGACAGTGGTAGGGATTTACAGCATGTGCAGTGTGTGTCCTATAGGCTACACTGGTAGCACGCACACTTAATTTCCTCAGTCATGCGTCTGTGTCCACACAGAGGACAACGGAGGAGAGAGTCAGTGGAGGAAGGCAAACATGGTCGAAGAAAGGGATGGCTTTATAATAAACCTACAGTGCGTCATGATTTCTCACCAGAGCTGAACTCTATTTTAGTAAACATGACCGCTTTTTGACCCTCGGAGCAGGGGGCAGATGGTGATGGGGATTAAACCGAAGGCAACGGGCGAGGGAGGGGGGCGAAGGCGTGGGGGAGGCAACAAAAGAGGAGAGTGTAGTGAGAAATTAGCGTCCCTTTAGAGCTCAGCTGTGTTTTTTCCCTTCTTTTCTATATGCCATAACAAAGACATATTACCATAATCACTGCTTCTCCACTATCATCAAATCGATTCAATTCCCCTCCACTGTTCTCAAAGTCCTCTGGGAGAAACATCAGTATCTTTGTGTTCAAGGTGAACCGTGTGCGCTCCTGTGTGCAGGAATGCATGTTTTGTGCCTGCCTGTACTGTGTATGTGTGTGTCTGTGTGAAGGCTGCACCTCTGAGAGCGCTGTTTGTGTGAGCATGTCGAGAACGTTCCCTGGCAGAGGCGATAAAATCTGGCAATAATCACCGGTCCAGTGAGAGGGTGTGTGTCCTAAGGAAAAAAAAAATCGGCTCAGCCGGTAACCACGGCCACATTATCTCAACTACACACAGCGGTGAGTTAACAGCGAGAGAACGGCGCTCGTGACCAGAGGGTCGGCAGTTCAAACCGATTTGGAATGTCTAAACAGGAAGGTGTATGAGATGTAGTGTTTGCCTCTCAAACTCACCCTGTCATTACTATTTTTCTGCCCTTGAGCAAGCAGACGTGACCCTCTAAGTGCTATAAGTGGAGCGATTTAGCAGCCAGTGGCACAAAAATAATGCACGTGGGTCAGCTTTTATGTGTGTATGGCATTCAGTGCTAATAGCAAACTCTCACCCAGTCACTCTTTGGAGCAATTAAAAACAAAAGACTGCAATTCTGGCATTCCTGAAGCTTGTTATGTGGTATTGTCCCTGCACTTAACTGCAATTAATGAATTGTTGGAAGACTTTTGTGTGTATTACACATACCTAATCGCAAATGTTCATGACATGAGGGCAGTGGCTGATCTTCCTACAGGCAACACAGGTCCTGCGCTGCCTGTCGACTGCACTCATTAGTCGGAATTTATACGTCTGCGTTGGATCGACGCCATAGCTGTCAGTGAATCTTGTGAGTTGTAAAGGAGCCACATTATGTAGCCCTACATTGACATTTTTTCATGATTTCTGACGACATGCTACATTATGACTTTTTCTCATAATTTTTGAAGACATGCTATACTATGACTTTTTTTCATGGTTTTGGACGACATGCTATACTGACTTTTTTTCATGTTTTCTGACAACATGCTATACTATGACTTTTTTTCATTATTTCTGATGACATGCTTAATACTATGACTTTTTTCATAATTATGGACGACATGCTATACTATGACTTTTTTTCAAGATTTTGGACGACATGCTATACTATGACTTTTTTTCAAGATTTTGGACGACATGCTATGCCATGACTTTTTCTCATAATTTTTGAAGACATACTATGGCCTACTGTTACCTTTGTTAAATATTGCTGTTGTCCCTGGTTTTATACAAGAGGAAAACATCGCCAGCTGCTAGGGTAATGTATACAATGTAAAATGCCTTATGCTTGTGCTAATAAGCATCTTATATTTGTTCAGAAAACTTGTTTAGTATGACAGCTGTTTTGTCAGTGAACCTTGTGAGTGGTTATGGAGCCAAATTATGTACTGTTTCCTTTGTTAAATGTTGCTGTTGTCCCTGGTTTTATATGAGAAGAGTAATACAATGTAAAATGCCATTGGCTTGTGCTTGCATTAGCATGTTGGAGCGGGTTTGAAGCTCACAGTAGGCGGTTCTGGTAATCACCATCTTGGCAGTGCCTGACTCGCCCAACTCCCGGCCAATCAAGAATGGGCAAAGAGACGGGCACGCCCACCTCGCTCGAAGCTGCTAAGTTAGCTAAGGCTAACAAGCTAGGTTAACAAGCTACACTGCTTTGGCTAGCCCCGTGGTGCTGGCTGCTCCTGCTCATGCTGCCACTTGGTGCCACCTCCCTCACGAAACAAAATATCCAAAAGGCACAAACACAGCTGAGAAGTCAGGTTCAATGACTTGCGATTAGCTCAGATGACGCCTAGCAGACAGCAACAGCTAGTTAGCCACCCATGACGGTGCCACTTGTCACTCAAAGTGACCACGCTCTTAGGCCTAATTATGCGCAACTTTAAGCCTTAATAAAATTTAAATGGATGAGATATAAAAAAAATTCACCCCCTGACAGTAAGGGATTGACTCGCTTCTGGAGCCTGTCTCAAGTGGCCATTCAACGAACTGCAGTTTTTGGCACTTCCATATTGGCTTCGTCATCCCTGGAGGTTGCCGCATAGTTTTGAATCAACTAAACATTACAGCACTTCACAGAAACCTCCGCCGCCAGCTAGTATTTTGGAGGTGTAACTGCAGTGTGACACAGACACACCACCACACAAGTATAAATGCTCACGATGAAATAGGCGACGTGCATAGGCTATGGCGTAGGCAGGGTCTGTGGCATGAGTATAAATCCTGCTTTACCTGAAGTTGCATGTTGAGGATAATTGGGTGCACCAATAAGGTGAAATTCATATAAATTAAACATAAACATCTTCAGTTGCTACATTAAAACACATTGTGAAAGCTCAAAGATGGATATTTCCTTTGATTGCCAAACAGCTACTTCAAAGGCAATTCCATAAATATTTTATATTCATATTCAGGAGATAGAACACTGCAGAAAATCAAATCAATGCCAAATATAAAATGTTACATGTTCTGACATACTGTCTGTGGAAGCAGAGTGAATTGAATCATACACCATATTAATTTATATTTGTGTAATTGAAACCTTTTTGTAAGGTGCAGGTGCTGCTTCTTTTCAACTCAGCAGTGCACGGTGTGCCGGGAGAAGTGATAGCTATTGGATTGAGCTGTGTCTGTGCATGTCTTCCAAACTGTCTGCCATGCCTCTCAGCCTATGTGATGGTTTTTATCACATCACACGGGACCACTGGAGCATGTGTGGTAGGAGGTGTGCTTGTATTGTTGTTGTCAAGCATGTCTAGATTTTTTTTTTCTTTTCTTTTTAAACCTACCGCTAATCCTTTTTTCTGCTCCCGTCAGGGTGGGATGGTGTTCATATGTCAACACAGCAAAACCGTCTCCTCTGAAGACACACACACATTTGCAGCTGGGTATGAAGACATGAGAGTAAACACGAACAGCCAGAGGTATGACCACACACAGTCTCACATACATACACACACACACACACACACACACACACACACACACACAATGGTTACCTGCAACCATCTGAAGGATGCAAAAATCACAACCTCTTGAGTTGAACAATTATACTGAAGTACTTGAGAGCCAATGATGTCAAAATTCTAAATAACTACAGTAAATAAAATGTAAATTTAGTTACTGCACTGGTTTCTGCGATCATGCCACATTGATTGTGTTTGTATTTAATGCTTCCCTTGTAATTGTACACCAATATACAGTAATCATTAAGTGTAGGATTAAGGGGAGAGGGATTAAGGGTAGACGAGAGCAGCAGAACAAACAGGACATCACTGGTGTTAAAATGCTCTTACAACCAATTTCCTTTAAAGTCTGACATTCTCTTCCTCTGCTATTAATACTTGCAACATAGTACTAGATAATACTGCCTCACAAATTAGCACATGCTATAATCTTATTATAGAAGCTGAGTTTATGGGCAGCCTTTGATGTGTGGAGCGTAGCTTTTATTTCACATTTTCCATGTGTTTAATATGACGGCCCTAACGATCTCGAATGTAATGAGAGGCAATTGCCTGCGCTAACTATGCCTCTATCGAAAGCCTTTATTGTTCTTCATTGGACACCATTTACACCCTGATAGCGCACTCTGCTAAATTAGGCTTGATGCAAATCTTTGTTAATGAGCGGTATGTGAGCACTGTGTGTTTAGGCTTGTCTCAATACAGCTATTAAACACAACGCTCACTGGTGTAGCATGAGGGCAACAACTATCCTTAAAGCGTGAATGTCTGATTAGTTTATTTAAATCAGTGTCTAGTTTAACAGAATGATGGCTTCTCTCTTTACCAGCTGTCCTACATTTCTGCCTTCACAACTGCACCTCCTCCTTCTCTGGAAAAAAAAGAGGACACATTTTACCCAAGATGCATCACGATCTGGCCTTTGCATGACCCCTGTGCGCCATGATGCGAGCGTCTGGCCGCGGGCGGGGTCACACATCGGGCACTTTTGTCCAATCGGATGCTCTGCTTTGGGTGAGCGGCTGCGATTGGTGCTGAGCTTGGTGATGCGATCGGAGTGGCGTCGCAGAGCGAATGCAACAAACATACCGGCGGAAAAAAAAAAAAAAAGTCAGACACACCACAGCTTAATCTGAGAAATCGGACAATGTCCCACTTCTCATGATTCATGTAATTTTATTGAACAGAAAGCGTTTTGGCTTTCCCGCTGCGTTCTCCTTACATTCAAGCTGCACTTCTTTCTTTTACCCTCCGCCTTTGTTTCGTGACAACTCGGGGCGACTCGCACTGTTTACAGGTCATTGGCGGTGCAAAGAGGTGAAGCCGAGTTCGTAATGAGTTGACACTTGGTTCCACATAAAAACACCTCACTGGCCTTCGAACCCACACAGCTGCGCAGCCCCACAAGAATGTTAGCACATTATCCAACACCCCCCATTGCCTCACCTTTGTCTGCCTGCCACCTGACATTATGCTGCTTCACTTTGGCCTTGTTAGAGGTCCTTAGTGGGGTCAAGGGGTAAGACTGGACACCTGATGGTAGATGTAAACGACTATAGTTTGTGTGTGAAGTGTGAACAAAAAATTTATTTGCCCCCTTGATCTGATTTTTATAGGGTCATTGTGTTCCAACATCCACCACTTTGTTAAAAATAAAACCACAGTACACATATGAAGCCATTGGAATCTGGTTGTCATGGTTTTAGTGGTTCCCTTTTCTTCTTTCCGTCCATCTTCCACTTCTTCATGGTCGAGTTTCTATTCTTCCCTTCATTTTGACACTGTTTTGTCTCCTTTGTTGATGCTATGGTTTGTATGGGCTGATTATTTTTCCCTCCCGTTGATTGTGTGATGACAGCATTTTCTGCTGCCTTAGGCTGCATGTTTGGGTGTTCTGTGATCAAAACGGTTCAATATTTTGCCTGGAAAAGGCACAGGAACGAATTGGTCACAAATTGGCGTCGACATATCTCCTTGGGTGGCCTGCAGGAAGAATCCTTTTGGTATTGCAGTAATTATCAAGGGCAAATTTCCCCTGGCATATTTAATTTGCAAGGGAGTTGAGGTTTTTTAGCATTTTTTAAAATCTATTATTGATATTATTATTTCTGTTTTTCTGTTTATGAGAGATTTCACCCTGCTGCACTTATTTTCTTACCCTTGTGTGACATAGTTCCAAGGTGATGAGATGTGTCAAAAATATTGAAATAACTACTGTCGTTTGTGATCTGTTTTCATTTAATGACGATAGCGGAACTGATGCTTATAATCATTTCAGAATTCACTCTCAAGTTAGCCATATGTTGATTTCACAGATGAAATAAATATGTGCTTTGATGGGGACAAGCGGTCATGGCAATAATCCCATATTCTTTCCAATCCGAGTGTAATCGAAAAATTCCTGTGGCACAGTAATGCGAAACATTTCTGAACAGTTTTCTAAACCCCCCCCTCGTTTGTTGTGGACACACAATAACACAACCCTTTACTGATTTTTCAAGAGAGACAACAAATAGTCTGTCTTTATTGCCAAGCTTGGGCGCTGATGTATTTTATCTTGTGCAGTACGGCTGCAATAAGGAGAGATAAGGCCAAAGCTGGGAATGCGCTCTTTTCAATTCCATCTTCTTTTTCCACGGCCCTCTCAAACTTCCTCAAACACGCCAGACTGTTTTTTTTTTCCCTCCGTAAATCAAGGACAGTGGGGAGGACGAGGTGTGATTGCTTTCACACCCAGGAAGTAATCACACCAGACCTGCCACAGCTCTGATTAAGACTGATAAATATCGACAAGCAGTTAATGAGATGTCAGGCAAGAACAAGGCCTTTCCCTTCATGCCTACCGATGACACCAATGGAGGGGAAAAATGACCTCGACTCCGCAATGTCATGACCGTCTTTCATGTGTGCAAAGCACAAAGCACAAGCTATTAATTATCTTTAGTTGGTGAGCAAGATTATCGATGGTGCAGCTGGATTATTCACATCAAAGAAATAGTGGCCAGCAGATGCTTGTTGGGATATTATTCTTCATAATTACGTCAGCTAAACTGAGAATGATTATTGTTAATTCTCGTTCGGTACGACCATTTTTTTTTTCCGGAACAGGTTCAGACAGATGTAGTAAACAAAGGGCTCCTGCAGGCAGGTCAATTAGCTGATTAAAAGATTATCTTTTATGTTTGTCTCCTATCGACTGCTCCGCACATACAAGTTGATGCCCATCCTCGAGCTTAGAGTCTAAAACCTATCAATAAAACTCAAGTAGGTACGGATTAATGTTTCCATATTGAGGTCATTTATGTTTTTGGTTAGCGTAATGACACCGTAGTGTTTTTTTTTTTCTGTAAAGTAAACATGCCTGAAGCCCTTTGCAAACATGGCAGTGCATAAAACTCCCCGAAAGACACACAAACACAAGCCTGCTAGACATCTGCTGAACCATGATGAGGACGTGAGCACAGCAGGGGGCTGGAAGAAAGTAGAATCATTATCTCACCAATCATCATGTATGCATTGCTGTATGTGTGAGCTCTAGTCCCCTGAGCAGCAGCCCCCCTCCGTCAGAGCGGTTTCATGCTAAGCCATGTGATTTATGCATCATGGTACTTGTATTGCGTTCTGTTTACAGTATATTAGGGCTCTATCTTGATAACTGCAGCCATGAGGACATCTTATCTTCCCACAGCGGCATTTTTCACATGCTTGTTCAATGGCCTCGTGGTACCTGAAGGCTGCCATACCTCTCACATGTGACAAATTCCCACCAACTGTCCAGCTTTGACCGTGAACTCCAGGTCACCCCACGGCTCCTGGGCGCAGTCCTGTCGAATATTGTTTCCCCTGGCAGACATACTCAACTCATCAGAAAGAAAGACCATGCAGCTGCACCCAAACACCCAACAATAGGATGCTTGTTCTGGGGCATTAAAAGGTCAGTTCCCCTTTTTTGGGGAAGGGGGCGATGTGAGCGGGTGGTCAAATATTTCAGGGGTTTCGCAATAGGATAATCTTTTGTGATGTTCCCATGAATGGAAGCAATCATCAGGAGCATTGGACAAAGTGAAAACCTCATTCTTCTACTATAAAAATATGTATTTATAAACTATTAAAGCTTGAGCATTCCTATGTTTTGCACAATACTCAAAATGCCTGATGGCAGTTACAGTATGTGGTGAAAATGCCAACTAAGAGCTACATTTAAATTAATTTATTTGTAGTCACGACTGGCTAAAAGGCCAAGATAAATAAACAGGGAAACATGCTGAAATCGGTGCAACATAATGAATGTATTGTTCGTGTAACAGGAATTAATCAAATGCCAAAAAACCCCGGGAAGTGATAATCACTTCAATCAGGTCTGCAAGTGAGTGCATGTGTTGGAAAGATGGTGTGGGGGTGTTGAGGAGCGGTATTAAAAAAAAAAAAGGAGAGAAATAAACAAAAGCATAGTGTGTGTGGAGGAACGTCTGGAAAGAGCTGAACTAATCAAACAGGACATTTAATTAGCATTGTCATGACGAACAACAAAACAGTACAGCAGAAACAAGGAATGTGACGTACCACACACAGATACTGACACTTGTGACCGCTGGAAATGAAATTTAAGGAAATTAATGATTTTGGGTTTTGCTGGCAAATCTCTCTGATGACTCATATCACGCATATTGCTTATTTTGTTGTTTGTTTCAGAGGACCCCTAACTGAGGGAAAGAAACAAAGGTGTGGACACACACACACACACACACACACACACACACACACACACACACACACACACACACACAGTTCTTTGTTGGAAGTATTTGCCAATTAGCAAGTTGCGGGGTTGGAGTGGTAATTAGGCTTTCCAGTCGGCTGGTGTCTGTGTACAGCTTAGCTGAGACAGGTCCGAAGCTAAATGCCTCACTATTTGTCCAGCAATTATGTCAGGTCCCCATGTCACAGTACAGACGTGACCAATTAGCTGTGCCAAGCTAAAGTAAAAGAGAGGGATTATGGCAGAAGAGATGGGAGAGGATGAAAAAGTAGACAGAGAACGGGCGTGGGGGGGGAGTGTTAGCGGGGAGCTCGTAAGAGGGGGAGAGTGAGGGATCGTCCGTGGGGAATAAGAGAGAATAAAGGGAGACGGAGTTTGGCTTTGGAAATGAGGGGAAGGAGTGGGTAAGGAGGGTTTAAGGGAGCGGATTTCTTTTTCTTTTCCCCCCTTTGCTGTGTGATCATGTTTTGCATTGATCCCCGTCCTGACCGACATGTGGCTAAGACATGCTAATGCATTGCGATATTTATGCTAATGCCGCCTCACTGACCGAGCAGGGATAAGAAATTGATCTTAATTGACGTCTCAATAATTCCCCCTCGCATTATATGGCATATTTTGATGAAAATGGCCTGCACACAATCAATATTCTCCAGCTTGGAGTAATGCGACACTATGTCAATAGTTGTAGGAAAGTATACAGTGCAGTAGTTCATCTTGGCATCGGGCCATATTTACCTCAGACTGACAGATTATACTATGTATCGAGCGCTGAAGGAGCAGCCGCTATCTGGGCCAGTCAAAACAACTCAAACTGATGATATGGCCCCCAGTTTGCCTCCGGATACATCAAATGTAGTAGTTAATTTTTGTTTCTGTACATGAGGCTTTTAAGTTTCCTCTGCCAAAGTGTTGCCAAGAAAATGCAGATTATTTGTGCGTGAAAAGCTGCTGGTCCATCATGTGACAACAACAGTGGGGAACGAGATGCTGTAGAAGTTGGGGAGATCTGAGATGAAATTTATTCTGCCTGCTTCAACACAAAAAGAAACCCACATAATCCTCTGTTGAAACTTCTCCGAGCGCATCTAGAGGGGGGAGCGTTTCAAAAATATCTGCTCTACCCAGACACCGAGACCACCCGTTCCAAGGCTCTGTATTTAATTGGACAGGGAAAGGGAGAAGAGGGGAGCCAGGGGACAAGGCGAGGGGCGGATGAGGTAGAATCTATGATCTGAGCATCTTTCCCTTTTTTTTTTTTTGTTGCTAGAAAACAAGACTGTTGGCTCAGAGCCTGCAGAGATGAGAGGAGCTCGTATAAATTAGTGGGCTTGAAAGACAATATGGGGAGCTCTAGTGTTGCATGGATCTATGGATCGCAAACTTTTTGATTTGATAGTGACATGCCTTGAAAACTCCAGTGTCCAAGAGAAAATTGACCCCCATTGAGTTTGTGAAATTTTATGAGATTTGGAGTTATCCCAGCACAATTCCATATACCTACAATTTAACTCCACCTTTTTCGCGGCTAAATTTGGCAAAGGATAGTGGTCTTTAACTGCAATAATGGCAAGGAGCTTAGCAACTAATGGAGCATTAGAAATAGATGAACTCTGGGTAACTTCTCCCAAGGATCAATATCCATTCATCAGGTGCCTGTAGCTATAAAGATGAAAGACAGCATTACAAAAAATATTTTTACAGACGGTGTTACTCTAAATGTCCTCAGGCTTTTCCAAGGCAAGCGGAAAAATGCAGTCTAAACCTGTCTGAAACACAAACATCAAATCAGAGAGCTTTGGAAAGATGAACAACTCCTGCTTACAGGTATACTGAGAACATTTATAGAAATATGCAGGTAAAGTCTGGGAGTGTGGTATATTTATCTGAACTGGGGCTTTTGTGCTTCTTTATCAACACGAAATGTTACTGCTGGAAAACTGCATGAAGTTCTGGTAATGATTATAAGAGCAGGAGACAGCCATAAATGATAAGCAGTGAGAGTGAATGTGTCATGGGCAATTACTCATCTGGAGAGCACATGGAGGAACAACATAAAGACTCAAGAGATCAGGTCACATTTCTTAAATAATTTAATTGCAAAAGGGTCTTTTAAAAATATTTCTACAAGAATGCATCATCATTTTTTTTTAGTAATTTGTTGTGTATGTCTGCACCATTAAATACATCTTAATGCTTTTTCAAAGAGGAATTAACAATTGCATTTCTCAGCGCTACACTCCCCTCGCAGTTCACTATACATGTACAGCACTCTCTGAAACATCTCTCACTTCCTCATATGAAGAGGGTGGTGGAGGGGAAGGGGGGGTTCAAAAGTGACCAAAAGACAGATGTGGAGTGAGCTTGTTAGAAGACAGAAGAAAAGACAGTACTGTGTATTTATTCAAAACAGACAACTGAATGAAAAGAAAGTTAGAAAGTTCTAAGTGAAAGGGTTTTCGGAGGAGGGCGCGTGTGTGTGTGTGTGTGTGTGTCCGACCATCTGTAAGGGATGTAACACGGGGAGAGAAAGGTGGAAGGAATGTTGGGAAAGTTTGAATCCTATTGGCACACAAAGAGATAACCACATCTGAAAAAGCCTAAACTCTGCTGATCAAAGTGTTTCTGTATAAAATGGCAATCCTTGTAGTTCACACACACACACGCACGCACGCACGCACGCACGCACGCACGCACGCACACACACACACACACACACACACACACACACACACACACAAACGTAACAGTCCATCTTAATTTCAGCAACGTGCAGTCAGAGGGAGTTTCTTCCCTCTCTGTGTATGTTAAATATTAAACACTCCCATGAATGTGTGAAACATCCACTTAAAGATTAATTGTTTGCAGTTGATGTGGTGGCAGTTTAATCATTTTAAGATGCGCAACAGTGCCAGTCGAGCTCATCACTCACGGCCGGTTGACTTTGGTGAATACAACTCCAGACCCCAGCGCGCCATGTGCACCTCATCAATAGTTGATGCGAGCTCCAAAGCGCTGCCATTTTTCACGAGTGGGCATGTCTGCCATCTGATTGTGTTTAGCCTCCATATGCCCCCCTTCCCTATTTTGATGCTCATCAACGGTGTCTTATTTTGGTGCCACATGTGACTTTCCAACAGTGGGGCTTAGCTGATTGAATGATTGAGCCGAGTGCAGGAGGAGGGAGTAATATTGTATGTTCCTGGGAGACTTTGGGTAAAAGTGAGCTTCTGATTGCATTAATTCTGCTTTTCTCTCGTTTCCTAAAGTAGGCTCTGTCACTCTGTTCCAATCAAAACGCTGCTTCGCTTTGGGGAGAAAACAAAATAATTCTGCAGAATGATATCAAGAAAGAAAAGAAACTGTTTGCTCATCTAACAGGCACTTTCGACACTTTCTTATCATGGTAACAAATCATGTTGACGATACCTGCGCTTCTGATTCTCAGCCATTGTATCAGAAATCTGCACTGACACTGATGAAAACAATTTAAGGATATGAGGCTTATTTCCTGTGTAGTTTGAGCACACAACAGTCAAATTACCACTGGATTGTGTACTACAACTGTTACAGGTTAGTAAGCCCTTTACAGAGTATACTAGCAGTAGTGAAAAAGTCTATGTGGAATAAGATGAAACAATATAAAACAGGGCTTTGCATAATATCCCCCATGGCTTTTGAAGGGACTTAAAAGAGGCTGACAAAAGTAATATGGAAAGACACTGCATGGCGGCTAACATCACGCTATCATTACACACCTAACTAATAATATTCACATATTGCATTGATCAGCTCCAACCCAAACAATATGGAGCCTGTCTGGAAGATCACACCAGTGGTGCAGCCCCATCCCTTAATCCGCTACCTTCAAACACCCCTCTGTGAGAAGTGCAAATAGTATGGTCTCCGTGATGCAGCTGCTATCATTTAGGATGAGGGGGTCTGCAGATTTTGGCTGTCTGCGTGCCAGGGCTGTTGATCCTGCACTGTACTAATCACGCAGCAGCCCGAGCTGAGACAGGATGATTGCAGGCCAGACAGGAAATGAAGAGAGATAATGATAGGTCAGCCCGCCGTATGTCTGCGCTCGCTGCGCGCTCGCATCCTCGCAATGCCAGATTGGCTGCTGCATTAATCGACCTGACAGACAAAGACCAATAGGTTTCTCCTGACAGCTCTGGATCCTCTGATGAGGATCCTGTTGTGGGGGGGGGGGGGCAAACTGCAGGTCTAGCGATGGCGCTCTGCTGCTGAGGTGATTGAAATGATTGGCAAGTAGGCTGCATCATCTCTGACCTTCCCCCTTAACAGTCCAACATTAGATGGGTGGGAGGATCCCGTTGTTGGAGGTGGTGGTAAAAAAGTAAAATTAGAACGTAGGTAAACCACAGGGATGCTGCTGAGTGGTTTAAAGTTGGAAAGAAAATGTGCCTAAAAGACGATTAGTAACAGCTCAGTGCTTCACAGATGCTCTTTGTGTTGAGAATGAAAATGGACTGGGGAAGCTTAATATCCAGTTCAGGTGGCACACACGCAGACTTGAACACACCTACACAGACACTCACACAACAATGGACGGAGAGCAAAAGGGCCACGTGTCACTACCAGCAGTCTAACCATGGGTGTTGTTCATGTCTTCCTCTCTACCTCCAGACTTTTCCCCCCATCGTCTCTCTTCTCGTTTTGCTTCCTGCTAATATCACTCTGAATCAAACATTTCACAACAACACTTCCATTTTTGTCAAAACACCATTTTTCTTTTGTTATTTATCGTATTTTTGTTACAAAACATGTACAGGCTGTTTAGAACAACAACAAAAATACAATATCCAATTTATATGCAATTTCTTTTGTTTAATATTCATCAATTCATTAGGTGAATCCACTTGGAGTTTCGCTTCCTTCTGATTGTTCCAAGTCCACTGTCCCAAATACAGTCCATCTGGGTGTTGGTGGGGGTGGGAGGGGGACGGGGGGACGGGGGGGGCAGGGGGACGGGGGGACGGGGTACAAATAAATACATAGGGCAGGATGTCAAGAAATTAAAACAAGAATTTTGATTATTTCTAAATCCAGATAATAGTAAGTAGAAAGTAAGGTGTCCATCGTGGTTTCTCTCAGTTTCTGCAGGGTGCATATATATATAATTTCATATATATATATATGTAAGTCCTAAGTTCATTTTTTTGGATTCAATAAAAAAAGGATGTTTAACAGTTGTCCACAGAATATAGCGTAATTGTTTCAGATATATTTGCTCCATGTCACGGTTCAGTTCATGCGTTAATTCTCCACGGTGGCAAATAGCGGAAGCTGTATTGTACAGTATACTTGTGTGCAACTTGACACACCCGCACATCCAAGCACACTTAATCACACATACACGCACACATGCGCACGCACACATACAAAAACGCACACAAAAGGCCAAGTGGTCTTTCTATAGTGTTGCCACAGTCCTTGTCTCCCCCTCAGTCACAGAAAGTGTCCAGCAGGGGGTACTCAGGTTTGACCGGCCATTTTGAAACCACAAATCTCCCAAAAAATGTGTAAGAAAGCCAAAAAAAAAAAGAAGGAAAAAAATGTGTGTGGACAAACAAAAATAAAACATTTTTTTCATGTGTAGAAACACACTTGATGAGCAGGTGATCCCAAGCTGTGGAGCTATCCTGAGTCACTTCAGGTCAGGGGCAAGAGGTCATCTGGTGACCTATTGAGGATTCAGCAGCCAAAACAAGTGTCCAAAAATGTGGCTGCCTTCCTTTTGACCTATTTGACCTCTGTCATCCTCTTGACCTTTGACCCCAGCCCATCATAAATCCTCTTCCACCACCTCACCCTTCTCCAGCAAGTGCCCTTTTAAGATAACACACCTTCAATATGAAGATGGAGAACGACACAAACGTGCACAGTAAAACAACTTCTATCAGGGGAAGAAGAGTCCTCTGTCTCCCGTGGGTCTGAAACACCTCCGTGTTTTTGTTTCGGGGTCTTTTTTTTTGCGTGAACGTTTGTCCACCTTTTTTACACCAGGGTGTTCATTCTTCACTATGTATAACGTCCATCAAAGCTGGGTCGAGAGGTCACGGGGAGGGGCTCTTGCGTGAGGATTAGAGTGTGATATTTCAGTTACAGGGCTAAGGCCAACCTCACTAAAACACACATGCATGCAAACGTCAACCCACACCAGAGCTGGTGAGGCACGCATGGGATATAAAGGGGGTTAACTTTTCTTCCTCTTTCAAAAAAACCACACAAATTCTGATTGGATGGAAAAAAGAAACAATGACGCATAACAAAAAAAGCAGGAACAGGAAATGGAAGTGGTAGTGAAATAAAGAAAAAAAAAATAGTCAGAGGCACTGCAAGCCAGTTTCATAGCGTCTAATTGGCAGAGATGGGTCAGGCAGCTAGGGTTTTCCAATGGCTCTCTCTGGCACAGTTCCTCCCCCCTTTTCCTGTCTGGCTGTCCTTCGACTGCATCGGTCTGTGTGTCCCATTCGCTCACACCTGGACAGGAAGTGTTTGGTTCATCTGTAGTCTCATGTCCTGAATGCTACCAAGAATCTTCTTCTGATGGCCGGCCAACGTTACCCCTATCCGCAGCAGGTCCCTGTGGAGTGAAAAGAAAGGAGAAGAAAATAAGAACAGGTGGCTCAGTCATAAAAAAAACCCCACAAACACAAGCAGACAAACATCACATGTCTGAAGTTGAAGCGCAGATTTCACTTTTCACCCGTAAGTAAACACACTCTCTACCAGGTGGGAACAGGGACAGGCGAGCACATTGGCAATCACCTGTAAAATGGCTTCCAGAGGGTATGTCAACAAAATGGGGACACTCATCCAGCTATAGTGAATGTTGGTTTTAATGCAGCATACTTCTGTTGCTCGGCAGGTGGGCGAGAAGAGGGGAGTCAGAGGGCCATAATGTGATAGTTAATGATTAAAGAGCATACTTAGCTACTGTTCAGCAGCTGGCAGACTTCACAGAGTCCACACCAGCCTGCCACTTAGCTACAGAAACGGGGAAGCAGAGGGTTTTTTTTGAAAGATACTAGACAGATTAGTCAGTTAGCAGCCTGTCATTCATGCTTAGAATGGGTCTATATGTCAGTAAATCAGCTTTTACTTGGCCGCTGTTGCACAACATTCCTCAGCGCTTAAAAATACTCGATACAGCAAATAAGACTGGAAAGTGTAAATGAGTCTTTTAGCCGAGGGCTCACAGCAGCTACGGTGTGATCTTCAGAGTAAGCAGAGAGCCTTAACCTCGGGTTGAGGGTGCAGTGGGAAAATGTGAAAATGTTGACATACAATTGACATTACTACACCCTTAAACAGGCCTGGGAGAGCGCACCTGCTTCGGCCGTCATTAGTCAGACGGCATAATCTAATCATCATGGCCATGTTGGTTTAACGCTGTACAATTATATCACGAGAACCTCTCTTTTCCGCTCGCTTGTTTGATTTCCCCAGTCGATAGCCGAGGAGAGAGCGGACGGCGTCTGGAGCCGCGATTAGCTGGCTGTTGGGGCTCTGCCACAGTCTACGTCCTCTCCGTTTACTCCAACGCACACACACACACAAATACTGGCTAATCTAATATAACACGCACCACACACTCTGCTTGTCTCAATGGCTTCGTGGCCCCATCCATTTTAGTGCAAACGCATGCACCTAAACTTACACATAAGCAAATGCAAACATGTGCACACACACAAACACAAATCCACACTGCACGGCAATCCACTCCGAAGCCAAATAAGGGTGCATCACCGCAATTTCACACAAATAAATAGTGTTTTTCTGTTTTTTTTTTTCATATTTCGCCATCCCCATCAGTGCAGCGATGGAGGATGAAATGATAATAAATGGGCACCATTAGAGGAATTACTGGCCATTAAGGGCAACAGAGAGCCACAGTACACCACACCTGTCAGCCCGGCCAAATTGAAACAAATTACCCCCACCTCCATTGCCTATTATGCAGCTAATGAGGATAATTTATTTATCATTATAATCCAAATTCATTTATTTGATCATCACTGGCCTCCAATTTCCATGACTTCCATTACATCATTTCCTGTTGGTAAACACGGCAGACGGTGGGCGAGTCGTCAAGGTCAACTGGAGATCGTCGTTAAGGAAGAAGCGACGGGTGCGTGCTGAAAAACGGTGCTACGCTACTGAATTGCTTATTTGTCGATTGTGTGTGTGAGTATTTGTTCGCTTATAAAGGAGGTGAGTTTTATTAGTCTCCTCCTGATTATCCTCCCCGACAGCAAACCTGTCCCGATTGGTCAATTACATACCAAATTACAGGGAACGCACGGAGGATCTCTTTTTCGTTTCGTACTCCTGCCCCCAGTGAACCTCATGTTTTCCTTCTTAAGCCTTTAGGAGCTACAGTATGTGCACATAAATACTGGAACTCACAAGAGGAAAACTAAAAGTCATCATAGCACGATTCATCTCCATAGCACAACAAATGTATTTCTGAAAAGTAAATACACACTGTATAAATAATGACATAGTAAAATGTGCTTTCCTTTGTTTGCTTTACGTCTGTTATTCCTTTGACGTCTGAGCCTATTCAAAACCGCCTTTCCACGTCTTATCATGTTTCACTTGGCCACCAGACTATTTTTATTCCCTCAAGGTCAATCTGTATAACATTAATTTGACTCTCAAACTCAGAGCAGTCAATCACGTTAGGCCTGATTAGCTGCCTCGTCTCCCTCTCCACTCACTCTGCTGTCATCTGGGCCACCAGGTCAAAGGAAGCAAATCCGGCGTTGACGAAGTTGTCACGGTAGCGGCTCATCTTGATGGCGTCCAGCCAGTCCCCCACAGTGGTGAAAGTGGTATAGTCTGGTACGCAGCGGTCAAGCAAGGGCTGGGATACCCTACATCGAGGAGAGGAGGGAGGAGGGAGAAAGAGAAACAGAGAGAGAGAGAGGGTTAAGGTCGTCACTCTACTGCCTCTACCGGCCAACCTCACCCCCAAACGCCCCCCGGCCGAGCGCCACCTCTCCATTTCTCCACCTCTCCTCCTCTTTTCTCCCCTCTCCTCTCCTCCTTGTGTAAGGAGTTGTGTGCAGGGGGGGTGGGTGGGTAGGTGGGTGGGTGAGGGGGGGTCATTTTTATGACTGTGGAGGGACTGGCTGGAGGCATGGGTGGTGGTGCTGCAGCTGGTGAGGCAAGGTGATGTGTGTTCACAGAGCAGATGCCGATCTCTGATCGTCAATGATGACTACACACATTGAAATTTACAAGGAACCAGATCAGTTCTGTGTTAAGAAACTATAATAAAATGCTCTAATTTCAACAACAGGTGTCACAGTGACCACAGCTTTGGTCAAGAAAACATTTACCTGGCAGGATCAGTGATGTAAGAACGCAGAACGTGTTTCCTATTTTAAACCCTGGACACATCTGGATAGCTATTTTCCTATTTGTTGGTTCTTCTATTTTTTTAAATGAGATGTCACTGTGCTGCATGGGGACTGACAAAACAGAAAAAAACTCCTCTTGAAATTGAATCTGAGTGGTTGTATGAGCTGCACTTTGAAACCACATACAAATGTGGTTTAAAACTGATCTGGGAAGATTGGATTCCATGTGGTTTTTCCCAGTCAGCTCAAATCAGATTTGGGCTCCCTGTATGAACATGAGCTTAACGAGTAGGTTGTAAGCCGCGTGCTTTCTAGTAAATTGTTGATGCATTTACAGTACATCTTCATCAGGTTGTGTTTGAACACATGCGCATATGTTCTGGAACATCATCAAGAGGATGTGTGCAACACAATCTCACAGAGATGGAAAGACATTTTGCTTTTGTTTCATGAGATATCTGATGCTTTTCCCATGTGTGTATGTGGTTGCATGATCGGACAGACTCATGAACCTGATGACTGTGCATCATGTGTGTGTGTCTGTGTTTGCATGTACCTCCACACCTGTTAACAGCCCAAAATGGCCTTTTTAAAAAAGTACCTCACCCCCCCCATGCTGATCAATGCTGTAGATAAAGAGGCCACCTTGGGAGTTTTAATAAAACTGTGCTACAACTCAGAAAGAAGTGGAGCGGATGAACAAGAGAGGAGGAGGAGGTGGAGGTGGGGGGGTGGGGGGACAGGGAGGTGCGGGGAGCTGAAAGGAGGAGAAACAGATGAGGGTAGCAGGCTAAAGAGAAAGAGCGCCACTGTCTCCCCTCCTCTCTGCTCTGTTGATCCCTGTCATCCTTTTTGATGGCATTAGATTCATTAACAATTAAAAGAGGAATGGAGAGAGAAAGAGGGAGAAAAGAGAAAAGGCATGGAGGGGGGAGTTAATAATAGTGATACAGAGGCTCCATTGAGTGGTGTAGATGGAGTGATTTTTAATAAGGCCTGCGCTTCGGAGCCCAAGGCCTCAGGCCGTCGTTAACGCCAGACTCTGGCTTCTCTTAATGGAGTATTGTTAGTCCTCCTCCTCTCTAAAGTTGGCTTCAAAAGCGTCCAGACTATAGCCGGCCACATGTGAGCCACAAGCAGAAACACAGCAGGAACGCTGGGTAATATTGTACGCGTGCTAGCGAGACAGTTACAGGCCAAGTGTAAATTCAAGGTCAGGTTGGGGCTGTCGAAGTTTCTCCAAAGGCTTATGCTGCATTCACAGGGAGTCAGGAATTTAGTAGATGGCAGATGGAGAAGTCTTTCTGGATGGCATGGGAAAAATGAACAGTCCGACAGAAGGACAGGATGGCAAAACAAAACACGCATGACCATATGTTGCTATGGTTATGACGAAGTGTTTACACAGAATGGAATTAAATAGAATGATTTGATGATTATTATTTTGTGTGATTATTTCAGTAATGTCCAGTAAATGTCCAAATGTTTTCTCTTTGTATGTGGCAGCTACATAACATTCATTCATTTTCCATGACCGCTTATCCTGTTAGGGGTAGCAGGGGGGCTGGAGCCTATCCCAGCTGACACTGGGTGAGAGGCGGGGTACACCCTGGATAAATCGCCAGACTATCCCAGGGCAGCTACGTAACATGCGGTTATGAAATCCTTTGCGCAGGACAGTAAAAAATTGAAGCATTTTAACATTGGACAGCAATGCCGTCTACTGTTCTCAGTATTCTCTGCCGGCTCCACCTAATGTTACCATCATGCTCTTGCACACTAAAATGATATCTGCTTTGCCATCTACTATCTGCCTGAATCCATGTGAGCACAGTATCAAAAAGTTTAGAGAGTATGAGTTCCTGCATTTACAACAGAGACCGAACAGTAGAAGGGTAAACACAGAAACGTCTCATTACACTGTTGCCGGAAGCATCACCAAACCTCAGCTGCTCCTTCCACTTTACATCTACAGTCATGTCAAATACGCAAAACACACACACACAAGCAAAGGCCTTTTATCCCAGACAGCGTTAGCTAACCTCCAGCCACCCTTCAATGCCGACCAGGACGGCGGTATCATCTCTCACTCCTCCCTTGTTAGGTTTGTCGGCAGGAGGCCACCTCTCCGCTGGCCCGTTTAAAATCTCGTTAGTGGCTAATTAAAAGGCGCTCCCATCTCTTTTTTGCATCGCCTTAATCGAGCTAATTAACCGCAAGCCTAATCTTCTAAGAACGTCACTCCGGTGGCCAACCGAGACCCTGGTTTCCCCCATGAGCCCAAACCAGGATTGTCTGCGGCCCTCCCTCAGGACAGAAAGACCCTGATGCAGGGACAGATAGGTAGGTCATCCCCCTCCCTGTCGCTCCAACTCCGCCACCTTCTATCCTCCAAATTCTTTCCAAGAAACAGGTTGCAAGGGGAAGGTAGTGCAGCTAAATGTAGATGTGACATCATTGATTGAGCTCCCAGTTGGCAGACGAGTTGCTTTAAGGGGCCGTATCGAGCGATGGTAATTTGGATTTGCATAATGGCCCGGGCTGCATTTGTGAGAGCTAAAGAGTTGCATGGGAAGAAATCTGCACTTTATAGGAGTTAAAAGATTGTTACAGCTGAGTCAGAGTGACTCACATGCACCGTATCTACTTGGATAAGGAATAATTGCACAGTGGAAATCGTTATCGCGGTTGCTCTGGCTCGGCTGCAAATGAAATGGCTCGGCCAGTACTCTCACAGCTGAAAAGTCAAGTGACTTAATTCAATAAACTAATAACCTATTACTGTAATATATCACCAGAGTCCAGCAGGTCTCCTCCAAATATGACCGAAGATTTTTAGAAAGCAATCAGCACTAATATCCATTATGCAATGACCATAGTGAGACATTATTGCCCTTTAGGAAGACCACTAATTCAACTAATAAAACTCAACAAGGAACTCCAGAGAAACCATATGAAACACTATCTCAGTTTATTTCTACAATCACCAGCTTCCAGCTTTGACAGAGCTTTCATACTGATTCTGAACTTCATACTGCCAACACACTTTTTAATGTCAGAATATTACAACTTACCCAGTGGACTGTGTGCTGTTGGTGACCACCTTGAGGCTGGCAGCATTGCGGATAAGCTTATCCAGCGTGGCCACAATCTGGGTGAATTTGGGTCGCAGGTTCCTCTCTTTCACCCAGCAGTCCAACATGAGCTGGTGCAGTGCTGTGGGGCAGTCCATGGGTGGGGGCAGTCGATAGTCCTGCTCCACGGCATTTATCACCTGAGGAAGGACGACAGAGAAATCACAATCACTTCTAATCACCGAGTCCGATGTAGAGGGAGGACGGAACACAAGGAGAGAGATGGGTCGATGAAAATAGCAAGTGAGGGAGGACAGAAGAGGATGAATGAGGGAAATGATGCGAGAGTCAGAGATAAACAGAAAAAAATGCTGTCGGGAATGCATAGAAATAAGGGCCAGAGAAAGATCAGCTTTCAGTGGTAGTTGTGGGCGGGTATATAGAGAGAGAATGGCTTTCGGACAGTAATAGCAGAAGTGGTTGAAAATGTTTTTTATATCTATATTCAAGTGCAAAATGCTGAATATTTCAACAGAATGACTTATCTTACAAATTATATACACAAATGTCACATTAAGTGTTTATATTTCACATTACAGAAAAAGAAAAATCCTCCTATCAACTTACATCTTGATTGCTCATGTCCCAGTACGGCCGCTCGCCGTACGACATCACTTCCCACATGACGATGCCGTAGCTCCACACATCGCTGGCTGAGGTGAACTTCCTGTAGGCAATCGCCTCGGGAGCTGTCCAGCGAATGGGGATCTTCCCCCCCTGTGGATATGCGAATGAGTAGGTGAGCATGAAATACTGGAGGGATGGAGCACAAACACAGAATCACACACATACAAGAGGGAGAGAGAGGGTGAGAAAAACACAGTCTAAGGGAAGTGTTGATGCACAACACATGGGTGCATGCTGTACAACCCCAAACACCACGTACACACACAAGGTTAGTAACAGAGTTACAGAGAAATGATGTACAAACACGTGAAGCTAGAAGAATATTTAATGTGCTACAAACTGTAGTTTTTAACATTGATACATCACCATCATAGATAGATAGATAGATAGATAGATAGATAGATATAGGTAGAAGTCTACACACCCAGAAACACTCAAACTAAACTTCTGTGTGCAGGCCAAACAAGGTTGCCTATCTTATACCAGATCTCATGCTAATTTTTGACAGTTAGACTCAGTCCAAAGAACCCTATCCTATGTGCGTTAAAGGAATACCTCACCCACAGAATGACCATTTGCAAATCAGTTACTCATGATGTGCAACCTTGAAGTCATGACGAATACTTTTAAGCTTAAGCTAAAACAAGACATCGTCTACAAACTGTCACACAACTTGTGCAGTTTAATCCAGGGCTCATTCATCCAGTCGTGTGCTCAGATAAGATAAGTTTCACTTTCAGTTCAGTTTTAAATAAGTTTTAGTAAAGAAGCATGTGTTTGGGAAGTACTGAGCATATGACTGGATACATGAAAGTTGGATTACACTGCATGAATTGTATGAAGGTTTGTAGATGCATGTGTTGATACTGTCTTGCTCTTGATAAACACAGACCCCATTAATCAATAAATCAAAATATTCACCGTTTTTAATGGAGGCATGGAAAACACCAAAGCTTTCTTCACAATTTCAAGGTAATAGGGCATGACTAATAGCTATACAAATGGTTATTTTGTGGGTGAAGTATTTCTTTACCCGCTTTGGCAGTTCTTAATGTTATTTCATACAAGACCAGGAGCCAGAGTCAACCTCTCAGGCATTACAGTAATTTGTTTCCAGAGGATCAGGCAAAGTTTCTGGAAATTTACTTCAGTCACATGTCCCACCTTTGTAGGGATGAACACTAATTTAGCTGCAATGTGTATTTGTTTAGTTAATTGTTTCAACTGTTCTAATTTCTTCCCTCCTGCACCTGCCATCCACAGTGAGAAGCAAAAAAAATAAAACTCCCATTCTACCCATGATGGTCATGCCATGTGGGAACAGACTTGACACAGATCTATTTTTTGAATACACCCATACTTGGCAATGCCGTGGATTCAATTGTAAAATAGACTAACTAATACAATGGTGATGCATCGATGTTAAAACGTTACATGTAGCACCTTTAAACATTGATTTTAAACATGAATACACTTACACAAACACATACACACACACACACTTATTCTCGGACTCACCAGGGAGCTGGTGTAGGTGGGGTCTGTAGGGTCGTCCTCGAGGAAGCGAGATAGGCCGAAGTCAGACACCTTACACACTAGATTACTGTTGACCAAGATGTTACGGGCAGCCAGGTCTCTGTGTACGTAGTTCATGTCTGACAGGTACTTCATGCCTGCTGCGATACCACGCAGCATGCCAACCAGCTGGATCACTGTGAACTGCCCGTCATTGAGCTGGCAAAGGGAGAGGGAGAGAACGACAAGGGTAGATTGTAGATCAAGGTTGCATGTTCAAAGGAGTATATGTTTATCTCCTTTTTTACCTGCATGTGTCCTACCTGTCTTTATTTTTCTGTGTGTCTTACAGTACTTTCTTTGCATTTGTTCTCTCACCTGCATCTTTCATCTCCTATCACTTTACAACGTCTCTCTCTCTTTTCTACCTATCCATCCTCCATTCCTCCCTTTGCCTTTCTCTGGCAGACAATGTACGATATGACTTTGAGGCAGTGATTCATTGGAGACTGAGCTCTTTGTAAATGTCACCAATCGCCCGAATGCAGCATTTGTCAGATAACCATTGTGGGCTTTGCAGCAGAGCTTAAGAGGACCTTTTATGTCTCCAAAGAAAGTGAGATAACTAAAAGCAAGATCAAGCAGATCTGGATTGGCTTATATGTTGGATAGTGTTGTATTATTGATGAAATCACAGATACAAGTGTTACAAGGAGTAGCTGATATTAGAGCTATTCTTGGGTGTAATGTCTTTGTGTGTGCCGGCTTTTTTTCTCACCCTTAGGAAAGAGTCCAGTGCTCCATTCTCCATGAACTCGGTCACAATCATCACTGGCCGACTCTTGGTGACCACGCCTTCCAGACGGATAATGTTGGGGTGGTCGAACTGGCCCATGATGGAAGCCTCAGACAGGAAGTCTCGCCTCTGGCGGTCAGTGTAGCCAACCTTGAGGGTCTTGATGGCTACGATGATCTCTCGGCGCCCGGGCAACTTGAGGCGACCGCGACACACCTCCCCAAACTCTCCTGCGAGAGCCCATGCGAGCCAGCCAGAGAAACAGCAAAAGAGGAATAGAAGGAGAGAGAGAGAGAGAGAGGGAGGGGAGAGAGGCATGACGGAAGAGTGAAGGAGAGTGGGGGAAAAGAGGGGAGAGGGGACAGTTAACTGGTTAGAACCAAGGAGCCAGGGAAGGGTAGCAGGAGGGGTGGGACAGGGGGGGACTGCAAGAGAAGCCAGGACTCTAGGCCATTGTCAAGGGATGGTGGTGATGGGGGAGCATACAATGACTGTGTGCTGTTAAGCTACTGATTAAATGAAACAGCGTGGTGAGTTTGAGGCATGATGACAAAATGTGAGAAGATGTAGAGTTAAAAAAAAAAAAATAACGCATGTTGAAGAGTGACACGGTGTGAGAAGCTGAGGGACAGAGGAGGACGAGGGGAAGGATCGGGGGCAGGGGGGTGGGGGTGCTAAGCTTCGGAGTGGCTGGAGAAACGGACACAGGAGGAGGAGATAGGTGGAGACAGAAGCTTGGGGGTTTTTGGGGTTGTGGACGCTTTACGTTTAGAGTCTACACCAAGCGTGTGCAAGAATGCAAGCGAAATTAGGCGATGAGAGCGATGTGTGTCAACATGGGTGCAAGGGTGACAGAGTCGAGGGAAGTCAGGGGGGAGAGGGCAGGGGATGGAGGAATGGAGGGATGGATTGAGGAAGGGGGTAGAGGAGAGGAGGGGGAAAGGGAAGACAGGGGTTGAGGGTTCGTCACTTTAAAGGTGAATGCTGGGAAGCGACGGGTTTCAAGTAGTAGCCTCAGAAGTAGAAGAGCTGTCGTAGTAGTAGTAGTAGCAGTAGTAATGGTAGTAGCAGAAGCAGTAGTAGGGACTCCCATCTCTGCCATCACAACGTCCTCCATTTTGGCTCAGATACAATGCTAAGAAAACTCAACCTCAATTGGCACAGTCCTGTAGCTTTTGAGCAGAGATATTACTATCAAATATGTCAGATACATAAAATATTTTACTATCTACAACATCAAATGTTAGGGAGGGTTTCTAAAGGAGGGGACACAACCACATAATGCCAGGCACAGGGGTTAATATAGTGATCCAGCAGAAGCACTCTTTCATAAAGAGGTTCTCAAGACACTAAAAAGTGGGCAGAGTCACAGATGGCCAATCCTGGACAAGAAATATGTTAATATTCTACGCCCCAGCCAGACGGGATTAATATTTCAGGGAGATGCAGGATATAAATATTAGCCATGCTCCATGGTAACAGGAATTGCTTTGTACAACCAGACACATTCCCCAGGCTACTACACATAAAACAGTTTAATTTAAAGATAGCCATAGCCCATTTGATAAGCCTGTAAGGTCAGATTCTCCATATGGGCTTTCAATAACAACTGTATGTGAGTAACCAAGTTATGGGGTTGTGTAAAATAGTTTCGTTACACCCTGCAGAACTCAGATGCAGGTGACTGCTCAACAATTTTAAAGGGAAGCAGGGATGTTAATGTACAAATACTTGGGAGTTTCATCTTAACAGGGAAAGTGTCTATCTGTATCAGAAAATGGGGAAAAAAGGGGGTCCAACAAGTGTGCCAGAAAACAATAGGGCTGTAATTAATACTGGAAGAGATAAGAGTGAAAACCACACACATGCGCTCGGACAGGATTAACATCTTCCCTCGGGAAATAAATCCTGTCTGTATGGGGCTTTAGTTTTGCATTGTCCAAAAATCTGCTTCCATTAGATTCAAGAATATTTTTCAATCAGTTAGAAATGACTGCTGCTCCATACTTATTTAAACTTAATGAATTTCCATACACAACGTCTCTCTCAATCCAGGATTGGGCTCCATTTTAAGGACACGGGTGAATTTGTGAAATGATAATCCACCATACAATAGGTATTACAGCTAATCTAAATGCACATGGCATGGTAAACAACGTAAGGGTGCTAGGACTGTGAGTGATGCTAACTAAGAGAGGACATAAAGCTAGTAATGCTTTAAACACAGAGTGCTGGAGACATCTGTAAGACTGTAAAAAAAAGGGGTTCCTAAGAGATGACGAGTGTGGGAGGGGAGGGAGCAAGGAGAGGGCTAGCGATGAATTGAGTGAAAGTACCGCTTGGTGTGAAGTCCTCTAACGGTATGGCCTGGAGGTGACTAGCAGTCTTCCCCCTGTAGCTCAGGAGCTTTGGTGGGTTACCTGCGCCGATGACCTCCTCGATCTTCACGCAGGAGACATCAATCTCCTTGGCAAACTCGCGCACGGCCTCATTGGGGTCCTCATAGGTGAAGGGGTCGATGTAGACTTTCATTCCCGGTGTTACTATGGGGGATTCAGTGGCAAGAACAGGAAAGTGAATCTATGACGTCAAACATAAGTTTAATAATAGATAACTCCATGTAAAGGTCTAAAAACGTATCCTTTATCAACCAATTATCGATCAAAGGAAGATCTGTAAGCTACCCTAAGTGTTTGGGGATGCTCAATCATTGCTAATAGTAATGACTGAGCAGAAGTGTAGGAATAATGCTGCTGGAGTGTAAATAATGCAAAAAGGAGGGGCATCTCAGCAAAGAGACTTACTGTACTGCTGCAGTTTCTCTGTGTACTCCGACTCTGAACCATTTCTCTGCTTTCTGTTGAGGAAGATGAAAACACAAACTGAGTCACGTGGACTTCACGCAGCAGGGTGCAAGTACCGGAAAGGAACAAAGACGGGAGGAGGAAAAAAGATCCCTAATAATGTCTGCAGAGATGTGGCCACGCTAGACGTGGCTTGGGGAAAATGTTTTGTCTTTTTTGCATCGGAAGCAAGAGGATACACTGCAGATAAAGATTGGATCAATGCCTGGTGGTACAATGATTCATACTTGGGGACTGTAACATGAGTCTAAACAAAAAGATATCATACCATTGTCTGAAGCAAGCAAGTGAAAGCCATTCACTCTCGGTACCCCCAAAATGAGCAACCGAGACAAAAGCGGACTCAAACAGCAAGCTCAGCTGTCTCGCCTTTTCTCGCCCTACAGACATCACACTGTTCGTTTCAATTCAATCTGCCGCTTATTTTCTCCTCATGGACTCTCTCTCTCTGCTGCTGTCATTCTCTCTTTCCCTTTTCACCATTTCTCTTCTCTCTTTTACCAATATCTCTCAGTTTCTATATCCTCATCTTCATGCACGTGTCCCTTCTGCACCAAGGCAGGGGTGGGGGGGGCACAAAGACGATGACAGAGCGAGGGGGCTGGGTTGTTGAAATTACATGTTAATGTGCTTCCTTTGTTGTCTAACCAGTAACCAGGGCAATAATACCCGATGGTGATTTGCATCTTATTTCAAATTCTAATTCGGTTCCGGAATATGCCGAAGCTCTGCGTTTTGTATTATAACTATTTTCTCCCTCTTCTTCTGTGGCAGTCGGAGCAGTGGCTAAGCCAAGACCCTGAGAGAGACACAATGTAGCGGTGTGAAAATAGAGGCGAGCGAAGAAGCGAGAGGGAGAGGTGGGGGAGCAAGGGAGATTATTATTCAGTCTAGCGTGACCGATGCCCACGCTTGTCAGCCGCTGCCTGAACTGGCTTGTGGAGGGAACCCAGTGGGCGCTAGTCAGCAGTGGGTGCCAACCTTTCACACCTATATACACACATGCACTGCATTTGCTGCCTGACAAATGAGTGGTATAAGGATAAACGAGTGTGGTTAAACCCAGCTGATGCAGTGTCAGACTTTTTGAAAGGTGTGAGCATGCCGCACGCATCTTCCCAGTCAATTGGGCCCAGCAGACAGGGGCGCATCTGGGTTCTTTGTGGTCGGGCAAACGCACAGTTGATTCTGAGTGCTGGGCCATGAGGACAGGCCTATCAGGCCCAACAGCTGCTCCACCATGCTGTGTCCAGTGAGCAAAGTAGCATTTTGGCCAAAGCTGTTTACTATTCACAGATTCAGAAGGCTAATCTGGCATTCAGCGGCCTCACAGGTGGCACAGCAATCCGCTGAGACTGTTCTGGGGTGGTTTGGAGGACATGCAAACAAAGTTGACATTTGAAGCTATCTCAATTTTTTTTTCCAACTTGAAGGAAAAATGTTTTCCATAAATGTTTCTGTATGTCCTTGCTGCTTTTGTTTACTACAGAGTAAATGACTCAGCGTAGATGCGCTTTTCCATCAGGCTCATCTTTCACATGTTCTGACTTTTTAAGAGGATGAGAGAGGATTTAGATTCTGACCTGAGGCAGACAATAGCAATGACCACAACGGCAATGATGAAGACCAATGTGGCGGTGGCTGATCCCACGATGAGTGGCAGCTGCTCCTGCCATGACTTTGGAGGGTCGGCTTTAGGTGTCAAAGAGAAAAAGTGGTCACTTAGAGAACTTGTCACAAACATACACCCACATTAGCTGCAATCCATCTGTATAGCTGAAGACTGTGCCAGTCTGTGCTCTGCTTGAAGTCTAACTATAGGCTTGTATGCCTCTCACGCCCACTTCATAATTGTATGCTTACACAGGTAACCATGCCCTTGTGTTCTTCAGGCTGTGTTAAGCAGAATGCAGAGCAACCCAGGACTGCATTTATGAAAACTGTGACATAGACTATTCAGTTCTTTTCTGTGTCTGATTACGGCTGAGTATGATGTAGAGCAAGACTGAGGCTGATACGTTGACTGATTGCTAGGAAATGGTAGATTTTCACTAAATCATAAGTCATTTTCTCTGTACGGATTTCAGTCTTTTTCCGTGAAAAATAGGCATAGTAGCTTCTGGCTCTATAAGCTTTTGAGCCTCCATTATGTTCATAAGCTTATGCACAGCACTATTATAGAGGTATTGCTGCTAAGCCACAAATATCCCAATATATCCCTGAGTAATGAAGTAGGTATGGTAGTAACATACTTTGCAGGTTGGTGCTGAAGTCGGCTGGGCTGCTGTAACGGCCGTAACCGGCTACTGTTCGGGCGCGGACTTGCACCACATATGGCGTACCAGCCTTGAGACCTTCAATGCGGGCGTTGCTCCGTTGGGCAGTCATTGTATGGGCAATGGCCTCACCCTGATCCTGCAGAGACAAAGACAGTCAGTGATGAAAACAATACCAAATAGCAACCCCTTGTGTTGTCCCATTCATCATCATCATCCCCTCTCTGATGCTCTACCCTCCCTTACATGGCAGACCAATCAAACCATGCAGGCGTGTGAAAAATATGGAGACAAGAGCAAGAGAGAGAGAGAGAGAGAGAGACAGAGAGAGATAGATTGTAGCCGGTGAGTTAATCCAATGGGAGGAGGACATGACAACAAACAGAGCTGATATACACTGAGTGTCTTTGTTCTCTCCCCGAGGCAGATCCAGTCACAAATGTCTGGGCCCCTGGAAAATACAGAAACTTTCTAACGCATGGATTGAGTAAGGACGGGGGATAAGAGGGAGGGCAAGAGGGAGAAATGGAATTAGGGGTACAGAAAAGGGCAAAGCATAATAGAAATATGGGAACGGATTGGGAGGAGAGAAAGAGAGAAAAAGGAAGGAGGGATCGAGGGATGGGAAGAGGGGAATAAGTAGGCGAGGATGATCACACAAGCTAAGATTGGAAATGGTGACTTGCCTCACTGCAACCATGTGTTTATCAGCGGAGGCATTGTTTTCCAAATTTACAGAAACACAGATGAAACAGAGACCATGCAAGTCAATGAAATTGGATTGAATTAGAGGCGTTGACTTACATTGCCGCTTACCTTCTCATGGTACTTAATCTCATAATCCAGAATGATTCCGTTGGGTTTCTCTGGAGGCAGCCAGGACAGGCTCATGGTGCTCGCTGTGGCCGCCATCAGGTGAACTGTGGGCACTGCAGATGGAGCTACACAGGGCAAAATAAATAAAGGAAAATCCGCTTTATTTATCGTTTTCTATGTTATGTCTCCTCAAGTTCTATGCCCTTTGTATGTCCACAGAAGCCCAAATACAAAGTCTTAGGCTGTGGGCTTTGTGAAAAGCTTTGGCCAATAGTTAGTATGCAGAACCATTCCCCACTAATGCTCAAATTCTCCCTCCCAGAGTCCTCCGGGAGGGAGAGGGGATGTCTAATTCTCCTGTGACAAGAGAATCAAACTGCAAAACTGATGGATAAGTCTCTGGTACATGCAGTTCCCTCTGCTATACACCAACTGTAGGCAAGCTAAGGGGCAAGCACACACATACAGATGTAGACTTTTCACTTTTCATTTAACTACATGCCTGCTGAACTACTGCCGCACTTGTGCTCCAAACTCTCAAGGAAGTGTTTGGGAACACTCATGTTTTGCTATGTGTCTAGCCTTCGAGATATGCATTATGTATTGCACATATATGCACATGTACATGCATGCACTGTTTTCGTGAAACATAAAACACACTTGCACTCCACCCACCTGAGCTTTTCATGCTTTGTTCACATGTGCCTATTAATGGCCAAGTGCTGTCTGCCTCCCTGTCTCTCTTTCCTCTTTTCTAAGTTCAGGCTTGTTCTGTTCCTCTGACTCACTCCCTCCTCTCAGTCTACTCCATCGCTTTTGTTTCATAACTTCAACTGTCAATCTCCAGTGGTACCTTCTCTTCAAACTTTAAGTTCCTCACTTTTTCCTACAAGCACACCAATCACCTTCTTTAATTTCCCCCGTCCTCCTCTCCACTTTTCATCTTCCCTTTCACCACTGCAGACCTCCATCTCCGCTCTGTCTCAGTCTGTCTCCCTTCCTTCAAGCTTTTTAATCCCCAGTTTTTAGTTCTTTCATCCTCCCCCTTGCATTTCCTTTCTCCTTCTGCTGCCTGTGTTTGTGGCCAGACATCCTTCTGTTTCTCTCTCACTGCTCCCCAAACCTTCCCTCCCCTGCCTCTTTCCCTCCCATGCCATCCGCCCAGGCCCACCACATCTCTCTTTCTCCTCCAGAAGACAATGCTTCCTAGGCAGATCCCCTGGTTACTCTAGCCAGGGGATTAGGGGCCCTCCTCTGGGAGAAGACGTTGAAGTAACCATGGTGGTGGCCCCTGGGGCTTATCACCGCCCTAGTATTTATTTTGGTTCTTAAAAGGTGAATGCACATGCAGGGATGGTCTTGGGACAACACCAGGGGATAATCTGATCACAGTTGATGCTCTCTTGGCCCCTCCTTTCCCTTCACCTCTTTTTTTTGCACCCAACTGACCCCGAGCACCCAAAGATGGACAGTGGTCCCTGTCAGTCCAGTGGTGAACCCCTTGTAAAACAATGAAACCCTCACGTGGGGCCCTGTAGGACCTTTGGGTCCTAGATGGGCAAACAGAAGGCATTCCTAAAGCATCTTTAAGGAGGTTAGAGGTGAGGAGGACAAGGCCATGGAGACAGAGGAGAAATGATGGGGGAAGGAGGAAGGAGATAATCCTTGGTGTTGTCTAAGCCTGCAGAAATAGTAAATTTAACATAGCGGCTAAACACACCCAAGGCACAGTTTAAGAGCCTGGGAGAACCTCAACAAAGAGACCGACCCAAGAGCTAAGGCAGCACTGAGGTTATTTGAGGTAAACCGAACCAACTAAAATTGCTAAATTTCCATAAGTAATTGCAAAAATGATCTACCTACCTACCCACTAACCAACCACATAGACCTGTCTACCTATTTTAATCCAAAATAATTAACCCTGCATTTGATATACGTTGTGTATCTCAGTGTTAAGAGGATCAAATGCAACAGCTTGTCATTACTACCTTGAATTGTCCTGTATACATCAGCTGGATTTCAGTCTTCTGTACACAAAAGCGTTTTTTATCTCAGCACTGATTGCTACATTGGCCTAGTTACTGTTGTTGCTGTGGGCTGGAGGAGTGGTGGGTTGGAAGCAGTGGGCAGCTAGAATACTGAGGGTTCAACACTTTGAATACACATTGCCTCGCTATTGCTATTTGCAGCAGTGTTAGTACAGAGCATGCTGTGGGCGTGTGAAAAAGGTCCCTTTCTAAGCTCATTCAGAAGAATGTCTTCCTTCTCAATCCCTGTTCAAAGGGGAAATATGTAACACACTCCTACATGCATACAAGAAATTGATCTCTACTTCTTAAGCGCAGAACGTATTCTCTGACATTCTTTTGTATCTTCTTCCAGCCTTTGAAAGTTGGCAATGCCTACAAGTTCAATATTGATCTCTGACAGGTAAGCCATGAGGCTGCAGCTGCACCTACCAGCCTGATTTGTGGTGATGTTCACCGCGGAGAACTGAGGCGAGTAGGGGCTCTTGTTAGAAACACCATTGACCGCCTGGATCTCGAAGCTGTACTGGGTGTGGGCTTGTAGGTTACGGACGGCAACGCGGCGCTGGGTCAGGCCCAGGTGGCGCGGTGAGATGTCCACGTTGTCGTCACACCGCGAGCACATTCCCCGCTCAGGCAGGCACTTCTTACAGATGACGTTGTAGAAGATGTCTTCCCGGCCACCCAAGTCACGAGGGTCACTCCATTCCAGTACAAGCGAGGTTTCGTTAACACTGGAGATGACACTGCGTGGTGCTGAGGGAACAGCTGCAAAAGAGAAGTAAAGTGTGGATGAGATGAGGCAAATAGGTTTGGAATGAGAGCAAATTTAATCTCCATGCACAATAGGTGTTAAGAAATTTGTCTTGGTGACAGTACAGAGACACGCTGACAATAGGCAGAGATTCATATTGCAAAACACAGTTTACATATCATTGTGCACACATACATTTATTATTCCATAGCTGCTATCAATGCAATTCATGATCCAAGAATTTTCCTTGTGCTGTGGTATTAGTACATTTTTCATGCATTAACTAGAACATTTTTTTTCTTCCACATAACAAGAGGCTGTTCCAGCAGTTCTTTAAAAAAAAAAAAAAAAAAAAAAAAGGACAGGAGTTCAAATTTGAATTGCATGCTCATTTCCACTCTGTGTGTCTGTGTGTGAAGTGCTGGGGGGGACGAGCGAGACAAACTATTGGCAGAGCCTTGGCAATTCTTATCCAATTACCGGAGCCTTATCTCTCACTGCACTGTGGGAGAATCAGCCCCCCACCCCAGCAACAGAAAAAAGGATCTTCTTCTCTCTTCACCAATGAATTAGCTCCTATGTGTGCGTGTTTGCTGTTAACGAAGGCACTGCTGCTAGAAAAATTCCTCCGCTCTCTGTCTGCAAAGGGATGGCTGCATCAAGTACAGATAGACTTCCCGGGAAGGCGGGCGGGGGAGGGGTTGGACGATAATGTTTCGTATAACGTTGGGAAAGCAAGCAGACTTGTTTGCCATCTGTGTGGCATGGTGGGAAGGTACTCCTGAGGGCTTTTATCAGCCACTGAGGACTAAAATTCAAAGAGGAAAGTTTGAAAGACTTTTACCACACAAGTCAAGAATTTTGTTTTATGGATAAAAATACATTCGATTACTGTCTGAATATGTGGTATGCATCTAATTCTGTCTGGGTTTCAATAACAGCGTGACTTTAAAACATGCTGATGCCATTCAGTCGGCTGAAAGCAGTCTTTACTTACTGGTACAGGGGGAATCAGGAGAATCCGTGTCTGAGCGGTAGTAACCATTTCGACAGGAGCAAATGCTGGATGCCCCTGAGCTGGCACGGCTGTTGGCTGGACAGGGCAGGCAGAAGCTGTCTCCCTGTTTAGACTTGAAGGTGCCAGGGCTGCAAGCTGATGGCAAAAGACAGAAAATGGAGAGAGAAAAGTGTGAATAATTAAGGTAAAACAATTTTTGCTACACTTCTATTACATTTGTGTGGGTCACATTTTCCAAATGGGCAGGAGGCCACTCTCATTCTGCGATAAAAATACTGAATTTTACTCTCACTTATCCTCAGCTTTAGTATGCAAGCCTTCACAACAGGATGTAATGTCTTCACTATAGTGGATAATTTAACAGCATTCCAACTCACTGGTAAAAGCAGCTTCTTTGATGTGTTTAGCATGTGTTTGTTTATATACATGTGTGCGCATGATTTGTTTTTGTCACCACATGTTCCCTTTTTCCTAACGGATGGGGCATCCTCGGCAAACTGTAGTGGGAAAAGAAGAGGGTTTTGAGCAGCATGTTGCTGTTTGCATAAACCCGTGCTCACACAATGAGACTGTCAACCCAAATTACATACACGACCCTCAGAGCCAAAACCCTGGCATGGCGCTTTCATCTGAATTCAGTTTTTTATGAAACACATATAAACATACACACAGAGAATCAGAGAGGCTCACACAGCACATGCTGAGGTGTACACAAACATGGGTCTTGGCACAACTGTGCAAAGATACATGTCGACACAAACACACACCATCCTGGCCACAAATCACTTCAATATACTCAGTGTTATGAGGCTTTTGTCTGCATTCTTCTGTCTGTAAGATCACTCCCAGTAGAGACCTACACAAAACTGCCTTCAACATTGTTTTTCCCAAACCGGTTCTCCATTGGCGGAAGCCTAGTTAATCAGACGAAAACACTGCTGGCCTTTGTAAATGCCCTTTCTCCATTTATAGCCACTGTTTGGAAGTTTATAACTCAGGTGATAAGTTGCAGACGTGCAGGGAAACACTGACAGCGGCACTGTGATCCAGAACACTTTGGCAGGCTCCATATCTTTGATAAACTGTCTCGTTAAAAGATGAATGAGTTTGCCGCAGCGCTTAATAAAAAAAGACGAGAGCAGGTAAGACAGGCAAAGTTTACAGGGGCCAGTTGATTAGCTGACCCACTAGTGCGTTAGCTCGTCAATGTCAAGGACACACTGCTACGTTTGTCCCTCTGAATGATAATCATCACCATAGCTCCCGCGTTTGTTTTTCGCTCCCTGTTGAAAACAACCAAGGGTGGAGGTCAAATCTACAGCGGATCACTTCCTGCTCCTGCTGTTTTTTTTTTTAAAGTTCAATATTAGCACAAAACCACCAGTTGACTGCACCATGTACATTAGCTCTGAGTGTATTTGTTCTTCCACCATTAATCACAGTCATCCACACCACTGGCTAACAGGAAGTGCTGTTTGATAAACAGATAAGAAATGACCTCGAGTTTTACCAGGTGGGAGAACAACTTCTCTGATTTGGTACCCTGACCTATTCAAGTTCATTTAAGTTCACACAAAGTAAACTACAAGCGATTTCTCAACTCCCGTGGGATGACAGTGTTAGTTCGTTTTTGAACACGGTTGGCCTTACGAAGGATGTTGATGGAGCATTCCCATTAAAAGGAGCTTTTTGTTTCAGGGTAGGGCTGAAAGCGCTGATCTATCACTTCCAGTGAGTAAAAGGGTCATCCTCTTCCTTTCATCAACTCTCCCCTTATAGGAACCACTGAAGAATGGGGAAGAAGGAGACACAAGGGGCTAGAGAAAAAGGGAGGGAGAGGTGGAAGAGGTGGAGGCATAGAAAATGCTAATCCTGCAGGCGCCCCCCTTTCCGCTCTCCCCTGTGTCTTATCCTAAGCTCTATGTTCATGCAGAACATAGAGCTTAAGGAACTGATTAGAATGTATGCTGAAATTGGAAAGTGTGGAGCATGAAGGGAAAAGTAAAGAATATTGGAGGTGAAAAATGGGCAGCAAACGAGTGGAAAGGCAACAAAAAAAAAGGCTCATCGATTAATATTAATGCAGGCATCCTTACTGTAACTTTGCTGGCATATTAATGTGCGCAGCGGCCTTCAGATTAGAAAGGAACGAGACACAGAGGTAAAGACTAATACAGCAGAAAGAGAACGATGGTGGAGCTGGAGGAGATGCTGCGTGTTGGAATGAGGACAGGAAAGCAGAGAAAGCGAGAGTCATAGTAAAAGGATGATGAGAAATGAGCATGGAGAGTGGACCTGAGGAGAGGTAAAGTGAGAAGAGAAGAAGAGAGGGGGATTTATCCCATGTGGTTCCCAGTGAAGCTTGATTAGAGAACGTTTTATCAGGACCCAGTCGCCAGGGCTTTAACCTTGAGCTGCCAGGAGCAAACAAATGAGTTTTTAACCACACACACCATCCTTTAGATTTACTATGCTCCCTCTCTCTCTCCCACACTCAAACACATACGCACACACTCTCCTTTTAAAGGTGAGCACACATATTTAGGGTCTGCCAGAAGCTGCCTGTTTAAAGTATCCACCCACTCTCTGCCTGATCACCAGTATGGGTACTGAACTTAAAGGTCTTCCCAGCCTCATCTTTCTCTGCTTTAAGGAGAAGAATGATCCCTCTGAACCAAGGCAGTCAAGCTTCACACACACTGTACACATGCACAGACACCTCGCATTCGATCAATAACCCTGCCAGGTCCCCTCGCGATCTCATTCTGCTGTCTCCATTTGACCTACGCACCCTGAGCCTAATTTTACGCCCCCATACCCCTCAACACACACGCAATTTCCATTTATCCCACTCTCTCCTCTTGCTGTCACCTGCACTCCATTTCATTTGAGACCTCGCTGTTTAAATTCACCTTGCTCTCAACCCCTGTGAACCCGTCGTGTTTTCCATCAGACCTGAAAGCATCATAAGGCCTCTCAGAAACAGACAGCCTCCTCTGCATTTCCATTTATTTAGCAACCAGCTGCCAGGCAAAGCTGAGGTCAGAGGAGTGAACAGCCTGCCTGCTGACACAGTCATAGCGTGTATTATTCTACCTTGTAGTCATTGGATTAATGTGTCGAAGGATACAAGGCAAATAAATGGCTCATAATAATGTGGCAGCTGGACAATCTAGTGATAGAGGCTGTAACCTGTAGCCAAAACAATAGCGGTTCAATCTCCCCAACATTCGGTTTGTGGACACAACAGGCATTTGCCTCGATGAAGCGTCCTTCAGCAAGACTTTGACCCTTTACCACGTACTCATTGTAATTCACCCTGCGTAGAACTATCAGATACTGTGTGCCTAAAATGCAAATGTAACTTTTCACAGCAGTAATAATGTGATACATTATTGATCGCCATAGGGAAATCCTCCCAACCCCACCACCATCTTCCAGTAGGGTAAGACTGTGGAATAAGCTACAAAATATCACACAGTTTTGTAAAGATTCATGGACTCTCTGGGTCAGTTCAGCCGCTATCATAGGCCTTGGTAGGTATTTGAGGTCAGTCAATCCTGGACTGACCTAAAATATCTGCTGTGAAAACACTCACCTTGACATTGGGTATCCTTCATGGCTGGTTCAAAACCAGCTGAGCAGGTGCAGGCTCCTACGGGAACCATCCACTCGCCATCTCCGTTGCAATAAAGCTTCAATGGCACGGACACCTCCAGGGCATTGGGGACGCAAGTTCCTGGCGCAATGACCAAAGAGGTTGCCTCAGCCCCAGTCGCTGTCTCCGGGAAAACGGCAAAGTTGGCGATGGTGGTGGAGCACTTCTTGTAAAAGACCCTCACTGAGATGAGCGACATGCAAGCACCAAGGTCCTGGAAGGCCAAGTAGAACCCGGCTTTGGACAATGGCCCGAAACTTCGGACTTTTGTGTTTACCCGCCCAGACTCAAGCATGGAAAAGCTCTCATCTGGGGCAATAGTGTCCACCTTCACATAAGGGTTCTCCATCCAGAAAGGGCTGGTGGCTGTGGCTGAGTCCGAGTCAGACTCATAGTAGAAGAGGTTGAAGGTCTCTTTGCAGGAACCTGGGATGTTGGGAATGCTGTTGCAATCGCGCACTGTGAATTTCATCTCCACATATACACGCAGCACGTCCTTTCGAGGGATGAAGTCACTGCGTAGCCAGTTATTCTGGTTGAGCTCACGTACATTGCAGACTTGGTACGTCCGGATGGGGTTCATGGCATCATCATAGCCACTCACCTCTTCCCACTGAAAAGAGAGCAGAGAAAAGACAAACAGGTTAGAGTCTGTAAATACATATTGATATCTTCAAATATATAAGTACTCAGACAGATACTCTGTACACTTTGTATTAAAACTCTAAGAGCTACATTCAGTCACACTGCATGATAAAGAAAGAATGGCAGAAACATGGCAGGGGTTAGGACCTAGAAAGAAAGAAGAAAAGGGTTCTCTTTTTGGGAGGGGGGGTATTTTCAATTACATTCCCTTTCCTTTGCCATGCTACGCTTTTCATCTCTGGTTAGTGTAGCGAAAAGCCAGGGACGAGGACTGCAAATTCATCTCAATTACAGCAACCTGTCACCTCCTCACCACAGAGCCACCACAGCATGTTTACCTCGTATCTGTTTGGAAGTAGCAGCCACATTGCTTCACAACCAATTACGCTTCAATTACAGAGCAATGATCGCAACGTCCTCTAATAAAGACGCCGGTTAACCTTCGTGATTTTCGGTTTTTACACTCCCTACATCTTTCAATGCTACTACAGTACCCAGGGGGTGAATTACTCAGGATAAAATGGGATTAAATTTTCTAAACTTTGATTACCAGCTTCATTAAATGAGCGCGAGCAAACTAGACTGTAAAATCTTTGCTGTGAGACACTGTAATCTAATGCATTTTTCAATCTCGAATGAGGACACCACGATTAAATCATTTTACTTCAAATAGCGATTCCTGTGTGTATAATATATCTTTGTGCGTGTGCATGTCCACGTGCATGTGTGCTGAGGGATCTGCTCCCCTTTCCCATCAGACAAACAGTGCATTTACTTTTTAGTTAAGCCAAGGCCTGGCATGTTTATTTGCATAGCACTCTTCATATACAAAGGCAAAGTGTTTTGCATAAGGCATGGCGATGCATTAAAGCGTTTAAAAGACAATGAGGAGGAACATTAAAAAGATCAATGTAAAGCTAGGGAGAGGAAGTAACGCTAGACTGAAGTTGTGCATGGCTGTCATTAGACCTGCTACCTAAATCCATGAGACTGAACCTGTGGCCGTCTGATTACAGGATGGTCTGTCACATCACTCAGCCCCCCTAAAAGACTAGAATACTTAAGTCTTTAATGCTAAGACACATCTATAACAAATTAAATGTCTATGGTTGTGCTCCTGGGACCAAAGTTTGCCTCGGAACATCTGACTGCGTCGAAGTTCTTGCATAAAGGCACCAATTTGTTCTCCAGAGTCAGTTGTTTTTGTCTGAGCTCTGTGTTTCTTAATTGAGGCTGTGATATGGATGTGGTGGAGACAAGGCTATTCATCTCAGACCCTGGAGGCCATGAGGGAGAGAGGGAGAATGGGCGTAGCTCAGCCGTGGCATTAAAACGATGGCCCAGCGAGAGCGAGAGAGAAGGAGGAAGCAACCAGAGGGAATCGATAATCACCGACCAGGTCAATGAGATGGCTAAAAGCATGAAGTGTCAATGGGTATTTAGTTCAGTGTAATAAATCACCCACTGCAATGCGTTCCTGGGTGTGTGTGTATAAGGTTGTGCATGTTTGTTTAAATGTTCTGGTGTGAGTCTGTCTGCTCGAGTGTGTATACCTGCTCTGTCTGTTTGTTTAGGAGTTTCTATGCGTAGGTGTGCGTCTGTTTGTGTATGTGCGTGTTTAGAGAGAGGTCCTCCCCCCCGAGACATGCACCAGTGGCCAAACACTCCGAGCGCCTGCTTACCAAGCCTGAATGAATTAAGTAGGTCATGTGAAAAAGGGTCAAGTTTCTTGGCATCGATTTCCAGCAAGATGAATCGTTATGCAAGATTTGCGATCCACTCCATTTTCTCTTTGTCCTTTCCAATCAAAGCTTTAAATTTTACTTGCAGATGACAATGAACAATGCTTCTGTGACGCAATATCACCCTCCTCGAAGGTCCAAAGGCCCACTGGAAAAATATTTTTCGCATGTACTTTGGCAAGACTCAAAATATGGATGTGAAGACGCAGGTTGTGCTGCCGGAGTTTGGGACATTTTTATGGATGTTTTGATTACTTTGGTCATTCATCAACCTTACATGAATTCAAAACGAACATTAGGTATTAGCAGCCGTTGCTACGACTGAGATAAACTAGTATTATTAGCTTTAACTGCATTAGCTGAAAAGCTGTAACCCCAACAAGCTTATGTGTGCTTTTATTTTTCTGTTTGTTGTTAGTACATATGAGCTCTCCGAGGTTAACTCTAAGGACGTGTTAGCTTGTTCATAACATGTTTTGGCTTGCTTTGGGTCTGTGAAGCATACAATGATACTCCTAACAATAGTTATTATCTCCACAAGGTAACTAACTTGGTATACTGTTATCAGCGGATAGTTCTGAAAACCCTGTGGCTGTTATTCCAGGTCTGAGGGGAGCCTTTCTTTAAAGTGGAATTCCCCTTTCATGATACATCTGTTTTGGAAGATAAATGATACGCTATATTTACAAACACACAACACAGGGAGACAGTGAAATTCTGAAATCTGAGCAACAGCACGAGTGCAGCCCGAGATAGGTGTCGACATGCACACACACTCATACTTTGACAGACACATGCATGATGCACAGATGCTACAGGCTATACAGACAGATGTAGACAGTGACACAACGAAATCATCATACCAGAGTACAGACACAGAGGGGAAAGAGTAAGAAGGAATACATGTACACACAGGCACACACATATCAATAATTGAATGCGCTCTTACAGACACACATTCAATGGCTTTCACACCTATCTATCTTTTACACCGAGAGTGGTGGCATTAATAGTAGCACTTATGTGCTGGTTGTCTCTGGATTCACTGTCACAAATACACACAGTTTATGTTTCCTCTGTGAAGCTTTATGTCTGATGCTTTATCTGTATGTGTTGTGCAACACTGAAAAAAACAGAGCGATGCTGTGACTCAGACTTGGCTGGACAGCATCCCCGGGATAGTGTGTGTAGTCTGCGAGTGGGTCTTTTACGAAGATTTTTTCTAAGAAATTGATTTTTTTTTTTTTTGTCTTACATGCTGTCTCCCTCTATCTGCATGGACATTTCTGTGGATTTTACCGAGTCTAAGTCTCACTGCTGTCTCCCTCCCTCCCAAGCTCTCTCAGTATGTTGTTGTGTTTGTCCTCCTAGCCACTCTATCAGTTTGTCTTAAACACTCGTCACCCCTAACAAAAACAGCCTGCGATGCTCCGGTTGCAAGACCTCAAAAGCATACAAATAAACACACGCACAATACATTGTGCTTAAAGACAAAAACATCAGGGAAAATAGATTATTTGTGTGCGAGAAAAATAAAAGGAGGGAAAACAGGGTAGAAAACTCGAGGACAGCCACCGTCTGTGGCACATTCTGCTACTAAACAAAAAAGGCAGGGGAGAGACTCATCTTGAGTCTTTCGATTGGTAATGTGGGAATTCTGGAGTGCAAAAGGCTCGCCACTGTATGTATATCTATTGAAAAGGAGCATCTGTTGTGGGTTTGCTCGGAAAACAAACGGGGAGGCGTTTTTTAGTTCCATTCTGCATGGGACCGGTGGGAGCATCGCTGCTGTATTGTAGCTTAATAAGGAAGAGGGGGGCAGATGGAGGCAAAGGAAGATGGACGGATAGGGAGACGGAAGGACGATGAGGAAGGAGGGCACGAAAGGCTGTGAGGGGGTTTGTCCCACTGATTGTTGCAGCTGAGGTGGCTAGTGTGTCTGGCTTCATTAGTGCTTAGTTACTTGGAAGTAAAGGAAGGGGAGAATAAGGAGGGTGGGCGACTCCGAACAGCTGGGGTGGAATGTCCCTGCAAGTGTGTTGGGGTAAAAACAAAAAATAAAAAATGGGGGCCCGCCTTTCAAAACACAAGGGCCAAGTCAGAGGGCCACACAAAAGCGAGGGGAGGAGTGCCGGGGGTCTTTGAAGTGTAGCTGAGGAGGGGTCAAGACTCTTTTTGCTCCTCTTTAGGCCATTGTGGAGACCACATGGGAAAGCAAGACGGGGCTGTCACTGGCACTTTGTGTGTGGTAGATTTGGATGCCGGGGCGTGCAATGGGTCAACGGCAAGAGATATTTTAGTGTTTAAAAGGTTAGTTCATGAAGAAACTGACAGTTTTCACATGTTTTAAGTGCTCTGAGGGGAGGGGAAGGGAGCATCTGTGACTGGGCGGGTCGGTGAAATTGGATTGCAGTGTATCTTTTTCTGCTCCCTAAAAAGTGCATCCTGTTGAATCCCAAAACATATCCTGTTGAGTGATTGACCGGTTGAAGGTGTACAGGACTTTTCAACTACCAAGAGAAATGCAGACGGAGCAGTGTGTACGATTGAGGGGGATTTAGTGACATCTAGTGGTGAGGACTGCAGATTGAAACCAGATGAAACTTCACCCGGTTAGGATTCCTTTACTTTTCTTTGTTCAGGAGGTTTTTAGTGGGTGCCAAATTATCTACAGAGGTCTCCTTCTCTTTAAAACAAATGTACCTGGTGAATTAAACTGGTAGAAACACTGAATAAAGCAGTTTACTGTTACAAATCAGTATTTCTCTGACGCTGTTTGGCATGTTGGAGAGAGGCTACAAATCTAGCACCTGCTAAATTGTGCTCACCTTTTTTCTCTGATAACTTGATAAACATGTTCAGGAACTTTTTACCGGGAGCAGAATTATCTGTAGTGGCCTCTTCCTCTCCAAAACAATTTGACCCACTTATTAAAGCCGGTAAAAAATCCAAATAAAGCAGTTTCACGTTAAAAAACGATTAATTTTTCTGGCATTATCGTTGCGGAGGGGCTTCTAACTTTGGTGGCTGACACCAAAACACAAAGTGCCATATCTAGTGCCAGTGCTTGATTTGTCCGTTGTGGGTTACTGTAGAAACATGGTGGTGCAACATGGCGCTCTCCATAGACAAGCACCCACTCCCTGTTCAGATATAAACGGCTTATTCTAAGGTAACGAAAACACGAATCTTATTTTGAGATGATTATACACAGAAGAAAAAGTACTAATTGTATTACTTCCAATATCTGCCAATATATCCATACATACAAACTGTACACTGTAAACTCACCCCGGTCTCAGGGTGTGCAGTCCAGGCTAATTCTGTCGTGGCCCACTTCGTGTCCATCAGCGTCTCTGTGAACAGAAACAGAAAAAAAAAAAAAAACAACCAGGTCAGACAAAGAGGAACAGTGTGACAGCGGAGATCAATAGAACTTTCAATAGTTTTACAACAATGTCATAAAACTTGTAAAATGAGCCGCGGAAGAGATAAGAGGCTTTGACCAACGTTGTTCTCAGATAACTGGGTGAATAACTGAATGACAGAAAGCGCGGGCTCAGAGCGATATTAGATTCAATTAGACAAAGAGGTAGTGTACGTCTGTGTGTGACAGGAAGGCCGAGAGACAGTGGGAGAGTGAGGCAGAGATCTAGGTGGGTGATCTGCGAGGTATTGTGTGACATTTTATTGCAGCGCCTTGTCTGGTTAATTAGTCTCAATTAGACGTTTGCTTTTATACAGGGGAAAGGAAACAACAGCGAGGTCTCACTGAGAGACAGTTCCGCTTCCCACAGGGCACCGCAACAGACGCACACACTCTGGATAATACCCACACACATACGAAGAGTAACAGGTTGTAAAACTGCACAAGATATATAACCCAGCAGAAGGCCTGAATGGAGAAGGGGGGTTATAAAGTTAGGTGTCACAAAAGAGGAGCTCTTGAGCGGAACAGAGGTCAATACACTTCAATTGGACTCACTTTCTGTCAATCCTTGAACACATATGCACTTCAAGTTTACCTTTTACGCCTGTCTCTTGGCACACACAGAGGACGCACAACCATCATGTACGCAATAGACACAAACACACAAAATGGTGGATCTCCCCTGCAAATCCCCTTTCTCCTCTCCACTTTCCGCACTCTTGTTTCTCCTGGCAAAGACGCCGGCTTTGTGAGAGCAGGGAAGGAACACTATAAATGTCGAGTCTTTTACTACCTGGCGCTCAAGGCACAGTATGCAGCCACCGTTATTATCTCAACCGCTGCGCTGTTGTACAAGATAGTAAAAGATGATGAAACGGCGCTGCCGGAGAGTGAGCTTGAACCGTCCCTGGTCATGGAAGGTGCTGCGAGATATGCCATTTTTCCTGACTCAGTTGCAGGGGACGAACCTGAAGGAGTCTCTCAGCCAACTTTGCTACTCCACCTCAATCTCTGAGCCTTTGTCTGACTCTGACTACCTCTTTCTTCTTTGATTTTTTTTCCCCTGTCTGGTAAGTTGACAGGAAATGGGACATGGGCGCAAAATAAAAGAGGATTTCCCCACCCCTTCTCCACATACCTGCTGCCACCAGTGCTGCGTTCAAGAGCAGTGGCGGTGACAAACGCAAATACCTCTCGAACTCAAAGACCCCTTGTGAATTATATCGAGCTCTGTAAGAGATGACATGCTCCGAGAGTTGGGAACTCCCATTGAATTCCATCCCCTCGTGCTTTGAGTGACAGTGTCTCTGACATGTGTATGCACCTATTACACCGGTGAGAAAACATGACTTCCAAGAGAGTTCCTGGCAAAGCAAGATCTCTTCCTGTGCAAAAAAACAAAACAAAAAAAAAAACACATACAATCAGATTTCAAATGTAGCTTTGGCTTGTTGCCCTCAGGCGAAATGGTCTGGAAGCTTCAGTGTGAGCCAGTTCACGCAGCGAGAGCAGTCTCTCTGGGAGTGGCTCTGGGAGCTCAAGTGAATATCATGTACTCCCAGCAGCACAGGGTCAAATCCAGCTCGCAACCTTTGTCACAAACAATCCTTTCCCTTTCTTTCCTGTCAGTTTCCATTCCCTCTCCGCGCTGATAGCGGAAATGCTTTCAAACAAATCATGAATTCAGTCTGCTTTTGCCGAGAGCTCTCTTTGTAACCAGGTGCAATGAGCCACGTTTGTCTCTTGAGCAAATAAGGGCCTACTAGTGTTTTCATCTCAGAAACTGTGTCAGTGCACATTAGCTGCGGGACTTCCCCTGACTCATACCATGACAGTGTGTGATTTGGGACCTGTTACCGACAGCTACGCAGGTAGGTAAGCTGCTGTGGTGGAAATTATACACCTCCGCTGCCTGGTGTTTATTATTATGACTGGAGCCGTGTGTACGTGTGCGCCGGCTTGTCATTAGAGCTGACCTTGCTGAAAATGACAACACGGTGAAACACAATGACATATGGGGAGAGCCAAAGAGAGGGGGGGGGGACAGAGATGAGAGAGAAAGAACCAGAGCTGGAGAGCAGAAAGAGAAATATGCAAAACACACACACACACACAGATGTGCCGTCTGACTCAGTGGTTTAGACAGTGGATCATTCGAGAGTGCGTGTGCAGCAGTAACCCTTCCCTTCTCGATGGATCTGCATTGTTTAACCTCATGCAGTCTGTGTGTGTGTGTGTGTATGAATGTGTGTATGCATGTCTATGTAGGAGTGTAATTGTGTGTGTGTGTTTGGTGCAAAGCTCTGTATTGTGCCCAAAGTGGAGCACCAATCCGGAGTCAATGGGCCAGAGCAAAAGCACGGAATGACCCCAACCTAACCCTGCCGCTCCCTGTGTGTGTGTGTGTGTGTGTGTGTGTGTGTGTGTGTGTGTGTGTGTGTGTGTGCGCGCGTGCGCATGTGTGTGGCAGTTGTGCACATTTGTCTCTGCGCACCATGTTTGTGTGTGTGAATAACACATCAGGCAATAGGGGCACACTGCAATATTCATGACCGTTCAGCAAATCCAGACACCTGCACAGTAACAGAAAATACACACACAAACACACACACACACACACACACACACAGAATAAAGACAACAAAACAAAGTGCTATATGCCCACACACAAAGCAACCGTTTCTGTCTGCCAAACCGACAAACTCGTGCTATACAGATGATAAAGGATGAGAGAGAGGCACAGTAAGACAGATTAAAGAGAGAAAGGTATTTTTTTTTAAGCAAAACAACCTCCGAAAGCTTCTAAGACCAGGCTGGCAGCTTGCCTAATGGGCCCGGTCGAGAGAGGAGAAAAAAGAAAAATAAACGGAGGGAAAACCAGAAGGACGAGTTGAGGGAGAAACAGCCATTGTGTGGCTATGAGATCCTCCCCTGCACACAGACAGTGTTCTCGTTTGCCTTTTAGCTCCATACGTTTCACTTCACTTTCTCAAATCCTGGAAGTGTAAAATGAGAAAGGGAAAGATTGTAGGTTGTAAAGAAGGGGGGGAGCCGAAAGAGTAAATCAGGCAAATGAACATGCAAATTTACTGCCGTAAAACACACACACACACACACACACACACACACACACAGAGTGAGAGTGAAGCATGCAGATGTGGGAGGTAGCGCAGGATCAGGATACACAGATGCACAAGGCTGTTTAATCCATCTTCCTCGCACGCACTCTTCACTTTCTTCTCATTTATTTTCAATCTCTTTCTCATCATCCCTGCGAAACGACGGGTCTAACTCCCCATCGTTTCACTTTCTCCGTCTCTTTCTCTTCACCTAACCCCCCTTTTATCACTCACTTTCTCCAACGACTTTCTTCCCTCCACTCGGAAGTGATAGCTTTGACCTCTTTTCATTAGTCGTTTTGCTCTTCCTCTACACCCTCCTCCTCCTCTTCTTCGCCGATCTCTATATCTGTGCTTGTGTTTTCACGCTGCGCTGTGATGGATGTGACGCGCGGTGTACGGGGGAATGTTTTTCAACCTCCCACCGCTTACGAAGACTATTCAATTAGAGAGTCGCTGTTTGAGTAACCTGAGGAATCCTTTAGTAAAGTGTTATTTATGAACGAGGTCAAATGCACCTGGGATTAGCATAACAAACATGGAGTGTGTGTGTGTGTGTGTGTGTGTGTGTGTGTGTGTGTGGGGGGGGGGTCGGTTTTGTTTTCTCTGCGAACTTTGATTGTGTGAGAAAAAGTGCAGAAATGCAAACAGGCTTGGGGAGATCATACACAGGCAAATACATGCGCACATGCACACACTCACACACACAAGCGTGCACGCGCAAAGCCAACCCCTACACTTTAATCCCGTAATGACAGGGCAGGCCTAATAACAGGGGAGGGCACTGAAGCATTCGTCCCTATGGCCTCATCCAACACACACACAATCACACGCACACACACACAGTTAGAAGCCTCTTAAAATATTTCTTTGTTCAAACAAGCAGACTTCTTAAAAGAAAGACTGAAAAAGGAAAGGGGAAGAAAGGCTATTGAGAGGGAGGAATGCGCAGTCGTTTTTGGGTTGAGTCCCCAGGTCACTATAGGAGCAGACAGGTGAGGGATTTAGCTTGGATCTCGCCGCAACTATGAGCTTTTTAGCATGCATGTCTTTGTTAGCGTGACCCCGCCGGATGACACCTGAAAGACAACCGAACCAAACACAGACGGCTCGAAGATTTACCCCGACAGCCCTGGAGATATTTCAGAGTCGCAGAGTTTGAGATGTAAATGAAAAGCCGCCTTAACGGCTTCCTGTTAGCTTGGCTTCCTTCTATAGGTGCGAAAGAAAATGGCGTCTTCTCATGCTAGCATTAATGAAACATGATGACAGCAGGATTTTGTTTTCAGCCAGAAAAAGTCATGCAAAAAAAAAGCAAAAACTTCAACCCTCCCCGACGACTCCTTCCTTCCCCCAGAATACTTCCCTTCAGGCTTCTCCACTAGTTAATTATCTGCTCCCTACCTCTTCTCTGAGTTGCTTTTGTTGTATTCTTCCGCAGTCAAACAGACTAAGCACATGGCAACCTGGCATGGGGTAGCCACTCCATTAAAATACTATGCCGCCTGGTTGCCAAACACTTGAGCCTCTGTTTAGCCACAGAAACAGTGAAATGTGTCAACATTGAGAGCGAGGACCCCACGCTCAACTTATTAGCGCTATTAGCCTGATTGCTTTCTGTGCTATCTTTGTTGGCTCCTCTTTTGTCATCCGACGTGAAGCGGAGGCAGAGAAAGAGGAAGAGAGAGACACGGGGGGGGGGGGAGAAAAAGGAGAGCAAGGAGGAGAGATGCTATTCAAATTCAAATTGTTCAAGCAGCCTTTTTGCCTTTGTGCGGGGCCAGAGTGCGATGATTAGGAGAAGTCCCCTCCATTTTATGGTGAGACCTCCCCTTCACCACACACACACACACACACACACACACACACACACACACACAGTCACGGTAATTGGTTGCTTCGACATGGACAGGCCAAGGAGGTGATTCCTCTGTGGAATTCCTGAACGGACTCGTCCCCCCGTGACAAAATCCCCCCTCCCCATCAGCACACACACACACACACACACACACACACTCACACATACTTCACCCCGCTACCACTCACTGTCAGTCATCCCACAATGGCTGTCACACAAGAGGTTTGTCCCGTGTGTGTGTGTGCGCGCTAACGGGGTTACGCCGCCGGTGCCTCGGAAATGAGCACCCTTCCACCTTTCTGACGCTCTCGTTCCCTCTCCTTGTCTCTCATTTTTATCTCCCCACACTCTTTCGCCTCTCACTCAGTCTCACTCTCGTATCATCTCTCCCAATGGCGGAGTCTAATGAACGCAAGTCTCTGCCCTCTGCATTTGTCGCTGGGCCCCTGCCCTCAATTATTTTCCCCTCGTCAAAAGATACCTTGGGGCTGAATACAATTTGGTTTGTAACAGCACGCCATTTTTTTTTTTTTTTTTTTGTCCGTGTGCTTGGCCTATCGTGTCTGCAGAGGCAATTTCTGCCAAGCAGCTCTTACCCGATGACTCTGGGACTTGTGATAAATAAACAAAAACAAACACAACGATGTTCTTTTCTGTCAGAGGCTTTGAGGGAGCAGAGCAGAGCAGTCGAAATGGAAAAAAAAAGAGCTTTGATCGCAGCAAGAAGGACACTGTGAGCGAGTGCAGCTGCTTTTTGAAATTACATGTGTGACTGTATGTGTGTGTACGTTTGGGTGTGTGTGTGTGCGTGTCTGTTGCAACCAAGGAGTGTATTGCCTTTTTCAAGGGCTCATGAAGTCTAGTCTAGTTCCTGTACTGCCGATGGACTGGGCCTCTTTGTCTTTACCCCCTCCTTTTTTCCTTTCTCTCATTGGTTCGCCGTCTTTCTCTCATCTCTCCTTCCCTCCCTGCCCCTCCCTATCCCCTTCTCTCACTAACTCTCCTAATTACAAAGCACAGAGGATCTGACGAACAGGTAGCCCTAAGGGCAGCTGTCTATAAAACCAGGTGTGCCTCAGCGTGTGTGTGTGAGTGTGACTGCATGTTAGTCAGCATGTGTGTGTTTGAAAGCTTGTGTGCATGTATGTGTGCATATTTGGAGGCAGACGTCATGCTATGATAAGTATGAGTAGTGATATGTGTGCCTGTTTGAGTCACTGTTTGTGTGATTGTCAGCAGTTGAAATGGGAGCTTCTGCTTTGTTTACTGTGTTGTCATTGTGGTTTTTAACCTTGTGCCTCTCAGGATTAGTCGCTCTAATGTCGGCCACTTAGGAGCTGAAGCTTTTTTCGCTGTTCCACTCACTATCCTCCCCTGAACTACATTCTCTCACTGACTTAAATGAAACTACAGCTTCCCCCATACTCCTTTTGTGTGTGCATATATGTGCACATTCTCTCCCTTCTATTCCCCAACTTCCTAGTTAACCACCCAACCCCTCGCCCTGCCCGAGACCCGGCATTCACAGCTGTCTGCATTGTCCCGTGGGTTCATTGAATGGCTCTGTGTTCTGTTGCTATTGAATAAGTCACAGCCCCTTCATCAACAGCACTGACAACATAACACATACACACACACAAACACTCACATTCTCGACTGGGGGGTGAGCCATTAGCACTAGTTTTATTGCCTACTTGCTCTCTGACAGAAGCACTTTAGATTTACCTTCAAAAATCCAATTCTGGAAAGGTTAAACGGGAATCCTCGATAGTGTGAGTGTCTGCATTTTGTCAGGAGTGCCATCTCTGCTCCTGTTAGCGTACCGCGATCTAATCAGCATTTTTTTTTTTTTTTTTTTTTTGTCGTTGTTTGCTTTAAAATGAAAGCTCTGGTGTTAAAACAGCGCAGCAGATTGCCAGAGACATGAAGTTTAACTCACAGCTGACTGACGTGGTGGTTCCAGCTCAACACTTGAGCTAGCTTTGAACCTGCAACCTTTCAGTTACCGCTTCATTTCCCATACTGTGAGAGCTGCACTTAACATTTTGCTCTCAGAGGGGAAATCTGAAAGCTTTTGTTCACCGTCCATAACATTCCACATTTATCTTCGTGTCTCTCGCTGCTCCTTTACGCAACATGTGCGCAGCTGTCCTCACGTGTGTGTGCTGCCTGCACGAAAAATGCTGATGCAGACTACGGTGACTTAATAACAGTTTTGGGCCGCTGTCTTAGAAGACCTCCCCACCTCGGTTTTGTTTTTTACAGCCATGCCTCCCTGCGTGACGTGAAGTTTACTGGGTTTCATTAACCACCAAAATATTCCTCTGAAGCAGTCATCCCAGACCCTGCTGGTTTACGACACTGAGATGTTTGGCCTTGTCATATGAAATCTAATTAGGGCTGCCAGTGCTTTAGCTCACCTCTAACTGGAAAACAAGCAAGGGGGGCCTCATGTTTGATGCTGACATCATGTGAAATTGAAATACAACTCCCACATTTACCGTAAATGAGGATAATGTCACTGCAAACTACCTCTTCGCTTTTGTATTTTTCCACAGTTTGAAAAAGTTCTAAAAGAAATCAGACTTTAGTAATAATTGATTCAAGTATTGCGTCATCGTGGCAATGATTTTATAAGGTTTGGTGTCACATTTACCACTTTCATTTCATTTTTGGAAAGGCATGTTCCTCATTTGCAAATGATTACGTTGAGGGCATCAGGTCTGCCTGTGTTTAACCACCAGCAGGAAACGGGCACAGAACCAGATTTCTGTAGGGACACGGGATGTTTACATCACCGAACACGGAAACTATTGCCTCAACCTTTTGCCATAAGTGAAGTGATTTTTCATTCACAACGCTTCCTGAAAATCCTCCACACCTCTCTCTCCCTGTTTTACAACATTTCATAATTCAGTCTGGGTTCAGATATTCCCCCCCCCCCCAATAAAATTCAACATCGAATGCTGACAGTAAACACTGTTTAAGCATAAGACTCCAGTCATGAATTACATTGTGACTTGTGCAGTGTGTGCCTCTGCGTGAGACGCCTAGATGCCATGATGTGATTTCCTGGCGAATGACTCAGCCAACTGCGTCTGAAAAATGCAAACAAGTGAGCGAGGAGCAGGTTCGTTTTTGCCCCAAGGATCTGCATATGGAAATGCAGATCTCCTAGTCAAGTTTTGTGGGTATTTGCGTGTGTGTGCATGTTTGTATTAGTCAGAGTGAGAAAGGAAGCGAGACAGAGTAATTTGGCTGTCTATTTGTATGTGCGCTCTTGTATGATGGAGCACGCGTGTGTGTCACTACAGCTGTTGATTTCATTCCGCCTCACCTCACGCTCCCTGGGGGGGGAAGCAATACCTGGAATACAATTCATATTTAAAACACAATATAGTGTAACTGCAACCTCAGCAAGCTCTGATTGATTTACTAGTCTGCCACGTAGATGAAAGGCAAGCAAATACATCACAGACATACACATGAGCACACGTAGGTGCACATTTCAAACTTCTATAAAAAGAATTCTTTGACACATACCGAGATAACAAGCAGGCAACACGCCTCCAAACATCAGCTGCACAATTATCTCGCTTTCAACCACACCTATTTATAACATATGCTGTAAAAACTGCACTCTCTGTCTTTTGCCTCCCTTTGTTAGTGGGGGCTCAGAGTCTTGCTCAAGGGCAGTGGAGGTGGAGGCTTCTTGATCCCCAGAGTTAGCTGCAGAGTGAGCTCTCCTTGCTATTTATGCTGCTCTTTGGTTTAGGCAGCTGCAGACCCAGACCCAGGGTGAGTCTGGTGAAACAGAGGAAGAGAGGCTTTGCCAGGTAAGGCTAAGAGATAGGGTTATCTTCTGTCAAGTTTACAGCTCACAGGAGTTTCAGGATGCTTTCAAACCTAGCGTTCACTTGCTTTGGTCCGAATCAGGGACTGTGTTTGTTACAAAGCTGTATAATTGCCTAGAGTTGGTTCGTGTTCTCATGGCAGCATTTACAAGCGGACCAGATCAAATGTCTTGCGCGAGGAAGCTGCTTTTGATTGGTCAGAATTTCCATGTGGGAAAAATCCAGGAAGTAAACAAAACGTTGAAGAAGAGTACACTTGCAAGATAATGTGACACTTTCTAATGTCACAATGGAGGGACAACTACGCAGGTTAATATAAGCGCTGGTCATCGTGGACTATATTGCTGTCATTGTTCATTTTAGTCAAACCATACAGTTTGAAAACGAGGCGTGGCTCCAACTAGAAAACAATGTTTTGATGCATTGGATGTGCTGAATGTGCATATTAAGGCAGTACAGGAGGAGGCGCACATTAATAATCCTCCAGGACTGTAACATGCTCATGATTACCCCAAACAATGTGTCATGTGACTGCAGTTGGTTCGGATCGAGGTTGGAACACGTTCTCACCAAAAACGAACCGCACCAGAGTTCATTTGTAACCGGACCGAGACCACCTCTTCAAGAAGGTCTCACTTTTGTTTGATACCTTGTGTTGGCAAAATAATTATTTCAGATCTGTTGCTACCGTAAATAGCACGCATTAGCTCTGAGGGCTAACTTGGCTTGTTTACTATGTTACATGAACATCACTGTCATTCTGAACATCCAGCCGAACCCTGTTCAAACTCTTAAACTCTGTAGAGGAAAAAAGGAAAGATAGTTGAATATTAAATAGCCAAATCTGGTTCGACTTTCTGAGTCAGGTGCAGCCCTTAAAAAAAAAAAAACCTTGAATTTCTAAAAGCATTCTTTACTTTATTGCAACCAGAGTTCATGAACTGCACAGCCAGCATGATGAAAAATATTCTGTCACATCTTCCAGAACAGATAGCCTACATGTCTCTTCATCTATCCATCTCATATTCCATGTAGTTTGGCATTTCCTTAAAGCTTGTTACTGATGTTCAACAATTGCCTCATTATATGTTCATCTACAAAGAGAGAGCGAGATAAAAGGGGGGCGGCGGAGTAATTTACTCAATGAGATAAAGCAGCGCCGATATTCTTTGATTTGCTGCTTTGTCTGGCCAAACCTGTGGACTGCTCCTCAGTGGATATGGCTAATGAACAAACGGCACACCGTAACTCGCAACCCTGATAAGAATCATGCGAGGTAGCACAGACGCTAATAAATATGAAGTGCCTCAAAGGTCAAACGAGAAGAGGGAAAGATAGATCATGATTTAATTAGTCTTGAAATAAGCTTAATTTTTTTTTACTCAACAGTCTCATTTCGGTGTTCGAAACCTTAACAAAAAAACCTAATTAAATTGAATCAAAGGGGGGCATGCAGGTATAAGACACACACCCATGCTTACACACATTAATTTGTTTAAACAACATCAAGCATCAGCTGCTCTCTGTGCATCTTTCTGTCATTATTCAAGGCAGGCAGTCTGAGCGCCTGTGTCTGTCTGTGAGCAGAAATTCACCTGGCGCCTCTGCCTCTCTAAGGGATTTTGGGTATTAGCGGTGCAGGCTAACATTGTGACAGGTGAGTGTCAGGACTCGCTAACCCCATCAAAGTCACATTTAGCATATCAAGTCTGCCAATGGGGTGTTGGCAGCCAACAATCTGCCCTTATACTTTACCTTCATCGACCCCCTCGTCACATTTCTACTGATTCTGTGTCCTTTTGTGAGAGCAGAGACTCCTTGGGAGAGTGGCCTTGTGGTTACAGAGACCACACTGGAGCTTAGGCATCACAGGTTTGATCACCAAGGTCAGCGCATGTCCATTAATAGACTGTTAAAATGTCCTTGAGAGAGAATGAACCTCTCTTTGTGATTATAAGTCACTCCGGAGTGGTGAAATTGAAATGCTGGAACATCCACGTCAGATGCAAAAAGCAATGAATGAGGAATGCATGTGAAAACAATAATAGGATGTGTGCCAACAGTCGCTTGCATTTTCAATGCATTACTCCTCAGCCTAATACAGCCGCAGCACAAAGGAAATAACTATTGAATATGGGTTTATTTGTCTAGATAAGCAAGGGAGAGGCAAGTGGAGAGAGAAAGAGAAAAGGAGAAAGAGATTCCCAGCTTTGGGTGTGGTTGCTTGTGATAAAAAAAAGTAATTCAGCGCACTCTCATTTATACAGCGTCGCTTGTAAGTCTCCCTAGATTTCAGCAAAAGCAGAAAGGGGAAGAGGGAAGAAGGGAAAGGCTAGGAGACGTGGAAAAACGGGGAACGAGGGGGGAGCGAGAGATGGAAGTGCAATAGAAAAGGAGTTATTCAAAGAGAGAAAGGGAGGGAGCGAAGCAGAGAAAGAGATGGGAATGAAAGGTAAGGGGGGGGGCAGTAAGGTAACAAAGAGGGGTTGAGGAGGGAGGATGGGACACAGAGGAGAGAGAAGGAGGGAGAGGAGAGGATGGAGAGCTGGTACGCGCTCTCTTGTATTCCCCACAGCCCCTGTGCTTCTTTCATTGCCACTGTGTTTTTGGCATGCTGACATGCAGCGGCCTTCAGAGACTGTGTGTCTGCGTGTGAATGTGTGTGCAGACGTCTACAATGCCCTGTGTATGTCTGTGTGTCTGCCTGAAGTGTCTGTGTTTAACATGCAGCCTGATGGGAACTGTTTTTGCTCATTGCTGTACTGCAGCGCAGGGAGCTTTCATCTACTTCACTGCTGTCCTTTTCTCTGCTCCTCTCCTCTCCAGTTCTTTACTTTCTCCTCTCTCCTCTCCTCTTCTTTCCTTCCCTGCTCCACTGCCCTTGTGCCAACTAGGGCGTCCATTCATAACAGCTCGATAGCTCTGGCAACAGACTGTGCAGAAGATAACAGCACAGATTCCCAGACCAAACATATGAAAACGTGATAGCAGCAACTCGTCCTTGGGGAGTAATGTGTGAATTTCAATGGAAACATTTCATTGGTGCTGGGAATGTTGTGTCTCTGTGTGTGTGTATGTGCGCATTCACACGCTCACCTGTGTGAATGAATGAGAATTTGCCTGTTTGGGTGGAAGCTGGTGATTATCTGAATGTCTCAGAGGCACTAGAAACATAAGCATGCACAAATTCACACACACACACACATGCACGCTTTTGTTCAATAGGAGGTGGGCTATTGTGCTGCCTGTGCAGCCGGATTGTGTGTGAGCAGTTACCTCACAGCTCTAATAGCAGGTTTTAAACAATTTCGTGTGTCAGCAATGGCTGACTCGACAAACAGAGCTCAATCACATGGGAACACAAGCCCATACTGTACACTTACATAATGCTAATGCATACACATTATGCATAATACATGATTTAAACAATAATAACACCAACACACATACAAATAGAAAATGAGACATGTTATTAAGGCTCATGCGCACACACACGTGCACACAGACACACACGGACACACACACAAATCCTGTTTGTTCACTGGGGGTGTAGCCTAGAAAGAGCTGGAACCGGGCATTGAATAAAAGCCGTGGCTTTTTGAATGGCTGAGCACCACAAGAAAAGGGCTTAGCACCCAGCTTTGCCATTCTGTTTCAATAGCCACTGAGTCTCTCTCACAAACACATGCCCTCTCTGTCTCTCACACACACACACTCTCTCACACTCTCCCTCTACCATTGTTTCTCTTAATACAGTCTCTCCTAATACAGTCATCTGCCAACATATCAGATCACCTTACAATGCACTTCCAGTGCAGCACGTAATGATCGTGTTGAATCTAATTAAAGATGGCTACTTCCTGTTACACCCGGAACAGCTGCCTGTGCGTCTGCAGCGAGGGGCAAAGCCCCAATGCGGTCCGCATTTTCCGCATGCCAGTGGCTTCCAATTACTTTAAAACAGTTTAAAAAATACTGCGGTGGTAGAGACCAAAGGTCTTTGAGGTTTGCTTTTTTCTTTTCTGCGTCTCTTCGGAAACTTGCACAGACAGGATAAACAAAAAACAGAACCAAAATAGGAGCTGGGGACTACCCCATTAGCGTGGACTCCAGCTAGACATACTAAAAGCCGTCTTTTGGCTCATCGAGCAACCACTTATGATTTATGAAGATGTTGCAGGGTAATTATCAAGTCAATTATCACCGCCAGTCATGTTAATTTCCCAGGTATGCCCTCATTTACCTGTGAGGAAGAAAAAAGAGGAGGGTGGGGAAAAAAAGAAAAGGAGGAAAAAAAGCAGATGGGGAATTTTAGTAGAAGAGTAATTATACTCTACCCCCACCACCATCACACATACACATCATCTCTCCCCCCACTCCCCTGTCCTCTCCTTTCAAAAGGAAGGATAAGGAGGACCAGGTGACGAGCAAAACCCTGCGGGCAGATTGGAGCTTCTCACATCAGCTCGTTAAGTAGACAGAGGGCTTGTTGCAGTTTACCTGCTCGGCCAGTCATTAGCCATTCAGGTCAAAGACGCCGAGAACAAAAGCGCGACTAGGGTAGTTTAAGTCAGGAATGCAACCTGTCAGGGCCCTGCAGGCCTTAGACGCTCACACGCCCTATCTGTTACAGCTATACAAATCCAGATACACAAAGATACACACATATACTCAGGAAAACACAAATATCTCTTACTCTGAATCCTCAAAGAAGTTAGGGAGTGGTGCTTTATGTAAAACAATTAAAATCAAAATGCACATCCAACGTTGCAACCACAAACAGGAAGGGGAACAATGGCACGCACACACTGACGCTGGGCAGGTTGTCTGGTTTTGTCCTTTCTCTTTCCCTCACTAATCCTTTCATCTTTCCTTTCATTCCTGCTTTATCTCTACCTTCACAGAATCTCCTCTTCACACGAATGGCTACCACTCCCATTTCGTCTCTGTCTTTTCCTCCTTCCTAGGTGTGTGTTTGCTGGCTATAGCTAACAAAGCAGCTTTGGAGCTTTTGCAGTGAAGTAGTTCAAGTTTCCACCCCGCAAAACCTTGGCAGCTGCATCACTCTCTTGCATGAGATAGCTGTATACAATGTCATTTCTGCCTTTTTTTTCTTCTTCCTTCGCAGTGTGAGCAACGGTTAATGGCCTATGATGACAAACAGCTGCGGATTGATTACTGAAAAGGGTTTGTGTATTTATTTCGGGGACCAGGCTTTTATTTCAATTCTCACGCGGGTGGAGGCTGATAAATGTGCTTATTTGTTATTGGGCATCATTAGCTTAAAGTAAGAGGTGCAGGGGCAAGATCATTATTATTTATGACTATTTTGTTTTTCGATGCCACATACCCGCAAATGGCTGAGTGAGATTAATCACGCTGATCTGTGTTGGAGTGGAAGCTCTCTCTTGTCCCTCTCTCATGCTCTCCCCTCCCCTCGCCGCCGAAATTCTCGTCGCACCCGCATTCTTAATCGCCACTGAGTTAATTAATCTCACACTTGGCTGCTGTAATAACTTGACTTGTTAGACCTCCTCTGTGCAAATGGACTTCGCCTCTTTAGCAGCTAAAAGCACCAGTAATGAAGCAGCCAGGAGACGGGCATTGAGAGAGAGCGTCAGGAGCGTCCATAAAAAAGCTTAAAATGCGGTCACGTCAATGCTAATATCTGCTCGACCTTACATGTACATTACATTTACATTTTAGCCATTGAAATTACATCCCTGCAAAGTGGCTTTGTGCGAGCATGGCACTGCGGAATAAACTCAAGTGCAAGATGATATGAGGAAATAAAAAAACATCCGCGACAGCATTCTGACAACAGATGCAACAAAACCTTAATGTGACTCTAGAGATATGATGCAATTTGATGGAAATAAATAAAAGCCGAGGCAAAAAGAGGAGAAGTTGTTGTGCTATTTGTTGTATCGCTTCAAAAAAAAAAAAATTATTACCATGTTTATTTAAGGCGTAAGTATAATTGCTGTGATTAACAAAGTCACTGCTGTGAAGATTGGCAGCCTCTAACCTCTAAAATACAAGTCATATTTTGTGCCACACAGATTCCAGGAGCCTGGCTGTGCAGCTTTATAGCGCACAGAGGGATTAACTTTACGACACAAAACAATAACTACATTTATATTGCAAACAATGCAAAACTTCATTTTACTTCCCCTATTCCAGAAACATGATCTCAGAACGATGTAGGGTTGTTTTTGGATTGTATTTGCTCCTAAGGGTGGAAGGGGAAACTAGCAGCACCTTATGGGAAATTTGGTAGCAGCTTTACCTTTATATAAAAAAGGAAGTGGATGAAAAATAGTTTAGATGTAAATAATGATAGTACAGGGAAAGTTAGAGCCAGACTACAGCACGCACACACTACCTGTTCTCAGCTCAGTTCTGCATTATCTGGTCAATACCATGGTCAGGGAGTGTTGAGGTCCCAAACCTTATTACTTATTAATGTATTTAACCTATGGAGAAGCCACTCGATAGATAGCCACGGCACAGAATCCGGGCTCTGGGCAATTAAAAGAAATTGATGGATGGACAGACAGACATACAAGGCTGCTGGGGTCCATATGGCAGGGGGTTTTCAGAGGCCCACTTCAATTACATAAAGACCTCTGTGCATTGGCATGACACACAGAGGGCCCCAGACAGCAACACCAGAGAAAGAGGGAATAAATCATACAGCGGTTAGTACCACGCACACATGGCCACACATATATGCACACACACCTGCACAGAAACAGACAGACTGGCAAGGACGCAAGTCCCAAAATGCCGAGGCTTCACACACACATGCACACACAGCACAGGCCGACACAGACGCAGACAAAATGAGCTTTCTATCTTTCTGTACCACACATACACAAACAGAAACTCACCCTGTCACGCTCGTAGCAAGATGGATGTCTAAATAATCGCGCCATGATTACAAAACCACTTGCATCGCCGATCCATGCTCAAGGACCCTCACACACTCCAGCAAGTCCACTAAAGCCACGCCAGCTGACTGGCCTAGAGTTTATGCTTCCACTCCTCTTTCATCTGAAGGTGTCCTGTTGTCCTTAAAGCACCTAAACAGCAGCATAAATCTAAGAGACGGAGGCTGGTCGTACATCAGTGCAAGGGAGGAGGAGAGGGACACTATCTAAACAGGAAGAGAGGTTGGTTGAAGTTTCATGGTTTGGCTGAATGATGTGGATGGCAAATGAGATTGGGTGGGGGGGAGCTCTAGGTTAAATATTTTTACATCTGAAGCTTGTTTTTTTTTTCCTATGGAAGATATACAGAGTAGATATTTCTCCTTTTGCCACCTGTCTGTCTCCCGATTCCTCTGTCTTTCTCCTGGGATATGTAGGAGAAATATAGGCTACCCTAGATAATGTATTATTCACCCTTCATTGATGTGTAACTAAAGCTGGCAGTTAGGAGGGAGCGGGGTGTCACCAGTACCCCACACCACCACAACCTACACACACACACACACACACACACAGTAGCTCTAGCCACAAGGCCGCCAGGCACCCATTGATTTATGTGCTGACACACGTTTGCGCACATATATACGCACACGCACACACACATTCTCCTGTATCTAAAACATGGATTTCCTTCTTGATTGGACATCTGTGTGTGTGTGAGTGTGTGCAAGGACACAGAAGGTCATCTGGGAATTTCAACAGGACCACAGAAGTATTATAGAGGTGCCACATTATCACCGGTAGGCACCAGCAGCTGTGTCTGTGTGTGTCTGTGTGTGCATGAGTATTGTGATGTGCCAGACACCCTAGAAAACCAAATGTGGTGTCTGGCGGCTCGGGAGGACAAGGAAAATAATATTTATATAACAGAGGAGGAAGGTGGTAAGTAGAACAAAAGGACAGGGATTTAGTTCATACATTTGTGGGGTCATTGGTTAAAAAGGTCAGGTTATAGGGACAGTCAATAGTCTATACATTGACCTTTGCTGCTTTGACAGCCTACTCTGTTCTGAAATAATGTTATGTGGTTAATTTGACTACCAGAGAGACTGATGGGATCATTTGTGCCACAGAGAAATGAAGGCAAGACAACAGTGTTTGGGGAGCTATAATCAGGAGAGTGGCAGGTTTTTTTTTAACATACATGCACAAGTATCCATCTGTGTGTGATTTCAAGTAAACAGAAATAAGAGGGTTCTTGTTTTGTCACCAGAGTTGGCCAAGAGAAGTAATAGTTAACTTTTTTATAACTTGCCCAGAAGTTTCCTCACCTACCCACCTGCCTTATTGTGATCCTTATAACACAGCCTCTGGCGAACTTCGCTAGTTAAAAAATAACAACCCCAATGTTTATGCCTAAGCTCACCCATTAGCACAAGTGTTCAGCTGGGTTCACTTCTGTTGTGGCCTGTGGCGATACAATCTGAAGGGAATGAACAACAACGAGGTGCAAGTTTGTTTTTCTCCCCAACAGGGGACACAGGAAATGAGATGCACCAGAAATATCAGAATGTTTCCATGCAGCTCATATGTGTTCCATCTACCTTCGACACACATGCAAATACACCAGCCAGACCTCTTGGTGGTCCAAGTGAGCTAGGTGGGGTTGGTGCTGCTCCGACCGCAGGGTGTGGATCAGCACTGACCTGATTAGTCATCGCCCTGACCCTGAACCAGCGGGTAGGAGTGGGTAGAATACAAATGAATCTCCAGGGCTGATGGCCAGTAAATCTGACTTGGGACCGGTGTTTATGGGATTCAAACCGCACCACACAAGGCCACAGCGGATGGGCTTACTGACCCTGAACAGTGACTTCATTGAAAGGAAGGGAAAAAGGCTTTCGGGCAGGGTGTTTGCAGGGACTGATTGGTAGTTACAGTAATTATAAGACTGGCATTGCAGTTATGATGTCATGCTACTGGCATACTTCATTCAGAAAGGTGATGTGAAGTCAGCAGTGTACATCTGTTGTTTTTCCTTGCAACAAGCCCTGGTTTAAAATAAGATACACATATCAATAAATCATGGCGGAGTTAAAACTGCAAAGCCCTCGCTGCTCTGGGAGAGTGTTAATATTTCACCAACATGAAGCCTCCCATTCTATTCCTTCAGGTTCTCTTCCATATCTAATGACTGTCGAGGCTCAACGCATCCGGGCTGCTCTATTCTTGGGTTAATGAACAGGTGAGAAATTACTTAGACAGACGGAGATGGAAATTGATTTTTTTTAAGTGTTGCCTCATTATCCCATGTGGGGCACTTTATCCAGTGCCTCAGAAACACAACACTAGACAACGTGGGGTTGTGTAACTTCAAGGTCATATGGGTGTTACGGTTCTGTGTGTGCACCAACAGAATGGGGGTCGGCGGTCTAGATTGAGACTGTATGGATTGTCTGGAAGCAGGGCCATTAGTGAGGGACTAATTAGGGGAGACCAAGTGGTCTCCAGTACCGGTCGAAGCCAAGATTCATAAATAAGTAAGTGCAGGGGCAGCTTGGTCGCTTAATTAACAAAGCGTGAAAAAAGGGCGTGAATCCCAAGAGGCACAAACCCAATCTGGTTGCAAGGGTGGGCAATCGGCAGCGATCCTGTCGATCTTGGTGGCATTGATTGATGGCAAGCCAAATTGAATCTCTAATCATCACCGCCGTTTTAGCTCCTGCACCCCTGGGGATTTATAGAGGCCAAAAGTGGCACAGGGGGTAATGCTTTTGTATCCCATTCCTGACACTAGTGGCATAAACACTGCAACCCCCCCACAACCTTTCTCCTCTCCTCACTTGACCATCCCCATCTGCCCAGGGGTTATCTGACCCCTGTGTGTGTTCTCGCTCACTCTTTCATGTCTCTGGCGATTGTTTTCACACTCTAAGCTGTTTGGCTGAGGTATTTAAAACCCAGACACCTCACACGACTCCCACTTAGACACCCTCTGCCACCTAAAGCAACATATTGCGTTACAGCCCACTGAGGCACTCTCGCTTCCCTTTCTGCTGTTCCCTTCGCGCTAATCTTTTTTATTGTCCAATCTGACAGGCAAGAAACATGTTTTTTTGGAAAAAGCCGAGGGCGACGTGTTGAGAGAAAAGTGCATGTCAGACCTGTCATGACAGGAAACAATTTTGGTCAGTGGAATGAGGGGAGATGATGTGCATTTGCAATGCCTTTCAACTGCAGACTTTCCTCTCTCCATGCACAATAGGGGAAGTCCTCTTGACAGTCGAGACCTTATCAAGTAGTAGGCAACAACAAAGGGTCGCTGAGCAGTAAATAGCATCTGTCTGCTAGCTGCTTACTGTCACTGTTGGGAGTTTGATATCGCAGGGACGTGAGATAACAGGGAAAAGGAAAATAATACCGCAATTAGGACCTACTGTAACTGTGATAAGCTGAAGTCACAGAGGAGGGAACCGAAGAGGGGCAGAAGGCAGAACGATGGACAAAAAGGATGGGATGAAAGAACAAAGAACGAGAATGACAGTTAAGAGAGGGGGCGGAGAGATCATAGACTGAGAGCAAGGCTGGGAAAGGGACGAGGCCTATGAGAGTGACAGGGAGGTGAAGAAAGGGAAGGTAAACAGCATATAAAGGGAGGCTTTGTCTGCAGAGGATTTTTGCTTAATGCCCACCTTTTTTGGTGGAAAGCCTTGAACCTTTCGGTTCTTCCTCTTTGGCAGGTCGGAGCGCCAAGCTGTCTGGCTGGCACAATGTATACAGGGACCTTGGAGTTGGTGGTACCTGATTAACCAGTGCTGCAGTTATAAAGCCTCACACTTCCTCTAATCAAATGGCAATAAAATATATTGGTCCATATAAATCAATGACCATGTGAACCACAGGTAAACACTGCCGCTCCATAAAAAGAAACCAAATGTTGAAAAGTGACACCATGCTTTGTTCCCACTGATAACCTAGTTTAACAAGGCTTTGAATTTCTCAGGCATTTAACCGTGAGCAGGTAATAAAACCACAATGCTCAGCTATTGGTGAGCTTGCAATAACTGCTTATATTAGATTTGTGTTTACTCACTCACTCCCTCTGCCTTTTGTTCAACTCTAATTATTTTGTTCCATCTGCCATTGACTCAACCATTCTGACACTATCGGAGATTGCATCTTGAAATCGTCGCACAATGTATTCATTGATCTGCACTGGCTTGCTTGTCAGATTCATTAAAAAAAAAAAAAAAAAAAAAAAAAGCTGGCAGATTCCTTCCAGACTGCATCAAAGCCAAGACCTTTCATCTGGGGACCAGTGTCAGTGTATATGTGAGCAAGATACAGAGACTGAAGGTAGTGAAAGGTACTGGTGGTGGCAATGGACGTCTCCTCACAGGCACATTCCTGTATCTGGGAGGAAGCTGCATGGTGTGAAAGTGGAAACCTGGCCGGTGGCTAACGTCCAAGTCAGGAGATTACAGTTTCTCTGCTCAGATGGATCTCGCAATCTCAGAACCTACTGCTGCTCAGTTCCTCTGCTCCTCACACTCCTTCGTCCTCTACTTCCACCTCCTACCTGTCCTCCACTCCTTCCCCCCCCTGACCTAAACATAATTGACCTTGGCTCCCTGCAACCTCTGGCCTGAGCGGCTGCTTCTCTCAACACCTTTTGAAATGAACCGGCTAGCCAATAAACAGAACTAAGTGGCTTTTGAAAATGAAAAACCCCGCTCTCGCCTCCCTCTCTCTCACTCTGCATGGCCTCACACACACACGGCTCCAACTTTGAGGGGCTTTAATAACTGATAACCTTTCTGACTTTGACTCAGCAGGCGGGGGAGCGGAGCATGGCGAGAGTTGGACCCACCATACACATCGCTCACCCAGCCAAGCTAGAGGCTCTAACGCCAGAGCAGGGCGGGGCGGTGCACACCTCACGGCCAAGAAGGGGCATCCCTGGAAGCGAACGAGCTTGCACCTGGCTGAAATCCGCCACCTGCTATCTCCAGCCTTCCCGTGATGCAGGAATCCACAGTACTTAGACGCTAGTCTCGCAAAGGTAAAAGGAAGGTCAGATGCCATGTATAAACTCTGGGAGAAGACGTCTTGCCTTCTTGATCTTTTTTTTAATCCCTCCTCTCTCTTTCATTTCACACACATACATACACACTGCTACACACCATCAAAACGCCATATTTTTGGGGAACCAAAGCGGATAAGAAATGAGGAGTCTTTGAACTGCCTGGATGTTTCAAGCCCCTTCTTCTCCTCTCGATCTCTGAGCTCCCCTGCTGCTCTGTTGGGACGGGGGAGAAAGGGGCTGATCGATGGGGTCTGACAGCGATGAAATGAATGGAACCAGCTGATTGATTCATTAGCAGAGGACCGAGTGGATGTGGATGTGGGCTCTGACCGGAAGAAGCGGGTGTGTGTGTGCGTGGGTGAAGATTTCGCAGCGGCTTGTGTGCATGTGTATTGGGCGGAGGTAATGCGTGCATGTGTGTGTACGGCTGCGAGATTAAGCAACTGTCACCCTTCATGTGTGTTAAGTGTGTGTGTGAGTTGGGAGGTCAGAAGGGATTTCCATAGGGTGTGAGAGGGGAAAGGGAAGCTGTTTATGGCTTGACTTGGCACAGAGGGAGGGGGTCAGTCCGTATTGTCCGGTGCTTTCTTCTGGCACATTGCAATTAGTCTTTCACAGCACTCGTTGTCAAATCCCTGTTAAAATCACAGCTAACAACCACTGTGTTACACACGCATGTGCACACTGAATATATATTTGCAACTGCATGGCATGTATGAATTATACTTTTTAATCCACAGTTAATTTTGCAGTTGAGTACAGTGTTTAAGGAAGACCAGATATTTGGGACATTATGAAAAATCCTGTGTAAAAAAAAAAGAACTTTGTTGTGTAATAAACTCAGTTGCAGTTGATTGCATCTTACCATCAAAAGGAAGAAAGTCTGAAGGAAAACCGACTGTCTTGTAACAGTGGAACAACATCTCTGTGAACTGACTGAAGCTGATGGCAAACCCACAGGGTGGCCTCCCTTCCCTTCCTCTGTCTGCTGCTGAGAGCATACTTTATGAGTGTATCTGTGTCACCCTCACACACGCACCACTTTATAGCCCTCTGCCATCTACCGCTCCACCAAATGGACAGGTGTTAGGGCCATTTGAGTAACAAAAGACCAAAAGCAACACCTCCACATTTGCTAGATTGCCCCCGTGAAATGCTCGCCTTAGTAACAGACAGTTTTTGACCTTCATTTCATTGCCCTCTAAATATCCCACTCACTCCGACGTAAAGTCACTGTGTCACTGAAACTCTGTTCCAACTTGAGCTGAGGTTAAATAAATGCTCCTCACAGCTGGCAGTGCCTTCAGGAGGCTGCAGCGTGGAACCATGGGGATTATGTAAATATCTTGACAGGAGGTCACGTGTGATTGGTGCTGCCGCCGCTGAAACGTGTTGGATTCGCCGTATGGGAGCTGCGCAGGAGAGAGTGGGTTTGAGATGTTCAGAGTGAATTTGGTGCACTGTTGATATGAGAGCAGGGGTCTGGTTAAACCTGCTGCTGTTCTCAAGAAGACAAAAAGGGAGAAGGGAGAAATATTTAATAGAAGTGGGGAGCCCTCCTCCTGCCTGTGGGCCTTTTGAAGTGTAGATGAAGTGCAGGTGGCGAGTGTTTTTGACACCAAGGATGAGAAGTGGGGCAGAATAAGGTGTAATAGCAGCCTGCTGCAACACTGCACACCAGCAGTCACAGTCACACTCCTTACCAAGTAAAATCCACACTGTTTGAATACGCTTGTTAACCATAGTGCATGTGCGAGAACACGTGCATTATGGTTAATAACACACATTTGACGTCATTCTTGAATTCAGCTTTTCCCTTGAAGCTTTCCCTATCATCACACTGTGCTGTTTGAAAATTAACAAAAGCTGTTTTCCCACTCTTGAAGGGAACAAGGCCTGAAGGTAAACGTCCCACTACCAACCATCCAGCTATGGTTAAACCCAACAAAGAAAAACTCTCTCCACATTTCCTTCATCTTCCTTTTTTTCGTCTTGTATTTAACAAGACCGGCACAGGCTGAAACCAGGTGATGTGGTCTTTCTCCCACCTCAAGGCACACTGTTTTACAGCGGCGTCCACTCACCAGACAGATGTAACCGGCTATTTTTTAAAGACGAATATCAAAGATCTCTTTCTGCTCCAGCGGCAAAATTTGTTACAAGAGACTGTAGCTCGTAAAGAAATGGTGGGAGGAGGCCCTGAAGTCTACTCCCCAAAACTCCACCCTGTGTTCCTTTGAATATCCCTGCTTCGTCTACGCTCGCTGAGTGACGAGCGGCGTAATGGCTGCCAAATATCCACGTAGGCCCCTAGTCATCTCTCCCAAGTGCCCCAGGTCCTACATGCAAAGAGCACAACTACCCTGATCTGTAAGCCGGCCACGCTGACAAAAAGAAGTCAAGCGCGCACCTCTGACCCAGTCTGACTGCGCTTTTGACCTGGTGTGTTTGTGTGAATGTTTATATGTGTCAACGAGCCGTGGAAAGTTGCACAGTCGGTCCCTCTAAATATACACACATCCTCTTTCAGTGTATTTTTATTCGCCACTGGAAAAGGATAACCCCTGGAGCTTGATTGTGTTAGAACAGCTATTGTTGCGAAGGAACAAGAGTAGCCTTGGGGAGCAAGCCCCCCTCCAAATTCATCCACACAAACCAACCCCCCCCCCCGACCTATGGATAGGGGTCACAGGACGTGGGCTGAGAGTGGGTGGAAAGCACAGCGGGTCCTAACTCACTTTATAATCTGGACATTTTGACACATGGTAATTTCAGCTGCACTTTATGGACATCCGGTGCAGACAGCGCCTATAAAACGCCAACTCTGATGGCCATTAATATTATGTCAAACATTTCACCAGTATTTTGAAAGCCATTAATATCGTTCAGTAAGGACCAAAGAGGGGGAACATCCCTGTCTTAGTCAGCTCAGCAATGTGAAACACCCCTCAGACATCCGCACATGCACACACACTATAAAACTTTCATATGCCGGGCTTTCCCATGACAAAAAATGAACAGGTTCTGAATAAGACATTGAGTTTAAATGGTTTAGGAAGGATTGAGATAAGGTTGGAAACCTTTACGCAAATGGTTTTAAATGAAGGTTTAAGCTGAACCTCTTAGTTAATGACAAGGACTCAGACAGAGGATGGTGTCGCCATCTCTATATGCTGCCTTTATTTCCATTTCAGTCCACATTAGCATAGCCTGACATACTTTATGCCAAGCAATGTGTACACAAACAATCTCCAACCCCAGTAACCTCCCGAACACACACACACACTCCTACCCCCTCGATGTACCACCCATCTTGCTCTCCCTGTTAGTGAAAATCTCTCTTTCACTCCCTGCGTCTGTGTATGTGTGTGTGTGTCTCTCCCTTGTTCTGCTCTGCTGACTCCAGACACCAGCAGTGTGTCTGTGCAGCGAGCAGGCCCAGACACATTCGCCCTCCCCTGCTTGCTCTCGACAGTGGGTGTCAAAGACCTGCCATCCCACAAGGCCCCTCTGTCGGATGCCAGGATGGACTGCACACACAAATAACATGCACAGAACAGCCATACACACGGGCTGCATGCGCACATACAGGTTGGGAAATTGCCCAAAAAATATCTTTAGCATATCCTTAGCTGACATAGGCTTGTTTCATGAACACAAATACTTAACTGTGAAGCAATTACAACTATAATTTCACCAAGGCGGGACTCATTTCAGCACTACACAGCTATATTAGTGTGGTTATGTTTGTGTTACTGCGGTAAACTACAGTATCTGTTGTGCTAATTGTGTCGGTTATAAACTACATTAGTGCCACTCAACAGTGTCATATGAATAACTGTATGAACTGTTTTGAGTACAAGCACTTGTGACCTAGAGCTGTTGCACATAAATATATAGCCATTGACATATGTCAGCTGAACAAGATTTATTGGCATGTAAAGGTCACGCTAAAGTAACACTAACAACCTACAAAGCATATTGTATTACTGTAAGAATAATATGTGTAGCCTCATGTTTCTCTAACAGTATAATTTTGCTGCTAGTTTCTGTTTTTGTCAATCCTGTTTTGCAGCCTGTTGTGAAGCCCTTAACAAATGCGGCACAAAGGACATGACTTGACGACATCCCCAGTGTCATATTTTGTCTCGTCTCCAATAAAGAATCCACAGTTCACTGCTAAACACTCAAATCCTGACTTCACCACATCCCTATTGTCACCCCCGCTGCCTTATTTTCACCATTCATCCTGTTTCGTCCACTTCCTGGTGTGTGAAGGCCCCAGCAGGCCTGACACGGCTGTTGCTTGCCTACATGTGAAATTCCAGCTCGGTGAATCTTTCCCCGCCGCCATATGAGCCGTGAACCATCAGTTGGTGCACATGAGCGCTCCCGCAGGCCCGTTGCATCTGTAAAGTCTGTCAACTCTGCTGCTCTCTGGGTCTCTGATCCAACTCTGCCCCATATATCCCAACCACCACCACCACCACCACCACCACCACCACCTCACAGCTTCTCCCCCTCTCCCTCCAGTACCATCCCACCCCAGCTCCCCAACATGTCGTCATCCGTGCACTCCCCCCTTCTTCCTGAGCGCCTTACGCCAATCTGAACCTAAGTCACTGTACATCTGTTCAACATGGCCGCTGCCTAGCATATGACCTACCGAGTGACTGTGTTCCCTGTCGAGGTCAATACACCAGGATACTGCTGAAGGTGATGCACAATGTCTACATGGTTTATTTTATTTATTTATTGTTTTCTGTGAATGTGGACATGGATCTGCACTGCTGGGCCAATTTGTTACCATAAAGCAAGTATTAAAAATTTTAATGCACCAAGATTGGGAATTACAGGTTGGAAATGCAAACAACATGATAAGACACTTTTTTTAAAATCATTGTCAGACTGAGTTCACTAATAACAATAAAAAAATAAAATAATAATTAATAATAATAATAATAATAATAATACAGTGGAGCACTTTTATTCATATCATATTTGTTTCAAGTTATTTATAATTCCCTGGGTAATAAAACAGCTTAATAGTTTGGGGCAATTTGTGTCTAATTATTATTTATTTTTGCAAGTTTAAATTCTGTCTTACAGGATATAATAATCATAATAATTATAATAATAGTGTGTATAATAATAACAATAATATTTTTTATTATCATCATCATCATTATTATTATTAGTAGTAGTAGTAGTAGTAGTAGTGTTTTTGTTTTTATTTTTATTTTTATTGTTCTTATTATTATTTGGGAACCATTTGTGGCCAATGTGCATTAGTTACTATTGCACGAGCAGCGAACTCATCCTTCACCCAGCCAATTGATTCAGGACGCATTGATAAATATCCCTTATGAATTGGTAATTGGTTTCTAGCAGGAAGACAGCGAGCCAGTCTCCCGCATCAAACCTGATTGTGCGGTTTTAAAAGGCTGAGCAGCGCTGATTCGCTCGATCAATAAAACCGCATCAATTGACACTTTGAACACTGTGTGTTGTGTATGTGTGTGTGTGTGTGTGTGTGTGTGTGTGTGTGTGTGTGTGTGTGTGTGTGTGTGTGTGTGTGTGTGTGTGTGTGTGTGTGTGCATGCTTTTGGTCGACTATTTGCATCTCTGTAGCTGCAGTATTTTCTTGTATTTCTCATGTGGCTCTGTTTGATAAGCCGAATATTTGTATATATATATTTCAAAGAAATTAATAGATAGATAGATAGATAGATAGATCGATAGATAGATGACCTCCACGTCGCCCTCGACAATGATTCATTAGTAAAATTGCCACAATGACTTTGCTTTTATTTTGCAAATTTACTTTCACGCCTCTTCAGCATGTTTCCACTCGGCCCTTTGAATACTGTGTGTGTGTGTGTGTGTGTGTGTGTGTGTGTGTGTGTGAGTGAGTGATAGCCACTAACACTTCTCTTTGTCACTTCAATTGTGACCCTAAATACATTTGTTCAGCAATTTGCCTGTGAATGTAACGTGGAGGAGCTCCTGGAGTATAAAGTTTAACATGGCAGCCTGCTCGCAGGCCACACATGACTGATGCCATAAATCCTGCAGCATGAAGGGCCTTCGGACAGCAAAGTGTGCCGGACAAAATGGCCCCATTACTCCCTTTACCGTTCACGCTAACTGAGTTTTAGCAAGAGGCTGCAGTTCCAAACTCCTTTAAAGGCCCAAACTTGAATTTGTACTTTTTATTAATATGAAAGGGGACAAAAATCAAACAATTTGGCACACTGATTATTTTTCTGGGAGTCAAAGGGGTGAAAAACACGTCAGTTTAATCACATTAGTGAAATAATGTAAAATCACTTCACTAAAGTTAAAGTTTACGCATGATTTTATTTGCTTAAATGTAGTTTACGCACGTTGTTCTCCTTTGGTGGAAACTCCCCTCTGCGCCCTGTAGTGAAATTCTCTATTTGTATGCCTACATTAACATATTGTAAGGTTATTTTTTTGCTTGATCTCTAACTTGAAATAATAATTTACAAACCTCCCTCGCTCACATTTTAGGATTTGCCTCACTGCCAGTGTCTGGTCATATTAAAAATGAAATCAGGATAATGGCGAGGGGACCTCCTCTGCTGAAGACAGAGCAGGGGAGAGAGTTAGATGAGAAAAGTGCCAACTGCAAACAGGCACAGGAAAGCTCCTGTGGAGGTGTGATCTCACCCACATAAAAACATAAACATGTGCGCTTCAAAGGTCCTGCTTGTGCGTAATCGCTCCACGAAATGCACCGCCGTAAATAGAATTTAAAAAAAAAAAAAGCCACGGAGGGAGAGAGAGGGGAACCCTGAGCTGCGGCCATAAAAGCCCATTTGTCTTCGTTTAGACAGAGAAGTATTCCAGGTGAGAGCTGTTCAACTGGAAATCACCGTAAGGGATTTGGGTTGTGGGATAAAGTGCAAGCAAAACGGGTTGGCGTTTTTTCCCTAACAAAATACGCACAAAACTTTTCCCTACTGAACACAAGCCTGCTCAGCTGTGGCACCGAAAAGTTTCTTCACCTGAAACTCCCTCTAATGCTCACACGCTGTTGACTCCAGAAAAGAAACAGTCATACATCTTCTGTCAGCATCATATAAACACCAGGAAGTCACACAACAGGGATGCGCAAAAACAATAAACACAGACAAACAGCATCGAAGTGGCTGCTGACCTGTATATCATTACGGTGCCTGTTTTCCTGCCCTTTTTTATGTTCTTCCTCCCTCCATCACAAGTAATTTACACCGAGGAGTAACCACAGCGCCTGTGCGCAACAGAGGACTGTCATCAACGCAATTTGTCTCCTTAGCACACTGATAGCAGCGGTTCAAAAGCCAAGGCCTTGCGTGCACCCACTGAGGCCCCTGACTAGTCTGACCCCGCAAGCAACACAACGATCTACTTCTTATGAGGGCAAAAGCATATTGAAGAAAATAACTAAAAGAGAACTTCAGATAATTAACTCATTTGAATATCCGAAGTGAAAAATGAATAAATAAACTACTCCATCAAATTAAATAAGACATGAGCTACATATTTAATTATTTTAGAACAGAGCCACAAAACAATCCTGATGACAGGAAAACCAAATCCTTCCGCTTATTCTTTTATGGGCCTCATTTGAGCCACATAAACACACCCAATCACTTATAAAAAAGACAAACTGTATGAACAGATTCAGATTATTGCTTCGTGTTTGCAGCCACTGGGAACTCGGACACGACCCTAACCCTGCGTGTTACAGGCCTATAATTAAATAATTAAAACCAAACTAAATTTACAAGACTGAAAGCGCTGGGTTTGACCCTTACATGTCAATTTGAGGGACGGATGTGGCCAAAGAAAGAACACAAAAAATGGAAAAAGGAGAGAGGGGGAAAAAAGGAAAAGAAAACACGAATTCATTAGGAGTATTTCCCCGGGGCTGTGTGACCCGGGGACCCGGAGAGACGCACGGTAGGTCCGGGGGAAACTTCCCCACCAGGCCGCTTGTTTCTCCCATAAACCCAGATATGCCAGAAAGAAGCCCCAGCAGCGGGCATAAATCACCAGGCTGTATTAAAAGCTTTTGTAAACCCCCAGCCAGGTCAGTGAGGCACAATTTATGGCATCACTTATGGAGAGTATAGATTGTTCTAACGAAATACACCAACTTCAAGCTCCGTGCGCAACCAGCTCGCTACTATTGTCAAGGAAAACACCTCTCTACATCTCTCTGTGTCTGTATCCACCTCTGGAGCCCCTTACTTATACACAACCCATCCATTCAAGCCATGTGTTTTAAGTCAGTGGGTCCCAAATGGGGTCCGGTGACCTACAGGGGTCACTGAGACGGGTCCAGGGGGTCCCAAGCAAAATAAAGAACTGCATTTTAAAGATAATTTTATTCAGGGGAAGTTGCTGTGAATGCAAGCCATCCATCCACAGAGTGGGGCTGTTATTAATACTTTATCCAACAACATCAAACTACATCTAAGTTTGAGTAGTAGTTCTGATGTTGGATATTTAAGCGGCAAGTCATTTCTGTTTTGTGACTCTTATCACAGCTCTACCTCGGTCGCCTCTGTTATTTAGAGACAGCAATAAAACAACAAACCTTATCAGATACACTATTTTCACCCATGGGTACTGGTGTAGTCTTTACGCCTGCTGGCAGGGGGGGAACAGTTGTGTGAAAAGCAATTTTAAGTCAGACGATTTCATGAAGAGTTCAAGAAGCAGCGTGTGAGCTTTTTTTTCTCAGCACCGACTGTAACAGGCCTACGGATGTTTCCCCCAAATTAGGGTCAAGACACTGGAAAGTGAGTTGAGAAATGGAGTTGAATCACAGTGCGCAAACATAAGCTACGTTTTAATTAAACCTGCTTTGTGGTTGGTGAAAAAGCAACACGACTTGGAGTGAAATTAATTAACGTTTCCATTCAGTGCTTTATACTGTCAGCCCATATGCACCTACTGCATCAAGGCAGCCTATTCATCGTATATACAGCAGATATTCCCGTTTACTGTCAAGTAGAAAATTGCCTAGCAAAGTAGAAGCCGCCTTGAAAAATATTCTACCCTTTATTTCACTTGTTTTACGCACAAAAAAGCCAAGAAACTCTTAAGACATTGTGCGGACAGGTCGAGAAACAAGCAGAGAGAGAAAGGCGTTCACTGAGCCAGTGGCCCACTGTCCTACTTTCCTACTGGTATCACAAGCCAACCGGGAGCCTTGCCTGGGCTCCAGCATTCACAGTTCAAGCTTTAGGCCCCTTTCAACCTTATTTCCACTGCTCCTTATTCGTATTTCCCCAGTCAGAGCAGAGTGAGAGACTTCATAATGTAGGGAAGGAATGATAGAGGAGTGGGACACTGCCTCGCTGGGGGGGAAAAGGAGACAGCTAGAATTTCCCATCGATTTTTACGCACGGCAAACATCAACACTCAGCTAAAACAAATAGCTTTGTTACTGGAGGCAGCTGTCATAAATATAACTGTAAATGATCAATCGATGGCACTTTGAGAAAAGCTATTAACTAAAGGAAAAATTAATATATAAATAGATGAGTGACAGTTAATTTGAATATTTGCTAAATGGCGTTTTGCGCTTCAAAGCGATTTTGGGATAAAAATAAATATATAAGAGCTTTTTTGTAATGAAATGAGCAACAATAGATTATTATCGTTTTTTTGAGTGTGCACTTTGCCCTCAAACTGATAGTCCGCATGTCAAAAGGCCACACACTCATGCAGCCCTTAAATACACGCAGCCGACCTGAGGGAAAGTGTCTGGCGGGGCTTGGAGCCGCGACTCCCCGATGAGATACAGTGTGGAGCTAATTTCCTTTAAGTGAAGGAGAAAGCGCCAGCAGCCGGCACTAGCTGGTGTCACACACACACACACACACAAGAAAAAGAATACACAACTACCATTCAAATGCATGAGCTTTCGTTGACGCGCATTACAATTGTGTATTGAAACCTGCACTTGCCACATGCGCTCGGCTGCGTAAAGCCAATAATGCCATCAGTGATCCCTTAAAACAAGCCAGATGGCTACCTTGAAATAAAAAAACGTTGGTTTCAATTCAGGGGTGGTAGAGAATGAAGAATTTTGGGGGGGATACAGGAGCCTCACCCGCTGCGGTGCCCAGCCTTTGAGAGAGGCATGGGTGCTGGCTCACTTGATATGGAGGAAAAATACGCTTTAGGCATCCTGCAACGCAACACCAACAGAAAGATGAAATTTCTTACCTTCAACGCTGGACACCACGGGCAGCAAGAGGCTGCATAAAAGCAGAAAGTAATCCATTGTCATAAAGCAGTCAGGTCGGACATGTAAATAGACCCACGAGAGAAAGAGAGGAGGGAACACAATCCTGGGTGATCCGACGCTCCACGCACCCAGTCCCGTCCCAGTCCCTGTCCCAGTCCCAGCTGTGTCAAGCCTCCAGGACCAGAGTTACCCCCATTCACCAAAACACGTCAGTGCGAGTGTTGGGAAGAAATAACACCCTTTGCGTAAAACGTGTGGAAATAGCAGCCCTTGACGATTTTCAGTGATCCCCCCAACGTGCCTTGTTAAACCAGAGAAAAGGCAGCGGGCGCAAGTCTTCCAGTCCTTTCCCCTCGCATTGGGCGAATCAGCTGAAAACAGGTAGTCCAGTCCGCGGTCACCATCCGGAGAATATTTCCAGCAATATCTCGTTGATAGTCAATGAAAAGAGAAAATTAAAAAAACAAAAAAACAGAAATAACAGCCTGCGCGAGGAGATCCAAAAGACTTTCTCTGCGGTCAGAGCAGCAGAGGCAGAGATAGTCGCACTTGTGTCAGAGCCATGGTGTTACAGTCCCAAGCCTGGCATGTGCACGCTCACATGCGTCCACGATCAAGTGGTATTCCTGTGAAGAAGAAACAGCCGCGCCGGTTTGTAGATATTTATTCCCTGAGCGAATTTATCAGCTTTGGTTGCTGTGTGTGTGTGCGCGTGTGTGTGTGTGGACCGTCCGCTTCGCTCGGCTTGTGCACTGGAATGAAGCACACACGGCTGTGGAGGAATAACGGCGGAGTGGGGAGGGAGAGAAAGACAGAGCGAGGGGGGCACCAGGAGGAGGAGGAGGAGGTGGGGTTAAGGCTGAAGCAGCTGCATTGAAAAAAATGTCTACCTTGACAATCATTTAGTCTCACATTTATTATCAAAATAAAATCCCTGTCTGCTTAAAACAAGGGTGCATTCAGAACATTTTTTTCTTCATCCCAGAGCGGTCTCCTTTGTGTCCACACAATTAAGACAAGCAAACCAGACTGTCTTCTCCTCCAGACACTTGATTTAAAACATTTCTGTGAGGGGAAATACAATAACTGGATATTTTGGCACACTTTGCGCATCATGTCTTCACTTGCATGTTTTCTTTTAAGGATATGCAAGCCTAAATTAAAGGCGTGATTGTCAAGTTTGTCGTTTTTTTAATCGTATCAGTTATTTTTTATGCATATATGCAGCGTGTCACTCTGCCTTTCCTTTCCTGGGACTCCCAGCCCTTGTGCAGACATGGACGCACAGCGCCTCCCTGCGGGTCGCTCCGTCTCGATGCAAAGCAGAGAGGAAGTTTCTGCTGAGTTTTTTTGTGCCTTTTTTAATTAAAATATTTTCTCTTCAACCGCCTGACATCAAGATATTAACGCATTTCGAAACAAAGACCATCAGTGGACACTCTGGACACCCCAAATTTAACGCGCACCTCGCCTGTTGTGGAGCTTTCTGTGAGTATGACAGTGACATCATCACATCCAGTGCGCTCACACTGCAGAGTTCGTTTCCAGAAATTATATAAGTGAATAATATATGCAATGTAAGACTAAAGCTGCTAAAATGTGCTCATGAGAAGCATTAAAGTTTCCCGTGGCTGCGGAGTTTGCTGTTCAATTTACAACAAAGCTGGAAAAAAAAACTTTCCTGGACGCGCCGCGGAACATTTAACTGCTCACTTATTTAAATCGATCGTTTGTATTTATAATACAGTGAGACATTTAACTTAACTGCTAGGACCAAAAGGGAGCAAAGGCAGTGTTTTCTCTTTTTTTCCTGCAGGATTAAAGACCTACAATTTACTTTTCCTCCTCCTTGGGTAAGAAGAAAGGGGGTATCGGTCACGACCAGGGGTTTTACAGCCTTTCTCCTCAATCTCTCTGCCTTTACACTCCTTTTATTGTACCAGTAAGTTCGGCGTGCTCTCAAAACAGCTGTAAACACAGTTGAAGAATTTACATAAGTCACTTTTTATTTACAGAAAAATATACTGTTGCTTCGTGCGCATTTGTAAAGTTTAAGGGGTCATGATGGGGCTTTAACGCACGGACACACACTCAAATAAAACCCAGTGCTCAGTGGGGCTGTCAGCACACAGGTTACAGGCACAACTTGGCTCATAGTAAATATTTCAATACTATTGACACTTACTTTTATGCTGAGTAATAGGTCGCCAAATTTGTTTAATTTTAATAACCAGCTGATACATTTAATGAAGTCAGACACACAGTATATAACAGAGCCAGGGCTGACAGCAGTGCTAAGAGGCTGAACTTGGCACAGTCAGTATTAACACTAAATAGCCGGAGTCAGCTACATTATTAATCATGTTAAATATTAATGCTGCTGTATTTGAAGATAAGAAAGAAGCAGAGAGCCGAGCATCACTCCTCACGTACACTTATTAGTATTAAAGTTAATGTAAGGACTACCATCAAGCTGCTCCAACTTTATTCTGCATGCGTAGAATAACAATTATGTTGATACAGTGGAATTTATCGCCTGCTCTGCACACACACATATAAAGAAATGTGTGAGGTGTGTTATGAGGAAGCGAGACCTGTGAAATGTCAGAGTGAAGCCAAATGACTGGTCTGTTAGTGTAAAGTTGAAAGGTGATTGGATGCCATTTCCTGAGAGGTGCAAGCAGACAGATGGGACCATGTGCTCTGTGGTGTGTCTTTAGGTTTTATGGCTGTGTTTTGCCACCGTGGCAGAGATGGCTGCTGATAAATAGTTTAAAAAGATAATCTTGTGCCATTTGGCTAATTTGTGTCATTTTACTTTTAGGATTACAGTGATCAGAAAAGTTGTTGTCATCAGCAAACAACTCCCACTTTATCTCTTTAATTACATCTTTCAGAATAATTCTAAAACTTTTTTCTTTTTAAGATAGTTTATATGTGAAAGTGCAGACGCTTTCATTAGGAGGAAATATTTTTAGCACTTTGATTTCACTGATCAAAAACAGACTGTCATTTTCTAAAGTGAGAATGCAACCCCCGTATGGATTTTAATTGTCAGAATATCGCAGGGTAATTAAAACAGAAATTTTAAAGAGCTGTTGATGTGCTGTAATTCTGCTTTCAGTGTGAGGATACACTTGGCTGAAATGTTCCAGCACTTGTAGAGGAGCTCTAAATCTTTTTTTTTTTTTTTTTTTTTTTTTTTTTTGGTTTGTTTGTTCAGGACTGGATTTGGAGACCAGAGAGGAACATTTCAAAGAAAAGGCTGGACTCGAGATGTGAATGAGAAACAAAGTTTTTTTTTTTTTTTTTCCAGCTGAGTGTTACAAGCCAACTTGTCAAAGGGATGTTTTCACTTTGTGTTCCCTCTTGTGTGAAAAACTTCTTTTATGTTAACATAATGTAATATTTATCTTTTAAAATAACTATAAAGATTATTGTATTGTATATATTGTGACTAGAGATCAGCTAAGAGGCTGAAATCAACCAAAGCAGTGCTTGAAAAGAAAGAAAATGAAACAATAACCTGCGCTGGTAGCATGGATGTCTCATCTGCGACATGTCCTGTCAACAACTGTTGGTGAGCTGGCATTAGTATTCCTGTTGCTTGATGACATAGCAGCCCGGCATGTAGGATAACACACTGCTAGAGACTGTACTCTGTCATTTTATCTGTAATATTATCAACAGTTATTTGATGTTGGTGTAGACTTTACAATTTACTGTACTGTACCTGATATTTACTGTAATTGTGACAACAGTGCTGGGTGTGCTGTTGGTCGTGTATACAGGCTGTTACTGCAAATGTATTGGTAATTATAAAAACATCATATTCAGGAGATGTTACAGTTTTAGTTTAAGTGTAAAAAGAAATCTATGCAAACACAATACTGTTTCTAGTTTGGTTTCATTGGATTGTCTTATGATGAAAAAAATGTAACTTCGTTTTAACTTAAATTTTGGTCTCCGATGTGCTTATTTACTCATAAAGATTAAAGACGCCCTTAGATTTAGTCAAGGTATTTTAAGGGGTACGTCCCGCCGACCCGAAATCAGTCAGATTCCCACACGAATTCCTGGATAACTCACAACGACATAGTCCGTTTGAAAGGAAAATCATTTTATAAGTGAGGCGACGTGGGTAAGAGGATCTGTGGCAGCTTCAAAGAAAGACTGTCTCGTTTGTTGCCAAAACCACCGAAGCCCCGGCTCTCCTGCCTGGTCGCCATTAAAGGGCAACCAGAAGCACAGAGAGTTCACGACAGCCACCTCTGTTACTTCTATTCGCTTATGGCTGCTCTTAAAAGGCAATGAGGTAGAAAAACTGGAGAGCAACTTTGCTAAGAAAAGAAAACATAGATTTTTTTTTTTTAACAGAATTTTGTTGGAAGTCTGTTTCACCTTTGGAGGTTTCTTCCACAAGATTAGAAAGCAAAAAATATTACCGGCTTATGATAAACAAAAGATTACCAGGGGTAAGACTTAGAGAATTGCTGAACCCCCAACTGTTTGCCAATGTGTAAAATAAGTGTGTCAAACCATAAATATGGGCTCGGTATAAACCAACACACTGAGGGGGGGAGCTTTTTTCCAGTGACTGGAACGTCTACATTAATAAATCAACAGTTTGGAGCTTAGTTATGGTTAGGTTTTTGCTAAACTTTTGGAGCAGGTTTATTTTTCTACGTTTTATAGTGTGTGTCATTTGGGTCAGATTTGATGTCTGAGAATTTTTTCGTCTATGAATGGCAGCAGTAAAATTGTATATAGAGCCGCAGCATTTTATACTAGCTGTAGTGGATCAGGATCAGGGTTGAAAACACCCACTGACACACACAGATAGCCTATTTCTGATATTGTTTTTCCTGGAGACTTACCGGAACCATTACCCCTAACCAAAATACGCCTGACCCTAACCATTGCTCTTACCTTTACCCTATAATCTCCCCAACGAGGACAAGAGCACAGTTTAGCTGTTCCTGAATGCAGCTGCTTTGAAACCAAATTGTAGACACCCGTTCTGTCCTGAAGCAGATCTGGTTCGGAGTCCGCAATTTGTTCCAAATGTGACTTAAAACAAACACGTATACACACGTACAGTACACAGACAAAGAGAAATGGCCCACTAAGTGTTCGTGAGAAGCACCTGGCACACATTAGAAACTCAATAAGTAAAGTGGCAGACATTTTACTGCCATATGGAAATTTCTCAAGCTTACACCTACTGCGCCCTCGCCAGACCCTCGCTAACCTCATCCATCCTTCCTCCCACTCATCTCATGCCAGGATATCAGTGTCTCTACTTTCTCTCTTAAAACGCAACACATAGACACACACACACATACACACACACAGACCCGAGACCTTTTCTGACACACAGTTAACTTCTCTTTCCTTCCTCCCTCACAAATCACATGCCCGGACGCAAACACAAACACACACAGTCCCCCCCTCTAGCATGCATAAAACTTTGGCAGACACACACGCACACAACACACACACACACCCCGTAGCCCTTATGTCTGGGTATGGTCTAATAGCAGCACTAATGTGATGTGAGTGTGAGGGGATCGCTTTACTCTGGCGATATTAGGGGAATGGTGAGCCGTTGGTTATGTTAGAGTGTCTTTTGACATGTGTGTGCGCTCGAGTGTGTGTCTGTGTGAGTGTGTGAGCGAACAGGCAGAGTACTGGTAGTACTGGTGGAGGAGGAGTTGGTGGTGGGAGGCTCTGGAGAATCTCAAGGGCTCAAAGCTGGAATCCAGGCAGAGAGGAGGTGCGTGTGTGTGTGTGTGTGTGTGTGTGTGTGAGTGTGTGAGTGCGAGTAGAGGAGGGCTGTTTACAAGAGTTTTCGGGGTGGGGAGGGGTGGGGGGGTCTAATCCTAAAGGCCTTCACCACTGACCGAGCACTTAACACAGGATCACAAACGCAGCCTCAAGTGAACCCCCTCAAGACCACCATCATCCACCCCCTGCTACACACACACACACACACACACACACCCAACACCAAATCCACTGTCTCGCCTCCAGCTGTAAATCAGCACCTCCTTGGCGCCCCCCCCCCCCCCCCCCCCCCTTCCACAACTCTCCTCTTCCCTTACCACCAGCAACACCCCAACTTCTGCCACAACCAGCTACTGTCTGTCTCTGGTGAGTATCTATCACCTTTCAGCACCTTCTTTACCGAACAGAAAAGATATACTTCACTGTCTCAGGTGACTGTAGATTTATGACTCAACCCCCCCCATCACCCCGACCCCGCTGTCTTTGTGCCGACAGACAGACAGACAGGCAGGCATTTAGGCCGACAGGCAGTCATAGATAGACGCAGTCATACAAATATGAGGATCATGATGTCATGCAGGCACACGCATGCTGACAAACAGCCTGAACATGCAAATTACACGCTGTGCGGGCAAAAAGTGAGAGAAGTAACCTCTCGGCGCTATGACAGGATTACGTAGAGAGCGTGGACACAAACAGACGGTAGTGTGACAGGACGGGCACCTGGTGGGAAATTCAGGTATGGGGGTTGAGCCGGTGGATAAGTAATTAAATTTGCCTCCAACTCTGGCAACAGAGGCTCAGCTTCTGACTTCAGAGGAAGCTTGTCACTGTAAATGAAGATTTTAAGCCATTACAAAAGCCTCATCCTAATCTCAACTAATGTTTCAGCTGCACAAAAAAGTGTGAAAGTCAATTCTCTAATTGCTATGTGACTTGAAATTTGAACGTCCATTTTGTCACATATCCCTGGCACATTTGTGTCCACATTCAGAATCAGAATCAGCTATGTACTATGTTATTTATACAAGAAATTTGGACACGCACACTCTCTCATGCTCTCAAACACGAACAACAATGACATTTGTAGACAGTAAAAACTAGCTTGTTTGCAATCATGTGATTATTTTGAGGTGGATAATTCAAATGTAGGGCATGCAGTAATAAATCCACATACTGTGTGAACTGGAAATGGAGGAAGATGTCCACATAAAAGAGCTGGATAAATCTGCAGGCAGCAGGTATCATCAGAAACTTTAAAATCATGTTGGATGTGATCCATACAAAATAAGGAAAAGTGATTTTTCCAACAACTTGACCAGTTTGCCCAATGTGAGCATGGTCGTTTTTACAAATCGTCTTCCTGACCTCCTAATGTTACTAACATTACATGGTGAGCCAATGAAAGTGCACAAGAGTCAAGTGGACTGGAGTGTTTTGTGTGTGGTTTAGTTTACAACTGAAACAACTGTCTTTTATATAACTTACAACTCTGTAATGTTACACGGATGCACTTCTGTCAGGCTAACGTTACTCGCTAATGTTAAGTAACTTACGCTTGACCATTCCCAGACTGTTCTGCTGAAACGCTCTTAAAAATCTGTGTTGTAGCAAAAAGCACGGAGAGTCTGGCATCCAACTCGAGGCTGGTTTAACACAACACTTTAAAGTTAACATCATCAGCATATGATGAATTACTGTGATTTTATTAAGAGCGAACAATGCCTGTGGCACATTGAAGCGTCTGTTGAGCGGACCTGAAGAAGCCAAGGGTGAAACGCATTGTTCGCTCCTAATAAAATCAAAGTAATTCAGTTCAGTGTGTGGTGGTTTATGTTGATGATTTTATCTGAGATGTTCCTACAGCTGACCAGCCCCCGATCCTTGGGACTGGCTGTGCAGAGGGACTTCTGTTCACTTTGACATTAACGTTCGGCATTAGTTGACTTTGCTTCCAGACTGCAGATGAAGGTTTTTGATCCACATCTACCACAATTTCTTTGTGAGGTTTTCGTTTGTCTTTTCAGGACTTAAAATTTTCCCAATGTTATTGATAAGAACGGCCATCAACAGCACAAGTCCTAGGCATTTCTCTAGTGCTAGTAGTGTTTGCCTAAAGTTGCCTGCGCTCCATGTGGACAGCACACAATGTCATATTCACAGAGCTTTCATGCAACGGTGCAGAGTGCAAAGGGTGCTGGAAAAAATACGGGATAAATCTGTCATCTGTCCAGTCTGTGCATATTAAAAAACAGCTGTTGGTTGACACATCCTCATCAAAAACCTCTTACCAAACAAAAAGTATCATCACTTTGTCATGACGTAATCTCCTCTTCCAAAATGCTTCCTGTTGCTGTTAAACATCACTTGTCTTTAAGATATTTTTTCTTGCAAGTACAAAGGCTGACCTGGGTACATGATGTATTATAATTGTAACCTGGAAAAGAAGACGCCTTCTGTTGTTGCCTTGCTCATATGTTTGACTTTGAAAGGGGCTGAAGCAGTAGATTTTTTAACTCAGCATTTGAACCTTTTTGTGTAAAAAACTATATAAAACACTAACTCTTATTCCAAGCAGCATATTTCTTTGGTCTGAAAACATGTCTGGAGGGCATCTTTAATCATCATATTAACTTGTTTCCAAAATGGATATGGTCTTTCTTTAAAAGCACTTGCTAAAAGTCAAATACAAAAGCAAACACGCACCAGTCCGTACACCTCTCAGCTTCTCAAAGGTGTTTTTCCCTGCCTGCTCTTTTGCCACTCTGACTCTGTTCTTTGTACTACAGTATTTTGTCTGGCCTGAGAGGCAGAGTACGTGGGGGAAGGTCAAGGCAGGCGCACTGGCCAGCAGAAACACTTCTGTACGCTTCAGAGCTTTTCCCATTAACACAATGGAAAAATCCCATGTGTTGCTACTATCATTGCCATTGTAAATGCATGGCCTTCCAAATGTGCGACCTGCTCCCGCTCTGCTCCCGAGGTACGCCTGCCTGTACATTCCAGATTTATATGCTGTCTCCTCACAGCCGTGGCTGAGCTTGAAATATCTCGAGTTAAACCCGTGCCAACAAAATCGCTTTAGATTCATAAATATTCTGGACGTTTCCATCGTGGCAGTGGATTACTTTCACGTTGGACCGAGTAAAGAACACTCAATTGACTTAAATAACACAATGTTTTGAGGAAAATACAGCCATGACAAATTCCCAAGGACAAAGTCCAGACACGGAGGGAAGAAGGAGCCTCATTTGACATCAGCTGATACAAAGGCCCAGGATGAATAATCACTGGTGCTGGTCCAATAACAGAATGATTGATTAGCCCAGAGCCCCACACTGTCTGAGATAACATTGTTCAAAGTGTCCAAACACAATGTCAACACAGTGTCTCCCTCGTGGGCCACGTTCTTCCTCCATACCCAGAAACCCACTGTTGACCCCTTGACCTTTCAGCATGCCCAGCTGCAAAATGCAATCTTCCATGCAGTCTGTGACCCTGAAGGTTGCCAGCGGTGGCAAATGGTGGCAGATGCTTTCTACTGTAGGTTACTGGAGGTCACTTTAAACATCTCTCCAAAACAAGTCAGGAAATTAACTTATTAAACAGGCCTGGAGGCATTTTCTGTCATATGAAAGGACATCAAAATCTGTGATAGTGTAGTTACTGCTGGACTCATATCTCATACAGAGGACTTGCTTGAGGCCACTGACTGAAGCAGAGGTCAATAGCTTTGGTGTCTACTTTTTATGGGCATCAAATCACAACAAATCGTCCCTGTCTAGTTACTGTCAGTCCGGTGAAAAGGGATTTTCTTCCCCCCTCAGTGTCCAGCTTCACTCCGGCTCTCCCAGAGGTAGTTAGTCATGACAAAGTTTCTAACCACAAAAGCACATGGTTTCAGTTTAGCCCTCGCTACCATTCAACATGGCTCCCATCCGGCCGCTCTCCCTCTCTCCTTGCATGATCACACCACTTGTATACGACATACCATGAACCAAAAGCTGCGTAATGCGAAACAGATAGCCCGAACCACCACCGCTACCCTCAAATCTGGACGCCCAATAAGAAATGTCATCCACATATTTGGGGAAACTCTTGAATACTTGTAATGACTCTGCCTTTATGAGTAAGAGGGCTCTGCTGCTGAATCTTCTCAAACCCAACTGATTGCATCTTAATGAGAACAAATTGTTTTCCAGAGGTGGTAATGGTGCAGGGAGTCAGCTGGTCAATTAGTCAGTTGGTCTTTTAGTCCGCCTGCTGGCTACTGGGCATGTTGTGAGAGAGCACAGACACCTGGCAAGATGGTGCAAGACTAAAGTCATTCAGTGTGTACGTCTGTGAGTGTGTTTATGTGTAAGCCAAGCCCTTATTACCTCAATGTGGCTGAGCGTGAGGTAGTCTGTGTATGCTTGTGTGTGTGTGCGTGCTATATCCCTATTACCTTAGTGTATGCGTAATGTTACCAAGGTACTTATTACCCTGGCATGACATTGCGTGTGTGTTTATGTGTGTGTGCCCCTTTTAGCTTCTTCCTTCATACCAGATGATAGTCCCTGAGTTCTAGTTAGCATTTAAAGCAACAAAACACATTGGGACAATCAGGACATTTAGAAATGTACCCTGTCGCAGGCTAGTAACAGTCATGGTGCTGAAACGGACACAAGTGATTGAATTTTTTTTATCTTTTATTAGTTCAATAAAACTAAAAAAATCAGGTTTTTGCTCCCTAGTTTCAGATGCCTAAGCAACGACGTTACATCACACACACATTTTTCTAGAAATCATCCCACTGAAGGTCATGTTATGCTGTAAAAGAAGTTTGCAAAGTGTTTGTATTCATTTCAGCCATGGTGTTGCACTCGGTTGTTCGCATGAAAGGTGGCAGAAATAGTTGTGTCAAGGATGAAAGAAGATAGCGTGAAAGAGAAGTTTAAACCTTGACTCCTTTTTCACCTCTGCACAGCTGGCCAGTCATGGCATAAAGTGGGTTTGAATTTCTGATTGACGGTTTTTAAAAGTTACTGATATTGTCTGACACAGCCCCACCTGATCTGGCATTACAAAGTCGCGGGGGTTTCCAAAGCTTTTTGACCATCCGACAAGCGGTTCTGATGAAGAATACTGGCAGCTTTAGATTTTACTGTGAACAGTTTTCATTGGTAGGATACTGCTTTCTGCAGAGGAAATAGTCCCTGAAAAAAAACAGCAACAGGAAAATGGTTGAAATATTATTCTGTGGATTATCCAGAGTAATCAGGACATTGGTTTATGGGGAAAAATGCTTAACAATTTTTAACAACTAACAATTTTTTACATATGGCTAGACACCACTAGAGGTACGAAGGGGACTGCTCATTATTCATTTGGGGGGAGGGCAAAATAGGGGAGAGATGTCTTAGGTCTTTTGTTTTAGCTTAGAGGAGGGGCATATAACTTTAAATGTCACTTTAGACTTTAAATGAACTTTAACTTTAACTTTTAAAATTAACTTTTAAAGTTTATATGCATTCTGTATTTATGTTAAATAGCCCCTGAACCCCACCACCTGCCATCAGGTTTCAAAAGCATGCAACATTGCTAAAACTACACTATTTGTCATACTGTAAAAACATAAATTATCGCTGGATTTTCACATTTCCAGTGGTCCTTGAACACATCATCAGCAATGAAAGCATCCATCAGGGAAAAAAACAATCAAAACTAAGCTTAAAATCGTGATATTTCATCTAAATCATTTTATATGTCTCATTTAAAACTTCACCAAAAATAAAATGTTACTGAGTTACTGATATTTCTCTGGCCGGCCACTGCTGTGTACAGTATATATGGAAAAAACATCATTATATACATGTTGCTAATGTCGGCTGTGTGTGCATGGTGTGTGCGAGCAATGTGTAGGCTTATTAATGTTTGTTAGTTTTGTGTGGGAGGGCCAGGATGGGTATCTCTCATGCACCCATATTCTGCTAAAGTGCACACACAGCTTGTGTGACGATGTGGTTTGTAAAGAGGATTTGCATTTTGCTGAAGAAATTAGCTGTTTGTTATGGCGATAACTCCCACTCCCTTTGTGCTGTTTGCTCTGTGCATTGGCCCCGACTTTAGGTGTGACTATAAAGAATATATATTTCTACCTTCTACCTAGTTTTCTACCTCTGGTGTTCAGAAGATGCAATATAAGGCAGTGCTAAAGCATGTATGCAGCGGTGAAACAATGTAAATAGTAAGTAGTTGGCAGGATTGACTGAAAACTGAACATGAATCCTTTGTTATGTCCTGCTGTTACAACTCCATCTTTCATGTCTGCACAAATGCATCACATGCTCACATGACTGTACTGCCATTTTCCTGCTTCTGCGTAAATATCACCTATGAGTACCCACCAAATAAAAGTCTAGCTGTAGATGAAACAAACCCTCACTATCGCCCTGCAGTTTCACAATAGTCTGGGCCTCCTCCAGACTCGAAGCAGACAAACAAAGCAGAGCAACATTATTGTTTTGCCTCGGGGCTCTGACTTGTCCATACACTTACATATGATTACATCACCGATATCCAAGGCAACAAGTGAAGCTTATGCTGCTAGGCTGCACCTCATAATATTTCATCAACTTATGAGTCACAACAAGTTACGCTGCCATAGGTACAGGTGGACTGTTTCACACATAATTGCTATCATATGCTGTCTGGTATCGCAGGAAGCAGCCACTATAACCAATAATCATGGACGGACTGTAGATGACTTTCAGCAACTTTTGGTTGTTACTAATGCTGACTCAACTTTTATTCGACTTTCATTTACATTGGGACTAATAAAAATGTGGACTCTTCTCAAACCTCTCAACAGTCTAAGCATATTTACCTATTGTTTAGACAGTGTAATTGTGTACGCTTTTAAAATTACTTTTGTTTTTGTCATAACTTGACTGTCAAACGTCCTTTCCCATGCCACCCCGTCTAAATGCTACACAAAATCAAAGCTAAAAGCTGAATGACGTCTGCAGCTGGCCATGCGGCTTTAAATATGAGGTTTGCTATAGCACATCGCGCTCTCACATTCTCTACTCATGCATGCTGTGACAACCGACTGGCAGCGCGAGAGAAAAGCAAGATCCCTGGCAGAGACGGTTATTTGGTATGTAATTCAAGAATATGCTCCCATGCACAGACAAGTCTGCACAGTATGCACATGGCAGCGGGGATGAATGCATGCAGTTGTGCAGGCGCACACAAACACATGACTGTACCCAACAAGCATTTGACAGACAGCGACACGCAGGAGGTGGCCAAGTTAAACCACTTTCTAATTCGTAATGACATTTACATGACACACAGGTTGACTCTCGAAGAAAAACATGAAAGTAGCTTTGGGAGGCGTCTGGAGCTGATATCATGATGGTGTTTAGTTTCTCATTTTATGAAGCAATGCACGCAGCACAGATTGGAAAAATACTATAATAACTGTAGTGCTATATTTACATGGGTGCAGTCCCTCATATAAAGATATATTCAACATTAAAATGTCCACTAAGTATACATGCTTGCATACACACACACACACACACACACACAGAAGTTATGAATGTGCAGACTTTTTTCCCTTTTCCTAAGCGGCTCCACCCATCTTTATGGCACAGATATACACAGGAAACAGTCGCGCTGCCAGCACCTACCCACACACCAACCCCTAACCACCAGTCTGCTGCCTTATGCCTGCCGCTGATACAAACAGACAACACAAAACGCTCTGCCAAGAAGCAATCAGTCAGAAAGAGTACCTCGGTGATTTGTTATGAGCAGGTGCTGTGAAGAAAATTGACAGGCAATGTTTTATCAAGACAGAGTGAATTTACTGTTGGTAAATTGATAGTAGACATAATGAAACAATAAAAATGTCTGCAGCACCAGTCGGGACAAGGTGCTCTGTGGTTGTGGCATATATGTGTGTGTACATGCATGTGTGTGTGTGTGATCCGTCGCCATGCAATTCACCAAACTAGCACATTAGATACTCTTATTCATGCCTCATTGTTTTCTTAACTGATAAGGAAGTACTTGAGCTGTTTGCAAACAGTCTGTCAACAATGGGAGAGGACAATGGAGCTATTCACACGCCAGGGAGAAGGAGAACGGGGTAATAATAAGAGGGAAAAAGAAACAGAGGGATGAGGATGTGTGTGTGTGTGTGTGTGTGTGTGTGTGTGTGTGTGTATGTTTGTGTGTGAGTGTGTTGGTGAGGTGTGTGCGGTTTGTGGGGACGGAGAATGGGTGGCATTCAAACAAACAAACTTCACCAAAGTGGCTAATTTTCAGCATTGTTGCATTATATCATGTCTCCCTGCTGCAAGTCATCACAGGGTGTTTAGTGACTTTGCCCAGTGCTCTCTATATACCTCTACCCCTCCCACAACCCAAACACCCCCACACACACACAGGTCTGTCACCCATGGCGATGTGAGTGATCTCTGTATGGACGCTGCTGAGCAGCTAAAGGGGGCATCTGGTCTTTTTCCCTTCTCAGTCGCTGAAATGTAAACACCCCAGTTGCCTGGATTTGCCAAATGAGCACCTGGTATTTCAAAGTGGCCTCCTGGCTGTGTGACTTTTTTTTTTTTTCAAGTTAGGGTGGGAGGCAGGGCTGTTCTGCATTATAGAGACATACACACAAGCATGCTTGCACGCACACTCGCTGTTGTTCACCACAAATGTATAGCGGGAGTGGAGACACGGGGTGAGACAGGCCAGCAGGCCCACACACACGCACATGTACACATTTGACACAACTACTTTAACTTTAAAAACAGCATGCGTAGGGTACAAGCACACCACGCACTCTCACACACACATACTCCACACACTCCGTCATTCCCTCACCTGGCCTTGTGTTTAGTCTATACAAAGTGTAATGGTATACGGCAGGATTACTGCGACCCTCTGAGGTGCTGCAGTGCAGCGGTGTGGTGTGTGTCAAGACTGTCTGTCCTTGTCCCTGTGGGCTGCTGCGACTTGTCATCGGAACAGTTAGCCGCACGGAGCTAAGCCAGATCCCGAACCTTCATACTGTTAATCTGAGGGGGAAAAAATTGGGGTCATCACACATAATATCCACTGCAAAAATACAAATGTTTCCTGAGGTTGAAAGCAGATCACTGCTCGGCTTAGTGGAGGGTGAAGTATCCAAAGATGCAGAAATATAAAGTGGGAAAGACCACACTGACTCTTACAGCACAAAATCAAACTAAATTAGTCAGGAAAAAAAAAACACATTTTGGCACACAGGGCTTCATCAGGCGTAGCCATGGATACCAGAGCTACAGTGGACTAAATTTAAAGTTGAAATTACAGCTAATTAGCTGGTCATCTTGAGTGGATTCATATGATAAATATGCCATATAACAACACAATGCACAGTAATACTAATAAGGAAAAAAAAAAGAAGTTTGGGAATGAAATTATGTGCCAACATTATTTTTAAAAGTTATCAGCCCAATATGTCCGTTATTTCATTATTGATGACGGACTAGCATCTTAACCGTACAGTTATGTCCACCCCTGCTGTGTTGTGTGCTAACAAGCCCACTGTATCTCTTCTGCTCCATCTGCTGCCTTTTTACACTTTATTTTTTAAATTGGTAAAAGGAGGACAGAACAAATAAAATATGCGCAGTTGCTTTATAATTCTTGGGACTCAGTTCCCTGCACCATGAAGGAGGATGCGGCCCTCTGTGATGTAATTGCTCACAAAACTCGCCAAGCGACTCTTGGCCAGATTTTATTTTGAAACAAATAACATGTCTGAGAAAATATTATTCTTGTTCTTTTTTTGGCCAAAACCAACAAAAAAAGACAAATGAGAGCGACTATAATGGCTATATCGTAGCACAAGAAAACAAATAAAAAGCTATCATATCATTTTGCACACCCACAATGCCTCACACAATGTAATCATTCTTATGACAAAACTGCAGCCTGCCACAGACATATGGCGTTACAGACAACATCTCCATTTGGCCCGGGGAGCCTTTTACTCATCCCCCTTAACCTCTTCCTAAAATGGAAAATGTTGTCCTGTTGCTGTCGCTGATGTGATTTGTGGTCTGTTGCTTTTGGGGCTGATTCACATTCATGTGATAACTGACTGTGTCATGCCACCGCATGCCTCGACATTGACAGTGTAGGGCTAACGCTTGGCTGTCTGTCATCGGCGCACTCTGACACATCCTGGCCCACATCCAATCAGACCTGAGTGATGCATCGTGGGTTTGAAAATAAGGTGTCTCCTTTTGGACTCCCAAACACATTCCATAGCAGTTAATCACTTGGATCCTCAGTTTGGGATGTGAGTGAGAGTCTGAGCTGTGTTTATTATGTATGTGTGTATGCATATGTGGTGACAGCGGTTTGTGTTCACTTGACTGGATGAATGAGTACAAAATTTGGGCTTGAGTGGGTGTGTGTAACAATCTGTTTTGTGGGACAAATGTTTGGTGTGTGAGATCACAGATCAAAGTGTGTTTTTAGGTCTCTGCGTGTGTGTGTGTGTGTGTGTGTGTGTGTGTGTGTGTGTGTGTGTGTGGATCTGGATGTATGTGAGTGTTCTTTCACGACTCAGCGAACAAATCAGGCGCACTTTTCCTCTCATGCTTTCAGGAAACTTTTCACGAGGGACTGCGATACCCTCCTCTACCCACTCCTGCACAAAAGTGGTGCTCTGCCTTTGTAGCAAATCTCTGTTTTCTCAACTGGCTGCATCCACTGGGGGAAACAGAACACATTCTACAGACAAGCCTGAGAAACACCCTGACAAAACAGACTACAAACAGCGAGCACGGGTACAGAAATGCTGATAATGTCAGTCTTCTTTTTTTCATCTCTTTTCCCCCGTCTCCATCCAGCACTACTGTATCTGTCATTGTTTGCAATTTTGTCTCGGCCATTTTCTGCTGCTCTGTGTGTTTCCCATGGGTGTTGATGGGAAAAAAAGAGATCCTGGCAACACTTCATGTAGACTCCCCAAGGTTGCGGGACCTTGAATCTTTCTCCCTTCCAAACAATGGCCCACCTTTGCCTTTCGCTACCTCTTTTTGTCTTCCTCTCCTTCTCCTCTTTGCCCTTCCTTTCACTCTTTTTATCAAAAACTTCTGCAAATCGGGAGCTCTGTGGTCTCCTCCTATGCGCTGGGGGCAAAGGTGCTCTAGATTAAAAAGAACCTCGCAAATTGAATTCACACTTGATGAAACAAACAGATTTGCATGTGTCTATCCGCCTGAGACGGGGTGGCCAGCTCCAGGCAAAGAACTGTCCCACCTCTGAACAGTGTAATGTGCTCAACTAATTAATGGGCTGTTATTGGAGAAATGTGTCACAGAGTTTGAGGTGAGGCGATGTAGAGCGCCGCGACCCCAGTCCAATAAAGGTCGAGGTCCTTGCTAATAAGATGGAAACGGGTCATTTCTTAACCTAGTGAAAGTTTCCAGCGTTGAGTCTGTACTTCTCCGTGTTAACTTTTGTATCCATCTACTTCGCTCGCGTCTCGGAAAGCAAAGACAGATTCCGACTCTGTTGGTCTCTCTTGTCAAAAGGCTTACAATTTCATTTCTTTGTGTTATGGTGGCAATATGTAAAGTATTCAGGCTGCTTTGAAGCCATATTGCAGTGACAGCTGTGCATTTCAGTTGACAGCTGAGTCTATTATCCCCTTCCTTTTTTCATCAAAGAATGTGTTTCCTCACATTACATCAACTTAGAAATTACAGTGATATGCTGAGGCAATAAGTGTGTTAGAATTCCATGAGCTCCTGGGTTCATTTATGTGATGCACTTTCTTCGTTTGTTGCCTTTGGTCCCAGCGGGTGGTGTTATTTTATGATAGCTATTTCTGTAACAGCTCAGGCCACACACCGCTACAACAAGGCCTCTTCACCTAGTGTTTTTTTGGCCTTCATGGCAGCCTCACTGCTGGTTGCCAACAGAGGTCAGTGGGGAGATCGGTTGGGCATCGGCGACCACAGATAAACCCTCCTCTCTGTCCATGGGCATGATGGGAAGGCTCACGGGACCAGTGCGGGCAGACAGGCTGACGCGTTTCCTCCCCCTCTCTGTCCCTTCAGCTATTTACCAGACGGAGGTCCCATCCAAGCAGGAATTTCACACCCTATTGACAATGTGGCTTCTGTCAGCTGCCGCTCCAGCACCCATTACCAGGAGCTCATCCTTCCTTCCGTCTCTTCCTTGTTTCCGTTTCTGTCTCTCTGCCTTTTTTTAATCCCTCAAGGGGGTTCTGCCCTGTAGGCTGTTAAAAGAAAAGGCAGGATCCGGACTTTGGAATCAAGGATCAGTGGCTGGTCAGGGATGTGTGGCTAGGGTGTGGCTTTGTCTCTAAGGTGCTCTATTGGTTTAGCTGGGGGAGGAGGTGTTGACAGTCAGAGTGTTGAAAACAGACAAAATGATAAGTCACATGACCCTGTGGAAAGGAAATATGTTGACTAATGTCAGGGAAAACATTTGGACAGCTTGCGACTCCCTGTGAAAGGGTGTTCATTTTTAGCACTGACTTTCCAAACCAGGATCATGCTGTAATTTACTCAGTCAGGTTATTGACAGCATTCTCATGAAAATGTGAACCACTAGATTCACCTTACTCCTTACCCCGGTGTTTCAGCGTCTAAAATTGCCTTTAATGTTCCAACAAACGAACAATTGAGCAATTTTCTAGAAGAGGTTGATGATGTCAAAGAGTAACTTAACACCAGACTGAATAGCAGTGGTTTGCTGCCCTCTCTTTTTAAAATTTGCACTGAACCACACCCAGCAGTGATGTCACAAGATTTACCTGCACATCACTTCTAGCCAGGAGAAAAGTTAAACCACTGTAAGTCAGCTAAGATAAGATTTTCTGGGAGGTTAAGTTACTCTCTAAACATTTCATTAGATCAGACAGATTTTCCAGGGAGCTTCTGGACCGAAGTTTCAAAGTGGCCAACCACTACGTCAGATCCACTCAAGCTCAAGTGTAATACGTATGGAAAATAGTAGAAAGCAATGGAGAAGCAAAGCAGCTGTGTACAGCGGGGGGTGCAATCGGAGGTGCATGTGAAGAATCACAATTGCAGAGATGAAAATTTTAAAAATGAAAAGGTAATAGGTTTATGATAAGTGCCACTGCCAGTATAATAAACTCAATCATTCCAATATCTCCTAAATAATGAGTCCAATATTAGTGTTTCAAATCATTTCATCTCATGAAAAGGTCTGGTGAGGTGAAGCAGATGGGTGGGTGGGGCAAATTGGAGGATGAAGACAGAAGGCCCATGCCGTGTGAGAAGGAGGATCGGCTCACAGTTGGAAGTAACACAATTCAGGAACCCAAGGAGCTGGGTTATACTTGATCAGAGCTATTTTGCATGACTTAATGTCCAACCATGTCAGACATCAAGTGTTTAAAGTCGCTGTACTCAAATGAGGAGTGTAAAGGTAGTTATTAAAGAGAAGAGGGAGAAGTGAGAAGTGTTTTAAAATGGAGATAGGAACACAAATTGTTAGACAGTCAGTCCTGGCAGACACTCACAGTGTTGCACTTAGTTGTTCACATGAAAAGTGACAGAAACAGTCAAGAAGAAAAAAAGAGCTTGAGAGAGAAGTCCAAACCCTGGCTGCTTTAGCTCCAACACAACTGGCCAATCACAGCAGGAGTGGGTATGAATGTTGGACTCAGCACCCTCCAATCCAACACTGGAAAGGTATAATGGGAGGGGGTTTATGAAGCTGTTGGACCATGCCAAAAACAGCTCTGCATTAAAACAACGCTAGTGGCTGTGGTGGTGAGAGAGTGTACTGATGAGACAATAAAAACATAATCCAGGAAGTATGGTTTGAGTAATAGATCCATGACCCTTGAGCCTTATTTGAAATGAAAATACATTTGACAAACAGCTTTGCCTTGCAAATTTCAGCCATTTTACTATGAGTTCACGGCTCACCCTAAAACAAAACGGTGTTGTGTAGCAAACAGTATCAGCTCAAATGTCCACTCACTATCTTTTTTGGAGCTCTTACCTGCATCTATATCTGCAAATGGAGCTGGCTCAGGTGTCCAAAGACAGAGCCGTGTTCTTATGGTTGGATGCTTTGCAAGAGCAGTGTGTAGGAGCAACCAACTGAAACTTATCCCACATGCCAAGAGTGAAGCCCCAGTTAAGATTTCTTCAGTGTTCTTTCGCCAGGTTGTTCTTGTTTTTACCAAGAGCCGAATCATCCACAGAGGTTACAAATCAGTGTTTCTCCTATGGTGTTCAGCTTGTCACGTCGTGCTGCTAGCCCGACGAATGTGCGCTCATCTTTTTTCTTTGATAACTTAAGATCCAGATGATCAGGAGGTTTTATCGTGAGCCGAATAATATGCAGAGGTTTCTTCCTCTCCAAAAGAAACAGATCTGGTGATTTAAACCGCTACAAAATGTATAATAAAGCAGTTTCACGTTAAAAATCTGTGTTTTTCCAATGTTGTTTGGCTAGTCGCAGAGGGGCTGATGACTACAGTGGCAGACATGAAAACGCAAATGTCCCTATCTAGAGCCAGTGTCTGATTTGTCCGTTATGGGTTACTGTAGAAACATAGCAGTGCAAAATGGTACTTAGGGCCTGTCCCAATATCCCCCCCTTAGCCCTTGGCCCTACCCCTACATTGCGCGTTCCCGCGAGGGGTAGTGGTGTCCCAATTCCTTTTTGCGTGTAGGGGTAGGGGGCCTAACGAGGGGTAGTGGGTATGAAATTAGCCCTTCGGAGCGAGGGATTTCAGATGCTGACTTGCCAGCGAGGGGTAGACGTCGCCATGGCTACCACCGAGCAAGAGACGGGGAAAGAAGTTCGTAACATTGCTAACGTTACGGTCGTCAGGTTGCTTGTTAGCTAGCTAGCTAGCTCGCACTATCTGGCATCTGTCATCTGTCCTGTTCTGCAAAATTGTTGGACACTTCACATTATGATAACACACCAGCTAGTATTATTATTAGTATGCTGCCAAGTCCCCTTTCGTTCATCAAACGAAGCATGATGAATGCGGCAAACGCGATCGGTAGGATGGATGAGACTCCATTGTAGATGCCCATTGGAAATGTAGATGGCTTGCAGCTTCCTGTTTAAAATAGTTACGTATGCGTGAATGTAACCATTGAGGTGACATAGTGAGTGGTGTCCCAATTCCTAGGGAAAGATTTCAACCCTTACCACTCCTTGCTTCATTTTGAGGGCCAAGGGGTAGTGGGCAAGGGCTAGGGGTAGGGCCAAGGGGGGGGGGTATTGGGATTGGGCCTTAGTGGATGAGGAATCGCACCCTATGTAGATATAAATGTCTCATTGTACAGTAACAAAAACATGACAATTCTTATTTTCAGGTTATTATACACTAAAGAAGACATGCTTACTACATTATATTCCATTTCTGCCAATATGTCCCCCGAAATTCTTTACAATGGACCTTTCATTTGCAGTTAGAGGTGCATTTCAGCCTCAAACATTTCAACATTTCAAAATGAAATCGGGCATGTTTTCAAAGGTCTATGAATATGCTGTTCAGTGCAAATACCAATACATTTGATGTGAAAGAAGGTTATTCATTCCACACGAGAATATGGAGTTTGCAGGTCATGGAGAGGTGACACTCACAATAATCCTGAAGGTGAGATCCAGACAAAGACAACACGGATTGTGGCTGCAGTTAAAGTAAAGTTACAGCTAATAACTCAGGAGGACGAAGACTATTTAGAGGTGGGATTACTAATATTTGGATAAGAGTGCCAATTAAATATAACAAATGTAAATGTTCAGTAGTCTTGCTTCCTTCAAGACACATACCTTTTTTTGCAGAGGGCATTAACAGGAAGCTGGCTGTATCTGCTTGTGAAGGCAATGTAAAACATGCCATACCTAAATAATCCTACTCTTGTCATTGTTATTCTAAAGGAGGGCAACTTGGATTCCCTTGACTAAGACTGTCATAAAATGTCTCTCATCACATATAAGTGTTCCTTCCTGAAAGGGAAAGGTCACATCCTCCCTCTGCAATGAGACGTGTGCTGCGGGAAGGGGGAGTGTTGCTTTCTCTTCCCTGTGTGTTTATGTGTTGGTGTAAACAGCAAGCCTGGGAAGATTAAAGGTAGACCGCACGTGTTTATTTTACATTTCACCTAGCAATCCGTGGCATGTGGCGTGATCGATAGACATGTCAAGGTAAGCTTAATTCAAGGTGTGGTTTTTCGGTTTGTGATGGAAATATTACAGAGTTTCCAACAGCAAAGCAGATGTGAATAAATGATGTGGCTTGTATAAAACACACAGAGACCTTTTCAGGGCTGCACTATTTTTATACTGTCTCCACACTTGGCCCGTGACAGATATATAGCTGCATTTCTATGACCTCTTCTGATACAGATATTAACATCTGATAGTGGAAATAGGATACAGTATGAAATAAACTCTTTACCTTTGGTTATAGCCATTTGAATTTGCACTGTACACATTCAGAAATTGAGTTAATGGAAAGGATGAGTCACAAATGTTTCCTTTTTCAGAGTACCATTTGTTTCGTTCTTTATTGTAGCCTACTTTCATTTTGGGATAAAAGGTTTGAATCAACTTTTCATCTATAGTAACACTTGCAGGAGGGCATTCCTGGGGAAAACAGCAAACATCCTCAAATAACAGCTACTATAAATTAAGTAAAAAATAAAAACTGAAAAGATCTCACATTAGAATATGTTCAGCCAGTCTGCTGGCTCCCTTGCTTGAGAAAAAGTAAAATCTAAAACACTCATATGGTATGCTACTTGAAGCTTGACTAAGACCATATTGCCATGGAAACAGAATATTTTTTGTCTCATAGAGGCAGTTTTTTTTTTTCCTTTTCAGGGAGACAGTTTGAACGAACATACTCATAATGGCAAGCTCATCTCTGTTGCTCACCGCTTACATGATGCCCGAGAGCAAGGGTTCTGGTAGAGGTGCATTAAGTTTACCTTAAACGTGATTAAAGAAGGGGTCTGGGATGGCAGAAGCGACTAAATGAGATGGAATGGAATTGGTGAAGGGGGAAAGAGTTAATTAGCTTAATAAGATTGGGGAGACGGGGAGTGGTCGGAGCAAAGAAGGTGAGGAGCGGGGGTTGAGCTGGTGTTTTGGAGGGGGGTTGCCATGCCGTTACGTGTCTGTGGAACATGCCAGAGGTACAATAGGAGTGCTAATCTGGCAAATTGAAAGGTGCTCGCAGGGATGGGTGTGGGTGCGGGAGTGGCACTTGGGCTCCCATCCCTGGAATGAGAAAAACAAATTAAATTTTTGTAGCCTCAGAATAGTCCCCCCTTCCACCCTACGCTCGTTTCCTTGATTGAATTTGTGCCTTGCGCACAAGCCTGGGTGTAATTTTATGAGGGAGAGGGGGGCTGTAAAGGTAAAACTGTGTTCGACATTTTGTAAGATGTGTTTACACCCCAGCCTTTGTTGTTTTATTTGAATAATGCTGTGGTCTACATTTATCCCTGCTGAACAAACATAAAATTAGGGTATGTAAAAATAAGTGTTACGATGGAATGACTTGGAACTTAGCCTTGCAAGACCATTTACTGGACTGCGTTTTGTTTCTTCTTCAGGGAGTGAGAAATATCTGTTCCTACATAAAGTTCATTCATCCATTTTCCATAACACAGCTAACACTGGGCGAGAGGTTGGGTAGACCTTGGACAGACTGCCAGACTATCGCCGACTATTGTCTTTCTCTAACACATAGAGACCGATAACCATTCACAGGCACCTATGGGCAACATATTCACCAATTAATCTATTCTGCATGTCTTTGGACTGTGGGAGGAAGCCGCAGAACCCGAGAAAACCCACGCTGACATGGGGAGGACACATGCAAACTCCGCACAGAAGGGCTCCCCTGCCCTGGACCTGACCTGCAGGTTGTTGCGCTGCTTGGCCCTGACACACCAAGCCAACTGATGACCGTTGGTCAACGATGGCCGTCAGTGATTGTCTACTGCCCTAGTTTCTGTGATGTGTCCCATACCATTGGCACTAGTTGGCCCTTGTCATCTTATTTTGGCTGATCAGTGAGTGAAATCCCTCTGATTCAGCGCTGCACACAAGAAGAGAAATGAATTGAGGAAAGCAAACAAATGTCTAAAGCCAAGGGGGCGTGAGACTGAAACAAACGTGTTCTAGGAAGTGAAAGTATTTCTCAAGCCATTGAGCTCTTTAGCAGAAATAGTTTGTCACTGTTTGTGTTATTGTTCGTTAGCACACAGTTAATATCCTTTCTCCTTCCAACATCAGGTTGTGTTGCTAACGTGCTAAGTGGCTAACTACAGCCTTGAATCCGTCTTGTGGGTCTTCCAGTTTCCCATTTTGAATGACAAATATGGACTCCTGCCGCCTGCTGGTGTGGAGAGTTATTTCCTCTCATGCAGGCAGTCAACATATGCTGTTGGCTGTATTATTTGCTGTGCATTCATGTTCAACACAGGCAACATGCGGCGATGGAACAGTCAGACTTTGTCACCACTAGTTTTTCGATGTTGGTTTAGTGTGTCTCGGCCTTAAGTGGACACAAGGGAGAACATACAAAAAGAAAGGACCTGATACTGAAATTCAGGATCACCTTGGTATAAGGCAAGGGTGCAAGCCAGTTATTCTGCAGAAAGTCTGTATAATTTATAGCCATTTCTACCCTGAAAATTCAGTTTGTAAAGTTTGCTTTTCAGATGACAATTACTTAAAAAAACTATGATGAAAAACAACTGAGATGAGAACACTTTATTTAATGGTGAAATAAGTAAAAAAAATAAATAAATAAAACAGAACTATCAACCATTATCCTTTGCAATTAAGCCAGAGCATTTACAACAGCCCTTTTTGTTGTCCCTGTGGCTTTGATACAGAAAATGCAGTTCATTCAAGGAGTGCTCCCACAGCCATAAAAGACCAATCTGCAACTTTGAGAATCCCCACTCTGCCTTTTAGCATTAATCAATACTTATCAAACTGCCCAAACCCTCATCTGTTAAGATGGCTTGTCATTTGTTGTTTAAAGGCCACATCAGCTCTTTTATGAAGCACCTGTTTGATAAAATCACTATTCCCCCGGAGAGGTGTCTACTCTGCCAAACCTGACAGCTTAAAAAAAATCAGAGGCAGCCTTTGCCTGTGGCCAGTAGCAAATTAGTTACGATTATCCTCTTGTTGTCAGAGTTAGACATATTTTTGTCCTCCACCTCATTGGCAATAAAATGAAGGGGGTGAATGACAAATTGAATCCACAGGCTTAATTGTGGGGTCCTTGATGGATGAGGGTCCATTCAAATAGGTAGATAATGAATGAGAAAGGAGATAGGGGAGCTGTTGCTGAGCGGTGAGGAGGACAGATTACCTCTGTGCCCCAAAGAAAGCTTTGATTGCTGGGATCTGTTTGTCAGTTTGACTGCCAGGCGGAGATGAGGTTTTTTTTTCGGCTGCGTACATGCATGCTGTGAGATGTATGTACTGTTGGCAGTGATGTTTCGTCTGAACTTAACTGATCTTGAACTCCCAGAGAAATGTCCAAACAGCATGATCAAGCCTCACAGAACACAAAGACGTCACAGGGTTTTGCAACGTGGTTTGCTGCTGTCAACTTTACATATTTTTGGCTCTTTGTCGGATATGATACAGGGTGTCTTGTGTTCGGCATTGTTTCAGCAAGATTCATGACTGAACAGGATGTTATACCATATTTTTCTCCTGAAACTGCAAATATATTGGACAACCTTCTATAGATAGACTTGGGGACATTAAGGCAACATGTAGGGGAGGCAAATTGTTCTGCTGTCTCGTGCAGAAAAATGTCCTTCCTGTGTTATTGAAAGGACATTGACAAAGAATCAGTGTACATCAAATGACATGTGACACTAGTTACAGTTTTAAGGGCCCAGAACCTGAAGGTGTTGCTCCATCCAGCACTCCTGCATAGTCATTCAAGTAATACAAAAACTAAGTCACAGCAAAAACCCATCTACTAAACCTCACACGATTAAATAGGCCGAAATATTGCATTGTTTGAAAGAGGTTTCAGGTCAGAGAGAGGTCTGATGAGAATGTGGTGCATGTCTAACTGGATTACGATGTCATCTATCTTTTACAAAACCACGATGTGGAGTTGCCAGTGGCTACCCTAACAAACAAGGAGAGCGGATCTCCTGCCAAAACCTTATGGCAGACGTCAGCAATTCCTTCATGATCCCAGTCCCTTCTGAACTCATTCATATTAGCTTCGCTCCATCTTTTCTGTCTCTCGTTCTCTCTCCTCCTCTCCTTCCAGTGACTCTACAATATGTCGCCCTAGAAAAATGCAAATAAATAATGCATCGCATGATTAAATTACAATTTCCATTGTAAATGCACTGATGTAAATGCGAAAAGTAACTTGCTGGCATGGTATTAAAAAAGAGGCTTCATTTCATTATGTAAAGAAGTGCTCTCAGGAGTCAAGAAAAAAAGAAGTTGGCACTAATATTGGAAGGGTGGACCTGGCTCATTATGCTGTGCGTGTCAGCGAGCCTAAACTCACAACATGTTGATGGAGCCATTTTCAAAAAGCTGTATGACATACAAGATGGGTTCTCCTCCATATTCCCTTTACACATTAGTCAGACATTACAACACACATGTTATCGCTGGGTTTGATCTGTCGCTAATATGTTTTTATTGTAACCATCCTTTGGGCCAAGTCACTATTTCACTCGTACCCTCTCATCAGCAGCAGCAGCTTCTTTGTCCTCTATAATGTGGGCTGGTCTGCATCCCAGCAAAACATATGATCCGGGGTTTCCGCTGGCACTGGAATTTTTTTAACTGCCATATTATGATGAAAATAAACAGCGTTCGCTCCCATTATGTGGTTGTCAGTAAAATGCACATCCACCCCATTAAATAGACCACAGACAATAAGAGTGGGTGTCAATCAGATGGGGAGTAAGATGCCAACAGGGTGGGGGAGATGAAGGAACCTGAATTGAAAATTCTCCAATTGAAATGCCAACTTTGGATTTAAATGTCTGAGTGGAGGCTCAGTGTGGATTTGTCATTGAAATGCAAACCGTTTTGCTTGCAGTGCTGTATACTAAGAGATGAAAATTAACATAAATTTTGATTTTCAACACATAAAACTGGTGCTTTTTCAGCCAACATGCCAGGATTGGAAATGCATTTATTCAGCATGCAGTCATTCATTATTCATGTTTATATGTGTGCACCTCATAATTGCTTTATTCAGAGTCAGGTCTTGTTTCGGGATGGGGCCTTTTGATGGCTTACAGATTAACCCCTTGAAATGTGGCCGCTTTAGATGTAATGAGTGTCTAATGGACACCTGCACTCAGTCTGCTGGGAAAACCAGTCATCCAAAAACAGCTTGGCCACCGTTCTCTCGAAAATGAGTCACACAGGACATCCTGGTGGCCAAGTGGCTCACACCTCCTGCCTCATCTATCACCTCACATTTTAGGGCCTACTCTCTATTCCACCAGACTGGTTCACAGCACAGAACTGGCTTGTATTGTAAAACCTCTAACCCCCGACCATTTGTGCCAATTTGTCACCACAAGGCCAGACATACCAGACACATTCTGTGTGGTTAGAATCTTCGCAAGTGACAAAAGCGGAGACGTTTCGTCACATGGCCGCTGCCATCCTGTCTTCAACCACAATGTCAAAAGTGACCTGGTTCACATGTAATTAAAGAGAAAAATTGGCCCAAGCCTGAGTGGGGTAGAGGATTATTCCACCCGATCCCCCTGTGTTCTTTTATTCATTCTTTTTTTTCTGGATGACTACATTCCTTTAATATGATGAATGGGAATGCAACAGCCCAGTAATTTCATTCTCCAGCTATGACCATTTTATTATTTCTTGGGGCTTAAAGAAATGCTGCTGAAATTTTTTGGAACAAAACCACTTCAAAGTCACACCAGACCTCAGGGCTATCAAGACTTAGAACAAACAGTCTCCAGAATTGAGTTGATACATGGCAAGCGATGAATTTAATCCTTGACAAAATTCAGACCAACATTCACATGGAGAAGAGGAAAAAAAAAAAAGAAGGTTATTACCTACCATTTATGTTCACTTTGCATTTCAAAGGCATGGGCTCTCCTACTTGTCACACACTAGTTAACAGTTTAATCCTGACACGGATGAAGGACACAGCCCTCCTTTGTGAGTTGTCTGCTAAATGTCCAATGGCTGGATGGCAGGGAAGTGATGAAATCAGCAGGACGGGATGGGGAAGGAAGGCAGCGAGGGGGAGATGATCCGAGGGGCTACTTTATCTGCCAGAAGTCACACTGAATGATTGCCATCAATGAGGCAAGGAGATTAGCGAGTGGGTGTTTGGGTGGGTGGACGGGGGGGGGGGTTAAAGTAAAGCATCAGAGACTGCTGGAAGCCAGGAGGTGAGAGAAGAGTGTGTGTGAGCATGTGTGTGTGCCGGTCTGTCTACAGTGAAAGGTGGCAGTTACAACCAATGTGTCTGATCCCACTATACTTAACCTCGATGCATTTTTCATAAACTAACCTCATTATTATCAATCCATCACTCCCAACCCACGGGATTCCAAAAGTGAGAGCTTTCCTTTTATCTAAAGCAAGATAAATGTTAACCACTGATAAAGTATGAGATGCGCCAGTAATAAGTCATTTGTAAGATAGTGCCTGCGCTGTACCTCCAACAATAATCTAAACAAGTGGATGTCATCATCTCGTCTGACTGCAAAGATGTTACTTCGTATCCCCGTGGACAAGATACATCTTAAAGTACCTCTGAGGTATGGAAATGTATCTCTTGTTGAGTTTCTTATAGCTTCCTGGTGATGGTTAAAAGCAGATATAATGGCTGCCACTTTCACAAGGTTGTGGGAATCTGTATGATGTAAATTTTATCATCTACCCATGTCTACAAAGTTACCAGACTTTGTGCCCATTGTAAATTTAAACAAATGGAGTCATTATCATGAGGACAGTATTTAAAGCCCCTGAACAAAGGGTTTCAAGCAGGGCTGCCCCAGACTGAGAATTTTCCTAGTCGACCAATAGTCGTCATTTAGGGCCATTAGTCGACTAGTCACCCACATGTTTACGATATTGATTTAATTGTTGAACTATATATTTTGGGCGGGGCAACACAATGGTTTGAGTTGAAGGTGTGAGAAAGAATAGTATCAGTAACATTTTTAACACTGTGCTACATTACAGAGAAATACAAAACCGTACTAATGAACCTTCATTAATATAGGTCTATATTTTATCTACAAGTGCACGTCACACACTGAGCGAGCCGCCTGTTAATGACGCTGTCGGCAAAGCAGTAATGATTGTGCTAAGTGGCTAATGGGCATGTAGCTACTTACATGTTTCAGATGATGTGTCATGTTTGTAGTCGACCAATGAAGATGAGTTTACATATCACCTTGGGTTCGTCCTTCACCTTCTCAAAATGATCCCACACTTTGGATTTCCTGCCCAACATGTTATTAACTAGCCTGTGTAATAACCGCAGGTACCAGCCCTGGAAATCAGGGACCGTACACATGCCACATCTTTAACCGCCTGGAAAACGCAAAGTTGGATGCTGGGTGCTACTTTTGTGCCTGCTTACAAGCACGGTGGTGGGTTGTTGACAAGGTACAGCAGCTCCTAATAGAGTTTCATGTTTGTTTGGTTTTTTTTGTTTTTTTTTTCCTGCAACAAAGTGACCAATGAAATCTTGTGGACTAATGACCTTTTTGGTCGACTAACATTTGGTTGACTATAAGGGGGGCAGCCCTAGTTTCAAGTCTCGACTAAGTAAGCAACAATCAAAGTTGAAGCCTGGGGGGGAAAAAACTCATCTTAGGTTTTATTCTTCAGTCAAAACAATGGTACTGGATGTGGTTTGAGCAGGTTTGATTGACAGTTGCATGGTAAAATACAGTATGCTAAAAGACTAGGGGTGTTTCATTCATACACCGTCAGTGATGTGGACAAATGGAGCCACAAACCTTCTGATTAAAGCACAACCTGCTCTATATCCTGAGAGCCAACACAAGTAAACATCTGTTCAAATCAGATGCAAAATCAGACACCCAGCACACCCATATGCCGAATGGAAGAATCCTATGTTTCATAACCACTGCCATGACTCAACTGTGAGATTGGCAGTTGAATCAGGCTTCTTTGATCGAATCGTCAAATCGTCTACTATTCTGGGTTACCCTTAAAAAAGACACCCCCGAACTGTCAACACAGTGATATGAAATTCTGATTGATGCATCAAAATGCATGAAATCACCTTTTCCAAACCGAGGCCCACCCACTTCAAACCAGTGAGAAAAGTAAAGATTAAAAAATTTAATAAAAAAGAAAAGTCTTGTGACAGAACCAAAACTGTTTTGGCAGAAAATAGTGTGTTCATGTAGGACCCCTTTGCTCATCGAAGATTGGGAAAATAGGGTCTTCAAAGTATAGTATAGTGTAGTATAGTATGGCATGGAATTGATACACAACTAAAGGGTATAGCTGCTGGTACTTCTCAATGCTAACCATATGTTAACCTCCATACCAAAGAGGTCAAATCATCAATAAATTGCCTTCTCCTTCTGAATTACTCATCTGTTATCAATGGTCTATTCTCCCGGACCTCAGCACCCAAGCCCTACCACGCATGCGATGCAAGGCACTAATCAAAATATGATGATACATAAGTGTTTATATAAAATAAAGAACTTTCTCATTACCTTGACTTGCATAACATGTCCTCAGGAGATGGAAAAGTGTCCCTTCTGGCCACTGAGATATCAAATTACTTTATTTGTCAGCTGCACTGTAAACATATTCGATGTTTCCCTGTCGAACCCCAAACCCAGCTATGATGACAGAGCATCTAGGATTACCATTGTAATAAAGGAACACGTTTATATACAAATGAGGGCACATCTGAATGGATCAAATGACTGCCGATGGAAAGTACGTGGTTTACTTTGTCCTTTTTCGTTCTGATAGCAAAACCTGAGCCTTTGTTGGTCACAGGATACAGTATTGCACAGGTGTAATCAAGCCATGATATTTGAATCTTCATCAGACATGCAAACTTCAAATCCATCAGCTCATATGCTCTTGAATATCTGCAAAGCGCCTGTGAAGGCTGGATAAATGAGCAGGAAAGATATTATTATTTCAAAAGGAGACAATGGGAAATCAAACCATGTGGCAGGTTGTGAAAGTGAAGGAGGAAGTGAAAGTGACTGTGTATGTACGTATATGTGTGTGTGTGTGTGTGTGTGTCTTTTGTATGTGTAGCCATATATATCTGCATGTGACTGTGACTGTGAATGAGTATGTATGTATGTATGCAGGTGTGCGTGTCCTTGTGTGTGTGCGTGACTACATGAGACAGGGGAAGGAAAGAGTTGCCATACAAAAACAGGAGATTGAGAAGTTGATCAAAGAAGATACGGGAAAGAAATTCATGTATGCATTATTGACACACTCGCAAGAGTCCTTGTGTGATTTTGTGTGTGTGTGTGTGCCAGTGATTGTCTTTGAAGTCAGAAGAAAAGAGACTTGTATTTCCGCACCCATGCTTTATTCAGCAGGACACACACATCCACGGGCCTAAACATATCCATAATACACTATGACTACGCTCTTCTGGGCAGAGGGAGGGAGGATTTTAATTTATTCATTTATTTTACAGAGCACATGCACAGTAAAGCACGAACCAACATCCATTGTTTGTTTGAGCAACATAAACAGCTTGACCATTACTGGCATAACCTTGTGACTGCATGCACCCTGCTGGTGCCCTGAAACTGTGGCCTCCCTGGAAGTGGACTTGATCTTTTAACCTCTCCCCTGCGACCTCTCCCAGTCACATGGTTAGCTAAGCTGTGACCCTCCACGACCTCGTTGGCTAAAGGGGAGGCAGCTGTGTTGGGGAGGTCAGGAGGAGCTACTGCTAATAACACTTTACACACCTTTAACACTTGGAGCTGCTGGGTGAAGCAAAGCATGCTTAATCACTCCTGATGTGGATAGACTCTCCAGAAATTAGTTTAAGCTCATGAAGAAATATGCATGCTTAAAAAAGCAGCCTCAGGGAGTGATCTTTTGTGCAATTTCTTCAAAATCATGCAAACTCTGAGGACTCATTTTATTAAAAACACAATTAATAGATTTCATCTTGTTTCATTTTATGTGTTAATCACTTAGATTTTAATATAACTTGTGTGGGCACACTCCAGCCATGACACATGAAGGAAAATGTCTGCAAATAAATGTACAACATAGAATAAAATTTCCTTATATGTACCAATTTTCCCCTAAAATAGCAATGGATATGCAGTGGACAATAGGCTTTCATTCAAAGCATGAAAACCAATTGTCCACTGCATGTATGTGACAGATACAATCACATCATATCTCATTTCCTTTCTAGTTCATGTGTGGTCTTGGCATTGACTGGGTCTGCATTCCCTACTGAGCTTTCTATGACTTTACTGTAGCAGGTGGTCTTGACTTACACTTGATTTTTCCAGTGTTTTAAATTCCCATTTGTTCTATGGACCAAACAGTGATGTTGTGCTAACAACAGTCATCACTTGTGGGTAGACAATGGACAAGTGATTGCAATTGTGGATCTGAAATCAGCAGACTTGTGTATTTCTGTTTTCATTTTCAGCCATAACTGTAACATTTAAAGATGTATAATTAAACATGGTATTCCGATCTGTCGTCTGCTGTGGTTATTTTTTGCACAGTGTTGCTTTGATAATGTCTTAGATAGAACAAGCAATGTACTGTGTTGGACTGGGGCCATAGCAAAACATATTTTAGCCACTGTTAGGGACCAAGCAGTGAGGCTACAAGGGCGCAGGAATTGTTGACAAAACTGTGTTGTTGCCCCCCCCAAAAAAAAGCAAAAAAATACAAACCAGGAACTGAACAACAAGGCCTATAAAAGAGGTCAACATAACATAACTATCTTGATATATAATGACAAAAGCTCTGTCTGTGGGTGTATCTGTCTGTGTGTCTGTTCCATGTTTTTCTCCTCACTGACTTGGTCAGTCCATGTGAAATTTGGCACAGTGGTAGAGGGTCATGGGAGGATGCCAATGAAGCAATGTTACATCAGTTGGCCAAAGGGGGGTGCTATAGCAACCAATTTAAATTGCAAACTTTGAATGGGCATATCTCATGCCCCGTATGTCGTAGAGACATGAAACTTTGCACAGAGATGCCTCTCCTCATGAGGAACAAATTTGCCTCAAGAACCCATAACTTCCAATTATATGGATTTTCCGCCATTTTGAATTTTTTGAAAAACACTTCAAATCGATCTCTTCCTAGGAAGTTTGACCGATCTGCATGAAACTCGGTGAACATAATCTAGGGACCAATATCTAAAGTTCCCTCTTGGCAAAAGTTGGAAAACTTACTAAAACTGAGCTTCTGTAAGGCAATGAATATTGCAGAGGGCGTGGCTCATCACATAAAGGTGTATAACATCTCAAGGGTTTCACCGATCACCACGCAACTTTGTAGGCATATGACCACACATAATCTGAGGGGACCCCTCCATTATTGACCCCATCAAACAAAATGGGGGTGCTAGAGAGCTAATTTCTTATCTAGACCTAACCGCCATATCGATTTTTACTAAACTTGGTAGATATGTAGAACAGGATGCCTCAAGGTGACTGGAGAAATTTAACTCTAACTGGCAACTGGGTGGCACTAACACAACAGAAAAATGCTTAAAAATGGCTAAAATGCGACCGATCGCTGTGGCTCCCCCTGTGGCCGAATGTTTTGTTGGGTTTTTTTTTTCTAATTTTTGGTATGACTAAGTCATGATATGGTATGCTGTACATAATCATGGAAACTGTCAGTGTGTCATTCTGTCAGTCAGTAATTCTACCAATGGCCCCACTTTTAAGTCAATACAACATAAACACTTAACTGTCTGCCTTTCAACGTGCTATCCCACTATTGGCAATGGTACTACTGTACTTTCAATAAAACAATCAGACTATCAAATTCACAAAAACTCTGTCTGAATACATTGCTCTTCTTAAAGGGTTCAGTTGACTATTTAATCTGCAATTTCCTATGACCTGTACCCCAAACACACACCATGTGAAACTGTGCACTCAATGATTATGGACTAGCACTCAGTATAATAACTAATAAAGGTGTTAACTGAACAAACTGACCTGTCAAAATGACACATGCCAGTCCAAAACAAATAATACACAAGGGGGTAACCAAAATGGATGGCAACTATGACTAAATACAAAACAAAACTAACTTAACCCAAATCTCCCCCATGGCATGGCAGCACATGATTTGGTCCAATGAACTGGCTACAGGATTAAAGGCTAAATCCAAATGTCCACCCTCTTAGACTTCACTTGTACGTAGTGTGATATATTTATTGTCATCACATAAAGTCTGCAAAGGTAGAGACTGCAAGCAGCTGATAGACAACCTTCGAGACTGTTTTACTTGTTGCCATGGAAATGTTCAACTATCAGAAAGGCACATTTGGACATTTGGATTCAGCCTAAGAGTCCTCAGCCCTCAGCCACACTTATTGCTCAACCAGGAAGGGACATTGCAAAACAACCACAGCAACTCAAAGACAGATAATTAAAGTTAAATGATTTGCCTGTGTGGTCCTGCAATGCTAGGATGTGTACACATAAATTAGACAGTGTAAGGTTAAAAACAAATGAACAGATTTTAAATCAAACCAACTGTGTGATGTTAATTCTTTAGGTATGGCTAAAATGACACCATTTTCAAATGGTTGAAAGTGATGTCTGACAGCAAGATCAAGTGGTGCAAATATTCAAAATAAAGTGTACACTTACACTGATTGTTTTTTAGTTGAGCCCTTTTTCAAGTGGCTAAAAATGAACCAAGTGAGGCAGCATTTGCTTGGTGCTGTTTTGTTTTATTTTATGGACTTCTTTTCTTCCTGGAAGTTACTATAAACAAACATTGTCACTCGGTTTATAGCACATTATCTACCATTGTGTCTTCTCGTAAATACACAGCAAAAGACTTGTCTAAAAGATTTGACAACCAGTAAGCTGATTGTGCTGCTTTAAATGCACCACTTAAACAAGGATGAGCATGATACTGTAAGAGATATGTAGGCTTGTCTCCCACACTGCTGTGAAATTGTTGGAATGCCTTTGTTTAATGTCTGTCTTGAGCTTATGACCTTATCATGGACATCCTAGTCGTACCATTATAAACTAAACATGTCTCTCTGTTTTCGTGTCAGCCGGTTTGTAGTGTGAGCAGCCTAACACACCAGTATGTCACTGTGGCCAATGTCAAGAAAGAGCTTACAGTGGGGACCTGACCTAATGTGGTCTTGGCTGCAGTGATGGACCACACAGTTCACAGTGTGAACAAGCAGTCCATGTGAACACATACACTGTCCATGTTTATACACACACGTAGCGCCTGCAGTCATTATTTGTGGATTGGTTTCATCTATACTCGCACACGGATATTTTCAGACACACACAAACGTATTACTGCACTTGAAGGTCTGCAAATTTTTTAACTCCGCGTTGAGGAGCGAACCCAAACAAAAAAATCCAGCGCACGGAGTGTTTCAAGACGCGAACCTGACATTTATTGAATCAAACTGAAATAAAAATAGCGAAATACGAGCCAAACCTCTGTAACCTTCTCTTGGCCTTCTCACAAAGGTTTGAGCTGTTAGAGTTCAGTTTTCCACAGACATCTCCCCACTGCCACACACACACACACTAAAACTGATGCTCCACCACAATGTGCTGCTCTGTACAAATTGTTACATATTGCTGCAGTTACAAGATACAGCAGAAAAGGATTTCACAGAGCACTTATAGAAAATCCTTACTTATTCCCCATAATCCATGATAGACCTGATGTTAAAGGGTCTTCGTAGTATTTTCCCTCAGGGCAAGTTCACTTTACACACAGATTAGGTTCAGGCTAGGACTTGAGACTGCTTTATATGGAGGGTTTTGTCTTAAGAGCTGAACCGACCTAGTTTCACCTGTGACCAATTTTAAGGACAGTCAATTCTTTAAAGAGTAAAGAACTGTTTGTTTCAACTTATTAGTTTGCCTTGGCCGAACTTAATAAACAGCAGGAACCTGTGATGCAGACAAGCCCTTGTGGCACAAACTCAGCACCATGGCGCTGGTTTCTTTGAGAAGAATAATACAGTGTGATATTGGGGTCAGTGCCACCGGCTGTCTGCTTCAGCCCTACGTTCAGAAAAACAATTTCGTTTCTCTGTGTACGTTTTCTGAGCTATGTAATTACCCCTGTCATCTCTATCGCACAGCCACTGCAGCCGAGCCAACACAAATGTCCACCAGTAACCTGGATTTGGGTAAAAAAAGACATATCTTGGCTCATAAAATCCTGCGAGGAGGAGTTTCAGGCTGCTTTCTTTGTTCAAAGTGTACGCTGCAGAAAAACTGTGGATTGCCCCAAGGGTTTAATTCTGTCTGTGTGCTGTCAGTGGAAGGGATGGGTGGGTGGCCCGGGGAATGCCGCACAAATAACATGCTTGTTTACGCTGCTTGGATGCAAATGATAGACTGAGGTCACAAACTTGGAGAGTTTGTGAGACAAAAGGCGTCTTGCATGCAGCCATGCTTTGTGGATGAGATTGGTGGTTTCGCTCCGAGGTTCATCATTACTCCCTAAAGGGTGTGTTTGATCTGGCCCCTCCTCGCCTTGGTGTGATGTGCGGTGCTCTGTTATGGCTGCATCTTCTTTGCTTTGCTGCGTATCGTTACAAATTCTGATTCTGAAAGTTCAAACAAGCAGTCCCCGAGGAGGACGGCTGATTCTACAGCAGAGCAGAGTGAGAGAGAGGGCGCCCCGCTGAGACTTCCCCTGCTTTTCTGAAAACTGGGGAAGGCGAGGGTGGAAGGGGAGTTGTGGGGGGGGTAGAGAGAGAGAGGCAAGAGAGGAATGTTTGAGTAGTTGATCATCCTCCCATCTCCTCAGCAGCTGTGCAGCAAGACAGGCCGCAGCTCAGAAGTGCATGAACAAGTGTACATCTGTGTTGTTCATCTCATGTCAAACACATGGAGAATATATAGTAGTCGGGAAAAATGTGAATTAATCTTAAAGCAATTGCATACACGGTTGCTCACTTACTAGCAAATAAGATTCCACTACTCTGTACCATTCATTCAACCGCTTATCCTGTTGGGGGTCGCAGGGGGGCTGGAGCCTATTCCAACTGACATTGGGAATGACAGGTCGCCAGACTATCGCAGGGCTGACACATAGAGACAGACAACCATTCATGCTCACATTCACACCTACAGGCAATTTAGAGTCACCAATTAACCTGCATGTCTTTGGACTATGGGAGGAAACCAGAGCACCCGGAGAAAACCCACCCTGACATGCACAGAAGGGCTCCCCACCACCCTGCGTTTGAACCCCCCACCCAGGAAGCAAAGATGCTAACCACTGCCGTATTCTATATCATAAAATTAAAATTAAAATACACTAAAGCAGTGGTTCCCAACTGGTGGATTGTGGGTCCATCCTAAATGGACCACAAGTGAACCGCCAATGTGTCAAGTTTGTAAAAAACACACAGTAGTTTGAAGAACAGTGAATTTCCGGCACAGAGCTCTTATTTTGAAGTGCCGTTTTCTGCTGTTAACGCCGTTAGTTTTGGCAGTAACTAACACTCTAACACGTTAGTTTTTAAATTCAGTAACTCAGTTACCGTTACCAAACGGTGCGTTACTCTGTTATTTTTGGCCAGGTTTTAAAATGGCGTGCAGCATACAGTATTCCTTCACAAACTGAAGTTCCCTTTCATGAAAACATTTTCGCCCTAAACAATAAAAGATAGAGGTATAGGAACAATTCTTACCAAGAAACCATGAAACATGTCTTTCACCATCTCTGAAGTCACTGTCGACCTGCTGGCCTCACCACAGTGCTTTAGTTACATTAAGCAGTAGCACTTCTGTAGATTTTTAGTCCCAGTAATGTTATATCCAGTGACGTGATATCCATTGTTATCCCGAGGAAGCTTTTGTTGTGGACAGACAATGTCTGCAGTGGGTGACAGACTCGACACCATCATGTAGCTCTTTAATTGTTCTCTTTAGCTCATTTTCCATATTTGTATCCAAGTACCGTAGTTGTAAAACATTTAGCTGCCTGACAGTGAGTGACTCCACTGTAGAAGACGGTTGCATGTTTCCTATACCGTTCAACTGTTTTGTCATGTTGTAGTCTAGTAGTCCCTTGGTTAAACTCCATCTGCAGTTGCTTAGGCGATGTAGCTACAAGCCAATACAGTTAGGAAATGTTTTGGGCTGCAGGACTGAGTTTCCCTAAACATGATCCTTCTTAGCAACGTTGTCTTCTTTGTGGCTTAGAAAAACTACACTGCAAAAAAGAAAAGCACCTAGCGCCCTCTAGCGTCCCCATTCAGTCATCTACAGCCAGGACGTACTCAGAGTATAGATGACACTAGTGCGCGTGATGGCGAGCCAAGACGAGAGTCCTAAGTCGAGTTTCTCTTCAAGGAGATATTCTCATTATTTCTCTTTTGTCAAGCACAAAAGCAAAAACATTTCAGTTAAATGTAAACTGTGTCTTGGCTCAAAAGTCCTATCCACGGCCACAAACAGTAATACTAATCTGTTGAAGCACCTGGAGAAGCAACATGCTTCAACAAAGCTAGTAGCTAAAGAAGGCCCGGTGGCAAAACAACTGTACGGTGCGTTTGATTGATTAATATTCTCCTCCGTCGACATGGCCAAGTATGAGTATAAAATCTGGACCCGGTGGCTGGACCAGTTGGAAACCACTACACTAAAGGAAGAACAAAACAAGGCGTCGGGCACCTGCGCAGAAAAGGGAAAAGTCCACCTCAGTCTTCCATGATCACTGCTCAGCTAAGACTAAATGGACCACATCACAAACAGACCGGACCTTCATGTCAAGTGCATCAATTTCAAAAGGTGGAAAGATGATGAGAGACAGAAGGAAAGGCTGGAGGCAGACGGACAGGGAGGGAGACAGAGAGGGAGAGCAGACCTCTGTGTCAAATACATCAATCGTAGGATGTGGGGAAATGATGAGAAACAGCCAGAGTGAGGGATGGATGGACAAAGAGACAGAGGAAACAGGGGAGACAAAGTGCGAGGAAACAAAGAGGAAGAAAGTCCCGGAGAGAGAACAGGCCTCCATGTCAGGAGAGTTGAACGCAGGAAGTGAAGTTCTGATGACAGGCAGAGAAGGAGCCAGTGGTGGGCAAATGTGGGCATATATGTGAGTAGATAAATGTCATTCCCTGGTTTGCATGCTTCTGCACTCTCAACTGTGATTTTTCTAAAACTTGCACAGAGTGAGGAGTAGATTGATTTTCCCCGCAGAAAGATCTAGGCACATGCCTCCAAGACAAATCCCTGTCCTTTAAACGATTTAAGTAATTGCGAATCTAAAATGACAGCCAGTTGAATGTTTTCGTGCTCCCATCATGACAACCTGAGAGTTATAAAGACATCTAGGAAGGGATAATGAGCACATCAATGCTGCATTGTCCTCAAAGCACTTTGTTGTCCCTTGAGAGAACAACAAAATACCATCCATGTAGCGGTAAAGTGAGACTAAACTAAATGAATGTGTGTATGGCATTTAGAGTGATTTTGTCACCGAATCTTTCGTTTGCATGGGACATGCCATTGTTGGTTGTGTGTGGTTGATGAGAGGGGAGGAGGAGGAGGGGGGTGAAAGAAATGGGTAAGGAAGAGAGAAAGGGGGTGGCGGCAGTGGTGGTGGTGGGGGGGTCCCAGTCCCCTGGAGAGCCTGGCCAGGCATTAATCTTCTCCCTTTGACAGCTCCCTGAAAGTTTCTCAAGAAGGGCCATTTCCTTGAGCTATTATAATGCTTCACTCAAGCACAACCCCTATGCTGAGTGTTTGGGGGAAGGAGGGAGGACCGGATGGATAGAAGAGGAGAAATAGCGGAGAGGTTTTTGGGACCTCAGGAGGAGAATATAAGGGATCATTTAGTGGATCTTGAAGCAATCTGTCACACAGAGAAAAGACAAGTATGGAGGGTATTGCTTATTTTGAATTGACAGTGTTGTAGTACTTCGTATCAAACGGCTGAAGCCATGGATCAAAGCTTCCTTAACCGTAATCAGCGATAACACATGGAAGCAGTGTAATTAATATCACTAAGTAGTTTCACATACACAAATTTTAGCCGACCTAGACAACACCATTGTTCACTTTAACCACAAAATATCTTAGCTCGTATAGAAGCGTCGGAATCTTTCTAAAACCTTTGAAGCTAACCTCACATTCTAACACTCACATTAATACAGCATCCAAACAGCAAACTTCCACCTCAAAATCAAATCCACGATTTCACATGTTTTACTAATCTGATGCACTGCTTCAGGGGTTGTTCCATCTCCACGCTGAGAAATCGCTGACTCAGCAGCCACAGCGTGCACACAAACCAGAATTAATTCCGAAATGTATTATTCCAGTGTTAGTCTTTCATTACTGACTTTGTGTAAATGCCCATATTGATTATAAGATCCCCCTTTTTCCAACTTTAAAAGCCTTCTGTGGCCTTGCACTGCAAAAAAAACCCAAATTATTTACTTCCTCTGTGTCTCCATCCCATCACAGAAATATTTGCTGCTTCCCAAATTGTGGAAGACAACATATGGAGGTAAATAGTTTTTCTAACAGGGGCGCCTAATGTGTCTTTGGAATGAGCTCCCTCCTAATGTCATAAAACAGATGCTCTATTTTATGGCCAAAAAATCCCTAAATTTCCTCTTCAGTTCACCCACGTTATTTTAAAACCCAGTTGTGAACTGTGCTGAGATTCAAAACATCAACAGTGAGTCAAGAGAGAATTTTGCAGTTGGCACTTGATCAATTTGCCTTGGTTTGGGAATATATAGTGCTGTATCTTTAAGCAAAGAGCAAAAAACAACTTCATTCAACAAAGTTTACAGTTTATGTTAGTTGCACAACGTACAAGCAAAACTGTTGTCATTTGTTTCCTTTCACTAAAGATGAAGCTACGGCCAGCAGCTGGTTAGGCTGGATGAGCACAAAGACGACTGGAAACACGGGGAAACAGCTAGCCTGCAAAACAAAATCTGCCTACCTGCTCCTCTAAACACACTATTCAAGCACCAGTGTTGGTTTCAAAACTAATGCATTACAGTAATATGTTACTTTTTAGCAGTAACAAAAGTAATGTAACGCATTACCAACAGGATTTCGGGTGATATTATTACCATTACAATGTCACGTAATGCGTTACCAACCCAAAATAAACTGTTTAGTGTTTTAATTTTTCCACACTGATTCACACCACTCTATTTCCTCCAGTGCGCCACCAGAAAAACATCCCCCGAAAATTGTTATGTGTTGTCATGTCATTCATTATACATTACCTTATAGAAGGGTGGTAAATGGTAAATGAACCTGCACTTGTATAGCGCCTTTCTAGTAGGGCTGGGTGGTATTCGCGGTGACGGTAACTTACCGCAGTAAACATGAGCCGCGGTACTGCTTTTGTGGTTACCTTCATACCGCGGTACTCCGGCTACGGCGGCAGAACGCCCGCGGGAGAAGGAGGCCCAGGAGCCGCCGGCCCTCCCTCTTCCCTCTAACGTTTATGCATACTATATAACATTTTATACACAATAATAGATGGATTAGCAACCGTTTTACTTCTGACTATAAACAGTTTCCATCCTAGACTTGTATGGCTTTTTAAATTGTTTCATTTAAGGTGTAAAAAACAAGAGAAGACGATACTGCGATACCATACTGTCACCGCATCCCCCCAAATAATACCATGATATTGATTTTAGGCCATACCGCCCAGCTCTACTTTCTAGTCATCCGACCACTTAAAGTGGTTTTTACATTATACATTCACCCATTCACACATTCATACACTGGTGGCCGAGGCTACCACACATAGTGCCACCTGCTACTCAGTTTTAAACACATTCACACTCCAATGGAACAGCCATCAGGAGCAATTTGGGGTTCAGTGTCTTGCTCAAGGATACTTCGACATAGACTGAAGGAGCTGGGTTTCCGATTAGTGGAGGGCCCGCTCTACCTCCTGAGTCACAGCTGCCCTAACCGTACTAGTGATCGTGAGCGTCATCATGTCCAGTGTGTTTCTATTCATATACCCACAACTTAGACCGTTCTGCTTTTGCATCCTAAGGCTGCCTGAAAGCAGCGGGGATAAGAAGCTGGCCTCCGGTTTGTTTTCTCCTTGTTCCAGTGATGGACACATCTGACCTGGATGATGTAAGTATATGTTGGATGTGTTTCCATTCAAATCCCCTACAACTGCAGAGCAACGCCAGCACACAGTCCCGTTCTTATGCATAACGCTCTCTCCGTTGTTGTAGCTGACCAGCACAGCAGGAACCACCAGGTGGGTCCTCTAGCTTCGATGTATTAGTTTGCATTTGTCATAGTGATCACCATTTTGTTTGCTGTGCTAACCTCAACATTTGTTTATGGTATTTCATATCATAGGCTGTTATGACCCTCCCTGTGTCCAAGGCTATTCACTTATTTTATACAGTCTTGGCTATCTAATTGTTCTATATTATCATGCTATTATTAACACAAGCAGGGGATTTTAATACAAAGTGGTAACCACTGTATGTGAATGCATGAATGGGTCAGACCTGCGCAGCACTGGATTTGAAATGAACTGTGATAAACTGGAGCTTCTGTGCTTTGATTACCTGCTGTGAAACATTAGCCTCATCCATTTGAAACGCCTAGTCGTTCTTTTGAGGTCACTTTGATGAAAGTAACGCAAAAGTAGTGTAATAAGTAACATTTTGAGAGTATCTTGCCCAACACTGTCAAGCAGCAGGAGCCAGGCTAGCTGTTTCCACTTTTTTTTCAATCTTTATGCTAAGCTAAGCTAACCAGAGGCTAACAAAAAGTGAGACTGATGATCTTATTAAACTCCAAAAAGTCCCAAAATGTCAAACTATTAAGTATCAAGCCCTTTACTGTGACCTTCTCTGATAAGAGTGAAATATAATGTAAAAGCTGTTCCTCTCGGCTTAAATAAGCTCACATCGATTCACAAACACTCGCTTGGCTAATATCCATAAACCTGTGTGCTTCTGCAAACATCAGGATAATGCTGGTTTCTCTGTTTCGCTCCCCTCTGCCTGAGGGCTGTCACACACTAACACCTACTAATCTGTAAATCTGTAAATCTCCTCATCTCTTTCTCCGTCACTCTGTTTTTCTAACACATGTAGAGTGACATGGACACTGTATCACGGGTGTCGGGTTGCACCATATGTGAGGTCTCGTTGCAAGATATGTGAATTATGAACTGTGAATCTCTGCCTGCTGTCAATATGCCTCTGCCCCGATGCCACCGAAACATGCGCCTGATTCCAATTCCCCACCCACACAAAAACAGATTTTACTTCTCACATACAGTTAGGCTCGGCGCTGCCTGCAGAGATGGCTGTCACAGATTGCCCTTCAGGTATGGACAATCCCGGCACTATTATCTGACTCCAACTTCACCTGTGATTAAAATTCACCACGGCTCGCACAGGGTCAGGGCCACTGACTGGGCTGGGTAGCTTCAAAATCAGACAACAAATTAGTTTCTTGACCCCCCTCCAGTTCAAGGACAGCGGTCTGGCCTCCTCTGGAGGACTGGGCATGGTGATGGTGATAGCTTGACAAAGTAGAGTAGACAGAATGTAGGGCAACAAGAAGAGACAGAGGGGGCAAAGGAAAACTGGCCATACTGAAAAATAGTAGCATGTGGAGATGAGAGATGGAGATGAAAAAAAAGATACAGAGTAAGCAAGAGGCACGGAGAAGCTTAATGGGAAAGGAAAAGAGGAAGAGAAGTTGAAGACAGGTTGTAGAGGCAGAGTGGGCAGCAGAGGGGTATGAGAAGTTGTTAATGTGAGAATGTTGCGAGATCCTGTAATTGCTTGATGAGTCGGTGCCCGTGACTGTTCCTTCATGCCAGATGCTCCTAAAAAGCAGACAGGGCATATTGTTGGCATAATCAAACGAGTGAATGTTGGGAAGTGTGATGAATCACCTTGGAACAGGTGAAAATTAGATGCCGTGTTGAATTACGATGCAGGAGGGAACTAAAATATTCAGTCACTGACAGAACAGAAGTATACATGGTCTTGTGAAGCTTTCAGGATGGTACTTAATTAAGGTTTAGGGTTCAGTTTTGAATTATGTTTTAGCCCTTCTGTGAGACGGCACACATAAATTACTTCATCAGTGACAGTTTTCCAAAGCGTACCATACTTTAGAGTTTGAATATTTATTCTTCCATCTCTCAAGTGGTCAGTTGTTTTGCATTTATTTAGCTGTGGTGTGAAAACTGGTTCCCTGAATGCAGTGATGACAAAGTATGACAAAAACGAACTTTTTGCACGGTTAAAAAAACATGTGCTTTGAAAAGAAAAAGAAATTTACTTAAGGCAGAGAGTTGCATCGGGTTGGATGCCTGGAGTCTGACCCACAAAAAAGGTGATTCGTGGGTGGTATTTTGTCATAATTTTATTTAGGGTTTGGTTCTAAGTGAAAAAAAGAACATGTGGGTCAGATCGTAAAAGATTGCCTATCCTGTTGGGGATCGCGGGTGGGGCTGGAACCTATCCCAGCAGGGTACACCCTGGATAAGTTGCCAGGCTATCACAGGGCTGACACATAGAGACAGACAACCATTCACGCTCACATTAACCTACATGTCTTTGGACTGTGGGAGGAAGCTGGAGTACCCAGAGAAAACCCACACTGAGCATGAGCATGCAAGATTCCGCACAGAGGGGCTCCTCCCCCCTGGGTCCGAACCCCTATCACCGGGTTTGAACTAGGAACCCTCTTGCTGTGAGGCGAAAGTGCTAACCACTGTCTGGCTCCGTCTTCTGCGCCAGCTGGAATCTGAAACAAGCTTCAATAAGATGCATCACTAACAGGCATGTTATCTTTGTTGCCTAATATTATGAGAACAAGCAAAAATTACATATTTTATTTGTATGTCCTTAATTATGTGCATATTTTAATATGTAATATCTTAGTTTCAAATGTATAAAATGGCCCAAAATGATTGCTTTTAACGTGCTGCCTAACTGAATTATTTGAACAGCGCATGGTTATTATAGGATTTGAGGGTTTGGGTTGGGTCACGGATCTTGTGTTGGCGGGTTGGGTTGGGTTGGATTGCAGAACTAATTGGTCATATGTGCAAGTGGCAGGGCGGCTGCAGTGTTGCACATTGTGGTTCCAGTTCAGAAGCGGGTCTTGAAAGTCACACCTGTGTAGGAGTCTGACTGAAGACTGACCTTTTTTTTTTTTTTTTAAATCAAACTGCTGTTCTCAAGTTAACAATTCATGCTGAATTGGTAAATGATAGCCTATTTATAATTTCAAAAATCTAAACTCTTATAATTATCTACTATCTCCCCTTTTGTTTGTTTGGATAGTGCTGTTTTGTACTACTCAGTGTATGTGAAGACTTAGTATGTAGCTCCACATCAAACAACACATTCTGTGGTTCATGATATTAATCATAACCACATTGTGTGATTTTTCTTCTGTATTATCGAGGCAGCAGGTTGAGTTATAGAATTACCAATGTCATGCTTGTTTGAATCAGCTGTTTCTCTGAAGCATGACGCCTTCATAAGATGATTTTATTGGTTTTCAACTCAGTGTGCGCTCAATGGGGGGTTCCAGCAAACCTTTTTCAATGTGCATCGAGCGATTTGTTCAGTGGGCCATCCTGCAGTCAGTATTCAAACCCCGCTGTGCAGTCACTCATTCAGCCTTTTGTGCACATCTTTTGTGGACCTCCGTCGACAAAAGATGTGCACCAGAACATGCCCTAGGAGAGTGGGTGCTTTTTCAACAGCAGAGAAAGTGTTTCCTTTTTCATTGCCTTTAATTATCTCCAAACGAGGGGTGCGGGCGAGGGGTAGCTACGTGTGCTCTTCCTCTCTCGCCGGGGCCCCTGTCACCTCTCAGAGAACTGTAAACGTGTTCTGGGGACACAAATGCACACATACACTCCTAACTAATACACTCTTTCACATGTTTAATGTATACATGATCTCACACATGAGAACAAATATACGCATGTGCACATACTATATACATGTAAAGTATATTAAACTTGACATGAAGCTTCAGTGTTTGAAGGCACAGACCTGTAAAGCTTGAGTGAGGCCCAGCTGCGGTACAATGTGTTCAAAAGGCAATCAAGCAGACAAAAGTAAATTCTGGGTACACTATGATCCAGCACATTGACAATGGACCATGAGTTTGACTGAGCATTAAGTAATTCAGCAGAGAGGAGGGATTTCAAAACGCTAAGTGTGACTGGCATCAAAAGTCCAGCTGGCAATGTCATTTCAGTGTGCTTAATGAGTCCATTAACAGCAAATGTGAGTTGGCAAGAAAATAATTAAGCCTTTAATGTAAAACCGCTTTTAGATAAACAAGCAGAAGCAACTCGAAGAGAGATTCAAAACTAAAATTCCTATGATATGTAGGTGCCTGGAGTAAATCAAGCCTCAGAAGAATAACACAGGAGACAGATAACCTGTAGGTGATGCGTGACCGTCTGGGAAATTGATATTTAAGTATCAGGCCTCACTCTCCATTTTCCATACCATCATTCAACAAGGGGAAACGGGAGGGGAAAAAAGAAGACAGATTTCAGCCTGAAGATCATAGACAAGTTTTCACTGTCATGGTGGTGGGGCAAAGAAGGTATCTTCTCTGACCCTGGAGTGCTCTGCTCATCAATCTTCAGCAAGTCATCAAATGGACATGGACAGAGGAGGCCAAGGCAATTGGATTCGCCAATCGTGATGGATCCACTGCTGGTTGCTGGGTGGGTTTTTATCTTTTGGAAGGCGATAGGAACAATGGGACAGAGAGCTGGGATTTGAAGCCTTTCAGTCTGTCATGTGTGAGAACAGGCGTGTATTTAGTTGTTTAAAAAAGAAACGCTCTCTTGTGTCTGCAGTGAAAGTGTTTCTGTCTTAGGTTACATAACTGACTCACTCTCTCTCACACACACACATACACACACATACACACAACTTGGCCTTTAAACAAGGTCAAGCCTGTAGCTGGGTAACAATCGCAACTCATTAACATCTGGGAAGATCCATTGCTCTGGATATTGGTTTGGACAGTCCCTCTGAAGCCGATTGTCTTTGGACGTTTCAAGCCTGTCAGTCCCATCCCATACAGCCTGTACAGCTGAGAGACATCTGCTTCCCAGAAAGACAACTCTGTCTGCTCCTACTATTCCCAAATCTGCCCTTCACTGATGCACCATGCTCAGAACAAAGGCTGAATTTTACTCCTGTATAAAAAAGAACTAATGTAGAAGTCTACAGTGGCAATTCTGTGTAGGCCTCGCCCATTGGCTGTTGCACCGCAAAACAAGATGGCAGGGTTGTGCATTTTACATGCTAAGTAATTGATTTTATATTCTCTCGCATTCGCTTTGTGGTGCAGAGCACTAACGGTGGCGGTAATGAGAAGGCTTGTAATGGAAATTGCTTTGCCAGATGAGGAAGAGCTAATTGGTCCAGCATTATTAGAAAGGAGCAACCAGCCTTTCTTCCACCTGCTCCATGTTGTAATGGAGTGCCATCAGTGTCTATGGACAAACACTGAATGTTTTGGAAAGCGGGGGAAATAATACAAAGTGACTCAGGCAGACTAATTCATGTAGCGCCACATGTTGGGACATATTGGATGAGACGCGGCCCTTTGTGTCCCTGCACAGACACTGCAGGCACTGCTGTCCATGCTAACAACCTCACAGTGCAGTGTATGCAGTGTATTTTACAGATGAGTTACGGCCTATAACATGTCTGTAACACTGGCAGCCCCTGTTGGCACAACTCTATAGCAGTTGCTGCTTGAATGTGTCTCGATGCTGGTGGATGAGCTGGACATCTGGGCGCTGGCTGTACAGGGAGGAGCCAAACACCACTTCATTTGCACACAATTCTATGACACAGAGCTGGTTGAAAATATGCAAAGTTTTCCTTTAACTGACATCGATACATACAGCCTTTGGTTGGTTGTAGAGCACTGACAAGCATTTTTTTAATGTACTCTCTAAATGCCCTTGTAGGGGCACCATTGGGTTTGTTGGGTATTATTATTTTTCTGACTTGTTTCTCCTGATCACTATCATTGAATTTGTTGTCCGATACTGTTTTCACAGTTGCACAGCTTCCAGTAAAAGCTTCAAAGGCCAACTGCTGTCTTCAACTTTTATTGGAAGTGTGTTTAACTGGCTGTGTAGCTGTGCTCCCACACTCACAGTGAGGGCAGAAGGCTGATATACAGAGCAAAATACTGACTTTTGTGCAAAGTAAAACCAGTAATCTCATATTAACCTATCACAATTATCATTTCTATCCAAAAAAATGTACTAATCCTTTGTTCCTTGAGTGACTTGAAAAGAGGTGTTCTGTGCTGCTGGATGGCAGCTTAATAACCAGATTTTCCCAACTATTTCTCGAGCCTCTTTTTACACATTCAACAACCAACTAGTATGTTGGGCACCTGGGCATGACCACCGCACTACAGCGCATAAGTATAAAGCACGTATATTCGTTCACGCAGCAATCCTCTTGCAGGCTGCCTGCTTAAGCAGATGAGGGAAAGGAAAGACTGAATTGTAGAGAGGCAGAATACAAGGAGGGTTAAAGGGGTCATAAGACATGAACACAGTGAAACGGTGTAGACAGGCACTGTCACAGACAGCCACGAGAAGGGGACATGTGTGTATGTGTGGTGGCGGTGGTGGGGTTGACTGCTGTGAGTAATGGCTCCTGTCTGACAGGGCCTTGGGAAATGGAGTCGAAGCGATCGATACGTTATAATGTTAACAACGATCCCTCCTCCCATTGTGCTGCCCGAGACAAATCTATTAAAGATCCATCCCATCCCGTCATCACCATCCACTGCCAACAGCATACAGAGAGAAGGACAGTGAGAGAAAAGGGGAAGGAGAGGAAGCGAGAGGGGGTGAGAGCAGGTTCTGCCGCTATGTCTCGAAGTTGCTCTGCAGAATAGCGGCTCGCTTTGTGTCAGAAAATGTTCGCTCACATTCAATGATGAGAGTTTTTTTTTTTTTGCCATGCACTTGTTGGTTATTTGCCTTGGTCGATTTGCAGCTCGATGGAATGCATCTCACAATGAAGTGATCCCCTTGCCGCCAACATTGATTACCCATTAACGAAGGAATATTGACGAACAAATTTTGACGTCTCTGAAATCGTCTCTGAAAAGGTGTTTGGATGATGCTTCTCACAAACACACAAGTTTCTAGTGTCTTTAAAAGTAATCCCTTTGAAGATAAAAGAGGGTTTCTGTTAAAAATGACTCCATTTTACATCTTGGGGACAAAAGCTTGAAACATGCATGGGTAATTTCTCCTGTGGCTTTTAATGGTTGAGGGAGAGAAGTGCCATGGAAAGCTGCCATCGTTTCAAAGAGGGTTGAAAGTGCTGGCTTAAACAGTTCAGCCTGTCACTATATCTCCTGAGAGAAAGTCGAGTGGAGAAACATTTGTCGTTTTTTTCTCCAGGGGCTTTGTGCATGTGTGTGTTTGTGTGTGTCTGTTTGTGAGTGTGCAATCTGAGTGGCCCCTCAGACCGGGATGAGCAGTGAGTAGCGACGACAGCTAACGTCAACCATGTCTGATGTGCCACATGTGGAATTTTCATTACAGAGGAAAGTCAAACAGTCACACATGCGTGCAACGCCATCCGCATGACAAGGATGAATGGAGGAGATATGGTCAGCTGAGGTTGGGCAAAGTCTCAGCTGCCCCAGGACCTCCTGCTTTCCACCATCACCACCCACACACACATTAATGTTTATGTATTCTTCTCAAAGTGCACAGAGAGGATAGACGTTACATTCACAGTGGGTCACGTTGGAAAACCTGGGTCATCTGCTCTCTAACTCTGCTCCCACGCTGACGAACAAGCTGAGACACATGAAGTGAAAGCATGCACAAAAACACACAAACATGCCGATGCACCAATGGATACAAATAGGTCTTCACCACCCCACCCCCATCACCACCTCCCGGGCCATGCAATCAGGGGCCCTGCAGAACCCCAGCAACTGTACATTCTGAGGTTTTACGATCTTGACCTCATATGTAAGTGCCACAGCGTTGCATGGAAGGGATCAGCTTAAGTGAAAGGGCCCCCACTCGTCCTTCCTGTTACGACCCCCCAAGCTGTGGACACAGATCAAGTTGCCCCCCTCCAGATGTGAGTCAAGGGGGCATCCTGAGGCTCCAGTAATGTGTGTGTGTGTGTGTGTGTGTGTGTGTGTGTGTGTGTGTAGGGCACACTCCAGTGTCGGCAATGTCACACCCCTTGGCACTTGACGCCACCGACCTGTCAATGAGATGGATAGGCCTGTGATGCCGATGTAATGTAAGGGTGGGGGTGAGGTGCATATGTGTGGATCCTCTTGCCGTCTGTGACACCCTTGCTTTCCTGTAACAAGCACCTCTTTGGTAGCTTGCCCCGAAGCACCGAGTCCTAATCCCCGTCCCCCGGGGACAGCACAGTCCCTTGACTCCTTTCTTCCAACCTCAGCGGTCCCTCACCTCAGGGGTCTTTATTAACAGCTTTATTTTAAGCCCTGCGTCCAGACAGCACAGTTCGTGTCAGCATCCCTGCACATGCAAAAGAGTTACCGCCGCCGCCTCCCCGGCCATTCCCCAAAGGTCATACGCTACATCGGGTTCAGATCAAAAGACGTCTGGGTGTTACGATGGCATGGCTGCGTACAGTCAGGACGTAAATGCTGTTTATAACTTAATTCACACATCTGTTTTCCTTATTGATTGCCCTGCTCAAATTTTAATGGCGGACCAAATGTAGTGAGGATCGTATTTCTCGTTCTGAGTGGCCAGCTTATCAGATTTTCCCTTCACACTGACGTTGTCAAACACTGAGCACAGGTTGAGCATTAGCAGGCAATAAGTCAATACCAAGACCAAAGTGGTAACACTTAGAAACCTTTCATCCCTCCCTCTGCCGCTTGAATATTTAATATGTTGGTGTTTGGTGTTCTGAATCTCAAGATGGCTACTGAGGACCTGTCATTACTTCGCATGTGACAAGCCCTTCCTAATGCGGGATTGGGTTTGCACGTCAGCGGGTGTAAATTTATGTTCAAGGCACAGAGTCGTGGTCAGATTCCAATCAATAAAGTATCACCAGAAGGTTAGAGGATTGACCTGTTCCAGGAATCAATGTCCATATCCTTAACCAGTTAAGAGGGTTTTAAAGTGGCCTCAAAGCAAGGTTCACGCATATGCCTCTTGTAACCACTGCATTTGAATTAACTTCTAAGATATAATTGTTTATTTTGGGGAAATGTCGAAAAGTAGTAAGCTTTTTTGTCATTATCATCTAAGCAGCACTAGATTTTATGTTTTGAAATCACTCCATCCATCCTTGTAGCGTGTTAGGGGGCATTAATGAAAACAGAGTGTGTGCTGTGGTCTCGAGATTTGGTCTGGAAGAATTGGTAAAGGCTTTTGCTGATCATTTTTTCCATAAAACAAATTATTCTGAGGACCTTTAGAGTGCATTCCACCCTGCAGTGAGGCGAAACCCTCCCCACGCCAGGGAGACGAGACACGCCACAAGTTGCTTCATCGCACACGCATACGCATGTTCGCACACACGCGAGGAGATATTCAGACAGACAAATGCTCTCAGACAGATTTGCACAAGCAGAGCCAACAACATTCTCAGCAAACCCCAACACACAAACAGTCACACTCACACAGCCTCTTGGTGGATATAACCTAACCCTGACCATGTCACATTGCTCCCACATAGCAGAGCAAGCTTAATGAGTGTATGCTGTGTTTGAATTAATGCCCATGTGCGGCTGGGGTCTATGGGAAGCAAATCTGTATGAATACACGCATATTCTCCCAAAACGCTCACTCCAACCAGAAGATATTCACCCACTCAGACAAATGTGCTTGTGGACAGACAAATGTATTCTACATAGTACACATTCCTATATATACACACATTCGCAAGGGATATACTTTCTCCTAGGGTGAATCTGCTGAGTGAGATACACATATATCAGCATATGCTCTCTGGGTGTCACAGAGAGAAGTCACAGGACGATTTTGGCATATTTCTGAGCAACATGGCATGCTGAAAAATGTGGTTGTGTTGAGTCCTAACAAGACAGGTGTGACTGCCTGGCAAACTACTGTACCTCTCAGTGTGTCACGCACACACATACACACACACACACACACACACACACACACACAGGGATGTTTTTCCTTTCCACAGTGGAGGAGAAAAACGTCAAAGTAAAGACATAATGTGGGTTATAATCAGCCCCTGATTAACTGTGTTGGGTTTGTCTGTTCCTCAAGAGGCAGTGGCAGGACAGGTGGACACTCTGCTAAGAATAGAACAGAGACATGAAATATTACCAAGTTCTGAGCACACACACACACATACGTGAGGAATTACACATGTATGAACACAAACACACACACACACACACACGCCTGGGTTTTTAAAATGCATCTTTGCACCCACGATAAACAAGGCCACATGCACTCAGGCAGATACTGTTACACCCGTATCGAAATTAAATTAGCCGACGCTATCTCATTTCTCCCAAGAGCAGCAGGGCCCATCTGCAAACATCTGAGCGCCTCTCTACAAAGACCTGTTGGTTCTCATTGTTTAAAGCCAGCCCCTACCTCCCAAACCCCAACTCAATAAGCGCTCCCGTGTTTATACAGAACGCATTTTCATTAACTGTAGCAAATTGCATTTTAATCCATGAAGCTCATTTCATTGAAGAAATTGTTTGACTGGTCTGAGATTGGCATTGAGTTACTGCCATGCACATGGCAGGGAAACAAAAGTGAGAGATGATGAAAGCTGTTGTTTGTTGTTCCCTTTCCCCCCCTTTTCTCTGTCATGCTGATGGAAATTAGCAGAGATACAGGAATCTCAATGATGGCTCAGAGCTGTTGAAATTCTCTGCAGACTTGATTCCATCCAACCTTTTTTTTTTCTTTTTAATCTCTCATCTTTGACACGTTGAAAGATTGAGATGTCCCCCCCACTGAATTCAACTATGCTTCGCACCAATACAAATAACTCTGTGTGTGTATGCACATCTTGTGGAAGAATAACTAAGTTACAACAACCAGCTCAAATGGTTAAATAGTGTCTAACCCATTTAAAAACAATCCCCTCTTTGTTTCACTTGGAAATAATGGGGAGCAATATGATGTATTTTCATTGGTCAGGTTCCTATTAAGCCAGACCATTGCTGCTTTATAAAAGCGCTCAACTCTCCAGAGTAGCTTCTCCTCCAGTAGTCTACTTTGATCTCTCTGCTGTTTCAATGCCTTAATTGCCCCTTAATTTGTGTGACCAGCAGACCCTGATGTTGGGGGCCGATAAAGAGGCAAAGCTCAGTTGGGTAAAAACAGTGACCCACTCTGTGACATAGTAAGTATGTATGCTCCATTGCCCCACACAGTTCTTCAGCGGCCCCCTGATGACCACTGAGCCTGGGGGCCCTGTGGTAGAGTGGAGAAGCACAAGCACTGGGGCCGGGACCAAAGGCCCTTAATTAGCAGTGTTGGTCAGGCAACTTAAAGCTGGAGCAGATCTCTAGAGCAGAAATCCTTCCCCTCTGGTGTGTTCTGCTTGGAGTATTTATAATCTAAGAGTGCTCTTTCTGGGGTCAGCAAACCAATAACAAACTTAATACTTTCTCTGACTCTGACCAAAAAACATGCACACCACAATTAATGCATATCTTCGCACTGAGGGACTGGTGGTGGGGACTCATAAGAGGGTCTGGCATGTGGGAAAGAGAATGCCTCATGTTAATCAATGCCGCCACTTGCTTTGCATATAAACAATGCATGCATTATTGGGACACATCTGTTTGCAAACCGGTAATGCAGCTCTCCAAAAGCAAAATGATGCATTAAATTGGGGTCATGTTTACAGTGAGTAATGCACAAAGCATGTTTATATCAACACCAATTAACAGGGGATTATGGAATCTTGTCCCTGCCATCCAGACATGTGTTGAGATGATGCAAAGAGGAAGTGAGTTTTGGACGAGGAGCTTTGTGTAATGGCAGCCCAGTCTGAACAAGATGAGAGGTTACACGTGTACTAAACCTCACCACTGACTGTCAGAGTGTCCTTACGCAAAGCAGCCAACCCCGGTATCTCCAATGCTTTGGCTCCGTGAACAGTAAAACAAGGCTGCAGTGGCATCATGCACCATGGACACTTTATAGACACTATGGACACTTTATGGACACCACAGCAGTCTGCTGTTTTTGCACATACAATCACTTGCACCTTATCCACTGGTCATTTTCATTCACTGCTGCTCATTATTATCCACTTCCTATTATTATTATTATTATTATTATTATTATTGTTATTGTTATTTATCGCTGTCTTTTGTATTTTTTGTACTTATTTGCATGCCTAGTTATTTAAGTTTTTTAAGTTTAAATTTGAAATCTTTAATCTGACTTTCTCCTTGACTGCTGTAACACAGGAATTTCTCAATTAAAGGATCAATAAAGGTGTATCTTATCTTATCTTATCTTATCTTATCAACAACCCTGGTGTGACTAGTGAATATTTGCCTTGTAAATGTGAGGTAAGATTTTGGCAGAGCGATAAACGAAGGCAAAATGATTAATAGGGTTCAACATGACAGTTATTATAAAAGAGACAGCAGAAGGACCAACAGCTCAGATGTGTGTGGTTGTGCACATCATAATGACAAACAAGTACTCGACACTGAAGTAGAACACTAGAACATTTTGTAGTGTCTATCAAACAGGATTATTTATTCATTTGTTTTCATTATGATCAAATGATGAGATTTTTATATTCTCCAACAGCTAAAAAATATTTTGGAGGTTTTGATTAGACTGAAGATAGATGTTCAACCAGCTTAGGCCCCGATCACACAGAAAGCACTTTGCAGGTTGCAAGATGCGAGGCACACCGCACTGCTTTTTTAAAAATTGAATGCCACTAGTAAAAGAAACACTTGCTGCGCCTTTTTGTCGTTGCCAGGCAGTCACCCCACCACATCCTTACTGTACGTTCACACTAAAAGCTGCCAGAGCTGCAAAGGCGACAGGTCTAATTCATTTTCAATAGACATGTGGTGACTAGAGGCGTTTTGAGCTGCAATGAAAGTCGAAGACTGGTTAACTTTATGCAAATTATCTATGGCACGTTTGAGCTGCAAATGACCAGCAACCAATCGGAATGTAGATGTCCATCGCTTGTGTGGAACCCAGAGAACATCCAGCTTTTGCTCATATTCGGTTCGGGTTTGGCCCACTTGACATGCTGCCGTGTTGTACTACGGCCTATTCAAGTGCTGGAATTTGTTATTTATGTGACAACGCCTGAACGCAACACAGGCAAGGTGAGAGGCTGTCAGCAAATAGTTTGTCGGCACAGGGAAACAGAGATCTGTGTGGGTACATGAGACCCTAAAAAAGAGGGTGGATCACGGGGAGTACCACCAGTTGGTCCAGGAGCTTCGCCTCCATGATGGCTGTTTCCAGGCATATTTTAGGATGACTTGGGGGCAGTTTGCCGACCTCCTGTCTATTGTCGGGCCGCATAGCTCTGGGTATCCAGCAACCTCCCCCACCAGTTTCTCCTCCATTGTTTATCAACTGTGAACTTGTTGTCGTGACCACCACAGATGTCCAGCCTCTCAAATCATCCGACTGGACAATGGGGGAAAAAGATGGCGACAAAAGAGATGACATGGGGTGTTTTTCCGGTCTGTGTTGAAGTTTTTTCAACTTGAGGAGTGCGAAGTGATGCAGTGTTGCAAAATGTAATTTTGCAATGCAAAAACCGTGTCAAAAAAGCTTCATTCTCATTCAAAACAATTGCAAAAAGCCGCCTCCAGCTGCTAAAATGCTTTCCGTGTGATCACAGCCGTAGACTGAACACTAAAGCTAGCCATGAAAATAGAGTTAAGGCGACGTAAATAAAAATAAAAACACAACCCTGATAGTTCATTTAAATTATAATCTTTATCAACAAATGTCATTATTTTTTCCCTTACATGATTTATCAAATTTAAAATGATAACTCAATAAGAGAACTATTTAAATAGGTAGAAATGTGAATGGATTTGTACTAACTATTTTTCTTAAATAACCTCTGTTTATTGCTAAAAATGTGAACATAAATGAAAAAGACACTACAAGATACTTTGAGGTAATATACAAATAAGACAATAATAACACTAAAACACTAATTCAATGCAGGATTGTTGGTTGTTGGTTTGTCAACATGCTTGTCAGCTAAAGTGGAAGTAAAAAACAACCCCAGATTCACCCTCATTTGGCTTTGACATCCACAACATGAAGACATTTAACAATACACAGCAATCCAATAATTTTTACGAGTCAATAAGATTGGGAGTTCAGTGCCACTGCCACAAGAGAAAACTTTATATAAAATAACAACTAAAAAACTACTTTCTTTCTCCTCACTTTTACTTCTGCACAGAATACAGCTGTAAACCAGCTCTTACACTTATTTTTTAGACTTTTTTTTTCAGTGGAGCCTGTTACTGTCCTGTCCACTGAAGCATGGACAAAACTGTGAAAGTGAAAAGCATGTTCCAAGCTGCTGACAGTCACTGTTGAGAGATCATGCCATTAAAGTGGAAAATAATATGCCTTCTCGTTCAAAAAGTGAAATAGGAACTGACAGGTAATGGGATATGGTAGAGAGGTACAGTATTTCAGGATTGGAAACAATTCAACCTGATGTCTGAGGAGAACTCAAGACTGTAGGTGTAGCAAAATTCAGCCTATTTTTCTCTTACTTTGAGGTTGAGGAGTAAGAGGAAAAGATGTGAACTGCTGACATTAAATTGTTGGATTGTTCCCTAGCCAGGCATTTTTGTGGCTGACCTTGGATTGGACCCCAAGGCGCAATCTCTTGGACTGGCTGAGAGGCGAAGACACAAGGCTGAGAGGAGTTGAGTTCTGTGCTAAGAAGCCGTATTATTTTTGACCTTGTTATTTCGGACCATCCTGCTAGAGGGGTCATCACAGAGTGCCTCAACGATGATGTAATTGGTGGAAAGTTGTTCGCTTGCCACATTATCGTTCGGTCCCCCAGCTTGCTAAGCCCCGAGCCGAATCTGAGCTGGAGAAAATCCCTCACAAATAGCTGTTTATGAGTGGCTGAGTCACCTTAATAAATGCTTACTTCTGGCCAATAGCGAGCGACGGCCCAACAAGTGAGAAAATATTCTGCACCACCTGTTTGTTTTGGACTGTGTGGGGCAAGGAAACGTTGGCCTGGGGCCTTGTCTTCTGTGTCCTGAGCCAGGTGTAGCTATAAAAAACAGAAACGTCCGACTCCTCTCAGAAATGTGTGACTCAGGCCAAAATCAACTCCACTGCTCCTCCTTGTCCTCGGGGCTTCCCCCTCGTCCCTGTCAGGGCCCCGGAGCGGCCCAGCAGAAAAGGCCACCCCAGTTGCTCCAGAGATGTGCAGACATAGCAGCATGATTAAGGGAACAGAGATCAGGACACACAACTGGTGTGCATTCAGAGCATTGTGGCGCCATTTGACTGAGAGGCATTTAGTCATACTTAGTCTGAAAAATGTGATAATATAAACAAAGCTCTCTGGTTTGAATTCTAGCTGCAATTTTTTCCGCATAATTTCGATGAAACTCGTCACACAGTTACAGCATGTGAGTCACACGCACAAATATACACGCATATAGATTTGTACGCCATGGAAAAGATGCTATGTGGGTTGTTGGGTCACTTTTCACCAGGCAAATTTGTCCAAGCTGTGAATGCTCTTAATTCGATTGACGCTGAGCAGGAAAGGATACCAGCAGGCTTGTGACAGGATAAAATATAACACTGCCTGCACAACATTAGAGCAAAGTACTTTTACAATCTCTCCTCAGTATCCCTTCGAGTCTTACTGACCCTTCAGCATCACACCCACTTTCACCATCATCTGCTCGCGAGCCTATAAATGCCACCGACCGCCACATCTTGTTTACCATCTCTCTTCTGAATGCAAGATGTCACAGCTGTTGTCTCCCTCGCTCTCAATAAATGCTGTTTAATACGACATCATTAACTTTGATTGGGGTTATGCTTATTATTCCCCAACACTTGTGCAGGGGACTGTTTATTTTTATCTCTGCAATAATTTTGTCAGCCAAGCCAGACAGGATCCATTGCCATCCCACGCTCCATCAGATCTCCGTATCAGCCCAGCCACTTGGATCAGATACACCTCATACATCTCAATGCCAAGGTCCATTATCCTGACATAGAAATGCAGGTACTTAAATGTAACTAGGCTATAGAATGTATATAATATCTTCTCATGGAGCAGCGGAGTGGCATTATTGGTGTGGAGAAGAGGAGAGGGGAGCAGGGGGAAGTGAAACCTCTCATATGGTTCTTGGTGTGTCTAACCAAAGCAATTACATTCAATCTAACGCGGACTGTTTCTCCTTTGCCGGTGCTTGTGAACAGGCAGCAGTTCTCCCGCAACCCATTCTGCTTTAATTAATGGGGGACATTTGCAGCCCTTGGGTCACTTTGTTACCAGTGAGAGAATTAAAGAAAAAAAGTGAGTCGGCGTGCTGCAAGAGAACGTTTTTGCTGTAATAAAATAATCCACATTGAGCATAACTGTCCGTCCTGTAATGGAGACTTTATTAGATCACTTTATGAGAAAATTGACTACCCGTGCCGGATGCTCAAAACCACTCTGCTGCCGCAAGTACCACCGTATTCCTACGCTCATTGTCTGTGGAGCCGACACAAAAGAAAAATGGCAAGGCAACATAAACACATCAACATCAGCTGCTGGTGCTTCAGGCAGCGCTTGAATTAGAAGCAGAAAACCTCAATAGCATGCCTCATGTGAGTCATGATCAATGCCACAGAGGAATCCAATCAAGTGCAGGATTTTGCTCAAAGTCAACCTAGGTCAAAGAAAATTCTGTCAATAATATTGTCATTTTTCCAGGGTGGAGTAGTTTAGATATCGAATTCTTGTATTGAATTTCATATCCAGAAGGGAAGTTCTTTTTTTCCCAAGTTATTCTGGACCAGAGTCAGTGCAATGATTTAGAGGTCTCGGTCGCTGTTGACCAGGAAGGACGACTTGAAAAGGAAAGGACATTGGAATCGTCTGCCTGAGACTCATTATGAGTTCTAATGACTTTACACTGGAAACAATTGCCCTTAGTTTCTCTGGTGGCAGTTCCAGCTCGCCTTTTTAATAGGCAGGATATGAGAGATTATCCAGGGGTATGTTTTTAATAAGACATGAAAAGCAGAGGAGGAACATGCTGGTCCGTTTCTCGTTTTCTTTTCTTGACTATTTCCTTTCAACAATCATATCCCGCTGCAATACTTGGGATGAACTCCCTTTATTCATCTCACTTGTGCTTTTGTAGGACAAAAAAAAGATTCATCATTAGCCCCAAAACACCATATCTGTCTGCTTCATGGCCTGAAGCTGTAAAATAAGAGACAAGTGGCTTCCACAACCTTGGTTTATGTTAGTGACACAAGTGGAACAAAGCAACAGTTAAGGACTGTGTCAGAACATCTGTTTTACTGACCATGGGAATGTACTCCATTTTATCATCTAAACAGCCACTCACTGACATTTGGAACATTTGCGATGCAGATACAAAATTGTTGTTGTTTTTCTTAAAAATCTACCAGGATACGAGATGAATTTCCCCGAAGCTTGTTCTGTTGTTTCATTTTTATCAAATACAAAAATGACTCAGGAGCATGGGAGAAGGCAGACCACACAAAATAAATCCCCCCTGCCCAGTTCCTGTTCCACACTGGGAAAGCGATTGCAAACATCCAGTGTAAACAGATAGGGCTGATAGTAATTGAATTGAGCTGAGCTGACACAGACCGTGACAGAATGTGTTTCCTAGTAGTGGCGCTGAGCCTGATGCTTCCTCTGCATCTCCACTGCTGCATCTCTGGATCTGCTGGTATACGACAGAAAGGTGTAGCAGGGGGAGGTGAAGAGAGCACAGCAGGACAGTGTTGGTGTTACTGTTGTGATAAGTGAATGTTGGTGAGATGTGATAAGATAAGGGGCTTGGAGGAGTGCGTAGGGAAAGGTATCATACTCTCTCAGTAGATATTAGTGTGAAAAACAAATCCACTTTTTTGTTTATCAAATCACATCACGACGCATGCACCTTACATGCCTCAGATCTGAAATTCTCAGTGTTGCCATGACAAGTAAATGTTACATCATTCGCTTGAGAGCATTTGTCGTAACTTTGGCATCCTGAGCAGCTCAACTGAGCCTGTGTTTACACGGCGCACAGGAAAACACATATGATAATCAGAGTATGTTTGAGAGAAACCAAGTTAAAGAAACAAATGCGACTTCCCCGCTGTCAGTTCACATCAGCATCAGATGTGGCTCGAATCCCAGCGCGCATCACGTGGAATGATGATGATGATACGAGCAGAAATTCGGAGTTGAGCACGAACATGTGAATATATCCAGAGAGTGAGAAAGACAAAGACAAATGGGTGAGGTGGAGTGTCAGAGCACGAGAGAGATGTGAGAAAATGAGGAATGGAGATAGATGGGGAAGAAGGAGGGAGGGAATTAGCGAGAGATTGAAGAGTGGAAGGGAGAGAGACGCAGTCGGTGTTGGAGGGAAAGAGGGATGGAAGAGAGGAAGAGAGAGAGAGACTTAGGGGGAAGGAGGGGGGAGGAAATTGAGAGGCTGCGTAGCACTTTCCTCTGCAAGCTGACAGGGCTTGACGCTCAACTAACAGGGCTGTTTTGACAGGTGTCAGATGGTCCATATTACTATTTCACCGCCGGGCCCTTGGGACCCTGCATCACGGGCCACAACAGGACTGGCCAAGCTGGAAAAAAAAATAAATAAAAGTGGCATGGCAGGAGAGTAAAAAACACTACACTTGACTTCCTCCCTCTGCAGCTCGCTGGCTCTGCACTCTCCCACAGCCTGGGCATCTGCTGCATGTTAGCTATAGCCTCACTGATCTGTGTGTGTGTGTGTGTGTGTGTGTGTGTGTGTGTGTGCGTGTGTGTGTGTGTTTTAAAAAAGTCTCACAGTAAAGGTGTGTGTGAACAAACCAACGTGTCAGATGGACAGGATAAGATGCATACCAATCATTTTTCACGCTTTTTTGGAGATGATTTAAGATGAGGCAGTCAGATGAGGAAAATCAAATCCATCTTCATCTAATAACAGTTTATCAGTGTTACATTCCGTACCCGCCATGCACTAAGCAGATGAAAAAAGATCGCTACCAGATTGCGACTGTATGCACGGCGAGCAAATCACATCATCCCTGCGAGGGGTTAAGTTGTGACACCGGAGGGTTTCTTTAATGTGGTTAGAAACATCTCAACAGGCAATAAAAAATATCGATCTTATTCTCTTCACACTGGAATCCATTATCTGCGCATGAAGTGCCGGCCAAAAAGTGTGATAAGTGAGCAGAAGGTTGCCTGATTTGATTATCTCCTGTGACTTTGTGCATTCCGTGATTTACATCAAAGCTCGCACGGTTTCATGACAGTATGTAGAATTTATTTATTAATATTTCTATGCCAGGGAGCTTTTCTATTGTTCAATCATATAACACTCTTTGACAGCGATCCTAGCATTCCTCACCACTGCTGCCTAGACAAATAGCAATATTTCAAAACCCCTTCAGCTTTGAAAGCGTTTAAAACCACTTGAGCTATCTGACAAGTCCCAAATGCACACGGCCATAATTTGCAACGAGTTTGTAATTGTCCCTTGTTAAGTGTTTCAGGGGAAAAGACTGTGGCTGCGGCTTCCAGCAGAATTGTTGCAAGTACTTGGGGCATGTTTTATAGTTACCGCATGAAACAAGAGAGTCCCCGCTCGCCTGATGTACTGGGACTAGGAGGGTGGATCTGATGCTGCTTCTCACTATTCAACAAAGGCCTGGCGTGACCAAAGGAATGGTATGGTTTGGGATGTCAATTTCAAAACAAATGCATGAGGAAGGTCGTCTGCATGGGATTAACTATAAGAGATGTTAGGAGGATCAAGAGAGTTTCTTTGATTTGTTCAGCGATTCTTCGTGAAATATGTAATGGATGGACCTCACTGGTGATATTTATCATCATACATGTCATACTAAAAGCACTTACTTGACATTCAAAAGACAAAAAGGGAATAAAACTGAAAATAATGTGTTGATGTCTGATTATTTACAGACATATAGTGCTGAGGGCTTTGGGAATCTGACCTTGCAATTATGAACCTCTACTTCACCTGACTACAACACCCCAATCTCACTCCCACCTCATCACATATCTACATTTGGTCATGGACCTTCCACGTCCAGACACAATGTGAAAGGTACCCTGGGTGCGTTGGTTGTTGATGTTCTGGGACGTCGTTTCAAGTTCTGCCTGTTACACGAATTGCCTTCTTTCAAAACACCCTTCCATTTTTACAGGGAATGTACATACAGTCTCTTTCAGTGCAACAATGCAAGTTGACAGGGTTGGGTTTAAGCAACAAAAACAAGTGGTTAGGTTTAGGAAAAAAGAACAGGGTTTGGTTTTATAGTCTTACCAGACGGGTGAAGGTCAGTGTTTGTTGGACCCATCCACCGCCGCCCCCACCCACCCTACTGGGACTTTTGCCGCCTTAACTTTCGTTCTTGTCCCACCGCATTTCCCAGACGCCGCCAACTACTGTTAAACTATAACAGCAAATGGCTGCATCTCATGCAGATTTTTTCGTCAGTGTCAGACGCCCCAATTCACTGCCCAAGCGCTGGATTTTGATGACTTCAGAGTGAGACTGGTTAAGTAATCCACCTAAAAAGCACTTTCAGTATTACACACCAAAGCAACACTAGCATTTAGTATGACCTCAAACGATTTCAAACATATTCTTATCAGTTTACAGGGGCAGATGGGCACTGATGGAACTCCTTATAGATGACATAGGTCAACCAGAGGGGGGTGCCAAAAAAAGTTTTTAATTAAAATTCAAATAAACTACAATAACATAAAATAAAATAATGTTAAATTAAATTAAATTAAAAAATCAACATAAGGGGAAAAAAAGGATCCAAAAATCCAAAGCTAACGGTCCATCTGTAGCAGGGGTACCAACTAAAGGCAAAAGCCATCAAGGGCTGCAGTATGAAAATAAGAAATAAGAAAATAAAGTTTGCAAGTACTTTTTTATTGTTTGTCACTTGCTATCGTTGTTTGTTAGCTAAATTGTGTATCTGTGTTTATTTCTCTTATCCTTGTTTGCATTGACTACAATTTATTTTATTTTATTTTTTTTTTTGGGGGGGGGGGCTATCTCAGTGAGCCGAATTTGCCAGGTCCAGCACTGCAGATGGGCAGTGGTTATTACATTAAGACATTTCATGTGGCGTCAGGTAATTCAAAGTTCAAAGTCAGATGAGAGTTTACGATCATCAATCAAACATCAAATAATTACCTTTTATTTGCTTCAACATTACAGCACAAAACATAAGGCCAATCCCATCAATAGGGCTCTGTATGCTTCGTTGCCTTTGCTAAATTTCTGAGCTAACATGCAGGTAAATGACCTGCACTTTACTGTGATCTCTGAACCCACTGATCACACCACAGGGAGCCAGGATCACGCATACTTCATGCACATGTCAAATCCCATAAATATGCAATGATAAAGTAATCTGGTAAATCTGTAAAGCACTTTACAAGATTGAGTTACCAAAGAAAAGTCCTTCAACCTGCATGATGTCATATTGACCTTCCTAATGTACTTTTATTTTTCTTTGTCTCTTTCTCCTCCTCACCCTCTTCCTCTTCCTCGCTCCCCCTGATCACCGATAACAAGATAAAAAGGGCACAGGCTGGCCCATCTGTCAATCAACAAAATTGAAGGTTGAGCTCAAGATTTCCTAAGCTCCAATCACCCTCGCCCCCATTCCTCCCCGTCCCTGCAAGAGTGTAAACCTCAGAGCTGCGGCCATATTGCAGGGAAATATTGTGTCATATTCTGAAATAACAAGGAACTATGGCTTGCTTGTGTTTTCTCTCAAGTCGCGATTTACTGTATATCTCCCTCCTGAGTCCAAATGGTATCAATCAGTTGAAAAAAGACAGAGAAGGATAATAAAATGCTTGTGAACTTTGCCTGTCCCGTTTCATTGTCTTTCAATCCGACACAAGTGCTCTTTTCACAAAGAGTCTGATTCAGTTCCCCCTGAGTATGTTAAAACAGGAGGCCTTTTTCAGGGTTTTATGGGGTGTCCTGTTTTTCCAACGTACCTCCAGTGATTTAGGTAATATGCCTGAAATAAAGAGTTCTGAAGGGTAAGAGGCAACTCAAGTTTTACTGTGCCCTCACTTAAATGAAAATAAAAATAACGTGAAATAGACGAATGGCAGACTTAAAAATACGCTCTCGGGAGCTGACTTTATTGTAACGGCACTAAAGGGGCCGCTGTCCACGGCCCTGTTTTCAGTCCCCTGGTCTGTTTTCCGGTGTCTCGCGCTGCACTTTGACATCACACTCAAATAACTTTCTAATTAAGGCGAGGTTCTGTGCCGAGAATCTCATCTCCAATGAAATGTGGAATACGGATAAGGCGTCGCAGCATGCAAGGTACTGAAGAGGGTGAGAATTTATGGGAGGCTGGAGGAGGTGAGCTGGTTCTCGGAGCACTCTGGCAGTCTCGTAGCACCTCAACCTTCCAAGTTAAATACTCTGGTCGGGTTTCCTGAGTGCTCAGATCTGTCTGTGGTCCAATCACGTCAGCTAAAAGTGCACACAAAGAAACTATTTATGTCCACTTAAAATAGCGTTTTCTTCATGCTGTCTTCGTTCATTCCCCTTGTCAGAGCCACGTACGCCTTGTTTTTACATGTTTAAATAACAAAATGACATTTTCTTACACTCTTATTGCCATCATATTGCACAGGAAAGTCTACATATTTCAATAGTGTAGAGTTTTTTCTACCATTTTGGAAAGTTAAGTAAAGAGGAGAGCCATAAAACCCTACAACCACAAGCAGAGTCTTTTCTGTTATTCCTGTTTTTGTATGGAATCCATTTAACATTCATGGCTCAGCGCTACAAAGGACCAACTTTAACCCACTGTCCAAATATTTAACTTTAATCAGCTGTACTGTATTTTAAACCGATCTTTGCTTGTTTGTTGGCTTTTATACTTAGATTTCCATTTAATCACCGTTCCATTTATTCATCATTTACTTTAACTCAACGTTTTTATCTACATTTTACATCCTCACTGTCGTGGGTTGATAACATGAAAGAGGGTAGAATTACTAATCTGGCATTTACAATTTCCACCAAGTCTCATATATCTCAGCGCAGAGCCAGTGCCTTTGTACAGCGGACATTTTACGCTCTGTATATGTTTTACGTTGTTGTCTTTTACAAATTAGACCTGTAGAATGGGTGATTTGTTGCAGGGGCTCACACCAGCAGCCGGAGGAATTAAATAGGTTCCCTGGCGCTCTTCCAGCCCTTTTACAGGGCTCGTTTTGCCATTCCAAGTGTACAGTTTACAGTGTTTAATGATGCTCTGTATTTTTACTGAATCCTCATTTCCCAGTGCTGGCTAATGAGAAGGATGGAGACCAAAGTTAAAGCCATTGGAGGTGGTGATGAAAAGAGTTTGTGGCTGTGTTGCACATGCTGTAAAAGAAGAAAAGCGCAGTGGTGTGTGTGTGAGTGAGAGAGTGTGTGTGTGTGGTGGTGGTGGGATAGGACCAATATATATGGTTGACATTGGCCTTTCAATAAAGATTGGAAAACAGCCAGTCAGTATAGACTACCTCTGATAAGGATATGTGTTTAACCAGCAGCTTCAGAGGTCACGGTCTGTGAAACCTGTAAGACGACCTGCAGCGTCCACTTCCAAGAACCAACTAACCAACCTGAAAAATTCTGCACAAAGATACTGCTGCTGTGAGAAATAATGGAGCTTTTCTGCATTCCTAAAGTCAGAAAAGCAATTGGAAAGAGAGCATTCATGTATAAAACTCCTTCAGATTGGATTAACTTTTCTTTAAACAATCAATCCGTAATATCATTTCAAATGTTTAACAGTGATTTGTCTTTTATTTTAAGAAAAATTGTACAAGTCCTAGAAGACCTTATGGTACACCTACAGTACACAGTTTAATCTGTATGTGTATATGTTTCTCTATTATATTTTTACTGGGCAAACATTTGTGTTTTTGTGTCTGTTTCGTCTCGTTATTCTGTTTGTATGTATGATAGGACCCCTCGGAAACAAGATGATTCATCTCAAGGCGTTTATCCTACTAAATTAATAAACCATGATGGTGTCAGATGCATTTCTACCTGAGAACGAATAACTTTTTTAGGCAAACCTTGAGTTATTAAAAAAAGTTTTGGTTATTTCACAGGAGATTTCTGTATTTTTTCTCTGTGCACTTTTCAGCTGCTCTTTTGGAAAAAGATGAGGTCACATACATCTATGCATCAATCATAATATAGCAATATTGAATCTTGAGGTGATGGTAGTTGGTTAGTTGCTTCTGTTTCGAGGTCCCTGTCAATCAGTTCTGATCAAACCACAGCCACGCAGTTTTAAGCCTGGTTCAGACCAAAGATATGCGACGAAACAGTTTTAGAACGTTGCAGAGAAAAGTTGCAGCAGTGTGAACTGGCCGGTCTGAGCTCGACTCAAGCTGGCTGATGGTGTCACCTGCAACTCAGCTGGTCAAATCGGCAAAAACCAATGCCGGTGCCGGTGTCAGACGGTGGGTAGCAGCTGCTGCTGCTCGCTGTATGTGCTTATGCCACCTGCCCACACACACACACATTCTCACTGGCTGATAAAGCTAGTATCTCACTATCACTATCCTCATTCATATTCTAAGAAGCTACAAATTATATTCAGCCACAAATCTGAACGGAGGTACAGAGAGTTGTTGCATAGAGATGATACACCATCTCATCCAACTGCATTGATGTGAACCAGCAGGTGTTTAGAACGTTGCAGAACGGTGCATTGCAAGTAGTTGCCTGTTTCAACTCACTGAATCGTTGGTCTGAACTGGGCTTTAACTGGATGCTTTTTCTCCAATCTTAAACTTTGATTGTTGCTTATTTAGCAATGGGTGATTAATGTTTTAGAAAACAAGTTTTCAGTGGTTTTACATCAACTGAGTCGAATTTCAGACGTTCCACAACTACTTGTCAATTTCAGTAGAAAGTAGCTGGAATCATTATTAGCTGGTGTAAGGTGGAACCCGTTGTGGTGCACTGTTCATGCATTTCAGGACTACTGTTCAAACTGTATCATATCAGCAGCTCCACAAACTTCAAACGTTTGACTTCAGCAATTAGGAGGCAGATCTGGCCTCAGGTTTTAAGCTGTCAGAAGCTGTCACTTTGTGTTCAGAGGCTTTGAACTTAAGGCCACAGTGGCAGGCTGTGACTGAATGTCCATACTGAGAGATGTCACAAGAATATTGACTGAAGAACAGCAGGGGGGTTCTGTGACCGGGTGAAGTAAATCCAAAAGCACACACGAGTGATAATGAGGACTGGCTCACTGTTTACTGTGACTTCATCGGGCGCTGTCATCATGTGGTTGCAGAACGCAGGCTGGCCCAGATGCTTGTCTACAAACTCTCAACACATGCACACATGCTCACACACCAATCCACAGACACGTAGAAAAGAAAAATGCACAGACACACTGTGTTCCAGATCACTAGACTCACTGAAAGTCCCAAACCAACATGAAAGGGGGCAGACATGAAAAATGAGCTGTTTTCCGCAAAAAATTAGCTGACGGCCTTTGGCTCCGTGAGCTTTGTTTTAATTTCCTGAACGTGTAATAGGCCGTGCACGGAATTAAACAACCATATGGACAGAGTCTTTTCTCCTTCATATGAGATAGACGCCAGTAAATGACCCCAAACACCTCAATAAATAACGTCAGTATCACCACATAACTCCTCGCTGCTGCATTTATGGTCAATTCAATTTTAATAATTGAGTTTACCCCCATTAAACAGCTGTGCCAGCAAAGCCGGCTGTATTTTCTTGTCATATTACTTGTCATACTCATAAGGTTATTAGCTTAGTCCCAATTTCTGATCAGAGAGCGAGACCACAGCTAAAATCATTCAAGGTGAAAGAGCGTGCACAACAGGAAAATAAAAAGGTCTCTCCTGAAGGACACTGACAATCCCACTGTGGAACAGCCGTCCATCCTTGTTTGGTTTACTCTCCCTGATCTAAGGCATCACGATATTATCCCTCTTTTTATCTAAAATACCGGCTGTTATGGTTTCCAGCTGGCCCCGAGGAGCGTTTGACCTTCTCCACCTCTGTCTCATTGCCACTGTTGGTACGGCCCTTTGTTCTGACTAATGTGCGTTAATATTCTGAGCTGACCCACACCAGCACCACTCAGGGAGCACGCTCCTCGCTAATGTAACTAAATCCCCCCAGTTGACCCTGTCTCCTTCCATAAGGCCGGCCCTGTTCTTTCTAATGGAGGTTAAAATCCTCTCCTTTCCCACAGTCCCACCTCTTTTTAAAGTGCACCTTCGAAAATAGAGCAGATCATCTCAAAGCCACGAGCAGATGTAGTGCTTTGTGTCTAATCTCACGGTGAGAAAAAACATAGAGAATCAGTGAAGGGGTTTTATCGTCAAAATATGACAAACAAAATTGTAATACATCCTGCAGGATAAACAAACTTGTATTTATCTTTAAACATTTCACAAAACTCTCAGTCGAGGGTGAAGAAAAAGACAGATTTGGATTTCCAGCGAGAGGCGCTTGTAAAAACATGCATGTATTTGTAACATCATCCTCGACATTATTCAGTGTCGTCATGGGTCAAAACCACACTTCTAGAACTGATTCCAGCACAAGATTTAATTCCAAGCTAGAAGTTTATCAAGATAGTTTGGCCTTAACAAGGACATGGGTTGTTGTTCTTGGGCTAGTCTTTGATTACCTCCCTGACCACAAACCCCCCCACACTGGTCTGGTAGTATCATCAGACACACACAAATCCATTAATTGACCCATTACTCAGTCCGAGCCCCTGTGCGTTAACTCAACGTCATCCGCAAGCTGTGTTATGGTTGGACCCTAATCAGAAGAGGCTTATGCAGGCAAAACATGATGTATCACCTCTCTCTCTGCATATCTTTACCTCCTTCATAGAGAGAAAAAAAATCCGATATTCCTGACAAAAACTGCATGCTCATTATTTCTCCTCATAGCTGCAGCAGTGAGAGACAGGAGATGGCCCTAAGTTACTCTGAGCCATTAGCTACAGATGAGCGAGCAAGAAAAGGATTCTTCAGGAAGATATTTTTATGCTGACGTGAAAAGTCTTTGATTGCAACAAATGTGGTTTTACATCTTAGAAGATTCCCACAATTTTTAGTGTAATGTGTCCTGTCCTCATTAAAAGAAAAAAAAAAAGAATTAAAAGAAGGTGCATATTCACCGTGCTGTCTGAGAGGATTTGCCAGTGATGGCTCACTAACAGTGCTGTACATGTGCTTCAGGTGATGTAGAGGCCATTACAGCACTGTGTGTGATACTAATTCACAGAATTTGGATTTGGAACAATACACCTGAAGGAAATGTACAAGAAAACAGGAAAGTAGTGTGGAAATGGTTCATCTGCATTAACAGCCTACAGTACGAGGATGCTGAGTTGTTCACTATGAGGGCATCAAACACAGGTGTATTGTTGGGGACAAGTTATGTGTATGTGTAAGTGTATGTGTGCACTGTCGCCTCACAGCAAGAGGGTTCCTGGTTCAAACCCAGGGTGGAGGAGCCCTTCTGTGTGGAGTTTGCATGTTCTCCATGTGTCAGTGTGGGTTTTCTCTGGGTACTCCAGCTTCCTCCCACAGTCCAAAGACATGCAGGTTAATTGGTGACTCTAAATTGCCCGTAGGTGTGAATATGAGCATGAATGGTTGTCTGTCTCTATGTGTCAGCCCTGTGATAGTCTGGCGACCTGTCCAGGGTGTACCCTGCCTCTCGCCCAATGTCAGCTAGGATAGGCTCCAGCCCCCCCGTGACCCCCAACAGGATAAGCAGTTACGGAAAATGAATGAATGTTAGTGTCAGGTGGTTCTTTTACAGGAAAACAACAAAGTTAATTTTGAAAAATCATAGTATGAGTAGTGATGGTAACTGTAGGTGACTAAACAAATGGAACAGCACCACTCTCACTGACTACATTTACATGCACAAAATATTCAAAGTTTTGCCCCTATTCCAAAACTAAGAATGTTTCTATGAAATTGTGTCAATGGCTAATGGAAATTAATCTTCCACAAATATTCTCATTTACATGCAGCTGTGCATACTCCAATTAATGTGCCCCAACATGTCGTTTATCATGCCAAAATATGGAAAAGTGGAATGGCTGGATCAGCTTGCGCCAACCCATTTTGCTTCTTTGCATCAAAGGAGGATTTTTTCAAAGGTTCCTAAGGGTTTAAAAGTAGGTGTGTCTCTCCTCCCGACCAGAAATGTGGGTTTATCTTTTGGGCATTCATCTCGACCTGAGTTGGTCTGTGTACAACACATCCATGACAACCACAGAGGATAATGAGGCTGTGTGTCGCAAACTGTGGTAAAACCCCAATTGAAATGCATAGTCCGAATGTGCTGTATACATGTCCCAAAAACGTTATTACAACCCGAATAATCCCACGTGTTTCTTGGAAAATGCTAAATTCAGAGAATGGCCTTCTTTGGAATATCTAAACAGAACATGCCCTGTATCAAATTCAGAACATTGTCATATTTTGAATAATGATATATCAGTGTGCAAGTGAGTCAGAAGTAAATCATGAAATCAGCATCTTAGCACAAAAGAAGCCAGTAGAACTTAAAACATGCTGGAATAAATGTGCAGCACCTTTTGGAATATGAAACAGTTTTAATTGTCCGTTACGAATCTGCACAATAGATACAGAAAATGTCTGTATGTGCAACTGTGCTCTCCAAACCCCATCAGAGTGTGAGAGATGATGAAAGGTTGTGAGCGTGCTTGTTTGCATGTGTCGTCTTGGTACAGTTATAAGCGCCAGTGCTGGATGGGCTTCATTTTCCACCCTGGCAAAGGTTCAGTGGGTGCCGGGTGCACCTGGAATTTGTGGTTTTCTTACAGCAGCAACAGGGCCCCCACCACACAGGCTCAGGGTGATAAATCAAATGCAGCGATAACAATCCCAACCCTCCCAGCACAAATCCCTTTTTAATCACTACCAACAAGACCAATACGCACAGGAAAGAGGAAAGGCCCTTTTTTGGTGGGGGTGCCTTCAGTTTTCCAGCACATTAGCAAGGCCCCGGAGCAAGAGAGAGCAGCAGGGGAGGGAGAGGAGGGAATAGAAAGAGGTGGATGACAGAGGATGGGAGAAGCTAAATGTAACAGTTGTGGCTGTTTATAAATTTTACAACCACAAACATAAAACTGCTCACATTCACACTGTGGAATTCAATGTATGTCTGTATTTGCAGAAAGGAACTACTGAACATCTTTTACTCCCACTTCTTTTCAGTATCTTCTCTTTTACTCACAAAACATTTTAACAAAATATCTCAGGCCAAACGCTATCTCATATTTTTACCTCTATGCCTAGTTTTCAAGTGCGACCTTGCCCCTCACAACTGAGATACAAGGGGTATTAATTGAAAACTTCCCCTATGAAATGGGACAACCCTTCAACACCCTGATATGCTATCAGACATCATCCGTATGCTGGCATTTACTTAAACAGATGCAACAAGTGTTGCCAGACATTGCACATTTGTTACTGTACCTCTTGCACTGGTAGTTTCTCTTGTGTGGGCCACAGTTGTCAGGATGCTTGTAATTCATTTACAACTTAAGTTTCACACAATCGATCGATAAAACAAGTCATTAAATAAAAAGGATACTGTTTCGGTGCCAGGCAGCTAGCGGTGCTTTGTTAATGTCAACAACCCATGCTCCTACCGCCAGTCTGCACTGATATCAGAGGAGCGGTAACAAGTGCGGCAACAACCAGGTCTCACTCTGAAGTTGTTGAAATCCGTCGCTTGGGCAGTGAAACAAGCCGCTCTTCAATGTCGGCATGATACATGGGCAATCGCTGATATAACTGAACAGCACCTGGAAGCTTCAAGGGCAAATGCAGCGGGTCCTAGTAGGGAGGGCAGGATTGGTGCTGGATGGGTTCACCATACACCAGCTGTCATTCTGGACAGTAGTGCTCACGTCTTGTAAGATTATTATTTTTTTGTTTCCTAAACCGAACAGTGTGCTTTTGTTGCCTAAACCTCACCACATGCATTGGCAGTTAAAGCCAAAAAACGTCTGGGTTGTTATATCGATGTAATGGAACATAGTGCGTTTATTTTGGAAGAGACTGTATGTAAACAATAAATTCCCTGAGACAATGGAAGAGTATTTTGAAAGAAGACAATGCATGTAACAAGCAGAACTTGATACGTTTTCCCGGAATGTCAACAACCAATGCACCCAAGCAACCTCACGTTGTATCTGGATGGGAAAAGTCCATGACCTAACATCGATATGTGACGAGGTCGGCATGAGAATGTGTTGGCATCAACATTGCTGCAGGACCTCAGTTAAATTTTGGGAATCATATGCCATCAAATGGGGGGAATGCAACATGGGAATATGTAAAATGTAGGACTGTTGTAACCTGGAAATCCGGATGCCCTGCCCCTAGCAAATTCTAATTTGCACTGCACGGGAATCTGGCCCGGCGAGCAGAGCTTGCAGAATCGTCTATCGGACCAATCAGATCAGTCTATCTGACAGAGGCGGGCTCTGGGCAGGCGTAACATGATGAGGACAGCGCTGCGCCATAGGAGTTGAAAAGTAAACAGCCAAGATGGCAGCTGCCGAAGGACCGCGTCCATTCAGTTTAGCTTTGGAAGAAACGCTAAGCCAACTACACTTATCTTTTTCCTTGAGAGAAGAACAGAAGACTGCCCTCGAAGCCTTTGTTTCCAGGAAGGACGTTTTTGCCGTTTTACTGAGGGAATACGGCAAAAGCATAATATATCAGTTAGCCCCACTGGTCAGCAAACCAGTGGGGCTTAGTGCAATGAATACGTCACCTTGTTTTTTGCTCTGATTGACCATCGTGCTACCCAATTGTGTGCGGTGGCATTTGAAATGCCTCAGTTAGTGCCACCCCTTGGGTAGGAAGGGTGTATTGGTGAGGACCAGACTCAGAATCTTTCTAGACTTGAGTCTGGATTTCCAGGCTAGGGCTGTTGTGCACAAATCAGTAATAACAACGTAACGTTAGCTAGCTTGCTAGTTAGCTACTGGGACGTAGGCATACTAGCAAATTCTTTTGTTATGCCTGTGATAAGGAAAAGGACCATTGAAACAACATCAAACTAAGATAAAACAATGGTTATTGTAATTTTGAATTCTTTATTTATGATGAAGATACAGTTGTTGGTTTCTTTTTGTTGCTCATACATCGTACCTTGTGTGAAGTGTGCCTCTGAAACACCTCCGTTTGGAGGGTCATGTCACCCTAATACTTTGCCCCACCCCTCTACCCCAACAAGAGTCGAGACTCCCCTATATGTGAATGCACAAAACGAGAGGGTAAGGGCTAAGGGGTAGGGGGCAAGAGGTGTATTGGGATCGGCCCTTACCTATTACACACAGAGACAGACAAGCAAGTACACAAACTCCTTTATTTGCCCCGGCTGGCCACCCGCGCTTACTTCTCCTCTATGATATTGACTGAGAGAGATCTGATTTGCTGTGCTGCTGTAGATTTTCTTCCTTTGACATATCCGTGTTTCCTCAGGCTACTGACTTGATTTGTTGTAATAATGCTATAGGTGTATATTTAACATCCCTTTGACAACTTTTTTTGAACAGTAGTAAAAAAAAACTACAAGCTTGATTACATTCTTTTCTGCTTTGAAGTAGTTGCAGTTTGGGGTAAAAAACAAAATTCTAGTTTCCTCTTTGATTTACATCCTTAATCCAGGATGGAAATTTACACTCCATCACTGCAGTACGATGGTTTTATATCTGTCTCTGTGGTCTTGTACCTAAGCGACTTTATGCATGACTGTGGTGCTGACAGAGTAAGACAACCGCACTGGGAGGAAATGATGAATTCTCAAACCCATTGGTTTATACAGAGGATTCTTTAAAGGGACATGTCATCAATTATGCAGCTGAATGTCTTCCCTGAAATGGACGTTGCTGTGGTCGGTGAGTAGTTATTATGTTTAGCTTTTTGTTTTGATTGGAATCACAAAAACCATATTAATTTTGCCTAAAATAAGCAGAAGCTGCAGTTTCTCCCCCCTCAGTGAATTTTTGGGAATATGCTCTTCCTTCACTGATCCCGCGTTCAGCTTTTAAGCCACAGCAGCAGCATTCAAAGCGATGCTAATTAAAGTCAAGTAGGCTGAACACCATGCCAATGAAAAATATACAGTCCGCTACAAACAGTCACTTAACCGTTTCACAGATTTTTGGAACTGCACAGTTCTCTCTCTGCGAAATAGACTTTCACAAGCATTGCTCTCAACTTCTGCTTCCTTTTAACGTCTCCTTTCAAACTGTGCTGAGAGATTTCAAATATTCATGATGAATCGGAGCTATCCTTTAATTAACACAGGTTTGAAATAAAAAAATCAAAATTCAGAGTCACTAAGCCTAAAATACAATTATTTAATTAGCTTGAAGCAGACTATCAGAAGTGGTTTTCATCTACTTGAGCACTAATGGACTGTATTGATGATAGCTGGTGAAGCCTTGACAAGTTTCTCCATCTCAGGGTCTCTCTGAAATCACGTTGTCTATTATCTGTTTGTCTCGGATTTAGGTCTACAAGTGTTAAGATTATGAATGATAGAAAAACAGATTCAAGTTATCATGGGGTGAATTATTATATTTTCTGTGCTGTAGATACATGTTGTGCCAATGCCATTCAGTTTTGCTGGTTAGCCAACCCACATCATATTCAACACACTGAGAAATACACACAGCAGCACACTTTCAATGCCGTTTCCTTAATTATTATTTATTTATTTATGATTAAATTATTCAAAGTTAGGTTCATGTATCTATTTTTCATTGTCAAATCACATTTGCAATGTGTCACTTGTAAGCATGCCTTTTTAAGAATACCATTCATGCAGCTAAAACACATTTAAATTGGAGAGAGAGGGAGAATGAAAAGATAGAGAGGTCTGAACGCTCCGCAAAATTGATTGCATTTTCCTCACTTTTCCTTTCATCCCCTGGCCTCGTTGTTCAGGAAAATGTGTTTTGCACATGTACATTGAAGTGGAACCAGGTTTAATTGCCGTGCACACACAGCCAGAAGACATTACCATGTGATCTGCTAGCATAGTTCTTCCTTAAAAAAATTACGATCTGACGGCCTTGGGTTATGATTATGTGAGGATGTTATCCACCAAAGCGCTCAAGTGGACTGAGGGCATCTATTCAATCCCGAATGCTTTGATAAAAAATGATATACCTGAAAATAAGTGTTTACGGGGCCTTGTTGTTTTGCTTAAGTGGTTTTGTCTTTTAACCTGTCATGATATTGGTCTTGTGTATTATGGCGAAAAGAACAATATTCAGGGGCGTAGGAAGACCGGTGGAGTGAAAACAAAATGCATTCCTGCCTGTGCTGTTCCTTAGTGGATTTATGTGATTGGTTGAGTTTAGAGAAGCAATCTTAAACCTTTCTGTTCATTACACTCTGGCACAAAGAGTAATTTAAGAATAAAATGCGAGGCCCTCATCAGAATAGAGTTCATGACCACTGGCAACACAGCAATGAATGAACTCCTGCTTCCTCTGTGGCCATGACTCCAGGAGATACTGTTTGAGCGGTGAGTCCACAGAGACATTAAAGCTTATGAGAGCATCTTGGAGGCATATGGCTGAGATCGTCTAGAGAATAATAAGATCAAGGCTAAAAAAATCTCACTTCCTCGGCTTGATTTAATAGGAGACTGCAACTGAGATCTGCAGATTTATTTCTGCTTTCAGCAGGCTACATTGTCCATGTTTCCTTTTTGTGTTGTGTAAAGTGAAGAATGACAAAATATTTGGATCTAATATTTCAACCTATTGCAGCATTTCCTACAGAATTAGGAGGTTTTTGCAGGTCCATGAACACACCGTAGCTGAAACTCTTTATAGCCTCTTTTTTTTTTTTTTTTTTTTAAGCAGCATAGATTCAGTCGCAGGGTGGAGAACTGACCACTTGATCAGTCTGCGGTGAATTGAACAGAGCTGATCACATTGATGGATTAGAGGAGCAGCCACTGCAGAGTCAAGTGAAAGCAAACTTTCTGTTGCTGCCATGCAGGTTAGACCAAGGTAGGGGTGTGCCAAATCATCTCATTCATGAAAATACTGCTATAATTTTTAATTTGATATGAGAAATACATATCGTGATACTCGCATTATTTCGACTTGTTGACATACTGATGTCATACTGTTACCATGGCAACAGCAAGCATGGCTGAAAGAGAAATTATTACAGACTTTGCAATGGTTCCAAGAGAGGAGCAGCTTCAGTAGTGTGGAATAACCTGTGGTGTCCCGAATGTTTTATGAACAGCCCCGGACTTCTCAGACTCGTTACAGCTCAGAGGGAATTCAGTCAGCAGCTCCTCCAGAAGCAGCAGCAGCACAGCGTCTTCCCTTTCCTCTCTCACCATGTGCATACAGGAGTTAGTGTTTTCAAGTGCTGTAAACCTTTGGTAATGCAAACCTATGTGATGTTCACGGCTCGACAAAAAAACGCACCTGTGAATGTGCGATAGTTATTGTAGCAGAACAGCGTGTCACAGGTTACAGCGTGATGATTAGAGGAGAAACGGCAGAGCATAAAGGTCCAGATGGAAAAAAAAACAACCCAGTCATTTAGGATTTTACTAAAAAAGGAAATCACCTGTTGATTTATATATAATTATATATAGATGCCAGGGCACATTTTTTTTATATTTTGGAGCTGTTAAAATGTGTAATTTGTGGCAGATTTCATTTTGTTGAGCTTTTAAAATCTGAATCTCACTCTGAGTTACTGTTGTTAAGCTAAAAAATGAGAGATCTTTATTTTTTGTAGTATTGACTGAATATTTGAAGGTTAGGTTCACATGGAAAATTCTATCACATATTTTGTTGCAATTTTAATTTAATTAATTTTTTTTTTTTACTAATTTGTCATTGTTGTCAAGAATATCGCAAAAACATGCTGAAATATTGTGATTATTTATTATTTTTATTAATGTAGGGCCATGTCGCCCATGCCTAACCAAATGGTGTATGTATCCCAACAGTGCTCCTAATGAATGGTCCAGCTCCAGAAAACAGAAAATCAATATGTGCCAGCAAATGCTGATCTCATGGCGAGCCACCACAAATACAAGAATGTGTGGGAAAACCTGTATTTTATTCATGAACAACAGTGGCTAGTCTTGGCTCCACTTTAGGAGGTTTATACACCTCTGAAAGCTGATTCCATTTAGCTCAGAAATGTTAGGTACAGGCCCTGCCAAGATTCAACAAGTCATTCCACCACTTGGGTGCAAGTCCAGAAACAGTTTCGTCAATATATGGCATAGTTTGTCAACTTTGTAAAGGAGGGGTAAAGTGCTGCTTTAAAGGACATCATACTGGGGCGTCGGTAGCGTAGTGGATAGTGCCGGCGCCCCATGTATAGAGACAATGCCTCGCTGCAGCAGTCGCAGGTTCAACTCCGGCTTGTAACCCTTTGCTGCATGTCAACCCCCACTCTCTCTCTCTCTCTCACCCCATTTCACTCTGTCCTGTTCATTAAAGGCAAAAAGCCCAAAAAAATAATCTTAAATAAATAAAGGGCATCATATTGATTCTTGCAGGATGGACAGTAAATGTTAATGAAAATGAAAAAGAAAAAAAAAATAGAACAGAGGTCTTTGTTTCCTAATCACATATTAAGTTGTTAAGCACTTGTTCAGTTTGAATAGACTGCATGAATATAAATCATCTTGATCTGGCTGAACATGAACCTGCATAGATTAGGTTGTGGAAAACTTCAGGGAGCGTATTGACCTACAAAAATTTAAGAAACCCAAAGAACCCTTTACTCCTTCTTTCTATCACTCCCTTTGATCGTGTGAAATCAAATAACGGGTGGCAGCGCTATCATTTCCCTTGTGCTTTTTTTTCTCCCCCCTCCTCTTGCCATGAATTAGATCAGAATCCACAGTCAGCCCCTGTCCTGTCCCGCGGAGTGAACCCTCACAGTCCTCTCCAGAGCTTCAGATTAAATTACAGATCTTCACGCTCCCAGAAACCCCCCCCACTCTGTCTCTCCCATGCAGATGTGACACTTTCCAGAGACTGCGTTCTCTCATCGCACATCGACACTGGTGGGGACAGAGATGGAGGTGATGCAGGGGTGGGGGGTGGGGTGGCTTCTGAAGGAATGTGCCAGCAATTTGGAGGACATACCCCAGAAAATGAAACTAAATGCTCTTTCCATCCCGATTCCCCCTATCCACGCTGAGTGAGACACAATGCAAACATCTCAGGCGTCTGTGATCTTTGCCAGCTCATCTTATTTGTATTATGGAAAAGCTCTTGAGGATTTTTTCCCCACATTTCACAATGTAAATCAGGCGAGACTCAGTAACGGGAACTCTGACAGCTCACAGACACTCTGAGGGGGAACGTCACCACTGAGGGAGCTTAGTCAAAGAGGTTACGTCGATCGCCATCACTTGGTACTTCCAAATTTGCTTCAAGTGGTTTTTTTACTGTGGGGCTGTGGAGACAACAAAAACAGAACTCGCATTCTGAGTTAGCTTAGGGTTTGTTGTTCTCAATATGACCAGTTTAAGGGGCGTAAATGGACACAAATGACAATGCTACTGCAGAGGCAATAAAGCTGAATCCTCTGGGGTACAATACAGGTCTAATCAGACTTGGCATGGCTCGCACACACTTTGCGTTAAGCATGAAATGAATTTTGCACAGCCTAAAACATGCAGTTTATTTACAGAATGGAGTTTGCAGAGCCTAAATCTTCCCTGTAGATATAATTCTGGTGTAAAACTACATCCATCTTGTCAGACTATATCTCTGTTAAACTGCTGCTAACCCTCCAATCTAACCAAATTAATTTTTGGTGCCAGGTAAGGTCGTAGTCAAGTCATCTCTGTTCAATCACCCCACTGCTGTTAGACCTTTGCCTCTCTGGTGCCTTTGCTCTAAATGTATGTGAATCACCACAGATCTACCAGGCTAATAAGCACGCTATATGATGTTCCCTGGCATCACAGTACATGACCTCTAGGCTTTGAACACCTTACAGATAACACGTGAACATGGAAAGCTGTCTAGAAATACAGTTCAAACGCTATGTTCGGAGATGTGTGTTTAGAGCTCCGTTCATATTTGCGGGGAGGATGATCTAAAAGAGGCTGGCTCAGGGGAGGATGGATTACTATCATGCGGAATTCATCAGACAAGGGAGGAGTATGCTTAGCTTCATTTACGGTATTACCCGTCTCTGTGGCTGCTGTTTTGCCTCCCACACCCACTGTCATGCACACAGACTCTCTCATACACTTTCTTACACATACCTACAAAGACAAATATCCATATTCTCTTTTTTTCCTCCCACTCTTTTTTTTCTAAGAAAGAAGGGAGATATGTAAAGGTTCAGAATGCAGTCAACTGCATTTAAAAAATGGGATTTAGAGGAACAAGAGGAGGTAAATCTCACTTGGCAAGCGGAGTTCTCACGCCTATAAATAGTGTATCCACCTCCAGCTTTGCCGTACGCGCGCAACACACACACACACGCGCTGCTCTTACATGGTTTTTAATCTAACATGGTGAGTCTGTGATCCAGAATAATAAACTCTTGGGAGACAAAGTTCTTTAAACCCCATCTCACCTCATTCAGAGTGATGGTGATGAATGTGTGTGTTTGCATAGAGTGCCCTGCAGATCTTTCATTCATACATATTCATATGGCATCTAATGCAATATATATGTGGCATGCATACCCAATATTCCCTCTTGGAAGCTGCTTGTCATTATCAATATCAGCCCAAAGGTGATGTTCCTAAAAATAAAAAAATAAAACAGTGTTGATGCATGCTAGATGACTAAACAGAGCGTTGAATTTTATGTACATGCATATGTACATATCATTATTAATGTATGAAAATGCAATTAAGTGGGGACAATATTCTCAAAGATCATACAAATGACTCATATTAAGGTCATCCATGAATTTCCTTCATTGTGATTTGATAAAGAATGTGTTCTTGTATGCAATAACTATGTAGAAATATGGAGATGATGGTGCCTGAAGGCCTCCATGCTTTGAAGAAAATCAGGACAGATGGGGAGAAACTTTGTTAGAGCCACAGCTGAAGCAGGAGCAACATTTGATTTGAGGTTCGTTTTGTAGAATTAATACTGACTGAATAAAGCTCTGACCATTACAGCAGTGTTACACAGATGTACAAATCCCTCAACTTTGCTAAAAAAGACATATTCACATCTGACTGCTTTCCTTCTGTCTCCCTCTTTGTGTGTGTTAAAGTGTAACATAACCGTGCAGACAGCCAGGCAGCCTGCAAGGACTCTTTTCCTGGATATCTCCAGCAATTTCATCAAGGTCCCCTGGCTAATGGCCAACATTCCTGATGTTACTTTCAACATTTTTTGGCATTGATTAAAGCTCAGGTATACACAATTAAACCACTTCTGTTGGCACAAGGGAAACTCAATCCCAAAGCCAACGGCCTGTCTACCCTGCGGTAACACCTATTAAAATAGCTCGGGCCTCCAGCAACAAAGGCTGGACTCAGACACACTCTAACCATTCTCAGGCCGGTTCCAAGGACATTGACGAGAACCCTGTGTGGCAACCATAAACAAACATAGACATAACGTTCACATAAGCTGACCTTGTGACCATTTAGAAAAAGTACACTTTTGTTAATGGGTGACAATACCAATATAGGGAGCATTTTCAAGCACAGAGCCAAAGCTCAGCGAGAGTGCTGTGACTATCAGCAGTACCTCTGGAGCTCTTTTTCACAAAACACAAAGCTGCATTTTTAGGGTAAAATATGGAAATTGAGACATCGGGGTTTTATTTGCTGTAGTGAGGAGGGTGGCTTTTGCCCTGAGAAATACAATATAATTTGATTTGCCATGAAAACAGGCTGCCTGTGTGTTGAGGGGGTAGGAGAAGCCATCTGTGCTGTGAAATCAATAAAGATGTTCTTAACTGTAACTGGAGTAAAACTGTCAATACCTGCAGTATAACAGCCTCTTGACGTCACTCTTGTAGACTTCTCCAAAAATAGTGCATCTCAAAAATACACATTGCAGCACCAGTATTGCTATCAGCTGTCAGGATTGGTTTAAACATACTTTTAAGCACAACTTCTCTCCTAAGTAATGCTGCTTTATTGGTGCAGTTTGAAAAATGATTAATCGGCCTAATTGGGGTTAGTGGTTAGGTGAGGTCGATCACAATTAGGAAAAGATTGGGGTTAAAGTTAGTCATGTGAGTTGACTCACATGACAAAAATACACAACATTGACCTGTAGATTCACAGCAGACCTAATTATCAGTCCCATAGGTTTAAGTCCTGTGCTTGTTGGGCCCATCCACCTTCCCTCCCACCACCAACAGGCTGCATTCGCACTAAATCAGGCATTGCGGTGATAGCTGCAGGGTTTCGCGGTGGTGTGGGAGTGTCACAAATGGCCTATTTGTGGGGGATTGGAGAGTGGAGACCAACTAAAGAAAGCCAATCTCAGACCAGGCTGAACTAAATGACATCAAGATTCTAAAATAGCCAAAAGAAAGTAGATTAAGAAAGCTTACTTGTATGTGAAGATGCGTTCTATAATCCCTCCCGAGTGGCTACAGCACATTCATTTTTCCATAGTGGAGAAGGGTAAATACAGTAAAGAACATAGATTCACCAGCCACTTTATTAGGTACACTTTTCTAGTACCGGGTTGGACCTCTTTTGCCTTCAGAACTGCCTTAATTCTTGGTGGCATAGATTCAACAAGGTGCTGGAAACATTCCTCAGAGATTTTGATCCATACTGACATGATAGCATCACACAGTTGCTACAGATGTGTCAGCTGCACATCCATGATGAGAATCTCCTGCTCCACCACATCCCAAATGTGCTCTATTGGATTGAGATCTGGTGACTGTGGAGGCCACTGAAGTACAGTGAACTCATTGTCATGTTCAAGAAACCAGTTTGAGATGATTTGAGCTTTGTGACATGGTGCGTTATCCTGTTGGAAGTAGCCATCAGAAGATGGGTACACTGTGGTCATTAAGGGATGGACACGGTCAGCAGCAATACTCAGGTAGGCTGTGGTGTTTAAACCATGCTCAGTTGGTACTAAGGGGCCCAAAGTGTGCCAAGAAAATATCCCCCACACCATTACACCACCACCACCAGCCTGAACCGTTGATACAAGGCAGGATGGATCCATGCTTTCATGTTGTTTAATTGTTCTCTGGATATTTTCTCTTTATCAGCCCATCCTCTGTAAACCCTAGAGATGGTTGTGCATGAAAATCCCAGTAGATCAGCAGTTTCTGAAATACTCAGACCAGCCCATCAGGCACCAACAACCATGCCACGTTCAAAGTCACTTAAATCACCTTTCTTCCTCATTCTGATGCTCAGTTTGAACTTCACCAGGTCATCTTCACCATGTCTACATGCCTAAATGCATTGAGTTGCTGCCACGTGATTGGCTGATTAGCTGTTTACGTAACAAACAGTTGAACAGGTGTACCTAATAAAGTGGCTGGTGAGTGTATATGACCATGCACAATACTGTAATGATACTACTTATTATCATTTAGCAGAAGATTAGTATATTATAGTCCTACTTTCTGAAAAAACGAATGCGCATAAACATTTTTGTAAACCAGCATTTCAGCATCTGCCAAGAGATCATATTTTTGAACAAAGGAGCTCATACTTGACCTTGGCAGAACAGTGTGGCAAAGTACATTACATATTTCATATTACTGACCACCCCTTTAAATTTTGTGCACATGTAATTATCACAAATATGGAAGCAGGAGCTTTCCCATGCTTCCCCTTTTTTAATTCTTCAAATCAACTTTAGTTGGAGAGTTCACAAACGAAGACTTGGCAACAGCACATGTGGCCAAGGTGAAATCTGATGCAGCTTGAGACTGATTAATTGTTAAAATGCAACCTTTCTTTGCCAATCAGGGCAGCCAATTTATTATAGATTTAGTTCAAACCACACAGCGTCTCACTGGAGTACACAGGCTGAGTTCAGCTCAAGTCATACACAGTAGCATCAGCTCACTGTCCTTGCTGTTATTACAACTCCACTCACTGGATTCATTACTTACTTCTGCAGTGTTGTGTCCCCAAGGGTCATGACCCCAGAGCTCAATGTTCCCCTCCAACACATCACCCTTACCAAAATCAACTCTCACACTGCTCCTTTTGCCTGGAAAAAAATACCACCTACTTCAACAGCCATCCTGCCTCACTACATTTGTACACACACAATCCACCGCTGTGAGAGCCTTTTTCTGGCATTCGTAAATGGCAACCTATCTTACTCTTTCTTGTACAAACACACACACAGAATCCATCAAATCGCAGACACACAAACACCTGCAACTTACAAAGAAGAGCAATAATTCTCCAACTGTAGATCCATAGTATCGAGCACCCACATTTGATTGAACAGTGGGTGGGCGAGGTTTTTTTGTTGTCCATTACCTCCTCCCCACTGATCCAAATGCACTTCCTCCCTGTTTCCTCTATTATGTCAAACAACCTTGTCTCAGATCACGTCTCACTGCTACAAACGCCTATCCAAGCACATGCCAGATATCGGATTTTGACTCACGCCTGTTAGCCTGTGAAGTGAGAAGCGAGTTTATCTGACTTGCCTCCAGGGCGAATGAAGTATGATGCCATGTTGAGGTTTGGGGAAGGTCACGGCAGGGCCACAGAGGCGGCTGGTTCTCATTCTGCCTGTATCCTTACATGGTTAATTACCGATGTTGTTGATGGGATCACTTTACTGCGTATGCCCTTAGTCTGGATGTGTGTTTGAATGAGAAAGGTCTTGACACGACATAGCATAAGCCATAAAAACAAGCTGCCTTGCGCTCCGGTTGTGATGTTTGCATTTAGATTTTAAAGAATACCTCAAAAACGGAAATGAAAACGGATAGAGTTAATATTAGTTCTTATTTTTAATACAAATTACTGGGAATTTGTGTCAGTGGATTTGAGCTGTAATCCAATCACTGACAGTGGTTACTGCATTTGGGAAGAGTCGTCATTTTGCTTGGCTCTCGTCATGTCAGGTTAATAACAATTCTCACTTTCCCTCTTCCCGCTTTTGCTCGCTTTCCCTTTCTCCTTTTCTCCTTCCACAGCGGCAAAAGTCGGAAATTCCTCCACTGCTTGCTCACACAGGATTTATTGGACACTGGTCCGTTTCTTAGGATGTGGTTCTCAGCAGGTTAGCATTCAAAAATACTGCTGGCAAGTAATGGCTCCTGTCAGGAACGGTGCGGTTTTTCATTCCCTGATATGCACTTTGTTACACCTAAAGCACCCTGTGCTGCCATTGGCCTTTGACCCTGTGTGCACACCAGGGTGTCATGGGGAGACGTACCGTGTGAAGTCTGTTCTTTCTGAACTGTGAAGAGAAGATTTTTCTCTTTAAATTTCTATCCAAAAAGTTGTGAAAAGAATCCATGTGCAGATGATGATTACAACTTTAGGTGCTCTTAAATGGAAATCCACCTGATTTTAAACATCAAAGTCTGTTTACAGGTGTTTGGGAGTAATTTTACATATGTGGACAAAAGCTGTATAAAGCTGTGCAGAGTCTGATAAATTGCCTCAATGATGTCACTTAAGGCAACATCAGCTGGGGCCAAAGACTGCAAGTTTGACAATGAAATACAATCTGGGAATGTGGAGTTAAGACCCAGACACATCAGACTGACTCAAAGAAGTGATGGGGATGAAGGCTGGCTGTCATGACCTGTGTCTCAGCCAGAAAGTAGCACCTGAAGGCATCGCAAAGACTACAACCAAAGGCCAACTAGCATGTACGTTCTGAACCTACATGAGAGGAAATAACTCCCCATACTAGTAGGTGGCGGTAGTCTGCATTTGCAGCCTGTTCTTGTTCCAAAGTCGTTGGACACCACACATTTTTGGGCTATTTTTGTTACTTAAGGTACTGTGTTATTTATTAATGGGTACATGATTTATATTTAAGTAGTAACAGATTTAGCATTATTGAGTTATTGGTAAATTATTATTTCATCGTCATTTATAATACTTTGTGTATTGTTTCATTTGAATTTTTTAATGGGCAGTCTTTAAGTGGAGTCATTGTGTTCCCTTGGTTACGAACTTATTATGACTGATACAGAGAGAGTCAGTGCCTCCTGCTTCACAGAGAAGAGAAGTTGCTGTACCCCTAAGTGGGGATGTGCTAGTACTGTCTTGCCATGTTGGTAAAACTTAAAGGAAGAGGAAGAAACAAATGTTGTAGCTCACTTATCACCCACAGCCCAGAAGAACTGGGGAACACCAACAACCAAGAAAGGAGGGTTACACCACCATGATTTTGGCGTTAGACACCTGACACCAAAAGCCAAAAACCAAAAGTCAAAGCCAAAGTCAAAACCCACCTTTCGCGGCAGTATGGTACATGGCCCGGAAGCGTTAGTATGTAAGGCAGACAGATGTAACCCATGTTGTTATGATAAGCTGCCGGTCACCCAGACGGCAACTTTCACGGAGGTATGATACACCACTGGACGGCGTAAGGTTGAAACACAGCCTGCAACAACGAAATGTAGGGAGCTAGAAAGTCCCTGTAGGGCGATTTTACTTGAAGATCCACGCAGCACTTCCACCCCTTTTCTCATTTCCTATAGGGCGGTTGGGAGGCGTGGTGGATGTGTTCAATACTTCCCGGACTTTCACCCGGGAGCCTGGTGTTCACCTCTTGAAAGCCAAACCAAGACATTTTTTTCTAAACCTGACCATTTGTTTTGCTGCCTTAACCCAACCATTTTGTTGACATCCAGGTGTTGGTAGCACATCCTGGAATTTCAATAGCAGAAGCAGATGGATACCTAGAGCGTAATATGTAGATATGAAAGACCAAAGCAACCAAAGCGACAATATGTGACAACTTGGGATGAGAATGTGTTCGTATTTGTCGTTCAAAAAAGGGAAACCAGATAACCAACAAGACTGATTCAAGACACTAGTTAGCCATTTAGACCATGAACAACACAACCCAATGTTTGAAGAACATCGATATTTCTCGTACTGTGTGCTAGCGAACAATAATACAAACAATTATGAACTGTTTGTGCTAAAGAGCTCAATGGCTAAAAAATGAATCTTGCCTCATAGTACAATTTTGTTTCAGTCTCACACCCTCCTAATTTTAGTTGCTTGTTTACTCTCCTCACTTCCATTTCTCATGTCATGCACTGAGTTGAACTGCCAGTCATAATTCACAGACAGGCGCCACCATCTTCAATGCCAATTACATGCTGAATACATGCTCAGTGCCTTCGTTGCAGGACACATCAAAAAAACTAGGGCGACAAAGGCTAACAAACGGCCCGGCATTGCTCAACAGTCGACCATTGGCTTGGTGTGTCAGGGCCCTTAGAATGAAGTGAGCGTATCGGACCTCTATAGGCCGCTACCACTAGTATGGCACACCTGAATCTCCAACCAAACTGTCGTAATTGTAGGTAATACAGGTTGCCAGGCTGTGACAAGGAAGAAGAACACATGGAATCTAAGATACGGTATCTCTGGTTCTGCTGCAGTCCTTCTTTTAAACTGCCCATCATGAGTTGTAGGACTGCAATATTAAATTGGTGAATTGATCTTTTAAATTGAATAATTAACTATTAGATGAGCTGTAGGGAAAGAATTAAAATAGCAGATATTTACAGATGCAGCAGCTGCTGAAATAGTTGAGCCACAAGTCATTCATATGAATTTGTATTCATAAATGTTTGCCAGTAAGGCAGTACAGAATCTTATTTATTCTAATTGATACATGAAAACAGTCAATTAATCTGATCCACTGTTATGAACTGTCATTAGGAGTGTCATTTGCAGCTGCTAAGTGTGTATCACGAGTGCCTTTAATTGAACTGACTAATTAAAGTCGAGTCCTGTGGAATAAGATCTCTGCTGGTAATGAGTGAGCCTCAAATAACTCAATTAAATCATATCGACAGTGTTAGGCTCTCCTTGGCATTTACCTACGTCCTCTGGATATGGATAAATCTCCCGATTCTTTCATGTTAATGTGTTTATTTATACAAACGAGAAACAGTTTTCCATTTGTGCTGAGCGTGCACACCGTGGCAATTCTCAAGTCTGCTAGAAAGCATTTGTGTTCAAGATGTTCGTCTACAGTGACATGTGAATATGTGCTCATTGGCCCGCATTAGCTCAGCTGACACAGGCCGGCCCATGTGGTAACAGCTATGGCTAATTTACTTGTGGGTCCCTCACTTCAGAGCACTTTCTAAAACTTGTGAACCCCCCCCCCACTCACCACCACCATCATCATGCACAAAACCCTCAGATCAGCACTGCAGACAAGCCACAGGGGCACACACAAACAGAGGAGTTTCTACTCCTCTAATTAATAAACAGCAAAACTTCAAAGCCGTGGGCTTGTCATGGAGCCGCCCACACTAAAGAGTAGCATGAGTGATTTCCCATCACTGAATCACATAGTTAGATCATGGCAGCCTGGCCTGGGAATAAATTATCACAGTACAGCGCAATAAGATAAAAAGAAAAAGAATTGACTGAGCTCAGCATCTAATTGATATCCAACCAAACTTCTGTGAAAGGTTTGAAGAAAAGCGAGAAATGTTTTAAAACCATGATTTCTTTTATTGTTTTTACACTTACTCATTTTTGTGAGTGTTTTATGATTGCCTGTTGTCTGTAAACAACTAAAATACCCTTCATTCCACTCACTTTGAGACAGTAACTACAAATTCTGACTTTTATAATACTGCCAAAAAAGTGACTTTCTGTGATTTAAGAAATCATGCCGCTGGATACAGTAACACAGCCTTGTGTTGCAAAACAGTTATTTATGTTAGTGCTGGTAAGAATGTGAAAAGATTTCTTTCCTATAAAAATCTGTTGTTGTTTGCTCGTGGCGCCATTGTGGCTGCTCTGAAAATTTATGAAAACATCTTCCCTCCTTTTGGGCCACCCTACTCCCTTCAGTTAAACCTGTTTTTGTGCTCAAGGTTACTTCTGCAACCCTGTCTTCACGTTCAGTTGCACTAGTTTATACTTGCAGAGTTTCCAGAGAAACACAGTCCTCCTGTATTTGCATTTTAACCTTTCAGGTTACAGCCTCCACCTGAGCTTATTCTTCAATAGCACAATCCTGCTTTTCACTAAGGGCTTTAAGTTGCTACGTTCAGCACACTGCAGACTGAGTTAAATGTTGTCCACTCTGTGTGTGGTTTGGACTCAAATAGTGGGCAAGAAAAAAAGTCTAAACGTTGCCTAAGGCAATTTTTCAAAAGCAGAATGTATTATGGGCATTCAGAGTCTGTCATCGCAGACTTGGTTGCTGTGGTGCAGTACAGGGGATGTTTTTCAGCACTAACCATACCCCTAACCCATGCACAGACAGAATCTTTCCATCATAATGCTAACGTTACTATTTTTGCTCCATGGCTTCTCTTCCTGCTATTTATGCTGACTGATAGATAATTTTTGCAGACATTTTCCATATTTTTTTGACTTTTCAATGACCCAGTTCTCCTCTGTTGACACAGACAGATTATCTTTAACTTCGTTTGCTCTTTTACTGCCAATCCATCAATCCACCGGGTCAATAGATCCATCATGCTCATGAAAACAGGGCAAATATGTACAGCACGTCCTGCTAGTCATGGGTGGCAAAGCAATCTGATACACTTTGAAGTTTTTTTTTTTCCTTTTTTCCCATGTTTTTTATTAGAGAAGATTCTCACCACATGTCATTTTTTTTTGGTAAATCATCACTGTTCTTGAAATTGGTCAAAACATATTGAGCTGATTATTGAGTGGAAATGTTAAATTTCAGTCGGTTTAGAGCACAAATATACCCATGTAAAGAAAAAAGACTGATGATAGTTACCGAGTAATATCATAATCACGGCAGCCATTGGCATATATTGATCTGATTCCGTTAATCAGAGTTGTCATTTGTATGGAAGCAACCCATTTCACTCCCCTGAATCTTGTATTCGCTCCCTATCCCATCATATTAAATGTAATGACTTTCACCCTAAGGCAGCAGCCAGCACAGCATCCAAAGAATGCCAAGGGAGCTGGCTAATGGCACCAACATTAAAAACAGCCAGCATCTGGCCTCCTGTGCATGGACACATATGTCTGAGCTTCTCTCCAGTCTAACCAGCAGCGCCCCAGGCCCTTGGACTAACAGTGAATACGTTAGAGGCGCTGATAGAGTCAATGTTAAGGATAATTGACCAAGCTTCTCTTCCGTATGGGCCCATGATGAGTCTGATTTTACCACACTGGGTCATAAATGACCAATTCAACCAGGGAGCTGAGGAGATAATCTGCGTGAGTGTAAGTCTGGATGCGTTTATGTGTAGTTTTCCTCTAATAGCCACTGCAATTTCCATCTGTAAGCATGCACTCCAAATGTCCTGGTAGTTTCTCACTAAGAATTGTAAACACAAATTAAATTGTGCATTACTTATGGCTGGGATTTCTATTTGCTTCTATGGAACATAAAGATTAAATGAGTCGCACTCAATTCTTAATTGTGTTTGGGTTCAGGGGAGCATCACACAAAGCCATGAAGTGATAAGCAGTACAGTATATCTTCAGCATGCTGATTGCCTTGTTTTACTGGGTTGCGGGCTGTGCTTTTTCACAGCTGTAACATCAGCACCAACTCATGTCTGCACAGTGTTCGAGACACTTGTTTACAATCCCCAGGAAAGTCTCTGAAAGTCTGTGAAAAGGGTTTGCCAAAGTGGGGGTGGTGAGAAAAAGAGATATGCTGTAATGGAGGGAAAAAAGCAGAAGGAGAGCAGGAGAAAGGAACAGATGGCGAGAGAATGAGGGAGACAGAAACCAGGAGAAAGTAATGACAGAAAAAAAGAGGAGGAAACAATAGTTGAGACACAGAGAGATCAAATTGTAGAGTAGCAGAATCAGAAATGCAGAAGAAATGGGATGAATGGTACTAAAAAAAAAATCCAAGTGCAACAAAATGAGAGTGACAGACAATAAGGGAGAAAAACTATCCGACCAACTGCTGGCAGTTCCAAATGTCTCGCCAGATGTTCCCAGATGCAAACTCTGCTCCTCCAAGATGACTCCACATTAACCTGACTTTATTGTTACAGATGTGGTTCTATTGGCTGCACCCCTGATTTACACCCAGGCAGCGAGCAGACCGACCTCGCCTCCCAGGACCCCTTCAAACCAAACGCCCCAGCAGGGAGGAGGGAGCAGCAGTAGAAGTAGCAAGCTGGGCGTAGTGGAGAAAGATTGCAAGGGAAACAGGCGCCATACTGCGCAATATAATGACCCTATTCCAGGCATCTGGCCTTGGGAGGGAAGTTGCATGTTTCCCTGACTGGCTGGATGCGCAAAGTAACCCAGAACTTGCTTTCTCCACCCTCTGGATTTAGTCACCTCCTCATTTCTTCTTCACTCTTTGTTGCTGTTTTCTCTCAGCTCACAACGAACTGTGCAAAACGCTGGCAGGAGACAAAAAGACACTGCTATAATCAATACCAACACAAGGCCTTGGCTGAGGAGCACAGGGAGCGATAGAGAGACTGGGAAAGGGACTGAGCCTCAGTTGACTTGCTTTTGCCTTGAGCACAAATTGCCTTAGAAACCCAATGACTCTACGAAGGCGACAAGGAGGCAAAAATACATGTGGCTGAAGGAAAATGAGCAGAACCAGAATTGAGGATGTCACAACCCCCTGGTGTGTGCAGAACGGCGGCGCTGATGAATGCAACTTTGATGGTGACAGTGTCTGGAAAATAAAACCATAAAACAATGGCTGCAATCATAAGCAGCCATGACCAATTCTGAGGGAAATTCATGTTCATTCCTCATCTGCAGACTTTTATTATCATCATCTGTGCATCTCTTAGCCAAGTTGAAAGACTATATTGTGTGACCAGACTTTGAAGGTTTGGCTGTTTGTGCATGTGTTTGGTTCGCAGTAGGATTAGACGGATATGCTAGTTTCCTGATATCAGAGTTTAGTCGATCATCAGGTAGTGGTCACCCAGTGTAACCCACCTCTGATATGATAAAGGATCCTCCATACACACAGGTACATCAGAAAACCTGTAATCTCTCCTGGATGGGATTTAGGCTACCCAGTCGTCTTCTGCTGGCCACTGAGCAGCTGCACAGACGCAAATGGGAATAAGTGCCTTGCTTGAGGACAGTAATTGCTGAGGGAGGGAAGAGTATTCTTCTTAAACGTTACCTAACAAGTTTCCTAGCTGCTGTGGGGATCTGGGACAGATTTATGGGGCAGCAGTACCCCTAAGGTTTTGGAAGCAGGTTTGTGACCGGAAGAGTGCTGGTTTGAATCCCCAGACTGGTGGAGGAATCTATGGGTGGAGAGCACGAACAAGTAAAGACATTAAAAATGAGTTCGGAAAATTAAAACTGACATGTTTCCACTGACAAAACAGTTCATTTGTGACAACAGAAACACTTGCCGTGGAGTGTTACATGTCCACAGATGCTGTTGGATACTGCGAGTTTACAACAAAAGCATATAAGCTAATAGAGGAGCGAGTAGTTAATGGCAGAAAAATATATAGCTGGAGAAGATGATGAAACTGAAAGTAAACTACAACTGAAAGTTTTAAATAAAGTTTCTGATGTGTAGGGTTTCTGTTGTGTTTTGGTTATGATGCTCCGTTGGGTGCTGGTGTTATGTGCGATAAATGAGTGGCTGATGTGCAATACTGTTAGGTGTAGAATGCGTTTTTATGTTGTTGTTTTTTATGGTGTATGCCTTTAATTTCTTCTAGACTGTTACTGTAAGGCCGCAATACTTGTGCAGCTCCTGAGTCCAGGACAAATTTCCCTACAGTGACAATAAAGTGTATCATACCATGTCATATTGAACCACATTGCATCGTTTCGCATCATATCGTACCGTATCGTACCGCATCGTAATGTATTGTACTGTCTCATATCGTATTGCATTGTATCGTACCGCATCGTATCATATCAAACCGTATTGTACTGTATTGTAACATACTGTACTGTATCATATCATATCGTATCGCATCATATTGTACCGTATCGTACCGCATCGTAATGTATTGTACTGTCTCATATCGTATTGCATTGTATCGTACCGCATCGTATCATATCAAACCGTATCGTACTGTATTGTAACATACTGTACTGTATCATATCGTATCGTACTGTATCATGTCGTATCGCATCATATCGTACTGTATCATATCATATCGTATCGCATCATATTGTACCGTATCGTACCACATCGTAATGTATTGTACTGTCTCATATCGTATTGCATTGTATCGTATCATATCAAACCGTACCGTACTGTATTGTAACGTACTGTACTGTATCATATCGTATCGTACTGTATCATGTTGTATCGCATCATATCGTACCGTACCGCAGCGCATCAAATCGTATCGCATCGCATCACATCATATTGTACCGTATCGTATCGCATCATACCGTACCGTATTGTAACGCATCACATCGTACTGTATCATATCGTATCGCATCGCATCGTACTGTATCGTATCTTATCGCATCGTATCATATCATAAAGTAAAATGCAAATGTGCGGTCCAAATCACACACATGAAAGATGAAAACAAATGCACTTCTTGCTAAAAATCATAAGTATGGTTGACCTAAATTGGATAAAGTACTAGTATTTCTGTTGGTATGCAACCATGCAGATTTTTGGGGTTTTGTTGCTGAGTTTTAAAAGTATCTGCTGACATGTTAATACACAGGAGGTGGATCAAATTCCTTTTGTTGGGCTCAGCACACTGAGAAATGACACATCTCTTTCCAAATACGTGGCCATGGTTTTCATCTTTGATAGAAACTATTTAGAACGTCCTTTCATTTTGTAAAGTAAATATGCCTCAATGGATGTACTGTTCTGAGAAACTCATAACTTATTAAAAGGAATCCATTCAGGCTAAAGGAAATTCAGAGTGAGTGAAATCTAGTAGCAAATTTGACACGTGACCCTAAAAGTTCATTTTAAACTCTGACCATGCTGACGCTGCTGATCATTTGCAGGTGATGCTGTATTGATGTTGGTGAACAAATTATACAAAAATGGTCAAGCGGCCAGTCTGCACGCACTACGGCAATCAAAGCCAAATGTGGCGCTTTGTTGTGGTCACAATTTCATCATTCTGCCTGGGTGAGCTTCTCAGCGGCCAACAGCGAGCTGTAGCTGTGCAGCGCAGCTCCAAGGTGTGAACTGTGTAATAGAGTCTCTGGAATAGAACAAATGAGCTCAGTTTACTTTCAGTGGATTATTAACAGTTAAAAGAGAAATGGTTTAAAAATGTAGCTGGAAACATGAATGGACTTCCCACACTGTCTCGTGATGTTTTTTTCCAGTTGCTGTAATAAAGCCCAAATGTTTGAGTGGATTATGTCCATAAAAATTTATAGTCTGGTAAATTTTAAATTTTAAATTTATCTTCTTTTTTACTTTTGCCTGTGACCAAACAAATTTGATGCAATGACCCGGAGCAGGATAATGGCAGTGAGCTGCAGCTTACTAAATTTATAAGTCTTACATTACAGGATCTGTTACAGAAGAGCAATAAATTCAAGAACGCAAATAAAACCAATTATTAACATGTCTCCCCCTCATTAACCGATGCTAAGACAAAGTACTAACACATGTTGTTCCTCTTGGCCTCCCTGTTTCGCTACTTTAACTTGACCACGAGCGACTGCACTCTATCAGCATCATGGGGAATGAGTGTGTACTTGTGTGTGTGTGTGTGTGTGTGCGTGTTTGTTCTGCATCTGCTGGGTCTTCCTCTCTGCTCATCCCCGTCTTATCCATTTTACCCTTCCTTCCTCTGTCGCCCGTTCTCTCCTACCTCCATCTCTCCATCGCAGCCTGGGGCTCCTTCTAATCGTCCTCCGCTGTGCTGATTGGACTTTTCATTAGTCAACTCCCGAAGGCTCAGCGTGACCTCCTCTAGGTCACTGCCTACTGATTATACTCCCTTTTTTTCCAACCTCTTCTTCTTCATCAACTCCTTGAAGAAGGGACGGCACGACATCAACATGATGTATCCCGTTGGATACGAAAACCAATCTCGTCTGACAGGTTGAGGGGGCCACCATATTGGAGCCTTTTTAAAATACTATAAATATGCTTTTGAGTATACTTTGAGTTTATTGCTAATAGGGTGTTGGCAGTGTGGGAGGAAGGTTACAAGGTTTTCTGGCATACGGCGCTGTGTGTGCTGCAGTAAACTAAAATGTTTACCTTGTGCAGTTGCAGTTGTAAAACTATAGTGTGCCGTGAAATACTGCGAGGGAAAAGAGTCAAATTGGTCTCTACCATGTCGGCTACTGCTTCGGATGGTTAGAGCTGTCTCTGCATATTTGTTGCTTGACGCAAAAACCTTATTGGATCTTAAGCATTACCTACCGCCCATGACATGTCCTTGGAAGTCAACAAACCACCTATAACTCAGTCGCTGAAGGGATTTTAATGATGCGGCTATGCCACAGGCTGCCAGCACTGCTTACAAATCTGACGGTTGTGTCTAAGATGTGTACTGGAGTAGGAGAAGCATGTATGTGTATGTGTGTGTGTGCGCGCATTGTGGAGTAGACATGTTTTTGCCATCTGACTAACCATGACCTTGTCCAAATGAAGCCATAAGCTGCCCCCCCCTTCTCACACACACACACACACACACACACACGCACGGTCTCATCTCTGTTCCCCCAACCCCTGGCACGCTCCAAAAGCTGGAACAGATTACTCCCCTGTGTGCTTGTTCTGATTCTGATTGCTGCTACATCCAGATAGGCTTTCAAGTGGCCTCCTGTGTGTGCAGTGCCCCATGGGATATGGCCCGGCACACTACACATGGGGACTATTACCCGAGCCAGCGGAGGCCTGCATGCGGTGCGACGCCCCTCCAGATTGGGCCGACGTGGCCCTCATCCTCTCCACAACCCTCTAAACACCCATTTCCACCCCCAATCATTACAGTTAATCACAGTGATAGCTCTGTCCATGGTCTCTCTCTGGAGTGGAGTGGTCATTCTACTCTATCAGCCCAGTGTGCAGGATGTCGGTACACGCTGACAAGCATCGCTGGCTGAGCTCGAGAGTGCAGTCAGTGGGTTCAGCTCTAACTGCACGTATAAACACACAGACACACATCCATTTGCAAAATTTCCCGTGAATGCAACCACAAGACAAAGCTGGGAAGCTGCCACGGACTTCGACTGCGGCATATGAAGCAGTATCAGCTGCCGTAAGTCATGTCGAGACTGAGAGGAAAAAAACGTCTCTGCGCTTTGTAAACTCCGCCGCGACGCTTTTATTGTCAGCACAACCGGTTTCAACAAAAGGTGTTCTCCTCTGAGAATAAGCCAGATTTATTAAAGGAGAAACTGCAGGACTGTGAGGCAGAGATAACCCGCACTGAAGAAGTTGCTGTTATTCTTCATTCTTCTTTGTACTGGCATGTGACTGCAGAGTTGTGCATCTGTGAGACTTGGGGAAGTGGAAAAGCCTGTGTAGGATGTGTTTAGAGGCAAGACGAGGGAGGATGTACTTGTTATAGGTGCCTGTTTTGTAAACACAATCTCAATCAACCACTTGAGAGGGAAGAGGGACGAACGCTTCGAGTGTTTAAGCGTGCCCTCCTCGGAAGAAACACTTGTAAGTGACTGAGCTTTTCGGATTGCAACAGAAGGCTGCTGCAGAGAGAGCTGCACAAGGAACACAAATACAAGAGAGGAAAAAAGCATTTGAACAATTTCAAAGATACAGCAGGTGATTGATAGACAACTTCACCACAGACTGACTCAGACACGCAGTGTCTCATGGAAGAAAAAATATCTGAACTTGCATGGAGGTAAACCACAGCAGAAAATTTATGACAAGTAAACATACTATTAATGTTTTTCTCAATGAGCTAAGCTGCGGGGATTTAAAATAGACAGTGAGTGAGAGAGAGAGAGACAGACAGGGAGCAGCTTCATATTTTCCAGTCACAATTTTAGGTATTAGCCGAGAGTCGAGGGACAGGAGGCCGAGACAAAGGCTTAAGCAATTAAATAAATGATGTGTCAAACTCAGAAGGTTTTCAGAATTGCTGAGGATGCACATTAAGCGAGGATCCAGCGCACTGGTAATCACCATGTGCTTCCGTTTGGCGTTTATCTATGTTGAAATGCTGAAAATAACACCGCCGAAAAAGAAATCTAAACACTTCTTCGACGCAGAGGCCGTGCCAGGTTTGATAAAGTGACGAAAGCAAAGGAAGAAATTAACATAATCATAATTCTCCCAATCTCCCCAAACGCTCTCTGATTTATATCCACTGTATCACAAGCAATTAACTCTACTGTTATGTTAAATATTACTCATTACAATATTGCCCTCCATTCTACATTTCCTCCCTTTCGTCTCTGATGTTGTTTGCTTTGATTCATTAGTGTTATGAGTCAGTGCTGGAGCGGTGTCACAGGTTGCTATTTGCAACTGCCAAGTCGTCACCTCTGAGAGTGTTCACTTGGCAGGTCTTACTGTACACCAAGTGAGAAAAGCTGTTGAAAACCGGGGGAGGCCAGCAGTGCAGAAACCACAATGATAATGGGAGAAATGTTAAAAAGTGGAATACGTTTATTTGAAGTACGCACTGCTGAATAACCATATTCTATTTATTTGCACACTTTAATATAAACAGATAATACAGTTTAAATACTTAATTTTAAGACATTTTTATCCCATCTCCTATCCAACTCTGAATCAACAAGTATATCGGAGGCATACTGTATGTGAAAAGGAGCCTGCACTTGAGTGAAGCAACCTTGAGAGAAACAGTAATCACGTCTGCTTTTGGACACTTAAAAACCTTGAGCGTTAAATGTAATGCACGAGCACAGAGGAGGTATGTCATTTGTTAAATTTATACCTGCTAAGGGAATTGTTAGGGCTTTTTTATTTAAGTTGTGTAATTTTTTTTGTTTTTTGTTTTTTTTAAAAGAGAAATATGTTCCTGACAGTTCCTGCATGGTGTTTCATTTTAAATTCTGTCTCGCCAAGTGGGCGTTGCTGTGAACTGCGCTCATGACTCCAGAGAGAAAATGTTATTCTGTGATCACGGCGAGCATTTTCCTCACATTACTCAGTGATGGAGGCCTGTGAAAGTCAGGCAAAAGTCAGACAGAAAAGCCTCGCAGAACAATTGGCCTGTGTCCTCATAGGGAAGGTTGGCCCGTTTAAAATCATCACTTTGTTTTGCTCGGGACTCGGGGTTACGGTTCTGCCTGTGACCTCACCCGTCACCATTTAGCTGACAGCCACAGCATGGTAACCTTGTTAGACGCGGGGCCGAAATGGCTCTTCCCTCATAGATAACAATCAGTGCGTCTGTGAACTTCGATATGACACAAATATGAACAAAACTGCAGCTCCGAAGCAAAGCCTACACTGGAGAACATCAAGCATGGACAGTTTCATAGGGCAGTTCCCTGTCATAAAACCTTGTTATGTCTGAGGGAATTTCTTTGGCAATGTCTCAAGCCACTTCTAAAAATGCCAGAGTGGAAGATCTTTTTCCCTTGCTCCCTGTCTCCCAGGACTTCTTTTTTTTGTTTGTTTTTAACAAATAACTTCTCCTTGTGTCACTGATATGAGCTGCTAATGTAAACATCACTCCTTCCAGATTTCATGTACGAATTAGAAACAGCTGCTGTCGCCGCCCGTAGGGGGCAAAACCCACTGTTCTTTTTCACCTTTGGTACAATTTGTAAAGTCGTGGTGAAGAGCTATCGAGCCGCATGGCAGCACTCTGCGCTCTGTCACAGTCACGTCGTCCAAACTGTGAGCAATTAAAAGCAAGACAGGTCAAAACTGAGGGTCAAGTCCTCCACTCTCAAACATGGAGGGCCATTTCCAGCACAGTTATGTGTCTGCTTTCCACCAACATACATCTATGTTCTGACTCACTATATATTTATAACAACACGCACTGCGCTCTTTTCATTTTGCAGAGTGTTCTATAGTCTGAACTTGACATATCCTTTCAGAATTACATCATAAACTATCTTTAAGTACTTCAAGGATTTCTTTCCCACCATTTCAGGCAAAAGTGTGCTCTTGGTTAAATGTGTAGTTGTTGATGCAATGCACTGGAAGACTGGGATGTGCATTATGGATGAAAACCACTGAAAATCTGGCCCTACAGTGCAGTTGCTCGAGAAGGACTTCATCATACAGCTCGTAGATCAAACTGACAAAGGGGGTCTGGAGCAGCTGAGTGTTTTACAGAGTAAAAACAAATAATTTCAGCTGAATTTCACTATTGACCCATACCAGATTCATTTGAGCAACCTCAAGGTATGACTCAGACCCCACTAACTCTCTCTCAACTGTTGCCTCCTACCTCGGCAGCTCTGTTTATTGTCAATAGGCCTGGTAATGTGATATACAGCACCACAGCAATAGCTGACATGCTATCAGCAATGCCATAAATTTGAAAGAAAATCAACGAGCTGGACGCAGGTTTGAGTCCAGTGGAGCCCACTGCTGCTGATACAGAAAGAAACCTGATTTATTAATAGCCGCTTGTGTGGCATTCATTTCTGTCCGAGAAAAAACAAAAAAAAACAACAAATCAATAAGAGCAAAAGTCTTAAGTGGGAATAAAAATGTGCATGTGCTTGGCTGCTGTACAAGGCGAGGCACAAGGCAACTTTGCATTAGTCAAGCGGAAACACACGATGGAGTGCTAGTAAACAGCCAAAAATATGATGGAAAACACCACTCCAAAAGGGCTGATTAAGTGGAAGAAAAAAACACATTACAATAAAATAACTCCCAGATTTTCCCCTCAATTCAACTAATGGGGGGGATGCATATTTTTGGGAAACAAAAAGGATTTACAAGAGCTGTGGGCTAGTGCGATTAATCTCCATATGTACAGTTGATGTATTGCGACAAGATCGTACTGGAAGAAATAAAGGGACATGCCACACAAACTCAGACAATCTGTCCTCATTTCCTGGGCTGGGAAACAGTAGAGAAGAGCTTTGGGTGTTCCATGGCCACGTCTTCCTCGATTTGACAAACACCAGATCAGTTCTTTTCTGCGGGCCTGATTTCAATGAACCCTGTAGTATTTTGTACAGCAACAGCTTTCACAGTAAATTAGATATAATGACTGATTTTGCATGTGAGAGAAGATGCCAGAAGATTGAGCCTGGTCTCTTGGAATTTCAAAGAATGGGAAAAACGTTGATTTGAGCTCAATGCAAGAGGGGTTCAAAACATCCACGACACCAGAGATGTTTTACAATTCACACTGAAATTATGCAGTGGAGAGGAAGGACAGCAGTGGTGAAAAAATACTTAAAAATGTGTACATTTACGCAACTGTAGCCAACCAGATTTAATCAGTGACTCAGAACGTAAGGTGTTGTCATGAGGAAAGTATTAATTTAATTCCAAGTGTCTTTTTTTCTGACACAGGCATTTGCCAATTTATGAATTGCATAATCTGGTGGTTTTCAAACTCTTTGCGCCCAAGGCACATTAAAGGCCAAGCCAAAATCTCACAAAATAAGACAATAAAAATAAGAAAAAAATAAGACAGGTAGCTTTAATGGTACTGTCTACTGCTTGGTTGTAATTTGCTTCGTACAATAAAGTGATCCATTGTCCCACTCATGGCTTTCTCCTTTTAAATATTACCATCCCCCCGCTGGCTGCCAATGAGGGCTGTTGATGTGTCACACAAAAATAATTCCCACACGCAAACGGCAACAAAAAGTGAAGGATTTTTTTTTAATTTAAATTCAATTCAATTGAATTTTTTTAGCTAGGGTTTGCCTCTTTATTGGGACATGGGTGTGCACAACATACTGATACAGTCAATTAAAAAATCATTAATAACTTTTTTATATAAACTGCAATAATAACGTGTGGTTCAGAAAATACCCTGGCACATCTGGATTGGCACACCATCTAAAAACAACTGGCGTAATCTGCACTAGATTTTGTGTAATGTAATATTTTTGGTATTTATTGTGTTTATTTATTTATTCCTTTTCTTATATTCATCCGTCCATATGCGCCATGGCAACATAAATTTAAATATAACCAAAAGTATTGATAAGAAAAAAAGATCATCTTTCATTTAGTTATCTATAATATATTATAACTTGAGGACCATTGCTCCAAACATTTCTCAGCACTTACAGGCAACACACTGGCACTGCCTGCCCAACATCAAGCCGGTGGTCTGTAACACATGCTGTACTTTAAAATGGGTTTAATTACTTTGCACCTCCTGCTGTGTTGACATTCAACAGCAGAGCTCCCAGTTTGTTGATTTCTGCTTTGGCACTCCAGACTCGAAACCAAAACACTATCTGCCTCTACTGACGGTGAGGAGATACCAGGGAAGAGGATTAACCAGAGGTGTGGAGAGCAAAGCTGTTGGTGACCTTTCCGCAGGAAGTTTCCCTCTCTGTCAATAAATAACAGATCATTTGATTGATTGACTCTCGATGGTGCTCCGGTGTACTTTGCATGGTGGGAGCGACACCTTTAGTCTGTCTCAGATCATTTCCTGTGGCCAAACTTGTACACAGCAACAAATCTTTCGGCAAGCCACACGGCCCCGCAGTTAGGCACGAGCCAAGTAACAGTAACTACATATTGATATATGAAAGGCTACACCGCGGTTGTAATTCACCTCTTGTTGAAATGAATCAGCCACAAAATGCAACTCTTGCAGCACCGTCTCCTCCTACTCGTTTTCTTGCTAATGAGAGGGAAATATTGGGTCTGTGTTGATTTCTTGTGGGATCCAAAATGACTTCATTTTCTTTCCAAATTGACCTAAGAACAACAGTAACATTTACTGGGGATATTTTCTCAGTCAAACCACGACTGCAAGACCACAAACAAAACTAAGTGTTATTGGAAAGCACTGCAGACAAACTATTCTCTGTCTCTTGTGTCCTTATAATCACGGGCTCACTGTGTGTATGTAGGTGCCCATATGTGTGTGTGTGTGTGTGTGTGTTTGGGCATGGCCGTCTGTACGTGCATTCAAGTGTGGGTGTAAGTCGACCTACGCTATGTGTATATGTCACATACACATACTGGAAAAATGGAAAAAGCACTTTCTTTCAGCCAGAGAATAATTGGTCTCCAGAGCCATTATGAGTGGCTCACCCATGTGAGGTAAGAGTCAGGACTGACCAACACTAGCAAACACTAAGTGCTTCTATTATTGATGATCCACCTACAGTAAAAAAGAAAATCACTGGATTATTTTCAGCCATTGCCAACATTTCCTGTAGTTAGAAAATTAAATACCCTGCACCATAATTGATGTAATTTCTTGCGTCACTGGAATCTTTTCTAAAAAACATAAATCTGTTTAATTATGGGTTCTTTCATGCCGCATTTAAAGTGTAACTATCATTTTATAGCCTTCCCCAAATAAAAAATTTACAGCATGTGCACAATTTAAATATTTTGTCATTCCTCAATTTGTTTGTATATTTATATCACTGTATGTGTACCTACATATATATATATATAATAAAAAGTATACTTTCAATGTCAGCCCATTTGACAGACAGTATTTTTCTATGCGCCATACTTCAGCATACGTCTTCCAAGATTTATAAGAATGTCAATCGTCTCAACTCTTGTTCCATTAATCCTTCACACCAGTTTGGCTGATTACTTTGTCGATGCAGGCCTTGAAAGTAAGATGCAACTTCCCTGGGAGAGCCGCAGCACATGTGATTTACACTATTGATCCAACATCCTGATTAGAATTTTTAATTAATGAAGGAGGCTAATTGCCTAGAGAGAGGAATCCGCCCGACCCTGAACGAGCCTGATGATTTGCGTTGCGGCACTGAGCCTAAGTTAATTGCTAGGCTGATTTGACTCGCCTTGCCAGAGATAATATGCTGTGCCACGTTTGAAAAATTGACCTCACTCTCTTCCTATTTAAAGATCATATGAGCCTATGGGCAAGAGGGGAGCGAGGAGAAAAAGGCGCCCAGTGGTGTGAAGTTACGTACATGTGAATTAGCGCCATAAACAAAGTATAAAAATAACACCAGATTTCTACAGAGCACGTGTGCCAAATGTCGCCAGTGTTTTTCTTATTTAGGTAATGGAAGTACAATTCAGAGGGTTGGGAAATGGAAGGGGAGGGCTTGCTTTGCGACAGGCTCTGATACCTTGACAATAATCCCTGCTTTTCCCAGAGCAGGGATAAGGGCCACTAGGGGTATTTCCACAGCCTAAAGGCCTTCCATTAACTATTAATCTTCTCCTGGAGAGCAGTGGGGGAACCGTGGAGTCACAGCTGCCATCACACTGCTTCTTTTTTTTCTTTTTTTTTTTCTTACCCCCCTTCTCCCCACTGTTCCACTGTTTCCATTGGCAAACAATCCACGGCTATGAGTCGGGCTAATTAATTTTAAATAAAATACATTGGTTATGCATAATTTATGCTTAAAGCCCAGAGCTACCGGTGTTAGACAAATACACAAACTCCATACTGAATTACCAGCCACTTGAGCTGAGAGGAAGAGTGCGGGTCCTTGGCGAGCTATCAAAGTCAACCCTTGCATTTTTTAGGTTACGGTTATCCAAACCAAACAAACACTGTTGAATTTCAGTTGAAGAACAAGCATTAAAAGTGCCTGATGTTTTTCTAATGGGCTGGTTTGGATCAGAGAGAGAGCTACGTAACTCCTGTACTGTGTTTCTGGTCAGTAACAGAGGTTATCATTTGTAACCCCAGCACCGTGAGTGCAAGTGGCCTCAACAAGCTTTGGGCTTGAAGCAGTGTGGCAATGTTAGAGATCTTAATCTGTGCTTATAAAACGATAGTTGCAGTGTGAACACGCAGCTCCATTTAACACAAGCTTTGCCCTCCAACAGCTTCTAGACCAGTGATCGTCACCTGGCCACATACATAAAAATGCAATCAGGGAGTTTATGTCTTATATTTTTTACATCCTATTGAAGGAGTCTCCAAAACAACTGAGATGGAAATAAGTTTATTAGTGATGATTTACCGACACCATTTATGTGCATTCCATCTGCAGGTACTAAAAACGTTATAAATCCATCTGTCAGCTTGGTTAACTAACAAATATTTTTGTGCAGACTGGGTGGGAAAAGCTGAAACCAATTCTTGGTTTTGTTTTGTTTGTTTTTTTATAAATTGAATGTGGCTTGTGCTAAACCATTGTGCAAGAATGGGGACAAAGTCATAGCTTTCATTCAACACTTTGCTTTTGTTTTTCTTTTTGTTTTGTTTTTCCCATATGTTCTTATTTAGGGCTTCATTTATTTATTTATTTTACTTTTTGTTTATTTTTTTTTAATTAAGACTGTCAAGTGATTTAAAAAAAAAATCGTATTAATTACATGCTCCGTGATTGATTAATCCGAATTTATCACATACATCAATTCATGTTGTGAAAGTATTTAAAAAGCTTGCAGATGTGTCGTAGTAAAGCTGCTGGATTTTGGACACAATTGTCCCCCTGTCCTCCACCACCAAAACTGGTCTGCAGTCCATTCTGTAGTGGAGTTAGTTAGTCGGTCACAGGTAGACTTTCCCTATTTGTGTCTGAACGCCAGGTCAAGTGTGGCTTGACGAGGCTGCCTGCTAGCGCTAGCATCAGAGGCTGTGCTAACTCGGACCTCTGGGTTCGCTGCTAAATGCTTTGTGTTGGGGTGATATTTCAGGCTCTCCAATGGTATGAAAAGTCCTGACTGTAGAAACTGCAGAGAACAGTATCAACAGTTCCATCTCGGTGTTTTTTTTTAAATGTAAATGTTCCTTTCACGGGGCCAAGCAGTGTCGTCTGTACAGCCTCTATCATGTGACAAAGCCACTGTGGCCTTCTATGACGCACCGGGTCAAAGGGCACCATGGAACACATTTAATCACTGTTAATTTTTCAACACATTATTTTTTTCTGATTAATAAATCAAAATTAACACGTTATTTTGACAGTATGTTATCAAACAATTATCATTATAATCATTAAACAATGATAGTCTAATTAGGTCTAAATAAATATTCTTTTCTTTTACTTGAAATTTGGCACCCAAAGTGTCTGCCTGGAAAAAAAAAATCTGTCCCTTGGACAAATGTAGTTGATGACCCCTGCTCTCAGAGCTCAGCGGGTGATTGCACTGATTTCCTTGACACTTATATGACAGAAAGCATGTGACCTTGGATCCTGCCAAAATAAAGGTCACTGCTAGAACCCTTCAGGACGAGCCAGAGGACAAAAGTCACAAAAACCAAACCTGATTGTAGCCAAATAGCCCAACCTCAATCAGCTTAGACTAACAATAACAGTTTCTGGAAGAGAGGTAACCCACCAAGACTTCAAAGAACAAGAATGTTCCATCTTCTCAGGGTCAGAAGTTGGGTTTGGTCAGAGCATACGCTGCTGCTGTCAAGCGGCGAGGGCAAAGTGACACAGCACACCAATCATTCTCTTGCTTTGCTGAACTCACTGCCACAAAATTGTCATCACAGACCTCAGATCAGTTTCTTCCCATTTTAATCTGGCCTGAGTCTGGCTCATGATATCTGGTTACAGATGCAAGTCTGATGGAGGTCAACCTCTGGATATGACATCGGCGTAGGCGTTTTGAATACTAGCAACATCAGGCATTGTGAGCATGGCTTAAGCCCAAAGCTGGCGTCCTCTCTGATGGTTTAAACTATATGGCAGACCGGACCTTTTTTCTGTACGATGATATACTGTTTGTAACCATCGTCCAGTTTCCTATCCCCACCAAGTCGCTAACATATCTGTGCAAAACATGAAAAGACAAAAGAGAGAGAGAGAGAGAGAGAGAGAGAGAAAACAGCAGACCACCCCTGCGTGAGAACATGAGGTCTGTCCGGTGGTCCAGCTGTTTCGCTGACCATTTGAAGGATTGTCAGGTTATGGCAGAACAGGATTCCTGGTTCAGCTACTGGCTTAGCAGGCACAATATATCTAGCGCCTTCACTCTTCAATGCCTTCACATCTATACTGAATTATTGCTATGCGTCTGGGCTCCATTGTAGAGATAGTAATAAGGCCTTAGGGGTATATAAAATTTGAAATCAAAAATATTTTGCACATGAAGTAAAAGATAGCAAGGTTTTCTACTCAAACTAAGTATTTTTCAGTGAAGCTGAAAAATGTTTACCAGACGATGTGAAAGCCAAAGTGAAGTTTGGCTTTAAAATATACTCTGCAAAGGCCACAGGCTTATAAAGCTGTCACTGGTCGTTGTCAGTGCTTTTGTTGGTTTAAGCCTCTGGCGGCCAGTGGTTTTGCCTCAGCTGTACCTTCTGACCTTCTTGAGAAAGCAGCTAAGGACTTTGCTGAGGCTTGTACCCTGGCTTAGTGAAAAACCCCGGAAACATAAGAAACTTCCGCCTCTTTCCCAGCCTTCTCCTCTCGCTATTGGCATCCCAGTTTGAAGCGCTCTACACAGGGCCGGGATTTATGGCGCACTGGAGCGAGGAGATGGGGAAAGCACTCATTTCAGCAAAGAATAAAAGCACTTTTCAGATGGTTATTGTACAGTAACCAAGAAAAATACTACACAACTTCTACCGAGCCACAAACCAGACTGCATAAATAGCTGTACAAATTGCTCAAGTAATATCTACAGTTCTGGCATGTTCTATTTTGGTTAAGCAAATTCCTTTTTTTTCTCTCTCTCTCTTTGAGGTGTCTTTTCTAGCAGCTGTTTTATCTTGCAGACAGGACCAAAGCGATCTTGCTGATGTCCTGCTGTGGACAAGCAAGACAGGATCAGCTTTTATGAAGTGGCCCACCCAAGGAAGGAAACAAACACATGATGATATTCTACACTGTTTTGATTTGAATGACACATAAAGAATGACCATCTTCCAGTGAACTGTGGGCCGAGAAGAAGCGAGACAGACAGAGAAGGAGAGAAGGGGCAGAGAGGGAGAAAAATGGAAGAGGATGAAAAAAGAAGAAACATTCCCAAGCTGGCCTGGTTAATTGCACGGGATTGGAAACAGATGCACAGCCGCAGTGACGTTATCTGAGTAGACCTTGAAAGTCCTTCTGGTTTGAGGGGAAGGGGGATCGGAAGACTTGAGGAGGGACGGCGATAGATAGGAGGGATGACAAAGAGAGAAAATGGGGAAGATCGAATGGTGCTGTGGCATGAGAGTAGGCAAAGGAGCAAAATAACTCATAATTGGGCCGGGGCTCGTATTGAGGCTTCAGTGGGGGGAAAAAGAGACAACTACTACAAAGTACTGACATCAAGAAAATTGATTCAAAGTGGACTGGGCTAAGGTGGCACTGCACAGCACATGAAGCAATGTGTTGATTTATGTGCATTTTCCCAATCTCTGAGGTGGAGCAGTCAGATATTACCACTCCACCTGTCTGATCAGATTCTGCCACACTGTTCCACATTAATTAATTGAAATGTCTCCCTAATAATGTCAAGGCAGCAGATGAAGTTGTAACTGTATTTCAGAGTAATTTTCACTGCAGACATGTCCCCTTTCACTTTACCAATTAGCAAAGACAACATGTTGGTTTTATGAGCAGAGAATTATTACATAACACAATGCAAGGGTTTGTCATTTTTAGCTTAAATCAGGTTACCATTTCCAGACCAATTTCACCACCTAATCTTTTTTTAGGGAAATACATGAGCTTATTATCATACTTATATTTGCCATTATAGGTAGATGTTAGGGAAAACACTCCAGAGTCAAATAGTGATGCTTATTCAGTGGATCTACATGCATGCATGCGATCTCGTTTCAAAAAGGTTAATAACTTCATTATTAGGTTTAGCTCCTTGGGTTTAGGCAACAACAGTAGGTAGTTAGGAAATAGGAAAACATGGTTTTGCTTAAAATAAGTATGTTTGTTAATTATATAACTTAAAGTCACTCGACGTATGTCACATGCAGTGTACTGTGCTAAAATGCTACACTCGCCCCGGGAGTTGATATACGGCTACATCTGGTTTAAATAGCTTTTTTGAATTTTGAAAATGTAGAAATGGATGCAACATCCTCAGTAACCCCCAAAACCACTCCAATACTGTCCAAATTGGTCTAGCAGTTGCATAAATATAGTCTATATAGGTTATTATGCTAATCAATAGTAAATATGCAAATTTCCCAACATACTCAAGTTAGTGTCCAGCAGTTTCTAAATGCTGGGCTCAACACTCAACACTTCGGATTCACATTGCTGGCAAATAAATTCTTCAGAAGGCTAGTGAGTGAAAATTCAGTTTTCTCTGATTTGAGGTACAACAAATTTACACCAAAGCAAATGTAATTTTCAGGATAGGAAGGTGAACCAAGGTTCAAATTTAAGCTTATCAACTTGAGAAGTTTTCTATGTACATGTGAAGCAGTGATATTAAACACAAAGTGATGAAAAGTAATATTCTTTGATGAGAATTTGTCAAATGGACAGTTTTTTTTGTTTGTTCGTTTGTTTTTTGGGGATGTCATGTGTGAAAAGTTCAAATAAAATGGCAGCAAGCCCGAGAATCTTATTTTGCTACTTTCTCCTTGTGTCAGGATACTTTTTGCCAGATTCATACTTGTATGACTATTCACGCGATTATAGTGCCCTAATATTTCCTTTTACATCATTTCACCAGAAACGTCCCACAGAAAGGGGTTTTGGGGGCCCTGAGGCCAAACGGCCCTGAGTTGGGGGTGCTCATTATCAACTTTTGATGGCCCAAGGTTAAGGCTAACGGGAAATAGTAATGAAAAAAGGTAGCAGAAAGCATCATGAGGGCTGGACCTGGCTCCCAGCCTATTAGCACACTACTTTGTCATTAAAATAACTTGACTGACTTGATTTCACATGGTGAATAAACAGCAATTTCCCAGGTGAAAGTCCAAAGTGTTTTTGACCCACCATCTACCCCTCCCACCCTTTCTATGCAGATCTTCTCGGTCTTTGTACTATGGCAGTTGCTTGAAGCGTAAAATATTGCCACCATCAGGTGGACCTCATACTGCAGGTAAAGGGTGCCTCTGTGCGTCCGTATGTGACGCCGAGGGCCACTGACCAAGGTTAAAAAATCAGTACAACATAGTATCGTAATATTTTTGTGTGGCAATATCATATCGTCGCACAGTGCCAGGTATCACTTTTTTTATGGTATAATCTATTAATATGACAAATGCAAATTAAACTTTAGGTAGCCCTACTGGAATAATGTAGTCGATTGCTTTTTCAGTCTACTAAATACATTTTGCTGCTGCTAACAGACTGAAAACTTTATCTTATTGGATAAAACAGATGTTGATTAAGTTTTCCTTTGGGGACATAATTAATTGAAAAAGGTAAATCACAGTTTATTTTATCGCAATGCTTATTACAACATGTTAAAAATCGCAATAATATTGTATCGTGACTAAAGTATCGGATCGTGGTTCCTCTGGTGAATCCCTCCACCAGTATTTGCGGAGCTGGTAATGAGAACAGGTTGGGAAAACTTGTGTCTAGGTTAAATGTTTCACAATGTACACACACAAACTGAACCGTAAAGTGGCATCAAGACAGATATTCTGTAACTATAGTCACAGCGCTCTCTTCTTCTTAACTACACTTACACACATTTACAGACAGTCACATCCTACACTCACAAACACTACCTGACTCCCAAGTTACCTTTGAGTCTGACCTTTATCCATTAAAAGGTTTTTGGTTCAGTTTCTGAGGGGAGCCACCTCCTGTGCCAGGGTGGTGTGATTTGTGATTAGTGGGTGGATCTTAGAGTGATGGGGCCCCAGGGCCGTCACTCTTATAATTACACTCCATCCCTGGGGAGGGACCCTAGAGTGACAGCAAGCTCCCATTTTTACCAGGTCATATTCGGCGATTGAGCACATCCTGTACCCTGCCAATGGCCCTTTCCTTTTAAAGAGTGATTCCCTGGGATGCTGGGACACAGGGACCAGCTCCACATTACCAGCAGGCACCTGTTCTCCAACCTACTTTAAGGCTGTGAGGCCATCACTATCAGGCTGCTAAGCCTGCGTTTAAATAACCGTCAAATGTGCCAGAAACTGGAGGCATTTTTGAAGCTTTTTTTTTTTCCCCGAATCCTCTGAGAATAAGACACCACACCAATCCTTTCTTTATCTTTTAACAATGCGAGCAATATGTTTTGTGTTTTACAAGCCAAATGTTTGCTGTTCTGGTGATACGCCTAAACATGAAACATTCTGTGGAAGCAGGAAGAAGAAAATGTAGAGCACAATAAATCTCGCAGTTAAGCAGAAATGTTAAACAGATGTGTTAAGATTCCTTTAGCATTTGAGGTTTTAGTAATCCATGGAAAAACATACTGTCTCACAGGATGTGTAAACACAGATTGAAACAGTAGGTATTATTATTTAGATAATAAGATAAGACTAAAGTAACAATAAACCTCCCTAAGAACGGCGTTACATGTTTTGTATTAATAATCCCAGCAATGCAAACTGCCAAGATGGTACGTGACTTCATCTTCTTTAAGATCTACTCCCATTTTTCTTCATATTGTATTTCCTCAAAGCACACACACACACACACACACACACACACGCTGTATTTATGTCATTTCATTAAGAGCATTGCTATTAAAAGAGCACTTCAGCTCTCACAGTGAATGAAACCCACACATTACGTAAGTCTCCCTTGGCTTCTATTTACATTGGAAGGATCTGTTTTAATTTCAATTTATGTTATATTACACGGCACGTCAGCAGGGGTTTAAAATGCATTTTCATTGAAAAATCATTACATTTGGCCCATCTAAGGGGGCGCGCGGTAATTGCTCCGAAACTGCTCTCAAGTGGAGGTCCTAGGGAGAGGGGCTCTCTTTGTAAGCTGCGTGTTTTTCATGTCAGTTTAATTAATCACACGCACATATTCAGTTCTTAATCCCTTTAATGTAACAATACAAGGAAGGATATACATGTGAGTCTGATTGGACGGATCACAGTGATAGTTTGGTGAAGTAAGCCAAGTCCAGAGCTTAAAGATGGATTTTGGAAAATGTTCTCAGTTTAGATTTAACCAGTCAAACAAAATCAAATTTGAGAAATTGACAGTTTAACTGGAGGAAAATCTGATTTCTCATAATAGGGTTCCCTTTACATCTTGACCTTCAGTGTTTCAGTGTCTCGCTCACATTTCCCCTTAAGCAGTTTAAACGTTAGATAAAATCCCTTTTTCCCCACAGTGCGACGGACATTCTTTATCTGCTTTTTACTCACATTATTTGAAGTAATATCATGCTTAAACATTAAATATTCATGTCGTTTTGTATGACCGCACCACATTACATCAAATGGAAAATTATATATGTTTTATGCATAATTTAATTTCCTGTGATTCGGCATGAAACATTTCTTTTATGTTTGGAAACTTAATGATGTGAGCTAGAAGTTAAAATGAAATCCTGTGGGTTTGGAGAGAAGTTGGCAGTACGACTCAACAAGTCTTTGTAGTAATGACCCAAAACTGTTGTATTAGCAGCTCAACTGTGCAATGACAACACACTAAATCTGAATCTGAATGAGACGAGCATGACCAGTGGAAGGTTTATTTTTAGGCAGACAATAGCCAAGAGAAATGCAACATTTTTTTAATTCCATTTCTCATTGTGTAATATTGTAGCCGACATATTTTTCATTTGGATAAATCACTAAATATCTCTAAAAAACCCACCAACAGATTCTGCAGTATCACACAGATGCTGGCAAAGTTAAGAAACCCTTTGAAAAACTAAGCACCATTTTTAATCAGCTTTTCAAAGGGAAAACTTTTCTCCCTCTGTCCAACACTGACAGCCACTGTGTACACAAGTCTGAATTGCTGGCACTCGTATTTCACAAGAAAACTCAAGTGTGATCAAAGGAACATGAATTGAATTTTATGTCTCCTCAGTTGGATTTGGAGCAAGGGCAAGATCAAGATGTCCTTAACCACCACGTCATACTGCTTCATTTTCCTCAATTAAAATATCTCCTTTCTTTCCTTTTTTATTCCTTATCAGGATCAAAGGTGAGAATTAAAAGCGGAAAATATATAATTCACACAGATTGCCTTTTCTTTCATTTTTAAAAACAGTCCGTGGTACTTCTGATACACTCCTTTCTTTAAACATTAAACACAAGCCCTATACTCTCCTGGTCCCAAAAGGGCCTTTATAAAGTTTGACTGTGTCTGCAGGCTGGGAGACAACGTGCAGCTTCTATGGCATCATTTGTCTCCTGAATGCCCAAGCATGTTGACAACATAGACTTAACCTCAGGAGCTGGTGTCAAGCTGATGCTATTAATTTATGTCCAAGAGGAAGCTTCTTTGTCACTGATAGCAGCAGCTATCTGTCTTGTGTTGATACTCAGAAGCAGGAGCTGCTGATTTGGTCAAAGCAGTTCTGGCCAACACTTCTTTTAAAGCTTGTCCGTGCTACAGACTGTATAATGACAGCGTCATACATTTGGAAAATAGCATACTGATGCAACACAAATATAATAACTTTGTCTGCATGTGTTTGCTGGTACTAATAGTCCTTTAGGATAGATGCTCAGGAACACCACTGCCTACTCTAAAAAAATAATACACTGCCATCGTAGGGCATGTTTTCAGTTACAGCCACAGACAACATCTCAATTTTCGGCCACACTAACATCGGTTTTTAATGTCGGTGCAGCCTGTTTTGCCAACTTTGATTCGACATGAAAATGTTTGCTGGGAAGTAAGCAGAGCAGAAGGATCCAGAGATTCATTTTATGCAGTTAGTATGCTGAGATGTAAGATGCTTTAAATATTCAAAGGCAGATGCTTGCATTTTAGCTTTTAAGAGCAGATTGACTCACAAATCTCCCAGCCTCTCCCTTGGCAGATGTTTAGAGCGCTTGATGTTTCATGGCTCCACCGTGCAGCAATTGACTACAGCACATAACCTTATTTTATCCTCACTATTCACAGGCCATTTGAAAGGTAACAAAGTAAAGCAGAAATGGTGTCGGGGTGTAAATCACCGCACGGGCGCACACACTTTGAAAATACACATTGCAATAACTGAGGAAAACAAATTCTATGATGTTTGTTGGAGTAGTTATTGACCACCCATGACTCCCCATACAGGTTATAAATTTTGATATATTTAGATAACCATTTCTATTTTGTGTGCGCATTCTTTGCCACTTGTTTTACTATTTTACGAGAGCTGCAAGGATTAATGGATTCATTATTAATTATCAAATTAATTGCCATGTAGTTTGATAATCAACTGATCAGTTTGAGTAATTTTTTGAGAGAAAAAAATATCTGATTCTAGCTTTTTTAAATATGAATATTTGCTGGTTTCTTTTCTCCTCTACGACATTTAACTGGATATCTTTGGTTTGTGAACAACACAAGATATTTGAGGACGTCATCTCAGGCTTCAGGGAACACTTACTGTGCATTCCAATACCCACACTACCATACTATATAGTATGCTCCAATACGTAGTATGTCAAATGCCGACTTAAGGGGGCGCTCTAGTTGAAATTTCCGACCAGAAACTAAAAAATTCCAACTTCCCAGTACAAATGGAACACTCCAAAAAAAACTCCACACAAGACCTTTAATTCAGAGCTGGCCTGAAGCATAAGCAAACCAAGCAAACCAAGCAGATGCTTAGGGCTCCTGTGGCCAGTAGAGTGACCCCAAGAGCATTTGAAATGTCTCACAAACAGAGCCGGTGTACCATAACTCCATACGTGCCTGTGGATATTCTCATTCATCCAGGTCATAGTTATCTCAAGGCAATTGAATCAAACGCAACTGGACTTGATTTTGTCTTAGAAGACGTTTCACCTCTTATCCAAGAGCCTCTTGGATAAGAGGTGAAACCAAGTCCAGTTGCATTTGATTCACTTGCCTTGACATAACTCCACACCATACCATACCATACCATATTATAGAGTGAGCCAGAAAAAGATTAAGTATGTCCTAATACACAAAATGTGAAATGCAGTATGCCAAAAATACCAGGATGTTCTACTACATCCGGTCCAATTTTGCAGTACGCAAGCCAGCATGCTTTTCTGGCTATCCTGACCCACAATCCTCTGCGCAGCGCAGACAAGTAACTGATGAGCAGTCGAATAGCAATAATAGGAATATCAATTGTTTAAGCAAACAAAATAATCATGAATATCACAAACAACAAAAGGGCATCACTGAGAACTGTAGATGTAATTTAATTGTCGCAAATATTAGATGCTACAATCTATGCAGGTGTAACTTTAAAGTAAAACTACATACATTGCAAAGTAACAACAGCCGAGCTCTGCGGGTTGATCTCCGTTTCTGGAGAACTCGGTAAAAAGCATTTGTTTTATCCCCCAAGGTAACGGATATAAAAGCAATAGGGTCAAAGTTCAGGGCATAACGTTATGAGAAACCCAATGATATAAAACATTCAGATTTAGAGTCGTCCAATTTGAAATGGGCAGCATCCAGCATAACTCCAGTCTACTAATACACCTCATGAGAGCATCTGGGATATGGGTGCCTTGCTAAGACCACCTTGAGCAACTGTATTTCCAGAATGAGAGGACTCATGTTTCACACCCAAATCTTGACATTAGAATTTGCCCTGGCAGTCTCCTTGTCAGAGGCCTGCTTCTCTAACTTTTAGACTACCGTGTCTGCCATCTCCTCCAGTGCAGCTTTACCTCCAGTCTCCGCTTTGCAAACAGCACACTATGCCCAAAATAGTCTTTTTCTCACCAGAGGATTCAAATCTCATCATTAAACTCTTACATTTATCCTTCACTAAGCTTCTATATACCTTAGTCTTTCATATGAGTTCCCATTGGGCACTAGCAACATCTGTTTCCTCTCTTTACCACTGTGTCCCACCAGACACTCACTGAAGTAGAAGTACCCACCACCTAGAACACATCTCAAACACACTTCTCCTTACAGGCAGTGAGCCGTTAATCTTGGTGCCCGTATACTTTCACAAACTTGAGCTCACTTTTCAGATAAAGCGACTGCAGTGTGAGTGCCTGGAAGAGATCCAGCATCTCTGCCCCATCTATACTGTCTCTCATACGCTAAATTGTGAACTCCCGCTGTATGTCGACATGTCTCCCCTGGCAGAGAATTGGCCTTACTTTTCTCTAACTGGAGAGAAAGAAAAAAAGAACCTGGGAGTGAAGGAGAGCAAAAACACACGGTAGTAGGTCAGAGGTTGTCTCAGAGTGATGAATGAGCAAATAAATATGTGTCCAGGATCTGGGCCTCATAGAGCAGCATTCCGTTCCACATTCCACTATCGGAGATCACGCTCGCGACAGGGTTCCAAAGAACATCGCACTAGACTTTGGCAAAGGTTTACCCTGAACTTGGAGCTGTTCCATAAAATACAGGCGAAGAAAATACATGACATGCTCCGCTGTAATTCCACGCTATGTGTTACACACCGACTACAAAGCTGTTACCGTGTTTTTCTGCACTGGGAGTGAGTTCACTCCTGTCCTACACAAACCAGAACTAGCTCAGCGCCTCTTTATGCTCATCTCATGTGTCTCACAGGATTCAGGTTTGACATCTTGAACGCAGTCTGAGTTTCAGTGTACACTTACAGTAGCTACTGGTTATTTGTGGCCTGTTTCAGTATGGACACAGTTTTACAGCAGCTCATCTGTCATGATATGTTTCTGCTCTGTACAACCTCTCAAATTCCACCTGTTGTCAGATCGAATCTGCGGTCGGGAGAACTCTGGGAGATGGCGCCCTCTGTTGAAACACTGCCACTTATCTATTTATATAGAATTATTTAAGGTATTTAAGAGCTTTTCATTTTGATTTGTACTGTGAGTAGAGGTACAATGAAACCACAGTAGATTGTGATTAAAAATTGTTTAAGATTTATTTTAAACATATAACCTACAATTCATCCCGACAGATATTCTCCCAAAAGAAACGTATATTTTTGCTACATATTCTACAGTTTTTGTCACAATTCCTTTTAAATTCTAATGAATTTTATGATGAATTTTATTTCCATCCATTTATTTTTTTGTAACCACTTATCCACTTCAAGGGATAGTGCACCCAAAAATGAAAATTCAGCCATTATCTACTCACCCATATGCCGAGGGAGGCTCAGGTGAAGTTTTAGAGTCCTCACATCAAAAACACATAATTGAAACCACAAAACATCTCCATAGTGCTTGTCCGTAGTGATCCAAGTGTCCTGAAGCCCCGACATAAAAAGTTGTACGGACGAGCAGTATGGAGATATTTTGTGGTTGAATCTGGGGCGCCGTAAGCCTCCATTAGGTGGAGCTGTGCTGCTGTCCCCTCTCCCCTGGGATCTCCGCAAGTGATGTGAGGACTCTAAAACTTCACCTGAGCCTCCCTGGGTGAGTAGATAATGGCTGAATTTTCATTTTTGGGTGCACTATCCCTTTAAGGATCATTGGAACCGGATTCCAGTTGAAATTGGGCGAGAAGCAAGGTAGACCCTGGACAGATCACCAGACAGTCACAGGGCTGGCACATAGAGACAGACAACCATTCACACTCACATTTAAATCTATGGGAAAGTCAAAGTCACCAATTAACTTAACTTGCATGTCTGTGAGAGGAAGCCAGAGGAAACCTATGCTAACACGTGGAGAACGTGCGAACCTGGAACCCTCTTGTTGAGAGATGACAACACTGCACGACCGCATCGCCGCAACTTTTTAATTTCATTACAAAAACACCCCATTACCATATTTCAAATTCAGTTTTCATGGTACTATATCAACAAGCATTGCAATGAGATGGAGTGACTGGTGTTCTTGTAAAAGTTGATCGACCTTGCTGTTGATGTGCAGTAAAAAATGTGACAGACCAACTGAAACTAAAATTGGAATATATCATTTGCTTTAATTTTAAGAGTAGATCTCTTAACATGGTCAACCTAATTGACTATGCAGGGAAGAGTAAATGCTGCATTTTTGTTTACGTCACTAAAACCCACCTTATTATCATTCATCACACAGCCCCACATGAGTTACAGCAGGACGGCATACCAAGCAGAAGACCATCTTTAAAACATAAGGCCCAGTTTAAAGCTGTCACGATGAAAAACACCCACTGCGATGGCCTTCAGCACATTAGTGAATCCCTGTAAGCTCCAGGGAGGTAGTTCAGTAGTTAGCCTTGACCTCTCACCTCCCCGTAGAGGGGGTCACCCAGGGAAGTAACTTCTCCACTATAGATCAATATGGTACAGCAAGTAACGGCGAGCCACACAAGTATCTTCCCATATGGTGTTGCATCACTTAGGACACGGGCTTCAAATGTAGCATCTTTGCCAAGACGGAGAGCTGGCAACTCCTGTCAATTACCAGCATGCAGTCTCCGTACCATTAAACATGCCTGGATGAACTAAGCTCTTAGTCTTGTGCCAGACACCACATACGGACTTTAAGACCTTTGATGGCTTCATCACCATCCTACATAAAAAGACGGAGAGGTGGCCTGAGAGCGAGTTCCTCAAGTGGCCACAGCCGGCTTGTTTACTGATCTGTGAATGTTTAGTTCCTTCATTTAGCAAAAGGAAGATCTCCTCCTGGCTGGTCAGCGTCCAGTCAATCATAAACTGGCACTTGGTCATCTTGTAAAAGCCTGCCAGAGTCGCCGTGAGTGCTAATATAGGTGAGAAGGTGCCTAAGGAGGACTGGGCATAAGAACCTGCCAAGAGATTATCAGTTCATCTGAGGCGCTTTGCAGATTCATAGAGAGGTGAGAAAAGTGGGTGGCACCTATCCATGTGGAGAGAAATGCAGAATGTACAGCGTGCCTATACAGGCTGCCGAAGTGCTCTGACTACCTCTGAGTGAAAACTCAGACATCAATAAAGTCTTCTATAACAATATATATTCAACTGGAAGCATACTACATGTCAAGTTCTGACAATTTGACAATTGCGATGACATATGGACCTCCTCAGCGGCCATTTCCTTTGTATTGTGGGCCAAAAGGAAGAAGGCAGCGCCGGCTTCACCACATGTCAAGCAGCCACTTTCTTCAAGGTGCTAAAAAGAAAAAGTTGAAAAAATGAAAAACTTCAAATCAAATAAACGAGTAAAAGCCCTGAGCAGTTACCTTACTGGAAGAGAAAGCGGGAAATTGAGGAGGATATCCATAACATAGGTCCCTTTGTTGAATTTTGTCTAGTTAAAACATATATTTCTTTTACATATCCAGCCAAGATTTACCCCCAGGAGATATGAGCATTTAAATGTTCTGCAAAAGTGCAGTCCATAACGTTTTACTCTCTGAAGAAAAGGTTTTGTTTTATTCTAGAAAATGCTACCTAAGATTTTATTTGCATTTGATAAATATCTCTCCATCATTCAAAGTTTCAGAGTCAGTACAGTAGCCTCAACCCGGGGCTTCTGTTACATACAGGCCTTATTCCTTCTTCTGTGTGTCTCTGTGCTTTCGTTGATTCATTCATTCATTTCAACACTCCCCTAAGATTTTGCTCCAAATTGTTAATGTCCATGGCACTGTCATGGCGCATTAGCAATTTCTACAAATGTTCGTGATAAATTATTGAGAAACACTTACCAAGATTTACTTTGTCAGTGTAGATGTCACATTTTTCACCCAGTGCATATCTCATTCCTGACTGAATCTCTCCCCAAATGAATTTTACAGCACTTTGCAAACTTCTGCAATGTCAAATGCAGCTCAAATTGAACTTTACAGATGAAGATGCTGTCTAAGATTATTGATAGATATCATTATTTAAACATGGTGCATAAGAAAAGTGCAGAGTCAAACACTTCCACATCAGCAGATTACTCCGATAACGTCAGAGAAAGTTTTTCTGTGTTGAGAGAGCGCAGCATCCTGAACGAGGAGGAAAGCAAACTGGAGGGACATGAAAGAGATCCTTTGACTTTCAAATAAATGAGATACATCAAATATGCAGTCCTTTTTATTTAAGACAGTGCCAGTGCTATGCTAAATAGTCCCCCTGCTATCCGGTAAAGCCTCGGCCAGCAATATGATTTGCTCAGAACCCCTTTTCTCTACCCATTCTCTTCAAAAATATAATCCTGAATACTTAAATATGCTATCAATTTGTTGCGGGTTAGTTCCAGTGTGTGTTTTTGGCAAGGGTTTTTGTGGGTGGCAGACAGACAAGTTAGAGAAAAAAAGGGTATTTTGGTCTTGGACAGCAGAGCAGTAGTTGGGAAGCAGCTACAAGAAGCCGACTTTCCCTCAAGTAATGAACTGGGCCTTTTTTTTTTTTTTTCTTGTGCTGGGGAGCTTTTGTTGCCAATTTGGTGGTGCCTGTGGGAGGCAGTTTTTTTTTCTCCTTCTTCTATTTTTCTTCTCTCCATCTCAAAGTAAAATCACCTGGGATGTAATTAATTAATTAGAATCAGTGCGCCGAGCTGGGGGGTGGGGGTGCTGGGCACATGTGTTTTCGTGGTGCACTGTGGTCGATGTGTTCCGGGTGATTGGGATTAATAACAGGGGGCCAATTTGAACTGGGAATCAGTGTGCTTAATAGACATCGGGGGGATGTATGTGGGAAGTGGAGGAGGAGGGGGCTCGGGGGGGTGTTCAGGGGTGCACAGACCCCCCAGCCGCTGGAACAAAGGGACCTTTGTAAGGGGGGCACATTACAGTATGCACTCTACTTTAGGACATCAGATCCCAATCGTGGCTGCGGTAATCAGACAACTTAATGTACGGCAGCAGTTTTTATTTTGAACGAGTAAATACTCTATCACAAGTGCTCAGATGGTGCACTGTATGGGAAGTCCACCATTTCACTCATGAAAATGTGGGATGTTTCCAAGTATTTGACTGCAAGAAGCCACTGAGTTTACTGAATACTCCATCATCCCCCTTGTGTGTTAACTCACCCTGCAAAACCAAAGTGAGAAGAGGTGGAGACTGCTCTGGGCTACAACACGTTATCAAAATGCTAATACACTTTATCACAGCCCTTCTGCAACATGACCTACAAGTTTGGATTTTCAAATCTTTTCATAAGAGGAGCTTCCCTTCAGGAAGTGACAGGACACACAGCAAACATCTGGTTTAAGACCACTCAATCAATTGCTCCGAAATCCTGAAATTGCTACTCTTGGCTATGCAATCAGACCTGTGGTCAGTGGGTTGATGGTACAACGATGTAATAAGCTCTCGCTAAGATGGGGCTTTGACGATGTCACTGGTGTGGATACAAAGAGAGAGAAGAAAAAATGTTTTCACACTCAGGCCAAATAGAGAGTTTCTTCCTGATCTAAGGGCAGCTATCCTTAGGGTTTGGTGCAGGTTTATGAAAGCTGCTTTCATACTACAGTGGTTTCAGAAATGAGCTTGGTACATACAGTGCAAATACTCATATTTTGATTTTGATTTGATTTGATTTGATTTGATTTGAGGATAATAAAGTATATCGTATTATACCATATCATGTTGTGTCATGTCATATTGTATCCTATCAAATCGTATGTACCATGTCGTATCATATTGAATCGTATCGTATCGTATCATGTCATATTTCATATTTTTAGTATAGGCTCAACCTCATAAAAAAAGACAGTTTGACAAAAGAGGTGCATTTATGTAGTGCAAATGTATACACTAAGCACAGTAAAAAATGTTGGTTTTTTTTAACTCCGTTTACAAAAACAGAGCATTTGATTTAGTTTAGTTAGGTTTATTTGTACATACATATATAGAAAATACAGGATAAAACAATTAAAAGTTTAAACTAGGGCTGACCTTCGACTTCATTTTTGAAAATGCTGAGCGAAAAAAAAGGTCCAAAAAAGTTAATAACTTACAAATTATGGCGAAAAGCCAACCCTAGAACCCTAGAATTAAGATAAAAATATTCACAAACGAAAAAACACTTCTGGTTGCTGATAAGTAGTGTTTAACTTTTGATTTAACACTAAAAATTAAAACCCTCGGCGTGCACTGCAGCGCAAGCAGACAGATGCGCGACTCAGAGCAGCATGTGTCACTGACACCAGACTCAGTCGTCTGTGTTCAAGCAGGATAATAGGTCATGTCGGGCTTTCTATTTCCTTGTCGGAGATGGTGTTGCGTGCAAGGTCCCCCAAAAAAACGGGAGAAAAAAAAAAGGCTGAATATTCAAAAAAAAGATTTCACAATCGAATCCAGTGCCATTGAACGAAGCTTCGAAGCTTCAAATTTTTTGGGTTAGCCCTAGTTTAAACATTGTGTAGGAGAGGTTAGAAGCCAAAAATGGCAAGCAACAACAAGCATACATAAAAAGAAAAGGATAAAAACGACTACATAGTTAAATAAGAGTTCCAGACTGAGAAGTATACCAAAATCGTTAAAGACATACAATTTACAACAACAAAACACAAACAAATTAAAAATATATCAATGAAGTGTTAAGAGTCTTTAAATAAGAGGCCTTTTCAGATGTTTTATGAATAACGAAAATGTAGATAATGACTGTGGAGATGGACGAAGATTATTCCAAAGAGATGGTCCTCTGTATTTCAATGAATATTTATTGAGAGAAGTCCGACAATATGGAAGATAAAGGTCCTTAGAGTGTCTTGGGGAATATGAGTGAATGTCTGAGGAAGACTTAAAAAGGTTCTGGAATAAGCTCGGCAAGTCATGAGTGAGATGTACATATTTATACATGAATACACAAGTCTGGTATATGTTCACAATAAAAATTGATAAAAGTTGATACTTTATAGAGAGAGAAGCCAATGATTCGCATTTTTTTTAGCAAAGGTAGTCACTCTCGAAAATTTATTTCTTACAAAAATCTTAGAGATAAGTCAAACATATGGCAACCCAAGCAGTAATACAATACATAATATTAGGGTATAAAGCTATAGTAAAAAGTTAGAATACAGGAATGATCGACCAGTGAATGAACTTTGCTTAAGATACCAAGTCTTTTTACAGACAGGTTCAATATGGTATTTCCAAGTTAGTTTTTCATCTACTATGACCCTTGAAATTTTACAGATGTCGTGTAAATGTAGAGCACAGTTGCTTTGGATGCACATTGCAAGAAAAGATTCTTCTGTGCACAAACTAACCCATGGTATGACTATTCCTCTCAAACAACTGAAGAAATGAACCTGGATCTTGACTCAAGTATATGGGCCAGAGGGGAGAATTAATGTACCTCTGTAACACTATGGTTGATGGACTTTTCCATTACAAAGATACTGCAAAGCACAGCATACTTGAAGTTCTCTGTTCATTAAAGTCCACAGGTGCACTTGCAAAATAAATGTAGAACTTGTGTAACTGTTCCCCTTATCTCTCTTAATATGTGAAAATGGCCGGTTGCGCTGACGAGCTGTCGAGAGAGGAAATGGCACATTTATTCTATGCTAGAAAAAGAAAACAGTCCAAAGGCAAAAAAAGGAAAAAGAATAACACAGTAACGGCAATGAAGGAGTTCACCACTTTATGATGGCATGGCCCAAATCAGGCACTGTGACAACCTATATATAAACTTAATGGAAATGAAAACACTAAACCAAAGGAAACTCACGTGTAACTTCCTTCCACCTGGCGCTCCATAACGAAGGCCGAACGCAACACAGCCGTGGTCCTGACCCAGAGCCTCTAATACTACATAAAATACAGGAGCTTGTAGCTTTGCTGTGGTAAAAGCTAACCCAGTAAAAATGAATGACAGCAGATGTGCAAAACAGTGACTCTGTCCAATGATGACGACATATCCTGATTCAGATAAAATGTTAGCAGTACATTACCATAAATTTAAAAAAAAACAAGAGATTCAGACTCTTAGTGCTAATTAAATCCTCCAAAGGCAAGCTGTTCCATGTTTTCACCACAATTCAAATTTAGCAGGACTGGACAACATAAATGGAAAGCTCTAAGTAGACTACAACATCTTTATGACATCATCACTTTCGGGGTGATTTCATCCTGCAGCGCTGTTGAAAACAACATGTTCATTTCAGCTTGTAAGAACTTGAACTTGAAACGAACCAGCCTTTATCTTTCTTCAACTGTGTCAAAATTGTGATTTCTCTTTTCTGTTCCCTTTAGAAATGGTGAGCAGATGTACACACATGAGCTACCTGTAAACATTTAAGCTATCTTTACCTCCATGAGTGTGCTATTGTTACCATTGCCATGTTCGTTCGAAGCTGCTTGTCTCCACAGAGCAGCCAATGTAACACGAACACACATAAAACAGAAACGTGTATTACTGCCTCACCCTCCTGCTCGCATTCAGCTCCCACACATCAACCTTGCTGCCTCAGTACGAAAGTGAATTTGAAGGGCTCTTCATCTTTACTCTGTGTTGGTATATGCACATACGAGAGGCCCGCATGATTCACAGTGGATGGCACTTCCTCCCTCTGCTGACATTACTAAGATTTTAATGTGGTGTGCGTGAGATTGCTTTAAGGTTGTAAAAGAGATCAAAGCCCAGAAGAGGATATGAACCTGAGCTGCTGTGCATTGTTACCGGTCGAGTGTGGGAAGCATAGAGACCAGGATAATAGATCCCCTACAGACATGACCTGTGATGGATGCACCATAAAAAGTCCACACAACCTCCAATAGCTTTTAAAAGTTCAAACTATTAGCAGTTTAGAGCAAACTCCTATTTTTGTTCTTCGACATAACCATCAGAGACACACTGATGTACATTTCATCAGAGTGAAAACCCTGTTTACTGTCTTGCTCAAGGACATGTTCGTTGCTCTCTAACACAGTCACAGCAGCTCATTTAATGAGTGCAAACGCTGAAACATGGATTATATGTTGTAGAATGACAAGAAAATGAATAGCACAAAAGCAAAAACAGAAAAGTGACACATAATTTCCATTTTGACTTCATTTGAGCAGTATTGTCAGGGTCATCTTTTGTTACTGTTTGCTAATGATGTTGTTGTCGTCCAATACAATCAAAACCTCATTCATCAGAGTTCACTGACCTGATCAGGAAGGCCTCACCATCCACATCACAGCATCAAATTTTAGCTTGTTTGCATCTACACTGATCAGCCAAAACATTTACACCACTGGCAGGTGAGTGAATAACACTGATCATCTTGTTACAATGCAATGTTTTGCTGGGATACCTTGGGTCCTAGCGTTCATGTTGATGCCACTTGATGCACTCCACCCACCCAAACACTGCTGCAGACCAAGCACTTCCCCTCATGGCAACGACACTCCTTAGTGGCAGTGCCCCCCCAGCAGGACAATGCAACATGCCACACCACAAAACCGCTCAAGAATGGCCCAAGGAACAAGACAAAGGCTTCAAGGAGTCTAGCTTTAGAATTCGCTAGATCTGACCAAGCATTTGTAGGGTATGCCAATCACCAGCTCAGTGGCCTAGTGGTAGAGTGTTCGCCCTGAGACTGGGAGGTTGAGACTTGTCTCTGACCTATTGAGGTATGCACAGAGGACCTCTGAGGGGTGTCCTGTGGTGTCTGGTACAAGCATGTCTTACAGATGCTCGTCAAGACACTGAGGTCTTTGGCACCTTCCTTGGGCCATTCCTGAGTTTTTGTGGTGTGGCATGGTGCAATGTCTTGCCCAGGGAGTAATTTAACCTATATGTAAACCTGTAAGGGCAAATATTGGCAGTATTTCAATTTAATATAATGAAAATGTGTATTTAATGACTTTTGAGTATTATGTTATTAGTATTTTGGTGGACAGAAAAAAATACTTTGAGAGCTTGTATTTGTGTATTTGAAATACTTTAAATTCATTATTTAATATGTCATTTTATTCTCAAATAAGGCTCATCTTTATCCCCAGGTTTAAACTTTAATTCTTTTTCTTCTACTATTTTGAACTGTATCATATTTTGTTGTAATGGTACTGTTTTGTGTCTTTTACACTCATTCAGCTGTTTTTTTTGTAAAAGTGTCAGATCTTACTCCACTGCACTTTCACTTATCACTCTTGAAAAAGGCATCTGCTAAATGTCGGTCTTATTGTCATCTGAAAGAACTGGTGCATCACTGTGACCTTACTGTTCAGTTCCCCTTAATAGCTTTTCAATTGACTGTTATTGTGTTGCTGCAACAACTCAACTCTCAACACTTCAAAACAAGAGTTCTTTTTTGAGCGAGACTTGGTTAGACACTATGAAAAAAAGATTGGATAGAACAAAAGATAAGAAAAAATGTTTTATTTCTCCATAAGTGTCCTTTCCATAATATAACAATAAAAATAATCTAAGCCTGTCATTAGCAAGATAAAGCACTTATAGTTGACATATGGTGACGGTGCATTATTGCCCCACAGAATTACACTGCAGGCTGCTGGCTTAAGGTCTTTCTCTCAGTACTTTCAATACTTACTTACAATACTTAACTGTCACTGCTCAGTCACTTAGACACAAAAATACTGGAAAATAGGGTCCAGGTTATAAATACTGACTTTTCCCTTTAAGGTCAGACTCATATTGAGGCTACTAGTCCCATTCCGAAGTCACTGAATACTGGGGCTTAGGCAGTGACTTCCAAGTCAGACACCAACGAAAAAAGCTGACCTTTCACGTACGCATGATACTTGGCCGGGCACCATCCGTCTGTAATGGTGCCTGATGGCATCGTGGGGGAAACACGGCTGGACAACAACATAAGTTAAGGGGGCGAGAAGTCTGAGTCGGATGGGTGGGTGGCTCCAACAATCACCGACTTTTGCCCTGGGAGGCTGGTGTTCGCTTCCAGTCTGAATGTAAAGCCAAACTCTGTTATTTTTGTTCTTAACCTAACCATGTGCTTTTGTTGCCTAAACCTAACCACCTGGGTATGTTGGCTAAACATAACCATGTGCGTTTGTTGAAGGAAAAAGTATGAGTTTGCGGTGTTGTACCAACAGTACATTTATTTTGAAAGAGACTGTATGCAAAGTGTACATTTCCTGTTAACAGAAGGGTGGAAAGACACAATGTAACAGGCTGAAGTCGACACCGCATCCCAGAACGTCAGCAGCAGATGCAGCCTGGCCACCTTGCACATCATATGTTGATGTGGAAAGTTGACGACCAAGAGGCGATATGTGACGAGGTTGGAGTGAGAATGTGTTGTAAAATGCCTAAAATGTGATAATATCAGTTTGTACAGAATGTATTGACAAGCTACTTTTTTGATGTATTTGTGCCCATCTCTGAGTGTGGATGATCAAATTCCTTGCATTTCAGTCTGCAGTAGGCGATTTGTCTTTTAAGAACTCGCTCCTCATGAAATCTCATGGCAACAGGCTAACATCCATTAAGGTGTGGCACATGTCGTGCAATTACATGCTACTGTAAAATCCATGGCACCAATTACTTAATTATAAGTTAAATACAAATATAACTTGGCTATAAATACTCAAAGTCATCCTGATGTTGCAGTGTGGCTGTTCACTGCTTCTTGGTGCAGTATATTTCCAGGCACAAGAACTGCACCGCTGCAGAGGAAGTGTTATTGTTTCCTTGCAACCGAATCTCAAAGGAGAGGTTTGTTTGTAGAAACTGTACCACTTGACAGACAACTGTGAGGAGAAGCAGATTAACCTTCCCAGACCTCCAAATTCAACTCTCTCTGTCGATGTGTCTCTACCTCATTTTTTCTGTATCCTTCTTTGCTTTGATTTCCCTGTTTAATTTCCTCCTCTCATTTTGTTGTTCATTGCAACTCCTGCTCTCATCCCGACGTACTTCTCGCTCATCGTGCACGTCCTCTCACCGACTCCTCGGGTCTCACCCTGTCATAGCTCACCACAAATGAGCAGTCTGGATGTGCGCACAGCCAACGAATCAGGAACCCACATGGGAACCCCTTCACACTGCACCACAACACAGTCCTAATTAGCCCAGAAACTACCAGCTTCAGTTGAGCGACTGCACAGCTCGCCTAACCAATCCCCTGTCCAACACTGTTTGTCTGGATGAGTATAGGTTAATTACATCCAGTTTGCCCATTGCTCTCTTGCCTCCCCTTGTTTTCTCCAAAAAAGAAGTTTTGTTTTTGTCTGCTTCTCTCATACTATTGGTGAGCTTCTGCCGCAAAGTGTCTCTCAAGTGGGCACAAACCCTGTCTCATGGGCTATATGTCTCATGTACTTCAAAGCTGAACTGAAGTTTAAAGTTTTTTTTGTTTTGTTTTGTTTTTTTTCATAGGTGATATTAAATCCAGCACTGCTTTGCATGCTACTATTACATTAGTCCTCCACATTTTTCATGCCAAGGACCCCTTAGCTAAAAGAGAGACAGAGCAGGGACCCCCCACTACGTGTTGCACACAAGATAATTCACTGACTATTTTGGGTCTTGTCTATTTGCACTTGCCTGTAGCTGCTAAGTCAGTAGCAGTTGTAGCACGGCTAGGCATGTTAGCCTCGCCCAGGGGTAGGCAACCTGTGGCTCTGGAGCCACATGCGGCTATCTGGCCCTTCTCCAATGGCTCTAGGTGGCCTTGACAAAAAATTATATGGAAATGAATAATAGTTATTTCTTAACATTTTAATTTTCATTTATCGTTGTAGGCCGAAAATGATTCTTACATTTTCCGGTTGTAAAAATGTGTAGCCTATACACACCACACCACCGTGGGCGGCACGGTGGTGTGGCACGGTGGTGTGGTGGTTAGCACTCTCGCCTCACAGCAAGAGGGTTGCCGGTTCAATCCCGGGTGTGGGAGCCCTTCTGTGCGGAGTTTGCATGTTCTCCCCATGTCAGCGTGGGTTCTCTCCGGGCACTCCGGCTTCCTCCCACAGTCCAAAGACATGCAGATTGGGGACTAGGTTAATTGGTAACTCTAAATTGTCCATAGGTGTTAATGTGAGCGTGAATGGTTGTTTGTCTCTATGTGTCAGCCCTGCGATAGTCTGTACCCTGCCTCTCGCCCGATGTCAGCTGGGATAGGCTCCAGCCCCCCCGCGACCCTCAAGAGGATGAAGCGGTTAGAAGATGAATGAATGAATGAATGAATGAAATTATAATTAGTTTGGTGCCCCCCTGCAGTAACCGTTTTCCTGTTGGGGGTCACAGGGGAGCTGGAACCTATCCCAGCTGACATTAGACTAGAGGAGAGGTACACCCTGGATAGGTCACCAGACTATTGCAGGGCTAACACATAGAGACAGGGCAATATAGAGTCACCAATTAACCTAACCTGCATGTCTTTGGATTGTGGGAGGAAGCCAGAGTACCCAGAGAAAACCCATGCTGACACGCAAACTGTGCACAGAAGGGCTCTCCCACCCCAGCACCACCATGCTGCTGTTGAAGAACCAGGTGATATTAAAATTATTTAGTAATGACTCTGTAGTGAGAAGGCACCATTTCAGCTAATGTCAGAGTTGGTATGGAGGACACAGAAGAAATAAAAGTAGACACAATTGGAGTAGTGTTGTGGTTGGGCAAACACAAACTAGCCGAGCAAAGTTCAACACTTTCATGAATAAAACCTAAAGAAAGAACAATGCCAACTGCGTGTCCTTTTAACTGACTGTAACTCCCAACAGACTGAACAAGATTAAAAGAATTTACAATGTCAGTACAAACCTAGGCTACAGGAATAAGAGGAGCAACAAACATGTAAAATCATCTGAAATAAGCACACTGTCAAAGTGAGGCATAATACGAGCTAAAAGGTCAGAGAACTCCTGAATAAATAAGATAAGATGAGATAAACATTTATTGATCCCCAGCAGGGAAATTCAGTTGTTGCAGCAGCACAAGGACAGCAATAGGTACAGATAAATAGAGAAGGTAAAAGAAATGAATAATAAGAGGAATATACAACTAAGATAGCAAAAGAATAAACATAGATATTATAAAAAAGCATTGGGAGAAAAAAATAAATACAAGATTTGCGCGTTCCCGTGAGGGGTAGGGGTGTCCCAATTCCTTTTTTGCGTGTAGGGGTAGGGGGCATAATGAGGGGTAATGGGTATGAAACTAGCCCTTCAGAGCTAGGGATTTCAGATGCTGACTTGCCAGCGAGGGGTAGACGTCGCCATGGCTACTGCCGAGCAAGACACAGGGAAAAAATTTCATACATGTATATATAATTTTGCAAATAAACATGGAACTTTTGGAAAAACGTTTTCGAATAACTGTGTATTTGTGAAGAGAAGGGTATAACAACTTTTTGTTGCTATTCACGATGTCTAGCTTGGAGTTGAAAGCCAGCTAGCTAACGTTACCGTCGCTAGGTGGCTAGCTAGCAGAAGTCCCCTGTCGTGCATATCATTTTGTTGTCTGTTGTTCATCAAACGAAGCATGATGAATAATGCAAACGTGATCAGGAGGATGAACTCAACTGGAGACTCCACTGTAGATGCCAGTTCGAAATGTAGATAGCTCACGGCTTCCTGTCTAAAATAGTTACGTATGCGTGAACGTAACTGACACGGTGATGTAGTGAGGTGTGTCCCAATTCCTAGGGAAAGTTTCCAACCCCTACCCCTCGTTACTTCATTTCGAGGGCCAAGGGGTAGTGGGCAAGGGCTAGGGGTATTGGGATTGGGCCTTAGTTAAAAAATATTTACTCGAAGACTTAAGAGCACTCCGGCAAAATCGCCAGGTGCCTAGAATGCAGAAACAGGAGGCACGTTGCAACACAAAAAACACAAGCAAAAATTACAAAAAGCCGCCTCCAGCTGCTAAAATGCTTTCTGTGTGATTAGGGCCTTATTCAGTAACCTGTAGTAGAATATGTTTTAAAAATAACCCTTCCAACACTGAGCAGAAATCAGTGCTATCATTAGCAAGCCAGGCTAACTAGCATGCACACACTGAATGGAATACAAACTGAAAACCATGGTGGGTCCTTCTAAATGTTTAAAGTGACTGATATCTTCAATGTCTCTTTGTTGCATCGGGGAAAAAATCCATCTTGTATCAAGGCTTTTAGGCTACACAGTGCTATTACATGCTCCAGTCATTAGCACACCAAGGTCACTCAAACATTGCCATGGGAGATGCCAATGCATTGGCCTGCAGCTGAGATGTTGTTTCTACAAATAAGCTCATAGACGGTTTAATTCTGTTTTGAAAATATGCATAATAATAGCACTATTAATACACAAAGTTTTTATTTCCCAACACAAAAAGTGAGGCAAATTCAAACTTCAGATCAACTTTAAATTCTTTTCTTACCCTGCATTGTCAAGCCTGTATAATGTTTTCTCGCAGAGAGTGATGCTCAGCAATACAAAAGGCTATCCTTCCTCCTTCCTTCCAGAGGGTGGTTTTTTTGGTCTATTTCTTTGCAGCAGTTTCTTTTCTTATCATATTTGACACGACAGGTGACAATACAGCAGCACGTCTGCCATTTCATCGGGAGAAGGGAGAATGTGACATTTAAGAGAAACACTGTATCTTCCTCCTCGCAGTTTGATGATGCTTTAAACTATTAGCTATTCTTCTGGTCTGTGCTCGTTGGATTTTGTCACTATCTAGCAGAGTCAATATGCAGCCTTATGAAGAATTTATGCATACAAAACAAATTCCATCGCTGCGGCGGTTGTGAAACAGTCAGAGGCACACAAAGGGAGAGGAGGAAAAAAGAGTGACTGCACTGTGTAACAATGGTTAGCAAACATTGAATGGATGATAAAAATGTTCACTCCCAATTCAAGCTAATATGGCGGAGTGTCTGTTAATTATCTATGTATGCAGTCAGGCCACATGGGAGGACGGCTATTGAGTTGAAAGCTTTTTAAATGAGGCATTTAGGATATGCCATAAAGAAGTTATTAACTGATTTGTTCTCTATAATACGGTTTTACGTCCTCCGCAGGAAACCTTACAGACTTACAACGTGGAAGGTAGAGCGTATTAACAGCCATGAAGTTTGGCCTTCTCCCCCAGTATGGATGGAAGTGGATAAAATTTCTTGTCAACCTTTTCAAAACTCATTTCAAATGTCATGTGCAATTAAGGTAATCTTTAGTGCACATACAGGAGAACTACTTGACAGGTGGTTTCGTCAAGGATGTGAGCGATTGTAGCTTTGATGGAATACACAAGGCTGAAGTCTGCGGGCACACAAACAGAAACACACAAGTCCGTCATCCTTTCTAATGTGAAACATTAATACTTCAATGACAGGCCACGTTAATGCAAACCTGCCATCTGAGAGCTGAAGCCAACATACCTACAGATGTCTTACTGCGTGCACACAAACGCACTTAACGACGAAATGCCTTTCAAACAACACGCGGTGAACACACACACGCACTTGCGTCTGCAACCTGCCTTTGTTCCACCTTTACTCAACAAGGATTCAATTGAAATTCTTTCGCTTTCAGATCCGACAAGATTAAGTGAGAAAAATTTTAAGTGCTTAATGGAGGCGTGTCGCCCAGTGAGAGAGGGGGATGCGGCGCCTTTTGTCTCACAGAATCCCACTTTAAGACTGAGCTTCTGCCATAACACATTCGGTGAGAATTATGCAAGGTCAACACATTCAAGGTCACTTTTCATTCACCAGTCTGTGGCTTTCATCGTGTTTTGATTCAGCGAGACCGGCGGAATTGTGAAACTCAATATTTCACAGTGTTAGAGAAGACCTCTTGACATTCTTGAAATTTACCAGAAAATAATATTAAAATGAAATGTGGAGAGTTATAGGTCCCTCACCAACACAGCTCTGCGAGGCAACTTTTTATTTTTTTTGAGAAGCCAGTCCCTCCATTAAGAAGTTATGGGTGTACAGAATTAAGGAGAGGGGGGGAGGGAGGAGTGGGCTTACACTCCTGCAGTGTTGGCTATGAGAAAGGCCAGATCACCTGCCTGGTCACGCATGCATGTTTATGTGTATACATGTTCACAGACATGCCTGAAAGAAAGAAAAATCTTGTCCATGTGAGCCTGCACATCACCTGCTGTGTGTGTGTGTGTTTGTGTGTATTTTAAAGCCTATTAGTTATAGATATCATTAAACTGTGAAAGGCTGGAGGTACGGTTTTATGGAACAACAGGCCTTCAGCTGTCAACATTGCTGCCTGACCACCGGCACAGCTGCTTAAACGTGGGGAGCACCAAACCAACAACACACTGAAGCCCTCCATTGTATGCGTAGACAAATATGTTTGTGTGTGTGCGAGTCAAATTAATAGTACATGCACGTGTGTATGTGAGAAGTCCCGATATATCATTTTGGGTGGCAGTGTTAGCAGCACTGGTGGTAAGGTTGACGAGGGTTAAACCCAGCTTGTTTGAAACAGGATTAACCCCCCGGCTCTCATGTGGACTCTGTGTGTGAGGGCCGCTTGCATTTTTGGCCTTCCCCTCACGTTCGCTTCGCAGAGTGGCTGAGGGCTGCCAGTGGACAGCTGAAACCTGAGAGGGCTTCCTTGCTCCTCCAAATGTGCTTGGCCAGAACTGGTCTTTTATTTTGTGAAACATCCACCCCAGACATGAGCTGATCTGAGATTCTAATGCGTCGAGCTTTTCGGCTGCTTCTCCATCTGAATAGCATAAATTTATATGTATAGGTGTAAAAGTTCGCAGGATCTTGCGTTGGCAGCCTCGGCTGCTTTCTCCCCAGGACTCAACCCGAGGCCTTATCCGGTCTGTGAATGGTATCAAGCTAACAAGGAGCTACACCAGATTCTCAGACTTCTCCGTGAGGACGTTTCGCTGCCAAGCAGGCTGATGGAAGAGGCTTGTGTCACGTCTGCAAGGTGTGTTAGGGCAACGTTGTGGTATACTTTCGCAAGTTCTTTTGGGTCACAGCATGCATGTGGGATATTTCCATTCACTGCTGCAGAGTGTGTCTCGTCTAGCAGGTGTTGTTTGAGACGGCCAGGGAGTAATCCAGGCTATGACAGGCTCTGAATTATAGAGACTGGCAGCAGGCTGTGTCGAGAGAAATGGGATACGGTGCTCTTGAATACAAAGATTGAGTATAGTCGCACTTTGACTTGAGCACAGATTAGTCCATTAGCTTTCTAATAGTTCCTAAAAGACCACATTGGGTAAAATGGATAGAAGCATTAAAACATCCAAGTTCACAATTTATGGGCATACTTGGAAATGATGGAAAAATTGTTCAAAATATTATTTTATCTGCATGTAGTTACTGGAATTCGTTGTCACCAGGGAGAGTAGGATATACCATATCAAGACATTTTAAATAGCGTCCCTTACAAGGTAACAAAACAGATGTTATTGCTGTTGCCTTTTTTATACGTATCTGTGTTATCTGAATGATCATGTTGCATCTGGAGATGTTTTGATACTGATACCAGTATCAGAAATGCCTCCAACACTGCCGAGAAAGATAGATTGGGTATCAGTGAGTACACAAGACATACAGTATAACGATCTGATACCACATAATTTTTTGATAACTTTAAAGAAGTTTCACAGTATATAGTATATAGTATATTTCGCAGTATATATTGTATTTATTCATAGAAAGTTCTACGGCATTTATTCTTTGTATGTATTCGTTCATGTTTTCCAAAGGGTTTAACCTGAGCCATGCCATACAACAGTGATAGCAACAGCTGTTTTATTTTTGTTTGTTTGTTTCAAGGCAATGGTATTACATCAGTACTTGATATCGGCCAATAGGCCAATTTAGATATCGGAATCAGAAAGGAAAGGAAAAAATGGTATCAGAACATCTCTAACTCCAGCTATGGTACATGTCAGTGGATACAAATAAACAGTAAGCTAAGACTGATTTGTAGTGCTGCAGGTTTGCAGAATAGCAGGCAACAAGCCCGTACAGCACCCCGAAACTGCAGTTTTTCTTTGCATGACACATAAACATGCTAATCTCTGTTTGTTCCCTTGTCTTTTCTCATTTCCTCTCGGGTTTGCCTGATACTATAATTTTCCATGTGGTGTTGACACAGAGAAATCCTGCTTTGACCACATCCAAACAATAGTATATTATTTTCTATAAAGGACTGTTAACAACTTTTCATGCTTTCTGCTGTTTTTGTTTATGTCATTGTTTTTCCCCCATTCTGATCATAATTGCTGTCCGTTTCCTTGGTTTTCCTCTCTCCCTCCCGCTCCAGTTTTGTTCCCTCCCTGCCTCTGCTTGATGTGGCTGGAAAAGGGGGTTGGGGAGCGGAGGGGGTTCGGATCGAATAAAAAAACACGTAAACAATGAAAGAAAAAGGGAAATAAATGAGAGCAAAGTAACCCCAAAAGGAAATAAGTGTGTTCACTGTGTTTATGTGCCTACCTGTGCTGTTTATCTGTCTGATATGAAAAATGAGAGACAGAGAAATTTCCTCAAAAGCCTTTACATGTTTGACAGTGCAAATGGGAGAGAGATGTCAATGAGATGTTGACTGTTGACTGATTCCTGACACTGCTGGAGTAAACGTGCTCTCGACAGGCGCTTTGGAGTGGCTTCACTGATCTGCATGCAAAGGGCCCCTCCTGCCTCTCCATTCTTCTGTTGTTTAGTTTAGACATGTACATCTTTAGAGGACATGCTTCTGCCTTATTGGGGAAAACAAGAATAGCACTTGCGAGCTGATTTACACGTTGCCTTGGGAGCGCTCTGCGTAGGAGCGTCCTGACCCACCAGCAAAACCAGCCTATTAAACATACAGGGCCATATCTCTCAAAGTTAGTAAAATTAATGTGATGGAAAATACTGGTTGAGATTTTTCTTAAAATATTGATCACACATTTTCCCCCCACATTACATATTCACCCAGCAGACATGCCTAGTATTGATGCTGACCACGTATTTAACCGAAGCCAGTCAGCAAAGCAACGGGCTGTAAAATCACTCAGCCCCTGAATCATCTCCACCGTGTTTCTCTAGCTGGACTTGTCATCATATTGTAGCAACTCTGATTGATATTCTTGTGGAAAAGCTGCCAGACAGCTCGGCTGCATTCTACAGAAGCTTACTGGTATAATGTGCATAATTCACCGTGCTCACTGTAAGCCATCCACTGCACTTCAAAATGATTAGCCATGAAAATGTGGTGCACGCATTCTCCAGAGTGCTGGACTTTCTGCATCCCGCGGATTCTTTTGTCGGTTTTCATGAATTTTTCCAGGGCCTTTCCCAGGGCTTCCGTGTGATTTTTGGGGGTCCTGCGCTCAAGGGGAGACAAATAGACACAGCTGGAATGTGAAAGATGCTGTATGTGAGGAGAGTAAAATGAGCCTGGAGACATTATTGACATGCTCCTGGGAACACATAATGGCACGGTACTGTAACACAGTCAAGACAAGCAAACAGTGTGATGAGACTCAAAACCTTGCGAGTAACCTAGAGCAGCCAGGGGCAAAATAATCAAAGGGAAAATCATTACATTTGTTTCAATAAATGTAGGTGAATTGTTTACGTGGAAGACAGCGAGAACAAGATCTTTCATACCTGCTGCAGTTGGTGTATATATGATTAAGGCCTCACAGTAGGGACGCTGTAGCAAAGACGAGATGGAGCCAATGGGATGAAAGTACAAGGATTGGTATTATATTATCTGTCAACTGGTGCCACGTTATTGGCAATGTTACACAGCAAGCACGCCAACGCTAAGTGCTGCTGCCAGGGAGCCTTTATTAGCTCCACTGAATTGACTTGAATCAATACTACAAGGCCCAAAGGCCAAAAAAAGGGCTGGAATTAAACAGACAATAGACAGTATCTCACCAAACATTTTCAAGCTAGCACTCACAGACCAGGTACGCTCCATGTTTTATTGAAACCAGAGGGAGCTGCTTAGTGTGGTCAGTCACAGGTGCAAGGAAATGGCAGCATGGTGCTGGGCCGTGACAACTGTCAAAAGGTGAAATGAAGGCTCAGGCAGCATGGCAGCGTGAGCCTTCGAGTCAGGCAGGAAATGTACATTTTTTCCCTCTCCCCTCGCAGATGAAAGATGGGCAGGAGCACAGCACACTGGTGACGGCTACAGGAGCAGCCCCTATTCAACCCCACATCTCCAGCCAGTCACACTTAGTGGACCGTGGCTTTCTCACCCAATCCTTCAGAGTCCCAGAGGAGCCAGTTGACAGCTCCTCCACCAGGCCTTCCTGCTATCGAGAGTCAGCAACAGGTGCTGCGGGCTTTTTCTTTGAGTGTGGTTGTTATGCATCACCCTGAGGAACTTTAGCCTGGTGTGTTTCTTTATCCTGTGAAGAAACATGATTTTTTTTTTTTTAAAAGGAGTTGGAAAGAGGAGACATGAAATGGCTGCTGACAAGAAGCTATGTCCCTGACATGGTTGTGTTTGGATCCTTGAGATGCCACAGAGCACATTAACAGCAACACAATGACCTGAGACAATAAATAGATGTCCACATAAGGACATTTTACCATAAATGCTACTTTTACTAAAATGTTTGTCTAACCTGGTTCAGAGCTAAACATAAAAACAAGCAACATTGCTTTGTGGCGACTTAATAAACTGTAAACGCCTGCACTTTGAAGTCTGAGCGGTTCCCTTGTTATCATTCCTGCATGTGGATGCGTGTCCCGTCTGATCTGGCTGATCCTCCGTGAGTAACACCACACATAAAGATGAAAAAGGCACAGTTACTACCACCACATGTTTCTTGACGAGCCCATTTCTGAAAATCTTTTCTGTCTCAGATAACCCCTTAAATCCATGATGGATATGCACGTAAGTGCATGTAAGTGCAAGTGGCTGTATAGAGTCACTTTTCCCATTGTAGAAGTCTTGAGCTGAATTTCAGATGAGGCTAGGAAGATTTGTTTTTTTTTAAAACTACTGTTCTCATTCAGATACTTTAGTGGTTTCTGATTAGTAAAAGTAAATCTAGAAATATTTTATAAGCCAATTTATTACCACATACAGTGTGATGGAATCAATTGCCAATGTATTGTTAATTATTAATTAAAAGTACAACAATCCTGATGCTTGACCATCAAACTGAGGTCCTGTTCGCTGGAATCAAAGGAATGAACCACCTATTTCAGACTGTTAGTCCTAATAATAATTCTTAATAATCTAATTTGTTTTCAAAGCCTTACATGGCCCGGCACACAGGTATATCTCTGAGCTTCTCTGCCCCCTTTCCAGCCCAAGATCTCTCAGATCCTCAGACCAGTTGCTCCTGGCAGTCCCGCGATCGAAAGTAAAGGGGAAGGGCGAACGTGTATTCGCAGTAGTTGCCCCAAAGCTTCGGAACAGCTTACCCTTTTCAATTAAGTGCTCCCCCTTTGTAGACATGTTTAAATCTAACCTGAGGACCCACATGTTTTCTAAGGCCTTTGAATGTCCAGAAACATGTTTTGTGAGGTCACAGTGACCTTGACCTTTGATCAGCAAAGTCTTATCAGTTAATTCTTGAGTCTAAGTGGACGTTTGTGCCAAATTTAAAGAAATTCCCTGAAGGAGTTCTTGATATATCACGTTCACGAGAATACATCGGACAGACAACCCATAAGCATAATGCCTCCGGCCACGGCTGTCACCGGCATGGAGGCATAGATATTATGATCCCGATAGGTGGAACCTGTCATCATTGTCAGGGATTTACTAAAACATGGACTTAACACCAGTGCAGGTAATTCCATTGAACTCCAATTCCAAAAATCTACACTGTGCTTAGTCCTGCCACTCAATGTAGGAACAGTCTATGCTCCTGCAGTATTGTAGAGCAACAATAGAGGTTGGAAGAGGGCACTGTAATTGAGCACAGAGAAGCTTACTCTGACCAACTGGAAGTCAAATGATGAACACGACAAATGCAGATTACATGCCAGTCACGCCCGCTCTCAAACTTGACGTAGCTTTTAAAAAGCCCAACAGCTCCTTGATTGAGCTACCAGTCATGTAGCCAGCAACATGTGCTGTGCAGTTACTGTGGGAAGGTGCCTTGGTGGCTGCAGACTCTGGCTATTGTTGACGTGTGTGAATGTGTGTGTGTGCATGTCCGTGTATAGCTGAGCTGTGGCCATGGCCCACACACGCTGCTGCCTTTGTAAACGCCTGTGTCAGGATCAAAAGCCTGGCTATCCGCAGACATACTTGATTAGTGAAGGGCAGCTCACAATGGCAGCCACACCGAAGACAGCCGGACAGATGGACTTCTTTTTCTGTCTTAATGCTGTAAATACTGAGGGGGTTCAATGTGTTTTACTTGGCATTGTGTCAGCAGTCATGTAAAACGAGCTAAAGAACAGGTTTAGCTCATGAGCATGAATCTTTTCCACGTCTTTTATCGGCACTATCAGTATTATAGCGTGTTTGATTATGAGAGTTCTAATTTTCATTACAAAGTGTATTTCCACTGTGGCAATTTTCTTTCAATCTTGTCTTTTTTAATCACTTTTCTCCCCACCCCTGCACCCTTCAGCACTCAGAGTGACTGGACACACTTTCTTTTGTTATCGTTAAGTCCTTGGTTTTGTTTCTTAATGCTTCATTTGAAAACCAATTAGCTTCTCTCTTGGATTCAATTACCAAAGTGAAAGGCTAGTGCTATCTTGCCTCTGCAATAATAACAAAATAATTGTATTCACCCACAGCCCCACCCCCGGTCCGCCTTTGGCGCACTGCTCTTTCAACCAGTGTCTGATCCCCTCCTTTGGCCTTGGCTGCATGCTATGTGAGTTGATTCAAAGTTGGAGCGATCGTATCACTCGCCGATAAACAAAACACAACTGTTGGCTTGGCTCGTCTTTCAAAATCAATGAGGTCGGGAGCATTTGAAATGGATTTCTCCTTGAGGACACGGTGAGCGCCTTGAAAATGTGCTCCATATTTCCACTGCCGTTGGCACAGTCTGACATGGGTGTCTGAGTGTGTGCCTGTGTGGGCTGGAGAATGTGTGTAAAAAATTAGCGTACATGTGTGACAGAAAAAGGGCCTGAGTTTGTGGTTGTGTGATTATGTGCGAGTGTCTGCGTGTGTGTCAGCAGTCAGTCATAATCTGGAAAGCATCACTACTCACCACCAGCATTGACGACGTGTGCGCACAACTGCCCCGAAATGGTCTCAGACAGCAGTGAATATGCTTGTAATGAGGTTGAAACTATGGAAAAATTATATGTTCAGACATTATAACTGTGTGTGCCTTGATTGCTTCACCACAGTAACTCCCTCATATATTCAGCCTCACCGGCATTTGCTACAACATTATTTATCTAGGGAAGGTGACTGCTTATTTTTTAAATAGAGTATAATGAGTATAATGTCACTCCAACCTCATTTGTTACTTATTAAATACATATTAAAACATTTCATTGCTTATCTTGCTGTACAATTTAGGAACCAGAGTCACGTTTTTCAGACACAAGGCTGGCAATCTAATAAGTTAGTGTCTGCATTTATGTGTTAAAACCAGTTTTGGAGTCTTTACTCATAAAAAGTACTGCAGTAGTTTCCTTAATTACTACCTGTAGAAGTTAACAATACATCATTAAACCTTTATGTAAACATATCAGCACAACACAAAGCTCAGGTGAATCAAGACGGCACTGTAACTGCCTCAAAATAAAACTATATCAATTTATAAAATGATATAAAAAGAGACTGGTCTTTCTAACACCACCTAGTAAAACTATTGACGGCCTCAAAATAATACCAATAGGCCTAAGTAAAATACAAGACTAGCCTTCCGAACACCATCAGATAATGACAGACTTAAATGGAAACAAGAATTCAAATGCCATATGAACCTTATTTAACATGCCAAACACCACTCGCTCACCAAACCATGGCTTTATAGCAGACTAGTTCATCTTATTTGACATGTTTATTACAAAAGCAGTGGTTATAACTCATGAGGAGAAGTCTTTGAACTTGTTTGTCAGACAAGACGTTCCTTTGAATCGGCACAAGACAGCCAAGGCTACAGAGTCTCTCCATGGGCGCACCAGACGTCATTGCTGTTGTTTGCTTGTTTGATGATTTTTTTTTTAATCCTACCATTATGCAGATATTTGAAGAGCTTATGTAACGTATGTAACGAGAAATTAGTTTGATTAATAACTGGAATGTGATGACTGAAGTTAGGAACAGTCACATGCTACATTACTGCCTTCCAGACAAGCAGGTATGTGATCAGCCCCTTTCCCAAGGGACAAAACTCACTAACATCTGGCTTTTGTATTTAATGAAAAAGGTTACAATTGGTATTAACTCCCGGGACAAATGACTTTGCGATAATCACTGGTTTTTATTGGTTCCAGTGCCGATCAACTCCGATCAGCAGTGATGGAAATACAACACCCAGGTGAATGCGTTAATTTTAGCGCCTTCGCTGGCGCGATGCAACGACAGGCCCAGAGAAAAAAACTGTCCATCTCAATCCAAGCAGCTTTAGAACATTGTTCAAAGTTTAGTTGGCACTGAGATTGAGAGACGGACTGAATTAGTAGGAGATATAAAAAGAGGTAACCATTGTAATATTTTCACTGGCCTCCATGTTGGTTTCTACCATGGATGTTTAAAGAGAACAGGCACACTTGGTACCCTAGACGAGTCCCCCAACCAAAAGTCAAAGTACTGCATGTTTAATACCAAAATGCAAATAAACAACCTTGCTAACAAGAAAAAAATAAATAAAAATATGTGCTAATTGCATGTGTTACTCATGTTAATTAATAATAAATTAAAAAAATGATACACACTACCTTTAAATGAGCGCAAATTCAATAATGCACATTTATGAAACAACCTTTAACATAACCTTCTTTCACATGAATAACATCTTTTTTTTTTTTTTTTTTTTAAAAAAGGCTTTATACAATATATGATACATCATAATTCCCTCTCTAATATCTATTTTATAGTGCTGTAAAAAACATCAACACATTTCTCCTTCAAACAGCTGGATTTATTCAAGTTCATCGCCAAAGGCCTCATTTTACAAGATTACATTGAACTCATCATGAGGTAGGGGGGATGGGGGGGGGCTCTAACACCTAGAAAAAGACTCCCCTATTATTTAGTAGGCTTTGCTATGTAGTCATGTTGTTGTTACCTTATGTAATATTTCAAAATTAATAGAAGTAATAGTAAAATCTAAACTTTTTTTTTTTTTTTTTCCCATTCCCCCATTTGTGGCCCCACCCCCCATGGATGACCCAGCCTTAGCATTTGCCTATACTTCCGATGTCATGGCTCGGCACTGGGATACAGCTTTGGAGGCCAGGCCCCATTCATTCCTCTAGAAGTGTCTTTCTACAGTTTACTAACCTGTTTTCAGGCCCATCTGTAACATGGAAGGTGACCAGGAAAAAAAAACAGACAGCCATAATCGGCCGTCTACTGGCATTGGTAAAAGCACTCTATTCCATATTTTTAATGGGTGTTCTCATGGTTTAAAAACCTGCATAAATACATTAATTTTGGTGGTAAAGGGGGAATTTGTAACACAATACCTCCAACACAGGCTATAACCTTTATTTAAAGAAAACCCTGAATGTATTCCTTCATGTAGGTGATGAAACGGACAGTATTTCATTTGCTCCCTTGCAAAGTTAAGGACCACCAGCTAAGCTCTGTAAAGCATATCAGTGCTCACACCGTCGTTAACTGCCACTATTGTGGGTGTTGTGATTACATTTAATTGGCCCTCCCTCAGAAACATTCATATGCACACACTTCACACCAGCCTCTCACATGGATTTCATAAGGTAAGTCTAGTAGGTGCCTCGTGGCTTGCTGACCTCAAAACGGTATTCACTTCCTGCATGGGTTGAAGCCGTCTTGACCAGCGTAAATCACCCTTCCCGGAGCTTCGATTACACGCTCTGCTTCTGTCACCAGTCTCTCCCCAAACAATTTCAAAGCTAATTGCTTCCGACATAAACATGCAGTTACCATATTGATGTGTGGTTTGGGGAGTTAAATTATGCACAAGCATCACTTAAAGCTGCACTCAAACCTGAGAAGAGGAGGTTTAACTGGTGGGACTGGGAAGGGGAAATACCTTAAATGCTTTTGAATGTGTGCAAGAACACAGAGCATTAGCCCACATCTGCTTCGGCATAATTATTATGTTATCTGTGATCCGTAAGAATTAGGTCAAGACCGCGGTGGAAATTTAGCAGCACTGCTTTTATGAATATGCAGATTTTCATGTCACATTTGCATAACCGAACAGCATTCAGAAAAGTTCATGCGAGTAACATCTGTTTACCATTGTGCCAAACACACCTCGAGTTTATTTGGAATTTAAAATGTCAACTTTAACCTTAGGGAAATTGGTTGCTACAGTCAGTATTTAGAGATACTGATTACATTTTAGATTCAAAATGAATGAGAATTGCAAATGTAGTCCGCGGTGAATAATGCATTTATTGTCTGGAGTACGATCCCTGCAGACGACTACGATGCTGACAAGGGACTGAAAATACAGAAGCTTCTGCAAATTAATGGAACCTCTTTTCATTTAACGCGTCCAGTTCTTCTCCTGGCCCTGAAATAATAGCTCAACTCAGTCCGAGCAGCACAAACTTTACATGTCACATCAGCCGGGGTGATGATGAAGTTGTGTAAACAGTTCGGAGTGGGTCGGTGATTCCGCTTTGCTGTGCTGCAAGTGTTCGTCTCAAAGATGTGCTGAAATATACGCTGTATGTATTCCCAAGAGATGGACAAAAATCAACAAGAAAAACCATCAGCGCTGAGGGGTATAAAAGCAAGCATTCATCTTTATTAGAGTCCCTGGTTTATGTAAGAGGACCTCAGTCCGTGTTGGATTGTATACTGGTCCTGAAAATAAATAGCTGTTGGAAAGTAGTAAAAAGAAAGTCTGGAATTAGTCACTGAAACTTTCATATCCTTCTTTCCCACACCGTATGTTGAGAAAATCAGATGTACACAGTTTTGCATTTGTGTTTTGATATTTGAATTTTCTTTTGTAAAATGCAGTTTACCTACTTTTACTACTTATTTACAGAGTCTTGCTTTATGATGGTACGTCCACCATTTTATTTGGAACTACACCACAGGGTGCACACATGGTGCCCTTAAACTCAGAAAATGACAATAACACACACGCACTTATACAACCACACATGTGCAGGCACTCCATACGTGTTTGATCCTTTGATAAAGAGAGTGAAAAAGATCCCGAAGCCCGTCGTCATTAAATCTCTGTTGGTTTATTTGTGTAAGACACTGGGGCTCGGGAGGAGAGCCGAGGAGTATAGGGGTGGTCCGCAGTCCATTTGTTCACTGTTCGCTAGCGGCCTGATTTCTGGAATTCACTCCACGCAGCGACGGAAGGTTGGCGGTTTTATAAAGTGAGCATAGAAAGTCTGTGACTGTATGAGTATACTTTGTGAGGATAGTGTTGAGTTTGCGGTGCGGTGTGTCAAGAAGTCTCTCCATGATATGTTGTAGGAGAAATCAGTGTCTTTAAACTGTATAAAATAGTGAGTCAACTTGTTTCTGCATGTGTGGAAGGGGGGTTCAAGGAGGTAGTAAAGCAGCAGAGCTGGCCAGGGGTACGTGGGGCATCGTCTCCAGGGCTTGGGGAAACATTCAGAAGCAGCTGTTTTTTGGCTGCACTAAATGGAGACGTTGTCCTGTGCTACGCTTTGGATTTTTAACCCCCCTTTCCTTTTGCTCCCCAGCCCTTACCGATACTTCCCCAAATCCGCTTCGCTTTCCCTCCCCATGCACAGCGCAGGGGGGGTATCCGTCTAAACCGAAGCCATCATCAGCCACTCTCCCTCAGCCCCACATGCCGACCTCCCCGCTCCCCTTTCCTGCCTGATGTGGCCCTAGACAGGATCTCATCTCACACAACTGGCCTGGGCTCCCTCTAAAGTGTCAAAGCGGGTCTTAATTTAAAAGCCCCTGGGCCCATTGCAAACTATTCAACTATGCTTACCACTCAATTATCTTCCTGTGCCCTTTTCTCCTCCACTAAAGCCCCCCCTCTGAAAACATTTAAGAGCGCTTTGTGGTGGGTCAGCCACGGTTTCAGTTTCTCCATGTCCTTCAAGACCAAATTCAAACATACCCCAACTCCTGCGACAAAAGGCTGATTTTACAGAGGGGATCGTCTATGTGACAAATTATGCGATGCTCCTGCTTCCCGGGATGCTAAAGTGATGTCAGTGCTCTTTGACTTTGTGTTTCTCACAGTATTTGACAGCCCCTCTGGTAGCTATTAGTTTGGTTAAGGATCGCCCCTTTCTCTTTTAGTGGTCAGTCAGAAACAAATAATGTGCTTGCCCTCCAGTGTTTGCCGAAAAGGCCCCGCGAGACCTTGAGGCTTGGAAACGTTTACGAACACTCCGAACCACAGGAAACATCCAGAGGAAAGCTCTCTCTCTCTCCAACCACCCCCCACCCTCACCCACCCCTCCTCAGCTCCTCACCGGCAGTGGATGTGGGACCAGAGAGCTTGAGAAAGGTCAAAGGTGAGTGAGAGAAAAGCACAGATGACTCTCAGATGGATTAGTGCTAAGTGATCCAGACTCTCCCACACAATCACAACACCTAAGAGGTCATTTTCACGAGTCATCTAAGATCAGACTGTTTCGGCGATTTCAACCACCCGTTAGAAAGATGGCAAACGGGACATCTCTCTTGTTTATCTTCTGAACCAATATAATGTATGAGAAAGAATCCAATGAAAAAAGTTTTCCAGACATCTCTGAGAAAAAAGTACTGCCAGCTAAGTTGTTGTATTTTTGAAAAGCACCCTATAAACAAAGCTTGCATTACACTGCAAACTGGACCATAGATGCAACATCCCATGAAGCTGATGATTTAAACTGTCCTGGAAAACATTATCACTAAATTAGTGGAGCGTAAACTCTTTGACAAATTATGAATCCTCGTGCAGAGGTGGGCGAGCTATCATTAATCTTGAGTACATGTGAAAATGGAGTCAGGTGGCTTAGCACTCTTAAACTTAAATTACCTGTGATCCATCATTTCCAGTATGTCTCACTCTTCCAGGAAAAGACATGATAAGAGAGGGACTGCTTATCAAAATCCAAACACTGTACTCATTTGTATCTTTCAAAAAAATGGCCGAGCTAAAGCTAAATAAAGGATTTCTCTCACGGTGGATAGAACTCCCTCACTGTGGCCCACCATAATGGATGACTCTGGTATCTATTAGCATGAGAAAGTATTACTGTAGATACCCAACTTTGTGATATTAGGGGGGAGTATATGGAGCCTAAAGAAGCCAAAAAGCCCTTGTAAAAAGGGCCAGTCATTCTACTGAGCCCACCATCCATGCTACAGTCTCAACAGTCTCTGTCCACTCTACGCAGGTCTTAAAATCACTTCCAAAACGTCAATAATGTTTAAATGTATGTAGAGATAAAGCACATACCAGTGTGAAGTGAGGGTTATCAATGGTATATGCATGTAGAGTAATGCCAGTAATATTTAATATTAATATGTACATAGTGTGCAATAGCTTGACTCATTTATTTATTTTATGTCCAATAATTGAAACTTATCTTATGCTCATGGCGTATTTTGGCACTGCTTGTGTGTGCGAATGGTCGGTGCATATGTGTGTGTTCGTGTGTGTTTGTGTGTGTGTGTGTGTGTGTGTGTGTGTGTGTGTGTGTGTTTACAGTATAAATGAATGATATCTTATCCCTTTAGTTATTATTTATTACTTTTATAAGTTCTGTTTTTTTCTGTGCGTTCAATTTCATTGTATTTATTTACAATGACAATAAAAGGAATTGAACTGAATTGAATTGAACTGAATTGAATTGAATTGAATTGAACTGAACTGAACTGAATTGAATTGAAATGAACTGATAACAGATAAGATAAGAACTGAACTGAACTCAGATTTGAATTGAATTGAACTGAATTGAAATGAACTGAATTGAACTGAATGTTGTGTTCACACCAAACGAGATGCAAATTTCTGTGTTTGTTACCCACTCAAGTTTAAACGCTAAAATACTTCACGTTGACTAGCTTCATACGTGGGAATAACTTGCGTCATATGCACCTGAAATCGCTGAATCAATAGATGAACTTCCACCTTTACATCCTCGGTGACACATGTCCCCAAAGTATCTCAATGCTGATTGGCTATCACGGCACAAAGTGGTCACGAAGTTCTGATTTTTCAACTCTCATGAATGGACATATGACACGAAATTGCACTCCTTGCTTCATTCGCACTGCTTAATTCACGTACTTTGGATCATTGGCATCAATTTTGTGTCAACTGCTCGCCCGGCAGGAATTTGCATCCAATCCCGTCTTTACATTTTCCTTACATGTAATCCACATGTAATTTTGCGCCCAGTGTGAACACAACATTAGAATAGTAATAGATGAAGTAGAAGATGTCACATCTGTTTTTCTTCTGCTTGTTTCCAATGAACTTGAAGACACATTAATGGGTACCGGGGAACGAACACAAGTCATGTGTAAATTGCATGCCTCATGCCTATTTTTACTATTTAGTTTAACTACATTGCAAAAGAAAAAAAAACAGTTATCCAGTGTCATCACTGAACAATTCCTGCCTCTCACTCATAAAATAGAAAATGAAATGGGTTTTATGGAGACACTGGAGCATTTTACAGCAACATGTAACTCAGAAAGAAAAACAAGTTATCGTCAGTGTGAAGGATTATTTTAGGTTTTTCTTCTGTTTCCTCAATAATTTACTTTGTCTTCATTTTTATTGTATGTCTCTGCCTTACTTTGTATGATCTCTACTGTCTGCCTGGATGTCCCTGCACTTGTCTTCACTTGTTATCACCGCATTACACAATAATAAAAAAAAGAAGAAGGGCTTTGGCTCCAAGCAGACCAGACCAGCACTGCCTCATTGCCAAGGCTGTGTAACCTTCTGGGGGAAAGACTTGTGCTCTCACATAAGGAGAGAAAGAAACAGCAAAATGCTGAGAAGCTGCTGTGAAGCGGGTTAACCAAGACTTTCACACTGAGGTTTGTAGCACAAGAAGTAAAAAAAGTGAAAAGGATATGCCGGTCTATAGTAAAGAAAAGCTAATTGAAACCACTCATCTCAACAACGTTTCACAACCCTTCAGTCTCTGCTCTCGCTCTGCTCAGTCGTTACGTCTGGAGACTTTCCAAACACCCAAAGTGCATTTTTGCCTTTTTTTCTTTAACAACCTGTGTATTCAGGTGGTAATTTACACAGTTATATGGCCTGTGCAGAATGGTAATCTACACTAATTCTTCATATCTTTGATTTTTGGCTAAAAGCAGCACATTCTCCACCCGGAGGTAGTTAGAAACGGCTCTAATCGGCACACAGGCTGCATTCTTTAAGTTCTCACACTAACTAACTCTGGCTAAATATGTCACAGAGTTCCAACTGATGGCTGCTGCTGATACAGTATCCCTACATGGTGATGCGCTGGTTTTCTCTGATTAATGAGGATTATTTTCCAAGCAGCATATTTAATCCGCTGATTATTAATTACTCTAAAGAGTAGGACAAATTCTGAAAAAATGCCATCGCAAATGGTCACACCCGAGATGACAGCTTCAGTTGCATGTTTTATCAGACAGTCCAACACCCACAGATTATCAATTCATGATAATATATGTAAATGAAAAGCAACAAATCCATTTATTTGAGAAACTGATAGCAGCAGATGTTTGGCATTTTAGCTCGAAAAAAAATAGCTGTCATTAATTTTCTGTAATTGAGCAATAAATCAGTGGACTTTGGCTCAATCTATGGCCCAAATGTTCCTCCACACGATTTGTTTTATAATTTGTAAACATGTAGTTTATTCATGTATGTCTACAGCTGTATGTATCACATAGTGATATTTTTTTTCTTTGTGGTATTCATGTTTCTTTGCCAGGCTTTCCCTCAGCTATAAATTGGACTTCATGCAGCTTATTCTCTATTGCTGCCTGAGGAAAAGTACTGACTCGTGACACACTGCAGTGTGTGCGTTAAGACTAAAGTGTTCCACGGCTCTCTAATTCTAATCTTTGTGCATTAGGGGTGGTTTCTCTCCCTCACAACTAAAAAGAAAACATCAGATTTCTCTCAGACGTGAAAGAAGGGGAATCAAAACTAGGACACTTTGAGCTGCAGTGTGAATATTGCCTCAGCTATAGTCCTCCAGCTCCCCCTCTCTCCTGTCAAGCACTTTCCCTCTCTCTCCCTTTCTTCGACTCCCTCGTTCGTCTCAGACTTCCCCTCTTACACGCCCACTTTTCTCCCTCTCGACCCCCGTGCTCTCCTTCCTCCTCTCCCGAATCTTTCCCCCATCGCGCTCCACCCGCTTCCCTAATGAGACACACTCATGCACCAGTATCTCTCTAAAACCAATCTCCCTTTATCTCTTTATCAGGCACTATTCCCTTCCCTCATTGTTCTCCATCCTGTGTTTTTACTCCCAGCATATCCTCTCTTTACTTCTTTCAAGGCTCTCACATGTGGATTTGATTATTGAAGCTAACGCAGCACATACAGCTAAAGGCTGGAGGGTAGGGTGTGGGGGCATGTTTGATGAAAATCCTTCGCACCATCTCATTTTCTCAGCGTTTGGTAAACAAGACCGACTCCACCACCATCTCCGTTTCACTCACTCATCCGTATGTTTTGCCTTCATTAAGGATGTAATATACTAAATTATATGAAATAAGTTTGATCAGAATTGGATTCGATCAAAACACCCCGAGGTTGCGTTCATCACCGTGTGTTTTCCTTTTTAACTTTGCTGTCTAATAGTGAAATGAACATCTGCCAAGGCAGTGTGAGGCCAGCTATTTAAAATACTCAATTAATTTGTTGTGTTTGGATTTCACCGCATAAATAAATTACATTTTAGGGAAGTTTATGTGGATGCAAGTCGGGTCAAACCAGGTAACTCTGTGCTAAAAATAAGAATCAGCTTGCTCTTTAATGCGGGTCGGCCTAGGTTTCTTCACAGCTGTCCAGTTGTGGATGAAAAAGTAGCACAGTGTGAAAAATACTCCATTAAAAGTAAATGTCCTGCATTTAAAATGGTACTTAAGTCAAAGTAGAGAAGTATTACTGATAAAATGTAGTTAAAGTATCACAGTAAAATCACTCAATATGTGGAATGGCCCCTATTTTAATAACATTATTGGACTAGTATGACCTCTGCATTAACATGTAAGAAGTATTTTACTGTTAATGCTGGTCAGTGTGCTCCTCACTTTAACTTTTCATAATGATCATGTTGTGTTTTGCCCTGCAAATTAATCTCAGCCGTATTAAGTAATTATCAGTTAATTACTGAGTCCTAAGGTCTTTTTTTTCTTTGCAGTAGTGGAAAAAAATAGTCCAGTTCAGCCTAGTTTTGGACAGAAATCTACTCAATTCAACATTTTAGAACTTAGTGTGAGAATTTTAAATGGGGACAGAATAAGAGGCTGCTGCCCTAGAGCCAAGAAAGAAAATGCTTAAAAAGTGACTTTTTTTTTTTAAACTTGTTTTTTTTTTTTAAAAAAAAAATAGATTTTTAGGACTCAATAAAAGACAAAAAAAGACTTGGTAAGATGAAGATCTTTGTGGTGTTTGTGCTGCATTTAAAGTGCTAATTTCCAAAGTAACTATCAGGGGTGGGTGTTATGGCCCTAAAATAATATCAGGATATTTCAGTGTATTTTTGCGATAAGTTAAAAAAAATTATGGTAATTTAAGAAAATAGAATTGCAACAAAATAAGTGATATATTTTTACAGTTTGCTTCCAAATATTGAGTAAAAACTAAAAAAAAAAAAAATCTATCTAATTTCTTTAATTTGTGAACAACAACAGTAACTCAGTGAGATTCAGATTCTGTATACAATATTAATAGTTCAATTAAATAAAATCTACCACTAATTACACATTTAAACAGTTACCAAATACAAAAAAAATGTCCCCTGGGATCTACAGTATATATATAAATCACCAGGTGATTTCTTCTCTTTCAGCAAAATCCTAAATGATTGAGTTGTTTTTTTTTTTTTCCCCTGGACGTTTATGCTCTGCCATTTCTCCTCTGATCATCACCCTGTAACCTGCGACAGGCTGTTATGATACCACAACTATCACACATTCACATATATGCAGTTTTTTGTCGAGCTACAAGCGTCACGTAGGTTTACATTACCAAAGGCTTATGACAAAATCACTTGACGATATCGTCTCCCGTGTGCGCATGGTGAAAGCGCAGAGGGAGAGTCGCTGTGCTGCTGCCAGAGGAGCCGCTGAATGAGTTCCCTCTGAGAGGTAATTCGCCAAAAGAGTCTGAGAAGTCCGGGGCTGTTCGTAAAACATTCAGGACGCCACAGTTAATTGCACACTACTGAAGCTGCTCCTCTTTTTGGAATCACTGTGGAGTTGGTAATACCTTCGCTTTCAGCCATGTTTGCTGTTGCCGTGGGTAACAGTATGACGTCAGTATCAGTAAGTCGAAATACTGCAGGTATCACGATATACATTTTTCATATGATATTAAAAAATATACTGATATTACTGGGGATGGGATGATATGGCACACCCCTAGTAACTGTAGCTGTTAAATAAATATAATGCAGAATTTCCCTCTGAAATGTAGCGGAGAATAAGTATAAAACATGAGAAAATGGAAACAGTCAAAAAACAGCCAGAGGACATCCAAATTCTACTCAGGTACAGTACTTCAATAAATGTACTTACTTTGAATAAACGGTGAAAAAAAAGTTTCAACCCCGTCCACTGTGTCCACTAATGTCAGTGTATGAATGCATGGAGGAAAGAAAGTTGTTTCACTCTTTTCCTGTTTTTCCCTGTATGTATTATAAAACTAAGCTCAGCGTGTATGCATTCACAGAAGTGATTATGCAGCATATAGCTCTGAGGCTACAAAACTGTAAATGAGTAAACCATTTAGGGAAAAATTACTAATTACAAGACGATCATTCGCTCTAGTAAACGAAAGAGAGGGATCCTAGCATTGTCTCTAAAGGGACTTGAGACAGGCAGCCAAGTGTTTTAGCAGAACGCTCACGATTCTGTTCAGTTACAGTAATAAGTGATATAATGTCCACTTCACTGAAACTACACTGAATTTATTTATTAATGAAGCACGCATCGTCTCGTGAAGCAATTAAATAAACATGCTTTCAGCTATCTTAACAGGCAGAGGAATTCAGAAATATTTCACACAGCAGTTCTCACACGTTTCAAATCATCATCCCATCAGAGTTAAATAAAAGAGAAGAAATGAAAGACTGGAATGAAAGTTCAGAGTTGATCAGAGGTGAAGCATTGGGCTGCAGCAGATAAATGAGAAGCAGCAAATTGAGCGTGCACCATCGGAGTGCCTCTCTTTCCTCCCTTTCTCTGCCTTTTGTTCTTCAGTGGAATTTTTCTGAAGGGGAGAAAAACTAATCATTCAGCTTGGGTCATGAGCCGAATTGTTTGCAGGGAGTTTTCCCACACCACAAAATACTGCAAGATGTTTTACACTTTCATCACCTTAGGATGGCACTTCCCAAGCCCAGTGACTGGATTTCTCTTCCATGTGATATTAATTAGCACTGGTACTTGTGCTAATCTCACTTCAAGTAACTGGAATGATTTAAGCCAAAGATGTTGCCCGCTTCCACCAGATTCCCCAGAAGTCATGCCAGGAAAGACTGGCTCACATCTACAGCTACGTGAAGCCACTCTCGCACACACTGTCAGCCATATCTCTGTAATGCTCCCCCACCCCTGCTGGGTGTACGCGCTCACGTAAGAGGTGCTCCTCTTTTCTTCTCTCCATTTCTGCAAACTTAGCAAAGAAAGTTATTTTCATAACGTAAACATTTCACTTTGCTTTAAGGCATTCTTTTCTTCACTGAAAGGCCCGTTTAGGACGCGGGACTGACGGGGAACCTTTGGGTGCTCTTAGCAGGATGTGGTTTGCTGTTAGCTGGCTCAGGTAAGCCATTTATTCCCATTAGTGCTGATGGTGGAATAGTGCTTTATTCTTCTTTTACCTGTCATGGCTGCCAGATGTAGGTCTGTAGCACTCTGCAACTACAACGCTGACAACAGAGTCAAAGGCATAGCCTCAAGTCTGGAAAACAGCAGCTAATTGGCTGAGCTCACTAGCATGTTTTTCGGGCTGCATTCCTCACGTCTTTCGGAAGGCAGAAGCGACTTATCTGGTGAAAAGCATGACTTTGTCAGCCTTTGTGTATTTCAAATGCTGACAGGGTGAATTTTCTGGATGAGGATAACAATCCCTGGAGCTTTTGCTCGTGCAGTGCATGGGCCTACATCACTTCCTGTTAGTGAACACACTCAGGTTTCAGTGTGGGACTTGTGGAAACAACATAGATATAAATGCACACACACATCAATTATGCATGATAGGAGAAAAAAAAGGAACTACAGAAACAAAGCCACACAGAGATTTATTAGGGAATGAGTTAAACTTTCTCAGAGGCAGTTTGGTGCTGTTGTTATTGTTTGTTTCTCTCACTGGAAACTTGTGAAGCGACAGAGAAATTTTTAAGACCAGATACTTAAGCTTCCCTCTCACATTTTAATTAATTTTGTGTTTATCTGGGTGTTTACGCCAGCGTTGAGTCATTGCAGCCACGCTAAATCTTGCGGATGTATTCATGTACGTAGGTGGTTGGGGCTGTTTTCCAGGCTCCGAAATTCTCTCAACATGTGCCTCACACATTTTACTTTTTACATCCAAATGCTGTTGTGTCCTGCACACTATAACCGTACCAATAGCAATTAGCTCATCTCCACGAGAGAAATAACAGAACTGGCAAGAGTTTAAAGCACCGTGGTGATATGCAAAAGCCCTTAAATGTATTGCGTCGCATTTAGTGGGGGGATAAGGAAATAATCACGTAAAGATGTGTGACGAACCGGCAAAACCTTAAAGACTGTCTTCTATTAGTGCATTGAGATGAAAAGAGGTAATAGAACGGTTCTGCTGTATGATTGCACAGCCTTTTAGTTCAGTGCATGTGTCTGGACGTCATTGGGGCCGGACATTCGGAGATAGCAGATCCAACCGTCAAGTGGGGGACAGAGAGGGGATGAGTGGGATTGATTACACCATAACATCAGATATAACAAACCACTAATCTGATGGTCCATCTGCAGTCGTACATCTTCATCTATCATCCGCCCTCCTGTCCGTCACCACCGTGGCTCAGGGGCAGCCCAGGAGCCAGACAGGGTAAACTCCTTTCTGCACGTGCATGACTCAGCGCCTGTGCATCAATCAACCTGTCTATCTCCGTTCGCTGCCCTACAAACGTGACTCTCTCTGCTCTCTGATGGAGCAAGTTCTGCTGATGTCCGGGACGATACATTTTATTCAACCTTCAAAAACAAGAGATAAGGCAGGAAGGAGCATTCTGGTTTTCTGAGCTGGATCAAATCCCGCTCCCTGCAAACATGTGTTTTCTTCTTTGTGGACATTTTTGGGCTTTTTGCTTCTCTGCCAGCATATGCTTTGTATCAAAATGTATGTGACCCAATTCATAAGCCTGTATTTTGTCCCATTATCTGGTTTGCTAATTACCTCAATCTTGTCACTTAAATGTAATTACGGACATCACGTTATGTTTTCGATGGAAATGCATTTGGTACTGTACAGAGGGCTGGGAGGGATCCTTGGGCTTGGCAGAGCTTCCATCGAGGGAAAACAAAAACATGCACTAAAAATGGATGGCAGAGTTTCTCATGTTTTTGATCACAGAGAGAAGGACGAGGATTTTGACATCTGTATTAAGCAGGAATACGTATATAGCAGGCCACATCCAGTAACTATGCACCATAAGTGCTGCTAAAAGGTGCATGATGGAAAGCTTGAAGTTATCCCCCAAGTGGAAATGAAAACCAGAGTTTTGCGGGGCTGAGTAACAGAGACTTTATTTCCTTAGCAGATGGCTGCTTCCTCTACCACCAACGTTAACGTGTTCTTGAAAAGGGGTTTGTGGTGGCCGGGGACGGGGAGGAGGAGGAGGACTTCTAGCTGTTATCACAAGCTGCAGTGAGACATCATCTGCTTTAGAGACACTGGTCCTTCAAACTCCGAAGCAATTACGCCGAGAGCACAAAGGTCAGAGAGTAGGGGGAGGCGGGAATGAGCCTGCCGGAGCAGCTTATCGGATGGCCAGGAACCCAGGAACAGCTGAGGAAACTAGTGGCACTTTTCTCAGAAGTCAAGAGAGTTCAGCGCGGAGAGGGAGAGCAAAGGTCACGAAATTGGAGTTTTATTTCACAGATCTCTTTATCAGGGATGTTTTAAATTTTTCAAGCCGACCCAGAGAAGTCAGCAGGGTGTGAGCAGATTAGAATAATTTCAAGACAAAGTGATGTACTGTGAAACTGTGCTGTACCTTCTGCATTAAGATGAATCAGCAGATACTTTTCCAAGGACACCTATTGTAATATGTAGGATTTTTTTAATTGATAGTGTGATAAGTAGTCTATACAAAGAGGATATTTGGTGGCATTACACTGCTGCTGAAATGTGGGTGAGCAAACAGTGAGACAGAATATCAAGTTACAGCTTGCTGACAAATGTCTTCACTCGGTTCAATAATATATGAGTAATGGCTTATAGCAAGAGCAACCCCTCTAAAAAGGCAGAACTATAAAGTAAATATTTTATGAATGTCAAAGCTCAACTCTGCTTTTGTAGTTATTCACATGCATACAGACCTCATATGCTGAATAACGCATATTAAAAAAATAACTCTGGTGTCTGGGAGCTTAGAACTTAGACTCCTGGTCACGGGAGGCTTTGATCCATCTCTCTGAGGGTTTATCATCGTTGCCACATGGTCTGCGCTCGAGACGTCAGCCCATCGGCAAATTTGGGTTCATTGTGGACTGCAGATTTTTGCTGGAGCAGGTAAGGGTCTACAAGAAAGGTTCAGGAGTTTAACGAGAACAGTCGACAGAACGCCCCGGCTAATAAACCACCAGCTGGCCACCTTACGATGGCTGACACAAACAAAGTCCAAATGGCCTAACGGGGTCCTGGTTTTCATTGGGACAGTGCACAGAACAGTGGAAATGCAGCAAGTGAAACACTCAGGAGCGCCACACCACCTGAGCTGCAGGACCCATGAAATGTTTCTCTACAGCATGGTTCATATATCCTGCATTCATCTGCTGTCCCGTTCCTTTTTTATGTCTGTTTTTACAGCGCTAGATTCTTTTGCTCTTCTTACGTGAAAGATGATTTGAAACACGCCGTTCTCGTAAAAGTGCTCTGCATCCAACCAAACTGTGTTTCTGTCCCTTTGAAGATATGATCCTCTCCATCTGTAACAAAGTCATTCTCAAAGTCTGTCTTCATCCATCCACTTTGTCTGCAGTTGATAATGCCAGAAGAGAGCTCGAGACTCAGAGTCTAAACAAGCCTTGTGCATATCTTGCCAGCACGTAATGCGTGACATGATCTCCATCTACTAAATGTGCACATTTCTCCTGTTAAAACGGCCCAAAATGCAGCGGCCTGTACTCATTAACGGCAATGTGTGCGAATGCTAAAGGGAAGGAGACTGTGTTTATTTTGACTGAAGCAAAACAATCTCCATCTCCATTCCATTCTCCCGCCAGATTAATTGGGGTAATTGACTTGTGTTTGCAGCACGAGGTAGAGGGCAGACTCCCTGACACCACCAACCTGGCAGCCAGGAGCAATTGGAGCGCCACATAGCAGTTGCTGTGACGAGACAACGAGGCGAGCACTCTGGGTAATTTAATACACTTTAGAAAGTCCACACATCTGATCAAATCAGTCATACCAGGGGAAACTCTTTAACATTTGTGCAGAACTTTGAGGAACTTGGCATGAGGCTCATCGGAGATTGCAAGACAAAAAAAATATTTCTTACACAGTTGCCTTCGTTGCTCAGCTGTGGGCGCTTTCGTTGAGAAGATATGTCGGCTATGTGGCAGGGTCTCCGTCAACGACTCAGCACTTCCTTTAAAACAATTTCTCTGCAAGGGCGGCAATCTATCAGCAAAGTGTTGGGTTTACAGGATGCCTGATGACATATATGGGGCACCCAAGAGATCCCCCCCAAGTCATTTCTGACTTATGACCTCATCCCTCCGAGTCCTATCATTGGCTCGCACAAGCCCTGACCCCAGCTGCCCAGACGCACTGGCATACACTCCCGAGGAAGTGGAAATTACCTCTTAATACTGTCAATGCTTCAACACTTTCACAAAGCGCTGTGATGAAAAACACCCTCACCTCCATTACTCTGCATATTAAGAAGACAAAGAAGTTATCACGGAGGTTGAGAAGGTTTTACCTCACCCGATGGGGCACTTTAAAACCCAAATTATGCAATGTATTAAAATATTAGCACATTTAGCTGCAGAACAATGGTGTTAACTCACTGATGGATACCTTATTATTCAAAGCACATTATTGCTCTGACTTTAAAAGACTGCAAGCCTGTGCGTGCCATATTCTGTTATTTCTTTCAATAAATCATTTGCTCATATGAAGTACCTGATGGCACTCTTTACTGCTCTTAAACTCCCACTTTAGAATATGCTGTAAAGGAATACAGCTTTTGTGGTATTAAGCACATCGCAGCTTCAGTAAAATTAAGAGAAAATGCTTAGAGGTAATCAACTTCCCTCACTTTATTTTCCCTCAACCATCTGGTAGCTATTGAATGCTGTTTTGGATACTTTGAAAAAGAGCCCATAGCTTACTCATTATACAACACAACAGTCACATTCCCTCGCTCTCGCCCTCTTTCCCCCCCTTTCTTTCTTTTCCCTCTGCCTCTTATCCCCTCTCCCTCTGTCTCTCTGCCTGTCTTTCTCTCACCAGACCAATCAGTTAAGGAGACACATTACTTAACGAGGTAATTGGTCTAATGTCTCTGGGGCACAATGAAAAATGCCATAGTACGGCATGTTATTGTGGTTAAGTTTCAACCCAGAGTCGCATTATGCTACAAGGCATATCTGGATGTCATGGATTTGGGGTTTGTCATAGTCTGGCTTTTTGTACTTTTCTCTAAATACAAAAAAATAAACATGTCGAGAAGTAAAGGTGAGTTTATGGCACTGTGAATGTCCAGGGCGGCAGCTGGCAGCAGGACCCACCGAAGCATTTTTAACTGTCCGTTTTCCATGATGGTGGGCAACACTGACAGCACTAAAATGTGCTGCCGTCGAAACAAACGCTCGATCCACTGTGGGGGATCCTGATTTCTGGTATGCGACCTTGTGGTTGACACGGAACCGCAAAAGTAGTGATCCCTTTCCATCCCTCTACAATTTTCCATCCAGCTCCATTTGTTTTTCATTTGGAGAAACAAAACTGTTCACCCTTTTCCTCCTGTAAAAACATGGCATCCCAGAAGGCTTTGCGGGAAGTATCAATCACTGGAATGTGTGTATTGTGATTACCTCAACACACCGTATCAGACCTGCTCCGTAAAAAGAAAACACCGGACACCAGAGTTATGGCACCAGAGATAACGCGCGATGTTGCGAAAACTCAAACTTAAAATCTTATCTGTGACAGGATAGGGAGCATACATATTTGTGCAGCAACAGTACATCCGATGTAGCAAGGCCACGGTTGTGGATGGATGAGGGTATTGCGGAGGACCATGTCTGCAGATACAGCACCTCTGAATGAAACATGAGCCTTTTTGTCTGAGGAAACACACAGTGGAAACACTGTCAGTGTGTGAATCAGCTGGTGAGAGTGTGGGAGAATTAAATCATTCAGAGAAGGATTCTTATTGTTCTGGTTGAGACAGTGTTTCTACACTTAATGACCTCTTTCCTTTTTTCTCATTAGCAACAAGAAAAGGAAGGAAGGTTGGGAAAGACTGGAAAAACGATTACGAGAAATATTGCAAATAGTCATATAATTCTTAAAGCTATTTTAATCTTGTAAGATGTAAGAATTTGGACTGACAAAAAAGGTCATTTTTGCAAATCATACCCGTAATTTCATGTTAGTTTCAGTCTGCTTAAGTGCTCAACAAGAACAAAAACGTTTTGATGTTTGATGACAGATGTTTAATAATTGAACTTCTTTCTGATTATGGCGACTCTGTTAACTCCATCGGACTGTTTCCATTAAACCGATGACAGAAAACCAACTCCCCCTATTCTCACAGACCGGTCTGCCAATGGCATGTATGTACAATGAATTAAAATAAATTGCAGAAAAGTATGTAATCATCCCAGCCATCATGGGATGCCGCGAACTCTCCATTACTGGTGGTTTAAGTTGACAACTTTGTTCTGTTTCAATCGTTTAAGCAGTAGATTTATTAAGACTAAACCCAGAGGTCTTTCTCAGGTCAGCCTGATTGGATTTCAGGGAGAGAGGAATAAAAACACGAGTCTTTGAAACTAGTGGTGTTAAAAAAAAGTTGTTATTGTGTCCACAACCCGAGTCTGACCTGTGACCCTCAGATCAAAGGATCGCAGAGCAGATGACAATCAGTTATTCTTGTTTGTATATTGTTGTAGTTCAAGGAAACTGATGGAAAAACCACAGAATAAAATAGATTAATTTTATCTTTGTATGTAACTAAATACTTAAATTCATAAAATAATACACAGCGTAGTCATTGTGAGGAAAATATGGCCGTAGAAAATTACATACCCCACTGACGAAACGCACCAGCCAGAGCACCAGGGGGAAATAGTTAGAGATGACAAATTAACTGTTCATCAAGAATTATTTTCCTCCTGTATGTTCCCATAATGTAGAATCCCTCCGGAGCCTGTTTAACTCAATTTGTTCTACAAAGTTATAATTGAAGGTGTCTCAAACCATTGTTCATTTTTTACTTTAAATGACTAGCTGACACGGTGTGTTTGACAAAGCTGGAATTCCCTCACTGAACAGCAGCGGTTTCATGTACAAAGACAATAATACATCTGCCAACTACAAAGCCATTACGCAGTTTAAATATTATCTCTCCATCTGTCTGAAACTGTCACAGCGCTAACCACAAAAACACATTCACATAAGTGTACAAAATGCTGCTCTGTCCTACTGACAGTGGAGCCGCTGAGAGGGATCTTTCCATTCGAGCCAGCTCAGACCTGGGTCAAATGGGATTATGGGGTTTTTCTTCTTTAATATAATCAACAGGTACACAATTTTAGCGTGTGCATAGTGCATGTGTTTAAAGTGCACATCAGGATTACGTAACCTCTGTGCATCTCTATTTGATAGATTTTAGCACATAGTGGTTAGCAATGTCGCCTCACAGCAAGAGGGTTTCAGGTTCAATCCCAGGAGGGAGCCCTTCTGTGCGGAGTTTGCATGTTCTCCCTGTGTCAGCATGGGTCTTCTCTGGGTACTCCGGCTTCCTCCCACAGTCCAAAGACAGCAACGCACCTTTAACTGACTGAACAGTTGTAGTTTGCAATTAAATCTATGGAGCACAAACACACAACAGAACTCAGATAAGATGAAAAGGAATAAAGCTTGAAAGAATAAATTAAATCAAAGGCAAGTTTATTAAAATACAACCTTAGGTCATAACAAGTAACACAGCTCTACAGCTCAACATCAGCTATTCAAGGCCAACGTGCTGAAAACAACAATAACTTGGTGAAATTATAATATTACACCAATATCAAAAATCAGGACATGTGCCTCAGTTCGTGTGTTTTGCCTCCCATCAACTTTTCCGTGTCCATCAGCTCTCTGAGTTTTTCTTTCTGCCTTCGTCGCAAGGTGTTGGATTTTGTGATGAGTTGGGCCATTAATGACCCAGATTTTCCCTCTGCTTGCTCGGCAAGTTGATCTGCATCTTTCTGTAGTGTGCTGCACATTTCTCGCAAGATTTTTGTCGTCTTTTTCAGCTCTTCTAGTTCGGCTTGCCTGGACATGCGCCATCGCGTGATGTCGCACAGGTACGTACACGGCCCCAAGTGGCAGTCCGAGTGTGCCTACATACACATCGTTGTTTGTAATAGTCGCGAGGAGGAAAATAAATTATACATTCATGGATACTTTTTGTCAAAGCTTGAATGCCAAGAAAATTTAATACTTCATAAAATTGCGATTAAGACTTTTTAATACTTTTTAAGGCCCTTAATTTTGCGACATTTGATTTATCAACTTTTAATACTTTTTAAGACCCTGCGGACACCCTGTTAAACTTGACCAACATGAAATGATTTTTTGTTGACTAAAACTAGACTAGTAAGGATAAAAATGACAAAAATGTGACTAGAACAAAAAAACATTTTGGTAAAAAGACTAAAACTAAATTTAAAATAGCAGCCAAGTTACTGCAGACTAACAGTGTGTTCTACTTGATTCTAGTGGAGTTTAATATTTCAGTGTCTATTCAGAATATATCCAAACCCATTAATGAACGCAAGCATAGAGATATGTTTTTATGTTGCACAAAAGTATTATTGAGTTGTAATCACAATATTAAAGATGCATAAAGTATGCCTGTAAAGGTAAATAATGATACAGCAATATGTACTGGCACTAGAGAAGTCACTGACACCAATCCCAGCCTCTCATTATATTCTTGTCTCTGCTGCAGCACTGTCATGCCTTCCTTCCAACCCTTTCAACACTTCACTATCACCAACTTCCTTATTCTGTCAGAAGTTGTCGAGAGAGGGGGGAAAATGAACTGCGATGGTGAGAATTTCCTGTTGATGTCTCCAATATTTCCCTTTGTTTTCCCTTTCATGACATGTCTCATCCATTACCATAATAGCAGCAGACTGCCACAACAAACTACAATGACCTGCTTCAGTGTCTTCCAGGGTGGAACAAGGACAGAAAGGTTAGGTTTACTTAAACTTGATGAAAACCTTGTTGCTTTACTTGCAGAGGGCAGTTCACATTCATGTCACATTGTGCAACAACAAGTTAACTGCTGACCGGGTACATTTCCACTCCTAAGTAGAGAGCATTGTTGTAGTCTTACAAGTCTCTTCCATTTATACAGCTGTGGATTTACAAGAAAAGTACAGGCTACATTAACTCTGTAATAGCTTAAGGTAGCACCTAGGAATACAATCACAATCCCCTGGTCCTCTGTAAATGTCAAATCACTAACTAGTGAAACTTTGAATTTTAAAGTGCACTTTAAACTTTAAATGTATCAGAAAAGTGTATGCTGCACATAGTTTGCACCTCTTACTCGACCTCTTGGTGTGAGGTTCTGTTTGGGGTTAGATCTCAACAGCTGTTTGAAGGATGATATTGTTCATTGGAAATGAATATTCTTTTAATGTTATTTTAAAATGTATTAAGAACTTTAGATTGATAAGATCTAGGGGGATTTAGTGGCATCTAGCAATAAGGATGGCAAATGGCAGATTGCAGATTGCGACCAGCTGCAACTTCTCCTGGTTACGCCGAATAATCCGCAGAAGTCTCTTCCTCTCCAAAAAACAAAGTACCAAGTGATTTAAACTGGCAAAAACACTGAGGCCCTGATAACAGAAAGCATTTTAGCAGCTGGAGGTGCCTTTTTGTAATTGTTTTTAATGGGAATAAAGCTTTTTGCTCATGGTTTTTACACTGCAATGCGCCTTGTGCTTCTGCGTTTTAGTCACCTGGCCTGTTTGCTGTAGTGCTCCTAACTCCTACAGTTGAAAAAAACTTCAACTCAGAATGGAAATGCGCCCCACATCATCTCTTTTTTCATCATCTCTTTGCCCATTGTCCAATTGGATGATTAGAGAGGCGGGCCTTCTCTGGTGGTCATGACAAGTTTACAGTTGGTAAACAATGGAAGAAGAAGCTATACGGCCCGACGACAGACAGCAGGTTGTCAAACTGCCCAAGTCATCCTAAAATACGCCTGGAAGCGACCGTGATCGAGGCGAAGCTCCCGGACCAACTGGTGGTACTCCCCATGATCCACCTTCTTTTTTGGGGTCTCATACAGATCTCTGTTTCCCTGTGCCCAACAAACTATTTGCTGACAGCCTCTCACCCTCAACCAGAGCTACAGCAAGTACCCTCTGCCTCAACATTTTAGAAATGAGATACTAATTACTGTGAAATTTTAAAAAAGCGGTAGACTGATTACCCTGGAAAATGATAAGGACAAAAAGGCGCAGCAGGTGTTTCTTTTACTGGGGTTTTTGGACCTAATTGTATTGCGGAGTTTTGCACAGCGGCAACCGGATCTTTGCTCTCAAATTACAAAAAAAATGTGATGGCACAACAGTCTTCTTCAGTACATTATTCTATGCTTTCTTTTGATTTTCACATTGGCTAGTCATCCTGTTTAATTTGTCTTCTGACTAAATCGGAACCGCTGAAACAAGTTGTAGGAAGCCTCTGCAAGTAATTGGTTGCTGGCAGACACTCTGTGCTGCAATAAAATGTTTAATCAGCAGTGCCGTGCACTGTAGAGCCGATGCGCTGCTGGTTCTGCCGGGCTGAACAGAATATAATGTCTACTGTTGTGTACAGCATTTATAGACTGAGCTGAGTAGTGATGCGCAGGTCGACCCATAACCCGCGGGACCCGCAAATGGACCTGCAGGTCGGGCAGCAGTGATCGTCTGTTCAATCGGTCTGTAAATGATATTTTGACATTATTATTATAATCTATTAATCTATAATCTATTACTGTCATGGCATCTGAAGGTACTGATGTGTTGAGCAGGTGACAGTCCACGGTCGTTTTCAAAACACACTTGTGTCACGCACTCCAAAAGAAACTTGTTGAAACTTTAAACAATAATTTATTGTACAAAACAGGGGAAACAAACGCTGACAAAAACGGTTCCATAATTCATATTAAATTCAAAAGATAACAAAAAAACAGCTACAAGTTAGACGGAATAGTGATAAAGTGGTAAAACTTGGCATTGATCCACAGCCTGAGACGGATGCGCTCAAGCATCACATTTTTAACAATGCAATTTAAAAGTTTTGATTTTTATTGATAATATAGATTTACCATCAACAGAAAGACTACATTTAGCACCAAAAAATATGTTAAAAAAAATAAATAAATTAAAAAAAAAAAAAAAAAGTAAATAAAAAAAACATATATCGAACACCAAATTTCCATAACCAATATCCGAATATTTGGGTACAGCCCTATGAAAATGTTAAGACTAACAGGTTCAGTTTTTAAAAGTTGATATTAACCAAAAATATCTCTTACGTTCCCTTTATCGTGTGCGTACCATTGTAATTTATCAGTTTATCTCTGAACCAGTGACACCATCAGCTGTAACTAATCATAGGAATTTGTGAATTGTAGTTTCAGTGGTCAACTTTGGCAACTTTGTGCTTCTGTTTTCACTTGGCTTTAGCCACCTTCCTGCCTCTGTTTATCTGTCTCTGTCTCCCTCACTTGCCTCCAGAGTGACACCGGCTAAGGTGACGCCTGCAGTAGCCGAGATACGGCAAAGCTAATGGATTTGTCCCAGGCATCTGAGAGACAACAGAGCCCAGCCTCAGAGGGGATGAAACACAAAGGCAAAGAGTTTAAATGCCTCTCTCTTTCATCTTCATTTGGCCTCAAAAGAGACAAAAAAAAATAGAAAAGTGAGCGAACAACGTCTCACATCTCACCTCATCTACACCACGGCTTCCATCCATCATCCGTGGCAGTCTAAATCCCCATCCTTTCATTCCCCTAAAGGAGGGCAGTTTGTAATGAGGAGGGGTTTGTTAAAGAAAAAAGTTATTTTCATTTCGTCTCCGAGGGGAAAGCTTTAAGGCGACTTGCCACATTCCATTCGAATTACATAATTTATCTGATTTTCTATGAAACCTCAAACAGCCTTTGTGACACATACATGTGTTCCATTTCACTCTCATGCACCAAACTGCTGTTCGAGAACAGACCCCGCTCAGTGTTGGGGTGTATAAAAACAGTGGAGCCCATGCACGCACCAAAACCTCGGATTCAAGTCAGGTTTGAGAACCTTACAAGGAGATAGAGAACAAATGTGGTGAGCTCCCAAAATAACAACTCTGTGATATTGCTGTTGTTGCTAAAAACAAACTGAATTGACTCAAGTCAGTCAACTCAGACTTAAACTGAACTCTCAAGCACACTCTGCTTCAATTACAGTTGTTCTTCATGATTAAAGACATGAGATCGGCACATCGGGGGAGGTGTCTCGTTGGAAACCAGATGCCCAACAAGGATTTCTACGATCTTTTTTTTTAACATTAGCTCATAAAACAGGAAAGTATGAGGGTTTATAACACACCCATGACTAGACCAACTTTTGTCCTTGAACCATAAAAATCTACCTCTTGCCTCAACTCATTGCCGTTCTTTTGTTATTGCGCTGAAGTTCACTGAAGTTCAAGTGTGTGTTGTAAAGTTGCCAAAACTGCAACAAGGATGACTAATGAATCCGACTGTGCCAAGAGACACAACATGCTGTAATTTGGTCTTGCTATGTACAGTAACACTTTTTCCATGGTACCAAGGCTCTGTGCTTACAAGATCATGTCTGAGATTGCCACAGTGGGAATCCTTGAAATGCAATTGTACTCCGTCCTCTGTGGTACAGTATTGAACCATGCGTGACCTTTTATTTCAAAATCAAAGCGGGTCAGGGTGGTTAACTATGTTCTAACACATAAATAAAGGGGATTAGGGGGCCGTTATTGCTTATTGAATAATGAGTTGCACAAGTGTAATGCATTCCTGAGCAGACATTATTGATTTACTGTTAGTCTGAAATCCATCCATAATTCATATTTAAGCTGCAGGCTCTTCCTCGATAGCTGAGAAAATCCCTTTAAGGCACGAGCGGGGAGGCGTCGGAAGAGTCGTGGAGCTGTAAGTGAAAACTGCAGCGACAGGAAATGAAAAGGGGAGTGAAGTAGCCAATCACCCAACATTCCTCCCAAATGTGTACCGGGGGGTCGCAAGGTCAAAGGTGAGGGGTGTCTGGATGGCGAGCACAGCTGTGTGCCATGAGGACCGCACAAAGCCGGCCCAGCTTGACCTCCGAAGTCACCACTTCCACCGGGAGTTACCCATAACACATCTGGGCCTGATTCCCCCTCGAAGGCAGGTATCATGGCAGAACAGAGGAGCTTGTTCTCTCTTGTTTGTTTGTCATTTATTAACCTCATCCCAACCTCGCCGTGCCCTTCTCATTAGAGCTGTGATTGACAAGTCAAAATGCCAAACTCACCCTCAGATCCCGAACCAAATAACTATGCTGGTAAAGCCTTGTTTCAAAATGAAGAAGGGGGATTTAGAGAACCATAATGATAGGATTTTATGCAATTAATTTGGTGCCTGGGTTTTGTTTGTAGGACTGTTACAGTCAAATACAATTAACCTAAACTTTTACCAGTAAGTGCTCCCTACAAAGTAGTCATTTATCTGTGTTTAGTTTTCAAATGTATTATATAATAAATAAATACATTACATGCTGTACCACAATGCAGGGCTGTGTACTGTCATGACAAATTAGCCCAGTCTCACTCCTAAGTCATCTAATACTGACGCTTGGTCAGTGGCCTGACAGCATCAGGCACCAACAAACAGATGCACCCTCAAGTAGCAACATTTGTTGACGCTCCGGGCAACTACTGAGCAAGAAAGTCTATAAAAGGCAGTCAGGAGAGGTGGTGGATGGGTCATACGAACTGCGGACCTGCTAATCATGTACTGTGTAAAACCAACCATAACTGACACAAGAGGGGTACCTAGAGAGTCATATTTGACATGACAGGCCACTGAACAAGTGTCAGTATATGATGAGTTGGCGGTGAGAATGTGTTGGACAGATCTGCACCAGTGTCACCCAGACACAATCAGTATAGTATTTCTGATTGATTGTGGATTTTTGCTCTTAATGCGAAACCATTACCAATTTGATAAACCAATCAAAATCCATTCGGCTCCGCGAGACACGACACAAAAGACTGATAATGTTCTGACAAGCGATCAAAGGCATGATGAATCACAAGGCTCTCATGTTTCAGATGAAATGCCCTCCAGTCTAACGTCTTTTGACCTCAGGTCACCTCTCGGATTTTGTGTGTTTACATGTGTGTGCGCGCATTTTAGAAAAAGTCTGAAGTGTTGCGTGCTTGTTTGTTTTCTCCCATGTGTCCGAATGCGTGTCTCTGTATGTGTCTGCATGCCTGCATGTGTAACAGATTTGAAGAAGTTGGTTTAATCTACCCCCCACCATCACTCCCCCTCCTTCCTCATTAAATGCACATTCCTCATTTGGCTTGATGGTAGAGTGCCTGTCCAACTTCTGTCCAGGACAAGGCTTAGGGTTTGTGAAATGTAATGGGATCTGCACTGAGGAGATGCTATAGTCCATCTGCCAGCACCAGTCAAACCAGTATTGGTGGATTTGCTGCCAGCCCTTCAACATTTCACTTCATTTGCATTCACTTTCACAACCAAACATGTTTGAATATGTATTCCGACATGTATGCAAATGCACTTACTGTTGGTGCATAAACATATGCACACATTTACATGGGGGTATGTTTCACAGCATTTATGTTTTAAATGTGTGCACATGTGCGGGTGTGTAACTGTGCGTGTATGTGTGTCTCTAGCATCCACCTCCACAAACCTCGTCCTCTCCCTGACTGTGAATGCAGAGCAAGCCAATTTAGCAATAGTCACATCTCTGCCTCTCCTCAGTGGCATTACCATAATATATTTTATTTATCAAACGGTCTGCCATGCATGTTCTCTCCCACCACCTGTTAGCGATGCACTCTCCATGCCACTGAATGCAAACGAGACCTTGGCCCTGCTTGTAATTGAGCAACGCGATGCATCTTCAAAGTACGTGCAGCAGATGTCTCTCATCTCCCGAGACCTTATCTGAGAGGAATGGATAAATAAGACATAGGCGTAGAAATACAGATGGAGGTGGTGGTAGTGGTGGTGAGAAGAGGAAGAAGGAAAAGAAGAGGATGAGGAAGGAAGAGATGATGCTGAGCCTTTCCTGTCAGGCTGGGATAAGAAAAGGCAAGAGGAAACGATGGACTCCAGGGCAGAGTGTGTGCGTGTGCGTGTGCGTGTGCGTGTGCCTGTGCTCGGGTGTGTTTTTTTAATTTGTGTATGTGTGTGTGTGTGTGTGTGTGTGTGTGTGTGTGAGACTGAGGTAGAGTAAGAAACAGAAAGATTATAATTAAGTGGCTGTAAGTATATTTAACACCTCCCAAATTATACTGGACTAAACTATCTATATCTAGGAACTAGTTTAAAAATTAGCACCCTCGGATTTATTCGAAACCAAATTATAGAGAACACTTTAAAACTGTTTTTAAGCAGTTAAATCCTGATTTTGTGGGGATTTAGTTAAAGTCTTTTTTTATAGACGTTCCAGCAGATTTTGAGCACATGAACAGATGCATTCCAACATTAAAGGAACAGTGTATAAGATTTAGGGGGATTTAGTGGCATCTAGTGGTGAGGGTTGCAGATTGCAACCAGCTGAAACTTCTCTCGGTTAGTATTACTTAAGTGTTCATTGTTCAGGAGGTTTTAACCAGGAGCTGAATTATCCACAGAGGTGTCTTCCTCTCTAAAACAAACAAACCAGGTGATTAAAACCAGTAAAAATACTGAATAAAGCCGTTTCATATTTCTCCTATACTGTTTGGCACGTCTCAGATGGGCCGCTTGCCTGACACCTGCTAAGTATTTTCTCTGTTAACTTAATGTGTCTCACCTTATTTCCAATCCAGACACTCAGGAGGTTTTAACTGTGAGCAGAATTATCTGCAGAGATCTCCTCCTCTCCAAAACAAACAAATGATTTAAACTGGTAAAAACACAGAACTAGAAAAGCACTCGGAGAGCGAAGATCTCCGCCAAGCAGCTCGGATTTTCCGCCATTTTATTTTTTATCCACTTCACTTCAACCCATCACCACCAAAATTTTATCATCTGTTTCCTGTCCCATTATCAACATTTCCTGAAAATTTCATCAAAATCCATTCAGAACTTTTTGAGTTATTCTGCAGACCAACGCCAAACAAAACATGAAAATGCAAAGTGCAAATGGCCCTATGTTGAGTTTGGTTTGTTCATTCTGGGCTACTGTAGAAACATGGTGGTACAACAAAGTGTCACTGTAGACGAGAATGTGCTCCCTATGTAGATACAAATGGCTCATTCTAAGGTGATGAAAACACACACAAAACTTGATTTCAGGTGATTATACACTTAAGAAAACATGCTCATGCAATTATATTCAATTTCTGCCAATACACTGTATACTGTTAGTAAACAGTATGACATTTTTTGGTGGGCAGGGCTTAGCTGGAAGCAAAACAGTTCTCCGCAGACATGTGCTAACGCGAGCTAGCAAGTTCTATTGGCTTGCTTTAGACAATGGAGGAAGATGATTAGAATGTTGGAGCGCACTCCGGCACAAACTGAACCGTTCGTAGCACTGTCTAAATGTACTGTTGGATTATCCAGAGCACTGGAGAGACCGTGCAGCAGAGCACCAAGAGATATCTAGAAATGTAACGCTTTGTTTCTTCGACCAACAAGTCTCTCATTTTAATGTAGATCATCAAACTGAAGTTACAAACACACCATGTCAGGTCAATCACTCTCCGTGTCCACGAGTGTTACATGAAAATTTTGACACTGACCAGCAGGGCCAGACTGGCCAACCCGTATGCTCTCACTCAGTAGATGGATGATTTGGCAGGATTGATGAAGGTGGAATGGCCAGCTTAGTGGATGAATACTGTGCCAGTCTTACAAAGGAGGACGATACTTGACACTTTTTGATGATTGCCTCCATCAAGTCCTTTCATCTTATTGCATTTAACCATAGTTGTCTTGTTTTTGTTGATGACAGTGGGGGTTGGTATGTGATAAAGTTTAAGTTTTGAGCCATGACTCCTTCCATTCTGGCTCCCAGTAACACAACAACATGACATTTTAAGACTCCTATGTAGCCTACAGCCCTGTGGTGGCGAGTTGTGTTTTGCCCCCAGCTAATAAAATGACATCATCGTGACATCAGCTCTAAAAGGGTCTATTCCTCACACTGGCCCTATAAGTCAATCAGTGGAATGTCAGCCAGAAGTCATAACCTGACAGCCCTTAGACAAAGGTGAAAGGGTCAGGTTGTGCGAAAAGAAGTAGCTCATACAACAAGTGTTTATACCTATGCAAATGGCAACACCTGAAGGCAGAGTAAAAAGCCATCTTTCAGGCAGATGCAAGCCGAGATATTGTTTAAAATGCTGATAATGGTGCACATTTCACAAAGTCTCTCCTGGGAGACACTCATCGTGTTGCACTTGATTGCTCACATGAAGTGACTAAAAGAGTTGTGTTAAAAAACAAAGAAAGCAAGCTAGCGGGAGAAGTTCAAACCCTGTTTATTTTCTCACCTTTTCACAGCTTGCCAATTACGTGAAATGGATGCGAATGACTATTTTTTTTTAAGCTTCAGAAAGTGACAGGGACACAGCTTCCATAATTCTACTGTCATAAAGGCGTTGGTGGGAGGTAGTGTCCGAAACTATCTGACCATCCAACAAGCAGCTCTGATGAAGCACACCAGCAGCTTAATTGGATGATGTTTCACATCCAGTTTGAATCCAGTGGAGCTTCCTCTGCTCTCAGCTGGAGTTCACATGCCGGAGATACAAAGAGATTGCACAGCTTTGAAGAAAAATCTACTGACACCATTCCTCTTGTGGGTTCAAATCATTGATCACATCCACAATTTTGCCCTTCATTACTCTCAAAACTTGATCTGCTCTTGTGGATCTATCTCTGCCCTGTCTCAGATCTGGACTTACTGATGACTATTTCATGAACTTCTATAAAATACAGAAGGAAAGTTACAGCACCCCCTTTAATACAGTCACTGCATGATTTACAGGGACAGCAGGGGTCAGCCGTAATAATTTACTTTACCTACTTGCTTTGAGACTTCTTCAAGCAACGAACAACTAAATCATTAGCAGTGTTATACATCTACTTTTATCACCCTATTCAGTAGCCTGAAAAGATTCAAATATAATGAATGTATGACACTGATCTATTGTGGTCCGTATAACATTGCACCTTTTGACGGCTTATAAACCCTTAAACTCCAAAGTAAGACATTTGCTTCTAGGTTTTGCCTTATTTTTGTTGCAAATGCGATACTTAAAAGGAGCATTTGCTGAAGACTAAATAAACAATCTGTACTTTCTGTCTGCTTTTCGGAGTTAGGTCTGCGGTATTTATTTTGTTTGATCCAACTTGTGGATCTTAATTTTTTTCATGACGCAAATGTCATCGTCCTCCCCTAGGCTTCTCTCTGCTGCTTTGAAGAGATATTAAGGCCATGGTTACTCCGAGTGGTGCGTCTCGACAGCATCTTGGAAGCTCGCTGGGTCTGTGTGTGTGTGTGTGTGTGTGTGTGTGTGTATGAGAGGTGGGTGTGGGGTGGGGTGGGGGGTGGGGGGGTAAATTAGCAATTATAAGGCTGGTTCACATCTTCTGAGCACGGATGGAGTCAGCAAAATCCTGCCGCCTTCCGCCGTCTCATTAACGTCCAGCCGGGGAGATGGGAACAGAGAGTCCGGGGGTCTCCGTGGTTACCCTGGGTGAGAATCTAATCAATGACACGCTCTCTCTCTGGATGGTGACGAGGTATTAATGAGCTCCCAACGCCAATGCGAGCTAATTATCAGCCTTCTGGAGGGGAGAGGTGGGATAAAAACAAATGGAGGGGACATCGGAGACGCAGACAGAGAGAGGGGTGATTCTGCAGAGATATGCAAAGATCAAAATAAAGCCACTGCTGCCGGATCAATATTTTCACAAGCACAAGCAGTCGAGTGGAAAGTACACCCCACGGGAGCTGAGCCAGCGTCAGTTAATTGTCAGCAAATGTGTGGAAGATCATTAAAGTAAACTCCAATATATGTGCAGATTCAAGAAAGCATAAATGCGCACTTTTCCATTTCAAACGTGAACTGTACTGAGACCTGTTGACAAGTGTTTTCCTGTCAACACTCTATCCATTCCACCTACACACCCTCCCTCCTGTTAGTGCCTGTTTACAATAAAAAAGTAGGACATGCACACAACTGTTGAAGCCCACATTTAATTCTAGCATTGAACTCAATGGGTGAGTGGAAATCAGTCTATTTACAATTTAATAATGTACTCCATTAAGAAGTATACGCTTTCCAGCATGAGACGCGTTCTTTCAACATAAGGGATTTCTTTACTTAAACAGAAATGATTACATTTCAGCTGTGATGCTTCTCTCAAAATGTAACATTAAAAGCTCTGTCCAAACACTTTTCTGCTCTGCAGCTATTAGCCTCACATGTCAAACTGTCAATTGTCGAAAGGCTTCAGCCTCCACTTGATTCACCCGCAGAGGATGAATGCTCAATATAGAGACATAAATTAACTGAGAAAACCTGCAGTAAGACACAGACACACAGCACTGGCTATCTGTGGGATGAAAATTTAATAAGAAATGTATATTTGAATACATTTACGTTTTATTGGGCAGGCTGTGCCTATTCTGATCTATCATTCTGTTTCAATGGTGTCATATAGAGCAATACAGAAGAAGTCCAAGTCTTTTTTTAAGACCAATTAAAAAGGAAGCTAGACTTGTAACCCACAAGCCTTTCTCCATTCCCTTTGGTCAGGAGAACAGAGCACAGCGGCGCACAGATAAATCTTCAATGGCGCACAACAGGGCCGGTGGAAATTGCTTTTATTACTGTCACGAAATTGAACGGACTTGCTCGGCTTTGAACACCAAGTTTGGGTTGAAAACATTTAAATATAAACACAAAGCAATTTTTTGGAACTGCTCTCTGAGAGGATTAAAGCAATCATTAGCCTGCAGTTTTCCTTCCTAAGCTCTCAGTTAGGTTGGCTATCACACTTCACTAATAAATTAGCTAATTACACAGTAGTAAGAAGGGTGTGGGATTACTGGTCATTAGTAAGCACTGCGAGCGTTTACTGATGCTGAGACAATAGACAAGCTAAGCCCCACCCTAAAGCATGTCACTCTAAACAAAGGCGTATGATAATGACTTTACTGACTGATAGCAGGCCAAGCTGAGGCCTTTGTGGCTTCTGACAGCCTCCTTTCTCTCCATTTTATATAAAACCACAAGGGTCAATTAGAGCAAGAGAGAATGCACTTGAGGCTGGTACAATGGTAATGCCTTGCCACATGAAAGCACGCCAACGTGGCTGCGGCTGCAGCTCCACACTTATGGGTGTTGGAGGAGGAATCTAGACACACAACGTTACTCGAGTCGTGCCTGGAAATGTCACACGCACCGCAGTGATAATACCAAAGGCACCATCGGTCTTCGTCCTTTCATTTCTTAGCACTTGTGTCTTCAAACGCTATCTAATTTAGAGCCACAGAACTGGTTCCATCTGTAGAGTAGGCAGTTTTTTGGAAATCCTGTGAGTCAAAATCTCAGCAGCCGTACTACTTGTTTGGCAATTCTGACTTAAAGCCAGTTATTTATGGAATACATTGTCAGTGGCTGTGCTTAGCCTGAGACTCTGAGTCATGAAACAATGTCAGAAGCTGGTTACATCAGAGACGGTTTGTGCAGCAGGAGGATGTTTTCAAATGCATCGCAGATAATAAGCGGATTCCTCAAATCATAACAACACGCGTGGGGATGGAGCTTGAGAAAGTGACAGAAAAGAAACAAACCAGCGGATGTTTGATGGGAGATGAATTGAAGTGTTGACGCGAACTCTCGATGCCCTCTGGGTTCCCCTTTCTACTCATTATAGAGGCTTTGTCTGTGTGTGTTTTTTTCCTTTTGAACTGTATCTTTTTAAAACTGTAAATCCAGGACAAGTTTACTGAGTGTGTCTTTGCTCCTCTTTTTTGACAATGATGCGCCGCAAATAGACACATTCCCACCTGGAGGCTGGACCAACAAAGCTACACGGATACATGAGGTGCATTTGAGATGTCATTTAAAATATTCAAACATGTGTGTGTTTGTGTGTACGCTGCTATATAAATAAAGTTGACTTGCATTTTCAAAACAGGAAGACATTTACGTATTTATTAGATGATGTAAAAATCAACTCATCCAAAGTTATTTACAAAACACTTTGACAACCCCCCCCCCCCCCCCCCTTCCACCAGCATCCCACAAGTTAAAAGGAAAAGTGCCTGCACAGTATTTATCAATTTACAAGTCAAATGACTTAGAGTGAAACACTTAATTAGACTTGTAGATGCAGTAGCATGATAGCACCTCATTTCTCTTTGTAGAACAAACACAAGCCATTTAGTAGAAAGCTTTTATTCAAAGGGCATTACAAGGAACATGAGTGTATACATTCTCCTGAAACCTTAGTGTTTCACCTGCTCACCTTACTTAAACTACATCCCCATTGTTTTATGGGTGCATTTACCTGCACGTAAACAGGCCAAGAGGCATTTACTGTCCCCTTTGCAGAGCCTTATACCCAGGAAGGGGTCTTTTCTGAAGGGAAAGACGCTGAATGGTTGCCGTGTCTCTGTTTCCCCCCATGGAGCCAACCTACTGCACTCTCGGCTGGGGTCATGTTCTTAGCAGACAGTACAAGATGTTACTTAATACGGCGAGGCCACACAACATCACCGGTTCTCAGAAAAGAGTGCATAAAGGCAGGACAGCGCAAAACACATTAGCAAAGGCCAAAACATGACAATGTCAGCTTTTGATGGAGGTAGAATTTCAACAAAAGCTTTTCAGGATTCTCCTCATGAGGCCGTCTTTATCAGGTTGGAAATAAACATGAGATGACAGATGAAAAAAGGTCACGAGCCTAATCCAAACTCCACGCTTTAAAGGCATCACTGAACTGCACCAGGGGATTACGTTATGTAAATCACATTATCTAATATTTTGCACATAGGAACTAAAGATGATGAGCCTCTCTAATTCTTATTAAGCCACATCATATTCGCCCTCTTTGTCCTTGCTACACGTACACACTGGCACGGCCACATGTGCAAAGATGAAAGCACACATAGATCTTGGTTTCTGACATTTGGGGAAAGCATGTGGACTAAGTAAAGCAGCCGTGTCAGAGGTGATGAGTTTGTTATGGTTCCCAGTGGACAATAGGCCCCACGTGTCCATGTCACAGCAGACAAATAATCCAAAAGCGGACCAGGCCACTTTCCTTTCTGCTTGACATTCGCTATAATATGGTACGTGACTTGGATATTGTTGCTTTTAGATCTTAGTTTATAGCTTTTCACAAGCAACCCGTCATAGTTCTGCTTTTATTTTACTGCATTTAGCCAAGAAGTCAGACTGGCATTGGTTATAGATGGAACACAAGGATCCACTCAAGCTAGAATACTGCAAAAAATATGTTGTGCTTCATACAGTAAACATGTCAGCTCTCTAGCAAGGCAAAGAGATGACTTGGCTGAATGTTTACTTGGTTATTTTATTGTAAAGTTTTAAAAAGTTTGACTTTATGCTTTGTGTTGCTCTCAAAATATAAGAAATAAGACTCTCCCTGGCTCTGAAATGTTCACCTTTACCACAGCACACACATCAGCATGTTTTTTTTTTTTTTTTTTTTTTTTCCTTCCTCTAAATTGATTCCATCTTCTTTTCACCCTAGGTGCAGGGATGTTACCTGCCTGAAACCTGTTGCATGCTATGGAATATTTTAGTGCCTGCTGCCGCCATTTATCTTTGTAGCCCGCTGTGTTTACTGTGTTTATGGTTCACTCACTTGTCAGCGAAAGAAGGGTGCACATTACCTGTGAACTCTGACTGGAAGATTTGAAAAACGAGTGGTGAGCGCCGTAGCCGTGCATGAAAGCCTCTTGGAAAGTGAGCACTGCACGCCCTCGACAAATTTTAAGGTGCTCCTCAGAAAGTCAACTGACCATAAATGGCTAAGACGAGAGTTTCTATATGGCTGGCAGCAGACAAAGCAGACGTATTGAGCAGCTGCCAGGTGTGAACGTACAGAGAGTGTGTGTATGCATGAGAAACAGGCTGATTTTGAGCAAGGGTATGCAATCCTTGTAAAAGTAAAAATAAATGTTTTCACAGCCTGTATCAGAGAGTAAATACGCAGTTATATTTTCGTCTGTCATACAAATTGAGAAGCAAAATACAAACAGCACTGTTTTGGTTGCCGCCGTATCAAGCTAGACCACTCGGCACAATATGTTAATGCTGCTATTCTTTGAGCATCTAGAGTCTGTTTACCAAGAAAGAATTGCTGATTAGTCCCAACATCTGGGCTTTACAGTTTCATTTCAGCAAGGCTGTGTCAAATATTGAAAAGCCCACACTGTCTATGCTGAAAAACCAAAAGACGGATGCATAATTTATGAGCACAAAATCAATCCAGCCATACAGTATCTCTCCTGTATTGTACTTGTGTCTATATGGTGGGTGGTTTGTATGGGTGCCATCGTGGCTCTGTTCAGTTATATTATGCATGGCCTCATTCTGGACCAGTAGCTTTTCCTCTGAAGTGTAATTAAGATTTACTAGTTGTTCTGCTTATTTGTTTGTTTGTCTTAAGCCTACTCAAGTTTCTAAAATATAAGCACTCAAGTGAGGGAAAACTAAAGTTGTGCCAAACTAGACCAATTAAGTTCTATTTAATGAAACAAACAATGCTTGAAAATATATTCATTCATTCATTTTCCATAACCGCTTATCCTGTTGGGGGTCGTGGGGGGGCTGGATCCTATCTCAGCTGTCATTGGGCAGGGTGCACCCTGGACAGGTCACCAGACTATCGCAGGGCTAACATATAGACACAGAAATCCGTTCACACTCACATTCACACCTACAGCCAATTTAGAGTCACCAATTAACCTGTATGTCTTTGGACTGTGGGAGGAAACTGGAGTACTAGGAGAAAACCCAAGCTGACACAGGGAGAACATGCAAACTCCACACCAAAGGGCTCCTCCACCCTGGATTCGAACCCAGAACCCTCCTGCTGTGAGGCGACAATGCTAACCACTGTACCATAATACAGTGCAGGGCTGCCCCGACCAAGAATTTTCCTAGTCGACCAATAGTCATCATTTAGAGCCATTAGTCGACTAGTCACCCGCATGTTTACGATATTAATTCAATTACTAAATGATATATTTTGAGCGGGGCAACACAATGGTTTGAGTTGAAGGTCTGAGAAAGAATAGTATCAGTAACATTGTTAACACTGTGCTACATTACAGAGAAATACAAAACCGTACTAATGAACCTTCATTAATATAGGCCTATATTTTATCTACAAGTGCACGTCACACACTGAGCGAGCCGCCTGTTAATGATTCTGTCAGCAAAGCAGTAATGATTGTGCTAAGTGGCTAATGGGCATGTAGCTACTTCCATGTTTCAGATGATACGTCATGTTTGTAGTCGACCAATGAAGATGAGTTTACATATCACCTTGGGTTCGTCCTTCACCTTCTCAAAATGATCCCACACTTTGGATTTCCTGCCCGACATCTTATTAACTAGCCTGTGGAATAACCGCAGGTACTAGCCAAGTAAATTAGGGGCCATACACATGACGTGTCTTTAACCACCTGGAAAACGCAAGGTAGGGCTCTGAGCCGGCTCTCAAAAGCGCAGGGGCAGGTTCTATCTGAGGTTGCTAAGCAACCTTAACAAGCATCATGTAGCCTATTTACCTGAAATCCTGAGTGCAGAGCTGATCTTCTTCCAGGCTCTGTTTCTAAGTGTGTAGGCCTATCGTCTGTAGGACAGATGTAAAGCTCTGGGTAGCCCTGCACTAACATGATCAACTTTTCCATGTTTATCAGAGTGATATTTACGGAGGAAGGGAAAGAACATGTAACACAACTCCTGTCTGACTGCTGAGCATGGCCTCTTCCTGTGTCTGTCCTTTCAAATTAAACTCCCACATGGTCCAGTCATATAGGTTTGTTTGTTTCTTTTTTCAACTAAGCGGCCAATGAAATCTTGCTGACGACTGACCTTCTGGTCGACTAACATTTGGTCAACTATTAGGGGGCAGCCCAAATATAGTGTATAATAATGATATACTGAAATAGTACTTTGATCTATTTTGGGTTCATGGTAAAAAAAAATGACCAATTAAGACCATTAAGGCACATTTTTATTGGACCACATTATCAACAGCTAAACTAAAACTGTACATTTGGCACAGCACATAAGGGGAAGAAGAGAGAAAAAGAATTGCGAGTACACTGTGATACGGGTGGAAATAGATATGGAGATGTTTCGAACATATTTCCTATGGAAAAAAATATTTCAATATGTAAAAATATAAAATTGTTTTACTTGGCAGTCTTCGAATTTCTCCCTCAGAATTAACTTAAGATACAGTATTATCTCTCCTGTCATGTTTCCCCTCAATGGACTCACCATTCTTGTCCTGTGAGGTTCAATAAAGTTGTGCTTTAGCCAAAAAGGTAAGCTGACCCTCTTACCTCTCAAATGCAAACCAGACAATATAAATTTCAATGTGAAAATCTATAAATCCCTTTGGATTGGGCCAATTATGAGGCCTCGTGCTTTTGGCCTGCAGGCCAGCGTCCATTCTCCCAGCTGGAGAAAGCTTTTCCAGGGCACTAATGTTGGTGCCCCCTTCATTCCCTGCTTTGGCCCCTCTCAACTTATACCCACAGTGAATTATAAAGCCAGCGCTGGATGGATTGAATAAGCAGGGTCCTCCGGTTTTCCTGTTAAAAAAGCCTAAAATACCTCAAACACCAAGGTTCAAAGACTTGAAATATGATCATTTGGCAACAAGCACATTCATAAACTGAGAGCGGGTGGAGGGGTTATATTGAAAAATCTATATTTCCTCTTTCTTTCCACATCTGTAGTCTACTAATTATGTGAACATTTGTTTTTTATATTGTATGCACAATTTGCAGCGGTGGGTAGCAACGTGTTACATTTACTCTGTCATGTGCTTTAGTAATTATGTTCAATAAATTCTACATCTGACAGTTGCTGTTTTGCAGATTATTTTTTACACTTATTAAAGAACATTTCAGATAAAATCTATGTACTTCTACTCTGTTACATTGAGCTACACACCTAGGCGGTTCCATCTCCAGCTCCTCCAGTCTGATGTCAAAGTATCCTAGGCCAAGTGTGTTTTAGCTAAGTAGCTGGTGGCACCTTGTGTGGTAGCCTCAGCCTCTGATTCCACCAGACCAGGGGGTAGGCAACCTGCGGCTCCAGAGCCACATGTGGCTCTTTAGCCCCTCTCCAGTGGCTCCCTGTGGCTTTGACAGAAAATTATATGGAAATGAATGAACAGTTTTGTTTTGTTTTGTTTTTCATTTGAATTTTCATTTATGTTGTAAGCCTAAAATTATTCTCACATTCTTCAACTGTAAAAATGCACAGCCTATACAGTACGCTGATTAAAAAAAAGTTTCAACAGTTAGTCAACTAAAATGTGCGTCTTATGTCTGGCCTAACGCCTTTTCCTCTAAACACATTACTAGGGATGGCTACAGTAGTCTTTAGTCTTCCGCGCTGGGCTAGCTGTGGATTCCAAATCCAAAAAAGAGAAAGGTCTCAGGGGAAAATAAAGAATTCAATTTGCTTTTATCAGCAATGCTGCAAAGTTAAAGTGCCAAATAATCATAAATAGGCCACTGCAGAGTTGCCACCTTGCGCTAAAACTAATTAATGAATGCACATTTAGATCGATAAGTAATGTTGATAGGCTAAATTTGACTTAAAAGGCTCAAATTTGTTCTGCAGCTCTTTTGATAATAAAGGTTGGTGACCCCTGCACCAGACCAACCATTCCAAAGTCGTCAATTACTGGCCCTTGGGCTGTGACTTCTGCTTCAGACACCAGTGAAAAAGCTGTTCTTTCATGTCGTCATGGTATGACATCAACAGAAGAAGCAGCTCTCCACTTTGCTCCATTAATTGCATTTCTTTACTCTTCTTTACTTTTAGTACTTCTTGACTCAATCCAATCATAAAGTAACGATATTTTTACTTGGTTAATGTTTGTGTTTACTCCACCCTTAAACACTATACTAGTCTCCACATAGGAAAGACATCCAACAGAGACAGTCCTGAAGTGCTTATTTATAACCAGTAATTGTTTAATTTAACAAATGTCCAATACTCCCATGTTTCAGCAGCGACCCACGCATGCTGCTCTTCCCTTTAAAAGGTGGAAACAAAATATTAGTTCTTCCTTTAAAAAAACAATTTTCTAAACAAGTTGATGACTCTGGCCACTCAAGACAGGGCAAACAATCACACAGATCTCCTCTGCCCCATAATGCCTTGCTACAAATCCCAATTGCTGGGTTCATTGTAAGTATTTACACTGCGACCCACATAAGCAAGCCATTTGTTCAATGCCTTTCTGCCCCTCCCTCCTCTCTTGTCTGATGTGGCCAGTGAATTACCTGTCAGCAACTGCTCCTGTTTAGATTGCTCTGAGAAGGAAGCTAGTTATTGGCTTGACATTTGTATGTATGTTTCTATGGGGTCAAAGGTCAGGGTCAGCACTTCTCACTGCATTTTTGTTTAACCACCTCAGTCACATAAATGCACGGGATGGAGAAAGCTGATAGGGGCATTTGACATGACGGAGTAACGAATAAAAGTCTGAATGTGACCTCTGGAACATGGGGTCATAAACACTTTATGCTCTCTGTGCATGAAAGAGAGAGCTGGAGAAAGGATTGGTGGCAATAGCGAAGCGTATGCCTTCCACATGAAAGATTTTTTGGTGCTCTTGGGAATAAGCTTGGCCAAGGCCACCTCAAGTCTGACTTAAGTCGTTTGTGATGAAATGTGTGCTTTTTGAGTGCTCGACTGCCAAGCAGAATCAGGAGGTCTTTGATGAGTTACCCATTTGTAGCCTTCAACAACATACAATCTTAACATACTCTATGAGAGACCCAGTGTCACGTACAGACTAGAAGTACAGTATTTATTTTTTCACTGACAGTGCACGCTCACAGCATCTCAGAAATGAAAAGGTTAAAAAAAAAAAAAAAAACCTGCAACTGTTCAAGTTGATGAATTTCCTGTGCAGTTTGGGAAGACGTCTCCTTAAAACACAGATCTGGATTTTTCAGAAAAAGCGAAGTTGAGAAATGAGTCTAGTCCATACGTAATGAGAAAGTGCATTACTCAGGCATACAGGTATGAGACACAGCCTCTGTAGTCTTGTAATGTAAGCACTGTCCTGCATAACTGTATAACAGTAAGCTCAGATAAGACTAAGCTCAACACTGGAAACGTACGATAAGAGCAGCTGTAGTCACAAAGCTAAAAAAGAATGTGATTAACCAAGTTTTGAAGTCAAAAAGTACAGCAGAAACTATCCAGAAGCTCTCAAACTCCTGAAACTATTCCTGGTGTTGTCAACCAAAAAAAGGAAACAGAAATAAATCATTATAACCAAAAAGATGCCCATTCAGTAAAATACTCATGTGCAAAACCACAACAATGACCAGAGGATTTTTTCCATGCCAGTCTCTTTTAGCAATTTGCAAAGAAATCCCAAAAATTAATCCACCAAAGAAAAAGTGGGGGAAAAAATCAAATCAGTCACTTCACAGAACAGGAGTTAATAATGAAAGTATAACACAAAGCATCAACTAAAGTTGCTCTGTCATGCATTAAATTGCTAACCTAAACCTCAAAAGAAAGTTGGGTACTACTTTTTAAAATAAAAGCTCCATGTAATTATGTTTGCACTTAATTAATTAGCTTTTGTTTTAACTTTAAAGTGACACAAGTCAAACTCATGTTCTGTCTGAAACACACAGATGATGGATGTTGAATGTACCTGGATGCATGGATGGGTTACTGAACGGGCCTATCACACACAGGCCCAGGGGCCCCCTGGCCTTCGCTTGCAAAATGTCTCTCAAATTAACACGCAAGAAGAGACTCAAAATTATCACAAAGAGACACAAAATAACTACAAAATGACTAAGAAAAAAAGACACAAAAAACTCCCAAAGAGAAATAAACAACTTAAAAATGACAAAAACAATCCTGTATGACTAAAGTGAGAGCTGTGTCCACACACTCGGTGTATAGTCAGACACGGTCTCAGTGGGGGTTGGCCTCCGCCAGGGTTGTCCCTTCTCACCGATCCTGTTCGTGATATTCGTGGATAGGACCGTGAGATACAGACGTGGGGAGGAAGGGGTCCGTTTTGGTCAACTCAGAATTGCATCTCTGCTTTTTGCAGATGATGTGGTTCTATTGGCTTCATCACATCGTGACCTCCAGCATGCACTGGGGCAATTTGCAGCCAAATGTGAAGTGGTCGGGATGAGAGTCAGCACCTCCAAATCTGTGGCCACGATTCTCTGCCAGAAACCAGTGGATTGCCCCCTCCAGGTTGGGAGAGAGTTACTGCCTCAAACAAAGGAGTTCAAGTATCTCGGGGTCTTGTTCACGAGTGAGGCTAGAATGGAGTGTGAGATGGATCAGCGGTTTGGTGCGCCAGACCCTTGTGGTGAAGAGGGAGCTGAGCCAGAGGCCAAAAGCTTTCGCTTTACTGGTCCATCTACGTCCCAACCCTCACCTATGGTCATGAGCTCTAGGTATTGACCAAAAGAATGAGACTGCAGATACAAGTGGCCGAAATGGGTTTCCTCTGTGGGGTGGCTGGGCTCAGACTTAGAGATAGGGTGAGAAGCTCGGACATCCAGAGGGAGCTCAGAGTAGAGCCTCTGCCTCTTCACGTCAAAAGGGGTCAGTTGAGGTGGTTCCGGCATCTGATCAGGATGCCTCCTGGGGCTCCTGTTGGAGGTTTTTTGGGCACGCCCCACTGGTAAGAGCAAGAAGTAGTGGACCAAGAACATGCTGGAGGGATTACATATCTTGTCTGGCCTGGGAACGCCTTGGGGTTCTGGGGTGCTTTGCTTGGCCTGCTGCCCCTGTGATTCAGCCCAGGATAGGTGGATGAAAATGGATGGATGGATGGACAACCACAAGGAGACACAAAATGACCACAGAGAGACATAAAACTACACAAAGTCTGTGTTTCTTGCTCATATGCAGTAGAGGTGGTGGGGCCCTTTACATAACTCTGCCCAGGGGCCCATTCTGAAAATTTATGTTAGAAGATTGTATCTGCAGTCTTGTATGTCATGCACGTTTCCTTTGCATTACGGTTTATTAAAAGTATTGACAAAATCATGTAAATGTATTTGGTGACTGAAGTTGTTACAGTCCAAAACCAGCCTGCTAAGAAGTGAAGTCAGCTGGGTTTCATTGTTTTTATGAGTAGAAGATAAATGATTTGTCCTTGAGAAAGTTTTTTTATTAATTACTTTTTGGGATAAAGTCTTACTCTCATTTTGCTGTATAAAAAAAAAAAAAAAAAAACTGAAAAATAATTAATTTGATGCCAGTGAAAAAATGTAAAGTAAGATAATAACATCTTCATCATTATGTCTATATTTATAAGCTGTTTAATAAAAGGATAAAAATGTCCTGCTGACTATGCATGCCCATATTATTAGAACTTTATTCCAATAAGGTTCATCTACTTATAGCAGTATCTGCAGCAGCATGAGTTACATGATGAATACTTCAGGTCCAGCCCACTCATTTTTTTAAACAAAGTTGAGTAGTGTCTGTTCATGAATCATTTATAATAAATCTTACCGGGTGCCACAGATGAGGTATAATGCCTGCTGCAGGTTGCCTCCAGAAAAGCAGGTGCTGCTGGGTAATAACCAAGCAGACTTCCTGGGTACACATGGAGCTGGAGGACAGAGTGAGCTGTCTTTATGTTCCTACAAGTGTATGATCAAGGTATGAGCTGTAACTGCCAGATGACAGAGAGGTGTTAGTAAGCCGGGGAGCCTGTGTGTGTGTGTGTGTGTGTGTGTGTGTGTATGATCTGAAACATTGCAGAGTTTTGGTGCTGATTAAGCTTAGCCTCGCTCATGCCCTCTCTCATTTTCTTTCTCCCTCGCTTTCTCTCAGCTCTTCTCCCTCTCTCTTCGTGTCACTGTTTTGACAGTATGTTTTGTAATTATTCGGGCAGCAGTCTGTTGGCTGGGGCTTTGCCTGGAGCACTGTGCTAGCCATGGATAACGACAGAGCTTCAGCATCTGGAGCAAACAAAAACACAACTTAACAGTCCATGTCAATACAGTAACCAATATACCATTTTAGTTAACTTCAGTTTATTAATTTAACATAAATAAAATAACTAAGTGACTGACCATCTCGTCTCTTTTTATGTGCGTTCACTTTTTTTTTTTTTTTAGAAATTGTGGCACCAGCTGTTCAAATGTCAGCAACTCAGTAATTTAATCAGAGGGACACATTTGTATTCACGCTCACTGGCCAGCAAACATTTTCTTACTACATTTAGCTGAAGTCAGCTATTAGTCATAAGGCACCATAAATTACTGGCTAGCTAAGGTCAGAGATGACTGGCTGGGCTGCCACAGTAAACATCAATTTGAGGCTGCTGGCTTGCCAACTTCTTTCTTTCTTCATGAGATGCTGCACAAGTGATATTTAACTCAGACTTCAATGAGGATGTCTGCAGGTCCAAGAAGGTATATTAGAGCTTTCAGTCATGAATTTGTCTCTATTGTAATTCAATATCTTGATATCAACATGTATTCTGATGTTCTATAAAACCTCACTTCTTTGATTTGATGTATTTATTTCGATCGTTATACATAATAATGATATAATAAAATAGAAGGTATTGTAGAAAGAAACCTACAAAACAGAGACAAACAATAAACAGACCTACAATGAGAAACATAAATTGACATTTCACGTCCAAAAAGGAATAAGAAGCAACATGCTTGTCTAGCCCTACCCCCAATCTCAAACTATACTAATCCAACACTAATCAAACTATTACATAAATACACTCTTCACCATCGATCAAACACACATTTACACCACTGCACTACTTAATACCTGATGACCATTATTACCTCATGTATAAAACAAATACGAACTGAGAATACTGACAACAGTCTCACTCTGAGTGTGCTTTACATTGCCTATAATCGTTTCTGTACCTTGTGAAAACACTGTCTTTATACCTCTTTATAAACTGTCTGATATCTTAACTTTGTTTGATTTCTTCACCCAGTGAGTTCCACAAACTTAGTCCACAAATTGATCTACACATACTTTTCAGAGTGATGTGAAAACAGTTGTTTCAAATTAATTCTACCTCTTAAGATATACACCCCTCTCTGTCCAAGAACATTTTTGCATGTTGCCAGGTAGCAAGTTATTTCTTGCTTTGTACATGACTTGAGCCATTTTAAAAATCCACCAGTCCCATAAATTTTAGTTCATGTTACTTCAAAAACAGGTTATTACTGTGTTATGGATACGCAACATTGTGTAAAGTTCTTATGGCTCATTTTTGCAGTATAGATACTTGGGTTACACTTTACTTGAAGGTATCTACAGAGTGACATGACACTGTCATAACTATGGCATGACACAGTCATGAACCTGTCATTAACATTATGTACATGTCATAAACGCTTATGACTGCTGTCATTAAGTGTCATTCGGTTTTTGTAATGACAAGTTGACATTAAATTTGTTTGGGATGTCCCTATAATGACAATCTGACATAAACCAGGATGACATTACCAGAAGTTGTCTTTGTTGTAACAACTTGACATTAACAAGAAATGCACCTCTTTTTGTGTTTATGACAAGTTGACATAATGATTATTATTGTTATGACAAAGACATCTTCTGGTAATGTCATCCTGGTTAATGTCAAGTTGTCATAATAAGGACATCCCAAACAAATTTAATATCAACCTGTCATTATAAAAACCAAATGGCACTTAATGACAGCAGGCATAAACATTTATGACATGCACATTATGTTTATGACAAGTTCATGACAGTGTCATGTCATAGTTATGACAGTGTCATGTCACCCTTATGTCGACACCTTCAAGTAAAGAGTTACCAATAATTGTCGTAGGGTGGTTTTGTAGATGTTTCCCCATACAATTCAACACAGTAACTTTGTTTGAGTCAAACCACATCTTTAAAGCCTTTGGAAACACAGCTTGAAATAGTAAAAATGCATATATTATATCAAAGTCGAGTGTCTCATTAATCAACCACAAAAGTCTGAGTGAAAATAACCATTAATAACTATTAGAAAACCTGGTTTAAAAACAGCTAATTTTGCTGTTTAGACCACTTGCCAGGACAGAGTGGGCATGGCAGATAACGCTCTGATTGACAGCTCCCTCGTTTTGATTGACACCTCCCTGGCTCAGCAATGGCTGCCACAAATTTAATCCAGCCGTACATGTTTGAGCCCTCTGATGATTCAGAGGACGAAGCAGAAGCTGAAAATGATTCCTTTCAGGTGGTCACTGAATGGTAAGTTTCAAAATGTTTTGTGATTCATATTAATGTTACTTCGTAGAATAGTTAGCATAACTTTTACATGCAATGTTATGGCCAGGCTCCACCGGCTGCAAACATACAGCGTAGCGTCGCGGCGTATTCATTTGGGCTCCACTGACTGCGTACGGAAGCGACACGTAGAGAAGCCAGCGGGGTTGTTTACCGTTTGCTGAGCCGAGAGGCTGCATGTAGGCTGCATGTTTGTTATCTACTCGCTTTCAAATGTCCGCCACGGACACAGTGTCACGGATAAACTATAGAAGAGCTGTGTAAAATAGAGTTGTCGCGCCGCTCCCGTTGCCGGTGGAGCCGCTGTAATTGATTAACAGGGGGGCGAGCTGCTACGGGGCTCACGCTGCAGACGTGCCCGGTTGAGCCCGGCCGTTAGCTGAGATGAATGACAACGGGAGGCTAGCGCTTTGCCTTTCTTCATTGAGATACGTTTTCATTAAAAACATAAATCTGCTCCGTTTTTCTGATAATAGCCTTTTTCATTCAAACACATCCAGTCTTAATAGATTAAATATGTCTTTACTCTGACACACACACCGCCCGTCAAAGCGGGAGAGACCAGTGCCGGCCGGCCGTCTCTCTCAATTTAGCTGGAGCAGAAAGGTTTTGTTGCGCTGCCACTGGGGGGCGGGATGAGACACTGACTGATGATTTATGATTGGTTTGGAATTTACTGCGTAATAAATCTCAGAGATAACCATGGACAAATCAAACCCAATTTCAAGAATGTACAAAAACTTAAAAGACAGATATTTCGAATTTGGATGGAAACAGATTTCTAATTGTTTTACATGTTTAATATTATGTACATAAGACCCTTAATTACATGGTTAGAAGGCTATTGTGGATTTGGGTTTCCAGGGGCTTTAATATGTTGATATCTGATATGACCACAGAAGCTGCTGTAAATTGTCCCCCAGAGCAGAAAATATTCGTATCATCCGCAAATAACAGGAACTTTACATACTTTCTGATACTTTACATATGTCATTAACATACAAAAACAACAAACAAAGGTTCTGCTTGTTTAATGCATAGAGTCTCATTTGAAAGAAACTTACAAGGTAGGAAAAAGAGTCTCTCATTAGGTTCAATTACTTTGGTTTCAGCAATAAAAGTAAGTGGTAAGGTTTAGAAAAAACATGGTTTGGCTTAAAATAATTATTTCAGTTTCTACTGTGAGGTAATCTCACATGACACACGTCACTAGCGCGGTATGCTACACATACTAATACACTACGATGTTATCACCCTCCCACCCACCCGATGCAAACTGTCTCACTCCTTATACTTTGGCACCCTTTTTAACTCTGTACCTACTAAAATCCATTTTTCATGATGCACAGGCTGTGGGACAATGTCAGAGCCTTAGAGCTTGGAGAGTCCTTATCCTATTACCTGTCAATCATGTCCCCCCACAACTCGATTACCCACTGTACCTGTGACTTCAATTACCTGCATTGGGAAGGCAAGGTGTCAAAATATTGATTCCATTAATGTCGCACTCAAAATAATGACACTTGGCTGAAGAGTTATGGCCCTCCAGATAAAAGACTAATAAGGAAGCAGTAATCAAAGGGTGGCAGTGATGAAGTGGGTGACATTTGGGACTTGTAAAGAAAAAGGCTGCAGGTGGAACTCTACAAGTCCGTAAGGATCCAAACAAAGGAAAGCCCTTTAGTGTCTGGATCAGCACCATCATCCATCTCACTGTATTGATTGACTTCAGTTACAGCTGGCCTTTTAAGTGGAAGATGCCACTTGTCATTTCCTGGTTCTGGGATAATAAGTGTCACATAGACAAAAGGAAAAGCGAGCCAAATAATGAGCAAAAACTCAACAGTGAATATAAAAGATGCCCCTGTCCCTCCCAGAAGGGAAGAACTACTAATAGAAGAGATTACATTTCTCCAGATAATAGCTATTTAAGCAGCTCTAACCACAAAAGATTGAACAGAGAATAAACAAAAAACTGGTCTGAGCATTTGACTGTGGATACCTCTCGCTATAGTTTGTGTATCCAGCTGTGGATCCTCTTCATCATTATCTCAATTGGAGATGGCCTTAGAACAGCTGAATGCCCAAGGTCAAGTATTCAGAAAGTGGATTAGGTTACCAAGATTAAACTATGCCCTCTCCTGTCCCCAGAATACCATGCAATTAATCATTACATCCAACGCTTTGTCGAGGGTAAAAGTGGATTTCTTAGAGACCATCTTCCGAAGATTTTTCAAACAAAGTGGCCTTGAAGTGTGCTCCCAGTGACTCTGTAGGAACAGTATTTGTCTCTGTGCTACAAAGCTCCATTCTTTTACTACCGACTGGTCTAACCACAACACTTGAACAGCGTTTGCCAGTAAAAGGTGTGCTCTTATCTTGAAGGCATCTGCTGACTAGCCATGTGCGGTGACACGGTCCTTCAAACAAAACTGCAACATATTTAAACACTTACTGGCAGTGGAGGAAAAAGGGAGGGGGGGTTGGGAGCTAAACGCTGCAATAGCTGTTTCATGCCAGAATAGTTTTAGGGCGCCAGCGGCTAAATTGGTTTACAAGTTGATGCATTAGAAAAACACTGATGAAAACATAATCAAAAACACAGGGCTAACTCGGCATGCCAGTGAGGCGACATATAAATCAGAAAAGAACCGATAAGAGGGAAAAGGAGGGCAGGAGGGCGGGCTGCAGACAAATAATCATCATTTTTTTTTGAGAGACACTGATAATTTAGACCAGACGGCACAATTATATAGCACTTGTCATAAAAGACCCAGGGCTTACAGGTCGGGAGTGCTCTATTGTGACTTTCCTGTTGTGGTGTTGAAGGAAGTGAGCCAAAGACTCGTCTGGCTCTGGACCGTCTCAATCTAAGCCTCCAGGCAGGTGTTTCATGTGTGCATTTTGGTGTGTGTGCACGTGCATCTAGCAGTGTGAAGGCACCTCAGAGAGTCATCTTGCACTCTAAAATGAAAGATAAGTTATTCACTGTTCAGCGATTAAACATTTTGTATTTAAACACGCATTCTTTGCAGAGTTTTTAGTAGTGACATGCTGTGCAGTTCAAACCAGTGTTTATTCTGGCAGAACAGACATCTCAGCCCAAACAGAAGACTTGAAATTTTCAGACAATAAAGGGGAGTGTTATTAGTCTTCTGGTATCAAGCAGAGAAGTAGGACAGACTGCCGCATCTGTTAAGATGTGACAAGAAAATGTGGCGCTTGTGTAGCCCCCAGAATTACAGGACAAACTTCAACTCAAGTAGTCTTTCCATTACTGGAATGTGTATTCAGCCGTTTGAACCCTGCTCAAAATAACCTGCTGCGTCCAAAAATTATTTACTCCTTTTAAATATAGCCGGGGACCTCAATTAAGTCTGCTCGCCACCTTTCTGTTGGGGCTAAATGGATTTGCTTCTTCCAACAAATTGCTTCTCCCGCGGTGCGCTTGAGGACAGTCATTGTGAATAGTTGTAAGCTTAACCCTTTTCTGGTGTTTCTGGGAAACCAACAAGCAATCCAGACACTTCCTTTGGAGGCTGAATAGATTTTTTAAATACTCTATCTCGAGCCTAGCTGGGTGTGATAGCCATTTCTTGTGAAAATGACCCGTGAGAAAAGGCAAAGCCCGCCACCCTTTTCTTCATTTTTAAAACAATTTGTCCGACTCATCATGCCTTATTTCAGTCATTAAAGGTGAATAATTACTTAGTTTGTCAATGCATATCCACATTTGAACTTGTTACACCCTATAACTAACAACATGTGTCATTTATGGAGGACATGAATACATATAATTGAGCTCACATTTCAAACTGTCTCTGTGCCAAGCCTGCGAGGCACCGCTACACTGTTGTGTTAGAGGCTGTTACAAGCAAATCCGAGACTGCAGCAAAAGTATTCTTTTCTCCAACAAAGTCAAGTATTCTCTTTGCAGCACGGCTTTAGATACATTATTTGTGGCACTTTATAGAGAAAACATACAACTATTACACAGCATGTGGCTTATTTCAAAGTCTGCAGTGTCTGAAAATGAAATGGGATAGCTTACAAGCTCAGGGAATCAGGACAACATATTACACATGCTGCAAAAACTCCAGGCAGTATAGAGAAAGGAATGACATTCCCACTTCTGCGCGATTTTTGATTGCTCAAGGCTATAGAGTCCAATCAAAGGCTACTTTCAATCTCGCTTTTATCATCCAAACACAAGATATTTTTAGAGCGACAACAGTGGATGCAAAAAAGAAATGGACTTTGTCTACAGATCTTCAAAATTAAGTGGGAAAAACAGGAGCGATGTGATGCACTGCCAAAAGAGATTCAAAACCAGTCAATACCAGTTAATTCTGACTAAAATCTGGTTATTTATCATGCTAAAAAGATGTGTACGCTTTGCTCTCTGGGCTGCAAGATTTTCAAATTAAATCCTAAAGGACAGAGGATACTTCATCCATTTTGAAAGCCTTTAAAGCACATCGTTTCAACATAGTGATGTTAATGGGAAAGTAAGCTTACTGATATTTCTTTCCAGTCATTTTGGGATGTCATCTGACATTATTTATTTTCACCTCTTGCATCAAGGCAACCACATGCTGTAAGCCGTAGTGATGTTGGCATCAAACCAGTTACATTAAAATAGCCAGAAATGTTTCCTTTAAGTTCACAGCAAATCCTAAAATACTGTAAATGTAGGCATTTCTGTGGACCAAATTCTACAGACAAACCACGGAGTATGTTGAATAAATGGACTTGGAGATATCCCTAACAGAATCCAGGTAAAAAATAACCAGGGCTCTGCTTTAAATTATGACATAATAAAGATTTTCAGGCCAAGTGGTGAATTAAAGTCAGTTACTGTCATAAGCTGTGATTTTTAGAATCAAAGCTCAAAAATCACATTGAAATGACACGTGAAACTGTAGCCTAACATTATCTTTGGCCAAAAAATACAGCCCATCTCTCTGCGGCTTTATACTGCAGGCGTTCTCATCGATTGGCTTCATTCTCCTTTTCCCTCTCCTTTCCCATCTGCAATTCTGATTCCACCTCTGTGCAGTCAAGTGTGTCTATTCCAATACCTGACAGGCCCACTGGACGTGCACAGGTAGCCTCTCCGAGCGGCAGAGAGTGACGGATGGCCAACATACCACACCGGTCGGGTTGCTCATGTTTAATTCTGACTGCAACCTTTTTTTTTTTTTTCTTTCCCAGACAGTCATCCAGCTGCTCAGCTCAGGTCCCAGTCTGCAGCACCCAAGGGAGCTGGAGAGAGCTGTGGTTCTGAGCAAGGGCCGTCTCTGTCCATCACCTTCAACATTTGCCTCAGCGGAACATTCAATTTATTTTATAGCACCACTCCACTTGATAGCACTGACCTCCCACATCCCTTGGAGAGTAATGAGATGGCTACGTTGATGTCAGTCTCAGTGTTGACTGGAAAGACCAACTACCCAGTGGGGATCTTCAGGAGAGGGGCCTTGCAATAAAAAAAAAAGAAAAAACAGGGAGTGGAGAGGAAAGAGGATTAATTTGGGTTGAGTCGTGTTCTGATTTCAAAGGAAGCTCCTCTCTAACCCCGCTGTGCCCGGCTGTAGCGCTGTCCCTTCACTGATGGGCATGTGTGATTGGTTTGTCACGGATGGGATTCATCATGAAATCTAAATACAAGGAAGGGGCTGCGATGAGACGCTGAGGGTCTCACATGATGCTCCAGAATTGACTTGAAATGTCACAGCAGAGAGCAGAACTGTCAGGGAAGAGGTCACATTGCAGTTTGAAGAGTGCCATGCTGTGGCCAGAGGAAGGAAATACATCTTGACTTTGACTGAGAGGCAGTGAGAAAGCACGCTTTGTCTGTGGGGGTTTAACAGTGATCAGCACACATTATCATCCAGTGACCCCAAAAACTCTACGGTCCCTGTGCCAAAACTGTTAAAACCACAATAAAACTTCCCAACATTTGGAACTCCATTCATATCTAAGTCGTGTTGGCAGTCACATCTGCAATAAAGCATAATTTCTGTCTCGCATGCTTATATGATGGTCTTCATTATAACTGTCCATCATGAAACCAATAAGGAATTACTGCAGTGAAGATGATCAAAGAGAAGATTGTCATTATTTGAAAAAGCAGAATATTCTCTCACAACAGCAAATTTTATCAACTTTTCAAAATAAAATGTGGTGGCCAGAGACATGGGTGGACAAAATGATAACACTTTGCCATCTGCTTCTTGCACTATACTGAATGATGCAATTCAGGAAATGATATTATTCCAAGAGGATACATAACATTTTCACTTTAAAATCACAGGCTCTCTTTAATTCCACCAACACGGCCCAGACAGCAGATGTAATAGCCATCATAATGAAACCAAATCAGCTCGACGCTAATTCTTATTTTGTGTCTCCACTCCAGATGTGGCATTAAAGACCCAGTCAGGGAAGGAGTTTTGTTTCCGAAGATTTTTCCAACTTTCAGATTTAGAAAGTAAAGAAAATTGTGTTGTTTTTTTTAAGCTGGGATTTTTTCAGTAGCTGAAAGTAGCCTAAATTTTGAACTTGGTATCAGTTGTTATTTGACCAAGAAAAATACAGGTGTATTTTGCTGCATATCTTTCAAGCCAAAGCACACATACCCCATGGCAGGTGTGAGATACTATCAGTTCTTGTGTAATAAGGCCTGACACTTTCAGACAGCTGCCCACAATCAGCTTGATAGTCATCACCCTGTGTCTCTTGCACTTGACAGAAGGCCTCATGTGCTATATCAACACTGTTCAGGAAACTAAAGCCTGGATTCGACCAAGCAGTCCGGTTCGGTTCAGTTCATTACACATAAGAATAGTTATTTTTGCGTTTCCATTGTTAAAATTCTGCACCTTCTTTTTGTCATCTCTCTGTTGAGGTACCTAGCACACTCATCCAACACTAAAAGGTAGAGCTAGAAACACTGCAGACCATAGATTGGTCGATAGAGAATCGACACTCTTGCTTGACAAAGAATACTGCCGTCCCACGGTGGCAAGTTTACATACAGTCAACTATAACTATAAAGTAAAAGGCTGTCTGGCTGCCTTTTACTTTTTACATGCTAACAGTCATCCTACACTGCAGGGGTGGGCGATGTGGCCCAAAAAATAATATCACTATATTTCAAGGTATTTTTGCGACAACAATATTCTTGACAATATGACACATGAGTAAAAAAAAATATATTATCAATTTAAGAACACAGAATTGCAACAAAATAACCAATATAGTTTTACACATCAGCCTAACAGTCTGCCGTCAAATATTCAGTAAAAACTGAACAAAAATGATCTCTCATTTCTTTAGTTTGTGAACAACAACAGCAACTCAGAGTGAGATTCAGATTCTGTATACAATATTAATAGTTCAACAAAATAAATCTACAACAAATTACGCATTTAAACAGCTCCCAAATACAAAAAAAGTGTCTTGGGATCTGTGTATATAAATCACAGGCGATTTCCTTCTCTTTCTACTTTCGCTTTCACCCATGATTGTTGTTGCCGTGGGTAAGAGTATGACATCAATGCAAACAAATCTAAATATTGCGAATATCATGATATGAATTTTTCATATGATATTGAAAATTGTACCGGTATTATCGTGAGCAAGATGATATGGCACACCCCGACTTCACTGTGTCCTCAAAGGCTATACCGCCGGAAGCTACGTGCAACTATTGAAGTGAATTGTTTTCTTGCATGTTACTGACCGCATAGGTTGATGCTGTGAATCAATCAACACAGCCATTGGCTCTCTTGTATGACATAAGCTTTAGTGATAACTGGATATTAATTTTGACTGGTTTATGTGGACTGTGAATATTTTATTTCCTCACTTGGGGAGGAAAAAGTGGAGGAAGAGGAGTGTCGTTTTGGCACACTCCGGCAGCACCACGCCCCTGCTCTGCTTGAAACACTCCAGTCTGTTCTTTTATGTTCTGAAAGTGTTGTGCAAACCCACGCTGTGGACGATCAGTGAGGTGCAGATAGTTGGTGGAGAGGGAATACAGCAAGAGCTGGATACAGCAGTGACACAGCTATTACCATCAACCCCGCCTACATAATACGAGCACTGTCCACAGTGGAAACACAAAACAGATCTGCATCTGAGTACATGTCAATACAAGTTACGCATAGTTATAGGGGAACTATACTGAACGTGCTGGTGGAAATGTGGCTTAAGGTTAACTGGATCTCTTAAGTTGACTGAATCAATTTTTTTCTCTTGAATTCACAGGTTCGGCACAGTCTATCACAGGGTTCAATGTCAAACAAAAGAATCAGTCTGTGAAGCTGCAAATACTGTCTACTGATATCTTGGCTTTCCTACATTAAAAAAAATGAAAACAGAGGCAGTTCTGCCAATAATTAAAAGAGAAAAAAGTTTTACTGTTTGTTGCTGACAGCAGTTGGACAGATAACTCACTCTCTCCTCCAAGGACACCGAGCAGGAATCAGGCCAGTCTGATGACATCACCCGAAACTGTCACTGAAGTCATATATTGAAAATAAATAAAACAAAATTCTCTAGAATTATACACAAAGGCTTGTATTAGTTAAATGGTTAACAAATTAAATACACTGATGGTGAAATAATCAAATCTATTTAATTATGTGTTACTCATATCACTGCAGAAAGATATAAACGCAGACATTTAATATGCTGAGATACATATTACAAGTCTCTCGCTCTGTCTTTCCACTCCTCTTTCCCTCACACACCCACAGCCAAATTCCTTCCTGTCCCACTGATTAACTCAAACATTAATCAGACCTTTAGGTGATTGCTATAAACAGTATAGGTATACCATGTGGCCTTGGTGTCAACGCGTTTCCCTGTGTTTATGTGAAAGGATGCCCGTGCGTCGCTCTACACCACCTGCTAATTAGCATCTCACGAGCACACTACAGCGCAGCCTAATTCCACCAGGAGGAAGGCGAGGAGGGAAAGTTTGGAGGCAGAAAGAGGAGAAGTGGTTAGTGTGAGAGAAACTTGGAGCCTGAAAGGGAGGAAGTGAAAAGGAAATTGGGGAGAGGAAATTAAGGCAGTGACAGAGAAAGTAAAAGAGTTTTGCAAGAGGAAGTGGCTGAGAGCGTGGAAGATGGAGAGGAAGAGAAATTTTGGCAGAGCCATGAGTCCTTGAAGATGAGAAACAGAGAGTATGACAGCCGGGGAGGGTGAGGACAGCTGTGTCTTTTTGATGGCACAGGCTAACGTTTGGGTTCTGTCGATCTTGAATGAATACCGTGCATTTTCCTCCGGTGAATTTCTAAATAACACTTTCCTTCCTCGTCAGCCTCTGGAGGGAGAGGTAGCCTTCCCCAGGGTGAGTATAAGAGAGTGACAGTTGGGGTGTTTTTTAGAAGAAAGGAAAAAAATTAAATGACAAACTCAGTTGGGCTGTTGAATCTCAATGATTCTCTTTGGCTCTCTCAGACGTAACTTCTTGACAGCACTGAGCCCTCAGCCCAGTCCCAGGCAGTCCTTCAGGCTTACCGCACAGGAATGCAGAGCAGAAGGACTGATGCAGTCATAAATAACTCATCCTCTCCTACACTTGTGGCAATTAAACACCATTTGGAGTCTTTCAAGTCGACGCACAAGAGCCAGCAGAATTACCTTCTTTTATCAATGTGATATTGTTTGGGTTCAAAGCCCCCTGCTCACAGTTTCCACAGATGTAGCCTCTGATGCGGCATTTCTCCTGATTGTGTGCAGCACGGGCCAGAGACCGCATGATAAGGATCATGCTCATTGAGACGATTTAATGCTATTTCTTGGGAATTTCTCTTCTCAGATTGATCCCTTTGAACTGGTTAAATTAGCACGGAAACACTATTTTCCACTCCATTCCCCAAAATAAATGAATAAATACATGCAACTTGCCCTGTCTGTTGATAGATAAAAGCGCCATATGGGGGTCTGGAAAAATATCTCTGGGAAAAAGAGTGGGAGAGAAACCTCCAAATAAGGACTTGGTATAATGAAGCAAAGGGGAAAACAGGGTTTTCATTATTCATGATCTGATGACTGATAAACACTAATCACCATAATCTGCATTTGTTTTCCTCATAACATACACTATAATCGTATCCTTTTAACAAGAAGAACAGACCTTGTAAGGGGGTGTGGGCAATCCATGAGCTGTGTTTAAACACCCGGTAATTCCCTGTATCGGTGGTGGTCTGGGCGTCTTAAAAAAAACATCTTCTGGACCACTGCGAGGGCTCTGATTTACGAAGATGTGCTAATATTATTCCCCACCTTCCAGGCTTCTCCTGTGCTGCCCACCCTTATTATTAGATTAGTTCCTTTCTTTTCCCTAAAAACACATTGGAGGCAGCATCTGGAAGCCATAGCTGTGGCTACCAAGCACTTTAAAACTCCGGGCGGGGACTGCAGCAGGGGTATCGTTCTTTAAGGGCATTTTATGTGGCTTGTAGGACAGGAAGCTGCCACTGTGGGCAAACCTGAGAACTCAGCGTATTTTTTTGGAAAATGTTCAGAGTTCACAAGAAGTGTTTTTACATTTTACACATTCCTGTCTTGGTTAATTCTAATCCAACCTGGAAAAGAAAGTACACGAATACTGGATTGTATGCGTTAGACTGTTTTGTGTGACCTTGCATCGTGCCTACTTTGTATGTGGCTTTAGCTATTTCTTCTTGTTAGGGACATGGAGCATATAGATTTTTACAATAATAATTTGGCTGACATTACTACGGATAAAACCTTTTCAAGAACAGTGATTACTGTTGATCACTCCTGGAGCCTATCAGTTATCTGTCTGACAATGATTAAGCCTCTGGGGCAACAGCCAATATTTCAGAATTACCGGTGCAGCCAGCGGCTATCCGGTTCAAGACTTCCTCTTGTGTGTGCAGATATTTACATACGCATGCAGATCATGTTTCAAAAAACAGCGAATAAAGAGCTGAATTATCATCGGACGATAGCCGATTGGTTCTAAGAATTTCAACCAATGTGTTCAACCTAGGCTTGGTTAAAATAATCGATTCATCGGATTCAAATCTATCGGCATTTGAATGATCCAATATCGACTTGTAAAATCCGAGATCGATCTTTTAATACACGCTTTTTCCCATGGATGTGTGAAGCTTTAACCCCGCTAATCTCGCTGATAGCAAACGGGCCTCGGCACAAAAATGTTTATGAACGTAGCATTGAGAAGCTCAGATGTTACAAGTTCTTTTATCTGTAACTGTTACAGGACAGAAAGACTGATACTGACTGATGTCTGTGTTCTTTAATACGATTTGTTTTGACATTTCAGATTTGTTTCCAGTGAGATCTTGAGTTTATATAGCGGCTTTGCTGTTTTAATATTCCTGTTGCTGCCCTAGAAACAGCATTTAGTTATAACATAATCAGTTTTATTCCTGTTCTGAATTTATTCCTTTCTAAAAAATTGAACTGATATAGAATTGAATCAAATCGAATCGGAAATCAATCTGAATTGGGGCCTTGTGAATTAAAATTGAATTGATTCAGAGAACCAGTGGTGACACCGAACCCTACTTGAACCTCTTTTGCACTCCACATCCAAACAAAGCCTCCTAATACATGATTGGCCAAAACCACTCTGACTATAAAACAGAAACCAGAACACTTTGGATGCCAAAATCTTGTCCTGTTGCCTACAGATTCTGCATTCATATGCAGAAATCTGTTACAAAGATTAAATTGTAACAGACAGTTTACTTTATGTTGGACGGCCTAGTTACCTGAGCAGTATCAAGGTAGACAGCATAGTGACTTTTTTTCTCCTTTCTCTTACTTCCATCACTGCTGTGAAACTCTTTGTCAAACTGTGTGATACAAAAAAAAAAGCTCAACATCTTAAGGCTTCAGAGTTTTCCTTTTCCTGTGGTCCAACTGTCCTTGCTAACGTTGGTTTGGAAAGCAGCCAGCACATGAGCAGCAAGAGATAAATACTTGTCTTACACATACTTTCCCTGAACGAGCTCTTAAAGCCACACTGTAAACACATCATGAACTCCATCCTATGAGTTATGCTAATTACAGATAAGGCTGAAGTGGCTCATAGTTAATACCAGGTGGATAGGATGGTTTTATTGGTCCTTACACAACTTGAATAGCAGTTGAGTGGGCGAAGATGACTAAAGAGCACTGACGCTGGCCAAAATTGATTAGGGGAAGAGTGGAAAACATATTCCCATGCAGCCATGGAGTTTATTAGCTAACCTACTAGATGATATGATACGATTTAAGATGTTTATTTGCTCAGCTTTGTTTCAATAAACTTAGCTGTCATTAGTTCTTGAACAGAGGCAACTGCAAAAACATGGCGGTAATGAGGCTGAGAGGAGGAAAGCCAAAAAAGTGAAGTTTTCAGCCCTTTAAAGTTTGAAAAGAAATTGAGTGCAGACTGTAAGAAAAGTGCTCCACCTCGATCAAAGTGGTGAGATAAGCAGAGCAGATTAATACTTAAGGGAGCAGAGCTTAATACACTAAAACCGCGAACAAGTCGATCTCCCACACACAACAACCACTCCAGTATTTTGCTCACTAATGGAGTGTTTTCAATGGGTGCAGAAAAAAGAGCTGAGTTTAGCTTAGTGTGTCAAATTACCCACACCCTTCTTTTGTTTCGCCTCAAAACCGACTGCATCAAAGATGTCTGAGACTAAGTGCCAGAAAAGCGCCTCTGGATTGTGCATTGTAGGCAAGATCTGTTCAGAATGTGCAACTACACCAAAGAGGATCCATAAGATAGTGAAAGTAAGCAGGCTGAGACTGCCCACCAGTCACTCAAATGTAAATTACTTTTCATCTGGCGTAAGCATGTCCCGCACATTGAAATACCACCCCTTGAATTTTGTTACTAACACATCAAGGCAGTAAACCTTTGAAACACAAGTTAGAGTCTACACGGTTTACAGACCTTAGATCATGACTGTAAATGCTTGGCAGAAAGATCATTGCGAAAGAATGCCTTCTTTATGAAATGGTCTCAGTTCATCATTTCATATAAGTCAAGGTCACTGACTGAACAGTTTGGAGTGATGATACAGATCTGCTAAATGGGCAAGGGGGCTGGAGAATACCATCACTGACATCTCTTTGAAAATCACACATAAATGCTCTGTTGGGATCATAGCATCTGGCTAATTTGCAACACCTCGGCATATGGCTGACATCGGTTTGATCCTCACAAAGCCAACGGGTCATCACACATGTGCCATGGGTGTAGGGACATTATCATCCTGGAAGATACAGCTCACTACAGGAACGAAATACACACGCATGAACACATGTGCAGAGGAACCTCCTGCTGTTCTGTCTACCTTGTTTGTGTCTTTATAGTATCGCCAAAGTCTTGACATCACCTCCAGGTTAACCACTGTTCTATTCAGTCCTGTAACTCAAAGCAATCTGTCCTTAGAAATTCCTTTCATTGGTCTCTCTGAAAAAGTGAACCCTGAAGTTGAGTGTTGTGAAGGTGAAATATTTTGAAGGTCTTTGTGAACCCTGCTACCCATCAACTGCATATTTGTTAGCATACAAAAGTGCCATATACATTTTGCTGCTTGACATACCCATGCTGCCTTTTATTGTCATGTTTTCTAACTTCTTAGCTTGAGTATGCCCATTGGCCTTTGAAAGAAAATTTCTGCAAACACTTGTGTTAAAACTAATCTATAAACAGATTCTGAGTACACTTTACAGTATACTTGCTGGGCCTTGAATTCGTTCCATTGTACCAGTATCTCTACAATGATGATGATAATAATAATAATAATAATAAGTTTTATTCATAGGCACCTTTCAAAGCACACAAGGACACCTTAAAAGACACAGTTAAAAAAAACAAGCAATGTATCCATAAATCATAAAACCAAACAATTCCATTATATACAATAAAGGTTAATAAAAACCATTAAATCAGACCAAACGCTGGTTTGAAAAGGTGTATTTTCAGATGGGATTTGAAAGTGGAAAGGGAGTCAATATTGCATATGTCGTGGGGGAGAGAGTTCTAGAGGCGGGGGGCAGAATGGCTGAAGGCCCTAGAGCCCATGGTAGTCAAGCGGGCAGATGGTGATGTGAGTTGGATTGCAGAAGAGGATCTAAGAGTAGGAGGGTGTGTGGATATGAAGGAGTTCAGACAGGTAGGAAGGGGCTCGATCATGACACTTGAGAGGGAGAGCAAAGAGGACAGAATTGCAATAATCAATACAGGATGTAACCAAAGACTGAACGAGGATGGCTGCGCTCTGAGGTGTGAGTAATGGGTGAAGACGATTAATATTTTGTAGATGAAAGTAAGCCGGCCGGGTAACATTTTTAATGTGGGCTTCAATGGACAATGCACTGTCCAGGATGACACCCAGACTTAATCTGAGGGGATGGACTTTGGAGTTGTCAATGGTTAGAGAGAAACTCTGCAGTTTAGTCAAAGTAGATTCAGTACCCACAAGGAGAACCTCAGTGTTACCACTGTTAAGTTTGAGGAATTTGCATGAAAGCCAAGCTTTAATATCCAGTAAGCAGTCGGAAAGGGAATTGGGTGGAAGAGTGGAAGAAGTACATTTGCTCCTACGACTTAAGTACAACTAATATAACTACTACAGGTGCTACGGATATTATTGCCACTTTGGGGTGCTAGTCCCACCACAACCACCACTACCTGTCACTGCATCATTTCTACTCCCAGCTAGAAAAGCGCACTCAGTGCAGACCGTTGCTGGTTAGTCAAACAGCTGCCCGGGATGATCGTGATAATTCTAGGCAATTCTGTTCTAGCAGATTCAGCGCAGCACACTTCAGAACCAAATAAAAGCTAATAAAAATTTGCACCTCATCCATTTTTGACAGAACCATGGTGCATTGCACAGAACAGATTGAGTTTTTCTACTAACAGGCACTGTATGTGAAATGTAGATACAATATAATTATGGAGATTAATGTATTTTTAATAAGTGAAACAGCAACAAATATTTGATTCATGTTAGTGATAACTGAAGCTTTTATGATAATAACTTGTCTGAAGGCCACAACACAATATAAGGAGAAGTTAACAAGAAACACAATTAAAACTGACCACAAAAGGATACAGTTCAACCACATAGCCTATTCACTTTCCTACTTTGGGCAGACACACAAATATCAAGGAGAAATGACCAGGTCTAACAAACCTGGCAGGCAAAACGCTGCACTTCTAAAACGCTGCTGTTGAAGCCTTGCAGCTGGATGGTGGAGAAGCTGCTTCTGGTGGAACTGTCGCTCCCAGCTCCGTTACAGTCAAGACGGCGGTGAAGATAACAAATAGCGGGACTAATTCATCTTGGATCGTGCCTAACTTTAGTGAGTCATAATGTAGCCTATCAGGTACAGAATTAATCTACAGAAGCTGCAGTTTAAACTAGCTATGTTTCCATCCAAAAGTGATTTGAATCATTGGGAAATGTGCGTTAAAAGAAATACGAATCCTGTGTGTTTCCATTAAATGTACGGACTTTGGTGAAAACTACGAACTCGCGCAAGTTTTCTGTAGAACTGGAAACAAAACAAGTCTCGCATTCTTCTTCTTCTACGTTTTCTGGTGGTTGGCAACCAGCTTGTAAATGCATTACAGCCTTCCTGACCCGGAGTGTAGATATCACCATGGAGAGAGGTGCGCTACATCAGACTTAATTCGAACATAAGTGTTTCCATCCCCCGTTTTGCGAATCAACATTTTTTCAAATCAACCAAAACCCGGCTAAAGCGAGCGTATTTTAGTTTGTGCGAATCAGAGGATTTTAATTTCAATTTTGGCGTTTCCATCATAATTTTCCAATGCAATACTTCTAGATGCGCATCTAAAGCATGGCTACTGAGACCAAAATTTTCTATGGATGTCAGTTTTTAAGCCAAGATGAAGTCCAAAATGTGGCCTGCAACAGACGTGAAGGCTTGTTGTTTTTAGCTAAGCCAATTTCTGGAAAAGCTTGTAGCCCCTACCGGTCGGTCAAAAGAAGTGAGGAGTCAGGCAGTCAGCAGTCAGTGACGGTGTAAAACAGCAGTTGACAAAACAACTGTAAATCACCGCAACCACAAAAGGTTCTTGAGTATACGGTCATCAATATGAAAATATCAGGCTGATGGGTCTAGTAGTTTGTGAGATTAGCTCCAGACAGACAGAATCACACACTCACACAGAAACACATGATCCCCCCTAGGCTTATTCCTGGCGGAGATAATAATACTAAAGATACTGTTACTACTACTTTGACTGTTACTGTCACTACAGCTAGCAGCTATAGCTACTATAGCTGCTACTTACAGTGCTGGGTCATTACATGTACAGCATTGCAAATTCCCCAATTCCTTTTGACCAATATTGTTGTGTTTTTCCAGTCTACTCTGTGATGCAGCTCACGTGACAAAGTTTTCCAGAGATCCTATTTCAAGAAGTTTGTCATGTCAGTCATCTCTCAGCCTCCCTTCAGACAAAACCTTTCTTTCACCTCCTCTTCTCTCTGTTCTTCTCTGTCGTCCCATTAATTCACACTGCAAGGATGGCAAATGAATGCGTAAAATGAGAAAATAAGCATTTATTGATGTGCTGCTCTGGTCGCATTCTCTCCACACAGTGACTTTGAACACTGAATGGGCGAATTGGTTCTGAAGGTGCGTCATTAAATGGCTTGTTTGTTGATATCGTGTGCATTCTTCTTGGTTTTTACCAGTTTGCTGAAAAACAGACATACCCAGGGAAGTCTTAATAATGAATTTAATTTGCATGAAAAAGAAGATGAAGTTGCCGCTGCATAAAAACAAACACTTCAAAAGGCCATTCTTTTCTAAAGATGATGTATGCTGCTTTTGCCATGTATGAGAGCAAAAAGCATGTTAGAATGACTAAATATTAATTAAAACTTATATCTATTGTTCTGACATTTCCAACAATAGTTGCAAGTCCAGTTTTTGGTCTCCTTAATTGACTGCAGTGTTTGAAGTCAACATTGAAAGCAGGCAAAATTTAATTGCACAGGTTTTCATTAAAACAAAATAACACTAAATACATGTTTGATACACTTGCTAGGAGGAACAATGCTCCGTGTGTTTGTGGAATTAGAAATAGCATGACAGCTAATCATTGGCTTTTCTTTGTAATTCCCTCTTGAATGGTAATTGTGTTATAGAAAAAAAAATAAATAGGATACTGGGTTTCCTCCAATTGCATGGTTTGCATCACCGGTGTGTGCTGAGCCAAATGGACTGTGGGATTGATGGTCAGGAAATGAACACACATGCTGAAATCAACCGGCCATTCACCGCTCTCCCACGATTAAAGCTATTCGGTTTCTCTTTTGGAGCGGCGCCGGACAAGTGCCGAGGACTGTCTGCCTGTGTGTGCTGAGCTACTGCAGACTGTATGTATGTTTGTGTGCAAGGTGTGTGCGTGTGTGTGTATGTGTAACCACATATGTGCACAACTGTCCAAAAGAACATGAGTGGGCTTGTTAGTGCCATACATGGCCATACCTACTCTGTGCGGGTGAGCAGCCCTTGTACACAATATGGTGCCCTTGAGTGTTAATGGTCTCCTTCTGGTTGCTGGGCATCCTGTGATTAGCTCTGCACACAAGATGATGAGGTGTGACTGCTAATCCAGTGACACAGACAGCTGTAGCCCAGCTGATAGGCCGCAGCTGACCACCCCTTTTCTTCAACATTGTTTGTCTGTACAATATTTCTGAGCGCACGTACATGTACGACTGCTGCGTGTTTGACTGACTGTATGTCCACAAAGTGAAAGACTGTTTGTAGCTTCTCTGCTTTCAGTACATACAGTGGTGACACAGACACAGATCGACACTAATATGGGGCATTTTTCAGGCAATTATATTCAATATATTGTGTAATTTGGTTTTGAGGTCTTGTTGACAGTTGATTATATGAATTATACATACACAGACAAATCAAAAACACAGCGTCTTTGGCCAATGCAGTGAATCTTTGGCCTGTCAAAATAATTCCATTAACAACTTATTGTACAATATGTAGACATGACCTTAATCGTTTTGCTGATCTCGGTATTGCCCATTGTGTCTATATGCATATTTGTTTACATATGAATGCCACCAACATTTTAAATTAAATGGTAAATGAACCTGCAATTGTAGAGCGCCTTTCTAGTCATCTAATGCTTTTTACACTACCAGTTCTATTCACCCATTCACACACATTCATACACTGGGGCGACCATACATAGTGCCACCTGCTACTCAGCTTTTAACACACTCACACACCAATGGAACAGCCACTGGGGGGAATTTGGGGGTTTTTTTGCTCAAAGATACTTTGACAAAGGGACCGGAGGAGCCGGGAATTGAGCCGCTGATCTTCCCATTAGTGGACGACCTGTTCTACCTCTGAGCCACAGCTGCCCCATTTTAGCCAACATGATGCCAGAATAAACAGCAGGGTTTCCCCGACCATTACAAGGCTGGGTGCAGTGATTCACCCTGTTTTTTTGTCTTCACCCCCACCTACTTGTTCAAGTCAGAAGAAAAACAGCACTTCAAAAAGCACTCAGTGTAGCTTAGCGGTGGACTGCAGCTACAGTTTTGCATGGAAGAGACACAGCCCTGATATTCGACAACTTGCCAACCCGTGGCAACGAACCATAAGGTCTGTCTTTCCTAGTTTAACCTCCAATAACTTCCTCCTCCTTTTCGGAAATCCACCAGCAAACTGTCTGGCTCCCAGGCTGTCCACCCCGAGAACTGACTGCAGCACACTGGCCGAATTATCGAGGTAACTGCATTGTTCTCAGAGGTGTGCTTGTCTGGTCTTGTGCTGGTCACAAGAGGGATCACTTGGTTTTGTTTCTGTTAGTTTGACTTGATATAAAAATTGGCTGTGTAATTTTGAGCAACTGCTATAAAAGTACGAGATTTTTATTTATACTGTCTGTCGTGTTAATTACTTTTTAAAAAACGAATACTTTTTTTTTTTTCAAATTCCAATTCCAATGTCTCAATACTCTTACGCAGGGCTGAAACAATTTCTCAACTCGACTAATTTGCTTACTAAAAAGCCTCTGAGCAATTTATTTGCCCCAACTATACAGCACACCGTGTTTCGCAAGGACGGTTAATTCTTTTGCACAAAAAGTGCACGCTGCAGACAAATATTTTTACAATTAAAGCAACAAAAACATTGAATTTTCAAAAGGAAACAAATTTGTTGCTCATTTTTCTCATTTCAGGGACTTTTCTTATTTTTCGCTTTTACATATTACTATTGCCCTTAAATAAGGCTAAGGTAATTAAATGAAAACACACAGTATTTCTTATCTGATAACTCAATTAATTGCCAGAATCATTGGTAGAATACTCAATTACTGAAAGAATCGATAGCTGCACCCCTACTCTTAAGAGTTAAAAGTTCTTTACTCTTTGAAAGAATGTCCTTGTTAAATTATTGTTATATAAGTGGCATAAAATGGTCTCCAAATGACAGTATCATTTACTGTAAGTACTTCTGGGTCAGTATATCATCCAACAAACACAGTTAGGGCGACAGGCCTACAAGGACCTAGTTATTATAAAGCCCAGCACTTATTACTCTAATTCGGAAATGCTGTTCAATCCTGCATCATTAGCCACGTTATGTAGTTCATTAAACTAACCATCAAGTTTCAAACTAAACACACAAGCACATGTTTACAGATCTTCCAAAACCACAAATGCCATGGTCATGAGTTATAATTTTATATTCGTACCAGTTTCAAGTTTACTAGTTGGCATTTTTTAATTGTGGGTCTGCAGCTCTTCCCACTGAGGCTTAACTCAGGTCTGCCTCCAACAAATGACTCAAGTTCCATAATATGGCTGAACAGAACAAAGTTTTTCAAAAACTAACTTTGTTCTTGGAAACGTTTGCTTCTCTGTACCAATGCCCGGCTTTATATTCAAGCAGCTGTGCACATTTACGACTGGAAACTGCCCAGTACTTACCATTACTTGCACAGTCGGACCAGATATTACATGTGAAGTGCCTTGCTATAAGGAATTGCAGCCTTGGAAATACTTCAGCCACAAACCCACTGTTCTAATTTAGAAAAATCCCCTGGAAAGGACAAATTGGTCTGCAGGACTGAAATCTCTCACTCCCACATAGTGTTATCTCATTCGACATTAGCATATCTACGTTCTCCCTTAACAAGGGGTCTGGAGCAGATCTGAGAGGCGAATGTAACATGTACCGGAAAACAGTGACAGAGCTCTGAAGTCTTGAGTTACTTGTGGTCCAGCTGTAAGGTTTCTGCAGGCCTGGGAGGCATTGTTGTTTTATTTTACTTGGAACGGCAGCCATGGGCTTTAATAACATTACCCGCAGTTGGAGTAGCGCATCATTACAGTGGTAGGAGACTGGGAGAGGGGGGAGTACAGAAAGGGAGATAAGGAAAGGATTGGATGTATGAGGTTTATTTTTTATTGGTATTTTTAATTTGCTGTTTCAGGCCTCAAACCTGCCTCAGGAAACGCACACTCTGACCTGAACAACAGTCTAAACATCTGTCCAGGCCGTTTTAACTTGACTGCAAATGTACATTCACTTCATCTCATCCCCTCCCTTCACATCTCTCGCTTTTCCTTCCTTTCCCCGCATCTTCCCTCCTTCCTCTTAGTTTCCTCTTTCACTCACCCATGAGACCTAGTGGTGATTTTTAGAGGGAGCAGCGGACTTCAGGTCTGTTTACCGGCAAGATCTCAGGAAGTCAACATCAGATAAGCGGATTCCTTGGATACACAAGACGAGCAGATACATTTCCAGTAAGACGGCTCCACTAAGGATACGCTCTAAACGGTATTACCCAGGGAAGGATGTGAGTTGAGAGTTCAAGGGTAATGAATGTACATGAATGTGTGTGTTTGCGCCGTCTGAAATCCAGCACCGTTTCCAAGATGACAACATCTTTGGAAATTGTCTTCATCACCCTTCTAGCGAGAAACCTAAAGACAAGTTGCCATTAACAAAAACTTAACCTTCCTGCCTCACTGCATTACATTTTTGCTTTCTGTTCCAAATTACCTAATTGTCCCTTTACGCTCTTGATCATGACACCAGCTTTTGGCCAGATTCTCAACTGGCCGTGGACACCAGCTCCTCTCTCCCCACCTCCTCCTTTGTGCTGCATTGCACAAACACAATAGAATGTACCCTAAATGGATAGCAGGTGTTTCCTCACAGTGAGGCTCTCATCCTTTCAAGCTTAACTGTAAAGGCAGTGAGGGAAGAGCCTGGCAGAAACATGTGTACAGTGTCTCATCCCTGCCTGTGTCTGCCTACCAAGCTGCGTCCTTGACTTGAAGAAACAATTTTAGGAAATAGGCTTATTCACTTGCTGGCAGAGAGTGAAACCCCTTTTACCCAACCTGTTCAAGGTGGGAATGTCACGCCATTATTCTGCCTTGTTGTTTTCTTAATACTATGATCACAGAATGCAGGAACGGAGTTGTCTCCCCTTTAAGCTGGGAACTGAGGTACAAAGAGCACCATATCAACATCTCTGCAAAAGGCATAGCGAGCCGGATGGGACAGGTGTGACATTTTGATAGTGTGCTATGTGTGCGACCCACCATCAGGAGATTTAAAAAGCAGCTAGAAGCAGTTAGCAGCTAACTTAAAAAAGAACAGCAACTGAAAATGTCCACAAACTGGGGAGAAAGTGAGGTCCAGGAGCTCCTTACGCTCTGGCCAGAGGGCAAGACCCACCACCATACAGCAGCAGGGATGTAGGGCTGGGCGATATGGACAAACATCCATATCTCCGTATTTACAGGCTGACTGGCAATGCATGATATATATCTTGGTATTTCCTGCAAAATGGCCGACATGTTTTCAGTTGCAAGTCAACGCCGCATTTGAGACGTCACGTGCACTTTCATGAAAACAAAGATGCAAAGACAGAAATTTTATTACCCTGTTTGAAAAAAAAAAAGCAGCTGCACAAGACGTAAATGAAAAATTATATAAAATAAATAGCAAGGCTGTACAATAACGTTTTTGCACAGAGCACTGAAGATACAGAGGTTTAAAGGTTTGCAGCACAGGACACAAAACTATGACATGAGTATAAAAGTATCAAGTAGGCCTACAACCATTGTAGTTTGGAACAATTAAAAATCTTTGTGGGGGGAGCTAAAAAGTCGTTTTCCATTTGTTTGTCATTTGTCAAATGAATCTAGTGCTGGAAAATGATTTTAATCTTTTCATTTATTTAGACTAATATTCTTATTTATGCACAGAGCATCAACAGAGAGGCCGAAGGACGGAAGGAGCGAGATACTTTGTATATATGTGAAGTGTCTGTGTTGTCACTGCATCTTTTTTTTTTAAACACATCTGTCACCTACATCCAGGTGCTGTCTCAGTGTCACAAAATAGACTACAAGTACCAAGAAGAATGGCAACGCGCTATGATCCACCTCACACACAAACAAGTAGCGCAGCGTTGGATTGCATGTGTGCTACTGTACTTCATTCATCACACAGACTGATTTAGCGTAGCTAGTGGAACATATAGACTGATGTTGCACTGTTGACTAATTAACAGACAGATTAAACAATACCAGCTCTGTGTCTCCCTGAGTGTTGATGGAGAAACTGCGAGTGAATGACTTGGGCAGAGCTGTGCAGAGAGGAGAGATGCACAGTGGTATGTGTTATGTAGCGCAACTTGACCCTATATCGATAGACACGGTGTTGTCTAAATGTATATCTTGCTTAAAAATATGTCAACATATCATACATAGTCGCTATATCACCCAGCCCTACAGGGACAATAAATGATTGTTGTTGCCATGTTATTGTTTGAAAAGTGCTGCCCGATGTGTATAAGTGACACTATAAGCTGACGCTGTCACCGTTTTTGCTTGCAGAACGCTGGCATGCTGTCACACACTGGGGTGGCATTATGCTTGCGTTTTCTGATACTGTTAAAAAAAAAACAAAAAAAAACAGTGAAATAAAGGGTCTTCGTTGCGGCCCTGTTGTAGGATGAGGGAGAAGTTTGTCTGTATGGTAAATACAAATTTGCAAAAGTTCAGACTAGGACAGCACTGTCTGTCTTTATTTTTTAATCACTCAACCTACATTAAGGCTCCAGCAGCCAGTCTCTCAGGTCTAATCATGAGTTGAGCACTTTGTGTCATATAAATATGAATTAACAGCAAGCAGCTGTTAGCTTAGCTTAGCACAGAGACTTCAAATAGGGGGATTTAGCTACAAAAACTTTACCAACTTAAGTATTAAGTGCAAACATGTGCCGTTTAAAAGGGGTTATGTACAGGCTTATTTCTTGGCTCTATTCAGTTGCCAGGCAACCAGCAAAAACTCCAGGAAGTTACAGCCAAGAAATTATCTGGCACATGACCACCTAAAAAAGGCACATTTGTCATTTTCATATTTATGTTTTTGTACAAATCAAATTAACAATATGTGCTGGTAGATGGCTATTTTACTGCTGAGCAGGCTAGCTGTTTCCCTTTGTGTGTAGTCTTTATGCTAAGCTAAGACAACCTACTGCTGGCTGGAGCTTTATATTTACCCTACAGACATGAGAGTGGTATCAACCTTCCCATCAACTCTCAACCAGAGAGCAAATAAGTCAATTTCCCAAACTGTCAGACTATTACTGTAATTGAGAACACTGAATGCTTTCTGGGGTTTATTTTTTGCATATAGGTTTTGCATCAAATAGTAGCTACATTTATGGTTTCATGGTAATAAATAGCCATTTTCTGCCTGTCTGTACACTGCTCTGGCTCTCTGGGTTTCTCTGAATCAGCTAGCTGGCCCAACTGAGCTTACACAAGCTGTCACTTATGTTGAAGACTGTGGTCTGTGAAATCCTAGCCAACACAGAAGATATACAGGGGCCAAGCTTCTGTCCAAAATGAAAGTTTGGATGGTTAGAGCTTATAGCAGCCATAGCAGATGCTGTGGAACTTAAAAAATGTGAAGTTTATTAAAAACAGAACAAAAGAAAGAAATATGCTCAGATCCCTGTCGATTTTCTGACACCATTAATACCTGCTTATTTAAGACAAAATGGGATCAGAGGGAAAATCACTGGCTCAGCGAGAGTCAATAAAACAAGGCTGATTGCATTGTTTAGTCTCAGCCACAGGGTCACATCTCACCAGCAGTGGGAAATGGAGAGAGATCAAGAAGGACCCTCCTTCACATCTGTCATAATTTCCAAGTTGGTAGCAAGTGGCGGAGAGCTGCTATAATGAGGTGTCTCATACCTGCCACTTCATGTCCTCCTTTAATTCCTTCGTCCCTGTTTCACTCCGTCTGCCTTTCAAAGTAACACTGTGTGCCTCATTTTAAGCGCACTGATTTCTTTTCCATCTAATTTGTGGTTTAGCTCATTTGACGACTTTAAAGTCAAAATAAGAATAATCTCCAGCAGAACAACACACAGGAACACTGAGGATGATAGAAAGTATAGTCTGTACAGAAATGGCCAATGACACACCTGCAGATTTTTATTGATTTAACATTTAATCATCATTTTTTTATTTATTTTTATTGATAATATTATGGAATATTTTTAATTAAAATAACCATTTGAGTTTCATCCTACTTTACTGAAAAAGAAGGACCTTAATGTCAGACTAGTGTATCTTTTTAACTATTTTTAACTTAAAGGTACCCAAAAATAAAAATTCAGCCATTATCTACTCACCCATATGCCGAGGGAGGCTCAGGTGAAGTTTTAGAGTCCTCACAACACTTACGGAGATCCGAGGGGAGAGGGGGTAGCAGCACAACTGCACACCTAATGGCTGACGGCACCCCAGATTAAAACGTCCAAGAACACAGAATTGAAAGCACAAAATATCTCCATACTGCTCATCCGTAGTGATCCAAGTGTCCTGAAGCCCCAACATAAAAAGTAGTTTGGAAAATCGTCATTTGAACTCTGTTTTTAGCCTCATTGTAGCCTGTAGCTCTAACTGCCTCTGTGTACACTACGCTGATGTGTGCGCTTGCGCGAGACCGTGAGACATGGGCACCGCCTTCATGTGTGTTCACATGCTTTCGCTGGACTCGCACGCAAGCACGCACATGTGATACAGGGAGCAGAGGAGAATTGTAAAAGTGCGACCAAGTAGAGACAGAAATGACATGCCGTTGTGTAAACAATATGTCATCACATGCGCTGCATAACCGTTTGCATACTCTTGATTTCAATTTGGACCAAAATAATCGTGATTATGATTTTTTCCATAATCGAGCAGCCCTAGCTTCGAATAACAAATCAATTATGTGTTATGTTACGACATTTGTTTCACGGCACTTGATGGTTACCCGGCATATGACACAACGTCACTTTATCCTGTTAAAACAATATTTGCAATCTGGATTCATTTTTATGAAAAACACTTTTGATTATTTTTTGATCTCAGGATCCTTATGGACTGAAGAAATATAAATAATTTGCTGAGTAATCAAGGAATGGACACATATTCTGACTTTATGACAGCTACAGAGGAAGAGAGTTACCACTTGTTTTTTCGTCATGCTGGTGAATCTGAATGAATTACAGTCTGCTTGGCGTCTAATTGAGATGGACATTTATTCATCAAAATGTGTAGCCACATGGGGCTAGTAAAAGGGACTGGGCGTTTAATTAGGACTAGGCTTTTAATTGAAGTTTTATAGTAAGCAGGTTTGTTGGCTACTGTTGTAAAATCTTGCCAGCACAAGTGAAAGTAAAAGCCAACTGCAGATTTCACCTCAATATATTTGCGTGTTTGGGGTTTTATTTGGCACTGCAAGAGTTTCCCCACACATTAATTTATTTGTCGCGGCCCGCCACAATCAAAACATCTGCTGCCACAAATAGATTTTCTATTTTTGGAGCTGGACTGTTCATTAGGAGTGCTGTTGAAATATATACACCCTTTGGTTATTTATAGCACCACATTGTCTGCGTGCAGAGCGCACTCTTGGCAGAGATGAAGCAGCAGATCTTATGGCGCATTTAAAATGAAACTTAATTCCACTGGGTGTAAACTGGGTCTGCGGCAGCTGCTCCTCTCCATTGATCTGATCAGCTCTGAACTGTTCCCACTGCAAAAACATTTAATTACAAGAAGGGACAAAAAATAAAAGAAAGTTTTTACCCCCCTCCATCTGCTACCACCACACATAGACTGTAATTCTGAGGGGAACGCTGCCCTTGGATGCCTGCTTCTTACAGTTTGGTACCCGCTTGGTAACTTTGCAGACTGAGTCAGAAACATCCCAAAATAAGAAGAAAATAAGAAAATACAGGCAGAGGGCGGAGTCTCTGCAGAAATATACACCACCACACACTTTTAGTGCGTCAGGATTACTTCCGTATGAGTCTATGCATTGTTTTTTAGGAGAATACAGCATGGTATCTTTAACATGTACAGATATAGTGCCGTCCTGCACTCTGCAATGGATGGTAATTATGTGCTTTCACTGAGAAGACCAGGATTGTTTTAGGCTCTTTGAGCCACCAGAGTTGATGAAGTGGATCATCCTGTGTTGGGACGTTTTGATTAAACCGAGGATGATTTGCATGGTGGTCTCTAGGAATTCAAACAGCTTTGGGAGATACATCTGTGAGTTCTTGAAGAAATTACTCCTTGACTGCAAGATGAATTACATTCAACTATGTGTTTGGCCCACCAAAAACAACACGCTGCACTCCTCCTCCTGTCAGTTAAAACCTGCGAGTGAAAGAGTTTCAGCACGAGATAAACGTCAGCCTGGACAAACTGTGCATTTTCTGTTGTTTCCTTTCACTGACACACCACAGCCCACCTTGTAAATGTATTGATCATTCAGAGTCATGGTCCTATTTTCGTACAGCCAACCTCCCACCCTCCAACGCTGCACTTTGTCCAGCCTAACGTTCTGCTTCAACCTGAAACACGATGAAATGTTGCTCCCTTGTGACTATAATTTCTCAGTCTCCGCACAGTGAAGGAGTGATGAGCCGCAGACTAATCCTGCTCTGGAGGACCAGAGTCTCATTCAGACTTATCATCACTTTCTTAGCAGCTGCATGGGGGGGATTTGTGCAGTGAGACAACCAGTCGTTTCCTGCTGCGTTGTCCCGTCTCATCTATGAGCACAACGCTCCTCTCTAATACATGCTTGCTTTCTTTATTCCTGTGCACCCTCATCTTGAATCTTGCACCTTATCACCGTTTGCCTGACAGGGTCTACATGTAATACGGGTCTTTCTCCAATTCAGCTGAACACTTTCCTCCTCAGAGTTGAGCAAAATACCGGTTTTGAAACAGAAAGAAAAAGAGAACGTATCTTGCACAGTGTACCTTGCTTCCCCCCCAGGTTTTTTTTCCTTCCTGTGGAATTATAAAGGCTTCCAGCTAAATAAACACAAGCTAATTAATGTGCACCTTTTCCTTCATAGGAGGAAAAAAGCGGTCTGCCACACTTGATTTGTGAGCTGTTCCATTTTAGGTAATGAAGAGGAAAGCTTCGCAATTGAAGGGAGGGCTCCATCAAACGGTTAGCGTGCATGATTAAACTTAAAAAATAGTTAAGAACGCTCCTTTAACCTTTTAAGTCATATTCTATTATCAGGCTGCTGGCAGAGCTAGACCTTCTCACACACACACACACACACACACACACACACACACACACGCCCTGCACCATGAAACCTACTGTTTGGCACGCTCAGCAGCGTACATTTAAATTATATTATTACACGCACAGATATGAATCAAAACCAAAAAGAATATCAACAGGAAACATGTCTGTGCATGTCTTATTAGCTTCCTAGATTTCTTCTTTTTTTTTTTTTTTTTTTACACAAGGAAACGTCTCAAAATTTCATAATGAAGTTCCATTACAGAGCGTCTGTTTAGTACAACGTCAGCCAACAAGCATAGTATGGAATGTGTCAGCAGAGCAGCTAATATACATTTTTATTTTCTGACTTTCTGTACTGGTTGTTTCTGCAGTGGCATTGCATGGAGAGCCAGAGGGGAAAATCTGCACTTCCCTTAAAGCCATGCTGTCTTTCTCAGTGAGAAGCCTTGTTCAAAACATTGACATTGGAGGGCAAAGGCACAGAGAAAGTGGCTGAATCCCAGGGAGTGTGAGCGGCGTTAACCCATGGACAGTGTTTATCTGCAGACGGCAGGCGCAAAGCCTGCAGAATGTCTGTCTCTTCTAAGCTCTTGCTTTGTGTGTACCTTTGCAGAGCTGTCTGTGTGTGTTTCTTATACACTGAGGTTTTTGAGGTGAGATCGGAGCCCCCGATAAATGACTTCTACAAATCCAAAGGCCCAGCAGAACTGGCTGAGAGATGCCTGTTAGCCATTTCCTGAATAACAAGTTGTATTTAAAAATATTATCCAAAATGTTGGACTGCAGATTGATTAGTATCAGGAAAACAGACATTTTCTCCTGTCCCAAAAGGACTCTTTTTTTCTGATGTCTGAGCGCAGTACGTCTCTATTACACAGGCAGCTCTTTTACCGTTGGAGCTTAGGTTGCAGTGTTGTCAACTACATGTCAAATTTCCAAGGAAAATTCTTATAAATCAAATAATAAACTTGAAAATAAAGATCGTAAAAACCTTGATGGACCAAAAAATAATACTGTATGTACTGATTACAAAATATGATTGATTTAATTTTAGTTTTTTAGGATGGAGGAGCAATTTTGCCTTTGGATACCGACTAGCACAATGCATCATTTATTCATAATATACAATGTTCAGAAAAGCAAACCCAGGTTTGGCTGACCTTTCTATTCTACAACATTTAACATGTGTGCTTCAGACTCTCCCACCATTCGAGAGCTTCCACAGCTCAGTAAAAACTCAAAATGTGGTCCTGAGGCAGTTATCAGAGTTCCCAGAGCAGATATTCAGTTCTTCCAGAGAAACCCAAGTTAAGTTCCCCTCTCTAGGGTGCAGTGTCTCAAAACGTGTATACAGACACTGTTCCCCTGATGGCCAACGTGCTAACTTTTACCCCATGCAACAGGGTCCTGGTTTCCATCAGAACTGAGCCTGTCCAGAGACAGGCTTGGATCAAGCTTTTTCAGAATCTGAGGGCAGCCAAGGATAAAAAAAGGCCTAAGGTGGTATGGTGTGGAAATATATGGATACGTGTACTCAGAGTCCCTGCAGGAGGAAGGAGCTAAGCGATTCCTTGCGTGTCTTGGTATGATACGCTATAAAAAAGGTGGGCGGATAAAGTCTCTCCTCCGCTAATTTGTGCTTCAGTGAAGACCACAGACAGACTAAATGTCCTGTTAGTGGGGTGGGAGTGGATGGTGGGGGGGACTGGAGCGGATGAGTGTATCGGAGGGAATGCATCCCAGGGATTAGATGGACCCCTAAGTCTCTTTAGGAGGCTGAACGAGGCCCAAACCAAATAAAGACTTCAACATTAGTTATATGTTCGAGCTTCTGGTTTTCCTGCTCTAACTTCCACCGTGATATTAAAGCTAAAGTGAGAACAAGAAGAATGAAGAATCTTCCTCAAGGACACTTTGACAGGTTGCTGATGGTGGCTAAACCTTTGAAGATTGCAGTAGGGCAGAGTGTGGATGGTTGCAACACCTTCAAAATCTCCAATGAGGAACTAGCTATGAATCACCTGATTCAGTCTGCACATGCTCGGTTTAGCCCTTACTCCTCATGTGAGGAATTAGCACCTTATTGCAGCGCAGCCAAGTTTATATGGAAAAACTAATTTTGAGGCAATAAAGTAAATTTATCGTCAAACAGTGCCAAGCAGATAATGGCAAGATGCCAAGAGAAAGACGATGAGGACAGCATTATTTATTTGATAATAAATCATCAGTGTGGAAATATTTTTGATTTCGGAGAAAACGCAGGTCAACAAACAAAGCACATGCCATATGTGAAAAATGCTGTTGCGAGATTAAATATTCACTCCGCTGACCTCTTGCAGCAACGCAGCAACATTAGCTTCTGTTTCAACAATATTTGGCTGAAAAAACGTGTAAGCAGATTGAAATTTAACAGTACCCTTCTGTGAGGAGAGGTGATGACTTAATCCATGGTGAGTGCAAAAAAGTATAAATTTTGCATGTAATTTTAAGTGATGAGTAGATGGAAAGTCCACTGGCTACTAGACTAGGACTAATTTACACAATATATGCTAAAGCCAATCATGAGTAACTAGTAAAACTACTGTTGTTTTGTCGATAAACCTTGACAGTTATTATTGAGCCACACTTTATGCTTTTGTGAAACAATGTTGCTGTAAATCCAAGTTTTATGGCTGTTACGAGAAGTTTGGCAAAATAAGAAACAAATAAGTCCGCACACTAAGTAGCTCCGGTTTAGAAGGATTTTTCTGCGTTCATTTCGTCTGTATTTCTGCATGTTTCCATAAAGCTTACGGATACAGGCCAAACGGAGCAGTACCACCGGGAACCGTGGGGGCAGTGTTGCTGTCACTACCTGATACGTAGCTCTAGTGAGACACGAAGAAGGAATAACAATTCAATTTCTCTCATCAGCAGTACTAGAGAAAAGAATTCTCCGTCCTCCAGTTGCGATGTATTTAACGGCCTCGCCGACCACCGCCTCCTACAACGCTGCCTCTGTTTTTGTCTTTTATGCAAGAGGTACATTATCAGTATCTCCTCCACAGTCGCCATGTTTGGTTTTGAGTTTGTTGTTGTCATAAACTTTTGACACTGGGCTGCCCCCTGGTGGATATATTGGTTAACATCCACGCCAACATAAAGGGCGCATGGAAGTATGTGGGCAGTGACGGTAACATCGTATACATTTTCGAACGTAAAGGGAGCATAAATGAGCCCATAGACTGCCAAGGCAAACACACAAACACAAACACACAGCAATTTTGTTAAAAAGACATTCAAGTGTTGAATGAAAAGCTTTCAGTATCCTAAGGTGTTGTCATAATGGTCATTTCATAAGGCATTACAACTAACTCAGTCTACAGGGTGAACTGTAATGTAATGCAACAGAAATTGCATGCTCTGTTTGTGTTACAGAAATAGCAGCTACACCACTTACTGGCAGACCCACATAACTAGGTTGTGTCACATTTTGAACGCACTGGTTTAAAAGACTGCCAAGATACAGATAGAAATGTCAAAAGTCTCCCCTACACTACGACACTATGACAGGAATACTTGCATGCTAAATTATATATATAGATTAATAAGTTGGTATTTTATATGTTAGTCATTTTCTCTGATGTTTTGTACATAACACAGTCCTTAAATATGTTTTTTCTTTCTTCAAGGTTGGATTACTAATCAATTTAAATAAAGTATCCCCTGGTTTCTCAGGCATGTTTGGATACCTTTTCTGTACTCCTCCGTCAGACCGACTCTATTCTTGCTTCTTGGTTTTTTTGTTTTCTTTGTGGTCATCAAAGAGGTTAGCTAATCTCCAGTCTGTTTCAAGTATGCACAGTATTGTTATATCCGCCTTCCCATCAAACCTGCATATTCTCTCCAAGAAACTCAGAAAGACACAAGTCCACTAGGGAGAAGGCCTTTGAAATGAATGCTTTGGTTGCGTCTTCTGCGAGAAAGCTTGCATAAATAACCCCACACAGATCCTCATGAATGCATGAGACACCAGATACCTCGGCTGAGCCACTAATGGGCCTCATAGTATATTCTGGCCCTCCGCATTTTAACTGGTTTCTGTCCTCTGATTCCCTAACAGCAATTGTGAAATATGTACTCTTGCTCGAAAGGATGACACCCAGCCTTTCGTTATTTTTACAGCCCTCATTTAGATTTTCGACCGTTGCTCTGGTAAGTAACACTGCTGTCGTATTTAAACCCTCCCTGAGTTTGTCAAGCCCTTGCGGGGGCAACATCCTGGAAGGATTGCATTTAGATTTTATGACTAAAGCTAAAGCTCATATAGTGTACCCGAGTTCAAGTTCCACTCTTTGACCTACTTTGAAGAAACCTAACCTTGGACTTTTAGTAGAAAACCATGAGGTTAAGTGAATGCTTTATTGTTTGTTCCTGTGGAATATCTTAATAGATATTCCTGATGCCCTTTTCCTTACACTATGCACTATAGAAACATAAATGTGACAAAATTACTGGTTACTGTGCATTTCACTTTTTTTTTCATAAGGAATTCTATGATTCTACCTTGAGCAGTTTTGTAAGATCTGCTTACCATCTACAGTGTATGTGGACATTACTGGATGTGACGGAGATTTCACGAATCCAGAATGGAGGCCCGTGTCTTTACTTTTGCCTCTTTTCTGAAGTGGATCTGTTTCTCTACATTTCCTCGCTTCCCTTCAAAAAGCCATCTGGGTTAACCACTGCGTGCCACTTGGGTCGTTTTACTCAGCACCCACAATGCAATGGTGGCTTTTCATGAGTGGGTGTGATGCATGCAATGCGTGTGATGCACGGTTGCTACCAAACAAACAAATAGAGAAATGGCTTAAGGGTAGTTAAGTGTTCTTTGTCTTATTTACAGACTGGCTCCCATTCTTTGCCCTCTAAGCACAAAAATACAGCGACGCATTATTCTCTCCAATATTAGCTTCACAGCTCTCTCTCTACAGCCCACGGGAAACTATGATTTAGCCTATATGGTAAATTGCTTTTCTCCTTTTCTCTCCCCTGTTTGTGAAACAACAATTCACATTGTTGCAGTTGTATTTCTATTCGCCTCTGTTTCCGTTTCCTTGGAGCTCTGCAGGGTCGTCGGCACTGTGGGGAGTCACTTTAGCATCCTCTGTGATCATTTCCTTCAGTGAAAATAGCAGTGTTGTGTGACGTGTTAATTGGCCACTAGTACCGGGTCACACTGCAGGCATCTGAATGCTTTCACACGATGGGACCTCTGTGTATGGGAAAACAAATGAGGAGGATAGAGGGGCACTGCACAGCCTGATGACCTAAAAGAAGTCAAGAGAGATGAGGTCATCCTTGCCTGATTTCCAAATAAAACAAGAGGACAACAGCTGAGCGAGCAATGATCCATTAGGTCTCACTTAACCACCCGCCAGTGTGTCTGATGCACATGAGGACACGCATATGCTCAAACAGGCCGGTATGAGCTGTGATGGTCGGTTAACCTCCTAAAGAGTGATGAAAGGGTCCAAGATTGAGAGTCTTGCTAAGTGATGAACAAGTGACCAGTGATCAGAGGAGAATTGTCATCACTCACCAGTTTTACAAATGACTGGTTTCTTCTCAAAGACCCAAAAACCTCTTTTCAAATCATGAGGTTTAACGGTATGCATCTAAATTCTACTTTTCTGGAAAGTTAAAGCGCACAGAAGACAGGCACTGTAGCTTACAAACCACTGACTCCAACCTGGCCCAATCTCACAGACACCATAAAAACAAAAAATAACAGTCGCAGATGATGAAATTGTTCTTTTGGGGTAGCAAAGGGAAGGATCAAACTACAGCGAGACCGAGGGCTGTGTTTTGTCAAAGTTCTCAGTTCGTAATAACACGTGGCAAGCACCGGACAAATCCCAGGGATACCACCGAGATGAGACATCACTTGAAAGTAAGGCTCCTTTCCATGTAAAACATCTCTAAATAAAAGAGCGCTGCCTCACACCTCACCATCAGAGGGAACCTACATGTGTTTCCATTACAGAAATGCTCCCCAAGATTGTCATTTGCGAAGCTGCACATGTGCCTCACTCCAATATAAACCCCATCCATGTGGGAGCAATTAGTTTCATCCCTAAGCATTGATTACCGCAGGCAGAGCATCAATAGACAAAGGCAACATCCACACTATTTTACACATTTTAAAACTGTGTATTAAAAAGAGGACAATCTTTGCTCATCACATGACCATTCACGTACACTGTAAACCCCAATTCATCCATGTCACAAAATTTTAATGTTAAGTCTACACAAATGCCCCGGATTGTCAAAATAACATAAAAACTGTATGTTCACTCGACACAGAAAATCACCCCGTCAGCCTGACATAATTATTTTATGTTAAGCCGACAATTTTGAAGTTATGAGTTAATTTGACTATAATTTATAAAGCCAATTTCGCCTAATTAGTTTGAGATCTAGTTTAACAACACTATTATTGTGCATTTAACATATTGCGGCATGTTGATGGTTTCCCATCATGCCATGAGACAATGTGTTCAAAGGAAATGGCCACTTTAGAATGAAAATACAGACAGTGTTTACTGACCCTCATGCCAACAAGTCCAGTGTAGTTGTTTTTAATCCACAAAACTCGTTCGGGGTATCGGAGGATAACAGCTAGCCGGAATAACAGCTACACTTGAAGTGCATGGAACCCACTTTTTCAAAATGTAATAAAATTCCACTAATGCATTTCAAAAACGTCCGAACAGCTCATCCATAGTAATCAAAGTGCCCTGAAGCTGCGGCATGTAAAATTGGCTTGAAAAGACATAATTTACTCCACTTTTATAGCATAACTTCTCACCATGGACAGTTAGCCTTCCCTGCAGGCATGCTGTGTTTTAGGGCAAAGAAAATCTTGGTCTTGGACTCCAGCTGTGGTGTGTCTGTGTCACCCTGCAGTTACACCTCCAAAACACTAGTCGGCGGTGGAGGACTCTGTTAAGTGCTGTAAAGTTTAGTTGATTCAAAACACACATTAAATATGGCTTAACAGAGACAGTTTCAAACACAAGTACGCAAACCAGCTTCACTATAAATCGCAGCATTCACAGACAAACACTTTATCTGGACACATTTCCCCCACCAATACAACATGCTAACGTTATTAGCACAAGTCTATGGCATTTTACATTGTATAAACTAGCCTGGAGTCTAGCGATCTTTTCCTCTTCTCAAAGCCAGGGACAACAGCAACATGTAACATTTTAGTCAGATGAGAGTATATCGACCAAATGATCGACTAGTCGACCAGGAGACTACAGCCCTACTGTGTTTACATGGCAACTCGCGCAAGACTAGCCGATGGCTAGTGGTGGTGCTAGTTCTCGAGTCTTGCGCGAGTTGCCATAGAATTAAATGCTCAAACAATTTTTTTTTTTTTTTTTTTTTTTTTTAAAAAGGGTCATGTGCAATTTATTTTTGTGTCTGGTGTACTAAAAATTTTTATGTTACTGTACTGTACTAAACTAAAGTTTTGAGTGCAGGGGCATCGGTAGCGGAGTGGATAGTGCTCACTCTCTCTCCCCCATTTCACTCAATGTGCTGTCCATTAAAAGCAAAAAGCCCCTAAAAGAAATCTTAAAAAAAAAAAAAAAAAAGTTTTGAGTGCAAGTTGTTTTCAAAACATTTTAAGCTCAGTGAACAAATTAGGGTTTACAATGTATACTGGCTTTGCGCATGCTGTTGTAAACTGGAAACACATTGTCGACTCTGCGATTGGTTGCTTAATTACGTAAAATACTATGGAGGAAGAACAGCAATGGCAAAAAGTAAGACTAGAGATTTCTTTGCTTGGACCAACAATGAGGTGGAACTGTTACTGAAAGGAACACAAGTACAGTATAATGCACAACCAGGAGCATTATCCATCATTGCAGGAAGCCATGGCCATGGGAAAGAACTACCCACACAAGGATGAGATAACACAAGAAGAGAAGTCGTGCCTGATAAGACCTAATAAGAAAGTGAACGTGGGTGTTCGCACCATTGTTTCCACTAGTTTCAGTTTCCGTGCTTGAAATGCAACCTCTTCAAAGGTCTCCATTTTGGAGGTTCAAAATAGAGGTCTTATTAGTGCTACAGCAAGGTCTTTGAGTCTGTGACTGAGTGAATGCTGCACTTCCTGTTTCAAATGGAAAGCCCTTGTTTTAAAATAAAAGCCCTCAACCTTTTCTTACACAGTCCAACCACGTATCAGGTTTTGACCTAGTCTTGTTTCTTGCTTTGATTGAGAAAGTATTTTGAGTATTTCTGAAATGCAGAAATTACTCCACTCTAAAGTATGTTTTTTCAAATTACATTTGAATGTTACCCAAAAGTAACTGAAATTCGGCTGCCCATTTCTGATCACAGTTTTGCATGGAGGCTTCATCCACAATGTCAAGGTAATGCCAATGGGTTGTTTTTTTTTTTTTTTTTTACAATTAGCCTGATGATTACTGGTGTTATTTAACAATTACTTTGAGTTTGAAGTTCACTTCCAGGTACATATATTTACATGGTTATTATTTTTTGGATATTGGCTTTTCTCTGTTCCAAACTGATGTTAGAAAATCTGTCTATTAAAATCCATTGTTGATCAACCTCTAGTTCAAATACGGAGGAGTAGAGTGGACACCAGGTATACACGTTGCAATAAATGTTTGTTTTATGAATTTGTGTAGATGTAGCGAAAAGCTGACCTCCTCTCTTGTAACATCCACTTGTTAAGTTGCTTTAAATTTAGCTTTATTATCCCTTAAACTTAAGTTCAAGATGGTCAAACCTTCAAAACTTGAGAAAAATAGAAGTACATAAAGATGCAGAAATTTGTTCTGCTTCTTCTCTCGCCTACAATCAGAGTGAACCAGTGCTTGTCAAGGGCTGTTTCATGAGATTACCTGCTGTTGCTGGCTGAAGAGAAGAGGGCAGGGGGACATAAAGTGGAAACTCCTCAGGAATGGTGATTACTGGCCACTGAATTGAAACCAGCCAAGGAGAAACCAGATCTGAGACTGCGAGAAGTATTATGGTAGTTACATCGAATAAAAGCCTCGGCTCACCCCATCACTCCTGTTTTCTCCCTGCCTCTGCCCCCCCGGCCAACACTGCACATTAAAGAGGAGATGAATCAGGAGTCTGTAAAACAGAGACATAACCCTTTGAACTTTTAGTGGTGGACAGATTCACAGGAAGGAATGGAGAAAAAGAAGTTCAGGTGGGAGGGAGGCGATTTGAAAAATGAAAAACTGTTCATCACCGAGAGCGACCAGGCTGAATCAGAGATGCAGGTGGATGGCTACCAGGGCTGCTAAAGAGAAAATAGTCCTCAAGGACTCCCCTCTGTGACTACCACCCCCCTGACCAATCGCAGTCCAGGTGCCTCACCCCTCTGAGCTTGCATTATTAAATTAAATGCCAAGATTTATACCCCAGTGCCAAAGCAACGGCTTTAGTCAGATTTGGAATCATTTATCCCATCAGAGGGTCGAGCGGTGTGAGGTTTGATTGATAGAGCCGGGGCAGTGGGGGGAGTATACAGTTACACACTGCTGCTTTGCAAGCCAGAGCTCCTGCATCTTTAATTCGGCAGTGAACAGCCTTATAGAGTCCAGACATAGCAACACTGTGGCACAGGTAAATAATCCCCCTGACAACAATAAACAAAGATGGCAATGGGGATGGAGGCATTATAAGAATGCCAGTGAAAGACCAGATGGCAAACTTTATTGTTATATAATGTACTTGTGAAGTTTTGTAGACAGCAGAGCAGCAGCCTGGTTGTAAATCCCTTCTCTCCCCTTCTGCCTCATCTGGCACCAAGATAAATGCACATGTACAAATGCAATCTATAGTAATACAACAAATACAATTAATAAAAGAAGTGTATGTGTTCTTACTCAAATTATTTTACATAGCTAGTACAGAGTAGGAAAGTAGGAGGAGTTGATGGTTACAAGGTAATTTTCTCCCAAACTGAAGAGGGATTGATAACTCTGCGTCAAATCAACGCCATAACTACGGCGTAAGCTCTGCGTCAACGTAAAGCCTTCGACATAGCCTGACGTGCACCTCCACAGAAATGCAACTACACGTCATGGTGACGCAGACCTCCTGTCTTTTTGTAAAGCTGAAACCGTTTCCCTCAGTGGAAACAAAGCTTTTATTTACTTTAATTTTTACAGATATGAAATAATAAACTGTGAAGACAATAAAGCCTCCACAAAATAGCATTTTCAGTCTTGTGTGTGATTTATCCCGGATTCATATGAGTAGAGGAAATCTCCACTAGCCGCTAGGTTAATGTTTACAATGTAAAATGCCATAGGCTTGCGCTAAAAATGTTAGCATGATGTATCTGTGTGAAAATGTTTAGTATAAAACAGTTGTTTTGTTGGTGGACGTTGTGAGTTGTAATCAAGCCAAATTTTGTAATGTTTACCTTTGTTAAATGTTGCTGTTGTTCCTGGCTTCATATGAGTAGAGGAAAAGTCCGCTAGTTGGTAGGCTAATTTATACAATGTAAAATGCAATAGACTCATGCTAATAACATTAGCATGATGTACAGTATTTGTGGGGAAAATGTGTCCTTCAAAAGACAAGTGCTTTGTCTGTGAATGCTGTGAGTTTTAATGAAGCTGAATTGTGTAGTTGTGTTTGAAATTGTCGCTATTAAGTCATGTTAAACGTGTGTTTTGAATCAACTCAATTCTATAACAATTTACACCACTGTCAAACAGTGTTTTGGAGGTGTAACTGCAGGATGACACAGACACACCACAGCACAAGTATAAATGCTCACAATGCCATCTCCTACATAATATACTGTATTGATATCACACTTTTATCAAAAATAATAAATAAATAATTCAAATAATAATATTGTGCCTGTTTTTCACCCATTCACACACTCACTCAAATCGCTGGTGGCAGCGAGCTATATGCAAACACTGGCCTCACCAGTGGCAGCAACTGGAGTTCATGCTGTTGGTTACTGAGAAACCGGTGAGGGACCAGTGACTCCCTCTGGTCTCTAGAAATTTGCTGGAAACAGATGTAAGTTTATGGGATTATAGGTACATTGGAACCAAAAACAGCAACCTGAAACTCCGAAACAGGATCTTAGCACGATGGAGGCAGAAAAACAGGATACCCCCTGTATTAGCTGATGTTTCTGTTTTCTGAGTTACTACAGAGATGCTGCAATAGCTGTGGAAAATCATCAAAGGGACACAGCAACACGTGCATGCGAAGGTGGAGGTTTAAGTTTGCCCCCAGGCCCCATTGCTCCATTTCCAAATTTTAAACACTTGAAGGCCCATTATTTTCATAAATAGAGGAACCAAAATCCTCAACGAAAGGTGCAGGCACAATTAGATGATTGAAATGGGAGCTGTCTGAATTTGAAACATATGATCTCGAGGAATTTAACTTAATGCTGTTAAGAAACTCTAATGGATCATATAGAGCCATGTTGACTAGCTGTAAAGTGTGCGTTGAATTACAGTGGGCCTCCCAGATGCACTCAGTGGCCTCTGCACCTGGTTTCAACGTTGTGACATCACCGGTGGAAACGGGATTGTTTGGATTCTCACAAGTGCATCAGAGGAGTCAATCAATCTTCATCCTTCACGGATATCCACTATCACAACAGCACCTAATCAAGAGATTAAAGGAGACTCCTAATTTGTCCAAATTTGTGGTTAAAAGGAGAACACAGGCAGGGCTGTAAGAGAAGAAAATTGCAGATAATATAAATGTGGAAAAGTTCCATCAAAAATATGGAGAAATATTTTGAGGTTGGCCACAGCTTCCAGATGGAGGTAATGGTTTCAGATGACACATATTTTCAAAGTTCTGGTGGCAATGAGGCAGTGCTGTAGGACTTGAAATCAGTCCTGGTCTCAAGCAGCTTTTTAAGGTCTCGGTCTCATCTCGGACTCGCCCACATTTATATTCAGTCTTGTCTCGGAAAAAGAGAACTTGGAATTTAATTTCAGAACCGGTCAAGACCACAACTAAGGGGATGTCACTAAATAGCCCTTGCAAAAAAAGGAATGTTGAATAAAAAATTTAGTTGATTTCCACTCATTAGTGTTTGTATTTGTTTGCTCAATTCCCACACATAAAATTTATCCCTGCAATGTCTTTTGATTATTTTTTCAAGACACTTCTCGTACACTTAAACATACACACAAACACAGTATGGCAATAAAAGATGGGAATGAAGACGAATCTCCATTTGTTTTTTGTGTGTGTTATTATGAGATCAATTTTAAAAGTCTTGGTCTTGTCTCCGTCTCGTCACACTCTGGTCTTGGTCATGACTTGGTTTCAGTTCTAGTGGGCTTAACCAAAACACTGCAATGAGATCAAATTCTTACCCTTATGGTGTTTGAATTTGGGAGAAAGCTGCTTAATTTTGGGGAAGTATATTCCTCAGGAAGTCAAGCACTTCATTTTGGATAATCTATAATTTCAAATTTACAAACATAAATGTAAAGAAATTAAAAATGGTAACAGTATATGCATTTGAGTTCATCAGTAAGGCTTTCCATGTGCTCCTCTTTGGCACACTTATGTATGATATTATCAAATGTTCAAAGAATAAATAAGCCTAAATCATCTTTATGTCTAGACTATGTACATCAGGCAGTATACATGCCATGTATTTAAGAGAAAAAGATTACGAGTTGCTACAATACAATGATTGATAGGTCAATATCTGGCCGCCAGCTGACCGTATTTCCACCTGCCCTGTATCAGCCGTAAGAGGAAGCAGCTGTGGTGACGGCACGGGGTCGAGCTGACATGTGATACCCAGCACTTCAAGTCATCTTCATAACACATCGGTTGATGAAATGACCAGGTTAGAGGGCAAAGAGCTTGTTGTTTAGTCTGACACTGTTCGTGTTTTTGCTTAATCAAACGGATGGACCACTTATGAATCACAAAACCAGAGAAGGAAATGCATCTTTTAAACCTTTAGTTGACTCATTACAACATTAAAATTTTCTCTTACTGGTAGTGTTAGGGTTTGGGTTATTGCATCATGTACTGTATCATTACCAAATTAATTAAAATTACAGGGTATTTACGACTGCAATATTTTTCTTGAACCCTACTTTATGCAACTGCTTTGTAGAGGATACAGTGCAAAATATATAATGTTTAAGTATCCTTTTTATTAACTTTCATTAGATGCTTTCAGATACGGTGGGTAGACTGGTGTAGAGGATTATTTTTTACTCAAGTTTTTCATGTACTGTTTTTTGATGGCTTCCAGAAAACCAGTAAATATATCAGAGGTTCAGGAAAACATCTGGTGGACACTTGGTGTTCCAACAGTGACCACTTAAACCAGAGTAAAGGGCTCATGGAGGATTTTTTCCCCCCTTCTGATATCCTGCTCAAACATTTTTTGGGGTTCTGACACAGTCTTGTGCTTTCAGGGTGGTTGTAGAAGCAGCAGGTCTGTGTCGGGTGATATGTTGAGCTGTTGGTGCTGACACGGTGACAAAAGAAGCCGGGTGGAACCCCTGTTGGCTTCCTGAAATTTCTATCTGGCTTTGCAGAGGCCTGTTGAAAGGACTGCAGGTGCAGCGATGAATGCGATGCAAGACGTCACATCAGTTTTCTACACGACTTTTACAAGTGCAAATATTTATTGCGTCAAACAAGAATCCTGATGCATGTTTTCATTGCTGCCTCCTCGATGTGTCATTTATGGATGCCACTTCATGTTTCGCTTTGTGCGCGTGGAGCCACATTGTTATGTTTCCCAGTCAAATGCCACGTTTGATTTCAGACCTCTGAACTAAACTGCGACAAAGATAAAAACCTAAGCGCACTGAATTTTATACACACACATGTCATTTGAGTGCACAAGCTTTCATCAACCGTTTCTTCGTTCCATCCTAGTAAACAATATCTGGTAAAAATATCCCGGTTCTCATGTCAGTCATGGCTCAGGCATTTCTCAACAGTCACATGATGCTCTGAAGGCACTTTGGGTTCTTTTGAATACATTTCATCTCTGAAGGTAGTTTGTTCCAGAGCATATGTTTGGATCTGAGGGCTGTTTGAAGGCAGATGTAGTTCCTGGCTGCATCCTTTCAACAAACTGCCTCCTGGTAATTGGCCATTATTCTAGAACTGAGAGGCGTGCTGTCCAGAGGGCAACTACACTTGTCTGGAAACAATCATGGAGTTAGCAGGCTGGCAGACAGCCTCGTCACTGGAATATGCCTCTCCTGCTGAGTGCGTCTTCTCCGGGCAGGATAAACTCTGACAAAAGTAATGGCTGACACCCAAAATATAATTATGCAGGCTTCATCATAAGCAACACATAAATACACATCTTAAAAAAAACAAAAAACAAAAAAACATTGTAGTAATTTGGCATTAGTGTACTTTATGGATGATGTTTTTCTTTTAATGCAAGGGTTCTGCAAGGGTTCTTAAAGGGCAACTCAGAAATTCCCTTTCTGTGCCTAAAACTTGCATATATAGTACTAATTTAATAAAATAAATGAATAAACTAAAATAAAGACTGGTTTAGAGGCTTCATACACACTAGGTCAGAGTTAAGAAATTTCCAACAAAAAGTTCATTGTCTCTTTTTTCGTGGTCTGTGTTGATGGTGATAGCAGATTTTTTTCTCTGTGAAACATTTGCCCAGCCCTAGCGACGTGTTGCCCTGTGAAGCCATATTAGGTGACCTTCAACAAGTGACTCCATAATTACAGGCGAGCACGCAAGGTATGCCAAGTGACCTCCCTTCATCTGCGACCAGACCCAAACATCACAGAGGGAAAATAATAATAACAACTGACACGTCTACCTCTGGCGCAGACTGGCAACTGGATCCAGATGGAGGGAGCATATCATTACCGTTTTATTGGGAGATATCAAAACAGAGAGGCACATTCCAGGAACCCTTCACTCTCCTGCAGATTGCTGCTTTTGAAACGAAAAAATTAAAGACGATATTGTTTGTCTGCCGTTTCTCTTTGTTCTCAGCGAGTGCTCGGGGTGGACGCAGCGCACTGCGGGTAATGTATTGAGGTGTTCAGAGAAGCAGAAAAGAGCAAAGAGCAAGGCTAAGAAGGCTGAGATATGAGCTTTAGGATAAGAGGAAAATTCAAACTCACTCAAAGACATGCTCTCCCTCAACGTTCTGCACCTAACTGCGGCCTGCAGGAGTACATGGCCATAGCAAGACCTAAAGCATGCTCGCCCAGCTTTTTTAATTAAAACACATGACTAGAGGCGGATCCCCCCTCCCTGTCCCTCCTGCTTTGAATTTTGCTGCAAACATCATGCTGACTCATTTCTTAGACTCCAGGCAGTATGTGCATACCTGAGAACTCAGTTGACTTTTAGCGTTGCCACCCTTTCATCCTTGAAAGGCAAGTCTCCTTCTTTTCAGGTCAAGCTCTGGCTGTGTGCAACCAGGGAGGCTTTCAGAAACCCCTCTAGCCCTCCTCCTCCTCCTCCTCCTCCTCCTCCTCCTCCCTCTTTCCTTTCACCCCCTCTGACATCCTGGAACCACTCTTTGATGGTCTCTGCCTGTATTTGAATCTTGCTTATTTCTCTGTGTACCTGGGGATGTTTAGTTATGTATATTTCTACCAGTCCATCCCTCGCTGCCGCCTCCGCACACAAAAATATGCACTCAGACACACGCACTTTTGTTTTCTTCCTCTAAGAAATCACCGCAGGGTGTAGACATCCCATGTCCTCTTTCACAGTGTGTCACAGCCAGTGTTGAGTTGCAGTTTTCATCAGGGAACTGTACGATATACGTGTTGGCACTGAAACCCACCGCTGCACCCCACAGTCAGCCTCAGCCTGATTAGATCACTGCCGGGGGAGGAGGGTGATGGTGCTGCTCCAAAAACAAGCATACCTAGGTTCTGGGAGAGAGAAAAAGGTTTGGTGTATCCCACTTTGATCCGATGTCAGGAAGTATTGTGAGGCAGCTCCTGACGGAAGCTTGAAGACAAGGCAAGAGCAATGAGAGGAAAGGTGACCTGACTGCCACCAGGCCCAAGGGGCCACAGAGGAGTCTTGGTTCCCGTTGATTTTCTCACGTACATAATATGACTGAGCAAGTATGACTGCTTAAGTTGAGGGTATAAAATTCAAAAGGGAAGGTTAAGATTTCAGTGATATCCCGGAGTATGAGTGGGAAGTTGGCAGTTGGGTGAAGAAACAAGCTTAGAGTAAAGAGGGAGGTTTTGCTGACAAATCTAGGAATGCTGCAGGTCGTCAATTTCAGACTGAATTTGAGTCAAAAGCATTTAAAAATGTATTTCCTCGAGTAGAATGCTGTGACCGTTTGTGTACTAGCAGAAGCCAAATAAAGTCCACATGCCCCTTTGTCCTCTGTGGCGTTTATGTAAATGAAGCAATCTGCACAGTAAAGCTTTCCAGAATGCACCAATCAGCCACAACTTTAAAACTAGCGACAAGTGAAGTGAATAAGATTGATCATTTCTCTATAATGCAATGTTCTATATTCATGTGGATGCTGCTTGACATGTACAATCCAACCAAACACCACTGCAGACCTTCACCCCTCATGGCAACAGCACTCCCCGATGGCAGTGGCCCCCGCAGCAAGATACCTCAAAAACTGCTCAGGAATGGTCCAAGGAACATGACAAAGAGCTCAAGGCTTTGACCTGGCCTCCAAATACCCCAGCTCCAAATCCAATCATGCATCAGTGGGGCAGGCGGGTACCCAAGAAACCATTCTGATCCACAGTGGGGGGCCTCCGTGAATCAGACTTGGATATGACCTGTCTAAGCATTGACATAAGAACACTGAAGGTGTCTTATGGTGTCTGGCACCAGGGCACTGACAGCGGATACTCTGAGTCTTGTGGGCTGCAAGGCAGGGTACCGGCACGTACCCCAGATGCTCAATTGGATTGGGATCTGGGGGAGTTATGAGGCAAGGTCGACGCCTTGAACTCTTTGTGAAATCCCTTGGACCATTCTTGAGCAGTTTTGGCAGTGTGGCATCTGGGACTTCCATTGTCACAAGAGTGTGTACTTGGTCTGCAATGGTGCTTGGGTGGGTGGTGCATGTCAAGTGGCATTAACGCAAATGCTTGGACCCAATATTTCCGAGCAGAACATTGCACTGGAGCAAGATAATTAATATCATTCGCTTTACTTGTCAGTTGTTTTGCTGTTGTGGCTGATTGGTGTAGAAATTAATGGTTGAATTCATATTTTTTGGCTTTTATTGCTGGTAAGCATCAGCATGAACATAAAATAAAAATACTACATACTAATAACACCAATAGAAACCTAAACTGGATGGCGATGACTACAGAGTCCACACCAGGAGTCTGAGTAATTCCAAACAACTTAAGCACATTTTGGGAATACACTTTTTAAAAAAGGATTATCACTGGCATTATGGTGTAATATATTTTCAAAATGCCACCATGATTGCAGAGATCTTATCAGTAAAGCCGTGATTAGGACACATAGATTAAGCACGTTCTACTTTTGTCTCAGCCTAATCCAGTCACAGTTGTCATTTGCAGATGACAGCACTTCATAGCATCACTTTAACTCCATGCCATACCAGTTTAAAGTCATACAGAAGGCATTTTGATTGTGTTTTGGTTTTGTGGTTTGAAATGTAGTTTCTATTAAAAGAGGATGTCAGGGTAGAGCATAACACAGAAAAGGACTAATCAAAAGTGCACAGTCATCCTGTTTATTACTTAAACTCATGCTGTCTTCAACTGACTTCATATTTGTAAAAATGCAGTGAGAAAACCCTTCCAGCCAAATACAGAGGAAAAGCATGTTTTCTGCACAGCAGGTCTCCATCCCCAAAACCTTCACCTTATGAAGCTGAAATGGTGAACACATTAGCAAACAATTCACTTCAGATCTTTATAGTCCCACAAGAAGAAAAGTATTTTTAGCAGCAAGGTAGAATGAGACATAAACACAAAACACAGCCTACATTAAAAAGCCCTGTATAGCTGAGGAAGACTACACAGTTGTCCACTTACACGTGCAGCACATATCAAGCAATGTTAGCATTTATTTGTAGTTTTGTTTTTGTCCACCTGATCAATATAAGTCTGGTAATTACTCATTTTATCTATTCTGCTTTTCCACCAACTCCTGAGGGAAACATGTAGCCATTTAGCGGCTGAATACTCCATTAACTTTAAAAGCTAGATGCTAACGCCTGTTATTTGGTATGAGGCAGGTAGTGTGCATTGGGTTTATTTGAGCTTTTTCACTGAAAACAGCTGCCCGCTGCATTTGAAATCGACCCTATCATAGCAGCAATACCCACTATCCACCAAATTAACTCTGGTTCTTGAACTGTTCAGGATACTTGGTAACTTGAGGCTATCTCGCAAACCAGCCTACATTTCCACCAGTTTTGAGCGGAATCATTGTAATCAAGGATATGTCATCAACAGAGGGCGTTGCACAATGCAGAACAGAAGTAAACAGTAGTACCAAAATGCCAACTGGTATTGATTGCCTGCAAGCTTTTGTTCTATTATTACACATAATTTCCTTTTACAAAATAAAGCATGGACTTACTATTAAGACTACTGTACGCTCCTTATTTTCCCTGACCATTTCTCACTCTACTTCTCCATTGTTGCCATGTCCATTCTCTCTTTCCAATCTGTAGAATATGACACGTCAATCCAGTCTCATGCTGAAGTCATCGAAATCTGGCGCTTGGGCAGTGACTCGACGAAAAAAGCCGTCCTTTAACGTTGGCTTGATACCCAGCCAGTCATCGTTACAGTTTAATGGTGCTCGGCAGCATCAGGGGGAACATGGCGGGACAAGAACGAAAGTTAAGACAGCAAAAGTCTGAGAAGGGCGGGCAGGAGGGGTGTTGGATGGGTCCAACAAACACAGACTTTCACCCGAGAAAGTGGTTTTGTGTCCCGTAAAATTATAAAGCCAAACCCTATTTTTTCATCCCAAGCCTAACCACGTGTTTTTGTTGCCTAAACCGAACCATGTGCATTTGTTGGAGGGAAAAAAATATCATTTCACATTGCTGTACTGACGTAGTGCATTTATTTTGAAAGAGACTGTATGCACACGTAGGGTTGTGCTGATAGAAGGGTTATTTCATGAAGTCTTTTTTAAATGACAATGCAATCGCGAGGTGTGTGTGTGTGTGTGTGTGTGGGGGGGGGGACGACAGCGCGTGTGTGGAGCATGCTGACGAGATCGAGGCTGAACGAGGCTGAGTGAGAGGACACAGAGGGAGGCTGCTTAGTGAGAGAGCGGAGGGGGGGGTCAACGCCACCGCCCGCTCGACACAAGCATACTCGGGCGTACTATAAGCGGAGTGGACTCCGCGATGAATGTCTGCAGTCATTCGGGCTTTCATAGTCGAGCACACTTCCGCGTTGTAGTTTCCTGTAAAAATGTCCTTGAAAAATCCCCGCGATGTGAAAAATACATGCTGAGCAGTCACTGGTGCACAGAGCGGAGTCCGCGCGGTCGTAAAATCTGAGCTTTGTGTGCACAGGGCTTGCGGACGTCCGCTTTGAGTCCGCGCGGACCTCCGCGGAATCCGCTCCGCCTATGTTCCGCCCGAGTATGTTCGGGCCTTAACGCACATGTCGCGGAGTGGTGAACAAACCAAACAACACAATGTCAGGAGAAACTGAAAAGATAATGTCGTCTGTGTAAAGTCAACTTGCTAATTAAGGAGCCATTACATGTTCAAGAGCTTTATAAAGCTGCTCAAACGCCAAACAGAGGCTATAAGTGAACATTTCAGCGGTGACGCATAATGACCACCCCCCCCCACCCCCCACCCCCCCGCGATGACATCGTTCATCGGCGATTTCACTAGATGGCGATAGGACGATAGGATATGGACAGGATCGCCCAACTCTATGCACACGGTAAATTTCCTGTGAAAATGAAGTGTATTTTGAAAGAAGGCAATGCATGCAACAGGCAGAAGTTGACACAGAATGTCAACAACCAACGCACCCAGGGTACCTTTCACGTTGTATCTGGATGTGGAAGGTATGACGAAGTCATTACTAGACGAGGTCGGAGTGAGAATGTGTTGGATACGTGTACTGATGTCATCACAGTTTGCATATAAGGTCAAGGAAAATCTGTTATTTTTGGTTTCAGCCATGAAACAATTTTCCCAGTTCTGAACTAATATATATTTTTGGTCGAAATGCTCTAAACGGATCAAAATTGGGTGCAGGAACCAGAACAGAACACTTTCCATGTTGGTGGACAAGGGGTACAAGGATGAACCTAAACAGTAAAGTTGTGGACAGTAAAAACAAAAGTTGAAACATGTTAAGAAGAGTCCACAGAGTCTGCAGAGTTGGGTGAGGAGCCATTCAGAGGTTTGTCACTTTGAGCAACCCCTTTCACAATATACATATCATCTGCTATCATTTGCTTCACCTGCTTATCGGAACTTGGGGCAGCCGTCATGCAGTGAGACTTGGTGTCATGCTGCATAGCTCACTGAGGATTCCCCACTCCATGTTACTGATGGCAGTTCTCTCCGCATGATGTCCACGGGGTGACATCACCTTGCGGTTCATTGCCAAAGGAAACGGCACACTTCAGCCCCTGAGGCCTGTTGAGGAAACAGACAAGGGTGTCCCGAGGAGCTGACAGCATTCTGGCACTGGGCCCGTGTCAACATTCACACTGGAAGCCCTGGACCCAGAATACAGTGATATCATTGGACTAAGGAGTTTTACAGCCCAGCAGGCCCAAACACTATCAATCATATCTTCAGACACATGTAAGGTTTAGGACCAATAGATTGACCACTGCTTGCGAAAATACAGTAAAAACGACAAAAAGTTTGGTAATTCTCGAACAAGTCTTGTTAGCATTTATGAAAAAAATATCTATATTATTTGATGATCCTGCAGCCAATAACCTCTTCTACTCTGTATGTGGCCTCGACTCAACAGCCTTTGAATAGTTTTTTCTCTCTCTGTTATTGTTGAAACCTGCAAGCTCCTTGTTAGGATAAAAACTCTGTAAAACTGCTGTGTGTGTGCACAAGTGAATATGGTTTACCACAATGGTTCATGTAAGCACTCAAAAGTGACAGTGCACAGACAAAGCTGCACCATGAAAATCAAGAAATTATGTGGTGGAAAGAATCCAACAGCTATAAACAGGTTAAACCACACCATACAGTGCGTGGGCTTCAAGTCCATCTCCATCCCTGCATTCCTCTTCCTCCTTGGCCTGTGGAAATGTGGGGCAAAATCCTTATGCTGATATTTTTACCTGTTTCAGTAAGATCTCTGATGAGTTGTACTCGCCGTATTAACTGTCAAACGTTTCTCTGTCTGTTTACAAAACCCACTTTTAACTGGGGGGAAAAATGTGTCAGTCGGTTTCACATCCAAGAAAAATACAGCGGTCCTGGTCGTTCACGTGCTTTCTGTCCAAGTGAAGAGCAGTGTGTTTTCAGAGTGCCGTAGCCAACGTTGCAGTGGGCCTATTAACTTTACAGTAACACACCAAGTGAGAAGAGTAAAACCTGTGAAATAGAGGCGCAGGGCGGTATAAAGTGCAGAGGGATTCATGCTGTTATGAGTCCCTCCTTAGGATGTGGCTTTGATTGACAACAAGGACAAAATAGAGGCGATCAAGATTTATAGCTGCATGGGATTCTGTGCTGCAGCAGACATCTGGTTTGACCAATGTTTATGTGGCTTTGCGGAGCAGTGAAGAACTTTCTGTGAGGCCGGAGATGAAAGTCAGAGGAGAGAAAGAAGAGTTATGCTGTAGGTTTATCATGTCTGTGCTGCCTGTTAACAGCAGTAAAACTTGTTGATGACGGCTACACTTTATGTTGATAGTAGAAAACTAAACTTCCCCTCGGTCATTAACGTCTCCCTCTGCGAAGGTTGGGTATCATTTGGATTTTAACGATATCGTTTCCCATCAACTACGGTTCAATTTTTGATTTTGATTTTTTGAGGGGTGGGGGCAAACAAGTCACATGCTTATTTCACACACTGATTATTCTTTTATTCTTATTTCACAGAAAAAAAACTTTAATTTTCAAAAACTGTTCATATATGTCTATGTTCCATACATTTCTTCACAAGCGTCATTGCTACATCTGCTCTACACTGAGACTTCACTCTGCTCTGCTTGTCCCCTTTATTCATAGCCCAGGGCAACACATTCTCACTCCGACCTCATCACATATCGACGTTTTAGTCATGAACTTTCCACGCCTACATATGATGTGCAAGGTACCCTTGGTGCATTGGTTGTTGACGTTCTGGGACGCTGTGTCAAGTTCTGCCTGTTACATGCAATGTCTTCCTTTAAAGGGAAATTTCGGTTTATTTCAACCTGTCTCCTATCGTCCTAAATTTGTTTCAAGTGACTAGTAACATAAAAATAATAGTTAGCATGTTAGCCGTTAGCCTAGATACAGCCGGGGTGCATAGTAGCGTCAGACCTGTTAAAACGTAAGTGAACAGGCATACTTCAAGTGCAAAGTTAGTCCACTAAACAAACTTTTATTTTCCACAAAGACCGCCTCATATCGTTAGGATAAATGTCAGAGAACATATAGAAAATGTTTCACTTACGTTTTTAACAGGTCTGACGCTACTATGCGCCCCGGCTGTATCTAGGCTAACGGCTAACATGCTAACTATTATTTTTATGTCACTAGTCACTTAAAACAAATTTAGGACAATAGGAGACAGGTTGAAATAAACCGAAATTTCCCTTTAAGATACACTTCTGTTTTCACAGGAAATAAAGGCACTACGTATGTACAACACTGCGCATTGACTTGACAACAAACACACATGGTTGGGTTTAGGCAACAAAAACAAGTGACTGGGTTTAGTAAAAAACAGCAGAGTTTGGCTTTAGAATCTTAACCATGTTTGTTGCGAACGTCGCTCATGGGTGAAAGTCTGTGTTTGTTGGACCCATCTGCCACCCATTCCACCAGCTCCACTCGGACATTCGCTGCCTTAACTTTCGTCCTTGTCCTGCTGCGTTTCCCTCAAAGTCACCAGGTGCCATTAAACTATAACCGCAACCAGCAGCGTATCATGCCAACGTTAAAGGACACCTTTTTAAATTGGTTTCTGACGCCGCAAGTCACTGCCCAAGCACCGGATTGCGACTTCAGAGTGAGGCTGGGCTCCGCAGGGACAGTGAGTAGAGTGCATCGCCCAAAGACAGACACAGGTAGGCTTGTTTTCTTCATACATGAAATGTTGGTCGATGTAAACTTCATGTAGGCTGAAATGCAAAAGGGCATTCACTGTGTCTTGGAGAAAAACATACAATTTGGTAGAGAGTGACGAATGAATCGAGTGTGTGGAGAGAGAAAGAGATGGTGCCTGCACTGACAGCAAACAGTTGTTGCCGATCGGAGGTCAGTGGTGCAAGGCAATACTCTCATGTGCTCGCATTGTGCCTGTAGATAAAACAAAAATAAAATGCATCGTTTTGCGCAGTGTCGTCAGTCCAGAAAGAGCACAGATGTGTAGTTATAGTTGTAGTTATTAAGAACCAGAATTGAAATTTAAATTTCTTGAAGATTCCTTTGGTATCACAATTTTGGAACCAGTTCTAATTTTGGAACAGTTCTTGATGTCCAACTCTACTCTACTTTGGATGTTTAGCCTTCCCTGTGCAGAATGATGCATGTGCAGAGTTTGACACGCGAAGGCTGTTTCCAAATTCATCTGCTGAAAGGGGGAAGTTTATCTGTGCTCACCTTGAGGGTGTGTACCTATGAGCATGATTTGTGACAAGCCAATCATGGTCCAATTTGCAACTCACAGAAATGTGATGTGTAAACTTGAAACTTCTACTGCACATATAATACAGTGGAGGAGACTTTTCAGTGAAGTAGGTGACATCATGTATGCAGCAGGTAATAAACAATATTTGCATATTCATACATCCTGGATTTTTCAGTGAATGAGAAGATATAATCTTAAGAATTTCTAACTTGTGGAAAAGGTTTATTAGAGACACATTGTTCAACAGCAGTATTTTTACACTTAGTTTTTAAACTTTAAACATGTCTGGAGGGGATCTTTAAAGGGTAGGACTGACATTCATTGGCTCCACCAGACATTTGCTGTCTGGTGGAGAGTTAGAGGAGATGATCGATACCACTCTCGGCGGTTAACTTAGCATAAAGACTGAAATCAGAGGAAACAACTTGCTTAGTACAGTGTTTGTGCCAAGCTAACCTATTGCTGGATGTGGCCTTATATTTAAAGGGCACATATGTGACTGGTATTGATCTTCCCAACAACTGACTGTTTCCCAAAATGTTGGCTTATTCCTATAAGAAATTATTGTGAGAAAGCCTTTGAACAAGGAACAGAATTGTTTGTGGACAGTAAAGCCACAATGCTTTCTTTCAATAAAACTCTGTCTGCCTCATGTTTCCTTGTATTCATGAGTAGTTGGACGGCATAAAATCAGAGGTCAGAGCTGACTGTTGATCAGCTTCTTAGAAACAGTGAGTTACAAATGAAAAAAGATGTGAAGGGAAATCAAAAGAGATTAACATCTAATGGGAAATGAAAAAGCTTCAACTGTGAGTTGAAGGCTGATGACAAGTCTGATTACTGGTGTACAACTGAGGTGATTGACTGTGTGTTTCTGCGTTACAACATGTTGAGTTTTTAACTCCATGTTTGATCCCACAATAATTGCATAAACACTATCCAGATGACCACACAACACTGCAACACCAAACCCTGAATCACAGAACAACTGAATCTGCTCGACCCACTTTTCCAGCCTAACTTTCTTCTGTCTTGAGGTAACTTTCTGATTTTAATACACAGCTTTGGCTGCTCTCCTCGATGCCCTGCCAGGCCCCAGGCAGTGTGTGTTCATACAAGGGCACACGCATAAAAGGTTCAGGGACACAGTCCAGTGAGCAGCTTGTTGCTGAATTGTGATCAGCAGCTACAGGACACGCTTTACCACCCCATGCGTGTTTCCAGCAACAGTTTGGGCCAAGCGTTTGTCTTCATTTGAGCTTTGGCTGTTAAATATTCCTCGGGGATGGCCACTTGACCCCAGGAACTATTTTATGCAGCCACAGAAAATGTCTCTTCCTTTCTCATTTATCGCAGAGGGAGGACAGAGCGACGAGGGTGAGCAGATTGGTTACCAGTGGAGAGGAAGGGGCAGCCATCTGAAGTTTTTATTAGAAATACTATCTGTGGTCCAGATGGACAGATCGGTACATGTGAGAATGTGTGTGTGTTAGTGTACTGTGCTTCTGCGTGTGTAGTTGCAGACCACATTTTGGGAGTGTTTGTATATCTGTTTCTGTGCATATGCCTGTGTGTATGTGAGTTTGGATACATTAGGACACTCTAAAGTAGCTGCGTGTGTTCTGTTTAGAGAGGAGGGAGGGCTGTTAGTCACACATGGTGTGTGACATCTGAGGCGGCCTCAGGGAGGAGAAGCCACAAGGCTGTCCAATATCAGGTCTGCACAGAAACCAGTCACATGACAGACTTCAAACCACCCAGTGCGACGTCCTCTCCTCACAAACACACATAAATAGAAAAATAAACAGACGCCCTGGTTCACGTGTCTATACACATACAAACATCATGTATCCACATCCCTACGTGTTTACACTGACTCACATGTCCTAACTTAGCAGAGCGACCCAGCGGTGACACCGCTTCAGGGGATCCACCTCGCCTCACCCCTCGTCACCCCCACAGGCGTCTCCCAGCCACTGGCCCTGTGCAATCTGTCAGGAGGCCCAGAGATGTCTCACTTATCAATAGGCGAGGCGTATTGTTTCAGGGGGCTTCCTCTTTCCTCTACAGGACAGTCCTGATGAGGGGGGCCACCATGGGCCATCAAACCACCTGGGGCCACTCAGACTATAGAAGGTGTATGTGGTTAAATGAAAGACACGGACTTCCCCTGCCTGTTAGCGTGTTATATGACAAGGCCTCATCAGGAGTGAGTTTTTCCACTTCGCTGCTAAAAGTGCTGCGCTGGCTTTATCAGATTTTGAATCATGTTTTTATTGTTTGCTTTTCTTAAAGAGAAGCATGGATATCTTTCCGGTTTCATTTCTGTATCCACAGTGGAAATAAAGGTGAATGTGTGGCCATGATTTGTTCTCCAAATTATTCACAGCATGTAAGACTTTAGGGGGATTCAGTGCCATCTAGCAGCAAGGATTGTAGATTGCAACCAGCTGAAACGTCTCCCGGTTAGAATTCATTCAGTGATTGTGACTTTGATTGCTCCGTATGGACATAAGCAGAACAAATAAGATGAAGTGACATTAACTGTCATGCAGCCACTCGCCCCTAGTGGGTGCTACAGAGCCATCAGAGAGCAGTCCCCCTCCCCACGGTAATGCTCAAGCAGACTGGAGTTCTCAAACAGCACGATAGAACATCCCTAGTTTGATTTATCCGATCTTGCCTCCTGTAGAAACATAGCGGTGCAACATGGTGATCTCCCTGGACGAGGACCTGCTCATTATATGGTAACAAAACAAAACCACAGCGATTCTTATTTTTTTAGGTGATTAGACACTAAAGAAAACATACTTATTATATATAATTCCAGTTCTGCCAATAAATCCTCCTAAATCCTGCACACTGAACCTTTAAGCTACTTTATTAAAACAGGCAATTTAAACCATCTTGACAATCTAAAGGCGTCAAGCTTGAGCTTATTAGTAAGTTATCAAGAGTCAAGTTTATGATTCAAGTCATCAGGCATGAAGGGAAAATTAGCAACTATAATATAGATAAAACCTCCCACGTCCTGCCAGATTCACTCATAAAGCAGTGATATTTGTGAATGTTTTAGAGAAATATAAATCCATAGAGGGACGGCCGTGCCAGAGTTATAAAAATGGATTATTGTGGAGGAGGTACACCAACTCAAAAATGCCCAGTTCATTCTCTTTTAATCTGTGTAGCTGAACATTGGAGGGGATATTTTTTTCTTTTTTGCTGTTGGCACAGACTTGGATTGAGACGACCACTGGGCAAGCAAGGGGTGTTTGCTCAAGTGGAGCCAATTACTCAAAATAAATTGGGTCTTCCTCTCCATTCCCTCCTTTGCTCTTCCTCCCTCTCTCCCCCTCATCCCCTCATCCCCTCATCTCTCTGGTATGGGTTGTCATTTGAAAACCGGGTCAGATCCATGGTGAGCCCCTCCTTCCAAATAAACAGGCTAGTAATGGCTGTTTACCCAGAGTACAAGAGCCATTATGCGCAAGGAAGTTAAACATCTCTGACAGGCAAAATGGCCGCAGACAAATCACTGTTGCCCTTTCCTGAGGGATTGATTGGAAGAATGCTGATGTTTCGCTAACTGTTACCAGCAGCCGAACACGCTCGTGACGGCTTTTCAAAAGGCATACCAACTGGATGGTGTAAGGATTCAAATCAAAAACCTTTTGTTTGTCTGCAATTAAACTACAGAGCGAGCAGATGACCTCGCCTGAGATGGATTTCATCACATCGGTCGCCTGGGAGCCGCAGGCCTCACAATCGGAAAGTAACCCTGTACTTCAGGAGAACATCACAGCCCGCTTTTCAGTCACCTCGCAAGATCTGGACAGCGTAATGTGGAATATGGAGGACATGGAAAATGAAAGTGCAGTCATAATGTACTGTAAGGCGAATTTTAATGAGCTTAACGTCATTCTGCGGAGTCATTAAGAGATCAGAAATGAAGTCAGAAAATAATTTGATGTGAAAGGCACCGTTCTGTGTCTGGGTGTTTAATTGGAAATGAAATGGTAGGGTAAACAGAACAATGCATTTGTGGTCATACATGTGTGAAGAATGGACTGCACTAAATCACAGCTTGTTAACTGGCCATAATTGAAGTTCACATAATGGGCACCAACTGAGTAATTTATCGTCAAGCTTTTGAATTTTGTCTGTGAAGGTTGAGCACAAATTAAGCTAATTTGGGTCCATAGTTTTATAAGTAGAAACATACACTTTATATACTGCACCATGCACTTTTAAAATGAGACTTGGTATAATGAGTTATTTTCAGAAGGCAGATGGTCTAGTTTTTAATAAACCTGAAGGTCGCATATTTGCTTCCTGCAAAACTTACATGTAGTGTTGAAACAATTAGTGAACTAAAATGAACTATTTTCATGATCCAAGTACAAATGCCAACTATGAATTCCACCTTCTCAATTGTGATGACATGATTCTTTTTTGTCTTATGTCTTTGAGTTTTGAAATATTGGTCAGATGAAGGGAGCATTTCAAAATGTGCTGCCATGTGTCTCTGTTTTCTAACATAAACCAAACACTTCACTGATTTACACAGAAAATAATCGGCAGAAAAATTAGAGCATCAAAGTAATGGTTGCCCTTCTCGCTGTAGAAACATTGTAAAGCATCAGATATCCTTCTGATTTAACATTTAATCTGGATCTGGTTCCCACAGTGGTGGGGAATGTGAGAAGTTGTGAGATTATTACAGAGATAAAGTAGTAAAGTGCACTCAGAGTGCAGCTCTGCACCAGGCAGCCAAATGAACTGATCGCGGCTACTCTAGACAGTTCTTGTAATTCCAGCAGACGCGCTGCAGTGTGTTTCAGTGTGTCCCAGAAGCTTACAAAAATACATGCCTCATCTATATTTGACGGAGCCACAGCATGTTGCACAGAGCAGATTGATTTCTCACGCTAACAGGCATTGCATTTGAAATAAAGATAGCCGACAATGTACTTATGAGAATTTATATATTTTTAATAACTAAAGCACGGCTACAAATCTTTGACCGATGTTTATAACTAGACTATTAACAGTATTAACTTTGTGTGGAGGCTACCTTATATCAAAGTAAGAGCAGTAAATACAGTGAAAACAGACACACACACAAAAGAATAGTTAACTATATCACTTACTTACTTGGGGTAGACGCACAAATATCAAGGGAAAAAAACAAAATCAGACAGGCAAAATGCTACTGAAATGCTCTTGGTGCGGTATGGAGCAGTGCAGCAAGCGGAACAAAACCGGGTCGCAGCGGGACCATGGAAAGCTGCTTCCTTATAGTCGAGATGGCAGCAAAGATATCAAAAAATGGGAATTTATTCATCTGGTATCATGCCTACTTGTGGTGGATCGTAACATATTGAGTATGGACGTAATCTTCACATACTCTGGTTTTAAGTAAGTTTAGCTTTGCTATAGATATCAGGTTTTGAGGCACAACAAAGGCCAAAATGTGGGTTGCAAGAGACGGTAAGGCTTATTGCTTTTATCTGAGCCAATTTCTGGAAACTTGTGTGCCCTACTAGCCGGTTAGTGAGGTCAGCAGTTAATGACAGTATAAAATGGTGAGTACAGCAGGTTTTTTGACAATATTGAATCACTGCAACCATCAGAGGCTCTTGAGCAAACAGTCATACATGTGCACAAAAAATATGAGGCTGCCTGGTCCAGTAGTTTGGGAGATTAGCAAGCAAGCATGCAAACACATGACCGAATACATGATCCCCTCCTATAATAAAAGTAAGAAAATCAAAATACAGCTACACAAAATTAGCCCGTTAAAGGGTTTTTGGGGGGAGTTTTTCCTTATGCACTGTGAGGGTCCAAAGGACAGAGGGATGATGTATGCTGTAAGGCCCTCTGAGGCAAATTATGATTTGTGATATTGGGCTTTATAAATAAAATTTAATTGAACTGAATAAATGTGAAATAAAATGTCTACATTTGGTATAAAGCTGTAAAAGATGGAGTTGATTAAAAGTCAAACTAAGAATTATTTGGTCATTCCAAAACAAAACTCCCTAATCCCATAACACCATGAAATGAGGGAGTTCGATAGTTGAAAATGGCCACAACTTTAAAACAACAATGGGGTGTGAGGCTCGTTGCACGTACAGCCACAGTTATATTCTTTACAGATGGGGCCAGAGGCACAGTATAGCTCTGGTTCTAAGGGTTTTTCCTCACAGATTTGAGCTGTGAGAGAATGTACAATGAGCCGGGGCATGTTGTTGTAATTGGCTCACAACAGAACAGTCTGCTGCTCCCAAGATGTGAGGCTAACTTCAAATGGGTGTTGCCGGAGCTTTGATTCAACCCATCATCGTGGCTCAAATCACAGACACAGAGGACAGTTGTACAGTGTTGAGCCATAAACTCTGGCACAACACCCAACAGGAATTTCTGTCTCATGCATTTCCAGATGAATGGTTGGCAGGATAATGCCGCATGCATCCGGTGGAAACAATGTGAGACATCACTGTGTGTGTGTGTGTGTGTGTGTACATACAGAAATCTTGCATGTGTGTTTTCCTGTAGGTTATGCATGTGCATGTATCTGTACAATATCTCTGTGTGAATCAAAGCGTATACTCTCTCTTTCCCTTCAGCTGTCAGAGTGCCAGGCAGCATTCAACACCTGGATCAGCAGGTCTCCCCCTCATGCACATCTACTCTTACACACTCCACTGATCTCCATCCCCCTGCAGAGGGAGAGGCTACACAGCTGCTAACTTTCCCAAGACTTCGCATAAAGTCTCATGCAGTGTCAAGCTACTGTAACCGAGTCTCAGCAAGGTTTCACCACGTCCGACAATCCGCTGATTCTGTGCTCGAGTCTGGGGTTGCGTTATATCCGCCTTGTATTGTTTTACTTTACTTTTCATGTCGTATAATGTGCAGTGACAGCGTAGACTTTATTCTTGAGGATTAGATTTCTCCACGTAGGTTGTTGACAGATGCTTGGTGTCCTGTTGTTGCTGGGTCAGTAGTAACGCAACCCCCCCGAGGGCTGGCTTTGTTAATTGTGCCAGTAATCTGTTTAAAGTATACTGCATGGAAGATGCAAGGAATTATCATAGAGATATTTGTATTCCTCCCAAGCCTTTGTTCAATAATGTATTCCTGATGTTGGCGTTACAATAAACTCTGCTACACAGCGGACTTTATTCCAAGTGTGGCCACAAGATCCGGCAAGGTGTGTGTTTTCAGTTTGGCCTCAGGGTCCCTTGTAGAGCCAAGCATAAATAATCATAACATCGCACTATTTTTACTTGTTTTGCAAGTTTGGTTTAGTTCATCTTGAGCCCAAAGTCATGATGGACAATCACCAGGACCTCTACAATCCCCTCCAACAACTTCCCAGGTGGCCTATTACAATTCTGTATTCAAACATGCAATCCTGTTGGCAGCCAATCAAAAGGCTGCCTTCCACCCACATCCCTCAGCACATACCCTCTGGGTCAATTTTCAGTGGTCTCCTACCACAACACGGCTGTCATGAAACGAGACACATGCAAAGCAATCTGTCCCTTGGTAGAAACTGGCAAACGCACTGTGCTTTGGAAGGACGGGCATTGCCCGGCTCTTACGTCACATTGCCCTGCTTCCTGAATACTGGGTGGTGAGTTCATCACAAATGCCAGGTGCCATGGTCTGCTGAAGGCCAAGTGGATGGCTTGGATATCAAATATTTCCTGGAAGAGTCCCACGAGAGGGCACAGAAGACTGGTATGTTACCTACAGCTTCATGCTGAATCTCACACCCGAGAAGAAGAGGAAATGTTTCTCAGGAAATCGTGAGCGCTAATAAGTTGTTAACTTTTAATGAATGTGGTCATCATTCTGCGGCTGAACCTCCCTCGGAAACTCACAGTGCTCTGATCTGCTGCCTCACCAACTGAGAGAGACACACCAGTCTTTAGGAGTCTTGCTGTACTGAGGGCAAGGAGAGGCTGGTGAAGTCTTGCAACTTGCAGATGAAGGACTTCATTAAAAACAATAGGGCAGATCTGCACTGATGGAAACTTACATGAACTATTCTCTCTAAACAGAGTTCTCTTATTATACTGTATCGTTTAAAGTCTCCTTCAAAGAATGCAGTGCTGGCCTTTAAAGTGGATTATTATATAGCGATCGACATATGTAATGGGGATGTGTGGGTGTAAAAGCATATTGAACTAAATTAGCCTATATCATTAAATCAGAACAGCAGGATAATATGATGTGATTATGGATAAAAACAGACTGAAAATGCACATACTGTAGACCTTTCATAATATGCATGACAACTTTTGTAAGTTCTCTATAACCTCCTGAAGCAGGCAGCACTACAAACTTATACTAAAACTCGCTTTCTCACCAAGTAACACATTTCTGTTCTAAGCCTGCCTCCACATTGAAACGTATGTTCATTAGAGAGCATAAGGTCTGCACCAGCATATCAAGCGAGCCCCTAAAAATAGCCTCTATGCCATCCTCCAGCCCTTTGAGGATCAGAGTCGAGCGAGGCAGCTGAACGGTGCCAGAGTAAAGCCTCGGCCCGTGGACAGATGTTTCTGCGAACAGGTGGCTGGGGTTGTCCCCTGGATTTGCATGGCTATGACAGACACAGCAGACCTCACAGACTTCAAAGGGCAGGAGCATGACTGCTAATGATCTGTGGAGAGAGGAAAGAGGAGTGGCTAGCTATAGCGAGCTAGTTTCAGAGGCGCCATGCAGACAAGGACTTCCAGCACAAAGTCGACGGAAAACTTTTCTCTGCTACGGAATGTTTGCCATAATGAGGTCATGCTTTCTGCTACTGTGGGGGGTTATCTGATACTTTAAGCCATCAATTATTGCTGCAATAAATGCTAAAGGTTGTATGTGAAGCAGAGAAACTAGCTTACTTAAAAAAAAATAGCTCATAACAGATATGTTAAGTAAAATTATCATTACTGAGCCACAGCACAAATTGAACACAATACTGAATGAATGAATGCTTCATTTTTGTATCTGGTCATCAATATTAAGTATCACTGGTGGTTTGATAGGAATGTTGGGATGGGTACTGAAACCCAGAATAAATGGGCCCCGAGGCTAAATCATTAAAGACGTAGTATTCATAAACTCAGACGATACCAGTTCTAATCTCGGTATTGGAGAATTGACGAAATAGATTTCCTTTATATCTAGGCTACATAAACGCTATCTTGCAACTTTTATCTCACAAAATCGTTTTCTTACGTGCCATTAGACTTGGACACTTTATGAATTTTCACTATTCCCAACACAGAAGAAAGAGCTCTCTTTCAGCCTGTCATATGTGGAGGGTTTGTTATTAAAAAATAAAAAGAATCAATGAGAGTACTGTTAAAGCTGTATCAGTAAGAGTAGCAGTGCTGTTTAAGTCTTAATACCTGTCCCTAGTTGGGTACCGTTCACAATTGTACTGATACAGGTACCTGGAGTTCGTACCGATACCCAAGGGTACCTTTTTTCTGTACTTTACTTTATCTGTAGTAACAGAACTGTAATTTCTGAACAAGATTCCACTCGTCTACAAGTGATACTGAGCTTTTACTAAAATAATAAAAAAAAAAAAAAAAAAAAAAGGACCAGACGCCAAAACTATTGCAGTAGATAGGCACTGAACATGGGAAGCCGCTCTGTTGGATTCCCAGCTTCAGGGTGCTTCAGCCTTCTTTCTGAAGCTGAACTCAGCAGCTCAACAGAGCTTTTCAGTTTTATGCAAACCAACTGAAAGCGGCACTTCCTCCTCATAACACCATCAGTGCTGTGTAGTACCAACGTTATACAGTCGGTAGCCTTAAACTGCCAAGTTCGTACCCAACCCTCCTTGTTACAGTGCATGACCTCAATTCAGTCATATGGTTCTTCAAGGTAAACATGCTTATCAATGTATTATCAGGATTTTTGTCATATTTGCTTACCTAATGTCACTGTGATGAAGACTGAGAAGCTTTTGGCTTTGAGAAACAAGTTTTTAAAGTAGTGGCCCATGTAGGATGGAGAATCCTGGATGAAACAGTAATATTGCTGGAAGCTCAATGTATGTGGAGAGACAATTTGTTTTAGGTTCCTTAAAAATTCTCTCCCAGAGTTTGAAACCAAGCATGAACTCTTCACAATCTGACTTGATGAGATTTCTTCTTCCAAGGCAGCAATTAAGTCAGACAAGCAGAATCTCTTCGTCTACCCCCTCCCCTTCATCTGTCATATTTTCAGCTTTGATCTCCTCTAACCCCATTCATTAAGCAAATACAACACACTGCCACTTAAAGTTCGCAATGGAGCCCTTAACATCTAATAAATAATGCATTCACCCCGGGATCAAAACACACGATGAGCACCAGACAAAAAGGGTGAACACGTGGTCGGCTTAGACAGAGCTAAATGTATGCTGAATGGAAAAGGAAACGTGGTACACAAATAAAGCGCACAGACTCAGCAGTCTAGCATTGGATTAATAGGCGTGATTATGGATGCAGTTGTTTCCACCTATCAATCTGAGGCGCAGGGTGGTGAGGGTGAAATGTAACACTGTATAGCAATATTAACACTGCATTTTAAGTAGCGTGCTGTTCTGGGAGGGAAGAATGAAAAATGGGAGAAGAATACACTTCATTGGAACTGGTCAGAATGAGACTATTATAACAAGGCCCCTTTGTCACATCATCAGTCATTGTACTGGTCTGTATTAGGAAAGATTATCCCTACATAATCTTTTTTGGGTGGAAAAATCATCACTAAGTAGAATCTGGTATTTAAGATGTTCACAGTCATTTAACAAGACTAAGAGTCTACAGCTATGCTCGTGCCTGTATGAGGCTGTACTAAGCACAGCAGTGCTGCCACCTAAATTCTAAAGTCAACATGCTAACATATGATAACATGATGTATAGCAACATATTGTTGTCCGAAGTCTTAGGCTGTGTCCGAAATCACTCACCACTCACTATATTGTCCACTATGTAGTGAGTTCACCATTTTGGAATGCTTTCCGAATGTATAGTGGGAATTATCATACCCTATATAGTGGACTCAAAGTATCCCACAATGCATCATGAAAAGTAGAGCACAACCAATGGTCACAAACTAAGCAATAAATCCGGACACAGATTATATGGGATGGACACTGAAGCGGACGAGGGGGGAGAGAGCAGCTCGACGTTGACGTTTGTTTTACCAGTTTTTCTTGCCATGTAATAATATGTTTAATATGTTGTTATTGGTTCACAAAGACAAAGAATAAATCATCAATTGATCTTCTCAAGTGCTACACTTACTGTACAGAGTAGGCATAATATTGCTAGTTAATGTTTGCAAGCTGAGTCGCTACTAGCTCTGATTTGTGCCGTAATGACACCATGCCTAGTGTTCTACATTAAATTCACAAGTTATTACATGACCATTCTCGAGACCCATCAGCTGTATTCTGGCAGACGGCGATACAGCCTCTGGGGGCAGAACCCCGATTTTTTGGCATTCCGGTAGTGCTGCATGATTAATCTAATCGCAATTGTGATGTCAGGGTGTGCGATTACATAACCACATAAAAGGCTGCGATTTGCGATTTAATGTAGGCTAAATAAATGTTAACGTGTGTGCCTGTGAACATGACTGCCTCTCCTGTGGTGTGTGCAGTTTGTTGACATCACGCCCACAAGCTATCCTGGTTCGTGCAGCCGGCGTGCAGCAGTGACCAACACAGATGCTTAAGAAGAGCATGAGCTCGACCATAAACAGGCTGAGTTGGTGGCGAAAAAAACGTCAGTTACATGGCGATACTTTGGATTCAGGTACGGCGATGTTGAACAGAAAGACGTGCTGTTTAAGTGTAAAAGTTAAAGTCACCACGTCCCGCGGCAACACGACCAATCTATATCAAGACTTGAGACAGCACAGCACAGGGAAAAGTAGGAAGAGTGCATGCGAGAGAAAGCCGAGCCGTGTAACGTTAAAGACAATGAGACAACTGAAAGCCGCCAGAGCCTCATAAAACAACATCCAAGCACAGTCAAGCAAACATTTGTAAGTGTCACAGGGAAATCATGGACTCCATAACCAATGAAAAATTGAGCAATTTTGCTCGGGTTCAGCCCACTTGACATGCTGCTGTGTTGTGCTATGGCGCTGGAATTTGTCATCTACATGACAACGCCTGAACGCAACATATGCTGCGCTGCTGTGTGAGCAGCGTGTTTGACTGTTTTCAGTCTGTTGATGGTCATTGACACACTGTCTGTCCATAACAACAACTATGTCAGGTCAGTGCCCCCCAATATAATGTAGGGGAAACACTGAATCAAGCAAAAATACTCATGATACCATTTATTTATTACATTTTATTGTAATTATATTGTAATCGCAATCGCAAATCGCGATATTGTCCACCATAATCGCAATCGCACATTTTTACCAAATCGTGCAGCACTACATTCCGGTTTGATTTGGGCGGAGGAGGCGAATTTCCGTTTCCGACTTCCGTTTATATATAAGTCTTCCAGCAGACGGCGATACAGCCTCTGGGGGCAGACTCCCGATTTTTTGGCATTCCAGTTTGATTTGGGCAGAGGAGGCGAATTTCCGTTTCCGACTTCCATTCATATAAGTAAATATGCTGAACCATTGCGATGGATTCAAAGTTTACAGTACAGGAATATACAATTATATTCCGCCTCGTTAGTTCACCGCACGGACCGTTTAACCTGGCAACAACTGCAGCCGGCTCAAACGTGATTGGTCAATATCACGTGGACTACAAACAGCCTACAACCGTAAACCAGGGCTCTTTCACTCTTCTTCCGGAGGCAAGATCTCCGGAGTTTGCCTACAGACTCTACATTCACTGAATGTAGAGTCTGTATATAGAGACTATTACATGACAGACTGGTAAAAACAAACTTGAACACAACAAAACGTTGAATAGAAAATTTTTTAGATTAGTAGGACACGTTGACAACTCTGCTCACATTAATGTGTTTAATGTGAGCAGAGCAGCATCAAAACACAACACAAAGTACTTTATGATGTTATTTATGAACTTGAGCTCAGTATAATTTTTTGTTTTTATCACAAATATGCATGTCAGTATTTGTTACGGATGCTTCACCCTCCGACATTGATATAACATGTTTTAATAGTGCAACAACAATGACACAATTAACAGCGCAGAGAATACAACCTGAGTAGTGTCCGAAAGTCTTTTTTTCATGTTACAGGTGCGCTTACTATACAGTGCTCTACATAGAACTCCCTACATATTGAGTAGGGAGTAGTGAATGAGTGAATGAAATCTGACACAGCCTTAGTTTGGCTTATTAGCATGGTAATATTTGCCAACTAGCACAAAACAAAGTACAACTGAGCTTGATGGGAGTGTCATTCATTTTGCAGGTATTTGTCCATGAACCAAAGTACTTGACAAATTTAAATTTTTACCCGATGATGATGCCAAAATGACAAGTCATGAAAAGTCACCACCAAAGTCACCAAAAGTTATCATAACAGAGAGCTGTGGACATGATGTTTTTTTGTAGGCTGACGTGGAATTTAGCGTCGCCCTGGTTCCCCTCATCAAAAAGCCAATTGGACTTTTCAATTGGATTTTGGATTAGTGCAGAAAAAAAAGCTCTGTGGCAAACAAAAGCAAGGTTACTTTCACAAATTATTCTGCTTTCATAATTTTTGAAGCATAAATGAAATCCCCTGAAGTGAAATGCTAATCTTAGGCTATAATTGAACTACACTACAGTCGCATGGCTTAACGTCACCACAACAAGGCTGTAAATCTGTGTTCGGCGTTATGACCTTCTATAGTCTCATTTAACCACCTAAAAGCTTCAAAATTCATGAGGGGGATATTAACTAACGGATTTTATGTCGTATATGCGAACATGATAATGTCTTAAGCATGTGTTAACCACAGCCTAGTGCTAAAATGCTAACTAATTTCCAGGTTTTAGGACTCATTCCTGCCCCCCTTGAGGAGGACATGAATATCTGTACTAAATTTCATGACAACCCACTCAATAGTTGCAAAGATATTTCAGTCTGGGTCAAAGTGGTGGACTGACTGACAGACCAACATTGCCACCTACAGAGTCTTGCTGCTAGCATGGCTTTAAGAACTGCATAATTGGTTTATGTTTTCTCGCTATCAGTCATTCTGCTAGAGTAGCTTTCACAAATGAATCCCTAGTATACAACTGACCTCTCTGCGACTTGCTATTAATACAACAATGTACCCCATCAATTAAACTACATACTACACCAACCCCTTATGATAATGTATAGTGGCAGGCCAGCTTCCTCCCATGTGTGTGAATAGACAAATAGTGTCCTCCTATTTCAGTTCTAGGGGCCTTACCAAGGTAAGGCGACCTGAGTCAGCAGGGGGGCTTTGACTACATCTTGACTTTATTACTCCCCACCCTTAAATCCCACAGTGACCTCCTTCTCTTCTGTGCCATGTTCAAATAAACATCCAGAAAAAACTATTATTCCTCCCTCTGTCCACTAATGTTCTCTGGGTTCCCTCCTCATCTTTCTCTCTTTCTGTTTGTTTTCACTTCCTTCATCCTCTGATGGGAGACACGCCACGACCTGATGGGAGCCATGCCGCGACCTTTGCCAACCAAAGCCAAACCTACCACACACACATACAGAAACAACCCTGGTTCGGTTTGGCAGTGGGATTAAGGTCGATGTTGACTTAATGTCCACTGGGATGTGACTGTGCTGCTGTATATTCATGATCTCCTCCTAAAGCCTTTGAATGGAAGTTTAAAAGAGGATTTTGTTTATACTGCTCCCTAAAAGCAGAGATCCAGGACTTATTCCTTGTTCACATAGAATAAAGAATAACTTTCCACAGGGCAGGAAATGGCTCTATCAAATGGCCTTACACACTGTGATCTATAGTAACACCTCAGCAGGGTTTCAATCTCAAGGCGACACCGTGCTGTGTCAAGAACGCCAACACAAAATGTGCCTCTCTACAGGCCTTTGAAAACCCTGCAAATGTTATACTATCTTTACCGCCCTACCACTCACACATGACCTATAAGAAATTCCATTTAGTCACAAGGTGGCCTTAATAATGTGGGCCTTTGTAAATGGTCATACTTTTCTGCGGCTTCCCTTTCCTCTTGTGTGTTTTCCGTAATTGGAATATTGTCTCTAGGCTTTCAGTTAAAAAGGGCCCTCCGAGGTAATCTCCACCATCTTGGCGAAATGCAAACATAGCCAAGTCTCTCCAGAGAAGCGGCCAACTCAGAGAGGTTCTTCCCCTTTAATAACATCTTTTATTAAAGCAGGGTGAAAACAATTAGGGGTGTGTGAGTTCTGCGTCTTTAATACAGGCTTTATTGAATAACCGTCGTCCCATCCGCTGAGGGAGGGCCTCTGACTGTGGCACAAGGAGTATTGCTTAATGTTCAAATGGGCGGGGAGACCTAAAGGGATTGAAGGAGTAATTCAATTAGAGGTAATATGCCTCAAACGTCCCCCAAAATTGCTGTCCAATTCCCTTTTACTGATAGGAAGAATAGCAAATGCTCCTGAAGTACATCTACAAAGATGGATCCATGATAATAAAATGTGGTGAGAGATTCGCTGATATGAATATGTGATATAATACATAAAAAGGTTTAGCATCTTCTTTACATGTTGCATGAGAATTTGTTTACACCAGTGAGGTGCCAATAAATGCCTTAAGGAAGTCCCACAGACTGGGAGGAGAATGAAAAGACATGTTTGTGACAAGGAGTTTTCTTCATAGGTCTTCAAAACTGCAGAAATTGCCATGAATTATTAAGTACGTCTAAACACACACTAAGTACTCAGCAATTCTGTATTAAGTGTTTTTTTCTCAGCGAGTCTAAGTATAACATTTAATTAAATTATTACTTCCAAGTCTTTGCTTTGTGGAAAACAAAACTGAAATTTTAAGCAGGGAAAAGATTTTCTGACTAATTTCCTTTAGACAGCTTTTAAATTACCACCAGCTCATGACAGCTGAATTAACTGGTTGCAAGGTACAGTTCCAGCCTCAGGAATTAAATCACTTTATGGAAATTGCAGTCCAAGGTTTACTATTTCAAACGCAATTAAACTTTGTTTATCATTGTCCCTTGACCTCCTTCCTTTGTGTGACACTTAGGATTTTTCTCTCAGGCCATATCCACACTTAATACATTTTCATTTTCAAATACATAACTTTGGCTGCGTTTATGCCTCACATCCACACTACTTTACCATAGTCGAACCGAAACATTCTTAACTCTTCAAATATTGATTACTTGGTCAGTGGCCCTCCATTAATCACCGACTGTTTTTGTTGCCTTAACCTAACCGTGTGTGTGTGACTGCTAAATGTAACCAAATGCGTATACTGTTGAAGGACAAAAACATCAACTCACAGCGTTGTACCGACGTAGTATGTTTATTTTGAAAGAGACTGTATGCACACTGTACATTTCCTGTGAAACACGGAAGTGTATTTTGAAGACAAAATGCCTTTAATAGACTGAAACTGACATGGTGTCCCAGAACATTAACAACAGATGCATCCAGGCTACCTTTCATGTCATATGTAAACATGGAAAGAATGTGTTGGTTCGTTACATGGATTGTGTCTTTTCGAGCTACACTTCCATTCTCACAGGAAATGTACAGTACAGTTTTTACTGCTCATTAAATGCATGCAGTCTTTTTCAAAATAAAGTAAAGGGAAATTTTGGTTTATTTCAACCTGTCTCCTATTGTCCTAAATTTGTTTCAAGTCACTAGTGACATAGAAATAATAGTTAGCATGTTAGCCGTTAGCCTAGATACAGCCATAGCGTCAGACCTGTTAAAACGTAATTGAACGGGCATCCTTTCAAGTGCAAAGTTAGTCCACTAAACAAGCTTTTTCTCCACAAAGACTGCCTCATATCGTTAGGATAAATGTCAGAGAACATATAGAAAACGACATGTAAACGTGTTGTCTTACCTTACTGGTGTGCTGCCATGTTTGTTTACCATTTAGCTAAGGCTGCAACCGGTCCCATTCCTTGCAACAGAGGCATTCCTCTTCTGTGGGCACTGGGGTACAGCATTCACAGGTAATGTTACACCACCAATCTCTCTCCTCCTCCGTTCTTCAATTTCACGAAGCTCTTCGTCAGTGTATTCTGGCTCAAATAAATAAGGGCGGCCTTAAAACTCTGCAAAATCAAATTCCTCCACCACAAAGTTGAAGTCTGGCAAAAAGTCAGCCATTATTCTATAAATCTTTCACACAATAAATGAACTTTTCAGGCTACTGTCCGGTTCTGCCTTGCAGCTGCTGCTGCTTGTTCTCGCGATATTTCCGCCATGCTTTGGGAAGCAGTGGTAAATGGTAAACACACCGTAAGGTAAGACAACAACTCTGAAGACCGCGTAAATGTGGAATGTTAGTATATAGGCTTTCCATATCGAGAGTCGATGGCCACCCTTATTTATTTGAGCCAGATACACTGACGAAGAGCTTCGTGAAAATGAAGAACGGAGGAGAGAGAGAGAGAGGCACAACAGGTAACGTTAGAGGACGACAGAGGAGGAATGGCTGCTGCAAAGCTTAAGCTCTGGAGATTGGTGGTGTAACGTTACCTGTGAATGCTGTGCCCCAGTGCCCACAGAAGAGGAATACCTCTGTTGCAAGGAATGGGACCGGTTGCAGCCTTAGCTAAATGGTAAACAAACATGGCACCACACCGGTAAGGTAAGACAACACGTTTACATGTTGTTTTCTGTATGTTCTCTGACATTTATCCTAACGATATGAGGCAGTCTTTGTGGAGAAAAAGCTTGTTTAGTGGACTAACTTTGCACTTGAAGGGATGCCTGTTCACTTATGTTTTAACAGGTCTGACGCTACGGCTGTATCTAGGCTAACGGCTAACATGCTAACTATTATTTCTATGTCACTAGTGACTTGAAACAAATTTAGGACAATAGGAGACAGGTTGGAATAAACCGAAATTTCCCTTTAAAACACAAGTAGAGGGCTGTTTTATGGTTTACTTCTGTACTTCCACTCGATTAGGCAATAAATGAATGCTTTTTAGGTTGAGAAAAAAAAACATCATAGTTTGGCTAAAATAAGTATAGTTGTTTCTAATATCATGTAATGTAGTGTTAGCCATAGCACGCTACACAAACTAGCACACTACACTGCTATTAAAATAACTTGCATGACTTTTGGTTTTAGTTTGAAAAGTTTCAGATTGCATTTTTGTCTGAATTGGCAGAAATGACTCCCAATCTATGCTTTCCACTGCCTTGACTGCCTTATACTCACATATTATTAACTATGTGTTACTTTCAATACATGCTCCCCCTTGTTATCTGTCCAGCCAGAAAAATCTTAATTTCTGCCATTGCTGTACTTCTTCCTTAGTATTTTCTGCAACTCAGCAACCAGCCACAGAGTAGACATCTGCTTCCTGTTTAGACCAATCATGCACATGCCCAGTGTTTGTGATTGGTCATGTGATATGCATTTCCAGGCATGCTAATATGGACAGAGATTAGGGGTGGGTGATATGGCCCTAAAATATTATCATGATATTTCAGGGTATTTTTACAATAATGCTATTCTTGACAATACAACAAATTAGTAAATAATTCAAGAACACAGAATTGTAACAAAATAAGTGATACAATTTTACAGTTTGCCTTCAAATATTTTGTGCAAACTAAACAACACTTATCTCCCATTTCTTTAGTTTGTGAACAACAACAGTAATTCAGTGTGAGATTCAGATTCTGTATACAATATCAATAGATCAAGAAAATAAAATCTGCCACAAATTACACATTTAAACAGCTCCCAAATACGAAAAATGTACCCTGGGATGTATATATATATCTCAATGGATGATTTCTTTCTCTTTTAGCAAAATCCTAAATGATTTTGTTTTTTTTATTTTTCCCACCTGGACCTTTATGTTCTGCCATTTCTCCTCTATTCATCATGCTGTAACCTGTGACAGGCTGTTATGATACCATAACTATTGCTCAACAAGCTAGGATGGACCTGCCTGCAGCCCGTGAGCATGCGCTATATTAAATAATAGGGCACTCAGACAGCGTCAAACAACATCAAAATACGTACACTAAAAGTGCATTTTTTTCATACAGATAGGCTCGGATTGTTAGTATAATTATCCGACAACATAACAGAAAGGAGAAATGAACGTCTGTGTTTACCTTTAGCTGGATTCGGACATGTTCCTCTGCCTGTTGCAATTTTAGTATGTGCTACCGAAGTAACACTGCTCCCTCTCTATCCTTGTCCCCTCTTCAGTTTCAATGAGCTCTGCCTCTGTGTACATCCGTGTACTCCACATTCAAATAAATACGGGCGGCCATCAAATTCAAATGGCTCATCCAGATCCAGTTGGTCAAAATTGGGTAAAAATTCGGACATGTTTGTTGTGGCAAGTCAAAATACTCACTCAGAGAGTGAAAGTCTGGCTCTGAAATCTCACGTCTCGCGAGATTCTTCTTCTTTGGTGTTTTACTATACGGTCTATGGTGTTTTATGGTAGTTGGTCTCGCGAAACTTTTGTTGTTGCAGGAAGTTACCTCTGGAGCAAGCTTATAAATGCGTCTGTTTGGAGTAGCCATGACTGAATTGTTACCCAATTTGGATCTGGATGAGCCATTTGAATTTGATGACTGCCCGTCTTTATTTGAACACAGAGTACACAGACACAGAGCTCATTGAAGAGGGACGAGGAGAGAGAGAGGGAGCAGGCAGAGGAAGTGTTTTGACTTGCCACAACAAATATGTCCGAATCCAGCTAAAAGGTAAACACAGACGTTCATTTCTCCTTTCTGTTGTGTTGTTGGATAATTATACTAACAGGCCTAACGCCTTTTGGAACCACCCCGGATTCGGTAATACTTTAGCTTTCAGCCAGGCTTGTTGTTGCCATGAGTAACAGTATGACGTCAATATGTCAACGATGCGAAATATTACTATTATATTATTATATTATATGATATAAATTTTTCATATTATATTAAAAACGATACCGGTAGCATTGTAAACAAGATGATATGGTACACCCCTAACAGAGATTATTTGTGAAATGTTGCTCAAACACTTGTGTGCACAGAGATTGTTTTCGATTCAAAAATTCTGTTTTAAAATGAAAACATAGCGTGGTGTACCCCCAGTTGGTTTTGGAGCTAATTCCCTGTATCTCCACTCCCTCACTAAGGGGTGCTGCTGCACCAAGACATCAAAAAGCATCTCAATCTGCTTAAGAGAATCCCAAGACCACAGACACACAGCCAAAGAGAAGTTCATCCACTCTTGCTCAAAGTAGTTCCACCACAGGGATGCACTACAGTAGCAACTTCATCCTCTGTGAGGTTGTTGCAGCCATGGCTTTTATACAGAACTTTGTGAGACTCATCAGATATTCTGTTTGTTTTGCTGGAGGGGATTTAAATGAGATTCCTGGAATTATTTTAAGATAGATGTAATGCCTTTAAACTGAATTACATACATATTAGATGCCTGTCTGAAAGGACATGTTGTAGGTGTGCAGATAAAAATCATAATTTGTTGCAACATACAATTTATTTACCACTCAGTCCTCTCCATAATCCGTCAAAACTGGGAGAGAAAACAAATACAATTTTGGCTCAGGCAAAGGTTTTTCTATCAACTGACTCATTTGCATTCTGCAAGCTCATACATTTCACAAACTCAACTCCATCTTCATTTTACACCAGACTTGGAATGTTTTTCCAGGCACTGTGCAATTTGAATAACTATTGACGCACTAAAAATATCTAGTTTTTGCACTGAAGCCAAATGTGGGGTTTTTAAATGCATGAAGAATAAGTGGGAACAATAGGACAGAGAGGGAGAAGTATACGCATGCAAATAAATCACTCCATGGACAATACTATCCTCAGGGTTATAGTTACGGACTGAGAGGCACTTGGACATTCAAATCATTCTAGTTATTGATTAACTAGGTTAATTAGGAAAAAAAATTCAAAAAATTTATATTGATTTATGTCAAGAATTAGAGATGAAAATGTTATTTTTCCATGTCCAATCACTGGAGAGTAATTTGTTCTCATAGACACAAGACTGTTCACACCAAAATGTTATAGTGTTATATTCACATGCAAGTTCTGACATTCCTGCAGTGCCCAAAATTGAAGTAAGGTGAACGACTGCATCTCTAACACCACACAGCTCTGCAGCTTGTTGCTATGAGTAGGATCACACAGTGGAGAACAAAACCAAACGGCCAGTGAAAACGAAAGGGATACATTTGAAGTGCGAGGCCCATCACAACACATCCGAGCACGGAAACATTATCAAATTTGTCAAACTCTGAGATGATTAGGGCTTGTCTAATTCAAATGGACGGACAGATGGTTGGGTGCAGCGGCCTGTGAAATCCAAGCCCTATTTAAAAGCGGGCTGGTTCGGAGCGGGTGGGAATAAATATGTAAACCCAACCTGCTCTGTAAAGCGAACATGCCTCCTCTCATTCCCAGTCCTGCATCGTCCCACATGTCAAGCTTTCGGGGTCCATTAGTTACAATGAAGTGTAAAATAACCTTCGATGCACCTTTTGGAAAGCTATGGAGGTACCAGACTGCAAAAAAAAAAAAAGGCACAAGAATTCCTGCTGGTGCAGATCATTTCAGGATGGAGGTTTTTCAAAAAGGGAACATGCGAGAGAGACCCTCCTTTGTCTCTGGTTTGAATCAAAGGCTTACGGAAATATGTCTCGATGGAAGTAAACTTCTCTCAATGGGAAACATGTGACCTCCAAAGTGGCAAGGTGCTTTGAGGAGTCGAGAGCCACCCTCTTTACTCGTAAGAGGTGCGTTGCGAAGCGCAGGGCGCCTCCTTTTGTTTGTATTACAAATGGCCCCGCGTAGGGTGAGAGGTCAAAGCGATAATCACATATGTAAACACACCTCTTCTCCTGAGCTGTACGTTTGGAGAGCCTCCTGCTTGACCCCGCTGTTTCTGGCAGGTAAATGTTTGCAATGCATCAACATACGGGAGTAGATGCGAGCGTGGAGCTCTGCGCCGTGCGCTGTTTATTGGGTGCAGTCTTTCAAACAAAGAAAAGCAGAGGCAAAAATAATGGTACATGGTACATTCCCACACACCCACATGTGCAAGCAGGCACACACACACACACTTCCACAGACATACACATACAACAGCTCTCTAATTAATAGCTCCTCTGCCTCCTGAGTCTGTGAGGCAAGTCCACCCTAATCCCCTGGCACTTAGTTCAGAGTAATCAGCGCACAGCAAAGTCTGCCTTTGGAACACTAATTAGCATCATTGATTTTCTCCTCAGACTCTGACATGCAAATAGCCAAAAAACAAGTCACTTTTTTAAGAGGCCCTACCAGTTAAAAAAAGGACTGTACTTCATTGTTTTAGCTGCACTAGCTTAGATACAGACAGGCTTGAAATGTGGGTTAAAAACAGAGAAGTAGAATGTTTCATTGAGTGTGACAGGAAATAATTAGAGCTTCTGTTTGCTGACAAATTAGCATATGGTGTTGATTGATAATCACAAAATCCAAGTGTTACCACAAATTGAAAAAAAAAAAAAAAAAATCTCAGAGGCATTTTGAACATGTGGCATTTTCAAAGACCATCATTTGCAGTGTTTAGAGTAGGAGGGGGGGATATTGGCTAATGTAGCAAAAATAATCTCAAAGCATAACTGGCTTAAAGTATGTTTACACTGATACACTAATTAAGGTATCTCTCTGGTGATTACTTAGCCAGTCAGTTTAACAACTTCTCTTTCTGGTAAACTGCGGAGCCTGCAGCCTGAGACGAGCGAGCGTGTGAGGTAACTTCAATAAGAATTGCCAGTGTCCACACGCCAGGGGGAGAAGTAAATTGCAAGTAATGGACTCTGAGAGCGCTGAGATGTTTATCAGACTAAATGAACAGAATCACACTGGAGGGATGTGGCGCCGCTGCATGTGTGACAACATGCCAGAAAGAGTCCCGATTAAGAATGATGGCTGCCATGAATTTATGTATTAAAAGTTGGGAGTGAAACTATGGGCTGATCGTTTGGGGCAATCATGTGAATGTGAATGTGTGTCAGTCGAGCATGCTTCTCTCAGTCTGCCCCGCTGTGCTTGCTGTGAAAACAGATCCTCATAAACACACAATGCATGTGACATGCACTACCAAGTTATTGTTTCCTGTGATTCAAAACAAGGATTTGATTGTGCTATTTTTGTGCTAAGTAGCTACTGGCAATGTCAAAAAAAAGTGGAATCAAAGTGACCGCAATCATCCCTCGCCTTCTTAACAAGAGCGGGTGAGGAAACCACCAGCTTGACTTAACCAAAACCCTCCACTGGCAAATCCATAAAGGGAAGGAAGAACAAGGAATTAAGGAGATTTTCTGTCTTCCAAATACACAAGCCAGACTCCAATTTATCGCTCTTCTCTTATTCTCCCTCTCTCCCTTTCCTCCTATTCCTTTCCTCCTCTTATAATTTTTCTCTTTCCCTCTCTCACCCTGCGTGATTGCATCCATATGCTCTCCAGGGATAGATGGGGTCAACACCCTACTTACTCACGCCACAGTGAGGCACTGACACTTGTGAGAAAGCCCTTGCTCACACTCACGCACACACAAACACACATAAATGCGCACATGCGCTGCCAGTGTGATTGTCTCCATGCAGCAGGCCCAGACTGTGTAGCTTCAGTGCTCAGGAAAGAGGATGGGCTCTGGGATTTTCATGCCAACGCTTAATTCCGCATCATAAACGTATGGAGTATGTTACTCCGCAGTGATCCTCCTCCTCCTCCTGATACGTTTAGGATTGGCCCCTGAGAAGATCTGGCATCAATTAAGTGGCGCTCAGAGGAACTGGGCTTGACGGGGCCCAGTGGATCCTCCTGCCTTCAATCCCCTCTTTTGTTCAGCAAAGCCAGGAGAGATCGTAAATTTGAACATGAAGACAGCGCGCAAATTGCAGTCACACTTGCGAGCGAAGGGAATCAAGGCCAGGAGAGGGAGAAGGAATTAGGCTGTCCTCCACCAGTGGTCCAAATCCTTTTCCTCTTTCCATCTTAGGAAAACATAGCACAGACACACACACACACACACACACACACACACACAGATGATATGTGCAACCAGCACATGTTGTTAACCACACGGTTGTGGCTGTCTGCCCTGTACGCAGAGCAAAGAAGCAGATGAACACACCTACAACCAAACACGCAAAGGCACACAGACAAGCACGCACATTTTGAGCCACCAAGGAAACATCACAACAGCGGCTGTAAACACAGCGCAGTTCAGACAGTTCACTATCCACATACTGGCATTTCTTCATCTTTATTCCTGTGTTGTCCCTCTAATCTGTGCTCACACACTGTGCCTGCTCCCATTTACCACACACACACACACACACACACACACACACATACACACACAGACACACATGATTGAAGGACATCGATAAAATCTGCTATAATGAACCCCTCCCATAGACCTTGCCAGTGACCTTTGGGAATCCGATTTACTCTGTCACATCTCTTATCATATCTCTGCTGTCACTCATAAATTATGGCAATATGACAATGGATGATGCATCTACCCAGACCTCCACTGACACTCCGTGTATATTCAGCTACCCAGTCCCACATCTGTTTGTCTGCATGTGGGAGAAAGAAGAGAATTCCTGTATGAACACAGCACGACAGTGACACACAGCTGGGTGCATTACCTTTAACACTAAATGGGAATTTGTGTGCTTTAAGCCGATCTATGTTTAAATGTACAAGACCACAGCTTTTCTCCAAACAGACATCTTTTCATTCATGATGGCTGCTTTCCACTTCCAGTCGATGTTTGCCCTGGTAATGTTCAAGCTGGCTCGCTGGCACACCTAAATGGAGCGGAGCCATCACTGAGGGTTGCACAGGTGGCCTACAGGTTGAATTCCCCCTCCCAAGTAGAGGAGGAAGCTCCACTCCCTCTACCTTTTGCACGGTCGTGCGTGTTCACAGGTCGGACACCCACCGAGGGATCGCTACACTAGTGACTCCTGCTGATTAACTGGGGTATTTTCAAGGTTAGGATTGGGGGGGAACAGAGTGAGACTCCAGTGTGTTACACCCTCCCGGTGAAGTGCCTCGCTGGCAGGAGAAAGGAAGCGGCTGGCAACACCATGTGTTATGGAGGTAGCACATGTCTGTCTACACCCGCTGCAGGCCAACTGTGGCGCTGAGCAGTGACATGAACCACAGTGCAGGAAAAGTAGTCATCTCAAATTAGGTGGACATGGGGGGAAAAACGAATGCACAAAAAAAGAGCCTTTAGTGGAGTTATTAGTTGCAGGTGCTTTTTCTGCTTTCACAAGTTGATTTTTTTCCCATCTAAATGAGTTTGTGATCACAGGTGAAATGCCAAATATGCTCTTCATTGACGTTTCAATGTAGGAGACAGTATCATGCTGTTAAGGCTAACACTTTGCAATCATTTTTGTTTTTGCAATCGAAATCAGTGGGATTTTAAGGCTGAGACAACTATGGTTAAAGCTGCCAAATATCTAACAATAACTATTTTTAATTATTTATTTTCTTTAAAGGGCCAGTGTGTAATATTTGGCATAGTTTATTGTCAATCTGAATCTGAATCTGAATCTTCTACCCATTAATATGTTTATACAAGTCTTTTATATATACACAAGTCTATATATATATATATATATATATATATATATATATACACACACACACACATATACATATATATATATATATATATATATACACACACACACACATATATATATATATATATATATATATATATATATATATATATATATATATATGTATAGATAGATAGCAAGGGCCTTGCTTTAGAGAGATCACCATCTTGCGCCGCCATGTACGTACGGCAGACCGAGCGGACAATCCAGCCAGCCAGAGAACGCGTTTCGCGTGTATAAATAAACCAACGAAGACAGCGGAAGGAAGAAGGAGGAGGAAACAGCAGAGAGTGTTAGTAGTTCATCAATAGAGAGTAGTGAAAAGTTTTTTTAGTTATAAAGTTTGCGAATGGACCACACTTACCACGCAACAGGAGAGAATGAACCCGAACCGTCATCTGCGAGGAAAAGAAGATGCAACTTCACTCCTTGTGATGCACTCTCTGCGGCGCTTTTCCTCCTGATGATATATCTCCCCGATGATGGTAGCACCGAATCCCATTCTGTGCATTCAGCCTCTCTTCTCGCCCGCTCAGCATCAAACATCTGTGTGCTCTGGCTCAAACAGGTATGGCTCTGGGTCTGTGTCCGCTACAAGAAACTCTTCAAAATCGCGTTCAAAGTCGTCCATTGCAGCTACTATAGTCCGGAGATATTGCTAGCCTAAATAAACAGCTGAGCTCTGTTTACCGGCTACGCTGTCAGTCAGTGTGCGGGCTGGAGATTGGTGGAGCAGAGAGGGGAGGGGGGTCCCCACTTGGTATGGTAAACATGTATGTGTGTAAAGTTATGAAGTGTGTCCGTTACGCTAGAAGAGTCAAAGTTTGGGATGGAGTCTTTTACCCCCTGGAGTTTTACCAGAGTTTTTGGAGTGCTCAAATAAACTGGCCTTTTTCCCGAACGCTCTCCTGCTCGTGAGGGATTCATTACAATATCGTAACATGGCTTAGATTTCTAAATAAATATTCACCTTGTCGCTAGATAGAGCTACTCCTGAAAAACTCACGCGCAAGGTTTTTTGTCCCTACGAGGCCACCGTCATTTACCCGACGGGAGGGGTGAGCGAGTGAGCCCTACAATCTAGAATTTGACCACTGATGTCACTGTTTTCAACCCATTGTACACACTGGCCCTTTAACGTTTATCTAACCAGAAAAAAACTCAAAATTAAAAATGTCTTTTTTTAGATCTAAAACAAGCAGTATGAAACACAAAATAAGAATACAACAAAGAAAAGCCAAAAAGTATGTTAATACTAGAAATTAACCATAAAAAAAAAACGCAAAAATGGCAATTACACGTGAATACAAAGACCAGCTAAGACACACTATGACATTGGCATATAAGATTGCGTACAAAAATCCTGCAAGTGTTTTGAAACAACCAAGAGCAACCAGTAAGTGCAACTTTGCTATACATCCATAGATTTATAGTAACTTTAAGTGTAGAGTAATCCTGTAAATGTTTTACGTGGGAAAATCAGGAGTTAAAACAATTCAGCACTACTATACAAAATCAAGTAAAAAGTAGATATGGCATAAAAATTAAAACACATAAAACATACTAGGACAAAAAAATGAGGGTATCATTAAAGCTGTAGTTTGCTCATTTCAAATCAGGTAAACTTGTGACCTGCAGTCAAACTGTCAAACTAGGCAGCGCTGATTAAATATGAGTAAAGATTCTGTTACAGCATTGCCTATTCCTCACCTCAAATGTTTTCAGAAATGTATTTTAGTGGACTGTTTAGCTGTAAAACTAGAAAGTTGGTCCGGCCAGCGTGCGGTGCTGAGTTTTCGACTTGACTGTTTTCAACATAGCTGGCCAGACCACAAGCTTCTGATTCTGTTACTGTTACTGACCAACTGCCTTTTTCGCACCTCAAATGTTTTTTCAGAAGTTTATGGTCCAACTGCCATGTTGAAACAGCCAAGCTGAAAACTGGCCACACACTGGCCAGACCAACTTTCTCATTCTACAGCTAAACAGTGCACTAAAATATGTTTCTGAAAACATCTGAGGTCGGAAAAAGGCAATGCAGGAATAGAATCTTGATTCATATTTAATCTGTGCTGCCTATTTGAAGGTTTGACCCACAGTTCATGAGCAGTGATTGACATGATTGACAGCCACGTTAGAGACTCCTTGGCTTTGATTGGCTGGTTTCCGCGTGCTGCGGTCGATTCTAGCAAATGCCATTAGAAGTGCAAGGAGTGGGAGGAGGAACTTGTCTGATGTCTCATGTATGACTGCGTGCATATTGTGACGGTTTATCACCGTGTATTTTTAATTAAATTTTTTTTGGTTGTTATTTTTAAACACTGTTATATTATTCCAGTTTATCAGCAAGAACAGTGTTTCACTCAAAACAGGCCCCCATTAGACACATAATCAACCTTTAACATCACTATATTGTAAAGGCCGTAAAAAGATATTTGATACCTTGCTTCAAGTTGCCAAAAACTACATGTGCGTCCACAACCCAACAATGTTTCATTAAGTAAGAGCTTGAGAAAATATTTTCTTAGGAAGTGTACAAAGCTGTGCATCAACCAGAAAAAAGCTTTTTATGATTTGTCTGTTTTGTGTTACATGCAATACACACTATAGTGTTTGTTCTGGGAATGTTGTATGGTTTCAGAGACAGATATGAAATAAATAGTATAGTGATTCAAAGTTGTGTTTAGGCAATATATTAGATTCACTTATCCACAAGGTTATCATCTCATTGTATCACTATGTATTTCCTTGAATATGTCAGAATCAGTGCCATATTTGTGTTGACATTCAGTAGAATTCAATGATATATGGATATCGTTCCAGTACTCCTGAAGAGCCAGGTGCTTTGTACACAACCAGGCAATGACTTTCATCTGAGTGGTTTACACAAGGGATTGAGGGGTTAAACTTATTTTTACCAGGAGCAACTCAGAGGCCCGCTACCTTGACCCCAAAAATGTGGTCACAAGATCACAGAGGGAGCTCTCAGATTAGCACGCCATCCATTTTGAAAAGTAGTAAGGTTGCTCTGTCGTCTTAATCCTATGAGAGAAAGACCTCAATCGAGCCCGTGCCCTCGCAAACCGCAGACTTAACAGAGAACTTTGATTTGTCAACGATGACCACAACAAAGCTGGCCACACTGGCTGTCAGAGTCAAGGCGGCTGCTGTCTTACACATGTCATGTGGGTCATGTGACACTGAGGTCACAGGGGATTAAAGATGTTTTCATGTGCTACAAGTGTTATAGTAATAACAGCAACCCATTACTGGCTTAACCCCGAGTTCAATAATAACAATAAAAGATAATATTGCTGGAGGACATAAACATTTCATACTATGGGGAGTACTTGCAACTTAATTCAGCCAGAGGCACTAACCTCAGGGAATCGACCATTTACAGCAAATGGTTTCACATTTAGATTTGCCGGCAATGGCTTTGCTTTTTTAAGGAGCTCTGAAGAATCAGGGCAGAGACAAAGATTTTGCTTAGAGAGTCTATTCCTTGATACATCCTTACATAAACACTACATAATAAAACGGAAAAAGACAACTCCCCCCCTGGCATTTCCAAATGGTATTACTGTTGGCACCACTGTTGCAAGGACAACCCAGTCACTTTACATTTTCCTCAGAGCAACAGACCAACAACTAGGGGTGGGGGAAAAAGTTGATACAGCATAGTATCGCCATATTCTTGTGTGGCAATGTTGTATCGTTACATGAATGCCAAGTATATTAATTATTAATATGATAACTACAAATTATTTTTTGTTTTTACTACAATATAGGCTAATCAGTTGTTTTTTCAATTCACAAGACACATTTTGCTGTGATAAAATGACAGTAGTTAGATAAAGAAAGACTAAAACCTTCATCTTATGAGATAAAGCTGTTGATGTTGACAAAGTTTTCCTTTGGAAACATAATTTGCAGTTGAAAAAAGGTAACAGAACGTAATATATCACAATATATTTTATCACAACATGTTTAAAATCGCAATAAAATTGTATCGTAGCTTATGTATTGTGATAATATTGTCTTGTGTGGCCTCTGGTGATAGGCATCCCTACATGAGTTTATTCATTCAGTAAGTAAGAAAGCAGACAGAGATGGTGTCAAGCTGCCAGCCCCAGTCAACCTCCATTTGCTCAGGAGGTTGTACCCAGTGACATAAGGCTGCCCCCAACAAAGAATTTTACTAGTCCACAAATAGTCGTCATTTAGGGCCATTAGTCGACTAGTCACCCGCATGTTTACGATATGGATTTAATAATTAAACTATATATTTTGGGCGGGGCAACACAATGGTTTGAGTTAAAGGTGTGAGAAAGAATAGTATCAGTAACACTGTTTACACTGTGCTACATTACAGAGAAATACAAAACCTAATACCTAATACTAATGAACCTTCATTCATATAGGCCTATATTTTATCTACAAGTCACACACTGAGCGAGCTGCCTGTTAATGACGCTGTCGGCAAAGCAGTAATGATTGTGCTAAGTGGCTAATGGGCATGTAGCTACTTCCATGTGTCAGATGATGCGTCATGTCTGTAGTTGACCAATGAAGATGAGTTTACATATCACCTTGGGTTCGTCCTTCACCTTCTCAAAATGATCCCACACTTTGCATTTCCTGTCCGACATGTTATTAACTAGCCTGTGGGATAACAGCAGTTGCCAGCCCTGTACATTAACGTGACTGACTGCTGAGCGTGGCCACTTCCTGTGTCTGTCCTTTCAAATTCCCACATGGTCCAGTCATATAGGTGTTGATTTATTTTGACAAGGCACAGCTGCTAATAGAGAGTCACATTTTTCTTTTTTTTTTCTGCGACTAAGCGACCAATGAAATCTTGCCGACTAATGATCTTTCTGGTCGACTAGTGTTTGGTCAGCTATTAGAGGGCAGCGCTACAGTGGCAGTCGCAGTTGCATAGTGAAAGGTTTATAGGGGGCCAATCTAAACGCTGATAGTGCCATTATTCTATAGCCTGTGCAATCAACATTTACTTTATAATTAAAGGACCTATATGTAAGAAATCTAAAGCAAATATTTGTAAAATCCTCCTAATATGTCACAGAGACTAAGGAATAATGTTCATATAACATACTGATCTCACCGACAACAATAGTACAGCCAGAATATTTGCATTTAAAAAAAAAATTTACAGTCCGCAAATCATGTTTATGTTTTGAATTTGTGTTTTGGCCGGTTGTGCCACCCACCGCCGTCTACCAGTCACACAGTCAGTAGAGTCTCAGCATCAGTTACAGTTACGACTGAGCTACAGCAGCACGGCAAGCAGCATTAGCAGTGTCCCGGTACATAGCATTAGCAGCCGGCTCCTCCTCAGCTGTATCCCGGCAGCAGCGTAATGACCAAAAGACTTAGCTGTATCCCAGCAGTAGCGTTAGCAGCAGAGAAGCCGGACATGCTCGAACGGTCCACTGGAAAAAGCGAAGATCAAGGACGCGACGACGCCGTCCATGGACAAACAAATTAGTCTCCTGCGTGCTGCTGTCCAGCAACCTCGAATCTGTAGGGGGGGCAGACACGACTCGCGGCAGTATTTTGAATTTGAGTGCAGTAACCGTTTTGGCCACATTCTTACATACAGCACCTTTAAAGCAAAAGACTTGTCTACTGCCAGTTTGAGTCTACATTAAAAATGTGAAATAGCCTATATCTAGTTTAGGATGGTGGAGGGAGCTTCAGCACCAAACAGCATTGACATGGGCACAATCAGCAAAATAACAATGATAAGTGTCAAGTTATATAATCCATGCTGCGTGATTATGACTGGACGTCACCAGCCACATGCTGTGAATGAGCCTATCATTGTGAAATACAAAACAACCAATACAGCTGCAAGACACTTGCCCCAAAACAAAACCACAGAGCAGCTGTGAGCCACCATCCTGAATCTTTGCAACAAGCATGTTACAACTTCCCTTGAATGTTTGCAAAGCTCTTCACATCTGAGATGAAGCTCAGACAACATCCTGGCTGCCCTCAGATGAACATGTGCAACAGTATCCCAATTATAGGGAAATATCAGGCCTCCACTGCTCTTTTAAAGCTAACCAAATTAGAAATATGCAGTAGGTCAGCTTTAGATTTCATTATCATATGACTAACTGCAAGCCAAGTTAGAGTAAGCATTCCCTAGTGATCAGCTAAATAGCATGCATGAGCAAACTACTTAAAACTGTCAGGGGAGAATGCACCAACTAAACAGCCAATTCAACCAGTACAGCCACTTTGGGCATTACACATGTCAGCCAGCACCACATGAACTGAGCTCAATTGCTACATTAAGTTTTCTTACAGAGAGTCTCAGCAGCAAACTGAGCAGCCAGCAACACATCATCATCAGCATCAGCATCATAATGCAGGCATGCACAGCAGCAAAGCTTAACCAAAACATTGTTGACAGCAATTCAGAAAGCGTCTTGGCACTGCCAACCAAACACAGCATGCACAAGCCAAAACACGAACTGTCACTGGCAGTGAATGGAAGCACATCAGCACAGCAGCAGGTAGCTACTTAGCTATGACCCTGGTAAGATGGTGGCTCCATATCCGGTGAACAGGTCCATGGCAGAGAGGCTGTGGTCCGAGTCGTCAGGAGAACTCAGCTTCTGTCCTGGCTCGTGTGAAGTGATGGTTGTCTGACAAACAGCTCATTATTCACTCCTTAATTTTATAAAGTCGTCCAAAATGGGAAGCAGAGGCTGTGACCGTCAGCTGTGACAGCACACAGCGTTGGCATCGACAAAATGAGTGTCAATTTACAATGTCCGCGCTGTACACCTGCGTGAATATGATTGGAGGATATTAACTGCAAAGCTGTGAATGAGCCAATCACAAAGCATCCTGTAAACAGCTGATGCCAATCAACCAATACAAGCGCGACTTTGGTGCGTTGCAGGAAGTAATGCTGCATTTAAGTGCTCCAGGGATAGTCCCATTCCGCCAGCTGATAAATCATAGACGCTATAAAGAAGATGTTCTACATTTTACTGCTCACAGCATATAAACAACAACAATTTGAAGCTTTATATTACAAAATTATTTTTTCAGAGACTTGTTACTTCACCGGTAAATCCCCTAAAACTACTGCTTTTCTACCATTACAACCTAATACCATGTTATAATTTACACGGGCAAAAAATTGATATGTAAAAGTATACTACCATCAATATCACTATTTACTTTTGTCCGCCATGTTTCTGCATATATGACTCAACTTGGTAACTGATATACCAAAATTTTTTGCAGACTATCTGAACTGTTGTTCTGACTTGAGGGAGCATTCATGTGATTATATTTTTTTTTGCCTATTATTATTATTATTATTTCATATTGCAGGCCTATATACTAAAGCTTTCGATTTACTGATCTATTTACGTCCCAACCCTCACCTATGGTCATGAGCTATGGGTAATGACCAAAAGACTTAGGTCACAAATACACACAGCCGATAGGCTATTGGTTTTCTCAGAAGGGTGGCTGGGCTCAGCCTTAGAGATAGGGTAAGGAGCTCAGACATCTTGGAGTAGAGCCGCTGCTCCTTCGCATCAAAAGTTGAGGTTGTTTGGGCATCTGATCAGGATGCCTCCTGTGCGCCTCCTGCTGGAGGTGTTCCAGGCATGTCCAACTGATAGGAGGCCCCGGGGCAGATCCAGAACACGCTAGATACATATCTCATCTGGCCTGGGAACACCTCGGGGTCTTCCAGGAGGAGCTACAAAGCATTGCTGGGAAGAGGGACATCTGGAAGTGGTTGAAAATGGATGGATGGATGGATGGATGGATGGATGGACTAAATACTATCACTTGGTTTGTATTGTTTGCTTCTTTTTTTTTTTTTTTTTTTTTTTTTTTTTACATTTTAAAACCAAATACAGAAGTGAAAATAATCCTCATTAACTGCTCAGCAGATTGCCAAATGCTCAGCAATGCTACAAATTACCTATAAATTATAAATTACCGCTCCTCATTTAAAGCCCTAATGTTGCAAAACAATCCGTTAGCTGCATGCTGTGACCTGCACATATCCATAAACAGCATATTTACACATAATTCTATCTGTGACCCTATCTACTATAGCTCTCTCTGTCTAAAACTGTTTTTTCAGTACTGTTCAGGATGTTCTGGACCATAAACCATTAGTCACTGATCAGCTGAGTTGTGGCTATTAAGCTCTGGGAAGTCTTTGCAACAACAGCAGAACAAAAGTACAGTGAAGCTGAAAAACCTGGAGATAATTGGCATATTATTGCTGATTTCCTGCATTAACTGTCTGCCTCTTCAGTGCCTGTGGTGGCTTTAGAGATGTTTGTTATCCTCAGCCTCGGGCTACATGCTGTTTCAGGGTAGTTGGTTCATCAGTATGAGTGGCAGGTGTTAGAGGGGGAACCTGCCCAACCAGAGAAGAACAGTAAGCACACTTAGCCTTGTTATGGAAAAGACATCTTGCATATTTGAGAGCTTGTGCTTAAGAATGTTAAACAGAGATGAAAAATTAAACTTTTGCCATTTTAATAGAGGGATATTCTCAAAGTCAATTTCCTCCCTGTTGTTGCTACAGGGCTATGGTGCGGGGTAAATATTGCTTATGGTACTGTTTGCAGCAGTGCAGAGAACTGCTTGGAAAAGCGATAAATTAAGATTGTTTTCTTTGTGACATCAACAGGTCAACATGCCTTAGACTGCTGGGTGACCAACTTTACAACTAACAAGACTAGCCAAATCCAAGTCTCAAGGGCTCATGTAAATATGGACAGGACTGCCAGCCAAAACAGACCCTGGTCCCCCAAGTTAAATCAAACTTATGTGTGCTCTACCTATTTCATAACAGGTGAGAATAATAAATAAATCTCATATAATAATGGTATAATAGTGATACTCCAAGTCAACGTGTCTGGCAGACATTTAAAACCAGACTTAATGAGTTTAAACTACTTTACTCATTCATTCAGTCATTGTCGGTAACAGCTTATCCTGTTGGGGGTCGCACAGAGGCTGGAGCCTATCCCAGCTGACTTTGGGTGAGATGTGGGGTATACCCTGAACAGGTGGCCAGACTTTGGATTGTGGGAGGAAGCCGGAGTACCCAGAGAAAACCTGCAACATGCAGACTCCACACAGAAGGGCTCCCCCACCCTGGGTTCGAACCAGGATCGCTGTTGCTGTGAGGCAACAATTTAAGCTAGCGTAAAGGTAGTGGTGTCATGTAAGACAACCCAAGGTATAGCCTAATTCAAGGCCTGGTTGGGGGGAATGAAAGGGATTCCTCCCAAACAAAGATGGCAATGATCTCTTGACATCAGGTTGATTTCAGTAACAGAGGTTGGCCAGAAAGTGAGACTGGAAGCACCCTCTCTGGCTCCCCTGCTCCTTTAAAACTCCACCATATACAAAGGGACAAGTAGTAATTTTCCCACATGTGTGAGGCCCACCGCACCTTTGGTCCTGCAGCATGTTGAAAACCCAGGCCAAAGAGCAGTTTTGTTTGTTGTTTCATCACCTACTCATGCTTTATTGGTGTTGACTTTAAAGCTCCGACATCCACTGTATGACACTGATGGTGAGAGGTCGAGATCAGCGGTGAACGACATTCCCTTTATAACGTATAGCTGACCGTATGAAATATAAAGCGACACACTACAGCATGCTTCACACACACTTTGATTTAACAAAATCCAGAGACATTATTACTGTGTATGCAGTGTAAAAAAAGGTTGAAGGAAAATGTTAGAGGTCAGAAATAAATGTAGGAGAATAAGAAATGAATGAGGTCATATGTTGATGTATGTATGACGGATATAAACCGTAACAGTGTTTAAATCAGGCTGTTGACTCGCAGCATTTGTCAAGCACATCCTCCGTCTCAGACTGTTACAGTAAAACAACTGAATCATCACAGTTAAGAAAAAACGGGCAACCCGCTGCCAGTATGGGCTTGAATAGGACACACAGACACACACAGCGACACGCACACCTTCTTTCCAGCTCTGCATAAGACTGATGGAAACCATAACATGGGGCTGAAGTCCTCTGGGGGATTGAGGAACGCCACACACTAACACAGCTCCAGTTACCCTGTAACCCAAGACACAAAACTGGGGAGACAGCGAGACTCTCACAGAGTGAGGGAGACAGAGAGCGGGAGAGAGAGAGCATGTGTCCGGAGGTAGTGAGAGTGACACCACACACCAGCATGCCGAGCTGGATCAAATACTTTATTTGCAAATAACTGTCAACATTTATTTCAGCCGCCTCATGGTACCAGATGGACGGGATTTAGACCATCGTGACATGTCAGACAGTATCATATGAAAACAGTGAGGTCTATGAAATGTATTTATAAGGAATTTATCACCATTATTGACATCTACAAGCCTAAGTGGGGATTAAAGTTATGTTACTCATCAAAACACAGTCTTCCCATTTCATTAACCCTTAAGTGCAACACACACCAAACACTTGGAGCTGTGTCCAGTGGCCTGGATGTGCCATTCCAGGGAAGGAATGTGTGTAAAATTGCTGCTGGGAAATTGGACAGTGGTGTATCCTGATGCTGCGTACCATCCCAGGCTGTCACACTACATAGGAAGAAATGTCTATCCATTATCTGTAACCACTTACCCTTCAGGGACTCGGGGAGCTGGAGCCCATCCAAGCTGATATTGGGCAAGAGGGTACCCTGGACAAACAGGCATGGATGGATTACTGAACAGGCCTACAGGGCCCAGACCCAGGGGCCTAAAGTGTCAGGGCCCCCCCTGGTCTTCCCCTGCAAAATGTCACTCAAACGAACATGTATGGAGCAGGAGGAGACCACAAAGAGACACAAAAATACCAAAAAGAGATACAAGGGTGCAGCAAAGAAACACATACTGTAAATACTTTAAGAGACACAAAATAAGTACAGAAAGGGGTAAAACAACCACAAAGAGACACAGAATAACTACAAAAATGGGGAAGACAACCACAAAGTGATACAGAATAACTATACATAGGGCGAAAACAACCATGAAGAGACACACAATCACTACTGAAAGGGGGAAAATGACCACATGGAGACACAAAATAGCTACAAAAAAGGGCAAAACACCCACAAAGAGACACAAAATAACTACAGAAAGGCATAAAACAACCACAAAGAGACACAAAATAGCTACAAAATAGGGCAAAACACCCACAAAGACACAAAATAACTACAGAAAGGCATAAAACACCCACAAAGACACAAAATAACTACAGAAAGGCATAAAACAACCACAAAGAGACATAAAATAACTGCAGATAGGGGAAAACAACCACAAAGAGACACAAAATAACACAGAAAGGGGTAAAACTACCACAAAGAGACACAAAACCACAAAAAGATGCATATCTACTACAAAGAGATGCAAAACAACAACAACAACAAAAAAGGTAAAACCACCACAATCTCTGTGTGTCTTGGTCCTACATAGGAGAGATGGTGTGGCCTACTGTCTTCCCCCCATGTGGACAGGTTGCCAGACAACCATTCACACTCACATTCACACATATGGGAAATTAAGAGTCGAAAAATAACACGCATGTCTATGGACTGTCTTTGACTGTGACAGGGAACCCTGGTTGACACAGAAAGAACGTGCAAACTCCACACAAAGGGGCCTGGGCCTGGAGGTGGGTTTGAACCTGGAACCCTCTTACTGTGATGCCACGGCACCACTGTGCCTCCAGAAATGTTAGCAGGTGATCTGACGTGCATCATACATTGCCATGCCCTTTACAGCAGCACGATTGGGGATGACTAAATATTGTAATCAGAGCACAGACTGAAATTGCAGTTGAAGTTTTGAAAGCACAAAATCTCAGTCTGGGTAGCTTTGAGTAAATGGCTTAATAATAGTTTCAATACCCCATAATATTGTAGTGATCTGTTGTGTGTCCAGTGCAGTTTGCAACATAAATACTGTGCTCTTGAAACTTTAACATTAATTGTTACTTTTAATCATGAATTATTTATGTCATATAGAGAGAAATGAGATTTGACACCAAGTTTAGCAAAACCAATTTCATGGTGTTGGCTCAACTTTCTGGCTGATACTTTATTGGCTTGCATGGGGAAAAAAAAGTGTTTCCTCTGGTAGCTTACAATAGATCTGGCAATTATTTTGTAAATAACTAGATCCAAGTCTGCGTGCCAGGAAAAGGAAAATGTGAATTGCAGTGAGACAAACACAGTGGGACTTTAATAGGAAAAATGAGCATCTCGGAGATCTCGTTTATTTAAGAAACACGCATCATCAGGGGAGCTATTTGGAGGGAGAAGAAAAGACAGGGCTGAAAATAAAGATTTGAGGCACATCTTCATTAGGTGAGGTAAGACTCTGGGAATGTGTGAGAGGAAGATGAAGAGGGAGCAAAAGAGTCAAGGAGTGAGGGAAGTTAATAAAGTAGATAAAATCTGCTTCACCCATTAATCAGCATGAAAGCCAAGAGCAAGAGAAGGCATCTTCTCTGATTCTCTCCAAGTGCTGGATAAATCCCTTTTATTATTGCAACTTGTATTTAGTTACATTATCTCACTGTTTGTTAATAGGTGGTCAAGAAGGAGGAGGGAGGACACACACCGGAGGGAGAGGCAAAGAGCAAATGGGGCCAACACCGGGTAATGGTGATTGGCTGAGTTCGTGGAGAACAAACAACACAGCAAAATAGAATACGCTGCCCGTGAACCTGGAGCATTTTTTATCTTTCTAATGAAGTGACCCCTTTTAACCTCCTCATAACATTTGAAAAGGTTGGGTAAAAGTTAGCTAATGAGACGCAAGTAGTACACACACCCAAGGACAAAAAAACCCACACTTTCAGTTTGAAAATAATGTGCCTCTATCCCAACAATACATTAGTATATGTCTCTTTTACACTGTGGCTAACCAAATTCCTGCAACAGTTAATGTGGCCATTAACATCCACATGTCTTCTACTAGTATCCTTGAGCAAGACACCAAGGCCCTAATTCATTATGGATTATTATGCAGCAGCTGAAGGCCTAAAATCTGAATGTTTGTATGATAGATGGCCCGAGTGGTCTTTCTTGCATCATAAACATCGTAAACACTCAAAGAGCAAAACTGTGAGTTTCCCAGACTCCCCACCTCCGACCCCTCCGTCTGTACGCCAGGGACCGCTGCTCCCTTGTGACGACGCCATGCTCCTGCTTCTGCTCGCCTCTGAGGCACTTTCATCGATGTGACATGCTCATGACGGGGTCCAACACCGTCAAGGAAGCTGAGGAAATGCAGACCCAGTGAGTCCCATGTTTCCTTCAGGGAGCTAGCTTGGGGTCTGGGGATTGTTTGAACTCTGTGGCCCCGGCTAAATGTTAGCATACAGGGGTAAAGGGCTAATCCCCACAGATATTCACAGAGAGGGTGAAAGCTTGCATGATGCACTAAGAAAATAAACCCAGTGTCTCAGAAATGTACAATTTGCTTTTTCTGGAAGATAATTTCACTCATTTCAAATTTATAAAAATGTGTAGGACCTTTATTTAAAAGAATACTCTTGTACTCTTTCATGTAAAACTGTTAATAAATGTACTTTGGCAAATGTACACTGCACATACGCACATTTATGTTTTATATTACAATCAACACTGTGATTATACATTGAACGCATGGCTTCTCCTCTGCGTGTAGCCTTTGCAGCAATGCCAGAAGCAGACGAGCTTTGGCACTGGCAGTATATTTCAGGATTAACTTTTCAGACTTCCATCTATATGAACAGAAGAATCAATTTGAACCATCTGCCTGGCGCCTTCACCTATTTTCCAACAGCCTATCGAAATGCAAATTGTGCAGGCGGATTAAAGTAAAAGCACATTCCCAACTAATATACCAGTATGAGCCTCTTTCACTAGGAGGTTTTTTTGTTAGTACAGGTTGCTAAGAGATAGTTGCTCCCTCATTTTAGGGGTCACAAATGTAATGCTCCTAATTTGGGTGGAAGAGCGCGGCCATATAATTACAATAATCTTCCAGAGTTGAATGGAGATGTTGCGTCATGAACTTGTCATGCGGAATTGTAAAGGAGAGAAGGGGGGTACGTACATATCTGAGCATTTAGAATGAAAACCTGGTTGGTAGGCTAATCCTGTTGTGTATCGCTGCTGTGTATTTGCAATTAATTTCAGCTAAGAGGTGTAATTGTTATCAGCTGTGCGTTGTTGCAGTGCATCATTTAACTTTCAGCACCAAGTATTTACAGTACGGAAACAAAAACATTCACAAACATCGCTGCAGGCCTCATCAAGATGATTGCCAGGCAATACATCCCACAGGCCAACAGAGACCTGCTCATCTTCCTCAAACATTTTCTACTCAACTTCACATCCCTGACATATTTTAAGTTCCAAACCAAATACAAAAACAGAGCTGAGGTGCACTCTACCCTTGGCCATTGTGAATATTATTTGCATTTCAAGCGTCAGCTCTTATCCAGAGCAGCTATCAGTGAGGGGGCAAGCAAGGGTTCACAGGACACTTCAACATGCAGGATGGGCTACTGGAATTTTGTAACATCAGCACACTCTTAAAATGCAAATCCTGCTCTGTGAACTGAAAGTGAAAGATCTACAGTACATGTTTAGCCACAGTGAAGGGACCAGATGGAAGAGACTAGAAGCAGACAGTCTATACTAAACCACCAACTGTTAGGGTCACTTGTTTTTGTTTTTTGTTAGTTTCTGATTCTAACACCAGTAGCAATTACCCAGAAAGTCAACTACATTTTTAAGCTTATTTAAAAAAATACTGCTTGCACACTGAGCCTTACAGTGCCCGCATTAATTGGAAACACCGTCCACCCACACTTTAGACCTTCAGAGAGGACGAAGAAAAACTCAACATATTGTCCCCCCGACCTCGTCACATATCAACGTTTGGTCATAGACTTTCCACGCTGAGATTCGACATGCAAGGTACCCTGGGTGTGTCAGTTGTTGACATTCTGACAACATCAGCCTTTTGCATGCTTCTGTTTTCAGAGGCAATGTAGGGGAGAACGGGGTTGGTTGTCACAATTTTTACTCTTGTGTGAATATATATTCAACAACACACCTTAGAATAGTCATTCCTACATTGCAGGAAAGCTTAAAGTCTTGTGTTGCAATGGGTATCGCTTTCATTCTTTTAACTTATTTTATCAGTGATTTATTAATCATCAAAGACACTCTGACACATTGTGACAACCAACCCCATCGCGGGGTTGGTTGTCACACACTATGGGGTTGGTTGTCCCATGTTATTTCAGTGGGAAAAAATTAAAAAATGATGCCAACTTTCAGAATAAAATTTAAAAGTGAATTTTTATTCAAACATTATAAACACGGAGGAACATTAACAGGGCACATGGAATATCATATCCTTGAGGTTTTTGTTGAACTCTGATATCAAAACACTGGAGAAATCATAGAACATAGAATAATTCAAATAGACTGAACAAGTCAACTATTCACTGTCTGAAACAGTGTCTTGGCAGTGCTCCGGATAGTCTTCTGTTTTAATTTCACCTCCCTGACTGCCATCATCATCACATCTGCCGGAGTCTGGCCCTTCTCTGTCTTTTTAACAAAATTTCTCCCCATGTTCCTTTACATAAAAGACAGAATTCAATATTCATTTTAATTAATACTTAATACTTACTTCTACATCAAACTTTTCAATAGTAACAATTGTTTTGTTATAAACCCAACTGATTTTAATTAATTTTAATTTAATTTTTTAATGGTAACAATATTTTGTTATAAAACTAGCCCAGAAGAAAAATACTGACAAGCTTAATATTTACAAAGTGACATGAAAAACAGCCATCTCCTGTGAACATAGGGGGTGTGGGGTTGGTTGTCACATGTGACACATGTGACAAACAACCCCCCTCAAAATGTGACAACCAACCCCAACTGGAATTTTTGGCTAGCAAGATAGCTAGCAACCATCCAGCAACTACCTGGCTAGCAAATGACAACCAAAACTATAGCTTTCCCTTCATACTTTTTAATGGTAACAATTTCTTTGTTAGAAACCCACTGTGTAAAAGCCCAGAAAAAAAATAGTGAAGAGTGTAATATTTACAAATTGACATGAAAAAAAGTCATATCCTCTCACCTCAAGGTCAAGCATTACACTCCAGCAATGACTATGTAAATTAACTCTGTTCCCTATTCTGGTCATTTCAATACCAATATTTTGTGACAGCGCCCTCTGGTGGGCAAGTTATAATGAGTGTGACAACCAACCCTGTTCTCCCCTACTGTGTGCATACAATCTCTTTCAAAATAAATGCACTAAACACTGCAAATTGAAGTTTTTTACCTTCAACAATAAATGCACAGGGTTATGTATTGCAAACGCAAACATGTGGTTGGGTTAAGGTAAAAAAAAAGCACATGGCTGGGTTTAGGAAAAAAGAACAGGGTTTGGCTTTACAGTCTTATGGGAAGCGAACACCGGACTCCCGGGTGAAAGTCGGTGTTTGTTTGACCACCACCCCTACTGCTGCCATAACTTTTGCTGTTCTACTGCGTTTTCCCCGTAATTGTTTTACAGTGACTGGCTGCATATCATGCCAACCTGAAAGGACAACTTTGTTCATCAGTGTCTGTTGCTAAAAGTCACTGCCCAAGCACCACATTTGCGCCAACTTAGGAGTGAGACCGGGTTGAAACCATACTCTGTACAAAAATAGTGGACGTAGCCACCATGACATCACCCATTTATTTGTGGACTCTGTTTTGAAGCCTCGGGTTTGACATTTTGGCCTTTTCCATCTTGGATATTTGGAGCCAGAAATGACCCAAGGTGACCATATTGGACGATAGGGTGGAGCTATGGAGGAGTGAGAGGTGGATCTAACTGAGAGCCCAAAGTGACACCTGAGCTGTCGTGAATGGGATAAAATATGTTATTTTGCACCAGGACATGAACTTGTTTGTTTCTGCTGTAAAATTGGGCATTTCAACAAGGATGTCTATGAGAACTGGCTTTTGGAGCCAGCCTCAAGTGGCCATTTGAGGAATTACAGTCTTTGACATGTCAGTGTTGACTTCATTTTTCAGCCTCGGAGTTTGCCACTTGGGAAAAAGTCTCAAAAAGCCCCAGTTTGGAGGCAAAAAATGGAAGAAACTTTGGGATGGCCTGCTCAGTGAGGGATCCCATCCCAAACCATTCATCTCCAAAACATCTTTTCATGAGCTAAGAAAGATTTCCAGCTTTGTCACAACACATTTTTCAGAAAATTAGTTAGTTTCTCTTCACTTATCCGTGCTTCCCACTATGTCCCCACTAATGATATTAGTTCTAGCCAAAATTCTCCTGCTATGACAATTCAAAATGTTTGTGTTATGAAAAGCTCAAAGAAGACAGATTAATCATTCAGTCCCATAAGCTACATGATGAAACACTTTCTCACATTAATTGATGACTACAGAGTTAATTCCCACTACAATAATATTTAAATTATTTTTGCTAATTTGGTTAATTAAAAGAATGGCCAATAACCTATAGGACTTTAGATTGTTATAGTGCTACAGATGGGGAAGTTAGTTAAAAAATATTTCTGTTGTGTAAGAACCTTTCATTTAAATATACTCTCATTAGAAAAATAGACCTTACTGATGCATATGTGACAGAGCTGGACTTCAAAACTATAAGCCAATGCAGATAGCAGACTCGAAATAATTGCATTTCTGCTCTGAACTACACATTTGAGTACAGTCAAGTGGAAATACTTTAGGTTAAATAGGTTATCCTGAAGAGCAGAGACCATGTTAAGCATCTCTTTCCTCAGTTTTAATGGGCCCACTTAAAAGAGAGCAATTTAAGAGAGAAGGTGTCACAATCAAATGGCTGAGAAATCTTTCCATCTTCTTTGTTCAGTAGCAGCAGACAAAAACAGCAAAAAGACTAACAGTGATATAAATGATGATTCTCAGAATCAGTAACTAAACAACTGATAGTCTGTATGTTTGTGCGGTTTGTCACACCATTCTAGACAGTATGTCCAGTGTTAGCAAGCTACCATTACTAGCAATGTTAGCCACCTAAAGCAACCCCAGTGAATGATCTTTTCTTACAGTGCAGGCCACAGAGTCAAATGCTCTATTGTTCCTCTTGGCAAAGTTGTTTTTGTATTATCTTTGAGCCAGCAGTCAGAGGCACCTCTTGCCCGGGTGCTAAAAACTGACCTGACGGGCAGCAGCTCTTACTAGAACAATACTGAGAATCAATGGCAGTAGCCAACAATACCAAATCACTTGTACAGTAAAGTGCACCAAGGACCTTTAGTATTTGTCAGACTCTGTAAGTGACAGAAGTGTTGGTGTATGAGGAAAAGAAAAAATGTTTTCATAGAGTAAAAAGATAGAACCTGTGTCAGCAGAGACGTGAACGACACTGTTGTCTAGCTATGAAATACAAGTTGCTTGTGAATAGGCCAAATGTGGTTAGTGTCACTGCCAGTTAGCTGAACTAAAGTGGACTTTGTTTCAAATGTCCCTTCTCAACTGTACACTAATGAGGAATAAGGAATAGTTTGACACTTTGGGAAATTAAAGAAGAAGAACATATACTTTATTAATCCCCAAGAGGAAATTAAACTTTTTCACTTTGTTGTCATATACACACAGGCACAAAATACACACATATGCACAAACAGGACCTATACATGCATTAAATAGAAATATGTAAGAGTGAGAGGGCTGCCCATAGACAGGCGCCCCGAGTATTTGGGGGTTCGGTATCTTGCTCAAGGGCGCCTCAGCAGTTCCCAGGAGGCAAACTGGCACCTCTCCAGCTACTTGGGCCGGACAGGGACTTGAACCGATGACCCTCCGGTTCCCAACTCATACGCTTGTCTGCTTTCTTGCCAAGCGTCAGATGACAACATTGACACCACTTTCATGTCTGTGCATTTGGTATGGAGCTTGAACCCAGGGGACATTAGCTGAGCTTAGCATAAAGACTGGCAGCAGGGGGAAACAGCTAACCTGGCTTTGTCCAAAGGCTGGCGAATATGCTTACCATTTACTATATGTACAAACATATAAAATATCTTGACATAATACCTGCAATCTGTTCTCATAGTTCAGCCCATTCTCTACGAAAAAAACATCCACAGAGGCCGACTGTGGAAGCAGCTTATTACGTCTCATACTTACATTTATTGTAAGACGCCACCCTCTAGTGGCCATAGTAATTATTACAGTAGCTGAGGAGGAGGTACCATGATGTAGGATAAAAAGTGACAAAGTTCGTGTAATGTTGTACAAATATCAAAGAAGCCCCTCTAGGGAGGGGTGGCGGATGAGTCAAACCAACTTGATCTTGTTCCAAATTCGTCGAAAAAAGCTGTCTTTTCAAGTCAGCCCGATATTTGGCCTAGCACTATCAGTGTGTAACAGCGTTACAGCGTCAGAGGAAAATGTGGCCAGCCAACAGCGTCAAAGTTAAGACAACAGAGTTAAGGGGGCAAAAAGTCAGAGAACAGTGGGCAGGAGGGGTGGAAGTGTATTTTGGAAAGACACAATGCATATAACAGGCTGCAGTTGGCATGGCGTCCCAGAACATCACCAACACATGCACCCAGGCTACCTTACAAGTCATATGTGGACGTGGAAAGTCCATGACCAACTCACCATATGTGATGAAGCTGAAGTAGAATGTGTTGGTCAAACAAACATAGGACTTTCATCAAGGAGACCGGTGTTTGCGTCCTAAAGTCAACAATGACTTCTTTTTTATAACAGCATAGCCTAGTGTCCTATTTGTGTAGCATGCTGCCGTGCTAGTGACGTATGTGACATGTCTTGTGTGATGTATGTCACATGAAATATGTCTTGTTATGTCAGTGACAAAAGTACTTATTTTCCAAACCATGATGTTTTTCCTAAACCTAAAGTTAGATTTTGAGCAGAACTGCGACCGTTTCATGAAGTTAAGGATGTGTTTAAAAGTGCTACTGTTAGAACGCTAACATATGTTGTTTTGGGACCAGTCGTATAAGTCGTTTTGGAAGTTGGTATAACCCCCCCCCCCCTTTAATTTGTAAGAGGACAGTGATAAATGTTCCTACATGTATTTCTGGCTGCTGTTGAGGCGTGGTTGCATCCCTGTACGTCGCTGACCACCTATGTCACAGCAGGTTGCCAGAGGACTCAAAGATCTGGCCAGAGCTTTTCCTGTGAGTAATTACTCTCCTCTATCTAGGGGACCTCAGAGAAGACATGCATCACTCATTTACTAAAGAAGAAAAAAAAATCTAAATGGCTCACAATGGCACCCAGGAGCAGTGTGCAATTAATTGATAAACGCCAGGACGTGATGTCCCGTCAGATAGTATGGAAGTGCTGCAAAGGAGTGCACTGGGGCGTGAATCAAAGACTGAAAAATGCATTAAGAGAAAGTTAGTGAAATGCCATTAACCTACCAAAGCCCTCAACTGATAGTGGAGGGCAGTAGCGTGAGTTTTAAATTGCACCAAGCCCTCGAGATTATGGCAAAGTCTGTAAGTCTTCCATGAAAGGCTGCAAACCCATTTTGATTGCTTCTGACACAGGCACATGAAGTTCCATCAGCGAGACTTTGAATCTGAAAACCATCATTAAGGATGCGGTAAATGTGTTTTGACCAAGTGATTATTGTATATACACATGTGCTGATTTATAATCAGATTGAAATTTTAGGGAAAAATATCATACTTTGCTTTGGTTGGTCGTATTGTAAATACTGCGCGCATGCCAGCATGACTACATGTTTCCCATAATAACACTAGTATTAGTCTCTTCCCAAAGGGCACCATCAATAAAGCTAAGGGTTGAATTCCTTTTCTAGGCAGCGGACAACAAATCAACAGACTTGGCAAAGACTAGAAGCTCCCCCTTTATACAGGAATTTGGTAGTCGTGCACACACAAAAACACATGTTTAAAAAAAGTACTCATCCTCCCACAAATAAACACACGCACAAAGAGACACACACATCCTCCCTCCTCGTCTTGCTGTGGAGATTCCCCTGGTTTTGATTAATCTCCGCCGTCAGGGGGAAGTTCTTGTGTTTGGGTCTCGACAGGCAGGTTGCCCACTCCACATCTGGAAGCTCTAGCACTGCCATCTCCAGACACACACAGACACACACTAAAAGGCTGCTGCCGCCAACACACAAATCACCCAAAAGCTCTCTCCCACCATACACCTTCCCCACATTTGCTACCTTTGTTTTCTCCTCTGTAACCAATTATTCCGGGGATTCAAACTGTCTTTAGATGTTGATTTAAGTCTCTTTTCTTTTTCCACTATCTATTGGAATTCTTGAGAGGCAGCGTGTGTCTCTTATTTTGCAGAGTCTTGTATTTAAAGACGGAATTGACAATTCCTTTGTTACCAATAAGGCATAGCCCCATGAATCAAAATAGTGGACTGCAGGAAAATTAACTTAGTCTTTTGAAGAAAAATTAATCCACAAACACTGATGGAGAAACCAGACAGTTCTTACTGATGTACCTCAGATTCCTTTTGTTGTTTGGTGTATCTTCTTTGCTGTAAATGACCACAGTAAACAACTTGCTGTTACAGTCAAGTATTTCCAGCTGCTAGTTTAGAGTTTGTTGGCAGAAAATTGTCATCCATGTGAAACATCAACACAAAATGGCAGGTTCTGTACAAGAACAGAGCTTTTTAGTGGAGCTGCCACTCACAACAACAACAACAGCAATCATACAAGAAGGAGCCACTGTAGCACAGAAAACGATGACAAACTGACAGACTGTGGTGACAAAGCCATGGTTACTTGACATCTCAGTGTTCAGTAATGAAATACCATCGGTGTGGACTCGAAGCATGTGATTTGGACTCGAGTGAGTGATAAAATTTCATAAAATCAAAAAAGACTTGCAACTAGACTTGGGTGTTAAACACCAATGACTCGTGACCTCCCTTGACTTCAGCCTTTTGACTTGAAAATACTTGATACCTTCCTCCAAGCCTCAAAATTAAAAAGCATGTAGATTAAAAAATCTGCCAATCTGACAGCACACAATCAAGTTGCAGTAGAGAACTTTTAAGAACTAACATTACGTTACTGAGCACTAGTTGGAAAAGACATAATTTTGTTTGTTTACAAAAACTATGGTGGTCAACTAAAAGCGAACTGCACTATGCAAAATGCGCAGGTCAAAAAATATTGACAAAGATCCAACTTTGTTCAGCACTAACACAAATAACGGTGAGTTGAGGCTAATAGTAAACTGATGCTTAGCTAACATTAGCATAACAGCTAAGTAACTTTTTAGGAACTTGTTTTATCAAATACAAATTTTGAGCAGTAGAGATATTTTGTGGTTTCAATTATGTGTTCTTGGACATTAATGTGGGGCGCCGTCAGCCATTAGGTGTACAGTTGTGCTGCTACCCACTCCACCCTTGGATCTCCGTAAGTGTTGTGAGGACTCTAAAACTTCACCAGAGCCTCCCTTGGCATATGGGTGAGTAGATAATGGCTGAATTTTCATTTTTGGGTGCACTATCCCTTTATGGGACACTAACACCGCTCTCTCGGGTGAAAGTCGGTGTTTGTTGAACCCATCCACTGCCCCTCCTGCACACCTCACTCAAACTTTCGCCACCTTAACTCTTATCCTTGTACCGCTGCATGCAGCCAGGCACCGTTAAGCTATAACGACAACCAGCTGCTCATCATGTCGATGTTAAAAGTAGCCTTTTGTCGTTGGTTTCGGACTCCGCTGCCAATTCACTGCCCAAGTGCCAGATTTTGACAACTTCGGAGTGAGACCATGCTCTTTTTGCAAATATAAGGCAATGCTACTCTTATGTTAAATGTTAAATGGAAAAGCGCATTATGTGTGACGTGTGGTGCAGAGAGGGAACCCAGGAGCGGAAACGGAGCAGGTAGAACAATGATTTATTTAACAGAGGGGCGAGTGAATCCACAAAAAACCAAAACTGCCAGAGTCCATCAAAAACACAAAAGAAGTCCGGAGAGTGCTGGGTTGTGAGGGCACGGGAGGCACTGGAAAAGACGAGGAGAGACACGGTTACAAAACTCACCAAAATGCACAGGAGAAAATTCACAAAGTTACCAAACGAGAGCCAAGCTGATACCACGGAGGTTCTCTGTATACTCTGGCGTCAAGGAGTGTCTCAGCAGGCCTTAAGTAGGTGGCTTGATTGGTAAAGCAGACACAGGTGAGTCCAATCACTCCTCGACGCAGCATGGGGGAAGGGTGCCTCCGGAAGAACAAAAGTCAAGTTACCCACACTACAACACACAACCGGAAAAGTGCTTATCAAAATAAAAGCAGCGGGATACAAACCACAACATTATGGCTTGTTTAGGACTTGAAGCTCAAAGTTTAGTAATTAGGACTTGCCTGACTTGATTTGAGCTTTGATTGCAAAGACTTGGGACTTACTTATGACTTGCAAAACAATGACTTGGTCCCACCTTTGACAGCACCTTTGCACCAGCTTTCCAGGAGCTGTGAGGTCACTCTGGGAACTTAAGATGCACAATTAATAATCCCACTATGAAAGCCTAAGGTGCACTGATTATGGGACCAATGCAGTTAAACTGAGGCCCAATTACTTGCTGTGTACTGCGCTGATACTGCAGCATTTGTATTCACTTGACCTGAGCATAAAAGCAAGTATTTTGCTGTGACCAGTGAACCATAATGTATTCTTATGCATGCAGATGTAATAACCAGAGAGCTTGGAAAAGCTAAAATTTACTTAATACCCATAAATCCTTGAAAAGCAACCATGAAAATGTGCAAAGACAAAAAGGCAAGGTAATCAGAGGCTTGCTTGGTAGTTTAGAAAGTGTCTTCCATCCATTGTATTGCAAACATTTTTGTAATAGCTTTGTTCATATTTCTTTTAGCATGCAGTTAACATTTACATACATATCACTATCATTCAAAATCTATGGTAACAATGAGATCCATTTTTCCCTGATTGAGCTCTGCTTTGTTGCTTTACAAGCCTTGTACAGACTCTAACACATGCAAAATTCATGTTTAGCCGCCAAACCCTGGGAGTCCTTGTATCTAAAGCTTAGACAATAACTTTCTCTGAAAGCAATGTCCTCAATGCAATAAATCACTGTGTAAACACAGCCAGTAGTCTCATAGCTGATTTTCAACACCACACTGTATTTACGGATTGGACCTTTAAGGAGTTAACAGGATTCTGTCTGAACTGAATGTATACAGTATGTGGTGTGTCGGTGTGCCAGGAACAGGCTTACTCCTCCATTCTTCATAAATGAAAGCTAAGTGAACTCAGATATACTGTAGGAGATGAGTGTGCGCTGAATGAAATCAGAGCATGCAGTGAAATAAAGCGAGAGTGGGCATTCTTATGTTGGAGCACTTGCTTTTAAAATACTTTCACAACCACACTGTTGCCATTGTTTGTTTTCAGGCCGATCCAGACAGATTTTCCAAAGTGTGAATTTAAATCAATAGCCATAGCTTTGATGCAAGGACTGGCAGTGTACATTAGACTGGTATAGGAATGCTGGAGATTGCAGTGTTTGGCTTACATTTTCAATAGTGAACATTTAGTGAACACTTTTTATATAAAATTAAAGGCATTGCTTTGATATAATGTAGGAGGGAAGATTAAAAAATCAACAATCATACAAGTGATCAAACATTCTCAAAGCGCTTTAATCCATTATTAAATGAGCATTACGGCAATTTGAGGACTTATTGTTAAAAGACAGGATGGGCGTGCATTCATTAAAGTTCTAAGGAGGAAGATGAAAGATCAAAGAAAACATTTTGTAATGTGCTCTGGGCTTAAACATCTAAAAACATGCAAAAAAAAACCCCTCTATTACGTGCTGGACATTATTTTGAACAAGTATGTGTCTTTTGTTGAAACAGTCGGACTCATTTTGAGCTGGCACTCTTTGAATGCTCGTATGACATCTCAGAGTAAGAGAGTGAATGTGTGACACATTGGTTGAGGCTGGCCTGTTCTGGCTGCTCCACTTTGACCTTTTTTGTGAGCGAGTGAGACAGGCCACCTTTCATTCCCAGACACTTCGTTAAGTCAACTTCCTCTCTTCCCTCAGACCACAGTGTTATTGTAAAGTGTCACTTGCTGCTGTCAGAGACAGAAGAGATTGTTCTCTCGCTGCATGTGTGTGCGTCGTGTGTGTCTGTGCATGCGTGCTGTGTTTGTGTGTGTCCCACATTCAGTCCATATATCTTTCCAACTGGTTTAAAAGAAGTTGTGTGTGGAGGTGTGTGAGTGTTTGTGTGGCCACGAAGGGCGGCTGTCTGAACGTTAGCTGTGACATAACACTGCCACTCAGTGGATTGATGCCAGAATGCAACATGAATAGACAGAGGGAGGAGTTCTCCACTAAGACTCCATTACATACTTAGAAACAGCTGTTATAGATATGTACTGCATTTTAAATTGTATCAAGTAATCTATATGGCAAGGAGCAGCAAGAGCACTGAAAGGTGACTGGCACAGCTTATAGTGGCCTGCAAATGATACATTAAAAAAGGGCTCTATTGACAGTTTAGCTGCACTGTAAGAGGCACGGCTCGAATTGCAAAACAATTTCTAACTCAGGTTTTGACTTAAAATGGTAGTAAAATCTTCACACATTCTATTTTAAAGCAGCAGCGTGTTGGATTTGGGGTGCTTTCAGACCTGGCGTTGTCTTGCTTTGGTCTGAATCAGGGACTAATTTTGTGACAAAGTTGCATAATTGCCTAGAGTTGGATCATGTTCTCACGGCAGCATTTACAAGTGGACCAGATCAAATACCTTGCGCCAGAAAGCTGCTCTTAATTGGTCTGAATTTCCATGTGGGAAAAATCCAGGAAGTAAACAAAACGTTGAAGAAGAGTACACTTGCAAGATAAATGTGACACTTTCTAATGTCACAGTGGAGGGACAACTATGCAGGTTGATTTTAGCGCTGCTCATCGTGGACTATATTGCTGTCATTGTTCATTTTAGTCAAACCATACAGTTTGAAAATGAGGCGCGGCTCCAACTAGAAAACAATGTTTTGATGCATTGGATGTGCTGAATGTGCATATTAAGGCAGTACAGGAGGAGGCACACATTAATAATCCTCCAGGACTGTAACATGCTCATGTTTAACCCAAACAATGCGTAACGCAACTGCAGTTGGTTCAGATCGAGGTCGGAACACGTTCTCACCACAGAGTTATCGTTTGTAACCGGACAGAGACCACCTCTTCAAGAAGGTCTCGGTGCGATTGCTGTGTTCACACCTGCCCAAAGGAACCGCACTTCAGGGGCAAATGAACTTGAGTTCTATTGAAATGAACCAAACAGGGCAGGTGTGAAAGCACCCTTAGAGCTCTGTTTGGGCACGAAAAATCAGGCCTAACCCTACATGAGCCCACAAAGTCTGTGTCCAAGCCCAACCAGAGCCCAATCCATGGCAGCAGTTTTGGGCCCAAACCTGATTAAAACCCTGAATAGCTACTGTAAATAAATGTATATTATACTGAAAACATTTATTACAAACTAAAGGCTGCTGTGCTTCTTCATACTACTTCTTCTTCTCTTCCTTATTTCAATAGTCTGTCGTCTCATGCACAACAGATTTGGCAGAGCAGGCTTCACCCCTCAGTGCGTATATTGCGCACAGTGATCCATGGAGATGCAGCATGCAGATGATAATCACTGCTCTTCACTGCATGTTATGCACATTTCTATAATACTGCTGGAAAGGCAGAAGGAACCGCTGCCAACCAAGTCTTCTTACAGCTCCCCCACCTTATTTTTCTCATTTTCTGTCCCCCCTTCGCTCTTTTTTTCTCTCATTTTTGTGTGCACGCTCTTTTTTTCCCCGAGTTCTTCACTATATTGCTCTATTGTTCTGTCACTTTCCCTCTCCCAGGTGCAGTGGCCCCCTCTTTCTCTCTCTAGCCAAACTCTAGCCATGTATGCAGCTAAACTTGCGAGAGACCACTTTGGGTTGGGCCTAGTTGGGTTTGGCCGGAGAATCAGAGCTCTGGTAGGATTTTGTGGCATCTAGTGGTGAGTATTGCAAATGGCAACCAGCTGAAACTTCTCCCACATAATAAGTGTGAACTCCCTGGTTAGGTTTCCTTTAGTGTTCAGGAGGTTTTAACCAGAGGATGAATTATCTGCGGAAGTCTCCTCCACTCCAAAAGGAAAACATACTTTTTATATTAAATACCATTTCTGCCCCCAAAAAAAATCCTACACACTGGTTACTTAACTAATCTGAAGCCAGGCAACCAGCAAGATTCAAAGTACAGCCAGTGAATGCTATTCATCTTCTTATTTCACTCTTGGCAACTCAACGAATATGTGTGTTTCCCAAAATATCAAACTTGTCTTTTGTTTCAAAGGATTCTCTATTTAAAAACACATAAACACTGTTTTCTCTGATACCTATACTGTACGTCAAAGCTTTTATCACTAACATTCCCTATTTTTGCTGCTTGCATTAACAGGACACTTTGAAGACACAGGATATCTGGTGCCGTTACAACAGTGGAATTTTGATAACACCCCAATTATCACAAAGTGCTGCAGCTATTATCAGAGCATGACACCACTGAGGAAAATTTTAGAAGATAATGCCTTGATTTAAATTGCCACTGCCGAGCAAACTTTGCTTTGAACTTTGAGCGTGCTTTTCACCATGAAGTCACCCCAGATTTGTCCCCTGGGTGCTTTGGGTGGAGAGGGTTATGAGAGCGGACGGATCCATGGACAAATGAAGGTGATGACACAGACGGACCGAGAGACAGAGGGAGAGAGGGGAAACAATGTAGTAAAAGAGATGACAGTGTCGATAAAGTGAAATTGGAGATCAAGCCAACACATGGAGCAGCAAAGAATGTGACCTGCCAAGTTGCTTGTGGCACTCCAGGCACGGATAGACGGAAACGTACAGTCGGGAGATAAAAAGGGAGGGAGAGTGGGAATGACAGATGCACAGCGGGGAAGAGCTAGGGAAGGGGGGGAGGAAGAGATAGCGAGATGAGAAGGAGGAAGTGAAACTAGCACAAAGAGTGGGAGACGAGTGGGCAAGCAAAAAGAGGGAGATCTGTGAAATCACAATATTAAAGCACATGGAGAAAAAAGGGAGATGGTGTAAACGAGCAAGGAATCAAGAGAGGGAGTTTGGGAAAACCAGAAGTGAGAGAGGGAAGCAGGAGAGCAGGGGAGAGGCCACAGCTTGCCTTCCTCCGATTCAGATGTGGAACAATAGCTGCCTATCAGTCTGTCAGCACCTAAAGGCGCAGAGGGAGTGAGAAGGTAGGAGTGACACAGCGCTAGCATCAATGTGCCATTGTCTGCGCATGAGTCTCCACCGAGCCAAATCTCACTCGGCTTCCTATTAAAAAGTTCTAGCACTATGAGTAACGGCTGGATCTCGGGGCACTGTTCTCTCTTAGAGACTGTAAACAGGCAGATTGTGCACATGCATGTAAACTGTGCATGCGTCTCAACGTGACCGAGGCCCACACATGCATCGCAGTCTAATACTTGTGTGTGACTTATTACAGATGCACACATAGACACACTCGTACATCTGTACACTCAAAAAACAGACACGCACACATAAATATTGAACGATGATGTCCTCTAATGATTTCCATTACCTTCCTCCGAGCGCAGGCTCTGTTTCGATTTAAACTTTTATTGTTTCTTGACAACATGCATTAAAAAAACTGAGAGTGGAAAAGGATTGGAATAAACATTCGGGGATTCAAAATAAGTGCTGTGTGTGTGTCTGTCGTGTGTGTGTGTGTTTTTTCCTTGAGAGGAAAACAATCACCAAACTACCGATGCGCTGTGAACATACACAATCGGACTTAGCGCACACACACACACACACACACACACACACACACACACACACACGAAAAAACACTGCTTACAAACCAAAATAAAAAACTCCATACTGTACATAAACATGTATGTGACACACAGTACTGTTATCCAGTGGATTGCACTGGTAAAGCATTATGCGCCTACTCAATGTTAGCTGTTGTTGGTCCAACTTGTGACCTCTATGAGGAAGGAAACAGCGCCGTTGTAGACTACACAATAAAATCATAATCCCAAAGGGAACATCTAAATGGTCGCAGCGACTGACCCTCGAACAAAAAGGCCACAGGTCTGAGCAGCCAATCCAGCTATGGCCCCAGGATTCCAACCTTTTCACCTCTCTTAATTAGGTAAAAAATAAGATTGCGAGCTTAATCTATTTACTGTAAATCCACTTAAATCTGCCTGACTAATGGTTTGTACTGTCAGATGACCGCTATCTTTTAGTAAAGCACGCCTAATTGAATCAAGCGCCTGGTGTGCGTGTGCATAGTTTGCTCTTTCTGAAAGGACCAAACAAATTAATTAACGTCCTCTATTTGCAACTGCTGATTACAGCATTGACAACAATCCTGACCCAACTCTCCCAGGAGAGTCCTTCTCCACATTCCTTCATCTTAAAATCTGCTTATTAACTATGCTTGCTAAAACAAAAAGTGCAGATTTGACTAGTCAACAAAGTGTGTAGCCTTTCTGCTTGTGTTATTAGGTCAGTAATGGCTGGAAGTAAATTTGCATAATGTTTTCACTGCACATTCAGCAGCAACAAAAAAACCTTAGATGGCTGCATCCTTGAGCTTATAGACATCTACTGTATGTATTGTATGCTATGGTATTTTTTTTTTTACTTATGTAGCACAGTGTACTGTGGAACAAGGCACACCACAGGTGAGCCAAAATCTCAAGGCACACCTGTATTTGTATCTGTGCACAATAGCTTCTATAATCACTCCTATCATGACATAAGACAATAAAGATAAGAAAAAATAAGACAAGTAGCTTTCATGACACTGTCTACCTTCTTTTTTTTGTAAGTTTGTCAGTTGTAATTTGTTCCGTTCAATAAAGCGATCCATTGTCCCACTCACAATTTCTCCTTTCAAATGTCATGATCTCTCACACTGGCTGCCAATCAGGGCTTTTATAATTCCCACCAGCAAATGGCGACAAATAGGTTCCCTGTGAAGGCATTTTTAAATTCAAGTTTGCCTCTTTATGAGGAAATGGGTGCACATAACATACTGATAAAGTCAATTAAAAATTAATTCATATGTTTTTGTGTAGGCCCAGTTGAATATTGCCTTAATAATGTGTGGTTATCACAAAATCCCACAGCATACCTGGATTGGCATCATGACACCTCAGTGTGCCGCAGCACACCATTTCAGAACCACTGCTGTAGAGGATCTGAAGTACGTTTTGACAGCTGCAGTCTCAGGGGAGTTGGAGGGTTACTTTGCTGGCTCTGTATCATAACAGTGTGGGTAGTATGAGTAAATGCACTGTGGTAATCTTACCAGTACTCAGATCTGCCTGCTCATCTCTCAGCTCAGGTATGAAACAAGTCATTCAGCGGATTTTTGCTGGCTCTAGAGCTGTTGTATTTCTGCATTTTTGTGAGCCCGCCACCACGGACACAAACTCAAACTCAGACCAAACTCAGGTCAGACATTAAAACCAGGCAGTGCTGATTAAATAAAAACCTCGATCCTGTAACTAAACTGCCAATTTCTCACCTAAAATGTCTTCAGAAACATATTTTAGTGCACTGTTTTGCTGTAATATGAGAATTTGTGAACAAGAAGTGGCTGACAAACTATTTTGTGTACTATAACAACATGGGCTGAAAAACCTGAGATCCATCCAACTATCCATTTTCATCCGCTTATCTGGGGCTGGGTCGCAGGGGCAGCAGACCAAGCAAAGCACCCCAGATGTCCCTCTCCCCAACAACACTTTCCAGCTCCTCCTGGGGGACCCCAAGGTGTTCCCAGGCCAGATGAGGTATGTAATCCCTCCAGTGTGTCCTGGGATTGCCCCGGGGCCTCCTACCAGTGGGACGTGCCTGAAACACCTCTAACAGGAGGTGCCCAGGAGGTATCCTGATCACGTGTCTGAACCATCTCAACTGACCCCTTCCGATGCGAAGAAGCAGCGGCTCCACTCTGAGCTCCCTGCGGATGTCCGAGCTCATTTCTGCCACCTGAGATCAATAAGTGCTGATAAAATCTTAATCAGGTTTCTGACATTGCGTTGCCCATTTCTAGCCTAAAATGTTTTGTCAAACATATTTTAGCTTACTGCTTAATTGTAATACAAGAGTTTTTACCAGCTGGCCACCAAATTGTTTCCTGTGGACAAGCCTGCATCATGTCTCCCACCAGAAGAAGCATTCATTGGTCCAGTGAGGTGCATTGCACTCTGGTAGTTGTAGGTTCTCTACCTCTCAAGCAACAGTGAATGCCACAGTCCTTTTCCTCCGTTTTCTTTGGTCATGTAGTACCATTTTCTAAAGTACTTGCATCTTTCTTCTGCATGGGCAGTCTGCTCTATGAAATGGCCATCCTCCCAGCAGTGAAATACTTATTTAATAGTTAAATCAGTGGTATTGATTAACATCCTATTCAAATCCCCACAGATATATTATGGTCATTTGGTTCTATGGGGGCTGTATAAATCTTACTTATTAGTGCTTGAAGCTCTTCTTGTAGCACTATCCTGTTTCAAACATTTTTCGTTTGCTCGGCACAGAAGGCTGCTGGATGGTAGCTGTGGGAAATTTGCATCAGAAACATTTCTGGTCCATCAAATTAACCAGAAACATTCAGGTAATTGCAGTTAACTTACAACATGCTGAGAATGAGGGCGCAAACCTCAATACAGCCCCTCTTACAGCTTCATCAGTGGCTGAATGAATACACTCTCCAAGTCATTTTGACAAGGTAATCATTCAGAGGACCAGGCAAAGCTCATGGCAAACCATTAGTTTATTTGACTTCAGCCCACTACATGTAAAAACATGGCTTTTCTGTGACCTGTTAATATGGTACAGTTATTAGTCTGGCTTTAGCCCAGCTCCGCATGCATCCACTCAGTTCATTTCTACACGTAGATCTGCTCTCGGTGTGCTGTGTTCAAAGGCAGGGTCAATGTGGTTCTGGTTAGCGAGGGCAACTGGGAGACAAAGAAGCAAGAGGAAAGAGAGCGCACTATGTAAATGTTCTCTTAAATCAACATGTTGGAGCACACTTTCCCTGCTGATTTTGACATACAGAACTATAAACAGAGTAAAATAAATATCTGCAAACGATAAAGGAGCACTATGGGGTTTATCAGTCCCGTGTGTGTGTGTGTGTGTGAGGAGCTGAGTGAGGAGAGCGGCTGCTGAGTATGTTTATGTGTATGTTAATGTATATATGCGTGTCGTAATGGGAATTTAAAGGTGGAAGAGTAAAGAATATAGGCATATGTTTGTCTACCATGCACCCATGCGTCTGCTAGGGGCGTGGTGGGGGGGTGGGGAAGAGTGTGAGGGCAGTTTCTTGGGTGTCTTTCTAGGACTTGTTTGTATAAATATCCATGAAAAGCCACATTTACAGAGCCAGCCAACCAGCTAACCAACCAGCCAACCAGTCACAGGCAGTGCCAGACATTCCACAACCCTCATTTCCCCCCAACATTTCCTCCACTTTCTCCCTTACAAGTAACAGCAACATGCTTTGATTCCATATCAGCTCGTTATCTGCTCCATTTTACAAGCAAATGGGAAATATTACAAGCTCTCGCCGGCTCTCCATTACTTATGCTCTTTGAAGTGCATGTTTTCTCAAAAAAAGAAACAACAACATCCTTTTCGTTAAATCATTTAATTTAGTAGCAGATTCATAGAATATTTTTTACTTGAACTAATTAATTCCCATGCAAATCAACACATTTAAAATGATATTCTGAAGTCGAAAACATACCCCTATATTTTATGATATGAAGGTTGGGTCACTTGAAGAGTAAACATGTAATGAAAAGAAGTGATATCTCTTCCCTGCAAAAGTAAAGCAAAAATAAATGTTTATTTTATTTTTTCTGTCATTGCTAGCATGTCGCCAAATTACTGTCAGCGTTGGGGAAGCTTCTTTCAAACCATGGCTAGTAAAGCTACAAGCTATATGACACTGGAAGTAGGTAAGGTGCGCTTCTACTCAAACTAGTAAATTTTGCTTATTGTGTTTTACTTGGATGTTTGATCTTCACTGTGTCGGATGATGTACTGAGTTTGATGATGATGGAAAGTTTCTCAGTGCTCACCTTGAATCTCGAATTTCAGTGAGTAATCTGCAAAGTAGGAGACATCTTTTGTCAGTCGTCATCAGCAGTTAAACTTTTGAATTAAATAAGATTCTGGATTTTCCAGTGAGCAAGAATGAGTTAATGTAATTTTAGGATTAAAAAAAAATAATAATAAAAAATTAAATTTATCAAAAATTATTACTCAAAACTGCAAAGAAATGTCCTATAATTTAAATATATATATATATATATATATATGTATATATTAAAATTTAAATAGATAAATATGTATTATAATTTAAATAGATAAATATATAAATATATAAGAATACATTTATTTATTTGTAATTATTAATCAAACATTTTTTGTACCTTAAAATATGTATGGAGGGGATTGTAAAACTACAGCTGCTCCACACACTGTTGAAAGTAGCAAGTGATATGCTACCAAACTGCTACAGGGAAATATTGCTAAACTAGTAGCATAGCTGCATGTGTGGCGACTTCTCCCTACGTCAGATCGGCTACGCATAGGATCTGAATTTTTGGCCTCTGCTCGGTACATGTTGACCCCTCTCCCCTCCAGTGTATCCAACTTGAAGACCATGACAATTAAGGGCTAAAAGCATGTACTGACCAACTTCAGGAAGTTACATGAAGATTCAACACATCTTGATTTTAATCATCACAAAGATTACATCACATTTAATGTAATTATTATAGATTTGTATCTGGATCATCAAAACGTAAATATACTTTGTGAAGGGAGTCTGTGTTTCTGTTGAACAGAACAGCAAAGAACAGACCATAGCATAGAAGAACACAACAGAAGTAGAATAATTTGCATACATGTTTTCATAGGTCACTGGTGTAAATTCAGCTTGCAGCCCACATTTCCATATTTTGAGTTAGAGCAGACCAAGCACACAAGTCAGTCAGCCGTTCTGCTCTGCCATGTGGACTTTCCATCCCCACATTCTCCACTATCTGACTGACATGCTGCGGAGCAGGAAGGGTAGGATGTGCGCTCAAGAGCAGCGATGGTTTTCACGGTCACAGACCACTGCACGGGACCCTATAAATGTCATTCTGCCTGGTGGGAGGAGGGGATGAAGATGGGGAGCTAAAGCAGGATCACCCCAGCGATAATATGTTCCACAGCCGCTGCACTGTAACCACCTGCAGGTTTAAATCAAATCCCACCATCCCTTACCCGAACAGCGGTGTCAGAGACAGAGATTGAACTGCGAATGTCTGGCGCTCAAACCCAACATGCCCTCACACTCGCAGGAGCATTCCTGCAATTTGGGGTTATATGGAAGTAGTGGGGAGAGGAAGAACTTGTGGTGGGGTTACTTCCCAGGCAAGGCTTCTCTGGAGGAGTACAGTTCCAAACCACATGGGTGTCGCACAACCATCTTGTGGACAGCCTGATCCTGGTTAGTGTTGGACATAATTACAGCCAGCAGCAATCACACAGAGCAGGGAACCTCTGTAAGATAACCTGCCATAGTTCTGGTATTGGAGGAATTGGGGTTTTCCTTTTTGGAAATTTTGAGGGTAGATTGTGTTTCTGTTTGTGGAGATGTCTTGTTAGTGAGCAACACAGTAGGTAGGGGGAAGTCAAAACTCATATTTCTATGTGATTTATGGCCACTTTAAATCTGTTTGGCACGGTCAAGCAGTCAGGGGGTTACATTAATCACAATAGTGGAAGAAGTTGAGAATATCCAGAGTATTTTAAGCTGCTTTATCAAAGGAAATATGGCCTGGGCTCAGACCTTTCAATCTACGCAATACCCCAAGTTGATTGATTCATCTGGCGTTGACATGAAACAGCACTTAGAATAAAAACAATTTATGAGCACTGCAGGGGGTGCTAATGATTAGCCAGTCAGTGCCATGGGCCAGATTAACACTGTTGTCAAGCAAGTGTTGTGCCATAACCAAGTAATTACAACAATGGCAAATGCTTTAGACAAAACAGACTCTGCTATCAAGGCTGTTCTAAATCGACATGTCATCACTAAATCTTCTGACATCATAGTTTGTGTGACTTCACTCCGTCATTTGGGAGCAATGGCAACATTTAACTAAGATAACATTACGAAATTCGGCCCCATTGCTACATTATTGAGTAGTAATTTTCAAACATTTGTCTTATACTAGGCACGTTTTTCCTACAAATACAACATGCTCATATTATTAGTACAAGCCTATGGAATTTTACATTGCATAAATTAACCTGGTGGCTACTTCTGGCAATTGCATTTAGGCTTCAAAAATCATAAAAGTGGTGTTCATTTGTAAACAAAAACAAGTATCATAAATATTTGTTTGCCACAGAGCTTATTTTCTGCAATAATTTGAAATCCAATGTTACAATCGTACAGGCTATTTGACGAGGGAACCAGGACGATGCTTCCAAAAATGTCACCCTTGGACCACTCTATAAAGCCAGGATAAATCAAACACAGGGCTTAAAATAGCCTACTATTTGTGGTGGCTCTATCATCTTCAATATTTATTTTTCCTTATCTGTGAAATAAAAGCAAAAAGAATCTGTGTTTTCACTGGGGGAAATGGTTTTTAGCTTACAAAAATAAACAGGAGGTCTGCGTCGCTGCGACGTGTAGTTACATTTATCGGAAATTCTGCGTCAGGCTACACCAAAGTCTGCAGGGTAGGGTATGCCTCTACACAGAGTCTACATTGTAGGTATGGCATTGATTTGACATAGAAAATTGGATTCATGCAGATATACAGGGAACTCTGGTGATTGGTTAGGTAAAAATTTCAGATCCCCCTCTCCCACGTAACTTGGTAAGAGTAGATGCAGTGTCAGACTGAACTTTGAGATGGAGTCTAACAAGTTGACAATTCTGTCTGATATCAAGCGAAAGGAAATGTGCTTTAAGATCAAAAGAGCTATTAGACTTTATGATGAATTTTCTAAGAGTTTCAGTGTGCTGTGTGAGATTATGCAGTGACATAGTGGTTGTAACTGACTGGCAGTGCTAGCAAAAAAATAAAAAATATCAGCCTGGCCTGTCGCCAGGTTCTCCAAGAAAGCTTCACTCATCTGTGCGTACACATACATCTGCTGCTATCAGTGAGTGTATCTTACGTTTATTTATCTACATCTCAGCCTGCTGCTGAGCCTTATACCACACTGATAATAATCAGAGGTGCTAATGGTTACTGATATTACACAGTTCTTTTAGCACCCTGCTCCGACACACACAAAAACAAACACATCAAGACACACACACACACACACACACACACACACACACACACACACACACACACACACACATATGCAGGAATGCACATACACACACCAAGTCTGGCAGGGCTAATCCAAACAGCAGGGCTTCTTACTGGGCTTCCTCAGGTGATGATGGTGTCAGTGGTCCGCTGCCCCGAGGGCACCAGTCTATCATTCTGCCTGCAGGGCCAGACCGGACCTCCAAGCCCCGAGGGCAGATGCTCCTCTCCTCCATACCGAGCCATCGGCCTCTCTCTGCTGCATTATTGATGAGCTCCTCTGCCCTGCGGAGCTCTCCAACAGCCTCTGCACTACGGATGGATTCTACTGTAACAGAGTCTGCCGCTAGGAGAAGCTGGAATGGAGTTTGTGAATTATAGCAGTGGACGTATGTATGAGCAGAGTGTATGGATGTGTGTGTGTGTCTGAGAATGCACAAGTGCTTTTTGGCTCCTGTGCTCTGCCCAGTAGGCGTGTTTAGTAAAACAGTGTGTGGTGTGAAATCAAACTGTGGGTCACGGATGGAAAATGCTGATATGCAACCTGCCTCCTTTTCTAATGCCACTCATGAGGACTCGAAGACATGAAGAAAACCTCAGCTCCGTATCACCACCACATCCAGAGGGAAGAGGGAATACTTCCGAAGGGATTTCAAAGGAAACAGAACTTTGTGCTTAAGTCTGCATCCTGTGCGAGATGGAAAACGCGAGTAAAGTGTAGTGGGAGTGTACAGGTACTTAAAGTTGGTCCGAGAAAGTGAACTTGTGAATGCACTGTGCTGTGTGGAAGGATGACGAGTAATGGTCTTGTCTGGGAGAAAGTTAGCTTCCAGCCAAAAAACACTGCAACCCTGGGAGCCATTTAACTGGCAGGGATACCATAAACCCTCCTTTTTAAAAGCCATAAATCAACGAGAGTAGACTGTACTTTTCAAATAAATACCGGACTCAGGAGAAGGGGGAGCAGGACAGGGGGGATAAAGATGGGCAGTTAAGTGCTGGCAGAGGATTGTGGCTGTGATGACATCATGGTATGGAGTTTACAAATCACACACAGTGATAGCTGTTTGCAACCCTGATCATTTGACCCTCTGAAACACTAACAGCTGACTACATTGTTCTCGCATGTGCACATACTCTGGTCTACAGTATAAAAGGTAATAAATGGTAATGTTTTATTGATGCGTTTATGCAATGTTGTGTATGGGGCTGAATTTTGGTAACTTTTTCTTTGTGATACTTGGTGTATTTCCTTCACATTGGTGCATTCTCTGCTGCCTCAGGCTGCATACTTCTTGGATTTTAGATTAAAAACAACTCCATTCCTTTTACCAGGGGAGGTTGGATTAATGGTGCCATGCCATTGTTCCGATGGCCAAAAATTCCGAAGCCCCATTAGTCTAAGAAATGTCCCACTGGACTGCAAGCCCTTTTTTCTGACAGCATGTTTCTTTGAAAATACACTTTCCCTGCAGTTTGTTTCAGTTTCCAAGCTGCATTTGAGCCACTGAACCCAGGTGGTTTTCATCAACCTGTCCTTGCTTTTCCAGCAACTTCTGTGCCACCAAATTGTGGGTGTTTTAAGTCAAAATCTTTCCCCAACCATACCCAATTGGTTTTTGTGCCTAACCTATCCACAAAGTCACCACAGCATTTTTGACAAAAATAGTATAACCATGGTTTACAGACACATACAATGCAAACATTCTTTTCTGGCAACTGGGTTGTGTAACTGTAGGGAGTGTGTATTTTCAACAGGAGCAACAGGAGTTTGGAGCAATTGACATTTTTTTGTTGAGGTAACGTTGGTGTTGGAGAAATTGGTTTTCAGGCCAATGGGACATTTTTTTTTGAGCAACAGAACTTTGGAATTTTGGGCCGTTGGAACAAAATTATTGATGTACTGTATACTGTACTTTTATTGTATAAAAGTATTGATGTACTGATATTGATTAATGTGTAAAGTGTTGATTTACTGATACAGATTCTTGATTCTTGTATATCAATACTATCATCAGTATTACCTATACCAAAAATGGATGGTGTCACATGAAATCGTATTCTGGGCACAGGAAAACTATTCTTTGTGTATGCACTCTTTGCTTCTCTGCTGCTTTTGTATGCAGATGTGCAGAGCCCGTTTCATTTCGAAGTCTTCAAAATCCGGCACTTGGGCAGTGACTTGTGTTGTGAAAAAAGGCGTTGTTTAATGTTGGCAGGGTATGTGGCTGGTTGCTCTTATTAGCCCTTTTTAAACAGGAATTAAAAATCAGTCTTTTTTCAGCATTGGCAGTATAAAAACAAAATCGGGGAGGGCGGCAAAATGCCGCATACCTACTTTTGTTTATACCGAATGCACCTTTTTTCAGGGCAATGGGGAGCGTGAGCAAGTAACAAAATGTGTAGCTCAGCGTGTGACATAAACAGTAACGTTGGAGGGAAGCCGCTGCTGGTCAATCCTTCGGCAATTCTCAATTCTTTTTAAAGTAAAAGGGTTCCGCCAATATGACTACCCTGTAAGGCAGAAAATTGGGCATCTTGGATCAACTTGCCAATCCGGCTCTGTGTGTCTAAACGCTTGCAGCTCAACATTTGTGGAAAATCTGGCAGGGTCTATTGTATAAGGGCGTCCAGGGGCGTCAGGGGGAAATGCAGCAGGACAAGGACGAAACTTAAGGAGGCGAAAGTCCAAGTGGGGTGGATGTGTGTTATGGTGGATGGGTCCAACAAACACCGACCTTCACCCAAGAGAGCGGTGTTTGCATCGCATTAGATTCTGAAGCCAAACCCTGTTCCTTTTTTCGTAAACCTAACCACATGTTTTTGTTACCTAAACCCAACCATGTGTGTTTGTTGTTAAGGGAAAAAAATGTAAATTCGTGGTGTTGTACCAATGTAGTGTGTTTATTTTGAAACTGAATGTAAATGTTAAATTTCCTGTGAAAACAAAAGTGTATCTTGAAAGAAGACAATGAATCTAACAGGCAGAACTTGACACGGTGTCCCAGAACGTCAACAACCAACGCACCCAGGATACCTTTCATGACGTATGTGGACGTGGAAAGTCCATAACCAAAACGTCAATATGTGACAAGGTCGGAGTGAGAATGTGTTGGTGTGCAGTAATGGTCTTGTTACTCAAATCGTAAAAAGAAACTGATATTTGACAAATCACTCAGAGGCAATGAAAATGTATTTAGAAGCCTATGATGCAATAAACTCATCATAATAGTAATATTTGTTAATATTAGAAACCAGTACTCTGGCCCTGCATGAAATTACTTGTTATCAGATCAGAACCAGATTTCAAGTCATGACCCACACCAACACATTCTCTGCCCTAAAATAGTTCCACAGGCTCACAGCAGTCATTTTCGTAACCATTTGGCAACTAAATAAGTATGTAAGAATCTTGTGCAGTCACAACTTCATATAAGTGCATGAGTCTAAACGTTACTTTAGTGCTCTATTTTAACCCTGTCTGAATGAGGGAATACGTAAGCTGTCTTCACTCTAACACTCTCCGACTCCCTTAAAATGCCATAATACAGAGGGGTTTCCCCTTTGAAATGAGTGATAGCTTATCAGTGGGGGATCAGTTAAGATCAGAGGTAAATGGGCAGCAAGCAGGGGGTACGAGTCCATGCAAATCGAAGACACTTGCGAAAACACCAGCGCAACGTCTAATCTGATATAGAGGGGGAAAGATGAGAAGGGTGGAAGGAAGAAAGCGTGTAAAGGAGCGTAAGAAAGAAAAAACAAATGACAAAGAATACGGGCCAAAAACAGGAGATGTGGCAGGGAATAGGATAAAGTAAAAGGAGGAGAAGAAATAAAAGACGAGACAAGAGGGGAGCTCATTGTGATACAGTCCTCCACAAATTTGTGAGATTAATATCAAATGACGACAGCAGCCGAGCTGCAATACACGAACATCTATAACCTGATTTGTAGGGAAGGGAGAAGATTTCTTCTTCTGGGCAGAAAGCACAAGTTTGCATACTGCAGTTTGCTTCAGCCAAGCTCGGCTAATGCTGCCTGTCTGGCGGATTCCCGGTGCTGTTTGTGGGCAGGGAGCCTGGAGACTGGAGCTGTCAGGGCATTGCCTAAGACGCCAGGCTCTCTCCCCTTCTCTCGCCCACCCGCAATTTCCCTGGCTCCCTCCCTTCCCTCCACCTCCACCAACCCCTGCCGCTGCCTCAGCCTCCCCAGTCGGCAGGCCAGCACGGCTCCTCCAACCGCTGTTTTGACAAGTGCTTTAGACATAATGTCACAGGGAACCCCCCGGCCTGCCAAAAATGCTAACTAACCATAACACTAATTAGTCAGCGGGAGAATGGGGTTGGAAATGGTAGCTTGAACAGTGAGCGGTGCTGGTGGCAGCCATTGTGGGGAGACTTGGAGCCCGTCCTGATTGACTGAGGGAAAAGAGACAGAGGGGAGGGGAGGTAGATGGAGGGCCAGAGTGGAATTTCAGGGACTTGATTTCCCTGATTCGCGGATGTCAGGGTGAACAGCAGGGCTTTCAGGGGGTGGGTTGAGTTTCGCGCGGTCTGTCCCTGGTGTGTTCCCCTCCCACTTATCCCTGATACCATCAGTGTCAGCGGGGTTACGTCTCCCATAACCGTTTAATGGTTTCATCGCCCGTGTCCCCAAGACATTTTATAACACAAATAAAGTCCTTTCTCTTGTTACTCAGAGGTTTCTTTTTTCCTGTGGGTGTTGACTTAGTAGGACCTTTGGGCCAAAATGTTAGAACTGCCAAAGAAGATGGATACAGTATTAACATTATTGAATGTAAGCATATTGTTGATAAATGAGCGTTGGATGCCAGTTGGATAAATTTGAGTCCTGCAGATGGTAAAAGTATTATAGTGAAATTAATAAAAAGAGAAATTAGGTGATAGAGAATAAAGTAAATAGTTGTACTTATTGTTTTCCTGGATGACATATGCAACAAGCAGTACATTTGTCCAACTCCTATAAAACTTTATGAAAAGGAGCAATGGTACTGTACTTATCTACAGCACGTGGGGAGGAGTCCAGGAGAGTGCCCCGCGGCTGCTCTCAGAACAGCAAACACATGCTGTCAGCAGAGTAATGACAGTCTGATTGGCCCTTCTCGCCCACATGAGGAGGACAGTGGAGCGACTGACCCAATCTCCAAGCGGTTAAATGATGTCTCCAAGCTTTCAAAAAGGCATGTGGCTTACCAAGAGAAAATTCCCCTCCAAAGTCATCTTCACTGGTACACTGAGCTATTTGCTTAGATTGGCTTGGTGCAGTCAAAGAGGGGATGGAGACAGGAGACAATGCCGTCAATGAACTAACATTTGTCTCATAATGTGCCAACAATAAACCAGAATTTGAAAATACATTTTGCATAAAAATGTCTTGTGAAAATAAATTCAGATCAATGAATTCCAACAGCACATTTACAAAAAAGGACACTGCATCCAAAAGTTCAAAACCCTCAGTTGTCTCACAAGCAAGAATACAGATGTGCAGTAACACTTTATTCATCAGAACTTTACAGGAAAAGAACGTGATCAAGGCAGGGACACGATATGTTTAATGTTTAAAGCTCCGGGAGGTTTGTGCTTGTGGTTTTGGTTAAATATAATGCAACCGCTACCGGAGTTTATTGTTAATGGCACCAGCTTGGTTTCCAAAATGAGCCACAGCGCCATCCTGTTACTCATCCAGCAGGCTCATCAGTGTATTTTCCTGACTGTGAATTTGAATATCAGGGCCTTAACATAAACTGTCGCAATCAAAGGCGCGTGAGTCGTTTGTGAGTGGAGGAGGAACAGCTAGTGTTGATTTTGGTTGGAAAACAAAGAGGACGCTGGAAGTTGTGAGCCGAGTTCAACTGATTTACAGTAAATTGAGATCATTAATCAAACATGAATACGCACATACACAGACTGATAGGAGCACACTAGCACACACTATCACACAATGAAAGCTCATGTTAAGTTTCATATGCACACACACCCACAGTCACACACAAACCCACACACACACACACACTCTCGTACTTCTATCTCTGTGAGGACCATCGAAACTAAATGCCTGACCCAACCCTTAGCTTTTTATATCATATTATTCAAACTGTCATTTCAACATAGCATTTTTAATCAATTTACCTAGACAATGGTGAGCCATTGGAGCTAAACACCTAGTCCTCGTGTGCTAGCACTCAAATGAGCACTGTGCTTTAACTCAAACATAACCTTCACCTTACTGTTACCTGAACCTTAAAACCAAGTATTAACACTTAAACAGGTCTTTGAAAGTGATGACTAGTCATAACGTCCTTACTTTCAAAAAATGTCCTCACTCTGCACATTAAAAAAGTGTTTTGGTCCTCACTATGTAACAAGTACAAATACACACACAGACACACACAACCTATTGTTTTACTTTGCATACTATTTTTCATACTGTAAGAAATGCATTACCAGTAAGGGGTGACCAGATTGTTGTTCACTGATGTAGAATATTAAATTAAACAAATTCTTTTTTTCTCAGCACAGCCATTACCTCAAGTCCCCAGGTTGGATTCAATCGGATTTAATTTAATAACAACATCCTCTGCTATAGAAAAACAAAGATATGGTGATCTGGAAATGATGAGCTTTGACAGAAACAACATTTTCAAAACAGGGACACGCTTGTTATTACTAGCCTTGGAAGACTGAGTAAGAAAATGTTTGGCAGGACTGAGTGAAACCCTGAAACACCCATAACCACTTATCAATATGCACTCACACAGCACCTAAAAATGCATGCACACAGGCAGATATATATTATTAAGGAAGTGATACCAAACACATGTGATGTCCTTGGACTGCGGACCAAAACCCAACACAGCATTATTTGTGTGTTTATCAAGGGTTTCAACTCAGTGGTACTGTAATATATAATCATTGCTCTCTGAGTTCAAACACTCTGAAGAGTATATAATGTGATGTGAAATAGAAAATGAGTGTCATTATATTGATGTAGTGACTCCTGGCTTGTCTGTGTCTTATCCTTGACAAAAATAAGGTTTTACTTAAGCAATACAGACATACACTATCACATTTTCTGTCATTGATATTATAGTAGTATATGCCTGCAGACAAGCTGAGAGGCCTCCCAGAGATATCTCACATTAGTGTTGAATAAAAAATCAATTATGAATTACTTGGACTGAATAATCTCAACCCAATTTGCACTGGTTCTAAAGTGGAACCACTGCTTCCAGTAAATACAGCCTCCCAACTCTCGCTTTGCTTCGCCCACGTTTGACCAAATGTTGACTAAATGTCAGAGTTTAACATGGGAGAACACTGTCCATTTCCTGTTTCCAACCAACAGTCAACGTTGTATTTCGAATGTTTGTTATTATAACCATGACGACGATGGTCCCTTAACCTTAACAAAGTACTTATTTAACCCAAACCATGATCTTTCCTTAAACCTAACCAAGTCCTTTATGTGCCCAAGTAAAGCTGCGTACTGAAACTCCACTCCCATGGTGTTGTTACCAGAAATCCTACCAGGCTTCTAATTACTGATGCTGCCTCACTTAGATCCAATCTAACTTAATAGAAGGTAGTGAGTCCTCCTAGTCTGCCATGTTTGTTGTGGACACACCCTCACTTTACTGGTGGTACACCAGAGAAGACTCTTCCTGGTATTGCTACTCGTGTGCTCAATGGTCAACATTTGTATCTTTGTTGCTGATTAGGTGTGTGTTGGAAGAAAGAAAGAAAGAAAGAAAGAAAGAAAGCATCATGATTAAATAATATTTTCCAATAGGTTGTGAAAGACAGCTCCCAAACTATGTCTCCCAGAAATGTAAAGCTGGCCAAATAAGGGCTGGGACAAATGCTGCATCTTCTACCACCTGGAAAATGTAAGGTCAGGTGCTGGGTGCCTCCTCTGTGCCAACATTCAAGGGAGCAAAGTGACCATAACCAGCACAGTACCAGAAATCCAAAGTTTGTAGCTTATTTTCTTCCAGGCGTTGTCCTTTAAGTGCATAGGCTATTAAGATATTGTCACTGAGACAGATCTTACAGTTCTAGACTGCCCTGCCCTAAAATGATGAGCTTCTCTCTCGATATTTATAGAAGAAAGGAAAGTTTTCTTCTGGCTGTAAGTGGTTGTTCCTCTTCACATGACATGCTGTGTGCTCTGCTGCATTCGAAAAGTTGAACTTTGTTTATCTTAGGGTGCAGCTTCTGCGCCCTGAAAAACTGGCACTTAGGAACGTTTATGCAGTGTGACTGTGTCGCTCTTGCTTTTAAGCATGCCTTCCACACGCCTACACTGAGTACAATGGATTTGAGGGTACAAAGAATGTGCCAGGAGAATGGCCCCTTACCTTCTATAATAACATTATGTGGAAATGTTGTTAATTAATGTATCTAGCAACTTACAAAAATGCTGATTCTGAACACATCAGTAGAATAAACTGACAATGTGTTTAATTTGTCTTCCACCCTGGATTATAATCAGAGACAATTCTTTGCATTCACGAAACACTAGATTTATGTACTGGAGTTACAGATTGTTTGGGTGGATGGGAGGCATGACAGACAAAGTGCAGGACTGTCCTGCCTAAAACGAACAATGACAGCAATATAGTCCACGATGACCAGCGCTAAAATCAACCTGCGTAGTTGTCCCTCCATTGTGACATTAGAAAGTGTCACATTTATCTTGCAAAATTTATCTTGCACATTTATCTTCTTCAACGTTTTGTTTACTTCCTGGATTTTTCCTGCATGGAAATTCTGACCAGTCAAGAGCAGCTTTCTTGCACAAGGCATTTGATCTGGTCCGCTTGTAAATGCTACCAACTCTAGGCAATTATGCAACTTTGTAATAAAATTAGTCCCTGATTCGGACCAAAGGAAGTGAACTCTAGGTCTGAAAGTACCCTAAGAGACAGGGCTTACTTTCTACAGCATTATTAATATTTTGTTATGGTTATGTCAAGGCACTCAGCGTATGATTGAGGTAAGGTAAAGATTGTGGTCTTGGTTTAAAATAGAAAAATTCCACAGTGACCTGAGACACAGCATGTTTATTTACATTTAACCTAAAGTATGATCTTTCACTGATCTTAACCAAAGTGCTTTTGTTACCCACCATCGTCCCTGAACACCTCACTGCAACTCCGGTGAGGTCAATAAATATGCTTCTTCTTCTTCAATGCTGCTTTCAGTCCAAAAATGTGTCCTCTAAACATTATCCAGGAAACAATTACATTTTTCAACGTAACTGGGAAAAAAAACTTTGTACTAGATCAACATCATGTCTAAGAGAGACAATGGCAAATGCTGTGGGTCGAGGTATGAATCACTCTGCTCTCTCCTCCCAGGTTTTTGTCAGGAACAAAAAGTTCAGTCTCTCGGGGGCGGTCCACCATTTAGGGTCACGAGCGTGTTAGAAGATGTCAGGGTTGCATGACTACTGCAGAGTCTCAGACGTACCGTTTTCCCAATTTGAAGCTATCAAAGGTCAGCCAAGCATTTGTTTTGAGGTCATGTCTTCAGCCACAGTCATCCAGGACATGACTGCGGGCATCACTTCCTTTCAGCTGAGAAACAACCCACCGTGTTGTTTTCTCTGTAATTTGAACCACATGAGAATGAAATTGAAGGATCAAACCTATGGCTAAGGGTCATCCCCACTGTGCCTTATTAGTGGAAAAAAGGTCATCATGGTGCAACAAAGAAAATCTTTAGTGTCAGCAAAGAAACTCGAAGACAGCCACTGAGAGTTAAGAAAAGTTACATCACTGGACAGGCTTAAAGCATTAGACTGGGTTTCTTTCTCATGGAGTGCAAGGTGCTTCTGAATCCATCATCTGGTATGGGAGTGGACCAATAAGCCATTCCCAGCTAATCAAAAGTAAAGTGGCACTACATGGGTCTGTGAAATTCACTATACACCTTATGGACACATCTGTATGTAGTTAATTTTGATATCATAGCCTTTTGATGAGTATTTAAAAAACTTGTTTGAATATATTCAACAGTCTGTTTCGATCTGATTCAGTAAAAGAATCTCTGTACATCATCTGAAGGATTAAACAAAGTTCAAACAATCATCACAGTTTTACTTTTCTTCCGTATTAAAGTAATCCAGTGATAGATGTCTGTACATCCATGGGTTCATTGCAAACAGAAACTCTTTATAGCTTTTTTCCACGTAGCTCTGTGTATGCATGCCAGTCAGTTGGAAGTCCATTTATTCCCTTGAGTATCTCTGTACTCTTGGATGCTTTTGCAAAACTACTACTTCTGGTTTTTCCTTTGTTTTGGTCTCAAATTTGCTTTGAGTATGTTGAAAAAATGTAACTTTTGCAGCTGATTTCAGAAGTTAGCATAAAAACAAATTAGCTAACAGATTTGTGAACGCAACACAGCTCTATTTAAACATTTACTAAGTGCAAAATTTGATGCCATGTTTTGCTAGCTAGCTAAAATGGATAGCATGCCACCTGAGAGTGTATGCATAGTGGTACATACATTCATCTTTTAACAAAATATTTATTAAATACTTTATTTAACCTTTATTTAACCAGGAAGTCCCATTGAGATTGAAAATCTCTTTTACAAGACAGACCTGGCCAAGGTAGCGACCAATCAAAACACATTTAAAATGCAACAAATACAACATATGATACAAAAATCCACAATAAAACAACAATAACTCAAACATAGTGGCCTCTCAAGAAAAACAAGCACGTCCCTATCATCACATTCTTGATGAAACCCTTAAACTAATCAATGGATAGTGTTTCTAATTTTAGATCTTTTTGAAGATTGTTCCATGCCCATGTTGCAGAGTGAATGCAGTTTTCCCTAGATCTGATAAAACCCAGGGTACATGAAAAAGCAACCACCTTGAGGAGCATAACTACCCAAGCTGACACACAGAAGGGAGCAGAGGTAGGCTGGAAGTTTGCCCAATATTGCTTTATAGATAAAAAAAAATACTTATTTGTTGTCATGTAATATTGGTGCTGTTTTTATCTCCCTGTTGCTCCATTCACATATTCCCCAACAGTAGTCAGCAGAAAATACTCAAAACTAAACTTTCTCCCATATCTGCCATAGCATTTCTGTCCATCCATAAAGAGACACATTTCCTTACATTGAACACTAGGGGGCGCAATCCATATACTATACACAGGGACACAAAACAAAACTGTGTGGAAACGCAGTCGAAATAAGCATACCTGTAATTGTACCAATTATCCAAAATGTAACTAAATACGGGCAGTCAAATGGGGCTCTGGTAGCAGCCCTCATAGCAGCATTACACGTCATTTCTAAATCTGCCAAAGGATTATGGGAATTGTGGTTCCAAAATTTGAAGCATAATTATCCCCAAAATCAAAGTAAGACAAACAACATGAGTGACAAAATCAACTGATAATAACTTGGGTTGTACTATAAGTATATATTTTTGTGTCTACAGTAGACAGGGGTGTCAGTTTTGTCTGAGGGAAAGATTCATATCAGTTACATACACATGCAAATTTGTAAGCATATTCACATTGCACACATATAAGAATATGTTAGTTGAGATTTAATGACCCCCGTGGGGAAATTAAGTATACATACAGGCATGTTTAAACATAAACACATACACACAAGCAGCCACGCATAAACACAGTACTTATTTCTGTTTGCTTGCTTCTGATCCAGCGGGCTTACAGACGCCTCTGTGTCCTTCTCTCAGCAAAGTCGGTTTATACTGCCTCTGATTTATGAGGCTGCTGCATGCAGCCAAAACAACGCCTCTGACCTCTTTTCCCACAGTTCTCTCCTCTGTCTATCAGGAGACGCTGAGGAGAGAATCTTTTTAATAGCTGGTGCAATAACACTAGACCTGTGTCAAACTGTGTTTGCAAAAACACTTTGCAGGGTGTTTTTGGCAAACTACAGAGGCAGGACTTTATGTCTACTGCAACTCAAACAGAGCCAGAAAGTTTAAGACCATGTATAAAGCATTTTTAACTGCTAAATTACTAGACACACTTTTAATTGCCCTCATGCAGTAAATTACATCTATTTCAGCAAAAGCAAGCTCTGAAGATAATAGGGAATGAGAGGGAGCAGATTCTGTCAGGGCTGGGCTAAGAAACAGAAAAGATCCTCTTAAACAAAGTTGGAGGTCGACACAGACAACGACCAAAAAACAGAGATAGGCTCTAAATAAGGTTGAACAGTAGAAAGATTAAGACCCAGAGGAAGTGTGGTAACTGACAACAGGAATAAGGGCTAACTACAGACACTGCACAGTGATGGTGGTGGTTACAGTGGGCAGGAAGATAGGTCAAGCAAACAGAGCCCAAGATAAGCAGTCAGGTGAGACATCAGTAACCGATAATCAGACCAGCACTGCGTTTAGTCCCCACAAAACTTAGCAAAACATGTATTTAAATGGAAACAGTGGTGTGTTGAACACAAGCGGCAACCTCCAGGGCTGTAGTTGTAGTAGCTGTAGTAAACTGTAGTTCAGTGAGGAACACTGTAGTCAGAGAAAACTTTATTTCCATTTGCATTATTATATTTGGCTGTATAGCTCTATTCTGGGGTGTCTCTGCAGAGGCAGAGAGAGCACACCTCCCTGCCCTTCCATGTGTAAACAAAGCCCTCCAAGAACAGAACAGAGCAGAGCATTATCAATGACAAACAGAAATGACATTCATAAGTCAGAGACAACATGAAAAGGAGGAGTTGGGGTGGAGGCACGTTGCAAACCATCTTGCAGAGGAAGCAGCAACAGTAGGCAGGCCAGAGCAGTTTACATAAGGTGCCCTGAATGAGATTTGCCTATTGGTTGCATAGAAAGGAATCATGTGATCAGCTGACTCCCTTCCATCAATCAGCTGCTCCATCAGTTGATTGGCTGTTTGACATCAGCTGATGTAGCTGGGATGTGAGCTGATATGTCCTGCCTGAACTAAGGCTATGCTTAATTTCTTTGAATGATCACTTGAGGCTGGCTCTAAAGGCCAGTCAATCCCCATAGACACCCATGTTAAAATGCCCAACTTCACAGCAGAAATACACATGGTTATAGCTTGGTACAAAAAACGGTTTTGGTCTCTATAGCTAATTTTAGCTTTCTTGACAACTGTACGGGGGCGAATATTTACATAACTTATTTATTAACATTTTATGAATGCTTGGAGTTACACATAATTAAGGGCAGGTAGCGCTGAGTGACAAGCTCCCATCCTCAGTCAGATCCACCCCTCACTCCTCCACAGCTACAGCCTCTGGTCCAAATATGGTCACTTCTAGCTCTGAAAAAAAAGAGAGATGGCAATAGCTGTAATGCCAAATTCGCGGCTTCAAAATGGGAGTCCACAACGTTATGGTGGATATGTCTATTATTTCTCTAATCTATGATTGAACATCCTGTTGTGTTATGTAAGCACACTGCATTTTAGTACGGCGGGCTTCAGTTCAGGTTAATTTAATTCAGTTAAAAGGGGCTTTAGTGGTATGGGGAACATGGGATTCTGTGTGAAATAAAAACAAAAATTGTACATACAGTAAGTGAAAGATCTACCAGAATATGGTTTATCCACACATCACTGCTGATTGGGTTACACTTCTGACACACCCACCAAAAAAGAGAAAATGTATCTCAAATCCCCCTGCACACTCTTTCACATCATTTCAAAGAAACCTGCCCTTCAACACAGAAGCCATAGCAAAATGGTGTACATCATTTCAGACTTAATGCGCCCCGGGTAAACAGGAAGTGATTTTAACAATGCAAAAACAAAAACAACAACAATGCAACATAAAAGCTAGATAAACTACTACTGATTTGAGAAGGAACAGAGAGGATTTCTGACAAAAAAAACCCACCCCGAATTGCAAAGAAATCCTTTGATAATGATTTTCTAGATGTCTTCTTCTACTTTTGTCTAACAGAAGTCTTTACTCTTGACATCAGTGATCTGCCTCCATGTGGTTTCACTTATTGTAAGAGAAAACTCTCAGAGCACCGATACAATATTAAATCTGTTGCTATGATGGACACTATTTGTAGTTCAGAGGGTGCTGTGGAGCCAAGGCTGACTGATCTGGGCTACAGCATGCAGGAGGGCCTCATGGGTGTGCATTGTTTTCTGATGTTGGCCAAACAGAAAAGTGAAGGAGGCCAAAAATAGACCTCAGAGGGATTCCGCATCATGTAGATGGGTGTGAAGGGTCATCAGGGGTCGCACAGACCCCCTCACTCCTTCCCAGTGATTCACAGTTTAAATGTCCACACCTCCCACTCACTCTCTTCTTTTTCTCCTGATCTCTTGCCATCTTTCCCTATGGTGGCGGATTCTTTTTTCCATCTCTGTCTCCAGTGCCCTCTACTCTCAGACGATCTATCTGTAAACACATGAACACATATGTGTCTACAATTACACACTGCCAAACATCACAGAATCACTTCAAGACCCTTATCAGAAACACATGTCCTGGGTGGAACTTCCTTAGATCCCCAAATTAATACAGAGTGAAATCAAAATATTTTGTTGTCTATTATGAGCGCTGAAATGCTAATGAACAACAAAATGTAAAAAGTTAAGCGTCTCAATTCTGTTTCCTCAATCTTGCCGACAGCTGGGAAACAAAAATCAACCCCAAGTCACCTCAATTTCTCCTCTCAAAGAGTGAGAGTGAGATTTAGCAGAATTACTGGAAATGACATGTTGAATTAAAAGCGCATTTTATCTAAAAGCAGAGGGCCTGCGACAGAAACAAAATGTTACTGAGGGCTCTCTGTTGGCTTAACTACTTCTGCCATCCTGCACAATTTCACATGTCTTTATTGTTTCAGTTGTTCAGCTTTTCTCTTAAATTCTCAACTTTTCTTTTAATACATGTCATTTGTCAAAAGGGAGAGAGATAAACACACTTTCAGCCATAGGATTTTAAAAAGGAAAGGCACTCTGGCTTTTTTTTTCTCCCCCAGAACTTTTTGGATTAGTGTTGTTAACTTTTCTGTTTTCACATAATGACTCTTAATTCCAGTTTCTCTGTAGCAAATCTCCCAGTGAAGCTCTCGGGCTGGCATCCAGAATGACAGTCTGTTTGTATATCTAACTGTCCACCCTGTACTCATGCAGCAGTCACACACACAAACACACCCATTTCATCATACTGTGCATGCTGACCCACCTACACTGACAGCGAGCCATATTCATTCACACAGTAATGCCTCACATGCTGACCCACCCACACAGCCACCCATCGTACCTACACACACACACACACACACACACACACACATTATGTTGAACGTAATGAACTGTGCTCGACTTGTGCAATCTGTTCCATTGGATGGCCCTCACCTTGTGTTACAGTCAATTATGAGTCCACTGAATCACAAAGTGTGTTTACATTCACTCTAATGATGCAGTTATAACCTCAGTAAGGTGATACTCAGATTAATTGTGACTTAAACACCTTAAACAAGTTAGACTGTATTAAAAATAACTGGATTAAGAGTGAGGTGCCTTTGAAATACCTGTTTCCTGTTGATTATTCAGTTTGGTTACCATGTGGTGTTTTGATTCTGCGGACTCACTGCTTATCTCATGACGTAAACCAGATGCAAAGCGATGTGTTTAATGAAAAAGCGGAATAGCTCAAGGCAAAGGAAGAAAAGGTTGCTTTTTGCAACAGCTGTTACAACACAGGGCATAATAGAGTTCGACACAAATTAATCAAAGCAACAACCACCAACAAAGTCCCTCAATTTCCGCATTACATTTACAGTATTACTGGCCTATAGGCTGCACACATCCTCTAACTTACATAAAATCCTGAGACCCCAGCTTTTATTTGCATTTTTAATTTGTCCTGGCTATTTTGGAGAAGAACCTGATAAGTATATGACTAATTGTCTTTGGTAAGTAAGTAGTTTTTGAAAAAATGATGTCCTCATACGGGGACAATGGTTTTATTTTAATCATCTCAAGTGTGAGATTAAGTTAAAACTGATTATTTGTCTGAACATTGGTTTTCTTTAATGTTTTTTATCTCTATGTTAGGGAGTCACTGCTCAAGTCTAAAACACCTGAACATGGCTGTGCAAAAGCAAACTTGCAAAAATGCAATGTATCTTGTTCATTTTGTAACTCTGTATAAATTTTCCTTGCTCCATACTCCAAGCTAGGAATGTCTTTTTTGTCTGTTGGAACAGTCTGTCACACCGTATTGGTCTGTGTGAAATGCAATAATAAATAAATACAAGTCCCAAAGTCACCTAGACTCACAAGTCAGTCTTTAGCTGCTTTGCTTAACTAAAGACTGATGTCTTTCTCCCTTATTTTGTGTTTAGATGGGCGGATACAATTTCAGAGTTTAAAAAACTTCCCTACATTGCAGAACCAATAGTAAATCCGCAGGGTGCTTTGGTGGCTCATTGAACTCTTGTGCTCGTAAACATAGTCCGACTGCATTAAAAGTTTTAAACAAAGTCGCTGTAAGTCCTTCATTTCCACAATCTTGTGGACTGAGCACACGTTTGATAAAACAGAGTTAAATCTCTCAGCATCCATTTTCAAGCTCTCTGTGTGTTTGTGTCCTTGTGGACGAGAAAAGGAGGAGCGCACAGTTCCGGGAGGGCGTGTCCTTTAAAAAAATGCAAGAGGCGTTGATTTGTTGCCGGCCGTTTTCTTCGGTGTGTTAAACACACTTTAGAAAGGAGTGTCCCCAGACTATCAGAAGGCGGAGATCTCTGATTGTCTGGTGGCGAGACTACAAAGTCCCCAACCGAGTTCTTCCTCATTAACAGTGCCTTGTCTTGCTACAGTTGCTAAAGTTGGTCTAATTTGTCTGCCATAGAAACTACAAACATTTTTACACACAAATAAACAAGTTTCAACCACAGAATTTTATCACATTTTGTACCAGGATCAGCTGTAGCAACACATTCTCACTCCAACCTCATCACATCATCGTTTGGTCATGGACCATCTGCCTCCAGATATGATGTGAAAGGTACCCTGGGTGCGTTGGTTGTTGATGCTCTGAGATGCTGTGTCAAGTTCTGCCTGTTACATGCATTGTCTTCTTTCAAAATATATCTCCATTTTCACAGGGAATTAACCTTGAATTGACGTGTTTTTTTCTCTCTAACACCTAAATCACATGGTTAGGTTTAGGAACAAAGAACAGGGTTTAGCTCTATAATTTTAAGGGACACAAACACTGCTCTTCCAGGTGAAAGTCTGTGCTTGTTGGACCCATTCATCACCTCTCCTGCCTGCCCTAGACGAACTTTCGCCGCCTTAACTTTAATTCTTGTCCTGTCACGGTTCCCCCTGACACCGCCAAGTGCTGTTAAAGTATAAGAGTGACCAGCTGTGTATGATGCCCATGTTAAGGGATACCTTTTTTCATCAGTGTTTAACACTGCAAGTCACTGCACAAGCGTTGGATTTCGACGACTTTGGAATGAGACCGGGTTGGCAGTAGTTGACTTTGCAAAGTTGGCCACCATCTAGTGTAGTAGATTAGTGTATTATGCTTTTGCTACCACTAGCAAAAAAGTGTCCATGACCAAGGACAACAGGTCTAAGTTAAGCAGAATGAAGTATAGGGTGCAGCAATCCCTTAACGCTATGTCCTCATATGAAGATGCAGAGTTGTTGGGAGTGATAAGTACCTTATGTGAGACCCATGAGAATATGGGATATTTGGATAGCAGTGGTGGAAAGAGGCTTACAGCATTTACTCAAGTACAGTTTAGAGCAGTGGTTCCCAACTGGTGAGTCACAGTTCAAAAGTGGGTTGTGGTTCTGTTCTGAATGGACTGCAAGTGACTCGGGAACGTGTCAAATTTTTATTTGTGTTATTTTGAAGTACAGTGAATTACTGGCACAGAGCTTTTATTTTGAAGTGCCGTTTCCTGCTGTAGAGTGAGTGAATAACGGACAGCTACTTAACAGAGACAGCAAACTAGCTCGACAACATGGCCGCATGCAAGTATGATGTTGAATGTATTAAAATGTATGGATCTTAAACTAATGTACTGAGGAGAAATCTGGACCCTGTGTCTGGACTGGTTGGGGACAACTTTGTTAGAGGTAGTTTCATTTTATTCTACTGTATACTGTGCACACTTCTTCTCCACTAAGGAAATATTAAACATTTAACTCATTACAGAGCTAGTTACAAATTACTTTGCACATTAAGCTTTGATATACAAAACATTCGATCAGCCTCTATAACAAATATTTGTTACAGACTGTTGTGCCCAACAGCACTGTACATAAAGTAGTTCAATCTATACTTACACTTATACAACTTATTATAGATAAAACTTCTGTACATTTCCTCAAGTAAAAATCCAGGACATTTATCTGTGACACAGTGCATTTTTACAGTATTAACGCTTTCACTAAGGTAAAGGGTCAGAGTCAGGCCACCAGCCATGTGAATGCCTTCACTAAACTTAACCTTGATAAAGATATTTAACAGCTGTTTGTGTGCGTGTAAACATAGTGGCATTTAAAAATGACTTCCTGCAACTTTTCTCAACAAAAAAGCATCACCCTGCAAATCAATTTCCTGTGACCTGCAGTCCAACTCTGCAAATGTATCGGCTGCTCTGCCCCCTGACACAAGATTACAGCGCAAGCAAAGATATAGCGAGCTGAAGAGGCCTCTCTCCTCCTACGTAGTCTGGCTAACACTGCCTGAGACAAGCTGGTTAATGATCTGAAATTCTGGAGGGTACAGGATGGTACATCTGTCTTTCACTCTCCCACTTTTGCTCTCTCTCTGCTGCCCTGCTTTTGCCCTTGTTTGTAGCAGACGTCTGTCTCTTCCAATCTCACAGTTTCTTCGCATTTTGGACGAGTCAGTTTTTGGGTAAGTGCCCGTGGCAGTCCGAGTTGAGCACGTCAATTCGAGCTGTGTTGTGCATAATGTCAGTGTCAGATGGAGAGAAAAATTAGTAGTGCTTGGAGGGGATTGTAAGCAGCTTTTTACAGGGCGTATTTGTCTTTAGTACAGTTTGCTTACACCTGCCTCTTAATTCCACTCATCCCTTACCAAATACCTCAGAAAAAAAGCTAATAGAACAGACTGGACAGTTTTCCCTCTATCAACAAAGACAGCATCTGGATAAAACCCACTGAGAGAAGAGCATCGACCAGGCTCAGGAGCTGTATGTCTGCCCTCTTTACAAGACCAGTGAGAGGAAGGGAACCCTCTCCACCACAGACCACTCCACCAATTTTGTCATTTCCATGGTGTTGCCCACAAGCAGGCGCCCTCAACTCTGGATCAAGCGTGGTGCTGCCATGCTCTGCCAGCTTGATGACTGAAGTCAGACAAAAAACTGTTTAAGACTCGAGGACTTTATTGTAACTCTTTAAACATTTTGATGCTATTTTTTCGTCTCCGTCAATAAAATGAAATAAAATAAAGTAAAATAAAATAAAATAAAGTAAAAAAAACAATAAAATAAAGTAAAATAGATAAAAATAAAATAGAATAAAACAAAATAAAATAAAATTGAATGAAATAAAGTAAGATAAAATAAAATAAAATGAGATAAAATAAAGTAAAATAAATGAAATTAAAATAAAAGAAAGTAAAAAACAATAAAATAAAGTAAAATAAATAAAAATAAAATAAAATAAAGTTAAAAAGCAATAAAATAAATAAATGAAATATGAAATATGAAATGTGAATATGAATATGAAATAAAATAAGATAAAATAAAATAAAATGTAATAAAATGAAATTAATAAAAATAAAATAAAATAAAATTGAATTAAATTAACAAAGAAAGTATTAAAACAATACAGCATAGAAAAATATATTATTCATTGACTTAATGTTTGTCTGTTGTAGTCGTCAAGTTGAAGTGTGCTTTGTCACACCTGTAACCAGTGACGTCTGGAAAACACTCATGCGTCACTGCAGTGTGGAGTCAGAGTCATAATTCAATTAAATTAAAAAAATTAAAAAATTAAAAAAAAAAAATCCCCGCACTTACATTTTGATATCCAGGCAAGCAATGTGTAGTACATAAATAAAGAACTCTTTTCTGCCAAAGTTTTTGCAATAAACATAATTAATCGTGTTTGTGTATTTCCTGGCACTGTGATATTCAGCAGATGGTGGGAAAACATCGGGACACTAAAGAGCTTCAGGCACTATAGTAAGCTATAAACCCAGGTGCTCTATGCATTTTGCACTTTTACCACCTAAACAAAGTTTTTTTTATTGCTGTTTTAGGAAGCATAAACTTCCAAGCAAACACGATCAAGGTGAGCAACGTAAACGTAATCATCATGCATTCTGATACACACATCGAAATGGGTAACAGCTGAAAACTCTATACTGCCTTCCTCGTATGTTTTATCTAATTGCCATAATTAGAGACAGAGTCCAGCCTGAGTTTGCATCACCACTTTCTTGGTACTGACGGAAACCGACAACAAACACTTCTTCATCCTCCTTACAGTCAGCAGCTTTGCAGGACTCAGTGGGCACATTTAAATCTTTTTGTTGTGGAGGCTGCCCGTTCTTTTCAAAGAGCTGCTGGCTGCTTTCAAGCAACAAACTCCCAAAGAATCAGTTTTCTTATCAGGTCTTTTTCAATACTAGTAACAAAAATATTTAGAAGTTTGTGTTGCTGCAACATGTTCGTAGCACCACATGTTCAGCGAATCTCCCAGCGCTGCGGAAAGAGTTGAACGTCTCATGACATCTGGAGTTGACAAGAGTTGTCTGGAGAGTTATGTGTCCACTATATGGCTGTGGGGCATGTGGGGGTGTTTGAAACTATCTTTAAGTGTAAGACTTTTTATGCTCTGAGTTCAGCTATACATTTGCTGTGTGGGTGGATCAGGATCATGAAGTCAGTGTCAAGAGTGTGAGTCACAGGACAGAAAAAGTTTACAAAAGTACACAAATCTCACTTATACCATTGGAAAGGAAGTGTGTTGTATGTTTTACCTTTCATGTTTCTAGAGGGATGATATTTATATTGTTTGAGTTCTTGCTGAAAGGGTTTTCTTGATCAGATTTTTAATTTTAAATACTTTTGTGATATTTTTTCCTGTTTTCTTATGGTTGGAAGAGAGTTAGGGGAGTGGCTGATGGCAGAAATGGGGATTTGTTTTCAACTTTTGCACTGCTATATTAGTTAGCAAGTCAAATTAGCTCCAGCAACCCTGTTTTCACCACAGTAGTCTCTCCCACATCATGTGATTAAATTTTACCTTGCCATTTATGGTTTAATGGCATAAAAGGTACAGTTAGTCATTAGAAAATCATTAGTATATATTTTCATTTATCTGAAGTACATTTAAACTCTGTGAAAATCTGTTCTCCCAGATCGTTGGTCTTATTTTATGGGTACAAACAACAATACGTATATAGGTTATTTACATGAGCATGTACTGCACTTTAAAACTGTCCTTGTTTTGATAATTCAGGCACACACACACACACACACACAGACAGTTCAGACTTTGCCTCCGCACTCACCCTGTGACTCAGTCATCTCAGTAAATCCAGTCTGTCCAATCGATTAGCCACCCCTCTCTAAGCGCCTCCCTAATGTTGAAGCTCCGAGAGGCCAATGTGCTTCCCACCTGTTCCGTGCAGATAGGCCGCCATGACGCCTGTTACAGTGAATGCGGAGACGTCCACTGAAAAGCAGCATGCGATAATGCGCGAAAGTTTTAATGAATTCATGCTGATGGCTTTCTTTTGTTCTCCCCATTGGTGAGTTCCGTAGGTCTGATGGGGAACGGTTCACGATAGACAACTGAGACTCGCATCCGCCTGTAAAGCCCGGCAACTCTGAAACAAACTGATAAGACTGAGGAAGCCACTGAGCTTCCACAACAGCTTACTAATTGAGGCCTGTGTCTCTTCCTCAGCTTTACTCCCAGTTGTAAAGAGCATCCTTTTGTTCTTGCACAATTTTAGTGGCTGGATGCTGTCCTGATTATGCCTCTGTTGGAAAGTTGTCACACTTTAGAGGTGACTTTATCCTTGAAGTGTGCTTTCTTTTGAATACAAATGTAGCAGTAAATTGACAGACAAAAGAGCATTCCTTTATACTAAAAAGATAAAGAAAATAATTTGTAATATACACTGTATAATAAGTCAGGCCCGGTTGTTGGAGATAATGGCATCTAAGTAAGCAAAGCTGTAAAATAAATGTTAGCTAACTGCATGCACAAAGTGCTACATAATTAAGTAATGGACACATTTTTTTGTGTAAAACTTGTTAGTTCAGGACCTTGCCAAACTGTCAACTAGCATAATGGATGAGAAACATCTTTGTTAACAGAGAAAGAAACCCATTAGCCTTGTATCAAACCCTGATATCTTGGCCACTATAGATTGTCTGGGCATAGAGCGAATATGCATTACACGAGAGTCTGTCAGGGATCCATGAAGTGAATTAGCCCTAACAGGTTGGCTTGGCAGCCGCGAGGACCTGGCAAGACGGCCAAGAGCTGTGCGTCTCAAGACAGAGACTAACGCTTGTTTTCAGTGAAAACAAATCAGAACAGTGGATTCTGGGTTGGTATATTTGGAATGTCTCAAATCGCTGCCTCAGGACTGTAATTATCTAAATTGGTGCTATTGTTTGTTTAATATGAAATATACACTGTATGCTAGTTTGAATGAACAGCAGTAAAATAAAGAAGACAACCTTTTATCATGATCTTTAACTGATAGTGTTTATGGCTGCAATCAAATATTTCAAACTCATCTGACAAACAGAAAACTGTGTGAATGAGAGCAGCTTAATCATGAATTTGACTGCATTAAAACATTAGACTGTAAAAACAATGGATGGCGTCACTCATTGGTTCGTGGACTCCCATTTTGAAGCCTCTATTTTGGCATTTCAGCAATTGGCATCTTGTTTTTTGGAGCCAAAAGTGATGATATTTGGTCAAGAGGATGGATTGCTAGATTGCTACTGACCATTTTACTAAAAAGACAAGAAAAGAAAATCACGATTTGAACCTGAGGACACTATCGACAGACAGCCGGTCACTTAAAGCCACTCGCCCTTGATTATATGGAACTTTGAGACTTAATAAAATTTGGACAGATAAGTTATTTAAAGATTCACCTCCTGTGCAGTTGTCATGAAGCGGTACATTAGCTATAGACACCAAAAATATTTTCTATACCAGGCTTTAAACTTGTTTATTTCTGCTGTAAAGTCGGCCATTTTAACATTGAAGTCCATGGGGATTGAGTGGCCACTGGAGCCAAGTGGCCATTAGAGGACCTGCAGTTTTTAGCACTTCTGTGTTGGCTCCATTTTCAGCCCCAGTTTAGGTGATCACAGCTAAAAGAAAGACAAAAGAATCAGATTATTTCCAGCAGCTATGAGAGGCTGGACTTTGATGCAGGTGCCATGTGGAGGCATAGCACTCATAGTATCCCATTAACAATACACTGCTCTCTTAAAACAATGGGATTCAAGAGATGTTTTCACTGCAGTAACGCTTGAAAACAGTCCAGAAACATATGACAAATGATATTGATGAGTGACAGAAATATACTTAGATGGAATTCAATATCACTGAGAAGCAGAGAAGCTGGCTAATGATTGGCAGCTGGACAGCTGGAACCCCAAACATTATTGGAGAGAGTGAGGCAGCTCCCTCCAGCAGCCTTTTCTGTTTTAGACATGGTATCATTGAAAAAAATCCCCCCAAAAAATGCTGTGATTTTTTTTTTATGTTACATAAATGTATGTATTGCACTGTGGGGATAGCTGAACAATCAGTGTATAATTTAAAAAAAAAATTATGCATCCTGTCATAATTTAAAAACAATGAATATGATATCCATAATAATGCCTTCCAGGCCTTTGCAATTAGTCGTTTACCTTTGAAAAACTTGACTTCCTATTAAAAATCAATTTCTGATCGGAGGACTTTACTGTTTAGATTTTAAGCCAGCAGAAAGTTGAGCAGCAAATAAAAAGGTTAAATATTTTGGGCTATTATTCCTGCAGAGATTTTACTTGTAACTTTTATGCATTCTTTTCTTACAGTAGGTGAGTTTGCTTTCTAGCTGTTGCCGTTGTGTCCTGTAATTACGTTTTTTTGCACTGCACTGCACCTTGTTGACTTGTGTTTGAAAAGAGCTGTCAGAATATTTACATACATCACGCGTAAAACAAAGAAAAAAGAAGAAAAAATCATTCAGGTGGCGTGGCAATGGGTGCAGCACATTTTTTGGAAACGGTAAATTCTGACTTTAAAAGCCAGCAGATTGGTGGTCTTTCAAGTGCAAATTAAATTTCTCTGCTGTATTTTAAAAAAGGTGCGGTGTAGACCCAGTGCTCTGTTTTGAAATGCCAAGAGGATTAATGGCACTGATAAGTGGGGTTGGTGTATTAATCTAAGTCCTTTGAGTGTTGCCATTTCTATTTCAGCTACAATTTGTGGAGCATGGATTTAAAGTATTGCAAAGACAAAAAGAGAAAAGACAGCAGAGAAAGACACACACACACACACACACACAGAGGGAGAGGTGGGACCCTGGCTCATAGGGGGAAACAGTGCAAAGGTTCACACACATGCCTCTTTGGGCTCGCTGTGCTCGAATGCCGGTGAACTACAGTGAAACAGACGGAGAACAAACGTGAACACAGGCAGACATTCGCAGATGCACACTGTGACTTTTTCTGCATGACTGGAGGTACATATCGTGAGCTGCAGCGGGGGCAGAGGGCAGATGGTGCCTTTGAGGTGGGAGGTTGAAATGTGGAAAGGTAGACGAGGTGTGTGTGTGTGTGTGTGTGAAGTGTGACAGTGTTGGGAGTGTTCACATTAAGGCCCTGGCTGAGGTGTTTCAGGGTGCAGCAGCATTTGAAGGTGAAATACAGTGAAAATCCTGACACTCTGATTCATTCATCTGCAGCTGTGCATTTTTCTCTGAGCTATATCCAGTTCCCGAAAAGTGATGGTGTTAAACTCAGAATCAGATCTTGTCCCATGAGCCATCGTGTCTTCATTTATTCTGTCTTGACTGTGTAAAATTAGCTACACTGTAAATATTTCACTCAGAGTTTAAGTTCTTCTGTTTATGAATGGATTTTTCAAGCTTTCTCACAAACTTAATTTTATAGTTTTAACACAAGACACTGTATGATGTCCCTCCCACACCTCACAGGACTGTCACAGGGATTGACGTTTACATTAGGATTTTAAGGGTTTTTAGCCTGACTGTGATTCTGAAAGACTCATTCAGAAAAGGGGCATTTTAAACAGGATGTGAGATAAGTGGGATGATGTCTCCATCTAGTGTTCATTGTTCTCTCTGTCTCTCTCTCTCTCTCTCTCTCTCTCTCTCTCTCTCTCTCTCTCTCTCTCTCTCTCTCTCTCTCTCTCTTTTTTTGATACCACAGCTTTCTGAGAGTCAACAGTGAAAGGTCTTAAACAAAGAGAGAAGGTCACTCTCATATATTCAAATTATGAACTGGAGTTTTTTGTTTCATGTAAAATTTAAGAACAAGAGTAAAAGGTGGAATAAGGCTTATTTGGCCAAGCATATCTTAAATAGTTACCAGAAACAGGAAGTAGTCCATCTTCCTTACAGTAGAGGCAGTGCTATAACAGCACTAAGTCTCTGCATTGGCTTCCTGTGTGCTTCAGAACTGATTTTTAAGATCCTTTTCTCGGCTTATAAAGCTTTTAATGGTTTTTAGTCCTATTTATTTATCAGATTTGCTTTTAACATGTGAGCCCTCTAGAACCCGTCTGGTCTTCTGGTAGTGGCCTTTCGATCATCCCCAAAGTCAGAACAAAAACCCACAGTGAGGCATCATTTCATAACTATGGTCCACGTCTGTGGAGCAGCCTGCCTGAAGACCTGAGGGCCGCAGAGAGTGTTGATGTTTTTAAAAGCAAACTCAAGGCCAAGCTTTTTAGCCTGGCTTTTAATTTAACTTTATTTAATTGAATTTATCTATTTATTTAATAATTTATTTCTTTATTTATATTATTACTTTATATGTATTAATTTTGTGTATTTTTCTATTTATTTATTCATATTAATCTTTTTTTTTCTAGCTGACATTTTTTTCTATTTTATTACTTATTTATTTCTTTTACCTTATTCATGTACTTGTTTATTGACTGATTTAAAATAATTTTCTGACTTCGGTGTGTGAAGCATTTTCTGTTGCATTATTCTTGTATGAAAAGTGCAATATATATAAAGTTTGACTGATTGACTGATTGATATGGTGCACATTTTAATCTTCCACTGTTTTACTGCCCAGAAAATAAAAACTTTATATTGTAGTTAACTTCAAAAAAAGGAAAATCCAAGGCACTCTTCTTTAAATGTATAGAAAGACTTTATTCAAAAAATGGCTATTTCATTTAGAAAAAGTTAAAACATGATGAAAGTGGGTTACAGCCCACACGTTTTGGCACAAAAGCCTTCCTCGGGGTTGTAGTTAACTTGTTTGAAATTCTATAGCAGAGCTTGTTTTTTGATGTTTTTATTTTTAATGGCTTTATTGTGCTGCATGTGTCTGGCACAGTAGTTCAGGTGCAGAGAACGTATTCAGATGCTTAATTTATTTAGCAATACCACAATTTTAAAGTAGTCACTTACAAATGAATGTCGTGCATTCAAGAATATGCGTATAGAATATTATTATTGCTAATGCATCAAATGTTAATAGGAGCCTATTTGGATGCTAAAGATGGTTGAGGTTGAGCCAGTTTTACCTATTTGACATACTATTGACAACAATGAAGGCCCACTACCCTTCTACTGCCATTAAACTTATTGAGTAAATTAATGATCAATAAAGCTATTTACATGGTGCCTGTTGAGAATGTGGTACCAAATAAAAAGACAAGAAAATCCTTATCAACTGACAGAGGATGTGCTGTCGTCTGTGAACTATTTCCTTTCTTTCCTCTTTTTTCCTTGCCCAGCTCTCACAGTTTAGTAAGAAGCCAAGTCCCATTTTCCATTTTGGCAACAAGATGTTTCTTGTTGTTTGGGTATTTTTGGATATCGTACCAGCCAAAAACCAAAGATTGGCACAACCGCCCAAGCACCAGCAGGAAGAGGGAATTGCTTTCATCATCACTGAGCACCATAATGCTCATGCAGCCTGCTAACACTGCTCTACCAACATCCAAAGGACAGAGGTTCTCCAGCATCACATATGCAGTTACTTCAAATATATACAGCAGCAAACACTCAAGAGCAGAGAAAAATCCAGCTGGCCTGACACCTCATGACTCCCCCTGTTAACAGGTGTGATAATGATGATCTTGTCATTTGTGTCCTCATGTATTATTCTTGTGAATGACACCGCAGAAACACGTTGTAGTCTGCACATGTACTGCATATCTGTCACTAGTGTATACATATTTATCTCTGTATGATGTGCCTTGGTCAATTCAAGTTTTAAAAATGTAATTTAGGGTTTGACAAAGATTGGCAAGTCCAGGCAAAACAAACACTTGGTTAAACCTGCAGTGACCACTTGGGGGCAGTGGAAACAAGCTGTAAACACAACCCCTATACAGTTGCCTCTTAGGCTGACTTAGAAATACATCCACCAGATACAGAGCAAAAACTAGCTTTCAGTTGGATTTGTGTTTCTGGTCACCTGGTTGCTAACTTTGTTTGTGTGCCCTTTGGACTCTGGCAGGTATTGTAAAGTAAGAAAAACAGCTGTTGCTATGAGAATGGGGAAAGTGAACTAAAAATGTCAAGCTGTGGGCTGCTTCTCTGTAGTGCAAACACACACTCTTGTCAGTGACTCATTTATCAATCAACCAATCAATTTTATTTATAAAGCCCAATATCACAAATCACAATTCACTCACAGGGCTTTATGTCATATGCTGATATGACATCCCTCTGTCCTCATGACCTTCGCAGCAGCTAAGGAAAAACTCCCCAAAAAAACTCCCTTTAACGGGGGAAAAAACGGTAGAAACCTCAGAAAGAGCAACTGAGGAGGGATCCCTCTTCCAGGATGGACAGACATGCAATAGATGATGTACAGAACAGATCAATGTGATAAATTAACAGTAATCTGTATGACACAATGAGACAGAGAGAGAGAGAGAGAGAGAGAGAGAGAGAGATGCAGGACAGACGGTAATGACAGTAGCTTACAACATTAATGAAAGTAATAATATAATGAATATTACAGGCTACTGTGGTACAATATGTTGAAAGAATATATTAATATCTGATAGTATACATATGTGACAATAATCATATGTGTATAATGACAGTAGAAGTATGACTAATGATAACAGCAGCAGCAGGAGGCATCTGGCAGGACCACAGCAGCAGCACAACCACACACGTCACACTATCCAGGCACCGCTGTGATGTAAGTTAAACTGCGAGACAGTGAAGCACAAAGGCTCCGGAGAAGAAGCTGAGTTAGTGACATGCAGTACAGCCGAGTTAGCAAGATGCACTAAATTGAATCCCAGCACCCCTAAAATTTGAGAGATTTTTAAAAAATGTTTTTTTTTTACTGTATGTCCTTTTTTAACAAGCTAGAAAAGTGTCAAAACCATACAGTACTTGGTTGAAACGTAATGTTTTAACAACAAAAATACCCCCCCTTGCCTAAAAAATGGTTTGATCCACCCCATCCCTCCCACCTTTCCCCGACTGCTCTATCTGCACAGAGCAATGCACTGCCTTCCAGAGTGGGTGATATGCAGTAGTGGTGTAAGTACCTGGCTGAAACCAGGATATGTGGCACATTTCTTAACATCTACCATTCAATACCAACACATTATTATCATTACCAGTCCTCATTTTTGCTGCATTTAATCGTAGGTCACTGTTTATATTGTTAGGTAGGAGTTAGCTGACGTTTTTTCTAACTAGGAAACGTTACAGGTGGTCAGTACCACTGTCCTCTGTTTGAATTGGAATGAGAGAAGCTAGCTGTTGTGTCATGTGCATGTATTAATATTAAAGCCAAGGTGCTACTGACTAGCTAACTGACTGGATGCCCATTAACATTATAACTCCTATTGTGTGTATTTATTATTATTATTTTGTAGATTTCAAGCACTTTTCTTTTTTGAAGTGTATTTTTATTTATGTATTTGTATTATATAATACAGACAAGAAGGAAAAAGGCAGAGACAAACATTGAAAAAGTCAATTACTGTTAATGTGTTAATGTTACATGTTGTGCATTCCATTTCAAATAAAAGTCCAAAAAATAAGTCCAAGGTCCATTTTTGGTATTTTTGGTACTCACTATAGGGGGCTGGTTTACTCCAGAAACAAACATACTGTTTATGTGTATGTATGTATCAAAATGAGTTGTCTTCCCCCAGAAGTTAGGGTTACGATATGTTTCTTTTATGATTCCAATCCATTCCTCTGTTGCTGTGGCTCAGCATTTAAATAACCTTTATCAGATTTGATGGTTTAGTCACAGACTTTCCCAAAAAGTGATGTGCTTTTCTTTCACAAATGTGGGAATGAAATTGCGTTAAAATGTACAAAACAGTGAAATTTATCTTGCCTGGCCGGGCAGCTCTCTGGGTGCTCAGCACCCCTAAACCTCTGATCCTAGAATCGCCCCTGCCAGTCTTAAATGTGGAGACGGAGTCTGCCTCCCAGACCACAACAGGAAGATGATTCCACATGTACTCTGTCTTAAGCTGGTGGGTGTATGACGCTCACCACTGAGTGCTGGTCACACAAAACTACAGGAAACAGTCATCTTTATGAAAGGTCCCATATTGTGAAAGGTCAGATTTCCATGTCTTTTTAAGAAATACAGCAGGTGCTATATGAATACTGTGGAAGTATCAAAATGCTCAGTCCACAGAGAGGTGCTCACAGTCTGAATTCATAAACTGTGCCTGGAAACAAGCTGTCAGGACTTTCATGAAGTTGTGATGTCACATCTATACTAAATACACCATTTGAAACATTCAAAATGGGTAGGCAGTGACATCTGGTGGCTGTAATGAGGCATGGCAGCCCAGAGCCGATAATGCAGCCCTCAAGGCAACATTCATCCATCCATCCATCTTCTAACCGCTTCATCCTCTTGGGCGTCGCGGGGGGGTTGGAGCCTATCCCAGCTAACATTGGGCGAGAGGCTGCGTACACCCTGGGCAGGTCGCCAGACTATCGCAGGGCTGACACACAGAGACAGACAACCATTCACGCTCACAGGTAATTATCAAGGCATGTCAGAGCTTTCTGACAGCACAAGTTTCTAAACCCTTCCTCCAGCAGTTAATGTTGGAAAATATGTTTTAACAGCCGTCTGTAATCTAATGTCTAAACATAATCTCACCCATAAAATGTATCATCTTTCACCTAATAGCTTAGGCTTTCTATTCTGTAGTGCGTTTCTGTATTGGAAACCTCCCATACTAATAAAGGATAAGTGACATTAAATTAACTTGATCATTTGTGGGCTAACTGATGAGCAGCCTTGATGATGCTGCATGCCTAGTTTCTTGTTTTTCTTTCTGTCTTACTCATCAGTGTATGGGCTCACAGATTTGTCTCGGTTGAATTCAATATAACTTACAGCTTTCTTTGTTTAACGAACTGATGAGAGGAATAGATTGACATTTTTGGAAAATATGCTTATTTGGTAGTTAGACGATATGACTCGCACCTGTCCAAGAAATTCAAGGCCACAGCAGGTGGTTAGCTTGTGTGCAATGGACATGGCATTGGCTGCTTCGTAGACATTTAAGTTGTTCTTCAGGTCTGTTTTGTGTATTGCAGTTTAACACACAGACTGTAAATATACAATGGACATAGCTACTGCGACATCACCATTGGTTTGCAGACTGCCATTTTGTAGCCTTGAGTTCAGCATTTCAGCCATTGAGACTGTTTTTTTGGAGGCAATGACTATATTTGGATCAGAGGGTTGGAGCTGTGGAGGAGCAAGGAGTGGACTGGACATACTAGAGGGTGTAATAGGAGCCTTCTCACCCAAATCTATGACGCCAACAACCACTAATAACAGCCATTTAATTTGCTGATAACATCCAAAACTGGTGGCCATTTTGGCTTGGGACTTTCAGTTTAGGTCTGTGTGAACTGTTTGAAAAATGTAACTTCTAAAAGGACAAATGTGTTCAAGCAAATGAGAAAAACTGTTACGACCAGGCAGCTGCTTGAAATAAAAGATACAGATAATCTAACAAATTGCTAGTGTGCAGAAGTCCCTGCTTTGCATGAGATAAAACACCAAAGAGGAAATGTAAATTTCATATTATTAGTCAGGCAATGATTTTGAACCAAACTGTGATGCTGTTGAAATGAGTCCAAACTGTGACTATTTTGGCTGGTCAGTGGGTTTCCATTTGCAAACATTAATGTTTGCTGTGAACAATGATCTGGCTGTGACTCTTGAGAGAAATGTTCAATGTGGAAAAGATTATAAAATGATGAGTGGAAGGCATTAAGAAAAAACAGACAGTGTAGTCTGTGTACATCATTATGTTTGTCATTACTCTGACAAATTTAGCCCCTGACTTTCAGAGGCGAACTTTATGTTCTTGAAGTTGATGTCTTAGCCTCAAATTGCCGTCATATTGGCAGGCAGGAAAGCTATTTTAAGTCTTGCAAATGAACTAGACACTAGTCTCACATGAAATAATCTCATGCAAGGACAGATGCTTCTGAACTGAGTTAAATTTCATAGCATTTCTTTCAGTAAACATCATATGCAATATAAAGAGCTATGGAAGAGTTAGATGTGGTAGAACATCACTGAAGAAGGGACTCATTTAAGTCTTATTTGACATAACATGATCTATATCATCCCTGTTTAAATGTAATTACGGGACCTTTATTGTGAAACAACCTGGTCTCACTCCTAATATACAGAAAATATAGAAACATTTTTATAACTTAAAGTGTTCATATATTTTAATAGAATTTGCTATATCCTCTTATTCAGCTGCAATCTGATGGGACCGAAACACAGCAAAATCAAACACAAAAATATTGTACGGACTGGTAAAAATTTTGCTTATACCTATGTCATTTTTGCATTATAAGGCGGAGGTTAACTGAATTGCTCCTTTATTCTCAGATGGAGCGATGATGGGGACGTGAGTAAATGCATAAATGCAGCATATTACACTTCTCTGAATCTTTGAATATATGAAAAGTATTCATGGATCATTGCATAATGTATCCACGTAGATTTATTTCTTATTAACACTGACAACCCTGCAGTTCTGTGGAATTCCTCTCTGATGATCTGTTCTGATTTATGCCCAGGGAAAACCACAAAAACAGGTAAAAGTTTTTCAGAGCCAGAGTTACTTCATCAAAAGGGAGGGAAAACACACAGGGGCAGGAAGTGAGGTGGTATGAAACGAGAGGAGATGTGAGTTTCAAAGTAAAACAGGAAACAACATGAATGAATGAAATGAAAAAACAACCTAAGAAACTTGAGCTGTGACAGAAAGCCCACAGCCGGAAGGTGGGGGGGGGGCGGGGTTTGGGGGGTGGATGAGTCGATCAGACTCTGGCCTCCACCAGGGATTTTTTTTGGGGGGGGGGGGCGGGACATGGACAGGACAGAGTGAAACGGGGTGAGAGAGAGAGAGCGGGGGGGAGGTTGACATGCAGAAATGGTCGCAAGCCAGAGTCTAGCCTGTGACCGCTGCATCAATTCATCGCCTCTGTACATGGGGCGCCAGCACTATCCACTACTCTACCGACGCCCCCAGTCAAGTTGGTTTAATAAAATGTAGTGAGCTACAGTATCATGTTTAGCATACTGTACTACGGATGTATGTCATGTGAGGTAACATTATATTACATTGCAATGACATTTTTTCTCAACCTAACCACGTTTTTTCTGTTGTTGCCTAAACCAAAGGAATTGAACCTAAAAGCAACGTTTTTCACCTGCCTTCTCAGTTTATTTTGAATGCAATGGAGTAAATTGCCACACTGCCCCTGAACGTCCAAAACTGATGCAGGAGGGGTACCTAGCGTGTCGTATTTTGACATGACGTGACTGAGCATTGGTATTTGATGAGTTGGGAGTGAATAAATGTGTTTTATTAAAATATGGTTTATGTGAGAACTATTCACCACAGGCTGCCCACAGAGATTTATTACCTCTATCAGCTCTACAGACCGATTTAGCGTCAGCTTATTGTTTTCAGTGAAAAAGGTGTCATAATCCCAGTGTAGACAACATGAGCAGGCAGACAACAAATTGCTGAAAACATCATCGTTAAAATGTCAGACTTGTCGTTACAGCACATATGCTTACCCCAGAGTGGCAAAAAAACTATTAATGCAGCTTTAAATCTAAAATATGATTATTTTCATAGAAAGGAAAACACTGCCTGCATTTCACCTCCCCTCTACACAACAGGTCTCTCAGGGGAAAAAGGTAAAAATTAAAATGGACTGAGTTTGTAGCCTCCATCTGCCATCCTGCTCATATTTATGATATGGCCTTTAGCTTGTCCCGCCATCACACAGTCTGCCCTCATTTGCTTATGACTTTAGAGAATATCTAACATGGCAGCTGTGAAACGGACACTGTTGACAGTCAGCAGCAGTGCTGGATATGTATATCCTGTATATGTAATCAAGGATAGCCACCACCACGGATCACATTCCATGACTGCCAGAATACAGGTTCAAACTTATATCGACAGCCATGATAAACTATTTGTCAAACCCTTCATAGCTCCAAAACATAATCAACCATTTTATTGAAAAGCATTTTTATTTCCTTTTTCCTCACACTTTAGTAAAAGGTTTGGTATTTGTTCCTCTGTTTTTGTTTAAAAAACTGGTTTCCTATCTCAAGAGTTTGTGAGGGTGTTTTCACATTTAGTCCTTTATGAACAAACCAGACTCAGTCCTCTTAAAGTGCACCAAAAAGTGGACCGACATAAAAGGGACTCAGTTCTTTTTGTGTTCACAATGTCAGTTTTTTGAAAGAGGACTCAGTTCTCCTTCTGGTCAACTTCAGCTCTGATGGGGCCTCAGTCCACTTTCTGTTCACACTATAGCCTATATATCTTACTATATAATGATGATAAGGTATAATGACGAAAACTCTGTGTGTGTGTGTGTGTGTGTGTGTGTGTGTGTCTGTGTGTCTGTTCCACGTTTTTCTCCTCACCGACTTCTTTCGAACTTCTCTTCGACTTTGGCACAGTGGTAGAGGGTCATGGGAGGATGCGAATGAAGCAATATTACATCAATGGTATTGAACTCTGGCAAAACCAAATGTATATTGTTCACAAGGTCCAACGAAAATAACTCTTGTTTTAGCATCCACACATTACATGGTCAACTTATTGAAACTGTCAACACTTACAAATACTTGGGCATTTGGCTGGACTCCAAGCTTTCCTTTCATAATCACGTGGATCTCCTTATCAAGAAACTCAGGTCTAGAATTGTTTTTTTATATAGAAATTATAGAAATAAGTCTTGTTTGTCATCACATAATTAACCCATATTCAACACATCACTGCACTTATAGCAAGGTGGGCTGGCCATCTCTCACCGCCCGCAGAGAACAGCACTGTTTACTATTCATCTATAAAGCACTACTTGGAATGCTCCCTCCGTATTTAACTTCATTTTAAAGGGGCAATAAGCGAAATTGTTCACCGCTAGGTTCGCTGTTGTTGTGCACTGCCTGTACAGCAAAACAAAGTGTGGCATGAGCCACTCCTCCCTCTGACTCTGCTCTCCAACACCCCCCCCACTCGCCTTGTTTCTTCCGCAGGCTCCGCTTCACTCAGCTGCCTGATATACCCGCTGCTTCTTCCCACATTAACCTGAATAACAAACCAGGGCTTCACTTAAATTCACTTTTACTTCCGGTTGGATCCATACGGAGAGGGAGCGGAGGCTAACTGGGTGTGTTAGTAGCTGAGTGAAGTGGAGCCTGAGGAGGAAGCACTGGTTAGCCCCCGCTTTCACTGTAGGCAGATTCACTCACCACAGGGGCGAGGAAATAAAACCTAAACAGCCAACTTAGTTTAGCAGTGAGCAATGTCTTTCACTCACTCTTGGTCTCTGCTGTGTTTAGCTATTTCCCTGCTTTCCTGTTAGCATTAGCACTTACTCGGCTGCCACGCTAATGCTCCAACTGAGCCGGGAGCTGGGCTCACGCTTCTCCGCCAGGCTCAGTGAGTCGGAGCTGAGAAGCGTGGGGACGTTAGCGTTAGCCAGCTGCTAAACTAACGTTCCGGGAGCCTGCTTCTCGGCTCCAGCGAGCTCTGGCGTGGGGACGTTAGCCTGCACTAGTCGGCTGCTATGCTAACGTTCCGGGAGCCTGCTTCTCGGCTCCGGCGAGCTCTGGCGTGGGGACGTTAGCCTGAGCACTAGTCGGCTGCTATGCTAACGTTCCAACTCTTCACCGTGAGCCTGGCGGGCTCACGGGCTCCTGGCTCCCGGAGAAGAGAATGTTAGCTTTAGCTCCCACAGTTAGCACTAGAGCTACTACGCCTACTGGAGTAGCTTGCAGCTATGGAGCGCTTCTACCAGCTCTTCTGGTCACTGAGCCTCACCTCCATTTCAGCAAATATATTACATTTATTACAGGTACCATTATCATTGAAGTAGGCAGGGGAATAGCTAAACACAGCCGCCAGACTGCCCGCTGGGCTACATTTTACAATGCTAATTGCAAATTAGCTGGGCTGCCGGGCTACACACCTAACACAACCAAAACGCCTGACCCATTGCTGGGACTGAAGCTCCGGACATTAACCCATGCTACAATTGTAACATTAAATTTAATTGAATCGACATAGCGACATGTGCCTAACGTTACTGTAATACTAATTAAAACAGACATTTGACTTTATGTTGTACCTGTCCAGGAGAAGAAGAGCTAGCTCCGAGTCAGACTGTAGCCCCGTTAGCTCTCACAGTGCTCTCCACCTTGGAAATGCAAGGCCAGTGTTAATCCGAGTTCTGTCCCTTTCTTCATCCGACAACTTCTTCGCCAACAACCGTTGTTTCTTTAGAGGTAATGTCAGATCCTGGTTGTCTTCAGTTGGATGTTCTGCTCTCTGCCATTTCATTTCAAAAATAACCACTGCCATTGCTCACTGGCTGTAGCGTTTTATAGGGAGGGAGGGCCAAGGGCTCTGGGGGGGGGGGGGGTCACATGAATGTACATGAACGTGCAGCCGGACCGGCTTGTAAACAATGGGCTGGAGATCGACACAGAGAGAGGGTGTGTGAGGTGATGCTATATTCCAGATGAAATTACACCTCTAGTTCTTCACATAGCAATTTTTTAATTCCTTCAATCTAGAAATGATGCATTTCACTTATTGCCCCTTTAAAATTTCCGCTCTACAGGTCTCCATACCCACTCTCAGTCCCATATCAGACTCCACCTCCCTTACACAAATACAGAATTAGGAAAAACTGCCTTTTCCTTCTATGCCCCATACCGATGGAACAAATTACAGGACTCATTGAAAGTTGATAGATTCATCTCACTTGAGGCTTTCAAAACTCTACTTCACACCACAGTACTGGGTGCTCAGACTTGTTCTTCCTTCATTTAGTCTGTTTACTATTATGTCTTAATTTTTTATTACCTTGTCTTCATACCTGTGTATTTACTGTATTGTATTGCTGTTTTTTTTGTAATTTCTGTGTTTTGAGCTCTGTTTGCTACAGGGCGTCCTTGAAAAAGAGAGCCCGCTCTCAATGGACCTACCCTGTTAAAATAAAGGTTAAATAAAATAAATAAATTGGCCAAAGGGGGGCGCTATAGCAACCGATTGAAATTGCAAACTTTGAATGGGCATATCTCATGCCCCGTACGTCGTAGAGACATGAAACTTTGCACAGAGATGCCTCTCATCATGAGGAACAAATTTGCCTCAAGAACCCATAACTTGCGGTTATATAGATTTTCAGCCATTTTGATTTTTCTCAAAAACACTTCAAATCGATCTGTTCCTAGGAAGTTTGACCGATCTGCATGAAGTTCGGTGAACATAATCTAGGGACCAATATCTAAAGTTCCCTCTTGGCAAAAGTTGGAAAACTTATTAAAACTGAGCTTCTGTAAGGCAATGAATATTGCGGAAGGTGTGGCTCATCACATAAAAGTGTCTAACATCTCAAGGGTTTCACCAATCACCACGCAACTTTGTAGGCATATGACCACACATAATCTGAGGGGACCCCTCCATTATTGACCCCATCAAACAAAATGGGGGCACTAGAGAGCTAATTTCTTATCTAGGCCTAACCGCCATATCAGTTTTTACTAAACTTGGTAGATATGTAGAACAGGATGCCTCAAGGTGACTGGAGAAATTTAACTCTAATTGGCAACTGGGTGGCGCTATAACAACAGAATAATGCTTAAAAATGGCTAAAATGCGACTGATCGCTGTGGCTCCCCCTGTGGCCGAATGTTGTTGTTTTTTCTTCTAATTTTTGGTATGACTAAGTCATGGTATGGTATGCTGTATATAATCACTGAAACTGTCAGTGTGTCATTCTGTCAGTCAGTCATTCTGTCTATCCCACGTTTTTCTACTCACTGACGTGGTCAACCTATGTGAAACTGCACATAGGCATTGAGGATTGGCATAGGTAGAAGGTGACACAGCTACCAATGGGTATGGACTAGTATTATATATATTGTAGTTTTGTTTTTTTGTTTTTTTTTTACTTTAACATGGCACTACAGTGCGGTTATGTAGTCCTTGCTTTCACGTGAACTTAAAACATGTCACATTATGTTGCAGTGCACCAACAAAGGCAGGGAGGAAGACTGCAAGCTAATATGTGTAGTAGTGTGTATAAGTGTGCGGTTGTATTTTGTTATGCATTGAGTCTTGGATCAGCTGAATGGATCTGAATAGAAATGGAAGGAGGTGTGAAAAGTGGCTGCATGTGTATACTAATGCATTTGTAGGCAGTCGACTCATTCAGCATGTTATCAGCCTGGCCACATAAACCAAGCTGACCTGGTAATGCTTTGGGGGCAATCCTCATCTCGGATTCTCCTAACCTAGCCACCTTTCTAATATGTGAAAGTGTTGGTGAACATGGTTAACCCTAAAGGAACATTCAGTGGCATCTAGCAGTGAAGACTGCAGATTGCAACCAGCTGACACTTGTCCTGCTTTGAATTCCTTAAGTGTTCATTGTTCAGGAGGTTTTTACTGGGAGCCGTATCATCTACAGAGGTCTCTTCATCTCTGAAACAAACAAACTGGTAGTTTCAAGTTACAAATCAATGTTCCTCCTATGCCGTTCGGCTTGTGTGCTCACTTTTTTTCTTTTATACCTTAAGATTCAAAGGTTCAGGAGGTTTTTACCGGGAGCCGAATTATACGCAGAGGTCTTGTCCTCTCCAAAACAAACCAGACCAGGTATTAATATAGATAAAAACACTGAATAAAGCAAATTCATGTTTCAGATCTTACTCGAGATAGGCTGCTAGCCCAGCACCTGCTAATGTGTGCTCACCTTTTTTCTCCGATGCCTTAAAGGGATAGTGCACCCAAACTAAAAATCCAGCCCTTATCTACTCACACATATGCCGATGGAGGCTCAGGTGAAGTTTTAGAGTCCTCACAACACTTGCGGAGATCCCAGGGGAGAGTGGGTAGCAACACAACTCCACCTAATGCAGGCAGATGGCACCCCAGATTCAAACGTCCAAAAACACATAATTGAAACCACAAAATATCTCCATACTGCTTGTCCGTAGTGATCCAAGTTTCCTGAAGCCCCGACATAAAAAGTTGTTTGGAAAAACGTCATTTGAACTTTGTTTTTAGCCTCACTGTAGCCTGTAGCTCTAACTGCCTCTCTGTACACCGCGCTCACGTGTACGCGCTTCACGTGCAAGCGTACAATGAGGCTAAAAACGTTTTTTCAAACAACTTTTTATGTCGGGGCTTCAGGACACTCGGATCACTACAGACGAGCAGTATGGAGATATTTTGTGGTTTCAATTATTTGTTTTTGAATCTGGGGCGCCGTAAGCCTGCATTAGGTGGAGTTGTGTTGCTACCACCTCTCCCACTGGATCTCTGCAAGGGATGTGAGGACTCTAAAACTTCACCTGAGCCTCCCTCAGCATATGGGTGAGTAGATAATGGCTGAATTTTCATTTTTGGGTGCACTATCCCTTTAAGATCCAAGGTACAGGAGGTGCTCACTGGGAGCTGAATTACATGCAGAGGTCTCTTCCTCTACAAAACAAACAGACCTGGTGATTTAAACAAGTAAAAACACTGAATAAAGCAGTTTCACATAATCAGAACTTCTAATAGTAAAAATAACTGCTGCAAAATGAATGCCCATTGTGCACTATTCAGATCCCAATCAGTGTCAGCTATTAAGAAGCCAAGAAATTAGTTTAAGTATGGTCTGAATAGAAGATAGACATAAAAACTGAGATGTCTGAGGGTCTTTTTATATGGATTTATGTCTGAGCAATGATTTTATCAAGTGTTAGTAGCTGCCATATGCACATAGCACAGTCTTTCTCAGCCACACAGACTGCCCACATCACACCTGTCGCACTTATCCAACATTCATTAAGTTCCTCCTGCAACTCTTTGTTCTTGTAATTTCTCATTTTTGGGAATTATATTCCCTACAGCTGTCAAATTAGTGCCTATTCATTCACCACATCTGGACTGATGGATTATGTGTCAACTATAAATGTTCCCTTGCTGCACTCATTCCCAGGAATCAAATTAGCCATTTCATGAGAAATCATTTGGAGCAAGGACATTTTTGATTTGACTGAGTGACTTTTTTTCTTGCAGTGGCACTAAGAGCAGCTCTTAGCTATTCACACTGATTCCTGTAAGGCTTCCTAATCTTATTATTCAATATGTTTTTTTTTTTTTATGCATACATACACTCACCGGCCACTTTATTAGGTACACCTGATCTCAACTGCTTGTGAATGCAAATAGCTAATCAGTCAGTCACATGGCAGCAACTCAATTCATTTAGGCATGTAGACATGGACAAGACAACCTGCTGAAGTTCAAACTGAGCATCAGAATGGGGGAGAAAGGTGATTTAAGTGGCATGGTTGTTGGTGTCAGACGGGCTGGTCTGAGTATTTCAGAAACTGCTGATCTACTGGGATTTTACACACAACCATCTCTAGGGTTTACAGAGGATGGTCTGACAAAGAGAAAATATCCAGTGAGCAGCAGTTCTCTGGGTGAAAATGCCTTGTTGGTGCCAGAGGTCAGAGGAGAATGGCCAGACTGGTTCAAGATGATAGAAAGGCGACAGTAACTCAAATAACCACTGGTTACAACCAAGGTCTGCAGAAGACCATCTCTGAACCAACAACACGTTGAACCTTGAAGCAGATGGGCTACAGCAGCAGAAGACCACACCAGGTGCCACTCCTGTCAGCTAACAACAGGAAACTGAGGCTACAATTCACACAGGCTCACCAAAACTGGACAATAGAAGATTGGAAAAACGTCACCTGGTCTGATGAGTCTTGATTTCTGCTGCCACATTCAGATGGTAGGGTCAGAATTTGGTGTAAACAACATGAAAGCATGGATCCATCCTGCCTTGTATCAACGGTTCAGGCTGGTGGTGGTGGTGTAATGGTGTGGGGGATATTTTCTTGGCACACTTTGGGCCCCTTAGTACCAACTGAGCATGGTTTAAACACCACAGCCTACCTGAGTATTGTTGCTGACCGTGTCCATCCCTTTATGACCACAGTGTACCCATCTTCTACCTAATAAAGTGGTCAGTGAGTGTACTGTATCTGTACAGCAGGTGTTTATATGCTTTAGTAGGTTGTTCATCTAAGCATCATGCAGCTTTAAAAAAGCACCTGCTGGCTTTGTCTCATCATAACAATACAGCAATCCTAGCTAATATAATATATTCATATTTTCACAATAGTCTGCATAAATCACCAACCACTGTGAACCACTTCTCAAAAAACAGCCACATTTAATTGGCATGGAATATAATGTTTTATGAACTGTCTCCATTATGTACATTGTGGGCAGCAATCATGAAAACAGGCATATTATCTATCTGTAAGCCACGAATAATGAGACATATTTGCCAAAGCTGCTTTCATAAAGTCACCTAGATGATTATATATTTCAACACTGGTGTGATGTGTGTGCTTCGGTAAAAACAAGTAGTGTTATTCCGAAGAAAAAATTCTTCTACCCTGACCCCTCACACGTAGAAATCAGCAGACAGGTCTTTCACAGCAGCACCAGTGATTCCATTAACCACTAACTGATAGTGATCTTTACATCACATAGCCTTCTTTCATTTAGCCTGTAACACTGCCTCCATAAAACACAACACCTCGTCTGATAAATATCTAACTTCCCTTATACCACCGCATGTCCACAATTACATTCCATGTAATATATTTCTCCTCAAAATAGATAGAGTAAAATGAATTTCATGAACAGGATTTCTTCTGGATGGAGGCTGAGGAAAGGAACTTTTTCACAGCAGATATTCTGATAGTTTTTTTTTTTTTTTTTTAAATCCTGCTACTTTAGGAAGTATATGATCCCTCTACATAAAAATATATTTTTCATGGTGACAAGTATTTTGCTTCCACCAATAGCAAGATGATTAACTTGTTAGTTACTTGTTAGTGAATAGATGAGCGCTGTTGTCGCTACTCAGGGTGAGGAAAAGCAGCCGTGCTCCAGAGACATCATGCTCCTGATGAACGTTGACATCTCTTTTAATCTGTAGGTCTGTTTATTGTTATTATTTTATCCATATATGACTTATAATTTATTAGTATGTATTCCTCATAGTTGGCAGATGTTAATGTTTGTGACAGTGGTTCCCAACTGGTTCAGGGGGTCCAGATTACTCCGTAGTCATTAATTCTAGGTCCACAGTTTCATCCATTCAGCATCATACTTGGGTTTGGCCATGTTGTTGAGCTGGTTTGTTGTCTCTGTCAAGTAGTTGTCCGTTAGTCTCTCACTCTCCAGCAGAAAATGACACTTGAAACTAAAAGCTCTGTGCTGGAAATTCACTGTGCTGTTTTTCTAAAAAAATCCTGATGTGTTTGCGAGTCATTTGTGGTCCATTCAGAATGGGCCCGCAACCCAAATTTGGACCGCTACCCACCAGTTGGGAACCACTGATTTAGGATAATACATTGTTAATATTCACAGGAAGTCTAATTTCTATGTATCAAGGTAAAATGAATAATATTTCCTTGATGCATTTGGCTCCACAAAAGTTTTGAAATAAGCAGCCCACCAGTTACACAAGAGTATGACAGATTAAAGTCTGACTCGATGGTGCACTGGAGCCATCATTATCATAACCCTTCCCCCACTTTATAAAAATATGTTAATACTAATGTTCGAGAGCATTGCATCAGAGAGGTTTCCTTCACCCACTGTGTGTGAGCTGTAAGTTTTCTATCTTCTTCAAGCTTTCTTAGCTCTTTCAGTCTAATAAATACATGAAAAAATTATTTCAGTCATTTTATATAACTATTTATCCTGTTGGGGGCCGCAGGAGTGCTGGAGCCTATCCCACACTCTAAAAACAAAATCGTAAAAAAAACAGTAAAATGACCAGCAGCATAAGTTGCCATACACTTACCGTAAAATTACAGTACCGTAAAATTTCTTGCTGTAAAATTACAGTAAATAAATCACATGGAAAAACAATTAATTTGTTATTTTACAGATTTTTCCTAAATTATTACAATCAAACACTTTCAATAAAGTGACAGAACTTAAAGTTAAGCATTGAAACACTGTTATTTTACAGATTTTTCTTAAATTATTACGATCAAACAATTTAAATAAACATAGAAACACTTTTATTTTACAGATTTTCCTAAATTATTGCAATCAAACACTTTCAATAAAGTGACAGAACTTAAAAATACGCATTTAAACACTGTTATTTTACAGTTTTTTTTTTTTAAAATTATTATGGTTACACAGGTTCAATAAAGTGATAGAACTTTAAGTTAAGCATTGAAGTACTGTTATTTTACAGATATTTCATAATTTATCACAATCAAACACTTTCAATTAAGTGACAGCTGACATTGGGTGAGAGGCAGGGTACACCCTGGACAGGTTGCCAGACTGACACACATATACCCTTTTTCCATTGTCACTTTTGGCTGTGCTGAGTAAAGCCAAGCTGCACCGAGTTTTGTTTCCATCGTCAGTTTTGTGCCACACTAAGCCACACTGTAGATCAACCTTTTCCAGGGTAGCTCCAAGGGTCGGGCCGCCTGCCCTCAGGTGGGTAGTAGTGGCGTATCCTTGACCGCAGCCAACCCCTGCCTTTAGTTTCTCTAGGAGTTTAGTTCTGAGTATAGATATCTGCTTTATTATACTGTTTCATGTTAGCTATCCACCATTTTTAGACATATTAGAAGTTGTGTGAAGAGACTTTTATACCATTTATACTTACTATCACACCTACGGCCAATTTAGAGTCACCAATTAACCTGCATGTCTTTGGGCTGTGAGAGGAAGCTGGAGTACCCCGAGAAAGCCCATGCTGCCCAAGCTCCAAACAGAGGGGTTCGACCCCCCACCCTGGGTTTGAACCAGCAACCCTCTCACTATGAGGCAACAATGCTAACCACTGCATCACCGTGCTGCCCCTTTCAGTCCTTTAGCCCCAATCGGCTACCAGGCCTGCTGGCAGTTACTACTCACTGCTTTGGGTGTGCGCTTTGTGCTAATGTTAGCTGCTGTTAGTCACTGAACAAGAGGTTGTTGCTCAACAGTGGCGCATTCTTTGGCTGAGGGAGTGAGTGCGCTTTGTGCCACTGCGTTAGCTGCTAATGAGAGTCTGACGCTTTACAGCAGCTCCTTCAGCAGACATGCCCTCTGTGTTTCAGAGCAGCGAATACTGCTGATTTTTTCACAACTTTCAGATGTAATTTGCTATGCTTGATTATTTATTTATTAAAATCTTGCTGGGTGGTTAGTGACACATTTTTCTTCGGTGTGAAAAACTCACCACACATTTTTATTTTTGCTCAACCAGGACTTCAAATGGAGACATTTAAGAACAGTAAATGAACCCGTCACCCGACCACAGTTATGTGTTCTTTATGGCACCACCAATGTGTAAATCTGCATCATGCAATTTTAAGACACTTGTCAGACACATCAGCTGCTGAGATTGGATCTAAACTCCAGGCAACTCAGCCAGTGGTTGAGTGAAACAACGTCAGAAATAATGGATTTCATTGAAAGGCCAAGCTGTCAAACTGTCACAGCGATAACTGAAACCACTCTGACACCACAGAGCCTGAAACAGGAACAATCCAATTCAGTGTGTCACCCTCTTAGTGCTGCACTATAAGTGACTAAGACTTTATGGAAATTGCACTCAGTACACGTGTGGAAACTTGAATGGTAGGATTAAAATGCATCTGTGGCTGCTGGTCAGTGATTAGCACTCAGCAGCAGCACTGGCAAGTCTAACAATAGCATTTTTCTTGGTAACTACTTCTTGTTGACGCTGTAAGCTCCATTTTGTACAGTGCTGTTCCTCTATTATATTGCTCAGTTGGTGGTATTATTCAAAAAGTTATTCAAACAAGATTGTCTTCTTTTAGGCTAGATAAGATCTTATTCAAAATTACTATATTACACTGTTTTTTGCATCATCAATTAAACCGCTCCCACCTTCACCACACCACTGTTGCTTTACCCTTTTATTTTTGTCTCCAGATGCTCTTGTATAGTTCTGTTTTGTATTCTACTCTAAGTTTAAGTTTGGTATACCTCTTATTTATCTGTATAGAGACAGAGTGCAATTCAGTCCCACCCCAGTGGAGAGGAAAACAATTCAGCACTCTCCACTGACTTTGAATTGTGCGAAGGTTCCTCCTTGTCTTTTCTGTCTGCTAGCAAACAACAGAAACATTTCTTAAAGCTGTAGGTATTCTTGTTTGCATATCAGCCTCAGCTGCATCTTGTGGCACTGTTTGCTTCCCTTGGGGCGTGGTTTTCAGAGTATGATGTGTTGAGCTCAGTCCTCAAGCTGCTGCAACAACTTAATTCCTCACTAGCGATCAATGAAGGTTAACCTTACCTGATCTCAGATCTAGTGGACAATGCAGTGTCAATGAAAATTTAACATTTCAAGGTCACTGCTAAGAAAATGAAACAAAACTTAACAAGATTTCTTGCTTTGCAGATTTCACAATAAAAATAAGTGATGTACACAATATTGTTGTCCTTGTGAAAATGGTGTGGTTGTGTGTGTGTGTGTGTGTGTGTGTGTGTGTGTGTGTGTGTGTGTGTGTGTGTGTGTGTGTGTGTGTGTGTGTGAGAGAGTGAGAGAGAGAGAGAGAGAGAGAGAGAGAGAGAGAAAGGTGAGTGCGATCACTTATTAACATCCATCAGTCTCAGGTCCAGGTAAACACCTGCTTGGCAGAGATTTTATCATTCATGAAAAACAGAAACGCTATTTGATACCTGTGTGCTATTAAATAATTCACTTGTGTCATCTGTTAAACCTGAAATTAAGAAACAAGCCAAATTTATGAAACAAGCCAGAAAATAAAATAACTTATCAATGTCAAAGTGATCATTACATATGCAATCAAGCTCTATCAGACTGTGTAATGACTGGAACAGATTTGAACAATCCCGTCTCACTCCGAAGTTGGCAAAATGCAGAGCTTGGTCAGTGACTCCTGGCATTAGAAACCAATGAAAAAACCTGTCCTTTTATGTTGGCATGATACATGGCTGGTTGCCATTATTGTTTAATGGCACCTGGTGGTAGGGGGAAAACAGGAACAATGAAAGTTAAAGCGGTGGATGGGTCCAACAACCATCGACTTTTACCAGGGAGGCCAGTGTTCGCTTCCTGTAAGATTGTAAAGCCAAACTGTGTTCTTTTTTCCTAAACTCAACCACATGCTTTTGTTGCCTAAACCCAACCATGTGTTTTCTGAAGAAAGAAACCCTAATTTTTCCGTGTTGTACTGATGTATTACATTTATTTTGAAAGAGACTGCATGCAAACTGTACATTTCCTGTGAAAACGGAAGTGTATTTTGAAAACATACAAGTGATTTAACAGGAAGAACTTGACAGGGTGTCCTAGAACGTCAACAACCAACGCACCCAAGGTACCTTGCACTTCGTATCTCGACGTGGTAAGTCGCAAATGTCGATATGTGACAGGGAGTAAGAAATGTGTTAACTTAAAGAACTGTGTCTCATTCTTGGTTCAGTGAACGGGGAGCATTCATGAAATCATCTTCTGTGTTTTGATTATTCTGAGACCGGAGGTATTCTTTTCTGTCTTCATTAAAAGTATGGAAATGAAACAATGCCCCTGCCCCACTGACTTTGCAAATGATTGCAGAAATATTGCTACAAAAATTTGTGACAGATCATAAAATCGAATGCCTCCACAAAAGTTGGCTGTTTTCATCAGGGCCTGTGAATACAGAGTTAATGACGAGCGTTTTAATGACCTGAACCATAAAAAAAAAAAAGAACGAAAGAAAAAAGGTAACATTGGATCTAACTGATTGATTTTATGTTTATGAGTTAAACCTGAGGGCTGGGTAGGAAATGACACCTTCCAGGCAATAATATCATTAAATCAATACCCCTGCCTTCTGCAGCCTAGAACCTTCAGCTAATGATTTACTGAGAGCGCAGAGCGCTGGTGTGAGCTATTCAATCAAATCCCCTGTCATCTGAGGCAAATAAAAGAAAAAAAATCCCTGGTAGACTCCAAAAAGCTGTCCAGTACAATCAGCTGCTGATCACTGAGCAGTTGCACTAAAGCAACAGTGTGCACTTTAGCTCTGAGGGCTGAGCCCTCTGGCACCATTTAATGACAGTGGGAACATTATTCAGTCATTTTACCTCCCCAGATCCTCTCTGCAAGTCTTCAATGGTTTCTGACTTTAGCAGCTGTTACACCACAGTTACTAGACTAGAAAAATTAAAGGTCCTGTGGAGTTTTTGACCACTAGTAGCCAAGAAGAGCAATGCTTTTGTTTTCACAAGTGTCTCTGTTTAGTTTGTTCTTGTGTGAATGAGGAAGCTTTACAATACAGGTTTCAAATAAAAGTTTTGTAAAAGTTTTATGCAAGAAATGCACTCAGGATGTTTAATAAGTCGAAAGGATATACAAAGAGCATTTTGGACAGAAACACTGAATTTAAATATAAATGAAAAACTTTTTATTTAATCATCCCACTAACCTGTCCCATCCACTTACTGTCCAACCAGCTAGCCCGACCTACTTAGCCTTTAGAATGATTAGACATAAGGCAACCTAACTTTTTAATTGACTTAAAGCTGGGGTTGGCAGTTTTATTTTGGCATCACTTGGCAAAAAATTGATAATTAACTTTAAGAATATTGTAATTAAAGTGGACTGAGAGAGAGAAAACTGGACTCCTGCTCCTCCTCTTCGCTCTGTTTTCAGACTTTAAAAATTCTATCCCATACCTTTTCAGATTTTAGCCTTTTCAGAGAGATTTAGAGAGAGTTTATGTAGGTTAGCTTGCATTAGCTAGAGCCTTGAATCACAGTACGTCCTCCACCTAACTTCTTGCTGCTACGAATCATCTTGCCAGGAGGATAGCGGGCAGCAACACCAGAGACAGACTCCCAGTCAGTGAGCCACTACAGCTGCAGAATGAAGAGCTGTCTAAGCAGCTGCTACAAGCACTCCTCCCGGTGAAGCTGTCCCCAGCCGCAGGGAGCGTGGCCTTTTTCCCCCCCTATTGACCCCGGCTTTAAGGACTTTGGACTTATTTTATTAGACATATTGACCTTATAATATCTAAATTTGATTATCTAAAGGCACACTCATGTCTAAACATCCCGTCCCAATAATCTGTGTCCAAAAATACTTAAACACTCAGCATGCTCGCATGTTAACATTTGCGAACTCACACTAAACACAAATTTTCTGCTGATGCTGATGGGAAGATTATGAATCAGACAATGTGACTTTTTGACTAGGTGATGGCACTAGAGAAAAAAAAATCAGAGGCTCACTAAAGTCGGCTTCATTCTCTGTCTGTGCAAAATTTCATTTGTTGAGATATTTTCAGTCTGAACCAAAGTGGTGGATCAACAAATCTCCACTTCCAACTGTCGAATCACTGGCATGGCCATTAACCAAACACAGTGTGATTTTACAATATTTCTTTGTCAAAAACTTCAGACAAAGATGATGAATAAAAATGTCTTACTGTAGTTGGGGGACACTGGGACCCAGGCAAAATGTGGCCAATCAAGGTGAGAGCACCTGAGCTGTTAGGAGGCTCATGGAATGCAGGTGTGTGCGCCCCATGCTTTGTCTGTGAACACTCCTGTACACATGATTGCCTGGTGAGCCGAACCAACCTTGTGTTTTAAATATATTTCAGTCAGACAACTCTGATTGAATTTTTATTGAGCATAAATATTTGCGTACTGAAGCAGAGCATGAATAGTTTTAGCATAGCTGAAGCAAGATTGGCGTCAGGCTCTATCTCAATTTATTCATTCCCTGAAAATGATCAGGGAATGAATAGCAGACCCAAGCTGGGGATCCCAGAAACAGAGCCCACAGGTGGATGCTGGGGAGGTGGTGGGATTTGAGAAGCTTCATAAGTAGCACACAGCAGCAGCGGCAGCAGCAGAACACAGCAGGATCAGCAGCAGAGCAGCAGTAGCACCATGCAGCATGCAGCAGCAGAGTATCAAGGAATGATCAGGTAAACACAGGGGGTTTAAATAGGCTGCCCTATCAGCTGAGGACAGCATGTGGCTGATCAGCTGATCAGGGTTGCGCACTTGAGTTGTCTGCCTGAACTAGCTCCACCGGCTTCGCATCATTTCAGTCAGACAACTCTGATTGAATTTAACATTTTTATTGAGCATAAATATTTGCATACTGAAGCAGAGCATGAATAGTTTTAGCATGGCTGAAGCAAGATTGTCGTCAGGCTCTATCTCAATTTATTCATTCCCTGAAAATGATATGCATGACAGACATTACAGGAAATGAAGAGCAGAACCCCAAAACTGCAAGACCCCCAACAGCTTGAGATGCAGAGCCTAAAGCTGCCCAATTATGAGAATGGTGGAGCATCTACCATAGAATCAGCCATGTCAGTCTATTTAAGCCTAAGAGGATAATTAGCAGCAAACCCCCTTCCCAGCAATCCACTAGATACAACCGTAATGTGCAGCTGAACATTTACTGAAGCCGGATTACAGGGCATGAGCACTCATGACTTTTTGAGTCTGCAGAATTTCATTTTTGTTGAAGCAAATATATCTGACGTAAGCAGCCGAAGACCATCGGCCCAGAGATTTAAGGGAGGACGTGGGCACGAGCAGCGCTGCAGTTGTAGCTGCCCCAATTCGGAGGGAGTGAGCAGTGTACACCACTGGAGACACTCCACAACTCAAGCAGAGTTCACGCAGCCTTTCGGAAAACCAAGATCTGGTCATGGGCTTGCTGCCATCAATGGTGAAAAGCGGGTCACTCGGAGCAGGAGCAGGTCGGGTTTTCAGGTAGCTCAGCATGGAGGCGAAAGGACAGAAAGCAGAATTAATTTTTGCAATCACCACAGGCATTCCTTTATTCATCCTGTCTGTCTTAGAATGTTTTAAATAAACAGTGAAATGATCAGATTCTAATATTAAATCAGAAAAACAGAGGTCGTGCAGAGGGTTGAAAGAAAGAGAAAGTGGTGTGTGTGTGTGTGTGTGTGTGTGTGGTGAACTCCCCACACCTCATGAAACCATAAAACGCCATTAAAAGAACAGCTTCCAACATTTTGTTAACACCAGGAGTGAACGGCCCAGATCTTAACTTCGAAATCATTCTGTGCACCAAGGAGATAGTAAGCGTTTATCATTGCCTGGAGGTCACTCTTTTTTGAGGCCGTTGAGAAGCAGGCGAATGCTGGGATGCGTTAACAGGCTACAGACTGAAGGATCTTGACAACGAAGATGAAACTGAATGCCGGCTATCATGGCTTTAATGGAGAGAGGCTGCAACTTACGGGACTCAAAAGAGTGGACTATAAATGCGCAAACGAAGGGAACATTGACTGGCAAGGGTGGGCAAGCAAAACGAACACAGAAAGAAGAGAAAAACCACCAAGCAGAAGCATTACTTTTTAAAGGGCCAGTGTGTAATATTTGGCATGGTTTATTGTCAATCTGAATCTGAATCTTCTACCCATTAATATGTTTATACAAGTGTATAATCGCTATAAAATAAAAATTCATTTGGTTTTCGTAGCCTTATAGTTATGCTTTTTATACATATATATATATATATATATATATATATATATATATATATACATATGTATACATATATTTATATATATATATATATATATATATATATATATATATATATATATATATATGTACAGTACAGGCCAAAAGTTTGGACACACCTTCTCATTCAATGCATTTTCTTTATTTTCATGACTATTTACATTGTAGATTCTCACTGAAGGCATCAGAACTATGAATGAACACATGTGGAGTTATGTACTTAACAAAAAAAGGTGAAATAACTGAAAACATGTTTTATATTCTAGTTTCTTCAAAATAGCCACCCTTTGCTCTGATTACTGCTTTGCACACTCTTGGCATTCTCTCCATGAGCTTCAAGAGTTAGTCACCTGAAATGGTTTTCCAACAGTCTTGAAGGAGTTCCCAGAGGTGTTTAGCACTTGTTGGCCCCTTTGCCTTCACTCTGCGGTCCAGCTCACCCCAAACCATCTCGACTGGGTTCAGGTCCGGTGACTGTGGAGGCCAGGTCATCTGCCGCAGCACTCCATCACTCTCCTTCTTGGTCAAATAGCCCTTACACAGCCTGGAGGTGTGTTTGGGGTCATTGTCCTGTTGAAAAATAAATGGTCGTCCAACTAAATGCAAACCGGATGGGATGGCATGTCGCTGCAGGATGCTGTGGTAGCCATGCTGGTTCAATGTGTGCCAGTTTCGTTGTAGCGCTTAATGGTTTTTGCGACTCCACTTGGGGACACATTTAAAGTTTTTGCAATTTTCCGGACTGACTGAAAGTAATGATGGCCACTCGTTTTTCTTTAGTTAGCTGATTGGTTCTTGCCATAATATGAATTTTAACAGTTGTTCAATAGGGCTGTCGGCTGTGTATTAACCTGACTTCTGCACAACACAACTGATGGTCCCAACTCCATTGATAAAGCAAGAAATTCCACTAATTAACCCTGATAAGGCACACCTGTGAAGTGGAAACCATTTCAGGTGACTACCTCTTGAAGCTCATCGAGAGAATGCCAAGAGTGTGCAAAGCAGTAATCAGAGCAAAGGGTGGCTATTTTGAAGAAACTAGAATATAAAACATGTTTTCAGTTATTTCACCTTTTTTTTGTTAAGTATACAACTCCACATGTGTTCATTCATAGTTTTGATGCCTTCAGTGAGAATCTACAATGTAAATAGTCATGAAAATAAAGAAAATGCATTGAATGAGAAGGTGTGTCCAAACTTTTGGCCTGTACTGTATATATATATATATATATATATATATATATATATATATATATGGCAAGGGCCTTGCTTTAGAGGGGTCGCCATCTTGCACCGCCATGTATGTACGGCAGACCGAGCAGACAATCCAGCCAGCCAGAGAATGCGTTTCGCGTGTATAAATGAACCAACGAAGACAGCGGAAGGAGGAGGAGGAAACAGCAGAGTGTTAGTAGTTCGTCGATAGAGAGTAGTGAAAAGTTTTTTTAGTTATAAAGTTTGTGAATGGACCACACTTACCACGCAACAGGAGAGAATGAACCCAAACGGTCATCTGCGAGGAAAAGAAGATGCAACTTCACTCCTTGTGATGCACTCTCTGCGGCACTTTTCCTCCTGGTGATATATCTCCCCGATGATGGTAGCAGTAGCATCGAATCCCATTCTGTGCATTCAGCCTCTCTTCTCGCCCGCTCAGCATCAAACACATGGAGTTCCTCATCTGTGTGCTCTGGCTCAAACAGGTATGGCTCTGGGTCTGTGTCCGCTACAAGAAACTCTTCAAAATCGCGTTCAAAGTCGTCCATTGCAGCTACTATAGTCCGGAGATATCGCAAGGCTAAATAAACAGCTGAGCTCTGTTTACCGGCTACGCTGTCAGTCAGTGTGCGGGCTGGAGATTGAGCAGAGAGGGGAGGGGGTCCCCACTTGGTATGGTAAACGAGTGTGTGTGTAAAGTTATGAAGTGTGTCTGTTACGCTAGAAGAGTCAGAGTTTGGGACAGAGTCTTTCACCCCCTGGAGTGTTACCGGAGTTTCTGGAGTGCTCAAATAAACAAGCCTTTTTCCCTAACGCTCCTCTGGTCTCCTGCTCATGAGGGATTCATTACAATATTGTAACATGGCTTAGATTTCTAAATAAACATACACCTCGTGGCTAGATAGACCTACTCCTGAAAAACTCGTGCGCAAGGCTTTTTGTCCCTACGAGGCCGCTGTCATTTACCCGACGGGAGGGGTGAGCGAGTGAGCCCTGCAATCTAAAATTTGACCACTGATGTCACTGTTTTCAACCCATTTTACACACTGGCCCTTTAATGTGTTCTTTGATAGACCTTTCCTCATGTATTTGGCAGCAGAATTTAGCAGAGAGGGCAGAGGGCCTTCGCATCCTAATCTAGAATGACTTGAGAGAACGGAGGGCAGGGCAGACCACTGGGCTTGGCGTTTGGACACAGGGTTTTGAATTTCTGAAATTTAAAACGAGAGAGAGCATCAGCTACACTCTGAAGACACAAAAAGCCTCATTGAACTCGGCTAGTGTCAGCGATTTGGACAATCTAGGGTCATTATCCTTTAAAAAGACAGAGAAGTCGCCGCAGTCCACCATCTGTTTATCTGTTGTGTCAGAAGCACAAATCAAAATCTTGACCAGATTAACGTCCTGCTCTAATAAAACAAGCAAGCATAGAGCAATCAGATTAAAATGCGAACATGGCAATTAAAAAAAAACAAAAAACAAAAAAACAAAAAAACAGGACTGAGCTGTATACCTGCAATAATCTGGTTCCTGAGAGCATCAGGAATAGCCCCAGCTGGGGACAGGAACGGCACACCCGTAGTTGGCGCAGGAACTGCAGTTCCCAGAGTCCTCCAGGGCAAGGACAGGGGCTTAGCCGATGACGTCGAAGGTTCCCCGCCCGGAGGGAAAGCGGAAGTGGAGCCTGCTGCGGTGGATTCAAGCACAACAAGATGTTTATTCATGCTGATTAAGGAGGATTTAATATCGGACAGAGCCGACAACAGTTCATCATTCGGCTGAACAAACGCCTGAGTGGAAGACAATTTCCCCTTCTTCCAGGGAGCGTAAGTGGACTTCGCCGCGCGTTTTTTGGCAGGAGCTTTCCCCTTCTTGCTTTTCGTGGCTGGGCCCTGGCTCTGGATCTTCAATTGCACCAGGAACGTGCTCTACAAGAAACTTGAATCGTTCTTCATGACTGAGGCCGCATGGAGCAGAGATGCCGCCGGCATAGAGAGCCTTGAGGATCCGGATCGTGGGCCAGTTGCTCAGTTGCTTGTGAACCAGGCAAGAGCTGTGACGAGGAGCTGCGGGAAGGGCTCCCTGATCGCCAGGAGAAGGCCCTTTGTTGTCGGTGTCTGGGATTTCCAGCTGTCCTTCCAACAACCCACCTTCGCTTCCTGACTCAGATGAGACGGAGGACATGATGGCAAGGATCAGAGGCCCCAGAAACGTCAAGATGAGAAGCTTCATAAGCAGCACACAGCAGCGGCGGCAGCAGTGAGAGCAGCAGAACACAGCAGGATCAGCAGCAGAAACAGCAGCAGAGCAGCAGTAGCACCATGCAGCATGTAGCAGCAGAGTAGCAAGGAATGATCAGGTAAGCACAGGGAGTTTAAATAGCCCTATCAGCTGAGGAGAGCATGTGGCTAATCAGCTGATCAGGATTGCGCACTTGAGTTGTCTGCCTGAACTAGCTCCGCAGGCTTTACATCATTTATTTGTTAAGGTAGCAAACACACCCTGAGGTATTGGTTTTTCAAGTGTTAATATTGAAGTAGTATTTTCAATTGCAAAAATGACATTTACAAAATGTGGGTCTGCCAACAACTTGTTGTTTCTTCTTGTAAATGGTCCTAACAGTCCAGGGGAAGTGGCAGAGGAAAGGTATGAGTGTCTTTTAGTGTTAAACAATGTTTGCCTGCGTTTGGACGAAGATTAACACATGTTGCGTTCAATTCACAGACAAAGTGCTGATACCCGTTTATTTTATATTAGATTTCATGTTATTCATTGTAAATTTCCCTCTGCCCTCTTCCAGGACGGACAGATGTGCAATAGATGTCGTACAGAACAGATCAGCATAATAAATTAACAGTAATCCGTATGACACAATGAGACAGAGAGAGAGAGAGAGAGAGAGAGAGAGAGAGAGAGAGAGAGAGAGAGATGCAGGTAATGACAGTAGCTTACAACAACATTATTGAAAGTAATAATATTATAGTTATAGTTCTGGCTACTGTGGTACAATATGTTGAAAGTATGTATTAATATCTGGCAGTATACATGTGTGACAATAGTCGTGTATAATAACAGTAGAAGTATGACTGATGACTAATGATGGCAGCAGCAGCAGGAGGCATCTGGCAGGACCACGGCAGCAGCACAACCACACACGTCATGCTGTCCAGGCACTGCTGCGATATGAGTTAATCTGAGAGACAGTGGAGCACAAAGGCTCCGGAGAAGAAGCCGAGTTAGTGACATCCAGAATGGCCGAGTTAGCAAGATGCAGTAATAGAATACCAGAGAGAGAGAGAGAGAGAGAGAGAGAGAAGAAGAAGAAGAGAAGGTGCCCGGTGTATTATAGGGGGGTCCTCCGGCAGACTAGGCCTAAGTCAGCCTGACTAGGGGCTGGTACAGGGCAAGCCTGAGCCAGCCCTAACTATAAGCTTTATCAAAGAGGAAAGTTTTAAGTCTAGTCTTAAATGTGGAGACGGTGTCTGCCTCCCGGACCGTAACAGGAAGATGATTCCACAGGAGAGGAGCCTGATAGCTAAAGGCTCTGGCTCCTGATCTACTTTTGGAGACTTTAGGGACCACGAGTAACCCTGCGTTCTCAGAGCGCAGTGTTCTGGTAGGATAATGTGGCACTATGAGCTCTCTAAGATATGACGGAGCCTGTCCATTTAGAGCTTTATAAGTTAACAGTAGGATTTTAAATTCAATTCTGGATTTTACAGGGAGCCAGTGCAGAGAAGCTAAAACAGGAGAGATATGATCGCGTTTCTTAGTTCCTGTTAGTACACGTGCTGCTGCATTCTGAATTAGCTGGAGAGTTTTTAAGGACTTACTAGAGCTACCTGATAACAGAGAGTTACAGTAATCCAGCCTAGAGGTAACAAAAGCGTGGACCAATTTTTCTGCATCTTTTCGGGTCAGGATAGGCCTAATTTTCGCAATATTACGCAGATGAAAAAATGCAGTCTGTGAGGTTTGTTTTAAATGAGAATTAAAAGACAAATCTTGATCAAATGTTACTCCGAGGTTTCTTACGGTAGTGCTAGAGGCCAGAGCAATGCCATCAAGAGAAACTATGCCATCAGATAAAGAGTCTCTGAGTTGTTTGGGGCCAAGAACAATAACTTCAGTTTTGTCTGAATTTAACATCAGGAAATTGGTGCTCATCCAAGTTTTTATGTCCTTAAGGCAATTATGGAGTTTAGTTAATTGATTACTTTCTTCTGGCTTCATCGATAAATACAACTGAGTATCATCCGCATAACAATGGAAATTTATAGAGTGATTTCTAATGATGTTACCTAAAGGAAGCATATATAGAGTAAATAGGATTGGTCCGAGCACAGAACCTTGCGGAACTCCAAATATACAATGTACAGTATACTTCCAGTGCACCGGCCTATAGATTGGTGCACCACACCCCCTGCAGCAAGACACTAGAACTTTTAATTGCTTTTATATTACTCCTGTTAGAGACCCTGAATTTAATAAAAACCTGTTATGGCATTGACTGTTGGCTTCGTTATTGAAGTTTACCTGTAGCTATATGAAAGTCAACATGGGTGTTACATTAAGGTCAGTAAAATTATATATTAATATTTGCCAAAATAGCTGGATATTAATGCATGATACTACACTAGTATCAGTATTGTGTGGATCAGGACATAACTTGAGACTTGAGAAGTGTGTTATTTCATATTTTTGTTCAAGGTCATTTTCATCACAAAGCGAAGTGGTTTGAATGTAACACTACAATGATCCATTAGCACACTTAGAGGACTGCTAAATACCACTTAAATACACTTGTGGCACATCACACGTTTCAACACTAACATAAACCAGTCAGCTACGGCACAAGATGTGTGACAAAGAGGCACAAGAAAGAATGAATGAATTTGCAGTGCATAATGCCACATCTGAGTGTCAGTAATTGGGACGTATCGTGAGATTTTAACAAAATCTAATCAGTGTCACCTTGAATCTGGGTCGAAGGTGAAGTAGGCGACAGAGCCTCTTAAAAAACCAAGCACGATTGGGTGAGATGAAGATAATCAATATATTTTTCCATGTGCTCTGAGACATCTCCTTTGTTGTACATGCTGGCAAGATAGAGGAGGGAATTAAATGACAGAGATAGGGGTGAGAGTCAGATTAAGGAGAGTGCAAACACTTAAACACTCTCGTTGTTTAAGATTGCCCAGAAAAACAGGATATTACAACTTGCCAGTCGTGTAACATTTTAATTAGAGATGCTTCCATCTGATACTGCGATGACAGTAAAAGCTTATTTTCCAAACTACACATATCCCCGCTCTTTGGTCTGTGTGATAACCCAAAATTAGGCAGTTATTAAGATTGAAATTATTAATTATTAACCTATTTTCAGCCTTCTCATTAATTCTTTTTAAACGTACAATCCCACATGTTGAGAAAAACACTTGCCATCTTAACAGAGACAGATGAAGAAACAGTAGTGTATTTTTTTCATCACTGTGTATTCAGTACAACGATAAAGTGGGTCCAGTTAGCCTACGGGGAACTGCTAGCCTAGCTTCATCAGAAACAACATGAACTCTAAATGTTAGTGCAACAATAATAATGAGCTGTACTAGAAAAGGTCAAGTTTGATGTTTTTTAGATTTACATTCATCCAAACAATCAAAACCTTGCCTCACCCACCAACTGCTGATCAAGAAATAACGTGGTGTCAACACCCTACAACAACAGTCTCGCTTGTGCATTTCTTTTTAAAAGAAGGAGGATAGAGCTCTGAGCTGAATGCATGTTGGACCAGTCTCTGCTGCCCAGAGATGAAATTGATATTGATCGCTCATCTGACTCAGCTCCAAAGAACCATATCAAAAAAATAAAAGCATTCCAAGTGTGGATCCAACTGGACACGTGATCTTCTCTTACAGTTTCTACATTTTGAACCACTGTAATACACTTTATAAGGACTTGTCCTCATATACCCAGATACTTATTTGTTCTAATATTTACTCTCTTCTGTGGACACAGGTAAGGGGTTGTGCACATTGGTATGATAATAAGGCAACTGAAAAATGCTGTTAACACAAGCTGGGAAAGAAATTAAAATCGTTGGGGTCACTTATGTCTTTTCTGGGCCAGGGGTTATACTACTGGTGTGCTCCAGTCTCACAGCTGGAAAGATAAAAGGACAACAGCACTAATTATTAATTGTCAGGAGCTGTGCCTGCAGCACTGTGCCAGACCCTGCTGCCTCCCTCTCAAGAGGGAGGGGACTAAATTTTTTCAGAAAGCCAAAGCAATCAAACTAATTGGTACATTCTTAAAAGCTTGTGGCACTGCTTAGTCAACTGTGTTCTTGGGCACCTCTGAGTGAGATCAAATATTCGCTAATTTGTCAGTGTTACAAAATTATGACCTTGGACTAACCCCAAAGGCTTATCTCTGGGAGAGGCACCTGCCCTTGGCAACCTTGATACTGCAGCTATGAGCCATAATATCTCCACTAACCAATATCACACTGAATTCAGGCCAGGGCCATATGGAAATCCACTCACAAAATCAGACTTGTGTACGAGGAGGGCAGCTAGCACCTCTACTCTTGTGCTTTTAGCATATATACTAGCTAATCCATCATTGTTGGAGTAATTTCTACATGCTACAGTGTTTCCATGTCTGCTGTCTTGGTCAGTGAGATGGTTTAAGGGTACAGCAAATGGATCGGTTCCATCCATCTTTTGAGAAGGATGGTATGGTATAGGGATGATCTACCCCATTCTGTTTTCTCTCTACCAGGCAATCTGTCTTAGGATGATAAATACCACTCTTCTTTTAACAGGCACCCATTAATCTGCACACCTCGTGCAGTGTGTCTGACAGAAAGGACTTGCATTGGACAAGAACATTTGGTGAATATGACCTGCCTTGAAAACCATTTTCTCATGGCTTTCTGGCACTTGCAACTGACTGATATCCTCACAAGTCTGAACGTCCCAACTCCACCCACCACTTCATTAGGTACACCTGTTCAAGTGCTCATTAACACAAATAGCTAATCAGCCAATCACATGGCAGCAACTCAGTGCATTTAGGCATGTAGACATGGTCAAGACAATCTGTTGAGGTTCAAACCGAGCATCAGAATGGGGGAGAAAGGTGATTTAAATGACTTTGAACATGGTGTGGTTGTTGGCACCAGAAACTGCAGATCTACTGGGATTTTAAACACAACCATCTCTAGGTTTTACAGAGAAAATATCCAGTGAACAGCAGTTCTCTGGGTGAAAATGCCTTGTTGGTGCCAGAGGTCAGAGGAGAATGGCCAGACTGGTTCAAGATGATAGAAAGGCAACAGTAACTCAAATAACCACTCGTTACAACCAAGGTCTGCAGAAGACCATCTCTGAACCAACAACACATCCAACCTTGAAGCAGATGGGCTACAGCAGCAGAAGACCTCACCAGGTGCCACTCCTGTCAGCCAACAACAGGAAACTGAGGCTTCAATTCACACAGGCACACAGGCTCACCAAAACTAGACAATAGAAGATTGGATTCTGGATTTCTGCTGCAACATTCAGATGGTAGGGTCAGAATTTGGTATAAACAACATGAAAGCATGGATCCATCCTGCCTTGTATCAGCGGTTCAGGCTGGTGGTGGTGGTGGTGTAATGGTGTAGGGATATTTTCTTGGCACACTTTGGGCCCCTTAGTACCAACTGAGCATGGTTTAAACACCACAGCCTACCTGAGTATTGCTGCTGACCGTGTCCATCCCTTTATGACCACAGTGTACCCATCTTCTGATGGCTACTTCCAGCAGGATAACGCACCATGTCACAAAGCTCAAATCATCTCAAACTGGTTTCTTGAACATGACAATGAGTTCACTGTACTTCAGTGGCCTCCACAGTCACCAGATCTCAATCCAATAGAGCACATTTGGGATGTGGTGGAACGGGAGATTCACATCGTGGATGTGCAGCCGACAAATCTGCAGCAACTGTGTGATGCTATCATGTCAATATGGACCAAAATCTCTGAGGAATGTTTCCAGCACCTTGTTGAATCTGTGCCACCAAGAATTAAGGCAGTTCTGGGAGCAAAAGGGGTCCAACCAGGTACTAGCAAGGTGTATCTAATAAAGTGTATATAGTCCGTCTTGTGCCAAAACATTGTGAAGGTAAGTGGATGTTATGTAAATTACTGTGATGCTGCTCCAATGAAAAACCTTCCATAGGAGACAATTACGAACAGGACTCTCTGCCAACACTTCCAGCTCTTCCCCCTCCCCCACAGAAGCAACATCAGCTAGTCGTGTGTCGCCAGTGGGCACAGCACATTTACAGTTACCCACCTGTTGTGACTGTGCTTTCTGTTTATGGCCTATTACCCCAGAGAGGCCAGTCAATCAGCCCCAAATTACAGAGTGGAATGCTAACCTTGTTCTTGATTATATGATTGCTGCATGTAACACATTCATATTTAATATGCCTGGTCACCAAAGGTTATCTAAAAACATGAGACAAAATCTCTGACAATATCCCTGGTTGTACAGGGCATCATGAATAACTGATTGCATATAGAACCAGAGGCTGTCAAAGCCGAATATCTACCCCATCAGATCCTCAGTGGCACTCAGCAGGTCCATTTTTGATGAGGTAGGAGATTGGGGTCACATCCTTTCTACCACTGGACATGCTTTTCTATGGTGCTCATAACATGCACACCACCATCACTCCTGGATTGTTGTGTGTGGAGCATGGAGATGCTTGGTGCAAGGTGAGACTGATAGAAATGGTCTGGAGGTGTGCAGCCTCAGTGCTCTAGGCATTCTTTGACATTTTGGGTGGCTTTGGCACATCCCACCCACAAGTTGCCATTACCTTCTCGAACACCTCCATCTGTGTTCTGTCATTTTCCTCAGGGTGATGTAGGTGCTTAATGTATCGAGGAAAGGCCAGTTAGGTCCAGCAGGCGCAGACTGATGGTACAGTCGTCTGGAAAACTTGCTGCAGGGCTATCAAGTCTTCTTCTCCCCATGTCTGGAGCACCTTCATAAAAAGTGTGATGTACTGGGTTTCCTGCAGCGAGTCGCAATGCTCTTGAGCCACATGATATTAATGGCTGCCAGTCCATCTCCTGTGACTGCCTGTACTGACAGATCCTTCTTCTTTCTGGGGCTGCAGAAGTACACAAGACAAAGGGAGACAGTCGCATTTGCCAGCATGGTAATTACTACTTTTCAGCCAGGAGATCCAGCCTCATGTATAGGAGAAAAACAGGCAACTGCTGTTCCCCTCACCAGGAGAAATGACATAGAAGAAGAATACAGGAAATTCAAACCATAAGATGTGAAGCTCAGTTCAGTACTAATGCACATATATATATATATATATATATATATATATATATATATATATATATATATATATATGCCTTTCACAGTCTCACTGTGAAAGGCACATAGCTCATGCCATTACCATATTGACATCCCAGTAATTATACTAGTACATGTGGGCAGAATTCTGAATGTAAAAGGTTTGAATTGGTGATATGGAGAGGATGAAGGTGAGGGAGAATGACAGAGAGACAGCATGTACGAGAAAAGTAAGTGATATATCAAGTACACAATATTGTTGTCCTGTATGAAACCTTGTGAAAATGGTGTGTGTGTGTGTGTGTGTGTGTGTGTGTGTGTGTGTGTGTGTGTATGTGTGTCGTATGTATGTGTGTGATAGTAAGCAGCTTGAGGAGAGAGCGACAGACCAGGAGGAGAGTGGACTGAGAGAGCAGCACATTGTACCGACTCCACTCAAGACACCGATCTGTGTTTACACCAGGGAATAACAAGGGAGCACACCAGAGGTAAGAAGATTTATGCTCTTTGGAAAGCAGGGAAAAGTCATTGTAACTGTCTGTTATAGAAATCACTCCATGTTTTAGAGGATCCTGATGTGTAGCACAATGAAATCAACCAATTTATTCTTTTGTAATTTAGCCTTTTTTAAACTCTCTTTTTCATGGCTAGAATTGTTTTAACAATGTTATTGAAATGAACATGCAGTGACTTACTTAACAGCTATGTTCTACTTTATGTGGATACTGATTATAATAACATTCTATTGTAACGTTGCATCGACATATAACTATATATATTTATGTTTTACATCAGGGACAGTGCACATTCAATGACATTTAAGTATTTGTGTGGGAAACCAACAAAGTAAAATTTGCTTAGGGGACATCACAGAATCTAATTTGTGTCTAGTAGGTCATCTTCATATAACAAAGTGGTGTGTGTATGTTAAAGCCACTGCCAAGTTCAGGATAACAGGATTGGGGGGGAAAAAATCCATTGAGGTAAAACCCCTAAAATTTTATTAGAGTGCAGGATCTAGACAAGAATGAAGGGAAAAATGGATCTCTGTTAAAAATTGCAATGTTATTTGATTCTACCTTTCTAAGTGCAAACTCACTCAGTGTCCTGGTGGCGCATTCAGCCAAAAAAACAAACAAACATACGATGTAAATACATATTCTTAGTTTCAACACAAATGCCTTTTGTAGTATGTCAATGCTCTCCAAGACTCTTTTTCCTCCTTCTGCTTTTAAGTTTACTACAACAGAAAATCTTAATAAATAAGCATATCTGAGCAAAGAAGAAAATGTCAGTGACAGAAAGCCCTCATCTTAGGAGGCATAATTGTTAAGAGGCATTACAAATCTCAGCTGAAGTCATTAAAGGTGCAACGTGCTCATAGTCTGCAACGTCAGTGCCTCAAGTGATGAGAATGATTGCAGTGTTATTAAAGTGAAAGCTTAAAATGACTTATGAGCAAAGAGAAGCACCTGAGAAAATCCACGTTCAAGTTGTGCACATTTCCTTCAGACTACACTTAACTGCAAAGAAACACAAGCGAGTGAAAGTAAGCACTAAAACACATTTACTCCCACAAAGTCATTTTTGACTCCCATAGCACGCAGTGTCATCTTGATTTTGACGCAAAAGATGGTTGTTATTTTGGTATGTGATGTGGATTATTCATGGCGTCATTCTGAAGAAAGAGAAAAAACACTCCAGGGACGAGAACTGTGGCAGGCTGGGCATCACTTTCTCCATCTCTTGTTGTATTTTTCAACGGTCAGCCATTTGCCACATTACTTCCTTGGCTTCCAGGAGAACAGAAAGATGTCTTGCCCTCTGTTCACAGTGATGGATATTTTCTTCTGATATGAGGGGGTTAACAGTTGTTGACTAGATATAGATGTGGAGCGGGAGTGAAAGCTGCTGTCACGTATGCTGCTAAGTTTGTAGTTACCCAAGCGCCAAAGCTGTCTCTCATCACTGGATTGGCGTACTGTACTGTTTGCAATTGGCTGTAAACTCTAAGGACTTGCAAAGACAAAGTCACTTTTAAAGTCCTGCATTTTACAGCATTTACTTCAAGTGAAAGCTGCTGTGTACCTGAAAAAAAGCTGTTGTGTGCTTACAGCAATAAAGGGGTATTGCATGTAGTTATTTGAAACAGAGTTTGCGCCGCGCATGTAAGTGCTGTAGCTCCCCACTGCCTTTGAATCATTACATTTTACAGCAGAGAAATTCCCCACTGGTAATCAATAAATCATAATCTACCACACAACCCGGGAGATTTTGTCTGTGGCCAACGGGCAGTCAAACACAATGGTGTGAAATCCTTTTTCAGCCAGCCACCCTGGAACAAGTCATGACTGTCAGGTGGGCACGGCAGTTAACTAACTTTGGAAGCATCAAAACACATGCTTTAATGGATGACTGTTTGAAATGACTGAGGGCGTATCTAATCATTTACAGTTTAGCACTTTGTTGTTTAGATTGCATTTGAAAATAAATTACTACATGTCTTTTGCGTGAAAATAAGACTAAGTCAAAACCACAATATTAGCAATATGACTTGCAGAATGCTCATTAGGAAGATGTGTTGTCCGTAAACACATCACATCCACTGTCGATAATGTATCCTGCAGGTCTGAAATATTCATAACAGTAGCAGATGTATTTTTCATAAAGCAAACTATGTTATTTTTTGAAATATGCTCTGAACAGTGAGCTCCTGCATCCTACTCTTCAAGCTTGTCTCTGAGTTTTAAATCTAAAATAGATGCGAGTATAATTTTAAAAGATGTTCTGCCTCTTGGGGCTATAGTATGAAAATCCTATTGACTAAATAAGTAATTCATGGCACAGTAATGGCTGCACTCTAAAGCCACAGGGAAATGGTGTATGGAGTGCTATTCACTGTAATGCAGTAGATGTACACGGACAACATGCCTAACCACTGATTCTTCTTCTGTCTGGGCACAAAGGCATCCTCATGAAATAGACCGCTGACTTATTTATGTAAATGTATGGAAAAACCATTGTTGTGTTTTCCCGCTTGTCATCAACAGTCATTCATTAAACTGGCAGGAAAATGTTTTCCTGTCTTTCTCATTATCCAGTTCATGTTACATTTGACCTCCAAGTTAGACATTTATATTCAGCTAATTGACCAATTTTATTCCTCCTTTGTCAGCTCAAGTCTTTCAAAAGCCAAAGCAGTTCCTCTGTATGCATAATTATATGTCCTTTATGTTATGAATTTACAAACCAAGGTTGCAGTTTGAGCACCAGACTGGCACAACAAATCTGGACAGGCTAGTGAAAGACCAGTGCAGGCATGCCCTTATTATCAAGATTAAGGTGGCCTAGAAGGAACAGTTTAACATTTTTCGGAGTTTTCGAGTGAAATGAAAAGATTACTACCACTATCATGTCTGTGCTGTAAATTTGGGGCTATTGAGTGCCCCAGGAATGAGTCCTGAAACCCGGAAATGACTTAGCATTTTATCCCTCCTGGTTCCCTCATCTCAAAGTTTGGGCCCTATTTAGATGGTCTAAAGCGGACGGCGGAGGGCGCATAATCCATGTCGCAAGTGTCATTGCTATTTAGATGCAGGCGCAGTTGTCATTTTCACGCCCTGCGCCCTCGTTGTCTAACTAGCAAATGAACTTGCGCTTCTCTGGGTGTATTGGTCTATAAATGAGGAGTGGTCAGTCATGGCGCGTTGCTAGTTAGATGACGTAAAAAGCAAATGCGCCAGTGACCAACAAAAACCTGGTCTAAAGTCAATGGCGCAGTATTTCGCTTTTAAACAAGTTAGTAATATGCGTCTCTAGGCGGGTGCACAACGCGCATGCACTCTGCTCAGACACACACGGAGCAGCCACACATATGTAAAAGATAACAAATAAAAATATGATTACAATGTGAAAGGTTATTATTGTGCACATTAAAATATTTATCAGAAACACGTCTTAATGGTCAATCATTAATCAGAATGATCTAATCGCAGTAATAATGATCATCATAATTTGTAATAATGACAAATGAAATTTTGAAATTATCGACCAATCAGTCATTTTTTTGATTGAAAACCAAAGCCCACACATTGCATTTATTTTAACATGTTATACTAGGCTACATTATATTATATTATTATATTGTTATCTGAGTGTAGAGAGGACACACATGCAAATAAGAGGCAGAACACAGCTCTAGGAAACATGTGAAAACAATTAACAAACGTGGGCGGGGGAGAAAACGCTGAACAGGTGTGTTCTGTTATATGATGAAAAAAGGTTTGAATAATATTCCACAGATATTTAGTAAGATCTTTCTTGTATTAGTGATCCCACGCCTGCCTTACCTCGGGGAGCTTGGGTGCTTGTTTGCTGTCCCCGTAGATCTGGTTCTGACGGGCCTTCACCTCCCGCATGAGAAGATCCGTCTCCTCCTCAAAACGCTCACTCTTTTCAGTTGGTAGGTCTGCCATCTAACTAGTTCTCTGCCATGCGCTCCAATCACGCCTCTTTTAAAGGGAATGAGAGGTGACACTGTGATTGGCTTATTGAATGATACGCCCAAAACACACCCATTACTAATTCACAGAGTAAGTCCAACCCTTTTAGACTCTCCGCCATGGCACACAGTCTAAAAATGCGCTGTCTAACTAGCAAGTGATTGGGACACACCCATGCGCCGCACACCTGGCGTTTCGTGTTTTAGACCATCTAAATAGGACCCTTTATTTCTAATTCTAAAGGGTTTTTGGTCAGATGCCCAAAGTAAGTTCTGTGGCTAACACAAACTTTATAGGCATTCATGTTTTGTTCTACAACATAAAATACATCAGTAAATACCTGACTTGTGAATTTTGAAGCTTTTATGTATCTTAAAAAAGCCAGTTGCTAACAAGTGGCTCAATGAGGCTACAGAATGTCACCACCTCGAACCCGACTTTACAGCCTCGTTGTGGTGGCAGCCTTTAGTCATGTGTCTGCGGTGTAGTTCGTTCAAAGCCTAATGTTAGCTTTTTACTTCTGGCAAATGTAATTAGGCTTCAAAAATCATGAAATTGGTGTTCATTAGCAAGATTATCTTGTTGAACAAAACATGTAAGTATCATGAACTGTTGTTTACCACAGGTTATTATCAGCAATAATCCAAAATCCAATGGAAAACTCTCAGGATGACACTAACTTCCATGTCAGCCTACAGAAAAACATTATCCCTGGAGCACTCTAGGTGATTAGCTTAGCTTAGCTTAGCTTAGCTTAGCACAAAGACCAGAGAGAGGGTTACAGGCAGCCTGGTTTCTGTCTAAATGTGACAAAATCCACGTACTGTAAATAACATGTTGTATCTCATGTGTTTAATATACATGACCAAAGTGTACATACAACAGTTCTACAATTTGATTTTGCCGAATAATATCTTGGTTGGAAATGGTATCTCCCTGGAGGATCTGCTGGTTGAGAAGAAAAAGTCTGACACACCTATCTATCACTTTAAGCAAGTCACAGTACAGCTGCTAAGGTGCAAACAGATCAGACTTTGTGGTGGGCAACTTCCAGATGTAAACGTGTGTAAATGTGTTTGCACAGCACAGACACTCTGCTCCAGATGAGTAATGAACTGAATTATAAAGAAGAAGAATCTAGTTCCTCACAGGATGTGACACAACATACAAAATACTGTTATACCTACAGTCCTGGGCCACTTTGCTCTCATGGAAGTGCTCTGAGTACACGATGTACAGTTAATAGAATGGAGCTTCCTACTAGAAAAAAAAAAACTCAGTTCAGCATCAGTGCCATTCATAAGGTACTGACTCACGCAAGAGGAAGAGCCCACTGCTCATTTCCACCCACTGAGTGTTAGAGGGTCAAGGTGATCGAATGACGGTTATCACAAAAGACCAGTTATTGGAGTCTGTATAACTGCAATGATCCCATTCACGTGTGCTACTGTCAGTGAAACATTTCCACTGACTGGACAGTTAAAAAAAAATGCTAAAACAAGTGATTCTGTATTTTTAAGTGTCAGAAAATTTGCTGCAAAAAACAAAAATAACAACAAATTGATCCTATGTACATTAAATTTGCTCATTTCTCTGTGTCGTAGACCCCATTGTTGCCCAAATACTACATGCACAGCTGTTTTAGGAAATTACTGACCCCCTTTTTTAAAAATAGAACTGTGTATTTGAAATCTGTTTTAAACATGCATTAACCAATCTTTTTGTCTGGCCACTTGGGAGCATGCAACAAGCTGTATGTCAGACACTGACATAGAACTAAGTTTGCATTAATTTGGATTCTTGTTTCAGGCAAATGTAGTAAGTCCAATATTTTCTCCCCTCTAAGCTCTGTTTTGGTCTCCACCAACTTAAGAAAAAACTAGAAAGGATCTTGCAATGGAATCACCCCGGCTGCTATACAGTAGTCTTCAACTTTAAGTAAAGTAGGGGCGCCAATGGCCCCTTCCCTGTTTCTTGCCCCTTTACTTTGGGCACCCTTGCTCAGATCACAACCATCTTTGAACTCCACCTTTGTTGTCTTCATGTGTGTCACCTGGACCACACTTTTCCATCATGACACACACACACACAAACACACACACACACACACACACACACACACACACACACACACACACACACACACACACACAGATTCACAAGGTGAAAACAATACCAGCCTTCACAATCTTATATCGGCTGGTGAATTTATAAAATGAGAAGTGTGCGGTGCTTGGTTTTTGCATGAACTGTTCTCAACATAGCAGCCGGGTCAGAAAGTTTCTCATTTCACAGGTAAACAGTACACTAAAATATGCTTCTAAAAACATTTGAGATGGCGAAAAGGTAATGCAGTAACAGAATTTTAATTCATATTTGACATAGTTTGACAGTTCACAAGCAGTGGTTGACATGATTGACATTCTCATTGTTTTTGTTGCATATAAATGCCATTAGAAGCATTACAAGGAGAACCAGGAACTTGATTTATTTCACAAACTATCTGTCTAATGCACTACTGTGTGGATGTAGTGACAATTTCAGCATATATGAAGACGCAAGCTTTCAAGCTTTAAAGCTGTAACTTTAAACTTAATGATTTCATACATTGATAATACAAGAATATTTAGTGTATTTTAAAGAGTAGCAGCCGGCGTCAACAAGATTTTCTCTGATGGTTACGTTGCCATAAGTTTCGAGAAAATTCTAAAGTGTTTGTGTTTGAAGAACCAAGACTTTGAGTTCTACTACAAGGGCAGGAAACAGATGGCAATTCAAGCTCATTCAATCAATCAGTCTTCTGTTCATAGTAGCCAATTCAAAACTCATTAGCAGAAACAGTGGTCAGGAAACATGATGATGATGAAAGCTGAATGTCAAGATGTGAAACAACTCCTCATTTGTGCTGACATACGTACATTCACAGTATTCAACAAAACTATGATCCCTGTTAAACTATGATTATACATCTATGTTGTATAGATGTCATCACTTTTATCTTTACTTCAATTGTGTTCAAAACTTTAGCTCTAAAATGGCAGTTACTATGATGTCTGTTTGATCTGTTTTTTCTTAGAGACTCTGACGACTGCAGCAGGATGTCAGCTTACAACTGCTCTTTTGATCTAACAGCTGAAAAAGGCAGTTGGCTTTGTCCTCCGGAGGAAAAGTGTGTCAATCTGACCTCTGTGGTAAACGGAAGCCACATCAATCTGGATGACGCATGTCTAACAGAGGAAGGGTACCTGGAGAAATATCTGGGGCCTCGTCGATCAACTGTGTTCCTCCCCATCTGCCTCATCTACCTGGTCATCTTCCTGGTAGGTGTGGTGGGGAATGTGTTGACGTGCACTGTAATTGCACGCAACAAAGTGATGTGGACGCCAACAAACTACTACCTGTTCAGCCTGGCGGTGTCAGACCTGCTGGTGCTGCTGCTCGGCATGCCGTTAGAGCTGTATGAGCTATGGCAGAACTACCCCTTCCTCCTGGGGAAGGGCGGCTGCTACTTTAAAACATTCCTATTTGAGACTGTTTGCTTGGCGTCTATCCTCAACGTTACAGCGCTGAGTGTGGAGCGTTACATCGCTGTGGTGCACCCGCTTCGTGCAAAGTACGTCGTAACGCGCACCCATGCCAAGCGGGTCATCCTTACAGTGTGGGGTGTGTCTGTATTGTGTGCTTTGCCAAACACAAGTCTGCATGGGATCGACGTCCTTCACAGTCGCCTCAGTGGCCCCGATGGGAACATTACTGTTGAGATCCCTGACTCAGCGATCTGTACATTGGTGAAACCACGCTGGATGTACAACCTGACCATCCAGGTGACCACCTTGCTATTTTTCATGCTGCCCATGCTCACCATCAGCGCCCTCTACATGCTCATCGGGCTGCAGCTGAAGCAGGAGAAGATGCGTCACACACTGGAGGCGAAGACGGGCTTTGGACAGGACAGCTTCTGTAACATCCGAACACAGCAGCAGAAAGCACGTCGCCGGCAGGTCACCAAAATGTTGTGTGAGTATCAAACAAGTCTTGCCTTAAATCTTACCTAAAGTTTTGTACGTAACTCACCTGTACGCAAATCTGTTCACGGGACAGTTAGAGCAAGACAGTTGAGTTTTTAGGCCAATACCAGTATTTGAGAGTCTTTAACAATCAGATAAGCAACTTTTTTTTGTAATATAAGAGGTGTCATTTTGGTAGATTAGAAAGGGCTAGTGTGCATCACATGGCATTGCACTCCCAAGCAGCTACCTCAAGGACTGAAAAATGAAGCCAACGTGGAAGTGCTAGAAACTGCAGTTCTCTGAATGGCCACTTGAGGCTGGCTCCAGAAGTGAGTTAATCCCCATAGACCCCCATGTTAAAATGCCCAACTTTATAGCAGAAATAAACATGTTTACAGCCTGTTACAAAAAACAAAAAAATTACAGTTGGTCTCTATAGGTAATTTCGCATTTTTAATTATATGGGGGATGAATTTCATACACTTTACTCATTTACTATTTATTAATGCCTGATTATGGGTGGGGTCACTTTAAATGACAAACAAGTTGCAAAGCATCATCACAGTCCATGAGTCAGACCCCTCACTCCTGCACAGCTTCACCCTCACATCCAACCGTGTGTCACTTCTGGCTCCAAAAACCAAGATGGCAACAGCCAAAATGCTGAACTCGAGGCTTCAGAGTGGAAGTCCACAAACCAGTGCGTGATGTCACAGTAGCTACGTCCATTATTTTTACAGTCTATGTGCACTGCCAAATGAGGCCACTGTTCCAAAATCATCTCACAGCCCAGAGCTGTTCCTGGAGGCTTGCTGCGTATACTCAAAATAGGAACCACCACCTAACTAGCTATAGGTATGCAAAGTAGCCAGAACTAAAAAAATGAAGCCAACTGTGTGATTAAAACATAATAGTACAAACTTAAGTTTACAATATATTGGATTGAAATGTACCATCTTGTGTGCACATATTTTGTCAGTATAGTAATGTTAAGATGTTCTGGTTTCACGTATTTCCACTAGTCGGTGCTGCTCGGGCAGCTGGTAGTTCTTCTGGTTGGGAAAAAAGAGAGGAGGAGAGTATAGCTTGGAGGGGGCATTGAGCAGGTGAAATGGCTGACTGATGTGTGTTCAGACTTCACCCAGAGCAGGTTGGACTGTTCTATTCCTTCACACACACCCACGGCGCTTACAATGAAAAGATGGCGATGGCCGTAATGCGGAACTTAAAGCTTCAAAATGGGATCCCACAAACCAATGGGTGACGTTACGGTAGCTACGTCCAATATTTTTTTGGTCTATGGAGCATGCGCATTACATGCTGTGTGTGGGGCACCAGTGCAGGAGCGGTCACCAAAACAACTCAGTCAATCGTAATCATATGTATTGCATTAACTCTCCCAGATCAGGCCCTTTCACACACTTCATGGTTTGAGCTGCACTCGTCACTGGGTTCGTCACTGGGTTCGGGTTTTTAAAACAGCCAGTTGGTTCTGCTGAGTGAAGTTCTCTGAAACTCAAGCTCATTAAAACATACCTGCATTCAGCAATGGGACAGAAACATCTTTGTGGTCTTGCTATCATCACTATCAATGCAGGGCTCACTCAGACGCAGCAGTAACACTTAGGGCATCTAAATGGCCAGCAGCAGCCCTGGGTGGAGTCATCGGTTTGCATTTATTTGCTATGAGAAATGGAAAATCCTTCACATAGAGCATCATAGGGAGGCCAGTGCAGCAAGAACCAATCTGGCCATGTGGAGAGCAAAGTTCAGATAAATGTAGTACTTAAACAGTACAGTACAGTACTTAAACGCTTAATCAGTCAATCACTTTGTTTGGAGAAAAGTAATGGTGAAACATTTTGAGAGTTAGCTTTATTCACATATATAAGCATTTATTGCTTAAATGAGGCTACTGCATCAATTTGTATTTTATGGAATAATCAGATATTTCAAAGTGAACATTATGTAGATATTTTCTGTGCAAACACTGATACGCCGTTGAGTGTGCAATTACATTTCCAAGCAACATATTTTACTGATGCTTAAAATTTGTGCATGAATAAATATGATGAAAGGTGGCATCAAACATGCTGATCATAGTATCCAGTTTCTTTCATATAAAACACAGACACCCTCAGATCTAACAGGCTTAGACCTCAATGATGTTGCCCTCACTTGATTTTATAACTGTCAAAGGTGGAGGTGAAGCAAATATAGAGGTGAATGTCTTTCATGGTGCATAAGGATGAGCTGTGTAAAGGGATAAATCTATACCTTATCTTAATTTAATGCTCTGACCTTGGTTTATATGCTCCCAGATGCCTGGTTGGTTGCAGAGGCGCAGATATTGAGATCGAATATTCAGTCATTTACTCAACATTTTTGTTTTCTCCTTAGAGATTTCTCCTCACATCTATATCGGGCAATGTCTCGTCAAGAAAGTGCAAGATTTAGAGTCATGTTCTCTACCTTTAAAAAGGTCAGAGTAATCTATGAAGATTGTCATCAATATGGCAAAATGGCTGGAAACGTAAAGGTCAGAAAAACGCAGAGAAGGTAGACAATTCAAATACCAAGAGGTAATAATTACATTTGATGATGACACTATAAACAGAGCCAGCTGCTGTTAAACCACAGGAAATTAGGTCCATAAAAATGTACTGTCGAATACTGTAACATCTTATACATTTCCTAAAATAATCATTTGGATGCACTATACCACAGAATATTCTTAAAACAGGAAATCACTTGTGATTAAATGATTTAGAGTAGAGCTTGATTTAGAAAAAGCATGGTCTACTTCTTGCCTAAATATCAAAATTGCTCTTGGTTATGAACATGAGTTAAACCCAAGCGCAGGGCACAGACTGAATAATCATATAAAGGAGGTTTTTAGCCACAAGAGATGAGGACATGGAACAGATGGTGAGGAATGGGAATCCAGGGGTCTACTGGGAGGAATGGAGGTGGCTGAGATTAAGCTGGCATGGGCAGGCAACGAGGGGAAGTGTGGAGAGCAGGTGTAACGGGCAGACAAGTGAATGGTGATCCTTAGATAAAACAGATTAGTGACATGAAAAAACCTGAGGAAGCAAACACTTGGCATGAATATGTTTGCTGCCACATGACATGTAGCTCAGAGGCTGAACAACAATCTGGCGATGAGTGGTTGGAGAGCTGCAGTAGATATACTGCATACTCCATGGACAGGTGAGTGTGGTGAGCAGAGCCAGTGGCCAGAGAGAGAACATGTCCACACCAGCACACACAGACATTACAAAACAATTTCAGTAAGCAGTTTAATAGATTTTCCACATCTCCAAAACAGCTGCCATAATTCTTTTGTTTTATAACTGGAAGACGACACCCCAGTGTGTGCTGTGTTTGTCCAAATAGGTACAGGGCAGGGATCATGTTCACATCTATTAGATGGGGATATAGCTCCAGAAATAATCTAACACCCTCAATGGATTTGTGATTGCAAAAATGAAGGCTACATCAACAATTCTCTCTTTATATGCAAGCTTTCAATTTTGTCCAGTCCCTACTCAAAATACCGCAAAAATGGATAATGGATAAGTTGTAAGGATAACTCCCTTTTGTTTGTAGTTACTGCCATTTTAGAAATGAATTATTCACAGCTGTAACAGGTTTTGTTTGAATAAACACCAACTCTCGACTTTGTCTAACTGCTTTGGTAATGTAAGTGCATCAACATTCGTTTGAGATGACTGCTGAATTTGGCATTCATCCCTAACAAGCTGTAGTAATTAAGATGCACAGCTAAGTCGGCCATTTAATTAGACTACTCTCCTTGTCCCAGTATACAAGCATAGGGGAGGAATCAATTTATTGACTGAAGTATGTCCCACTGTGGTACGATAGGTAGTGATATGCCCCCTTTCATCTCATTAGTACTGGAGTACCTTTTTCAGGTTGACCTTTTAGGTCACAGACCAAACAGTCAACAAACAAGTTAGCCACAGCTAACTGGTACAATGATGGACAACTTTACAGCTCTGTCCATGTCATCCTTCCAAAAATGTACGGCTCTGGATGTACCCTTTGCCATGTTGTTACCAGCTTCTTCTTCTGTTGCGCGTTTAATGACATGCGACTTCTGGGTCAAGGCCTGGGGGGCGCAGAGCACCTAGGCCAGTCTGGGTCCAATTGACTGTATACATACAGCGACTCATATTATTTGACTTTAAGAAGTTTGACTTTGTATGATTTCGGTCAGAATTACGTGTTTACATGTATTTTACAAGTCCGGTTTTAGTCAGACCAACATAATAAATGGATTATCTCTGATGTCATGTGAACACACTGAGAAACACACAGAAAAAAAAGAGGTGTGACAGGCATGGCATGTAAGACAACAGTGTCGGCCTCTAGTGTGACATATATCATACGCCTTGGCAGAGCTTTCTAAACAACAACCAAGGCACTAATGTGTCAGTTAGAATCATTTACCGTCTGTTATATGGCAGCTGATCTCATCCTCTGCTCAGAGGTAAGGAGCTCCAGGACCTGTGGAATAATGGACATTTATCATCACTTTTCCTCTTCTCTGAGTTAGCCGCTAACCGCTAATAACTACTTTTTTAATCTCCTGCGGTGGGTCGCACGCATAATATGTTGTCACAACGTCCCACAGACTTTCCTGTTTTTATAGACACTGTTTCAGCACTGTTACTACCTCCTGTGGCGGATTAAAGGCGAGACCACTCTGTCCCCCTATTCCGTGATTGTACCTTATATACAGCAATGCAACACAGCATAGTGGATTGATAAAAGGGGATATAGACTGTAGTGGTGCCTCACAGACAGCCTGTCACTCAGTCGACCCCGCCTTATGCCTAACTTTAAGCCTTAAGAAAATATATACAGTTGAATTATATGAAAATATCACCCCCTGTGTAGTTGTCATGAATGTTGAAATCAGCTATAGAGACTGAAACTGTTTTTTGTACCAGGCTGTCAGCATGTTTATTTCCGCTGTAAAGTTGGGCATTTTAACATGGGTCTCTATGGGAGTTGATTCGCTTCAGAAGCCAGCCTCAAGTGGCTGCTCAAGGAACTGCAGTTTTTGGCACTTGTCATTGGCTTCATTTTTCAGCCTTGGAGGTTGTCGCTTGTGTAAAACATTGAAGGAGATTGCAGGAAGCAGTATATGGCCTGTCTCGACATTAGTTTTAAATCAAAGGTAATGTGCCCAGAATAATTCTCTGTATCACACATCCCCTCGAGGGACAATTTAATTGAGAGCACAGACAGCATTTTGGTCACATCGATAAATGCACTGCTCATAAATCTCCTCTACCCATGTCTCCTCTTTCTCCTTCTCTCTCTCTCTTTTGCTGTTTTTCCAGTTGTTTTAGTGGTGGTTTTTGGGATCTGCTGGGCCCCATTTCACACAGACCGCCTCATGTGGAGTTTCATCAATGACTGGACTGACAGCCACCGGGAAATTTTCCAGTATGTGCACATTATCTCTGGAGTGTTTTTCTACCTCAGCTCAGCGGTCAATCCCATCCTGTACAACCTCATGTCCACACGTTTTAGAGAAATGTTCAAGGAGGTCATGTGCCATCGGCCACATCACATCACGCCCAGAAAACATTCGCTCAGTGTCACGCGGGTGACACTCCGCAGCACACTGAGTGATGCGCCACTTGGCAACGGAGCCGCTGTTGTTGAAGCCGAGGCAGAAGATGGAGACGCGCGGATGAAAGACGAGACCACTTTTACGTGTTAAACACAACTTAAAGAGGAAAATGGCAATGTGTTTGGAAAGACTGTCCCGTTCTGAGCCACTCCATCCGTCAACTATCATCATCATCCACTTTGAACAGGTGCATCAGCGAAAAAGTGTTCGGATTATGCTGCTTTTAAAAACTTCATCCATAACTCACCAACTCACATACTGAAGTTAAATTCCAGACCTTTTTAAACGCTTTTACACTATAATGTCATCTCAAGTTTGCCAACAAAAATAACTTGTTCACTGTATAAAAGCCAAATGAAATGAAAAGTCGTGTTTCTTAGCAATTCAGTTTCAGCAAAACCATTTACAGAATGAGGTGGATCATTGAATACATAAGTCAGTCCAAGCCAGAGAGAGTTTCGTCACTTTTTATATACATGTATTATAAATACAGTAAGTAAATGTGAAACACGATACCGTAAAGTAACAATGAAGTGTATAAAAGTATAAAAATGGTGATGGATGGATATAAGATAATACACACTGAATGTTCTGTTTTGTTTATGATAATGCTGTTGTATTTGTATATGATTTAAGAGGAAAGCTACGTTTTATGTATAGTGTATTTATATGAAATCATTTGTGTTATACATGTCAAAGTTTCTTATCACTTGTAACGACTTTTAACATGGAAATGATGTTGTATGTATCTATTTTATGATCATTTTTAGCTAATGTAAAGTGTCTTTGAGTACTATGAAACATATTAAATATATTACTATTGTTCTATAAGGATAGCCTATATAATGTATTCATGTTCAGATAACAAAAATGCTTGTCAGCCTTGTGTACTATTTTCACTAGTGTTTACATGTGAAAGTAATTTATGCCAAATGTCTTAAAGGAGATGTCTGGTATTTTGCACTTTGAGACACATTTCTGGGTTGTTTATGATAAAATATAGTGGCTAAGACCAAAATAGTGACGATTGCTAATTTTTGGAGAATTTGGCTTTCCCTGCCTGGCTTAACACTGCTGCCTATGGCCATGTGTGAACCTGTCCCTAAAACCACCCTAAATGTTTGTTTTCAAAGCCATGAAACTCACCGAGTGGTCAGTGGTGTTTGCTGATGTTTTGACATAAAAATCGTAGCAAACTGTGGTTTCCATCCTCGTTTTCGTGATTCATCTCGATTGTGGGACTATTTTTCCAGCTGCCTCACACCCGTGTGTAAACTTCCGCTTGATTGTTTGTTTGACCCTGGAGCGTTATACACTCCAGCCCACTTGATGGCAATAATGCTCCTTTACGTGGGTGTCGCCAACCGGCAGGAAACCATTGCAATGTAATGGGACGCAGAGAAGAAGCAGAAGAAGAAGGTTGGCGTTGTGTTTCAAAGGCATCGTACTGTGATGGTTGTTTACAAGCGAGTAATCCATTGTGCAGTTGTTTAAATTTATTACAAAATTTTTTCGTTCGTTCTCGTTCTTCCTCCAGGAGCGCACACAGCACTGTCGAGCCTGAACTTTCGCTGAGCTAAAAGACTACAGTGACTACAACCTTGTCATAAACAACCCCCCCAAGCCAGGCATGGGAAAGCCAAATTCTCCGAAAATGAGCAATCGTCACCATTTTGGTCCTTAACACGCTATTTCATCATAAACAATCCAGAAATGGGGCTCAAAGTGCAAAATACTGGACTTCTCCTTTAATGTTTTATATTGTTCCAAGTAAACTTTGTGCTAAGATGTTACCTACCGCTATGAAAAAAATATGAGATAAAACTAATTTCTAATAAAGCAGCTTTGGTGCTTTTTGTTGTTACAAACCTGTTGCTGTGCAAAAAATATATACTTGTTTTTCCAGCCAAAAATCAATATGTCTAGATTACATTGAGTTTTGTATGACGTGGGAAATGATGCCCATTCACAAGTATGACTATTATGACCTTTAATATGATGGACTACACTTTTCAGGCTCACCAGAAGTACTTTATTGGCAAACTATTGTCAGTTCACCAAAAAGGTCTGTCCTGATTTACTGATTGACAGTTTAGATCTACTGTAGCATTACTAACGCTCTACAAAGACTGGCATAAGCCCATTACCCCCACCCTCCTTAGGGAAGGCTTTATGGCACATCATGTCTTCTCTACAGGGCACCCTGTAGGGTGCTGCCAGAATGAGTTACCATTTTAACTCTCCCAGTTCCCTCATCTCGAAGTTAATGTTTTTTTTCGAATGGGTTTTTGGATTAGATGCCTGAAATATGGTCTGTAGTTAACACAAGTTTAAGAGACTTTTGTTTGCCACAGAGTTTATTTTCTGCAATAATCCAAAATCCAATGAAAAAAATCCATTGGTTTTTCTCAAGGGAACCAGAGTGATATTAACTTCCATGTTTGCTTACAAAACAAACATCATCCCTGCAACACTCCATAGAGAACACTTTATCATGTTTCCTGAACATTAACCCACTGCAGAGGTCTTGTTATCATGTTTTATCTACCATAGGGCATCTGAGAGGGAAGATTATGCTGCATTATTTTAAATCTAAAAGGTCCAGTGTGTAGGACTTAGGGGGATATCTTGGTGGAAATGAAGCATAATATAGTTAGTATGTTTTCTTTATTGTTAAATTACCTGATAATAAGAATCGTTGTGTTTCCATCCATACATACATTAGAATGAGCCATTTATATCTACATAGGGAGTGGGTCCTTGTCCATGGAGATTACCATGTTGCACCGCCCTGTTTCTACAGTAGCCAAGAACAGACAAACCAGACACTGGCTCTAGATGGGGCCATTCGTGTTTTCATGTCAAGGAAGTCATATAACCTGACATGATACCATCCTCCAAATATATCAGATTAAAAAGATCTTTGGTGCAAATGTATGTTTTCAATGTGACATTATAATTTATTATAAAAAGAAAACACAAATTCACACTCTGGATCCACCACAGTCTTTTACTTAGTTTCACTGCTGTGTTGGCAGATGAAGGATGGTTAGCTCACCTCCCAGTGCTCCCTTTAACTGCTGCAGGCTGACTTAGTAATCATCAATGTATTACTGTATAAATAACCCAAAACTAATGTTTTTTTCAATACCTTGATGATAACTTGCCAATATTATTAAATATTCTGATTTAAAATATATATTAAGTTGATCTCATGTAGCACACTTTCTTCCATTACTGATGAGTAGGCCTGCTTCATTTATTTTACATTGACCTAAATATTTTATTTGAAAAATATGGCTTTTTTTTCAATAACTTCCATGTGATGTGTCCCAGTTATTTAAATTTAGTATCAAAATGTATCATTACACTTGACAAAAAAAATACCTCTTCATATGGGATGTATTTTTTATGGAAAGTTGTTTTTTTGTTTTGTTTTCTGTTTTTTTCTCTCTCAAAAAAAAAGGTCCATAATGTGACCAGCAACTTAAATTTAATATCAGGATGTATCACTACACTAAACAGGACACATAGGACACACAACTGGGATTTTATGGATTTTTCCATTTTTATAAATGTTTTTATGAAAAAAAAATCATTAACTTCCAGTGCCACATTTAATTTCCTTCATATTCACAAACAATATTTTGAAAGCCGTAATTATGAGAAGTTGACTGACATGTATGTCAATATTCAGTCAAAATATAAGTTCATTTTATTTTATTTTTGTGCAAAATTAATTTTGGCAGTGTCAACTGACCCAATTTAACACATGCATCGACTGAGCCATGCTGTGTGTGGCATCACGGTCTGTCTGTGTATGTGTGTCTGTGTTTTTTTGATGGACAGTGTAGTGCAGGAGAATGGCATAGAGGCGTGAACATCCCTCACTGACTCACTGACTGACTCACTCACTTATTCACGCACTCCATCCTGTCCACATTGTTGAAAATACTGAGGTTGCTTTCCTTTGATGGCCTAAAACTATATTTTTTTAGTGGTTGTGGTGAGAATTCGATGTTATCAAGGTTTTCTGAAAACTTGGAAGCCCCACTTTATCAGCTAATGTTAAGGAGCAACCAACACCAGATCCATGCAGCATAGCTTTGTAACATTGGCTGATAAAGTAACTTGTAGATGACAAGCTAGTTAGTAGCAGAGAGCCAGCTGTCTGAATGAAATATACCAATATTACAAGTAGTAACGTTATTCTAAATATGACTGTAATTTATTTTCCAGCATTCTATCAACAGGATGCCAGTCGACATTCAGTCTCATGTAAGCCACGTCGCTGTTTTGGTTGATGCTCAGGTGTAATCGATTGTGTCTACAGAGTCTGGTGTGTGCAACAGGATGGTGACTACACTAACAACCTTAGAGAGAGATGTCGCTAAAACATTTACATACAGAACCTTTCACAAGACAATATAACTGAGCCATATCTTACTTGCATTCCTCTTTAATGAAAGAATCAGAAGGGAAATGGTTTTCGGAGGAATTTAAAAACTATCAGATCTTTCAAAGCTGACAACATCAGCAGTGTTGAAGGCGGTACAGGGTAGTTTAGCTGCTGTTACTTCCAAATCTGCACTTCAGGCAGATTGTAATGGATTCACCTTCCTTCTTCTGTAGTGCTCTGTTAGACCAGATACATTATCACCTCCATCACCGCTCTGCACTGTTGGCCATAACATGCTCTGCAACAAAAGTAATTTCTCATGTGTACCTCCTTGACATGTTTTTAAAAAGGGAAACAGCTCATTCACCCTTCCATCCAGATTTACTTATAGCTGTCACAGTTTTGCTGCAAATGCAATGCAATTTGCAAGGTCATCTAATGTGGTAAATCTTGTGTGATAAATAAAGTTGTCAGTCTCGTCCCTTGAATGTTTTCTGTCAATTTTCTGAATTGATTTTTTTTTCAAGGTTAAAATGGTAGTATTCTTGGCTAAAACCGAAAAAAGGAACACTCTGAATTCTACATCCTCATATTTTATTTCATTTTATTTTATTGTATTTATTTGATTTTATTTCAAAATTTTAATTATTATTTTAATTATTTTTTAATCTAATTTAATTTCATTTAATTTATGCTTAATTAATGCTTTGTTTGTTTTATGTATTTACTATATTTATATTTTGGCTCAATGATAATTACAAAAAAATCAAATAATTTCTGCACTGCATGCCAAATAGTGTACTAGTAGAAAGCCCACAGTCAGTTGGGACTGGCAGCAAATTGATAGGCTCTGCACTGCCATGTATGATGGCCCTAAACACACCATGTTTTTGTGGATTTCCAAAGCAGCGATGAAGGAAACCAGAGTGAAGAAGAGGTCGATGTTGGTCTACTGTACAGAGAAATGCACTGCTGTCAGGTTCTCTGTCTCCATGATGTAAAGGTAAAACAAGTGCCTGCAGCAATGCCCTGGGCTCTTTTGTGACTGTAGCAGTGGTTGGAAAACAAACACTCACTGGACACATAGACCACTCCAATACCATTTCATGTCAAATCTAATCCCAGGTCTTTATTTGAGCGCACAGGAAATTGCCAAGAGCATGAACCTGCATGACATTATATTATTTAGTGAGGAGAAGGCACTGTCAGGAGCCTAAATAAATAAACAGGATGTGTGTGATACCTGGAATACTTGATATTACTACTAACACCCTTAGCTTCCCAAGAAGCTATCCATGATTTCAATCAGGAGAGACTCGTTCTGAGAGAAAAGAATATTTATTTTACATGCGCACATAGATATGAGAAATGTAAGACGTCTTTGGTGATTAGACCCTATTGTGATGTCATCTCTTCCAGGAGGGTGGTAAAGAAGTAGTAGATTAGGGATCCCCCACTGTGGAGTCTAGATGCTGGTGGTGGTAATGAGATGAGATGAAGAGGGCTCTAGATAAGATGACTGGAGGTGAATAGGGTGGAGGGGACAATTCTGCTTAAAATGACAGCTGGCAGGAGCAGAGAGGAGTTCAGATTTTAGGTTTGGCAGCAGCGAGATGAATGACTAAAAGAGATCGTGGCAAAGGAAACACCCATAGTGAGCTGATGGGAGAAAGCAGTGGAAGTGGGTTAGAGAGAGAATTGTGAATGAATGTAGCATAAAAAAGTCTTCCTGGTTGAACTTAAGCTTCATTTGGTTTAACCACGTTTTCTTTGCTTTGTAGCTGCTACAACACTATGGTGATTACAGGTGATGCACTTCTGATTATAGTTTAGATTATAGTAACATTACAGTAGCCTGGCCTTTCCACTAAATCAAGAAAATAATTGTGGGAATATACATGAAGCCTACGCAGAAAATTTAAAGAGTGACATATATAGGGCTAGTTCCAAAAATAAATAAGTAAATAAACAAAATAAAATAAAATTCAACAGAAACTGTAACTGATTCTCAAAAAAAAAAAAAAAAAAAATTCAAACACAAATTAACACTTGCTGAATGTGTGGCCTGAAGTAAAAAAGAAAACGCTGTACAATACAACTACGTAATGAGCCCATTGTTAAGGGGTCTCAAGGCAATTGAATCGAACGCAACTGAACTTACAAAAACTAAGTTCAGTTGCGTTCGATTCAATTGCCTTGAGATAACTGTGACCTGGATAAATGAGAATATCCACAGGCATTATTAAGGGGGAGCTGCTTGAAGTGACAGGCTGTCCACGATCTGCCAACATATGCATGAAAGGCCCATGTTTTTTGGGGGAGTTTTCCTTATCTGCTGTGAGGGTCCTAAGGACAGAGGGATGTCGTATGCTGTAAAGCCCTATGAGGCAAATTGTGATTTCTGATATTGGGCTTTATAAATAAAATTGATTGATTGATTGATTGATTGATTGATTGATTGATTGATTGATTGATTGATGTGGCCTGAAAAATGGGCCCTATATTGGATTGTCAATGTGTTCCATATTGGCCCCATGGAAATTGCCCACTTTGGTGGGTTTGCCCAAGTGGGCCCTACATGGGTCATGCTGGGGCTACCTGGGTACAAAGTGGGTATGGTTCCAAAATGGGCATCTTATCTGGGGCCCACTTGGGTAAAACCACCCATGTGGGCAATTTGCATGAAGCCAGTATGGAACACATGGACAATCCAATATAGGGCATGGGACATGTGGGCAACTGTCAATATAAAATATGGAACCCATGGACAATCCCAATCAGGGCCTATTTTTCACCCCATTTCCTACCCACAAGTAGCCTGGAAATCCAGACCCAAATCTAGAAAGATTTAGGGTCTGGCTATGAGTAATGAAAATGGCCCAACTCGAGGGGCAGCACCAAGCATGCATTTGTGAATATCACTGCACGCAATTGGATAACACTACGACCAATCAGAACAATACACGGGGTGACGTATCCAGAGCTTAGCTACCAGCGGAGCTAATTGGTAGATTAGACTCTTGCCGTATCCGGTCGGCAAAACAGCAAAAACGTCCTTCTTGCAAAGGAAAGGTTCGAGCGCCGTCTTCTGTTCCTCTTTTAGAGAAAAAGCCAAGTCTAACTCATTCATTGTAGCGGCCAAAGCCGTTTCAAACAGCTGGTGTTCATCCGTAGCCATCTTGCAATGTTTACTGACTGATTCCGGACCTCCTCGTCGCAGCACTGTCGTCATCTGTTTAGCTCGCCTCTGGCCCGCCTATATCAGATACACCGATGTGATTGGTGCAGCTCGGTTTCATGGGCATAGGTAATGAGCATCATTACTGATTGCCAGAGTGACTCGCTGAGCAAATTCAAATTGTGTTCTCGCAAGAACTCTGGATTTCCAGGGTAACCCACAAGAGCCCCACATACAAATGTTGGCAGGGGAGGTGTCATCAGAGTCTATGATTCAAATCCATCCCTCATAGCTCCACCCTCTTGTCCAAATATGGTCACCTTTGGCTCCAAAATATGAAGATGGCGACAGTAAAAATGCCAGACTCAAGGCTTCAAAACAGCAGTTCACACACCAGTGGGCGACATCCTGGTAACTACATCCATTAATTTATACAGTCTATGACTACACACTGTTTCACAACTGCATTTGGTTCTTTTATGAATGTCCTATGAATTCATGGATTAAATTCTGTACACTTGAGGTTCTTCTCTGATTATAGTGATGACACTTACCTTAACCTCTTTAATGTTGAATGTATGTGTATGTACTGTACATATTCAAATTTTCTTATGGGTGCTAACAGCTGAAAAGTGTTGTGTAATGGGTGTGTGGTCTTCAGTAAACAGTTAAATGTATGCAAATGCTTCTTTTGTGGGCTAGTTGATTGAAGTTGATTGAGATCCCACGTTTAACAAGGACAACTCAATACAGAGGTGTGGTCTGACTACTGCAGTTCAACAGCTAGACCCAAAATGCTATAAATTTAAAATGAATAATTCAAGCCATCCTGTCTCACCAAGGAAATTTATGAGGGCATTTCATGCCTCAGTATACACAGTGATTACAGAATGAACAATGATGCTAATAAGCTCCTCACAGTTCAACTAGTTGGACACTGCTGATTTGTGTACCTTTACCATAAGCTCATAAAGTCTTTTTCTAAGATATATATATATTTTAAACACTATCAATACGCAGTGTAAATATACACACAACATTTTCTCTCAAATGCCTAGAAACTGTTGGAATAGAATCCCAGGCCATGAATGACTTCAATTGTGCCAGATGCTTGAAACCCTTGGACCAGATGTCAATAGATTAGGCAGCATTAAAACTCTGGGGGCAATGTTGGGTACCACCAGCGTACCCCTGTTGTAAATAACAGCCGGTGATCATCTCATAGCCAACTCTCCCTTGAGGCGGGGAGTTAAGATTGGAAAATAAGGCCTCATCAATGCACAGGCACAACTCTGAGCAGAGTCCATCAGCAGATTGTGAATGCAGACACACAGCCTTCACTTGGACCCATCTGGAAGAGCACAAACAAATTTCATTCTGAGGTGAAAGTATGTTGTCACACCACAAGAATCTTAACATCCCATAGCTGAAACAAACTCGATGATCCTGTCCGAGTTCTCGAATGAAAATAAGATGAACACCATCACCATTGTGTAGGTTGTATATTTTTAGCCACTGTTGTCACAATGTCTTTTCTTAAGATGTAACACTCAAGCACTCAGTGGCTGGGAGTTACTGGGGAAAACACAAAGGGAAGAGAAGGGCAGACTGAAGCCAAGGTTCCACAATAGTGTCTGGAACATGGGGTCAGAAAACAGCAGATAACTCTTTGAATCATAAAATGAGTCAATTTGTTCTGTCCTTTCAATGATTCAGTGTCAAGGTGACAAGTTCTGTCCCTCAACATGGTCTGCGTGTCTTGTCATGTTGTGTCATTCGTTTTTGGGCCACGCTGTTCCAGAACAAGCAACTTACACCGAGTCTGAAACAAATTCATTGACAATCCATCAGCTGAAGGAAATGGGAATCATAATCATAATCCCTTCGTTTAATAGAGGAAAAGTAGAGAAGTTTACTGTAACTCTATACTGCTTATCCTAGTCAGGGTCAGGTGGTGCTGGGGCCTTTCTCAGTTGACACTGGGTGAGAGGCGGCATACAGGCTACCACAGACTACCTATACTAGACAGACTAATCCAACCATTTATGCTCACATTTACATCTATGGGCAATTTTGAGTCTCCAATTAACCTAACATAGTTGGATTGTGGGAGGAAGCAGTAGAACCTGGAGAACACCCACACTGACATTGAAAGAACATGCAAACTACACACAGAAGCCAGCCAGCAGATTCGAACCTGACACCCTCTTGCTGTGAGGAAACAGTGCTAACTACTGCACCACCATGTTGCCCGGGGCCTTTTTTTCGCTGGACTGCAAATCGTGATGGCAGGAATAAAACCAGCACAGCACAGTATCAATTATGAATTAGCTACAAGTCTTCAATATGCTGTAAAGCACAGAAATGTCAGCAAACAGGATTAAAATAAATGCTGCCGCTGAGGAGGAGACTGCTTGAAGATGTTCCACTTCTGAAACATTTCCAGTCGATACTGGAACGACAACAAAGATGTGATGAAGCCATGGCACAGCTGCAATATAACGCAGCCAAATCCAGTGGACATGAGGGGTTAGAGTCTCTGCACAGGCACTCAATCCGTCATAGGAGCAACAAGCGCAGCGACGAGGATGTGATTCCACATAACCACTAGGGTTGGGTCGGTTCTCCGTAATACCAATTCGGTTTGGAACTCCGTCTTGGACCGGGTTTTTTTTTTTTTTTTGAGACCGACCGGACCGCATACTCGGGCGGAACGTACACAGAGTGGACGCTGTGGAGGTCTGCCTGGAAAAAGTGGACGTCCGCAAGCCCTGTGCGCACAAAGCCGGACCGTGCGGACTCCGCTCCGCGCACCAGTGTCACACTAAAGACTGTTCAGCATGTATTTTTCACATCACAGGGATTTTTCACGGACATTTTTCCATGGAGTCCGCTCCACTTATAGTACGCCCGAGTCTGTGAGCACCTGTGTCTGCCTCTTCACCAAGCGCACAGCAAGCAGGAGAGAGAGGGGGGTGGGGCGGGGACTGAGCTAGGGGGTGCGAGTGCTCATGCGCCGAGGCCTCTACTGTAGCCTGGAGTTTGTAGTGACGGGGAGTCGATAATGCTTGCTTCTATGCACTTGGACACTAGACTTTAACAATGTGGTTTTCTGTTTGTCATATTTTCTCTTGATCTCTGTGACTATTCAGAGTTAGTGCAAAACACAGCTCTATGAAGATGTCTTTGATCACATCACCGTATGAAATCTTTGTCAAACTCAAATGAAGTTTGTCAGTGATCTGCAGCAACAACAAAAGTAAAAGAAAAAAACATCCAGCAACCAAAGAATCCAGGAATGTAAGGTTCCACCAGCAAGGAGTTGTCTTTTATCACCACATTATCAACTGCCTTGCAAGTCAAGAGCACTCGTCCAAATACTAGAGAGTTCGTCAGTTTGCACTATGTGGCTCTTGTCTCTGAGTACTGACAGTTCTCAAATGATGTTACTATAGAAACCCAAGTATGCCTCAAAGGAACGCAAAGGTTAAGGCAAACATCATGGTCATCTGTGTGTCCTCCACAGGTCCATCTTATAACAACAAACTACCTCATCACACAGAAAATACGCTTGTGCAAAAGCTTTTCACGTTTTGTCTGCTTGTTCAGTTCAAGGGCCATGACTCAGTTCCTGGACACACCAACATAGTGATCAACAAAAGAGTAATGGCTATGGCTATGGAATTAGTTTTCTGAACTTCATTTCAGCCTGATAAAACCAATTCAGGGTCACGTTGCCTTTTGCTGAGAATCTTTTGCATAACAACTGCTCATGTCCACTTGGAGACACATTTCAATCGATGAAAAGCACATTCAGTCTCACTCAACTTATGCTGGATTAATGCATAACAGCAGCAAGCACAATTGCCTACACTGCGTTAATATGGATCCCACTGGGTGCTGTGACTGGCCAGTGCTCATGACCCTCATCACACTGTGCTCTGAGAGAATGTTCAGTGAATTAAAATCCAATTCTGCAAAGCAAAGGAGAAAAAACACTCATGCAGAAGCTTTTCACCTTTTGTCTGCTTGTTCCTTTCAAAGGCCATGACTCACTTCCTGGACACAGCAACATGGTGATCAACAAAAGAGTAATGGCTAACAATCCCCAACAAGTAATAGGCTGGGTGCCAATTTATGGAATGAGTTTTCTGGACTTCATTGCAGCCTGATTAAACTAATTCAGGGTCGTGTTGCCTTTTGTCGAGAACTTTTTGCATAACAAGTGCTAATGTCCACTTGGAGACACATTTAAATAAATGAAAAGCACATTCAGTCTCATTCAACTTACGCTGGCTTTATGCACAACAGCAGCAGGCACAAATGACAAATCAGTGCAATGATGCTTCATACTGTGACTCATTAATTAAGTGGCAAGCATTTACCGAGGCCACCTGGGAAAACACAAGTGTCTATTTGAACCCAGGAGGACTAGTCATACTACAGCTATTTATACCCAAGCCTACACTGCATTAAAGGACAACTTCGGTATTTTTCAACCTGGGCCCTATTTCCCCATGTGTATGTGTGCTTATGATTCATGGATACAACTTGTTCTAAAACTGGTTCAGTATTGAGGGAGGCGGATGCAACTGGAGCCGCGAAACGAGCTAAAATGGTAACGGGGGCAAATAAGTCCCGTATAAGTTTGCGCATCAAAAGTGCTTTTTATCGCCACTGACCGGTTCAGATCACCAGTACTATCTCTGTAAATAGCATACTAACTTAGCCTTGCCCTTACCTCTGGGCTGCGTGACGTCACAAGCTTTGCTCCACTGTGTCTGTAGCTCTCTCTACTCATGGGACAGCTGTTTTCTTGAGGAAGGTGTTTCGGGATTGGATGTCTTCTCTTCTTCGGCTGGCAGTAGTCATCTTGGGAGAAGTGAGCACTGCAGACCCGATGGTCTGCAAGGCGCAGTGTCTGGAGAGGAGTGTTAGCATCCATTTGTAGCACAACTAGCCACAACTTCAGCATCTCGCCATCCGACAAAGGCAGCCTATGAAAGCTGTACAGGGTGTTGCGCGACATCCTGTTCTTGCATTCAGGAAAAAGGCCCGTTTATTTGAGCACTCCAAAAACTCCGGTAACACTCCAGGGGTTAGCACGTAAAAGACTCCATCCTCTGACTCTTCTAGCGTAACACACACACTTCATACACACATACTCACTTACAGTACCCAATGGAGCAGCCCTCCCCCTCTCTGCTCCAACACTGACTGACAGCTGACTCCACTCATAGTACTCATAGCACTCATAGCACTGGCCCAGGTTGAAAAATACCGAAGTTGTCCTTTAATATGGATCCCACTTGGTGCTGTGATTGGCCAGTGCTCGTCACCTTGACACAGTTAGGATTTGGGCAAAGCGGTTGTGTTTAGGCTCTGCTACTAGCCAATCTCAGATATCCTCTGAGAATAAAGTAATAAATTTACAAGAAAAAAATTACAGATGTCCTGCCAGAAAGTCAGATGACTCAGTATGAAGAGTGACATAGTGCACAGAGAGAGAGTAAAACACAGTGGGTGACGGGGTTAAGCAACAGACTTTCTTACAGGAGAGTGGATTGTAAGTCAATGTTATTTTTAGACTTTATTGACTCATAATTTTCAGTTTTTATGATGTATAAAGTTGCTGAATGCACTGTGTACATTAACTGTAGTAGAATAGCTGAAAAGACCTGTTCAGGTTGTACATAGCCACATTGGCTGTTCCATCCCAAGTGCAAAAAGCCTCGTTGGCTAAGGACACCTGGGTGCAAATAGTTTCCAGCATAAGAATATCTATCACCAGTTATTCTAAGAGAAAAAAATAAATTATTGGAAAATAAAAAGACTGGTATACACAGTAGAAAGATGCAGAAAAGATCCTTTAAAAGTATCATTGGTAAGAAACTGTGATCTAACTGTGTGTACTCACCTGCATTCTCTTTGTAATACGTTCACTCTTTTTCTGCTGTCACTGATACAATTCCCCATTGATGTGCAAATTTCTGAAAGTGAACCCAACAGACTGAACAATCAATGACACACATTATTTTCACAATTCTCTCTTAAATGCATATGGATAAAGAAGAGAGGTGTTTGATCTTACTTAATTACATGCAAGTTGCACTTCAGATGACAGAAGAACATCCTGGCAACTCTCTGAAAGACAGCATACGCATCTTAGGTGGAAGAATGAGCCAGACACATTATCTCACAATTGTAGTTTCTTTACCTTGAGATCATATGTGATGATCACAACTAAATTATGTTATTTTATCAGAAGCATGGCAGTGCCTCAGTTTGGCAAAAGCAAAACTAACTCAAATGAACTTAAGCCAGATATATAGATTGAACCACCATGTTTGTTCACAAAAACTTCCAGGTAGAAAACCCCCATGTCATGTACATATAATGAATAAGCGCTGAGACATGCCAAATGGTTAAAGACAACCTACTTTCATCTAAAATGAAAATGATTTTTAAAAATGAACTTCTCAGAAAAGGCTTCTCAATATCTTCATGTAAAATATAATCTCTAATGTGCAGATGGGTCCTTTTCACATTTTTTTGGTTAGTTTTTAGCCACCTAAAAAAATCAATATCAGTGTAGGTGTACACTATATTTAGAATTTTTTTCAGTGCTTTACCTTGCTGTCAGACAGCCCTTTCCAACTGGGAACTGAAGCTTTTATCTCAAAGCCACCAGACTCCATTGACAAAAACATTCATTCATTTTAGAACATCGGAGTTGCTGGTCTACCGCAGCCTCAGTCAGTTTGTATCAAGGTAAAGCGGAAAAAATATTCCAAATATTGCGTACACTTAAATTGGTATTGATTGACCCTGGTAGGGTCTCCCAAGGCAAAATGAACCAGGGGAGGGCACAGACTAAGAGGGTCTCAAGGAGACCTTGATTAACTTTGAGCACCTCACCCTGGAGGGCTTGCCAGTGAGCGTCTGGTGGCCAGGCCTTGGGCCAAATACATAACATGGAGTCATCACCTGTGAGCCTACGACCCGTAGGGACAGCAATCAGGGTTTGGTGCATTGTGTGCCAGGCAGCAGGAAAGGGTGGGGCCCTGGGCGTGCTGATCCCTGGCATCGTGGACTGGCTCTGGGGACATCAAATATGACCTCTCTGGTGGGGAAGGAGGTGTAGCTGGTGCGGGAGGTGGAACGCTACTGACTAAATGTAGTTGAGCTTACCTCCACATGCAGCAATGGTTCTGAAATCAAACTCCTGGAGAGGGGGTGAACTCTTGCCTTTTCCAGAGTTGCCCAGGATAAGAGGTGCTGGGCAAGTGTGGGTCCCCGGCTGAGCCCTGCTGTGTTGGAGTTCTTTGAGAACGAGAGGGTCACCTTGATGCGACTGCAGGTTGCTAACAGAAGGTCTCTGACTGTTGTTTGTGCATACGCACCCAACAGCAGATACGGAGTACCTGGCCAACAGGTCACTTGAGGTGGTTCAGGCATCTGATCAGGATGCCTCCTGGGCGTTTCCTGTTAGAGGTGTTCCAGGCACGTCCCACTTGTAGGAGCCCCTGGGGCAAACCCAGAAGACGTTGGAGGGATTACATATCTCATCTGGCCTGGGAACACCTTGAGTCCCCTAGGGAAGAGCTGGAAAGTGTAGCTGGGGAGAGGGGTGTCTGGGATGTTTTGCTTGGCCTGCTGCCCCCAGAACCCAGCCCCTGATAAGCGGATGGAAATGGATGGATGGATGCAGCCTCTGTCCACAGCAGTCCCTTCCTTTGCTTCCATGTCAGTAGATTTGGTTCACAAAAGACGCTTACAACACAGTACATAAAATAAACACAGCAGAAACGTCAGATGGGTCAGACCACAGTTTCTAACTATATCTTTAGACTTTACAGTTACAGCTGAAAATGACAACAGAAATAAACAAGTTTGCAAATTTCAAATATATATTCAAAATTCAAATCAATTGCTAGTTGACAAAGCAGAAGTGATTGTTGTTGTTTTTGTTGGTTCATATATTGTGTAGAGAAGTGTAAGTTGGCAGTGCAGTAGCTATGACGATACCATGTCAAGCTTCCAAGCCTTTGATTTGGTCATCTTGCACTGCTTGTGATTTCTCCTATTCATTTCCAAAGTAATCTTCTTTTCAGTAACACACATCTAACAGAGCCATTTCCACTGAAAACCTCAGGATGATGCTCGTAATCTAAGCCAATGTGAATGGATGACGAACAAGACAAACCTTCACATCTTCATTCTACATAAATGAATAACAGGATGTAAGCACAAATATTTTATGGTATGAATTAAGGCCTAATATCCACATAATGTTGCAGCAGTGCTATCCATGGGTGAAATCTGACATTGGGCAATAAACTGATATTTATTAGGGGTGTGTACACTATGATGCATAAGTGAGTAACAGAAAATAAGAGCATTTTTTTTTCCATCTAAAAAAAACCAACATCCTACAAATGTTAATAGGACTATCCATTTTTATTGCTGGAAAAGAAGAGTTCTTTATAAAGACTAGAAGGAGAACACCCAAACCGCAATGAAATATTTTTTTCACCTATTATGTAACCCTAATTATGCTAACTACTAGTTCTTAATAGCCAGCCTGGAAATGATGCTAATCACTGCATTGACTACATTCATGCAAATCCTGAAGCCCAGTAATTAGAGCTGATTTATAAATAAATCTACTGAGAGTGAGTTTGATTATTATTGCACTGTTCTGAGAAAAAGGAAACAGCCATAGACACTGTTTTGCTAAGTACATGCTGCTTATTTACTTTATACTATACATTTGATAAGTCATGAAGCCGCGAGTCTCAGTTACACTGGTTGGTATTTTATAGATAGGTGGACTCACTTTTTAAAATCCAGTTTAGTTACATTCACTTTCATAGTTTCAGTTTCATTTGCTCACTAAAATCTGTTGTTTACTAACCTGCGTCCTCTTCTTGTGCAGCAGCAAAATCCTTCATCACAAGAGTGAGTGGGCATATTTCAAAATTCTGGCTCAGGGTTTTGCCTCTTATGCCACATGGAGGCTGTCTCTGTTTCTATGGTTTCAATCCATACCCCCAGACCTTCAAGCAGACTTTGTGCAGACCTTCAGAGAGTCTGCTGTGGTGCAGACTTCACTGATTTAATTATCCACAATGCATTGCAAAACAGATGTGACATATTTTTCCTATTGCTGACTAAAAAAAACCAAACAAACCCATAATGAATGTGGAAAACAATTACTGTATCATACTGTTACTTGGGCCAGAAATAATATTCAACCACATCATGATACAGATGTGTGAAAGTATAGACTATAGAGCTACTCAAAATACATTTTATCACTGCAGCCTACACTATAAAAGCTGAGCAGTGTAATGCCAAATATATAGGCTAAGGAAAATGGCAGAAAAAAACATCAAAATAAGGTCTAATTTGTCCCAATCTCATCCCTATTTACAGTCATTTCTGTAAATGTCTGTGGACCTGAAAAACTACTTCTACATCCTCTGAAACTTTCTTAAGGTAAAAAAAAACATTCTATAATTTATATTATAATGAATCATTCAGTATGTCTACATGTTCATGACAACCTGTTTACACCCCCAGCAACTTCAGATACGGCAGCCTGGTCAGTGCCCCTTGACCTCTGTTACCAATGCACAACACACCCCACAACATCTATATAAGAGACGCTGGGCTTGAAACTAACTACATTTTAATTCTGTCTGCAGAGATAACATGGTAAAAAAAGCGAGAAAGTCTGAGTAGGATGGGAGCGAGCACACGACTTTCACCCAGGAGACGGGCGTTTATGTTCCTTGTAGAAACCAAGTCAAGTTAAGTTTATTTAACCACGTAACATGGTAACTGACATGTCACATGATATTGGCATCACATGACATAGTTGTCAATTGACTTAGTTATAGTAATAAATGTAGTTATTTTACCGCAAACCATGATTGTTTTCCTAAACCTAAGCATAAACCTAGTAGTTTTGGTTTTGTTTTTGTTTTTTTGCAAAATCTCATTTCTTGTGAAGATGTGCATTTACTTTGAAAAACACTGCAGCATGTAATGATCAGAAATTATATTGTCATGTCCAAAACTGACACCAGAGGGGTACCTAGAGTGTCACAATTTGAAGCGTAGGGCTACTGACCAAGTTGCTGAATTTGACGAGTTGGGGGGTGATAACCAAGTGCAAACCTTCAGGGCTGAAAAATAAAGCCAACACAGAAATGCAAAAATCTGCAGTTCCTCAAATGGCCACTTGAGGCTGGCTCAAGAAGTGAGTCAATCTGCATAAACCCCATGTTAAAATGGCCAACTTGACAGCAGAAATAAACATGTTTACAGCCTGGTGTAAAAACTGCTTCAGTCTCTATAGCTGATTTCAACATTCATGACAACTGTACGTGCGTAATATTTTTATACAACTCACCTTTATGTAATTTATTAAAACTAAAAGTTATGCATAGTTAAGGGAGGTGCCGATGGAGTTAACAGCCTGGAACAAAAAACCTTTGGTCTCTCAACAATCATGACAACTGTATGGAGGGTGCATATTTATAGCCTCTAACTAACCCATCTAGAATTTATTAAGGTTTAGAGTTACATAATTAAGGGGGTGGTTACAGGCTGTCTGCAAGGTGTCACCACCAGGCTCCCAAAAATGCTGTTTAGCTTTGCAGTCAAATTTTCCCAGTGGCCACGCACGGTAGGCCTACTGCAGCGAAAAAATCCCCTGCGGCCAGAAAAAAAGCATTCTCCCTTAATCATGAATCTTTTTATTATGTTTTTTTTATGCATGGAGGTTTTATATTTGTAAAACTCACGTGGAGCCAGGGAAGGTGATGTGTAAAAATCTGTGACTTCATCGCAATGTAAAGTCTATGAGCCAAGTGGGAATTGGTGGGCGGGGCCAGCAGGAGAAACACTGCTGTGCATATTCAGTGGGCCACATATCACGGAGGTAACCCTTGAAGCTGAAATTTTTTTGGAGTATACGCCAGAAGAGCAACTCCATTGGAATGAATAGATACAACTTTGCCATCCACTATCTAGGTACTATTAAATTCTATGGTCACCACAGTCTAAGAGTCAGATCTACCCCTCACTCCTCCACAGCTCCACCCTCTTCTCCAAATATGGTCGATTCTGGCTCCAAGAAAACAAGAGGGCAATGGCCAAAATACCCACTTGAGGCTTCAAAATGTAAGTCCACAAATCAGTGGATGATGTCATAGTAGCTACATCCATTATCTTATACAATCACTGGTGTTGCAACCATATCTTGGTTTTGATCAGATCTTTGATCAGCTTTTACTCCTGTTTTGAAAGAGCTGGATTTGTACTCCAGTAGAAATCAGGATATTGTGGTATGCAAACATGTCATCCAGGTTTTTAACGGTTCCCTGTCATGTTTGCAAATGTGCCCTCTACTCAAGCTATGTTGGAGTCTTTAATACAAAGTAATAAATATGAAAGGTAAAGATGTCATGATGATCATCCTGCTGAAAAAGAAAGCCTGATTTGGCGATGCAGATCATGAAATGTGTCATCTTCCATCACCAGTGATCAGACAGAGAAACCAAATTGAGCAGAATAATGAGTGCAACAGAGTGAGGGCAGTCAGAAACCAAACTGTGCTAACTTGAAGTTGCTGAGCTAATTCAGTGAGCAGAGGCTGAGAGATTATTTAAGTGCTGTAAGTGCATCAATGATATTCATAATTAAGGAATACTTGGGGATGTTGGGGGAGGGGGGGTATATTTGTCTTCTTAATTATATGTTGTCTGTATATGTGGTGGCTGTGTGACGGTGGGCGGTCTCTCGCAGGTCCAAAACAAATTTCTTCTAAGGAAGAGAATAAAGATCTTATCTTACCTTAATTATTTTTCTAAGACTACCATCATAATTAAGTGTTGCTTGTAAGTGCCAGTTGAGAGTCAAGCTGAGTCTGGCCATTTGTAAATGGTCATTGCACCCCACCCAGTAATATATCAAAACTGAAATGAAAGGATAAAGACTACAGAAAAAACAGCAGAAGTAGGCAGTGGTGATAGATGCTGCAATCCTGAGCGACACCAGCACCATGAAAAAGGAACAAGAGAAGCTCAAAAAATACCGAGGGCTGAACGAGGAGCTAGCAAAGATATGGGGGGTAATGGCAACAGTGGTGCCGGTGGTAATCGGAGCACTGGAAACTGTGTCCCATGAACTGGGAGAGTGGCTCCAGCAGATACAACATCTGAGGTCTCTGTCCGGAAGAGTGCAGTCCTAGGAACAGTTAAGATACTGCGCAAAACCCTCAAACTCCCAGGCCTCTGGTAGAGGACCCACGCTCCCATAAGCTCCCATAAAGTACCACATTTAAACATTTAACAAAGATCCAGATGGCTAATTTCTCAATGTCAAAATCCTATGATGTATCACGAGTGACACAAGGACAAATTATGTATGAACAAATTAATTTAATTTACATTTTTAACACTCTAAATAAGATCAAAGCTAGCATCAGAGTGGGTGGCGTTTTTCTTCCACTGCTGTCTCCTTTGATGAATAACCTTTGTGACATTCAAATCTTCAAAAGGAGTGGCAGCTGTGAAAAAAAACACCCAACATTAGATCTGTGCAGCCAACTCAAAGATCCATGATCATTAAAGAACACCTGAACACATTAATCTTTATAATTCTTTGCAATATCGTAACAGATAACACACACATAGCTTTGAGGAGCGAATGAGTGATGCTGTACTTTATGTAGACGACACCAAATTACTCCTAAGAACGTATGCTGCAGACCTAAGCCATAAAACAACAATCGAACATCTAACCTGAAAATGACTTCAGGAGGTTACTTTGATTAAGTCAACGAATTACCACAGCGCCATATAGCCAGAGGAAAGACCCTTTAAATGTTATAAGGAATAATCATCCTTGATAACACAGTCTCGGTGGGAGTCGATTAAACAAGGTAGCTGTGAAGGCATCCATGATGGTCCTGTGAGAGTAATATGACACTCCAGCAGGGGTGTATGGTTTTAAAGTGATTAAAGCAATATATCAAATAAGACCATGAAATACACTGCGTCTCTTTATTTTGAACCAGGTGATCTATTTAATTCATTTAGTCATGGTGGGCTGAAGTGAATATTCCCCTCAATGTCACTGAGCTTCACATTAACTCACTCATTGTGATGGGAAAGGGAATTGCCCAGAGTAGTGTTCTGCTTTTGGTCTTAAGCATCTCCAGCCAGAGCAGATCTGGATTACATTGCAGGTATTTAGATACATCTGTTGGCTTTAAGCTGGAACAGCAATTAAGGCTCAGGATAAAAATCAATGCACTTAATCGCTTTATCACTACACAGGCTCAGGGGGATAGGCGATGAACAACTGTGGACTGAAGATGAAAGGTTTAAATTAGGGGTTAAACGATTATTGTCTCTGAGATTCCGCATTTTTCTAATTACCGTAACTTTGCTTTTACCAAAATCGCATCCATTGTAAATGAAACTGTCACCTTTGTTGCCTTTACTGAATGAGTTAAAACATGTTGTTGTGTTAGGGGCGGCGGTAGCCCAGTCTATTGGGACCTGGTTTGGGAACCGGAGGGTCGCCAGCTCATGTCCCCATCTGGACCAAATGTGGAGTGTGGACTGGTAGCTGGAAAGGTGCTAGTTGACCCTCTGGGCACTGCCGAGGTGTCCTTGGGCAGGGCACCAAACCTGCTCGGGGTGCTTGTCCATGGGGTTGTCCACTCACTCTGACATCTCTCCATTTAATGCATATATAGGTCCTGTATGTGCATATGTGTGTTTCGGGCCTTTGTGTATAAAAAAATTTAATTTCTTTTTCTATATACCATTTCAATTATAAAAAAAAAAAACTTAAAGGCTTTCCGCATATTTGTGCTATAATAATTTTGCATGTTTGCCTACGCTACTTTCAAACTTCTTACTTTATGACTTTTAACCACAAGCCAATTCATTCTCCTCAGGATGAAAATCTACAAAACTGTCACAAATGCTTAGTTTTGATTTTTAAATAGCTAAATAATTCTCGAAAACAGTTTTGCACTGTTTGCATGGTGGTGCAGTGGTTAGCACTGTCGCCTCACAGTAAAAGGTTTTCGGTATAAATCTGCCAGCCAGCTGGGGCCTTTCCGTGCGGAGTCTGCATGTTCTCCTGGTGTCAGTGTAGGTTTTCTCTTGGTTCTGTAGCTTCCTCCCACAGTCCGCAGACATGCATTTTGGGTTAACTGGTGACGTTAAATTGTTTGAGACTGTCTGCCGACCTGTCTAGGGAGTACCTGTCTCTCGCCCAGTGTCGTCTGGGATCAGCTCCAGCCACCTCATGACCCTGAATAGGGTAAGTGGTAACAGATAATAGATGGATGGAGTTTTGTTGTCTGAAACTTGTTAAAAAAAAAAAAAAAAAACACATTTTTGCAAATGCAATAACTTTAAATTCACCCAATAAAACAAAATCCACTTTGAGTGTAACATATAATCTGTTGAAGCCATTTAAGCAAATCAAGTCAGTCACAATATACTCCAAGCATAAACATAGTCTTGATTTCCATGTCATTGCCTCCAAACCAACAGACAGAAGGGAGGCGAGAGCAGAGTCTAATAGCCACAGAGGTGGTCACAATCACTGCTGCCTGAGTGGAAAACACCCAACAATCAGCATCTATCATTGTGCAGTCACCTGGAAAAACAACATCAATCAGATACCTGCTGATTATAACTCCTTTCATTCTTACTTTTTATATAATATTCTAAAACAAAGCAATACCTTTCTGAATTTCTTTATATAAAGAAAAACTGAATGTGTATACAGTGCAGTTACTATGGAAAATTAAATACTGTCTCTGTCTCTGTCTCTGAGCTAATAATCCTGCAGTCAAATGCAAATTATCTTGAACAAATCAGTGAGAGTGATGTTTTCAATTATTATTTCAACTGACCTTTTTATTTGGTTGTCAGACTTAGAGGTACTAACAAAATCTACACCTTCGTCCGACTGCTCGTAGTGCTTGTGTAAATAAGGAATTCACATAAATATTGCTTGTCATTCTTAGAAATTACAATTTTAATTTGTATTGTGCTCTGTTATTTGTCGGTGAAGATTCTCAGTCATCCAGGTCATGGTAATGGTGCTATATCGTAGGCAACTGGACTTGCTTGCGTTTCTTGAAGACGTTTCGCCTCTCATCCAAGAAGCTTCTTCAGTTCTAAATGACTGGTACAAAGTTGTAGGGTATAAACCCTGTGTGGGTGGGAACCCTTGCAGAGTCATAGGGGTGAGCTGTCAGAATGTACAATGATTTAACACTTAATATAACACATACATCGCCTTACCTTCTGAGTTTCTTGTTGACTGCCCCAGTGGAGGCATGTCGCTGTCTCTGTCAGGAATAATTCCTGAAAGAGACTTGGAAGAGCCTCTTCCTGTAGCTGTTTCGCTAGATTTTTTTCATCAAGTTTCATATCGAACCATTTTTGTTTAACGTCTTGGATGGTTCTTACAACAGACGACACAGAGTTAACGGCATCCATTACTTCTTTCCAGGCCTCTGATTTACCTGTCCCTGTCACACCACTAACAATAGAATAATAAAATCTTATATAGTAAGTATCATCACCTTATATGGTGATCACTGGCTATCCATGGGTGGGGATGTATGCTAATCGCTGACTAGCGGGAGATCTGATTGGAACTTCATGAATACACACCCGTGCCTACGATCAAATATGAGTTTCCCGTGCATTCATGAATCTGGTGTTTTATGTGCAAATCTGCTTTTAGATTAATATTAATTTCATGAGTGAGACCAAGTGAGTATAGCTGCTACTGTGACCTCTATCACCACTGCTCACTCAAAGAGAGTATGACTCATACCCTCTCATGGTCAGACCTTTTCATACTTGTTGCTGGAGAACATACAAAAACTCTGGCCACTTAGCTCAAGAGAAGTCTGTTTTATCACTTCAGCCGGAAGATAATTAACATAAATGAGCAGAAGCTTTGATGAGCAAACAAGATATAAACATGCTGCATTAAATTCTGTGGATGAATATTTAATGAACTAACCAAGTAACAGCTCTACGTCTCGTCTTTCGCTCTAAATCACATGTTAATACTTTCATTTATAGTCACATAAAAAAAAGTAAAATAAATACTGAATGATGAAAAAAGCAGACAACACTGCCTTTTTCAAATATATATATTACTAGCACGCCACACAGAGAAAAGTGTGCACAGTATTAACCCTGTAAAGCCTGAACCATGAAATAATTGCCAGAAAATTCTGATTTTTTGAAACTGGAGTGTTTATTGAACCTTCTCACCACAAAAATATATATATATATCAGTTTGCATATATGAGTTTCAATTTGTATCATTTATGCTACATCAGGCATTTTTGTGCAATTTCTTGCTCACAGTTTGTTCATCTTAAACAAACCAAAACATATAAACATACAACATCTTTAACCCATTTAACTCTGAGTGTCTTTTAAAATGGTGCTTCTGGAGAGGATAGTGGTCTGCCACTCTTGATTTTGCCCTTTCCTGCGCTTGTGAGAGAGGTGCCAACAGCAGCTTGAAACCTTCGCAAGGGCATGTGTTTCTTCCTGGGCTTTATTTTCTCCTGGTCTCTTCTGTAGAGGTTCCATGCATTGATTACTGCCACTGTGACAGTGTGCCACCAAATGTACATATACCATCTTCGGGATCTGAAGCTGAACTTGTAAAGTGCAGATAGCATATCAAGAAGGTCAACGCCTCCCATAAATTTGTTGTATGTTTCAACGATGGCTGGTCTGGGAACCATTATGTGGGTTTTGAATTTTCGATCCCAATGCTTCACATTGCCCAGTGGTTCGATGCCGACAAAAGAAGAAAGTAGGTTCACAGCTTTGTTGTCATACCATCTCACAATGATGTTGTTGTCCTGGTTTACTCTGAAATCCAGAGACCCTCTTCCCTTTTTCTTGATATCTTTCTCATCCATCATGTTGCAGTCTTTTACCCTGTTCATTCAGACTGTTCCTATGTAGTAGATTTGTCTTTCTTTCAAGTGCTCCACCAATGGAACTGATGTAAAGAAGTTGTCTGCAAAAACCTTGTGATTTTTTCCTGCTGGAAGGGTTGAGGTCATCTTCAGGACAACTTCTCCAGAAGCACCAACATCAGATTTCACTTGGTCTGGATTTTCTGCCCCGTGGCAAATGTCAAAGTCATAAAGAAAACCACTTTGTCCTGCACGTCCCCACATCTTGAACCCCTACTTGTGAGGTTTTGCTGGCATGTAGATGCATAGATGTGATCTTCCCTTGAAAGGCACCATGATTTCGTCAACAGCGTGACATTCTTCAGGAGGTACACAAAGAAATTGTTGGTGCAGTTTTTGTAACCATGGCCTGAGTTTCCAAATTTTATCTTTCTTTGCATCATCAGACACATTGAGGTTGTCCTGAAAGTGAATCAGAGTCAACAATTTCAAGAATCGATCTTGAGACATCACATCACAAACTGCGGAGTGCTTTGTCTCCATCTCCCAATAGGCTCGTACATTGGGCATCTGTACTAAACCCATGTGCATGTACATACCCAGAATTTGCTCCATCTCTTTAGCAGTTGTGTTCACTGACTTTCCTTCTTTCTGCACACTGTACAGGTTTGTTTGTTCTGCAATTTCCTGTAGCGTTTCGTCAGTCACAAAATCTTTGAAATACATGTATGGTGTCCAGTCAAGCCTATCTTCTGAGTTTTCCTCAACACATTCATCAAATTCAACATCTGGAGGTTCAAACTTTTTCTTCTTCCACTCATACTCTTTCCTTTTCACTTTGCCTCTTGCAAACTGCTTTGCTGCTGTGTCCTGTGTTAGTGTTGGGTCCTCGACTTCTGCACTTGTCTGGTCCATGCTTTCATCTTGTAAATCCTCCTCATCACTACTATTTGAGCTTTCCTCAGTACACATTGCAGTAGGAGTCTATTCCTCGTCCTCTTCCTCATCATCATCTTCCTCTAACTGCTCCATGTCACTTGAATTCCCATCCATAATCATCTTCAACACATCTTCAACACTCCATTTTTTTGCCCTCTAAAAATACGCACCAAAACACAAATTATTGTGTATTTTTTCTCTGAATTGTTCAGTTTTAGTATAAATCAGTGAACAAAAGACAATTACTAGCAAGGGAGCCATAGCAACATTCAACTACTTATCAATCATCATGATACAGCAGGTTGCATATACAATATAGGTTAATAATATCTCAATTTCTACTCTAAATAAACCTAATTATGTCAGTTAAATCTCTAATTAGTTAACTTAAATAAGAAAAAAAGACAGTATGTTGCTTTATTGAATGCATAATGCATGAAATGCAATAAAATGACAACTGACAGATTTGCAAATAAATTACCTTAAATACCTGCTGTATCGATTTTGAGACACACTTTTTCAACACGGTTTTACTATAAATTAAGTTATGAAATATTAAGTAATTTTACATTGCATCAAATCCATCAAATGTTCCCATTGAAGTTTCAGTAACAATTTGCAAGTTTTTCTTACCTGAACTTCTTCAAAATTGGCAAAAATATCCTTGAAAAATCATGTGTGGGTCACTGATTTACAGCAGCCATTTTGGATGTCTCAATTGAAGGCTCTGTGGTGCATCAATTACTGAAGCAGTAATTGATTGGATTGCCCATGCACTGCATGTATCTGATTGTATACATCAGGTTTTTCAGGGAAAAAAAATATCACACTGATGATGTAGAGGTCTCAAAAACTCATGTATTAAATATGATACACTTGGCGATACAGGGTTAAAAACAGCTCTGGGGAAGGTGAGATTGGGAAAAGTGCTTTTACCGGGTCGATTTTTGTCAAGTTGCTGTATTTCTTCTTAAGAGCCTGCACCTCCAGCCCCTCAAGAGGAACTATCCATCAAAGGGTCAGTCTCCATAAAGACTCAAACTTTGAAATGAAAAAGCCTGCAAATTAAAGGCACAGAAGAGAGTGAACATGAACATGAAAACATACGTTTTAGTTTGAGACATTAAAGTGTGAGGAAATGGGAACAGCAAATCAGTTTTAGATTGACAAGTTCTTCAAAGAAAAAAAAATCTTTATACATCACACTACTAGAGAATAATTACGAAAGTGTTTTATGGCTAATTTGGGGAAATCGCTGTTATACTACATGTTACTATAACATTTTTGCAGCAATTTGTAGTAATAATGTTTGAGCTTTAGAGTTTAGTCGCACTTCAGCTGTGCTTTGCAGCCAGAAATAGAGGCAAAACCTACTTTGGCATGTAGTATATCTGAGTATGAGTCATCTGTCTAATTGCTTCAGCTAAGCTTGATCAACTGCTCACTTCTGTCTCATTAGTCTTTATATATATAGTCTAAAAAGCACCTAGTTTTCCAGCAGGGGGCTGGTTTGCTGATTAATTGATAGACCCGACAGTTATTACAAAACCATACGAATATCTGACAATGACCTCCTGTCTCAATTTCACCAACAAATTACAGCAAAGAAGAGTTGGCAAACTTGGGACTCAATTATCTTTGAAAGGCAGACGACTGGCAATGGTTTCAAATACTGTAATTAAAGGGAGTGAGTCTGAAAGTAATATTTACCTTTATAGTCAGCCTTTGAAGAGTCTGACTCTGTATTGAATTGGGCCAAAGCAGGCAAATCTTCAACACAATGCAACAGACAGACACTTTAATGAGGAAAACATGCCACAGAATATCCCAACAAAACACACAAAAACAAATTAATTTTTAAATATGCTAACATTTCAGTCAATGGGAAATGTCAGCTTCAAAATTGTTGTGAGGCAACATGCAAATATTAAATCCTAAAGGTGCACATGGGATTTATTATTCAGTTCCACTGATGTGAAGTGCCTCTTCATAAAATATTTACAACAATTGCATGGTCAAACTCTGGTGCTATGCGATGACTAACAGTTTAATGGGCTGTGTTGACAATGATTTGAAGTGCCTCTTCACTAAATCTGTTATCTGTATAAATGTAGACTGTACGTGTACAGACTACTTACAGTGGAGTCTGACAGAATAAACTGATGGTAATTGTGTAAAACAAGTAGGATAAAGAGTGTCATGGTGTAGTAAGTGTTGTTTGGTGAAAGCTTCAGTGGATAAAAAGGTCAATGGATTCATTTTAATCCTCTAGAGAAAGTATCTTAAAGGCGCTGTATGTAAGAATGTGGCCAAAACAGTTACTGCACTCAAATTCAAAATACTGCCGCGAGTCGTGTCCGCCTCCCCACAGATTCAAGGTTGCTGGACAGTGGCACGCTGGAGACTGATTTGTTTGCCCACGGGTGGCTGCCGTGGCAGGGCCGCGTCGCAGCGTCCTTGATCTTCGGTTTTCCAGCGGACCGTTCGAGCAAGTCCGGCTTCTTTGCTGCTCACGCTACTGCCAGGATATAGCTGAGGAGCCGGCTGCTAATGCTATGTACCGGGACACTGCTCACGCTGCTGCCAGGATACAGCTGAGGAGCCGGCTGCTAATGCTATGTACCGGGACACTACTCACGCTGCTGCCGGGATACAGCTGAGGAGGTGCCGGCTGCTAATGCTATGTACCGGGACACTGCTCACGCTGCTGCCAGGATACAGCTGAGGAGGAGCCGGCTGCTAATGCTATGTACCGGGACACTGCTAACGCTGCTGCCAGGATACAGCTGAGGAGGAGCCGGCTGCTAATGCTATGTACTGGGACACTGCTAATGCTGCTTGCCGTGCTGCTGTAGCTCAGTCGTAACTGTAACTGATGCTGAGACTCTACTGACTGTGTGACTGGTAGACGGCGGTGGGTGGCACAACAGGCCAAAACACAAATTCAAAACATAAACATGATTTGCGGACTTTAAAAATGTTTTTTAAATGCAAATATTCTGGCTGTACTATTGTTGTCGGTGAGATCAGTATGTTATATGGACATTATTCCTTAGTCTCTCTGACATATTAGGAGGATTTTATGACTATTTGCTTTATATTTCTGACATATAGCTCCTTTAAATACATTTACTCTAAGGGTGGGGGCTCTCTTACAGAGCTCTGATAGCTTTTGATTGAGTCTGAATGCAATCAAACCTTCCTTTCATCTCATCACCGTTGGTTTTTATGCTGAGTATCTGATTTCAAGCTGGTTTAGCTAGGCCAGAGGTTGGCAACCTTTTCTATCAGAAGAGCCATTTTTGACCAAAAATAATAGTAGAACAAATTTCTGGAGCTGCAAAGTTGAGTTTCATAATGAAAGTAACGCAGCCTATTACGGGCGGCATGGTGGTGCAGGGTTCCTGGTTCGAACCCCACCCTAAAGTTCATGAAGACGAATCTGATGGCTCCCCCACCCCAAGGTTCTGATGGCCCGTGCGGAGCTTGCATTCTCTCCCTGTGTCAGTGTGGGTTTTCTCCAGGTACTCCAGCTTCCTCCCACAGTCCAAAGACATGCAGGTTAATTGGTGACTCTACATTGCCCATAGGTGTGAATGTGAGTGTGAATGGTTGTCTGTCTCTATGTGTCAGCCCTGTGACAGTCTCGTACCCTGCCTCTTGCGTAATGTCAGCTGGGATAGGCTCCAGCCCTCCCATGAGCCTCAATAGGATAAGCAGTTATGGGAAATGAACATCTTATTACGTATGAATTAGCCCATCAGCATTACTAAAAGGTCTAAATGAGCATTCAGTGATACGTTTTACCACAATGGGTTATTTATGATTATTTGGTACTTTAACTTTTACGAGTTCTTGCTGAGAGCAAATTAATCTGCATGCATTATTAAAGGGATAGTGCACCCAAAAATGAAAATTCAGCCATTATCTACTCACCCGTATGCTGAGGGAGGCCCTGGTGAAGTTTTAGAGTCCTCATATCCCTTGCGGAGATCCCAGGGGAGAGGGGGCAACAGCACAATTCCACCTAATGCAGGCTGACGGTGCCCCAAATTAAAACGTCCAAGAACACAGAATTGAAACCACAAAATATCTCCATACTTCTCGTCTGTAGTGATCCAAGTGTCCTGAAGCCCCGACATAAAAAGTTGTTTGGAAAAACGTCATTTGAGCTCTGTTTTCAGCCTCAGCCTGTAGCTCTAACTGCCTCTCTGTACACCGCGCTCGCGTGTGTGTGCTCGCACGAGACCATGAGACATGGGCACCACCTTCATGTGTGTTCACATGCTTTCGCTGGTCGCGCACAAGCGTGCACACGTGGAGGTGGAGTTGTGCTGCTACCCCCTCTCCCCTTGGATCTCCGCAAGGGACGTGAGGACTCTAAAACTTCAGCTGAGCCTCCCTCAGCATATGGGTGAGTAGATAATGGCTGAATGTTCATTTTTGGGTGCACTATCCCTTTAAATTCTCTACTTTAAGATGTCTACTTTTCTTTGGTTTGAAATCCATAGCCAGCCTGGTTGGACTCAAGACTAGCCACTGTTATTGAGGTTCGACGAAATTTAGAGAAAAAGGCACCAGGCTGTAGAGGTATGGTGCCCATTTTAGTTGTTAAAACATTTTTTAATTCAATGTATAGGCTTCACATTTTTACATTTGGAAAAGGAAAGAATTACTTTAGGCCGACAACAATGAGAACTAAAAAATGAAATATAAAAAATGTAACTTTTATTCAAATTGTTTTTGTTTTTTTTTGTCAATGCCACAGGGAGCCACTGGAGAGGGGCTTAAGAGCCACATGTAGCCCACCCCTTAATACAGAGACATAATGTCTTATGCATCATGTCTCCTGTGGGTGGGTACAGGATAATCTGTTAGATCTTACAAAGCATGCACTGACACATCAGACAGCAGGTTATGCTGCAGCTGTCTAAATGAAGCTATTAAACTTGTGGTTGTTTATGAATTGTTAAAAACAGAAGGTGATGGAAACAGACTTATTCTGTTCTGTGTGTTTCTTTTCCCTGAATGAGAGCTGCTTACTTGTCTGATGCGTATGTCTTGGTCTGATTGTGCTACCACTGACAGACTCCACCGTGGGCCAGACCTGGCCAAGGGCATGACCGTGAGGCAAGGGAGAATTGTGTTAGTGGAAGCAGACGTTGTGCTTGCATCAACTAATAAGCTATCTGTTTCCAAATCAATTTCTGACTGAAACCCTGAGAGATGAAAAATTGCCAGAAGAGGAGGATACAAAGACACGTAGAGACTGAATGGATAAGGTCAAAAAGCTCATTGAGAGTAGAAGCAGCAAGAAAGCAGTCAGGCAGAGGAACAAAAGAAAGCTTCCAAGATTGATTCCTGGGAGTCTTAGGAGCATGACCGCTCTTCTAGAGTGAGTCAGCTACAGTCCAGCGTAGCAACACAGCAACCCCAGGTGAGAGCAAGGAGCGTCTGACATGCAATCAGCTGATGTCACTGGCCCTCACTCATTTTGACAAGAGTACAGTGCTTTCGAAATAGGTCTATTATTGACATATGGTGGGAAGATTTTTGACAAGATGGTGCAGAATGTGAAAATGGCAGCCAACCCTTACAGCCACCACAGCTGTTACAGTTTCCCCTAAATGCTCGGTGTACTGTGCAGGGTTGTCAATTACTGTGTGTAAACACAACTCACTGCTTTAGGCTAAGTTTGCAATTTAATAACACACTTCCAGCAAAACTGTCAACACTGGTCCTACGATGCGACACATTTTGCCAGTTGCCCTTTCACACTGACACACGGGAAAACACTTGTGGATAATGAGTGCACTTACAAATCAGAGTCTGAGCACTAAAAATAGGCCACAACTAAACATTTGGTTTAGACAACAATGGAGGGCAATACTGGACACAGAGATGTGGACGAAGTCTTATGGCCAGTTCCACAAAAAAGGCGAGGTTTACCTCACAGGTAGTTTCTTTGTTCTTTTCAAATGTTTCCTTTTTTTTTTCCTCACAAGTCACTGAGTGGCCTTGCCCCATCATCCATTTATGACCTCGCACTCTCAGATCTGCAGACCAGCTATTGTTATCAGTCCCTCAGGCAAGACTTAAGACAGAAGGTAGTAGGGCATTTGCCATAAGGGCTCCACAACTGTGGAACAACCTTCCATTGGGAATTCGACAAGCTACATCATTGTCCTCTTTTAAAAACTCATTTTTACAAACTGAAGTTGGGATATTTTTTTGTGTGTGTGTGTGTGTGTGTGTGTGTCTTGGTTGTTTTATTCACTGTCTCTTTTATTTGTTTCCCTTTTTAGCCACAATGAACTGCTCCAATCTTGTAATTGCACTTCGTATTTTGTTTTTATGTCTGTAAAACACTTTTTTAAACTTGTTTTTGAAAAGCTCTATATCAATTAAGTTTATTATCATGATATTATTTTCTAATGCATTTTTGTTGTTTGAGGAATATTAGAACATTCTGAAAAAGTGAAATTCAGAAAATGTGAAAGTTTTTCATTCGTTTCTCATTTTTACTATCAGTGTGTAGTTGGTGCTTTGTGTTCTTATTCAAATGATGGTGTGTGTGTGTGTGTGTGTGTGTGTGTGTGTGTACTGTATTAAACGCTTTTGCTAGAGATGTATATTGTTTGGCTGGTATAGTGTAAGGTTTTGTGGTTACTTTTGTTAAAGAAAGTAGCTTATAGTTTGAAAGATAGTGCTGATGCAATCAGAAAAAAACCTGTAAAGCCTGACTAACAAATAAAAGCAAGCAGCTGCACTGTTTATTTGTACAGGCAGATCGTTTGCCCATTAACTTTGCACATATATTTAAGATTTGAGGCCTAAACCATCATCTTTGCATTAGGAGACGAGTGCAGTGTTTGCTTCATCCAGACACAGAGCAATATTAGTTTAAGTATCCAAAAGTGAGGTTTCCTTGAGTTGTTTAATGCTGGGCAGGTTGATATTGGCTGTGTGTGTGTGTGTGTGTGTGTGTGTGTGTGTGTGTGTGTGTGTGTGTGTGTGTCTGCAGTAAAAGGCTACCAGTGGATTTACATGTGACCCAACACAATGACATGACAGCTTAAGTGCAAAGATTTGGGTCTTAATTTTCTGCAGGACTGGCCTAATCCAGCCTTTTTCTTACAATTATGAATTAAAAAATATTACTCAGTGATGCTTTAGTGCCAGTCCAAAAAACAATCTCCAACAACTCTAAAAACAGTTTGGTCATTTAACAGGCTTTTGCTCCAGGGGACTCATCTGTCAAAGGTTTTTTTTTTTTGGAGGGTTTTTCCTTATCCGCTGTGAGGGTCCAAAGGACAGAGGGATGTTGTATGCTGTAAAGCCCTCTGAGGCAAATTGTGATTTGTGATACTGGGCTTTATAAATAAAATTGTTTGATTGATTGATTGAAACTCTGTCCTAATCCTAAATGAAGCAAAACCACCACTATAAAAGCTTTGCTACTGTATTAAAATTGTAAAAAGAAATGCAACTGTCCCATTAAAAAATGTTGCTATCATTTCAAACTACTGCTTCAAATGGGTTTCTTTACAAAAATATCTTTAATATGATATTTCTGTATGTGTGACAGATATATGTCTGTCTTCATGCCTGGCACCAGACCTTATTTTCCTCCAGCACATTATGACTACAGAAATATAATGGTCATGTGGGGGTAAAAAATCCAATCTGAATCACTTCAGGCAGCATCTCATGTGAATTATCGCCTGGCAACCAGAAAAATAAAACCCAACATGACAAATAAATCTCCAGCCAAGACATTCTGTGTGGCTAGAAATATGTAAGTAGGCAGTGTGGAAGTTTAAAACCTTTTCAGTTATGCTTTGGTTTGTTTATGGCAGATCTGCAAATGGTCAATGTGATAATGTACTGATTTTGTAATGGAACAGTGCTACACACAGTGTATGTAAGAAGCAATGGTTATGACAACAGTCGGTGGCATCTATTTCAAATTATATTGGACATTTGATACTGAAACAAAACTTCAAATGTTACAGCATTCAAAATACCAATCTACATCACTTCTTGGATATTTGTTAAAACAAATTAAAGGTAACAGGGCATGACAAATTGATATACAAATAGACTTTATATTCCTCTGAGAGATGACAAAGTCATGGTGTCAAAATCAAACTGCTGATTAAATATTAAAGGACTCTAGACAGCTTAATTACTGTATAATTATAGTAGCTGGCCAAAAGTAATCAACTGCACTGACACAGACAATCGGAGACAAATACTGTCGCTACTGCGCTAGGTTAAGCACCCAAAGTGTGGTCCACAAGCATTGTACTAATGTAGCAGATCTGCTGTGAACACAGTAAAATGTACCGGGAAGTATCAGAAGAGATATTTTTAAGCCATTAATCCTTCAAAGTAAACAACTGGTCACAAGAGGCCTCAGTCTTCAATAATCATCTTGCCTAGTCAGGAAATCCTGATGAAATCCTTCCTTTTAAAATCACTACAGTAACAGCACAGGTATCCAACCCTCCTGCATGGGATGTCGTCTGTCTTGATCTCAAGATGCAGCAATTACATTCACAGTTACTTCAGCTCAGCACCCCGTGGACCCAAATTGCTGACGGTGAGCAGTCTCATTTGGATGTTGGCCTCACATCTCTTCATCTGAAAGAACTCTCTGTCATCCATCCTCTTGTCCTCAGTAGTAATAGCTTCCGAAAACTGCCACCACACAAAACAAGCTGTCCTGTACCCGGAGGAAAAACACAGTTAATTGAAAAAAGAAAACTGTCATAAAGAAGCCTGATCCCCCCCCTCACATCTGAGTGAACAGAACAAAGACACCTACGTTCATGAAAACATCTTCTGCGTAGCTGTCTGTGTCAGCATCCCACAAGCACCTTGAAGACATCCTGGTGAAACACATGACAAGTTTATGGATTCATTTAATCTGAACTGCTTTCTAAAAACCAATCCAGGAAGGAAGATCCCTTCCATTAACACTATTTTCATGCTATGTACAACATACACTTTTCTTGACAGTGGCTCAGAGGGAAGTTCAAGTGCTGTGGTAATTTTGAGAGCTTTGTTTATGTACATGAGGTGAGCAGAGTATTAGAAACACCTTTCAATATAGATTAATCTAAAAAGACACTACCAAACTACAGTCGCAAAAAAGAGTTGAGTAAATATATAAGTGACAGTTTTGATGCAAATCAGTCAACGTGGGACTGATTTTCCAAGTTTACCTCAAACTACTGTCATAACCACAAAAATTTTCCGCCATTACTTCAATAAAAAGAGCAGAGCTGGGTCAATATCGGTTACTAGCTACTTGTACTTAAATACTGCTTGAATAATGCCATTTTGAAACAGCGAGAAAGAACGCTATACATTTCAGGAAATAGATAATTAATGCTGCCAGCTTAATGACTGTCACTGAATGGATATTCTTCCTGGAATTATTAAATATTTTTTATACATTTAAAAACGATGAAGTAAAAATCCTTGTCTAACCCAGTTTACTTTTTAAAAATGGAGAAAACTACAAATACGAGCAAAATCAAACAGCAGGATGGCAGTGAGGTCATAAAAATCTAGCAACTGTATTAAATATTAAAGATTCTGTTAAATATATTGCAGCTTCTGCATCCATAAAGTGCACAACACACACATCCTCTAATTTGTGTCAATTTTCTGCCCATTGCTGAAGAGTTAATCATTAAAAACTGATGGTAGGAAGATATCCACTCTGGCAGCCCCTCACTCTCTGTTTCCTTTGACACAGTCTTATAGTACACAGTGGTTTAACAAATTGTATCAGCTATTTTTGTTTACCACTACCACATGACCACTCACTTGACTCCTTGTCCTCGTTGTTCTCCAATGACCACCTGCACAACAAGCTTGTATCTATCAAACCCTGCATCTGTTGAAGAAGAGAAATAAGCTGTCATGGTGTACATCAGTAACTGTGCAACATTCTGTCGAGACAATACAGGAGAAGGCACTAACATGCTGCATTTTGCTGAGTAGTGTGGTGGCAATTTCTACTAGACAAAACACATCAAATCAGAAACTTGTCTTTCTGTATGTTTAATTCAGCATCTGCGGATGGACTCACAACAAACAGTCAAGAATGTGCTGACTGCAAAGAGTGAGCCCTGAACACAGCAGAAGTGAGATACTTATTCTCATTGACAACTGCTGAGGTCAGGGGTCTTTAACTAGCATCGTCAGAGGGGTGACAAAGCAGTTTGGGCCACCTTATCTAGTCATGTCCTTGGACATCAAGTAAAGCGCTCAAAATGCAAAATTACCTCACATTTTTTCTGCTTTGTGGCACATAGTACAAAGGCATAAAAGTCTCCATTACATAAGTGTTAAATGTTGCATAGATTTTACATGATTACATAACTTCTGTTATATTGTTGATTACCTTTTCAATTATATTAATAATTTCCATTACAGTAGCATTTACCTAAACATTTTACTAGTAGAAGTTGTTTTAAAGGGAGAAATGCTATTGTTGGTTATATTTGTAAAGGCAAAATGTCTTGTGTACAATTTAATTCAGCTTAAATCTTCTGGCTATATAAGTTCCTGTTCAGTCTCACCACCAGACAATCAGAGATCTCCGCCTTCTGATAGTCTGGGGACACTCCTTTCTAAAGTGTGTTTAACACACCGGCGAAAACAGTCGGCAACAAAGCAACGCCTCTTGCATTTTTGAAAAGGACGTGCCTTCTCAGAAATGCGCGCTCCTCCTTTTCTCGTCCGCAAGGAAACAAACACACAGAGAGCTTGAAAATGGATGCCAAGAGATTTAACTCCATTTTATCAAACATGTGCTCATCCGTAAAGAAAATATTTTTTCCAGCGGATGTCTTAGTTACAACATAATTGAGCTAACTGGAGTAGTTTCATGTCGTATCCGACAACGGGAGGCTTTTAACAGATGACGTCCTGATGTTAGCTTTGCTGCTGCTGTTAGCTGTCCCTGTAAGCTGTAGCCACTGCTGCTTTCTAGACATTGTGATTTCCTAAAACTGAATAAATAGCACACATAGCAACACAAAACTGCTTTGCTAGCTCAATCATGTTGTAACTAAGATATCCGCTAGAAAAGATGCTGCTAACGGTTAACAGGGCTGACCGAAGGACCGCCCTGCAGATTTACTATTGGTTCTGCAACGTAGGGAGTTTTTTTAAACTCTGAAATTGTATCCGCCCATCTAAACACAAAATCGGGGAGAAAGTTATCAGTCTTTAGTTAAGCAAAGTGTCTAAAGACTGACTTGTGAGTCTAGTTCCTGTTGAACTTGTTCCTCCTCCTAAGGATTCAGCATGGTTTTATAATGACAGCTACACCAGCCTAAACCAGAAGTTTGTTTCAGAATTGGCAGCACATCTTTAGTCTGTTGCCTTAACAATGAAATGAGAGAATTTTGCTTGCTGTGTATGCAGTCAACGGCAAGCAAAGTCAGCACTTGTGTTGCCCTGTCACTGGTATTCTGAATATTAAAGAGGATAATTAACAGGACTGAGTAACACTCCTGTTGTCTTGTAATGTGTATTTGGATGAGCATTTTCACGGAATAATTATCTTGATATTACTTTAAATTTACAGCAGAACTTGGATGCTCTGTCCTTCTGAGTATTAACAGAAAGGGAGAGAAAGCATCACCCACTCTTCACTTTGTCTTTAATGCTGTCTGCCAGTGAACGGGACAGCTCTGGGACTTCCTCTGGGTCATATCGCATCCCAGACAGTCGCTCCCTCACAATTTCACGGACACACTCCTTCACAATGGCTGGTTTGAACCTGGAAGAGTTAACAGGGAGCAGCAGGGCAGGACATTAAGTTTCCACAGGTGACAGTGACCACAACAGCTTCTCTCAATATATATCCTACAACTGTAGAAATTCATTAATAAATGATTTTGAATGTCGTTTTTTAACGGTCAACTGAAGCCTATATTTAATATCCCCAATCTTATACGGTACTTGACATAATTTTCTGTTATAAAACCGAGTGCCTTCGAAACGTAGGTTGACAGTGAAGCAGACATTTTCCCCACATCGTCTTCACAACTAAGTTAGCATAAAGCGTCCACTAGCTAACAAACACTATAGAATTGATGCCAAATACTGTCGTTTGAAAGCGTAACTTCGTCGTTGACACTATTAACAATCTATTTAGACTTTTAAGCCAGTCTTAACAGCTGACACTTCTGGTTTAGGTACACAAAAAAACACCTATATGAATGCAAACGTATCTAAGGAAACACATCGTTAGCAATGAACTCGCTAGCTAAAAGCTAACTTCGCCTGCTAGAAAAATGATTTAACCGCTTTGACCAACTCACTTGTACTGATGATTAGGTCGTATGAGGTATGTATCGGACCCCTCCATCGCATGTCAGTAATATAACGCTGGTTAAAACAAGAGAGATTGAAATAGAGAGGCTACACGGTTGCTAACAAACTAATCTTGGCAGTTTCATCCGTTACCATGGCGACATGTTTTCCTAGTTTCCGGTTTCAAAATAAGAGTATGGTAAATAAGGCACCGTGGCTTTCATTGCGAACTAAAGTCAGTAATCTGTTGGGTATTTTGTTCCGTATCACTGATGTGTGAGATAAATTAAAATGCCAACTTCTTATAATGATACATACGTTTCTCTCTCAGACAAAGGAGGTCTTTCATTCAGTTTTCCCCTAAAATAACACTATTACCTCCAATATTTTTTATTTCATCCCCTTTACTCCCAAACGAATTAGGATCTTCATGTTTTTTTTGTTATTTAGACCCTTTGTCTTTAATCCCACATGGACTGGTATAGGTCCAGGGTTTGTAACCAAAGGTGTAATATGGTGGAGCCAATTCACTGCACTCCTTACCCTGGTTTCTGAACTCCTCTGCTTCCAAGGCCTCATCAACTGTGGCCAAATGACACATGTTCTGCTTTGGCTTTGATAGTATGATGAAGCCAATTTACTGTTCTCTTCATCCTGATTTCTGAACTCCTCTGCTTTCAAGGCCTCATCAGATGCAGCCAAATCAGAGCATGTGTCATTTGGCTTCACTTACATGTGAAAAGCAGCACAAATGTGCTTTGATTTCAAGAGCAAATTAAGATCCCTTTCTGACTTTAAAGATCAGTCTCTAGCTTTGATAGCAGCAGGGATGGCTCTATCCTGGCACATGCAAATCTCCCGTCTTTGCTTGCTTTGTCCAAGACAGGAGAGGTGGATTTGAATCACAGAAAATTAAAAAGTGAGGCTTTTTCCACATTATAAATCAAGAAGTATTTATCAGATATCTCATAGGCCAACTAAAACTATCTGTATGATAACAGAGTTTTCCCTCAGCTACACCATCCAACATCTGCAGCAGCTAAATAAGTCAAACTGCGACAGCAAGTCAGACGAACACAAATCCAATAACTCTGTATAAAATCTACATGAAGATGTAATAGAATAATTAAAGGGACTCATTTGGAATTCCAGATCAATTGTGCTTGTGTCAAAAGGCCAGAGGGGTAAACACTGTGTGCTCAGTTTAATTATTTGATAATGTTGCAGGTAATGGTTGGATACGGTGTCATTCATTACATTCGGTATTGATCATCATCATGTACAGGCCCTCGGTGAGGAAAATATTGCAAATAACAGTAACAGAATTACCGTTATTAAACCTGCAAATGAGGTTAAATGAGCCATTAATGTATTTATTGGTTTGTTACAACAAGTGCCTACATGCACAGTTGTCCTGGAAGAGTTTCAAGGTTTATAGGTTTATTGGCTGATGTTAAGCACCATTTACTCTTGTAGCTCCCTCACTGATAGCTGTGGATCAGGATAATGTGTAAACAGTGAGGGCAGCCATGATATTGGCATCATATAAGAATGATTTATTGCACACGTCAGTGTCTCATGATGAAAGACAGAATAGAAGTTAAAACTGGACTTGAAGTAGAAATGAAACCAAGCTACTGTATATCTATTTCTTTATATGTAAATGATGATGACAGTGGATCAATTACAGTACAGTAAGATTACCTCTGCAAAATTATTCCATATATTTTCATCTTCTGCAAGACAGAGGATGTAGCAGAGAAGGCAGCGTGACACCACCATGTGGCAGTGTTGTGTAATTACAATGGGAAAACTTTTCAGTTTCATTTCTGTTGCAGTCCTTCACTGTGAGTGCTTTGAAGTTCTTGTGAAACACATTAAGGCAGAGAGCATATTTCACTTCTTACTTACTAATTACACTTCTTATTTGTGTGACTGATATATTAGTAAATAAAAAGTTAACTTTCAGTTGACCTCTAGTGGATAACAATCACAAGGCATCCTAACTACTCAGGCACACAAGTTACACTTTAATACATGGACTTTTCCTTCTCTTCATTTCTTTGCTACCCAGCAGTTAGGCAGTCTATAGTTACCAGTGTCTTTTCAAAAGCCTTGCATTTGCCCAATCAAAACCAAAACTTAAGGAAAACAGGTTTCCACCTGTAGGTTTCATTTCCTCTGAACTCTCTATTGGAGGAGTTACAGTCTCTCAACCCAAACAGGATGAGTCATTCTCGGAGGTTGTTTGTGTACCGTGCTGATCTCGTGCCAGTGTTTTGCTTCTTCCTCAGCCACCAGCATCACTGGCACTGACAGGATGGCCGAGTGGACACGTCTCTTCGAGATTATAGCAGAGAATTTCAAGAAAGGAGACAACTGGCGTCTGGAGTTTGATGAAGATCTTCTGCATAACCACCAAAAACCGGGCTGGAAGAAGTGTATTGTGAGCACAGGTGGAAGGTCAGTGAGTAGTATGGTGTATGTTTGGTTAATATTCAGGATAGTATAGTGGGTGCATTAGGTTTATTAAGATTTGTGTGTATGTCTATGTCTTTGTGCAAACATTATACAGGTGTTCCGGCTTAAGGTTGGCATTGGGATAAGGGTCAGGATACTCTAAATTAATGCCATGTTCAGTATAACAGAAATCTGGGTTATAGAGTTATACTGATCGAAGAAGTAATGTAGACTTGATCTCAGTTGATTGGGAAACAAAGATTTCGGTTGAATTACGTGAACAGGAAGGAGGTGACATCAAATGGCTTTCTTCCTCCTATGTTACCATCTGCACTGCCTGTAGTCTTACAACATTATAAAGCCAGATTGTCAACAGTTTGAGGCAGCCAAGTGATATTTAAATCTAATTATATTATTTGTTGTTCCAAAGCATCACTGCTTTCAAGCAACTAAAAAGTTTTCAGTGTTACTTTGGTTGGGTGCCATTCTGTTAAAGGACCTCTCCAAGTGTGGAAGAGGCTGGTCTTCCAACATGGTGAGGGTGGTCTGCCACATGCGCCTGGCATACGGGCAGGGTGTCGTCAAGGTGAGGCCCACCCGTCAGAAGTGCAAGATGTGCACCGACGCCCCAATGGAGGAGCCCAGCATCGCCTCCGACAACATCAGAACCCTCATGAAGAATGTGTTGGAGAAGATAAGAATAAAATGCTACAATGAAAACCTGGGCAGAAAGAACCGGCCTTTCAGAAGCTTCGACACCACCAGTCCCCACGAGCCCTCTCACTGTGAGGCCTGTATGCAAGGCGTCTGCCCGAAGCGTTGAGCTTTTGCTGTTCTCTAATGATGTTTTATGCCTGGGATCATATTAGACAAGGATCGGTTGTGTGAGACTCCTGTCACTCTGTTACACTGTATTGCATCTATAATTTTTATATTATAACCAAGCCAATGGGAGCTCTCATTTATTCTTACCAATTTCTTCTTGCTGTCTGTTTTTTAAAAAATATTGTTGTCTGCTAAAAGCATCAAATCAGCCTTCACTTGACTTAACAATGTAAAAGATTAAAAAAAAAAAAGCTTGTATTAGCAATAAAGTAAACTTATGTGTGATATGCAGTGTGGGTATTTTCTGTGTGATTTATTTATTATATATCTCAAGGAGTCACTAAGGTAAACAGATCTGTAAACAGTAGGATGCATCTATATTAGAAATAATATTTGGACATTTTCAGGTAAGAATTGTAAAAAATGAGATATTGTGCATACATAAATACATGCATAGAAGACAAAGCAGCATAACACCAGCAGGTGGCAGTGTTGCATGAGTATAACAGGAAAACTTTCTCTTCCAGTCCATCACTAGTGAGTTCTCTGAAGTTTTTATGAAACACATAAATCAGCGATCATATTTCAATCAACCTTGTGCAGTTTATTTTTCAATAGATCTGACATTTTTCTTATTAATTTAGATTTTCTAAAAGAGTTTTTATATACAGTAAGGTCCCACATAGACATGTCAGTCTTTGTTGATCTATTTTTCCTGCACCAGTGCATTGTTTCAACCTTTTTTGTTTTGGAAAGTGCCTAAACAAAACCTCCTTTCTGTGATATTGTTATCCAGTTAATAAGTCCCAGTTATTGTCAGGAGGAGCAACTTCCAGGACAGACTGACGTGCAATAGATTACGTGTACAGAACATCCATCCATCCATTTTCTAACCACTTATCCTCTTGAGGGTCGCAGGGGGGCTGGAGCCTATCCCAGCTGACATTGGGCGAGAGGCAGGGTACACCCTGGACAGGTCACCAGACTATCGCAGGGCTGACACATAGAGACAAACAACCATTCACGCTCACACCTACAGACAATTCAGAATCACCAATTAGCCTGCATGTCTTTGGACTGTGGGAGGAAGCCGGAGTGCCCTGAGAAAACCCATGCAGACACAGGAAGAACATGCAAACCCCCCACAGAAGGGCTCCCACACCCAGGATTGAACCAGGAACCCTCTTGCTGTGAGGCGACAGTGTACAGAACAGATCGACATAATAAATTTACAGTAATCCATATGACAAAATGAGACATAAAGAGAGACAAAGCGAGACAGAGCCAGAGAGAGATGCAGGGCAGACAGTCATGACAATAGCTAAAATAACATTAAAAACAACTGTACCTCAGTATGTTCAGACTTCTATTACTCAATGACAATAGCACTTACAGTGATTCTGACTGTAAGGGAAAAGTGTTGCCTATGAAATTAGACCATGCAAGTACATGTACTGAAATTGAAACAAGCAAAGCTTTTAATTTACTTCAATTATGCCTTGGATAGGTGTTTTAGTTGAGTTTTACAGGAGTGGTAAGAGGTTAATCCACACTTTCCACACATCCAGTGATAACCCTAAGGCACCAAAACTACCCAAACACACAGGCTTTTCCTTCTGCTCATTTCCGTGTATAAATAAACAATCCAGCAGTCTACTGAACACTGTTTTTATATGCTCAACATTTGCCCCATCAAACAAACTTGTTATCCAACATTGCATTCATGACACAAAACCACATCCGAAACCTAAGGACACCAGATAAGTTTCACTTTCCCCAAAGTCGCTATCAGCAAAGTCAGCTGACTGTGCACTGTATGAATCAGCTGTCTTTGTTTTGTGTCGTCATTTGCCACTAGCACCACTGCACTAACAGGATGGCAGATTCGGAGTGGACGCGTATCTTCCAGGCGAACGCAAATGATCTCAAAGAAGGAGACACCTGGCGTCTAGAGTTTGATCAAAATCTTGTGCCTAACAGCCCAGACATGGGCTGGCAGCAGTACATCAGGAACACAAGTGCAAGGTCAGTGTGCTGGGTTTTGTATAGTGTGGTAAACATTCAGTATAAGTTATAGTTTAGAGGATGTGATCGGTTTATTTAAGTCTGTGTGTAGGTGCATCTATAACTAATTATACTACTTAGGTTATGTGGACGAAAACTGGTCCCCACAATGTTTAGAGTAACCATAAGGGTCATGTTAGGGTACTTTTCAACACTTGAATGGCAGAGTCATGTCATTAAAGGGCCAGTTGAGTCTTTTTTATAACCTGGGTCCTCATCCATTTCAAGGTTCAAATGCAGCAAGTGCAGAAGAGAGTGGCCTTCCAACCGGGTGATGGTGGTCTTCCACATGCGCCTGACATACGGCCAGGGCGTTGTCAAGGTCCGGCCCTTCCGTCAAAACTGCAAGAAGTGCAGCGAAGCTCCGATGGAGAGGCCCAGCATCACCTCCGAGAACATCAACATCCTCATGGAGAATTTGGTGGAGAAGATAAGAATAAAATGCTACCATGAGAACCTGGGCAAACCATACAAGAAGTTTCTCGGCCTGGATGTCAAAAGTCCACATGAGCCTGATCACTGCGAGGGCTGCATTCAAGGCATCTGTACAAAGGAATGAACTTGTGTTTGCATTCCTTGTACACCAACCTTTTTCTTAATTTAAAAAAAAAATAGTAATATATAAGCAAATAATAGAAGCAAACTGTGTAAGATTTCCCTTCCTGTCATTCTGTTGCATTATATTGTGCTGTCTATCATATTCATATAATATTTAAGAACATGTAAGCTTTCATATTAATTCTTTTTGGCATTCAACTGACTTTCTGCTCCAACGCATGAAGCAAGCCATCTAAATAAAGCATATACAAACAATAACCAAAATGTATCTGTGATTTGTTGTGTGGCAATTTTCTGTTTTCAAAAAAAGGTCTTATTTATTAATGATTTAATGTGTAAATGTGGCATTTAATGAGAGGATGAAGGCCCTGACAATGAATTTTGACACTTAAAGTATGAGTAATGGAGTCACTAAGGTAAACTGATCTGCAAACAATACAATATTAATTATTAAATCAGTGGTGTAAGGTAGTGACAATGGGTCCCAGTGCACACTATTATGAGGGATCCTATTACGCCTATACATATTACATATTACACAGCAATCATCATTACATATCTGTACAAGACAAATCTACAAAAAAAAGGAAATTATTATTTTAATTTGATAGTTTTTATTAGTTTTTATTTTATTTTTAAATAGTTTATGTAGAATAAGTTTCTAATTTGTTATAGATTGACACTGTTTTACAAAACCAGAAAACCATGATGGAGATGGGTTTGTCTTATTTAGGGCATGTATGGAAAATAGCACCACTTTTGTTTTAATGTGAGTTCTTCTTTGAAAACGGGCGTATTTCCAGGTGGCAGTCGGGCCCCTCCACCCTATGAGCCCCAGTGCAACCGCACTGTATGCGCTGTCTATATTCACGCCCCTGTATTAAATATAATATTTGGACATGTACAAGTGAGAAAATGAGATGCTATACCAAGAGTATAGGTGCGAAAGTGTCTATGGAAGACGGAAGAAAAGACGGAAAGGTGTCACTCACACAAAAGACCATGACTGCAGCAGCTCCCCTGCAATGAACATTTGATAGAATCAAACTTTCACCAAATTTCGCAGTGTTTTTCTAACAGTAACAAAGTCAATGTGAGAGATTTAAAATAACTATTAACGTACATTTTTATCCAACACTAAGTTTGTTAGAGTACCACACTGTGAGAACTTGTTGAACAGCAATTATATCTCTATGTGCAACCTGGTTCATTTTGACTGACAGCATTAATATAAAATGAAAAAACATTGGCTGGTAGGAGGTTTGGGGTGACACCAGACGACACTTGTCTCTCACAGGCCATCCACTGCTTATTTGCATCTGACCAACTGGTGTGATGCCGATGCCGGTGTGGTCAGTTTCCACCGTCTGCCAGTCACACACTGCGGGACAATACATCACATGTGGTTTGTCCTCGTTTTGTATGAAACCACCTGCAGGGAAAGTAGCTGCTTTGCAGAGTTTTCCATTTTCCACATCATTTGCAGAGGGGTTGTCCACATCACGCTTGGTTTACAGTGGCACTTTGTTTATCTTGGCCATGAGGGCTGAATTTAGTCATGCGAGAGTGAGTTTGCCAGGTGAGTGGTGGGTATGCCTCTGCTGTCTTGAAGTGGTTATTTTTGGATAGATAACTCACCTGTTTATACAACTGGCAGCTAAAAGCAAATAATGTAATTCAGTATAATAGTTATTCTGTGTGCTTTCCAGTGGTACTGGAGAAACTGCTTCCGTCTCACAACTGTAGAAAGATTGACATCATGGCACCCAAGGATACTACTCTGAAGGTAAAGTATCATCTTCAGGTGCATATTCTGGATGTAATGAAGTCTTATTTCCGAGGCTAAATACTGCGTCAGTATTAATTAATCTTCTCTGTGACTGATTTGTGGTTTTATTGTTGTTGTTGTTGTTGTTGCCTAAATATATTTGTTATCTTATTCTAGTGTCTCCCTCCGTCAGTCAGGCTCACAATGGTCGTGTTTGTCATTCTTATACCAGGTAAGCTTCTTGGTGTGCACAACATTGAGTATAAGGTATGCTTATATCAAATGTTTTTCCCTCCAAAATATAACCAAAAAGTTGCACAGAATGAAAAGTGCAGGGCAATGTGAACTGCATGAGCACTTATACAATTTATAATGCATGTCTAATATGATAAGCCAAATACAGGAGGATTTAATTCTTTAATACTGTGCGTTAATAGGGAAATAAGCTAATCAAAATCCCAATGATTACAGGGAACTAAAGCTGAGACAGTCCCATTAGTAGTTAATCCCTTTTGTTAGTTATAGTCTGCTGTATTGTTGGAAATAAGCCAAATGTTTAGGGTGGAAGTTTTAATTTTCTAATCTTCTCCTCAGCTGCAGGCAGTGCCAGACAGGTGAACTGCTCTCAGCCAAACCAACCAGCCCTGCTGGAGGCTCTGACTCCGATCTTTAACCTGAGCGCCATACGACCAGTCATGAACATGACAACTCGTACCACTGTCATGACATATTTCACCCTGTATGGGATACTGGGAGTGGTACGTTTCAGCTCTCAGTAGATAAGATAAGTAGTGTTATACAGTATACTGAGTGTGTAAAGGTATTTTGGACGAGTATGTGGCACCTCCTTAGGATGAAACTCTTCAGATGCCAAATCATGTCATTTCTTACTCTCATTTCCAACCAACCTGAATCAAACCACTTGTTTGTGTTTCTGGGCTCCACTCAGACTTCCTTTAGGATCTGTATGGTCCCCAAACAACACATCAGAAAACACTGTCTCTGTTTCTGTGCCTTAAAGCAGCTCTTCTTGTCTTCCAGGATGAAAAGGCTCAACTCTTGAACACATACCTTTGGCTACATTATGTATGTACCGCAATCATCCATCTTTATTTCTCAGTCAGTCATGTAGGGACAACTGTGGGATTATTTCTGTGATGATGTGACTATTACTTATACCATACCGGCTCTGTGCACTGACACCAGTTGTGTTGTTTTAGTGGTGGATGAACGAGTTTGTCAGCTGGGACCCAAGCCAGTGTGGCAACGACAGGATTACTCTCCCAAGAAAAAAGTTTTGGGTGCCAGATATTGTGATCAATGAATTGTGAGTCCACTGTTTATGCTGTTTATACAAAGCATGTCAAACACACAGAGTTTCTCTTCTATTTTTCCAAAAGTAAATAATTTTCTAAAACGGCTGGGCACTGTATTTTTTTCCAAATGTTACTCTAACAGGAGTTAATAGGGCATTTTTAGCTGTGGATTCATATACATTAGTGCTCTAGTGAGTATTTGGGCAACAGGACAGTGTACGTGGGATTGAATCAAAGACAACCGCAGTGTCTATGTTTGTTGTAATGACGGAAAACATCTACCAACGGCATGACTCATTAATTTGTTGTCAGGTTTTGGCTTGACAGGCAGTACTTGTTTGAAAGACCAGATTGTTGTTGCTCTTTTTGTTTTTTGGGATGTAATGACGCTTATAAATAGGTGACTCATCTAAATTCTGAAATTAAAGGTGCCATGCTCTAATTTTACATTTCACTCATCACTCTTGATACTTGTTCCTGTCTTGCAGTATGGATGAAAACACAGCCCCGTTTGTCCCATATGTGTACCTGTATAGCGATGGTAGGGTGCACGATGCTCAGCCGGTCAAAGTTGTCAGCTCCTGTAACCTCGATATCTACACGTTCCCCTTCGATATACAGAACTGCACTTTGACTTTCAACTCCTACATCCACCTCGGTAAGACACTTCACCAAATGTGTCATTTAAAGACTTCTGTATGCTGGTTTGGACAAAAGTGTCCAAGAGATGTAAATGTAAGAGACATAAAGTAATCTTTGTCCCTTATGTAAGCATTGATGCATGTTGACATGTTTGAATGTGGTACGGTGATGCAGTGGTTAGCATTGTACCCTCACAGTACGTGAGTAAGAAGTCCGGCTTCCTCCCACAGTCCAAAGACATGCAGGTTAATTTTTGACTCTAAATTGGCCGTTGGTGTAAATGTGATTGTGAATGGTTGTCTGTCTCTATGTGTCAGGCCTGTGATAGTCTGGCGACCTGTCCAGGGTGTACCCTGCCTCTCGTCCAATGTCAGCTGGGATAGGCTCCAGCCCCTTGCGACCCCCAAAAGGACAGTTGTTTACGGAAAATGAATGAATGAATAAAGGAACAGTGTGTAAGATTTTAGGGGATTTAGTGACATCTAGTGGTGAGGATTGCAGATTGCAACCAGCTGAAACTTCTCCCAGCTAGATTTCCTTCAGTGTTCATGGTTTTATGGAGAACCGACCTACCCGCAGAGGTCTCCTCCTCTCCAAATATAATGGACCCAGTGATTTAAAATAGTAAAAAAACAGAATACAGGTTTCACGTTTAGAAAAAAGTGTCGCGGAGTTGCTGCTAACTACGGTGGCTGACACGAAAACACAAATGGCCCTATCTAGAGCCAGTGTTTGGTTTGTCCCTTCTTCCTTCTCTGGATGAGGACCCACACTCTTTGTTAATTTAAATGGCTGATTCTAAGGTAAAGAAAACACAAATATTCTCATTGTCAGGTGATTATATATAAATGAAAGCATACTTATGGTATTGTATTCCATTTGTGCCACTATATACCCCTAAATTTTACACATTGGACCTTACATAAATTGTGTTTGTTGTGGAGTTACCAAAAGTTTTGTGTGATGTGTGTTATCTTACATTTCCTGTGTTTCTGGGGAATATTTTATTGTTGATGCACCATGACAAAAAATCTGCTGCATTAGAGTTATTGAAAATGGATTGGCCTTGGAAACTGACCTTAGAGTTGGGATGGTTATGAATATGTGGAATGGATGAATATCTATAATACTTCCATGATTAGCCAGAGACAGACAAGAAACATGTATAAAACATATATAATCCATACCAATTTTTTGAAACTATGAATTCCTGTTATGTGGACATGTAATGTGACTTAACAGGATAATGCGTTTCTCTGTTTTTCTCTCCCCAGCAATGGACATAAAGATTAAGCTGGGGAGGGCTGCAGATCACATCACAGAGCACTCCAAGAATGTGATGACCACCATGGGGGAGTGGGAGCTGCTGGAAATTACTGCCCACAAACAAAACCAAGGACATGATGATGGCGCTTACGTCGACGAGCTTGCATTTCACGTAGGTTGATTTTAAAGTCTGTAAAGCGCACAAAGTGGACATTATTTTTCATTTCGCTCTAAGATTATAACAGTGTGGTTGAAGGCAAGAAAACCTATGTTGTGAAACTTCTTACTTTACTAAATAATTCTGCCTGAAACGTTTGACGTGTATTCGTCAGCGACATTAAGTGGGTGGCTGTTATGACAACAGTATGTGTTATCAACACAGTGATTTGTTTCTTCCCTCTGCAGATCAGAGTGAGGCGCCGTGCTACCCTGTATGTGGTGAACCTCCTGATCCCCAGCTGCTTCCTCATCACAGTGGACCTCTTCAGCTTCCTGCTGCCTCCCCACAGTGTGGACCGTTCCTCCTTCAAGATGACCCTCATCCTGGGCTACACCGTCTTCCTGCTCATCATGACCGACCTGCTGCCTATCACCGGAAACACCATACCTCTCATGAGTCAGTGTTATTCAGCCTCTGAAAACTAAAACCTGTCACTTGTAACTTGCTTTTAAATGTGTTTGTTTTGTTCTGCTGTTGCTCTAGTTGTTAGTGAGAAGCATCTTTTGATGCACATGAGATGCTGTGCGAGGAGTGTAAACTGCCATGTATTGGGTGGTCCAAAGTGTAAAGAATGATGTAATGATAATCTTGATTTATAAAGCGCTTTTCAAAACAGAGTTACAAAGTGCTTTACATGTCAATTATTAAAACAGACAAGACATGAAAACAACTTTTAAAAGAACTGATAAAAAAACAGGAAATAAGACTCAAGTAAAATCAGGAAAGGCTCTCCGATTAAAGTATGTTTTAAAAAGGGACTTAAAAGAGATCACTGACCTGGCTGACCTCATTTTCTTGGGCAGACTATTCCCGAGCCTCGGGACCCCGACAGCAAATGCTCTGTCCCCCAGTGTTGGGGAAGTTACTTTTAAAAAGTAGCGTTTGCTCGTTACTTCTTAAAAAAGTAATCCCTTACTTTACTTAGTTACCCTCTGTGAAAAGTAACTTTTTACGTTACTCGTTACTTTTACGTTACTTTTATGGTGCTTGACTTTGGGTAGAACCCCATCTCATTTCCTAAATGTGAAAAAATCCGAGTTTCCCACTGGTATTTACCACTTTGGTGATAAAATAAAGATTAAAGAGTGAGAGTTAATTTGTGTTAACTAGGCTACATGAATTTGTTACATGACAGATTACTACTACTAATAGCCTATTTGCCAGACCTGCTGCACTGAATGAGGAAACTATTAATATTCACAGACACTATCTTTGAACAAATAGTGTCATATTCATGAATAAATCATTTTCTGTTCTGTTATTACGTGTGTAACTGTGAGACTGTGTTTGTGTAACAGACTCATACTTTGCAGTAAGCTACAGACCTGCACGAATAAATTAATTCATTTTCTCTTCTGGTATGGTATGGTAGGTACTTTATTAACCCCTCGGGGGGAATTTCAATGTCACAGCAGCAATTTAAAATACACAAAATAGGAGCTGCTGCAACAGGCTGCCCTTCACACAGCGCCAGGAAGGTAGGCAGGTTATGATTGTTCTGTTTTCTGTTAACACAATGCTGCATTTTATTGATGTTTTGGGGGTCGTTTTGATTTCCTTTGAGGTTCCGGGGTCGTATGTTGCCCATGTCTGAGGTCTGACTAGCGAGGTTAACGTTACATTAAACAACACTTACCCAGCCATACAAGTGCAGTTCGCTGTCAGTATATAGTTGGTCGTCTTGTTCAGAATCGCCCAGTGTTGTACATTAGTTAACGTTACTGTTTTGTGTCCTTGTCTCTGGCTCGGCAGTACTTCGGTCCATAGAGCACAAAACCATCAGTTAATTTTCATGCGTATAAACGCTGGGTTTCTCCACAAGATATAAAAAAAATGTCCGGCCACTGTAGCTTAGGCCATTTCGTTGAGTCGGTGACCCACTGACCCGACATTAAGTACAGGTCAGGAAACCTCATAATAATCCGAGGAGGCGTGTGTATCTTCCATATTCCTCATACGATTCTTGATTTTGGCGCTCCTGTCTGTACTGTTGACATGGCAACTGTCACAGTTCCTGCCTAGTGCGCAGCTGAGGCAGACAGGCAGTGTCACCGTCAAATCTGTCCCCGGGAAAAGTAATGTTGTGCCCAACTGACAAAGTAACTACATTCCATTACCATATTTTCAGTAATAACGCGCTACACTACTTTTTACCCAATAAAAGCAGTTACGTTACTGTAACGCGTTACACACAACACTGCTGTCCCCTTTAGTTTTCAGCCAGGCCTCTGGTACAAACAAAAGACCTCCTTCCTGAGGACCTCAAGGTATGTCCTGGTGTGTACTAGTGATGGGCAAAACAATTCTTTAGATGTTACTGAATCACTAGAATCAGTTCATTAAAAAGATTCGTTCACCAAATCGTTCAGTGCTTGGCGGGAGGAGCCCTGACTGTGTACTGCGTAGTCCGACTCACTGAACTGATACATGGCTGACCTGCTGCATCTGCCCTGCACTGGGGAGTCTCATTACTGACCAGCTTAACGTGTTACGTTTGTTTATCTGGAAACTAAGTCTGTTGATACAATGGAGAGGTGTGTGATTGTGTTCATGTGGCTTGACTCCTGGCTACATTAGCATGGAGAAAACGGTCCGTATGAAAGTGTATGGCTGAGAAGAAATGATTTGAATCACTCAGGGATCAGGGTTACGTCGTTCACCGAGTGATTCGTTTACTGAGTGATTCGTCATGCGGTAGGCAGTCCCTCCCTGCACCCTGGCTGCCTTGGACTTGAGTTCCATTCCTAGCCTGCATGCTCACTTCTGAGCTCAACTGAACTGAGAAATGAACGAATCGGTTCCAGAAGTGATTCAATTCAGTACGTTCACTCAACAGATTCGTTCTTTTGAATGATTCGTTCGCGAATGACACAGCACTAGCATGTACGACATCATGAGGTCGGAGTTACTGCTAAGACAGAGACCATGAAGAGCCTTCAATGTAATCAGTAAAATCTTAAAATCTATTCTGCAACATGCTGGGAGCCAGTATGAAGATGCTAAAACTGGAGCGATGTGATCACGTCTCTTGGTTCTGATTAAAAGCAAGAGCTCTCTCTTGACACTATTGTGCTTAAACACACTGCTGTTATGCTGAAATGCCATCATCACTCAATCATTTCACGTGTTCAGTTAATGTCAGCCTGCAGGGACATGTGGGTCTGTGGTCCCTAGCGAGCTGTTGCCATCATAATTAAAGATCTTACAGGTTTTCATTGGAGGAAAAGTCACGCTTCCAAAGATCTTGTGCACATGGGTATTTGGTGCAGATAGTCTTAGAATTGGCTGCAATTTTGATTTCTGTGCCTCATTTCATATACAGATACTGTGGGCAAATGATTGTTCAGATTTGCATGTGCATTTCCAAATGGGGCACAGAAAGTTTTCATTTTTGACCCTCACTGGCAACTGTCCACCCAAAACACCCATTGCCCTGTTTCTCTGCCAGATGTGTTCTTCTCCATCTGTTTGGCTCTGATGGTGGCCAGCCTACTGGAGACTATCCTCATCACCAACCTGCTGTACGGCGCGGATGACCTCCCTCCCACCCCTCGCTGGGTCCAAGTGTTTGTTCTGCAAATTCTGGGCCGTCTCGTTTGCCTGACTTGGAAGAGTCAAGGACCAAAAGATTCAGGTGGTTACATTCACAAAAGAAATCTAGAAATGTCCGAATATATGCAATGACTGAATGTACAGTTCAGAGTAAATCAGGTGGATCAACATTGTTAACACACCACATTGATGGAGTGAATGAAATGATCATTTTCTCTCTTGCAAAAACCAGACAGGAAACCCAGCGCTGTGGTGGCACAGCGAAAAGCTGATGACGTACTTTCGTTGGAGAGGGGGCCAGCGGTGGAGGACAGTGCGGTTCAGGAGTTGAGGATCCTGGGCAGGGACCTCCAGGCCATCCGCCTCCAGGTGGAGAAGCAGCTGGTTCGAAGCCACAGCTCAGAGGAGTGGATCCAGGTGGGTTTCATCATAGACCGCCTGCTGTTCGGCCTCTACATCCTCTTCATATCAGTCAGCTTCATAACCATCATCATTATCTGGGTGAAGTCATACAATCAGTAGACAACGGCTGTCTGTTTTACAGGGCTCCATTTATGTAGCTAGAGACTCAAACGTGTGTTGAATTTTAATCAATAGATGATAATGTTGTTGTTTTGCTTGGAGCCAAGACATTTATACATACTCTCAAGTTATTGTGCTATTGTTAATAATAACAATTATCATTAATCTAACACTATTACATTAATTATATGTAGTTCTAAGCCTTTTGTGTTACACTGTGCCGCTCTAAAATGGAGAAAATCATGTATACAAAATAAAATTACTTAAGAAAAATACATTCAGTTTTCGATTGACATTCATTTCAGACATAATAATCATGTTCCAATTGTTTTCCTATCTATTCATTCATGTTAATGCCAGTTTTTGAACCCTATATTCTATTTTTCATTTTTATTACACAAACCAAAACACCCCAATTATCAAATAAGTTACTAAATACCAGCCATAAAAACCATGTATGTACACTCACACAGAGTGAGCAAGTCAGTCGTTCCACAAATAAAAAAACGGGTACACTACATGGCCAAAAGTATGTGGACAACAGTGCTGCAGGGATTAGTGAGCTCAAGCAGTGATGTTGGGCTTTAAGACTTGGCTCACAGTCATCGGAAAGGTTTGGGGTGGAGTTGAAGTTAGGGCTCTGAGCCACAATGAAGCAAAGTCACTGAATTATGTTGTATTAAGATGTCCCTAGCCCAACATACACCTCCATGTACTGTATCTTGTATCCAAACTTTTTTTTCTAGTTTCTTTTCTAGTTAGTTTCAAGTAAATATCTTGCATCTGAATATGCAGAACTCACCATGATGTAAGCAGAAGGGTAACATAATTTACCTAAACAGCATCTCTGTCTCCATGTGATCATATTTATAAGATTTGCGAAACAAAAATCTGCAAATTCGCAGTAATTTAAGCATTCACGCTTTCCCTTTTGGGTCTTAAATTTAAAGAAGTCCTTCTACATTTTGATATCTTATGCTTCCCTACTGTTGGGACTTTATGGGATTCAGGGCTTTGCAGGCATATCACAGTTTCAGTGAAGTCACCTCAAGATGTTTGTCTTAAAGTGCACCTATATTAAAACAAAAATAAAAAAAAAAAGATTATTTTTTTTAAATTCCAGTTCTCTAGATCATGTCTGTATTTGCCATCTAAAATATGTGTAGAAAACTTTACAGGACAGCCCTAACAGCCAGCACACCACTCAAACTAACAACCGCTTTTGACCCAATGTTAATGTTTTTAGTGCTGCCCGCTGAAAGTCAAGTCTTCTAAGGTTCTATTCATCTTCATCTCTGTGCTCATGCATGGTAAGTACAGCTTCTACTGTATTAAACAGTAATAGACACTGATTTCCAAAAGCTAATTATTTCACAGTTATTATTCAAGTCAGTATTTCCAGTATCAAAATATATGAAGGAAGTCAAAAGGCATTGTAATGGTTTTGCAACTAAAGCCACTGTGTGTAATCAAGCGAGGAAGTTTATACTTACTGAACGTTGATACTCATGTTATCAGTAGACGTCTCTCCATAGTGCATGTTTCAGATTCTTGGTCGCAAAGTCCAGCCTCAGCCTCACAGATTTTAACACCTGCTAAAAGGGTTAAAGTTTGTGTGGGTTTGGTTTGTCCCGCTGTGATATGGCAGAGGTGTGACATCTGTGTCACTGATTATTTGAGACCTTTGCACACTCTTCAGCCTGGAGTCCGTCTGACATTGTGTTGGTGACTAATCCACACTTCCTGCTGCTTTAATGCTAAATGCAGGATGACACACAGCACTTGTAGTTAGCTAAATGTGTGAGTGTCCTTCAGGCCACTAGGAAGACATTGAGATTAGGGGTTCATCTGAGAGGTTTTTTCAAGGGCCAAAAAATCTCCTCCCACAAAATGTGTCACTGAAATAACCGAAAAAAGTCTCACCACCAAACCACGCTGACTCACCATCATTACATCTTTTGCCTCTCTTATGTTAAATAAGGATGCATACTTTATGCCAGTTACTTTACAATCTTTGGTTTTTGAAGTTCATACTTTTGGGGAATACCTTTACTTGCTGTTGTTGCAGCCGATGCACTTCAACTGTACATTTCGTTTGTCCTCCATAGCTCCATGCAGTTCCATCATGCTGAACTGCTCTCGACCAGACCCGCCCTCCCTGCTGGAGGCTCTCCAACCGGTCTTCAACCTGAGCTCCATTCGACCTGTCATGGATTTGTCCAACCCCACTAATGTCAGCATCGACTTCACCCTGTTTGGCATTTTGGGGGTGGTAAGGAACACTACATTAACCTATAACTTATTCACCGTTAGGCCATGCTCGATTGTTTCTGATTGTAAAGAGTGTAATCTACTTTTATTTGCACACTAATAACTTAGCCAACAGGGCTATTTCATTACATTTAATGTTTTTGAGTCTCTATACAGTCTAATTTCATCTGTCCATAAAAGAAAATGCTTGTAATGAAGGAATGCATTCGACTGAATGTTGTTTCATTTATAGGATGAGAAGGCCCAAGTCCTGAAAACGTTTATTTGGCAGGAATTAGTAAGTACTCCCTTTACAATCAACTTCTCATTTTATTAGCAATAATAAAATTATTTACCTCTCTCAGGCTTGAGAATCAGAAAAAAACTTGGAGAAGTTTGGAATAAGTTTTAAGGCAGATAACGCTCTATACCAGCAAAAGAACACAAGCTACTACATGAGGTAAATATTAAAAATAAAATAAAATAATATAAAATTAAATTAAATTAAATTAAATCATCACAGTGTAGTGTAACTTAAATTGGCAAATAAAAAATGTACACTGCTGGTCCTTAATTCTGTGAAAATGGGACCACTGGACATGTCAAAGCGTAACCAGCTGGTCACATCCTGACATCACCTGAAAGCTGTTATACTGTATGTAGTCAGGTACATATTTGTTGAATCTGTCTGATTCATGTTGCAGGAATGGAGAAATAACTTCGTCCGCTGGGACCCACAACAGTGCGGTTCTACATGGATTACAATTCCCAGGAAACTGCTCTGGGTACCAGACGTGGTCATCAATGAATTGTAAGTACCAGCTCCTCTATAGAGAAGTGTAGCCTTAGCTTTTGATTTTTCAGCATAGATTTGGTTGTTAACTGCACCACCTCCCCTCATACATAGCAAACAGTCCCTTACTGGCTTCCATGTCTTTTCTCATCCTGCAGTATGGAGAAGAACTCAGCTCCGTTCGTCCCATACAGCTATCTGTTTCATGACGGCTTGGTGATCGATAAACAGCCTGTCAAAGTCATCAGCTCCTGCAGGCTCGATATCTACACGTTTCCATTTGACATCCAGAACTGCAGTTTAAGCTTCAACCCCTACTTACACCACCGTAAGCAGAATCTTAATTTTACTTGAGATATACAGATTGTTGCATTAGTTGTAAAGTCAGTGGTGCAGGTGGGCATTTTTGTAATTAATTGTAAATCGATTAAATCTCACAAAACTATATTTTCCTTTCAGTAAAAGATGTGCGACTTAACGTCTCATCAACTGTAGAGGACATTTTTAAAAACTCCAAAGAAGTGATGACAACTATGGGCGAGTGGGAACTGGTTGGAATCGCAGTGAAGATATCTGAAATACCAACTGGTGATGAATATTACCACGAGATTCGCTTCTTTGTAAGGAAACTACTGCAGACTGTAACCTTATTGTACTCTTTCATTTTTTTATACAATGGGAAGGTGAGAGGAAGATTCAGGAGGAAGAACAGGTTTGAAAGTCTTTTGGGAAGTTTTTTCATCTGCACTTCAGCAGCACTTACTTACACCAAACTTTCCATTTTAATTCCAATTTATATTTCAGAGGTTTCTACAGAGGGGTTTTGGTCATGTATCATTTATAGTGACATTTTATTCCTGAAGCCAAAATTAATCTTTTTAAATGGCTGTTGGCAGTATTTTCTGATTTATGCAGTGATAAAAAGAGATATCTAAAATCCCCTCTGTAAAAACCTTTGACGCTATTGTGACAGCAAAATGAAACAAGGATGTTGAACGTGGCTTCATCCAGTGGTGAGAGTGGACTCAAATGCACGATTCTTGAAACAGTTTGGGTAAAACAACTCAGTCTTTACTGGTCAAAAGGTAGGTTCAGTACATAGATGGACAATCAGTGGAAGCAGGGATGAGGCAGAGGCAGAGTCACTCAACAGGCTAAATTCAAAAAAAGACAAGAAAAGGACACAGGGAAACAAAAGGCTGGAACACCAGACACACAAGGAGCTAAGATGAACTGGCACTGAGAGGAAACATGACACACTTAATACTGTGGTGAGGGGAAGGATAACGAGACACAGGTGAGACCAATCAGGGCGGGACAGCCAATCAGACACAGGTGAAGTCATCAAAAGGGAGGGAAAACACACAGGGGCAGGAAGTGAAGTGATCTGAAACGAGAGGAGATGTGAGTTTCAAAGTAAAACAGGAAACAGCATGAATGAATGACATAAAAAAACATAACCTAAGAAACTTGAGCTGTGACAAATACCCGTAGGCATTTGCAGCTTTTTGTAATAGATATTTTTCCGAGCATTTCAAACACAACAAACGTCTTAGACCTGTATTAATACTTGTAAACTGACAAATAATCACATTTCATTCATTGGCTGTGTAAAATGGAGAAACATCATACAATTAGATCACCAGTTAGTCACAGCTACACTGTACAAGTCTAACATTGAGGTTTACCAGCTGCTGTATATCTGTCAACACTGCTACAGGTGTCAGTGAGGCGCCGGGCCACCCTGTATGTGGTGAACCTGCTGATCCCCAGCTGCTTCCTCATCACAGTGGACCTCTTCAGCTTTCTTCTGCCTCCCAAGAGCGTCGACAGGTCCTTGTTCAAGATGACCCTCATCCTGGGCTACACCGTCTTCCTGCTCATCATGAACGACATGCTGCCTGTCACTGGAAACACCATACCTCTCATAAGTCAGTTGACATTACCTTCTACTCATGCAAGGGTCACTAGTAGCCAACAATTCTGAATGATGAGTGTTATTATGGTCATTAAGTAGATGTAAAACAATACTGAAGGCAAACCTGACCATCACAAATTCTCACTCCGACCTCGTCACATATCAATGTTTGGCCATGGACTCCAAGTCCAAGTACGACATGCAAGGTACCCTGGGTGTGTTGGTTGTTGACGTTATGGGACGCCATGTCAAGTTCTGCCTGTTACATGCATTGTCTTCTTTCAAAGTACACTTCCATTTTCACAAGAAATTTACCCTTGATATCCAGTCTCTTTCAAAATAAACGCAATAAGTCGGTGCAACATCGTAAATTGACATTTTATTTCCTTCAACAACTAACGCACATGGTTTGGTTTAGCAAAAAAGAACAGGGTTTGGCTTTATAATCGTATGGGACGTGAACACTGCTTACCCGGGTGAAACCTGAGACCAGGTTGACCTGACCAGCATCAAAAAAGTACACAAAGTTCAACACACACTAGAAATCAAAACAAAGCTAAAAGGCGAGTGACTCGTCAGAAGGACAGAAACACGATTCCGAATGAATGATAATCCAAAGCAAGCAATTCTTTGCTGGCACATACGCCATGTCATCCAGTTCCAAGTGTCAACATTTGTCTAAAGGTTTAGGCCTTTGATTTTTGGATTTTTCTGCCTGGATTTAACTTGCATTTGTCTGTGAAGCAGCCTTGTATAAAACGCACTCATTATTTTCCCAGATGTGTTCCTGTGTCTGTGTCTGTCTCTGATGGTGGCGAGTCTACTGGAGACTATCGTCATCACCAACCTGCTGTGTGGCTCTGCTCACTACTCTCCAGTCCCTCGCTGGGTCCGAGTGTTTGTCATTCACATCCTGGGCCGCCTGGTGTGGCTTCCTCCAAAGCCTGGAGACCTAGAGGACACGGTCATCCAAAATCCTGCTGCACAAGGTATATTGTTGTATCTAAGACCTGGGAAGTGGTTTAACACAAGTGAAACTGGTCATGCAGTTATGTGCCGCCATCACCTCCTCCCTGATCTCCTCCACAACAGAAATGAAAGTGTCCTCTCTGGTGGTGGAGGACAGGGGGGCTTCAGAACAGAGGGGATCGCTGGATGGGGACAAGGCCCTGCAGGAGCTGAGGAGCCTGGGTAGGGACCTCCAGGCCATCTCCCTCCAGGTGAAGCAGCAGCTGGTTGGAAGCCAGAGCTCAGAGGAGTGGATCCAGTTGGGTTTCATCATCGACCGCCTGCTGTTCGGCCTCTACATCCTCTTCATATCAGTCAGCTTCATTACCATCACCATCATGTGGTGGCAGTCGTACAGCACATCTGGATTATGATTTTAAGTTTGTTTTTTTTTCCATATTTGGGGCAATTTTCTGAATTATCAGTTGTTAACATGCTTTCACACATTCAGAGGAAGGTTGAGGGTCAGTTGAATTTTTGCATTTGAAAGTATAATGTCGCACCTTTTCACAATTCATCCTGTTTTGTGTTATATTCTATAATTTAAAATGATTTTGTTAAAAGTTCTTTATAAGGGCACTGGGACTCAGGAACAAACATGTGAAAGATTTAACAGTCCTGCTGAGTCTTATCTGGCATTGTCAGTAAATCAGCAAATATTTGCATACTTCAACAGACCACTGACTCGCAGTAATCACTTTGCCCTGGAGGTCTCCAGTACACGAAACAGATGCGTCTTACAAGTTCTTCTATTTGCCCTTTTTTTCCTTATTTGACAATAAAAAAAAGTTTTTGCTCATGATTAATGAGTGTATTAGAAATCCTTCATTAAAATATTGTTCTGTGATTTTAGAACATAATTGGGTTTTGATCAAGGTAAGAGGTGTTTCCCAAAACCATCTTAACTGAAGACAGTCTTGATGACACTGATGATTATAAGTTAACGAGGGTCTACCACAGGAGTGGAAAAAACTCTCCTACCTTATAAGATCAATTGTTATTGGGACCGTAATTCTCTGTAGTATAATGCACTAAGACATCAGAATATATTATACCCATTAACTGTAGTTCCTCCTTCGCATTTAATATTGATAATTATATGTAATGAATTGAAATAATAATAATATAATAAAACAAGCTGCCATGGTTTTTATGGAAATCATCTCATGTGAGTTTCTGAGTTTCTATCTCTTTACACCTGATTACATCCAGCTTAGATTCTTGGCACCACACACCTGGAACAAATTTCAGTGTGCTTTGAAGCTTGATACTCTGGTCCCAATGGGTCATTTAAGGAATCTACTCAAAATACTGTTTTTAACTTGTTTTAACTGACTCATTATAATATGATAAAATATGATACAAAATAAAATAAAATAATTCAAATATAAAAATATCTTTAAATATTATTCAAAAAGTATATATATATATATATATATATACACATATATTGTACTTTTTAAATTGGTTGTTTTATGTTGTTATTTATGTACTCAGGTCCCTCTTGAAAATGAGATCTCTATCTCAACAGGATTTGCCTGATCTAAATGAGTGCAGAACAGAAGTTTAACCCTATGGGCCCTCAGCCTTTTTGGCTTATTTTTACTGCCTTTACTTTTAAGCTCATATCACAGTCATTATAAAGGCTACATACACTTGCTATATCTTGGTTTGTTTTGTTTTGTTTTTCAGGACAATCTGGGCTAACCAGATTTGCCATCATTTCATGTCCTTCTTCTGTGCCTGTATTTTATATTAATTTTTATATCAATGAAAAAAACAAATCCGTGTGACTAAATTCTTACATTTTTACATGTATCTCAGCATAGCTAGTTGGAAAATGACATATTCTGCCATATATGAAGAGGGGAGAGACTCTGGAATCTGGCAATATAAGAACCATGATGATGGGACATTCTGTCACTTCACACTTTTCCAAAGCATGTGGTTTGTGCCAGGCGGACATAATTGCCAGTATTTTTTTCATTATTGCAAGAAATTCCATCGACTCATTCACAAGTCAAAAATGTGTTTTATCTGAAAGAAACATGCAATATTTATATCTAAGATAGTAGAAAAATACTCAACCAAGTGCAATTATGTCCTCCAACATAATATTTGCCACTTTGTTTGCAGTAAACAAAGTTTGTTGTTGTTGTTGTTTTTCAATTTCAGTAATATACTGGGGGCATGGGGCACGTGTCCCCCTCAATGTATATGGTGACTACGGCCCTGTCAGCATGCATAATTAGGCTGCAGTTGTCTGGGTGCGCAAAGGAGAAGTGGCTGGTCTTGTCATACAAAGTTTGATGGAGTGTCAACTGGACAGTATGGAGATATTTGCATCTTGAAAGCCGGACTACAAATGTGGATAGACAGGGAGAAACACACGCAAGCCTAAGACGTGGTAAGATACGATATTCCTCACTATATGAAGTGACTGATAACAAGATCTGTATAATGGATTGTAAAGAAATTCGTCAGGTTTTTATTTTGTAGACAGTTGATCTGTATTTATAGCATGATGGGATGACAGCACAATGATGTGTGAGGTATCCCTGGAAAGCTCTGTTCCTGCGCTTTCATGTGATATATGTGGCATTTCTGTGCGAGCCTGCATTCGCAAGTAATCCATCCAGGAGTAATGTGTGTGCAGAGCTGTATGAAAGCTCTGCTATACGTAATTTTAGTGTAACTTTATCATCATTAAAAACGCTGTGAAAACGCACGGTCGCGGAGAAAATCAATAGAGAAGAACAGGTGTGAATTTGGATGCACTATGCGTTGTTCGGGCCCATAGGGTTAAAAACAGCTGATTAGATTGCATAAATATACACTGTAGGGAATTTCATTTATTGCCGCTTTGTTTGAAGCAGCATACATTAACTTTTTCTTGACCCCTTTGTACTCTGATGCAGGTTTGAGGCTGATGGCATCCCGAGATGTGGATTCACAGTATAATATTTGTTCAACATAGACAAATGACTAAAATAAACACATCTAGCGAGTGAAACCAGCTCAAATAAAGTTAAAACAACATCGTTAACATTTTAATGACATGTAGCGAGAACAAAACACATTGTTTGTTCCTCTTCCTTTGATGTGGCAGCACTGTTATTTTGACAAACAGGACATGCATGCAAATTATCTTGGGCCACTCAGAAACAAGATCGACCACTTCATCTGACTCTTGGCATTTTGCTTTGGAATTGATGGAATTGATGGAGAAGGGTGACTGGTTGAGCTGACACAGACAAGATGACAGAGGTGAAGATAGTTGGGCTCATCTTCATCTGTTTTTCACTGCTTCACGGTAAGGAGGAAAGAATTTTGCCTATCTACTACCATAAATTCACAAATCTAGAAATGCAATGGATTAATGTATGTACCATGTAGCTGTTATGAAACATTTTGTTGAACAGTGTATGAGGCCTTACCCTATTCTGTGCAGCATACAAAGAAAGATCTGCCATTGAGCTTGTGCAAATAAATACATTTATTTTTGCTATCTCATAAATTGAGATTCTTTTTTCTTTTTGAACTCAGGTTTTGTCGCAGCATTGAACTGCACCAGCCCAACTCTTGAAGCCTTGTTTGATGGACTTGAAAAGGAAGTATTCTCGAAAAAAACAATGAGACCTGTAAAACATGTTTCAGATACACTGAACGTATCTGTTGAAATGACTGTGGAGGGAATTTTAGGAGTGGTGAGTTCAAAAATGTATTCATGCTTGCACAATAACATAATTGTTTTTTAACGACTGTGAATTTTGTTTGTCATTAAGAATCATGTGTCTCGTTTCTAGAATGAAAAGGCCCAGTCCTTGACATTAGTCATATGGCAAGTCCTGGTAAGTTTTCAGAGCACTGACAAAAAAAAAAAAACGTTAAGATATTTTCAAAACACATTTGAAGCATTTCATCTTTAAAATGCTGAGATATATAATGAGAGGCAAACGGAGCAAATATCTTTGTTTTATATGCCAGAAATTAAAAACCAATGGTCAAATATGATCTTCACCATGTAAACAGGGGTCTTCAACATTTTTCAGACCAAGGACCCCTCAGCTAAAGAAGAAACAGAGCAGGGACCCCCGTACAACATATACTGTATAAAACTGAGTTGCATCTGGGCCTACAATAGGCCTGTCTCACAGCAGACATTTTAGCGTCATAGTAGAAAACATGCAGGTGTAACTAATATTACTAACGATGGCTCTGCTCTATTCAGCAGTTCCAGGGAACAAGCATGCACAATTGCAGGAACCTGAAATTGGATTAGCTAAATGGAATTCAGCCATAATTAATGTCATTAGTTACACCTGTGCTTTTACTGTGACAATTTCAACCTTTGACGACGCTGAAAATATTTGTTAATAGGATCCATATATTGTTTGTTGTGGTCTTTCCCTGGTATTTGTTGATAGTAATACAAATATCGTATGCCAGACTCATTCTAATTAAAGTATATCAAGTATAAAGTGACACAGTTAAAATGGTTGTTCTGTTTAATGCAGGAGTGGGATATAGCGGGTCTGAGCTGGGATGAGAAGGAATGTGGAGCTACAAGAATCTCTGTCCCTCGAGAAAAGCTTTGGATCCCAGACATCATCATTGCAGAGTTGTAAGTTAAAACTATGGGTCGTAAAAATAAGAAGTAGAATAAGAAGATAAGATAAGATACACCTTTACTGATCCCACAATTGAGAAATTCCAGTGTTACAGCAGTCAAGGGAAAAGAGTCAGATTAAAGATTTCAAAATTTAAACTTAAAAAACTTAAAACTTAAAAACTAGGCATGCAAAATAAAGTACAAAAATACAAGAAACTGCGATAAATAATAATAATAATAACAACAACAACAACAACAACAATAATAATAATAATACTAATAATAATAATAATAATAATAATAATAATAATAATAGGGGCGGCACGGTGGTGTGGTGGTTAGCACTCTCGCCTCACAGCAAGAGGGTTGCCTGTTCGATCCCGGGCGTGGGAGCCCTTCTTTGCGGAGTTTGCATGTTCTCCTCGTGTCAGCGTGGGTTCTCTCCAGGCACTCCGGCTTCCTCCCACAGTCCAAAGACATGCAGATTGGGGACTAGGTTAATTGGTAACTCTAAATTGTCCATAGGTGTGAATGTGAGCGTGAATGGTTGTTTGTCTCTATGTGTCAGCCCTGCGATAGTCTGGCGACCTGTCCAGGGTGTACCCTGCCTCTCACCTGATGTCAGCTGGGATAGGCTCCAGCCCCCCCGCGACCCTCAAGAGGATGAAGCAGTTAGAAGATGAATGAATGAATAATAATAATAATAATAATAATAATAATAATAATAATGAGAAGTGGATAAAAATGAACAGTGAATAAAAATGAGCAGTGGATTAAAGAGAGCACATCTAGTGCAAGTGATTGTATGTGCAAAAAACAGCAAACAGCTGTGGTGTTTATAAAGTGTCCATAGTGTCCATAAAGTGTCTATGGTGCAGTTTACTGTGAGCAGTAGGACTGTAGTCAACCAAAGAAAATCTTGGTCGACAAAAGTCGCACAAAATCTTCAACTAATCGATTAGTCGTGGGGGGGGGGATCTTCACGTTATTTTTACTTGTGCAGTGGTGTGTCTGTGTCACTCTGCAGTTACACCTCCAAAACACTAGTTGGCGGTGGAGGACTGTGTTAAGTGCTGTAAAGTTTAGTTCAAATCAAACTTTATTTATATAGTTGATTCAAAACACACATTAAATATGGCTTAATAGAGTGTGCCAGTAAACTCGGAACTCCGTTAGCGCTTTAGCACTTCCAGTTCTCTTGTCTAAAAGTCAATACGTTTTTTGAATGGGATTTTGGTAAAATGCCTCAAATAAGGTCTGTGGTTAACAAAAGGTTAAGCGAGTTTCAGGTTTTGTTCTACGACATAAAACACGTCAGTAAATACCCTACTAGTGAATGTTGAAACTTTTACATGTCGTAAAAAAGGCGGTTGCTAACAAGTTGCTCAATACGACTACAAACCCTGTCGGGGACATTAAACTTCATCACCCCCGAACAGGCGAGAGTGCTGGCAGTCCGCCATTACAGCTTCTTATTTAGCTTAAACAGTCCGATTTCCCCATTTTACAATGTTTTTAAAATAAAGCAGCCGAAATCAGTTGAAAGCTTAGTGGCAGTGACGTCAAGAGTCATGCGACCGTGGAGTAGTCATGTAGTCCGTTAAAGCCTAACGTTAGCTTTTTACTTCTGGCGATCGCATTTAAGCTTCAAATGCAGTATGAAAAGTGTTCATATGTGAAGATTATCTCGCTGAACAAAACCTGTAAGTATCATAAATTTGTGTTAGCCACGGAGCTTATTTTCTGACATAATCCAAAACGCAATGCAAAAATCACATTCACTTTCTCTTCCGGGAACCAGCACGATGCTAACTCTGTAGAGACAATTTCAAACACAAGTACGCAAATTGGCTTCACTATAAATCGCAGAACTGACAAACAAATACTTGTCTTTATCTGGACACATTTCCCTCACCAATACAACATGCTAACCTTATTAGCACAAGTCTATGGCGTTTTACATTGTATAAATTAGCCTAGCTTCTAGCGATCTTTTCCTCCTCTCAAATAAAACCAGGGACAACAGCATTCAACAAAGGTTACAACACTCAATGTGGCTCCATTACAACTCACAACATTCACCCACAAAACAACTGTCTTATACTAAACACGTTTTCCAAGCAAATACAACATGCTAAAGTTATTAGCGCCAGCCTATGGCATTTTACATGGTAACGTTATACATTAGCCTCTGCTCATATGAAACCAGGATAAATCCCAAGGTATAAATCCCTGAAGGATAAATCACACACATGACTTAAAATGCTATTTTAATGGAGGCTTTACTGTCTTCACAATTTATTGTTTCTTATCTGTGAAATAGTCTACAAGTTAATACAAGCTTCGTTTCCACTGAGGGAAATGGTGTCAGCTTAAGGCGAAAGTATACTTGATGCACAAAACGCGCACGTGCAGTGAAGGACCTGCGATAGCGTTCCTTCACACACTTTGGGTGAATCAGTCTATCGCTGAAGGAGCTTTCCAGAGCTTTAATCTCCTCCTGCAAGGGATGGCAGTCATTAGTCCTCAGAGATGACAGCCTGGCTGTCATCCTCCTTTCTCCCACCACCTGCACAGAGTCCAGAGAGCATCCCAGGACAGAGCTGGCCTTCTTGATCAGCTTGTACAGTCTCTTCCTATCTGCAGCCGAGACGCTGCTGCCCCAGCAGACCACTCTGTAAAAGATGGCTGATGCCACCACAGTGAAGGTCTTCAGGAACGCCCCCTGCACTCCAAAAGACCTGAGGTAGAGTCTGCTTTGGCCTTTCCTGTACAGTGCTGTTATGTGATCAGTCCAGTCCAGTTTATTGTTAAGATGAACACCCAGGTACTTCTAAGATGTCACCATCTCAATGTCCTTTCCCTGGTGTTGGGGGGAGGAGTCTGCGCCTGTGGAAATCCACCATCAGCTCTTTGGTTTTCCCCACGTTGATCTGAAGGTGGTTCCTCAGGCACCAGTCCACAAAGTCCTGGTTCAGTTCTCCGTACTCCCTGTCATCCCCATCTGTGATGAGGCTGACTATGGCAGAGTCGTCAGAGAACTTCTGCAGATGACAGGTGGGGGTGTCGTATGAAAAGTCTGCAGTGTAGAGGGTGAAAACGAATGGTGCCAGCACTGTCCCCTGCGGGGCCCCCATACTGCAGACAACCAAGTCCGATACACAGTCCTGGGTCCTGACATACTGCGGCCAGTCCGTGAGGTAGTCCAGGATCCAGGATGTGAGGTGATTAGCCACCCCTATGTGCTCCAGTTTGTCCCTCAGAAGCGCAGGCTGTTTGGTGTTGAAAGTGCTGGAGAAATCAAAGAACATGATTCTCACAGAGCTTCTGGGCTTCTCCAGGTGAGAAAGAGCTCTATTCAGGAGGAAGATGATGGCATCGTCCACCCCAATGCCAGGCTGGTAGGCAAACTGCAGCAGGTCCATTGAAGGGCCTACTACGGGGCAGAGACGAGACAGGACCAGGCGCTCCAGAGTCTTCATGAGATGCGATGTTAATGCCACCGGTCTGAAGCTGCTGAAGTCCTTGGGGTGCAGTGTCTTGGGCACAGGTACCATGCAGGATGTCTTCCACAGTTGTGGTACTCTCCCCAGCCTCAGGCTCAGGTTGAAAATGGTTTCAACTATCCCGCACAGTTGGTCTGTGCAGGACTTCAGGACCCTGGAGCTGATGCCGTCTGGACCCGCAGCCTTCCTCGTCTTTATCTTCCTCAGCTGATCTCTCACCTGACAGGTAGTGAAGGACAAGCTGGAGCAGAGGGGCTGTGTGCTGGGGGGTGGGGCTGATGAGGTGGGGGGAGGGCTGGGGGTTGGTGAGATATCTGGGGTAGCGGGGGTGAGGGAGGTGTTGAAACAGTGTGCCAGGAGTGTAGGTGGGGGGAAGGTGAAGGTGATAAGGGGGGTTGCTGCCGTGATGTCTGGGCCAGGGGAGGGGCAGACTGAACAAATCTATTGAAGAACAGATTCAGATCTATCACTCAGTTTTTCCCAGGGGGGGTGAGTGGTATGCCTCCGTGGTGTTGGCATAAAATAAATCCAGTGTTTTATTGTCTCTGGTGTGGCAGGAAACATACTGGGTGAAGGTGGGCAGGGTGGTGGATGGACAGGCGTGGTTGAAGTCCCCGGAGATCAGAAGGAGGGCCTGAGGGTGCTGTGTTTGCAGCCTACTGCTACCATAATGACATGAGAAAACTCCCAAACTCCCTGGGTAGATAATATGGTCTCGTGCCAACAGCCAGCCGCGCACTGTCCCTGCAGCAATGCTGTTCCTTGATAGTGATGTGCCCAGAATTACACCATCTATCATTCACAAATACAGCCAGCCCTCCTCCTTTCCTCTTACCGTTGCCCGCCCGCTCATGTCTGATGAGCTGGAATCCGTCCAGCGCGGCAATTGTGTCCGGTACTTCCGCGTTCAGCCATGTCTCGGTAAACACCAGCACGCTGCTCTGCCGGTACTCCCTCTGATGGCGAGTCAGCGCAGACAGCTTGTCCATCTTGTTGGGAAGCGATCTTACGTTCCCCATGACGATGGATGGGAGGACGGGTTTGTACCGTCTCCTCCGGTGTCGGCACTGCACTTGGCGCGACATCCCCGTCACCTTCTCCGCAGCTCGCGGGGAATATCGTGCCTCTCTGCGGGCCGCACCGCGGTGTGACGCAGTGCTAACAGCTGGTCCCGGGTGTAAACAATGAAGCCACGGCTGGGCGCCGGGTCCCCACACACGATCATGTCCATGGAAAAATAGGAGAAAGACCGCTATAAAGAGAGCGATCTTCATCTCCATATCAAAACAGAACATAAGTGCTAGCTAGCTTACTGAAAAAACTCCAAATAAAAAAGTTAAATGAAAAAGAAATTGAGAAAAGCTCAGCAGTGAGCAGGAGCTGCTCTAACAGGCATCCACAGTGGGGGCGCCATCTTGAATAGAGGAAGCGGAGAGGTACACGAAGGAGATGAAGAGAAAGAGCAATACTTTTATTTATTTAGCGCTTTTCAAACTTAAGCTCAAAAGCCCCGTTTCCCAGGAACAATGCTCTGCAACGCTTTTTGTTCCCCCCAAATAGGATTGGGATGTATGCCATCCCGGTCGAAATTAATACAAATATATATGAAATTTACAGTGTGGTGATGAATGTTGTCAGCTCATTAAAATTGAGTAACATTGCAAGTTAACGTTCCATATTAAAAGTCGCAGGCAGTCGGCCCAGTGAATTAAGTTATTTTTTTGATTCGACTCCAGCTGCTGCAAGAGGCAGCAAGACATTCTTTCATTTTATAGTTACAGTTTACTAATAAAACTCTCCATGGTATGAACATTGGTTACATGAGCTTTAAAACCAGCCACTACTCAGCCTTGAGCAGAGTGACTGTCTGCTATTCACCAATCAACGGACTGCAGTGTTCACAGCTCCACCTCTTAGTACCAGATCTGTGTGCTCGGTTCCCCAACGGGAGGGTGGCCAAAAATGGGGACGGTATGGAACAGTTCCATTGTTACCATCCACAATTTTTCACAGTGGAAATGGAAAAAAAAGTGTACCAAACTGAACTGACCTGTACCATACTGTACTGCTTGGTGGAAACAGGGCTTAAGTGCTTTCAAGATTAAAATATGTCATGCAAAGCAGATAGAATGCCAATATACAAACAAACTCTTGAATTTAAAACAGTAAAAGTGCAAAATATATGGAAATGGTTATACAAATAGTGACGTGGTCAAACTGAAACAAGCACACTTTAAATATGTGATGACAATAAGTAAAAATAACTTGAAAGTAAACTAGTTTATCTTGAAAAAACAAAAGGAATCACACCATCAGTGGACCTTATCCCCTATCTTGCAGCACTTTTGTCTGACTTTATAGCTGTTGTGCTGTTTTGGGTACAGAGTAATTTATCTTTTCTATTATCCTATCTATTAATATAATTGGCTTGATTATAAATATGGTAACAACACAAACAAGAATTGTGCCCAGTTTTCAATATTTTGTGTTTTATGAGTTAGAGAAACTATCTGCGTCACCTGAATGGAACATTAATTACTTTAATGTGGAATTATTTTTTTTTTCTATTTTATTCTTTTCCAGCAAGGATGAGGACAAATCTCCCCAAACTCCCTACGTCTATTTATACAATACGGGTCGTGTCTATGATGATAGGCCGCTAAGAGTGGTCAGCGTTTGCCGATTAGTAATCTACACTTTCCCCTTCGACATACAAAACTGCTCGCTGACCTTTGGACCATTTTTACACTTTGGTAAGTCTGCTGAAAAACACAGCCCAGTCGGTAGAAGAAAATGTTGGCACTGTGTATCTCTGCAAAAAACAGGACCAGGATCAGTTGATAGTGTAATAAAATGACTAATTAGACAAAAAGGCTTTGGTGTAAAGTAACTCTTAATTAATGACAGCTTTTCAAATCTATGATCTTTGATTACTTTCTACATCGTTGCTTTCCCTGCCGTGACAGTGGTCCAATACAGGTTTATTTACTGAGACATCACTGCTTTCCCTTTTTGTCTGGTGATGGGGTTAAAAAAATTACAGCAAAATAACATCCAAGCTTGTACTTGGAGTACAATGAAAAATGTCACTTTTAAGTTAAGAGTTTAATTACAATTTTTTGGACTAATTATACATTTTCAATAATGATACCTGAATGCTTTACACAAGAGTCAAATGAAATTTCAAAAGGATTTAATTCATTACTTTAAATATCTCTAGGTGTGAAATTTTGTGAACTCAGCTTTGACAGCTTCGCTCTACTCATGTGCAGAATACCACAAGATACATTTCACACAGACTGGGCATCTATCATGGACAAACTTTTTTTACATTTTATTCCAGCTGAAGACATAAAGATGATTGAAAAGCTCACAGCTGCAGAGATCCTTGAGGAGTCCAGACAAGTGATGCAGACCAGAGGAGAGTGGGAGCTGGTAGATATCGAACAAGCTCAAACTACCCTTGAAATCACTGCTGGAAGTTACTCTGAGATCAAATATTATGTAAGCTATTTTATTTTATTGTGTATTCACATGATGAAATATTTATCTGTTTAACATCACTTTATAACTGTGACACATTAAAAAAAAACAGGTGTAGAATTTCTATGTGAATTTTTATTATTTCTATAATTATTTTGGAAAGGTCAAAGTGACAGGATACACTAAAAAGTAAAGCAGTAAAACACAATCTGCCAAGATGAAAGTTATTTTGTTTTGTTTTTTCTTTCTTTGTTTCATTTTTAAGATTTTAATGTAATGGATGTCCTTTCAGTGCAACATTTTTCATTGTGGAAGCATATAAACAGAGAACAAATGGGGACCAATTATTGATCCTTGGGGAACACCAAAGGTCTGAGTGACCACCAAAAAAAAAAAAGCCTTAGAAATCACAACAGAAGAAGTTTCATGGGGGGTGGAGGAAGTGTTTTCTGTTCTCAGCAAAGGTCTCATTTCACTATTGTAAAGTCTCACTAAAACCTTGAGCCTTTGTATTTGTTTTTCATCCCAAGATCATTTTGAGACGTAGGCCAGTCCTCTATGTGATAAATCTCCTGTTGCCCAGCTGCTTCCTCATCATAGTGGACCTCTTCAGCTTCCTGCTGCCTCCCCACAGCGTGGACCGCTCCTCCTTTAAGATGACCCTCATCCTGGGCTACACCGTTTTCCTGCTCATCATGAACAACCTGCTGCCAACCACTGGAAATACAACACCTCTAATGAGTGAGTGACACCTGTCATACAGTATAAGTAGATTTAAATTAGCCAGCAACAGCTCTTGTTGAGATGAAGGCCATGCTATTTCTTTTACATTTGGACCAGAAGCCATTGCTGCCTATAAATTTGCTCAGTCAGGATGTAATTTCAACCATTCAAATCAGAGGGGACAGGTATTTCTGTTGTTTGGTTTATTCATGTGGGTGATATTTTGTCAGTACCATTTATATAAATGAGGGTAGGCTAAAAAACAAAAGCACCTCTCTGTCTAATGCAGTGCAGTTCAACAGCACCATTAATACATCCTCCAAAATGACCATAGAATTGAACCGTCTCTCTAAAACAGTTTACCAAAACCTGAACGTTATAACATTCACGAAGGTAGGATTTATTTTGGGACTCATAAATCAGACTGCATTAGTTTTAGCGAGGTGTTCCTAGTAAACTAGCACCTGCATTTATGTGCTGAAAAGTGTCTCTTAATTTTTTCCCACCCCTTTTCTGCTGGTTTCCTGCAGATGTTTTATTCTCAGTCAGTCTGGCTCTGATGGTGGCCAGCCTGTTGGAGACAGTGTTTATCACCAACATCCAGTTCAGCTACAGCCACTACAGAAAGGTGCCTCCCTGGCTCAGTGTCTTTGTGCTCCAATATCTGGCTGTTATTGTTTGTCTCCCTCCAAAAAAGAAGAGCAACCGTGTCACAGTCTCCCTTCACCAACCTGTTACAGGTACAGTGACATCATCATTATTTTTAAAATCATATTTTATATGCAATACAAAGTTCTAATGATAATAAAAGGAATGTATGAGAAAATTGAGTGTGAAGGTTCTCCTGCATTCTAGATCTCGGAAGGAGTAATTTGAAAGAATAATCTTAACGCAAGCTCAACTTACTGCCTTCTTTTCAGAGCTCGTGACTGCATCTCATGCTCTTAAAGGGAAATTTTGGTTTATTTCAACCCATCTCCTATCGTCCTAAATTTGTTTCAAGTGACTAGTGACATAGAAATAATAGTTAGCATGTTAGCCGTTAGCCTAGATACAGCCGTAGCGTCAGACCTGTTAAAACGTAAGTGAACGGGCATACCTTCAAGTGCAAAGTTAGTCCACTGAACAAGCTTTTTTTCCACAAAGACCGCCTCATATCGTTAGGATAAATGTCAGAGAACATATAGAAAATGACATGTAAACATGTTGTCTTACCTTACTGGTGTGCTGCCATGTGTGTTTATCCCTCTAGCTCTGCTTTCCAAAGCGCAGCCGAAATATATCTCGTGAGCTCTAGATAAAGCCCAGCTGGATACTAACGTTACTCTAGGTGGAGGTGTCTCGTCTTCGGTCACATCCAGACCGGTCCCATTCCTTGCAACAGAGGCATTCCTCTTCTGTGGGCACTGGGCACAGCATTCACAGGTACACCACCAATCTCCAGAGCTAAAGCCTTGCAGCAGCCATTCCTCCTCTCTCGTCCTCTAACGTTACCTGTTGCGCCTCTCTCTCTCCTCCTCCGTTCTTCAATTTCACGAAGCTCTTCGTCAGTGTATTCTGGCTCAAATAAATAAGGGCAGCCATCAAACTCTGCAAAATCAAATTCCTCCTCCACAAAGTCAAAGTCTGGCAAAAAATCAGCCATTATTCTGTAAATCTTTCATAAAATAAATGAATGAACTTTTCAGGCTACTGTCCAGTTCTGCCTTCCAGCTGTTGCTGCTTGTTCAGGCACGCTATGAGATCACTGCTTGTTCTCGCGATATTTCGGCTGCGCTTTGGAAAGCAGAGCTAGAGGGATAAACAAACATGGCACCACACCAGTAAGGTAAGACAACACGTTTACATGTTGTTTTCTGTATGTTCTCTGACATTTATCCTAACGATATGAGGCGGTCTTTGTGGAAAAAAAGCTTGTTTAGTGGACTAACTTTGCACTTGAAGGTATGCCCGTTCACTTACGTTTTAACAGGTCTGACGCCACAGCTGTATCTAGGCTAACGGCTAACATGCTAACTATTATTTCTTTGTCACTAGTCACTTGAAACAAATTTGGGATGATAGGAGACGGGTTGAAATAAACCGAAATTTCCCTTTAATCATCAGTGGAGTTTGTTCATATATCATAGAGATGTACCTGAAAGCTTTGAAAAAATGTGGTGCAAGGATCTTGGTGAATACATTCTCTAGGACATTTCTTGGGAAGAACTATTGGTACTGGAAACAGACACTAGAGGCAAGACTATTATGTCTCAGAAACTGAGAGACTTGCTTGCTGCTAACAGCGGCCAGTTAAGACTTTCGGGGAAACTCGCGCTCATGAACTTTAGTTCGTCAATGTGAGCATAAGTGTACATACCGTGCAGCTGCGTGCACATATGCCACTTCCTGTATTTAGCGGGTGGGCAGATGCTAATGTCAATCCCTGAATAGTACCTGCCTTTAAAAAAACAAAAAAACAAAAACATGTCACACCTTGTACTGCACTATCACTCTAATCTTGATTTTTCTTTCCATATCTAGCAATGAATACCGGCTTCATTTCCTTGAGAGATGTTCAGAGCACGTCTGGTCTGCCAGTGAACCCCCCTCCAGATCCCATCCTGGAGGAACTGAGGAGGCTGAGCAGAGATCTCGGAGCCATCCGCCATCAGATGGACAAACACTTCCAGGAGAACAGTACATTACAGGAATGGCAAATGATCGCATTAGTTATTGACCGTCTGCTGTTTGGTTTGTACATTGTCTTCTTCATGTTCTGCTTTATCACCATTGTAGTTATCTGGACACAGAGTAACGCATATGTAGGTTGATTTGATGGAAGAGTTTATCACAGTGATACTGATTACCAACAAAAGTTTGAAAGTTTGACAATTTACAGTTTTTTAATTTAATCTTTATTTTATTTTATATACTTTATTATTATTATTATTTTCTTAATAGTTCTTGAGTGAGTTCTGGAGATGATAATATTCTCAGAACGTTAATCTGAATCTACCCTTGATAAATCTATGTTTATCAAATCAGTGTGTTTGGATGTGAATTATTTGGCTGCAGTACTGGCACTATCAGTCCTGGTTTGGGACCCTGCTATTATTATTACTCATATAAAATGCCCAGAGACAGAGTGATACTTTGACTGCTAGTTCACAGCTACTAACACTGACAAGGCTTAAGAATTGGGAAGGCATCCTGAATACAGCAAATGGAAGTGTTGATGGGTTTTTTTCTGAAGAAAATGGCTCTTGTGTCTGATGAGTATCCAACAGTTTTTTTTCCTTTTGTCTGATATCTTTTCTTTCTAAATTCAGGCTTTATTCAGCCTGTATTCTTAGGTAAGGTTTTCCCATAGGTGCTGTCCATAATGCCATTTTAAGAAGCATTTTGTTGCTGATAGTGTTTTATTTATTTATTTTTTTAAAATGTAATTTAATTTTATTTACTTTATTAATCCCCGTGGGGAAATTCAATTTTTCACTCTGTTTGTCAATTACACACAGGTCCGAACACACACATGCACAAACAGGACCTATACATGCTATAAGTGGAGAGATGTCAGAGTGGGCTGCCCATGACAGGCGCTCCAAGTGCTTGGGGGTGTCCGGTGCCTTGCTCAGGGGCACCTCGGCAGTGCCCAGGAGGTGAACTGGCACCTCTCCAACTACCAGTCCACGCTGTAACCCTTTTTCAAATGTGTGGAAATAGTGGTCAGATACCTACTGCATGGAAAAAATCAACCATAATACCTATCCCCAAATCAAAAAACCCCAAGGAACTAAACAAATACAGGCCAATTGCACTGACCTCTTTGGTAATGAAAAGCTTTGAAAAAATTCTGAAGGATGAAATTATCTCATTAACTTTAGACAAACTGGACCCACTACAGTTTGCCTATCAGGTGGGTAAAGGTGTGGAGGATGCGAAGCTCTTCATTCTAGATAGATTGTACAAGCACCTCGAACAACCTAAATCCCATGCCAGACTTTTATTTGCTGATTTTAGCTCTGCTTTTAACAAGATGCAGCCTCATATTTTAATTGAAAGGCTATCCTGTCATTTTATGCTACCAGATCAGATTTTATTGATGATTTTAAACTTTTTAACAAACAGACTGCAGCAGGTCTTTGTGAATGGATGCATGTCCTCCGTTATACAGTCAAACACAGGCTGTCCCCATGGCTGTGTCCTTTCTCCCCTGCTTTTTATTCTTTACACAGACAGCTGCAGATCCTCTCAAGAAAACAGCTGTCTTGTCAAGTTTTCAGATGACACAGTCTTACTGTCTCTTCTTCAGGGCCACCATTCAAATCACGGTTGTGCCCTCCCTGAATTTGTCAGTTGGTGTGATGATAGCTTCCTCGACCTAAATGTGTCAAAAACCAAAGAAATGATCATAGATTTAAGGAAATCCAGTGTCGACCCCAAACCAAGCACTATCCATGGTGAAGAGGTACAAATAGTACAAACGTACAAATACCTGGGCACTGTGTTTGACTCACAACTAAAATTCAGTGAAAACACTGACAGCATTGTAAAGCGAGCAAACCAAAGGATCCATCTGCTGAGGAAACTCAACTCCTTCGGTATCAGCAGAAATATCTTGTGTACCTTTTATCAAACTTTTATTGAGAGCCTTTTAACATTTTCTTTTATATGCTGGTTTGGTGGTCTATCTATGAAAGACACAAAGTGTCTGAATGACATCATCAGAGTGTGCTGTAAAATTACTGGAGTCCAGCTTAAGGACCTCTGCTCTCTCTGGAAAACACGGGTGGTGCAGAAAGCAGACAGGATATTATCCCACCCTGATCATGCTCTGGCCAGTGAGTTTGTAATCATGCCCTCAGGTCGGCGGTATTATGTGCCAGTGCGGAAAACAAACCGCTATGCAAATTCTTTTATCCCGTCTGCCCTAAGGCTGCTAAATGCACATTTGCAGAGTGAACTGTGATTTATTTTATCGTGAATTGTTGTGAACTGTGAATTGTTTTGCATCCCGCTCTGCTGTGCTGTCACTGGTTGTGGTTGTTGCTGTTGTTGTTGCTGATGTGATGATGCTTGATTGTGGACGTTGGCTGTTTGTTGCATTGTGTTCTTGTTGCTATGGACAGGCCAACTGTGGAAATGAATTGCCCTTTTGGGACTAATAAAGTATTCTGAATCTGATTCTGAATCCATGTTTTGGTCCAAATGGGGACTTGAACAGGCGACTCTCCGGTTCCCAACCCAAGTCCCTATGGACTGAGCTACTGCCATCCTCAATGCACAAATGTATGCACAAAACATGTGATTTCTGATGTTCATAGAGGAAAGACATTTGTTTGATGAAACCTTGCAGAGAAAGGGAGTCAAACGTTGGCTATCCCTAACCAAAGGGAAGAAATCTTTGACCAAAATACCAGCACATAGAGACTGGACTGATACAGGTAAGAAACATAATATTTATGAATCTGTTTGATTTCTGGTATTCAAACAAGACATTAATAAAATGTGGTGTATGATATCTTCTTAAAATCTCATATAGAACAACAAGCTGATGTTCCCTCTACGTCGAACATGAGCAGAGATTCAGAACCAGACCAGTGAGTCTAACAACTCTGACTCTGAAAGGACTCTCTCTGGAGTCTGGGTCAGTTTTGAATTACAGAAAGGTGTTGAGAAGGGGTACATTGTCACTAAAAGAGATGAGGTGTGGCATTTTGAAGAAAAGACTGATGATCATTGACAGCAGGAGGCTCCAGGCTACCCCAATTTTGCAAAAGGTAATGAGTCTAGAGTCAGGTGCACTGAAGACTACTGTGCCAAAGACGGCATCAGGTTGAACCCCTCAAAAATAGGTGTCAACAAAGCAAAGAGACGTATTAACAAACTACTCCTCAGGTCTTTGTGGGACAGATTTTCAATGCGTGAAAATCTACCCACATGCAAGCTTGTGGCTGATGCTGAACAATTGTCTGCTACATGTTTAGCGACCTGTATGACGTTAGACAATTTTCGTTTGTATCTAATGACGTGGCTTTTGCTCAGTGATGGCTAAAACTAGTAACATCAACATCTTTATTGGCACAATGACTACAGCATATGTACGGCTTATGCTGTATGACCTGATGGACAAGTTAGGGGAGAGGTGTATGTATTCTGACAGACAGTGTGGTTTTCATCTCAAAGGCAGGAGACTGGGTTCCAGAGACAGGTTCCTTTTTAGGGGAGCTTACAGACGAGATTAATGGGGACAGAGGAGGCGATGACCACATTGTAGAGTTTGTGTCAGGTGGTCGAAAATGTTACGCTTATCGTATGCTGCAAACCAAGACACAGTTAAAATGTAAAGGAACCACCCATACCCTCTTCAGTTGACTCTAACTTGTCTGCGGGCAGAGATCTCCAGAACTGATGAATAACAAATTAAGTTTAGGCGGGGACCTCCAGGCCATCTGCCTCAAGGGGAATCGGCAGCTGGTTGGAAGCCAGAGCTCAGAGGAGTGGATCCAGGTGGGTTTCATCATCGACCACCTGCTGTTCGGCCTCGACATCTTCTTCATATCAGTCAACTTCATTACCATCACCATCATGTGGCAGCAGTCATACAGCACATCTGGATTATGATTTTAAGTTTGTTTTTTCATATTTGGGGGAATTTTCTGAATTATTATGTGTTAACATGCTGTCACATATTCCATGTCAGTTATTACTAAGAATAGAGGAATGTTAAAGGTTTGAAATGATTTGAAATTAACATGTTGCATCTTTTCACTGAACTGTCCACCTTTCACAATTCATTTTTATGTTTTGTGCTATATTCTATAATTTAAAATGATTTTGTTAAAGGTTATTTTCATGGCACTGAAACTGAAACAAATATGTGAAAGATTTCAATCTCCTGTTGATTCTTATCTGGCAATGTCAGCAAGTATTTGCATACTTCAGCAGACGATTGGTGCTATATTGTACTTTTTAAATTGGTTGTTTTATGCTGTTATTTATATTCTCAGGTCTCTCCTGAAAATGAGATCTCTATCTCAACAGTATTTGCCTGATTAAATAAAGGTTTATCTAAATGAGTGCAGAGCAGAAGTTTATAAACAGCTGATTAGATTGCATAGATATACACTGTAGGGAATTTCATTCATTGCCGCTTTGTTTGGGGCAGCATACATTAACTTTTTCTTGCAAGAACAAACTCATTGTTTAATCCCTTTTCTTTGATGTGGCAGCACTGTTATTTTGACAAACAGGACATGCATGCAAATAATCCAGTTGTGAGTTAAGTTGGGCCACTCAAAAACAAGGTACACCACTTCATCTGACTCTTGGCATTTTGCTTTGGAATTGGTGGAGAAGGGTAAATGCTTGAGCTGACACAGACAAGATGACAGAGGTGAAGACAGTTGGGCTCATCTCCATCTGCTTTTCACTGCTTCACGGTAAGAAAGAAAGAAAGAAAGAATTTTATAAGAAAAGATTAGTGGAAGATGATCTGTTAAAAGCTGTTTGAAACAAATTTCCTTTAAGAAACTTTAACTTTTAAGATTTGCTGTAAGAAATTACAAGTAAAGTTAAAAAACAAACAAATCTGAGTACGTTTGTGTCTTTGCTCACTCTATATTCAGTAAGCAAGAGGGAAACGACATAGTAGTATTTAAAATTATGATGATAGTTGCCTTGAATTTGAAGTGGATTAATGTATGAACCATGTAGTTGTTATGAAACATTTTGTTGAACGGTTTATGAGGTCTTACTTCATTCTGTACAGCATTCAAAGAACTGCATTAATTTGGGCTTTCTCATTAATTTAGATTCTTTTTTTCTTTATGTTTCTTAACTCAGGTTTTGTTGCAGCTTTGAACTGCACCAGCCCAACTCCTGCAGCCTTGTTTGATGCACTTGAAAAGGACTTATTTTCTAAAAAACTAATAAAACCTGTAAAAAGTTTTTCCGATACATTGAACGTATCTATCGAAGTGACTTTAGAGGGAATTCTAGGAGTGGTGAGTTCATGGGTTATACAAAATATATTCATGCTTGCACATAAACGTGCAAATTTTTTTAATTACGGTTAGTGAATTTTGTTTGTCATTAAGAATCATATGTCTCGTTCCCAGAATGAAAAATCCCAGTCCTTGACAACATTCCTATGGCAAGTCCTGGTAAGTTTTCAGAGCACTGACAAAAAAGAGAAAAAGATATCTTAAAAGAAATGTGAAGCGTTTCATCTTTAAAATGAAAAAAAAAGTGAAAATAATGCTGAGACATATAATGAGAGGCAAAGAGAGCAATTATCTTTGTTTTACTAGCCAGAAATTAAAACGGTTTAAAAACTGATGGTCAAATATGATCTTCACCATGCAAACTGAGGTCTTCAACATTTTTCAGACCAAAGACCCCTCAGCTAAAAAAGAGACAGAGCAGGGACCCCCTACAACATAAAACCGAGTTGTGTATTAAACTGGGCCTACAATAGGCCTTTTGTTCATTTTAGCATGTCAAAGTAGGAAAAGTGCAGGTGTTACTAATATTACTAACGATGGCTCTGCTCTATTCAGCTGTTCCAGGGAACTAGCATGCACAATTGCAGGAACCTGAAATTGAAGTAGCGAAATGGATTTCAGCCAGAATTAATTTGATTAATTACACCTGTGCTTTTCCTACTGTGATAATTTAAAATGTCTTTCATGAAAATAATGTGTAGAGCGGCCAAAGGTTCTGTCTATAAACATACCCTTTTATGGTGCATACAATACTAAGCTATTTAAACAACCTGGTCTCACTCCAAAGGCGTGGAAATCCAGCACTTGGGCAGTGACTTGCGGCGTCGGACACTGATGAAAAAGAGACGTCCTTTAATGTTGGCACGATGGGCACAGGTGTGAGGGAATTAATCAGCTGTGGGTGTGTTTCTTGACATGAGCCTGTGCATCATGTGTCATATATCCCACAAACGAACATACAGGGGAACAAGAAAACATAGGAAAAACCTAGAAAACTCAAACTCCCTACACAATAAAGGTTATTTACAAAATTATTTACCAAAAATATTGATCTTATGAATGAACACATCGACCTTGCAGCTTTCTTCAAACCAGTATTTTGCCATCCAACAATGCATCATGTTTCAATACTTTACAGTTTTCCTATTATCTGTATCACTCAGCACCAAGTCCACTGGTTACAGGTGAAAACAAGCAACAGGTCCTTTTCTCCTCTTCTTCTCATACTCGCCAGCAAATGAGGAACGGGGGGTTGTGAGAAAATACAACAAGAATATGGGTGGGGTGGATCTGCTCCACTCCCTGAATGCACTGTACCAAACCAAAATCAGATCAAAGAAGTGGTACCACTGCTTCTGTTCTGTTTCCTGGATATGATCATCTTGACCACCTGGCTGCTCTACCAAAGACATTGTGAAGGCAATGATATGCAGAAGAAGAAGGAACAAATGAGTATGTGTATACCTTTAAATCACATACCACTGAAAGTGGAAAGAGTCTGGAGTGCAAGAAAGGTCATCCCAGTTCCTCTAGGGTGACCATATTTTGATTTCCAAAAAAGAGGACACTCGGCCGGCCACGACATAGCCTACTTAAATGATACTCGCAGTTTACTCAAAGATACCTTATGATTTTAATATATTTAAAGTTTATATGTATGGATAGAAAATTCAGTTATATTACAAAATAATATCTCTCAAAGACAGAAATTCAGATAGGCCCCAATAGGGGACACATAGAGTGTGGCGATCCGAGCCCGACGGTACCCGACGGGTCGGCCGGGTTTGTAGCTATAAATTGTATTCGGGCTCGGGTCGGATTCGGTCAGCTTTCAGTGAAAATGTAGTGTAAAAATAAATAAAATCCTATTGTCTGTCCTGTTTATTGCTTGGGCTCTGTTATTTACGTGACAACACCTGAACATAACACACACAGACACACATTGGCTGTTTGTTTCTACCTCTCCCATCGCTGGAAGTCTCGGACCTCCAGCCGCCCGCCTCCGCCTTGATTAAACGCTGAAAATAAAATAAAAGAGGGAGACAGGTTTTTCCTATTTTATCTTATTTTGTTTTATTTCTCCCTCTCCTCTCGCTAGAAGCGTCGGACCTCCTGCCGCCTGCTCCCGTCTCAAAAACGGAGGTCTGTCTCTCCGCAGCTGAGCACCCACGGCGCACGCCCGGCCTGTTAAATAGCCTGTAACCATAACAACTCTGTGACACAAACTCAGTGCTTTGGTCATTAAATAATGTCGGGCTCGGTTCGGGTTCGGACAGAAATATGCGGCCTGTACCGCACTCTAACACACACACGCAAACACAGGGAAAACCGGACATTATCATCAGTTTATAAAAACCACCCGGACGCCCTGGACGGGAAGTGAAAAGTGGACATGTCCGGGCAAAAGAGGACGTTTGGTCAGCCTACAGTTCCTCCGTTGCTGGCTAGTATGACGAAAGGAGGAGAAAAGGACCTGCTGCTCCAGCTCCAGGCCTTGATCTGGATGCTACAGCTCACTGGATGATTATGGCTGAACAAAAGTACCAAGGTGCCCATCAGGTACAACAAAAAAGCCACGTAGTAGTACCCTGAGGCAACAAACCAAAATCTGCTTCAGGGGGTTGAAGTGGGGTCAAATTTCATGATCGATATATTTTCAGGGACCTCCAAAACACCCAGAAAAGTTACTTTTCTGCTCCCCAAAAAATAAAAAGCCATGCTATAGAGGGTTATCTCTGTTTTTATGACTGAAACAAAACCCAGAAGTTCCAGTTTCACTTTGGCTCTATATGGCAAAGAGGAAGAAGACACTTCAGCCTTTGACGACGCTGAAAATATTTGTTAATAGGATCCATATATTGTTTGTTGTGGTCTTTCCCTGGTATTAATTGACAGTAATACAATATAGAATGCCAGACTTATCATTTAAATCAAAGTATAGCAAGTATGAAGTGACACAGTTAAAATGGTTGTTCTATTTAATGCAGGAGTGGGATATAGCAGGTCTGAGCTGGGATGAGAAGGAATGTGGAGCTACAAGAATCTCTGTCCCTCGAGAAAAGCTTTGGATCCCAGACATCATCATCTCAGAGCTGTAAGTTAAAACTATGTTTAGTAGCCTCTGATAGTAATGAGAATAAGAAGGAGAAGAAGAAGAAGAAAAGCAATATATTTATATGGGACTTGTTAAACCTTAGCACAAAAGCCCCGTTTCCACCAAACACTTTCGGTATGGTACCTTTGGGACCAAAAGTAACCCTTCAGGCATGGTACATAGACCCTAATATTTCCACCGCAAACAGTACTCTTAAATGTGGGCGAGGTTGTTGTCACTCACTGCTCTGTTCAACACTTGCTGTATTTACTCATTACCGGTGACACAGAGGGAAGTCTGCAACTCGTCCACAGAATGAGGCTGCTCGCCCACATTTTCAGAACAATATAAAACAGGTTGCAGTGAGAGTCTCTCTCCATGGGATATTTAAAAACAGCAGGTTTGTGCATTTAGTCCCTCTAAGGGAGCGATCACACCGAGATGAAACGCTAGAAACGCAACTCCAGTAAAACCATTGTTTTCCTATGATACATCGTGTCTGACCGGCATTCAAGCGTCTTTTTAGACGGCCGTTTTTCCGGCTCTTTTTAGACGCTTCTTTTTAGATGCACGTAGGCGCTGAAAAGTTAAATTATTTTCAACTTTTTTGAGCATCAGACGGCATAGCTAGCGCGCATTGAAGAAGTGCTTCCAGCGTTTCAAGCGTCTTTGAAGTATCCGCGTCTCTAGCGTCTCATTTCTGTGTGATCACCCCCTAAGGCAAGCTCGGGGGTTTAGAGTTGCCTGACCCCACAGGAACGACACTCCATGATGCTTTCTTTTTTCCCGGAGTCAGGATTGGGCTATATACCACCCCTGTCAAAAGTGATATAAATGCTTGAAGATCCACTCATTACTAAAAGTCTATGTCATATACAAATTAAAGTAATGGTCAAAGTTGTTGCAGTGAAATTTAAGGTGTGTTGATGGATTAATGTCGTTAACTCATGCAGTGAGTAACATTTCAAGTTAACGTTCCACCTTAAAAGTCGCCAGCATTCAGCCCAGTATATTAAGTTATGTTTTTGATCCGACAGCAGCTGCTGCGAGAGGAAGCAAGACATTCTTTCATTTTATAGTTACAGTCTATTAATAAACTCTCCATGGTATGAACATTGGTTACATGAGCTTTAAAACCAGCCACTACTCAGCCTTGAGCAGAGTGACTGTCTGCTATTGACCAATCAACAGACTGCAGTGTTCACAGCTCCACCTCTTAGTACCAGATCTGTGTGCTCGGTACCCCAACAGGAGGGTGACCAAAAATGGGGACGGTATGGAACGGTTCCATTGTTACCGTCCACAATTTTTCACAGTGGAAATGGAAAAAAATAGTGTACCAAACTGAACTGACCTGTACCATACTGTACTGCTTGGTGGAAACAGGGCTTAAGTGCTTTCAAGATTAAAATATGTCATGCAAAGCAGATAGAATGCCAACATACAAACAAACTCTTGAATTTAAAACAGTAAAAGTGCAAAATATATGGAAATGGTTATACAAATAGTGACGTGGTCAAACTGAAACAAGCACACTTTAAATATGTGATGACAATAAGTAAAAATAACTTGAAAGTAAACTAGTTTATCTTGAAAAAACAAAAGGAATCACACCATCAGTGAACCTTATCCCCTATCTTGCAGCACTTTTGTCTGACTTTATAGCTGTTGTGCTGTTTTGGGTACAGAGTAATTTATCTTCTCTATTATTCTATCTATTAATAAAATTGGCTTGATTATAAATATGGTAACAACACAAACAAGAATTGTGCCCAGTTTTAAATATTTTGTGTTTTATGAGTTAGAGAAACTATCTGCGTCACCTGAGTGGAACATTAATTACTTTAATGTGGAATTAAAATTTTTCTTTTTTCTATTTTAATCTTTTCCAGCATTGATGAGGACAAATCTCCCCAAACTCCCTACGTCTATTTATACAATACGGGTCGTGTCTATGATGATAGGCCGCTAACAGCGGTCAGCTTTTGCCAATTAGTAATCTACACTTTCCCCTTCGACATACAAAACTGCTCGCTGACCTTTGGACCATTTTTACACTTTGGTAAGTCTGCCGAAAAACACAGCCCAGTCGGTAGAAGAAAATGTTGGCACTGTATATCTCTGCAAAGATAATATGCTACGTTTGTATGTTTTATATGTATTATGTGAACGTTTGTAAGGTGATATAATATTTAAGCTGAAGACCACTGCAGACTACTGTTCTGGACCAACAACAACAAAAAAGGTTGTGATTAAATGAGTCATTGCTGTGTTCACAGCGGCTTTATAGGTACCAAACATGGGTATTTTGTAGCAACACGTCAGTGTTTCCAGCAGTTTTTTAGACAGTTTTTTAGCCTCTCTTCCAAATCCCATATTCATATAAAACAGGACCAAGATCAGTCGATAGTGTAATAAAATGACTAATTAGACAAAAATGATTTGGTGTAAAGTAACTCTTAATTGATTACAGCTTTTCAAATCTATGATCTTTGATCACTTTTTACTTTGCCACTTTCCCTGCTGAGATTTGGTCCCCATAACCAAGTGATACTGGTGCCGAAACCTAACTACAGGTTAACCACGTACAGTCCAACATTTCGGCTATATCATAGCTTGCAAATGTAACACATAAACATTTACAAAATGTTCAATAACAACTTTTTGTCTGGTGATTGGGTTAAAAAATTACAGCAAAATAACATCCAATCTCAAAACTGCAACTTCACTTCAAATTCAGTTTCATTATAATTCTGGCAGGTTTGCACTTGAAGTACAATGAAAAATGTCACTTTTAAGTTTAAGAGTTTAATTAATTTTTTTTTTGGACTAATTATACATTTTCAATAATGATACCTGAATGCTTTACACAAGAGTCAAATGAAATTTCAGAAGGATTAAATGAATTACTTTAAATATCTCCAGGCTTGAACTTCTGTGAACACAGCTTCGCTCTACTCATGTGCAGAATACCACAAGATACATTTCACACAAACTGGGCATCTATCATGGACAAACTTTACTTACATTTTATTCCAGCTGAAGACATAAAGATGATTGAAAAGCTCACAGCTGCAGAGATCCTTGAGGAGTCCAGACAAGTGATGCAGACCAGAGGAGAGTGGGAGCTAGTAGATATCGAACAAGCTCAAACTACCCTTGAAATCACTGCTGGAAGTTACTCTGAGATCAAATATTATGTAAGCTATTTTATTTTATTGTGTATTCACATGATGAATTATTTATCTGTTTAACATCACTTTATAATTGTGACACATTAAGAAACCAGGTGTAGAATTTCTATGTGAATTTTTATTATTTCTATAATTATTTTGGAAAGGTCAAAGTGACAGGATACACTAAAAAGTAAAGCAGTAAAACACAATCTGCCAAGATGAAAGTTGTTTTGTTTTGTTTTTTCTTTCTTTGTTTAATTTTTAAGATTTTAATGTAATGGATGTCCTTTCAGTGGAAAACTTTTCATAGTAGAAGCATATGAACAGAGAACAAATGGGGACCAATTATTGATCCTTGGGGAACACCAAAGGTCTGAGTGACCACCAAAAAAAAAGCCTTAGAAATCACAACAGAAGAAGTTTCATGGGGGGTGGTGGAAGTGTTTTCTGTTCTCAGCAAAGGTCTCATTTCACTATTGTAAAGTCTCACTAAAACCTTGAGCCTTTGTATTTGTTTTTCATCCCAAGATCATTTTGAGACGTAGGCCACTCCTCTATGTGATAAACCTCCTGTTGCCCAGCTCCTTCCTCATCACAGTGGACCTCTTCAGCTTCCTGCTGCCTCCCGAAAATGTGGACCGGTCCTCCTTTAAGATAACCCTCATCCTGGGCTACACTGTTTTCCTGCTCATCATGAATGACTTGCTGCCTGTCACTGGAAATACAACACCTCTAATGAGTGAGTGACACCTGTCATACAGTATAAGTAGATTTAAATTAGCCAGCAACAGCTCTTGTTGAGATGAAGGCCATGCTATTTCTTTTACATTTGGACCAGATGCCATTGCTGCCTATAAATTTGCCCGGGTCAGGATGTAATTTCAACCATTCAAATCAGAAGGGGCAGGTGTTTCTGTTGTTTGGTTTATTCATGTGGGTGATATTTTGTCAATACCATTTATATAAATGAGGGTAGGCTAAAAAACAAAAGCACCTCTCTATCTAATGCAGTGCAGTTCAACAGCACCATTAATACATCCTCCAAAATGATCATAGAATTGAACTGTCTCTCTAAAACAGTTTACCAAAACCTGCATTAGTTTTAGCTAGGTGTTCCTAGTAAACTAGCACCTACATGTATGTGCTTTCAGCCTCACCTCACATTTTTGTAAGGCTCTATAAATAGGAAATTACTGAGCCAACCCTGGCACATGTAGTGTGCAATCTCCATATATCCACATCACAAGATATTGAGAAAATACTTGAAAGAGACCTTAATATTATGGCCATAACCCTAGTTCTCTAACTGCATGAGTGTGCTATGTGAAATCACTTACACCCTTGATTGATAAAGTTTGAATGAAAAGTGTCTCTTTATTTCTTTTCACCCTTTTTCTGTTGGTTTCCTGCAGATGTTTTATTCTTAGTCAGTCTGGCTCTGATGGTGGCCAGCCTGTTGGAGACAGTGTTTATCACCAAGATCCAGTTCAGCTCCAGCAAGTACAGAAAGGTGCCTCACTGGCTCAGTGCCCTTGTGCTACGATATCTTGCTGTTGTTGTTTGTCTCCCTCCAAAAAAGAAGAGCAACCGCGTCACAGTCTCCCTTCGCCAACCTGCTACAGGTAGATTGACATCATCATTTATTTTAAGATCATTACTTTATATGCAATTCAAACAAAGTTCTAATGATATTAATTGTTAAACCCGAGAGCGACTTTGCAAGCACAGTGTGTAACAATACACTGATCACGAAGAATATAGTGATGTCGGGCTCTAACTTGACCACACGTTATTCAAAACACACACCATTCATCTCAAATGAAAGCTGAGACTGTTTCCACACATATGCACCAAAGCACTCTACCACAAACCATCAGAGAGCTACAGGCCAAAGAACAACGACAACAGAAATCTTTTAGCCAAAATACATTCGTAATATGTCTCTTACCTCATTATTTTTGCTGTTAAAAGTGAATTCTGCCGTTGATTCACGCTTCATTCCCGTATTACCAGATGTGGTCCATCATTCAAATGAGTCGGGGCAGAAAAACTTGTTGTAGTAGGTGTGTATTGGTCAGTTTGGAGTGGGAAATGGAGGAAAAAAACAAAACGGACAGTTGTATGTGTATATCCTAAATATCAGTAGGGATTTACAGAAACAAAAAATGAAAGATACAGGATTGTACATGACAAAAATCACATGCAAACATGGTCCAATTTTGGAGAGCTCGCCTGTATTTTCTGTACTAAAACCTCTCTAATATTGTTCTGCTTCACTTTATCAGAATCAGCCTTTGCAGAGTTAATGTTCACATATTGTACTATGCTTTGATAGAGGTTTAGAGCTGCTGCTGCATCATTCCAATGCTTTTTTTTTAAAGGCAAACCGTTTCATTTGTACTGTGTGCCATCTTCATTTACTCTTCACGTATAACACATATACTGATATTTACACATCTTAACAAATCTCACAAGTGTTCCCTTTACCATGACACCAAAAGTCATGGTAATCATGGTGCTCTAATCTTGATTTTTTTTTTTTTTTCCCATATCCAGCAATGAATACTAGCATCATCTCCTCAAGCGATTTTCAGAGCATGCCTGGTCTGCTAGTGAACCCCCCTCCAGATCCCATCCTGGAGGAACTGAGGAGGCTGAGCAGAGATCTCAGGGCCATCCGCTTTCAGATGGACAAACACTACCAGGAGAACAGTACATTACAGGAATGGCAAATGATCGCATTAATCATTGACCGTCTGCTGTTTGGTTTGTACATTGTCTTCATCATGGTCTGCTTTATCACCATCTTAGCCATCTGGATAAAGAGTAACGCATATGTAGGTTGATTTAATGGAGTGTTTAATTACACAGTTGTGCTGATTATCACCAAAAGTTTGAAAGGTTGGCAACTTACAGTTAGAAAGACAAAATAAAATAAATAATAACATGTAGTATTCCTTGTTTTTCTCAGTAATTCTAAAACAAGTTCAATCTACTCTTAACACATTTATGTTCATCAAGTCAGTGTGTTTATGTATTTATTTGTCTGCTGTACTGGCACTATCAGTCCTGGTTTTGGAACCCTGCTATTATTATTATTATTCATCCAAAATGCCCAGAGACAGAGGACTACTTTTTTTTTATTGTTGTTCTGGATGTGATAGAGCTGTGGGATGTTTGGGATACTCGTCAGTAATCACATACCAGTTTATGGTTTAAATCAGGGATGTTCAACATTTTACAGGCCAAAGACCCTGATAAGCTGAAAGAGAAATGGAGCATGGGCTTTATATGTTGTATAAAGTTGCACTGCATATTAAACCAGCCAGATGGAGGTTGTCAGGCAGAGGGCCATATCAGCCTCAGGCGGCAGTCTTGACTTGTATTTGCTTTTCAAACAGGTGAGGGAGGAAACTCCACTGTCATAGTGATTAAGGTGTTGTAAAATGCATGTAAAAAGTATATGAACCATGAAATATGGGGAAAATACCATCTCACAGTGTTTGTCTGCTATTGTTTCTTTATATTACTCCATCCTGACTCCTCCTCCCCCACTTTCTTGGTGGTGATAATGATGTTTAAATTTTTATTTAACATGTATTTTCATATTTCCTGTCAGTTGATAATAAACAAAAAGGAACTTTACCAACTTATCAGTTGGCTGAAATGTTTTTTTTGGGGGGGGCGGGGGGGGGGATTTTTCTTATTTGTTGTGAGGGTCCAAGGACAGAGGGATGTGGTATGTTCTAAAGCCCTCTGAGGCAAATTGTGATTTGTGATATTGGGCTTCATAAATAGATTTGAATTGAATTGAAATTCATATGGCCCTAAAATTTGTGTTTCTGTTTATATATATATATCACCTGTTATATATATATCTATATCTATATCTATATCTATCTATATATATATATATATATAGATAGATATATATATAAACAGGTGATTTCTTCTATTTTAGCAAAATCCTAAATGACTGAGTTGTTATTTTTTCCACTTGCATCTTTATGCTCTGCCATTTCTCATCTCCTTTTTTAGCCACATGTGTCACATAGGTTGACATTACCAAAGATTTCTGACAAAATCACTCAATGACACCGACTCCTGTGTGCACACGGCGAGAGAGAAGAGACGCTGTGCTGCTGCCAGAGGAGCCGCTGAATGAGTTCCCTCTGAGCAGTAAGTCACTAAAAGTGTCTCAGAACTCCACCAGTTAAGGTGGTCAGGCATCTGATCAGGATGGCCTCTAAGTGCCCCCCCCTGGGGTGTCCTTCTGGGGGCACATCAAACCAGAAGGGTACTTCAGGGTTGACCGAGAGCCTGATTGAGGGATTATATATCTGGGCTGGGAACAACTTGGCATGCCCCAGGAAGAGCTCCAGAAATGTTGCTGGGAGGAGGGTCTCATTCTGAAATCAACAAAATCTGGCACTTGGGCAGTGACTTGTGGCATAAGAGACTGATTAAAAAAGCTGTCCTTGAACATCGGCATGATTCCTGGCTGGTCACTGTTATAGTTTAATAGTGCTCGGCGCCGGCAGGGGAAGATGACGTGACAAGAATGAAAGTGAAGGCGGCAAAAGTCTGAGTAGGGTTGGTTGGAGTGGTGGTGGAAGGGTCCAGCAAACACCAACTTTCACCCGGGAGAAAACCCTGTTCTTTGTTCCTAAATCCAACCACATGCATTAGTTGTGGAAGGGAAAAAAATGTCAGTCTGCATTGTTGTACTGACGCTGTGCATGTATTTTGAAAGGGACAGTATGTAAATGGTAAATTTCCTGTGAAAACAAAAGTTTATTTTGAAAGAAGACAATGTATGTAACACGCAGAACGTGACCCGGCGTCCCAGAACGTCAACAACAAACACCCAGGGTACCCTTCAGGTTGTAGCTGGAAGTGGAAAGTCCATGAACAAATGTCGATATGTGATGAGGTCGGAGTGAGGATGGATGGATGGATGGATGGAATTTACATGTGAAAATCACTCTGCCCTGGAGGTGTCTGAAAGCCTGTACAAACTTGTTCACACGTTCACTTACAGTTTTTCTATTTGCTTTTTTCCCTGAGGCCATGAGCAAGAGAAGTCCAGGACTTTTCCTGAAATATGCAAAAGTAAGACACAAGAGAGACATAATCTGTCCTTTCTTTGCATCTAATATTCATGTCAATATATAATACAGTTACAAAAATCATCTCTAATGTGTCCGACAAACAAAAATGGTCGTTACTGCAAAATCTTTACCTAACATAGTGGTTCATTGATTATGTCAACAACTTGAGGAAGCAGGACAGGTAGGTAAATCCTTGTTAAGTGTGAAAGAAGCGTGACTAGAGAATGTTGCCAGTGGGCTGCTGGAGTTTATTTGACGAACAGCTCCTGTGCTGTCACGCAAGTGGTTTTCTATAATGAAGCCAGCTAGTTACTGTAGTTCAACTTTTACCCCTATAGTTTTTTTTTTACTTTAAGTGAAGATTATCGTAGCAGGCCATGTGTTGGAAGGGAAGAGACACAGGACAAGATGAGGAGACTGAGAGATAAAGGAAGAGAGAAGGTGGTGGAGATGGGAGAGAAAGGTACCTCCCCATGTGTCCAGGACAGGATTTGCATTATGTCCATGTGCTGTTCAACACAAATCAAAACAATTCAAACAATGTCCTTTTCACAGAGATATACATCACCTTTGATAATAACAGTGGTTTGGAATTTACCTTTAAGCTCTTCATCAGTTTGTAAGAACTGAAGAAGTCTCTTGGATGAGAGGCGAGACATCTCCAAGAAACTCAAGCAAGTCCAGTTGCCTATGACATCATAAGCACTTATGATAATTATAATGTTTCAATATAGCCTAGTAGTATTGTATAAATAAATTACTGTTTAACAGATTCAGATTCAGACAACTTTATTAATCCCACTCGGGGCTATTTATCTGGACAGCTTGCCTTGCACATATACTATAACCAGAGTTGGGTATAACGCGTTACAAAGTATGCGTTAGAGTAGTCCAATTCTTGAGTACATTTTCAAACAAGCCATCAGTTACTTCCGTTACTTTTAGAACACTGATCCTTCAGCTCCGAAACAGCAACAACTGTCTTTTGGTTCTAATAACGGAGATAACGTTAAACCTATCAGTCTGAAAGAAGCCACGAAGCTTGTGGCTAGCTACGTGGTAGAAGAAATGCTGCTATTGTCTACGGTGGAGTCTAAGAAAAGGTGGAGGAGGACTCGTTGACAGACAGGTCAGACTCAGGACTTGCATTTTGCCTGGTACACACTACACGATTTTTCTGCCCGTTCTGAAAGTCACTATGTCACATTACACGATTGTGGAGTCATAAAATCGTGTCGTGACTTGCCCGACAGACACACGATGGTACTTACCAATTATCCCCGGTTGTCTTTCACGACGTTTGTGATGTCATCAGGTTATTCTTGCCCTATCTTTATTACTTTTTGAGTCACTGTCTGTTCATATGCCAGCCAAAATGTTGTTGTAGTCACCTAAAAAGCGTCAGCAGATGGCAGGAGCTACATTTGAAGTACCCTACACAAACATTCAAGCTACTGTATCCTCCACAACAAGTTCCTACAAATGTTTCACAATAAAAGCCTATTTAGAAAATGGAGGGATTCTCTCAGCCGAGGTTCTAAGGAGCTTTTAATTTGAAAGAAATTCAAGAAGTGTTGAGTTTGAAAGTTATGTTAACTTTATAAAGACAACAGAGCAGATAAGAAGTAACGTTAAATATATAAACACACAGAGGGATTAATAAATAACGGACCGTCTATAATATAGTCTGTTTCACATGAAGCTGGGAGCCTCTGCAGTTGTGGTGAGTAAAAGCCCCACCGCTATTTGTTAATGTTATTACTTTATGTCCGTCTCCATTATGAAGAAATAACATTGTTTGCTAGCTTGATTCTAATGACAGTACTCAGCGGGTTGACAAAGTGCTTCTGCTGTTTCACACCATCATTTCCCCCCTTTTACTCTGTGTGGTAACATCCCTAGAGGAAATATTAAAAAGGCTGGGGTGTTGTTGTCATAGCTACAGTTGTCTACGGCAGCAGATCGTTCTGTGTTTCTACTGGTCAAAGTGACGGCTGTGATGGGAGAACTGGATCTCAGTGAAGGGCAAGTGGTCCATAACTTTAATTTTGGAGACAAAAAATGTAGGCTTAGTGCCCTGTGGTCCATTGCTCAATAGGAAATGTAGAATACTCAAAAGTATTTTAAAAGTACTTGAGTTACTTTTCTCAGGGAGTAACGCAGTAAAGTAACTGGTTACTTTAAAAAAAAAAAGTAATGCAGTAAAGTAGCCTACTTTGATTACTTTTAAAGTAACCCTTACCCAACTCTGACTATAACATACAATAACATGTAGACACATAAATAGATGAGTAAACATTTAAAAAACAAAAAAATAAAAAAAAACTATGCCAAGGAGTTCAGTGGAATAAATGAATAATAAAAGCTAACAGGCTTATTACCAGCAACACACATTTTGATTACGTTTATGTAGTACTGTTTGAGATACATTTCTATAATTCAAAAATAGACACAAAAACTAAATAAAGAAGGTGTGCATAATTGTATTTATAATTATTTTTAATACAGTTTGGCAGGAGAGACAAATCTGAGTCACAGAGGGTGAGACAGATTGGATTTTAATGTTGTCCGTAGTGTGAATTTCCCTTTACTCAGACACTAAAATTAAACATTGTCTACATTCATTTTTAGATGTTTCATGACCATTTTAGCCTCTTCTGTATTTCCAGATTGTAGTGACAGATCATTTATGCTGCCACTCACCAACATAGTTTTATGGCTACGGTTGTCCAATTTTTGCTTTACACACATCATAAAATGCACATATTTAGATCGGGGGAATTCAAAAAATTTTCAGACCTCACATGCAAGCTTAGTTTATTGACGTCATTATTTCCAACACCTTGTATGCAGCCATGCAGGAGTCAGCTCTGTTTGATTAGTTTGACAAACAAGACGTGTGTGTGTGTAAAAAGCCAACTTCAAAGGAGATTAGTGGGACAAGTTGTGACAGCAGCTGAGCTGACACAGACAAGATGATAGAGATAAAGACACTCGGGCTCATTTTCTTCAGCTTTTCATTGCTTCACGGTAAGAAAAAAGAACACTGACTATCTACTGAATTAGCAAGAGAAAGATGTCTGAATGCTGGCAGACGCTTGGCTGTATTTCATAATGATGGTTGCCTTGAATTTTAAACATACATTGCACGTACGACTGCATGTGAGTTTTATAACAGCTTTGCGGCACATTCATGAATACTGTCATGAGGTGTTTGAGGAATTTGTATTGTTCGTGAAAAAGCAAAGGAAGACAATTTAAAGTTCTGAGAATCTAAAACCTTAAACCACAATCGTATCAAAAAGACTTAAAGCCTGTGGGAAGTATGATCTTACTGAATCAATGAACAACTTCCCTTAAAACAAAAACCAGTAAGTTACTGTAGCAAATAAAAACAAGGGAGGTTCATCATATGTAAAGACTAAGAGTCATAAATCCTGTGATCAAACCGCGGGTGCTGCGTTTGTGCTGGTTAAAGTTCAAGTTGCTACAGGGCCCTAAGTGAAGGACTGTGTCCCCCCTTCAATCAACTACCACCACAAATAGAGTCTAATTCTGTGGGAAACACTGTTCAACATAAAGTTATTTTCAGAATGACTGATTTCACCAAGGATAACAGAGCTGGGCTATCGAACAATAGTGTTCACTACAGTAGCTCTATGGTATAGTCAACTCATCTAATGCTAATGGTAAGTTAGCAAGTTAACTTTACGTTAGTCATGGTTATTTCATTAAAATGACAATGAATGAATGAATGAATAAAAGTTTGATACATTTCCTCATCCATAAGCAAGATTTCTGCTCGAGTCATGTCAGATAGATTTTCATCAGCAATGGTGGTTGTTTAACAATAAAGAAAATAACTCCCATGATTCCACGCTACTCCGAGACAACATCAAAGTCTGTCTTTTGTCATTGCTTTGATCTAAAGGTGCCTAGCAGAAGAAATTAAATTCAGTGTAGGTTAAGGTAATTGCTTGCTGTAATATCAGTACTGTCCATATAATAATGTAATGTATCTGTACTAAGTATGATCAAACCTGTCTTTTTTATTTTTAATGGGGGTATAAGTAGTAGTAGTATTGTTATTATTATCGTTCTTCTTATTGTTGTTGTAATTATCATTATTTTGATTGTAATTATTATATCAATGTTATGTTTTTTATTTATTTATTTTATTTTATTTTTTGCTGATATGTGTTGTAATGATATACACTGTGTTTGTGTTATCAGGGTGTATGGACATGATTTTGTATTTTTGGTCTCTTTCAGTGACTTATGTGTTGTTTTTGTTCTGTGTTTATTGTTTTGTTTCTGTCATGTTGATATTTATGTTAATAAAAGAAATGTAGAAATAAAGTAAATGAATGACTAAATACATTTATTATAAACATGAGCTAAGATTTGTTCTTTCTGTATTTGAACTCAGGTTTTGTTGCAGCATTGAACTGCACCAGCCCAGGTCCTGAATCCTTGTTTGATGCACTTGAGAGAGAACTATTTCCTAGAAAACTACTGCGACCTGTAAAACGCTTTTCAGATACACTGAATGTATCCATCACTATCACTGTGGTGGGAATTTTAGAATTGGTGAGTCTATTAATGCTGACACACAAACGTGCATAACTTTCTCAACTAATTATATCGTCAGTGAATTTTATTTATAGTAAATATATGTCTTGTTCCTAGAATGAAAAAACCCAGGCCTTGACAATGTTCATTTTGCAAGTCCTGGTAAGTTTTCAAAGCACTAACAAAAGAGGAGTAAATTCAAAAATGTGTCTACATTTTGTTTAACAATAAGCACAATAAGAGGCCACATTAAACAGAGAAATTATCTTCAAGAAATTTAAAAAGTCCAAACTAAAAATTGACGGTCTGTTTTTTATGTATTTTCGTTAGAAAATTTGGAAAGGAACTCGTCATATTTCTCTCGCCTAAGGGATAAGGCTGTTGATATTATATAATGTGCCATAAAACAATCCAAACTGTCTGTGTCACTAAGCCCCAAGCTCATTGATTACTGCTGAAGATGTACAATCATAAAAACAGGTCACAAATATACTGAATATCTTCAATTTATATCCCGGCTATTATTTCCGTAAATCACTGAAATCAGCAGGCCTATATTTGGGACAGGTGTCTATATGGGACAGTACATGGGAAGTACAATCAAATTGTTTATTTAAATCAGTATGAATATTACTTGCATAAAAATTAGACTTCAGATAATAAATCAGTTATGAATCATTCATTTGATCTAGCTCTGACAGACAGCGCATCAGAGAGAGTTACGGCACTTGGGGACTACGGCAACCAGCATACCAACACATCTGAGGACCCTTACAGTCTAAAGGAATATCAGGCGGCTAACTGAGACAGGCGTATATATGCCAAAATGTGTAGCCACAATGGGCTAGTAAAAGGGACTCAGCCTTTAACTGGGACAAGGCATTTTAATTAAGTTTTGCATAGTTTCAGGGGTGGGGGGTGTGAAAATAACAATATCGTAACCCTAGTTCTAATAGGACAGGTGTAGCCCTCTGGACCCTCAGTTCATTAAAAAAAAATGGATGGTGTTAAATTTTCTTCAGCTCAATTGTGATAAAAACAGAAATCCTCGTAAATGGGTCCCAGCATATCACGAAACAAATACTGCCATCTACTGGTTACCTGTCTCAGCACATGAAGCCTGTTGCAAGAAATCTTGGCGTCATGTTCGATAGTTATTTATGTTTTGAACAACATGGCACTAAGTTGAAATATTGCTAAAATAAGATCTATTTTAACTTTTAGAGATATAGAAACTATTACACGTTTTTTTTTATCTCTTCACTTTTTGATTATTGCAACAGCCTTTATTCCTGCCTTTTTAAACCAAAAAGCCTTGCAATAATGAGACTGTACAGAACTCAGCTGCAAGGTTCTTAACCAAAACCAAGAAGAACAACCACATCACACCAGTTTTAGCCTCTTTACATTAGCTCCCTGTTTCTTTTAGGATTGATTTTAAAATCTTATTAATTACTTTTAAGGCTCCTCATGACCTGGCTCCAGACTCCATTTTGGACCTGTTAGTCCCTTATGAACCTTAACGTGGTTTGCAATTCGCGGGCAGAGGTCTTCTGCTTGTCCCAAAGTCCAAACTGAAGACCAAAGGGGACAAAGCTTTTGCCACCAGGGCCCCGAGGCTCTGGAATGACCTACCCGAGGATATAAGACCATCTGAGTAACTGGCTTCATTTAAGTCTCTCCTAAAAATGTACTTCTATCGGAAAGCATATCCTGACTTTATCTGAGCTGAGTCTGTTTTATCGATATCTTATTGATTTTAATGCCCATTTATTATCCTGATTTAGCTTTGGCCTTCTTTGTTTTATCTTTTACTAGATGACATTTTATGACATATTATATGTTTTACTCTTCACGTGTTTTAATTGTGTTTAGTTTTATTGTACAGCACTTTTTAACTGTGTTTTGAAAGGTGCTATATAAATGAAGTTTATTATATTATTATTTATCAAAATGGTTAATTCTAATCTGCACATTACATCAGTGTTGTTCTGATTAATGTACTGTAGGAGTGGGATATAGCGGGACTGAGCTGGGATGAGGAGGAATGTGGAACTACTAGAGTCTCTGTCCCTCGAGAAAAGCTTTGGATCCCCGACGTCCAAATCCGAGAGTTGTAAGTAAAAATAATGTTCAGTATTCTGTAAACTTGTTTAGTATGCATTAGAAAACAAAAGGAATCACATCATCAATAGACCTCATCTCCTGGCCACCATTTTAGAAACAGCAAAAACAAGAACTGTGCCCAGTTTTAAAAATTTGTTGATTAAATTAATTATTAATTACAGAAACCAAGGAAAAGAGTCAGCTTTGAACTATGTATGTGCAATTAAAGTTTTTTCATTTGTTTGTTTTTTGTTTTTTTCCAGCGTGCACGAGGACGAATCTCCCCAAACTTCCTCTGTCTACTTATACAACACAGGTCATGTATATGATGATAAACCCATCAGAGTGGTCGCCACCTGCAAATTTGTAATCTACACTTTCCCCTTTGATATCCAAAACTGCTCGCTGACCTTTAAACCATATCTGCACGTTGGTAAGTCTGCCCAAAAACCAAAAACAACAAAATAAAATCTAAACTCCAGTAATCATGCATTTTTTATTTGTCAAAAAAAGTAGGATTAAATATATTAATTTGAATATCTTCAAGGCCTGAACCTCCATGAACTCACATTGTTGACAACTTTGCTCTACTCATGTGCACCACAAGCAACACTTCACACAGACTGGGCATCTAATAAGGACAAACTTTCCTATGATTTTATTCCAGCTGCAGACGTAAGGATGATTCAGAGCACCACAGCTGCAGAGATCCTGGAGGAGTCCAGACAAGTGATGCAGATCAAAGGGGAGTGGGAGCTTGTAGATATCAAATCAGCTCCAATTAACCTGAAGATGACCAATGGCAGCAACACTGGGGTCAAATACCATGTAAGCTTTTATTCTGTATTCACATGATGACTACTGATATTTATCAACTTAACATTACTGGATCCTAAAGAAACTGTATGTGGAATTTCTATCAGTTTTTTAACATGATTCATTTTTAAAGTTATTCAGATGAAATTCAGAGGAAGAAGTCATTTGTTATAGAAATAGACAATCCCAATGAAACTTGTAAAGCCCATGTGTTGTTTTCAAGCCAGTCAAGTCAGTATGCCTGATAAGAGTGGCAGGTAGTGTCAGTGTCACACTGACAAAGGAACAATATTAATTACTAAATGTAACTTAAGTCCATTGAGTACGAGACCTGCAAGCAAGGAGTAAGATGGTGCCTGGATGCAGTAAGAGATGTGACCAGATTATCATAGTTTGTAAAAATGCAGCCCAGTAAAGATAATTCATGCACGAGATGTATGTATATGTTGGTTATCTTGTTGGACCTGTTCATATGAGTCAACTGTCACTCTGTTTGTCACTCTTTGTAGAGATTTCAATCTGCAGAGGAGTTTATACACTTCATTGATAAACCAGGGGGTTATACACCAGGCATCATGATCAAAGAAAGTGTTACTCGTCATTACTCACACGTAGGTAGAGTAAGTAACAAGGGAGCTGAGTAACAAAATAAGACAGAATGAACTACATGATATATATATATTAAAAAACAAGTGCATTATATATTGGGGTAGCACAGTAATGTAGTGGTTAAAGCCCAGGGTGGGGGAACCCTTCTGTGCATAGTTTGCATGTTCTCCCTGTGTCAGCTCAGGTTTTTTCCGGATTTGGAATGGAATGACAAAAGGGGGGCCGAGGACGGATCCCTGGGGAACACCAATGGCCTGACAGGCCACCAACAAACAAAAGTTGTTTTCAGGGCTCAATATTCCTGGCAAATGTCTCATTTATTAATGGTAATTAGACTGATATTGTAAAGTCTTACTAAAACCTGAAGCTTTGTGCTTTTGCCTCATTCCAAGATCATTTTAAGACGTAGGCCACTCCTCTATGTGGTGAACCTCCTGATCCCCAGCTGCTTCCTCATCACAGTGGACCTCTTCAGCTTCCTGCTGCCTCCCCACAGTGTGGACCGGTCCTCCTTTAAGATGACCCTCATCCTGGGCTACACTGTTTTCCTGCTCATCATGAATGACTTGCTGCCTGTCACTGGAAATGCAACACCTCTCATGAGTAACACCTAGGAGATTTAGTTTAACCAACTACAACTGAAATTGAATAAAATTTTCTATTTCTTAACAATTCCTGTTTTTATTGTTCTCTGCAGGTGTCTTCTTCTCAGTCAGTCTTGCTCTGATGGTGGCCAGCCTGTTGGAGACAGTGTTAATCACTAATATCCAGTTCAGCTCCAGCCAGTACAGTGCAGCACCTAGATGGCTCAGTGTCCTTGTGCTACGATATCTAGCTGTTATCGTTTGTCTCCCTCCAATAAAGAAGAGCAACCGTGTTACAGTCTCTCTCCACCCACCTGCTGCAGGTACAGTAACATCATCATTATTTCTTTATCATTGATATTTCTGTCACTACATTTTATTGTAATCAGAGTGTTAAGGATAGTGTGTTTTTTTTTCTATGCTTTCCAAAAGCAAAAACACAACAGCGATATATGCTGCAAACTCAAGCATTCTATCAGGTGCCGCCCTCTACTGGACTCTAGAGGTAATACTTCCATTGACTCATGAGCATGCTTTCACCCACTTAGCTGGTAGCTGGCCAATCAGAACATGCCTACCCAAATACTTATGGAGCCCACGGTATATAAGGCAGTACCACAATGCTGTCTGCCATCCATTGTTCTTTAGCAATCAGTGATTTGTCCACTGACCAGTTCTTTCCACAGATGAAAGATATGTGGTTGGATGCTTTTTGTCTTCCACACCATGAGAGGGTCAGGGAGGCAAAATTGCATCTACTCTGCCTAATTTGTGTGTTGGCATATTACAATGAATGCATGGCCCCCATCAGCCGCACTGAACAGCTGCTTGTGTGCTTTGGTGATGGTGTGGCTGGTAAGGCCCTATCCAATAAACACCTTGCTAGATGGCATTCTCCCAAGCCTGCAGGCAGACAGGGACCCTCCCGCTGTGATCGGCACACACTCCACATGTGGTATGGTAGTGTCGGTGGCCTTTTTCACTGGGGTGAGTGTCAAGGACATATACGGCAGCCACATGTTCTACACCCTGCCTGTTCAATCAGTTCTGTCTCTTGGTCTCTTGGGCTCCTTTTTAGGATCTGTGCTCACCAGAACAACACAGGACTGGTGAGAAAGCACCTGACTCCCCTCTGGATGTGATAAACCAACATTTTTCATGCTCCTTGATGACCCGGAAAATGTGTGTAGAGTGTTTATTGCTTGTCTTTCAACCCCTGCAAGGTTAGGCCATGGCTCCACCCAGTTCAGTTGCCCACCACCTGGGTAGACCAGAGTCCCCTATTCGCCACTGCAGCAGCCTAGGTTTTAAAAAAGCAGGTGGGCTACAGCAAGTAACCTTTAGAAACTCAGTATGACTCAGTGTGACTGGGTTGATGTTATGTCGCGACAGGGTGTTCATTTATCGGGCTCCACCCACTGTACCCACTGAGTCCAGAAGAGGGCAGAGCCTGTGTGAGATTGTCGCTCCTACGCCACTCACTTAAGAGGGCTGGATGGCAGACAGCATTGTGGTTTTGCCTTACACACTGTGGTCTCCGCATGTACTCAGGTAGGCATGTTCCGATTGGCAGGCTAAATTCGGTGGGAGAATGGGTCCCCATGATTGTAGGAGAGTGTTACCCATAAAGTCCACTAGAGGGCTATGCCTGTTCTAATAGAGCTAGGGTTACAATAATGTAACCTTTGTTACTTTTAAAAAATGTTTCACTCACGCTGTGTATCACACTATCACTTGATAGATAGATGTGACACACCATATACAACGCTCTCACTCTAATCTTATCTTTATTTATTATATTTATTTTTTTATATGTCCAGCAATGAGTCCCATCATCATCTCTTCAAGAGATCTTCCGAGCGTCTCTGGTGATACACCTCCAGCGAACACCCCTCCGGTGCCAGCCCTGGATCAACTGAGGAAGCTGAGCAAAGATCTCACGGCCATCCGCCTCCAGATAGACAAACACTTCCAGGGGAACAGTGCCTCGCAGGAATGGCAAATGATTGGGGCAGTCATTGACCGTTTCCTGTTCGGCTTGTACCTTGTCTTTATTTTGGCCTGCTTTGTCACCATTGTATGTATCTGGATCTGGAGTCAGGCACACGTAGGTTGACCTGATGGAAAGGATTAATCACACAGTTGACTTGATCATCAGCAAAAGTTTGACCAGTTAGCAGCTTACAGTTAGGGAGACAAAATTAAATAAACATGTATTTGATGTTTTTTTTCAGTAGTTTTTGTAGAATATTTAAAATGTAATTATTTGATGCAGGGAAACAAAATGATATGCAGAAAATGGCCAGTAAGAACAGCAGGAGGACCTTTTTCAATGTATGTATAGATACCAACTGTTTTTTAGAGCAGACTCAGGGCAAAAAAAACAACTGTGAACTAACCAATATTTATTTTATTACCTTTGTTTATTTGAGAGATTCTGATATACTGTAGATCCTGTATTTTAAAATGTTATGTGTACACTTCAAGCTTAAAGCACCAAAAAAGTATATCTGAAAAGCTCAACAGCAATGTCTCCTTCCATAAATCATCATGAGTTACTCAAGATAACCCACTGACCTTGCTATGAGCAGTTTCATGTAGGAAGTATTTTCCTTCTACCAAAATGCACCCACCAACTGTATTACCACACAGAAGGAAGCGTGCATCTACTCATAGACGAAAGGCTTTTGCTTGTGACAGCACAAAATGTAAACATTAATGGTGTCCTTTTCAGCTGAGCTTTAATATTATCTTGTTCAGTGGGTGTGGACTGTCCCTTTAAAGAATCAAATCCAGTCAGAATCACTTACCAACAAGCATAGCTCAAGACACCCTAAGGTCCTAACCTTTATGAACGGACAGTCTCTCGAAGGTTGCAATGCTCCTTTTGAAAACAAAGCTCCATTCTACTGGAATAATTTTCCTTTTATTCGGAGATCTTTAATCTTTTTCTTCTGCTTTGGACGGTTTTTATTTTTTCATCTTTAAATAGGCTATGTTTAGGCTTTTGTCTGGATCATTGTTATTTGATTCTTTCTGTACAACAGATGAAGATGGGTAAGAGAGGGTAACAAGCTGTCTGTATCTGTGTGTTTATAGTGCATGTTTTTCATGTAATGTTGTTTATTTGTCTTTTATGATTTTATATTTGTGTCTGTGAGACCTCATTTAAATAGAGTTGCTATATCTCAAAGAGCTGTCCTTTCAATAAGTTCCTTATACGGCACTGGAGAATGAGACAGGTTGTAACTCCCATAGGTGGCAGTGTTGAATAAATAAAATGGCTGAGATGTCACCAAAGGTGTGGAGCAGTTCCTGTTTTTCCTGTCTCTGGCTGCATCCCAAGTCCCTTAAAATTACTGCTAACCACCTTATCTAGCCACCTTATCTAACTGTTTAGTCCCTCCCACTTAGGAAAACATTTAAGGAGTCAGGAATTAGGAGCAAAGAGCATGGATACCAAGAGGCGAAGCTCCATTGAATTTTTGCCAACAGCCACTAGGGGCGCTGCCGCCACTGTTGAGCTTGGACTGTTGCGCCCAGACAACATGCAAGATGTCAAGGAGAGAGGAGAAAAAAAGTAAAAGAAAACAGTGTAGTGCAATTAACTGCAACAACTATCAGTGGAACACGCATCTGGCCTTCCACCGTTTCCCGAAGGATCCCGACAGTGTTTTAATATCAATTTAATATGCCAGTTTTGTTTTGTTATGTATATATAAAATATATCATATTAAAATAGCATATATAGGCTATTATTATTATTACTGTCCCCTTACTGTACAAACTGTAAATAAATCTTTATTCCTGAATATGTGACGTCGCCATTAATGTGTTTCTTTTTTCTTTTTTGGGGGGGGGGGGGGGGGTAGTTTGGCTTATGGGGTGATTTTTAAGGCGAAATTAAGTTAATCTTCTCATAAGTGGATGTAATATGTAGAGATGCCATCTAGGCCGTTTTTCTTCGTTTTTTTTTTTTTTTTAAGTCTATATTTTGCTTTACGAAAACGTGAAAAAAAGCTGTGACCAAGCTATCACGAGATGAGTAGCACTGTAAGCATAATTAATAGCGATATACTTCAGTTTGTCTGTGTGTTTTTGTATGCAAGCGGGTCTGCTGCGGTCTGCTGACAGTCCAAAATGGCGGCTGGAGGACGAAACCATGGGCGAGTCTGTTGCTATGGGGCGTTCTATTGAGCTTCGCCTCTTGGTATCCATGCTCTTTGTTAGGAGTGAGGAGCGAGGAATGCTGATTTGAGACATGAGACGGCCTTACTCTGAAGCGTCACGTAAAGCGACGTCCTTTTCTGATGACGGCGGCACCTATGGGCGGCACAGCTGGATCTGCTGCATAACAGAACCAGCGTTTGGCGTACATCCCAAGTCCCATTATATCCGCTGGTCAAAGCCGTAACCGCTGACACGTGTTTTGTAGATTACCACTTAGTGGCTGTATGCCTCCATGAACCAGGAAGGTTGCAGTGACAGTTTACATCCATGTCTGTCCAGACTCATATGTAGCCATGACAGCTAGATCAGTGTCAGCAATTCAGTATCTGACCAAATGTCTTCTCTTCTGTTCCTGAGTTATGATGTCGAATAATAATCAGGAAAGTGTTTGTGCAGAGCACAAGTGAAGCTGACCTTTGTCCTTTTGGGTATAAAATGTCACCACTTCATCATTTTGTTGTGTTGGACATGTGTGTGAAATGTTGTTATAATTAGTGCAGGAATTCTTGAGTTATGGCCAAAAAAATGTTTTGTGAGGTCACAGTGACCTTGACCTTTGACCACCAAATTCTTAGCAGTTTTTCAATGACTCCAAGTGGATGTTTGTGCCAAATTTGAAGAAATTCCTTTGAGGCCTTCTTGAGATATTACATCCACAAGATTAACATACGTACGGACAACCCAAACAAATAATGCAGAGGAATAATAAACAGCTACAGTCACAGTTCTGATCATGAGTCCCACAGTGGGCTGACAAACAACATCAGATTTATTGTACATTAAATCTTTCACAAACTGTTTACGCTATGGACACTCTTACCCACCCCCCACTGTGGCTCTGTGTGTAATGGGCTGCAGGTGAGCATCACTGATTGGCTGAACGAGTGATAGTGTGAATCATCATTCTACTGTTTCAGGTTTTAGCTAACAGAGTTTTCTTTTTATTAATTTTTTTGTTTTTAGTAGACCGCAACAATCCCACAAAAAAGCCTGCAAATGGACTGAATTCTCTCTCCTTGTGACATATAAATAAGAACAGACAAAACTGGAAGGTTGGGTGAAATGTTTTATTTGCAAGCAACATGTTACAATACACGTGGACACTATCTTCCCATACTTATTTTAATATGCTATGTATTTTTTTTCTAGTCAAGCAACAAATATTTGCTTTCACCCATTGCAAATCTCTGCCCTGGAGGTTTCTGTTAACCTGTACAACCCTGTTCATGTCTTCACTTACAGTTTTTCTATTTGCTTTTTTCCCCTAAGTCTATCAGCAGGACAAGTCCAGGACTGTACCGCTCTGAAATATGCAGCACAAAAAATTAATAATATTCATAATAATCTTGTATTTCTGTTTTCAGAAGTCATCTTGTTTGTGTATTTTTATTTTGATATAGATTACATTCAGATAAAGGAGTGAATATGGGTGCAGAGAAGATTAACTAAGTACTTAATCTCAGCTAATCGAATGCTGAGGTATGTGTTCACAAAATCTGAAAACCGACATCATCAGTGGTCGTCCTTGTTTGATTAGTGTCTGGAAAAATGTGCAACACTGTTGTTTTGACAAACAAGACACGTGAGCAAATAATTCAGACGTAAAAGCTGTAAATTGAGATGAGCCAATCAGAAACAAGAAACACCCTTTGTTCAGACTGTCGGCATTTAGGATGGGACAAGTTATGAAAGCAGACAACAAACAAGATGACAGAAGTGAAGACAGCCGGGGTCATTTTCCTTTGTGTTTCACTGCTTCATGGTAAGGAAGAAAGAATAGTGAAATGTTTGTATCTTTTCTCACTTTATATTTCTATGTCAGTAAGCAAGAGAAAAACTGTTGTGTAAAATACATAACAAATACATGATAGTGCAGTTTTAATGTTGCCTTAATTTTAATCATTTATTGTATGTATGAATGATATGAGTTTCCTAACAGCTTTGGGGCAAATTCATGAATATTTTTGAACTTGTACAGTTTGTAAAAAAGCAGTTGAAATCAGTTAAGCATACTCCTAAACCAAGCTCTTACCAAAAAGAATACAAACCTGTGTGATGAGTGTTTTTTAACAGAATAAAGAACTTTCCACTAACCACTGTAGCAAGTAAAGCTACGAAAAGTACAACATATGTCAAGAGTAAGAGTTACAGCCACGCAAACAGCTTGTGATGGTGTATGTAATTACAGAGGTGCTTTGAGCTGTTAGCATGCTCAGAATGACAGTGCTAGCATGCTAATGTATACCAAGTTTAGCATCTTAGTTGAGTATGTTAGTATGCTAATGCTTTTTGACCAGCACACAAAGTTCTGTTGATGGGGATGTTACTGGTTTACAGTTATTTGATAGGTACCCAGAAGTCGGATACTTTAAGATTTTAGCCTGACGATGGCACAAGATAAATTGTTTAAGGATCACCAAATGTATTCACATTCATCCTAATGGGAAGAAACATGTATATACTAAATGTCATGGTAATCCATCACTCATGGCCAAAATGAAAATAGAAACAAAGAGGTGGTGTATGGATCAAAAATTAGTTTTAAAGACTTGAGATGTTATTGGTGGTTGCTAAATGAATTTACACTTCATGTTCATTATACGACACAAAGCATAAAGGCTCAGATAAAAAAAAGTTCCTACTTACTGGAGTCCAAAAACAGGGAAAGGTCAAAACCAGGTAATCTGTCCAGACAAGCAAACTTGTGCCAGCCTTACACTAAAGGACTTTTCAAGCAATTTCACTGTTGCAGAAAAATTTCTAATGTCGGAATAAAATCATTAGAGTTTTACCTCAGTTAGTGCATGCTCCCATGATCTTGATCGTTTGGTGAGAGGTGCTTATAAAAGTCAGTCTAATTCCGGGTACACACTACACATTATCAGCCAGATTATAGCCCGATACAGTGTCGCACAGCGTCAGCTCAGATCCTGAACGACAACAAGCGTCAATGCAATGCGATGCAATAATTCATCTTTTTATCTAGTGTAGTGTGTCATAGTTGAGCCATCTCGGACACCTCCCAACAGAAAGTCATAATGTGTGTTTTTTTTTCGTCAATCACAACTTCTCCCGTCACAGTCGTCACTCTGACCAAAAGAAACACAGAGCGATCTGCTGCCGTAGACAACTGTATGTCAACAAACCTCAGCCTTTTTGACATTTCCTATAGGGACGTTATCACACAGAGTAAAAAAGGAAAAATGACAGCAGAGGCACTTTAGCAACCCGGTGAGTTCTGCCATTAGCATAAGGTTGGCAAACAATGTTATTTCTTCATAATGTTCATTTCTTCATTTTAATAAAATTGAAAAATAGTGGTTGTGCTTTTACTTACCACAACTGCAGAGGGTGCCAGCTTCATTGGAAACAGACTACATTATAAATGGGCTGTTAATATATCATTCCCTCTCTGTTTTTATATATTTACTTTTTGCTACCGGTTGAAAGTTAATGCATCACACCATCATTTCAAACTCAACACTTCCTGTACCTGTTTAAAATTAAAAGCCCCTTATAACTTCAGTTGAGAGAATCCCTTCACTTTCTAAACAGGCTTTTGTTGTGAAACATTTACAGGAACTTGTTGTGGAGGTTTCAGTGACTTGCGTAGTTTGCATACTGTACTTCAAATGAAGCCCCTGCTATCTGGTGGCACTTTTTTTACGCCACTACAATGACATTTCAGCTGGCACATGAACAGACGCAGTGACTGTAATGATAGTTACAACAATAAAATTAGGACAAGAATAACCCGTGGCATCATACACGTCATGAAAGACGACCAGCGATGATTGGTGTGGACCATCATGTAGTCTGTCATGTCTGCCAGCATGATTGTATGACTCCACAATCGCCTAGTGACCGTCGGAACAGATAAAAATGTTGTGTCGTGTGAACCTGGCATAAGCTGTCTTAAATCAGCCAAAAACAACATGTTGAATATTTTCGTTGAAGTTTTCGGTCCAAAAAAGTTCAATTACATGAACATTGTCAATAACCAATATCTACGTTCTCCCCAGCAGCAAACAAGAAGCAGTAAACCAGGTAGACAGTAAACAATGAGGAGACTCCAGCGAGGAGCAAACATGTGAACAAGTCTCAGTTCTCTTGTACCGTGGGAGAGGAGGAGAAACTGGTCGAGCTGTGGTGCAAACAGGATACAAATTTAAATTGGAGATTAGCTGATCCACCAACCAACATTAGACACTAACAGACAGGGGTAGGTAGGAAAGAAGGCTGAGGAACTAGGGTGGATATAAACGAGACAATCTGATAGGGATTGGGTGGAGATGGGCCTGGATATATTGTATACTGCAATGCTGACTGGGATAATGTGAAGCAGGTGAGCTTGTGGGTGGAGAAGGTCAGGTGAAGGAAACACTGGAGGGTGGGAAGGAGAGGCTGGATCTGCAATCAGAAGCAGAGAGGGTGCATGGTAAACAGAGCAAGCAACAGAATGACTGTTTAGACATATGTGTGGATGTGAGTGTTTCATGTGGCTGGTATGAAGCATTTTGTTGAGCACTTCATGAAATCATAGCAAAACTCTGTATAGCGTACAAAGAAAGATCTGCTTTTGAGCAAATACAAATAAAAGAAAAATACTTTTACTTGGGTTACCTATGTATAAATTTAGTTTTCATTTTTCTCTTTTTCTATGCAGGTTTTGTTGCAACATTGAACTGCACCAGCCCAACACCTAAGGCCTTGTTTGATGCACTTGAGGCTGAATTATTTCCAAGAAAACTATTTCGACCTGTAAATAACTTTACAGATGTGCTGGAAGTATCCATCGAACTGACTTTGGTGGGGATTTTAGGAGTGGTGAGTCTATGAGCTGCATAAAAATCTATTCATGACAGCACATACGGATGCATGATTCAGAATTTGAATCATCATTATTAACTGTATGTGTCTCATCCCTAGAATGAAAAAGAGCAGTCCTTAACAATATTCATATGGCAAATCCTGGTAAGTGTTCAGAGCATTGACAGAACATGAATTCATTCAGAAAATGGTTTTAAACCTTTTCATTAACAAAACCACACACCAAATACAAGTGGTACTGGCAGATAAAGAGTGTTGTGACACTTTTTGCTTTTAACATTCACTTGGTGGTTGTCTGTGCTGTGTATCTCAACGTTTGATGCAAGCTATTCATATTTGTCTGCAGCAAAACAGTCATTCAAACATCCACAACATAATCCCAGAATATGTAAGTTAATGTCAAATACAGAAAGTTCCCTTGTTATGATCAACCAAGTGGCACTCTCCAGACTGGAAAATGCAATCCTCATCCACAGTTGTTTAAATGATATTTTAGGAATAACTGCCCAACAAAGGACGCTACCATAAAGTTATGGAGGTTAGGTTTAGGCAAGAAAAGTTACCGTGGTTAGTTTTAGGAATAGAAACATGGTGAGGAGGACGTACCTTAAAATGACTCAAAGTCCTGTTGTTCCAAACACCAGGCACATATGGAATGAACCCCATGACATATTGTTGAGTAAGGCTGTGATCCAAGGCTGGATTTTTGGCTATTTAACTATTTCAAATGTGTACATCAGCAAACATCGAAGAAAAGATGGAGAAATGGGGACCAGCTGAACGAGGATTCTGCTTGTCATTGAACAGGGGTTGGAAATAAAATGGATGACCTCCGTGCCACATTAGTTTCCAACAACATATCAGGAACTGTAATACCCTTTGACTCACCAAAACTTGGCTTAATCCTGGACAGCAGCCATTTCACCAGGAGGGTCTTTTTCCATATGCCAATTTGACAGAGCAGAGAACTCTGGCAAGAAAAGGAGAGATGTAAATAGCGTTTATTTTACGGTGAATAAGGACTAGTGTGACGGTGGGCATGTGAGGTGCTGTCCCTTTCCTGCTGCTGATCACTGCTATACACCATTTAGAGTGTCACTGCCTGTGTTCGGAGGGGTGACAATGCGGATGTCCTGTGGTGTCGGTATATGTGGACAATTATGCAGCAGCAGCAAACGATGTAGGAAAATGCAAAAAAAGGACTACATTACATTGCACAAGTTAAAGGGGCTAATGGGATCACATTTCATTGGAGCTGTAACTTGTACAATTTCAAGTGACGTATAAATGATTGATTGATTGATTGATTGATTGATTGACTGTTTTTTTCTGTGATGTTTGTTGTCAAGAAGAAAAATATAGAATACCACTATACTTAAAGGAACAGTGTGTAAGCTTTAGGTGGATTTAATTATGTCTAGCGGTGAGGATTGCAGATAGCAACAAGCTGAAATTTCTATCAAGAGCCAGTGTTTGGTTTGCTCATTCTGGGCTACTGCAGAAAAATGGTGGTGCAAGATGGCAATCTCTGCAGAAAATGACCTGCTCTCTATGTAGATTTAAAGGGCTCATTTCAAGGTAAGAAAACCCACTGATCCTTATTTTCAGTTGATTACTAAAGGAAAAATTCTATTCCATTTCTGCCAATAAATCCCCCTAAATCCTACACAATAGGCCTTTAATGTTTAGATTTAAGAATTTAAAGTATGTAGTGACACATTTAAAATGGTTGTTGTTTTGTTTAATGTAGGAGTGGCATATAGCGGGACTGAGCTGGGATGAGAGGGAATGTGGAACTGAAAAAGTCTCTGTCGTTCGAGAGCAGCTTTGGGTCCCAGACATCCTCATCAAAGAGTTGTAAGTTAAGTTCATTCATTAGAAAACTAAAGGAGTCACACGATCAGTAGACCTTATCTCCTATCTGGCAGCACTTTTGTACACCTATCGCTATCTTTTTCAAGTATAAATGTGCAATTAAAAGTTTTTTATTCTTTTTATTTCCAGCATGGACGAGGACAAATCTCCCAAAACCCCATATGTCTACTTATACAACACAGGTCATGTTTATGATGATAGGCCGGTCAGAGTGATCGCCACCTGCAAATTAGTAATCTACACTTTCCCCTTTGATATCCAAAACTGCTCGCTGACCTTTGAATCATTACTGCATGTAGGTAAGTCTGTGCAACAAAAACCAGTAACAGCAAAATAACATGGCAAGTTTGTACTTGGAGTACACTGAAAGTTGCCACTTGCAAGTTTAAAAGGTTAATTGATATTTTTTGTAGATTGTGTATTTTCAAACATCACACCTACAAACACAAATGTGGTATAACATTTCAATAGAATGAAATAAATACATTTAAATATCTTAAGGGCCTGAACTTCTATGACCTCAAATTTTATGTTGACAACTTCACTCTACTCATGTACATCACAAGTACCATTTCACAGAGACTGGGCATCTAATATGGACAAACTTTCCTATAATTTTATTCCAGTTGAAGACATAAGGATTATTAAAACAGGCACATCTGCAGAGATATTGGAGGAGTCCAGACATGTGATGCAGACCAGAGGAGAGTGGGAGCTTGTGGATATCAAATCATCTGAATCTTACATTGAAACAGGTCATGGGAACCACTCTGAGATCAAATACTATGTAAGCTATTTTAGCTATTTTAATTTACTCTGTGTTAACGTGATGAATAATGGTGATGATCTGTTTAAAGGCCCTGACACACCAAGCCAACAGCTAGATGTCAGTCATAGGTTGGGTCATTGGTGAGTGACTGCTGCTCTAGTTGGTGCGATGTGTTGCCAACTTTTGCCCATCATTGGCCCCTGTCATTTGTTTATTGGTCAATTGAACATGTTGCGATGACAGCAAAGCCCAACAGTGAATGTAATCACTCTGATAGGTACTCTTTAGTTCAGGGCATAAGAGGAGAAATGAAAGTGAGGAAAGTAAACAAAGGCCTATAGTCAAGAGGTGGTTAAGATTACTTTTTTGCCATTGAACTCTTTAGCAGGAATGTTTCATCATAGTTTGTGTTATTGTTCACCGGCACATGGTAAATATACTTTGTTCTATCAACATTGGACTGTGTTGTTAATGTGTCAACTGGCTAACTAGTGTCAAGATGGTCGTCCGGTGTCCCATTTTAAATGACGATTAACAATGGTTTCTGTCTGCTGGTGTGGAGAGTTACTTCATCTCCTGCAATTGCAGAACATACATGCTGGCTGGTGGTTTACTGTAGTTTTTTGTGGTGTGCTCATGTACAACTTTTATGGCAGAGACACGGCAACATCAGAAAATGCAGCAGGGGGCCTTTGTCGACGTTTAAAAATAAAACTGAAAAAAAATTAGTTTTCTGAAGTCAGTTTGGTGTGTCTGGGCCTTAACAATGGTCCATGTGTTGTTTTCAACTCTTTTTGTCACTTTATGGCAGATCAGAGCAGTGGGTAGTGTACCAAGGTCTTTTTTATACAGCCAATTTTTTTTTTTTTTTTTTTCTTGAAATAATATAGCGACATTCTTAATCTGGATCAAAATATGTCAGTGCTAAAAAAAAAACAATAAAATACATCAATATCAGTTATGACAAACATCATGTTAGATAAGAAGCATCGTGGATGCTAGACACACAAACAGTGAAGGAGTTTAACAAAAGCTGGCAAAAAGGTTTTTTTCTTTGTTTTTTTTTTTTTAGACATAGAACAAAGGAGGGCCGATGATTGATCCTTGGGGTACACCAGAAGTCTAGGTGGTCTAAAAAAAAAAAAAAAAGTATCAGAAATTAAAACAGATTAAGTTTTATGGGGGCTGGTGGAGGAGATTACTACTCCTGGTTTCATTTCTTAATGGTGAATAGACCACTATTGCAAAGTCCCAGTAAAACCTTAAAGCTTTGTACTTGTTTTTTTATCCCAAGATCATTTTGAGACGTAGGCCAATCCTCTATGTGGTAAACCTCCTGTTGCCCAGCTGCTTCCTCATCACATTGGACCTCTTCAGTTTCCTGCTGCCTCCTCATAGTGTGGACCGGTCCTCTTTTAAGATGACCCTCATCCTGGGCTACACCGTTTTCCTGCTCATCATGAACGACCTGCTGCCTGTCACTGGAAATACAACACCTCTAATAAGTGAGTGACACCTGTGATGTAAATAGAATTAAATAATCCAACTACGGTGTTTCTTCTTGACCCGATGGCATTGTTGGCTAATTAATAGTTTGTCCTCTGATGGCTCTTCTGACAACTGAATTTTAATGTTCTCCAACCTTGATGAATTAGGTTTAAAAGAAAAACGACTCTTTACTTCTTAATTGTTTTGTTTGTTTGTTCACACTTTATATTAAGGTACTGTAATAAGCATTAATTAATGCTTAATAAGCACCAATTAACCAGTTAATGAGCACTTATAAGACAGAATAGGATGCTTATTACCATTAATAAGACTATATAAGTGTTAATTATAGCATAGTTAACACAGTTATTATTGCATATAGGAGCATTATAAGCACTTAATAGAAACTTGATAGCAGTTTATAAAGCTATCCTAAATATTAATTAATAAGATGTCTATTTATATTAATTATGATTTATAAGGGGTAATTATAGAACAATAACCACATTTATTACTGGTTTATAAGACACTATAAGACCCTATCAGATTAGATTAATAAGGTGTTAATAATAGTTAATAATGATCCTTTGCAGCTACCGGATCTAAAGTGGGAAAGTGTTGTATAAAGGTTAATGAATAATTAATATGCTCTCAGGGCTCGAAACTAACGGTGTCCCAATGTCCTGAGGACTATAAAAATTGCTACTGGGACACAAAGATGATGTGTCAAAGCAATATGGAAATGGGTGTTATTTACAACGTCATTACGTATGGGTATCTGAACGTTGCTTTTGTCGCTTGGATAATTTAAATAAAAACTTATGAACAGCAAAAATACAGTGGCATTTGCTGCACCTGATCTGGCTCCACAAGCGCGCGCATGCACACACGCGGAACTCAACTCGCTGCATGACGGTCACGCTGGGTGCCACTACACAGCTATGCTCGTCACTCCTCATCAGAGCCCAGAACCTAGCAATGCTGAGATGGTTGAAACAACTGATGCAAGCTCCTCCAGTGCCGCTCCAGTTGGAGTAGGATGCGACACTTGGCTTCGGGACTCTGAAGACGATGTTTCATCTGTTTCTGCCCCTGTGGTAAGTTAGTTTGTTAAAGTAGGCTATAGGCTAACGTTAGCTTGTTGATTTTTAGCTAGTTCTAGTTCTTTGTGACAGCTAACACTAGCAACTCAGCTAATCATGTACATGAAAGTTATAAAATGTAACTGTGTTCTAAATTTTGATGTTTATGATCATGACGGTACAGTTAATCAGAAGAGGTGTACTCGTTTTATTCGGTCAGTAATAATTAGGCTAGCAACTTTAGCTACAGAGATGAAGGTCATGCCTGAACTAGCACCCACTCATGTTTCTAAATTTCCTACAGATAAACTGAGTATAATGAACACCCAGATAACAGTAGTTAGCAGAACCTTAGTGTGTAACTGTGACACTCACAGACATTGACTTTGATCGCGATGAAGAGAGAGAGAGAGAGAGAGAGAGAGAGAGAGAGTGGAGGGTGCCGATAGAAATAGCTTCGGTAGCTAAGTCAGAGATATTGGATAAAGGAGATACCCCACTGTAGGCTTATCCAATCTTAAGAAAACGGTTACTCTTCCTGTCTCCTCCTAAGTGGGCGTGGTTAGCTCTCCCTCCAATCAGAGCCTGCTCTCCCTCAAACACCCCCCCCCCCAACCGTGTTGAACAGAGGCTCTGTGGATGTCTGTGTATGCAGATCGAGAAGCAGGTGGAATGAAAATACATTCTTCCTATTACTGCAGCCTATTGCTGCACAAAGCTTGGGCATTTTTTATTTATTACTAGCGGTAAATAACTGTTTGTAAGCAAACTGTGATTTTACCGCCTGTTTATCAAGATCACAAGATCTCACGAGAACTTGTTTTCTGAGACGGACAGGGCTCAAACAAAGTTAACTGTCTCTTGATCTGTGCAGATGAAAAATGCAGCTTTAGTGTCAGAATGTTGGTAAGATGTGTGGCTTGTGGAAAATGAACCCAATATTTACTTTAGTGACTATAGGGCGAAAGAATTGACCATAAATTGTGATCACGTTCATTTTCCTCATTGACGACAATACATTCAGAGCTGCCGCAAGTCTCCTACGGGGCCGTGACGCTGACGTCACTGAATCAGGAAGTGAGCTGAGTGGGGTATCTCGCTTTATCCAATATCTCTGGCTAAGTGCGTCACTAATGACGTTCTGCGTGAATTAAAGTGAGTGAAATGTGTGTGAAGATGCATATGGTTGAGATACAAGGGTGACAGTAAATGTGTGAAGCAAGATGAGCAGAGTGAATGTGTTGGAGCATCTAATAGATATAGGCTACGTCATGTTCATACTAACTCCTGCTGATTTGCTAACGCCATAGCCTGATTTCATTCCTCTCTGTCAGTAAGGTTAAAGGAGCATTTCATACATTTTGGCAATTGAAGTTTGTATCAGGCTCAGTGTGTAAGTGTTTTATTATCACTCCATTGTGAGAGTAATTCAGTACTAGGCTGTGGATTAAAAACAAGGGAAGTTAGATTAAATATGTTTATGGGTTTAATTCTGAGCCTTGTCTTTCAGAGGGATGGGCTGACATTGCAGACGGTGTCTTGTAGCCATGCAGGTAAACAAAATACTCCCTAGAGAGGAATTAATATGCTACGGTGTATGTTTAGCAATCGTGACAGTGAAAGTTTTTTCTTCTGTATTTCACACAGTTCCAGGTCAGCATCTGAATCTTGATATGGGTGTCTTAAAGGCCGCTGCCACCATGTTTTATCTAAGCAACTGGCCTGAAGACATCACTGACCTGGCCACCTTTGGCCTGGCCAATGTTGAGACTTTTGTCACTCACTTTCAGAAAACTGATGGGTTACAGGGAGCTTTGTGGAACACTGTATTCACGAACAGTCAATCTAAGTAACAAAACTTCTGAAAAAGCCAAATGAACTCAGATCTGTCATTTTTTTAGAACTCAACTATTAGGGTTTCCAATCCTTTTTTCCTGTTTTTCACAATAGTGGTTGCATTAAAAATCAGTATGAAAAGAAAATGTCCTTATGTTATGTTTTCACCACCATTGGTAGGCTTAATTCTCATCACGAGTGAATAAAGCAGCTAACTCTGAAACAATCTGCTCAAAAGTTTAAGTTCAAATAACTCATGTTTGTCTTAGTATGCCATTTTGGGGAAATGAGATTCCCATGATCCTTTGCTAAAGAAAATAATAACATACTAGCGTGAAAAGAACGCATCAGAATTCTTTAATGTTGAAATAATGATTAATATCCGGATGTTGCAATAGGTGCATAATTAATAGAATTATTAACTTCAGTGAGTGCATAATAAGGAGTTTATGAATGCCAGTAAGACACTGTTCCCACTTTAGATCCAGTAGCTGCAAAGATGCATTATGAGCTGTTAATAAGTGCATATTAATAATTTATTAACCTTTATATGACACTGTTCCCACTTTGGATCCGGTAGCTGCAAAGGATCATTATTTACTATTAATAAGTGCATAATTAAGCATTTATTAACAGTAATATGGCATTTATATTAACTTCTTATAGTCTCATTAATGTTAATAAACACCTTATTAATTTCATCTTATAGGGTCTTATAGTGTCTTATAAACCAGTAATAAATGTGGTTGTTATTCTATAATTAACCCTTAAAAATTATAATTAATGTAAATAGACATCTTATTAATATTTAGTATAGGTTTATAGACTGTTACTGAAGTTTCTATTAAGTGCTTATAATGCTCCTATAAGCAATAATAACTCAGTCAGTTATGCTGTAATAAACACTTAGTCTAGTCTTGTTGATGTTAATAAGCATCTTATACCGTCTTATAAGTGCTCATTAACTGTTAATTTGTGCTTATTAAGCATTAATTCGCGCTTATTACAGTACCTTTTTGCTGCAGATGTTTTATTCTCAGTCAGTCTGGCTCTGATGGTGGCCAGCCTGTTGGAGACAGTGTTTATCACCAACATCCAGTTCAGTGCCAGCAAGTACAGAGAGGTGCCTCACTGGCTCAGTGTCCTTGTGCTACGATATCTAGCTGTCATTGTTTTTCTCCCTCCAAAAAAGAAGAGCAACTGCGTCACAGTGTTCCTTCACCCACCTGCTACAGGTACAGTGACATTATTATTTCTTTATTATTATAATTTCTGTCTCTAAATTTTATTGTAATCAGAGTGTTAAGGATGGTGTTTTTTTCTAAGCTTTCCAAAAGCAAAAACACAACAGCGATGATTATCATCATGATTATTTTTGTATTACTCCTGTCACTGCTTCTTCATCTTATTTTAATCATTTTTTATGCAACTCATATAAGAAAAGTCCATTGAGTGTGAAGATTCATCTTTCACTCTAGATCTTGGAAATAGTGGTTGGACAAAAATAATCTTAAATTAGGATTTAAAAAAATTAAAATATCCACTACTTTTTTAATTTAAAAATAAAATTAAATTAAATTTAAACTAAATTGCCAACCTCACAAGTGTGCTGTGCTCAGAAATGTAGTAAAACAGAAAGAAAATAAGAAAATACAGGAAAAGTACAGAGTTGCTTTAGAGTAATGACTTTTTATGTTATCATTTTTTGGAAAAAATCCTGCATAGTATACTTTAAAACTAATAATCTGAAATTTTGATGTAAATAAATGTAGGTTAAGTCACTATCTAATGCAGAATTATACTAATCAGATGAGTACAGATACCTAGCTTATAAAAAAAATGGGACACACCATATACCATGCTCTCACTCTAATCTTACTATTTATTTTTTTAATATGTCCAGCAATTAATCCTAGCACCATCTCTTCAAGAGATCTTCAGAGCATCTCTGGTGATACACCTCATGAGAAACCCCCTCTGGATCCAGCCCTGGATGAACTGAGGAAGCTGAGCAGAGATCTCATGGCCATCCGCATCCAGATAGGCAAACATGCTCAGGACAGCAATACCTCAGAGGAATGGCAAATGATTGCATTAGTCATTGACCGTCTGCTTTTTGGCCTGTACATTGGCTTCATCTCTTCCCTCTTTATCGCCATCATAGCCATCTGGGTCTGGAGTAATATACACATAGGTTAACTTGATGGAAGAGTTAAGTCATACATTTATATTGATTATCAGCAGACTTAGGGCAGAATAATGTCCACCTATCCTTTGTAAAATCTGAAATGTGGATTAAACATGAAAACATTCCTTGCAACTTTGCTTATTTTATCTTCATAAGCCAAACAATTTTTCTTTTCTTCCTCTTGTCTTATCAAAGTCATCTTTGCCAGTGGTGTCCCAACGATTTTGAATGGGGACAAGATTAGATAATATGAAAAAAATTTGGGGGGCAGCTGTTCTCCCATTATATGGGTTATCAAAAAAAAAAGAACATATACAAATTAGACAAACACACCTGTGTCACCTTGCACTGAAAAACAATTCAACTTTTCACTGCTCCTGAAAGCGGTGGCCCTCGATGTCTACGTTATGCTTCTCTGCGTAAGTTCAGCCAGGAAGACTTTCTTTGTGCTCACCCTCCTTAAATCATACCGTCTTGATGGGGTCTAATCGCCAAAGACTTTTTCACATTTTCATTCTTAGGTGCACCTGCTAATAAATATTCTTTTCACTATAAAAATGATCCTCTCCTGATTGAAATTGGTTCTGCCTGCGCAGCTCCTACTTAGTGCATGTCTACACACTGTATGATAGTCCTGCCACGGTGAGGTGAATGGAAAAAATGCAAAGTAGTCTTGCTTTATGAACGAATATTGTATGGCGGGCCACATATAGTATATTTTGAAAGATAAGTCAAGGGGCATTTCTTATCTGCCCATGGGCTACGATGGTCCCCCGTGCCGGACTTCTGACATGCCTAATCTTGAGTAATTAAAAAAAAAATGTAATTACCAAATTTGTGCCAAATTTAAAAAAAGCCATTCTCGAGATATTGCATTCACAATAATGGGACAGATTAACATACATACAAACAGACGGACAACCCAAACAGATCGTGCCTCCAGCCACGGCTGTTAAAGGAATAATAAACAGCTTAAGTCACAGTTATGATCATTAGTCCCATTGTGGGTCGACAATTAACATCACACTTACTGTATATTTAATCTTTCTCAAACTATTTAGGCTATGGAGACTCTAACCCTCCCCCCACCTCTCAGGTAAACTTGCTGTGGCTCTGTGTGTAAAAGGCTGCAGGTGAGTATCTCTGATTGGCTGAGTGAATGATTGTGTGAATCATCATTCTCCTGTTTTTTGTTTTACGTGAAAGACTTGTCTTTTGTTAAATTTTCATTTTGTGTAGGTAATGTGAGAAGATTATTTTAATTTCATTTGTTTTCAGCCCAGCCTGAAGCCAAATTGTTCCTTTGAATATGTAAGAAATAAACACTCTCAGGCTTTAACCGTTGTTGCTGGTGGGTCTTGGAACTGGGAAGACGGGAGCGTCCATTTCATGTTGCCTCAGGGCCGGGGCCTAACAGAAGAGGGTAGAGTGGCTAGTTGATCATAAGTCACTGCTGGGACTGGTTTGATATCTTTTCAACTTCTTCACTTTGAATGACAGACTGTCTGCAAATAGTGTCCTTGGCTTCCCAGTCAGATTCGCCCCACATTCCTCAACAGTGGCAGCCTCTCACCAAATTATGGTCATTTCTGGCTCCAAAACACCAAGATGGCAACCTTGAGGCTTCAAAACAGGAGTCCACAATCCACTTGGGGACATCACAGTGGCTTTGTCCTTATTTTAAATCCTGGAGGGACTGCTGTGCACATGTTCTCATACTCCTTGTGATTTATTGATAAACAGAGAGAAAACTGAAAGAATGACTGAAATCTTTTATTTGACACACACCTTCGCACTACATCCTCTCCCCGTATTTTAATCTGCTGTATATTTTCAGTCAAGCAACAAATAGTTGCATGTTTCAACAAACCATTTTACCACAACAACAAATATTCGCTTTTACCCATGGGAAATCTCTGCCCTGGAGGTGTCCAGCGAACCTGTACAACCCCTCAACAAACAAGTAAGACAAGTCCAGGCCTGTACCACTCAGACATATGCAGTACAAAGACAAGAAGGAGACATAAACAGTCTTGTTTGTGTGTTATCATATCATATCTCATCATATGCTGAGGTGTGTGTTAAAAATGTTTGAAAACTGACACCAGATATTTGCAGACATCCTTGCTTGATTCGTTTATGGTCAACACTGCAACACTGTTGTTTTGACAAACAAGACACGCATACAAATTACTCAGAAGGAAAAGCTGTAAGTTGAGTTGAGCCAATCAGAAACAAGAAACACTATTCCCTAAGACTGTCCAGTTGTACCCTGTAAATCGCAGGGACAAGTTATGAAAGTGAGGCACTGTCAATAACACTGTCACAAACAAGATGAAAGAAGTAAAGATAGCCGGGCTCCTATTCATCAGTTTTTCACTGCTCTACGGTAAGAAAAAAAATAATTTACACTATCTAACAAATTAGCAACACATTTTTAAAAAGAACAAAGAAAAAGAAACTTTCAAAATGATTTGTCAAAAATAAACAGAAAACTAAACACCAAGTAAACTCAAATATGATGAAATGTTCATGCATCTTTTATCACTTTATCTCCATATATGTGTTTTATAACAGTTTTGTGACACATTGATGAATACTGTCAGAAGATGTTTATGAACTGTCTGTGGAAAAAGCATCAGAAAACTATCTTTTGAGCATTTAAGTAAAATCTTAAACAAAATTTGAACCAAAATGATTAAAAACCTGTGGAATGTGTTTTATTTTAACCAAATAAAGAGCTTTCCACTAACCAGTAAGTTACTGTATCAAGTAAAGCTGAGAAAAGTAGGACATATGTCAAGAACAAGAGTCAACAGCCATGCAAACAGCTTGTGATGCTGTATGTGGGTATAGAGGTGCTTTGAGATAAATACTGATGTTAGCAAGCTAACATGCTCACATTGACAGTGCTAGCATGCTGACGTATACTGTGTTTACCATCTTAGTTTACTATGTTAGCATGCTAATACTCACCAACCAGCACTAAACACAAAGTGCTGCTGATGGGGATGTTCATGATTTACAGTTAGGTACTAAAGAGTTGGGTACTTTAAAATTTTATCCTGAGGATCACACTAAATGAAAAGTTCAAGGATCACCAAATCTATTACAATTCATCCTGATGGGAAGAAGAATATGTACACCAGACAACATGGTAATCCATCACTCATGGCCAAAAATGAGAAAAGAAACAAAGAGATAGTGTATGGGGTGTCATTTGTAAAGTGGCTCATGGCTCAACATTTTGCCACATTTAGCTTCAAACAATGTTTAAAAAAGTGTTGTGAATTTTTTAACATCACCTTTTACCACATTTACAGTAATATTTGTTAACTTAGAAATATATTAAATAGTTAAATCTAAATATTAAATGTGGCACCTAAATGTTAAATATTCAATCTAAGTATTAAATCTAAATCTAAATGTTAAATCTAAATATTTAATCTAAATCTAAATGTTAAATCTAAATATTTAATATAAATCTGAATGCTAAATCTAAATCTAAATGTTAAATCTAAATATTAAATCTAAATGTTAAATCTAAATGCTAAATATAAATCTAAATGTTAAATGTTAAATCTAAATGTTCTGGGTGAAACTAAATATTTAGCTAATATGCAAATTCACACTGCCGGTCACCGGAAGTACCAAAATAAAAGCTCGAGATGGTCAGACTGTGTTTATAGTATCAAATAACGAATTAAAACCAACTTATCAGGTGAAATGAACGCTTGAACATACATTAGCGTGATAATAACTACCTAAAATAACAAAAAACATGTTTGGAGAAATTTTATTTGACGTGTACTTTGAGTTGTTAGTGTCCCTTCGGAGGGAATCACCTTGTTGTTTACAAATACTTCCAGGTAGAAAACCAGCAGAGTTTAGCTACATATATGAATATCTCACATTTTTCACGTCACTATATCACCGTTTAGACTAATCTGATGTTTGTAAAGTCTATAAACACAATGATTGAATGGTTATCATAGATTAGCGGGGCTAACCGTTAGCTGTTAGCCCCGTTACCGGTGTCTGTAATGACTCATTAACTCTAAACGGTCTGTGAAAAAAATATTTTTTTCCAGCGGATGTCTTAGTTACAACATGATTGAGCTAACTTGAGTAGTTTCATGTCGTATCCGACAACGGGAGGCTTTTAACAGATGATGTCCTGATGTTAGCTTTGCTTCTGCTGTTAGCTGACCCTGTCAGCTGCGGCCACTGATGCTTTCTAGACATTGTGATTTCCCAAAACTGAATAAATACCACACATCGCAACACAAAACTGCTCTGCTAGCTCAATCATGTTGTAACTAAGACATCCGCTGGAAAAAAAAAAATTTCACAGACCGTTTAGAGTTAATGAGTCATTACAGACACCGCTAATGGGGCTAACAGCTAACGGTTAGCTCGAGCTTCATCTTGAGCTTTTATTTTGGTACTTCCGGTGACCGGCAGTGTGAATTTGCATATTAGCTAAATATTTAGTTTCACCCAGAACATTTAGATTTAACATTTAACATTTAGATTTAGATTTAGCATTTAGATTTAGATTTAATATTTAGATTTAACATTTAGATTTAGATTTAGATTAAGCATTTAGATTTAGATTTAATATTTAGGTTTAGATTTAGCATTTAGATTTAACATTTAGATTTAGATTTAATATTTAGATTTAGTTTTAATTTTAATATTTAGATTTAACATTTAGGTGCCACATTTAATATTTAGATTTAACTATTTAATATATTTCAAAGTTAACAAATATTGTTGTAAATGTGGTAAAAGGTGACGTTAAAAAATTCACAACACTTTTTTAAACATTGTTTGAAGCTAAATGTGGCAAAATGTTGATGTTATTTTCAGCATGAGCCATTTACAAACGGCAACCCATAATAGTGTGTGGATTACATTTATTATTTATAGAGTATAACATAAGACCCTTAGATTTTATTGGCATTTTGCTTAATGAATTTATATTTCATTTGAATTGAATTATATGACACAAAGTGTAAAGGTTTAGAAACAATACAACATCAAACCCCAAAGCATGACACAAAGACAGTCAGTGTAATATAGAAGTTCTTATTTACTGGAGTTCAACAACAGGCAAGAGTCAAAACCAGGTGACCTGTCCAGACAGGCAAAATTGTGCTGGCCTAACAACAAATGACTTTTCAAGCAATTTCACTGTGGCAGATAAATTTCCAATGAAATGAAATTAAAATTTCCAGAATAAAATCATGAGTTTCTCTCTTGCTCCCCTGATCTTGATCATTTGGTGAGAGGTGGTCACAAAACTCAGTTTAAATTGTCTTAAGTCAGTCTTTTTCTCATCTTGCCATCCAACAAAATCAAACATTTTAAATATCATCATAAGTTTTTAGTCTTTACTCATGCAGACGGTGAGGTTCAGTGATGACCACATTGTCAACAACAATTACCTGAGCTCTCCCAAGCAGCAAACAAGAAGACGTAAACCCGGTAGACAGTAAACAACAAAGAGACTCCAGCGTGGAGCACACGTGTGAACAAGTCTCAGTTCTCTTGCAGCGTGGGAAAGGAGGAGAAATTGGTGCGGCACCCAGCAGCATTTATTTTAGTGATAAATCCTAAATATTGATTGTTTGCTTGTTATTCCCATGGTCTCCTATCACTTAATGGAGCAGCTGACCAACAAAGGTTGGTGGTGAATTGAGGCAACAAAATCCAAAATGTTAAGTTTAAATGCAAATACACTTGATTGTTTTTCTTTTTCTAGAGTTATGTGTTTTTGTTGATACAGAACGAATTGTTCATGTATCACATTTCTCAAAAGAAGTTTGGCGTAATATTTTCTACAGGGAGCAGAATGGGAAATAATCTCAAAAGGAATCACGCTGTAGCCTTGCAAATAATGATCCTAAGAGATCCCCAGTCTTTGCAAAATCTTACAGTGTGTGACTAAAAACATCTATAGAGACAAGAGAGTGTCAGACTTCAATCTTTATAAATTTTAGTATTCAGTAACAGACAGGGGGCAGGCAGTAAAGAAGGCCGAGGAGCTAGGGTGGACTAAACGAGACAATCTGCTAGGGACTGGGTGGAGATGGGCCTGGATATATTGTATACTACAAGGCTGATTATGATAATGTGAAGCAGGTGAGTTTGTGAGTGGGGAAGGTCAGATGATGGAAATGGTGTTGGGTGGGAGGGAGTGGCTGGATCTGCAATCACGAGCAGAGAGAGTGCATGGTAAACAGAGCAAGTGACAGGATGTATGTTTGAATATATGTGTGGATGTGAGTGTTGAACATGGATCACTGTATTTTCATGTAGCTGATAAGAAGCATTTTGTTGAGCAGTTCATGAAGTCTTAGCAAAACTCTGTATAGCATACAAAGAAAGATTTGCTTTTGAGCAAATACAAATGAAGGAAAAATACTTTTATTTGGGATAACTATGTATTAATGTAGATATCTTCTTTCTCTTTTCAACACAGGTTTTGTTGCACCATTGAACTGCACCAGCCCAACACCTAAGGCCTTGTTTGATGCACTTGAGACTGAATTATTTCCAAGAAAACTATTTCGACCTGTAGGAAACTTTACAGATGTCCTAAATGTATCCATCGAAATGACTATAGTGGGAATTTTAGGAGTGGTGAGTCTATGAGCTGCATAAAAATCTATTCATGACTGCACATACAGATGCATATTTTTTTTAACTACGCATGCTGTGAGTAAATTTTAATTATCATTATCGACTGTATGTGTCTCATCCCTAGAATGAAAAAGAGCAAACCTTAACAGTATTCATATGGCAATACCTGGTAAGTGTTCAGAGCACTGACAAAACTTTTCTTTACAAAAGTACACACTGAACACAAATGTAGTTACATTTTTGAAGATTGTAAGAAATCCAGCTGCAACCCTATCCTCTGTGCTGTAGTGGTGGGGAATGTGATGGTGAGACAGTGGCAATGAAATATTTGAGATTTAAGGTGACAACACATCTTTTGCAACCAAAAGTTGCATATATTAAAAAGTTATGGCTCACTGGCACAAACACAAATAACACTGCTGCATTTGAATGTTTATGAAGTGGATCTATAAGAAACGTGTGATATGAGGTGAATTTAAGTGTGTGAGACATCATTATAAGTATAATGATTCCTTTCACATTGAATTTCCACAATCTGCTTCAATTCATCACCTCACCATCTGTGACGCCAGTTTCCCCCTGTCTCTAAATTGTGCATGCGTATGGGTCCCTAAATTTTGCGTACATTTCCTTGTTAAGTCAAAACATTGAATGAAGCAGGTTCATATTAAAACATCACTGTTTCTCCAACACTGCTCATCGTCAAGGGGCGAAAACACAAATGGCCCGACACACACAGTTAAAATGGTTGTTGTTCTGGTTAATGTAGGAGTGGGATATAGACGGACTGAGCTGGGATGAGAAGGAATGTGGAACTACAAGAGTCTCTGTCCCTCGAGAACATCTTTGGGTCCCAGACATCGTCATCAATGAGTTGTAAGTTAAAATAAGGTCTCGTAGCCTGTCAAACAAATAAACAAAAACCTCTCTTTTAAAAGTATAAATGTGCAATTAAGAGTTTTTTATTCTGTTCATTTCCAGCATGGACGAGGACAAATCTCCCATAACGCCTTATGTCTACTTATACAACACAGGTCATGTTTACGATGATAGGCCGGTCAGAGTGGTCGCCACCTGCAAATTAGTCATCTACACTTTCCCCTTTGATATCCAAAACTGCTCGCTGACCTTTGAATCATACCTGCACTTTGGTAAGCCTGCGCAAAGTCCAACAAATAACACCAAAATAACACCTGATCTCAAAGCTGCAACTTCACCTCACATTCAGTTTTATTATAATTATGGCAGATTTGTACTTGGAGTACACTAAAAGTTGTCACTTGTAAATTTAAGAGGTTTATTGCTATTTTTTGCAGAAATTATGTATTTTCAAACATTAAAACTACAAATGCGTAAGTGATATGAAATTAAGTAAAATTAAATACATTAATGTAAAAATCTTTGGGGCACAAAATTCCATGACCTCAACTTTCATGTTGACAACTTCACTGTACTCAGGTGCATCACAAGTAACATTTCAAACAGACTGGACATCTAATATAAACAATCTTTCCTATAATTTTCTTCCAGCTGAAGACATAAAGGTGAATCAAAAACATTCAGCTGCAGAGATCCTGGAGGAGTCCAGGAAAGTGCTACATACCAGAGGAGAGTGGGAGCTTGTTGATATCAAACAAGCTCAAACAACCCTTGAAATAACAGAGGGAAGCTACTCTGAGCTCAAATTCTTTGTAAGTTATTTTAGCTATTATATTTTATTCTATGTTCACATGAGGCATACCACTGATTATCTATTAAAGGTTTGTTAAATCAGATGTGACACCTTGGAGAAACTGTGTGTGATTTTATTTATTTGATGAATCTTCTAGTCATCTCAGCATGGCAGGTCACAGCTGTGGGTAGTATACCAGGGTCTTTTTCATTCTACTACTACCAGTCTAAAAAAACGATTACATTTTTGATAAAATAATGCATCAAGGTGCTTAATCTGGATCAAAATATGTCATTGCTAAAAAACAATAAAATATAACGGTATCAGTTATGACAAACGTCATGTTTGATGAGAAGCATCATGGATGCTGGACACACTAACAGTGAAGGAATTTAACAAAATCTGGCAAAAAGATTGGTATTAAAAAAAAAAAGAATTGACTGTAGTGGATGTTGTTTATGTGGATAATTTGACATGGTGTACACATGTGAACAGACAACAAATTTGGAGGACTGATGATTGATCCTTGGGGAACACCAAAGGTCTGAGTGGTCTTCAGAAAAGCATCAGAAACAACAAAAGAAGTTTGGGGGGGTGGAGGAGTTTACTACTCCTGGTAAGAGTCTGTTGTAAGTTCTGAGTAAAACTTTAAGACTTTGTATTTGTTTTTATCCCAAGATCATTTTGAGACGTAGGCCAATCCTTTATGTGGTGAATCTCCTGATCCCCAGCTGCTTCCTCATCACATTGGACCTCTTCAGCTTCCTGCTGCCTCCCCAAAGTGTGGACCGGTCCGCCTTTAAGATGACCCTCATCCTGGGCTACACCGTTTTCCTGCTCATCATGAATGACCTGCTGCCTGTCACTGGAAATACAACACCTCTAATAAGTGAGTGACACCTGTGATATATTGTTGTATAAGATTAACCACTGTGGCCAATTCTTCTTCTTCCTGACCAGATGCCATTATTGACCAATTAATATAAATGTGAATATGCTCTCTACCCTTGATAATTAAAGTTGAAATAAAAAATGATTCTTTACTTCTTAATTGTTTTGTTTGTTTTCCTGCAGATGTTTTATTCTCAGTGAGTCTGGCACTGATGGTGGCCAGCCTGTTGGAGACAGTGTTTATCACCAACATCCAGTTCAGTGCCAGCAAGTACAGAAAGGTGCCTCACTGGCTCAGTGTCCTTGTGCTACGATATCTAGCTGTCATTGTTTTTCTCCCTCCAAAAAAGAAGAGCAACCGCGTCACAGTCTCCCTTCACCCACCTGCTACAGGTACAGTGACATCATTATGATTATTTTTGTATTACTTCTGTCACTATTACTGCTGCTTCATCTTATTTTGATCATTTTTATGCAACTCATATAAGAAAAGTCAGTTGAGTGTGAAGTTTCATTCTTCATTCTTGATCTTGGAAATAATAGTTGGACATAAATGATCTCAACTGAAGCTTGACTAATACGTTTTTTGTGGAGCTTCTGGCTGCATCCCATACTCTTAAATGGAGTTTGTTCATTTGTCATGGAGATGCACTTAAAGGTTCTGGAAAAATATCTAGTGAAAGCCAACCCCATGTTAATTCTCCCTCATATTTTTTCTTTTTTCTTTTTTTTTTTTTTTTACTTTTATCTTTATTTATTTATTTATTTTTGGCCAAATGAGGCAACATGATGGTCACTGAGCCTATGGCCCACTGATGTGGGTATTGCAATGGGCCTTGTTATATATTTGCAGTATTATGAACTGGGTGTCAAGGGTGACATCTGTGAGATAAATGATGTAATAAGTTATTGCTAATCTTGTTTTCTTTTATATATACAGTACAGGCCAAAAGTTTGGACACACCTTCTCATTCAATGCGTTTTCTTTATTTTCATGACTATTTACATTGTAGATTCTCACTGAAGGCATCAAAACTATGAATGAACACATGTGGAGTTATGTACTTAACAAAAAAGGTGAAATAACTGAAAACATGTTTTATATTCTAGTTTCTTCAAAATAGCCACCCTTTGCTCTGATTACTGCTTTGCACACTCTTGGCATTCTCTCCATGAGCTTCAAGAGGTAGTCACCTGAAATGGTTTCCACTTCACAGGTGTGCCTTATCAGGGTTAATTAGTGGAATTTCTTGCTTTATCAATGGGGTTGGGACCATCGGTTGTGTTGTGCAGAAGTCAGGTTAATACACAGCCGACAGCCCTATTGGACAACTGTTAAAATTCATATTATGGCAAGAACCAATCAGCTAACTAAAGAAAAACAAGTGGCCATCATTACTTTAAGAAATGAAGGTCAGTCAGTCCGGACAATTGCAAAAACTTTAAATGTGTCCCCAAGTGGAGTCGCAAAAACCATCAAGCGCTACAACGAAACTGGCACACATGAGGACCGACCCAGGAAAGGAAGACCAAGAGTCACCTCTGCTTCTGAGGATAAGTTCATCCGAGTCACCAGCCTCAGAAATCGCAAATTAACAGCAGCTCAGATCAGAGACCAGATGAATGCCACACAGAGTTCTAGCAGCAGACCCATCTCGAGAACAACTGTTAAGAGGAGACTGCACGAATCAGGCCTTCATGGTCAAATAGCTGCTAGGAAACCACTGCTAAGGAGAGGCAACAAGCAGAAGCGATTTGTTTGGGCCAAGAAACACAAGGAATGGACATTAGACCAGTGGAAATCTGTGCTTTGGTCTGATGAGTCCAAATTTGAGATCTTTGGTTGCAACCGCCGTGTCTTTGTGAGACGCAGAAAAGGTGAACGGATGGATTCCATGTGCCTGGTTCCCACTGTGAAGCATGGAGGAGGAGGTGTGATGGTGTGGGGGTGTTTTGCTGGTGACACTGTTGGGGATTTATTCAAAATTGAAGGCACACTGAACCAGCATGGCTACCACAGCATCCTGCAGCAACATGCCATCCCATCCAGTTTGCGTTTAGTTGGACGATCATTTATTTTTCAACAGGACAATGACCCCAAACACACCTCCAGGCTGTGTAAGGGCTATTTGACCAAGAAGGAGAGTGATGGAGTGCTGCGGCAGATGACCTGGCCTCCACAGTCACCGGACCTGAACCCAATCCAGATGGTTTGGGGTGAGCTGGACCGCAGAGTGAAGGCAAAGGGGCCAACAAGTGCTAAACACCTCTGGGAACTCCTTCAAGACTGTTGGAAAACCATTTCAGGTGACTACCTCTTGAAGCTCATGGAGAGAATGCCAAGCGTGTGCAAAGCAGTAATCAGAGCAAAGAGTGGCTATTTTGAAGAAACTAGAATATAAAACATGTTTTGAGTTATTTCACCTTTTTTTGTTAAGTACATAACTCCACGTGTTCATTCATAGTTCTGATGCCTTCAGTGAGAATCTACAATGTAAATAATCATGAAAATAAAGAAAACGCATTGAATGAGAAGGTGTGTCCAAACTTTTGGCCTGTACTGTGTGTCCAGTAATCAGTCCCAGCATCATCTCTTCAGGAGATCTTCAGAGCGTCTCTGGTGATACACCTCATGAGAAACCCCCTCCAGATCCAGCCCTGGATGAACTGAGGAAGCTGAGCAGAGATCTCATGGCCATCCGCCTCCAGATAGACAACCAGGCCCAGGGGAGCAATACTACACAGGAATGGCAAATGATCGGATTAGTCATTGACCGTCTGCTTTTTGGCCTGTACATTGTCTTCATCGCTATCCTTTTTATCATCATCATAGCCATCTGGATCAGGAGTAACATACACATAGGTTAACTTGATGGAAGAGTTAAGTCACATAGGTATATTGATCATCAGCAAAAGTTTGACCAGTTAGCAGCTTACACTTAGAAAGACAAAATGAAATCAATAATAACATTTATTTCTTGTTTTTTTATTTTTTTATTCAGTAGTTCAAGTAGAAGATTCAGAATCTGAGTTATTTGATGCATGAAAACAAAATAAATGCAGAAAATGTCCAGTATGAATAGAGGGAATGATTACAGCAGGCTTAGCTTATTTTAATGTTTATATGGATACCAACTATTTTTTTACAGCAGACTAAGGGCAAGAAAATGTGAATCTGTACTTTAACCAATATTTATTATCTTCATCAATCTGAGATCAGTGGTTGAGTCCAAGTTAAAGTTTCTGTACAATTAATTAGAAACTGCTCACAAGGTTAAATAGCATTACAAGGGGTGAACTGTCCCCTTAAACAATTAGATCCAGTCAGAACTACTTACCAACAAGCATATCTCAAGACACCCTAAGGTCCTCTAATCTTTATGAACGACAACCCAAACACATCGTGCCTCCGACCACAGCTATTGAAGGAATATAAACAGCTACAGTCACTGTTACAATCATTAGTCCCATTGTGGGCCAACAAACAACACAAGATTTACTGTACATTGAATCTTTCACAAACTATTTAGGCTATGGAGATTCTAACCCTCCCCCCACCTCTCAGGTAAACCTGCTGAGCATCTCTGATTGGCTGAGTGAATGATTGTGTGAATCATCATTCTCCTGTTTTGAGTTTTAGGTAAGAGAGTTGTCATGTTAATTAGGAAATGTGAGAAGATTAATTTAGTTACATTTTGCTTTGCCTGAAGCGAAATTGTCCCTTTGAATACTTTGTAATAAATAAAAGCTTTATTTGTTGTTGCTGGTGGTTCTTGAATCTGGGAAGCACTGCTATTTCTAACTTTTTCACTTCACTTTGAATGGACACAGCTTCTCAGTCAGATCCTTCCCAAAGTACTCCACAGTGGCAGTCTCTCACCCAAATATGGTCACTTCTGGTTCCAAAAAACCAAGATGGTGAACTCAAGGCTTCAAAACGGGTGTCCACAATCCACTGGGTGACATCACAGTGGCTTCGTCCATGATTTTATGCAGTCCATGTTGAGACCACGATGATCCCCGAAAAAGCCCTTGAAATCCTGGAGGGACTGCTGTACACATGTTCTCATACTCCTTGTGATTTATTGATAAACAGGGAGGAAACAGAAAGAATGACTGAAATCTTTTATTTGAAAGTAACATGTTACATCACACCTTCGCACTACATCCTCTCCCCCTATTTCAATGTGCTGTATACTGTATGTTCAGTCGAGCAACAAATATTTGCATGTTTCAACAAACCATTTTACCACAACAACAAATATTTGCTTTTACCCATGGGAAATCTCCTGTTCATGTCCTTAACAAACTTTTTCTTTTTGCTTTTTTCCCTAAGTAAGACAAGTCCAGGCCTGTACCACTCAGACAATGCAGAACAAAGACAAGAAAGAGACATAAACAGTCTTGTTTGTGTGTTATTATTTTTTAAATTGATTACATTTAGATAAATGAGTGAATATGGGTGCAGAGCAGATTAACAAAGTACTTGATTAGGCTCATCATATGCTGAGGTGTGTGTTAAAAATGTTTGAAAACTGACATCAGATATTTGCAGACATCCTTGCTTGATTCGTTTATGGTCAACACTGCAACACTGTTGTTTTGACAAACAAGACGTGCATACAAATTACTCAGATTAAAAAGCTGTAAGTTGAGTTGAGCCAATCAGAAACAGGAAACACTATTCCCTAAGACTGTCCAGTTGTACCCTGTAAATCGCAGGGACAAGTTATGAAAGTGAGGCACTGTCAATAACACTGTCACAAACAAGATGAAAGAAGTAAAGATAGCCGGGCTCCTTTGCATCAGTTTTTCACTGCTTTACGGTAAGAAAAAAAATAATTTACACTATCTAACAAATTAGCAACACATTTTTTAAAAAAAAAAGCTGTTTTTCCCATGGTAATGCTTTAGAAACTTTCAAAATGATTTGTCAGAACTAAACACAGACAACTAAACACCAAATAAACTCAAATATGATGAAATGTTCATGCATCTTTTATCACTTTATCTCCATATATGTGTTTTATAACAGTTTTGTGGCACATTGATGAATACTGTCAGAAGATGTTTATGAACTGTCTGTGGAAAAAGCATCAGAAAACTATCTTTTGAGCATTTAAGTAAAATCTTAAACAAAATTTGAACCAAAATGATTAAAAACCTGTGGAATGTGTTTTATTTTAACCAAATAAAGAGCTTTCCACTAACCAGTAAGTTACTGTATCAAGTAAAGCTGAGAGAAGTAGGACATACATCAAGAACAAGAGTCAACAGCCATGCAAACAGCTTGTGATGCTGTATGTGGGTATAGAGGTGCTTTGAGATAAATACTGATGTTAGCAAGCTAACATGCTCACATTGACAATGCTAGCATGCTGACGTATACTGTGTTTACCATCTTAGTTTACTATGTTAGCATGCTAATACTCACCAACCAGCACTAAACACAAAGTGCTGCTGATGGGGATGTTCCTGGTTTACTAAAGAGTTGGGTACTTTAAAATTTTATCCTGAGGATCACACTAAATGAAAAATTCAAGGATCACCAAATCTATTACAATTCATCCTGATGGGAAGAAGAATATGTACACCAGACAACATGGTAATCCATCACTCATGGCCAAAAATGAGAAAAGAAACAAAGAGGTAGTGTGTGGCTTACAAATCATTTATAGAGTATAACAGGACCCTTAGATTTTATTGGCATTTTGCTTAATGAATTTATATTTTATTTGAATTGAATTATATGACAAAAAGTGTAAAGGTTTAGAAACAATATTACGTCAAACCCCAAAGCACCACACAAAGACAGTCAGTGTAATATAGAAGTTCTTATTTACTGGAGTTCAACAACAGGCAAGAGTCAAAACCAGGTGACCTGTCCAGACAGGCAAAATTATGCTGGCCTAACAACAAATGACTTTTCAAGCAATTTCACTGTGGCAGATAAATTTCCAATGTCAGAATAAAATCATGAGTTTCTCTCTTGCTCCCCTGATCTTGATCATTTGGTGAGAGGTGGTCACAAAACTCTTTAAACTTTAAATTGTCTTAAGTCAGTCTTTTTCTCATCTTGCCATCCAACAAAATCAAACATTTTAAATATCATCATAGGTTTTTAGTCTTTACTCATGCAGACAGTGAGGTTCAGTGATGAGCACATTGTCATGAGCAAACAAGAAGAAGTAAACCCGGTAGACAGTAAACAACAAAGAGACTCCAGCGTGGAGCACACGTGTGAACAAGTCTCAGTTTTGTTGGGAAAGGAGGAGAAACTGGTGCGGCACCCAGCAGTATTTATCTTTATCTAAATATTGACACAGTTTGCTTGTTATTCCCATGGTCTCCTACCACTTAATGAAGCAACTGACCAACAAAGATTGGTGGTGAGTTGAGGCAACAAAATCATTCATTCCTCCACAGTGCTAGCTTCTCACCCAAATATGGTCACTTTTGGCTCCAAAAAACCAAGAGGGCAAAGTCAAGGCTTCAAAATGGGAGTCCACAATCCAATGGGTGACATCACAGTGGCTTCATCCATTATTTTCTAGTGTCTATGTTTAGACCACAATGATCCCAAAAAAAAAAGCCCTTGACATTCTGGAGGGACTGCTATACACATGTTCTCATTCTCCTTGTGATTTATTAATAAGCAGAGAGAAAACGGAAAGAATGGCTGAAATCTTTTATTTGAAAGTAACATGTTACATCACACCTTCGCACTACATCCTCTCCCCTTTTTTAATGCTCTGTAAATTTCCAGTCAAGCAACAAATATTTGCATGTTTCAACAAACCATTTTACCTATGGAAATCTCTGCCTTGGAGGTGTCCAGCTCACAAGCCACAACAGCCTGGCACCTCCTCCTCATGCTGATCACCAGCCTGGTCACACACTGCTGTGGGATGGCATTCCATTCTTCAGCCAACATTTGTCACAAGTCAGCCAATGTGGTTGTGTTGGTCACTCTGGCACGAACAGCACGCCCAAGCTGATTCCACGAGTGTTCAATGGGGTTGAGGTCAGGACTGCTGGCAGGCCATACCATCCTCTCCTCTCCCAAATTCTGGTGGTAGTCTCTGATAAACCCTGCTCTGTGGGGGCGAGCATTGTCATCTTGGAGGATAGAGTTTGGTCCCAGACTGTGAAGATATGCAATTGTCACTGGTTGCGGAATTTTATCTCGATAACTCTCTGCATTGAGATTGCCTCCAATGATGACAAGCCTTGTTTTTCCAGTAAGCGACATGCCGCCCCACACCGTCACACCTCCACCAAAAGATATTACTCTTTCAGTGCAGCAATCAACAAAGCATTCTCCGTGTCTTCTCCACACTCTGATCCTACGATCCAACTGCCGTAGGCAGAATCTGGATTCATTGCTGAACATAACATTCCTCCACATGTTCAGGTTCCAGTGCACGTGTTGCTGACACCAGCGCAAATGGGCCTGACGGTGAAGGGCAGTCATGGCAGGCCTCCTGGCAGCCCTGTGAAACTGGAGATTGGCTGCCTGCAGTCTGTTCCGGATTGTCTGGGCAGAGAGCCGTCGGCCAAATCGTCGTGCAAACCTTGACTGCAAATCTGTAGAAGACTGCCTATGGTTCCTAAGTGCTGACAGGATGAGAAAACGGTCTTCTTGGGGTGTCATCTTCTTTGGACGCCCACATGTCTCTGACATCCCCCCTTATATGGAACTTGGCCTTCAGTTTGCAGATGGTAGGGTTCACTCCAAATAATGCCGCAACTTGGTTTTGTGCAATACCAGTTTGAAGTTGCCCTATTGGACAGGCCCGATCCAGATCAGTTAAATGTGGCATACCGATTCTTGGAGCAGACACCAACTGACCACTGTAGCAGGGCCCATGCTCACAGGTGCTGACAATCAAGTGCCAATCAGGCCTTTTTCTCTTGCTGACGCTGACTTTTCACTTTGTACGCAGCTTCGTCGTGTATGCAGACTCTATCCAGTATAGCCGGGAATTTCTTCTGCTATTGCGCAGCACCAATGTGGGCACCGTGGACCCCTCTGCAGTTCTCCCTGTGGAGATCAACCAGCCGCCGGACCCTTCTGCAAGGATCTGGAGCCGGGTGTCCAAACCAATGGTGAGGAAAAAAGGGAGACGCAGCAGTGTGCGACAGAGGCTCAGGGACACTGGAGCATCCCCCTTCCTAAAGTCATCCTCTCCAATGTCCAGTCCCTTTGTAAAAAAATTGACAAGCTCCAGCTCCAGGCCAAGTACAACAGTGCCTGTCTTCTTGCCTTCACTGAAACTTGGCTTAAAGGGGCAAAAAGCGAAATTGTTTCACCGCTAGGTTTGCTGTTGTGCACTGCCTGTAGACCAAAACAAAGTGTGTCATGAGCCACACCTCCCTCTACCTCTGCTCTCCACCCCCCCATCCCCCCACCCCCCACTCGCCTCCTCTAAACTTAGTTTATCAGTTAGTGATGTCTTTCACTCACTCTCAGTCTCTGCTGTGTTTAGCTATTCCCCTGCCTACTTCAATGATGATAGTACCTGTAATAAATGTAATATATTTGACCCAAGCCATCCACTAAGGGAATGGCAATTTTGTGCTGCTACCATCAGGGTGCAGATATAATCTCCCCCAATGCAGAAAAAATCGGTTCAAAAAATCATTTATCCCTGCTGCTTTATTTAAATTAACAGAGTGGTAAGGAGCAAGATAAGGAAAGCTAAAAGAGTTTGTAGGGATAAGGTGGAACACAAATACACCAGTGGAGATCTTCGTCCTCCATCTCTCAGGGAAGTAGTGGAAGTGATAGGAATCCTATTAAAATTGAGGGAATAAACATGACTGACCTTCCGAATGTTTTTAATAGTTTTTATTCTCGCTTTGAAACGCATGACTTTTCTGATAACATTTCCCTCCTCAGAGAGTCTCTTATCTCTGATTCTAACATTATCATTGAGCAGGATCATGTTAGAGATCTTTTTAAACAGGTCAATATAAGGAAGGCCCCTGGTCCAGACCTCATTTGTGGGCGTACACTTCGATATTGTGCTGATCAACTCTGCAGTGTCCTCCAGCATGTCTTTCAAATGTCACTTGATCGTAACCAAATTCCTGGCATGTGGAAATCTTCTACTGGGATTCCCATCCCAAAAACATCTAATCCTAAACAGCTTAATGATTTCAGACCAGTTGCATTAACGTCATTAATAATGAAAATCTTTGAGAAAATCGTTAAAGGCCTGGTCATGTCTTCTATAGAGGGACTTGATCCATTACAATTTGCCTATCAGGCAGAAAGAGGTGTAGAGGACGCAAAGCTTTTCATACTTAATCACCTCTACAAACACTTAGAGAAGCCACAAGCCCATGCCAGGCTCCTATTCGCTGATTTTTCTTCAGCATTCAACACAATGCAGCCACATCTCTTAATAGAGAGGCTAGTGTCTAAATTTGAATTGTCTCACCAGCTTGTGTCATGGATTTTAGATTTCTTTACTGGCAGAGAGCGAAGAGTCTCTGTTAATGGCCTTCTCTCTGACTCTGTAACCACTTCCACGGGTTCACCCCAATGGTGCGTCCTTTTGCCCTTACTTTTTATCATATACACTGATGAATGCAGGAGCAGGCAGGAGGATAGCTATCTGATTAAGTTTTCAGATGACACTGCACTGTTCAGAATCAAACCATGAGAGCTAACTGATTTTATTTCCTGGTGTGACTGTAACTTTTTGGATTTAAATGTATCCAAAACCAAGGATTTGATTATTGATTTTAGACATAAGAAGGACACTCATACTGAGTGCATCATACATAACGAAAAAGTCGAAATTGTTTCATCATACAAATACCTGTGGACCATTTTTGATGACCATCTCAAATTTGATGTGAACACAGATTTTATTGTGAAGTGAGGGCAACAGAGAATTCATCTTCTCAGGAAACTCTTTCTCTGTCAGGCTTGTTATACTCTATCGATTTTATCAAGCATTTATTGAGAGCCTTGTGTGTTTTTCTTTTGCTGGTTTCATTGTCTTTCAGTTAAAGACAGAAATAGCCTGACCAGTATTGTTAAGTCCTGCTCTAAGATTATTGGAGTGAAATTAAGAGACTTAAGTTGCCTCTGCAACCAGCAAATCCTCCGAAAAACAGAGTCCATTTTAGCCTCCCGACTCATGTTCTTGCAGGTCTCTGTTGCCTTCAGGACGCCGCTATGTCCTACCTGTGTGTAAAACAAACCGCTTCTCCAAATCATTCATCCTCTCTGCACTCAGACTTTTAAACTCTTCATAGGGTTGTATTCTTTTTTTTTTCTTAATTCCTTGAAGGAATGTGTGTGCGTGTTCTTAAGAAGCCCTTTTTTTTCTTCTTTTTTTAGGCTATCATAGGCTCTTTCTCATTATTCCACACTAAGCTCCTGGTGTGTGTATGTGTATGATGTTGTCTGATGTCTGATGTACTTATTATTTATTGTGTGCCATGTAGGCTACATGTATCATGACAACCTGCTGCTCATAACTAATTGCCCCTTGTGGGATTAATAAAGTTGTTTGAACTGAATTTGAATTAAATTGCTATCAACCTCTTAAATGGCTGCTAAATGTATTTGTGTATTCTTTTATGGTTGTTTATTTATTTGTTATGATAATTGTTGTCTTTGCTTTAACTGCTGGCTGTGACACAAATTTCCCCTTCGGGATAATAAAGATACCTTGAACCTTGAATCTTGGCAGAGAAGATTTGCTGCTCATCCCACAAACGCATGTTCCGTACAAATGTGGCACCATTTAAAAGAGAAATAAGATTTATTGCCAAGAAGCATTGTTACAACAAATAAATCTACCAAACACAAAGTTTCTTCCTTTTTGTGCTCAGTTTATTTGCTTTCTTCTCTAAGCCTGTAAGTAAGACAAGTCCAGGACTGTGTTTTGACAATATTTGAAAACTGACATAAGATATATGCAGACATCCTTGCCTGACTAGTTTATGGTCAAATTTTCAACACTGTTGTTTTGACAAACAAGACATGCATGCAAATTATTCAGAAGGAAAAGCTGTAAATTGAGTTGAGCCAATCAGAAACAAGAAACACTATTACCTCAGACTGTCCACTTTTACCTTTTAAAACGTTGGGTCAAATCATGAAAGTAGGTCACTGAACATAGCACTGACACAAGCAAGATGAAAGAAGTAAAGATAGCTGGGCTCCTTTTCATCAGTTATTCACTGCTTTACGGTAAGAAAAAAATAATTTACACTATCTAACAAATTAGCAACACATTTCAAAAAAAAAAAAAGCTCATGTGTCAAATACTGGAGTAAACGTAGAAAGCCTTTTCTCATGGTAATGCTTTAAGAAACTGTAACTTTCAAAATTATTTGTAAAAAATAAACACAAAAAACTGAACACCAAGTAAACTCAAATATGATGAAATGTTTGTATATTTTAAGACTTTATCTTGATATGTCAAAAATCAAGAAAAACAAAAAGACTACATGATAGTAAAGTTTTAAAGTTGCCTTGAATTTTACACAACTTTGTACTGGATATGTGTTTTATAACAGTTTTGTGGCACTTTGATGAATACTGTCAGAAGATGTTTATGAACTGTTTGTGAAAAAGCAATGGAAAACAATTTAAAGTTTTGAGAATTTAAATAAAATTTTGATCCAAAAAGACTAAAAATCTGTGGAATGTGTTTTATTTTAATCGAATAAACAGCTTTCCACTAACCAGTAATTTACTGTAGCAAGTTAAGCTGAGAGAAGTAGAACATAGGTCAAGAATAAGAGTCTACAGCCATGCAAACAGCTCATTAAAAATAATTAATTGAGTATAACGTAAGACCCTTAGATTATATTGGCATTTTGCTAAGTTACACCTAATTTACAATTCATGTTAATTACATGACACAAAGTGCAACGGCTCAAAAATGCAACCAGCTCAAGCCCCAACGCACAACACAAAGACAGTCAGTGTTATGTAAGAGTGCCTATTTACTGGAGTCCAAAAACAGGCAGGAGTCAAAACCAGGTGATCTCTCCAGACAGGGAAACTTGTGCCAACCTGAGACTCCAGCGGGGAGCAAATATGTGAACAAGTCTCAGTTCTCTTTTACCATGGGAAAGGAGGAGAAACTGGTGGGGCACCAACCAGCATTTATTTTAAGGATAAATCCTAAACATTAATATTTAACAGTTTGCTTGTTCTTCCCATCGCCTCCTACCACTACATAGAGCAGCTGACCAACAAAGGTTGGTGGTGAGTTGAGGCAACAAAATCCAAAATGTAAAGTTTGAACACAAATACACTTGATTTTTATATATTGTATCAATGCTGAATTGACAATCACACTGTCAACATATGAGGCCTTCTAACTTGTTTTTCTAGAGTTATGTGTTTTTGTGGATACATAAGGAATTGTTGATATATCAGATTTCTTTGAGGAAGTTTGGCATCATATTTTTTACTAAGAGCAGGATGGGAAACAGTCTCAAAAGAAATCTACCTGTAGTATTGCAAATAGTGACCCTGCGAGATCCTCAGTCTTTTCAAAATCTTATAGTGTGCGACTAAAAATGTCTTTTGAGGTGAGAGGTTGTGAGACTAAGTTTGGTAGGCAGTAACATGACAGGCTGCCAGTAGTAAAGAAGGCTGAGGAACTGGGGTGGACTAAACTAGACAATCTGATAGGCAGTGGGTGGAGATCTGGATATATTGTATACTACAAGGCTGATGTGAAGCAGGTGAGTTTGTGGGTGGGGAAGGTCAGATGATGGAAATGGCGGAGGGCAGGAGGGAGTGGCTGGATCTGCAATGACAAGCAGAGAGAGTGCATGGTAAGCAGAGCAAGGGACAGGACGTATGTTTGGATATATGTGTGGATGTGAGTGCTGAACATGGATCATTGTATTTTCATGTAGCTGATATGAAGCATTTTGTTGAGCAGTTCATGAAGTCTTAGCAAAACTCTCTATAGTATACAAAGAAATATTTGAAAAAAAGATATACTTGCTGGATATGTATATATATATCCACATGTATGTCCACACATATATCCAAACATTTATTTGGACACATGTGTGGATCCTTTAAAATTGACTTGAATTCCTCCACAGCCTGTAGATTATTCCAGGACAAAGGAGCAGCATATTTAAAAGGGTTTTTTGCTGAGTTCTGTTCTCACTCTTGGAACCAGCATTTGTAGAATATTGTGAGAGCGCAGGACATATTGATTTTTCTACACATGTATGTAGACAGGCCAAGAATAGATTTATATATAAAAACCAACCAATGCGAAAGCCTGCAGACATGCAAAGATGGCCAATTAGCAGTAGCATATAGAGTACAGTGGTGTATGCGATTTCCACAACCAGTTATAAAGCGCAAAGCACAATGGTACAAAGTGTCTAACTTCTTTAGGCACTGGTCAGGGGCATTCATGAAAAGCAAATCACCAAAATGCAGCAGAGGTAAAAAAAAGTTGCAGATATTAAGTGTTTCCTTGCCTGTAGGGAGTATTGAAATATGTTCCTAAAAAAGAAGCCCAATTCAACCTTCAGCTCAGAGGTTTTCAATATGTGACTGAAAGACAAGTTCTGATCAATGATGATACCTAAGTACTTGTAAGTTGTAACCATTTCAATTTCAATCCCTTGAGTAGTTAAGATCTTTGGAAGATTAGATGTTAACTCTTTACCATTTAAAAATAGCATGAATTTGGATTTTTCTGCATTTAACACCAGCTTAAGTTGAGTTAAGTGGGTCGCCACAACATCAAAGGAAGACTGTAGGTATTCTAGAGCTTTTGCCCCTGGAGGGGATGAACAATAGATGACAGTATCATCTGTGTAGAAATGGTAAGCAGCATTTTATAAATTGTCACAGAGATTGTTTACATGTATAGAAATCAACAATGGCCCCAGTATGAAACCCTGAGGAACACCTTTTAACACAGTGAGTAATGCAGAGGAAGACCCAGCAAACTGAACGCATTGTGCTGTACCTGACAAATACGCAAACAGCATACAGCATGTCCAGAGTTTATCTGCCAAGGTAGCATGGTCTAATGTGTCAAAGGCCTTTGAAAAAATGGATGAAAAGACATGCACAATATTTTTTTTTGCATTCCAGTCCCTCAATAATGGCATTGACCACCTTAATAGCAGCTGTTTTAAGTGTTGAAAATGGATCACTGTGTTTTCATGTGGATGATATGAAGAGGTCTTAGTCTTAGCAAAACTCTGTATAGCATACAAAGAAAGATCTGTCTTTGAGCAAATACAGAAAAAAGAAAAAAAACTTTTATTTGGGATACCTATGTATTAATTTAGTTTTCTTCTTTCACTTTTTCAACACAGGTTTTGTTGCACCATTGAACTGCACCAGCCCAACTCCTGAGGCCTTGTTTGATGCATTCGAGACTGAATTATTTCCTAGAAAACTACTTCGACCTGTAAAAAACTTTACAGATATCCTGAACGTATCCATCGAACTGATTATAGTGGGAATTTTAGGAGTGGTGAGTCTATGAGCTGCATAAAAATCTATTCATGACAGCACATAAAGATGCATATTTTTTTCAACAAAGTATTCTGTGAGTAAATTTGAATCATCATTATTAACTGTATGTTTCTCATCCCTAGAATGAAAAAGACCAGACCTTAACAGTATTCATATGGCAAATCCTGGTATGTGTTCAGAGCACTGACAAAGCATGTTTGAATTTAGAAAATTGTCTAAAAACTTTTCTTTAACAAAAGCACACACTTAATACAAATGTGGTTAAATTTCTGAAGATTGTAAAAAAAACTGGCTGCAACCCCCTCCTCTGCATTCTGGTAGTGGGGAATGTGATGGTGAGACAGTGCCAATGAAATATTGGGGGGGATTTGATTTGAGATTTAAGGTGACACATCTTTTGCAATCAAGAGTTGCGTATATTAAAAAGTTATGGCTCACTGGCACAAACATAAATAACACTGCTGCATTTAAATGTTAACGAAGTGGATCTATAAGAAACGTGTGATATGCAATGAATTTAAGTGTATGAGATAGGCCTGTAAATTAACTAGGACATGACAGATTTATCGTAATCCTGCCGGCAGTGGAACTCACATCCCAATCATTAACATCTGAGCCAGTCAATCAATCAATCAGTTTATTTGTTACATGAATTCATAAAATATAACATCCGTAATATGTAAGTCTCTCCATCCACTGGATTAAAATGGAGGCCCTGCAGATTATTTACCATGGTGAGACGTAATATCGAAGCTCCACCGATTTTGGCTTGTTTCACTCACTGTGCACAAACCTAACTCAGAGTTGACAGAAGTGATTCAGCTGTTCTGAATCTGAATCCCATCTCAGGGTTCATCAACTCAGAATTCAGGTTAAGACTCAAAGTATCTTAAATCTGCTTTCTGGAATGGACCCCCACTCCCTGCGTAGATATACTGTATACAACACATTTTAAGGTAACAAAAACACGATTCTTCTTTCAACTAATTATACACTTAAATACTTATATAGATACTTATACACTAATTATATTCTATTTCTACCAATATATCCCCCGAAATCCTAAAAAATTTGACCTTTAACCTTAAGATTAACGTATACCAAGTATGAAGTGTCACAGTGCAAATGGTTGTTGTTCTGGTTAATGTAGGAGTGGGAAATAGCGGGACTGAGCTGGGATGAGAAGGAATGTGGAACTACAAGAGTCTCTGTCCCTCGAGAAAAGCTTTGGGTCCCGGACATCGTCATCAATGAGTTGTAAGTTAAAATTAAGTATTGTAGCCTGTCAAACAAAAAACAAAAACCTATCTTTTAAAAGTATAAATGTGCAATTAAGTCATTTTTTATTTTGTTCATTTCCAGCATGGACGAGGACAAATCTCCCAAAACCCCATATGTCTACTTATACAACACAGGTCATGTATTTGATGATAGGCCGGTCAGAGTGATCGCCACCTGCAAATTAGTCATCTACACTTTCCCCTTTGATATCCAAAACTGCTCGCTGACCTTTGAACCATACCTGCACTTCGGTAAGCCTGCAAAAAATTCAAAAGATAACACCTGATCTCAAAACTGGTAGATTAGTCACACAATTTAAGAGAGTAATTGATATTTGTTGCGGAAATTATGTGTTTTCAAACATTAAAACTACAAACACAAAAGTTAAATGAAATTTCGGTAGAATTAAATGAATTAATTTGGACATCTTTGGGGCCTGAATTGAATGACCTGAACTTTCATGCAGACAACTTCACTCTACTCATGTGCATCACAAGAAAGATTTCACAGAGATAATCTAATAGGCATTAGATCTAATATAAACAAACTTTCCTACAATTTTATTCCAGCTGAAGACATAGAGATGAATCAAAGACATTCAGCTGCAGAGATCCTGGAGGAGTCCAGGGAAGTGCTACAGACCAGAGGAGAGTGGGAGCTTATTGATATCAAACAAGCTCAAACAACCCTTGAAATTACAGAAGGAACCTACTCTGAGCTCAAATTCTTTGTAAGTAATTTTAGCGATTATATTTTATTCTGTGTTCACATGATGCATACCAGTAATTATCTGTAAAACGTTTGTAAAATCAGATGTGACACATTGGAGAAACCAACAATCACTGTTGTCTCAGTATAGAGAATTATTCTACCTCTACCAGTAAAATATAAATATGATGTATATATATATATATATATATATATATATATATATATATATATATATATATACATATACATATACATATAAGAAAACAACAAAAAAACCCATAAAAATGTAAACATTCTTTTAGACTGGCAGTCGTAGAATAAAAAAGACCCTGGTGCACCACCCACTGCTCTGACCTGCCATGCAGTGTGTCCAGCATCCATGATGCTTCTCATCAAACATGACATTTGTCATAACTGATACTGTTGTATTTTATTGTTTTTTTAGCATTGACATACTTTGATCCAGATTTAGCAACTTGATGCATATGTCTGTATGTGTGCATATATATACATATATACACCGAATATACATACCGAATGAACAGCGTGCCATAATATATATTTTTATATATATATATATATTATGGCATGCCGTTCATTCAGTTCATTCCATATATTCAAGGTTCATTAAATATATTCGGACTTTCATTCATTCCATATATTCAAACTTCATACTGTATTATATATATAATAATTTCCTGAACGGCATGCCATAAAATACATAGATAGATTTTATACAGTAATAAAAGATTGATATTTTAAAGAAAATAATAATTGAATGCAGTGGATGTTGTTTATGTGGGTAATTTTAGATGGTGTACACATGTAAACAGAGAACAAAGGAGGACTGATGATTGATCCTTGGGGAACACCAAAGGTCTGAGTGGCCTGCAGAAAAGCATCAGAAACAACAAAAGAAGTTTTTTAGGGGGCTGGTGGAGGAGTTTGCTACTATTGGCAAACGTCTATTGTGAATTCTGAGTAAAACTTTGATGCTTTGTAATTGTTTTTATCCCAAGATCATTTTGAGACGTAGGCCAGTCCTTTATGTGGTGAACCTCCTGTTGCCTAGCTGCTTCCTCATCACATTGGACCTCTTCAGCTTCCTGCTGCCTCCCCAAAGTGTGGATCGATCCGCCTTTAAGATGACCCTCATCCTGGGCTACACCGTTTTCCTGCTCATCATGAATGACCTGCTGCCTGTCACTGGAAATACAACACCTCTAATAAGTGAGTGACACCTGTGATATATTGTTGTATAAGATTAACCACTGTGGCCAATTCTTCTTCTTGACCAGATGCCATTGTTGACCAGTTATACCTTGTCCTATGATGGCTCCTTTGGCAACTGAATTTTAACTTAATATAAATGTGAATATGCTCTCTGCCCTTGATAATTAAAGTTAAAATGAAAAATGTGTCTTTACTTCTTAATTGTCTGGTCTGTTTTGCTGCAACTGTTTTATTCTCAGTCAGTCTGGCTCTGATGGTTGCCAGTCTGATGCAAATGCTTGAAAGAGACCTTAATTTTATCACAATAACCCCAGTTCTCTGTGCTATGTGAAATCACTTACACCCATGATTAATAAAGTTTGAATGAAAAGTGTCTCTTTATTTCTTTTCACCCTTTTTCTGTTGGTTTCATGCAGATGTTTTATTCTCAGTGAGTCTGGCTCTGATGGTGGCCAGCCTGTTGGAGACAGTGTTTATCACCAACATCCAGTTCAGCACCAGAAAGGTGCCTCACTGGCTCAGTGTCCTTGTGCTACGTTATCTAGCTGTTGTTGTTTGTCTCCCTCCAAAAAAGAAGAGCAACCGCGTCACAGTCTCCCTTCACCCACCTGCTAGAGGTACAGTAACTCATCATGGTTATTTTTGAGTCACATCTGTCACTGTTACTGCTGCTTCATCTTATTTTAATCATTTTTTATGCAACTCATTTGAACAAAGTCAAATAACCTAAGCTTGACTAAAAAGCTAAATAAACTCTTGAATGGAGCTTGTTCATTTGTCATGGAGATACACTTAAAGGCTCCTGAAAAAGCTAGTGAAAGTCAACCCCAGGTTAATTATCTTACATATTTTTATTTTTATCTTTATCTTTAGTTGTTGTTTTTGTTTTTTTTTTTTGTTTTTTTTATTTTGCCAAATGAGGCAACATGATGGTCACTGAGCCACTGATTAGGTATTGAAATAGGCCTTGATATATATTTGCAGTATTATGAACTGGCTGTTTGCATTAAAAGCATTTCACTGGTGAAGGACTACTTGACGTCCTCCGAGAATCGCCACGTTAACGTGGTGGAGGGGTCTGAGTTTCCATGTGAATCTGGGAGCTGTGTTGTCTGGGGCGAATAGCCCCTGGTAGGGTCTCCCAAGGCAAAGTGGTCCCGGGGGAGGTACCAGACCAAGAGCGATTCAAAGACCTTGATGAAACGCACGGCCCTTGGCATGCCGATCCCTGCAGCACTGGTTTTGGAGTTGCCCAGGGTGAGGGGCGCCAGGTGGGTGTGGAGATATTCACAAGCCCCCAACTGAGCGCCACCGTGTTGGGGTTCGCCCCAGAGGAGGAGAGGGTCGTTTCGATGCGACTGTGGGTCGCAAAGAGAAGGTCTCTGACTGTTGTTTGTGCTCATGCACCAAATGGCAGTGCGGAGTACCTGGAGTACCCCCGGAGTACCCGGAGTCTCTTGGCAGCGTCCTACAAGGGGTGCCGGCTGGGGACTCCATAGTTCTCCTGGGGGACTTCAACACTCATGTGGGCAATGACGGAGAAACCTGGAGGGGGGTGATTGGGAGGAACGGCCTGCCTGATCTGAACCCGAGTGGTGCTTCGTTATTGGACTTCTGTGCGAGTCATGGACTGGCCATAATGAACACCATGTTTGAGCACAGGGAGGTTCTACCAGAACACCCTAGGCTAAAGATCAATGATCGATCTTGTGGTCATATCAGCAGATCTGCGGCCATGTGTCTTGGACACTCGGGTGAAGAGAGGAGCAGAGCTGTCAACTGATCACCACCTGGTGGTGAGTTGGATTAGATGGCGGGGGAGGCTGCCGGACAGACCTGGTAAACAAAAACATGTAGTGAGGGTGAACTAGGAACATCTGGCTGAGGACCCTTTCCGTGGGGTCTTCAACTCCCACCTCTGGGAGAATTTCTCATGCATCCCAGGGGAGGCTGGGGACATGGAGTCTGAGTGGGCCATGTTTAAAGCCTCCATTGTGGAGGTGGCTGCTAGGAGCTGTGGTCAGAAGGTTGTCGGTGCCTGTCGGGGCAGCAACCGAGGATCCCGCTGGTGGACATCAGCGGTGAGGGAGGCTGTCAGGCTGAAGAAGGAGGCCTTTTGGGTCTGGCTGGCGCAGGGGTCTCCTGAAGCAGCAGACAGGTACCAGTTGGCCAGAAGGGCTGCAGCTGTGGAGGTCGCTGAAGCGATTGAGAAAGACTTTCAGTTGGCGACAAGGAAGTTCTGGCAAACCCTTAACCGACTCAGGAAGGGAAAGCAGAACTTGTCTCAGGCTGTGCTCAGCAGAGAGACTGCTGACCAGAATTGGGGACATCGTCGGGCGGTGGAAGGAGCACTTCTGAACCAGGCCATCACATCCACTGTGAACGAGGCAGAGCCTGAAGACTCAGTAGAACTCTCACCCATATCCCTGGCAGAAGTTGCTGAGGCAGTTAAAAAGCTCCCCAGTGGCAAGGCACCGGGTGTGGATGAGATTCGCCCTGAGATGCTGAAGGCTCTGGGCACTGTTGGGCTGTCTTGGCTGATACACCTGTTCAGTGTCACGTGGAGGTCTGGTACCGTGCCTGCGGAGTGGCAGATTGGGGTGGTGGTCCCCATCTTCTAAAAAGGGGACCAGAGGGTGTGCTCCAACTATCGGGGTATCACACTGCTCAGCCTCCAGGGTAAAGTTTACTCCAGGGTACTGGAAAGGAGGCTCCAACCAATTGTCGAACCTAAGATTCAGGAGGAGCAATGTGGATTCCGTCCTGGCTGTGGAACAGTGGAACAGCTCTTTACCCTTGCAAGGCTGCTGGAGGGGTCGTGGGAGTTTGCCCATCCAGTCTACATGTGCTCTGTGGACTTGGAGAAGGCTTACGACCGCGTCCCTCGGGGGGTCTTGTGGGGGGTACTACGGGAGTACAGGGTGCCAGGCTCGCTGCTACGAGCTATTGAATCCCAGTATGACCAAAGTGAGAGCTATGTCCTCATACTTAAAAGAAGTGAAGTCGAACACGTTCTTGGTGGGTGTTGGCCTCCGCCAAGGTTGTCCCTTGTCACCAATCCTGTTTGTGACCTTCATGGACAGGATTTTGAGGCACAGCCGGGGGGAGGAAGGGGTCCGGTTTGGGGACCTCAGAATTTCATCTCTGCTTTTTGCAGATGATGTGGTTCTGTTGGCTCCATCGCACCGTGACCTCCAGCATGCACTGGGGCATTTTGCAGCCGAGTGTGAAGCAGTTGGGATGAGAGTCAGCACCTCCAAGTCTGAGGCCATGGTTCTCTGTCAGAAACCAGTGGATTGCTGTCTCTGGGTTGGGGGAGAGTTACTGCCTCAAGCAAGGGAGTTCAAGTATCTTGGGGTCTTGTTCATGAGTTAGGGTAGAATGGAGCGTGAGATGGATTGGCTGGTCGGTGCGGCTTCTGCAGGGATGCGAGCGTTGCGCTGGTCCGTCGTGGTGAAGAGGGCGCTGAGCTGGAAAGCAAAGCTTTCAATTTACTGGTCCATCTATGTCCCAACCCTCACCTATGGTCATGAACTCTGGGTAGTGACCGAAAGAATGAGATCACGGATACAAGCGGTGGAAATGAGTAATCTCACTGTAATCTTGTTTTCTTTTATATATATCCAGCCATGAGTCCCAGCATCATCTCTTCAAGAGATCTTCAGAGCGTCTCTGGTGATACACCTCATGAGAAACCCCCTCCGGATCCAGCCCTGGATGAACTGAGGAAGCTGAGCAGAGATCTCATGGCCATCCGCCTCCAGGTAGACAAACATGCCCAGGGGAGCAATACCACACAGGAATGGCAAATGATCGGATTAGTCATTGACCGCCTGCTTTTTGGCCTGTACATTGCCATTATCTCTTCCCTTTTAATCATTATCATATCCATCTGGGTCTGGAGTGATGCAGAACTTAGCTGACTTAATGGAAGAGTTAAGTCAGACAGTTATGTGGATCATCAGCAAAAGTTTGACCAGTTAGCAGCTTACACTTGGATTTATTATTCAGTAATTCGAGTAGAAGATTCAGAATCTGAGTTATTTGATGCAGGAAAACAAAATGAAATGCAGAAAACATCCAGTATGTAAAGAGGGAATGATTACACCAGGCTTAGCTTATTTTAATGTTTATATGGATACCGACTGTTTTTTATAGTAGAATTGAAAAATGTGAACCTATCCTTTAACCAGTATTAATTATCTTCATGAACAATCAATGGTTGAGTCCAAGTTAAAGTTTCTGTATAATTAATTGGAGATATTCTGATAATAGACCCTGTATTTTACATAAAATGTCATGCCTACACTTCAAGCCCAAAACACACAAAAAAAATGTCTCTTTCCTGAAATCATGACCTGGCTTCTCAAGATAATCCACAGACCTTGTTGTGAGCAGTTTTATGTAGGAACTCTTTTCCAGAGATGGGGACTCAAGTCATTGTGACTTGGACTTGAGTTGACTCGAGTCACTGTTTTGATGACTTGTGACTTGACTTGACAAAAAAATAAAAGACTTGAGACTTGACTCGGACTTGGAAGTTAAAGACTCGGGACTTGACTTGACTTGAGACACGATGACTTGAATGACTTGATAATTATTCACATCATGTTTTTGGTTAGAATATAAAATTAATAAATTAATTTAAAAAATAATGTTGATTACCTGGTAGGAGCGCAGGCTGAGAATGGCGTTGTCATGATTGGATCACTACCTTGTCAATCAGTCATGCCCTCTCTACGTACCTTACGTGTTTATTGGAGAAACAGGCCCTCTTATATCAGATAGGCATCAACATGTCAGCGGGAGAGGTACCAAGAGTCATCGTCTTCGGCTTTCGGAATTACCATTATTACGACAAAAGACGAACAGCACAGTGCACGACATGTGGCATAAACATCTCAGACAGCCAGGCAACAACTTTAAACTTTGTTTGTCATTTGAAGAGCCATTCTGCCCAGTAAGTGCTTGTCAATTAGCTAATATTATCTGGTTAGTCAGATAATTTATTTGCTAACAGTAACCCCAGAAAACGTGAGCGAAAATTCTGACCGGTTCATCACAAGACCGGCTGTACGTTTTATGAACGAGCAACACGGGGTTAAATGAGCTAAATGGGTGATTTTGGCCGCTACCTTGGTTAGTGTGTGTGTGTGTGTGTGTGTGTGTGTGTGCATGCGCGCACGCATGGGGGTCGTCCCTGCAAAGTAAACATTGCAGCGATTAAGTCAGTGTTTACTGACAGTTACTTAAATCTCGTCTTTTCACTTTATTAAGATCAGATTCTGCAGGTAAAATTACAATAATAAGGTGACTTGACTTGGACTTGACTTGACCTATTACAGGACTTGACTTGACTTGACTTGACATAACCTGTGACTTGATTTGACTTGACTTGCCCAAGAAAAAATGACTTGGGACTTACATGAAACTTGAAGGTTAAGACTTGAGACTTACTTGAGACTTGCACAAGTGTGACTTGGTCCCATCTCTGCTGCTTTGAGCACCAGAAGCAGAGTGCCATCTAGTTACATTATATTTGAGAGAAGGCAGACATCTCTACAGCTGATATCTCCAACACTCAGCAACTCACACCCAAACAATTTAGACTGATAAATAACACTACAGTTAAGAGGAAAAATATGGATTTTTAAATTCTGGGGTTAACTGTCCCTGTAAACAATTAAATCCAGTCAGGACCACTTATTAACAAGCATATCTCAAGACACCTTAAGGTCTTCTAATCCTCATGAATGGACAGTCTCTCGTGTCAAAGCTCAATTCTATTGTAGGCTAATAGTTTCCCTTTTTTCGGAGATCATTAATCTCTTTCTGCTGCTTTGGGAAGTCTTTATTTTCTCATCTTTAAACAAGATTTTTATGCTTTTGGTTTATGTGTACTGACAATGAAAAAATGACAAACTATGTAATGGTGTTTTTGTTTGTTTCCGCTCTATAAATGTCTATTTGTGTCTACAGGATTGCATTGAAAATGAGATGCTATATCTCAAAGGGATATCCTTTCAATAAATTCCTTATACAGCACTGGATAATGAAACAGGTTGTAACTCCTCTAGGTGCCAGTATTGAAAATAAAATGGTGAAGTTGTTACCAGTGTGGAACAATTGCTCTGTTCCCTGTGTGTTTATGTTTAGATCAGGGATTTTCAAGACTGACAGACTGACACTGTTTTGTAACCTATGGGTTAAACCTTTATTTTAATGTCATTTGATTGCATATCTTTATCTATAAAATAAAGAATACTGCATGTGTGAAATCTGAAATGTGAATTAAACATAAAAACATTGTTTGCAACTTTGTTTTATTTTCACAACCCAAAAGAGTTCTTTTCTTCCTTTTGTCTAATCTTCCAGTCCAAATTCATCTTTGCCAGGGGCAGGGCTGTTTCAAGACACTCTGGGGGCCCCAGGCAAGAGGCACCTTGGAACCCCACCCCCCCACCCCTGCCTCTAGGGTGACCAGGTCCCAGTAAACCAAATGTGGGACAAGGAGTAGGTTTGTGAGGGACAATGTGGGACACCTGCCCCCAGCGCGAAGTTTAGTCATCAGAGACTTGTCACAGTACCAAAATTGGGACCCACGGTACGATACCAGTTAAAGTATCACGGTTCTGAGTAGTATCACGATACCACAGCAAAAATTAGGCAGATGTGCCTTTTGTCATTTATAAAAAGATAAATCACTTTTCTATAATACATCAATGATATTTCAATGGAATAAATTACTTACGGACTTATTCATACTTCAAAAACAGCATCAATAAGTGATTAACATAGGGAGGATCAAAATTAAATAAATAAATAAATGAAATAAAAATCAACCAACCACTCTCCTCCCCTGACATGTAAAGAACAGTCCCTTCATAAGTAAAGAACAGTCCCTAAAGTGCGGTGAGCTTTGTGGGCCGTTACCTGCCACAAAGAAAAAAATGTGAACGGCTCGTTTCTCCTCTGACACATCACATACCTGTGTGCCGCCACGGCTCGGCTGTTCAGGTATTTCTGGGCAGTCATGAAATCAACAAAGAGGAAATTATTGGACCTGGAGTCGGACTTCTCCGTTGCTGGTAAGCCCTTATCTTGCGCCGTATTTTACAGGAATACGGCGTCTGTGACCCCCGTTCAACCCACAATCAGCAGGATTCGCCTTTCGTTTCTGCTGCTGGTTGAAATCTGTACTCGCACAGCGTGCTCCTGAATGATTTGTTTTGCTTATGCAAAACTATTTTTAGTCGCAAATGCGAGTAAAATGCTGAACCGTAGAGCTCTGTGGAAAACAAATCACTGTAGCATATACAAACAAATCTAACCTACAAGTAAAAAGAAATAAATAATAACTTTCACTGCTTAAAGATACTCAATCGCTCAGCTAATACCTGAAATGTCACTGGATACAAACCACTGCAGCGGCATATTGAGTGCCAGGTGGCCAGCGTGCGCCGTTATTGGACGGCGCATAGACACTCACTCTCTTGCGATTGGACTCTGAACTTATCCCACAGTAGTGGTACCATGAGGTGCCGTAGTACTACGGTACTCCAACAATGCTAGCGCGGGTGGCAACCAATCATGCGGGACATGGCCTCAATTTGCATGATGCGTGAAAAGAGACAGAAATGCTGTGCAGTCCAGCACAATGCGGGACGTCTGGTCACCCTACTTAGCCACTCGCAAACAGCAGCTAGTAGGGAGCCCTATTAGGGGAGATTCCAGCGTGTTGTCGTTGTTGCAGTGTCTGTAGGGGTTCCATCATATTGTCATTGATATGGACCAATGTCAGCCGTCTCTGGAGGCCCCCTTCCAGCTCGGAGCCCTAGGCAATTGCCTAGTTTGCCTGTCCGGTTCGAAGGCCCTGGGGTGTCCAAACTGTTTTGAATGGGGACCAGATTAGATAATGTGAAAAAAATTGGGGGTCAGCTATTTCTCGCATTATATGGGTTATTAAAAACAAAACAAAAAAAACCCCATACAAATTAGACAAACACAACTGTTTCATTTTGCAGTGAAAAACAATTTAACTTTCCACTGCTCCTGAAAGCGGTAGCCCTCGCTGTCGACTTTACACTTCTTTCTTTCTTTGTATGTTCGTTACCTTCCCTTGATGAAAACACATTAGTTCTGCCCACTTGGTGCATGTTTAAAAACTGTATGATAGTCCTGCCACGGTGAGGTAATTGAAGAAAAATGCAAAGTAATCCTGCTTTATTAACCACTATTATATCGCGGGCCACATCATATATTTTGAAAGATAATTCAAAGGGCGTTTGATATCTGTCCATGGGACATGATGGTCCCTCAGACCAGACTTTGGACATGCCTGATCTTGGCTAATTCGAGAGAAAAAAAAAAACTTTAATTACCGCGTTGTGGTTGTATGTCTCCATGAACCACTCACGTTATGACATGCCACACCATGACAGTTGACAACACTTCAAATATGAATGTTGCTGTAGAAATGCTACATATTCTAAAATGCAGTTGCTCCACACACTGCTTTCCCCAGCACCACAGAAGAGCTACATAATCACCACAGTTTCAAGATTAGTGTCACCAATTCAGTATCTGACCAAATGTATCATCTTCTAAGTCATGACATTGAAAAATGACCAGAAAGGGGACTTTGCAGAACATTATGATGTCAGAGTGAAGTTGACCTTTGATCTTAATGTCACAACTTGATCATTTTAAGTCCAGACCAAAGATTCGAAACGAGACAAGTTGAAACAGGGAACTAGTTGTGCCATTCTGCAAATGTTCTAAAAAAGTGCTGGTTCACACCAACGCAACTAGATGAGACGATGTATCATCTCTATGCAACAACTCTCTGTACTCCCGCTGTGGTTTCCAAATTTTGGGGCTTATTTTTTGTGACTGAATATAATTTGTAGCTTCTTAAAAAATGAATGAGAACAGTGATGGTGAGATACTGGCTACAGTTGCATTTGTAGTTATGATGAAATGGCGGAAAACATAAACAAAAGAAGTATCAGATTGACTGTATTTATAGTCAATATGCCACAATAATATAAAAAAAAGCACCAATTAATCAGTCAGTGAGAATGTGTGTGTGTGAGGGGGGCATAAGCACATCCAGCGAGCAGCAGCAGCAACCCACCATCTGACACCGACACACTGCCTGTGGGTGTGGAGGAGTGTGAATGGTTGTCCGTCTCTATGTCTCAGCCCTGCAATAGTCTGATGACCTGTCCAGGCTGTACCCTGGATTTCACTGACCGGCCCCTCCAGGAAGTCTCATTTAATTATAGAGCCGCATGTACTGTATCGGTTCCCTCAGCTCCTCTTAGCTCCCCCCTCTCCCACTCTCCATCTCTCTGTTTATCATGACACTACTGCTGAAGGAGTGTGAACTCCATGTCTGTGACAGACTTACACACACAGTGACACGGCAAAATGTTGGCATCACACAGCTAACATTGCCCATCAATGGATTAACAGAGTCGTGACATTTGGTGTCTACACGTTTTCACTCTGACCTCGTCACATATCAATGTTTGATAATGGACTTCCACATCGTAATATGAAGTATACATTTTCAGTCAAGCAACAAATATTTGCATGTTTCAACAAACCCTTTTACCGACAGAAATCTCTGCCCTGGAGGTGTTCAGGGAAACTGTACAACACTGTTCATGTCTTCACTTAAAGGTTTTCTATTTGCTTTCTTTCCCTAAGTCTATAAGTAAAACAAGTCCAGGACTGGGTGCAGAGCAGAGTACCTAAGTTCCTATTTAGGCTCATCGTATGCTGAGTGCTGAGCTGATCGTATCTGAAAACTGACACCACCAGTAGACATCCTTGTTTGATTAGTTTGCAACACTGTTGTTTTGAAAAATGCATGCATATAATTCAGAAGGAAGAGCTGTAAGTTAAGTTGAGCCAGTCAGAAACAAGAAACAGCATTTCCTCAGACTGTCAGGTTTAACCTTTTAAAACACTGGGACGAGTTATGAAAGTGGTTGAGCTGACGCAAACAAGATGAAAAAGGTGACAACAGCCGGGCTAATTTTTATCTCTTTTTCACTTCTTCACGGTAAGAATACAGAATTTACATTAGCAAATAAATAAGCAATGAAAAAATAAATAAAAACAAAGCTGATGTGTTAAATACTGGAGGAAACCTATGGTAATGCTTTGAGAAACTTTAAGCTAATACAAAACAAACAGGCTACATGATCGTGGAGTTTTAAAGTTGCCTTGAATTTTACATATACAGTACAGGCCAAAAGTTTGGACACACCTTCTCATTCAATGCGTTTTCTTTATTTTCATGACTATTTACATTGTAGATTCTCACTGAAGGCATCAAAACTATGAATGAACACATGTGGAGTTATGTACTTAACAAAAAAAGGTGAAATCACTGAAAACATGTTTTATATTCTAGTTTCTTCAAAATAGCCACCCTTTGCTCTGATTACTGCTTTGCACACTCTTGGCATTCTCTCCATGAGCTTCAAGAGGTAGTCACCTGAAATGGTTTCCACTTCACAGGTGTGCCTTATCAGGGTTAATTAGTGGAATTTCTTGCTTTATCAATGGGGTTGGGACCATCAGTTATGTTGTGCAGAAGTCAGGTTAATACACAGCCGACAGCCCTATTGGACAACTGTTAAAATTCATATTATGGCAAGAACCAATCAGCTAACTAAAGAAAAACAAGTGGCCATCATTACTTTAAGAAATGAAGGTCAGTCAGTCCGGAAAATTGCAAAAACTTTAAATGTGTCCCCAAGTGGAGTCGCAAAAACCATCAAGCGCTACAACGAAACTGGCACACATGAGGACCGACCCAGGAAAGGAAGACCAAGAGTCACCTCTGCTTCTGAGGATAAGTTCATCGGAGTCACCAGCCTCAGAAATCGCAAGTTAACAGCAGCTCAGATCAGAGACCAGATGAATGCCACACAGAGTTCTAGCAGCAGACCCATCTCTAGAACAACTGTTAAGAGGAGACTGCGCGAATCAGGCCTTCATGGTCAAATAGCTGCTAGGAAACCACTGCTAAGGAGAGGCAACAAGCAGAAGAGATTTGTTTGGCCCAAGAAACACAAGGAATGGACATTAGACCAGTGGAAATCTGTGCTTTGGTCTGATGAGTCCAAATTTGAGATCTTTGGTTCCAACCGCCGTGTCTTTGTGAGACGCAGAAAAGGTGAACGGATGGATTCCACATGCCTGGTTCCCACTGTGAAGCATGGAGGAGGAGGTGTGATGGTGTGGGGGTGTTTTGCTGGTGACACTGTTGGGGATTTATTCAAAATTGAAGGCACACTGAACCAGCATGGCTACCACAGCATCCTGCAGCGACATGCCATCCCATCCGGTTTGCGTTTAGTTGGACGATCATTTATTTTTCAACAGGACAATGACCCCAAACACACCTCCAGGCTGTGTAAGGGCTATTTGACCAAGAAGGAGAGTGATGGAGTGCTGTGGCAGATGACCTGGCCTCCACAGTCACCGGACCTGAACCCAATCGAGATGGTTTGGGGTGAGCTGGACCGCAGAGTGAAGGCAAAGGGGCCAACAAGTGCTAAACACCTCTGGGAACTCCTTCAAGACTGTTGGAAAACCATTTCAGGTGACTACCTCTTGAAGCTCATGGAGAGAATGCCAAGAGTGTGCAAAGCAGTAATCAGAGCAAAGGGTGGCTATTTTGAAGAAACTAGAATATAAAACATGTTTTCAGTTATTTCACCTTTTTTTGTTAAGCACATAACTCCACATGTGTTCATTCATAGTTTTGATGCCTTCAGTGAGAATCTACAATGTAAATAGTCATGAAAATAAAGAAAACGCATTGAATGAGAAGGTGTGTCCAAACTTTTGGCCTGTACTGTACATTGTATGTATGACTGGATATGTGTTTTATAAAAGTTTGTGGCACATTGATACTGTCAGAAGATGTACATAAAGATGTAAATGAGCAGTTTTTGAAACCAAATTTTTGCCAAAAAGACTAAAAGGTAGCTTCCGAGCTAGCCCCGGTGTTAGCTGGGAGCAGCTAGCTCTGAGCTAGCCCTGGCTCTCCGTTTGGTTCCAACCGGAGCACCAAGCCCTGGTTTGTTATTCAGGTTAAAGTGGGAAGAAGCAGCAGGTTTATCGGGCAGCTGAGTGAAGTGGAGCCTGCGGAGGAAACACCAGGACCGTCTGAATGTAACAGTCCGTGGAGGTGCTGCGGTTTACGGCTGCACAGATAGGTAACACCTTGGCTGTCAGGATGTACCACTCTGTCACTCTGCTCTCTCTCACGCAGGCACAGAACGTACGTGCCACTTGGCCGTCGGATGTAGTCTCTGTAGTGTGTTCAAATGCAACTGACACATGGCGACGTGAGGCGACGTGAGGGGACGTAGACGACGCAACAGTTGGCGTCGCCACTAGTTCTTTGATGTCGGTTTGGTGTGTCCGCACCTTAAGAGTCAACAGCCATGCAAACACCTTGTGATGCTGTATGTAGGTACAGAGGTGCTTTGAGTGTTTACCACCAGTTTACTATGTTAGTATGCTAATACTCACCAAACAGTACTAAACACAAAGTGCTGTTGATCTTACTTATTTAGAGGTATTTACACAATCAAACAGTTTCATATTTTCATAACTTTTTAGTCTTTACTCGTGTAGACAGTGAGGTTCAGTGATGTGAATATTGTCAACAATAGCTGCGCTCTCTCAGGCACCAAACAAGAAGCGAAGACCAGGTAGACGGTAAATGTGGAGCAGACTCCGGAAAGATACAAGAGTGTGTGTTCAGCACATATAGATGCATAATCTTTTCAACAAAGTATTCTGTGAGTAAATTTGAATCATCAATAATAACTGTGTGTTTCTCATCCCTAGAATGAAAAAGACCAGACCATAACAGTATTCATATGGCAAATCCTGGTAAGTGTTCAGAGCACTGACAAAGCATGAATGAATTTCGAAAACTGTCTAAAAACTTTTCTGAAACAAAAGCACACACTTAATACAAATGTGGTAAAAAATAATTTGAAGATTGTAAGAAATGCGGCTGCAACCCCCTCCTCTGCACTCTAGTAGTGGGGAATGTGATGGTGGGACAGTGCCAATGAAATATCGAGGGGGATTTGATTTGAGATTTAAGGTGACACATCTTTTGCAATCAAAAGAATTTGAGTTTTTTAGTGTGCTGAAGTACACTTTAGTATTTAAGTGTGTGAGATAGTCCTATAAATTAACTACATGACAATTTTTTCGTAATCATGCCAACCCAATTATTACAGTCAATCAATCAGTTTATTTGTTTCATGAATTCATAAAATATAATATCAGTAATATGTAAGAGTCTACATCCACTGGATTAAAATGGAGGCCCTGCAGATTATTTACCCGTTACCATGGTGAGACGTAGTGTAGGAGCAATACCTTTAGAAAATGTTTGCACTCGTCATAAATTTGGGGCACCACCTTCACTTAGAAGGAAAGTGACTGTAATCAAATTAATAACTCTGGAGACCAATTATTAATTTGTCAGTATACTTATAAATCATGAATAAATCTAGCAAATAACTTTGGCAGGTGGCTGGCAGCACTGGATCCGATAAATCTTTGATGGAGTTGCAGGTCGAATAGTAGCTCCTCTATTTGGCTGTGGCTACTCGCTTATAATAAGGTTGAAAATAATCTCGTCAGCTGTTCGATATTTTTATCAAAGTTATTCTTAGTGCGCCGCGACCCCCAAGAGGATGAAGCGGTTAGAAGATGGATGGATGGACTATTAGCGCGTATAAAAAATGTTGCAATCGGCTGACTTCGTCTCTTCGGGTCGAATGTTTCTGAAGGCACAGAAAATAAAGGAAAACTCAGGACAGACAAGGCAATCCTGGACATGGCGAGCAAAACTTAAAACTTTAAAATAATTTCTATCGTAAGAAAGAAAGGGTTACGCGGGAAGCGAGTATAAGAGCGTAACGGGTTAAAGGAAGGACGGCAAAAGGACAGCAAAAGAAAGGAAGCAAAAGAGAGAAAAATGAAAAAGCAAAAATAAAAGTAAAGTGAATTAAAAGTAAAAAGTGAAGAAAAAGTAAAGTAACAGAAAAGTGAGCGAGATGCGCCGAGCTCAATAGTTTTATCTGACCAGATTGAGTGGGCGTGTTTGAGGCAAGGCGGGTCTCTTCGTTAGTTTCGGAGGAAACTTAATGAACTTTATTTTGTGAATTATATACTTTAACATGTTAGGCACAATAGACACATACTCTTCCCATTATGGTCAAAATCGGCTCTGAACATCAAATTACATTTAATACGATTATTGTACTTCATATATCAGTGGAACACAAGTATAAAGTGTTTTGTGCACAAACACTACAAACTAGTCTGCAGTTACATCAACATACTAAATGAGAAAGCACATATTGATAGAGACAAGTTGATTGATCAATCTATCTCTTAACTTGAACTATAATATGGGATTCCTATGGAATCTTTCTTAACTATCGCCACAGGATGGCAGTATGACTCTATGTTAAATGAGGAATTAAACACATGAAATTATAACTAACTCGTATTACAACCTACAGAAGTGGAAATAACATTAATTAACTAAGAAACAAGGATTATGCAAAGTTAAAATGTTAGAACATGGATGAAATGTATAGTTTACTTTCAAGAGACATTTAAAGTTGGTTAACAAGAGAAACTTTTTACTCAGGAATTTATCCCGAATTTATGGCTCCCACATCTGGTCTCCCACATCTGGTCTTATTTTCACCAAGGTGAGAGTAAGATAGAGCTGGGGTGACTCCTATAGATGTGTTGTATAACAGATAGAGGGACAGAAGTGTGGAGAGACAAAAAAGGAAGAGGATGTGGTTTTATTGGAGGTAGAGTATTAAGTCCTTCAGAAAACAGTCTGTTTTATGAAAGACATGATTCTTTGGTGGTGGGCAAGTTGGAGTCTCTCCCTGCTGCTTGGATTTCAGCAGATCAGTGACTTTAAAGGCATAGTTAATGACCCTGGTCTGGCAGTTAATCTGCTGTCAAAACACTGGATTTTCCCAGGATGGTATTCAGCAAACTGAGATCTGGATGGTTTCCAATTGACACCGTTACCACTCTTGATGCCAGGATGACAGTGAAAGAGTTCATCAACTTTGAGGTGAGACCGGGGGCAAAGCCATAAACATTTGACCCTCAGAGTTGAAGTAATTCAGCTGTTCTGAAACTGAATCCCATCTCAGGGTTCATCAACTCAGAGTTCAGGTTAAGACTCATAGTAGCTGCTGTCTGAAATGGACCCCCACTCCCTACATAGATATATACAACACATTCTAAGATAACAAAAACACGATTCTTCTTTCACGTAATTATACACTAAATACTGAATGTGGAACTACAAGAGTCTCTGTCCCTCGAGAAAAGCTTTGGGTCCCGGACGTCATCATCAACGAGTTGTTAGTTAAAATTATGTTTCATAGCCTGTCAAACAAAAAAAACGTGCAATTAAGAGTTTTTTATTTTGTTCATTTCCAGCATGGACGAGGACAAATCTCCCAAAACCCCATATGTCTACTTATACAACACAGGTCATGTATTTGATGATAGGCCGGTCAGAGTGATCGCCACCTGCAAATTAGTCATCTACACTTTCCCCTTTGATATCCAAAACTGCTCGCTGACCTTTGAATCATACCTGCACTCTGGTAAGCCTGCACAAAATTCAAAAGATAACACCTGATCTCAAAACTGCAACTTCACCTCACATTCAGTTTCATAATAATGATGGTAGGTTAGTCACACAATTTAAGAGGGTAATTGATATTTTTGCGGAAATTATGTGTTTTCAAACATTAAAACTACAAACACAAAAGTTAAATGAAATTTCAGTCGAATTAAACAAATTAATTCAGATATCTTTGGGGCCTGAACTTCCATGACCTCAACTTTCATGTAGACAACTTCACTCTACTCATGTGCATCACAAGTAACATTTCAAAGAGACTGGACATCTAATATGGACAAACTTTCCTACAATTTTATTCCAGCTGAAGACATAAAGATGAATCAAAGACATTCAGCTGCAGAGATCCTGGAGGAGTCCAGAAATGTGATACATACCAGAGGAGAGTGGGAGTTTGTTGATATCAAACAAGCTCAAACAACCCTTGAAATAACAGAGGGAAGCTACTCTGAGATCAAATTCTTTGTAAGTAATTTTAGCTATTACATTTTATTCTCCAGTATGTTCACATGATGCATACCACTGATTATCGGTTTAAGGTTTGTTAAATCAGATGTGACACCTTGGAGAAACTGTGTGTGATTTTATTTATTTGATGAATCTTCTCGTCATCTCAGCATGGCAGGTCACAGCTGTGGGTAGTATACCAGGGTCTTTTTTATTCTACTACTACCAGTCTAAAAAAACGTTTACATTTTTTGATAAAATAATGCATCAAGGTTCTTTATCTGGATCAAAATATGTCAATACTTAAAAACAATGAAATATAACAGTATCAGTTATGACAAATGTCATGTTTGATGAGAAGCATCATGGATGCTGGACACACTAACAGTGAAGGAATTTAACAAAAGCTGGCAAAAAGATTGGTATTTAAAAAATGTTTTAAGAACTGACTGTAGTGGCTGTCGTTTATTTGGATTATTTCATATAGTGTAGACATGTAAACAGAGAACAAAAGAGGGCCGATGATTGATCCTTGGGGAACACCAAAGGCCTGGCAAATGTCTATTCTAAGTTCTGAGTAAAACTTTAAGAATTTGTATTTGTTTTTATCCCAAGATCATTTTGAGACGTAGGCCAATCCTTTATGTGATAAACCTCCTGATCCCCAGCTGCTTCCTCATCACATTGGACCTCTTCAGCTTCCTGCTGCCTCCCCAAAGTGTGGATCGATCCTCCTTTAAGATGACCCTCATCCTGGGCTACACCGTTTTCCTGCTCATCATGAACGACCTGCTGCCTGTCACTGGAAATACAACACCTCTAATAAGTGAGTGACACCTGTGATATATTGTTGTATAAGATTAACCACTGTGGCCAATTCTTCTTCTTGACCAGATGCCATTGTTGACCAATTAATACCTTGTCCTCTGATGGCTCCTCTGACGACTGAATTTTAACTTAACATAAATGTGAATATGCTCTCTGCCCTTGATAATTAAAGTTAAAATGAAAAATGTCTCTTTACTTCTTAATTGTTTTGTTTGTTTTGCTGCAGATGTTTTATTCTCAGTGAGTCTGGCTCTGATGGTGGCCAGCCTGTTGGAGACAGTGTTTATCACCAACATCCAGTTCAGCGCCAGCAAGTACAGAAAGGTGCCTCACTGGCTCAGTGTCCTTGTTCTACGATATCTTGCTGTTGTTGTTTGTCTCCCTCCAAAAAAGATGAGCAACCGCATCACAGTCTCCCTTCACCCACCTGCTAGAGGTACAATACATCATCATGATTATTTTTGTATTACTTCTGTCACTATTACTGCTGCTTCATCTCATTTTAATCATTTTTTATGCAACTGAGTGTGAAAGTTCATTCTTCATTCTTGATCTTAGAAAACATAGTTGGACGAAAATAATCTTAACCTAAGCTTGACTAAAAAGCTAAATAAACTAATAAACTCTGAAATGGAGTTTATTCATTTGTCATGGAGATGCACTTAAAGGCTCTCGGAAAAGCTAGTGAAAGCCAACCCCAGGTTAATTCTCCTTCATATTTTAGCTAGTTTTATTTTTATCTTTATTTTATTTTCTTTTTATTTTACTCTTTCATTTATTTATCTATTTATTTAGTTATTTATTCATTTATTTTTGCCAAATGAGGCAACATGATGGTCACTGAGCCTATGGCCTACTGATGTAGGTATTGAAATAGGCCTTGATATATATTTGCAGTATTATGAACTGGGTGTAATAAGTTATTGCTAATGCAAACCAAACATTTCTTTTTGCTGCTGACTTAGCATTAAAAGAATTTCACTGGTGAAAGGCTACTTGACTTTTATTGTTAGTAGTCAAAGGAAATAGAATTTCCATTCATCATGGTTTCTGTTTCCTCTTTGCCCGGATCAAAGAATCAGGTTTTTTTTACAATGTGTGGTGCAGTGCTTTGCAAGCATTAGTTGCTGTACACTGTCTACCAGGTGCTTTATAAATCCGTGACAACATGGAGCCAAGGATTTTCACCCACCTCTCAGGTAAGTCTACTGAGCATCCCTGATTGGCTGACTGAATGATTGTGTGAATCATCATTCTCCTGTTTCGAGTTTTAGGTAAGGGAGTTGTCATATTAAGAAGGAAATGTGAGAACATTCATTTAGTTACATTTTGCTTTGCCTGAAGCCAAATTGTCCCTTTGCAAACTTTGTAATAAATAAACACTTAATTTGTTGTTGCCTGTGGTTCTTGAATCTGGGAAGACGGTGTCCATTTCATGTAGCCTCAGGGCCGGGGCCTAACAGAAGTAAATAGAGTGACTAGTTCACCATAAGTCATTGAGATATTTCTTTGAATGGACACTTTGAGTTTCCTCAACTTCTCAGTCAGATCCACCCCCAGATTACTCCACAGTGGCAGCCTCTCACCCAAATATGGTCACTTTTGGCTCCAAAAAACCAAGATGGTGAACTCAAGGCTTCAAAATGGGAGTCCACAATCCACTTGGTGACATCACAGTGGCTTCGTCCATGATTTTATGCAGTCTATGTTGAGACCACAATGATCCCCAAAAAAACCTTGAAATCCTGGAGGGACTGCTGTACACATGTTCTCATACTCCTTGTGATTTATTGATAAACAGAGAGGAAATGGAAAGAATGGCTGAAATCTTTTATTTGAAAGTAACATGTTACATCACACCTTCGCACTACATCCTCTCCCCCTATTTCAATGTGCTGTATATGTTCAGTCAAGCAACAAATATTTGCATGTTTCAACAAACCATTTTACCACGACAACAAATATTTGCTTTTACCCATGGGAAATCTCCTGTTCATGTCCTTAACAAACTTTTTCTTTTTGCTTTTTTCCCTAAGTAAGACAAGTCCAGGCCTGTACTGCTCAGACAATGCAGTACAAAGACAAGAAAGAGACATAAACAGTCTTGTTTGTGTGTTATTATTTTTTAAATTGATTACATTCAGATAAATGAGTGAATATGGGTGCAGAGCAGATTAACGAAGTACTTGATTAGGCTCATCATATGCTGAGGTGTGTGTTAAAAATGTTTGAAAACTGACATCAGATATTTGCAGACATCCTTGCTTGATTCGTTTGTGGTCAACACTGCAACACTGTTGTTTTGACAAACAAGACACGCATACAAATTACGCAGAAGGAAAAGCTGTAAGTTGAGTTGAGCCAATCAGAAACAAGAAACACTATTCCCTAAGACTGTCCAGTTGTACCCTGTAAATCGCAGGGACAAGTTATGAAAGTGAGGCACTGTCAATAACACTGTCACAAACAAGATGAAAGAAGTAAAGATAGCCGGGCTCCTTTGCATCAGTTTTTCACTGCTTTACGGTAAGAAAAAAAATAATTTACACTATCTAACAAATTAGCAACACATTTTTTAAAAAAAAAGCTGTTTTTCCCATGGTAATGCTTTAGAAACTTTCAAAATGATTTGTCAAAACTAAACACAGACAACTAAACACCAAGTAAACTCAAATATGATGAAATGTTCATGTATCTTTTATCACTTTATCTCCATATATGTGTTTTATAATAGTTTTGTGGCACATTGATGAATACTGTCAGAAGATGTTTATGAACTGTCTGTGGAAAAAGCATCAGAAAACTATCTTTTGAGCATTTAAGTAAAATCTTAAACAAAATTCGAACCAAAATGATTAAAAACCTGTGGAATGTGTTTTATTTTAACCAAATAAAGAGCTTTCCACTAACCAGTAAGTTACTGTATCAAGTAAAGCTGAGAGAAGTAGGACATATGTTGAAGAGGTAGTGTGTGGATTAAAAATTATTTATAGAGTATAACAAGACCCTTATATTTTATTGGCATTTTGCTTTATGAATTTCATTTGAATTGAATTATATGACACAAAGTGTAAAGGTAGAAACAATACAACGTCAAAGCACAACAAAGACAGTCAGTGTAATATAGAAGTTCTTATTTACTGGAGTTCAACAACAGGCAAGAGTCAAAACCAGGTGATCTGTCCAGACAGGCAAAATTATGCTGGCCTAACAACAAATGACTTTTCAAGCAATTTCACTGTCACAGATAAATTTCCAATGTCAGAATAAAATCATGAGGTGGTCACAAAACTCAGTTTAAATTGTCTTAAGTCAGTCTTTTTCTCGTCTTGCCATCCAACAAAATCAAACATTTTTAATGTCATCATAAGGTTTTAGTTTTAGTCTTTCGTCTAGTCAACAACAATTACCTGAGCGCTCCCCAGCAGCAAACAAGAAGAAGTAAACCCGGTAGACAGTAAACAACAAAGAGACTAGCCTATTAGTGATAAATCCTAAATACTGATTGTTTGCTTGTTATTCCCATGGTCTCCTACCACTTAATGGAGCAGCTGACCAACAAAGGTTGGTGGTGAGTTGAGGCAACAAAATCCAAAATGTTAAGTTTAAATGCAAATACACTTGATTGTTTTTCTTTTTCTAGAGTTATGTGTTTTTGTTGATACAGAACGAATTGTTCATGTATCGCATTTCTCAAAAGAAGTTTGGCATAATATTTTCTACAGGGAGCAGAATGGGAAATAATCTCAAAAGGAATCTCGCTGTAGCCTTGCAAATAATGATCCTACGAGATCCCCAGTCTTTGCAAAATCTTACAGTGTGTGACTAAAAACGTCTTTGGAGACGAGAGAGTGTCAGACTTCAATCTTTATAAAGTTTAGTATTCAGTAACAGACAGGGGGCAGGCAGTAAAGAAGGCCGAGGAGCTAGGGTGAATTAAACAAGACAATCTGCTAGGGACTGGGTGGAGATGGGCCTGGATATATTGTATACTACAAGGCTGATTATGATAATGTGAAGCAGGTGAGTTTGTGAGTGGGGAAGGTCAGATGATGGAAATGGTGTTGGGTGGGAGGGAGTGGCTGGATCTGCAATCACAAGCAGAGAGAGTGCATGGTAAACAGAGCAAGTGACAGGATGTATGTTTGAATATATGTGTGGATGTGAGTGTTGAACATGGATCACTGTATTTTCATGTACCTGATAAGAAGCATTTTGTTGAGCAGTTCATGAAGTCTTAGCAAAACTCTGTATAGCATACAAAGAAAGATTTGCTTTTGAGCAAATACAAATGAAGGAAAAATACTTTTATTTGGGATAACTATGTACAGTATTAATGTAGATATCTTCTTTCTCTTTTCAACACAGGTTTTGTTGCACCATTGAACTGCACCAGCCCAACACCTAAGGCCTTGTTTGATGCACTTGAGACTGAATTATTTCCAAGAAAACTATTTCGACCTGTAGGAAACTTTACAGATGTACTAAATGTATCCATCGAAATGACGATAGTGGGAATTTTAGGAGTGGTGAGTCTATGAGCTGCATAAAAATCTATTCATGACTGTACATACAGATGCATATTTTTTTTAACTACGCATGCTGTGAGTAAATTTTAATTATCATTATCGACTGTATGTGTCTCATCCCTAGAATGAAAAAGAGCAAACCTTAACAGTATTCATATGGCAATACCTGGTAAGTGTTCAGAGCACTGACAAAGCTTTTCTTTACAAAAGCACACACTGAACACAAATGTAGTTACATTTTTGAAGATTGTAAGAAATCCAGCTGCAACCCTATCCTCTGTGCTGTAGTGGTGGGGAATGTGATGGTGAGACAGTGGCAATGAAATATTTGAGATTTAAGGTGACGACACATCTTTTGCAACCAAAAGTTGCATATATTAAAAAAGTTATGGCTCACCGGCACAAACACAAATAACACTGCTGCATTTGAATGTTTATGAAGTGGATCTATAAGAAACGTGTGATATGAGGTGAATTTAAGTGTGTGAGACATCATTATAAGTATAATGATTCCTTTCACATCAAATTTCCACAATCTGCTTCAATTCATCACCTCACCATCTGTGACGCCAGTTTCCCCCCGTCTCTAAATTGTGCATGCGTATGGGTCCCTAAATTTTGCGTACATTTCCTTGTTAAGTCAAAACATTGAATGAAGCAGGTTCATATTAAAACATCACTGTTTCTCCAACACTGCTCATTGTCAAGGGGCGAAAACACAAATGGCCCGACACACACAGTTAAAATGGTTGTTGTTCTGGTTAATGTAGGAGTGGGATATAGATGGACTGAGCTGGGATGAGAAGGAATGTGGAACTACAAGAGTCTCTGTCCCTCGAGAACAGCTTTGGGTCCCAGACATCGTCATCAATGAGTTGTAAGTTAAAGTTAGCCTGTCAAACAAATAAACAAAAACCTCTCTTTTAAAAGTATAAATGTGCAATTAAGAGTTTTTTATTCTGTTCATTTCCAGCATGGACGAGGACAAATCTCCCATAACGCCTTATGTCTACTTATACAACACAGGTCATGTTTACGATGATAGGCCGGTCAGAGTGATCGCCACCTGCAAATTAGTAATCTACACTTTCCCCTTTGATATCCAAAACTGCACTCTGACCTTTGAACCATACCTGCACTTTGGTAAGCCTGCGCAAAGTCCAACAAATAACACCAAAATAACATAACTGATCTCAAAGCTGCAACTTCACCTCACATTCAGTTTTATTATAATTATGGCAGATTTGTACTTGGAGTACACTAAAAGTTGCCACTTGTAAATTTAAGAGGTTTATTGCTATTTTCTTGCAGAAATTATGTATTTTCAAACATTAAAACTACAAACGCAAAAGTGATATGAAATTAAGTAAAATTAAATACATTAATTTAAAAATATTTGGGGCCCAAAATTCCATGACCTCAACTTTCATGTTGACAATTTTCACACAGACTGGACATTTCATATAAACAAGCTTTCCTACAATTTTCTTCCAGCTGAAGACATAAAGATGAATCAAAGACATTCAGCTGCAGAGATCCTGGAGGAGTCCAGGGACGTGCTACATACCAGAGGAGAGTGGGAGCTTGTTGATATCAAACAAGCTCAAACAACCCTTGAAATAACAGAGGGAAGCTACTCTGAGCTCAAATACTATGTAAGTAATTTTAGCTATTATATTTTATTCTGTGTTCACATGAGGCATACCAATAATTATCTGTTTTAGCATTTGTAAAATCAGATGTGACACCTTGGAGAAACCATGTGTAGAATATCTGTTGATTTTATTTAAGGGATTAATCTTTGAAATTATTTTGATGAAATTGTTTTTGTAGAAAAATGACACAATCCCAGCAAAGATTTAATTTGTTTTGAACCACTGTCTCAGTATGACAGGTCAGAGCAGTGGGTAGCGCACCAGGTTCTTTTTTATTCTACGACTACCAGTCTAAAAGAATGTTTACATTTTATATACATATATATACACACATATATGTATGTACATATACATTTATATACATATATATGTATGTACATATGGAATAAAAATATGAATATATCGAATGAATGTCTGAATAAATGGAATGAATCAAATGAACCCTCAATATATCGAATGAATGACTATATAGGATGAACCTTGAATATATTGAACGAAAGTCAGAATATATGGAATGAAATCTGACGTCATCAAGGCACTAGCGCCATCTTGTGTTTCCTCTGTATGACCACCCAAGCTTTTATTTTGGTACTTCCGCTGACCGGCAGTGTGTATTTGCATATTAGCTAAATATTTAGTTTCACCAAGCACATTTAGATTTAACATTTAGATTTAGATTTAACATTTAACATTTAGATTTAGATTTAACATTTAATATTTAGATTTAACTGTGACATTATATTTAATATATTTCAAATATTGCTGTAAATGTGGTAAAAAGTGACTTCAAAAAATTTACACCATTTTTTTTTCACCAACATTGTTTGAAGCGAAATGTGGCATAATGTTGCTGTTAATTTCAGTGCGAGCCATTTTACAAACGGCACCTCGTACCGTACTGCGGTATTGTGTGTGGTTAACATTACCACGTGCATTAGCCAATGTGGAAATTAGTTATTTAATTCATTAATTCTTCATTCCTTAAATTTGCCACCGCTATGTCTCTCGCTGACTCACTCATATTCACTGTGTTCTTGCTGCAGCATCCAATACAAGCATACAGAGGGAACACAAGATGGCGCTAGTGCCTTGATGACGTCAGATTTCATTCCATATATTCTGACTTTCTTTCAGTATATTCAAGGTCCATTCCATATATTCAGACATTCATTCTGTTCATATATTCAAACTTCATATCGTATTATATATATAATAATTGCCTGAACGGCATGCCATAAAATAGATAATGGATGGACAGGATAATGGTGAAGGAGTTTACAGTAATAAAAGCTGCCAAAAAGATTGGTATTTTTAAAAAAAAAAAAAATAATTGAATGTAGTGGATGTTGTTCATATGGATGATTTTAGATAGTGTACACATGTAAACAGAGAACAAAGGAGGAACAATGACTGATCCTTGGGGAACACCAAAGTTCTGAGTGGCCTGCAGAAAAGCATCAGAAACAACAAAATAAGTTTTTAGGGGGCTGGTGGAGGAATTTGCAACTATTGGCAAATGTCTATTGTGAATTCTGAGTAAAACTTTGATGCTTTGTAATTGTTTTTATCCCAAGATCATTTTGAGACGTAGGCCAATCCTTTATGTGGTAAACCTCCTGTTGCCTAGCTGTTTCCTCATCACATTGGACCTCTTCAGCTTCCTGCTGCCTCCCCAAAGTGTGGATCGATCCTCCTTTAAGATGACCCTCATCCTGGGCTACACCGTTTTCCTGCTCATCATGAACGACCTGCTGCCTGTCACTGGAAATACAACACCTCTAATAAGTGAGTGACACCTGTGATATATTGTTGTATAAGATTAACCACTGTGGCCAATTCTTCTTCTTGACCAGATGCCATTGTTGACCAATTAATACCTTGTCCTCTGATGGCTCCTCTGACGACTGAATTTTAACTTAATATAAATGTGAATATGCTCTCTGCCCTTGATAATTAAAGTTAAAATGAAAAATGTCTCTTTACTTCTTAACTGTTTTGTTTGTTTTGCTGCAGATGTTTTATTCTCAGTCAGTCTGGCTCTGATGGTGGCCAGCCTGTTGGAGACAGTGTTTATCACCAACATCCAGTTCAGCGCCAGCAAGTACAGAAAGGTGCCTCACTGGCTCAGTGTCCTTGTGCTACGATATCTTGCTGTTGTTGTTTGTCTCCCTCCAAAAAAGATGAGCAACCGCATCACAGTCTCCCTTCACCCACCTGCTAGAGGTACAATACATCATCATGATTATTTTTGTATTACTTCTGTCACTATTACTGCTGCTTCATCTTATTTTTGGTCACTGAGCCTATGGCCCACTGATGTAGGTATTGAAATAGGCCTTGATATATATTTGCAGTATTATGAACTGGGTGTAATAAGTTATTGCTCATGCAAACTAAACATTTCTTTTTGCTGCTGACTTCGCATTAAAAGAATTTCACTGGTGAAAGACTACTTGACTTTCATTGTTAGTAGTCAAAGGAAATACAATTTCCATTCATCATGGTTTCTGTTTCCTCTTTGCCCGGATCAAAGAATCAGGGGTTTTTTAAAAGTGTGTGGTGCAGTGCTTTGCAAGCAGTAGTTGCTGTACACTGTCTACCAGGTGCTTTACAAATCCGTGACAACATGGAGCCAAGGATTTTCACCTTATGGGCTGTTGTAGTTATACCTAAAATTAGGAGAAGAAACAAAATACCATTGCATTTACATTAAAACCTTGTACCTACCATCTACAATGATTATACTCACTTTCCCTGAGCTGTCGTCACTTGCCAGTGATATTTTTCTTACAGCATGGCCTGGTTAAGCATAATAGGCTACAAATAAAAACATCCAAGCCAGCTGAAGTTACATTGTTAACGTACCATAGATTGTTGCCATAGAAGTACCTAGCTTTTAAAAAATGTGACACACCATATACCATGCTCTCACTGTAATCTTGTTTTCTTTTATATATATATTCAGCAATGAGTCCCTGCATCATCTCTTCAGGAGATCTTCAGAGCGTCTCTGGTGATACACCTCATGAGAAACCCCCTCCGGATCCAGCCCTGGATGAACTGAGGAAGCTGAGCAGAGATCTCATGGCCATCCGCCTCCAGGTAGACAAACATGCCCAGGGGAGCAATACCTCAGAGGAATGGCAAATGATCGGATTAGTCATTGACCGTCTGCTTTTTGGCCTGTACATTGGCTTCATCTCTTCCCTTTTTATCACTATCATATCCATCTGGGTCTGGAGTAACGCAGAACTTAGCTGACTTGATGGAAGAGTTAAGTCAGACAGTTATGTGGATCATCAGCAAAAGTTTGACCAGTTAGCAGCTTACACTTAGATTTATTATTCAGTAGTTCGAGTAGAAGATTCAGAATCTGAGTTATTTGATGCAGGAAAACAAAATGAAATGCAGAAAACATCCAGTATGTATCGAGGGAATGATTACACCAGGCTTAGCTTATTTTAATGTTTATATGGATACAGAATGTTTTTTATAGCAGAATTGAAAAATGTGAACCTATCCTTTAACCAGTATTAATTATCTTCATGAATCTAAGATCAATGGTTGAGTCCAAGTTAAAGTTTCTGTATAATTAATTGGAGATATTCTGATAACAGACCCTGTATTTTAAAATGTCATGCCTACACTTCAAGCCCAAAACACACAAAAAAATGTCTCTTTCCTGAAATCATGACCCAGTAAGTCAAGATAATCCACAGACCTTGTTGTGAACAGTTTAATGTAGGAACTCTTTTCTCTCTACCAAACTATACCTGCCAAATAAATGAGAAGGAAGCGTGAATCTACTCATGGGTGACAGCAAAAGATATAAACATTAACAAAGTCCTCCTTGTCTGATCAGTAACATTAACTAGCTCAGTGCTAGGTGATCTAGCAGTAGATGCACGTTTCCCTCTGCGTGTTGATACAGTTGTTGGGTGTAGTTTGGTGAAAAGAAAATAGTTCCTACAAGAAACTGGTCACAAAAAGGTCTGTGGATTATCTTGAGTAACCAGTCTTGATCTCTGAAAAGAGACATTGCTGTTTTCAAATGTATTTTATGTCTGCTTTGAGCACCAGAAGCAGAGTGCCATCTAGTTACATTATTTTTGAGAGAAGGCAGACATCTCTACAGCTGATATCTCCAACACTCAGCAACTCACACCCAAACAATTTAGACTGATAAATAACACTACAGTTAAGAGGAAAAATATGGATTTTTAAATTCTGGGGTTAACTGTCCCTTTAAACAATTAAATCCAGTCAGGACCACTTATTAACAAACATATCTCAAGACACCTTAAGGTCTTCTAATCCTCATGAATGGACAGTCTCTCGTGTCAAAGCTCAATTCTACTGTAGGCTAATAGTTTCCCTTTTTTTCGGAGATCATTAATCTCTTCCTGCTGCTTTGGGAAGTCTTTATTTTCTCATCTTTAAACAAGATTTTTATGCTTTTGGTTTATGTGTACTGACAATGAAAAAATGGCAAACTATGCAATGGTGTTTTTGTTTGTAGCTGCTCTATAAATGTCTATTTGTGTCTACAGGATTGCATTGAAAATGAGATGCTATATCAAAGGGATATCCTTTCAATAAATTCCTTATACAGCACTGGATAATGAAACATTTTGTAACTCCTATAGGTGTCAGTATTGAAAATAAAATGGTGAAGTTGTTACCAGTGTGGAACAATTGCTCTGTTCCCTGTGTGTTTATGTTTTAGATCAGGGATTTTCAAAGACTGACACTGTTTTGTAACCTATGGGTTAAACCTTTATTTTAATGTCATTTGATTGCATATCTTTATCTATAAAATAAAGAATACTGCATGTGTGAAATCTGAAATGTGAATTAAACATAAAAACGTTTGCAACTTTGTTTGTTTTATTTTCACAACCCAAAAGAGTTTTCTTTTCTTCCTTTTGTCTAATCTTCCAGTCCAAATTCATCTTTGCCAGGGGTGTCCAAACTGTTTTGAATGGGGACCAGATTAGATAATGTGAAAAAAAAACTGGGAGCCAGCTGTTTCTTGCATTATATGGGTTATTTAACAAAAAAAAAAAAAAAAAAAACACCCACATACAAATTAGACAAACACAACTGTTTCATTTTGCAGTGAAAAACAATTCAACTGTCCACTGCTCCTGAAAGCGGTAGCCCTCGCTGTCAACTTCACGCTTCTTTCTTTGTTTGAATGTTCGTTACCTTCCCTTGATGAAAACTAATTAGTTCTGCCCACTTGGTGCATGTCTAAAAACTGTATGATAGTCCTGCCACGGTGAGGTAATTGAAAAAAATGCAAAGTCATCTTGCTTGATTAACGCAGGCCACATAATATATTTTGAAAGATAAGTCAAAGGGCGTTTGATATCTGTCCATGGGACATGATGGTCCCTTAGACCAGACTTTGGACATGCCTGATCTTGGCTAATTCGGAAATAAAATCTTGAATTACTACCTCGTGGTTGTATGTCTCCATGAACCACTCAAGTTATGACATGCCTAGTCTCTATATACAGACTCTACATTCAGCATTCAGTGAATGTAGAGTCTGTAGGCAAACCCCGGAGATCTTGCCTCCAGAAGAAGAGCGGAAGAGCCCTGGTGTCCGGTTGTAGGCAGTTTGTAGTCTGCGTGATAATGACCAATCACGTTTGAGCCGGCTACAATTGTTGCCAGGTTAAATGGTCTGTGCGGGGAACGAACGAGGCGGAACACAATTGATGTCACTGCAAACTCTGAATCCATCGCAGTGGTTCAGCATATTTAATTGTAGAGCCGCATGTACTGTATCGGTTCCCTCAGCTCCTCCTTAGCTCCCCCCCTCTCCCACTCTCCATCTCTCTGTTTATCATGACGCTACTGCTGAAGGAGTGTGAACTCCATGTCTGTGACAGACTTACACACACAGTGACACGGCAAAATGTTGGCATCACACAGCTAACGTTGCCCATCAATGGATTAACAGAGTCGTGACATTTGGTGTCTACACGTTTTCACTCTGACCTTGTCACATATTAACATTTGATCGTGGACTTCCACATCTTAATATGAAGTATACATTTTCAGTCAAGCAACAAATATTTGCATGTTTAAAAAAAAAAACTTTTACCTACAGAAATCTCTGCCCTGGAGGTGTTCAGGGAAACTGTACAACACTGTTCATGTCTTCACTTAAAGGTTTTCTATTTGCTTTCTTTCCCTAAGTCTATAAGTAAAACAAGTCCAGGACTGGGTGCAGAGCAGAGTGACTAAGTACCTATTTAGGCTCATCGTATGCTGAGTGCTGAGCTGATCGTATCTGAAAACTGACACCACCAGTAGACATCCTTGTTTGATTAGTTTGCAACACTGTTGTTTTGAAAAACTAGACATGCATGCATTATTCACACGGAAGAGCTGTAAGTTAAGTTGAGCCAATCAGAAACAAGAAACAGCATTTCCTCAGACTGTCAGGTTTAACCTTTTAAAACACTGGGACGAGTTATGAAAGTGGTTGAGCTGACGCAAACAAGATGAAAAAGGTGACAACAGCCGGGCTAATTTTTATCTCTTTTTCACTTCTTTACGGTAAGAAAGAAAGAATTTACATTATCTACTAAATAAGCAATGAAAAAATAAATAAAAACAAACCTGATGTGTTAAATACTGGAGGAAACCTATGGTAATGCTTTGAGAAACTTTAAGCTAATACAAAACAAACAGGCTACATGCAGAGGTGGAAAAAGTACTGAAAAATTCTACTCAAGTCAAAGTATGTTTACTTTGATTAAATTCTACTAAGTACAAGTAAAGCTACCCTTCTAAAAATCTACTCAAGTAAAAGTAAAAAGTATTTCATTTAAAATGTACTTAAAGTAGAAGTTACTTAGTTACTTCCAACAACTTGATGGGGGTCACTCCTATGCAGTGCAAAAATGGTCCAGGGGTCATAAATCCAATCTGAAAACTGGTTATTTTTCTATGATGAACCATAGAATTCAGTTCAATTTAGGGCTGCACAATATCATTAGAGCATCACCATCGCAATGTGTTCTTGTGCAATAGTCACATTGTGAGACTCGCAGTATAAGTTCATCATATCAATATAATATTAGTCAAAGGCAATATGCCATACTTCTTTAGCTGGTTAATACTTTAGGTTGTGAAGTTCTCAATTTCCATGACAGTTTGATTGTAATATGCATATTTCATGCAAATACAGCCTTTCCAAATCCCAGATGATCACTTCTTTCCAAATAGAGCTATTCAAGTTATTGCAATACACTGTATATTGCAATACATATCGCAGTATACAAAATTGTGGCACTGTCAGTTTTGTCAAAAGTTGCGCAGCCCTCATTCATTTTGATTTCATATCCAGGTCAATTCACACACTTGTGAGGAAAGCAGAGAGGAGAGGGCTCCGTCTCACCTCTTCATGAACTAAAGTTATATTATTTTGAGTGACAGACGCTTCATATAATAACATAATGATACTATTTATCGTGTTATACGGTGAAACGTTTCACTTAGTAACGTGTTGACTTATATTGTTTACACGACGGCAAGTAATTTCTGTCTCTACATGGTCGCACCTTTACAATCCTCCTCTGCTCTCTGTATCTCGCACGGCGGAGTTCGGCCCGACACACACACACACACACACACACACACACACACACACACACACACACACACACACAGGTGAACAGTTATAAACGGCACTGTGCACTCGGGGTTTTCTTTCGTTTCATTCATTTCTTCGTTCATTTCAACTGCCGCATCTGCTTGTGCTTCCGCCAAAGCACTCTCACCCTCCTCTATCTCTCTCTCCAGGAACTCGCCGGCACCGGCCACTTGTTCTGGGTCAGTTCCACATAAGATTTCCGAGATTCGAAAACGTTTTTTTTTTGTTTTTTTTTACCTCAGTAACGGATGTGATTTCAAATGTAGCACAATAGTACAATACTACTATAGTCAAAAATTTACTTAAGTAAAAGTAAAATTACAGATTTAAAAAACTACTGAAAAAATTACAAATGACACAAAAAAACTACTCAATTACAGTAACGTGAGTAAATGTAATTAGTTACTTTCCACCTCTGGCTACATGATAGTGGAGTTTTAAAGTTGCCTTGAATTTTACATATACATTGTATGTATGACTGGATATGTGTTTTATAAAAGTTTGTGGCACATTGATACTGTCATAAGATGTATATAAAGATGTATATGAGCAGTTTTTGAAACCAGATTTTTGCCAGAAAGACTAAAAACCTGTGGAGTTAAGTAAGTTAATGTAGCAAGTAAAGCTAAGAGAAGGAAAAGATATGTCAAGAACAAGAGTCAACAGCCATGCAAACACCTTGTGATGCTGTATGTAGGTACAGAGGTGCTTTGAGTGTTTACCACCAGTTTACTATGTTAGTATGCGAATACTCACCAAACAGTACTAAACACAAAGTGCTGTTGATGTTACTTATTTAGAGGTATTTACACAATCAAACAGTTTCATATCTTCATAAGTTTTTAGTCTTTACTCGTGTAGACAGTGACGATCAGTGACGTGAATATTGTCAACAATAGCTGCGCTCTCTCCAGCACCAAACAAGAAGCGAAGACCAGGTAGACGGTAAATGTGGAGCAGACTCTGGAAAGATACAAGAACAAGTTCTCAGTTCTCTTGGACGGTGAAAAACAAGGAGAAACTGGTCGAGCTGTGGAGTGAACAAGAGTCTGTGTTCAGTTCAGCATGTATCTAATCCACTAACTTGTACTTATTTAAATGGGAAATCTTCATTTTTGAAACAGATTGCCTCAGAACTCATGGTAAAGCAATAGCGTGATTGTTTGGACAGATGTGTGGATGTAAGGGTTTAAAATGTATCACTGTAATTTCATGTGGCCGAGTTCATAAAGTCTTAGCAAAACTCTGTATAGCATACAAAGAAAGATTTGCTTTTGAGCAAATACAAATAAAAGAAAAATAATGTTATTTGGGATAACTATGTATTAATGTAGATATCTTCTTTCTCTTTTCAACACAGGTTTTGTTGCAACATTGAACTGCACCAGCCCAACACCTAAGGCCTTGTTTGATGCACTTGAGACTGAATTATTTCCAAGAAAACTATTTCGACCTGTAGGAAACTTTACAGATGTCCTGAACGTATCCATCGAACTGATTATAGTGGGAATTTTAGGAGTGGTGAGTCTATGAGCTGCATAAAAATCTATTCATGACTGCACATACAGATGCATAATTGTTTCAACTAAGTATTCTGTGAGTAAATTTGAATCATCATTATTAACTGTATGTTTCTCATCCCTAGAATGAAAAAGACCAGACCTTAACAGTATTCATATGGCAAATCCTGGTAAGTGTTCAGAGCACTGACAAAACATGAATGAATTTCGAAAATTGTCTAAAAACTTTTCTTAAACAAAAGCACACACTTAATACAAATGTGGTAAAAAAAATTTGAAGATTGTAAGAAATGCGGCTGCAACCCCCTCCTCTGCGCTCTGGTAGTGGGGAATGTGATGGTGGGACAGTGCCAATGAAATATTGAGTGGGATTTGATTTGAGATTTAAGGTGACACATCTTTTGCAATCAAAAGAATTTGGGTTTTTGAGTGTACTAACGTACACTTTAGTATTTAAGTGTGTGAGATAGGCCTATAAATTAACTACATGACAAATTTATCATAATCCTGCCAACCCAATTCTTAAAGGACCAGTGTGTAATATTTGGCATGGTTTATTGTCAGTCTGAATCTGAATCTGAATATTCTACCCATTAATATGTTTATACAAGTGTATAATCACTATAAAATAAAATTCTTTGGTTTTCGTAGCCTTATAATTATGCTTTTATATATATATATATATATATATATGTATATATATAGATACATTTATATATAGCAAGGGCCTTGCTTTAAGAGAGGTCGCCATCTTGCGCCACCATGTATGTACGGCAGACCGAGCGGACAATCCAGCCAGCCAGAGAAGCCGTTTCGCAAGTATAAATGAACCAATGAAGACAGCGGAAGGAGGAGGAGGAAACAGCAGAGAGTGTTAGTAGTTCATCAACAGAGAGTAGTGAAAAGTTTTTTAATTATAAAGTTTACGAATGGACCACACTTACCACGCAACAGGAAAGAATGAACCCGAACCGTCATCTGCGAGGAAAAGAAGACGCAACTTCACTCCTTGTGATGCACTCTCTGCGGCACTTTTCCTCCTGATGATATATCTCCCCAACAATGGTAGCAGTAGCACCGAATCCCATTCTGTGCATTCAGCCTCTCTTCTCGCCCACTCAGCATCAAACACATGGAGTTCCTCATCTGTATGCTCCGGCTCAAACAGGTATGGCTCTGGGTCTGTGTCCGCTACAAGAAACTCTTCAAAATCGCGTTCAAAGTCGTCCATTTCAGCTACTATAGTCCGGAGATATCGCAAGGCTAAATAAATAGCTGAGCTCTGTTTACCGGCTACGCTGTCAGTCAGTGTGCGGGCTGGAGATTGGTGGAGCAGAGAGGGGAGGGGGTCCCCACTTAGTATGGTAAATGAGTATGTGTGTATGAAGTGTGTCTGTTACGCTAGAAGAGTCAGCACTTGGGACAGAGTCTTTTACCTCCTGGAGTGTTACCGGAGTTTTTGGAGTGCTCAAATAAACTGGCCTTTTTCCCGAACGCTCCTCTGGTCTCCTGCTTGTGGGGGATTCATTACAATATTGTAACAGATTTCTAAATAAATATTCACCTTGTCGCTAGATAGACCTACTCCTGAAAAACTCGTGCGCAAGGCTTTTTGTCCCTACGAGGCCACCGTCATTTACCCGCCGGGAGGGGTGAGTGAGTGAGTCCTGCAATCTAGAATTTGACCACTGATGTCACTGTTTTCAACCCATTTTACACACTGGCCCTTTAATATCTGAGTCAGTCAATCAATCAATCAGTTTATTTGTTACATGAAATCATAAAATATAATATCAGTAATATGTAAGAGTTTACATCCACTGGATTAAAATGGAGGCCCTGCAGATTATTTACCTGTTACCATGGTGAGACGTAGTGTAGGAGCAATACCTTTAGAAAATGTTTGCACTCGTCATAAATTTGGGGCACCACCTTCACTTAGAAGGAAAGTGATTGTAATCAAATTAATAACTCTGGAGACCAATTATTAATTTGTCAGTATACTTATAAATCATGAATCAATCTAGCAAATAACTTTGGCAGGTGGCTGGCAGCACTGGATCCGATAAATCTTTAACGGAGTTGCAGGTCGAATAGTAACTCCTCTATTTGGCTGTGGCTACTCGCTTATAATAAGGTTGAAAACAATCTCGTCAGCCATTTTATATATTATTATCAAAGTTATTATTAGCACATATAAAAAATGTTGCAATCGGCTGGCTTCGTCGCTTCAGGTAGAATGTTACTGAAGACACAGAAAACAGAAAACTAAGGAAAACTCAATCGGGACATAACATCAAATTACATTTAATACGATTATTGTACTTCATATATCAGTGGAACACAAGTATAAAGTGTTTCGTGCACAAACACTACAAACTAGTCTGCAGTTACATCAACGTACTAAATGAGAAAGCACATATTGATAGAGACAAGTTGATTAATCAATCTAACTATCTCTTAACTTGAACTATAATATGGGATTCCTACGGAATCTTTCTTAACTATCGCCACAGGATGGCAGTATGACTCTATGTTAAATGAGGAATTAAACACATGAAATTATAACTAACTCATATTACAACCTACAGAAGTGGAAATAACATTAATTAACTAAGAAACAAGGATTATGCAAAGTTAAAATGTTAGAACGTGGATGAAATGTATAGTTTACTTTCAAGAGACATTTAAAGTTGGTTAACAAGAGAAACTTAGTTTTTACTCAGGAAGAAGACCACATCTGGTCTTCTTATCTTATTTCCACCAGGGTGAGAGTAAGATAGAGCTGGGGTGACTCCTATAGATGTGTTGTATAACAGATAGAGGGACAGAAGTGTGGAGAGACAAAAAAGGAAGAGGATGTGGTTTTATTGGAGGTAGAGTATTAAGTCCTTAAGAAAACAGTCTGTTTTATAAAAGACATGATTCTTTGGTGGTGGGCAAGTTGGAGTCTCTCCCTGCTGCTTGGATTTCAGCAGATCAGTGACTTTAAAGGCATAGTTAATGACCCTGGTCTGGCAGTTAATCTGCTGTCAAAACACTGGATTTTCCCAGGATGGTATTCAGCAAACTGAGATCTGGATGGTTTCCAATTGACACCGTTACCAGTCTTGATGCCAGGATGACAGTGAAAGAGTACATCAACTTTGAGGTGAGACCGGGGGCAAAGCCATAAACATTTGACCCTCAGAGTTGAAGTAATTCAGCTGTTCTGAAACTGAATCCCATCTCAGGGTTCATCAACTCAGAGTTCAGGTTAAGACTCATAGTAGCTGCTGTCTGAAATGGACCCCCACTCCCTACATAGATATATACAACACATTCTAAGATAACAAAAACACGATTCTTCTTTCGCGTAATTATACACTAAACACTTATAGATATATATAAAAACTTACATACTAATTATATTCCATTTTTGCCAATATATCCCCCGAAATCCTACAAACTGGACCTTGTAAGCTTTGGATTAAAGTATATCAAGTATGTAGTGACACAGTTTAAATGATTGTTGTTCTGATTAATGTGTGTTTTAACAATAAAAACAAAATGAAGACCTGGTGATACACTTAAGAAATCATACTTGACATTACACACTGGGCCTTTAACCTTTAGGTTAAAGTATACAAAGTGACACAGTTAAATAGTTGTTGTTCTCTTTAATTTAGGAGTGGGATATAGACGGACTGAGCTGGGATGAGAAGGAATGTGGAACTACAAGAGTCTCTGTCCCTCGAGAACACCTTTGGGTCCCGGACATCGTCATCAACGAGTTGTTAGTTAAAATTAAGTATCGTAGCCTGTCAAAAAAAAAAAAAAAAAAAAAAAATCTTTTAAAAGTATAAACATGCAATTAAGAGTTTCTTATTCTGTTCATTTCCAGCATGGACGAGGACAAATCTCCCAAAACGCCTTATGTCTACTTATACAACACAGGTCGTGTATTTGATGATAGGCCGGTCAGAGTGATCGCCACCTGCAAATTAGTCATCTACACTTTCCCCTTTGATATCCAAAACTGCTCACTGACCTTTGAATCATACCTGCACTTTGGTAAGCCTGCACAAAAATTCAAAAGATAACACCTGATCTCAAAACTGCAACTTCACCTCACATTCAGTTTCATAATAATGATGGTAGGTTAGTCAGACAATTTAAGAGGGTAATTGATTTTTTTTTTTTGCAGAAATTTTGTGTTTTCAAACATATAAAACTACATACACACACAAAAAAAAAATTGCGCACCCACACACACACACATTGTTTTTTATGAAATTTCAGTAGAATTAAACAAATTAATTCAGATATCTTTGGGGCCTGAACTTCCATGACCTCAACTTTCATGTAGACAACTTCACTCTACTCATCACTACATCACAAGTAACATTTCAAAGAGACTGGACATCTAATATGGACAAACTTTCCTACAATTTTATTCCAGCTGAAGACATAAAGATGAATCAAATACATTCAGCTGCAGAGATCCTGGAGGAGTCCAGAAATGTGATACAGACCAGAGGAGAGTGGGAGCTTGTGGATATCAAACAAACTCAAACAACTCTTGAAATTACAGAGGGAAGCTACTCTGAGCTCAAATTCTTTGTAAGTTATTGTAGCTATTGGGGTGTCGGTGGCTTAGTGGATAGAGCAGGCGTCCCATGTAGAAGGCTGTTGCCACAGCAGCTCGGGTTCAATTCCAACCTGTGGCCCTTTGCTGCATGTCATCCCCTCTCTCTCTCTCCCCCTCACTCTGAGCTTTCCTATCAATTCAAGGCAAAAATGCCCTAAAAAATACCTTTAAAAAAGGTTACTGTAGCTATTATATTTTTCACATGATACATACCAGTGATTATCTGTTTAAGGTTTGTTAAATCAGATGTGACACCTTGGAGAAACTGTGTGTGACTTTATTTATTTGATCAATCTTTGAAATTATTCTGATGAAATTATTTTTTGGAGAAAAATGACACAATCCCAGCAAAAAAAAGGTTTACATTTTTTGATAAAATAATGCATCAAGGTTCTTAATCTGTATCAAAATATGTAAATACTAAAAAACAATGAAATATAACAATATCAGTCATGACAAACGTCATGTTTGATGAGAAGCATCATAGAGGCTGCACACACTAACAGTGAAGGAATTTAACAAAAGCTGGTAAAAAGATTGGTTTAAAGAAACGTTTAAAGAATTCACTGTAGTGGCTGTTGTTTATTTGGATAATTTGACACAGTGTACACATGTAAGAGAGAGAGAGAACAAAGGAGGACCGATAATTGATCCATGGGGAACACCAAAGGTCTAAGTGCCTTCAAAAAAGCATCAGAAACAACAGAAGAAGTTTTTGGGGGGTGGAGTTTACTACTCCTGGCAAACGTCTATTGTAAGTTCTGAGTAAAACTAAAAGAATTTGTATTTGTTTTTATCCCAAGATCATTTTGAGACGTAGGCCAATCCTTTATGTGGTAAACCTCCTGTTGCCTAGCTGTTTCCTCATCACATTGGACCTCTTCAGCTTCCTGCTGCCTCCCCAAAGTGTGGATCGGTCCGCCTTTAAGATGACCCTCATCCTGGGCTACACCGTTTTCCTGCTCATCATGAATGACCTGCTGCCTGTCACTGGAAATACAACACCACTAATTAGTGAGTGACAGCTGTGATATATTGTTGTATAAGATGTGGCCAATTCTTCTTCTTGACCAGATGCCATTGTTGACCAATTAATACCTTGTCCTCTGATGGCTCCTCTGGTGACTGAATTTTAACTTAATATAAATGTGAATATGCTCTCTGCCCTTGATAATTAAAGTTAAAATGAAAAATGTCTCTTTACTTCTTAACTGTTTTGTTTGTTTTGCTGCAGATGTTTTATTCTCAGTCAGTCTGGCACTGATGGTGGCCAGCCTGTTGGAGACAGTGTTTATCACCAACATCCAGTTCAGCGCCAGCAAGTACAGAAAGGTGCCTCACTGGCTCAGTGTCCTTGTTCTACGATATCTTGCTGTTGTTGTTTGTCTCCCTCCAAAAAAGATGAGCAACCGCATCACAGTCTCCCTTCACCCACCTGCTAGAGGTACAATACATCATCATGATTATTTTTGTATTACTTCTGTCACTATTACTGCTGCTTCATCTCATTTTAATCATTTTTTATGCAACTGAGTGTGAAAGTTCATTCTTCATTCTTGATCTTAGAAAACGTAGTTGGATGAAAATAATCTTAACCTAAGCTTGACTAAAAAGCTAAATAAACTAATAAACTCTGAAATGGAGTTTGTTCATTTGTCATGGAGATGCACTTAAAGGCTCTCGGAAAAGCTAGTGAAAGCCAACCCCAGGTTAATTCTCCTTCATATTTTAGCTAGTTTTATTTTTATCTTTATTTTATTATTTTTTTTTATTCTTATTTCATTCATTTATTTATCTATTTATTTATTTAGTTATTTATTCATTTATTTTTGCTGAATGAGGCAACATGATGGTCACTGAGCCTATGGCCCACTGATGTAGGTACTGAAATAGGCCTTGATATATATTTGCAGTATTATGAACTGGGTGTAATAAGTTATTGCTAATGCAAACCAAACATTTCTTTTTGCTGCTGACTTAGCATTAAAAGAATTTCACTGGTGAAAGACTACTTGACTTTTATTGTTAGTAGTCAAAGGAAATGCAATTTCCATTCATCATGGTTTCCGTTTCTTATTTGCCCGGATCAAAGAATCAGGGTTTTTTTTTACAGTGTGTGGTGGAGTGCTTTGCAAGCAGTAGTTGCTATACACTGTCTAACAGGTGCTTTACAAATCTGTGACAACATGGAGCCAAGGATTTTCACCCTATGGGCTGTTGTTAGGAGGACAAACAAAATACCATTGCATTTACATTAAAACCTTGTACCTACCATCTACAATGATTACTCACTTTCCCTGAGCTGTCGTCACTTGCCAGTGATATTTTTCTTACAGCATGGCCTGGTTAAGCATAATAGGCTACAAATAAAAACATCCAAGCCAGCTGAAGTTACATTGTTAACGTACCATAGATTGTTGCCATAGAAGTACCTAGCTTTTAAAAAATGTGACACACCATATACCATGCTCTCACTGTAATCTTGTTTTCTTTTATATATATATATATATATATATATATATATATATATCCAGCAATGAGTCCCAGCATCATCTCTTCAGGAGATCTTCAGAGCGTCTCTGGTGATACACCTCATGAGAAACCCCCTCCGGATCCAGCCCTGGACGAACTGAGGAAGCTGAGCAGAGATCTCATGGCCATCCGCCTCCAGATAGACAAACATGCCCAGGGGAGCAATACCTCAGAGGAATGGCAAATGATCGGATTAGTCATTGACCGTCTGCTTTTTGGCCTGTACATTGCCATTATCTCTTCCCTTTTTATCACTATCATAACCATCTGGGTCTGGAGTGACGCAGAACTTAGCTGACTTGATGGAAGAGTTAAATCAGACAGTTATGTGGATCATCAGCAAAAGTTTGACCAGTTAGCAGCTTACACTAAGAAAGACAAAATGAAATCAATAATAACATTTCTTTTTTGTTTTTGTGTTTTTAATCAGTAGTTCGAGTAGAAGATTCAGAATCTGAGTTATTTGATGCAGGAAAAGAAAATGAAATGTAGAAAACATTCAGTATGTATAGAGAGAATGATTACAGTAGGCTTAGCTTATTTTAATGTTTATATTGATAGCGACTGTTTTTTCCAGCAGAATTGAAAAATGTGAACCTATCCTTTAATCAGTGTTTATTATCTTCATGAATCTAAGATCAATGGTTGAGTCCAAGTTAAAGTTTCTGTATAATTAATTGGAGATATTCTGATAACAGACCCTATATTTTAAAATGTCATGCGTACACTTCAAGCCCAAAACGCAAAAAATTGTCTTTTTCATGACCTGGCTTCTCAAGATAATCCACAGACCTTGTTGTGAACAGTTTAATGTAGGAACTCTTTACTCTCTACCAAACTACACCTGCCAAATATATCAGAAGGAAGCGTGAATCTACTCATGGGTGACAGCAAGAGATATAAACATTAACAAAGTCCTCCTTGTCTGAGCAGTAACATTAACTAGCTCAGTGCTAGGTGATCTAGCAGTAGATGCACGTTTCCTTCTACGTGGTGATACAGTTGGCAGGCATAGTTTGGTTAGAAGAGGATAGTTCCCACATGAAACTGTTCACAACAAGGTCTGTGGATTACTTTGAGTAACCAGTCATGATCTCTGAAAAGAGACAGTGCGGCTGAGGTTTTCATATGTACTTTATTTCTTGGTGCTTTGAGCTCCACAAGCTGAGTGCCATCTTGTTCCAACACTCAGCAACTTACACCAAAACAATTTAGAATGATTAATAGCACTACAGGTAAGAGGATGAATATATATTTTTTTAATTTTAGGGTGAACTGTCCCTTTAAACAATTGAAGACAGCCATAACCACATACCAACAACCATATCTACACCATAAGGTCTTCTACTCTTTATGAATGGACAGTCTCTTATGTCAAAGCTCAATTCTACTCTAATAACTTTCCTTTTTTTCTGAGACCTTTAATCTCTTTCTGCTGCTTTGGAATTTTTTTTTCTAATCTTTGAACAATATGTTTGTGCTTTTTATTTGTGTGTACGTACAATGAAAAACTGACAAACTGTAATGCTGTTTTTGTTTGTATCTGCTCTATGAATGTATATTTGTCTATGGGATCCCACTGAAAATGAGATGCTATATCTCAAAGGGATATCCTTTCAGTGAATTCCCAATATATAAAGCACTGGAAAATGAAACAGATTGTAACTCCTATAGGTGGCAGTGTTGAAAATGAAATGGTGGAGTTGTTACCAGTGTGGAACGACTTCTGTGTGTGTTTATTTTAATGCCATTTGATTACATATCTTTATCAGTAAGATAACGAATATTGTATGTGTAAAATCTGAAATGTGAATTCCATTTTTTGTTTTAGGTTAAAAGAGCTATATGTAAGAAATATAAAGCAAATAGTCGTAAAATTCTCCTAATATGTCACAGAGACTAAGGAATAATGTTAATATAACATACTGATCTCACCGACAACAATAGTACAGCCTGAATATTCGCATTTAAAAAACATTTTTAAAGTCTGCAAATCATGTTTATGTTTTGAATTTGTCTTTTGGCCGGTTGTGCCACCCATCACTGCCTACCAGTCACACAGTCAGTAGAGTCTCAGCTCACAGTTACGACTGAGCTACAGCAGCACGGCAAGCAGCATTAGCAGTGTCCCAGTACATAGCATTAGCAGCCGGCTCCTCCTCAGCTGTGTCCTGGCAGCAGTGTTAGCAGTGTCCCGGTACATAGCATTAGCAGCCGGCTCCTCCTCAGCTGTATCCCGGCAGCAGCGTTAGCAGTGTCCCGGTACATAGCATTAGCAGCCGGCTCCTCCTCAGCTGTATCCCGGCAGCAGCGTTAGCAGTGTCCCGGTACATAGCATTAGCAGCCGGCTCCTCCTCAGCTGTATCCCAGCAGCAGCGTTAGCAGCAGAGAAGCCGGACTTGCTCGAACAGTCCACTGGAAAACCGAAGATCAAGGACACGGCAGCTGCCGCCCATGGGCAAACAAATCAGTCTCCAGCGTGCTGCTGTCCAGCAACCTGAATCTGTAGGGGAGGGGGGGGGACACGACTCAGGCAGTATTTTGAATTTGAGTGCAGTAACCGTTATGGCCACATTCTTACATACAGCACCTTTAAAGAGTCTTTCTGTTACATTTTCATAGGTAATGTGAGAGTATTATCTTAAGCCCTATTCGGACGGGATTAGTTTTACATAGTTAGGTGGGATAAAGCAATAATTACCAGAGATTTTAGTCCCGTCCGAATGTGCCATGTCAGTAATCATTACCGCACGATGTCAGTAAAGATTACAGTGACTTTTACCTTCTGTAAAAGGATCCCGGACAATTACCTCAGGTAATACTAATCCCGTGCAAATAGACCAGCAGTAAATATGTGATTTTGGGCTGTCAAAAAAAAAATCGAAGTTAGAAATATATTCATATATATATATATATATAAGTTCGAAGCTAAATTTGATCATTCGAATATCATTAATAATTAATTAATACTATCAATAATGTTGTATATCACGGCGAAGACGGACACAGCGACGGAGGGAGAGGCACCGATGGAGGAGCCCGCTGCGCCAACACCACCCACTGCGCTGTTCGCGATGTGTGACCTGTTCGGGAAGACATACAGGGAGGGTGTTGCACCTGCTGCCCCCTTGCCTACCCTTTTTGAAGAAGAGATGAAACGTTACCAGAATGAGACAACACTACGAGCCGACTAGGATCCACTCTTGTGGTGGAAAACAATGCACTGAAGTATCCAAACATTGCTCAGATAGAGGCAGAAGTTTGTCATACCTGGCACTTCAGTGAGGTCAGAACGTTTTCATCCGAGTGTGACGTTCATATTGTGTCAGCAATAAGCATCTTATTTTTTGTGGGGTTTTGTTGTTGTTTTTTTTAAATAATAATAATAATTATAATAATCTAATATTATTCGAACTCTGCTAAATTAATTCAAAAATATTCGAACTCAAATTCATGGTGCTTTTGACAGTCCTGTCATATGCACATGACGGTAGGAGGGGACGGCGGTGCGTGAATGGATTTACCCCTCCCACTTTGGTAGTTTTATTGATATTTCTTATCCTGTGCGAATTGGCCATGAATATTACTGACGTCCTGTGGTAAAGTGACATTACCCCACGTGCCCATGTAAAACTAATCCCGTCCGAATAGTGCTTAAGTTTCATTTTGCTTTCAGCCGAGCCTGAAGCCAAATTGTCTCTTTGAATACTTTGTAAGAAATAAACACTCTCAGGCTTTAACTGTTGTTGCTGGTTCTTGAAACTGGGAAGACGGGAGTGTCCATTTTCGTGTTGCCTCAGGGCCGGGGGTAAACAGAAGGAAGTAGAGTAACTAGTTGATCATAAGTTCTCCCTGTGTCAGCGTGGTTTTCCTCCAGGAACTCTGGCTTCCTCTCACAGTCCAAAGACATTCAGGTTAATTGGTGACTCTAAACTGCCTGTAGGTATGAATGGTCATCTTTCTCTATGTGTCAGCCCTGCAATAGTCTGGGGACCTGTCCAGGTTGTACCCTGCCCCCTGCTCAATGTCAGCTGGGATAGGCTCCAGCCCCCCCATGCCCCCCACGCCCCCCAACAGGATAAGCAGTTGAAAAAAGAATGAATGTTAAAACATGTTTAAAAATCAGCATACAGAAAAAATTCAGGAATTGTGAAAGCAACTTCACCTATATATTTATCTCATTTAAATAACATTTTGATATGTTTTTTCTGTAATTGTTTTTTAGTTATTACTTTTACTTCATCATGTCCATTCCCCCTCCAACCCTTCCAATGGGGATGATGATGTTTCCCAAGCATGTCCTTACATGTAAGTGAACCAGAACCACACAGGTCACACCCGTTGGGACAGGATGCAGCGGCTCATTGCATGATTCTGCTTTTGAGGGTTTTCTTTTCATATTTCGGGGGATTTTATGAAGTTGTATTTAATGACCAGCCCCTTCAGGATGTTGCAATGTTGTGACTGCAACAATTATTGCAAATTTAGCCAATTCCTGTGAATTCAACAGGTAAAAACTCATTTCATTGTAGAGTTGCATGTGCTGTAATGATTCCCTCAGCCCATCTTAGCTCTTCTCTTTCCCACTCTCCATCTCTCTGTTTATCATGACACTACTGCTGAAGGAGTGTGAACTCCGTGCCTATGACAGACTCACACACACAGTGACAGAGCTAAATGTTGACATCACACAGCTAACGTTACCCATCAATGGATTAACAGAGTTGAGGCATTTGGTGCAACACATTTTCACTCTGACTTCATTACATATCAACGTTTGGTCATGGACTTTCCACGTCTAAATAAGAAGTATCCATTTTCAGTCAAGCAACAAATATTTGCATGTTTCAACGAATCCTTTTGCTTACAGAAATCTCTGCCCTGGAGGTGTCCAGTGAACTTGTACAACCCAGTTCATGGCTTCACTGAAAGCTTTTCTATTTGCTTTTTTCCCTAAGTCTATAAGTAAAACAAGTCCAGGACTGCAGCACTAAAACACAAAAGAGACATAAACAGTCATTTCTTTGCATTTAATATTCATATTTAATGTATAATTTTGTTTTAAAAATTAATCTTGTTGGCCTGTTTTTGTTTTTAAATAGATTGCATTCAGATAAATGAGTGAATATGGGTGCAGAGCAGAGTGACTAAGTACTTATTTAGGCTCATCATATGCTGAGGTGTGTGTTAAAAATATCTGAAAACTGACACCACCAGTAGACATCCTTGTTTGATTAGTTTGCAACACTGTTGTTTTGAAAAACTAGACATGCATGCATATAATTCACAGGGAAGAGCTGTACGTTAAGTTGAGCCAATCAGAAACAAGAAACTCAGACTGTCAGGTTTAACCTTTTAAAACACTGGACGAGTTATGAAAGTGGTTGAGCTGACGCAAACAAGATGAAAAAGGTGACGACAGCCGGGCTAATTTTTATCTCTTTTTCACTTCTTTACGGTAAGAAAGAAAGAATTTACATTATCTACTAAATAAACGATACAAACAATACTGATGTGTTAAATACTGGAGGAAACCTATTCCCATGGTAATGCTATGAGACACTTTAAGCTAATACAAAGCAAATAGACTACATGATATTGGGGTTTTAAAGTTGCCTTGAAATTTACACATACATTGTATGTATGACTGGATATGTGTTTTATAAAAGTTTGTGGCACATTGATGAATACTGTCAGAAGATGTTTATGAACTGTATGTGAAAAAACAGCAAAAAACAATCTAAAGTTTTGAGAATCTAAGCAAAATCTTAAACCAAATTCTTACCAAAAAGACTGAAAACCTGTGGCACATGTTTTATTTTAACCGAATAAAGAGCTTTCCACTAACCAGTAAGTTACTGTAGCAAGTAAAGCTGAGAGAAGTAGAACATATGTCAAGAGTAAGAGTCAACAGCCACGCAAACACCTTGTGATGCTGTACAAAGGTGCTTTAAGCAAAATAGTAATGTTAGCAAGCTAACATGCTCACGATGACAATGCTAGCATGCTGATGTACACCAGGTTTACCACCATAGTTTACTATGTTAGTATGCTAATACTCACCAAGCAGTACTTAACACAAAGTGCTGTTGATGTTACTTATTTAGAGGTATTTACACAATCAAACAGTTTCATATTTTCATAAGTTTTTAGTCTTTACTCGTGTAGACAGTGACGATCAGTGACGTGAATATTGACATTAATAACTGCGTTATCTCCAGCACCAAACAAGAAGCAAAAAACAGGTAGACAGTAAATGTGGAGGGGACTCTGGGGAGATACAAGAACAAGTCTCAGCTCTCTTGGACGGTGAAAAGGGAGGGGAAACTGGTGGAACTGTGGCGTGAACAAGAGTCTGTGTTCATTTCAGCACGTATCTAATCCACTAACTTGTACTTAGTGGAAAATCTTCATTTTTGAAACGGTTTGCTTCAGAGCTCATGGTAAAGAGTGCAAGCAACAAAGTGATTGTTTGGACAGATGTGTGGATGTAAGTGTTTAAAATGGATCACATAATTTCATGTGGCTGGTATGAAGCATTTTGTTAAACAGTTCATGAAGTCTTAGCAAGACTTCTGCTTTTGAGCAAATACAAATAAATAAAAAATACTTTTATTTGGGCTTTGTATGTATGAATTTAGATTTTGTCTTTCTCTTTTTCAACGCAGGTTTTGTTGCATCATTGAACTGCACGAGCCCAACTCCTAAGGCCTTGTTTGATGCATTCGAGACTGAATTATTTCCTAGAAAACTACTTCGACCTGTAGGAAACTTTACAGATGTCCTGAACGTATCCATCGAACTGACTATAGTGGGAATTTTAGGAGTGGTGAGTCCATGATCTGCAAAAAAAATCTATTCATGACAGCACATACAGATGCATATTTTTTTAACAGAGTATTCTGTGAGTGAATTTTAATGATCATAAATAATTGTATGTGTCTCATCCCTAGAATGAAAAAGACCAAAACTTGAAAATATTCATATGGCAAGTCCTGGTAAGTGTTCAGAGCACTGACAAAAACATGAATGAATTCAGAATGTTGTCTAAAACCCTTTCTTAAACAAAAGCACACACTTAATACGAATGTAGTCAATTTTTTGAAGACTGTAAAAAAAAATTGATATCAAGTGGTATTTGCAGAACAAGAGTGTCGTGACACTTTTTGCTTCAGCATTCACTCAGTGGTTGTTTGTGCCATGTATATCGACAAGCTATTTATATTTGTCTGCAGCAAAACAGTCACTCAAACATCTACAACATAATCCCAGAATATATAAATTAATGTCAAATACAAAAATTCCCCTTGTTATAATCAACCAAGCAGCAACCTCCAGGAGCCAACGCTTAAGTGCTAAAAACTGCAGTTCCTCAACTGGCCATTAGAGGCTGGCTCCAGAAGCCATTCAATCCCCATAGACCCCAATGTTAAAATCCCCAACATAACAGCAGAAAAAAAATATGTTCACAGCCTGGTACAAAAGGCCTTTATAGTTAATGACATCTGTATGTGTGGCAATTTTGATATAATCATAGACTGTAAAAATATGACTCACATGGTTACATTTTATGTAAGAAGTATTTCACTGCTGGAAAGATGTTTTTCATAAAACTCACCTTTCTTTGCAGCGGAAAAACGCAAATGCAAAAAGTTACACATAATTACAGGTGTGGCCACTTTGCGTGACAGACTGTCCGTGATGCATCACCGCAATCTATGCATCAGGTCCAACCCCTCCCTCACAGCTCCACCCCATTGTCCAAATATGGTCACTCCTGGTCTCAAAACTCAGAGAAAGATCGTGATGGCTGAAATACCGAACACAGTGCCTCCAAACAGGAGTCCACAAACCCACTGGTGACGTCAAAGTGGCTATGTCCATCATTCATATACAGTCTATGTAATCAACCTTGATACTGATGTGAGTTGTAACACTAGCTATGTATTAACAGTGATTAAACAGGCTTAAAGACCCAGACAGAAGGGGCCTAATGCCACTAGGATAACGTGGTATCAGTGGCTCAAAACTACTTCAAAGAGCAACAAAGGAACACGAAAAATCTGGCAACTGACTGTGGAAAAGCAGCTGGTATAACCACTGACAGGGATGATGAGAGACATTGGAAACACGTGAGCAGCCCACACGTAGAAAAGTCTGAGGGCATCTGGTGGATGGAGGGGGAATGGCAAGTCTAGACAGTCTCAAGGAAATGTATGAGCCTGAGGGAAGTGAGAAATAACTGGAGACCAGGACCAAGGGCCGGACTGAGTAAAATGGAAACAGCTGAAACAGACATTGTACAGGGGTACAGTTGTAACCCTCTTGAAAAACACTAAATAACTCTCCATCCCAAGCTTTTGTGACATGGCTTTGAAGCTGGCATGAATATGATGCATCGAATTGTGAGTCAGGCTGTGGTCCTTGGCTGGAATTTTGGTTGTTTGCATTACATCTGGAAAAGACTCTGGAAGTCCCATTTTCACTGCAGCTCCATATACAAAAGAGAAATAAGCTAATTCAGGCTTTGGCTACACAGGAAATATTTTTTGGTGGGATCTATATATTGTTAACTGTGGTCTTTTTGTGAGATTTGTTGAAAATAAGAAAAATACAGAATATCACAAAATTTAAAGGTGGATTTAGTAGCATCTAGCGGTGAAGATTAGAGATTGCAATCAGCTGAAACTGCGTCAACGAAGAGCCTACATTGTACCCTACGATGTAGCCTAACTTTTTTAGCTTTTATTTACTTTAATTTTACAGATGAGGAACAATAAATTGTAAAGACAATAAAGCCTCTAAAAAACATAACATTTTAAGACTTGTGTGTGATTTATCCTACAGTAACTTCATAATCTCTGCTATTCACAAGGCTAATTCATACAATGTAAAATGCCATAGGCTCATGCTAATAACGTTAGCATATTGTATTTGTTTGAAAAACGTGTTTAGTGCAAGACAGTTGTTTTGTCGGTGAACATTATGGGTTGTAATGGAGCCGAATTTTATAACATTACCTTTGTTAAATGTTGCTGCTGTCCCTGGCATCGTATGAGTATAGAACAAAAGTCTGCTAGCCGCTAAGCTAATTTATACAATGTAAAATGCCAAAGGGTTGTGCTAAAAACATTAGGCCCTATCTGGAGCCAGTGTTTGCTTTGTCTATTCTGGGCTACTGAAGAAACATGGCAGTGCAACATGGTGACATGGAGAATCGATGAATAATTATCCCCATGGTTTATATGATTGGTTGCACTGAGGGAACATCATTTAATTCCCATAGTCAACATTTTAACAGCAGTGTTTTAACAATACAAACAAAATAAAAACCTGGTTATACACTTATGAAATCATACTTGACACTACACACTGGGCCTTTAACCTTTAGATTAAAGTATACAAAGTGACACAGTTAAATAGTTGTTGTTCTCTTTAATTTAGGAGTGGGATATAGACGGACTGAGCTGGGATGAGAGGGAATGCGGAACTAAAAGAGTCTCTGTCCCTCGAGAAAAGCTTTGGGTCCCAGACATCGTCATCAACGAGTTGTAAGTTAAAATTATGTTTAGTAGCCTATCAACTTTTTCATCAATTACAAAACAAAAGGAAATACACCATCAATAGACCTTATCCCCTATCTGGCAACACTTCTGTACTCAGTTATAGCTGTTGTGTTGTTTTGGCCACACTTTATCTTATATACTTGTTTTGATCACATGCCCATGAATGTGAAATAATTATTAAAATAATAAATTATTGATGGTTTAATTAATCATTGATTATTTGTTACAGAACCCCTTGGAAAAGAGTCAGTTTAGTGGAACATGAAACCTATCTTTTAAAAGTATAAAGGTGCAATTAAGAGTTTTTTAATCTGTTCATTTCCAGCATGGACGAGGACAAATCTCCCAAAACGCCTTATGTCTACTTATACAACACAGGTCGTGTATTTGATGAAAAGCCGATCAGAGTGATCGCCACCTGTAAATTAGTAATCTACACTTTCCCCTTCGATGTCCAAAACTGCTCGCTGACCTTTGAACCATACCTGCACTTTGGTAAGCCTGCGTAAAATTAGAAAAATAACACCTGATCTCAAAACTGCAACTTCACCCCACATTAAGTTTCATCATAATTATGGTGAATACACTGAGTACAATTTAAGAGGTTAACTGATATTATTTTTGCAGAAATTATGCATTTTCAAACATTAAAACTACAAACACATAAGTGATATGAGATTAAGTCAAATTAAATACATTAATTTAAATATCTTTGGGGCACAAAATTCCATGACCTCAACTTTTATGTTGACAACTTCACTCTACTCAGGTGCATCACAAGTAACATTTCACACAGACTGGACATCTAATATGGACAAACTTTCCTACGATTTTCTTCCAGCTGAAGACATAGAGATGAATCAAAGACATTCAGCTGCAGAGATCCTGGAGGAGTCCAGAGCTGTGCTGCAGACCAGAGGAGAGTGGGAGCTTGTGGATATCAAACAAGCTCAAACAACCCTTGAAATTACAGAGGGAAGCTACTCTGAGCTCAAATTCTTTGTAAGTTATATATATTTTATTCAATGTTCACATGATGAATACAAGTGATTATCTGCTTAACGTTTCTTAAATCAGATGTGACACCTTGGAGAAACTGTGTGTAGAATTTATGTTGATTTTATTTAAGTGATTAATCTTTGAAATTATTTTGATGAAATTGTTGTTTGTATTAAAATGACGCAATCCCAGCCAAAATTTGTACAGTCCATGTGCTGTTTTCAGCCCCTGTCGTCTCAGTGTGGCAGGTCAGAGTGGTAGGTAGTGAACCAGGGTCTTTTTTATTCTACCCATACCAGTCTAAAAAACCTTTTTTTTTTTTTTTTTTTTAAATAAAATAATGCATCAAGGCTCTTAATCTGGATAAAAATATGTCAATGCTAAAAAACAATAAAATACAACAGTGTCAGTTATGACAAGTGTCATATTTGATTAGAAGCATCATGGACAGGATAATGGTGAAGGAATTTAACAAAAGCTAGGAAAAAAGATCGGTATTTTTAAAAAGTTTGAACAGGGGGGGTCACGTGATGACGGCCTAGGAGACAGACGGTTTTACGGGAGCTCCGCCAACACCCTTTATATTTTTTACATTCTCTCTTTACTACGTTGCCTTTTGTAGTGCCAGTGCAGTGGTATGACTCTTGAGCAATTCTGGTCAAAACAACATCAAACAATGCCAAGGGGAAAGAATAAGTCGCGACAGCCAACTGACGACACGGCTATGGAGCTAGCCCAACATGGCAGCGAGCATGAAGAAGATGGCGAGGAGGCAGAACTTGAACCCGGACTCGCTAAAGCGCTGGATTTGATGACCACTAAACTAATGGGGGCTATTAACGACAAACTCGACCCTTTGGCTAAAACAGTCCTCTCTCATACTGCTCAGCTGAAGAGGGCTAATGACCGCTTGGACGAAGCAGAGGCTAGGATGCTACAGCTTGAGATCGCTAACGAGCCGAAGGTAATCGTGTAGCAGCCCTGGAGAAAAAAGTCGAATCCCTCTTCGACCATATAGACGAACTGGAAAACAGAGGACGGCGGAAAAATATCCGCATCTTCAACCTGCCCGAGAATATGGAGGGGAGAAACGCTTTGGGTTTTTTCGAACACTGACTGCCGGACTTTCTTGACATGGATGCTAAGGGGGGGGCGAGTCAAGCTTGAACGGGCTCACCGCTCTCTAATGCCCAAGCCCGGGTCTGACCAGCGACCGCGCCCGGTCATCATTCGGTTCCACGCATTCCCGGACAAGCAGAGAGTGATGGCAGCAGGCGGGGATATTACTGTGGAGGGAAGGAAAATATCCTTCTACAATGACCTGTCGGCCGCAGTACTTCGTAAACGGAAAGAGTTTAATGAAGCCAAACAACATCTCAAAAAAATCGGTGCTGATTACTCCATGCTCTTCCCTGCAAAGTTACAAGTGTCGCTGAACGGCACCAAGAAAACCTTCCTCTCCCCGACAGAGGCTCTGACCTTCGCAACCAGTGCAGTTGCAGCACGGCAGGAATGACGGATTCTGCGACCATATGAGAGCTAAGTGTGGACACTCGGTCATGTGACTATACTCTTTTATGATACATCTTACATTCATGTGAATGACTATTCGTTATCATAATGTGTATGAGGTGTCTCTCTTGCTTAATCATACCCGAGTGTTCAAACAGTTAAAATCCAGCTGGTTTAAGAATAGATGACGATTCACATTTAAGGCTTAAAACTAAAAAAAAAAAAAAAAGTTGAAAACGTTTGTTTTTCATTTAATAATCGGGTGTTGCTGTGAGCCCCGGTCAACTGGGTTATGTCACTTGCTTTGTTTTTTTTCTGTTTACATGATGTGAGAAACATCTGGCCCTATTGGAGGTGTTACAGAACAGCAGTCCCCGGCAATCTGGGGAAGGACCCCCATTACCCATCCTCTTTTCTTTCAACATTTCCTTTTTCTTTTTTTTTTTCTTTTCTTTTTTTTTTTTCCTTTTCTTAACACGTACCGTTTCTTATTGTTATGGTTCTGTGTTACTTGTAGTTCATGCTCAGTACTGGTCTTTTACAGTTCAGTGTATCATATTGACTTATTTGGACAAACTACCTAAAAACATGCCCCTAAAAGCAGTGCAATATAATATAGGCTATACAACTGCATTTCTGGTCATCTGTATGGATATTCAATTCAGTTCATTATATTTGCCAATAGAATAATGCCACCATTTAAGTTAAAACTCTGTTCATGGAATATAAGGGGTTTGAGGGGTAATGTGAAGCGAAGAAAGGTTTACTCTTTATTAAAGAGGGAGGGAGTAGATGTGGATCTATTACAGGAGTCCCACTTAGAGGACAATGAGCATCTCAAACTTAAATACAGTTGGGTTGGTCAGGTGTACTTTTCCTCTTTTACCACCAGTAGCAGAGGGGTTGTTATATTGATACACAAAAATCTACCATTCCAATTAAAAAAGTGTATAAAGGACAAGTATGGAAGATTTGTGATTATAAATGGTGTCTTAAATGGTAAAGAAATTACTATTATGAATCTTTATTGCCCACCTAACTATTCTCCGGATTTACTAACTAAAGCATTTTCAGAATTTGCAGAAGTGTTTTCGCCATTGGCCTTGGTGGGAGGTGACTTTAATTGTCTACTTAATCCTCGACTTGATAGACACCCCCCACGAAATTCTTCCCTGTCAAACCAGGCTAGAGCCCTTCTATCGACTTGTGGGGAAATCAATCTGGTTGATACATGGCGAATATTACATCCATCTGATAGAGAATTCACCTTTTATTCCCCTCCTCACAAGTGCCATACACGGATTGATTATTTTTTTATACCCCAGACTGTGATGCAATGTGTGTCTTCCTGCTCAATAGGCAATATTGTAGTTAGCGATCATGCAATTCTGCTCCTAGAATTGTCTCTAGATATAGAATCTACGAAAAGTAAACGCTGGAGATTCGACACGCGTCTCCTGAAAGACGACAAATTCATCTCTTATCTGAAAAGTGAATTTAAGATATTTTTGTCTATTAATTCACAATCTACCAGCAACCCATCCTTACTGTGGGAAACTTCTAAAGCATACATTAGGGGTATAATTATTGCCTATTCAGCTTCGAAAAGGAAAAAACAATTAGAACAGCAACTAAAACTTGAAAAAGAACTGTCAGATATTAAAAGTACACTTTGCTTAACATCAGACCCATTACTGTTACAGAGGAAATGTGCCACACAGGCTGCTCTGGACACTTTACTAACCCAGCAGGCTAAGAGTGCTCTTCTCTTCTCAAAGCAAAGGTTATATGAGTATGGGGATAAGCCCAGTAAATATTTATCTCATTTGACTAAAATTAAAAGGGATCCTCAGGTGATTCATTCAATTTTAGATGGGAATGGCACCCGCCACTTTGATAACAAAAACATCAATAGCACTTTCAGGCAATTTTACGCCAAGTTGTATGAATCAGATCAACCACAGGGAGTTACAGATAGGATGGAATCATTTTTAGAGAGACTAACCTTTCCAACCATCTCTGATTCCCAAAACGTGAATTAAATGCTCCCATCTCCAGGGAAGAGGCCTTATTAGCACTTAAAGGTCTGCAGTCAGGCAAGACACCAGGGCCTGATGGCTTGAGCAGTGAATTTTATCGTGAATTTCAAGATGTGCTTATAGACCCCTTCTTGGAAATGTTAGAACATTCCTTCATCACTGATAGCCTCCCCAATTCGCTAAGAGAAGCCGATATCACCTTAATTTTAAAAAAAGGAAAGTCCCCTGAGGACTGCTCGGGATACAGGCCTATTGCTCTTCTGAATCAGGACATTAAAATATTATCCAAAATATTAGCATTACGTCTCGAGAAAGTCCTACCTTTTCTCATCAAAGAGGATCAAACAGGCTTTATCAAAGGTAGGAGTTCTAGTTACAATGTTAGGAGGCTTCTGCATATTATCAATATTTGTCAGACACAGGAAATTGATAGCACGGTCATTTCATTGGATGCAGAAAAGGCATTTGACCGTGTCAGTGGTCATATCTGTTTAATGTCTTAAATAAATTTAATTTGGGAGACAATTTTATCAAGTGGGTCAAATTATTATATAAAAATCCCATGGCCGCAGTCATCACCAATGGCTATAGATCTGACAACTTCCCACTTCATCGCTCAACACGTCAGGGCTGCCCTCTTAGCCCTGCCCTTTTCACTCTTGCTATAGAGCCTCTCACTGAAGCCATAAGGCAAGACCCTGAAATAATTGGCTTGAATGTAGGCGGGATCCAACATAAAATTTCTCTTTATGCGGATGACGTTTTGCTTTACGTGCTGCAACCTGAAACCTCTGTTTTACGTCTTTTTGATGTAATCACTCTGTTTGGATGTTTTTCAGGTTATAAAATTAATTTCTCAAAGTCTTTGGCTATGCCAATGGGAAACCTTAGAGACAGAACTAACACACTACCGTCATTCCCATTTAAATGGTCCACTACAGGTTTTGTTTACCTTGGCATTAATATTACACCTTTGTTTCACGTTTCATGTTTAAAGCTAACTTTAACCCCGTCCTAGACTCCATAAAGAAGGACCTGAACAGATGGGCTCCACTCCCCTTGTCACTGCTTGGTAGAGTTTCTATCATTAAAATGAATATTTTACCAAGATTGTTATATCCCCTACAGATGATCCCACTACTCTTATCAGGCAAGGTACTGAAGCTGCTTAATGGCTGGCTGAGTGACTTCATTTGGAACAAGAGAAAGCCAAGGCTAAAAGTAACAAAATTACAACTCCCTAGTTCGAAGGGTGGTCTAGATCTTCCCAACATCAGATGGTATCAACTAGCATCCCATCTAAGATTTATAGCAGAATGGGTCAAGGAGGATCCTACTTCTGTTTTGCTGAGCCCAGAAAAGTCACAGACCTCAGGCTCCTTGTTAGGCCTTTTGGCCTTCAAGGACTTAAAGTCAGCCAGGAGCCATTGCAAAAACAACCCTATAATATCTAACACATTAAAAGCATGGTTTATTACACAAAAGCTTGAAGGAAGATCTGGACTAACATCTCCATTGGCTCCAATTCAGGGCAATCCTAACTTCCTACCAGGCATAGTGGATGGTGGATATAGCACTTGGGCAACCCGAGGGATAAAGAGGATGCGTGATTTATTTCAGGGAGCATCCATGCTATCATTTGCACAACTTCAAGAAAAGTATAATCTCCCCAGACATGATTTTTTCAAATATCTGCAGATTCGGGACTTCATAAGCAAGGGAACTACTCTTAATACTGATACTACTACATCTGCAGTTGAACAATTACTCCTCCTTGGCCCAGCTAAAAAATGCATTACTCGCTATTACAATGTCTTAAGCCAGACTGATGTGATAAATGTACAAGATGTTATGCAGACATGGCAACATGAACTTGGTATAAATATTGATGGGGATAAATGGACTAAGATATGGACTCAAACAAAGAAAATATCAGTGTGTAACCGTGCCAGATTGTTGCAATTCAAGATTGTCCACCGTTTACAAATTTCTCCTAACAAAAGACATAAAATGAACTCTCAACTCTCACCTGCATGTTTAAAATGTAAAATCTCAGTTGGTACCTATACTCACTGTATTTGGTCCTGTCCTAAAATTCAAACATATTGGATGGATGTTTTGCAAGATCTGGAAAATATATTTGGTGTTGTGTTACACATGGACCCTCTTTCTTTAATCCTAGGTTACCCCAGTCAAGATTCTATTGTGGATGTTGACTCTACAAGACTGTATAATATCCTTACATATGCAGCAAGGAAGAACATCTTTTTGTCTTGGATAAGTGACAAACCCCCCACTAAATCAAACTGGCATAAGATAATTATGGAATGTTTTCCCCTTGAGTACCTGACCTGCTTGCTTCACTCGTCAGAAGGACAGTTTATGAATATTTGGACTCCATATCTTCGCTTTTCCAACTCCACAGTAGCTTCAGTACTCTCGAGTGCTGTCCTTGGCTAGCCTTTGGCTCCTTTCCTGCATATTATTACAGCCTGGCAATTTGAAACTTCTAGAATTGTGATCTGGGGTGCATTTTTATTTATATATTTATTTTATTTCATTTATTTAACTATTTTAAGCCTTTTCATTGTACTGGTCAGATGTGAGAAGTACATGTGTACAGGCTGTCTAGACCAATGTTGTACTGAGCGCTGTTGATGTTGTTGTATTATTGTTGTTATGTTAATATGTAAAAAACTCAATAAACATATTTGAGGGAAAAAAAAAAAAGTTTGAACAGTTGACTGAAGTGGACATTATTTGTGTGGATACTTTGACATAGTGTACACATGTAAACAGAGAACAAAGGAGGACCGATGATTGATCCTTGGGGAACACCAAAGGTCTGAGGGTGGTGGAGAAGTTTACTACTCCTGGCAAATGTGTAATTTCTTAATGGTAATTAGACCACTATTGTGAATGCTGACTAAAATTTTGAAGCTTTGTACTTGTTTTTATCCCAAGATCATTTTGAGACGTAGGCCAATCCTCTACGTGGTAAACCTCCTGATCCCCAGCTGCTTCCTCATCACATTGGACCTCTTCAGCTTCCTGCTGCCTCCCCACAGTGTGGATCGGTCCGCCTTCAAGATGACTCTCATCCTGGGTTACACCGTTTTCCTGCTCATCATGAATGACCTGCTGCCTGTCACTGGAAATACAACACCTCTAATAAGTGAGTGACACCTGTCATATGAGTAGATTCAAAATTTGTAGTAAATGTAAATATGTATGAAAAACGTCTCTTAACTTTTTAATCCTTTTGTTTTGTTTTGTTTGTTTTTTGCCGCAGACGTTTTATTCTCAATCAGTCTTGCTCTGATGGTGGCCAGCCTGTTGGAGACAGTGTTTATTACTAACATTCAGTTCAGCGCCAACAAGTACAGAAAGGTGCCTCACTGGATCAGTGTCCTTGTGCTACGATATCTAGCTGTTGTTGTTTGTCTCCCTCAAGAAAAGATGAGCAACCGCATCACAGTCTCCATTCACCAACCTGCTAGAGGTACAATTACCCTGTCATTATTATTTTTTGTATTACTTCTGTCACTATTACTGCTGCTATATGCTGCGATATTCAACCAGCTGTGTGTCATTGCAATGTGTGCAGATGAACCATGTTTGGCTTTGCCCCAGTGCTGCTGCCAGCATCCATGTTGTTCAGCCAAAGTTTTATTTTTGCTATTACATGTGTTCAGATTGCTGACATGTTTTCTTGTTACATGTTAAGATAAAGATCTATCATTTATATTTTGAGTATCAGAATTAGTAAGTACCTGTCTCACATACACATCACTCTTGATTTTTTTTATTATCCAGAAATAAGTCCCAGCATCATCTCTTTAAGAGATTCTCAGTGTGTCTCTGGTGATACACCTCATGAGAAACCTCCTCGGGATCCAGTCCTGGATGAACTGAGGAAACTGAGCAGAGATCTCGTGGCCATCCGCCTCCAGATAGACCAACACTTCCACGGGAGCAATACCTCGGCTGAATGGCAAATGATCGGATTAGTCATTGACCGTCTGCTGTTCGGCTTGTACATTGTCTTCATCACGGTCTGCTTTATCACCATTGTAGCTATCTGGATATTTAGTAACTTGCACATAACATGATATGCACTTACAAAGACCACGCCAATCAGGTAAAGATTTCAAATGATTTACTGCGTATGATGGATTATGGGTTCAGAGGAAAGCATGAAGGGGTGAGGATCGAGGGATTAGAGAATGAACAGATGAGGATAGAGGGATGAAGGGATTAGGGTCGAGGGTCGAATGGATGAGGGGTGAAGGGTTGAGTGATGTAGGGATGAGGGTCAAGGGCCAGATGGATGAAAGGTTAGGGATGACAGGGTAAGGATCAAGTGATATAGAGTGAGGAATGAAGGGATGAGGGTTGAGGGATGAAGGGATGGAAGACTGAGGGTTGAGGGATGAAGGCTGGATTTCTGGGTAGCAGGCAAGCGCTATGATGAATGTGTTGGGTCGAAAGGCAGGAACGCAGGAGAGGTCCCGGGAGTGAGACTGAGTTGGGGAGTTGTCTCTTTGTGAGCTTGGCTTCAGATAGAGCCCCCACTGGTTCCTGTATGCAGAAAGGAGCAGAGAAAAACATGTAAGAGGCGAGAAGGGATTGGGTGGGTGGGGTGTGAGAAATGTGTCGAAGAGAGATCGAATGCATCAGATATGCTATAGACTATTGGGAATGGGATGTGTTTGAGTCGTGGTCTTTGTTCCCGAACCTAGTTATAAAACTACATTAAATGGAAACATATTGTAGTCTTTCTTGGTTTTCTCAGTGGCTCTAGTAGAAAATTTAAAGTCTGACTTGTTTGATGCAGGAGAAACAAAGTAAAATCAGAAACAGGAGGAACTGGAGAATAGAACAGATCAAAACTCCCATAGGTGGAGGTGTTAAAAAAATAAAATGGTTGAGCGCTTACCGGAGGTGTGGAACAACAAGTCCTTGTCCCGCGTATGTTTATGACTCATCTTCACATGCTGCTTTTTTTTGTTGCATCTATTCATTTATATATATTTTTATATGCATGAGGACTGAATGTACTCAAAATGATAGAAATATCTTATCTGTGCATTTGTTTGCATTATAAAAGTTGGAAAGTGTCTTTTTTTCACGAGGTCTGTATTTAAATAAAATATATCCACAATTTAAATAGCTAATGGGACAACTTAATGTATGTATACCCAATTACAGTTGCTGGTTCCTAGAATGTTAACAACCAAGTTTTTATATATACCTTACCTACCTACATACCTATATGTAAGTGTTTGTTTAGGGTTAAGGGATGTTATGGGCTGGGGTTAGGCATGTAATGGTTGTGGTTAAAGTAAGGCTAAGTCTCCTGAGAATTACTGTTAGTCATTTCAGTGTCCTACTAAGTGGCAAAAACAAGTGTGCATGCATTTATACTGCCAGTAGGAGCTATCTTTGCTTTACACATGATTACATCTGTGGTTGTGGAGGATATCTGCTCCATTAGAAACACCCAGCATGAGAGCGTCTCAGCAGAGCATCAGCATCATCTCAGGTTTACTCTTAATGTCAGGTAATGATACTTTTATTCACTTATTTTAACTGGGGGTTTTTCAAGGCTGACACATCTTACACACTGCAACTGGAAGCAGTGAGGTTGTTATTTTAGTAGCCTAATAATTAATGTAGTATTCTGTCTGTTTCAGGATTAAATTATCCTCACGGTACAATAATATTGTTTGCCAAGGTAAATTTGAATTGCTTGCATATGAGAGTGTATAAATGGGTAAGAACCAGAGAGGCGTATGTGACATATGACTAACCCTACAGGACAGCGGGAACAAAAAATGACCATACTTGGTTCAGATTTTTATTCATTTTAATCTATAACATAAAAATTCATACGCATGTGGGTGATAATATACTAATGACAATGTTTTGACATTTATTGAAAAAAATATTCTCACTTACAGCCTTTTTGGCCAGCAGTTTTTGGTAATAACTCTTGATTGTTTTAGAATTCACATGTATCCTTTTGGCAGTAGAAAGAGCTCACTGAGAGCTTTCATTTGATATATGTAACTCATTTTCGCTCATTGTTGTCACTTCTCAAAATGATCCATCCACTATTTTTCACGTGTACGATAAGTCATGTGTAGTGTTGAATTCAAAATAAAGGAATCTTTCTACAAAATTGAGTCTTATGCTACATTATATTTGAGAAACATGTTCAAGTAATGAAAGGATGCCATTGTGACCTAATGTGTCCTGTGCTTTATAATATAATTATTAAGTAATGTTATGATATTGATACAATAATGATTGAAATATAATCTCCTCCATGTCCACATATTTGAGATTTTAAAACTCATCCGACCACACCACCCCTGTTCTGATCCAACTGGCTCTCCCAAATTAACTACAAAAACCCTCTGCTCACCTTCAAAACCCTCCACAGTCTAGCTCCTACTTACCTCTCTGACCTTCTCCAGAAGTACACCTCCTCCTGCTCACTGCGATCTTCCTCTGCTGGTCTCCTGACCATTCCCACCTCATGCCTCAACACCATGGGTGCCAGGGCTTTTAGCTGCACTGCCTCCAGGCTTTGAAACTCCCTGCCCCCACACAGTCGACAGTCTGACAGCATAATATCCTTCAAATCCCATCTCAAAAGCCACCTATCAAACTTTGTAACAGTCTTGCCGATCATATCATAGCAACATTATGTGTGTGCCCAAGTCACGTCTCTTGTTCTGCATGTTATTTTATGCTCTGTAGGGTAACCATGGGTTTTTTGAAAGGCACCTTTTAAATAAAATGTATTATTATCATTATTTTATGTTTTGTTTTGTGATATTTACATTTGCAATAATATTCTACTTACTAACTCTGCAGTTTAATATTCTTTCTTAGCATTTTAACCTGCAGTTGCATTGTAATTAAAGCAACATTGAAGTGCTTTTTTAAACCTTCTCTCTCGTCAGTGTGTCTGTGTTATGGTAGACTGTCCTGTAAAGACGGCCACAGTGGTCCAACCTATGAGTCCATGCAGGCTGTGTTTGACCTAAAACCCTTCAGGCCAGCAGTGAACCTCAGCAATCCCACCATAAGCAACATCTCCTTCACCCTGTATGCTGTCCTGGGGGTGGTGAGTATGTCACTTAATGATTTAAGAAAATCACTGAGAGCATCTAGATACAAAACAAACACATTGTTAGAGAGCAGTTGCTCACCTGGTACATAGGCTGTGTCCTTGTCGCAGCTGCCCTTTGCTACATGTCACGCTCAAGCTACCCTATCATATAGAGGCGAAAACCCCAAAAAATGTCATTGTTGTAGCCATATGTTTGACTTGTGTTAAGTGTATTATCCCACCACGCCACTAGGTGGCTGATGTCACTGGCTGAGGCAGGCCATGGTATTTAAGTTCATGCCAGGGAGCACAGGTGTTGCTGATGTTAGGAAACAAGCAGTTTTTGACGGTGCTCAAATTAAGATTTGGAAGTTCATGTTAAAATTTAGTGGAAGTTCTTTGGACATTGGTGAGAAAATAAACATATGATGATATATAGCATCGGTAAAGATTGAGAGTAGTTTTCTGAGCACACGTCCAAACAATATAGCAACCATTAGCGGCTAAAGTTTGGGGCTAGTCACTACAGTAATCCACCACAGCTGACAGAGGGCATGTAAGGCAACTTAAATGCAGATGTCAATATATATATGTGCAAACATTCATCACTACAACTCTTATTACTGGTTACCATGTGTATCGTTATAAAACATTGCATTTTTAGATTTAACCTGGCTTGATAGGTAGATATAAATCAGCTTCACATGATGTTTACTTGTTGTTTATTATATTTCAGAATGAGAAAACCCAAATACTCACTACGTTCCTGTGGCTGAGACTGGTAAGTAGCATGCAACAATGCACTGTCAATAAATGTAATGCAATCTGGTTTATCATGTGCCTGTAGCCACTGCAGGATCACATACAGAGATTATAAAATGAAAGGTGAGCAGGCATTTTCACTCCATGTTAGAAATTTCACATTATTTCTGATGAATCCACTGCAGTACTGGCACCATGAGTTCCTGGTTTGGGACCCTGATGAGTGTGACGGCGTCACCAGGATTTCTCTCCCTGTGAAGCAGCTCTGGTCTCCAGACATCATCGTGTATGAGTTGTAAGTTCTCCAGCTTTAAAAAATTGGGGTTTTCTTTCTTTCTTTTTTGTGTGTTTTTCTTTTAGTGGATCCCTGAGGGTCTTCTACGCACACACCCAATGGCTTGTTACAAAGCAGTTATGCTACGTTTAGTGTGCAGGCAAATCAGATTTATTTCTCAAATCTGATCTTTAAGACAGACTGTCCACACTGTTAATTGCAAGAGTTCAGATCGGATTTGTGTGTCCAGACTTCAACAACCCATCTGCATGGGTTGCTGTAGTAATGACATAGGTGCCAGTATCTACGGAGCTAAGCTGGTGACACAGCTTTCCCATGTGGAATCTTAAGAAATGAAGGCCGATCACTTCACCCTGCAAACAATTAGCAGCAGGCAATTTATTTTGACATCTGTCCACAGATGGTTGTTCTCCATGTTGTCCTCCATAGCACTTCCTCCACTCTGGATTCAAAAGACGCAAAAGACACTTTAAAAACCCGCTACAAGCAGCTAAAGGGTCTCGACTGAGACACACTGTCCAGATTTTGATAATGCAATCTGGATGCAATCTGGATATGCCAAAGAAAATGGATTACAGTCAGCAGTCTGAACAAGGCCTAGTGCCCTGAGACATCTTTTAAAGTGCCAGTGTTACTAGTTCATGCATCACAACAACTCTACAACAACCTACTAAGAATGCAGCAGCTAATACACTCTGCATAGTGGCCACCATTGTAGAATGATAATCCACTCAGCTGCAACTAAAAGGTGTTGACACACATCTGTACGGATATCATGCCTGTTGCCTGAACCAGAGTTCCTGGCACATCTGAGACCCTTGAGTCCAATCTGAAGTCTGATGTCCAAATCGGAGAAGTCACACCGACAATCTAGAGATACAAAAATGGTAACTTCTGTGTTTTGATCTTGCAAACCAGCTGCATCATCCCTGTCTGATGTGGTAGCATACACATCAGTCCCTATGACCTCAACGGATGAGCAAATGCATGATCTCCATGGGGAGATGCTTCGCTTATCCTCAGTGGGTTCCACAGTTTGTCCCTGGATGCAAAGAGGTCTGCTGTTGGTCATAATGATGCCACTGAGTTGCCACAGATTGTGGAAAAGTCAAGTCAAATTTATTTATATAGCCCAATATCAGAAATTGCCTCAAGGGGCTTTGTCCTTCTCTGGACATTATGTCAACCTCTGTCTTGAAGAAACCAATGTGTCAGGGTCTCAGGGCGTGACAGTGATGTCCATCAGATGTGGGGTTGATGCATAGTCAAAAATGTGCGGACCATGACATGACTATTCAGGGTACAGAGGTCCAGGAGCAACCATACACTTTCTTCAGGACCAGAAAGTAGGGGGATTAGTTCGTCCAAGTAAGTTCCTGCTCAGACTGGTTTGGGATATTTCCAGCTCTGTTTTCAGTGTCAGATTATTTCCCTGTTAAAACATGTCTGACAATCCAGCAGGGGAAGCTGAGAGAGAATAATCATATTCATTTTGAAAGTAATTTGTTTCCTCATGGGTGTCATTTAAATACCATCTTAATGTGTTTCCTCTGTCACTGTGTTTCATTGTATTTCTTCTTTTTCATCCCGGCTCCTCCAACCCTCCCAGCGTGGATGACGATGTTTCCCAAGCGTGTCCTTACGTCTATGTCAACCACACAGGTCACATCCGCTGGGACAGGATGCTTCGGCTCGTCTCAGCCTGCAACCTGGAGATCTTCAGTTTTCCTTTTGACGTGCAGAATTGCACATTTACATTTGGCTCCTACATGCACACCAGTAAGAAAAGGCTTCACTACATTTACGGTGTCATAAACTCATCCAGTCGTTTGCTACACTTGTTGCACTTTTAGCATTGTTGCAGGGAATAACAATAAACACAAAAGGAAAAAGAGGACAAAAATATAGATCATTGTGTAATCAATCAGTTGTTACTTTTAGCTAGCTTATTTATTTACATAATAGTGTTGTTTCTGGAGAACTGTCTGGCTAGTTCTCACTGTCTCATTGTCTTTTTCTCTTTCACAGTAAGGGATGTGAGGGTTGGTCCAGCCCTGACCTTTGAGGAGATGTCTGGAAACTCAAAGCGTTACCTGGAAGCCAGTGGAGAGTGGGAGCTGGTGGACATACTGGGAGAGACCTCTATCCTCCAGTTTGGGATAGATGAGTGGGACATTATCACCTTCTGGGTGAGGGAAAATAGTTAACTTCTCTTATGTTGGCAAATACCAGCCGTAAATAAAATCGGTGACTGTCAGACATAATTAAACAACGATGATTACTTATGTTAAAGGCAAAGTTTTGTGGAAATGCACTCATTTGCTTTGTCTATAAGAGTTTGATAAGTGGATTGATACCTCTCTCACGTCTGTACGATATGTTGTTGGAGCCAGCAGCTGGTACACTTAGCTTAGCATAAACACTAGAAGCATAAGGAAACAGCTGGATGCTGGATGTTTAAACAAGTATGTGTGCAGCAAGTTCAACATTTCAATTTTAAAGGGGACGATATGTCAACAACAAAAAACTGTTTCTACCCCAAGTGGCCAAATCAGTTACTCCAGAGGCCTCTATTATGAAACCAGTTTAACTTATCCACGATATTTTTTCGTTCTCTGGCTTCACTAACTTTAACATTGGCCGTCTGGAAACTGGTATTATGTAGCTGGTTATCAACCCCACAAGCGTGCTCATGTGAACCATGAATGAAGTAGGCTACTTCATATAAAATGGGCGACTGTAGCTCAGAGGTCGAGGGGGTCAAACTTTAATAGGAAGATCAGGGTTTGGATCCTCAGCTCCTCCACTCTGTGTGTCGAAGTATCCTTGAGCAAGACACTGAACCCCACATTGCTCCCTATGGCTGTTCCATCAGTGTGTGAGTGTGTGCGAATGGTCACTGTGTAGCAGGTGGCACCATGTATGAATGTGACATGTAAGGCAAGGCAAGGCAATTTTATTTATATAGCACCATTCATACACAAGGCAATTCAATGTGCTTTACAAGAGAAATACATTAAAATAAACATTAAAGGAACAATAGATCATTAAAAACAAAAGCTAAAAGCAAGAGTAAAAAGAGTAAAAAGCATTTTGAGTGGTCGGAAAACTAGACAGGTGCTTGTAGCCGTCTTGCCCCTGTGAGCTCCCGAGCACAGATGTACAGATTCAGCAATCCATCAATATGCAATACTTTATTAACTACTGCCCGGCACACAACAACAAAATCAGTCCACAACATGTGCCTGTGGCTGCCCGGCTCCTCCAGCACATGTCTCCCTGTCCTTTCAGTTATAAACCAAAAACTCAGGCAATGTCCTTCTCCTTGGTCTGGGATGCAGTGTTCTGAGGGCCAGCACACTACTGCATAAAAAAGGGAGAGATGTAATCAGAGCAAAACAGCAACAGCTGTGTCAATCAACTCACCTGGTACTACTCTCATGAGCCATCTCCCCCACACCTCTACCCTGCAGCTGAATACTAACCATATAATATAAGAGGCCGTTTACACGTACACGGTGATTTTGATAAACGGAGACATCTTCCTTCGTTTGTGCCCTTCGTTTACACGCAAACAGAGATTTCTCCACTGAAAACGAGTCTTTCTAAAAACTCCGGCCAGAGTGGTGATTTTGGAAAACTCCGGCTGCGCGTTTGCATGTAAACTGAGATAAACTGAGATAAACAGAGTTATAGGCAGTCGACGTCACAGTATGCGCCGAAACTTGCGCCTGTGTCAAAAGTGCGACCTATGTTGCTATGGTGACAGTGGATACATGGAAGGCTTGAGCTTCTCGTTACACTGCCACCTACACGTTTGGCATGCTCTTGTGTATATATACATGGGTAAGTGTAAACAAAGATCTTTTTTGAAAACGGAGACGGTGAAATGTCCGTTTATGAAAATAGTCGGCAACGTCTAAACGGCCTCTGAGATGAAACTGTGATACTATAACTTTTAGGACTGTTCTGTTCATGAGACGGGAGAAAATCGTGTGTGAAATGTAAATGAAAGCCTGTAATCTTACAACAGAAAAAGAGAAACACCGGAAACTAGTTCCAAACATTAAACATAGCTCAGGACTTAAAATACATGTAGGCATTATTAGATTTGAATTAAGTACAGAATTAGTTTGTTGCATAAGTTAAAATCCAGCTAAAATCATCATCATATGTTCAGTGTTGTAAACGATCTCTCCCTTTGTTGACTCATCTTTAACCAGTGGAAACAGAGTCCTGGAGTAATAAAATTATTCTGGGTCATTATATGAAAACATGCCATTTCCCATTCTTAATGTTTGATTTTCAAAGTACTGTTTTAAAACTATTTATGACCCTTTTTGGATTAAATAGATCCTTACCTATCAGAAATAGGTGCTGTGTCATCTCAGGCTATCTATTTTTTTTTTCCACATTTAATCAACATGTATATGTGTTTGTCAACCCTGTTACATTACACCAATTAGTGTTTGAAAATGTTTTAAATGCATATTTACAACAACAACATCTGATATACTTTGAAGGATAAATCTCCCCTTGTTACACCGAGTGTGTTTGCACAGTGGGAATATTGAGGTGTTTTATCCATGGATGAATATGCTCATTTGCAATTGACACTTTCACAGCATCTTTCTTTTAAAAACAGAATATGGAAACAAAACAGTAATACCCACATTTCATTCTGTAGATTACTGGTTTCTTTTACTTAACATATAAAATGAGTTGATTTGACATTTGTCTTTTCATTTTTTGAATTATAGTAGAATATTATACAAGTAACAGGGCTGACACCTCAGTAACAGGGTTGACAACAGTTACCATACTGCTAGTTTAAGTTGCAGCTTTGGGTCTAATGGAGATAATAGGACATTCATAAACCTTTAATTCAACATGACTAATCAAAGAATATTTTGGAGACATATTTATTGAGAGGTTTTAGCATTTTTCAAAATATTAAGGATATTGAAAGGACAGTCACAATGAATTTGATCCATTAAACATGTTTGGCCTGCTCCGAAAGTTGCATCATTTCCTGGGAGTGAAATCAGCTTCCTTTTGTGAACATGCTGGTGAAAAGACAAGTGTCCTCTTATTTTCATGATTTTTCTTATAGTGATATAATGTTTGACAGAGGGGGACAAGCTTATTGTGTCAGCCCTGTTTCCACAAAAGGACACGTTAAAAAGATATTTGTTAAAAAATTTTAATGTACATAAATAACATGATGTAAGATTCTAATGAATGCACACCATGTGGTCTCATGACCTTCACCACATGGCTAGTAATGGCTGCCAAGAACATTTTTTATCAACCCTGTTACCATTCTAGCGTAACAGGGTTGACGTAACAGAGTTAACAAAAGTATGGTTTTGCGAGTACATGAAAATATACTTTCCTTACCAATAAAATTTACATTATGGTTTTACAAGTGTCATTGCTAGCTGAGAGGGAAATTGAAAAAATTGTGCACTTGGTGACAAGTTTTTGAAATTTGGCATAGTGTAAGGTATGGGTATAAGGTTTTCAAAAACCAAGTTGGGATAGCCACAAATTTCAATATGGCCCTCACTGGAGATTTGGATCTGTTCCAAATTGTAATTGGTTCCATGTTGGACCATGTTATACCTCTCCACCAAGTTTAACACCATGCTAAATTTCAAAAACTTGTCACCAAGTGCACAATTTTTCCAATTTCCCTCTCAGCTAGCAATGACACTTGTGAAACCATGTATATCATGTAAATGCTATTGGTAAGGAAAGTATATTTTCATGTACTCGCAAAACCATACTTTTGTCAACCCTGTTACCATCAACCCTTTTACACTAGAATGGTAACAGGGTTGACGAAAAATGTTGGCAGCCATTACTAGTTATGTGGTGAAGGTCATGAGACCACATGGTGTGCATTCATTAGAGGCTTAAATCATGTTATTTATGTACATTAAAAATTTTGAACAAATATCTTTTTAACGTGTCCTTTTGTGGAAACAGGGCTGACACAATAAGCTTGTCCCCCTCTGTCAAACATTATATACCTCTAAGAAAAATCATGAAAAAAAGAGAACACTTATTTGTCTTTACACCGGCATGTTCACAAAAGGAAGCTGATTTCACTCACTGATGATGCAACTTTCGGAGCAGTCCATTATCTCAGAAGGGGTGTTTTCAAACAGGGTTGACAACTACCTGGCGACCCAACTAAATTGATGTTTTTTACAACATTTTACATATATTAAGAATAAAACCCATTCATGAATAATGAAAGACACTTGAGGCTTTATATCTAAGTTTATGTATTAGCCAGTAAAAGTAGAACAATCATATTGAGCGACAGGCCATTTTTACAGTTTTTGAATGATGATTCGTACAAAAAGGTGTTTAAAACTCTTTGAAAACAAAATAAATAAAATTTTACATTGTTTTAATGTTACAAGAGACATCATGGAAAATAAATTCTAAAATGATTATAGTGTATTTATTGTTTATTGACATTTATAGCACAGTTTTGTTCGAGAGACACAAAATGGCACGTTTTCGTATAATGACCCACCTACTCAGGTATAAAAATATATAGCTACTCTTTTGTTACCTGTCACTCCGGACTTTTGTCCATGTCAGGATATTTTTCTAGTGATCTAATTGGTCAGTGGTCGGGGTGTTGACAGGTTGTGATTTCAACTCTGTTCAGCATAAGTGACCACGGTCATTTATCCCAGTAAAAAGAGAATCGGCTTTGTAGTACTGATGACTCAGGGTTTACCCTGACGTTACCTCGCTAACCTCAAATCCTGCTTTGTAGCGCAGGCCTCAGGCTCAGCACAGAATTAGCAATGCATAATACAAATGTTTACTCAAGAATAATGACTCATGGTGAACATGTTTGTATTGTTAAATGTCATCTTTTGAATGCGTATTTTCCTAGTTCGATTATGTTAAGAAGCCTGCAAAGCTTTTTTACATGATTGTTATTCATGGCCTACACAATAAAGACCCTTCAAACTGACTGTTTTTCACCAGGTGGTCATAAAGCGGCGTCCGGTGCTCTACGTGGTCAACCTGCTGATCCCCAGCTCCTTCCTCATGCTCATCGATATCCTGTCCTTCTACCTGCCCCCCCACAGCGTCGACCGCGCCTCCTTCAAGATGACCCTCATCCTGGGCTACACCGTCTTCCTGCTTATCATGAATGACCTGCTGCCCAGCACAGCAAACGGCACACCCATTATAGGTCAGAGGTGGTGACATCTAGGGGTGACATAACCTGAGCACTATCATAGTCTGGGTTGCAGGTTCCATCTTACCTGACATCATGATAATCCATGCTTTAAATCAACAGTAAGGAGAAGCAGTTCTAATCAAGGTTTTGACTTTAACAATGAAATGATTCTCTGTAATTTGAAAGGGGTTGCTTGTGTCTGTAAATGTGTATTAAGTGATTTGCTTGCCAGCTATTTCCCAATTGTAACTCTTGTATCAGATGGCAAAATGTCAGTGTTGTGCTTTCAGCTTGTTTCTCTGCCCCCAAGTGGTGAAAATAACTTAATACAGTTTTGAGTTTTTGCCCTTTGTTTTTGACAAGCTACACAACTATCAACTGTCTAAAGTTGCAACAGGTTTTTTCAACATTTTGTGGCCAGTAACTCAATTTCTACATCCCAAAAGTCTCATGACCCAAGCAATTGCATAGTTCATGATGGTGGGAGCTACAAATGAATTATAGACAAAGGGGGTCCTTTGCTTCTGCTACTTCATGTGACATCTTTTATGTGTGTCCTTCCATTTCTCCTTAAATCCCTATCTAATCTAGGTATCTATTTCTCGGTGTGTCTGGCCCTCATGGTCATCAGTCTACTGGAAACGGTCATCATCACAAATGTCCTCCACCACAGCTCCATGAAATATCAAGAGGTTCCAAACTGGGTGAGGGTGGTTGTCCTCAAACACATAGCCACCCTTATCTGCTATCGATGGCCTGAGGACATCCAGCGCCCCTCAGTGCAACAGAAGGATAAACCTGAAAGCTCAAACAGAGGTTCAGAGTCGTGGATCATCCAACCAGCCAGCCAGACACCTCCCCAACACTCAAACAGCAGCGGAGGTAATCAAACACTGCTTTGATATTGTTTCTGCCAACTGGAGCTGCTCAGTGGCCTGATGTCAAAAATATTAGCAGTCATCTATTAAAACATTTAAATCTATGTATGTCACGTATGGAAATATATCTGTAATGACAATTTCTACAGAGTAAAACAGTGAATCATAGTCTCGTTATAGGAGCTGTATGCAACATTTAGAGCACACCAATGATTCACAGGCTGAATCAGGATAGTCTGCACGCAGTTCTCAACATGGAGGTGGATAAGCTGCCGGCTAGCACTAACAACAGCAACAGCGCTGACAGAGCTAACATTATTAGCCTTGGGGGAAACTGGAGGTTGGGCGCTACACTTTGGCTAGCAGCAACGCCATCCCGACATCAGCAGTAACGCTGCATAAAGACAGTGCAGAGCGGCAGCATTTAGCTTAAAAAATAAAAATAAAAAATTAACATGAACATGCAGCTAGACCTGGCAGTCACCAGATGTGAACTATCATCAATATGTTTGCTATTCTCCGGCCAGGTACAGCTGCTCTTCCTGAACTACAACAGATCTGTCAATACCTCAGCGACCTTCGTGCCCACCTCACCTCGCTGCAGAAGGAGAGCGAGCTGCAAGACCAGTGGTGCCACGTAGGATATGTCCTTGACTTCCTGCTCTTCCGCATCTATCTGCTGCTTATTTCATGTTACGCCCTGGTCATCATCTCCATGTGGTGCGTCTGGATCAGCCAGTCCTAAGTGATCAATTTAGTGATGATTCATAGGATATCTAAGTTACAAATTAAAAAGGTATTGTAAAAAGCAATTTTGTATATTTGCCTGCTTTTTTCCATTTTGCAGTACTGCTAGTTTTGTGTCCTGCATTTATTTAGCCCCTGCTAAAGTACATCCTAAACTCTTCTAAATAATCATTTTATTGGGAAACTATTGAGAATGCTGTTTTTGTTTAATGACTTTTTGAATGTAAATGACCTGTTGGACAAAGTTTGTTTTCTCTGTGTACTTTAGAATCATCTATACACTGTGCTTAGTTGGTTCAGGTTTTTCCTCAAGCTGGGGATATGTTGTTATCACTGGTGGAGTCCCTCAAGGTTCCGTTCTCGGACCTCTAATATTCATCTTGTATGCTCCATGCAAATAATGTATATAACAGCCAGACAATAATATTATATGACATACTTTCTCTGTTATTCCTGTTATCCTACAATTAAAGGCTGCAAATCAATCAGTGTACTCCAGTCACTTTTTATTCTTGACACACAACAATAACTTCTTTAGACTACAACTACAGACAGTTGGGTTTTGAGATGGAGATATGTTTGGGATTGACAGAACGTTAACATGAAATGTTTTATGTAAAATAATTTAGCATCAGAATTGGGGGTATAAAATCATCTATCACAACATGTGTGTCTTCAATAAATCTTTTGTTGCCTCAGTTATTTGTCCTAAAGTTCTAAAATATAACAGCAGTGAAAGTAGCACTGTAGGACAAGTAGCTACTTTCCTAAATGCTACTGCACAGTTGAATTGCAGTTTAATAATGATGATTTGGCACCAATGTATTGTGAAGCATAATTTGGCAATTTTGCTCTCAGCCAAATTAGTGGGTCGTTTAGTCATGCTAGCTGTGTGTCTCTGGGGATTGCAATGCCAGTCTGAAAAACTAACATAATTTCCATCAGCCTTGGCCGCTCTGTGAGTTTATGCAAATGTGTGGATGCTAATGTGACCCACCCAACTGGAGGATAAGGGTACTGTTAAACCCACCCTGAAGCCTGGCTCCCCAAGACTTATCATCATCTACAGGGCAACACACAGAAGAATGTAAAAAGGGGTCCATGTCATTGGTCTGACAGCCCATTGGTTCGACATCTCATTAGTCCGACTGTCCGCGGTGCTTAACGGCTCGCGGCGGGCGTATGGTGCGCCGCGACCGGCTCTGGGTCAGCTGGGAAAGGCTTGAGGCGGAGCAGGCTCACAGCTTATGTGTTTGTCGCTTTCTTTTTCATTTTAACCCACACCATGATCTTTTCCTGACCCTAGTCAAGTGGTTTTTGTGCCTAAACCTAACCAGACCTTAACCACAGGGCATCATGATGATTTCGGAACGGACTTTGGAACAATGGGTTTAATATGGTCGGAACAATGGGATGTCGGACCAATGGGCAGTTCCCGTAGAAAGATAGACAGAGACGTGGCTTCATGTGCAATTGTACAAATTTATTTTTAAAGGATATTAAGAGTTACTATAAAACAGCAGTTTAAATAAATGTAATAAAATGCAAACCCAGAAGCATAACCATGATGCTAATGTGAGAATCCATTTAATAACTTAGAGAAGCAAAGCTTGATTGTGTATACTGTTGTGTTTGCCTTGGGTTCAGCTACGACATATCCAATTGTTGACACATCTAATGCCAATCAACATAAAGATGATTTAAAAACCTGTTGAACAAGCTCACAACTCATTAAGCAAACATGCTCATCAGATGAGCGGATCTCAGTTTGCAGCTTGGAATACCCAAAGGCATACAGTAAGTCATGCTGCAGTCTCTTTTACAGTCAATATTAGCCTCTGGAGAAAGTTATACATTTCACCTAAGTATTGATAATTTATGTCGTTACGGCAGAACATCTCAACCTGATGGAGCAGACCGCTGACTTTTTTTGTTTTGTAATTTAAGGTACTTTTCATGATAAGGATTTAACTGAGGCTGAAAATGAGAGATGTAAAACCTGCTGAGCTCATCTTCATCTCTTTCACGCTGCTTCACGGTAAGGCGGGAAGATATCTCCATCTGTTAAAGCTGAACAGCTGCAAGTCGGTAGCTAAAGGAGCAATTCAGTTACTTCTGGTCTTGTACAGTGGGTTAGGTTCATTTTCAGAAAATATTCAACTTAAAACTAAAGACAAATACAACATAATAAATCATTTTTCTCACTATATATAGTTACTACTCATAGCTAAAGTTAGAACCATAGTTATACAGTTCTTGTTTCCATGATATATTCAATATTTCAGCTTTTAAAAAAGTTGTCTGCCAAAACTAGGTTTATCTAGGTGAACGTAGCAGAGAGCAGAGCAGAGCCAACATCCTGTATGTATTAGACAACTCTGTTTTTTGTGCATTTTTATCTTTTTATTATTGACATTAGAGAGATGACAGGAAATGAGGGATGGGTTACAGTTGGATGAAATAATAAATTAGCTAAATATTGATTACATTCTCTAAAATATGAACATAGCAGAGAGCAGAGCAGAGCCAACATCCCATATGTATTGGACAAATAAGGGGGGGGGGGGGGGGGTAAAATAAAATGAAAAAAGGGAAACTAAGTCTAAGTACAGGACTTCCTTAACCCCTTCTACTCCTTTATCCATTACCTTAATCTCAGAATAGGATATTGTAGAAGAGTGGGTTACAACCGGGGAACTGTACTTTTTGCACAGTCTGATATGAGAGGTTGCCAGATTGTAATATGTTGTGGGAGTCTGCCCTTTAAGATGTATCTTATCCTTTCCAAATGTAGTGTGCTGGTTAGGTCACACAGTCACATATTGAACTGTTGTTTCTTTCCATGACATTAGTAATAGCTTTTTTGTCATGATGATACAATAAGAGAGGAATTTTTATTAAGTTGGAGACAGGTTTGGGTATATGTTGTGCATTTTGGCCTGGCTGGTGTTTGTTAACCATCAACAATGCCTTTAGTTACAACTTATAAACCTTTTTATGTGCCTGACAGTCGTGATGTGACTCTACTCACAGTTTTTCGATGTATTCAGACACTATTTAGTGAATGGAGCTGTTCAATATGTGCATTTTTGTCAATACAGTCAAGTGCACTGCAACAACAATGAGCTTTTGTTTTTTCAAGATAATTAGCCTGTTATCATGTGAGAGCAAGAAGACAATTCACTTGAGATTCCAAGAAAGCAGGGTAAAAAAAAAAAAAAACCCTTTGTATCCACAGCCAAATTGGTTTTCCTACCATACCCATAGGGTGTAACAGACAAAGGCAGGTCTACTATGCTTCTGTGATCACACTAATATAAGAACTGGGACTGAATACTTCAATGTGCATGTATGCTTGTTTTCTACTTTCTTAGGATTTGTAGCAACATTGAACTGCACAAGTCCAACTCCTGAAGCCTTGTTTGATGCATTTGAGAGAGAATTATTCCCTAAAGTGCTACTGCCGCCTGTAAAAAGCTTTTCAAAGTCAGTTAACATAACCATCGGTATCACTGTGGTGGGAGTTGTAGGAGTGGTGAGTCTAAACAAACACCTGTTCATACCTGCACATGAGCATGCTCAACGTTTTCAATGAAGTCCTAACAGTCACAAATTCATAATCCATCTGTATTACTGGCTCTTATTAATGTAAAAAAAAATGTCTCACCGACAGGATGAAAAATCTCAAATCCTGACAACACTTATATGGCAAGTTCTGGTAGGTTCAGATCTGTAAACACCCACCATTTTGCCTTGTCTCCTTTAATAACTCATGAACCAGTTGTCATAGAGGTGTCATTGTACTAGTGACAAATGTTGACTTTGTGTGTGTGAATGCATGAACGAGTCGATGTATGCATGCAACTATTGCAAATTTGCACTTGCTTTATGTGATTATAGTGTCTTTCAAGTTATCATGACTGCATTAGTTTTTTGTTTGTAGAAAAAATCTAAGGGAAGTAGATGTGACTGAAATTCAGAGGCTCTAGCTGTCGGATTTTTCTGATAACTCAAAAAGATACATGCACGTCTACTTGTTTAAAATTACTGAAATTAACTTAAAGTTCATTGGCATATTGTTGATCATTGTGCATATGTTTTTGTTCAAAATGTTAAAATGTCTTGCATTTTGTTCCCCTGAAATGATGTTGACCTGGTGTTTTGTCTTTGTTAATTTATGTAGTGACACATCTGACATGGACGTCACATCAGTGTTGTTCTGTTTAATGTAGGAGTGGGATATAGAGGGACTGATGTGGGATGAGGAGGAATGTGGAACTTCGAGAGTCTCTATCCCTCGAGAAAAGCTTTGGGTCCCAGATGTCCACATTGCAGAGTTGTAAGTTCGAAGAATGTTTAGTGATCTGTTTGCTTTTCAATTTATTGTCCAAATCAGAGACAAGAGCCTTAAAATAGAGAAAAAACCTGAAATGTCAGCACTTTGAATGCACCATTTTAGATGAATATACAGTACAAATTTTAATAAAGAAGAAGGGATAAACCTTCTTGTCTTTGTCATCCTTTCTCCTTTTGATATTTCTTTTAATTAATTAATTTAATAATTAAAATGTTTTTCTATTCTTTTCTATTCCAGCATGGAGGAGGACAAATCTCCCAAAACTCCTTATGTCTACTTATTAAACACAGGTCGTGTATTTGATGATAAGCCAATCAGAGTGATCAGCTCCTGCCGATTAGTAATCTACACTTTCCCATTTGATATCCAAAACTGCACTCTGACCTTCGGATCATATCTACACTTTGGTGAGCCTGCTTAAGTATAAAATACAGGTCCAAAAAACTCTTATTTTTGAGCTACATAACTGTGAAAATATTATTTATATTATATTGTTAAAATACAGAACTTCACTTGTGCCATCTAATAACTTCAGAACAAAACTGTGCTATCAAATGTTATTCAAGCTTCGGATGTGAGGATGATTCAAGGCACCACAGCTGAAGAGATCCTGGAGGAGTCCCTCGATGTGATGGAGACCAATGGCGAGTGGGAGCTTGCAGGTATCGGTATAGCTCCCTATGCCCTGACGTTAGAGGATGGAAGCTACTCTGAGATCAAATACCATGTGAGTGCTTTCACTTATTATAATTATGTTGTGAGTCACCGATTTGGAAGTGTAATAGCTGAGCGTGATTTCACACCACACACTGATTGCACATAGTACAGACTATTTGAAGTACTGTTTTGCTGTGAGTTTGAAAGAAATCAACAGATTTAAAAGTTTTAAACAAACAGGAAAGGACACAGTACTTACACCATCAGTCATCAATCAAACTGCAATTGAAGCATGACACTACCAATAAAATTTAACCATGACTCAGCAGAACTTTTTTTTTTTTTTTTTTTTTTTTTTCCCAAAAAAATGAATCGTTGGATTTTTCCTGGAGCAGTTTTATCACCATCCACAATTCAATCAGGAGAGACTCGTTTTTTATAGTAAGAAGAATATTTATTAACATGTGCACATAAGAATACAAAATATGTGGAAAGTCTTTGGCGATTAGACCCCGTAGAGATGGTGTGATTTAAGGATGGTGATGAATCCATAGTTGAATAGGGAGGTGGTGGTAGAGGTGGTGAAGATGAGATGAGAGGAAGATGGAGAAGTGCTGATGATCTGGATGAGTAGAGGAATGACCTTTGTTGAGCTTGTCCTGGACTCTGGATTGGATGGAAATGTGTGTGAATGTGGAAATGATGGCTGACAGCAGCAGAGGAGAGAGCAGATTTAAAATTTTGCAGTGGCATCCTGATTGGCTGAGAGAGATCATGGCAAAGTTTGATTGGATAACTAGAAGAGTGAACACCCACAGTAAGCTGATTAGAGGAAGCAGTGAGAGTGGGATGGGGAGAAATATGAGAGGATGAGCAAAGAGATAGTCTTCCTGACTGGACTTACGCTGAGCTTCATTTAGGTTTAATTTTTTTCCAGCTGGGATAAACATTTTCTTTGTGCATTGCATTGTAAGAGAAAAGTATCTATAAAAAGCATGCTCAATAAATCAAATGTTTCTTAGTAACCAAATCACTATTTTATTTTACTGAAAAATGTGTCAGTAGTCCTTTTTACACAGAGATCGCACTATAGAGCCGGTATGAAGTCCTTTCTTAATTCCGAATTTGAGCCAAACAATGACAGCATCATGCTGCTCCAGTTTGTGCTTTCAGACAGCATGCTGGCATCCTGGAAGCAAAAGAGGCGTGATGGGTACGACATGTAACACAACAGTGTTGGTCTCTAGTGTGGCATATAACATACGCGTCAGCAGAGTTTTCTTAAAAACTACAATAGCATGACAAGGCAATAAGAGATATTTTGCGTCCCTGTCATGGATCTTGTCCTCTGCTCCTGAGGGCAAGGACCTCAGACTCTCTGTTGGGACCGTCTCCACTGTGGAGGAAAACATTTGGAAAAGACACTCAGATCTTTTCCTTTTCTTAGGATAGTAGGATAATCTTCTATCCCCCATGTAGTTAAAAAAGACACCAGATAGAATGTGTAGCTGTTAAGATAAAACTCCACCCAACTTGAAATGTTTGACTTGCACACACAAGCCATGAAAACATTGTCTTTGTCCTTCAATGCATTTGACTCTCCCTCTGGCTCTCACAGCTGAAAGTGAACTTGCTACAGCAAATCAAAAAGCTGCACACCATCTAAAGTTAGCAGGCCTGCAGCTTCTCATCATTGTCTCACAGAGAAAGTGAGAGGCAAATAAAAATATCCAGAGCTCATGCAGGATAAATGCAAAAACATGGACTCGCTACAGACTAACTGCTTTCATTCACTCGTGCTCATGTACACAGTCTATTACTGTCTCGGTCTCACACACACACTTGGATTCATGTCTCCGCTGCTCAGTCTGTCAGGTTTCAGTGGGGTCCTCCCTTTCTGGGATTGTTTTCCCAATTTGTGGGCAATTTTGGCCGCTGTTCTTTCAATTAGCTGCTAACTGCTATCAGCTACTGTAAAACGTAAATCTGCTGCGATGGGTTGCATGCACACATGGCGTCAAAACGTCACACCCGTGTCACTCATGATCCCGTCCCGCCGGCTGTTCCCTTTTTACATAGAAGTCGTTTTGACGCTGTTACTACCTCCGACGTCGACTTTAAGGTGAGACAACTCTGTCTCCCCATTCCACGATTGTACCTTTTAATTGTGAGGCAGATTAACAGCATGAATATCTCACCTTGAAGAGACAGCGTAAAAAGGAGAATGAGAAACAACTAAATTGTCTGTTTGGCTGTATTGAGGGCCATCGGTACCATATAGGACACTGATACCATGTACCCTAAAGCTGGGCTTTATCCGTGTCTCTTCCCCAAGATTATTCTGAAACGCAGACCACTCCTCTATGTGGTGAACCTGCTGATCCCCAGCTGCTTCCTCATCACAGTGGACCTCTTCAGCTTCCTGTTGCCTCCCCAGAGCGTGGACCGGTCCTCCTTCAAGATGACCCTCATCCTGGGCTACACTGTCTTCCTGCTCATCATGAACGACCTGCTGCCTGTCACTGGAGATACAACACCTCTCATTAGTAATATTTTTTTTAAAAAAACAATACTACATTTTATTTATAAGTGCCTCTTAAGTCACTAAAGGAAACTTTACAAAACCAGATAGGACACTTAATACATGACAAAAATAAATGAAGAAATAAGTTAGTGGCAGCTGTAATATATTGTTTCTTATTTCATTTCAAAGAGAGCTAAATGAACATGCATACTTCTTTATGCAATTTACAGCGGCACAAAGCTAAGAGCTGCTTTGTTTAAGCACACACATGCTTATTATACTGCAGGTAACTGAACTACTCAGTGGCACCATCAGGTTAACATAGGAGGAACGTGTTTACTATTAAAATTTGTGCTCCTTTTGGGAGTCAGAACTTAGTCAAACTGAACATATATTTTGTTAGGTCCAGTGTGACATATGCCTGGCGGGGGAATATCAGTATCTCCAATTTCCACTATCAACAAATGTCCAAAAATCAGCTTAGTAAAAATACGCTCCTTGTAACTCCAGAACTCATGTAGAAGACTCACTATGTTTTTAAAAAATCCACTGTACCAACGTCCAACGTCGGTAGACACTGTTATTTGTGATGCAGGACATCTAATGCTCCACATTAGATTTCAACACCCTGCCACTGAGTTCCACCTTGTATAAAAACACTTTGAGGCTGTAATTACTTGGACATGAATATCCTTGTTGGTCTGGTTCTTACAGCATCATAGACAAAGCTCAATGCAAATGATCATAACCTGTAAAAACCGTGTATAGCCAGCAAGGAGATGAAGAACAGGTTGTAGTGTAAACATCACTTCCTGAATATGGTCATAAAAACCAGGTTACCAGCAGGCATTTAAAAACATACAGCATTTAATGATTAGTGTGCTTAATCCTCCCTGCTCTTGTTGTTTTTGTTTCCTGCAGATGTTTTCTTCTCAGTCAGTCTGGCTCTGATGGTAGCCAGCCTGTTGGAGACGGTGTTCATCACCAACATCCAGTTCAGCTCCAGCCAGTACAGCGCAGTGCCTAAGTGGCTCAGTGTCCTCGTGTTACGATATCTTGCTCTTGTAGTTTGTCTCCCTCCAAAGAAAAAGAGCAACCGGGTCACTGTCTTCCTCAACCCATCTCATGGAGGTATATCATTACTATTATTATTAGTAGTAGTAGTATTAGTAGTATATAAAAGGCATGAGAACTTTGACCAGACATCTGGTTCAAAGTCTCTATGGTAGCCATTTTGGTTTTGGAAAGGTGGAAAACATTTTTCTTTTTAAAAATAACTGGAGTCCCAAGCGTTGCAGTTTTTTTTTATTTTGGTGGCTAAACAAATGTGTTATCTATTTAAAAAGTCACATAAACTAAGAAAAATCAAAAATTTTCTGTATATGTTAAGATGTCTCTAAACTTAGCCATTCCATTTATTACCAAGTTAAGCAAGGTGTTGAGTGTGTTGAACACTCTCCTCTGAAGGGGCATCTCACCATTTCACTGATGGCCTGAGGAGCTGGGAGTTCATCAGTTGTAGTGGGTCTCAACCAGTGGTGTAGTGGAGGGTATACTCAGGTATACGAGGTATACCCACTTCTTTTTCTATCCAGTGAGAGTATACCCACCTATCAGCAAAACAGCCATTGTAATATACAGGAGAGTATGCCTACTTCCTCATCGGTAACCTACCTATCTACCTAGTAGTACACCCACCTCATCAACTACCACTACACCACTGGTCTCAACTAACCTTTATCATACTGTTTCCTAAGCTTGAAAATGTGCAATTAGCCACTTAAGTCAGGCACCAATTTGATTTATCATGAGCTATTCAGCTAAAAACAAGTTATGAGTGGTCACCATTTTTACAGGAAAATACTGGAAACATTGGTTTTTGGGTTTGTCACACTCTAAACTTTCCGAAAATGTATAGTTTATAAACTACCTAAAGATTTTGAACGAAGGTTGCAGTCAGGACATTGTGACCCTGACTATGAGTGGAACAATGGATTGCTTAATTGTACGGGGCAAATTACAACAAGGCACCAGTGAAGACAACTTACCACCAAAAGAAAAGGGAGTAGACAGTATCACAAAAGCTACCTGTCTTATTTTTTCGATAACACACGTTATTGAGGCTATTGTGCACAGATATATTTACAGGTGTGCCTTGAGATTTTTGCTTGCCCTTTGGTGTGTCTTGGACACAAAACGTTTGAAAACCAATGATTTAATAGACCAAATAATTTATAAGACTACATGTTAAGTCACAGAAAACTAATTTGTTTAATGTCATCTTCAAGGTTAGAACATAGTCAATGTTTATTGTTCAGGAGGTTTTTACCGGGAGCTGGATTATCCGCAGAGATCTCTTCCTCTCTAAAACAAACAGTCCCAGTGATTTAAACTGGTAAATCACTGACTAAAACAGTTTTAGTTTCTGATGCTGTTCCATTGATCGGAAAAAGGGCATTAGCCTAGCACCTGCTGATCTGCGCTCACTTTTTCTTTTCTTTTTTAAACTTAAATCCACATTTTCAGAAGGTTTTTGGTGGGAGTTGAATTATCTTCAGAGGCTTTTCCCACTGTAAAACAAACAGACCCAATCATTTAAACCAGAAAAAAAACACTGAATTAAGAGAAAATTCTAAGGTAACGAAAATACATTTCTTATTTTTAGGTGATTTTTACACTAAAGATATATTAACTATTACATTCCATTTCTGCCAATATATCCTCCTAAATCCTAAGTTAATTGGAAATATACTGCATTACTGGATCCAAACAAGACGCAATGACCGAGCACCGTCGTCTACACTAATCATAAAAACTGTTTGTGTGCTTATTTCCCTCCTTTACACAAGGTAACTGATACATAAATGTTTTTCATTAAAATGGTAGTCCTGGGGCGTCGGTGGCTTAGTGGTAGAGCAGGCGCCCCATATACAAGGCTGTTGCCACAGCAGCCCGGGTTCGAGTCCAGCCTATGGCCCTTTGCTGCATGTCATCCCCCCCCCCAACTTATTATCATTATTATCAAATCACAACATCCGCGGTGAGAGGACACGGAATTGTGTGCGCTTTTACGCACGCAGGTCAAGGCAATCACGGATATTTGATGTGGGAACGATGTAGCCAGATGTATTACCTGTTTTAGATACCTGTCTGTCCGTCCGTCCGTCTGTCCGTCCATAGCACGAGTCATGTGCACCACTTCACTACCGACCCGTACGTAAAAGCGCAAACAGTCCCTCGAGTAGGGACAGCCATGAGGCAATGAATGAGGAAATAATCGCCCGGGCTTTTAATTGGACCAGCATTTAATACGCAAAATAGGGTCAAACCCCAGGCGGCCATTAGGTGCCCGGCGGCTATTTGCCACCAGGCGACTATTTGGAAATATACGTATATTAGAATTCAAATAACCTGTCCTTTTTTTTCTTTCTCCAAGAACCAGCAATGAGATCCAGCATCGGGGAAATCTCAGCCATTTATCCTAAAAGCGTTTTTAGTGACAAACCTCCAGAGAAACTCCCTGCGGCCCCTCAGTCCCCTCCTGATCCGGTCCTGGATGAACTGAGGAAACTGAGCAAAGATCTCCTGTCCATCCGCCTCCAGATGGACAAACACTTCAAGGGGAGCAGTACCTCGGAGGAATGGCAAATGATCGGGATAGTCATCGACCGCCTGCTGTTCGGCTTGTACATTATCTTCATAGTGGTCAGCTTCATCACCATCATAGCTATCTGGATCTGGAACAACTCGTACAAAGCATGATTCAACTACAGGGTTGGGATCATACATATATCACAGACAGGAAATGGTCACACATAGCAGCAGTTTGTACGATGTATTAAAGATGTGGAAGTTAGTATCCTCTGGGGTAAAGAACAATCATCTTGTAGCAAAGAGACTGTCGGTCCTTACTGTGTTGTCTCCTTTAAATCTGAGATTTGACTACTGATCATGGAACAGCACGCAGTGCTGAGGAACCGAACATGTTGTAGCTCCCAGAGGTGCAGGTGTTGAAAAATAAAATGGGTGAGTGGTTACCGGAGGTGTTGAACAACAAGTCCTGCGCTTTGCGAAGTGTGTTCATGATCTGGATCCAACTGCAAACATAAAATATGTGAATTGTATGTCTTTTCCATTTGTGTTCATTTACAGTATTTGTGAGGATCAGATGATACAGGGTAATAATCGTAGTAAAAGTGCAGCTAAGCTTTTTCTGTTGAGATTATATCCTGCAAGATATAATACCAGTAAATCTAAATAGGCATTTTATAGACCTCAGCTTACTTTACTCCAAAAAATATGTAGCAGTGATATCAAAAAAGATTTACAGATCAAGCACTACTCATTTAGAGAGATAACCTGAAGGCTAAACAGCATATTTTACAATACATGCAGCTCTTCAATTACATTAAGGACTTAGACTGGTCAAAGTAAATGATAAGGGTAATGCAGTTTCTGAGCTTATAGAGTTTTTTATTTTTCTTCTATACTTTTTATATTTTGTATCTACTTTGTATAAATTTCCATTTATTAAAACAGGAAGGAGTTTTCTTCTTTGTTTTGTGTCAATGCAGCAACGTTGTGTTATGTGAACGTAAAGGTGTGCAGGTGTAAACACGTTTGCAGTTTTGCAATTTAAGATAAGAGTTTGAGAATGTCCTTTATTGATTGAGCTTTATATTTTAAAGTGCAGCAATACCTTTCTTTTTTTAATGGAGGAACTAAATGCATGCATTTGCCTGTTTGAACTTTATTTTATGACCATGTTTAATGATTACAAGGCTACAACATTAAAAGATCTCTTTTTTTAATTTGTCTCTGAAATCATTCCTGTATCCTGTGGGTAGCCTTTCATTAGAAGAACCAAATTTTCTAAATCAGCGTCAAAACATTAGGTAATTTTATTTTATATTATTTGATGATATTTAGGCCAACTAATTAGATTGTGATTAATGAATGTTTGAGGTTCAAGTTCTATTGAAATATTGTCACATTATATCCACTAGATGGTGCCATCGATTGATGATGGAGTTCTGAGGTATTTGTTATTTTCTTGAGTATTTCAATTTTCTGCAACCTTACACTCCACCACAACTCAGCAGTGGCGCCCCCAAACATTACAGGAGTGGCCAGATGAGGGCAACTGAAAATCTTAGGATGGCACACCAAAACCAAACGCCACAAATTTCAGGAAATTGATCATGCTTTTGAAGTAGCTGAAAACTATATTTATATGGAGATTTAAGCAATCACATACAGATCTACTTTTGGTTTCTTTTTTTACAGTTAATGCTACGATGTGCACAGACTAATACTGGCACAGTTAGAATTTTGAGTTCCACAGCAATCCTGTTTTAATGTTTTATGTCTGTATATATGTGTTAGGCAATTTCCTAAAGAGATAAATATACTTCTCTACAGCTACATGTATATCTACAGCTACATGTCGCAAATTGAATCCCTTACTCTACCACGAAAGATTCAGCACTTAACAAGATTGAGTCTGTCGGCCCACTCAACCATGAGATATGCAAGTCTGTGTAACTAGTAACTATTAACCATTTGAGCTTCAAGCTACAATGATGTGGTGACATTGAAGCAAAGGAAAGGGGAAGGGGGAGGGCAACATCTAGTGGCTAATATTTAAGTAGCACCCCCACAAGTGAAGGAACTCCAAATATTATATGACCTTCAGTTAAGAGCTAAAATGATCCGTCAATTAATCTACAACTATTAACTTTAAACAACTTCACCTGATTCCTGGTTGTCTTTTTACATCAAATATAAATCTTTGGGTTTTGAACTGTTGTTTAAAAAGTCACATAAGAGAAAAAAAATATATATTTGCAAACCAACTTCAGTTTAGCGTTAATTAGCTTAGCCTTGTCGACTATGTGACTATATTTTTCTGTCAAAAAGCAAGAACAATAACCCTCATCAACAGTCTGGCCAGTCTTTTATTGTCATCATACTTACAGAACAAAGACAAATAAACACAAATAATACATCATAATAACAATAATTAACATTTTTAATAATAGACATGTTGATCTGTAGTGCACTATAAACCTCCGCACACCTCCATGTTAAAGGCAGTCAAAGGACAAACAATCTGCTGAGTTGAGGAGGCTTTCAGTGGAGTCGAGGGGCCACTTGGTTCAGGAGCCGTGAGCTGAACGGTTCAGTGTTTCCTTTAGAGGCAGCCGAGTTAAAACTGAAGCTTTTCTCTTTAATTCTACTCTGTGAGGCCTCAGGGACATGGATATCACGTTCATTGCTTTAAGTGGTGTCTCATGAGAGTTTATCTCGTGAGGGATCGTACACATATTTAAAGCCTAATGAGGACGGTACGTACTGTGGAGGATGATCTATTAATAGGCTTGTACATATAAAGTTGTACCTAGGACTGAAATCAAGGGGAAAGGGTTTGATTAAATTAGTGGGCTGCATATTTGTTTTCCCACAAGTTCTTTTTTTTCCCAACATACTCTGGTGGTTAATTTAACTCACTACAGAGCTGCTGATTAGATAGTTGAGATGAAGCCATAGAAATAAACTCAGCCTCATGATACATAAAGCAGCCCACATGAGCCGTAGCATGTGAGAAGTGTCTTTATAATATATACTAAACCAGTGGTTTCAAATCTAAGGGGTCCCAAGATAGATCTGAGAGGTCATAAGATGATTTAAAGTGCAAAAAAGGAAAGAAAGAAAAACATGTTTTGTCAAATTTTCTTATTTTTTTCTTACTTTTCCACAATTTTTCTGCTTTGTTCTCGTTAAATACTGCATACTTCTACCTATTGGGGGCTTCTAAAAATCCTTCCAATAAAACAATCAGAGAAAGAAAAACTAGTTTTGTTCAACTGCTGCAGCTTTATCAGTGCTGGCAGGCCTTTTTTGATATATTCAGACTAGCTGTTTCCCTCCGTTGCCAGTCTTTATGCTAAGCTAACCAGCTGCTGGCCCCAGCTACATACTTAGCATACCTATTTTCCGAACACTTAAAGATATAGTATTCAGGATTATCTTAAAAAGCAATGTATAGACTCATACAAAAGTAATACCTCTCAATAATCACTTAGGACCCACGAGATTCAATTCTGCATAGTATACCTTTATGATGTTCTTTTAAGGGCCGATATGGTTGGGAGCCCCTGTGCTAGACTGCTAAGATCTGCTGGAGGAGAAAACCCACTTAAATAAGAAAAATTTCTGTCTTAGAGGTGATGAATGGTGATGATTTTGCTATTAAATTGTGGCTCTCTTATTTTGAATTGACACCCCTCACAATAAAGTGCAACCCAGGTGATAAAAGCTTCATGAAAGAAACAGATTTCATGGTTAAAGTTCACACTTTTATCATGAACTACAGAAAAAACCCCAACGAGTGACGTCCCAACTCAACCCTCCAACAACGACAGACAGGATCAGTGCAATTAACTCGACTTTCTTATTGTTCCAAAACCTACAACATTAGAAAACAAGTGCTGATTAGGCTGGAGCAAACCATTTGTGCATGGCTGCATGTACAGCAGGTAGACATGTGTGCACACACACACTCAAGCACTCTTAATCACACAGCTTCTTCTAGTAACCACACACACACGCACGCACGCACACGCTCACTCACACAAAGCAGCACAAAATGGAGCATTTGTAGTTTCATTTAAAATATCTGCAACACGACTCTAAAACTCTGGAGTCCAGTCCTTCTATAAAGTCATTTCCAATGTAACTCCGCTAGTTCTACCAGTCTAAGTTCATTGGTCCCAGAGGCACATAAGCGTGGCTAAAAGAGCTTAAAACAGGACAGTAAGGACGGGGGGGAGGAAAACGGATTAGTTAAATATCTTCAGTATTTTCAAATCAAAATAAAAACCTCATCATAAAGGGCAGGATTGCTCAAATACAGTATCTGCACTGAAAAGTCAGACAAAAAGTTAAAAAAAAAAAAAAAAAAAAATCTAAACTTTGTACTTGCTATTTGATTTCTTTTTTAAAAACAGATCCTGCCATTTTAGGTCACAAAAACAAACGTCAGCTAAGCCAGTAGCCAAGAAATTTACCAGAGTTGAAGCAGTTGCCAGAAGCTGCAATTGAAGGAAGGAGAACTATCAAACCTGGGTACAACAGTCTGAACAAATACCGTAAAACTTGGTGTATAAGTCGCACTTTTTTTTTCATCTAAAAAGTTGGGTGCGGGTTATAGACCGGTGCGACCTATAGACCAAGGTAAATGCTGACATAGGTAATTTGACCCACAAGATGGCGCTACGTAGTAATTTAAACTGATTCTTTTTTGGGATTTGAGTAAGCATGTATAGTTACAGCCCACACTGTAATAAGGTACTGTAATGCTGTCTTCCTAAAAAAGAAAAAAGTTTAACGTTAATTTAAACTCATTTTTATGGCTCAGATGTTGTTATACCGTAATTTTATTTCCTGAAGAGGTTGTTTGGAAAATTGCAATCTGAACAGTAACCAAAGCTGCTTAAGAGGTTATTGTGTTTTGAATGTGTTTCAAATTAAAAATAAAGGGAAACAGTGTAGGAATAACTTGTATAACGTTTTTATTAACAAATAGTAATATAAAACCTTGTTTCCCTGTTTGAGACCTTAAAAAATAGACTGTGACTTATATGCCAGTGCGACTTATATTCCGAGTTCTACGGTACTTGTTTTCTGATCTACTTTAATCTCAAATATATCGGTTTTACCACAGAGGAACAAAGTGCCGAGATGTTTAGTGAATCTCAGGCCTGTTTCACACATGTAGCAGCGACAGGGCCAGCGTCAAATATCCCTGTACGATTCAGCGTGGATTTGTCACACAACTGCCACTAGGGCTGACCCTCATGCTTCAAAACTTCAATGGCTGTCATGGTAATCGACGTCCAGATCCGTATTTAAATGCTTTGTTTTTTTGTTTTGACTTTTCAACGGTAAACTCGAGGAGGAAACTACAATAAGGTGGCAAGTGTGACTTGCAGAAACACTGCATGGAATAGTCCACCCTCTTTATCACTCTCTCGCCCACACAGCGGGTCGGGTAGTTGAATTATATTACCCCACACCCAACCTACAGGTCACATCACGCCCTGTCGAAGCTTCGAATATTTGCAGGTAACTGTCACGAAAGCATCGAAGCACAAAAAAAGGATTCAGGACAACCCTAACTGCCATGTCTTTTTTTTTTTTTGTCCTGTCACTGGTGTCAGACAAATCCTACATTTTACTAATGCTCTAGGAAATGTGAATAAATAATTATTTTAGGAATTAAATATTGAGGATGAACCCATGTCTAGCTGAAAGAAAAGCGCTGGAATATCCCGTGTTTCCGTAAAAAAATCCTGCATGGGCTGAAAAATTTCTCTAAAAAAAGTTACTCAATATTTGTGGGAAACCAAATTAAAATTCCTGATTCAAAAATTACGCTGAAATAACTATTATTATTTAGAGTAAAGTGCATGTGTGAAAGGGGCTTAGTTCACACTAGATGCATCCAAAAAAATCAACAGTAGCCACATTAACATAACTGCACATCTGGCAATCCACTGAGATCAAAACATCTGTTTTCAGTATCGTCACCCAGGTCTGAGAGGACTGGAACGGAAACAAGAGGTGGTCAGTCACTACAATCATGGTCGCATTGTGCTCTTCTTCTGTCTCAGAGTTTCCTCTGACACCAGCACTAAGGCCCACCTCCCTCGTCCTCTTGTTCCTCCATGTTTTTGCGCGCCATCCTCTCTCTGCGCTCTGCCAGCCTGTGACATCGAGGACAGTCTTTACCTGTCCGGAAGCAGCTGCGATGGTAGCACGCGTGGCACTCTGTAAAGGGGGAAAACATCACAGAAAGTCAGCGATGGAACACTTGAGGCAAATAAATGATCTTAACAAAAGAAGAATGACAGTTCACAGCAGCTTTCATCAGCTAAACCAAACAATGCAGCGGTGTCCACAAACGTTAACCAGCTCAACCAGTTTGCTGACAAAGAGATGTGACGTGTCAACAGAGCAGCCAATCACAATGAGACCTGAGGGAGGCAGGGTGAGGAGCAGAGTATAAAAGACACAGAGGTTAGAGACAGCGCAGCAGAAGGCAGGAGGTATGTGAGATGGCTGATATCCTGGGAAGCAAACACTTCACACCCTAAACCTGCCCAGGCACATCCCGTTCTTCCAAACTAGGCCATAAAACTCTTAAATGTCTTAACTAGTCCGCTCCAACGGACATTTATGACTGCACACACTGTCTAAAATGATTTTTAAACACATGATAAAATGACAGGCAACTCAACTTTAAAAAAAATGGTGTTTATTCATGTTCACATGAAGACGAAGCTTAAATTAAAGCAACTTAAAGAATAAATTATACATTCATTCTGACACTCGTAGTCACCTCATATTAATGAGACACAGGTCCTTCAACAAAAATCTAAATGAAGACAGCATGGCTTAAAAACAGTCACAGATGAGGCAGCCCAACAGGCACTGTTTCCTCTAAACTGGAGAAAGGGTCCAAATTAAATGAAACACTAATTCTAGAGATCTCACAGAGGAAGATGGTCACCGGTTACTATGTTTACATGCACAAAATATTCGGGGGGGGGGCCTCCCTCTTTCATTCCTTGAACAACCTTCGTGAAAAGGTTGGCGTAGCGATTTTTCCGCATATCTAAAAACCTGTTCATATCTAAGTCTTTAATCATGTTTAAGAGTCAACGTATGCATTTCTGCACCAAGTTGGTTTGTGTAAAACGGCTCTATGACAAAGAGCAGAGCTGACCGTAAACAGGCAAGACACATGTATACGCGTGTATGAATGCGCTGTGTACATGTCCAGAGAATGGGTCCTAAAACCTGAATGATATCGGCATATCCCACATGCCTAAATCGGGAAAAGGTAAAGCCGAAAAAAGGCTTAATTCAAAATATCTATACTGAATACGCAGTTAGAATGCCGTCATATTTAGAGTAATAGAAGAATACCAGTGTGCATGTAAACGTGGTAGTGAGATCAGCTAAAGTAGTGTTTGTGTGGGTTGAAAACAGACTCCTCCACTGGCTCAGGGAAACATGTAACAGACCAAAGCAACTGAAATGTAAACGTTTTAAGTGATACATCACTTTAGTTAAATCTACCATCCATGTGGCCGAGACAAAGCAGCACAGCACCCTGAGCCAAGAGTAACTACACCACTGATGACCGAGCTTTACACACCAACACCTCTGGAATCAAAGCCAAAGGGATCCACCACCAACTAGCTGCCAAATATCGACCCTCCACCACTTGTGCAACTGTGCAAACTGTGTCAGAACCAAAGCCAAGAAACACCAACCACCAATGCCGTGCAAAGAACTTGATGCCAAATGAGAACAGTAGGAGAGTAAGTATAAAAGTTTGAAGCAGGAAGGCAGAAATGTAGCAGCAGAGCAGCACAATACATCCAAATATCAGACTTCAGATTAATAATCTTATTAAAAAAAGGCATAGTTTGACATTTTGGAAAGCCATTAAGGAAATATGTAGAGAAATTTGCGGAGAGGAAGATGAGAAGATGTACATCACTCTCATCTCACTCTCATCTCATCTGGCTACTATATATGAAGCTACAGGCAGGAGGAAGTCACCCAGCCAAGAAATAGTGCAGCACACCACTCCCATGTAAGACACATCATTTCTCTACTTTTCTATACTTCAAGGTTTTGTAAGGACTAAACAAATGAGAAATAACATGTTAAGTATTTGAAATCTACAGACGATAAACACTGCTAAAAACATGTGAAACAAGAGTGGACTCTGACAAAATAAAACTGTTGTAAACCTAAAATCCTCTACAGACTTTTACTGGTATGATTAGAAGAGGTGAACTAATCTTTAAGCCGTCAGTTACCTGCTATCAGTCAGACAAATACAAACTACTGTTTCATCCAGCAGGTCTATCAAATATAAAGCTTTCAGCATTTTATAGTATTGTAACTTGTCTCTTAGCTTCATATTGCTCTTACTCCTGTCCTCCACCTCTCTCTGTACTAGAATCTACATCATTTGTCTCAGCATCCTCTCCACTTTCTTTAGTGCTTCCTGTCTCTGTCCCTTCCCTGATCTTCCTGCCTCTTTTTTCTCTCCTGGCCTTGCGAGTTCTGCGACCTCTCCAGTTAGTCCGGGTCACTACAGGTGGCTCCTCTTGGACGTTCTCCTCAGTATCCATCTCTCTTTCTACATCACCCTCCCCACTTCTATCCTCCTCTCCCTTGCTCGTCCCTCTCGAGAAAACTGTCGCCAGCTGATGAGGTTTTAACAACTTTGTAAGTGTAAATTTCTCCGTGTTTCCTTCATCCCACTTGGCCTTTCCTTTCTCCTCTTTTCCCGAAACTTTCTCCGATAATCTTTCTGCAGACTCCTCCTGTTGCACCTCTGATTTCCTTTTATCCTCTGTCTCTCTTTTTGAGGCACCTTTAGTGAGACTTGCTAACCCTGAAATCCTCCACCGTCCTTTCATCTCTTGTCCTGCTTCTTCTAGACTTTCCATGCTGCTGTGTGTTTCACTGCCGCTGCCCCTTCGGTCTCCCTTTGAGATGTTCATCTTTAGTCTGTCTATGTGAAGAACCTTCAATAAGTTGACCATTTCCCTTCTTGCATGACCATGTCCCCTTTCCTGACCCTTTTCCTCCCCATGTTGACCATTTTCATCCTCTTCTCCTTCTACTTCCTTCTCTGAATCTGTTCTTTCTGACATTTCCTGCTCGTCATCATCACCTTTACTCCTGGAGAAAGCTTTCACCAGTTTTCTAGGAGTAAAGGTTTGAAATATTCCTCCTCCTCCCTGTCTCTCTCCTGCTGTGTCACCCCCTTCCTCTGGCACTCCACTCTCCACCTCCTGACCCACATCTGGCTCTAAACCTTCCTCCCCTCCCTCCCCCTCTCTCCTGTCTTTGGAGAGGGCCTTCGCCAGCCTACGGGGATTGGCGATCTTCCAGTCTCTCCAGGAGAGTGGAATGGAGGGGCGGTGGAAGGGGGCTCTCGAGCCACCCAGCAGAGAGGGCTCACCTTCGCAGCGCTGGCACTTGTTCAGCTGGAAGGGGAAGATGATGTCTTTGTCGTTGCCGCAGAACTCGCACACAAAGCCCTTCGCCTGGCACAGCTGAGGGAGACCGAAAAACAGGTGACCAAAAAAAAAAAAAAAAAGACATTTCATTAAAGTAGGAATCTCTGGTCACTCATGTTTAATCACTGCATGAATCGACTGGATAAACTCTCCAGGTTAAAAGGCACGTAATTATCTTACCACACAGCCAGCTACGTGCATGGTACCAAGTTTAAGCAGCTCTTTCATGCGGGGAGCCAGTTCCCCGTTGCGCACAGCACTGAGGTCATTGAGGGAGAAGAGGTGAAGGTCCTCGGTCAGGTGACCTGGCAGGCTGTCGAACTGATCCAGCACCCTGAGGGCAAACACACACTGATGATGTCTGTCTTTGCAGAGAGAATACATTTATTTTAAAACTGTTTTGGAACAAAAATATGCACAAACAAGCATCTTACTCTTTAGCAAAGCGACAGGTCTTGAAGAGATTTTTCATGTGAAACAGCTGCATCCTTAAAACCTAAACAGAAAGGAGACAACGCCATCTTGTTACTGTAACATATCCTGACAGACACACACAGCCAAACAGCTTGATACATGGTGACAGGAACAGCAAGGACAGGTTTGGTTTCAAGTCACAGCATCTATGCTGTTAAAGTGTTTAATATTCAGTGTCCCTGCCAGCTGACTGAGGCAGGCAAGCATCAAATTTCTTTCTGTTTTCTAGTAATTAAGAACTCCTGTGACACCTCTTTAAAAAACAGCTCTGTGCCATTTAATCTCTCTGTGAAAAGGTGTTCATGCATATTCTTGCTCTTTTAACTAGGGATGTTCCTAACAACTAATTTCCCTGACATTTAAACAGAAGTTTACACTTCTGTTTACTAGTCGACGAGCCTTAAAGTAAAAAAACATTAAACAGAAAACAGTCAAAATTGAGCAAAACTTAATCTAATAGGTTGAAAATTGTCCAAAAATTGCATGCATGTTTTTAAGTAGTTCCAACTCTGGCAAAACTTCTTTATTTTAGGCATTATCCACTAACCACATGAACCATTTTCAGAGTGTATTATCAGAGCAACTTAAAAATGTTAATAACATTTTTCATTGGGAATGGGAATAACTAAATTAGCCTAATGACTAATTTCCATCTCACTGCTGCTTCTGTGCTCACCCTGACGGCCTCCAAAGCTTTGATCTTTTTGTACAGGCCACTGTTGATGTCACTGGGGTTGAACAGCGGGTCTCCGGCGATCTTGCTCAGCAGATCCCGGGCAAAGTTGCTGACATAGTATTTGCTGAAGTCCCACTTCCTCAGCACTCTGCCGGGAACAACCGCCTGGGCGTTCTCATGGCAGCACTGGCAGAAGTAACGGCCGAGGTATTCACAGTAACGCAGTCGCTTAATATAATCTGAAGTGTGGACAGACAGCAGAGACAGAAGATGGGTAGAGGTCAGAATATGGAATGATACTGTGTCTGAAAACAAAAAGTAAAAGCACCTCTGCTTAGTATATCTATATATAAGGAAGGGAAATGCCAAAGGAAAACACCAAGTTTTAGGCCAGCTGATCGAAAGGGAAAAAGTCTTATAGTTGCACTTGTGAAATGAAACTGAAAACAAGAACTGAAACTACGAATGTAAATAAATATTTTGTGTTTTGTTACAGTTTGAATAATAGAAATCTGAAATGCCTTGCAAAATTTTTAGGGACAAGTATTTCTGGGTTTTGCTGGTCATACCTGGGTCGATGCGGGTGCCACAGCCAGCGCAGCGGTAGTTCTGTTTAGCCACAACTATCTTCCTCCTAACAGGAGAATAAAACGTGTGAGTAACATCAAGTTCATCAAATACAGAAGCGGTTAGCTGGGTGTGCCCCGCAGGTTAAAACAAATCAACAACAAAATAAAAAAAGAGCAAAATCAAAATAAGAGTGTCAGTGTGGGCAGGTAAAACCTGGTGTGGACTCACTTGGGGGCGGGATGAATGTTGAAGATGATCTGCGGTCGGGGCGGTGCCCACTCCAGGTTGCCCCGGACCCGAATCCTAAGCTTGTAGATGTCTGCGTGTTCACCATCATCAGGCGAGATCGGCATAGAGTCGGGGATGGGCAGCAGCTAGGAGAGAGCAAAGAAGTTCAAAGTTCAGTTTTATTGAGTGAATCCCGGTCACTAGGCAGTGCTGAGTGCCATGTGTGGAGAGCAGCTGTTTTGCTAAATGCTGCACATAAGCCAGACGTCGTACCTTCTGTGGAGCGTCGTGTTCTGGAACCAGCCAGTCGAGCTCCGAGGCTGCAGGAAGCTGCATGCCCTCAAACTGCCTGAGTAAACCCATGGCTACTGACTCAGCTGAGTTAGACTGGAGGAAGGATGGAGAGCTGAAAATGCACAAAGAAGAACAGAACATATTTTCATTTAAATGTATTAAACACGTGTTTTTCAGTTTGCTGCTGATCCACAGAGCTGACATGAAATCCCCACTGTGGCTCAAATTATCATTAACTTATTAGATGAAAGAGCCCAGTGAGGACCTTTTAGTTTTTTAAGCCAATGTACTTTTCTTTTTGTGAGTAATTCAAATAACATCAATTATTAACATGCTTAAAATGAAATTATTATTTATTATTAAAAGGAAGAGAGGAAACAGGAAGTGGCTGTGTTACTTACATGGACTCCGAGCTGAGAAAAGACCTGCCGCTGGAGCTTACGCTGCGCTTAATGTCTGCATCTGGAAGACACAGCAACAGCAAAATAAAAGAGATTTGATCAATCAGCCCTCAACACTGAAATATCCTTAATACTTGTGTAATCTAAACAAAAATTTCAAGATTTGTAGATTTGGAAATACCTGTCACAGGGTTCCTACAGTTTAAGGCAAATCATATTTTAAGACTTTGCGAGACTTTTTAAGGATCGGGGGGAACCCTGTGTCAGATGATGGAATCTGATTTAATGCACAAAATTAGGAGAAATATAAGGAGGCGATCTCTCCTTAAAGATACTGAATTAAACTTTAAAAAAAAAAAAATTTAAAAAAAGAAAATCACATCTCTAATTAAACTCAAGCGTGTTTTGAATGTAGTTTAGCAGGATGCATGCAGGAAAGCCAGAGAGAATCTAAGGCAGAGCATTGCTGCTACATCTTCTTGTTACACCTCACAAACAACATGTAAGCACAGACATTAATCAGTACAGGACTGGCAGAGCAGGAGACCGCTTGTGTGAATTCTTGTGCAACTATAAAACCATCTTTCCATTAGAGGAGCAACATTTTTGTTAGTCATCTGCAGGATTCAACATGTGCTCTGTGTTGTACACATTAACTGTTTAATAAATCTCTGGTTTCATATGTGCTTACATTTAGACTACTGCATAGTGATACTACAGGCAGGCACAGGACACAGGAGGAGGATTTTTTATAAGCAGCACACGGCAAACAGCACATGTGAGTAGACAGGGCATCGTGACTGACTTTATGGTGATTCTGTGTCCTGAGGAGCGAGCGAGGTGCAGCTGATAGTAATATTTCATTACTGACATTAGACAAGAATGCATAAACTACTAAGGGTTTTTTTTACTTTTCGTTAGGGATGTCCTGATCCGATATTCGGATCGGTAGCAGCCGCCGATATTAGCAAAAAACGTGCATCGGCATCGGATCGGAGTGCATGGAAAAATGCCGATCCAAGAACTCCGATCCAGTTTTTCACGGAACCGATCCAGGTTTTCTGGCCAGCCCAGTGCTCCGCGATTCACGCAGTCTATTCCAGTGATCCACTCCAGCACTTACTATCAATCCACCAGGCCAGCAAGCAGATGGCACACACACAGGAGGGAAGGGTAGGAAGAGTAGGGGTCAACTTAGTTAACTGACTATTTGTTTTCTGCTCTGTTTTTTTTGAGAGTGATATTTTTATTTGGTTTACACTCTCACTGTTTAAGTAAAGAGCACTGATGGCATTGTTTTGAGCACAATTAGTGAAACTGGAGTCATGGATGGACTATTGCTTTTTTAAACAGTTGTACAATATTGTGTGCCTGTGCACCAGGCTGGCACTGACACTTGTTAAATGTCAACAATGTCTTGTGGTGTTAATCTTTTTTTTATTTATTAGGGGGCCAAAGCACAAGTGTGTGAAGTCTTGCTGCTATTTTAATTTCAGTGTTAGACATTTTAAAGATTTCTTGTGTTGATTTATTTTCTATTTATTAAGGGGCCAAAGCAGCCAAAGCAAACCAGCTATATTTTTTATTTAATGTTAATGTTCAAGTTCAAAGTTTGTTTATTTAACCCTGTTAACAATAAACAGGTCAGTTTCTCATACCAACTGTTGTGGCTCATTCTAACTAACCTGATTAAGTAGTTGTAATATTGCTTGATGAAACCTTTTCTAACATGACTGACAACAAAATAAGTGAATATGTATAATACGCGATTGGATCGGATCGGTATTGGTATCGGCCAAAACTCAAGGCTGTAATATCGGTATCGGATCGGAAGTGAAAAAGCTGGATCGGGACATCCCTACTTTTCGTAGGATACATACAATGACAGCGCATTTTCTGTTATATTATCATCAATTTGTACTTCCATTCTATCAATACTAAAATGCAACCACACGTATGATTTCAATTTTAGTCCAATTCTTTTGAATTCTGATTAGGTTTAAGTGTTTTGGTTAAACTTGCAGTTAGTTATTTTGGTTAATGGATATGTAATTAAGTTCAAATCAATTGGGGTTATTAGGCTACTTAGAGGCATTCAATGTTCATTTCACTAAGTTAAACAGCCTATAAACATAAAATGTGTCACTTAAAGAGACCGTTCACTCCAAAATCAAAAATACAGATTTTTTTTTTCTATTACCTGTGGAGCTATTTCTCAGTCTATATTGTCTTGGTGTGAGTTGGTGAGTGCCGGAGATATCTGCAGTAGAGATGACTGTCTTCTCCCAAATATAATGGAACTAGATGGCACTCGGCTTGTGGTGCCCAAAGCATCAAAAATACATTTGGAAAAACTCGAGTTAATCCACAGACCTTGTTGCGAGCAGTTTCACATAGGAACTGCTTTCCTTCCGAAGAACTACACCCACAGAAGGAAGCGTGCATCTACTCATGGACAAGAGGCTCGTGCTGGTAACAGAGCAAGATGTTAACATAATGACATCCTCCTTGGCTGAGCTGTAACATTAGTTAGCTCTGTGTTGCTAGGTGAGCTAGCAATAGATGCATGTTTCCTTCTGCACAGTGATACGGTTGGCAGATGTAGTTTGGTAGAACGAAAACTGTTCCCACATCAACCTGCTCACAACAAGGTCAGCGGATTATCTTGAGAAACTGAGTCAAGATTTCTGAAGAGAGACATTGCTGTTGTGTTTATCAAATGTATTTTTTTGGTGCTTTGAGCACCACAAGCTGAGTGCCATCTAGTTCTGTTATGTTGGAGAGAAGGCAGACATCTCTCCGCCTCTCTACTCACACCAAAACAATCCAGATAGATAAAAAGCACTATGGGTAAGAGAAAAATATATATTTTTGATTCTGGGGTGAACTACCCCTTTAATGCAAACCAAGAAAAACTTTTTACAGCCCAAATCCAAAGCAATATCTAGTCTTTTACTTCACCAAACTGTGATATTCTTTTGATCTATTATCCAACTACAATTAGGTGTAGTCAGTCTCTGACTGAACAGCCCAGTGTGTCTCCATGATAAAATCATCACTTTGCCGGTGCTAAAATTTGCTGTATGCCATAACAATTAATAATGGGTTCACTTCAAACTTACAAAAGGGAAAAACAAAGTGGAAGAATGTGACAGCAATCACAACTCATTCTCACTGGAGTCACATTGAAGATAATGAATAATGGAGTGGATGAATAGATGGTTAAGTAGGTGTATCATCTCTGTAGTTAGAGTCGCCACTTGTTAACTCGCTCGTCTCCTCCCATGAGCCTCCCTAAACTCTGACAGGTACAGGCACATTTATCCGCCAAAACCCTGGAGCACTGAACAACAAGCACCGACACAAACAGCCAAGCGCACTATCCAACTGAGGCGAGAAGGCAGCTGGCTCAACTCCAAACTGAAAGCTTGCAGTACGCCCCGCCTTGCTTAGAAAAGTTTTTTTGTAGGATACTGGAGAGCCAAAGAAAAATAATCTTTTTCATCTGAGTAACATGGCCAGTGAAGAACAAAAACAGAGAGGGTAAAAACTTCTTATTAATAGATGTTTGCCTGCCAGGTACAGATTAAAATAGTCACAAATTTAAGTAGTTGTCAAGTGCAAGTGCACACAGTCATGGAGTACTGAAAGTGAAAGCTGACAGTCCATGGATTTACTAAAACACAATAATGAATATTAATCTTAAAACAAAGTGAGCGTCATTATACTGGTACAGATAAGGCAGAAACTCTCAGTTTGGAGTGGAGCTATCAGCTTCCTCTCAAAGGAGCCGTGCTACAGTAAACTGTCTGTACTTTAGCTATGGAGCCTCGCCCACCACCCATCCAGCCTGCAGATACCTGAGAAGAGGGAGGCGAGTGACAGGGAGAGGCCGTTCTGAGACACCGCCAGCAGGGACTGACCCTCACAGCCATCTGAGAGACAGAAACTAACACTCAGCACAACCGTCACCACAAGCACAAACATTTTTTGTAACACTCCACATAGCTGTATGTCAGTGTCACAGGCAAACATACAGTATACTGCACTGACACAGTATGTGTGGAGGTCATGCAGTTATACAGCTGCAAGATACAACAAACTTTGTGTGCTGAAACCGCAGTACTGAGACGTGCAGTTATACATAAACAATACATAAGAACATGCAATTAAGAAAATCCCACGACTCATGTTAACAGTATCAAAGCAATACATGTTCTGACATTTCTTTATGTTAGTGATTAGTCTCTTGTGGTTACCATTTGTCACACAAAACAGCAATTCATCATTTAATTCAGAGTGTCAAATTAACTTGGTGAACACTGCCTGGAATATACCAGAAGCTTTCCTACATCAAACATACGTTATCAAATTATCATGACTCTGTAAATCCGAGCTATGCCGACTCACATGACTGTAACTCAATAGTAACGCAAATAAAAACATTTTACAGTCTGTCATTCTGTGACTTTTGCACTTAGATATCCATGTTTATGGTCGATGGTAAAACGTGACATGCTTGGTGAGCAACATGAAGCAAGTGCGGTGATTAGGTTATGAATTATGACTGGTGCAGAAACAAACTCACTCACACAGACAAAGGATGAATTCTTTAGAGGCTTCCTACATATTTTAAATTTTAAAATGATCAATACTTGCTCCATTGGAGATATGAATATTTATCAGAGTTCAAATTTTTGACCATTTACAGCAGCTGAAAGGTAAAATTGTTAACTGCATTTTGTCACTCTGTAACTGTAGCTTCATCATCAAGTTAAAAGCTGCTAACTGAAGTGACACAAAATCTGCCGTCATATGCCTGAATTGAAGACATGTGGTCACACTGATGAGCAACTGTGCCATTAAAAAAATTTAGACTGTTCATTTTTCCCTCATTCCCTCTCTCTACCTCGTAGTTCACACTCCTCCACCTCCTCAGCAGAGCCGGAATCTGACAGGCCCTGGCAGGAGTCCTGAGAGCTCCTCCTGGAGCCACCACTGTCAGTGGAGTGGAAAACTGCAGGGGAGGAAGGAGACGAGAGGCAAAACAAAAAATGTGAGAGAAATAAGGGGACAGAAATCAACAACAGCAAATAACACTGTGGTGCAGTGAGTCTTAACTACTGAACAAGACTCAAGCTGTTAAAATATATATCAATATGTCCAAGCAATTATGAGCTGTCAAGCTGTCAGGTTAATTAGTACGCTCTTGTGAGAACATCACTGATCCCGGGATGTTCCAGATAAAGAAAATATATATAAATATTTTACCAATTTATTTATTTTATGGAGAGTCTGAACTAAATGGGCCTTACAATACATTAAAGGGCAAAGCTAACGGCAGAGGTGTGCCAAACTGAAATCAAAGCAAACCTGGCACCATTAAGTCCTAGTTGGAAAAGTGGTTTTAAACTATGATTGCAGCTGATAGAAACGTCCTTATTGAAATACACACATGGTCAATAAATACTTTAAGTATTCCTTTCAATAAATTTAAGGAAGTAGCTCTTACAAACTAGTATATTTGTGGAAGTTACTGTTTTCAACTTATGGCTATTAACCCCACTACTGAAGTTGCCTTACTGTGCTGGGAGTTTGCGCAGGGCGGCAGGCGGCTGCGTCGGATCTGCTGCCTTCTGAGGCGGATCTTCTGTTTGAGCTGCTGGATCTCACAATCACTGTCCCCCTCCTCCTCGCCCTCCTCCTCCTGACGGCGCAGGTTGTACTTCATCAGCTCGATGGCAGCAATGAGAGACTCTGAAATGCTGAAATGAGCGTTCTCCTACAGAGCACACAGAGAAAATTATGAATCAATCAGAGGAAGAGACTAATTCTATTATTTGAGTCATGCAACATCATCAGTTCTACATTGCACTATTTATAAACCTTAATTTATCACAGCTTTCGCACAATTTTAGCACTGAGTTCTTGCATTTGTAAAGAACTGCATCACTTTGTATGAAAAGTGTATACAGTCAGAGTTTGACAAAATCAGTGGCTCATCAAGTCTTCACCAGCACGTCAGATTTAGTCATGAGTTAAAATGTACCAAGCTCTGACCTTCTCAAGGTCAGCACAGCTGCCAAAGTCCTGCTCTGACAGGTAGCTGATGAGGCTCTGACCCTCTGACGGCTTCCTGAACATCCCATCTGGAACACTGCTGTACTGGGACCCATCTGACACACACACAAAAAATACATGACACAAATATACACAACAGACACTTCGGATAAATTGTATTTTCTGCACTTCTGTAGGATTTTTAATTTCATCTGTTTTAATTTTCGAAATACATTTTTGGTTTTAAATGTCCCAAAAACGGGGCGTCGGTGGCTTAGTGGATAGAGCAGGCGCCCCATATACAAGGCTGTTGCCGCAGCGGCCCGAGATCGAGTCCAGCCTGTGGCCCTTTGCTGCATGTCATCCCCCCTCTCTCTCTCCTCCTTTCACACTTGGCTGTCCTATTAATTAAAGGCAAAATGCCCCCAAAAAAACATATCTTTAAATGTCCCAAAAACGCCTGATAAAAAAACAGAATAAAATTAAATAAGTCTGCCAGGAGCCGACTGCGTGCTATCAGGATCTCTTACTATCTAAACCATAAAATCTCCATAAGACATACACACACCTGACAACCTTTCTATGAACTTCCAGCTCAGGTCCAGAGTGTAACGATTATAGATCAGCTGACTCACTCACTACATTCACATTCAGGAAGTGAAACCTAGTTTGTCTTCAACATTTCATGTCAGCTTTCCTGTCCCACTTCGTCCCATGGTTAAGTTTGCCATGGACTTTCTCCAAATCCTTCTGAAACATCTGACTCATTTTAAGTGCAACAGTAGTTACAATATAACTGTAGAAGTGTCGCAAACAGAAAACTCACGAGACTCCATGTAGAGGGAACTCGGAGTGCTGGCATCCTTGCGCTGAGGTGAGAAAGGGCTGTAGTCCTTCATGCAGCAGTCGTCCTCTGCCGATTCTGAGACACAAATAATCCATATTAAGGGTCTTTTATCACCTAAATGCTAAAGTCACTAAAACAAACGCTGAATTCTTTTAAGGAAATTGATGAGGAACATGCATCATCATTCATACACAAAGTATGTTAAAAGCTGGTTTGATTTTATCATCGTTTTTCTGTCAAACAATCAATAAAATCCATGGAAATGGTTCGTTTTATTGCATGCACAAAAAAAAAACATGAATGCTGACCTTTGTCAGTATAATGACATGAATTAGGGATGTAGATAATCAGAAAATAAATCACACAGAGATGACAGATTTCTGTTTATAAGCTGGGGGAAAAGAGTGATCCAATTCTTTCTTTTACTTGAGGAAATATGCTTAAATTATAATATTCAGTTGTGCAGTATGTACAGGAATACACTTGCTTTGCTTCATCTTCAACCTCTGCGCACTTCTTAGTATTAGGTAAAATTCTAAACGTTAATGCCAGCACTCCTATCAGGACGTCACTATGATAACTGCAATTAAACACACAGTTTATACATTACTTCCATTATACTTTCAACAAAACACTGTAAAAAAAAAAAATGTGTTCATGAACAAAACAAACACACAGTAATGGGTCATTCATGGCTTCATCACATCAATACGACTCGAGTAACACAAACCAAAAATACATCGAAGACCAAAAGCACAGATTATGAGCTGAAGGAAAGACTTAAAATGAGAGGGATGGAACGATTCATCAGCATGCAGAGGGAAAAAGGAAAGAGGGGTGGGAGAGGTCAAGTGATGGAGCACAGTGGAACTGCACTGCCAACCTGCTACCGGATCTTCTATTATTATGGTGATTTTTCGGTGGCCCCCTCCTTCGCAAGAACAATAAAAGGAGAAAGATAGAGCAGAAGGAGAGAAAATTACCTCAAGCCAAGACGGTGAAACAGAGCGCAGCCAAGAGAATAGAGATGTTAATTTGGAGAAGAAGAAAAAAACTTCAGACAGGAAGAGTACACCTTCCGAGAAAGAGTGTGGCCTCACCACATCTTGCAGAGCTACAAATATATACAGACACTATCACATCTGAATCTCATCTTCATTCTATGCAAATATGCAAAAAATAGGTTGTTAATCAGGTATGTTTCCATATGGGGGCAACAAAACTTATTTTTTGAATTTTCCATTTAATTTCAACCTCTCTAATTCAATACAACATAACCTACATACAAATGGGGGATAGCCCAGCTTATTGTCATTTGAGTAACTTCAAAGTTTACTCACCATTCCTGAGTTTTTGATTGACCCCTGTGTCAGACAACGAGCGGGTGTGGCCCCTGGACCCTCGACCCGGCCCCTTCTGGCCCTCTGAGAAAGATGAACGTCTGGGTGGGGGCGGGGCTAGGGAACCCCGTTGCAGAGATTGGTCCTGAGTGACGCCCTGCTCACTGCTGTGGGTAGAACTGCGGGAGTCACGGCGGGTGCGTTGCCCCAGGTTACCGATAGCGAGGTATTCAGGACCATCGTCGTACTCGCCGTCGCCAGAGTCCCCGGCCTCAGGCTGAAGGGAGGTGGACGAGGGGGACTCTGTGAGGGAAATACAAGGGACCGAGGCAGAGCCGGGAGGGGGAGTCACACCCCGCTCGCTCTCCCCCGGCCGGGACACACAAACCCAGGGAGCTCCCAGGCTGCTAGCTGGAGAGATAGTGTCTGCAACAGAATAGGGGAGATGGATTGAGACACAAGGTCACAGGCCTGCTTCTCTGTTTTTGCTGATGTGGATGTCAGCTTTCAGACTGTCTTAAATCCAAAAATATAACAATAATATTAAAACACACATTGACAAACAACTCCAAAATGGTTTAATCCATTTTAGTGAGCACAGCCAGTTCGGGACACTGAGTTTTGGAGGCTGTGTCAACACATTCTTCAATATCTGATCTTGTCCACAAACAATCAGGCCTCTGTATAGCCAAGTCAGTCAGTCTATTCACATACAAACTGTAGTGCATTCACAGTGCCATCCCTTAACCCCACCCCCTCATCCCTGTATGTACTGATTACAGAATAGTGACCATTTTCCGTCAGTGTACAACTACCAAAAATCTTCTCCTAAATAAAGACAAATACAAGAAGCCTGTTCCAAGACGACACTGTTTTCTGAGATCTAAAATCACTTTATGGAATAACCTTGCTAAATTTCTGTTCCTAAAATCAACCACAGATCCAGATGAGGCACTCAATACACATCTTTAAGCATGCAGCCAAATCAGAGCAAACGACACATTAAACACTTGTAAAACTCCACAAACCCCTTTAAAAACTACTTTTTCCTCACTTGTGCTGTTGTTATTCTGAGATCTGACTCCCGAATTGTTCCCAGAGTTGTGGCTGGTGGCGACTGCTTCTCGGAGGGAGCAGTTCGAGGTGGTGAGTCTGCGATTTAGAAACTCTCCTCTGGGAGCTAAGTCAGCGTTCCGCCAAACCCCACCAGCCCCTGGCAACACACACAGGCTCTGGCTCTTCAATAGGCCCAGACATGGTGGGCCCTTCAGAGGGGACAGCTGGGGAGAGGAAGAGATAAAAAGATTTTAAGGCCTTGTCTCAAAAATATCTCAAAATTTTTCCTTTGTTTTAAAGTCACCCTTAGTTTTGACTGACCCTATAAACAGGACACTACGATAGGTGGAGTAAAATACCACCGCTCATCAAAAGCCCCTTTTACACTGCCTCTTCGAGACAGCAACATCATGCTGTTACACCGCCTTGCCGTTCTGTATAAAAGGTACAATTGCAAAATGGGTCGAAAGCGTTCTCTTGCCTTTAAGCCGGCATCAGAGGTAGCAGGGTTCGACAGTGCGAGCGTTTCACTCGCATTTGCGACTAAAAATAGGTGTGCGAACTGTAAAAAATATTTAGGGCCACATGTGCGCATAAAAAAAAAAAAAAAAAAAATCAGCCAAAGCAGCCTATATTTTTGTCAATAAAAAAAATATGATACTCTAACCACAAATGTTGGAGGAACTCTAGCCGCCTTCCCTCTTCCCTCTTCCCCGTGTGACACGGTTATGGGCAGTTTTCCAAGCCACTGACGGCACAATGCACTCTTGCGCCACGGTAGCACATACACAATGAATGGGTTCGTCAGCAGAGGTCTGCGCTTTGCGCGCTCTGTGTGAAAAGGGCTTAAGTCCCACTGTCAGCAGCGTGGAAATAAGTCAAAGAGTGAAGGAGATGGACCGGGTTAAGCGGCGGATCTCCGGGGAAGCCTGCTCCGTTCTCCCCGTAGTTCAAATAATTTCAACTCTGAGCGCAGCACTCGGGCGGAAAATCAGAGTGGTGAGCAACGCCAAGGGTAGCAGTGCCGCTTTGTCAGGCGTTGCTGCCCTCCCCATAGACAAACAATGGGACAGCCAGCGCAAAGCGGTTTTACAGCTGATCAGAGGCCTTTAGGGACCGTTCGCCACGGTACTGCTGCTGGACAGGGTGGAAAGAAAGCCCTTTTCAGACAGAGCACGCAAAGCACAGACCTCCGCTGATGAACCCATTCATTGTGTATGTGCTACCTTGGCGCAAGTGCGCACCGCTCTCCCGCCGAGCTGAGCGGCGCGCGAGAGGGCCCATGTCGCAGTGTCTGCGCACTGTGACGACACCTTGGCGACGTGCGTCCAATAGCAGAGAAGAGCCTGAAGTAGACCCGAAAGCGGTCACCATGGAGCTGTAGCTCCTGAACGAGCCTGTACTCCCCCAAATCCTGTCCTCTGCGCCCTACCCCACGGTGGGCGCCGCGAAAGCTCTGTGTGAAAGAGGCTTAAGTCCTGCAGAGTTTCAGAGGACCTGGAGAATGTTTTAGGATAGTAATAACATTATATAACATAATCATATTGCAAAGATAATATATATAAGATAATAACATTAAAGACAAAATTAAATTGCAATACTTTTTCAAAACTTGATGATTTTACCTTTCTGTACATTTTGTGTAAAAAGGGCTTAAGACTGATAATGAGGATGTGTAACATCGTGTCATGAAACCAAAGAAAAAAAACACATACTGAACAAAAGGTTAACAACAAATTGATGATAGATGAGACATAAACACAGCAAGTAATCTCACAAGACCCACCCCGACAGTGTCTACTTGGGCCAGCAGTTTGGGGTTATTCTGCTCCACAGCTTCCAGACACTGGAACATGGCAGTCACATGGGGCTCACTCAGCAGAAAGGCATCATCTGAAAGGCAGGGACAGACAGACAGACGGAGAGAAGGAGAAACAAAGAGGGAGACAAAGAGATAATAATGAGAGATAATTAATTAGTGGGACATAAGTAAAGACACAAAGAGAAGAGTAAAAGAGAAGAAAGAAGTCATACAAAAGGACAGGAAAACATTACAAGGGAATTAGGGGAAAAGAAAAACTCATTTTAGCTGCTTCTTACTTTAGTTTACACTTAACACCAAAGTCTTTTAAGTTAAACTGGACCGAAAACACGACAGATAATCTGTTCGTCTGCCTCCTCCTTGTACTCCTAACAGCATTTGCAAGAATCCACCACGCCCAAATGAAATAACCGTTCAGAGCCAAAGAATCTCTACTGCAACTGTCAATCACTGCTTGTGCACAGACCCCCTCCCGTGTATGCTCTCACTCAGTAAAGCATAATATCCTCAGCACACAGATTTAGGAGGAGCTCTGCAAACACAATTGCTGGGGGGGGGGGGACCACCAGTGATGAAAAATTGCCCAACCCTTCTTCACCAAAACACCGTACACAGCAAAAACAACAGAAGAAGTTCAGAACAAGCTTTTTGTCATGTATGTTTTGCCAAGTATGTTGTTGTTGGCAGTGCAGCATGTGAACGAGCAGTGATTGACACTGCATAAGAGACTTCTCCAGGCTCTGACTGGTTGGAGGAGCCAAAGGAACATGACTTTTTAACAAATGTCATACATTACTGTCAAGATGTGGTGACAGTTTCTGAACATATGACAACATTTTTTTTCATAGAAGTTACCTTGTGTAGCTTTAATGTGACACTCACCATTATAGTATTTACGTGTATGCCCCAAATGCCGGAGCAGAGGTCGGAGCTGAGCGGACAACATGTGAACCTGTAAGCTGTGAAGCAGCCAGCGCTCAGCTTTGTAGCTCTCACCGCCACTATGCATCCCGCTGGTCAGTACCGGCTCCAGGTGGCTGAACTGTGGATGGAAAGAGAGAGAGACTGTGAGAAAGAAAGGAGGAAATGTTTTTGGTCCATGTTGTTCAGTATCATAAGCTCTTTACCAAATCTTATTCTGTTTCCTCCAAACATACTGTTGTTTGTGTGCAGCCCAATAAAGTCTACCAGTCTGTATGATACTCGATCTATTCCTAAAAAAAGCTACGGGGGAGTGGTGAAGAGACAGGTCTGACACGGTTGGCTTGACAGTCTACACACTGTGTGAAAAATGAGTGGAATGAAGAGTGAGAAAAACACATCTGCCAAAAAAACAAACAAAAAAAAACAAAACTAAGAGATGGGAGACAAGATATCACCAACCAATCGTGACATGAGAATTTAATCATGGCAGAGTGTACTTTTAGCCCTGCTGTTAGGGAATCAGGGTGTAGACTCCAACTACTGCACGTACTTTTACTGTTGCACTGGACTGGGGTTAAACGTGACTGTTCTCCACAAATTACCACAACACAAACAGGTAGGACAACAGGTAATCCAGGAAGTGCAGTGAATCTGCCCAAGGCCTCTGACAGTGTAAACAGGGTCAGGTATTTATCGTGCATGTAACTAAAAACTTGACAGAAGAATGAGCCATTGTTCTCTTCCAAAAGGCAGATCAGCTCTCAAATTCACCACCTATTTTTACTGGCAAACAAGCCAAGTCAAACACAGTTTGCTGCCACAGTGGCTAGCGGGGCACACAAACAAATGTGGGAATACCACGATATAAAATCAGTAAATGGATAATACACATTGCTATCATCACTCTTTTATAGCGTATAAATCACCAATTTATTCTCTTCTTAAAGTGATAACAGTGAATAAAATGCGGTTGCACACGATTTGTGGAGTGTGAATATGAATTAAAGAACTGAAACATTATCAGCAGCCCCCTCATGCTGTAAATGTGGAACACAAAAAGTTCTCAAAATTTCCAACACTGTTTTAAGCTCCTGAAACAAAACCAAGAAACAAGATGACGTGTGATAAGGAGATAAATAAAACCACAGTGCCAAAAAAAACTCTATCAACTCATCACAGTCAGCTTTGTAAGTTTCGTCAGTGATTTCTTTTTCTTTTATGTTCAAGCATGACACTAGTGATCCTACAATACTGAATATACAGTTTTAAATGCGTTTGCAGATTTCACTCTCCTCCTCAAGATTGTTGTATTATCAGTAAAGCCCTAATTGTTGATAAAGATTGCTTGACGGTGACTTTTATTTCTTCAGTTAGCAGGAACCTGTTTAAGCTTATGGGTAGTGCCATATTTTTGACACAATCATATTACCAAATTTCTGGAAACATAATGAAAACTGCACTGCAAAGTAGAGTCTGCCATGTGAAAGCTCGAGAGAAGATGACCATACACTGTTAAAACAGCTCACAATGAAAATCTGCATAAGAAAAAAACGTAACCTCGAGCAAGGTAGTGCTGTTTAGAAACGTATTTGCATTAACTTGCCTCTTGTGACAAATTCAAGAGCTTTGTACGCTGACTGAACTTGGAAATATTTACACAACACCATCCATGTGGCTGCCAATGATCCTACCTGTTCAACGTGCGAGGCGAGGTGGGGGCTGATGTAGCGAACACACCACACAAAAGGCCAGTAGTCTCTCTGCTTGTAGTACACCTGCGACACAAAACAAGCATGACCTAGTTACAGAAAGTACATGAATTCATTAAGCTATTACAGAGTGACACATTTCCCGTTGGTATTTAAGGAAGTGAACTGATAATGATGGGTTATACCTGTCTAATACTTGCCAGAATGATGGTTTGGAATTTTCTTACCAAAGTGAAAAAGCAACACATCACATGGTCATGTATTCTTTTTTTATGGTCTTTGTTTTTTTTATTGGACTTTACAGTGCCCCTGCCAGTATTTGGTTCCCTATGTACAGAGCATTATGCACATGTGCATCATCATAAAAGTTACTGTATAACTCTGGTTTATCAGTGAAGTGCACCAACTACACTGCAGACTGGATTCTCTACTCACAGTGACAAACAGAGTGACGAGGCACCTGACTCATATGAACAGTCCAATGTGGGCTGAAGGCGCATCAGCAGGTTTGTATTATGGTGTTTGACATGTCTGCATCATCACTGCACTGTGTTTTTATAAAATACGACAATGTGATCACAACTCATGTTGCGTTCAGGCACAGTCTCACTCCCTCTTCATGTCCTTGTACTCGTACAACTGAGGTTACATCCAGTAACTACTACTACTAACTGCATAACATTACCACCAGTCTGTTGTGCAAACTTAGATTAAGAGATTGTGATGTTCATTAAAACTTTAGTAATATCTGCCATTGTTACATTTGACACACAGCTCCAAGTGCTCTTGCTCCAGTCTCAGTTTTTGCTTTCTGTGCACGACAGCCTTCAGTGCTGTTAGGCTATTAATCATGACGTGTAACCAATAGCACTTTGGGTGGGACATTGAGAGAGGCTACAGAGTGGGGATAGGAGACAGAAGGGCTGCATCAGGTAGTGTATTTTTCCATTGATTTACTGTAGCAGCAAAAGAAAAAACAAAATGTGGTGATTACCTTGTCACAGGAGGAGCATCACATGACTGTGGTACTGCACTTATGCAGTTATAGTCACAACGACAGTAGAGCATGTGATAAAACCTATTGCGACCATTCCTGACAACCTGCGGGTAAGTGAATAACTTACTCTCTGATGACGGGAACATTTACTGGAAATGTAACTTCAGTTTTAATTACTGCTGTATCGAGGTTGTCAGCGTCATTTGTCTTAGCATCTGCGGCTGCAATCAGATTCCCACCAAAGCATCATGTGACATCACAGGTGTAACATGTGTAATCTGGAAATACTGAGCCGACTGATACTGCAGTTTGTTGTCAGATGGTGTGGTATTATGGGGTTATGGGACACACCTAGAATCACTTACTTCTCCATGTTCAAACACAGGACATTTTTGCAGATCTTCAGGCTTACGTTTACCAAAAGCTAACTTTGACCTGCATTTTTGTCAGAGCTGGCTGGACGTCACACAGAAAATGATCAGGAATCTGATCAAAAGGGGATCTCAAAAAGGGAGTGGTGTCAGTCACATCTCCTGTGTTCTGACCTGCTCGTTTTTTAGTCCATGGCTCAGGATGTTGTTCATGTCCTTGTGGAGCCGCTGCAGCCCACCATAACGTGACCACACGTTGGGGTTGTTGGTGGACAAAAGACCCTCTACTGTGGTCTTTAGGCTGGACAGTAGCTTCCAGTGCTCCTTCCTGTGAGGAAGACAGAGCAGCAGAAAGGAGTGAGACAGGGTGAAGAGGGAAGTTTGGTGATGAGGAAGGAGGTTAAGAAGTGCTGATGTTAGCAGTGTTGTGGCTTAAATCATTACTCACATGAACAAAAAAAATTAAAAACCAAGTCTTCAGCAAGTTAGTTATAATAATCTCACTTTACTCTTAACTCAATGACTCAAAGGGAGTGCTAACTTTCAATAAATGTGCAAGCAGTATCACCACATCCTTGCCTAATAAGACAGATACATAAATAAACACTGTCCTGCTTCCTCCCCAGAAACAAAAAGGTTACAGGAGCTCTGATGTGTGTGCTTTAGAAGCTTTAAAGTTATCTTCCATCCTCAAGTCTCAATGTTGATATCCTATATTACAAACTACAAAAAATGGTTGGCATGGAGTCACTGGGCAAAGATTATCATAACTGGAAGTTATTAGTCCTGTGTTCAAGATGTGCAAGTTCAGGAAGTCAAACGTTATCTTTAGGATACAGCTATGGAAAGCTGTTGCTCAAAAAGTGTTGAATGCAAAACAAAATTCGATCAGGTCACATTCCCTAAGAGCCATAAAGCGCTGGCTCATATCCAGGACTTCCTCTATTTTTCCCTTAAGTCAGCAGTCGAGCTGAATGCTATTGAGTTCCAGTCACATAGCTGCAGCGATGGGACAAAGGATCCGCTGTCAGAGGACACCAACACTGGAGGGTGTATTCTTGAAGTACAGGCTATTTTAACTGGTCATCTATTTGTTATACTATGCTTAAATGCATTATAAGGTAGAATAATAAGCCTCCAAACATAATTCATCATATCAAAATAGATCAATTAAAATGAAGGTCCAACATTAAACCCAAGACACAACAAGGCCTGCTCTGTTTTGTGCAAGATTTATGTAGACAATGCAGTCATACAGCCAAACTGATTACCTCGTTTTCTTTCTCCAAATACTAACAATCTCCATCTGAGACAGAGAAGCAGATGCAGAGACTGTTGGAAAGTAAAGGCTATGAATCCTATGAATAGCACACTTATGAACACAACAAGTTGCAGTGTCGAGCAGCAGCATCACGAGTTCAGCTCCCAGCTAATCAAATCACATCATGTTACATAGGAAGAGACAGGCTGGACCTTATAGAACATTCTCCACATACTGTAGGACATGATGCATTTATGCAACAAAGGAGGTGTGTGTGTGTGTGACTTGTGTTAAGTGTATGTATCTGTACATGTGTGTGTGTTGAGCATCAGAGAGTGAAATTCCACAAGGCTCAGAAAGGCTGAGATTAAGGATCAACTCTGTTTCGTTTGTTGTGTAACGTTACTCAACATGGGAAGCCTCAAAACATGTTTGTTTATACAGTCTGACCTTCATATCTGAAACAAACAAATAGAGATGTCAAAGTTGTCATAGCCCTGCTCATTATCATTCATATATCTATTATGACGCAACAAGGCAGGACCATACTGATATAATACTCACAAAATGGGAGAGTAAATTGTATGTACATTGTAACGTTACAGACTGAAAGGCTACGTTACAACACACTCAGTAGAAAACTAGTGAACATGTGCAGCATTTCCTGTCAAACTCTTCCAGTATTCCTGTTGTCCATGAAAGCTAATAATGAGTTATTTTTGATGTCACCTTGTGTAAAAATAATAGTCAGCTTGCTAAATTACCCAGTATTGTAAGCTCAATTACATATTGTCAATTTAAAATTTAAATTTTATTTATTTTTATTTAACCTTTATTTAGCCAGGTTAGTCCCGTTGAGATTAAGAATCTCTTTTTCAAGGGAGACCTAAATGTGTAAATATCCTGCAAAATACAACCAGAGACATCTCGCAGATGTCAACTTCGTTTGACAGTTGCCTTAGCAGTTAGCACAGCCTAGCTAGACGCTAGCTGACAGATAGCACTATCAATGCTAGGTCATAAATGCCCTCGCCGTTGGCCAACAAATGGGGAAACGACTTGTTTAAATGCAAACAAACTTTCAGCAATTAGTCAATCAGTCAACCTTTGACATCTAGCCGGCTGACAAGCCTCGCAGATGACGTTAATTGTGTTTGCTCCAAGTTGTCAAACATTGACATGTCAGGTTAGCCTAGCCTAGCCTAGCTTTGCCGCTAGCACCCCAGCGTCAGTAATCCCCCTAGCTAGCTAGCTGGTTAGCTAGCTAACATTACAATGGCTTAGTTTAAGTGAGTTGACGCCCCAGAAATAAATGCTGGCCGGTTTTCTTTAACTGCTGAGTGATTTCTCAGTGGTATATGTTATAGTTTTGTTGTATTGGTAAGCACACACATTTGTAAGCACTGCTTAGCACAGCTAGCCGGGTACCCAACCCAGCCCAGCCCAGGCTGTCACTCACCTGCGCTCCTCCGCCTCACCCTCCGCCGATATCTCCATCTCCTCCGGGCGGAATCGAGTACCGTGTAAGGCTGCCAGCTTCCCCGTTATGTTATTTAGCACAACGGAATTTAATCTCAGTAGTGGGGTTGCTTGAAGTAGTTACCCGGACTTCCAGTCTTCCGCCATCTCTGCCCCGCCTGTCCGAGCTGTGAATCAAAACAGAGGAGGCCGCACAACCTGCTATCATCAGAAAGTGGGCGGTGATGTCTCCCCCTGCTCTGCCCACTTTTTAACGATTATCATGCTTTTACTCCGGAATAAGCTCAGTGATTATTTTGCTCTGTTGTTATGCTTCATGTTTGTGGGTTGCCACTTTGTTTCCAAGTCTTGTGACATATCAACTTAACTATTTAACGCAGTGCAGTGGCGGGTAACACAAAGAGCTTTCTAGAGGCACATGACTGATGACAGATTTAACCCTGGTCATCACTGCCACCTGCTGGTAGGAAATAATATTACACTTATGACTGCTGCCCTCTGTTTGAACCAAAAAGTGTGATCTTACATGTCTTTGCATCTGCAGTAAAACATTATAATCATTCACTGATTTATTCTCTTCCTCCTGATCCCAAACTGTAAATCTAAAATCGTCAGTCATTAAAACCACGTGTCTGGTATATGTAAACAGCATACACCAGACTAATAGATATGATTTAGAAATGACAATTGCAGCGGTGGATAACAACAGCATATTTGATAAGTTTCGATCTGCCTCTCGTCAGTATCACAGCACTGAGACAGCCCTTCTCAAAGTCACTAATGACCTCTTAATGAATGCTGACGCAGGCATGTGCTCAATTCTTGCTAAGTGCGGCCTTTGACACAACTGATCATGGCATTCTTTTAGATAGACTTATTAAGCACTGGATGGGCGTAGCTGGTACTGCCCTAAACTGGTTCTCCTGTCAATTAACAGTGTCATGTCATCCATTTCCCATATCAAGTGCGGTGTGCCTCAAGGGTCAATCCTTGGTCCTATCTTGTTCCCAATATACATGCTCCCCTTAGGTGATGTCATCCATCGACATGGTGTCTCTTTCGACAGTTCTGCTTATGACACTCAGCTCAACCTCCCTGTTTAACCAACTGACCTCAGCATGCTGCGTTCTCTATAAGAATGCTTATATTATATCAAAAATTGGATTTATTATTACATTTATTTTATTTTATTTATAGTATATAATATGGGAAGCCTCAAGGCATCCAATACTTCCCAATATCTGGGATTTAAATATTTCCCCCAGTGCACTCTATACCTTCAAAGAAGAGTTGGAACAAGATAATTCACATGTAATGCTCTTATATGAAAATTAAGATTATTTTGCCAACTTCACCTGAACAATAAACAGGACTGAACGGCAGCATGCATTGTATAAGGGAGGACAGAGCAGACTCTTTCTGATGAGGTGACTCAGCCTGCTGGAGTGCAGGGAGCGCACATAAAGACCATTTTCGATTCTGGTGGCATCAGCTATCTTCCACCGAGTAGTCTGCTGGAGCAGTAGCATCTCCACAGACGTAACAGATTGGTTGAGAAGGCCAGCTTTGTCCTGGGACTCTGTGGGGGTGGTGGGAGAATGATGAAAGGAAAATGATGGATAAACGATCATCTCTGATGGAGAACATGTCCCATCCGAAGCAGGACACTCTGACAGCACTGGGCAGCTCATTTACTGACAGGCTGCGTGTGAAGGAGAGACACTGCAGGTCCCTCCTTCCTGCGGCTGTCAGACCTCACAACCAACAGTGCTCTCAGTACTCCACATACACCACAACTGACAATCATCAGTCATCACTCACTGCAATATAAATATATTCTAACCTGCACAATATCTACTCTTCATATGCACAGTAATATAATATATATCTAATAATACATTGGGTTAATTAGTTGTAAATTTAAGGGTAAAACTTATTTAAAAAAAGGATAAAAATCTGCAATAAAGATACAGACCATTTCTTGTAAAGATACATTACATAGACTCTGCAAGTGCACCAATTGCCTGAACTTTTCCACCTTTCTCCAGTACAGATATGCTGATGACTCTTCAGGTTACATCATTTCCTGAAACTCTTCCCACGCTGGACAAAGCAGTGTGGTCTCTCTACAGGCTGGTAAGGCTGGTTAGGCTGGTTTGGCTGAGGTGGATCCAGCTGTTCTCTATGAATAGCCTTTTCTCCCTTTTCAGGAAGTCTAGGGTTTTCACAAAAAAAACATGTTGATGGAGAATGAGACAGTTAGTCACAAGCTGGTAAGGGGATATAAAATGGTAAATCCAAATTCCTGATTACATAGGAAGGGGTTTCCTGATACAAGTAAAAACTGAGTTGGGTTTCTTTTGCCAAGTCTTCAATGGTAGCCTAATAATCACATTGAAGGATCAAAGGACTGGAGACCAAATGTAAAGTTTAGTCTCAGGGTGATGCCTGAATAAAAGACCATTACTACACAGAGGCTCAGATGTGCTTTGAGCGAAAGAATCAGGGATGTTGTAACTGTTTTCTGGGGGGGCGGGGTGCTGTACATGGGAGGTGGGTATGACACTGTCCAACATCAAAGCTGATCAGGCTTTTTTCTCTGATGTCTTAAGATCCAGGAGCCATATTCACAAACATTCTGGAGTACTCTGATAGCTCCTAACATTTCTGGCAAAGAGTCGTGTTTTAGGAGAATTCTCAGAGCAACTCTTGAGCAAGAAAGGGACACAAACTTTTACCTTAGTGAGGAGGACCCCGTTGCAAGGAATGACAAATTCTTTTAACAGATGTGACTGGTTGTGAGCCTGCAAGGTGTGGACTCCCAGTGGATATTAGAAATGAACTGCATCACAACATGAGAATCTGAAAGTGTTCTCACTGTTGGTGTGATCACTCCGCTGATGGTGGGATGAGACAGACAGACACAAGTCATCACTGCTGCACCGTTGCATTTTTCCAGGCGCCAAAGATCTTAGTGTTGTGATGACTTTATGTCTGGCGTTATATTATTACCGCAGTGGTTGGGAGATGAAGGTGCATCTCTAATGAGATCAGCCACAAACATTATCCCTGCACAGTATAATCTGCAGCATTTCATTTAGCCATTGTCATCCAGCATTTGAGGAATATTTCTCCTGCCTCTGTTCTCCTCTGCTTAAGAAGAAAACCCTAACCCTAACCCTAAGGCCAAAACACACCGGCGGCGTCATTGACGCGAGTCAAGTGCCGCCCCCAACACACACAAAAAGCGTCGCGTGGCGGGCGTCAACCGGATTTCTATTGCACACTCCAGTCCGCTAGGCTGGGAAGTACAAAATAGCGCTTTTTCAAGGGCAGCGACGCTGGAAAATAGGACAATAGCGTGAAGTGCCGCGCGCGTGGAGCCGCCGCCGGTGTGTTTTGGCCTTACCCTCTTCTCTGCTCCTTACAGAGTCTCAACTTAGGAGCTGTCTTTAGGGCTAAGATGCTTTGGTAATAACTTTTGTCTTTACAAGGATGTAGTCTTAACTTAGAAGTGACTAGGTGCAACTCTTTGTACTAGGAAGCTTTGTGAATAGCAGGAGCTGCTTATCTGCAGTGGAGTCCTCTTCTCCGAAACAAACGGACCGGTGATTTAAACTAGTAAAAACTCTGAATAAAGCAGTTTCACATTTAAAAAAATCAGTTTTTCCAATACTGCTCATCGCAGAGGGGCTGCTAACTTCCATGGCGAACACATAAACATAAAATATTTGTTATTATACACTAAAAAAAACATACTTATTACGTTAAATTCCATTTCTGCCAATACATCCCTCTAAATCCTCCACACTGGACCTTAAACTGTTTATAACCCTGCACCTTCACACGCACTTTCAAATCAGACCCACATGATGGCACCACGGTATTGAAATGTCTTTGAATTCTTTGTGCCCAAGTTGACATGCATCAGTTTGATCACTTGATGGCAGTAGTGAGTCAAGAAAGTGCAGAGTGCCTCACTCAGTAACCGTAAATCTCATCCCCAATAATTGCTGGGTGTGGTTGCGGATGACTGAATCATGCGTAATTGTCCTTACATAGCACACACACACACACACACACACCACTTCCTTCCCCTGTCCTTTGTATATGACACTTGGGATTCTTTGGTACTGTTGGGTGACGCTGAGACAGCGAGTTTCACAATTATCACAACTGAAGTGTTTTGCTGAGAGGACATGTTATCTCTCAACGTGGAAATGTTAAATACAATGACTCCTTTGAGTCCAGCTATACAAGTGCAATAATATCAAGGGCAATACTAACATCCTTATAGAAAGGTTTTAAATGTCTTTATCTAGACAGTTTCACTCATTCCAGTCTCATGTGTGAGGAGTTTTCACGTCCTTTACTCAAGTCAAAGGAGAAATATCATGATGAAAAATAATTTTTACAAGCAAATGTTCTGTATTAATAATTATAGGCAATCAAAATTACAGATTTATTGTCATCAAAATATGCCTGAAGTATCAAAGTAGAAGCACTGATGATTGTAGTGTTTGTATTTGAAATTCAAATCTGGAATATTAACTGATTCCTGGCACGTAGGCCTATTTGACACATGTCAGGTGTCAGCACATGTCACGACAAGTTAATAATCAGGTCCGAGAAAGAGGAAATGTTGACATCAGCTTTCAGCCTCCATTCATGGTTTTGCTTTTACTGAAGTGTGTTTGTTCACAGTGATGAGGAAACACACCCCGCTCTTACCACAGCTCTATGTAAGCAGCTGTGACTCAGAGCTGTAACCTGCTGTGGCACGAACACACATGATGAGCCAAAAGTAGGTGAGTAGGAAAAGCAGCCACGATGACGCAGAGCCCTGCTGATACAGTCATTATGCCTTTGTGCCAGCTGCGGCGTTAACAGAGTCATTATGTCGCTGAGAAACCTATCTATCCATACTGCCATCTGTTTTATCATCTGTACATACGTTTGTCTCATTCTCGTAAAAGCAATTTCCATAAACACCTTAAGGGAATCTCTTCAAATTTGGCACAAACATCCACTTGAACTCAACGATGAAGCTCCTTATGACCTCACAAATCATGTTTTTGGCCATAACTCAAGAATTCATGTGCTAATTATGACAAAATTTTATAAAAATGATAAAAAGATATATATTTATATTGAAAAGGTCAAAGGTCAGCTTCACTAAGACATCCTAATGTTCTGCAAAAACACTCCTCTGGCCATTACTCAACATCATATCTCAGGAACAAAAGAGGAGACATTTGATCAGATACTGAATTGGTGACACTAATCTTGGGTGTCCATCTTTAAAGCTGTGCCGATTGTACAGATATCCCGTGCTGCCAGGCTGAAGATGTGTGTCAAACATCCATGTGTTAGAACATGAAGCTTCTTTGCCGCAACTTCCATATTTGAAGCCCTGCCAACTGTCATGGCAATTGAGCCTGAACAGACATGGGTGTAAACTGTAACTGCAGCTTGACTGGTTCACAAAGGCATAAAACCACAAGGCTGTAATTCTACTTTTAGTTTGCAACAAAAACTCCAAACTGCATTCAGATGGTTCAGAGCAGTGAATTTCAAACTTTTTAAGGTTCACCAGAGAGCGATCCAAAATCTCAAGACACACTTGTATTTATATCTGTGCACAATAGCCACATGTTATCATGTTATCACTCTTATCATCTTATCAAAAATGATTCAAGAATTCATTTTTAATGTTTTGAAATCAACAATAAAACATCCATTTAAATGGGAAATAATGTAAGATGATGTGATGTGTCACAGACTTATAATTTCCACACACGAATGGCAACAAATAGGTTCCCTGTTAGGTTTTTAAATAAGATTAAATGACATTTTTTAGCTTGAGTTTGCCTCTTTATAAGGAAATGGGTGTGCACAACATACCAATACAGTCAATTAAAATTAATTCATAGCCTTTTTTATAGGCCCAGTTCATTATTGCCATAATAAACTTATCACAAAATCCACGGCCCACCTGGATTTGCATCTGGGCACACCAGTGTGCTGCTGCACACCATTTGAGAACCAGTGGTTTAGAGCAGACACACGCACACACACATTACACACACCTGTGTCCTCATGATACACATTTTAAAAAATTTCTATCCTAATTTCTTTCTTTATTTGTTCATACATGACTACGATTTTAATATAACCCTTAAATGTTTTTGTTTTGACACATAAATGAATTGAATTTTGACACATCAGAGTAAAATTATTAGACCCCTTAAAATCAAGAGGGCTTTGCAACTCCCTGTCGCTGTTTGGCGCCCCTCTAGGGTCATGCCCCCCATGCTGGGAACCACTGGTTTACAGGATATGCAGCAAATAGCATATTCAACACAGAGAAGGAAGTGTGGTGGAGAAAACGCTCAGAAAAGCCTTTAATTAGCCAAAACAATGAATTCATGTCCTACAGTGTCAAGGCGTCCAGTGTCTCAGTGGGTGGAGCAGGCGTCCCATATACAAACGCAATGTCCTTGCTGCAGCAGCCACAGGCTCGATTCCAGCCTGCAGCCCTTTGCTGCATGCCATCCCCTCCTCACACCCTGACTACCCTATCTAATAAAGCCAAAAAAATCTTTTAAAAATCCATGAGAGTGTCACAGTTTTCTGAAGTCTCTTCTGTTCACGTTATACAATACAACGCTTCATTATTCTTGGGCAGGGAGTGTAACGTTCAACGGAGAGAAAACGCTTTCCGACAAGATTCTGACACAATAAACCAAAAAGTAGGTCAAACAAAAAAGCTCTCAGGTCATGCAGAGGTCGACCCAGACACGGGTAAAATTTTGCCAGATGGTCCATTCCACCTTTCTCTGTACCTAAACAATCAGATTACGTGTAACTCTGTAAAACTTCATGAGGGAAATTGGACTCACATGATGTCACATGTAAACATAGAAAGCAGCGTTATGTGGAGGCTGGGGTCTGCAATACACGAAACACCCTGCTGACCAAACCAGCAATTTGTGGCTTTTAAGATGACAAGCAAAATGTTCAAGTGTTCATGAGGAGTATGGAACTGATGCAGGTGCTTTAAAAGGTCAGTAAGTCAGGCTTCGCTTCCAAGAAGGTGATAGGATTGTTATTCAGTTACTTAGAAAGTTGCTCAGTTCTTTCTCTTGAAACTCCTTTCTCTGTTTTGAAACAAAGCTCCCCTCCCACTCGATAACGTGGCTGTTTTCTGTGTCAACAGGCGAGTAAGGTCATCTGTGTTGTTGCATTTCCTCCTGCTCACTATAAAGATCAGCTAAGATCAGATTATTTGATGCTTTATCTCAGCATTTTATTCCTTATGATAATTACCTGTGCCTACATTATCTTCTGCACGGCCGACCTGCACAAACAGATCCTGAACATGCCAACTTAGAGTGACTATATGCGTGCACGACAGCTGTGATGAAACTGAACACCAGACAGGCATAGTTGGGTTAAGACAGAGCACACGTTGTCCCTTTGTTGAAAAGCAAGTATGACAGTTTGATGTAGGACGTGACAAACGTGTCAGAGAGAATTCTTCCAGTTGTGAAGTTGACATCACCTGTCAGTGGATGCTGGATTGGGGGGTCACAGCAGCTGACAAGTCACATGCCAGAGTTGCTTTGAAAATTACCACCTTTTCGAAAGAATATGAGGTGATAATTTACGTCTGAAATGACAGGCGGGTGATGAATCGCTGAGGATGTCGTCATGTAGGATTTCACACCTGGTGTCAGGGCAGGTGTCAGCTTTCCGTCCTCCGTCAGACAGGTTTTGCGGGGACTGTTTATTTCCATCATGGAAAAATAACTTCCTCCAAACTTACAGTTTCCACAGAGCACAAGCCGCTGTTGTTCCAAGGAATTGTGGGAAAAAGCACGTTGGTACATTGGCTGCGTACCAATTACAGATTAAGTCATTAATCTTAAAAAAAACAATGAGACATCTTTTATCTTTTGTCTGTCTGTTGCCATATTCAACATGATAGACACATTTTAAATCTTTCTGCTGGAGGTGTGACACAAAGTTTTGCACTCAAAGACCACCCAGTTTGTGATGCTGATAAGAATTTCTCACATTTCTACAAAGTGGAGCATGATTAGCATTGTAGTGTATATTTGGATGTCACTTTACATCTTTATTTTGGGCAGATGCTCTCCAGGAAATTGATAAATACTTGGAATAACTGGTCTGACCCACGAGCCTGTATGCATCCTGGGGTTTTTCCTCTGATGTTGCTCAATACGTCAGAGATTCAGCTGCTTAAAATCCTTTTCCTCTCCAATAGATGACGTCTACTTTTACAATGAATATCAACCAACATGCTTTAGTCTTAATACGACATATCAAATCTATTCTGGACTTCACACGGAGACTTTAGGCTCTGATTTGAAGGACAAGCCATTATATTTCTGCAAGATTAGGGACACTTTTGTTTTTCTACTCTACTTCTCGACTCAAAAACGAGGACTAGAGGTTAGAGCTTGACATGTCACAGTAAGAAAAACACATGTAAATGATAATCAGTGATGGCTGAATTCCATTTAGCTGCTTCACTTTCAGAGTCCTGGCACTGTGCTTGCTAGTAACACCTGCAGTTTTCCAACTACAACTGTCTGTCACTTATACTCGTCACTACTTTAAGTATAAAATGTCTGCTGTGTAAAAGGCCAGTTGGCATGGACTGATAACTTGTGACAACCACTTGTATCCTCATCATCAGGTTTGAATGACTACACCACTCGCCTTCCTTGTTCATGGTTTTAAAAAACATTTGTAAGAGAGGCTTAACACAGGGTGTCACACAGGTATCAGACAGTTAAATCTAATGCCTTTTAAGACCCTTTAAAGACATCTTTTACCCAAATTTAGTTTAGTTTAATTTAATTTTGGATGAATCATGTTTTACTTTTTTAAGCATTGCAGCTAAGCATTGCAGGCAAGTAGGATATATGTGGTCTTGTGCAGAGTGAGTGTTATGTAGGAATATGGTTATCAGAGTGAGTTAAATCAGTCTACATTTTGCCAACAGCTAAGTTCAAGTATGAAGTAAAATGACTTTTATTTGAGATTAGAAATGTGGGCTTAAAGGCTCTACTCATTATCACAAAAAGAAATGAATAAATAAATTAGATAAAATGTTCGTATTTAAGACGTCACAAATTAAAATGTAAGACTATTTAATGACGTTTAAGGCCTTATTGTTGTGACATTGAATTTAAGACATTTCAAGACATTTTAAGGACCTGTAGACCCTGTTAGGAAAAACATATTTGGATTTAATTAAAAATGTGCATGTGTAAAAGACAGACAAAATATATATGTGATCAAAGGAATCTGCTCAGTATTTTGTAGACCCGTGTTTGTAATGTTATTCTTTACAAAATGTGTTTCATTAGTGTTTCTCCTGGTGGGGCAACTCCATCTCCGCCAGTCCATCAAATACAGACAATTGGTCAGCGGCCTTTAGTGTAAGATACCGACACACAGAGGTACTATTCTTTAGTGGTAATAGGAGATCCCCGTGTGGAGGCATTTTTTGATGCTCCAAGCAACCGCCACAATATAAAGCGAGATTAAGTTGGTATAGGGTGCATGGGAGACTGCAGTTTGTGTCCCACATGGAACCATAAGGCAATCAAGTTGATTTATTCACAGTTTGGTTTAGATCAGTTGATTTATAAGAGTACAGTGTGCAATGGCATTAATCATTTACAAGAAATGAAAACATGGTTGCATCAGATATAGCGAAAGGCTAATTTCCATCTGTAGTCCTTCACATAACAGGTCGATAGGCGTGCTACCGTTGCTGTGAGGGTCCTAAGGACAGAGGGATGTTGTATGCTGTAAAGCCCTCTGAGGCGAATTGTGATTTGTGATATTGGGCTTTATAAATAAAATTAATTGATTGATTGATTGATAAGACTAAAGGTGCAATGCAGACTACAATAAATCCTTGTGCCTAACATAATAGAAGCAGTATGGCACACTGCAGTGTAGAATACAATATAGAATGCACAATAACTACAGTATGTAAGTGAAGTGTCACAGTAGTGAATACTATGCTAGTGATGCCAATAATTTTTTTTTGCCTTAACCTAATAAAGTGAACAAAAAAGGTTTTTAACTTTGCTAGTCGTTTATCTTTACAAAGACAGTATGCTTTAAACGAGCAGAAGCTGTACATTTCCTGTGAAATGGAAATCTGTTTTGAAAGAACACAGTGCATGACATGAGTGTAAAGTGACACGCTATCCTGTTCAAACTGGCTCTGGAAGTTTACCTAGAGCGCAATAGTTTGACATGTAGGCCAACTGACTAAGCACCAGTATGTTTTATGTTTATTTTATTTAGAAAAGGGACAGTGCACATTAATTAACAGGATTAATTAAGTCATGTAAATGTGCCAGATTTAGCCATACAGGCTCATTTTCATCTGCAGATTGGTGGCATGTGCATAGAAAGGCACATAAGCAAAGAGCAAGCATATAACCATAGACAAAGCACATGGGCATTTGACAAGTTGGGAGTGAGAATGTGTTGGGTGGGGGAGTTCAAAAAGAAAAGGCACATCACCAATCTCTTAATAAAACAGTAATTTATTTTTGACTGAAAACTAAAATTGTCTGAACAGCACATTACAAGGGCATTGTTAAGATATCTTCTCCAAGGCTCAGTGATCACTTTCATACAGTACACTTGGCATGTACACGGCATCTCCTTCAAATGGGAAAAAAAAAAAAAATCTAAGGACAAAGGAAATAAGCCCGTTTGCAAAACAAAAAAAAAGAGAAGGAAATCAAAGAGTCCATCCTGTAGAAAGATGACTGATTGTACAATTACCAAGCATTTTGGTTTGGTTCTAAGCCACAGAGAAAGAAACCGGATCGCCTGGCAACAGCAGACGACGGCACAGGAGGCACAAAAGACATGACACAGACAGGACATCCCATAATATGCTCACACACAATCGACTGGGTTCCAGCTTTTCAGTGTGAAATGTTTAATAGATTCCGTTGTTTTGTTTTTTTTCTTTTTTATGCAGGTATTATTTTTTTCCTTAGCAAGCAAAGTGTTGGAACACTACAATCGAAATCTAAATGCTGCATTCATTAAATACATTAAAATTTGCAATGTAACAAAACCTTTTTCCTCTGCATATGAAATTCAACACAGCATTTACATGGGAAAAAAAAAAAGATGGCTCCTTTTCTAACTAATGTTTTGTGCACGGGGCCCTTCTCTCCATCCGACACAAACACCTCGCTATGCTTTTTTTTTTTTTTAAATCTATTATTATCCTTACCCTCGACGACTTACTCCGCCCCTCTCCGCCCATTGTTCCCTTTCTCTTTCATAAATCCTTTCACAATCGTTCACAGACTTGACATCTCGACAGAAAAATAAGAGTGCTGGATAAAAACATGAGGTAAGAAAGTGGTTTGATTATAGATCATGCAGAACATGCAAAACAGCAACAAAAAAAAAAATATAGGGAAGGAGAGAGTAGAAAACAAATATGAGTGTGCATTTAAAAATGGGGCGGGGGGCAAAAGAATTACACAGCTTTGCGTCTTTGGTTATAAAGTAGGTCAAACTATTTTCACAGCTTTTCATCCCCCCCGACCGAACCCCCCAAATTAATTTCTGTTTTCTTGTTTTGACAAAGAAAGTCTAGAAAAAGTGAAACTGATAGTTTTCTTTATCAAAACATCCCATCACATCTTAACAACAGGTGTTCTCCTGTACAAACCCTCCTTTGCTCTTAATACTTTACACTTTACAAAATATACATTCAACCTGGATTTCACCTAATGTAAGCTCGCTTTAGTGTTAGCACTATTTCATGGAAAGAAAATTGTCTATTATGGAACTTATTGCCTACTTATTGAGATCTACTTGTTGCAAGAGACTACCAAATTTTTAATACCTGACAGATTCTAAAATACCAAAAAGACCAAAGAGAAAGGTTTTCTTTTTTTGTGTGTGTGTTAATGAGTATCTCCATGACATTTCATTTACATTATGAAAATAGCAGCCCTGAAATAAATAAATGCAAATACTAAAACTGAACTAATGAAAAAAAAAAAAAGTATTATGATTCATGTCAAAGTATGGTGGCTCTGAGAAACAACACAAGCTTTTGTTGCAGCATATAACAAGCCGAGGCTCTCGACTCGCAACCCGGCGTCCTCCTCCGCTCAGGTAGGGTGAATCTTCTCCCCCACTTCTCCCTCGGCGCTCTGGCCTCTTACAGCCCTGGAGCGAGTGGGGTTGGGGACACTGGGAGGACAGTCCCTGCTGGATGTTACAGGACCTCGCTGGGCCCTCGCAGGGTTGCGCCGCCCTCTTCGACCGCTTGTTGCCCCAACGAACCGAGCTCCCTGTGCCCTTTGACCCCGTCCTCCTGCACAAGAACAGCATGCAGTTTTATGTTTGATGGTGTGCACCGGCACCCCTGCCCCTCCTTCGTTTCCAGCTTTCTCGCAGCCAACCGTGGGCTCAGGATAAGACTCTTCGAGGGGTGGTGAATGTCTCAATGATGTGAAGCCCGGTGACGGCAGCGTGCACACACTGAAGCATGGCTCTCGCAAACAAAGATGTGGCTGTTGTTGATTTTTCCTTGAATGGAGCATATTGAATGCAGGGCCGAGCCTTTTGCTTTATGAAGCTGAGGGGACGGTAGCAGTTGTTGTCTTTACTAACAGGATCTTCCGCTCCTGTCCGTGAGAGGTGTGTCTTTAAACGTGTTTACTGGGGGTAACGGGGATCACGCCGAAGTGATGTTGGGCTGGTGAGGGATGCTCTGACTGCCCTCGTGGTGAGCCGAGGGGGCGGTGTTGTTGTTGTTGTTTGTAACGAGCGGGTGTTGGTGTTGCTGTTGCAGCGGCGGCGACGTGCTGCTGCCTTGGTTGAGCTGATTAGTCAGCTGCCCGAGCTGATCCGCGTTGGCCAGCGACTTCAGCACGGCGTTCTCGCGCTCCAACACCGAGTTCCTCTCGTAAAGCTCCTTGATCTGTTCCTTCAGCACCTCCACCTCCTCACGAACAGCGTACATCAGGTGGCTCTTCACCAAATCCTTGAAGACAGGGAGAAAAGAGAAACTAAAATTAGCACACAAATTAAGCAGAGTCCATCCTCACACACAGGAACACATGGCATTTCAGAATTTAAAGGGTTAGGTGTGATTTTTTTAATAAAATGTTGCTATTTTCCTATTGTCTGATTAATAATCGATTAATCAAAGGAATAATCGACACATAAATCCAGTGCTAGCAGCAGCCACGGATCTTTTTTAGCACTAAGGTGTCAGTGCTGTGAGGTGTTCTGCAACTGCATTTTCAAAAGAACACCTGTCAATCAAACTGTGTGAGCAACACAAGTTATTTGTTTGATTTTCTAAAGCTGCTTATTCACAGCAAGTGCAGAAGCTTTCATCAAATGAGTATAGGTTATTTCATTAAATGCCCCTCAGAGTGAGTTTAACGTTCCTCATCTCTGAGACAGTTGTGTCAGCAGTGAAACACTCATTGTGTAACAAGCTGCTGCACTGGTTACGAGAGAATGTGGGTCACCTGACCTCATTTGTTGTAACTGTTTACATCTGCGGAAAACTCACCATCGCTTGCTCAATCTTGTTGTCGATGGCTACGACGCTGGCACCGGATGCACTGTGGAGAGAAAAGAGCGAGAGTTACCACCAAGATACTCATCTCATCTACCTCATGCTTTAGATTGAATCAGCTCTTTCACAATGACTAAAGTCAAAATCTGGTCCATGAAGTGACAACTGTGACTTCAGGGAATTCACTGGTATTTTAGAAGTAAACATATCTGATAGTCAGCGTCTGTTTCCAGAGAATCAGATGAACAGATTAGAGATTTAAACATTTCAAAAACACAGAGCAAAAATAAATAGCCCACACTATTTTTAGTGCACGTGACAGAAGGTGTCAAAGATGAAGAGTTTCAAAACCAAGAAAGAGCTACTGATACACGTGATCGAAGGCAAGGAGAGACGTTACAAACACAGGGCTGTTTTTAAGCATACAGATCAGACTGTACTGATCACCATATTATAGATTTACATGTTGAACACCCCTGTATGTATCCATATCCAACAACCCCTAACCTGAACAACACCCTAGAGCTGGCCAGAGCTGCAACCATTAATCAAGTAGACATGCATTCTTCACTTAGTAACCAAATAATTTGATAATCAGATTGAGTAATTTTTTTGTTTGTCTTTCTTTCAGGCCTTCTCTATGCCTGTAACCTGGATATTTTTGGGTTATAGAGAAAATTAGACATTTGAGGACATCATCTTGGGCTGTGGAATTTCACACTGCTTGACATTTATCACCACTGACTGACATTTTATAGACCAAATAACGAATCAATTAATTGAGAAAATATTCAACAGATTAATTGACAATGAAAATAATCGTTAGTTGCAGCCCTACATTGAGCCTCAAATCCTTTAATTGTCAGTGTTATCTTGTTTGGAGACACTTTGCTAACCCCATGTGGCAACACAAATAAACCTGACCAGGTGTTACTTCCCAGATGTGCCTCGCATGACGTCTTTCACCAGTAAAACCAGGTGTTGCACTCTGGGTACCCTACAGCGTAGACTCTCATGGATGAATCACAGCCATATAAAGGAGTTTAAATATAATACAGTTCTTTGTGTTTTTTTAACATTCAAAGGGGTTTGATAGACAAAGAAGCGCCGTTCATCCAACACGTTTCACTAAAATGTTGCCATGCAGAAACAACAGCAGGAGCCTCGATAACAAAGCATCTGGAGATTGTTAAAATACCGACATTTCAACGGATCACGGTCTTATCAGCTTTTATCTATGCAATGAAGTTGATAAGAGACAGGGAGTGTGGCTCCCCTCCTGCAGGACCTGTGTTCCGGGCGCGGCTGATGTCGCCAGCACCAATCCGTTTACATTACCAGTCATTGTTCTCCCTTCTCTGCAAAAAAAACAAACAAACACATTTTACCAAGTTGTGGCCAAATGTGAAGCACCCACACTGCTACTATCCGCATCCCACTTTGTCATCACGTTTCCAAAATCACTTCAGAGCATCGCAACATTTGGTTTTCCACCCCCCTCCCCCCTCTGAGGAAAGAAAGGAAAATCGTGCCCCACTCTACACATAAGAGACAATCGACTTACTGACCCAGGCTATGGAAACCCATACGAAGAAAAAGGATCCCAAGTTTCCCAAGGTGTGTCTCTGGGAAAGACCAAAACCCCAATCGGGATCTTTATCCGTCTCCACAGATAACGTGCTCTCTTGCACAATCGCCGCCCTGCTCGGATGTGGATGCAAAAACAAAAGGGACCGAAGCGCCTTCATGCCGCTAGAAGGTGCTCTGACCATTAGTGTGAGCCAGGAGAGGGAACATTATGTGCAGACATCATCTTACAATGTGTGGAGGAAGTGTAAACTAACTTTAGATAGAAGTTTAGTGAGAAAACACGTCAAGAAATTGTGTTTAACTAGCGATACGAAGAACAGATTTCCTCGAGACACGTCTTAAATCCACAAACGCAACAATAAAAAACAAATAATGGAAGAAATTTGCAAAGTGAGCCATAATCAATGACTCCTTCATGTGCAATGCATTCATATATTTGGAAATGTAAACAAAAATCGTGTGCGTAAAAGTGAAAAGATGCAAAAAATTGAACCAACAGCAACCAATGTTGATTTTACTGCAGATTAATTTAAAATACTACAAAACAAAAAAAAGGAGCATCGTGCATCACCCCACAGTTGACAAACAACACCCCACAGATCTCCAGGAGCTCCTCCAGCACGTCCTCATAGCGTGCTGGAGCGCACGTACAACGCGCCCTGGTCAATCGAGGGGGGCGCACACGTGCCAACACCAAACAGATGCTTCAATAGTGGGAGAGTATGTTGATGTGCTGCCACAGGCAAAGACAACATACCAATCAGCTGATGGCATTCAAAAAAAATACGCGGGGGCACGGAGCGACAGCAAACGGCAACTGTGCCTGATTTCAAAATTGGATGAAACACTCGGCTGCGCATGACTCATAGTGGAAAAGTTCAAATGAAGATGAGAGAGGCACAGTAAGAGTCTGAGACAAAGTTTTCAGATAAAACCTTACATTTCAAATATGGATCAGGGCATCACCAAGAAATAAAACCAAATACGCAGTCGATACAAGCAGTAACAAGCACGCAGAACATATGAAAGTATTCCGAAGGTAAAACGCACGACAGAGACGCACATAAAGATCCATTACCTGACGCATCTGGCTCTGTAGGACATCAACCGCCCTGAATATGTCGGCGAAGTTCCCGGCGAGCAGGGCAAACTGTAGCTCATTTTGCTGCGCATTTCCTCCAAAGTTTCTTTAAGTTTCTCCAAAGAGTTTCCGCTGTACTACTCCTCTGAGTGTTCACACGCGACTGCCTCTTCTTTGCATATGAGCAGTGTGTGTCTTAAAACCCCGCTCGGTCACATGGTGAGAAAACAAAGGGGCGGAGTTCTGCCTCTCCCTAGATTCCCCTCTCTGCCATTTGCATCTAAGGAAGACTCATGTTCTAATTACATTATTCACTGTCACTGTCTGCCAAAAAGTATACAGCATGACCCCACAGGCACAGAACGCCTCATTCAAAAGCAGTAAATTAAAAAAAGAAGACAGTGTTTTGTATGTACAGGCAAAGAAGTCTGGTTGAGTCAGAGGATTGTTTTTACAACCAAATTAGTCATTTAGTTGTTTCAAACTTTTACTAAAGTAATTATATAGTACTGAGGAAAAGATAAATTGTCAAATATGTATAAACAACATCGAAAAGAGGCTTGAAATGCTGATTTTGATGGTTATTTTTCATCTGTACATAAGCTTAATGACAGAAACTCAAAGACAAATGAGACCACTGTAGGTTTCTGTTGGTCACGTTGACATTAAGATGACATCATTGACATTAAACATCATAGCTCATGCTGAATCGACTGTGAATGCACATGTCTCGCATGTAATTGAACTTGTAAGGCAGCTTTCCGCAGTCATCTCATCTGTCAGGGCAATGCAGAGGAAAAAACGTGACACAAGTAGGATTGAAAAATGTCAACTTACTTGTTTAATAATTTAACTTGTTGAAGGTAGCATCTAAAATGGTTTGGAGGTATGAGAGGTTTAGAGGTCATCTACTGTACCATGACAGATCCTCACCGATGTGATGACAGCAAGGTAAATGAGTTGCATTCCACATGGGGCGACTCGCTCTGTTGTGTGGCCGATAAATAACACAAGAAGTTAACCCTCCGTTTGAACTTAACACGTCTGAGACAATGAGAGAGAGGAATGTCTGAGAGCTTCGGCCGAAATGTGTTTTGTTTTTTAGCAACAAAAGACAATTAACATACAGGTTAGATCAAATTAGCTGTGAGATCTGTCCTGAAGGAGTTACAAGACATGTAGGGAGACAAAAAACACATTTGTTGCCATTCGGTGTCCAAGGAAAACAAAGCAAACTGTACATTTTATTCAAGGAGGAGGACATGTGGTGATTTATATAAGGACCGCTTGCTGTGTTAACCTCAACACGGGCCTTCCCCGCAGTCACACATGCACCCCCCGCCCCAAACAAACAGGACCACAAGGCAGCGCATTCCAACTCTGGACACCCTGAGGCCAGTGCCTCTAAACCGAGACATCTGTGTCAGAGCCACCATGCTGTGACAACACACAGTCAGGACCAGTTAAATCAGTACAGTTTTTGGTTTTATACAGACTAAATTAAGTTTCTCCATCATCAGCATGTCACCTGTTGGAACCCAAGCTCCTACACCTGCTCACACATGGCAAACCGCTCCTGAGAAAACGTATATCACTGAATCTGACTTTATGTTATGACGCTATATCACAAGAGACACATGCAGGAGCAAAGCGTGGTCTCCTCCGTCTCTCTGGGTGTATCACATGATGTCTTACAGTGTCAGACATTCAATGAGTTCTCTATTAAGGCACTGATGCGCCAGCACACGTCCCCGTTGCAAAGCATGCCAACATTGACTGTAGGGGGGAGGCAGCTGAATAAATTAGACCTCAGCCTTTCAGCGATATCCCCCTTCCCTCGGTAAGTGTACTTCAAAACATTAGCTGGAGGGTGGGGGCTGAAACAACAGACGAGTGTCTTCACTGACGACTCACTGTAATTCTCTTTCAGATGCAGAAACCAGCGTTACAGCCGGCTCTTGTCTTTCACTCTGGGAGATGCAGTTCAGCTGCTGCGCCACACGAGGTCGGCAGAGGCTCCGATAAGTGTGACACAAAACCTCAGCGAGAACACAAAGCAGCTTCAGGCAAGAGCAGGTTAAATGATCACAACGGGTGCACTGTCATGGCAGATTGCAACTAGAAACTTCCATTTCATCAGGACATTTTACAAGCTGTTGTTCCAAAACATCACCTCTTATTATTTCTGTTAACAAGACAAAGTCATTAAATGGTCAAAGAGATACTGTCACAAAAGCTCTGATCTTTCATTTCCATTTGTAGTTGTGGTGTAGCAAGTGAAACTTCTGATACCGTCATCAAAATGCTATAAATGAACATGGAAATGTATCATGTTCTGTGAAAAAGGTTCAGAGAACTGAAAGTGGCTTCTGTTTAAGACTTGCCAAAAAGGTCACAACTACTGCATGACCCCGCAGCCACTTCACTAATGATCAGCCTCTCCGTAAACAAGGAGAGCAGTATTTTGCAGGAGGGCTACGTTCTCTACAAGGGTGAGTCTGTCATGTTTACCTATCTGGTTAGATACATCAGGCTGTGTCCACACTAATTCGTTTTAAAATGAAAACAATCTCCATACACATGTGCATTTTAGCTCCATTTCACTGCTCCGTCCATAACATGCTTGAAACAAACACCATGTGACCATTCATGTACACTTGGAATGTGCTTGCTGGTGTGTAAACAGGACGCGGATTGCCTACTCTACATTTGGAGACTTAGTTAGAAAAAATACGACGAAGATGGCAAAAAATAAGACCAGCTATCTATATGCCTGCACCAATAGCGATGTGACGTCACACCCCTGTTGAACACGTTGGAATAAAACAAGTTGGAAAACCAAAATGTTGGTAGCAATACCAGTCATAGCCTGGTGAGCCCATTGTGAGCACTACCAGCATGAAACAGCGTAGCAACATCCACAGGTAGGAGTTTAACAGTACTGTGTGTATGGCTGTTTTAATAAGACACAACTAAGACCATAGTGCAAATAAACAGTATATTACTGCAGCTTTCATAACTGTTAATGCACAGGGCAGTCATATTGGATTTTGAGATCAGGGTCAGAGAGGTTTCTCCGACTTTCCGAGTCAGTTCCAGTTGAAATTTCCAACTTTGAACTTGAAAACCGACTTCCCAGTGCAAATGGAACGCACCATAACACAAGTATGACGCTGTCAATGCAGCAGAAGAGAGATTGAGAGTTGTTTCGAAGCAAATACAGCGATATATCACACCAGTACCGGGAGTATTATCCATTCTCGGAGGAAGGCACGGCAATGGAAAGAAGAACCCACACAAGAAGGATAAAATTTCCAAAGGTATGTAGACCTAGCTTTAATGTTTTGGGTTGACACATCATGACCAATAGGATCATATGGGGTAGCGAACGTGGGTGTGTGTGTGTGTCATCATTTTTAAGAAATTTAAAACTGGACTCAAGATTAAAGGTTTACATTGATGTGGTGTAATCTTTCCTTGGTGAATTCCTCCACTGTCTGCTGAGATTGTACAATAGATATTAAATTATCATCTGCTTTGTGAGACGTATGAGACTAGCAACCTAAATGTCATCATTAGTTTCGTCTCTCATCTCCCCTCCCCTCATCAAAATGAGGGAGTAGGGGGAGGTAGAGTGTAATGCCCAGTCCGATGGGGGAGAGCTCAGTCCGCACAGATGTCTCTCCTTGGCTCTGCCTTTCCTATGCTCCCTTTCTATCTACCTTTGGCTCCCACTCGGACCCCCAGAAGACACCATTACTCCCACTCATAGTCTCAAGTATGTGCATCAGGGATTGTGACATCTAGTCCGAAACTGAACTGACTGTCATGATCCAAACAACGACCTTAAACCTGAATAGTTTTACAAGCAAGAAACAAGTTACACAATACACAAGGAATACTTGGTATTTAGTGACGCATGCGTTAAATGCCCCATGAAGACGTAACTTTGCATACTGCACTATAACAGTAACAAAACAAAGACACTTCAGGCAATGCTGACAAATGCAGCATGTTGGAGGTACATTAATATGGGCCTCTGAACATGGTGGATTTTTCCGACACTGTTGTTGTGATGTGTCGACTACATAAAAGGTGGTTCATACTGCAGATACATTTTCTATAGATTGACTAATCGATGAATTGGCAAAACATTTTTTAGACTTAAGATTGAAAAATTCATTTCGCTTAAGACAACACAGTTGAGGCCTTATGAAGTGCTCAAGGGGGGAAAAGGGAAAATTTTAACTACTACAGCGCATCTCCAAGACAACTGCGTAAGGCTAAGCACCGAACTTGGTACCTTTAAGGGTACCGCCCCAATACCCTTTGTTGGGTTGGGTACCGATACCAAATCCCAGATGCTAGTGCCCAACACTACAAGTGGTCAATCAGAGGAAGATTGTGGATCAAAAGGTGATAATATGCATTGCAAGATGTGTGAAACTAGGAACCTAAATGCCATCAACAGGCGTGTCGTAATCCAAGTGAATGACCTTAAACCTGACCCCACCCCCACTCAACCTTAACCTTACAAGAAAGAAACGAGTTACTCAATACATGAAGAACACTCTAAATACTTGAAATTCCCCACAATGACTTAAATTTGCATATTGGAGGGGAATAGTCACAAAACAGTGAATCACTTCTGTCCTTATTGCACAGGAATGCTTCAAACGACAGTGACAATCGCAGGATGTTGAAAGTATGTTAATATGTTCCTCTGAACATTTTTCAGCTGCTGTATTGTTGGGACGTGTCGTCTACATAAAGGGTGGTCCAGACGGACACACAATGGAGACTAAACAAAATAAGACAGACCTCAGAGACCCCCTTGTCTGGAGATGGAGGTTTTATTTTTCCAGCACTAACTCAGAGTCACAGGTAGGTGTGTCTGCTGCCACCGAGCTTCCTTGTAAACAGACCGAAGGAACTGTCCCACACGCACCCCGACCTGTTGCATAATTCCCAGACGTGTTCACAAATATCTGGTCCTGCGTATGTCCCAGTGTGACGCACACAAAGATATGGACACCTCCAGCAGACCACTTGAACCAGACATCCGGGAGCATGAGAGGGAATCAAGGCCCCCGGGGGTTTAATAATAATGATAAGATCTGAATTCATAAGACAGCGCATTATCATTGCTAATTTAAACCGCTTACTGTAGACCTCAGAGGCTAAAATAACTACCAGCAGGAATGTTTGTTAATGGCTGCCAAGCCACAGCTCTTGAAGAAATGATAACGAGCAACAGTGTAATGTGACCATCAAACTACATATGCGAACGCAGTGGGGGATCCAGGGCAGGCGTCTCCCTGCCTTAAATGATCACTGCCTAAAACCAGATCTTTAGCACGCACCGTGTGCCTCGGTATCATATTTCACTACTTTTCCCCTGGCCTCCCAGAGTGATTTGGGCCGGTGCCACTTGTTTGGCTGGATGTGGATTAAGACCCCGCTGGAATGTGTTAAAAGTAATAGTGTTACTCCTGAGGCTTTAATGGGAAAATCCTGGCACCTCACCGTTAACGAGCCTCTGTATTCAGCAGAGCACTTATCACGGGATCAAGGACTAAGCTTCATTTGGGCTCCCTCTCTGAAGAGCAGGGTTTGGGTCAGACTAATGTCATTAGACTCTACGTTACAAAAACACTGGGCCTGATACACGTCTCAGCTGATGTCTGTCACAAAGTTTGAGCTTCAATCATGACTTGACAGTGGAGCGTACATAGTGGAGTCAGAGATACAGCTTGAAAGTTATCCTAAAAATTAGAAATGGGGTTTGTGGCCAGAAGGTCAACTGTTTGAAATTGTGTTGAGGATGAAATGTGAAACTTGGGTCTCTTTCCTCATCAGCTACTCAGGTGCCTATTAGTGAAACCTCTGGACCAGCAGAGGGGATGGTTCAGGGTTCCTACAGCTACAGGGAAAGTTTTGATTTAAGACTTCTTAAAACTTAAAACGTCAATTATGGCAAGTTATGGAAAGTGTTGCCCAAACATTTAATGTGACATAAGACATTATTTTTTGTCTCATAGCAGAGATGGTGGTACAACAGAACTGGGAACTTCAAGTGCCAATTTTGTGTTTCACCCTCTGTATTTGGGATTCCACTTCCTTGATACCCATCCTGAGTTTGGAAAACTTTTTACATAAGGTACACATAGCCTCATTAAATTGGCTCTACTCCATGTCATCCAGGGTACAGTGACTTTAACACCAGAGACATGTGGTAAATTATTCTTAAAAAACAGATGTGATCAATTATTATGAGAATTTACAACACGACCCAAGAAAATTAAAAAGTTCTACTTCCCATGTTTTAACATTTTAAGGCTTTTGAAAGATTGATTTAAGACATTTTAATGCCAATTAAAGCCTTAGATTTAGATCAATAAATGTCTCTTGAATCTAATTTTAAAGGATCTGCATGAAGCCTGTGTTTAAAAGCAGACGCCTATGATTATATTTGGTATCTCCCAGGTGTGAATGGCTTTGACTGACTGAGTGTGAAGCAAGACGATGCTAAAAAGGAGGCATGTGTGCTCAACAAACTTTTCCTGGAAATCTAAAGGTCAAATTTCAGCAAAGTTTCCAAAGATAAAGTTGAAAGGATGAAATGTTGCCTTCACACAGTGCCATCTTTGAGACCTGCGGTTTGTTATGTAAACTGGAAAAATCTTTGGTGGTGATGACCGTCATCCATCAATTCCTCCCTGCATTAAGAAAAAAGTCTCCTTAAGTTTGAGATGAGAACTCTGCCTGATGTCAAGTCACGTCATGTCCATCAAGGCTCTGCAGTTAGTGATTTAGCTGGAGGGGGGGAGCTCCCGTACAAACGCTTAGTAAGCTTTTCAAAATTATGTACTTATCTTTGTGTGTGCTTTATGGGAAAACCCTGAAATTGAATTGGGCTGGGTTCTCTGAGGATATGCCCCACAGCCTGTTGGCAACGTGTGTGTGTGTTCTGTTTTCATGATGGTGATTCTGATTGAGTCCACGCCAAGACAAAATTAACACGTTAAATACATCAGTGATATTTTCGAAAAGCACCACCATTTTATAAAAGAAGTCCACTGGTGCAGTCATTTCGTATCAGCACACATTAAGACTGAAACTTGCACTTTCCCACGTTCAACTTTCCTCCTCCTCACCCCCATAATGCAATGTTTGTTTTTGTGTCATAAACAGTAGCTGCATACCTGGTCTGGATCAAATAACTCTCTGTGACTAAGTGGGGCCGCCGATCAGGTCTGCTCAGTCAGAAAGTAAATCTGTCTTTGCTTTATTGTCTGCGATCATAAAGTTGATCATTGTGGACTGAGGGCTGTAAAAGGGCTGCTGCTGCTTTAATCGGGACCAATCGCAGCCTCACAATGATTCCATTCAGCCGAACAACAAATTGCTTTCCTGGAATGTTTACCAATGCAGCGTGTAACTTTTAATTCAGTTAGGATAAAATACATTAATCTCTTGCTTGTCGGGCTGTTAGCGAGAGGGGATTTAAGTAGAGCTGTATGGGGTCAAATAAGGGACAACAATATATTTTAACCTTGTAAAGGGACAATCAGAAATCATTTCAAAACCTATAATTATATATCAGCCTTTAAACCTGTAAAAAAAAAAACACTGCATGGAAAATTCAAGAATGGATATAGGTAGAAAAATATATCCTGTGGGGCTCAAACTTTAATTTCAGGTAATTGTTTTGTTTATAAATGTCAGGAAACAGTGAAATATGCCCATCAAAGCAGAAGGCGACATCTTCAAATGTTTTCTTTTGTCTAACAAACAGTCTAAAACATAAAAGATATCCAGTGTACTATGATAAAAGACAGGAAACCAGGAAATAATCACATCTGAGAGGGTGGAACCAGAGGATTTTAGCAAGTTAGCCACTAAAAATATTAAATCAACAATTAAATTTAAGAATAATAATATTAAAAATAAATAAAAAATAATTGAATCTAATAAACAAAAATAATAAAATAAAACAAAGAATAGTTTTGAAATACAAAAACTGCTTTTTTAAACATTTGTTTTGGCAGAAAACTGTGAAACCTAAGTTACAAGTCAAAATTTTGGCCCTGATTTTACCTGGACAAGTAAATTTGCACCTTTTTTTCCCCCCTACTTTGAATCGGTGTCCAAATGTTGACAAAAGCATGCTTTCTCTCAGTATTTATTCAACCTTACTATTGATATAATCTTCTGCTCAGCCCTGTCAGTTTCCAAATGGTGCAACACAGTATAACCCCTGGTTTGGAAATGTATTCTGAGCAATATTAACAAGCTCTTTTTGACACTTACTGGAGCCCATAATGCCACAGCAGTTATGGAACTGAAAAGATTAACAGGTAACCATGTATTTATGACAACAATGCAGCACAAATTTGCGCAAAACACCACAGCAGGTTGTGCAAAAAGTAGAAGTGATGTGTGGGCAAGCCGCATAGCTGAGGTTTTTACATTTTTCACAAGGCAATCATTTTCAGGAATGCTCCTTTATGCCCTCAGACTGTTTACATGCAATCCCCCTCCTTCACTTCCAACAAGTCCAACCTTGCAGGGAAGCTAGCTCAGGACAAAAAAAGGGATGAGGAATGAGGCGACGCCATCAGGTTTATCTGCGGTTAGTTGGAAAGTTTTGAATAAAACTGCACTGTTAGTCACAGGGCCCACAGGCAAACATGAGCTGGAAGGAGAACAAACAAAAGCATTGAATCTTTTGCCAGCCGCGACGCTGCACACTTGCTCAACTGCTACTGTTTTTTTACATTAACATCCATGTCCCATCTGGACCGGCTTGCTTACTCTGGACTCATGACAGTTAACATCTCCTTTATTCCACTATAATCTTCTTTGTTTGGTTGCCAACAGCTGTAACAGATCATGGGAGTGTAGATAAACGAGGATGTTTATGTATTTTATCATGCAGTGATCTACGTTAATTAAATCAAATAAGACAGGATTAATTGCTCTTTGATCACAACTGGGAAACAACAATGGAAATGTCCAAAGCAATAATGTAATAATTTCCTAACAATGTAATAACGCCTGAAAATGTTATGGCATAATAAAACGTCTTGACTCATCTTGTGATATATTGATTTTTACAGATAACACGTTTCAGGTTGGTCCAATTTTTCTAAAAAACTGATGGTGTAGTAATTCTGATGGTTAATATAATTATGTAAAAAAGGTTTTGCTTTATTTTTCCCTCACAAATCTAACGTGTACAAGTATACTAAACGTATAATACTGCTGTGTGTCATGTTAGCCCACTGAAAACACCAACATTTGACACTGATTGCATGTTTGGAAATGTAAAATCTATGCTTTATGTAGAATTCGAAATTTACAACAGATGGCAAGGGGTATCAGGCAAAGATGCATTAAACTAAAATCCCTATCACATTACACATAACAAAACATTAGGTGACGTAGCAGGTACATGCGCCAAAAAGCACAGCAGCTGTTTCTACGAGCATCAAAGAAAATTGTTCTTTTTTTTTTTTTTTTTATAAATGGTGCTTTAGTGCTACATTTTTCTGTGAGTGATCTGATCAATAAATGTATTCTTTGATTTTAAAACAGCAGCCTCATGCAGTCTGCGTGTGAGGTGTTTATGGGACATCTGTAATTTGTTGCTACAGAAAATAACCTTATATAACTTACTACATAATTGTATTAGCAGGCAGAACCACTTCTTCTTCTACACTATTCAATGAATTGAATTTTCTCAATGAACTCAGAAAAAAAAACTTTTCTTCTTCCGTCATATTTCCAGCAGATTAGACACTTCACAGTGAGTGCAACCTATTGCGGAAATCAAAGGTTTTGAAAATATTGTCCATGTGACTGCAGCTAGTGCTCGATCTTGTGAAATTTCTGCATGGTCAGAGGGGAGTTTACACACCCAAAGATAAACATTCTAAATATCTTACAGCACAACAGGACTTCCTGAATAGTTTTGGGAGGGTAACAATAAGTGGGAAGAAGGTAGAGGGGAGTTTGGTTTTTCTGTTCTTATGTATCTATTTCAGATTTAACTATTAACTAGAGATATTTTAACAGTGACTTGTCGTTACACCAGCTTTAATATGCACTGGGTTAGGGTTAGATATGTGACTTCACTTTAGTTCCACTAAAATACTTCTGTAATGTTATTACAATATCAGTCAGGGCATTTTATTACATTAAGTTTTGACATCACTGGGTTTTATTACAATTTTGATCAGATTAAGCACAAACTGTATTACATATTTTGGTGTTATTACATTTTCAGAAAATGATTACATTATTGGGTGCTATGTAAAACGAAAAAATGGAACTGCTTCTCTCAATATCAACCACAAACAAATTTAACGTACATTAGCATCAGCTTCCTTAGAGCAGCGTTTTTTATTTCAAGCACTGCCAAATATAAAATTTGATCATGGGATTCATTTAGGGTGAGCTGCCAGTTTTTGACCCAGGAGCAACCACGGGTTGAAGAGGTATTTGTTAATTGCTGAAAGACTTAGAAGAATTTATTGAGTGAATCCTTAAACTAAAACGAATATCACACACATCCCATTAGGCCAAAATTTGTCCTATTATGTAAGCGTAAAAACGGACTCATTTTTCTGATATGACACAAAGAATCCCGGCATCCTTGGATCCAAACTGGGAAGTGATGCCTCCGGAGTTTTTTGATCAGCCATCATCATATTTCAATTTCATGACCTGACAAGACAACCACATGTTCAACATAAATATGCTGCCACCTTAACTGCAAAGTTTGTTTGCCACTGTTTGTTGGCAGCCAATTAAATATCGATGGCAGAGAGTCAAGAGCTCAAACAGTCTCCAGGAGATGGCACATGGGAACAAAAAGTGGTCGTGACTAATGCAAACCACGGACATATTTACTCCCAAATCAAAACCAACAGGTATTCATTTGCCTATAGTGCTGACGTTACTCGACAGGTGCTCACATGTCTGAGAATAATTAACAATCCATTGATAACTCAGTTTGACTGCTGTGGGATTAAGAAGCGCTCCTTTGCTCCAAAACCACACAGTGTGTTCTGAATCATAAACAAACCTCAGACATGTCCAAATATCAGTGCACTCTGTTTGATAACAAAAAATGTGAAGCCCACAAAGACCAGTATTGGAACCCATCAGCTATTGATCTAATGATGACACAGCCTCTCGGGGTAACAGCCAGGGTTAAGGCGTAGCCAGCAGATATCTGGGCCAAGACCTCCTCTTCCATGTGCTGATGACTGTTTACAGATCCATTAGCAACTAGAGACAGGCCCAGACAGCATTTCAGCTGATCTCTGAAGACAGATATTTGCATATGAATGTAGATTAACTTGTAAAAAGCTCATAAAAATATAATAAAAAGCTAAATCATGGTCAGACAACAGCTAATGGGTTCAGAGATTCCTCTTTCGCTCTTCATAGGGATGGGCATTTTAAGTAACTTCCATATTTGAGTACTTGCATTGAATTATTATGGAGTACTGGAGTACTCACCAAAAAAAAAAAAAAAAGAAAAAAAAGAAAAGAAAAATCAGAAAAATAGGGATGTAAATTGGCCAACAACTGAACAAAGTGCAATTTGCAATTCATTTCTTGAACAACCTGGCTTCAATTAGCTGATTAAATCATGAATTCAAACTTAGCAGAAGTAAAATCAGCAAACTTTCTGATGCTGCCGTTACACAAGGTAGATGCAGCACTGATGGACCATCTCCGGAGTCCAGAGCCGCTGTCCTTCCACTCAGTACAACATCTGCTTGGTTAGCATGAGGCAACACAACAGCAGCAGCTAACATCTGACACAGAGCCATTTATTGGTCCCAACAAACTAACACCAACACCAAAACAGCTCAACTCTGTCGTTAAACCTGTTAATAAACGTGAGGCAACGTTAGCTGCGTGATGCTAACAATTAGCCCTCTCACTATGAGTGCAACAGAGAGAGCAACAGAGGGGCACAATGAAGATTTTACCTGTTTTTAATAGTAAAAAAATACAAACGTCATCTTCACAGGAGGGCAGAGATTAGTCTATACCTGCTGGCAACCAAAAGCCCTCTCAAACATGATTGGTCAGTGCTACTCAGACTGCAAACAGAAACCAGAGCCCTTCTAATACCATAATATTGTCCAGTTGCCTACAGATACTTCATACATATGCAGGTAGCCATTAAAAGAGAGAACACAAAGACTAATAGTGGATTTAAAGAAGGAAACACAGAATTTAACAATGCCAGTTATCCAAAACTGAGTTACACCCATTAAATTACATGTAAAAATCCTTTTTTTTTTTTTGTTCAATTTTTGGCCAATGTCGAAACTTTTATGACCCAGAAGTCATAAAGTGATTCATTTTTATAGTTGTCAGATTGGCTTCTGATCTCTGAAGTCCATGCAGTGATAAAGACGGTTTCCTTGGAGACACTGATTAATGATGGCTATCAAATGAAATTTAATTTTGCAGCAGTATTTTCTCAGTATTGTTATCATTGTGTAGCAGTGAATGTCAGCCCCTGTCTGGATGGCACCTTTAATTTATAGGGTAAATTTACACTAAAAAAAACTATTTTTATTACGGAGAAATCAAACTATTTTTTTCTTGATTATCTCTCAAGTCTATAAAAACATTAAAAAAGCCAACTGTAATCTACTAAAGCCATGTTTAACTCACTTGTGCAAGCTGGTTGGCTTGAAAAATTACTACAATTGTCGCAAATTCATTTTCTGTTAAAGACCTTATCCATTATTTTACTAATCATTTCTCCATGTATAAAGTTTTCTACTTCCCTGAGCCAATGACTCCAAGTCAGTCATCACCAGCTTCTCATCTGAGAATACAAAACAGACTTCGGAGAATATGATGTAACACAACACAACCTCTGTCATGTTACCTCACTGTGATATGCTATTTGCAGTGCTGAAACCCCCTGGCACTGCGCTGCACATGTCGGAGGGGCAAGAGAAACCTGAGCACCAGATCCTTGTGACCCGACAGAAGGTAGACGCTCAGTGTGTCAGAGAAAGTGTCATAAAATGCATCCGGACACTTCCTACAGTGCCATGCCTTCTTCATGCGTTACAAACTCACGGCTGCTCAAATGTCCACCTTAACAAGTCATTTATTTAGTCCAGTACTTGCAGTGCTGCAGCGATGAAGCCACTGATAGCAGAATGTTCTTGACAAGACATACAATCTTCATGTGACTATTTTTCAGTACAGTGAGTTTTTTCCTCTGGCATTTTAACCCAGACAGCAAAAGTGTGTATGACTCAGCATTTTAAATATAATGAGGCACTTATTCTTTGTTTTGTCTCTCTATCTGAAATGAAGCTGTTTACTTGCCTGCTGTTTAAATAACTTTCGTACTGAATCTCTCCACTTAAACCAAGTCTCATGAAATCATTTTGGAGTTAGTGGTTCTTGAACCCGGGCTCGTCCATCACGACAGGAAATCTTAAACCCAAGAACTAATGTAAGCAAACTATAATTTTGCTTTTATACATTTTCTTTACATTGAAGGGTAAAAATTATACTGTTGGTCTAAAGACTTGATGCAGCTGCGGTCAGGTGGGAACCTAAATAACATACAAGGGTAACGTGCAAACAAAACAAGTCCAATCAAAGTATAATTTGCTTAAAACAAAAATCTGGAAATCTCTGGACATTGACTTGACCTTGCTAACAACACTTTAAGACTCTATCAACAAGTCAAAATGGACATTTTCTTGCAAGGTGTGCAGAGTTAAAGGGGTGCAGGGTCTGGTTTAGTCAGCCAGTCCAGGCCACACACACACATGTAAACAAACCCGAGCTCATACCTATCGTTGACAGGCTTTGACCCCCGTAATCTGCTAGGCCGGAAAGCCTGGTAGAAAGCAGTGGATGGGTTCCTGCATTTTAATGGGGGAGGAAACAGAGACAAGAGAAACATGAGTAAAGGAAGGGAAACGTGTACGCTGGGAGGGAGAGAGAGGTGCTTCGACGGGGAAAGAGATTGTGAATGAGAGCAGAGGAGGATCCTGAACCACACTAGGAGGTTGGAGGAAATGATGATTCAATCCAGATTGCCAAACTCTTTGTTGAAATGACATGATGAAGCAACACCAAGCGCATTATGGGCATATTTTTCCAGGTCCTAAAACCTTGTTGCATAACGTCACTGGTGAGTTGCATCACAGCCAATCACTCCACATCCATCCTGTATCAAATAATAACCTTAACTTAAACATCTCAGTGCTAAACCAACATCTGGTTTCAATAACAGGTCTGCTATAAGCTGTGACAGCAACATCTGCACAAGTCATCCGTGGTTAAGAGGATTATTTCTGGCAGTCTCTTCAAATGTATCAGGATAAAAATGTTTTAAACAAAATAAATAATTCAGAGTGTTTGTCACCACTGATCAGGGATGATTTAGACAGGAAATTAACTAAGTCGCATCCCATTAGCTATTAATGTTTATGCATTCATACGAGAACGCTACAACCACTTGGTGAGACTGCTTAGGGTAGAAAGTGAACTCCAAACAGGGGAGATAAAATTTCAAACCACATCAAATATTCATCAGCATTCAGGTAATTGCTAGCACAGGATGTTAATGATATAACCTGGCCACAAATCTCAGTCCCAGATGTCTGAGTTTAAAAATAGTCTAATAAGCTTAACTTAAGTGGAAATGTTTCTATAATATTAGTCTATGGGTATTTTTTTATTACTCTGATTGGAAGTCCAGCTCAGTGCACGAGAAGAGAAACAGAAGTGAGGAAAGCAAATAAACAGCTGAAGTCAAGAGAGCGTCAGATTGAAACTAACTATTTAGGATTAGTTTTTAGCTATTGAGCATTTTAGCAGAAATGGTTTTGAGGTCTTAAAGGTGTGCTGGAGTGCAACATTTCAGACAAGACACAGGCCTCCATCGACACTAGATGTCAGTTTGGTGTGTCTGAGCCTTAAGGGCTGCACTTGAGCTGACATTTCAACTCCTTTCTGCACTTTGCTTTCAAATGACACTTCATTCAACAGGTCTACTGCAGAAGCAAGCACGTGGAAGTTTTCTCCAGAGAGTTCAGCCTTTTCTAGTTTGATTCAATTGTTTTTATCTCTGTTGTTTTTCTTAGTCATATAACGTCTGTATTTTATGTCTTGATCCTATGTCTTTGGTCTTTCATCATGAAGCACTTGTGAAGTCTGATCTAGACTATTTTCTTTAAACTCTGGAAGGGCCATGAGTGCATACATTTTTAATACATATGACCACATGTATTTCGAGGACACAACAGTCTCACTTGTGACATTTGCTCCACACCATTCTGCATTGGACACTTTAATAGGCAAATTAAAGTCAAAGCTTTTCGATAAATTGAAAAAGAGAGCATGTATTTCAAGTAAAAGCAACAGACGAACAGAGAAACAAGGTGAGATGTCACGTGACAGCTCACAAATGGAACAAACGTACACTCCGCTGGGTTCAAGTTCATGCCAGTTACTCTTCTGTCTGCACCCTATCTGTTAAACTTTGTTTGAGGGACTCGTCCTACACTAGAAGCAGGGGTGGTCTACAAAATCTTAAGGAGGACAGTTTCACTATAAATGAGGCCCTGGAGAAGCAAAAAACAAAAGCAGGCGGGAGAAAGGAATTCATTTACGAAACTAGAAAAGTGGGGTTACACATCCACTTCTGAATCAGTGCAAGGTTGATTTACAGCCGAGTTTCTATATCTGAGCCCATGACAGATTTATCTGCGCCACACCCCACAAACAGCAGCTCAGGACCTTCTGAGTTTCCTCATGCGCTGGTGAGGTATTTAGACACTGCAAGTTTAAAGAGCTCACAAACAACCTAAGACAGCAGCTATGAACTTGGCTTGCAGAACAAGCCAAAATGCCTGGTTTTATAGGGACAAGGAGACTTTTATATGCATGACGAGCTTATCAGGCAGAGAGGAGACAAGCAGCAATATATCGTGAGAATAGTTGAGTGACAAGCAGCGATTTAAAAATGATGGAAGTGGAGACAGGGAAAAGTTAGGGAAATTAAGGAGGCGTGGGCTTCACCTCACATGAATGCCCTTTAGTGACCTCACCCTGTGCAGCAGGAAGTGCAGGATTAAAGAAGAAGAGTGTGCTTTTCTGTGCTATAAAGGTCACTTTAAAGGCCCATCACACTTGCCTCATTCTCAGACTTTCCAGCGGCACACTGCAGTGCTACAAAAGGAATATGTGGAAACACTGGATATTTGGTGTTATTTTTGGCATTAAAAAAAGATTTTTTGGTCTGGCAGGGGTTCCTGTTGGTCTGTATCGTTATAGGGGAAACACTGGTTTTGGACCGTTGGTGGGGTAAAACAACACATCTGTGCGACATCACCTTGGCATGGGAATTTTTCACTATTTTCTGACACAGCAATTAAAAACAAAATAACGACAAATCGCAAACAAAAATAATCATTAGTTGCCACATTGCACATAAATCCAAATCATGATTACGATCACATTAAATTTGCCTTTACACAGCACAGTTCACGTCCCGTCACGCTGCAACCTTAACACATTTAACCTAGCTGAGCTGTCAGACCTTGCATTGTTGCTGGGAGCAAATATTTAAGCAACTACAGTCAAATTAGCTCCTCAGTGTGTGAAAAGGTAAAGGCACAATGTTGTCAGGTAAGTATGCTAATTGATAAACATCCTGGTTGACCTACAGCCCCCGGCAACATTTGGCAGGAAGCGTGATGGGAACTCACATGCACCCCTCGGGCGTTCATTTAGGGAGCGCTTATCTTACAATTTGATGATCTGATACGCACATGACTGCATTTGACCCTATTTTAGAGCAAATTTCTGTGGACTGGGTTGTTTTTGCTATTCAGAGAAGCCCTGCAGTGACTCCAGCTCAGGCCACAGCTTGTCCACCATTTGTGACTCCTTCCAAATCCAAATTCATGACAGGCTAGGTGAGTGAGGTCATTACTGATCCCACCCATCAAAGTAAAATAGGTTGCCCGTGTCTATTTGCATGACTAGATATGTAGAAAACTGTTCACTATAAAAAATGCTTTAGAGCTGAGACTGTATCAGGTAGATTTAACTGTAATAAAGGCAGTATTTTATCTAGCAACCGTAAGATGTATATATTATTAAGTGGCATATTTAACTGAAACATTTACTACATTTTGGACCGATTTCTTTGTAGTTAATGGCGTTTTTCGTTCCTACGGCAGAGCAAAACCACTGCATAGCCAAGTGTGATAATCTGGATGAAAGTGCTATCAAACAATGTGCCAGAGCACCTTATAGACTGAGTAACCACCCTGCGAACATTTGCCAAGAAACGGGTGTCATGTCAGGCCAGTTGCCTGAAACCAGAGTCACACTATACTGTCAGATCCGAGAAGCCGTTCCCTGGTCCCATGATGTGTGCTTGACAAGGGATTTACCACCCAGAACTTCTGTCAATAGAGAAGCTTTGTTAGTTTCTCAACTCTTTATTGCACATAAAGAGCCCGTCAAGTCAAACATGCTGAACCACTTGCAGCCATATCTGAGGTTCAGGAGATTGCATAATTTGATAGGTGATGACAAATGTTTTCAAAAGACAAAACGGTCATTCAAAAACTATTTTATTACATGTGATATAACAATGACATAACCATAAGGGTTTGGTGATGTTCCAACACCCTGTTGTGGACCAGAAGGTTATTAAAAACAAGAGTGCCCTTTAAAATCTCTGTGCTCTGACTGGTTAACTACCATGGCACAACAGTTGACGAATAGAGTCACCAGGGAGATTTGCCTTTAAACTTATTTAATCCTTAAAGGGACACTTTGCCAATTTTCAACCAGCTTTGTATCATAACAATGTGAGCAGCATATGTAAATGAACTCTGGTAACCTTCCCTCCATCTCATCAGCGCCCAGATCTCCTTGCTCATCTCTCAGCTAAAATTTTCGCCAGCTCTATACATAGCACTTCCACATTTTCATATGCCCAGCACCATGGACACAACATTAGAAGTAGGCAGTGCTAATGAATATAAACTTAAATTCTATTATTGTATTGCCTTCTTCTTGCCTAAAATGTCTTCAGAAACATATTTTAGTGCACTGTTTGGCTGTAATAAGAGAATTTGTGAACAGGAAGTGGGCGCCATACTGGTTTCTGTTTTGTAAATCATATGGAAACTGAAAAAAACTGAGATCAAGCGATAAAACTAGAAAGTGCTAATCAAATATGAAACTAAAGCGTCGCATATTTTTCACCTAAAATGTTTTCAGACACATTTTATCTGTAACTGTAATTCGAGATAATTTGTTACCAGCTGGCTGCAATCTAGTTTCCTGTGTGATCCTATGCGTCATCCACCAGCAGGAGCGTTTATTGATCCGGTGTGGTGCAGTGCATTCTGGTATTCATAGGTTTTCTACCTCTTGAGCAAATGCAAATGCCACTGGCTTTTTTCCCTGTTTTCTCTTGTGAGGAAAATGTAGCACCCATGTCAAAAGTATTTGCATCTGTCTCCTGTATAGACAGCTCAGTTTTATGAAAAGACCAAAATTCCAGCAGTGAAATACTTTTTTAAAGTCAGGGTAAAGCAAAATGTGCATTATACATGTTTGGAAAGACATGTTGAAAACACGTAAAAAGACTGAGAACTACATATTACTGAATTGTGACCTTTGAACTGTTTATCACCATTTTTTTGTCAACGATTTTTTGGGTGGGGCTAAAGGCTTGTTCAATGACACTATGGAGCCACCCTTAGCATTGAGTTTTATTGTTATTACTAAATACAATTTAGTATTCTGTTGTGACAGAAGAACTAGATCATTTTTCAGGCTGGTGCCTTAAACATGTATTGCTGTACATGTCCAATATAGCTGCTAGATGGAGCAGCCACTGCAGTGCAGCTTTCCTGCCAGTAAGCGTTGCTTTAGCATATGCAGCGGACACACCCAAGCATCTCGGTGCAAAGAAAAGTGTCTATTTTTTGATGATTTTAAACATACGTATATAAACTTGGAAACTTTTTTAATCATTCAAAAATGGCTGCTTAGTAACACATTTTTCTGTGGTGTAACAAACTCATTAAATATATTTATTTTTGCTTTACCCGGACTTTAAACTGCTGCATGGGCCTGAATGAACACTCTATGCTCCCTGCGGTCACTTGAAGAAAGCTTCTGCTTTCAATGGAGCGCACACAAATTAAATTTCCTCCCTTTAAAATTAAAACATTTTAAAACAACCTCTTAGTGTCAACTACAAAAAAAGGACAGGCTTCGCGACACAAAAGACCAAACATGATGCAAACGCTGGATTTTGAGCTGTGGGTTGCTTTCCTAAAGTCGTTTATTCCTGCAACCAACTCAGACCTTATCCCTCAACACATGACTATGCATACAAAACTCTCTCCTTGTTCAAATCACTTATGTAAAACTTTCTGGCTGAAGTTTGATTCAAGGGGAGGCTGAATAAACTGGGCAGAAGGATGAGACGTGACCCAGCGGCTGGAGGAGCTCTTCTCATAATGTAGTGATTAGGGGATGCCGTGGGAGAGAGGGGAAGAGGCTCAGTGGCAAAGAGGGACGTGACCCTCTGCATGGGTCCCAGCCTGCAGCCATACGCGAGTCAGGCAAAGTCCCAGCTGTGCAGCTAACCACCACCCCACCCACTCTCCTATGGGAGGCTACAGCACGGAGGGCAAAGAAGAGAGGTTTGTTAGGATTTTAATGACTCAGCTTCAAAAACCTCTGCAAGACAGATCACAGCTCAAGCTTTAGCTATGTTAAAGGCAGGCTCGAACGCCTCAGCAAAGTCTGGCAAACATGTAAAGTCAGTGAAAACGCGTGAAAATATGTCACACTGATATGCGCATTCTCGTAAGCAGAGAGTGTTAATTTCTGCTCGGGTTACACATAATTGTTACCATGAGTACAGATGAGTCAGTATAATTCAGGATCCGTTGCGGCTCATTCAGCTGGGTGGCAGCTGATAGCATAAGCCTGGAGCTACAAAGCCACCCTATCTGCTCAATTTCACTTAGCCCGGCTCAAGTTCATTGACTCTGCCGGTTAAATAAAGTGTAGAATTGGTTCCTGAAGCGTGGCGCTGCCCAAGTGAACTTTGCCACACTGGCTGTTTCTGTCTCTGCTTGTCAGCTGCTGTATACCAACACTGAGCCTGTCACTCTCCAGTGACTTTGCCTGGGGTTGAGCAGAAAGGGCAGTCAACTGATAAAACATACGGCTGATTCCTGGTGAAGTTAAAAAGAAAAGTACTCTTATTGACATATTTGAAAAGCTGAAGTAGAATTGTCTTGTGTTCGATTTATCCTTGCTTCATAAAAGTCAAGGAAAGTTCATCAGCCACTAGGCTAATCGGATGCAATGAGAAATGTCATGGGCATATGCTAATAATGTTAGCATGCTGTGAGGGAAAAGTGTCTAGTATAAGACAACTGTTTTATCTGTGATCCTTGTGAGTTATAATGGAGCCGAATATTGTAAAGTTACTTGGTTAGACACTGCTGTTGTTCTCGGCTTCACGGAAGAAAACTCCACTTTGCTGCTAAGCAAATTTATGCGATGTAAAATGTCATAGGCTTATGCTAATAATATTAGCATGGTGTATTTGTGGGGGGTAAAGTCTCAAGCAAAAGACAACTGTTCTGTCCATAAACCTTGTGAGTTATAATGGAGCTGAAATTTGGACTTCTGCTAATGTTGTCACTATTAAGCCGTGTTTTGTGTGTGTTTTAGATGTGGTTTTGGTCAAGCAAGCTTTGCAGCACTTCAAAGAAACTCAACACAGCTGCATAAAAACCAATATAATACGAAATATAGACATGACCTTGATCATTTTTGCTGACCTCAATAGGTATAAAAACTCACGACAGCATAAGCCAGTTGTATAGAGCCTATGCACAATCATAAATCAGCCTTAAGTGGTAAAATGCGCCAGTTTCTTGGCTCTTTCTTGGCTTTTGGTAAGGCAGGTGGTTTTCATTTATACTTGTCTATCAAAAAAACATTACATTACCATAAACTCCCTCAGTTGATCATACATGATCTCAGAGGAGCCACACTTCTAACCACGGAAGTGTTATTGCAACTGTTCAATACCATACTCTGGCTTCAATCCAAGGTCGTCCCAGCTGTTGTATTGCTGGTTGCCTGGGCATTCATATCTCTGTGCATGTAAAGCTCCAGCAGATTCCTGAGACACATAACAACCAATCCTTTCACATACCGCACACTGGGTGTGTCTTGTGGTAATTACGTTCATTGCCCAAGGTAAACTTTCCTAGATCTAAAGGTTATTCGAGTACAGGAAGCGCACAGTGCCAAGGTTTCTTCTACATGTCTTTGTATGGGAGAAAAGGATATCACAGAGAGAGGGCCTAGGCGCTTTATCATGTTAATCGCTGTACAGTCTGTTACTCATTTCTAAATATGATTCCTCAGTACATATATGCTCATGTTAACGATTCAGGACGCCTTAAAAAACACCTGACATCTTTGACGGGTTGGACATTATGAAGCAGTTCTGCTTTGCTGGATGTTCTTTTTTCATCTGAAGAAATCCTCCAGTTTGTTTCTAACACCCCGTTCACCTCCTGACTCCTGTGCTTCTGCCAATGTCTTAACCCTTTTATAATCTGTTAGCAATATTGAGAAAGAGAAAAAGAGCAAAGTTTTACTGGAGTAAATGTAATGTAGAAATGCAAAATATGGGTAATTATCAAAAGTATAAGTATTCTTTTACTATGAATGATTGAGAATGATTGACTGAATTACTGATGCATTTGTGTGAACTGTCTGACTGAAGAGTGCCATCCTATCAAATATGAAACGTTTCCACTGAAGAGTCTTTGGTGGCCTCACACACCGATAAAACGAACATCTAATGAGTTGTCACACTGTCAATCATTTTTGTTGCAATCCCGGTTCAATGATAAAATGCCAATGCACTGTTTTTCTTTGTTTTAGCTGCTATCCTGACTGAGGTGCATTCAATGACAGCGAAGGAATATTTTCCATTGTTTGGCGTGGAGTGTTTTTTGCTAACCTTGAAGCCGAGGGTGGCAGAACAGCACACGGCAACACTGCAAAGCTTGAGTACTGAATATAAAAATCAAAAAGATGGATGATAGATTAAATATTCAATTAATATTGTCAGCACAACACAAAAGACCAAACTGTGACTAAAAGTGCACCACTGCAGTCAACATGTCATGTAAATGTATACCTTTGTTCCTCTTTCACAGCTAGACAGATAAGAATAGGGGGGGGGGGGTGTTTTAACATGTTAAACTTAGAGGCTGACTCAGATGAGGAATACCAAGACATGAAAGTGCGAAAGTTCAGAACGAACCGGTCATCACACCTCACCATAGTGTGAACCAGAAGGTCGACATGCCTGATGATGGTTAGCTGCTTCTTAAAAGGCTACACAAGACTGACAGTGTCTCTGATTATCACAATGACAAATCGGGTTTTTAGAGATTTCAGCGTTCTGCATTAAAGCAATCAAGTGATCACGGTCTGATTCACAGCATGACGCAATCAACAGAGAGTTATGAAAAGAATTATTTCATAAGTGGTAGCAGTAACACACACTAAGATATAAACACATAATTACACAAGGAAATTTATTGGCAGCCGGGAGATAAATGATATAATCTGGACAGCGTCTCTGGGTGAAAAAGAGGACAAGTTCAGGCACTTATGACAAATAAAACCTGATTTGGTTATAAGTTAAGGTGCCATGTGTTCGGCGCTGCTGTTTTGGATGAGTGAATACACCGTTATCAGTCTACCCAGCCACAATGACTCACGTCCGTTTCCTTGCAAGAAAACCTGCTTGGTGTAAGTCGCTGGAGGTGGTGGTGGGGGCAGAGAGCGGTTCAATGCCGGCAAGAGGAGACACTCGAGACGAAGTTGACTTGAGAAAGAGAAGAGGAAGAAGACAACAGAGGAAGTGTTTGACAGAATATGAAAGCGGACATCAAAGCGAAGCAGGAAATGTAGGTTCTTGCAAAACCTGCGCTTCTCTCAGCTGAAGACAGAAAAAAAAGCACTGTGAAGAATTTGCATTGCCTGCATGGATGTTAGATTGAAGTTGCAGAGCAGATATGACCTTAGTTGGCCTTTGGAGTTGTGCTCATGTTCACTTGTTGAGAACTTGTGAAGAGGAAACACGAGAGTAAAACCACTGCTACACAACTTGACAAGACTGACGGATTAAGTAAAAATATGAATCTGTAAGACTGTAGATACTGATACGAAAAGTGTTATCCATTCATTATTTTGGTCATTCTTAATACAAGACTGCAAAATTATCCGAAGTTATAGCTTCTCAATTGCAGGGATTTGCTGCATTTCTGTGTGATATGACAGAAAGACGAATTAGTTTTTGACTTTTGGTAACCTGTAGGCGTCATCTCTGGCTTTATAAAGATGTTTCACAATTTCATGGAATTAACAAATAATCCAACCAATATACTGCTTAATTTCTGTTTCATTTTTGTTCATTAGGCCTGTCATGACAACTACATTTGGGGGACGATGTATTGTCCCAAAAATAATTGCGATAAACAATAGTATTTTACGACAATTTCATGCCACTGATACAATTTCAATATAATAGCATAATAACCAGGGTTGGAAATGAATTTTTTTTTGTCCACCTGCAACTGTGGTTCGTGGATTCAATTATCTACCAGTCACTCAATACATTACACTGATTTTTTTTACTGGTGTGTGAAGCAAATCCGGCAGTCTATTTCGCCAGCTTTTGGCCGATGGCTGGTGCTAATTAGCAACCCTGCTAATAATGCAAGTGCCCCTTTTTAATGAGCTATGAACTTTTAATTCTTAAGATTATTTAGAAAATTGGAATTGGAATGTGAAAAAACATTAAAATATCCCAAATAAATAACAATCGGCATGTTCACTATGCTTAGCGGCTGTGAATTCTGGCAACATGTTGGCTAAATATTGGTGACATTCTCGTGTAAACAAACACACACGTAAACACAAGAGCAATATCATACCATAAATGGACATGACCTTGATCATTTTTTCTGACCTCAATAAGTTAATAACATAACTATTATGACAGGCCTATTGATCATAATTATTCAATAATTAAATTCAAAAGGTCCTTATTAAAACTGATTTTAATGCTAAGTGCTTATTTAATATCAGCCAATATCTCACTGTAGGATTATCTGAAACTCTATAATATGATTAATGATATTAGCCTCAAACATTTATTACCAGTCTGGTTTTAGTATCACAATCTACTCTTCTTTGCTTCTCAGTTGAGGAAAAGTTCATAAATTCAAAGCAGCAAAAACTATACTCAATTATTTGCCATCCTTGATATGATTTGTTTCACTGTGTGTAGTAGTAGGAAGTACCCACAGACAACCCTTTCAGAACAAGTTTGGGAGAGACAGAAAAAAAAAAGCTGTGCAGTCAGTGAATGGTAAATGAAAAAGACACTGAAGAAAAAAAAAGCTCCCAGACCCTACAGACGCCGAGAAGAAGCCAAACATGGGCACCCCCTAAAAACTCTTCATTCTTGGAGCCTCTCTTCAACTCTCTCAACCAATCCCACACTGTCATACCACAACACACACACAAACACACACACAGGACTAGAGAACAGATGAACAGTCACAGGCACCAGTGAGCCAGATCAGTAGACGACACCCATTGAAAGCGAGCGAGAGCAAAGAGAGAGGATGGATGACTCAAATGCAGCTGCCTGCCATGCTTTCCACACATCCTCATTACTCACTATTCAGTCATCTCGGGCTCCGGGGGGGCCCAGGCACCGTAACCCTGTTGTTCAGCCCTTGCTTCCCACTCTGGGAGACTGAACGGCTGTGATGCACAGAGCTCCACATTTTCTCCAGCAACTGGTTAACTTATTTAAAGCTGAAGACATTTATATCCCACAGACTTCCCGTCAAATCCTCTCCTCCGTGCCTGAAGACGAAGCTCTGATCTGCGGTCAGCTTTAAAAGCCTACAAAAAGGCATTGTGCTAGAAATGCTGAATCACCTAACCACTTCATTTACCCCTACTGATTTGCATCTTCTTTTGTCTGCCCTCTTCCTATTGTGTTGTACTTGCTCTGAAATATATTTTTAACCCCCTGCACTTTGTGATTTAATATTGCTCATCATTAGCATTAGACAAACTGAGATGGGCCCAGCTCTGCACAGCAGTTGCTTTCTCTCTTTCACTTCCTCTATTCTGTATCAGAATATCTGACTTTACTGTAAACCAACAGGGTGAGAGGTAACAAAATTGGAAATACGCCAGCTGACCTCTGAGGAAACTCTGAAACACCACATTTGTCACTTAAACATCTTATTGCCAGGAAATTCAAACAGATTTAAGTCCTTTAACATATCACCCTCCGTGGTGTGCTCCATGCTGCATTATTAGGTCAGCACCAACACAACACCAGCACCCAAACATCCAGAGAGTGCGCTATAGGCTGCAAGTGCTCAGTTTGGATGAACTTCAACACTAACATGCTGCTGTTGTATGAAAACGACTTGCATCATTTTTTCATGGTGAGCACTAGGCCTGCAACTAAAGATTGTTTTACTACCAATTACTTTCTCTATAATATGTCAGAAAATAATGAACAATGTCAATCAAAATTTCTTAAACACCAAGATAATGTCTTCAGATTGCTTGTTTTTCTGGCCAAATGTCCAAAATCCAAAGATGTTCAGTTCACTATCACATGACAGGGAAAAGCAGCAAAAACGTACATCTGAGAAATTAGAACTGAGCAATGTTTGATGTCTGTGAACCAACAAATCAAACTGGATTTAAAAAGACTTTGATGATGGCTTAGATGAAACTAAGAGTCAAACTTCAGATAGACATCTAAAGCTATCTGCTGCTCAAAGCTGGAGCTCGGCCTTGACTATCTGAAGTATAACTAATCTGCCATGAATTCTGGTTAAATTAAGCTAAAAAAAATCAAGGCTAACTGACAAACCGTGTCGAACCGCTCAGCTCCACTCACTCCAGCAGTCGTAGAGCTGGGATGCTGTGGTTGAGGATGATAGGCTCCTCGGACAAACAAAAGCTACTAACAATAAGGATGCCAAGGGGAATTTGAAAAGTCCTACCCCCATACTAGGTACTTTTTTCAGGGAAAGTCTAGGGTTGAGGGAAAGTTTTTTCCACGGGTAATTTCAGTGGAAACGCGCCAAGGTTTTTTCAAAATCCCAGGTAAATGAGAAAAGTTCCTCTGGTGGACAAGGGGCTTATGATGCTAAATGTCAGACCACTGTCAAAGTTACTACTAATGCAAACTTCTGATCGTGCAGCTTCACATTAAAAGCAGTTAACTGACAAAGAGTTTACAAGTGAGCGAGATTAGCACTACTGCTAACGTTCATCAAAAACGCATCTATAAAACAAAACAGTCATTTTTATTTGTTACAGTGGATCAGTTTGAATTATTGCAGTAAGGAATCAAACCAGGAGGAGGAGCCACAGTGTGCTGTTAAAGGAGGCAGCAAGCTACACACTTCCACCTTCTCAGCCGATGTAACCAACTCTTTTTCCCTCACTGACGTATCAGATTCCTTATTGGCGTTGGGTTTTAACTCCAAAGTATTGCCAAATAGGTGCTTTTTCTTTTTGCTTAGACAATAAATCCACAATCGTTTTATCAACTCAATCACCTTTCTCTCGTCACAAGTGAAATCTGACTCTTACTACTCTGTACAACGACTCTGCTGCTGTACAGAGCAGACACTTTCATTTGTAATTGCTGTTTCTATCATCCAACGAAATATTGATTTTAAAAAAAAAAAAAAGCAGAACAACTCTGGGGTTGTCTGATGTCTAACACCGATAACAAGGACAATCAGATTACTGTGGTGTCTGAAAACTTTCCCTTCTCACTCCACAACATTGTTACCAAACCACAAATTATGAGCCATACTTTTTTCTTCTTCACTGATTGTTTCCATAGAAACATTAGTCCTGCAGCTAGCCTGGCTAAGGTTTAACATAAGTCTGTGTTTTTTGTGTAACTTTCTGCCTCTCATTAGACTAGTGTAAGAGTAAGATAAATACCCTTTTAACACTACAGACCACTCTGAAATCTCTGATGGTCAGTTGTCCTTACCAGACATACTAACTTTGCATATTTCTGGTAATATTCTTGATTGAATAAATTCTCCAATTATAATCCAAAGTTACAACACACACACCAGAACATTACACAATCCCTCAGCTCAGCATAGCCCACTCTCTTCTCCATGTACAAAGTGCAGACTGGACCAATGAGTCAGTGCATACCTAACGTGCTGCAACCACTCGAAAGAGGGTTCTAACCTGTTCTGTGCAGAAACCATTTCGGAAAAGACAACAAACACCAACAGTTTACACACGCCGTCCTCATTCCTGGAACAGCCTGCAACATACTCTGTGGCTGATTCGATGGCCTTGCTTCCAGCACAAACTCAGTTAGTTATGGTAGGACGCCAGGAGCTCGGTTGTTTACTTGCTTTGGCAGGTCCATTCTAATTGGAAGTGATCCCCTGACCACATCTTGCTGAGATAACAGGGTGGGTCCTGCTGTGCTAACTTATTCAACCACTTTGCCTCACACCGCTGGCCTCTTTGGATCTTTGAAAATTTATTTAGAAAATATAACAAACTTGACATGTTTTAAAATCAAACACATTCACTGCACCATCCCAAAATGAGGACGTTATTTTTGCCCTGCCTCTACAGGAATGGAGCGCTATCATTGGAAACTGTTAATGAGCACTATGAGAGAAGTTCCAGGACACATAATTAAAAGCAAACTCCTGTGCAAGTGATTGCTCAACACCACAACTTTCACCCCAATTTATAAGCAAAGAGAGTTTAGTCTATGAACTGAGTCTTCTCCCTTGATTAATTAAACTCGAAAAGACAATGGTGTGAATGTGAAGCGCAAAATTGCATCAGCAGTTTAGAGGCAGAGAGGGAGAGCGTTAACAGCCCAGTTAGGGATAAACAAAAAACAAGAGCCAGAGAGACAGAGCAGACACATTAGAGGGAGGAGGCAGAGCCAGTGGTCCAGCCCAAAAACAGAGCTGGCGCAGACCCGTCTGCACAGCCCGGGACGTCCCACAATCACAGCCATTCAGGGCTCCTGGAATGTGTCCCCTGTAAGTTCAGGCAGGTCAGCTATCTGTGGAAAATAAGCTGCTCCCTTGTTTCCAGGCACTGCTGCAAACCAAACTACAACCCCCAACACACACATGCCCCATCCCAAACCTGACTCTCCATCCCCCCCTTTGTGTTGAACTGTCAAATTGCCAAGAGGTGAAATGTAGGCAGGCACTACAGTACAAGCACTGAACACGTGCACATTCAGGCTACCTATAAATGGAGGTAGGCTCTTCTGCAATAAAATAAAGTTAAGGGACATGTTTGGTGTAAAAATAAGGCAATTATTATTTAATATTAACACAGAGCTTTCATGATTTGCTGTCACTCTAGCAATAGAAAAAGTGCCTTCACGGTTTTTCAGTGCAGGACAAACAGTGGCGGTTAAAACTCTGCTCTCCTCTCCAGCACTCAAAACTAATGCTTGTCCAACCGAACAAAAGATACACTGCAAGTGTCTCTTCACAAAATTACCCTCCACCGGTTGAACCATTGTTTTCCAAACTGCAGGAGCCACTGCACTCACCCCGGTTGGAGGCGGAACGACTCACAATTTCCATCGAGTTGAACTCACACACACTTTGCAGCTGACCTCTCAGAAAGCTTCCAATCAGATTACAACTTTATGTGACATTCAATGTGTGTGGGGAGAAATTAATCTTGTGGGTATTTGAGTTTCCACAAATGCACGGTGACATCATACGTCAGCTATCAGACAAGTCAAGGAGGTCTGTACATGTGGTCGCTGGTTTGCTCTCCTTTTTGTTGGTTTGTTTGCTGATTCGAGCGTCAGCCGTTTGATCTGGCAGAAACAAAATGAAGTTCATAAAACTTCCCTTGTGACTACATGATGATAAATTAAAATCCCCTGAATGACAAGGAACAATAAACCTCCACCCTGGCTCTTCATACTTTTCAGTAGTCAACAGGAGACTGTGGTTTAACTGGGTCGCTCTCATGTGTGAATGTGTATATATGCACAAAGGTGAGGCAGGGTTATGTTGGAAAAGCCTGCAGGTGCAAACCTACTTGTGGCTATTAAAACTACCTTCTCGTCACCCACGTGAGTTATTCACTTGCTGCAACATTACGACCATTTTTAGCCCTGGAAAAGAAAGTCAAACAGTTTTCCGATTAGACTGGAACTGCCTCAAGAAAAACAGCAACCAACAGGCTGTTTTGTGAGGTAGAGGGAGAGTGAAGGAAGGAGGGTGAAGTGTGCACAGGGTGCTAGTGTTGTAAAATGTGGAGGTATGGTGGTAAAAGGATGATTCTTACAATCAAATTAATCCAGGAAAAGGTGTATTGCATCTATATAATTCATCACTGATGTATGGTTCATTCACATTTGGTTTCAGGTCTGTTAATATGCACTGCCTCTGGATAAAACGTAATGACATACAGAAAATTGTGCACGAAATTCAACTATCTCTCCACTGTACATTTACCTTGAGAAGTGTATCTATGATGGATTCATATATTCCTAACTGACATAATGCAAGGGGAGGGTGGGCTGTCCTGGGGTGAGCAATTGAGTTAAAGGCCAAGTACTCCTATCGAGGGAAACCAGTTTGTCCCAAGGGCGTCTTCATCACTTTATTTGGCAGAGATGCAGCGTGCTGAGCGGGGACTAACCATTCCAAACTGAGGGGAAATCACTCTAATCTCTCATCTCCACACCCACAGTCCTTTGTTCCACTTTTGTGATGGACTCTAACTCAAAACAGAACCAAACAATGAAAACTGGAACAGATTCCTCTATGAGGCTGAGCTCGTGCGCAGAACAATGCACCTCTGACAAAAATTTGAAAATCTGTGTCCCGTTATATTGGGGTGTGTTCCTCGAATTATGTTTTTTGGGTTTTTTTTGGTCCTTACTTAGAAAGTTTACAAGAAAGTCATGAGTTAACAAGGCATTTTAATTACAACTGATGGTAGTTAAAATGATGCATATGACTGCCAACTTGCTTTTAGGCCCCATAACCTCACTCAAATCTTTTGAGGTTGACCATAATTCAACATATGCTTATACATGTGTATGTATGCAGCAGGAAAAATCTATATAGAAACACAATAAAACAGTTGCCCTATTCTCATTATTTAGGAAGCATGAATAGGAAATATGTGCTTATCCAGTCTTTTCTGTGTAACAGTCTCCAGAACCAGTTTTTTCTGGTTCACTGTCTGCAATGTTCTTGTCCAACATGTTCTGGTTGTAGTCAGAAGTTTGGTGCAAAGTGATCGACAAGCAAAACCCTCAGGGAAGTGTTTAGCAATATTCAGCTTGGTGTCAATTCAACTTTCACCCACACTGTTTATCTCATTTGAGTACATTTGAGTTGAACAATTGTCAGAAAAAGTGTGAGTGAAGCCCCTCTGAATATGCGGTAATTTCATTGCAAATTGGACAATAAACAAAAAAAGCCCTTTGGGGAACAACTGTTTTAATATTATGGAAATTAGCTCCAAATTATTTATGTAGACCATGGGAATTAAATTTGATTTAAAAGGTGCAATATATATATAGCATCCCTGTGTGGCCACTTGAGACCCTGTTTCACAACTTTTTTTATACTTGTGACAAGTGTACAAGTCTCTACAATCTCATTGAAAAATGAGGAAGTGTACATGAAAAAGAAAAGAGCTTAAACCCCTAACAGGTCAGCAACAAGTCAACACTTCCTTAAGCTCATGTGTCAACATGGACATGGCCAAGTCTGACAAGGACACGACTGAGAGCCAGAGCAGAAGGCAGACATCGTCCTGCTGATTTGGTCTGGCCATGTCATCGCTGCCACATACACAGGTGGCTTTACATGCCTGCTATCACAGCCACAGGTGTATGTCTCCTCTCCACCTCCCTGACACGTACTGTCCTGCTGCCTGCATCACCATAGCTACTCAGACAGCCACTGATGTCAGTCCTCACACACACAAATACACACATAAATGACTAGGAAACGGGCACTGGCTGTTCCTCTCGTGAAATCAGTGACAACACACAATGTTTCTGCCCTCCACACACAATCAATGTATGTGTGATGCTGCTGGGATAAAGTATCTTGGTAAACAATGATTAGCCTTAGGAATATCTGAGCTATGAGTGATAAAAATCAGGCCTCTGCCTCCTAAAGTACACACACAAACACCTCCTCGTCCGACTGTACCATTCATAATAAGCACTGAAGAACAGAACAGAGCACACTGATAAACACTGAGGTATAAATAAAATAAATACAGGGCAGGCTATGCCTCTGTGTGTGTGTGTATGTGTGGACTACAGCTCTCATCTAGGTCATTCTTGGCTCAAACATCACCTCTCCAACTCTCCTCTTCTTGCTTGTAATGGCAACGAGTGGCAACACTTCAGCGCAAGCTGTGTGATGGCCATCTGACAGACCCTAAAAATAGCTACAGTGTGTACATTAGAAAAGTACTGTAGGCAAGTGAAGGGTCGGTATTTACAAGGTATAAAGTTGGGAAGCTGGGATCGCTGCCCAGGGCGAGCATACTAACTGTCTCTCCTAGACAGACAGGAGAATAAAAACAGGCCGCCTACGTTTAGGGAGTTATTCCCCTCTCAGCTACAAAACACAGCTACTGCGTGTGTTGTAACTTATCCAAGTGCTTGTTAACGCCCCCCAAACCCAAACAGCCTGTATGGTTGAATGGAGGCTTGAGGGAGGGGGCTGTGGGTGTGTAAAGAGCCAGGTTACTATCCAGTGTTTTGTGGGCTGCCTATTAATGACAAAGACAGAATATTCCTCCTGTCTCTGCCTGGTTTCACTACCCCTCTCAAGTCTCCTTTCACTCAATCTACAACTTTACACTTCGAAACAGAGCTAAAAAAATGTGTTTTGCATAACCACAGTACAACTAAACACATGTAGTTAGTGTGCCTAATTTTGGCACTGGTGAAGGGAGCGGCGGAGTGTGACCATACTGCTGTAGAATGCAACAAGAATGTTTAATATGAGGGCAAACTTCCAATTACACACTTGCTACCTCCAACAATGTATCAGAGACTGTGATTCTTTTTGCTCATAGACTCAGGGGAAAACTGATGTTACTATAATACTGCATTACTGATTGCTCACAGCTTAACAAAAAAGCAGATAACAACATTCATGAAAGTGGACTCATTTCACATGGGCTTTTTTACATTATACTCTCTTACCTGTCCTCATCTACATCCATGGTAATATGGATGCCAAACAGGCTGTTGACAGCAGGGGTGGGCAGGCCGAGGCCCTCACTGATGAAAGGCTTTACACCATCTTTCCCTGGGACCACAACTGCACCGGGCTGAGGTAGGGCATCAGACTTCTGCCTACTATCTTCTGCCTGGTTATTGAAGACGGAAGGCAGGACTGTTGTTGCTCCTCCGTGGGCTCCATGAGGCTTGACGAGTCCTCCTGTGCCAGGCGCCTGACTTGGCACTCCCGGAGGGGCGATGGTGGTACTGGGCACTGTGGTAGGTGTGTTCTGGACACCGCTGTGGGAGGTGGTGGTGGCGATGGAAGGTGCAGGAGCGATGCTGACATGCTGCTGTTGGCTACTTCCTGGAGGGATGGGTGCCATGGCTGATGTGTTGCCCACTTGCAGCAGGAGAGGCTGCAGGGGCTGGGCTGAGGCTGCCTCCCCAGCCAGCCCCTGGGCTCCCGGACCAGCAGGGGTGATTAGAGGCGACGGTACCTGGCTGGTTGGATGCCCCACAGGGTGGGCAGACATGGGAAGGCTCTGAGTGCTTGAGACAAAGTGCTGCTGACGATAGTCCGCCTGGCCAGCTGAGTGGCCAGTAGGATGAGTAGAATAGGCATACTGCTGGGCCTGCGAGGCAGGAGGCATAATGGGAGACTTCTGGTGCATGGCACCATGGTGCACACCATTGAGGCTATTAGAGAGGAAGGTCTGGGGAGCAACAGGCTGCATATTGACCTGAGCCTGTTGTTGCGATGCTGTAGTTGTATACCCTGTGGGCTGGAAGGCACTTGCTCCACTCCCTATCCGAGGAGCCAAGCTGTAGCCTGGCTGTAGAGGCTCTTGAGGGTAGGGGTGGGCAGGGTGCATGGTGGAGTGGCCACTGTCCCCGCTGTTGTCCGACGCCTGTGCAGAAAAAGCACTGCTAGTGACCACAGAGTTGCTGGTGGCCCCCAGCCCACTGTCCCTGTCTATGCTGTGATCGTGGATTACAGCTGGCTTTATGCTATCCACAGTTCGATTAACATTTGAATCTGAATCTCTTTCATAGAACTCAGTGCATGTCCACCTGCCCCGTCTGAAGGGCTCTCCGGTACCATGGTCAAGTTTAATGACCCTGAAACGGGAACTACAGCTGGTGTTCACAGGAGCTGTGTGAGCCACGCTGGTGGAGACAGTGGCAGCAGGAACTGTGCTGGTGGCTGTCGACGGATGGGTGGCTGAGCTCGGAACAATAGGTTGAGTTGTAGCTGGCACAGGCACACTTCCTCCTAAATTGTGTGGGGTGACACGACCAGTGCCTAAACTTTTATAAGACAGCCCCCCGTTGACAGGACCTGTGCTTGGCGGCTGGCCCTCCTGAGGCTCCCCTACATTGTTTAAGGTTTCCTCGGATGAACTCCTCTCACACACCCCGAGATCGGCCCGAGAGACGTCAAATATTTCCGAAGACACGTCCTCTGTGCGGGACTCGTCCGGATCGTCAAGGCTCTCGGTGTCATCGGTGATGCTGCTGGCCGCCACCTGAGCCTGCGTTACACTCGTGATCTGGAAACAACTTTTCTTCTTCGCCGGCATTTTCGACATGGTGACTATCTGCGTCAAGTCTGTCTGCCCCCAGATAAAAAGTGCTGTACTAATGTCTTGCGAAGTTATTCACAGCTGAGGGATATGACACAGACACGTACCGTCACAGGACATTTCCATAGCGTTCCTCTTCCTCTCTCTTGTCGGAGAAAAGTGTCACAACCTGGGCCAGACCCTGCGAAACTCCCAACGAAGGGTCCGGTCACAGCACACGGGCGACTGCTGTTCTCCCACGCCGGCCTCTCTGACACCCGGTCGGCCTTTCTTGTGTCCGGGCAGCGGAGTTGCAAACAGGCCCTTGTTAAAGTTCTTGTTCAGCAGCTGCCACCGGTACTTTAGTCTGAGGCGGGCCCAGACTCACAGCCCACTCTTCTCTCTCAGCTATATATGTGTTTCTTGCCGACTAGCTAAGTTAGCTGATGTTAACGTTAGCTAGTTTTCCCTACCTCGGTACCAGCATGTGCGACATCATGATGTAAACAAATCCATTGGCTTTCCAAAAAGAGTATATAATCCAGCGGTGGACAGAGAAAATGCCCCAAAGTCGGCGAAGTTTTGCCTTTCGCCGTGTGGACAGCTCACTTTTGGCAGCTGCTACTAGCAGCTAGCTGACAGATAACCACTTTACCACAGCGGCAGTATGCTAACGGGTAGCTAACTCCTGCCTGCCGCTCTTAACCCAACCACTCGACAAGATGGCAAGAGCGAAGTGCATCCTGGGTATGGAGGTCAAACTAGTTTCCTGTTAGCTCAAAAAAACATTTTTATAAATCAACGGCACCACAAAAATTTATATGATGTACCGCTTGTGAAACCGTTGAGGGTGTAACAGTTTTAAAATAGCTTAATTTATTCTCCGTGGCTAAAAACTATTTGTTCTCGCTGTCGTCACTTCCGGTTAGCGTCCCACCGAGTAGAAGCAGGAAAGAGTTCAGCAGCTATTGATAGATGTTAGTTTTGGAGGGATGTAGCCTTATTATTGGGGGGATTACACTGCCGGATAACCTCACGTATTATATATTTCGTAGTTTAAATTCTCACTGTTCTTTAACATGTTAATACCACTGCTGTCATTATGAATATAAGCATCTGTACTGTCATATCAGCCTACCTCATGTAGCAACCTGTTACATTAATCATAATTCCAGCACCTTTTGCACTGTGCACCATTACATACTGTCGTACTGTTTACAGTTCAATTGTGTGAATATTTCATATAGGTTAGGTACTTTATAAATTGGTGTTCATATCTGTGCAGCTGTGTTGTCCTTCTTTTAGCCTCAGCTCATGTCTGGGCTGTATATGTACCTTCATTAAGAGAATCAAATAAAAAAAGACGAATAGGGCTACTCTGCCATTAAAATTCATTTTGATTGTGATTCTGAATGACAAATACAGTCTAACAGGTAGCATTTGCATTAACTGTCGCTGATACTACAGTCATGAAATTAACAATGCCCCGTTTAGTTGTCTAAAGTCACCTGAAATAAGTAACTGCCCATTTTGTAAGCTCTCTACTGATCTCTGCTGCAAAATTCCATTTTTATCCAGGATTAAAGTCTGAAACATTAATTCTATCGAGAGGCGGTCAAAAACCACCTTTGAATGAATCACATTCACTTATCTCTGGGAAATTACCGAGCCAGTATCCTGTTCAGACACGGCCTAGCTGATTTAGCACAACGTTGCTTAACGAAGATAACAGTCATGACTGCAGTGTTTTTGAATGAACAGGTTTGAGTGAAAATAATAATAGTGTGTGTGTGTTATCAGTTTTGTCCCTGTGCACATGTGGAGGTCATTGAGATAGATAAAAATGGCTACTTTATTAACCCCAAAAAAGAAATTGCTGAGATAACAAATCAAATTAGTTACAAAACAGACAACATAACGACACTCAAGAAAGAATTAGAATAAACAAATTACAATAAACTAAATCTTGAACTAAATGAAGCTGAAATCATGAGGCAGCTCATATGAGATTGATAAAATCATCTCGCATTGTTGTTGCTGGAGGAATATCTGATGTATTAACTCATAATGCATACCACTGCATTACTGTTTAGCCATGCTAAAACAGATTTAACTCACTTCTCTTGTGTGAAGATCAACTCACAACTGCTTTTTAGTCACCAAAACATCTTGCCCTTTCAGTGTAAGGACTGGCTGAAAACATTACCAACCAAACTTCTGATCGCAAGTAAACTCAGGATTTCACCCGCCAAAGTCATCTTCAACTAGTAACATAATAAACAGTAAACACTGGTGCCATCTGCCAAACCAACTAGCAATGAAAACAGAATTTCTAGTATAATGTACATGTGAGTATTTTTCTAGTGGCCAGTGTTCATATCTAGTCATGTCCAGGAAACAGGAAATAACTCATACATATGGCCTGTGACTGTGGTGACCTCTAAGGGTTGCGCACAAATAAAAAACATATTCTATCTTAAGAGACATACACTCCTGTCTGTACAATGGTATTTGAAGCATGTCATGACTTCGACTGCATTTTCCTCCAGTTTTGACTTTCTTTTTTTTTTTTTTTTAAGATTATTTTACTGGGCATTTTAGCCTTTATTGAAAGGCCAGCTGTAGATAGGCAATAAGGGGGAGAGACAGAGGGATGACATGCTGCAAAGGGCCACAGATTGGAATCAAACCTGAGCCACTGCAAAGAACTTTGCCGATATGGGGCCCTCACCAGCTGGGCTAGAGGTTGCCCTTTGACTTTCATTCTTGCAGCCAATGTTAATGACATGAATGTTAAATATGTTTATCAGAAACAAATTGAGAAACACATATGATCTCTAGTATCCTCCCTGGTGCATCTCCAAATATGTTATTTGACTTGCTGCAGAGACTGAAACTGTGATTACTGCACCTCCCTTTTATTGAATATGTTCATTTAAAATCAGACCCCTAGTCCTGCTTTGGAAGGATCAAAAATATTTACCATCACACTATAATGGTGTTGATCAATTTGCTTCTTCACGAGTGGTTATTGCTTAATAAAACTAAGACCCAAAGCAGCACAGGAATATTCACTTTTTCAAACATAAAGTACAGATGTTTGAAACAGAAGTTAAGGAGGTTAGAGCCCGTGACACACCTCTTATCAGGAGACTGTAATGTCTCTTTGACACTGCCCAGGTGATATCACAACGCACACCTTAATTCATACTAATACTAACTCATACATAACCACAGTGACGCATGTGTGACCTCAGCTTGTAAGGCGTCCCCACCATCAGTAAACCTGGTCATCCATTCTGGATAAGAGGAACTGTATTTCGAAATAAACTACATTTACATTATTACTTTTAGACACTCGAGTAAATCATTTATCTGATTTCTCACCCGCAGTGTATTGATTACTTTATGCCCTGATGGTGACTCATTAGCAATGACCTGATGACTAGATGTCACTGTTTCAATAAAGGCCACCAAGTCTTGTGCTTGACTGCAGCACAGTTTGTCATAAGATCAACACATGACACGAAGAAATGGAAACAGGTCATGATGTTTACCTATGATCGAGTGACATCAGTTGTTTTTTTAATTGGCCTTGCCCAAAAGTGTTGTCAGAGGAATGTTTTCTGACCTGTCTTTAACTGATATACAAAGGAAAGTTAGCTCATGAGCCAAAAACAAAAGTGATCAGTGCACATATGGATTCAACTACAGGTCCAGACTTTTAAAAAAGTTTCACTGGGGGTCATCGTGGTGGCTTTGTGACCCTTAAGACCATGTAATCGCAAAAACCCTGGTGAAAGTTCAGCCGGGGATCTTTGATGCATCTCCCCCTATTTCCTGTCAACTCTCATCCCTCACCTATAAAGGCAGGAAAAGTAATAATAAAACATTTTCACTACTTCCTCATGAACGCATTTCACCTTCCCATCCTGTCTGTCTTCTATTCATTGCACTTATACTGCTCTTAAAAACTACACAACTGTGTGAGAAAGGGCAAAACAACTAACCGTACTATTTTCATAAAGTTTATTACACGGGTGATACACAGTGAGGTTGGAAATTGCTTTGTCGTATTATTCCCCTGACACGACTGACTAATCATTGAATTACAGAGTTACATAATGTCCGGTTGCCGGCTCACAAGGTCTGCCTGACGAAAACAATTTCATGCAGTCCTCCGATAAGACGGAGGAGATGGAAAACAGCTCAATATAGATTCGGGCTGACACACAGTAGTAAAATATATAACTTGATTTTCATTCCTGCATTTTATTTGGGGTGGAAAAACAGATAAAATGTCCAGAGATTATGACTTAATTTAAGAAGCAGTAAGATTATTTGTGTGGAAAAGTACTTTAATGTGGCTCTTTTGGAGGCTGTGGCTTTATGATTAAAAGTATTCAGTTATCAGTTTGTGTATGTTCCAGAGGACTGAAGACACATGACTCAAATCACAATTCTGATGACTTTAGACTCCTATTGACAGAATCATAAACAGACTTGCAACTTGACTTGAACTTTAACACTGGTGACTCGTGACTTTACTTAGACTTGAGCCTTTTGACTTGAAAATACATGATACCTTCCTCCATGCCTAAAGATTAAAACATATTATTCAAAAAGAAATCAATTAATTTATCCTCATGTCCTCAATAAACTAACTTTAACGTTAGTCATTCCCAGCCAGTTGACACTTAATTTCTCAGATCCACTTTGTTTGAAGCGAACTGACAGCATTCAATCATGTTGTAGGAGAAAACCATGAAGAACTAAGGTTACATAACTGAGCACCAGTTGGAAAAAATAATACCAAAAATAATTTTATTCGCATACAAAAGCTATGCGTAGGTCAACAAAAAACACATTGAAGTATGCAAAATATGTGACTTGCAAACTGCAGACAGAGAACCAGTAACTTCAGTCTTTGTTCGACATTTAAAGATGCACAATGCATGGCTCACAGGGAATGGCAGGCTGAGCTGAGTTCCCCCGATGTCCCTCTCCCCAGCAACGCTCTTCAGCTCCTCCTGGGGAATCCTGAGGCGTTCCCAGCCCAGATGAGATATAGAATTCCTCCAGTGAATTCTGGGTCCACCCTGGGTCCTCCTACCAGTTGGACATGCCTGGAAAAGCTCTAATGGGAGGCACCAAAGAGGCCACCCTACGGAGGGACCTCACTTCGGCGCCTTGCATCCATGATCTCATTCTTTCGGTCACTACCCAAACTTCATGACCATAGATAAGGGTTGGGATGTAGATGGACCAGTAAATTGAGAGCTTTGTCTTCCAGTTCAGTTTTTTAACAAGCTTGTTTTAACAAATAATGCAAATTTTAAAATGCATTCATGATTTTTGTTAATTTAACATTATTATTTTGTTGTTAAAATGACATTACATTTGGTAGAGAGCGCATTATGACTTGTTTGGGCCTCAAAATGTGACTTGGGACTTGAGTTAGGACTTGAGCACACAGACTTGAAACTAACTTGTGACTTGCAAAACAGCTTTAAATTGTTTTAAGATTAGATTCTTTTCATTAGGCAAACATTTCTCCTTACTCCTCTCTAAATGGATCTGGACACAACTCCCTCTGAAAACAATGTTGCAACATCAGCTCCAACAAGCCCTCTATACTTAGACGCCCTCCTTTAGTAGCGGCCTGTGCGTGGGCTTTCCCAGCCCCAGCCAAAGTGTTTGTGTAGCTGGTCATGTTTATTTGCTCTGGTCTGAGGGCGAAGACTACCAGGCTGTGCTGCGGCGCGTCACAGTTCAGCATGCTGGGTCCACTTTCAGTGTACCACCGCAGTAACAAGCCAAGCGTTGTACCACTCTATTTTAGGGCCCGGGGTCCTGGCCAGCGGTCACTCTCAGCAGCCCAACCTGAGAGACCTCTAGCCTTTAGCAAAGCACTGTGGGGTCTGAGAGTGCACGATCAACAAACAGAGTGACCAAACATCACTCAGCACTTGCTAAAAAAAGGGGTCCCCCAGAGGAAAGGTAACAAGGGGCCGGTTCAGGGCAGCTTGACCAGCTTGAAACTGAAATAATGAAATATGCACGTGACCCTTGTGCATGGTTTCAGGTTTATTGGGCTCCTTTTCCACAGAAACACACACTGGCCTGTTAGTTTTGACCTGGACCATTTATTTCCCTGTGTCTGACTGCTAATAAACCTAAGTGTTAAATAAAGTGAAGTCATGTGTGTGTGTTTCAAGGTGTCCCTTTTCACCCACATAAGCCTCCCTCTGCTCCAAATATACACGATTCACAGAACAAGCTCTGAGTTAAAATCTGCTGTACTTCTGGAGATCATTGAATATATTTTTTCTGTTGAGCTTTGCATGCTCCTCCTGATGTTTTCACTACCTCATGAATTCCTTCAGAATTAGCCCTTTGGGGGCTTCACAGTTCAGTTATTATGCAATATCCTGACAGTTATGTAATAATCTATGCGAGTATTGCACAGTAATGTACAGAATGCCTGCCCGTATGGTACAACTGGGTGGAAAGAGCCTCCAAAGACTGTTACAACATGGACAGGATAATATTTTGATGCTTAGCAACTTCTTTTTACGCTTTCAGTTCATATGATATTGCAATTATATGACATTATTATAACTCACAGGCCACAAAAACCGTTTCATTTTCTTTTAATCAATTTATCACCGTAGTTTCAACCAACAGTTAATACTCAGACGTCAGTAGGCAAGTAAGATGGAAGAGACGCTATGATTGTGCTGTCAGATGTGAATCATTCCTGATACACCTGCTTGCATAACATCGCTTCCCTCTAACTGACAGAGACAGGCCCCGTACGTCATGACATTACATGTTGGCATTACCACGGAAAATGACAAGGAAAAGGAGACTCAAGCACGCACAAAAAGGCTTGACGCTAAGTTGATACAAAGCAATACATAGCTCCATTTCCAAACAAGCTGGGCAATGATTTGCAAATCAGTTTTGACATACGCTGGGGAAAACAAATATCTAACATTTTTTCTCATCGTACACATTTCCAATGCAGCTATTCACGTGAAATTTAGACCAGACATTGGTGTGAAGTCAACGCAATAATACGGATAAAGACACCCTAACATTCCATATGTGCAATAAAGTGGAATGACACATGAAAATAGTGTTGCACATGCTAAATAAAATGTATGTAATACCTGGAGAAGCCTTTGTTTGCAGCGCCAGCTTCAAGATGCTTGCTGTATGGCGAAACTAATGTCTCACAGTGTTCAGATGGTATTTTGGCTCATTCTTGCAAACAGACTTTAAATCTTGAAGATTTTGAATCTTGAGAGAGAAATTTCACCTTAAAAAAAAAAGTGATGTAACACAGTGGCAAACATGCCCCTGTCCCAACTATTTGTAGTGTGTTACAGGCATCAAACTCAAACTGAGTGTGTATTTACAACAAAACAATAAAAGTTATCAGCTTTAATATTAAATATCTTGTCTTTGTACAGTGTTTTTTGGAATCACGGTTGAACATCTGTAGGCTGCAATGAAACAAACCCGTCTTATATAAGACCGTCTTATAATGAGAGCAACATTACAATATGTCAAAATTCCCTGATCACCAAAAACTGCAAGCTACCAAAAACAAGTACAAAGTTCAAGGCCTTGGAGTCTTAAAGCCCTTACAACACAAGAAATAATGCCAGTCACCCTGAAAACAGGGAAAATAAGCACAGAGAAGGTGAAACAACATTCCTGGTGAGGACAGATTTTTTTAGCCATAATCCAGAATGAGACATAGTTCTGATTCATTTCTTAAAACTGCAGCAACAGCAGAAAAAAAAACACTGGAAATCTTCACAATTTAAGCACTAGGCCTCAAGGATTATCTCCCTTCAGACAGCTTTGGTCACATCAAGTGTGTGTGTGTGTGTGTGTGCGTGTGTGTGTGCGCAAAACAGAGACAGTGACTCATGAATCTATGTACGTGTTACAAATCATGGAAACAATAATGTATGCTTACATGCCCACGTATAACTGAAAGTGTTTATTTTCACAGGAATGTGAGCCAGAGCAAAGCAATAACAAAGGAAAGCTAAAAATCCACCTGATCCGTCACTCCTCCACTGAAGCCACTGCATGACGTGCAGGTGCGTGGACGGGCGGAGGGTGTACAGAGGAATCTGTGAGGAAGAGGAGAAATGTTTTGACAGGAAAATGTGCAGCGATTTACTCCCACTCCACCTCTGTGCTCATGGTCAGATGTTTATCTCTATCATTCAGCAGAATAATTTTGCCTGACTTGTTTTGGCAGTAACGTTTTGTTCCCAGGCAATAATTTGCATCGAGAAAATAGATTCTTGAATCGTAAACAAAACTCCCACATGGACACATTTTACCTGCGTGTGTGTGTGTGTGTGTGTCTTTATTTGTGCACTGTCTCATGCAGTGGAGTCTTTGTGTCTATTTGCACACTCATAGCACCTCTCATATGAACAAATGAAGTAATTGTAAACAAGGCACACAATACATATCTTTGTGTGTGTTAGTGTGAATTATATATGTGTGTTTACAGTCACTTGTCACTGCCTGTTTGCGCCCAGCATTTGTTTATCATGTTTTCATGTCTTTGTCTCCAGTAAACAGGTTTAAGTGGCTCGTGTCAACTCACTGTTAAAGGTCAAAAGGTGAAACTTAAAGGAATTCCCCCACAAGATGACTATTTGTATGTCAGTTAGTCATGTGGTGTTATCTTGAATTTGTGGAGCCTTCATGGAAAATGGCAAACATACTGATTTATAGGGCCGATGTCACGATGACGTCAGTTTGTTAGCTGGAGGCAAAACACGACTCACCGCCACAGGGCTGTAGGCTACATAGGAGTCTTAAAATGTCGTCCTGTTGTGTTATTGGGAGCCAGAATAGAAGGAATCATGGCTCAAGACATAGATTTTATTGCATACCAGCCGCCACTGGCCGTCACTGAAGCAAGACAACTATATAAGACGAAAGGACTTGATCGAGGCGATCATCAGAAATGCTCACATGTGCAGCGCACACTTCATATCAGGTTAGGGGAAAAGTATTTACTGTTGTAGGGATGAAAGAAAATTGAAACTGAGGCAGTATTAGGAGGAATACTGGATTTCTCTTTTACGCTAACGTTTTAGCGCATTAGCTAACGTTAGCTTCAATAGCAAAACAAACTGGAGAACCCGTTGAAGTGTTGTCTTCCTTTGTAAGATTGGCATAGTAATCGACCACAAAGCTTTCTGCAACATCACCCATCCACTGAGTGAGAGCATACGGGTCAGCCAGTCTGGTCCCGTTGGTCAGTGTTTACATTTTCAAGTAACAGTCGCGGCCCTGGAGAGTGGATGACCTGACATGGTGCGTTTGTAAATTCGGTCTGACGTTCTACACTAAAATGAGAGCCCTGTTGGTCGAAGAAACAGAGCATTATATTTCTACATGAACTTATTTCAGAATGCACCACTCGTATCATCTTCCTCAATTGTTTAAAACAAGCCAACAGAACTTGCTAGCTAGCGTTAGCTAATGTCTGTGGAGAACTGTTTTGCCTCCAGCTAAGCCCCGCCCACCAACAAAACATCATATTGTTTACTAACAATAAAAGGGTCTATTAGGGACCATGTTTAATAGCAGCAAGACTATATCAAACCATCTGCCTGCACACAACTCGTGCACTATATACAAAGTCTCATTTTTCCAGTCATATGTGAAGTGCTTCCCAAACATGCATTTTCACTAAAACTGATTTTTTTTTGTAACGAAATATAAGTTAGGAGGACGGCACAGTGGTACAGTGGTTAGTAATGTACAGCATCACAGCTAGAGGGTTCCTGGTTCAAACCCAGGGTGGGGGGTCGAACCCCAGGGTGGAGCTCCTCCGTGCAGAGCCTGCATTTCCTCCCATGTCAGCGTGGGTTTTCTCTGGGTACTCCAGCTTCCTCCCACAGTCAAAAGACATGCAGGCTTGGTTAATTGGTGATTCTAAATTGTCCTTAGGTGACCTGTACAGGGTGTGCCCCACTTCTCGCCCAGCGTCAGCTGGGATAGGCTCCAGCCCTCGGGCAACCCCCAACAGGATAAGCAGCCACAGAAAATTAATGAATGAATGCATATTTAGGAAGCATAAATACATGCAAATATAGGGATATAAATCAATATGTTCACCATTTTCCATGGATGCATGCGAGAAATTTTTTTTTTCTACCAATTCAAGGTAACACGGCATGGCTAACTTATTTCCAAATGGTCATTTTGTTGGTGAATTATTCCTTTAATAATTATACTGGCTGTAAATAAATGTAACTTTTCCTCACTTTCTCCAGAAGCACAGATTTCAAAGAACTCAGCAAATGCACTAATGTAATGCACATACTGTGGGGTTACAGCCAGGAGTGGCGCCAGGTCACTGATTGGGATGATATAAGTCGTGTAGGATTCTACGAAAGACTAAGAAACCAAAGCAAGTACCACGAATCAATTAAACATCTTTAAGCTGGAATGCATCTATTTCCTAATAAAGTCCTGGAACTAGTTAGAAGCCTGTTCACAGCACAGGCTAGATTGGTTTTGGCAGACAGCACATCAAAACAAGATTTATGTCAATATAAAACAGCAACTGAAACATGAGACTGCTTTAATAACCAAAATGCAGTTTAGAATGTTGCTTAATGAGATCTAACTTATCTGCAAATGGCATATTTTGGAAGCAGTGGTGATCCTGGACACTTTGTTTCATCATGATTTGTTGCAGACTACAAACAATTGAATCAGTGCTGCAGTTCATAGAGCAATCCAATAAATGAAAAAGCTTTTGTCTTTTATTACATTTCTTTGTTACAGTCACGTCAACAAATAGTTTTAGTGAACATTAGTAAGTGTTTAATGGATGCTGTGTGCTGCTCATGTAGATGGCTACATCTACAAATACTGAACAGATTGTAAATATGAACTCTGTCACATAATATAAAGTTGAGTTAAAGGAGCAGGGTGTAAGATTTAGGGAGATTTAGTGGCATCTAGTGGTGAGGATTAGAGATCGCAACCAGTCGAAACTTCTCTCGGTTAGAATTTCCTCAGTGTTCATTGTTTAGGAGGTTTTTTACCAGGAGCTGAATTATCCACAGACCAGTAAAAACACTAAATAAAGCAATGTTTCTCCAGCACTGTTCAGCCTGTCTGCGATGAGCACTTGCTAATGTCTGCTCACCTTTTTCTGCCCCAGATGTTCAGGAGGTTTTTATCAGATGCCGAATTATCCACAGAGGTCTCTGCACTAATGGTTCCACTCTACACTAACACTAATGGATCCAGTCATTTAAACCAGTAAATACACTGAATAAAGCATGTTTCATGTTACAAATGAGTGTTTCTCCAATGCTCTTTGACTCGGTGGAGATGGGCCGCTAACTTCGCATCTGCTAATATATGTTCACATTTTTTCTTTGATAGCTTAAGATCCAGACGTTCAGGAGGTTTTTATCAAGAGCCAAATTATCCACAGAGGTCTCTTTCTCTCCAAAACAAAAAGACCTGGTGATTTAAACTGGTCAAAACACTGAATAAAGCAGTGTCAGTTAAAAAGTGTTTGGTTTATCTGTTCTGGGCTATTGTAGGAACATGGTGGTGCAACATGGCGGACTCCATAGACAAGGACCGGCTCACAATGTAGATATATTTGGCTCATTCTAAGGCAACGAAAACACAGTTCTTATTTTCAGGTGATTAAAGAAAAATACTTATGATACTATATTCCTATCTGCCAATATATCCCCCTAAACCCTGCACACTGGACCTTTAAGCTCTGATACACACATATCATTTACTGTACCTGTCTGCAGTTGGAGTCAGTTACAACTGAACAAGGAGGACATGCAGTCAATCCAGCTCCAGTGGATATGACGGGGTGAACTTCTGGTTGGTCCTCAACCCACTGAGGAGTGAAAACTGTCTCTGGTCGGCTGGTTGCTTTTGGATTTTTCACTCACTTCTGCAGCCAGTATGCTTTATAATGTTGCAAACATTATCATAGCAGCACACCAACACCAGCAACATTAAGATGTGTCTGACTTGCTATATTAGCATACTTTTAAGTATAGTTTTTGCAGGTTTGTTGGGGACACGGTATATATGCTGATACTGGTGTGCTGGAGCTAAATATCCCTGTCTAGACCTTATTCCTTTTTTAATGTTAAGTGAACATGTGGAACAGAATCTGGAAATACAAATAACATTATAACAAATACACATTATAACAAGAACACTGCATGAAGAAAGGTTCTGGACTCTCCACCCCAGCACACTATACAATGGGTACATAAACGTACTATCAGCAGGTTTATGCTGCCCTCTGTTGGCCAAGTACTTGAAGGGGATAAGGGTGGAAATGGTTACCTGCTCATGCAATAATCACAACTAAATAAATAAAAAATAAACTCTGTGATAGTGACATCGTTTGAACTGGATCAGGTCTGTTTTTTGTTTGTGTTGAACAGCACAGAGGCCTAAGGCATCCTATCCTGGGCACAGTGAGCGGTACCGGCTCTTCCACTCTCATCTCTATCACCTTCTCTCTTTTTTCCCCCCTAACTTTCTCCTCATTTTGTCCTGTATCTCTTCTTCGTCATCATTGTTTTAGTCTGTCTCTGAGGAAGTAAACACAGGGTCAGTGGATTTTTAAATTTACCTGACATGACATGAATAATGATTTGGATACAAACAAACAGAAACTATGACAAGTGTCACAGGAACAAGTACAGATACTCCATTTTCATCATTGAAAACATGCAGTGTGTTTCAGGGGTCATTATTGGCAGTGTAAATATAAAGATGTATTCATTGTTGATTATTTGCATGCAAACAATATTCCTTTTTTTTCTTTATCAAATATATTTACACATTAACACACTGTGGCTTTTGTGCGGTAAACTTTATGTCCCACTGTGTCATGGTTCATACCTGCATGCATACACAATCGAAGCTGATCCTCATTGGAGTGTTAGTTAAACCAGGACTTTCAGACTTTGGACATGTACAATATATGGATGATAAATTGCATGTTACCCTTAGAAACATTTGATGTTTTTTTAAAGAGAATTGTGGTGTTAAAACGGAAAAGGGGAGAAGAAGCAGTTGCATTATGCAGCAATGATGCATTTTACATTTTTCTGAAAAACACATTGTTATGCATTAAAACATTTGACTTGAATTGGAATAGTAAAAGGGGGTATGGTGTGACATTGATTTCACAAGATGTCATGTGTTGCTACTGCCTGGGATGTGTGACTTAAACAGGGAGAAAGTTGTTGTTGTTGTTTTTTTCAAAGTATTGTTTATTGGAGTGTATTGTATTTAGACATTTTACATTGTTCTGAAAAACACATTCATGCATAAATGCATAAATAAGTGCGACTTAACTTTGGTGTGGAAATGGTATCACAACATCATTTGTTGATACTGTCTGGGAAGAGTAACTTAAACAGGGGGAAGTTTAAAAAAAAAAGCTATTGTTTGTTTTGTAGATTGTTTTGTGTTGAATTGGTACGTTTTACATTATTCCAACAAATGTCACATGATTTTGAAATTCTTTAATCATTAGAAAATGTTTTTATGGTATTTTACTTGAATTCTAATGTAATAATTTTATGATCACTTACAATTTATGACCTAAATGTTGAAATTATGAAATTAAATTTCATCAATAAATTGTGTATATCAAGTTTAAGTTAACAAATGTGATTTAACTTTATGTGTTGTTTTGCTAGCCTCTTTGATACCAACCAAATAGAACCAAATCTGTCAGTACAGAAGCTAAACATTTTAGCACATAAAAAGACCCACCCAAAAGTATAAATCAATATCAGTTTAGTGTATGTTATATTTATATTTTCACTGCTTTACTTTATACACTAACTGATGGAGGTAGAGTAGCAACTCTTGTGTTCTGCTAAGTATAATCCCTGTTTTTATCAAAACCCCAAAGTTATTGTAAACAAAAACTGTGTGTCTGTTGTGATTTTATATGTGGCTAAATGGTTTCTGGATTCTGTTCCATTCTATCACTGTCCATAGTTGCCATTGGAAACCAGTTTGAATCAAGTTGTTTGAATGATTTCTGATCATTCCTAAAATATATTTGCCTGTGTCCAGACCTGTATTCGCCCACGCCATCAAGTTCAAGTTGACTGATTCATCTGGCATTGTTTGCCCCCGTTTTTCCCTGGTGAGTAAGTGGCTTAATTTTGATCCACAATAACCATTTAGCACTGTTACCTATTTAATCACTGTTAGCTCTATTAGCACCATTAGCAGGGTCAGTGGGGCTAGTGGTGCTAACGTAATTATGTCCTGTAAAACTTACCTAAGACACCTCAATCTTTAAATGTGCATATATTTTATTACCGTATCATATGTTTAATAAGCTGTGTAAAATGTTTAGTCAGTAGAAACTATATCTGCCAAAATAAATACAGTAAACAGCATTTTCCTTTGAACTGCTGTGAAGTAGAAGTAGAAAGTAGCAGAAATGGAAAAACCTCATAATTGTAGGAACTTTCCCTCCAGTCACACATTTCATGCCTTTCATGCTCTCAATAATAGGTTATTATTGGATGTGTGTTTATTTTTCCTGATATTTCTAATTCAGCTATTATTATCAGTTGTGGTAATGGTTGCTGTTGTAGTAGTTGCAGTAGTAGTATTCAAGTTTGTTATCACTCAGCCAGCTAATTGGGGGCATTTATTGTATCAGTATCCCTGACTTTAATCCTTATAAAAGTGTCTCATCTCTTATCAGTGTGTGTCATGTCACAGGAGCCCAGTAAGCTTCATATAGATCATTCTTCTGGACAAGTTCAGTGATAATAAGGAGAAACAGCACACAAAATGTCCGCCAAACATATTGATCTGCATGCAGAGTCTCAACATGCTGTGAAGGAGATGAACGAGAGAGGCCTGCTCTCCATTCAAGGGACACTGAAAGTGGATTTGGTGGACACAGCCAACCTACCCACTCTGCCTCCATCTTCACCTCCACCATCTTCTCCTGTTGTCCCTGCTGGTAAAAACATCGCCATCCACCCTCAGCCAGTGGAAAGCCTGGGTGGTGGAGGAGATGATGGGTGCAGCCCCCTGGCAGCAGCCGCAGTGAAGTCTGCTCCGGGTCTGAATGTTGAACAAATGCAACATGTCTCGAGTGAAGCTGCCAGTTACTGCGCTGCTCCTCCACAAACAGTAAGAACCTTGTCAACCACACACACTCTGAACCATCTTCACTGGTTGGTTGCTAGCATCAATGGCATCATGACTCTTAGTCTTGTTACTCTACACATGCCACTGCAGCTCATTCAAGCAGTTAGAACTCTGACACCTGGTAGACAACATCATGTCACTACTGCAGCTTGTCTGACCACCTGGTCTGTGTGTGTTTGTGTCTCCAGTGTAACAACGTGCCACTGACAAAGCTTCCTGAAGGCCTGACCCAGAACCTGCGTCCTGTCGGAGTGGTGTAAGTAACACACACATGAATGCTAACAAATACACACACACATTTACGCAGATATTGAGCTTCTGTATGTTTCTTTGAACACAATATTTTATCATTATAATGTAACGCTGTCTCTCTTTTTCTGTGTAGTTATGGTGAACTGGTGTATGAGGTTCCAGCAGACGTCATTCTTTTTATCTCTGCTGCTGAACTACAAACAGTAAGAACCTGATTAACCACACACACTCTGAACCATCGTCACTAGCTGGTTGTAGGCGTTAAGTTTAGTAGCATCACTGTGGGAGAATGATATCAACGCTGAAACAATCACAGCTCTACCTGAGAAACACACACATCTATTCTGGATGTGCAAACTTTGTCGTGTATTTGTAGTTTTAAACTCCATTTAATAAAAAGGAACTCTTTAGAAGATGAAGCTGTCGATCCACACCATCTAGGTGCTCAGAGTTAAGGATGCCCGGATTGAGCTCAAGTTCAATTTACAATTTAAGTGAACTGCAGATTGACTAGGTTTTCTTTAAGTGAAGTGACTGGCTGTGAAACTAAAAGAGAGGGGGGGGGGACTCTGACACCTGGTAGACAACATGATGTCACTGCTGCAGCTTGTCTAACCATCTGCTCTGTGTGTGTTTGTGTCTCCAGTGTAACAATGTCTTAGTGACAAAGCTTCCTGAGGGCCTGACCCAGAACCTGCGTCCTGTTGGAGAGGTGTAAGTAACACACACGTGGATGCAAACACACACACAAGTGTACACAGATACTGAGCTTCTGTATGTATCTTAAAACACAATATTTTGTATTATCTAATGTATCTCTGTCTCTCTTTTTCTGTGTAGGAGGGGAGAGCTGGTGTATGAGATCCCAGCAGACAGTTTCACTCTTTCCGACTCTGCTGCTCCTCCACGGTCACGGAACAAGAAGAAGTCAGAGTAAGTGAACGCTGGTGGAACGCTTTGGTAAAATTGTGCTTTTCTAGTTTATGACTGGCCCATGATATGTGGCAGTGGCCACCAAGTCATAATCGAACCCCCTCACATTTTGTTTCTTGCAGCTGTTGTTTGACAGCAGGTGATATTTATTTAAGAACATGCTAGTACGGATATCAGCCCAGTAAAGCCCATGCAAGGCTGTAATTCACCTATGTCTTGCATTATCACTGTTTCTTTCTAACATTCTTCTGTCTTCCAACAGAAAGCCAAAGTGTGAAAACAAACAGGATGATATAAAGATGCCGCTAAATGCCTTCATGCTGTTCTTGAAAGAAAAGAGGCTGAAATTGGCAGCCGAACTGGCCATGACTGAAAGTGCAGTGGTGAACGCTGTGCTGGGACACAGGGTAAGTGTATTCACTCTGTGAAACCCTCAGTGTTACACAACCTTCATCACAGTTGGTAAAAGACTCTGCAGACATGCTTGTTATTTATTTCTCTTACTCTGAATCCTCGCATCTTGACAGTAGTTTCTGGTGATTTCTATTTAATGTCACATTACCAGCAAATTTAAACCGAGGATTTCCAGCATTTTACGACACAAACGCACTGTGGGAGTTTGTGGGTTCATTCTCTCATTAATGTAGATCTGATATTTTTCATGCTCCTGTTTGTGCGGCCTGTAGTTTTGTGTCCATCCATGTGCTGATAGTGTGTTGTCGTCTGTCCACAGTGGAGAACACTGTCAAAGGAGGAGAAGGCCAAATACTATGAAGCAGCACGCAAAGAGAAAGAGCTCCATGAGCAACGGTACCCGGACTGGTCACCCCGCTCTGTATGTGCACTCTGCTGACATTCAACTCATATATGTTAGCATCACTGAAAAGAACCTTGTTTATCAGCTGATGTCAGATGGAAAACATCTAATGTGTTTGTTTCTGTGTAGGGCAAAAAGAAAAAGAAGGAGAAGCCAAAGCACCACAAGAAAAAGTCATCTCCGTCTGTAAAATAAATACATAAATTAATTAATCAATAAAACACCGTACACTACATCGGTGGATCTCAACCTTTTCTTGGATCAGCATCCCCGTGTCCAATATCCAGGTACCTTACCATCTCCTATCAGATAAATGTAGTGTTATATCATTAAAAAACATGTCAGTGAATGCAAAATAACAGATTTGATTAAACTAACTAAATTATTAAATTAGTTTTTCATATAACAAAAAAATCCATGTGAATAGAAATATTTTTGAGCAACAGTTGGAAATTTGACATTCAAACTTAAACTAGGTCTCATTATTGATCACAAACAGCAGCAAATCAGAAAGTGGTGATTCTGGTGCCAGCTAAGGAGCACTCTTACAAATTGATCCAACTGAAAACAAGAGCAGCCCACAAAGGAAAACATCTGAGGCTACAGGAAGAGCAGAAGAAGAATACACCAGGAAGCAGGAAACACTATTTCCTGCATGCTGGTGTAGTTTTATGCAAAGGAAAACAATGTAAAGGATGCAAAGGAAAACAAAATTCACTGACAATTCAAAATATAATGGAATATATTGCAGTAAGGCATTCTCTATTGCAGTCCACACAGTTTAATACATTCAGCGTCATGCCTGCATTTAGCCATGTTGTTGAGCTAGTTGGCCCCTTTGTCAAGTAGCTGTCTGTTATTTACTCATTCTACAGCAGGAAACGGCACTTCAAAATAAAAACTCTGTGCCAGAAATTCACTGTACTTAACAATAAAGTGTGTTATTTACAAACTTGACATGTTTGTGAGTTGCTTGCCGTCCATTCAGAGTGGACCCATGACCACTTTTGGACCGCGACCCACCACTTGGGAACCATTGCTCTATCGCTTTCAAATATTAATTCTCCTTTAGACGAGATTTTCTCATCTAATGTTCTCACCTGAGTCAGCACACATCTGGGCATGATTCACTCCTCAGCCCTCCTTTGTGTCTTGTGTTTGGGGAGGTAACCTCTTTAAATGTGTATGTGCCACCTATTTACATCAGTGATACACTGATTCATTAAAATGTATTTATAAATCCCTGGACTTTAGCACATATGTTTTTAAGTAAGATTTCTGCTCATGTTTAAAATTTTCAGCACGTTCTGTCCTTGTTATCTGAGAAGTCAAGAATTAAGTTATATTTTGAGAAGAAAAAAAAGTCCTGTCCTATAGTCTGCTGTGCATTAGACTCTCCGTGAGAGCCCCGTTTGGGACTTTGTCTGAATGAGACAAAGTTTAGGGAAGTGGTTTTGCTCTGCTCCTCATGGGAGGTGGAAAACTGTAACTAGATCTAACAAAGAGCAGGCGAGCTGACTGTACATTCAGTCCCCGAGTCCTTCTTTCTCTGTCTGTCTATAAACCACCAAGACTGAAAAGTCAGGGACCACTACAGTTGCCAAAGAATACAATGAGATTGAGGTTTGCTACCCAGGTCCTCCTAAGCTACTCTGCTGCCATGGGAATGAAGACCTTGGAAGAGATCAAACAGCTCATAGGTCTAAAGAGGAGTAAAAGTACATTGGCATCCAAATATACTTACAGTACCAAAAGTAAAGAATAAAAAAACGGTAGCTTTTTGTTTAAGTTCTTAATTCTGGTGCTAAAACATGCTCCCTTTTCAGCACTTTCAAGGGCATGAGAAAATGATTCCTGTCCACAAAAAGTCTAAAGACGATGAAGTGCTTTAATAACCTGAGTGATACAGAATTCGGTAAATGACGCTGTTCTTTGGGCCTTGCCAGCAGCATGGCCAAAAATCAACAAGACATCATTGTGGCCACAGAACCAAGGTTATAAATACGACCTGTTTCCGTCATCCTTTTCTGGAGAAGAAGTGGAGAGCTCTGATGCCCGGCGTGCCAAGATAGCAGCGGTGCCCCGGGAAATTTTCATAAGGGTGGCTAGATGGGGCCACTGAAAGTCTTTGGGGGTGACACACCAAAGCCAAAAGCCACAAGTGAATTTCAGGAATTCCATTATGCTGTTGAAGTGTATAGGCTAGTTTAAAACTATGTCAGTGTGATAGTGAAGGAATTGTGTACTGACATACTGTGGTTTCTTATTTAACAGTTAATATTACTAATTATCTGATGCGCCTCGACTTACAGTTAATATTCTGAGTTCCACAACAACACTGGTTCTAATGTGTTATGTATCTGTATGTTAACAAGACAAATATACAACTTTAATTTGAGTGCATAGATTGTACGGAACAAAACATTCAGTGGGAACAAGCTTTCTCGTGTTTGGAGGAGACTCATGGGCACCCATAGAACCCATTCTCATTCAGAAGTCTTGAGGTGAGAGTTCAAGGGACCCCTTTGAAAATGGCCATGCCAGTTGTTCCCTCACCAAAATTTAGCCTAAATTTTGAAAGCTATTTTTCCCCCTTCCTGACAAGCTATGCCTTCATGGGTGGTACCAATGGATGCCTTACGTTGTCTAATTCTTCAAGATGCCACTACCTTTGTGCTACCTTAAATCTGAGTTCGCCACAGCCTCTTAAAGACAGTTATGTCAGCCTCCAATCATTTTCACCAGGGTTGTGCCAGCTACTATATCAAGGGGGGCATGGCCACCGCATAAGAGCCAAGGCTGTGGGGCATTGGTGGCTTAGTGGTAGAGCACACACCCTATGTACAAGGCTGTTGCCGCAGTCGCCCGGTTTGAGTCCAGCCTGTGGCCTTTGCTGCATGTCATCCCCTCTCTCTCTCTCCCCTTTTCACACTTAATGGTCCTGTCCATTAAAGGCAAAAAATGCCCCAAAAAATATCTTTAAAAAAAAAAAAAGAGCCAAGGTTGTGGCATCATCTCAGCCACAGGTAAGCACCTTTGAACTCAAAGCCTGTGGTGCACCTAATGTGGCTCAGAATAGAGCATGGATGGTCTTTGTGAGTCTGTGTAGGTGCCCCACTCCAATGCTGTACGTGCAAGAGGCAGGACAGGCCTGGTGAGAGATTCAGGGCTTCAGAACCCTCTAATGTACTCTGTTGGGGGTCTCTTACTATGTGTCATTGCTTATATGAACTGTCACACATAACTGTATCCATACAGCCATTTAGCTGATTTGTAGTATTCAGCATTCTATTACACTGATGAATGAACATTATGTGAATCAGTAGTGAACATAGTAAGAGGAAAGTAGTATCAAACTATAAAAAGTCACTCAAATTAATCAAATTAAAAGCTGTAAAAACATGTTTGGTCCTTTCTCCATTTGTTCCTCTTGTTACTCTTACAGCTGTTTCATATCGACAGCCTGTGTACCATTATGAATTTAATAATCTGAGTGTTGGTGATAAAGCATGATGTTTGCTGCCCCCAAGTGGCCAAAGAATCAATTCTTGCAGGTTTCAGACCTGCTGAATCTAGTCTTCTATGAACATTGTTTGAATGAGATGGTTGCATGACAGAAGGGCAGTCTGATCATTCCAAAAGAGCCTTTGTTGGTCATGAGGTTCACCTTGTAAAAAAAAAGTGACACAACTGCCACATTTCCTCAAGACCTCTTTTTACTGTCCAGTAGACACAAAGACAGCGAGAGGCTATCAACAGTCACAGTAATCTATCCACAAGCTTACTCAGTTTGAGACATATATGTTTTGTTAAGCTTGAGCGCCAATGTTTTCTTCTTCTTTTCTTCCTTTTCCTGTCTCTCTAAATGCTTTCCACCAAAGTTCCCTTCAAAATAAAACCTTTAATACCTTTAGGGCAGATTCTGTACTCCGTGCTGGGCTAAATGAAAGGCTGGTTCTGATCAATACTGTCATCCCAGTGTGTAGAATGAAGTCTATTATTGTATTGATTAAACACTTCAGTCATATTACAGTAGCAGATAGGTGCAATGCATCCCTAATGTGCGCGTAATTCCACGCTTGACTTAGGCTACTTAAAAGGCACCAGGATTTAACAGTGTTTAACTTGACCCTGTGTGTATTTTCCTCACATTGGTGAACTGCTTTGTACACATTCCAACTTGATACAGTCAGATCACGTGAAGTATCCTCACGATGAACTTGGTCAAACATCTTTAAAGACTTTAAAGCTCATTCTACAGGTAATCCAAATCAATTTGTTGATGTCAGCAGGTTAATTAAGAGCAGCTGTCACTTTATGCAGCATGTAATCAGCCACACGACACACAGTATTTACAGCAGAGGCAGTATCGAGCACAGCATGGAAATGTGACCAGATGCAACATTTTTTAAAATAGAAACACACATTTGTGCTACATGTGGCCAGCAGACATGATTGTCCACTACAAAATGTGCACTGACAGGAGCTTCTGTGTCTCCTGAGACAGAAATTCAGATCATTAATGCCCCTACCTTCACTTACTTCAACTATAGAATAGACAGCCCTGCAAGGCAACCCCCCATACAGCTAACTATTTATTTATCTAAATGTATTTATTCATTATTTATTGAATTTATTGTGTATTTTTTTCCAGTATATTATTTAATTTAATTTAATTTAACTTTATCTTTATCTTTGTTTTATTTTATTTTATTCAATTTTATTTTATTTTGTTTTATTTTATCTTATTTTATTTTTATTTATTTTATTTTATTTTATTTTATTCTATTTTATGTATTTCTTTCCACCCTTTTTTCCCTTTCTTTCTTCCATGTAAACAGAAATCCCCGACAACACTCAGTAATAATATTAGTTAATAATTGCTATGTTTTATATACTGTATACTGTGTCATGTTCTGTATCTTCTGTATACACACACAGACACACACACACATAGTGTATAGTTCTGTGCCTGTAAAGTCATAACTGTCTTTATATTGCACTAATAAAAAATAAAAATTTGACTTGAAAAACAAATTTGGGATGCTGTGTAATAAATGTGGGATGCTTTTTCACATTTACAGTGCTCTACATTAATATTTATTATACTGAATATATTATACATTGAATATTAATTATATATACATATAGATTTGTATATTTTTGTCTTTAGAAGAACACTTGTCTCCTGAAGTCTTGGCTCATCAAACTATCTATTGCTCATGAGAGGAGCTGGTGTGACTGGCATTATTGACGCTCCCCATAAATCCACGTGCTGCTGTCAGCCATCGGCCATTTGATCATTAATCAAATTGAGCATGGTGGCTTTATTGATTATTTCATTTGACTTGTCTTCATGATACTGATGACTATCTGTGAGTTGAGGGTTGATGCCACATGTGATGTCACCAGGCCTAACTCTATAAGCGAGGTTAATGGGCGGGACTTTACATATGGTTTACATTTACAAACTGTTTTGAATAAATGTTAGAGGAGGCACTGCAGTTAGCATGGAAGTCAAACAGGGCAGCATCACAAAGCAGTGAGCATTTTACCACAAAAGTTGGACACAAAACCAGAAGAATTTGGACCTGGCAGATGCCACTGAACATTCCAGTGTTGTACAGTATGTTTGCATTAAGAGTCACAGTGATACTACTGCCGTGAGTCTGTGTAACTCAGGGAAAGCTGTGCTAAATGAAGGGATAATGTTACTTTAGCTATGCTTTGGTTCATAGACGTTGAAAACCTTCCATTCAGTGTCATTAGCAGGATTTAAAGGGAGCCTCGTTTCACAATTTTCAACCACAATCCCTCTCATTTGTAACTTCAATCTTTCTGGCTTAGACGTAAGACTGGCAATGTCTTAATGTATGTCAGTAAATAAGAAACACAGCCACCTCAATTTAGAAAATGAATAAATATTAAAGTTATAATCAGAAAAACATCACAGAGTTGAGAGAAACTTCCAGTGAAGCAGTGAAACTGATCAGACCATGAAAATGTCCATCCAGAGTCAGACTCACTTCATCCTCCTCTATGAATCATGACTATTCATCTGTGCAGAACAGTGGGGCTTTATGTCCCGTCTGTACATTATCATACCACGCTACCAGTGTAAGCAGGACTGCATGTACAGTAGCTTGTTGCACTGCAGAACAACAACTCCGTCCTTCCTCGCAGGCTAAAAACGTATATTCCCATTAAATGTATAAATAAAATAATGATACGTCGTCTTCTTCTTCTTCTTCTTCTGCCTTCGGGAATAAAAGGGCATAAAGACAGATAAAATCAGAGGAGCTCTTTTGTCTCTTTTTACTGTAAGTGACCTTCTTTATAAGAAAAACAAAATGTGGGTGTTGGATGAGTCGCATTCCTCAAGCATTTTTATGGAGAGAGCGAGAGAAAAGGGAGGTTTGTAGACCAAAAAGAGGAACAGGAAACAACAAGGCAGGCAGGGTTTCATACCACGGCAGCTGGAAAAGCTTTTACTACACATTTCTAGGCACATACACATCATTTGATGGGTTTATTTCTTAGATTTATTAAAGGTGTCGGTCAAAAAGGCAACAAAAGAGGCGATTAATGGTGTCTGTTTCTTACTGTAAGTTCAACTTTTTGTCCTTCTGGTGGGTGAGGCCTTATGAGCGCATCATTGCTATTCAAATCCATACCAACCTACTACCCTCAGCATGCTCCAAGTTTATGTAAGCTCACCTCGTGTGTGTGTGTGTGTGTGTGTGTGTGGTGACTGAGTGTCATGTGCATTTGCATACCCATGTTTTAAGTGTCTATTCATATGAGAAAATATATGCGTGCGCTTTTCAGAGTTAATTTGCGTGTGTGTGACATCCACGCGTTGCAGTCGTGATCAATGGGGGTGTTGATCCATTCCACAGATGGAGGGTGCAGGCCTCTGAAAAGACTGCCTCATTGTGTGTCTAACACATGCAGACTGACTCTGCTGGCGGTGCAGATGGACCACGTTTGATCTCCCCTGTTGACTCATCTCAGGGGGCAAAGGTTACCGGAGCCAGGCAAGCTGATTGTTACATTTTCATCCCAAGTTGCTATGAACAGGAGATATGTTATCAAATGATAATGGTGGCGAGCTTTGCCCTGACCTTGTTGGGTAAATGCCCTTCGTGCACATTCTTGAAGGAACACTCATCACATGAAACTGCCTCTGACAACTCATCCGTCAACGCTTGTGCTTTCCAGTGTATCTCTGAAATGGCGAGGACGTGTACATCCTTTGTCTCCACCCCCCTGATCCTTGGCTATTGATTTCCTTTGTGTGTGACAGGCCTGGGACCTAGTAAGCAGAGGAGAGGAGAGAGGAGAGGAGACATTTTCTAGGAACAGAGCAGCGCCAACGCTCCATCTTCCCTACCTGCTGCTACTCAATATTTAATGCCCTGCACTGCTGAGCCAGTCAGGAAAGGAATGACAACGGAAAGCTTGGCTACTTTTGGATTATGGTCATTGTGTTGACACTTGTTTTAGGAAACCTACACTCACACCCTGTAAGGATAAGTATGTGGAAGTCCTCTATATTTCCAATTTAAAGCAACGTCACTCACCTTGTTTTGTCATAGCGAGTTCTCAAATGAGTTAAAAATTGATGAAAATGAAAAATACATGTCATAACAGTGTGATTTGAGCTCAAATCCCAAGATCAGGCAATCATGTGTCATGGAGTGAGAATTATTTATTTAGCGATACGCCTTATTAAAAATACACCAAAGCATATCGACCTTTGAGAGTGTTCAACTATGTGAGTTAAAAATAGGTCTACTTCGTCTTCTACTGCTACGCAGGACAAAGAGTGAACTGGGGTCATGAATAAATTATTTTGTCCAATTGAGGTGAAAAAATGGCCTGAATTGTGTTCAGACTATACGAGGCAAAGCAGAGCCTCTTGCAGAGTCATAGTTAAAGTGAGGACTGCGGGCTGATGACTTCAAACCCTGTCAGGCAGCTGTGGCTCTGACCTTTGACCTCTTTTCTGTTGATCAACTGGTTGTAAGAATAAAAGCTTGCACTGCTCTTGTACTTCTTGTCCAAAAGCTATTTAAAACCCATTAATGAGCCACGCTGTTGCACAGGGTGACATGTTCCCTCATTACAATAAACATAATGCTGTAGTTTATTTTTAGTCAAGCCCACATAGACTGTCCTGCTGCTGGAAACACTCAGTGGAGCAGCAACTTAGTATTAATCCTCTACTGAAAATAGTCTCCAACAAATGCACCGTCTCCTCATGTTTGAGTAATGTTAGTTGAAAGCTATAGTAGCCCGGCTGTTTAAGGAAATCATTTAGCCTTTTTTGAGGAGAGAAACTAAGAGTAGCCAGGAAGTATTTTGACTGTCTTTTTGTGAGATCTGTTGACACTAACAAAAATACAGAATGGTGCTCCAGGGATGACTTATTTCTGTAGGTTCGACGCAGAGGTAAGCATCGCCCTGGTTCCCTCATCAAAAAGCCTATGGGATTTTTTTAATTGGATTTGGATCACTGAAGAAAGTTAGCTCGTTGGCCAACAAAATTCATGATACACATTTTGTGACCTTAACTCTGAAACTCAGAGCTCACATGTGACCCCAGGGACTCTGTAAGGGCTCACACCCACACGCGGATTAAAGCCTGCGACTCCACACCAGTCCATTAGAACTGAGGAAGCCTCTTGGATGAGAGGTGAAGAAGAAAGAAGATGAAGAAGAAACTTTAAAATCCAGTTGCCTGCAATATAGCACTTAAGATTACCAGGATGACTGAGAATCATCTTCATCTGAGAATCATCTGACTGAAGATCATCTTCTTCATCCTCTTAAAGCGTGAATGCAATTGCCAGAAGTAAAAAGTTTACATTAGGCCATAAACAAACTACACCATGGGATAGGGGGGATGATAATGCAAGCGACGTACTTGAAAGTAACCACTTTTTGTTATTTACAGAAGAAGCAGGTATGAGGAGGAAAAACTTTGCGAACTCATACGGGCACACCCCCATTTATATGACAGTTCTAGTGCCCTGCACTCTAATAAAATAGCAGTACTAGCTAGCTACAGCAGTACTAGCTAGCCGGAATGTACCGGTGACTCTACTACCCCCTACTGCGCGAGCGATGTATTGCATTTGAAGTGTCGCCTGCGTCGCTTGCGTTCAGTGTGTAATGCAGCTCTGTAGTTGCAGTTTGCAACTTGTTAGCAACCACCTTTTTAAAGACGCCTAAAAGCCTCAAGATTCATGTGTGAGATATCTCTAGATGTATTTTATGTTGTATAACAAAATGTGAAAGTCTCTTAAGCTTGCATTAACCACAAACTTTATTTCAGGCATCTAACCAAAAACCCACTGACTTGACAAGGGAACCAAGACTGCTAAAACGCTAACTCATTTCTGGGTTTTATGACTCATTGCTGCACCACTCATTGTCTTATCCTTTAAAAACAGTGAGCATATAAAAACAAATAAAATCCTTCTGTTTTTTAACTTATGATTTATGATTAAGCTTACCAGTTTTAAACATGTAGGGGTCAGACACACACATTTTTCAACCTTGTCCCGAAATTGTAAAAACACTTTTCAGCCTTGTGTCCTTCTCCAGTTATTTCTCAAACGAAACAACCTAAAAATAAAAGGGGAGACTGTTTGCTGTACTGTTCACCACTCTGCATATGCAGCTGGTTACAGGGTGCACTTCCTTATTTTATGGGGTGGCAGGCCATAAATGCACACAGTGCTGGCTGTCAGCAGCATCAGTGCTAAGTATTGGTGTTTCTCCAAAGCCTTTACTTTAAATTCCTTGTAGTTTTAAAGAGCCTGTGTGCAGGATTTAGGGGCATCTTTTGGCAGACATTTGTATTGAAAGGTCATAACTATGTTTTCGTTAGTTTACAATCACCTGGAAATATAAATAGCTGTGTTTCCGTTACCTAAAAATGAGCTGTTCATATCTACATATGGAGCAGGTCCTCTTCCACTGTGTTGTTCTATAGAAGCTCAGAACAGACATATTAAACACTGGCCCTAAAAAAGGCCATTCATGTTTTCGCGTCAGCCACAGTTGAAGTTTCAGCTCTGCAACCTCACAGCTAGATGCCACTAAATCCTACACTAGACCTTTTTTTTTAAGATTTTTTTGGGGGAATTTTGCCTTTAATGGACAGGACAGGTAAGTGTGAAAGGGGGAGAGAGAGAAGGGGGAATGGCATGCAGCAAAGGGCCACAGGCTGGACTCGAACCCGGGCCACTGCGGCAACAGCCCTGCACATGGGGCGCCTGCTCCACCACTAAGCCACCGACACCCCCTACACTAGACCTTTAAGGTGTTCTATGTAGGGGCAAGAAAGACGGAGAAAATAGCAGTGTGTTAAGTTGTAAATCAGTTTCAGACACATGGTATATGCATCTGCTTGGTGAGCCCACAGGACACCACAGTGCCGGGTGTCAGAGACCAAGTGTGCATGACACTGACCTGTTCTCTTCAACACTGAAAACAATCCAGTTTGTTTTTATGACTTCACAGTACATTAAAGTCATACGCTCAAACTTCTGCCATGCATGAAAATATAAACAGCATGCAAAAAGGAAAAAAAAACCCAAACAAATCTGAGATAGCCTCCAGGAAAACCGGAGAAGTGCTACTTGCTGTGTTTATCTCTGTGTCATTATCCAGCTGTTACACTGTGACAAGACTCCATGTCAATGGCCTTGTCCAAAACCAAGCCTTTTTCTAAAGCAAACAAGTTAGCTTCTTTCTGTGTCCTCATGACTCATGCACAGCCTGAGTGGTTTGGCTGTGAGTGGTACTATTTTGACAGAGCAGAAGTGCAAAACAGAGGTGGCCATGGAAACTGACAGCATCCAATAGGAGACTAGGACATGGGTGTGGCTGGCTGATTGACAAGTCCTGCTCACTTCCTTCTGTCTGGTCAATTAATAACTTTTTCTGCACTCATTCTTCCACAGGGAGGGAGAGAGGAGAGAAGGAATTCACTGGAAGTTTCTAGATAAAGATAAAATTGTCACATGATGCAGATTGTAAACCTTGCAGTATCTGTGCAGTGTGCGGTACTGTATGACCTCAGCTCAGTGAAATTAAGCGATGTCACTTAAGATTGTTGTCTATTTTTTTTTTAACTTACCTTTGTCATTCATGTACGTCATTCCATTCAGAGTCAGGTTTTTCCTGAGCGGTGATTAATGCTCTCTACTTACACCGAAACTGTGGTTGATTCGGACAAGGTGCCTATATGCTCTTGTGCACCTGCTCAAAAGAAGTAGCTCCCAGGTGCGAACTTGTGCTGCTATGTAAGCGTGAAACAGGGTGTGTGGTGTTGAAAACACTCTGAAGTAGGGAGCAACTTCCCTGGATGAACCTTATGGGTATCAATTCCCTAAATAAAAAAAAGCTTTTCAGATATACAGTATGGATAAACTATTAAATCAATTAATCTTTTCGGTTGAGAAACTGCAGCTTACAGTGTGTGTTCTGCTAATTTTACACTTAGTCTGCGCCGATGAGGGGAAAATGGAGAAAGATCATAAAAAGTCATGTGATCACCTTATTAATGGTTTCCATGGAGCAAAAACAAACAGATACATACAGTACATGGCAGCCTAAGATAGGATTAGGTACACCTTTATTGATCTGCAGCGGGGAAATTTGGTAATTGCAGCAGTAGAGGGACAGAAAAACATTAAGATAAGTATAGAAAGTCGCAGAAATTAATAAGAGATACATACACTAAAATAGAAGGAGAATAAAAATAGAAACTATACAAGAGCATTTGGTGACAAAATGACATAGTAAAGTGACAGCTGTGTAATTTATTGCAGCAGATTCAACAAGTGTCCGCAAACAGAGTACACTATACTAATAGAGTGATTAAGTTATGGCACTTTGTGTTTGTATTTATTCATATAATAGAGTATAATGCAAAAGTCAATGTAAATATTGACAGAGAATAATGTAATATGTTGCATAATGATATAGAAAAGGATGTGAGACATAAGCCTGACAAAAGTTCATAAACAAGCTGCTGCACTTGTACAAGTTCAACCTGCTCTCATCACTGATGGTTGTGATGATGATGATGATGTGTCAGAGCCTAGGCATTAGGTAAGTTTTGACAGTCAGAAACACTGTGGTTGCATGAATACAATAGCAGATAGTTAGTCATAGTTTGTGGTACTTCTTTTGCTTGTTTGCATTTATTTGTATTTTTCTTTAATGCATAAAGGTTTTATTGTTTTATGTTTTTGCCACGTTTCAAGCCTCTTTGTATCTACCGTATGTGATGTCCTGGATTTCCTCTTGTTTTATGTGAAATAACCAAACCAATGTCTATTAAAATCACAATAAAGTACTGAATTCTGAAATTTGAATCAGCCAAATTATTCACCAGTTTAGTGACACTTGGAATAGTAGTAGGATTTTGCATTGTGAGGATGTATTCCCAAACTAAAATGGCGGAGAACTCACAGAAGAAGAAAAAAAACTGTGATTAAACCACATACCATCCCTGCCGCTAAATCACTGGAAGACATTCTGCAGTGTAAACTATGCCTAGAATGTAAACGTACACACATATATGGAAATACAGCTTTGCTCTCAAACACAGCGCTGAGGGTGGCAGCCCTGGAGAGTCTCCCACATTATGACTGTTCTTTGAGGAATATAACATACAAGTATAGTTTTCATGCTGTCCAAAGTGTTAGCTTAGTTACAGCAGGACATCACCAGTCATCCAGAGGTATGCACGACGTGTATTGGAGGTCCAAAGTTGCTCATTAGCATTGAAAGAGTGTGTGATTGGTATTCAATGTTTTAACATGATGACCTAGTGGCCCTTTAAGGGTGTTTTCCTTTCTTTCAGTGTGTGATGAGTGACTCAAATGACTTAATGATGATAGAAAAAAATAATAAATAAAGCATAAACTATATGGATTTGGGTAAACCTGTTAGTTGTGCCCATGTGTTCATCTGTCTGGCTGAAAAAAGAGAAGCTTTCACATTAATATTTAATCAAGAACTAGATAAACGTCCTTGTGACATGAAGATATTGTAAATAACCAGAGGTGGTAGATAATGTGACCTCAGCGATCATCATTAGGTAAAAACTAATGTTAAAATAAACTGATACACATTTTGCAATGACATTTGTTGCACTAGTTTGCTTTGGAAATTAAATCTCAGAGGTCTAAATCTACCAGAACCCAGGACTAAACCCTGCTTTGCAGATTTAAATCTGTGTAAATGTTCATTTTTACTGGTTTAACCTTTTAATAAATCCAAAAGCTGAAAACAAATCTCTGTTGTAGTGGAGAAAAAAATAGTCTGTCTTGCTTTTTGTCACGATATATCCATCCGCCGCGCAGTATATTATGCAATGAGGCAGCAGGGCGAACAACGACCTGGGCGGAGTGATTTAGTGAGGACTACACCCAAGCGCCTGCCCGATTGCAGCGGCTTCTCTTCGTTGCCTAGACCAGAAGAAAGCCGGGACGTGACGGAGCCGGGGGGGTTCTGCTTGCTGGAGGCCCGCTAAACCACCGATAAATACAGCTTCCTCACTGCTTCTTCGTCGCTGAAGAGACGTTTGTGACCTAACTTGACCCTTCGTCTTTTTTTCATCTTAGAACTAATTTCACAAACATGTCCTGGCAAAGCTACGTGGACAACCTGATGGCTGATGGCAGCTGCCAGGACGCGGCCATTGTTGGGTACACGGACGCCAAATACGTCTGGGCATCATTTGTCGGCGGTACCTTTGCCAACATAACGGTTAGTATACTCTGTGTGTCAGTATCTAGGGTTACACGGGAGGAAAATGTACATTTTGTGTGCCGGTGTGTTTGTCTGCATAGCCAGGCCTTGTTGAATGAGGATAAGGCGAGCAGTGTGTGGTACACATGGTATCCGGTGGTCACAATCAAGATGCATTGGCACGTATGCACCGTTGCTTTTCAACCCGCAGCCAGTCTTTGTCGTTTTTCTCCTTTTAGTGGTACATTTGACAAACTTAGTATTCGCAACGTTCACATTATTTTTTTTTCAAAACCAGCTAGCGGACCAGCCGGAGATCGCCCAAGCCAGCGACTAACGGTACCGCGAACTCAAGCTAAAAGGGCTAACTTAGCAACGCTAGCAAGCTAGCTAGCTCTGACTAGCCGTGTTTGCTTGTGATACCGGTCAGATAAGATGAGCAAGTCGGACAAAGCATAACCAATTTTAAGATTTTATTTTATATCAGTGCTAAATAAAATCGCGTGGTTTTTGTCCTTTGAGCTGCACGGTGATGTAAAACTTCAGAATACAACACCGTCTACCAGCAGTATTGCCTAGCAGTGTAACATTAACATTGATTAGCAAAATACCGCTGGTGGTTAGCTCAAATCAGGCCGGTCATCCCCATTGGAAATCATTAATGGCTAACGCTAATAGCGCAAAGTTAGCGGTGCTCACACGCGCTCTTGACGCGCTGGCGTGCCGTTAGTGTCTCCCGTTTTCCCGTATTCGGCTTTTGTGAATCACACTGCCGCTACCGCCCCTTATTTTCCAAGATGGCGGATACACTCCCAGTTTCTTATTCATTTTGCCCATGGAAGCTAATCGAGACGTTTCGGTTAACATTTGCGGCAGCGGTCCACATTTTTATACGGTAGATTTCTCACACTTGTAAATGATCTTACGTAGGCCTGAATATGTTAAAGCATTTATGTGAATCTAATTTGGCTAAACAATCGTCTCCGGTGCTTCCTCGAGCCTCCATTTTGTCTGTTAAATAAATTATTGGTCAGTGATTTAAATATTTGTGCAGGTGAATTCATAATGAGGCGTAATGCGAGTCAGACGACCGTTGGTCATTTTGACGAGCATGTTAGCTGTAAAATGATAACCCATGCTACAGAGAAGTGAACTATGAACGCATGTGCCGCTGTTACTGGGGAGTGTCCGCCCGGGCCACCGGGGCAGGGTAACGGTATCCTCTAAAGACTCAAATTTAATAAATGTGACATTATCGTGTTTCCTTGCCCGTGTTAAAAAGCACACGTGAAGCCACAGCTATTAGCTTGCTACCAGGGTTAGCCAGCCTGTTTTTCCCCAGACGTGCTGATTACATGTGCTAACCAGAAGCGGCTGCAGGAACGCTGTAGGCTAAACCAGAATGTGTGACATAGCGGTGCAAGTTTGCGGGAATAGAGCACCGGACAATGGTGAAAGGCGGTGAATGTGATTAGCTGACCGGGCCCTAAACATGTAGTTAGCCACCATGCTAACGCTATCCGAGCCTGTAGAAATCCTTCGAGTTTCCCGTTATTCTCCTGAAGGGTTTCGTGTGTGCCATGACTGTGCAGTTCTGGAGTTAAGGGGCGACGCCTTTTGTTCTGCAGTTTGGTTCATAGATTTAACCCGGTTTAATAAACGTGTTCATAACGAAAGTGCGGTGAAATACATATTTGCACATGTAAGCGGTAGCGGTCATAAAAACATGGAATATTAATAGTAGTCAGACCTTTTTTTCTTCTCAGCAATATGTTTTTGTCAGCTGCAGTGGGCCTCTGAGATTTCAGGACCTGCCGGCTAGAGTATAACGGAGTCAGCTGTGTCTTTCAACAGACCATGCACTTTTTCTCATCTGTGGGGGTTGGATATCCTTCTCAATACCTAAGTGCTAGCTCCTCTCTTGACCAACTTGGCACGGTTTATTTAAAAAAAAAAAAAAGCTTTTACATTTCTCAACATTTGCAAAAACTCTTAGTCATGCTCAGTCTTGTTGACTATTTTTAAATTATTGTGACTTGTTCCTTAATTTTTTGCTTGTATCAGTTTAACTTTATGTACCAATTTGGGTAAGGTTATTGATAGCTCTGATATCAGCATAATTGCATCTGAGAAGTTTGGATTGTTTTGGTAAACCAAAGGCAATTTATCAAACCAAGGACTTGAGAAAATCATCAGCAATTAACATTACTCAATGATGACCTGAGCCCTTAATCATGAACAGTGCAGCCCTGTTTCTTGATTGAAATTAATCACACTTGTGCTTAGCCATCTTGGCCAGTTGCAGAAGTGGTCCCATGCTGCATTTTACACTCACATATTCTGTCTAAATAGAAGTACTTCACTTTTTTTGGATAATATATGAAATGTAATCCTATAAATGAGACTTAAAGGTCTTAAAAGATTTAGGGTTTGTACATTTTTCTCAAGAATTTAATCACTTAAATCTGCATTTGCAATTAGTGCCTATTTCTTTTACACAGAACCCTGTGATGTTCTAGTGTAAAAGAAGCCTTAATGAAAGTTATTTAGCTGCTGCACTAATGTAGAGCGTCAGAAACATGTGCAGCAGAGGACATGCTTTAAATCCCAGATTACCAGAATTGCATGCAACAAGTACAAGGCGTGAAACATTGAAAGAAGGCCCGCAAGTAATATTCCTGTTTACTAGAGGCTTTCTGAAGCATCACTTTGCTCCACATTTGTTCTGCAAGGATGTGATTTCAGTGAAATCCTCAGATACCTACAACCTCAAGACAAAGTATTTTGCATTTTTTATCAGAGAGAAGCAAATATGTCCTCAATTTGTAGACTTGCACCCCAAAGCCATTCATGATCGAACCCCATAATCCATCCTCACAGTGCTCATTTTCTGAATTTGAATTCAACATATACACTGCAGTCAAGGTTGTAAATTGGCACCAGCGACCAGCCAAATGCTGGTAAAATATGCAAGTGGCTGTGAGTGTGTTCACTCACTAGCCAAAAAGCTAGCTAGCTGGTAGATTGAGAAATCCACCAGTCACAGTGACAGGTGAACAAAAAAGTTATTTCCAAACCTGCAGTGCATGTCTTTTAAAAACTGCATGGTGTATAAAACCTATGATGGTGCATTGGCTCTTAATGTCTTTTAAAGCTACACTGGAGGGCTGCAGGTGAGTAGTTTTATGCTGTGTAGGAGTGTGGTGCTGTAGTGTCTATGGTGAGATTAACTGAGGGAGCTAGCTCTGTTTACCTGTAAGTGCACTTGATTGTCCATGTTTTCACACTGAGTTTTTAATAGTTAACTAAAATGAGACTTACCCCTTCTTCTGACCATCAATGTTCAAAATCTACAAAAATGAGTATTGGTTCTCAACAGCATTAGAATTTTCTTTGGGCAAGTATTGAAAAAATGTACAATTTATTAAAGTATGCAAAACCCAGGGGGTGACCAGTCCTTTTAATGGCACTGTAAGGCATTGCTGATAGAGGAAGCAGAAAACCAGGAGCTGAGAAGCAGAGGAATTAAACTGTTTATTTGTATAGCACTTAATCAGTCTCAAAAGGCTTCACAGCGCCCACACTATGGTGCAGTAAATGAGAATTATGTTCAACGAGAGCAATGGAAAAAAACACCTACAAATCACCACAAAGGAAAAACAGAAGACTCAAGAGTCTGTTTGTATTAATCAACACTTTGCATTTATGATTGACAGAGATGAACCGGACTTACTGTTTTTTTTTTTTTTTTTTTTTTGTTCCCCTTAAGCCTGAAGAAATCGACGTGTTAATAGGAAAGGACCGCGAGGGATTCTTCACAAGTGGGCTGACCTTAGGCAATAAAAAGTGCTCCGTAATCAGAGACAGCCTCCCGATTGACGGCGACTGGACAATGGACATCCGGACAAAGAGTCAAGGAGGAGAGCCAACATACAACGTTACTGTAGGCAGAGCCGGCAAAGGTGAGCACCGTGTTCAGTGTTGTTGTTAATCGCAAACATTTTAGTAGTGATCGTGGCAGCGTAGCCTGCTTTGATATAGTGCCTTTAGTTTAGTTACACTTATAAAACCTCTGTGTTGTCCATGCATGTGGGATAGATCTTGAATGCACCTTTCCTCAATATATGACGTACACAGGTGTTAAAATGTCTGTGAATCACAGGGTATTACCAGTGAATGTTATCTGATTATAATGGGGGAACAACTGCGTCCAAGATAAATGTAATCTGTAGGAATATGAAGTTTGTTTTAGAGCTAGGAGGCAAGTTCATATCACAAAGCTCATTGGGTCAGGGCAAAAGGGAAACTCCCTTAAAGTCTGGGTAAAGTACAAATAAATGTTTTCTGAGTTTGTCAAACTACTGAAAAATGTGTGTGAACTACCTAGCCAAATTTAAACAATAAAAAACAAACTAGAATAAAAAAAAAAAAAGCAGTATTCTCTGCTCTGAAATGCTGTGGGCGTGTATGCTGCAGGCCAGTGTTGACAGTCTATATGGTGGCAACATTGATGTATTTCACCAAGGAGCCTAAGCAGTCAATGTGGCCTTTGTGTGACAAAGTGAAAAAGCAGCGTTCTGAGAAAGTTATTAATAACTTTAAGAAACCTTGCGTACAATAGTCATCAACTTTCATTTCCATTCTGTCTCTCTCTTTCGCTTCCCAAGAGAGAAAGTACCTCCCAAACATGCATTTTCATTAAAACTTTACTATTTAAAACTGAACTGAAAGTGAACCTTACTTATGCTCTCTTCAAAGCCAGACTCTGATACTGAGGTTTTTTAACGGAAATGCATGTTTGGGAAGCACCGGGCTTATACGGTACGAGTTGTGTGAGAGTTTGTAAACACATGTCTGTAGTTATAGCTTGAGTAATAGATTTACAAATGGTCATTTTGTGGATGAGGTATTTCTTTAATACAGGTTTCGATACACTAGGCCTGTATTCACTGTATTTGTCAAAGCAGTCAAATTCAAGTGCTGAACAGCTGCAGTTTTCAGCCGGGAAAAGAGGCTTTTGATGTGAGTTGCTGGTCCAAGTTGCCTTATTGAAGTAACACCAGCAACTGTCCGACTAATGAGAATTTGGAAGGATGAGCACATCGACCAGAAATTTCAGCACTATAATACACACGGCCTGCAGGTATTATTAATAGCTAGCTAGCAGTGATGCACAGGTCAACCTACAACCCACGACTCCTGTGGGTTGACCCATGGGTGGGGTGTTTCAGGTACGCTTGTTGGATAATATAGTGGATTTTAGGTAGGCGGGTCATTAAGTGACAAAACAGTGTTCTAAGTTGATAACATATAGAAGCATTGTGCAATAGTCCACCTTTTTCCCTCTGTCTGTTTCAAACACACACAGCAAATTGCTTTATCTTCAGCATTGCTGCGTTCAGGCTTTCATTAACTGGTTTTTGACTAGGAAAACCTGTTGAAGTTTTACATTAAAATCTCTCCACTCATAATGCCCAGTAAAAATATTTCCCCCTGATAATATGTAGACCATACGGTGTCCTAAGACCAAGCAAGCATTTCTGTCAACAATGGATCTGTGAAATATGCACCTTAGTTATGTCAAGTTAACAAACCACTGCACCTGTCAGATGTGCACTCATGCAAACAAACCAGGTAGGATATCAGCTTTGTGCTTGTGATCATAGTTAACATGTAATCACTGAAAAGAGAGGAGAGAACTTGCTTCCTTTGTACTTTTTGAACAGAACAATTTTATATTGTGATATTTACTGGAAACATCATAAAATATATCCAATAGCAAGTAGGTTGTTATTAGCGATTGACATTACCAAAAACTTTAAGCTCTGATTTGTTGGTCGGGTTCAAGTGATTTAACGCAAATGTTTGAGGGTTGATGGGGCCGATTGGCTCTCATAATGGGCCGGGTTTGTGCAAGTTTAGTTGGTGTTCTAACTTGCGATTAAACAGGAAAATGACTGATGCTCTTGGGTTTTTAAAGCACAGGCAAGGAGTTAAGAATGGCTCCAGTGCATCATTGAGCCATGATTTTAGACCCGCCCAAAATACTTTGACACAAAAATGTTGGGAAAAACTTAACTCCACAATTCAGTACTATACAGTATTTAGCAGTGTTGTCATGATACTAGACTTTCTAACTTTGATGCACCCTCAATAATATCAATATTCAATATCAATCAATTAATATTCTATACCACAGGGCATAAAATTGTACTAAAAGTAGCGTGTAGTAAACCTAAATAATGGAGCAAGAAAGCACAGCGGGTCCCAGTGTATCACTACCTGTAGAAAATGAGTATTGAAACCATTTCAAGCCTTCGGAATAAATATGTATTGATAAGTCAATATTTTTGACGCTATTTAAGCCTGTCACTTTTCCACAGTTACCCAACATGTTTAATATGTTTAGAGGCAAATGTATGATTTGACTTTACCCAGACTTTAAACTGTGACAGTCTTCCATGCTAATAGTTTTGTCAATTATATCTGTTGCAGTTTAATATTTTGGATGATTATGTTTCAGTAGCATTGGTAAGGAAGACTAGACCTCTTTGAGATGAACTAAAAACAATCCTGAATAATTAATTACATATCTCTCACAGTTTCCCCTCTCTGGTGTCTTATATATATGTTGTCAAAGGGTATTTTATGTCTCCTTTCTTCTGACACATTAATTGCCCCTCTGACTCAATTCCATTAGTCCAGGTTTTCACCGAACTGCCATGCACTACAGCAAGATCTATGATAAAACTTTAATTGCATTATATCCTTTGCAGAAATGGTTGCATAATTGAAATAGATGAAATTTTAATATTGGGGTACTGTTCACCCCTAAACTTCAGTCAGATTAAAATTATATTAGTTGGCCACAAGTTGGATGCCTTTGAACCACAACAGCAGTGAAGCTGGCATGTGATTTGTGCAGCTCTGCATAGCTGAGACACTTCACCATCAAGGTCATGACTCACTCACAGATCTCTATTTGAAGGCTAATTTATTTAAAATGTGTAAAGCAAATATGTAAAAAAAAAAAAAAAAATTGACGGAATTTCTGGGCAGTCCTTGCACATGAAAATTATGACTTGATATATAAGCTGTATGAAATCTTTTGAGAATGAAAGCCATAGATGCATATAGCTTAAAATACACTTAACTGTCAAGGGGGTAACACTTAATATTTTGAAGGAGGCAACAGCTCTTTACAACAGCAATGGTTAATTTGTTGTTACTAATTTTTGTTTGACACAAAGACCAGTTAAGTCCCTTTTTTGAGGCTTGCATAAGAGTTGTGCCGGTTTTCATGTTTCCTGTATGGGCCCCGATGCCCTATCCTCCCACTATTCGCAGGCATTACGAAAACTTGCAGGTAACGGGGCCCGATTCTCCACATACTGAGCCCACTTTAGTGGCTGGGATTTCCTAAGAACTCTCTGAACTGCATGTGTCTTTCCCTTTCCTGGTTAACACACTCCCTACCCTCAACAGTCTGAATCTGTTCCCCTGCTCACATGCTTCCACTCTCTTTCTGGTAAAATACTTACTCAGGCACTTCAGGGCTCTTACATGTATTGAGGAGAGGTACCACAAGCATGCTGCTGTATCTGCATGTGTGCCGCATTAGACATGGTTGTTAGTATCCAGTAGAAGCTTCACTTTCCTTTTCTTTGCTGCTGGCATGGTGTGGATTAATTACAGGTGAAACAAAGACTAGTCTCCAAGTGGAGTGCAGTAAACTTGGAAGAACTGAGAGGGAGATGAACACCAAGCCAATTGAGTTAGTATCGCATCCAAACAATACCTGGTGTCTTGTTGAGCTAAAATTGGAAAGAAGCTGATTTGGCAGCCATGTGGGTGTGTATTCTTAAACCCATTCATGCAAAAGTAAATTGAATGCACAATTGCTTTTCCTTTTAAAAGCAGCAAAGTATATTCAGGCTAGGGCTGAACGATATTCTAAAAAAATATGGCGATTATTGATGATGCAAGTATTTCTGGGGTCTGTTCCCTTATGTTTGGAATAGTGATGTCAGTTTTGGTTAATTATGCTTTGGTTAGTCGGACACCCATTACCTGGGATGTGACAGGTTAATTTTCAAAGTGGGGCTTTCGTTTTAGTCCAGCGCTTCATTGACTGAGTCAGCTTTAGCGCCACATTTCAAAGTGCCATCCATGTACATGTTGTACAATTTTAATGTTTTGTGATGTAAATGTCTCACCTTATTTTTGTTGTTGGCTTTGCCATCAGGCAGGCAGCTAGCCACGTTAACATGCGGAAACGTAGTGCCCACTGCTCACCGTTGAAGTCTCCATTGGTCAGCTAGCCACTTTGAGCGATTACCACTGGTAACGGTGTCCCAACCCATGGTGGGTGGTGTGACATTGTTGCTGCAGAAACATTGTACCCAACCTCTGGTCTCCCCCCAGGTCGCCCTGGTTAGTGTGTGGATTAATTTTGAGTTGTAAATCTTCTTTGACATTGATGTTGGCACCAGTAGCCATGCTGATGCTGCTAACCGTACTCACTAGCTACCACTGAACTGAAGAGTAGCAAAATTAACCAGTAGGCCAACATGCGTTTAAAAAAAAAACAATCCCAGGAGGTTAACTGATTGATGGTTAGCCATTGACATTGTTAGTCTGGAATATGATTTGTAGGCCCAGGCATCTGTGTAGCACAACAGTAGCTTATTTATAATGGTATGTTGTAACACATTTTACTTTTTGTAGCCCCTGAGATTTGGATGTTGCACTTAGCTGTGTTGCAGTTTCCATTAATTGTTCAGCCCTAATTCAGGCACTGGCACTGAGAACTGAGATGCAGTGATGCCTGCCTAAACATGACCTTTATAAAAATGTGGATAGCATAACTCAATTAGGCATACTTTCAAATTGAGACTTGGTTTGGCACCAATCCAATGCTGATCCTTACCATGAGGCCAGAGCATGATCATGTGGAAAACTGGTTCCTTTTTAATCACCAGGTCATGACAACTCAAACATTGCTTTCACTCTCAATATAAGTCACCAGACGTTAAAGAGAAGTAAACACTGGAGCAATGACTTGGTCATCACAAGTTTATAGACTGACCAGCAGCTTTGCATGTGTCCTCTACATTTATTCTCCCGCTGTACTCACTCTGTCCTCCAAGTTGTAATGTGTGATGTCTTTGTTGTTTCACCACCAGCAGCTCTGATAAGAAAATGAATGTTTAGGCTCAACACAGCCTTCAGACCAAAGCGCCGCTATGGTTTTTGTGCCATTGTCCTCCTCTGTAGCTGTCTTGTCTGCCTGCTGCTTTTGGCTCTGTGCTCCTCTCTTTTCACTTGTGTGATCTCCGCACCTTCTCTAAATGTCCCTTCTCTGTCTCTTTTCTTTCAGTCTTGGTCTTGGTAATGGGCAAAGAAGGGGTCCATGGAGGCGGATTGAATAAGAAGGCATACTCGATGGCAAAATACTTGAGGGATTCAGGGTTTTAGTTTAGTTTTGACGTAGCTTATGCGGTGTAGTTGAGGGAGAGAAAAAGAAAACAAATGAAAAGGAAAACAAAAATCATAAAACACTGAAAAATGGACCAAAAAAATAACCCCCCAAATTACTGTCAAGCCTATGTTTCCCCTCAAACAGTCCCATTAAACAAAATCCCAGCATCATTTCTATCAAAGCGCAGGGTTCAGACTCTGTCCTCAACAATGTAGCCCCACATTTAGCAAGGCGGCAATAAAAAAAAATTTAAAAGTATATTATTTATTTTCCAGTCCTGCTATCACCATGTCTGTTCATTTATTTTGTTGTTTTTTTTTTCCTTGTGTACTCCAGCATTGGTTTTTGTCATGGGGAAGGAAGGTGTCCATGGAGGGCAGCTCAACAAGAAAGCATTTCAGATGGCTGAATACCTGAGGAAGTCCGGATACTAAAGCAGCCTGTACCCAGCCACCTAGCAGCTCACCCTTACCACCCTGTTGCATTTCACACTACTTCCAGTCCTAGTTGGTAGTTACTTTGTTTTTTTTTTTCCTTTCTCTGCCTTCTCTCTTCCCCATTTGTTATCCCATATTTTGTTATCCTCTCCCTTCAACACACTTGCGCTGTGTACTCTTACCCCCTTAAGCACTATAAGTTGATCCATAGCAAAGACGAGCATGTTGCTAACAGGATGTCATGACAAATCTGTACTTAACCAAGACCAGCAAAATAAAACAAAAATCTGGCCAAACACTCGGACAATGAACGCTCTAGTGTCAATTTGAAGTAGATATTTCTTTTTCTTTCTGTCATAGTGCCCATTACTTAATCCCTCCCGAACCAGATCATACACACTCCCTCCCTGAGCAGCCGATGCCTTTGGAGCACTTGAGCGGTAACCAAGCTCGTCATGTCTTCCTCTTTAATTTCCCCCGTCATGTCCGGGAGGGCAGACTGCATGCATATGGCAGTCCACTGTTTCCCTCTCACGCCCACACGTTACTGCCCACCCTCCCCCTCCTTCTCACATTTCCTCCTGCCAAAATGTTTAGTTCCTCCCCCTTACCCTGTTTCCCCATCCTGTTTGCCCAAAACAGGCGACACTACAAACCTCACAGGAGATTCTCTTCTTCATCAAACACTCAACCAACCAGTCCCCTAACCCCCTCTCCTTTCAGATCCACTACTTTGTCCTGAATACATTTTCTAAAAGGGGGGAAGGTGTGTTTGGGGGGTGCTCAGATGGGCTCAGGATTCGCAAGCGTTGGTGTCGTCCAGATGCTGGTAGCCTCTCCTCCCGCCACTCACTCCCCCGACTACACGAAAACCCCATGGACATTCCACAGTAACAATGGCTCAGGCACTTAATACTGTTTTTGTTTGCCAGCTCCTGTAATATATTTTCTTTTCTTTCTTTTTTTTTTTTTTTTTTTTTTTGAAAGGCTGCCATTTTTGGACAGTAGATATCCCAGCATATAACCATCTGGAGCGTGTCCAGTTTAATTTTATTTTTTTCTTTTTATAGGACCAAGTGTAGTTGAAGCTCGGGTGTTTATACAATTGCTCTAAAACATGTGAAGGATGACCGCTAACTTTTTTGATGAAGGAAAACGCTAACCAGACAGTAACACTTATCATGGTTAAAAAAAATATGAAGCTACAGGGGAGGTAAGGGTGGGAGTATTTGAAGAAAATTCTCACTTCATTGTTTTGTTTTTTTTTTCTTTTATTGTTTAGAAAAGAAACGACTGCATTTGTACAAACCCATGCTGTGTTGACAACTACAAAACTGTGGAATAAATTGCCTTTTACTCTATAGTCAGCTGAGCTCTGGGGTATCACATGGTCTGTCCACGCTCAGTACTGCTAACTGTAACGTCCAACTGAAAAAAAAAAAAAAAACACTTACAAAAGTAGAAATGACACTCAATGGGAGATGGGATTGGTTGGAACAAAGACGCTTCTGGTTGTCTTGTTGAAACTTAACTGCAGAACCTGTGTATCCTGTGCCATAAATATAGAGAGATCTGTTGCTGTTGTAAGATGGATTTTACCCACTGTCCACTAAAGAGTCATTTCATTGGCACTTTTTTTTTTCTTTTTTTAGCTTCAGCTCCACTGTTTAGGCCTTGTGGGATATGTGTACTCATAAAAAAAAAACCTGTTTCAAGTCCTGTTTGCTGATTTATGTTCATTTCCTTTTTCCTCACCACTTTTTTTTCTTACATCTGGGATACAGTCTCTTTAATGCATCTGATTTCATATGCATAAACCAAGAAATGCCATAAATTGATTTATCACCTTGTTTACAGACAGATCAAATAAATTTATTCCAACCAGATCAATGTTTGCTGTCCTTTATCACACTGAACGCAGCCTCTCTTTCAAAGGAATATTTTGCTAAGAGTCAGATGAGAATATGGATACCATACTTGTGTATGTTCGCTGAACATGAAGCTGCAGCCGGTTAGCTTAGCACAAACTGCTCGCCTGGCTCTTTCCAAAAAGCCAACAGCAAGTCTTCTCACGACGTGGATTAAGGCTTCTTATCAAACTAAAGACAAAATGTTAAAGTTTCTCAAAACTGGATCACCAACGAGTTTGCATGAGTAATAATTTGAGCCATCTGAAGGTTTACAGAGCAGTGCAATTTCTCAGCCCCGTTAGTAATCCTGTTAAATGAGACAGGCCTCAGGACAAAAACTTATTCCCAAAGTCACATTTATTTATTTATAGCTGATTTGAGTCATAGAACAAAGAACACTACAAACTATTTCAGAGTTTGTGAGCTGTTTTAAGGTCAAGACTGAACTTTAAAGCTCAATATACAAACACCCTTATATCAATCTCAACCTGAGGGGTTTTCAAGTAGCTGTTCTGAAGCTATCAATCATCTCAACTTTAAAAGCCTGCATAAACAGAATCTTCATAAGAAAAATGGTAATTTGAACATCTGTATTTCCATGGCAACTGGGCAAACCATCTGCGTTCCTGTCAACCTTGACACTTAAATAGTGAGGAAAAAGAAGAAAAGGAAATTGAAACTAAAGTGGAGGGTCTGGGGGTACTCCACACTTTGTTTCCTGCACTTAAAATTAAATGAAAATTAAGGACACTGTAACGTAATTTTTTTTGTGAAGTACTTTTAATCATACTTTGGATTCTCAGGAAAGATTTCACCCCTCTGGCATCAACTAATAGTTTTTAATCACACCATGCTACCTCCATGCTGAATGGAAAAATCAACATAGTTTATACAAAATGTGTGGCTTTTATAAAAATGTTTCCTCAAGAAATGAGAATTCTTCTTCCCAGGATGTCTAAAATTTGCTTGAGTATATCTGTCTCTTAGTCCCCAGCATGTGAGAGATGGAGAGCACAAAGTGCCATCAGCTATCTTCCGGGCCATGTGAAAATAAGCGTAGATTTTGGGGGTGGACACGGGGACATCTCCCCCTCAATATTTAGAATACGTATTTGTCCCAACCCCCTTCTTACCACATTAAAAACATTAAAAGTAGCAGAGGACTTTTACTCTGACAAAATTACAGTAATTTACACCAAAAATTGTTGCAGAAAATGCACAAAATGGAGCATAAAAAAAAAAAATCACCAAAATGCGAAGATCCCCAGCCCCCCGTTTCAAATGTTTCCTTCTGTATTGAAACAGACATATACCTTGTCATGCTAGGAAACTTTTTAGAGGCTATTTTTAACTGTATTTTTGGGTGAAAAAAAAGACAGAGTTGCAGGCTTGGGTTATACGTGCGAGAAATTGTGACCCTGGAAGGAAACCTTGAGAGGGCAGTGAAAATCGGGAGAGCTGGCAAGTGTAACAATCTGCTGATTTAGGATCATGTGATATTGAAAGTTCCAGAGTCTACTAAACGGACCCTGAGGTGAGACCCATTTATTATTGAGTATCGTTTTAATTATGTTTTAGTGTTTTATAGAAGAAGAAAAGGAAATTGAGAAATAGTAAATGACGTGACAGAGGTTCCTGTCAGACACTCACCAGGGAGGATTCGGTCCATGGGTGGCACTTAAAACCCTCCGCCCTCGCTGGAAAACCCTCATCTTGGGGTAAAATTGCACTCTTGAACAGAGAAATTTGTGACAGAAGTGTAGAGGCCCCGTAATTTCCACTTACTAATGAGCCATGCCGACTAATACAGGCTGATTTGTATCAGATAATCAGCTCATTACACTGCTCAGGTTTACTGGAGTTTTCTTGTTAAGGCCTCAGATGAACGCTGCAGCTACATGTTGAGACAAAATGTGCTGACACAAGGCTATTTTACATCACATTATCAGTGTCATGAAAACAGTAAATTTTAATTATTCACCATGAAAAGTTTCCTTGTCAAGTGTCATTTTATTGAAGTGAATTCATATTGAGAAGAGACATACATGAGCAGGAAAACACTAACAAGACAAAATACATCAACTGAAAAAGGCAACAGGTTTAATGAACAAAAAAAAAAAAAATCAAGCCATGTTATGAAAACAAAAGATTATTTACTCTAAACTGTATTAAAATGAGATAAGGTCAGTTAAATGTGTATTACAAGGCCCATCAACCAATAACTGCATGTGTTAAATGGAGTGACAGGTCTGGAGCAGCCGAAATAAGTTTACCACAGGCAGCGTGGACATCGTTTCCACTCGAGTGTCCCTCCACGCTTTTGACGTGGCGTCACACGTAGAGCACATCCTTCGCTTTCGAATGTGATTCTCAAACTGGTTTGGCTTCAGTTTGTCTTAGTGTGAACAGTTGTAACAGATAAACCATGGCACAAGACACAGACAGGAGCGCCTAGGCTCCTGCGTACATCAGGCTAGAAAATAAATTGGCAAAACCATATTGCTGTGGCTTTAAATGTTTCTATACTTGCTGAATGTTACTTTCATTTTTACAAAAATGGTGCTGCATAGGAGTGTCAGTGTAGCGCAGACATGTATGTACAGTCATGAAACGTCCTCGTCGTCTGGAACATGTAGGATAGGAGATAATCAAAGGTAAAGAAGAAGTAACTTATCGTGATTTATACTTTTATATATACACAGTACTTTTACTGAACAAGTGTGATCTTGTGTCTGGGACTTTTCCAGTCATGTATCATCCTTTTATTAGGACTAAATAGAGTACAGTATAAAAGCCTACTGTACGTCAGTGTCGCTAATCCAGTCTAATCAGCCGTCGGCCCCCAAGATATGCTACTGACGCTCTGTCACACAGTTGGAAATCAGCACTTTCTCCATAAATCATGTTAAAAATAAAACTTAAGATTTGTTTTTTAACTTGTAAAGAGGATACATTACAACGTCTTGTAAGCAGTGACAGAAAAACTTTAAAGATGAATCTGTTTTCGTGACCCCCCCCCTCCCCCAACAAAAGTCTCTGCAGCTGTGAGGTTGGGGAGGGCGGGGATTCAGTGACCAGCCAGCAGTCAAGTCAAGCTCGGGGCAGGTCGTGCTCGTGGCCTTCAGAGCAGGGCTGCTGCATCTGCACCACCACAGTCTCCACGGTGACCTCCTCCTCGCTGTCGCTGCTGTCCAGCTCGTCGTCCTCGTAGTCGGAGGACTCCTGGTCCTGCTCCGAGCGCGACGCTCCTGACATGGTGCCGAAGGAGTGGGCGCTGGTGGAGGCCAGGGAGCGCAGCAGTGGGGTGCTCTCCGACGCCTCCTCGTTCTCGTCGGGGCCGCTTTCCCCTTCATCCGAGTCGGAGTCGGAGTCGCCGTGCGAGGGTACCACTTTCTGCTTGCACACCGGACAGGTCTTCTTAGTTTTGGTCAGCCAGGGGTCCACACACTTACTGTGGTAGGCTGCGGACAACAGAGGTAATTTGTTAATCATTCTGTTTACGCTTGAACAGACACCATGTTTTCTCATACTTGAAGGATAAATCCAGGCATTCATTTTTCTTACTGTCAACAAATTCAATGGAAAGACCAAAACTAACATTGTTTAAACAGCATGCAGTGACTGTGCTGCGTAATTCTGTTTAAAAGGTACGATAAGGGAATGGGGGGACAGAGTTGTCTTGCCTATCAGGTGGCAGCGGAGGTAGTAACAATGGCAAATCAACATCTGCGTAAAAGGGGCAACCGGAAGAACAGGACGAGTGTAATGTTTTAAAGACGTGTTATGTTTGCGACCTACCACTGGGAGATTTTAAAAGCAGTTAGCAGCTAACTCAAAGAAGAAGAACAGCAACTAAAAATGTCTGTAACCTGGGGAGAGAACAGGGGCCGGAAGCTCCTTACTCTCTAAGCAGAGGGCGAGATCAGCCGCCATATAGCAGGGACGGCAAATGATTGTTCACGTCATTTAAAAAGCGCTACTGACACGTATGTTATATGTCACACTAGAAGCTGGCGCTGTAGTGTAACACGTTATGCTCATCGCACCTCGTTTGCTTCCAGAAGGCCAGCATGTTGTCTACAATCATCAGGCCCCCAGGAATACTGCTAAGCCAAGCTTCCGATTTTTTCCTAGTGGCCACTGGCGGTATTGCAGCAAAAAAAAAATCCCCAGAGGCCCAAAAGAATTTTACGCATAGGCCTTCATTCTAAAAGAGACATCCTGTAAAACTGTTGACAGAACATCTCGGACTGCAAACAAGGTCAATTATGACTTGTTTATTATGAATTATGATCCTTGGACATTTTGTATTTGCAAAACATTCCTTAAGCTGAGAAAATCGATGTAAAAATCTGTGACATCGCTACAATGTAAAAGCCAATGAGCTGATCGGGAACTCGCGGGTGGAGCCAATGGGAGAAACACTACTGTGGAGATAAACACACAAGCTTGTAGGACTGCCTCCGACTAAGAATTTTCCTAGTCAACCAAAAGTTGTCATTTACGGGCCATTAGTCAACTAGTTGCCTGCATGTTTACGATATTAATGTAATTATTAAATTATATATTTTGGGCTGGGCAACACAATGGAACACAAATACATATTAGTGACCTTTGTTTTGTCGCTTCATTAGGAACATATGGGCTTGTTAATTTTGCCCTTTTCATGGGATTTGTTGACAAAAACAAAACATATGTTTATAAGGAATATGAGAGAACAGGAGTGATGAGGGGGAAAGTAAGTTTGGATTTTATGAACCAAGAAGGCTTCACATCCTAAAATAAGATTTCATGTAAAGCATTTCATTTTTGTGTTACATTCCTAAGACATGTAAATGGTTCATGTTAAAACTCACCATGAGAACACGGAAGGACTCGGAGTTTGTCACCTTCTTCATATTCATCCAGGCAGATGGCGCACACATCATAGTTGTCCCCTGTGTACAAAGAGACGAGACATATAAATCCTCTGACTGCTTTAAACTGAACACATTTTACGTATTGGCTGGTGGACGTGCATTGTTGTCAGATGTGACGCAGGTTTGGGAAACAGGGTGTGAGTGTGTGTTCAGTTTATTACTAGTGCGCTAAGATTAATTGTTTTTCATGTTTTCCTGAAGGTCACTGACGTCAGGGGGGTCCATGACGTGTTTGGCAATTAGGAACTCCTGCTGCTTCATGACCCTAATTTCCTTCATTTCCCTAAATTGTGTCACTTTTCCAAATATGTCCCGGCATCCACCCGTCCAATCCCCGGCCTGCAGGGAAAATCACTGCTAAAACGCCAGTGCTGCATTTTTCTGACGTTACAGGAGGTGCAAAGTCTCTCTGTGCACTAAAAGCTCAGGAATTTATCAACACACTCCCTTTCAAATTCCACAGCGTTCTTCTCATTTTCCTTCCCTTCCTTTTCTTTGCCGGGGCTGCAGGGAGGGAGGGAGGGAGGGGGGGAGCAGGGCTCTGGGTCGGTGTGTTTATGTAAGCTCTAAATGAGCATGTTTTCCCCGACTGGGCTCTCTGTGTCCGTGCCAAGGCTGCATGTGACCGTATAAGGATGGGGAGTCACATCGACCAGGCCCCCCCTCCTCCTCCTTCTCCTCCTCCTCCTCCTCCTTTGCTCTCTGAGCGTCAGCAACTTCAAATCAAGGCAGTGTTTTCAGCTCTGCTCCCTCTTCCTCTTCACACTTATAACTCTGGTTCTTCCTCTCCAAAACTTCAACCTCACTATCATCCCCAACACTTGTCCTTTCTTTTAACATAATCCCAAGCAAGCCTCCATCTTTTCCTCTCTTCCTCACTCTCCCAGGCCGGTGCTGGACGGCCGGGGTTGAGGGAGAGGGAAGGTTTGTGCAGGCTTGGATCAAGCGTACACTCAGGAAATGCTGAACTGTGGCACTGAGCTATTCTAAGTGAAGCAGAGAGAAAAGGTTCAGCGGCTTTCTGAACTCAGAGACGGCTCTGAGGAGATAATGAACAAGGCTCTATTGTTGTCTTTTTAAAACTTGGTGATGCAGCAGCATCACTAAAATGAATTAATACAAGGGCGGGAAACACCGGCGGTCACATGATCGGACAACAAACCCGCAGGTTGGCAAAAGGTTATCAGCACCGCAATTTGTAATAAACAGCCATCACAGTTCACTGACCAACTTCATGGTTAAACTTTGACTTACGGCCTTTACACCTGTGAGCACATTACAGAACTACACATAACACACCTACATCCTGTCGTCAACGCCTACGTGAGCTGCTCCCCAATCCTCTCGTATCCCCTCTCTCTTATCCTCTCAGAAAATGATGAAACTGTATCTTTATAAAGTCGTCTCCTCCTCTCCTCATGTGCTACCGCGGCTCATTTTGTTATGTTGCATTGCTCATGGACAAACTGAAACTTACACTGTACTTGACACATTTACTCTGAAGTCCTCCTCTGCTCTGATCACTAACGTCTTCCTGCTCAGAGTGCGAGCACCATCACTCTCTCTGTCGCTCAACCACATGCACACTACACACTGAGGCGCTAGGTGACGGTTGCCTGCCAACAGCCTGTAACTGGTCCAAAAGTCTCATCATTCCAAAATAATGCTTTCACACTACAAATGAACCGGACTATGGTTCAGTTTGATTCAGAACAAGGTTTGGCTGTATGAGCTGGGGGAAGGTTTCAAACCTGTTTTGGATCAAACTGAAAAGTCGGAAAGTCTGGACCAAACGCGGCAGGTGTGAAAGGGCTCTTAGTGTACTTGCGGTTTTGTTGTGAAAAGCTTCAGGTTTGGGTTTAGATCTTTTCAAATGTCATTGATAAAAAAAAAAATCTCTCTTTTGTCTCTGACTGTGCAAATCATCGCCATCCATTTGTGAAATGAGTCGCAAGAAGATGCACATTGTCCAGTGGGAAGAGCGAAAGAGAAAGAGTGTAGCGAATGCGTTACATTAGCCTGGCGAGCTATCACCTGGTCACAACTTGGGAGGTACTCTTTATTTTCAGATCTTAAAGACATGGGTAAATGGTAAATAGAAAGCACTTATACAGCGCTTTTCTAGTCTACTGCTTTTACACTACATGTCACATTCACCCATTCACACACGGTCACACACTGGTGGCCATACATGCCGCTTACAACTCAGTAACTATTCACACGCTCTCACACACTGATGGAACAGCCATCGGCAGCTATTTGGAGTTCGGTGTCTTGCCCAAGGATGCTTCGAGACATGGAGGAGCTGAGGATTGAACGGCCGGTCTTCCGAATGGTGGACGACCCACTGTCAATGGTATGGGCGGAGTTCATTTGGCAACTGACTTTCTTGGTCCACTAACTTAATACTTAACCCACAAAATGACCAATTGTAAATCAGTTAGTCATGCCCTGTTACCTTAAATTTGTGAAGAACGCATGTTTTTCTCGCATGCCTCCAAGGAAAGCTGCCAACATATTGATATGTTGATTGATTGGGGACCACATTTAACAACAGACAAAAAAATACAAGACATCTCTTTATAAACTCTCACTTTGGAGGCTCGTGAGAAAAACAAGGTTTTCGTCATGATTCCAAGGTAACACAGCACGTCTAATTGATTTACAAGTGGTCATTTTGTGGGTGAAGTACTCCTTTAAAGTTTAGTGGTTTAAATTAATCTGACTGAACTGTTGGCTTGTTTACAATCTGGCTGATCATCTGACAGCTTGTGTCTTTATTTGTCCAGTTGTAGCGATGGTACCATGTGCCCAGATTTCAGCAGTGTCATTGCTGAGTACAATGCTATCATAACTGATTAAATCATGGCCAAAGCTACATAAATTACGAGAGTAGTAATAAGCCTGAATTATCCTTTAACTCTTAACTCCACATAGTTATTTTTAAATACAGTAAAAAGAATTAAACTCTAAAGCCTGTGAGATGACTCAAAGCAGCCCAGGACTCTGTCCAGTGAGTGAGTGTTCTGCAGCAGAACATAATTCACAGCCTGATCCACTCATCCCCCCTCACGGAACAAATTACACCACTCCTGCTGATCAAAGAGCCCGCTGTGGACGTTACCCACTCCTCATGTCTAGGCGCTCCCACCAGGAATCAGCTTCAGTAATGTCATTACTGTGACCTGCACATGTGAGCTGAGATTCGTGAGTCTCACAGGTACAGTACGTGTGTCCAGAGCAAGTGTTGCAAGAGAAAAATGCAATAACAATAAAATGATTTAGAGAGAATTTGGCAAATATTAAAAACATGTATTAATTAAGGTTGTGTAAGCAATTCTGGAGGACAACATTTGATTGTTGAGTCTCATTCCAAGGTCGTCAAATACAGATGTTTTGGGTTGGTATTCAGACCAAACCATCAATCAAAAGCGTCCATGTTTGATGAGCTGGAAATAAACTGTCTTTCTCTACAATCACCTGCTCCACCTTTAAATAAATGCTCAGCAACACCAAGACATGTGAAAAACAACTCAATAAAACCATTCTTACCAAAGTGTTTGCTGAGGTGACAGACACAAGTCTTAATATATTGTGTGTTTTCAGTTGAGTCAGCTTTGAATTTGGCCGATCCAAAATATCTAGTTCAAGATTTTGGCAACGTGCACACTTTTCAATTGCTGGGAATCCCTTACATTTACGTTTTGGGGCCAGTAGCACATCTTAAAAGGACTCTTGAGCCAGTGCAGCTCTTCTCCCCTCTATTTTTCATTAATCAGTCCGCCTGCCAGCATTCCTGGCTCTCAGAGGAACCACGCTGTCCTACTGAACTTCAGATGAGCAGCGAATGTGCGTAGCAGAACGAGAGCGAGCAAGCGGATGAAAGAGAGGGTGACAGAATAACCGAGTTAGGGAGAAAAAAAAAAAAAAAGAAGCCTCTGCACAGTTCGACACTGGTTGAGCCAACCAGACAAGGGCAACTGGCACTGAGGCCAGTCAACTGAGAGACAGAGAGAGCTCCTCTGTACTGACATCAACATGCCTCACACACCGACGGCTGAGACACTGCAGCTGCTCTGTTCGGTGTGTGTGTGTGTGTGTGTGTGTGTGCGCGTTTGTGCGTGCGTGCACTCAGCTCCCCGCCTATGGTTTGGAAGCGGAAAGCCGTGGAAGGGAGGGGTGATGTGACTCATCATACGCAAGGAGGGATCAGACTGGAGTTCAGGGGTCAGAGGGAGAGTCCAGCCTCTCTCAGTCTAATTAAGGGTCTAAAACTACCCCCCCCCCTCATTTCCTCAGTCAGTTTACAGTTAACTATGAGCCTGTGTGTCGTCACTTTCTGGCTTTGACGTCTGTTAGACGACGGTTGCTGGTGAAACTCGCCACCCAGAGGGCCAAAACTCACTGTCAAACGTCAGGCTTTCAGCCTAAGTGGGGATGACGCAAGGCTCTGCAATAAAACCAGAGCGCCAGTCAAGCTAATGGCAGAGCGACACTGCACGCTGACAGCTGTGGCAGCTGGTATTACATAATCCTGTACATTGACATAGATCTTATGTTGCATGCTGCTGCTCAGACTGGTATTGTGCACTAATTACACGGGTACCATGGTTTTCATTAAGGCATTGTGCACCGTCCATACAGACACCCTTTGTGTCAGCTGCTATTCATTTCAGCCTGTGCACTCCCTTTTCCATACACGCAGGTCTGACATTATCCAATGCCTACCAAATCTATACATAAATTGTCAGGTGGCTAAATATAATAAAAAAAAGCATCACCAGTGAATATTAAAGGTATAAATGTAGCAGCAACAGCAGCAGCAAGAAACATGTGAAAAGGATGTGAAAAAACAACTCGACAGGAGCACGTCTGACAAAGTGTTTGCAGAGTGAATAGATAGATGTCGGACTGTGCCAGTCTGAGCTCCTCTGCCAGAGATGGTAGATGGTGGGCTGATACACTCATCAGCAGAAAGGCATCCTGCCAGCACAGCAACGGCTGAGGCTGTGGCTGATCAGCTGGTTAACATCTTCCCGAGGTGACTTCACTTACCCAGAAAAGACTTCGCACCATGCTGCATCTATAAACTCTCCTGCCTCTGAAACGAACCAGTGCAGTACAGTGGTATCTGAATAACAGACTGTAAAGAGAGGCACTGAAGTGGTCTCTGTAAGGCCGCTTATTGGTTTATAATGGGAAGTTTTGACACATGGATTTGGGTTTACCCACTGTTGCCATAGGGGCTGATACTCTTTGCCGATATCTGATATGCCAACATGTAACTCATTTGACCCATACCAACATTGATATATACACTTTTTTCCCTACCTAATTTTAGTGATCATCAAGTCCCTTCTGTAGTGGAATTAACATCATATTATGCAGCATACTCTTAATGTGATGGCCCAAAACAGGAAAAAGCATGTTGGTCTATTCCGTTTAATTTTGAAGCCAATATCAGTCGATACAGACGACGTGCAGACGTTATCATACATCCCAAAAAAATATGTAATAAACATAATAAACTGATGCTACAGGGGGAGATAATGAGAAAGCAAAGTCTGCAGAAGCAAGCCATGATGTCACCTCAGGCAAATGACTACAGCACCCTTCAACAAGCTAATGACCCAGAGGCAGAGTTGGACACCTATATCAGAGCGCTCAGTTCAACGTCTGCCCAGTTAGCATGAGCTAACACTGCAGTAGCGGCTAACATTCAACAAGGGTTGCAACTGTATGAATAAAAACAGGATTTTTTTTTAGCTGAACAAATACTTCGTTTTAACTGGAACCATTTTTTTTTAAATGGAGGAATGTGTAAAAAGTCTGACAAGAAGTCATGAAGGAGAAGAATTTTTTCCGTCTGGTTGCATTTTTTAAAAATACAGTAGACAAGCAAATGTACACAGTAATTTTCAAACCAAGATATATGGTTTTACAGTATACCGCTGCAACCCTACATCCAACACAGAGCCGTTTAACGGTCCCAACAAACACCGAGACTAGAGTGTTAGCCATTTGATGCAAGCAGTTAGCCCAGTCACAGTGTGGGTCACGTGGACTTATGTTGAGCTCACACTCCCGCAGTAGTAGTATCAGAAAGTAAATATCAAATATTTCAAATATCAAAAAGAAAATGTTATGTTAGCTCTCCTCCTTCTTATCGTTTTATCGGTAATGATCGGTCACAATTTTTTTAAATTATAATCCCTAGTGAAATGAACTATTCAAGTTCACAATGCCACTAAGAATGTTTTGTCATTGTATTTCAAGAGAAGTTCTCCTCTTGGACTTCAGTCTGGTTCTTGGAGCCAGCACCTAGTGGCCACTGTGGAAACTGCAGCTTCGAACATTTGCACAGTGGCTCCACCGTGCAAAGCTGCGGACTGCAGCTTTAACAGCAACACTAACACAGCAGCATCACAGTGTTCCTGTTCACTGTGGCTGCATCTGCTCAAAGCCCCCAGAGTCCAAGCTCAGCATTATCTGTTGCAGCAGAGGCCAAGGGCGCCATTAGGCATCCTTCCCACTCTGTGCAGCACAAGCACACACACACACACACACACACCCACACACACCCACACACACACACACACACACACACACACACACACACACTGCCCAAAAACTTCTCGATGGGGCTTGGAACAGCAGCGAGTCTTGAGTGTCACAGTGACTTGTGTGGTACTGAGCTGTTTCTAAAAAATGCTACAGCTGAAAAATCCTCATGTGTCACAACATGAGACTTATAAGGAAAAAACAATCATCATGCTGTAAACAATGACCACTGGTGTCCTGATGAGCTGATGTAACAGCAGCTTTGTGATTCTAGCTTGTCATTGTCTCTATACAGACATACAGTGAGCCTGTGGTATTATTTTGTTTCCGTAAGGCCACGCCAGTCCACGTTTTAAAGACTTCTTCACTAATAACACACTGCGCTTCTATAATGTTGTCGGACTCCAGAATAAGAGGTATCGTCTTTATAATACCACACACTCTTCTTCCCTGTCAAAACCTAGTGCCAACATTAGGGCCTGTGTCCACCGAAGCGCTTTTCCTGAGGACAGCGCATTTTTAAAATTCTTTGCAATACGAGTGCTGCATATTTTTGCTACGCTACAAACACCAGCGGTGTGACGAGGCACTGAGTGCTACATGTTTATGAAAAATGTTCAACACTGAGTAAAACACTGCACTCGTCATTGTCACGTTCTCCTCAGCCATCCAATCACAGTGGAGAAGAGGTGGGAAAATTCCACAAATGCCATCAAATGCCATCAAATCTTACATGTACAAGTGCTGAACAACATCAACAAAAACAACGGAGGAGAAATATCTTAATATAGTGTATATACATTAATATATCTTTCTTCTCATGAACCCACATAGACCTACGGATCTTTAACCTTCCCTTCATTTGTAGCAACCAGACGCAACCAAACAGTCTCAGCTAAAAAAAACCCCTCTTTGGTGACTGGTGCATTTTGATGACACCTCACTAATTTGAAAAAAAAAAAAAAAAAAAAGAAACTATTCCTGTTATTAGAGGTCCCTCTCTGACCTGGTGTAAACACTGTCTAACACACTGCTCTGGGAAACAGAGGCAATGTCCCACTGCTCTCAGGCCCTCCTGTTACAGCCCTCCTATGCTCAAACCAGGGCACTCGGCTCTTTGCCAAGCTCGCGTTGCTCCAGAGTGCAGGGCTTAAAAGGTGATTAGGTAGAGATTTGGTGTCCCCTTCCTGTATAGCCAAACGCTCTGACTCAGCTGACAGGAGCGCAGACGCCACCCTGGAGGCCGTTTCCTGGACATATGAACTCCCCGGAGCGGCCAAGGTCGACTGTAGCGGTGCCTGGTGGAAACCCTGAGTCAGAGTGGGCACAGCCACCAGAGTGCACAAACCACAGAGCCTGACGTGACAAAAACAGCTATCTGAGCAACACATGCTGCCTTTAGCTGGTGTGTTGCACGTGCATCTGTTTCTGCCAGGCGGGGGAGGAGCAGCTCGACTCATAACCCCCGCAATTAGCAGCTTTGCAAGGGGGCTACTTATCATGCACCACCCGTAGTCTATAAAGCTCCCCGGTGTCCCCCTGCACAGCTGACTGTAGTCAGGGGATTTCCAGTCTGCAACAAACAGCCGCCGCAGGAAATACAGCTGGCACGAAAACCCTCTAAATACACAGACAAAACTTATTTGACCATAGCACAAAGAGGATTTGCATCGCAAAGCAATGCTATAGCTTGTCTGACCCTTGGACTGAGAGGCAGGGTGGGGGTTTCTGGCACAACTTTACCTACTTGCAAGGTGCACGGAGAGGGGACAGACCACTAAAGAGGTCAAAACTTAAGCAACACTTGTTTATATACTGTATGTAACGACCAATAAAGTTGTTCTTTACACTGCAGGTGTTGCTGGAGTTCTGATCTCTTTTGACCCATGTACAGAGAGGACAGAGGAGGAGGCCAGAGGCAGCTTCACAAGTTTCCACTCAAACACTCAAAGTCACACAAATATACAGTATTTATCTCATCTATCTTACTGTCTTTATAAACCAGCTGCACATACTGTACATCCGCTCAACACGTCCAAGATGAAAACCAAAACACACTTAACTTTCAACCCCCGTAAAGGCCTCTGGCATGACTGAGAGTACATTCCAAACCATCAGTCATGTGTCCGGTCTCAGCAGAGAGGAGCTCTAATCTACCACGGAGGGCTTTATGGAAAAATCAAGTCCATATTAATCCGATTAGCTCCAAGGTGCAGAGCTCCAGGGAGAGATGATGTGTCGTAATGCATTGATGACATCTTTCCTCTGGGCCAAATCATGTGAGAAAGAGCAGCGGGGTAGAGGAGGAAATACCTTCTCTAGAGGCTCTAAGGTCAAAGGTTAGATTTAGGATGAAAATGATTTTTGATCCGTCATTTAACAGCGGCTTAATGGTATTTAACATTCAGTGTAACATGTGACATTCATTCTCCATAAAGTGAATATTGTAATTACGTTAGGGTTTAAATGACACAGTCACAGGTAAATGAGATGTTTGCCTCCGTACCTTTCTTGTACTTGTGGATGGGAAGTTTCTTCAGCTGATCTTTGCGCAGACGGCTCCTCCGAGCCCGGTGTCGATCCTGAACAAACTTTGTAATCTATGAACAGCGGGGAAAAAAAGGAAACATGTCAGAATCCTTTTAAAGTCAGTACGCTGAACACCCACATCTTTCTTGTCCAAGTGCTGAGTCCAAAAAGCTGTAACTGTAATTTCTGTCACATTAGGAAAAGTGCGATATCTTGTGCCCACACTGGATGGTACTGGTACCTGACGAAGAGCCAATCTGGACTCAGAGTGTGGTACTTTTCCTGATGTAACAGAGTAGTGCTCTCATTTAAAAGCAGTGGTTAACAGTGTTGCGAGTCCTCAGGAGGCAAAAATAATTCAGAATACCACCTATTTCCAATCAACTGATTTAAAGAACTACATTTTAAGTCAAATAAAACTACTGTCTGCTTTTGAATATGCTCAACAGTTTATAAGGAAAGCGCACTTTAAGTTTAAAACAAAGATTTACCTACCATGAAAACAACAATTAGGATGAGGCAGATTCCCACAATGATGAGGAAGGGGATCAGGTAGTATTCCAGCGGCAGGCTGAAGTCTGGCATGAGGACAACATGTCCCCTAGAACAGCAAGCAGAGCCATCGTCAAGTGTTGGAAGGTGACAAAACGTGCAACGTGCATGTAACCTCCATAGAGGCTGTGTTATGGCGTCAGTTTGTAATGGCTCATCGTTTCAGCTGCAACACTGACCACGTTTACATGCACGCTAATATTCCACTGTTATTCTGAATACGACAATATACTGAATTGATATAGGTCAGGTAAACAGCATATTACACCAGTGCTAGCATCCCTGCACTGGCTTTCTGTCAAATACAGGACTGATTTTAAGGCTCTTTTATTTGTTTTTAAAGCCACACATGGGCTGGCACTCCCGACCGCTTAGATTCTCCGAATACTGTCTTTTAACGGTCCCATGATCGAGGCTGGTGGGTAAGGGAGATCGTGCCTTTGCAGTAGCTGCTCCAAAGCTTTGGAATAGCCTCCTGCTCCCAATAAAAACCTCTCCCTCCACTGACACTTTCAGGACAAATCTTAAGATGTACATGTTGTCAATGGCCTTTGGTTGCTCATAGTGGTTTTAATATTTCAGTATTTTATAATCTTTTTGTGTATGTAATTCTTCTTACTGGTTTTATTCTGTTTTATATTTGTGTATATTTCATATTGCTACATATCTGTGTGTCATTCTTTTATTTTGCACAGCACTTTGGTCAACTGCTGTTGTTTTTAAATGTGCTATAGAAATAAGCTTGATTTAATTTGATTGGATATTCTGTTTGGTTTATACTAAATTAGACCTTTTTCTGAATGTAGCATTTTCCGAATAGGACATGTGATAGGCCGGTATTATGCTGGTTTTAGGAGCCTTCTTTGGACATGTCAACAACATGTGTTAGCTCTGTTAGGTCTGTGCATTGTCATGGATGCGTTGTACACAAATCAACTAGCCAAAAATTTGCAAGGCTGAGGGGCAGAGATGCACGCCCAAAAGAAAAGCCCACAGTTCTGGTCAGACGGAGAAACATACCTACTTTTAAAGATCTTCAAAGGCTTGGATACCAACCGGTTTTTGGATATCCGCAAATACCACTGCCCATATGTGTTGACAGGTCTAGCTTTGTGCAGTCCAAGTCAAATTTCCCCACAGGGACAATAAAGTATCTATCTATAGAGGGTCCTCTATTCACATGATGACCTTTCACACTATGAGTTAATGGGATCGACCTCTTTTCACAGAACTCCATCCACAGCAGAAATATGTCTGCAACCAGTCCAATCTGTAACAGCCAACTTGGTCCACACTGACAAAACTCTGCCAATACCATGTTTGGTGTTCATTCCTCAGCAAAAGACTTGGGAATTACCCTCGTCTATTTGGATGGTATCTGACAAGCACCACACACACACACACACACATAGACACACACCAGCTTTTTTAGAAATGGAGAACTTTAAAGCTGTGACTCTCTGGGCTCCTCTGACAGACTGAGACATTTCATTACCACCTCACCTGCAGCGAATTTGCATCACATGACAAACCCTGCGCCTTGACATATCACAGTGCACGCTGCCGGCACCACTCTATAATTTTAGATTTAACTTGTATGGCAGGAGCTGGACAGGTTTGAGGTTTGAAAAGGCAGCCATCTCCTCACAATTCACACTGAAAATCTGAGGAGTAAAAAAAAACCTGCTTCTATTTATATTGAAGGACAGAAAAATGAGATCTGGGTTTGGACTTACCCCTTGTCATACGTGAAGTCTTCTTTCAGAGAGTTGGCAGTTTCCTCGCTCACAAACACAGAGGGGATATCTATCTGCTTCATGACATCCACTAAAAAGGGAAACACAGAAAAGTAATGTATCAATTTATCATTACAAATTAAAGTCCTGTTATTAGGGAAAGACTAAAATAAGGCTTGTTTGTATCGAACCAAATTTAAATTTAAGTTAAAGTAGTTTCCTAACTACAGGTTTTAACCACATCTAACAGTCTTTATCACTTGATAAAGTTTGCTTCATTCAACCTTTTCCCCTTGCTAATTCTAACATCGGACAAACGTAGGAGGCGAGGGATAAGACCTTGTTTGACCAACCCGACAAACACTCCAGCTGAAGCACAATGACACCTCCATACACCATAAATTAGTTCATATACGCAGGCTTTATTAATGTGAGAAAACCTGGTAAATAATCAGTGTACATGGCTCTGCAGTAGACAAGTATGACTTTCTGTTGTATTTACTAGTGTGTCACAGACAGGAAGGTCACGGACTGAATGTAAAAACAGGGTTAGCAAACAGTAGAAACCAGTGAAAATGTTACTTCTATATCTCTAATTTATTCAGACTCTCTCTAAAACTCGTTGCCAACTAATTTGAAACAATGACTGAGCACTGCTTGGACTGAGACAGACAGAATTTGTTGTGATGTGTCATCTGTAGCCCTTTTTAAATAGGAATTGTGCAAATTTGCAGGAAAGCCCAATCAGTCTTTTTTCAGCATTGGCAGTATAAAAGCAAAATCGGGAAGTGCAGCAAAATGCCGCCTGCTACTTTTGTTTATATAGAATGTGCCTTTTTCATGGCAATGGGGGGCGTGAGCAAGTAACAAAACATGTAGCTCAGCATGTGACGTAAACAGTGACGTGGGAGGGAAGCCACGGTTAGTCAGTCCTTTGGCGATTCTCTCGTAAGTCGGTCGGTTCTTCACCGTCCCCGTCATCTGACGGTTAATGGCCTCTTCGTTTGCGAGGACAAGGAGGGTGCGCAATTCCTTGTCTCCCCAGTTGCTCATCTTTACAGTGTCTGTCAGGTTTGTGTTTCCCTCTTGCTACTAGCTGCTCACTAATTCCTGCTATCAGCTGTTTCCTGTTTGTCCACCGCCAGTGGGTCGCATGTGCGGCATCTTCAACAGCTCCTCCCACAAGTCTTCAACAGCCCCTCCTGTTGCGGAAGGCTGCCTTGGTCTATTTAAACCAAAAAGGTTCCACCAATATGTCTACCCTACGAGGCGGAAAATTGGGCACCTCAGATCAACTCGCCAATCCGGCTCTGTGTGTCTAAACGCTTGCAGCTTGCCGGCCAAACGGCCCAACATTCGCGGAAAATCTGGCAGTGTAAAAGGGGCTATTGTATCACACCGCAAAAGGGGGAAAATTTGTGTGTTCACCCTGGTGTCATGTTTCCAGCAGTAATGATTGGAGCTGATCGGAGCTGGAGCTGATAAATAACTTAGACTACTGCAGATTCAATTGTCCTGGGAATGGGTGCAGATAATAACCTTTTCCATTACATATTAAAGCTAAATAACAATTTTAGAGGGTGTTAGTGTTTTTTTGTCCTGTAGGAAAGAGGTTTTATTGGCCTAAAAATATGGGAGAAACTGCCTTACCCAGTGTATAAAACACCAGCTTATAAGATCGACTCCTCTTAAAAACAATAACCAGGGCAGGAAGCCTTCTGGATAATTTATGACTGTACTGCAAACCCTCAAGTGAGAATAGTAGATCATACCTAACTGAAGGAAAACCCCAGACACCATCATATCACAAATGTGGGCTAGAGGGAGGCGGGTAGGACATGGATTGATATGCAGGGAGTGCTACGCTGCTGCGGGGCATCACATCCTTTCTCAAGTGCATCTTAAGACTTGAAATGGACTTCTAACTATGAAAAAAGCCTGGCTTTCCCTCAGGCTTGGGGATTAAGAGAAAAACACAAGCACATCCTCTGTCAACAGACGCGTAATCAGGCAGCTGTGGAAGATGCTGAATGCTTAGAAAAAGAGGACTGTGCTGGTGGTGTTGGTGGTAACTTACAATCATTGGATCCCATGCTGATTAAGTCATTGGAGTCCACATTGTGAACAATGGCTGCCTTGTACCCGGCTTTCTGGGCATTGAGGACCTGTGAGGAGACAAAATATTTACGCTCTGATTATCAAATGAATCCTCTTTGGTGCAAACACCTGGTGATCATTAGTAGCTAACCTCAGCTAAGACTAAAAACAGCCCTAAGTGAAGGTGTATGTGTGGTAACAGGGGCTCTGTTTCAGATAATGTGATCGACTCCGATCTCCACTATCTGACACAGCAGCATCAAACCACATTAAACATGACACAGAAACCAGCTGTGGTTAGGAAAGAGAGCTTTCAGATTTTGCTCAGAGGCTTTTAGCAATGCACAAGTCATCCTCCAATAAAAGGTACAACATGGTCACTAATATTAGCCTACAAATGAACCACTTCCAGTTAAAGGATTCTCTCTCCTGCTGATATGAACTCATTTATGACCTGGCCTTGCAATCTGAATTCCCAAAAGGACAATAAATACTTCAGTTTTCTGCATTAGCAGTCAGAGAGGACAGCAGAGACCACAGAGAGGAACTCTGTGGCTTCATGGTAGCATCCAGCAACATGTTTACGGCCTGTTTACCAGAGGGTTTTCAAGAGACGTGATGTTTGCATGTTTGTTCTCCTCCACGATAAACACTGACGGCTCATCAGAGCTGGCTGAGCTGTAACTGAGGATCCGAAACAGAAGTGTTTTGATGATCGGTAAAAAAGCCACAGGGCCAGGCCAAAGGCGTTCTATTAAAGGAGGGTATGAAAAATGCTTAAAATCAGCACACTTTGCTCAGTTTAAAAAACATGTCACATTTCAACCTTCCTGACTTTCTTGCCGTCACCTGTCATTGTTTAGATGTGCTGCAGGTTCCTATTTTATATAACAGAGAAGCAAAACCAAACAAAACACTTGAGGCCAAGCCTGCTTACTCATGACAAGCTCTGACTATCTGCTAAGAATAATTTAAGGCACAACCTGTAATCCAAACACAAACCAAAGAGCAACATCACCACTAAAACTCCAAAAACAAGGCTGGAAACTGCTGCTGCTGTTTTTCTTTTTACTTGGCCAGTCAGACAAGTAGGTCAGAAATCTACTTGCCCAAAGTCAATTTTTCTTGCCCCTATACAAATTATTTCATAAAGTTAGCTGTCCTGAAAAACAACTGTTTTATCCACCTTGCTCTCAAACTGCTCAATACATAGTCAGAGTTTTGCCCACATCCTTGAACGCCAACCAACTAAACTCCTGTTTCCAGGATAACTGATATGCTTGCTTGCAGCTCAAACTTTCTGTCCTTACCCGCCACCATCTTCTTGCAATTTCCTGACTGGTACTGTATATGTGCAGCCCTTACCAGGAACAAGAAGGAAGCGAGATGGCTCACTCCTTAGCTACCCTCATAAATCAGCTCCGGGAAAAATCTATCCATCCATCTTCAACTGCTTATCCGAAGCCGGGCTGCAGGGGCAGCAGGCCGAGCAAAGTATTTCGGATGCCCCTCTTCCCAGTAATGCTTTCCAGCTTCTCCTGGGGGACCCCGAGGTGTTCCCAGGCCAGATGAGATATGCAATCCCTCCAGCGTGTTCTGGGTCTGCCCCGTGGCCTCCTACTGGTAGGACATGCTCGGAACAACTCTAACGAGGAGCAGCGACTGCTAGATGTCGGAGCTCCTTACTCTATCTCTAAGGCTGAGCCAAGCCACCCCACGGAGGAAACTCATTTTGGCCTTTTGTATCCGCGATCTCATTCTTTTGGTCACTACCCAGAACTCATGACCACAGGTGAGGGTTGAGACGTAGAAGGACCAGTAAATCAAAAGCTTTACCTTCTGGCTCAGCTCTCTCTTCACCACAACTGTCCAGCACAGCGCCTGCATCACTGCAGATGCTGTGCCAACCGCCGATCCATCTCATGCTCCATTCTACCCTCACTCGTGAATGGAAAAAATGATGTGTCCAATTCATTTTTACCTTCTTCTAATTCAAGGTCACATGTTTGTCATTTTGGTTTGAATCAGTTGACAGGCAAACTAATTCATTGTCATTAATCATCAAAAATTTGAATACTACAATACTGTTTATTATAGTTTATACATACAATAAAGATTATTTCACTTTTCACAAACCAACACTGCATTTATGACAATTGAGATTTCTCTGTTTGTAAGCCATGTTGTTTTGGCCCATCATACTTTCTTCTTTTTAGTTTGTAGCCTTCTTAGGATAAATACTGGCTAAGATAGCACTCACTTTTCCATTTTGGCAAAACGTGCCATCTTGTGTATACCTATGCACACTTGTGTGTGTTAAATGTGTTTAAACTATTGCATAAACATGCCACTATGTCCACACTCCCATTAATCATAGATGTGCCCCCCCACCGCCTCTTCAGAAAAAAAAACTTAAGCCTCTCTCTGCTGCATAAAAACAGATGCTACACGTTCACTGTGCGTGTGTCGTTCTGAAAGGCAATTTATTTTTCCTTTTATATCTGTCAACACCTATATGTTCAAATTTACGAAACCCAGGAGACAGGGGATGTGTCAAAGCCTGCGTGGAGGTTCGATTATTCTGGACAAACGCTGCCAGAGCTTTTTATTCTCTCAGCTGGAAGCCCAGAAACATAGATTGAATGTTATATAACACAATAACTAACAAAGCAATTTCGCAAGAAAGTTGCATAAACAGAAATAAACTAAGTGTGTCTGCGGGCCCTTATGAATCCTAATCAGTGTATGTGTGGCTGTTTTATTGACTAGGATACTTTGATTTTAGGTATTTATAGGCAAACACAAATCCACTATCTGAAAAGTTAAAAGACAGGTGTCCAAAACCTGTAAAATCTAAAGTTAAAACATCATTTGGCAAAAGTTACTGTGCATCTTTTTCACCTAAACCTTTAAATCTACAGCAGGTTGTGCGTTCAGAATAAAAAATGCCCTGCTTAAGACACTAAAGTAAGATTCAAACAGGGCTCCTTCCAGCCGCAGAGGGCCTTGTGTGCTGCATCGTGGATGCAGGGGAAGCTGATGTAATGGGGATCTTCCATCTGCAAGGCTGTTTTTGTGGCTTAGCGCAGCACAGAGGCTACAGTATCCTGTACAGCCATTGTTGTGGCCGATTGCTCACAACAGATGTGGTGGAGGAAATAGGATGTGACAATATAATCCTGGGATGAATCATTATGTGTTCTTACACAGGCAGAGATAGACTTTAGATAGTGAGTGTTTCCTCTGAAATTCACGGGGGAAACAAAGAGCTTCAGACGCATAAATGTCACTCAAACATAATGGGAACGAGGGCAGCGATCCTCCAGTATCAGCGACAATAGTTCCAGCGGGGAAACCATATTCATTTTATAGAATTAATACATTCAGTTTGTTATTGCATATGGAGAACAAAGTTTTGACACAACATGGCCAAACTAAAGAAAAATCAGCCCTAAAACTTCAACAATGCATCAAAAAAACAGAGCGAAAGAACATGATCAGCCTGATTATCAGACTGAACTGCCACTTGATTATCTTCATTATTCTGTCTCATGTTGTGTTCATGTTGGTCACTTTCTGTTGGAGACAGGCTCTTATTGTAGTCATCTGCCGCCCTTTTTGCGTCAAGCTCATCACAGAACGAGAACATCCCCATCCTATTTTTAAACCCACCTACTAATCTGTGACAGCCTTGGTTGTTTCTCTAAGAAATCTCAGTCAATGAGCACAACACAAGACCTTTTTAAGTCAGTTTTTTTAGAGCCGCCATTTGGTCGCCATTTCTGTAGAACTTAGAAAATTATTACTGGAACAGATGCAGGTACAGCAGCCTGAGGTATATTGTCCCAGAAATAATTGCAGTAAATGATACTGTTGTCATTCTGAGACCATTTTATGCCACTGATATAATAATATAATAGCATAACAATGCAAGTACACCCTTTCAACGAGCTATTAACTTTTAATTCTTAAGAACACTCAGACATTGGACTATGGGAAAATATTTAACACATACTTTTTAAAGGCCTTTTGATATATACAAAAAGTTTATATAAAACTAAAGTACTGGTAGCCCTTAATACCAAATCCGGCCAACAAAAATAAAACCAAGTACTGCCCTTGCGACTAGTAAACAAACTTAGTGAAGCTCCAGGAACCTCTACAAACCAGTCAGTGTGCTCCCAGGCATGGACGGCTTGGTTGTCGAGTGGTTTGCTGGTAGATTTTCAGAGTGGAAGGACGAACGACAGACCTTTTGGCGTCATCTACTCCAAAAGTGCAGCTGCAGGCTACCAGTAAACTATGCTGCGTCGTGTTTAAAGTGTTGTTTTACTTTTCTTCAGACTTGTGCAAGTAGGCGAGGGTGGAGACCAAAAACGGGGAATCACTGCGGCCAGTCTTATAACGTTCGGGAAAACCCTGCTGTTTATTCTGGCATCAAGTTGGTGATGTGATTATTGAAACAGGCCCATGTGGACTCACACAAATAAACTAACCTGAAAGCACTGAACATTACAAATTAATGATATTCAACATAGTGAATGAGTCCAAGTGTGACTATCTTCCTTTAAATCACCGCTGTCTGAAGCCACAGAGGAGCCGCTGATGTTAATTATTACTCAGAGCATGTGCGACCCTCCTGTGGTAAATTAACACCCGACCCAGAACTAGACAGTGAGAGTGAGACCATGATGTGCGACAGTGGAGACTGTACAGTGTAAAGACAATCAGAAAGATGTGACAGTCATCTGCTCTGTTAAATAATAGAAGCAGGTTGCTCCTTGCTCGCACTAACCTGAGCACCCGAGGGTTGTGTGAGTGCAGTGTGTCAACCCTGCAGCTCGGCCAAGCCTCTCTATACCAGCATTGTACTCTGTTGTGATGCAAGGAAATCCATTTAGACCTGTGAGGGGTGAACAGTGTGTGTGTGTTGTGGCCTACATGGATGCTAATACAGAACAGCACTGTCTTTTGTCTGCCCCTTGTCATTGTAATTTTATGCACAGGCATACGTGAAGCAGCGTGTATGGCAGCCGGAGCATTGTGATCCCATGTGTTTTCTTGTGAGGGTGTATTGTGTGGAGGTATCAATGGCTACTGTGTGCGTCTTGAGGCAGACTGTCTGGATAAGTGACACACACACACAAAATACTGGGTCTGCATATGTGTGTGGGTTTTTTAAGAAAGGAAATTGAGCTAGGTAGAAGGATTTCTGTCTGTGATCGCAAAACTTTTTAGACTTAATCATTAATCAGGTGCAGACTAGAGCCCTGCACGGGACTGTTTTCTTAATCTTGCTCCTGCTGGACTTCTGACCAGGACTGCCTGCTCCTGCACATAGTGTTTCAGACTGCCTGCTACCATGGAGGTATGAACAGACCCAGATACAGTGTTGGAGGCGGGGTTCGGCCCAGCTAGCACACTAGAGACTTAAAACGCTGGCCGAGCCAGCTACCTCTGGTATAGAGCTCCGTCATCTTGAATGGGGATAAAACGGCTCGTCTAGAATTTCCAAATGTTCTCGGTCTGAATGGATCAAATTTTGATTTGTCATTTCGCGAGGGTTGCAACACTCAAAAAAGTTTCTCCGCTAATTTACAGATGTGTCTTTCACAATCTAAGTCAAAAGGAAAAAAGTTGTTTTGGGCCAAATGGTATCACATGACGGGCTTGGAAGTTGTGATTCCATTTTTTTTGCTACTACAAAAATTGGCTTCAAAGCTCGGCACACTTCCTTGGGGCCCACTCGCTCCTGCCCGCAGCAAAGTTTAAGCCATCCACTCCCACGAGATTTGCGTTGAGGGATCCCAATCCCAATGTGGTCCTCTAATATAAACCTGTCTGTATTACCATAGCAAAACTCCCTTTTCCTCCTCTGCATATAAAAAAAACTTTGATTTTTTTTCAGACAATTTTGCTACATTGCCCATTATGAGCCACCATGGCAATGCCAGTGTACAAGCTCAGGTTCAACCTAGTTCACAATTTTTGCTGCTTAATGTCCAATCTGTTCATGGGGTGTTCATTCTTAAAAAGCCAGCAGTTATCCAAGACAGTGTAATCATTGCACTCACACTTAAAGGATATAATTTCTACATTCTTCACCACTTTATTTTTTGACCATTTGCAGCGAAGTTTAAATAGTCGCAATGCCGTCTTTTAGTACAGACGATGATCATAAAGCAAATTTCAGCCTGTTGTTTGACTGTAGGGCTGCAACAATTAGCCATTTAATTATTTGGTCGATCAACAGCAAATTAATTGACAACTATTTTAATACTCGAATAATCATTCAAATACGTTTTTGCTCAAAATAGCCAAACATTTGCTGGTTTTGCGCTACTTAAATGTGGGAATTTGATGCTTTTCTTTGTCAGATATGATAATAAACTAAATAGATTTAGATATTTGGACTACTGGTCAGATAAAAAATACCATTTAAAGACGTCATTGAGGGATCTGGGACGTTACACAGGGCAGGTTTCACTATTTTATGATATTTTACTGACTAAATTACTGCATAATAGCCACCATTTTTGTGTGATGAGGGCATGAGACATGAAAGTTAGTCCAGGAAGTCCAGTGAGAGTAACAGACTTATGTGTGTAAAGGCTGATCACAGTGGTCTGTAATACTCACAGAAAGTATCTTACAACTCTAGAAAATTATCAAGGCAGCAATTGAACTCTTTTATCATGAAACTGTGACATAAATAGCAGAAATACAGCTTTTACATTAGAAAGTATTCTACCAGGAATATGTGCAGCATCTTCCTGGATGATGTCATGTCGCAGCAAAGGTTGAGATGAACTTTTTGCCGGAGCAGCTGTGTTGGCCTGGCCACTGCGCTACCGGACTGGCTGCATTCAAATCAATGAGAAGGCAGGGATTAAGCTGATCTAAAGGCGGCTACAACTTCTGGCATGCACTGATTTGTTTGATAAGTCAAACCAGACTTCTCTAGTGCTCCATGTAGGATAAATTAAAGTGTTTGACTTGGATGTGGTTATGTGTCTGTAGTGTAGTTTGCATCGTGTTACGTGTCAACTTGTTGGCAGACGAGGCTGTTGGAAATCAATTCATGCAAATAGGAAATGCCTGTAACAGCTGCCACAAGGCAAACTTTGGCCAGCTGTGGCTAATATGGGTCATTAGTGAACCGGTAAATTTGTCCTGTGACCAATCAAGATTTAGAGGTCATGCTTTACTTCCTAAAATCTACTTTGCAGGTAAACTGTAGGCACTGACAGAAGACAAAAGGTCAGTCTGCTATCCTCTCAATAGACTGGCTGGTCAACAGTTTAGTTCAGGGCCTTTGCAAGGGGATTTTACAGTTAGAGTAAAGAGCCATTTTGGCTGTAGGCTGTCTAGATGCCAGTGTGTGGTGTGGTCTGTCTGCATGGGATCTGCAGAGGAATTCAACCTCTGCTGCTGGCTCACCCTTGTGTTTGCATGGGCAAAGATAAGGACATTCAATGCATTCCTGAGACTGAAGCGAGGCAGAAAAAAAGAGACAGAGAGGCAGAAAAAAAAGAGGAGTGAAAAAGGGAATACGAGATGTGAAACCTCTAGAAATAAAAAATCAATAGAAGGCGAGCGTGTGGCTATAAACACTCAAACACACACAAGCTTACGACGAGAATGCATCACCGAGGTCTGCTTTTTGTACCATCTGCAGACAATCGTGCTGAGCTGCAGCGCCATCCTCCATGTCAATTTAACAGCCTTCATTAAACCACTTAATTGCTGTTATCCCTGTGGGACCACAAAGAAAAAGCTGCTCTCCTTCAACATCGCATCACTCTGCACACACCCAACTTCATTATGATAGCTTTGTGCGAGAAAACATCAAAATAAAAATGTAGATTTTTGCCATAAATGACCCTCCTAACCTCTTTAGTTTCAGAAAGCTGACAGACCAACATAACAGCCATAGTGGAACAACACTGGAAAAATAAGAGGCTATATGCGTTTCTCAAGGGCATCTTGACATCTTTTGTCATCATGTGACGCCATAACTTGGCTCCAGAAACTTCTAGCTCTGTTCTCTCTTTTTCCGTCTTCCAAAGTCCACATTATTATGCTTTGGATTCAAAACAAAGCAGAAGCATAACAACCATGTGATGCTTGTTTTCTCATCGTGGCCCCCCTGCTGTGTGCTGACCAAATTTTGACTTGGCCTGCAGCACAGACGCTGTAGGTTTTATTCATGAGGTTGACCAATTATGGATTTTTAAAAGACAGATTGGACTCGACTTAATTGGCTGTTGTTTTTGGAGCCCTGCGAGTGAACTTGGCGAGCTCTGGCGGCATTCTGTCAGAGGGTTAAAAACACACTGTGACATAAAAGTGACAAGAAAGGCAGCAATTTGCATCAAATTAACACGGCTTGTGATATCAATTAATACTGTGTCTGTATCTCATAAATGTCAGGAAATGTCATGTCAGGGTGTGTTCGTGGTGGCAGATGGAAACTAGACATATTTTTAATTAAACTGGCTTTACTTGAACTGCTGGCCTTAAAGAAATATCTTCATCAACGCCTTATGTTTTTATCTTTATTTCCTGGTTCCAACAGGTCAAGTCTAAATACAGAACATCACAAGTGGTGGGGCCTCTCCACAAAAAATGCTGCAGGAAACCCAGATCTGGAAAATGACCCAGCTCAACCAAACATAATATTCTATGCAAAGTGTGAAGTCACATGGCGGCAATGGTGAACACATAAATCAGTCAGCATAGACAGTGACAATGCACACTGCAGGAGCTGCTGCTGTAGACTGAATTGCTGTGATGTTACGCTAACAACAATAACTTTCCTGTAGATACCTAGCAGCTGATTTGAATTGCAGAGATATGTAAAATCTGCAAACTTCTTTGTTTCTGTCGTCATTTTCAGCCATAACTGTAACATTTTAAGACACTTACTCAAACACAGTGGTCTGACCTATCTGACTAGAGTGTGGATACCCGACCCGACTCCGAACCCGGAAATTTTGCTCAGGTTTGGTCAGCTTGACATGCTGCAGTGTTGTGCTATGGTCTATTCAAGTGCTGGAATTGCGTGTTTACGTGACAACGCCTGAACGCAACACAGTGCTGTGCTGCACTGCTCTGCGTGCAGCATGTTTGACTGTGCGTAACAGCAGCCTTTTGATGGTCATTTACACACTGTCCATGTGTGATCACAGTAAACAGATAAGCTGTATTCCTGATAACAATAACTATGTCAGCTAACAAACTGCATCGGGCTTGGGTTGGGTTTGGACTTAAAAATCATAAAATCTGTCGGGGTCGGGCTGGGCTTGGTTATAAGTGTCTCGGACTTGGGTCAGGTTCGGTCAGGAAAATGTGACCCTTGCTTTGCTAGTGTCTTTGATAAACCAAATGTTCCTGCACAAGCTGAGCAATGTACTGCCGTGGACGGGGGCCACAGCAAATACATTTTTGCTAACTAAAAAAAATCAATATTAGTCTAAGTGTACGCTATATTTGGAACATTTTCACTGCTTCATTATACACAGTAACTGATCGAGGCAGCTGTAGACCAATTCACTCCCATGTTCTGCTACGTAAAATGGAGTCTAGTGGCTTTGAGATAACAGCTTCAGTTTCCTGTCAGAAAGGGCTGTCTGACAGCAGGGTACAGTACTGAAAAATATTCTAAATAAAGCACATTCATAAACTGATAATAATTTTTTCAGGTGGGCCTTTTTTAGGTAGCTAATGATGCAGGGGTTTTCTACCCAGGAGTTATTGTAAACAAGCATCGTGATTCAGTCTATAGCTTAGTTTGTTCGTACAAACCTGCTGAACTCTGATTCTGCAGTAAGTACACTGAGGCCTTGAAGAGTTTACGTGCCCGTCAGCAAGAAGACTGCAGCTGTTTGGAGGCCAACAGCGCTGCACTGTGTATGTGTATGGAGCAGCTTCCTGTGAATGCGTGGGACTGAATGAATGTAAAGGAAGGTGTTTGTGGGGAAAAAACAACTTGTTTACAATCAACTGTGACATGAAAAAAGAGCATTTCAAAGTAGTTTTCCACCGCAGGTCACTGAACTATTGATGCTTGTCAGTGTGCGTGCATGTGTGTGTGTGTGTGTGTGTGTGTGTGTGTGTGTGTGTGTGTACAGATTTATGCGTGTGAGACCTGACACACATTGGTCACAGTTGACTGGAGGTGTGTAAATGGTGCCACCTGGAACTGCCTGACTTACTGGTGCTGCTGGATTTAACCATTTGGATCACAAAAAGAGCAGAACACACTCTCTGAATCTGTTAAAAGCTCATTATGCAAACATGTTACATACAGATGAACATTATCTACCTACAGATATGATAAAAATGAGCACGTATGACCTTAAATACACCCGCACACACAGGTTATATCTGCCTTATCACTTCTATACTAGTGTCTGTGAGACTGGTCGTGTGGACAGGGTCTGCTGATAGCATCACTACTTATTGCTGATTCACCACTGCGTGTGTGTGTGTGTGTATGTGTGTGTGTGTGTCAATAACTACTGCATCTTCACTCCTGTGTGTGTGTATCCGCTGCCAACACTGCACAGTCTCCTCATGCAGTGCTGCAGCTAAAACACATCGACTCATCTTCCCTGCCTCTCCCTCCTCTTACACAACTGACATCTCTTTGTCCGCAAATCCCTCTTTTCCTCTTTCTCTCCTTTGCTTTTCTCTCGCCCTAGGTCCTCTTACCTCCACCGTCTGTTTTCCAGTTCATTTTTCTTCCACACTCCTGCCCTACGGAGCTCAGGCAGTAAAAATGACCAGTGTGGAGCCTGTTGCAGTCACTGGTCTAACATTTGCATACTGACCTCAGCTTTGTGTAAATGAGCCCGAGCAGCACAGCACACATTTCTCACACAACATTACAGCTGATGTTTTAAGTAGATGAACTAGTCCCCAAGTTTTAACACAAGATCAGCCTTTTTTGGAATTTGAATCACAGATATTACATTGATATTACAGCAGATAGTACTATATGTCAACTAATTATTTCTTTAACAACTCTTTAGTCTTTCAAGCATATAAAAACATTTCAGATGAAGTTTCTTTGACTTTACATTTGTTCTTTGGACCCTGCATTATCAAGCCGAGGGTCAGCCATTGGTTAATGTTGGGTTGAAGGTGAGTGTCTGTCGCAATAGTTTCCAGTACAGTTGCCAATAATTGACTCTTGTTGGCCCTTGTCTGCTTTTTCACCCAATTCAGCATGCTATATCAGCGTCACAGATGGCGGAGCACATTGGTGAATGAAATCACTTTGATTCTGGTTCATCTCAGAACATGAAAAGGGAAACGGAAGTGAGGAAAGTAAACAAACAGCTCAAGTCAAAAGAGCGTGAGAACAAAACAAACTTGTTATATGTTTATTCATTTAGGTCTTTAGCATAAACATGGTAAATATTCTTTGCTCCTTCAACATTGGGTTGTGTTGTTGATGTTCCTACTGGCTAACTAGCATCGTGAATCTGCCCTGCCAGTCTTTCAGTTTCCCTTGTTGTATGACGAACACAGACCACCGCCACCTGCTGGTATGGGGAGTTATTTCCTCTCACATAGCCGCAGAACGTACGTGCTAGTTGGCTGCTGGCTGTAGTCTTTGTGATGTGTTCAAGTCCAACTTTTTGGCTGAGACACAGACAACACGAGGCGACGCATCACTAGACCTTTGTTGCTACCAGTTCTTTGTTTTCAGTTTGGTTTATCTGGGCCTTTTATACATTATTATTATACTGCTTCTCTTTTTGACAGCAAATCACGCTGCCGTTACTTATTTCTCACTATTATAGCCTGGTCCGCTCCACCACGGGTTCAACACTTGCATCTAGGCTAATTCATCCTCTTTATCTCCTTCCTCTCCACCTGCAACTTTATCCCTGTATCCATCCCTTTACTCCTCCTCAACCTCCTCTTACCTCTCCTCGTCACCAGACCTGAGCAAATCAAATCAATTTTATGTGAACTGCTCAAAATAAACCTCTTGAGTCTCCAGGAGGAAAAACTGACAACACATGAGAAGCACCTGATTTGCATATAGAAAAGGCAGTTGGAGGTCTGTGAAAGTACACCTCCACAGGTTCTCCCCTAACTGTATCAGACACAGCTAAGCCCTGCTGCGCTCCTCTGTTTGGACAGCAGCTCCCAATCAGGTCCTCATTTCCCCCTCTCTCCTCCTCCCTTAACTGACTCTCATTCACTCTTATTTCTCCTCACGTTCCTGTCTTCTCTCCCCCACCCCTTCTGTCTTCCTCTACACAAACTTTCTCCTCCCACCAATTTTCCTCCTCTTGCCACCCTTCCTCTTTTATCCCTCCTCCCCTCTCAATTCCCCCTCCTGGCCCAAACTCCCCTTCTTTCACTTCCTCTTCCCTACCTACCTCTTCTCTAAATTTAACCTCCTCCTTCTCTCCTCTCTTTGCCCTCATTACCCTTGTTATATCACCACGACTGCCAACTTCGCCATAATTCAGCCCGGCCCCTTCTCTGATATTTCCACCCTCCCTCCCTCGTCTCTTTCTCATCCATTTCCACCCCTTCTCCTTCATCCCACCCTCCCTTCTCTCTCTCCTCAGTGTTTCAGAGGAATGCTGCACGGAGCAGAGCAGGGCTTTAGTTTCAAGGTCCAGACGGCTGATTAGATAAAGAGTTCAATAAAACTGCAAACTGCAGGGAGAGGCCATACTGATAATACGGCACAGCTGCAATTCATGCAGCCCACTTCCTGGTGTATGAAAGACACATTTGTACTACAGGTGTCATAAAGATAACATATTTCAATGATGCTGCTTTGAGCCAATTTATTGGTATAATTTCTTTTTTTTTTGTATGTTTTTGATTTTAAAAATGTTTTCAAATGTTTTTTTTACTGATTTTGGACAAAAGCATTATTGTCCTGAAGCACTTTGTAACCCTGCTTCTAGAAAGTGCCGTATAAATACAGTCTTACGTACTTATTTTCAACTATGAATGTAGTACCAGTTGCTATAGCATATACAGCCAAATCACCGCTGTTTCCATGAGGGCGAGGAAACTTCTGTCTTCATGAGTAACTGGATAAACATTTTAAAGTATTTGGAGAAATTTACAAGAACATACACAGTTTGATCTGCAATTAAAACTACTGGTGCCCACTGTGTGTGTTTGCCCTATAGGCCAAAGGGAGCAGGCTGAGCTGTTTGTTGCCACAACACATTGCAACAGACATAACAGCTCAGAAAAACGACAGAGCCTCATGAGATATGGCTGCTGCCCTTCCTCTCTCACTGTTTCTCTCCCTCTTACAAACTCAAGCTAGTCATACATCCAGTCAGCCATAGTCATACCCTGTCATAAGACTGAGTGAGCGTGTGCAGGAAGCTTGATCATTGTTTGAATAAAGACTGAGGCCTGTGTGTGTGTGTGTGTGTGTGTGTGTGTGTAGCTCGGGGGCTGTGAGGTCACCGTGGCACAAACAGGCCGCACAATAAAATGCACTTACTGAAAGGCAGAGGTAGGAAGCAAGGTTAGATGGGAAATTACCAGCCACCAGAACCAACGCTGACCAACTCAGACTGTAGCCGCGAAAAAGCAAAATCACACTAAACGATGTTAGGCTTACTCTGAAGCTGACTGGACAGATTATATTGTTACAGAGTCAATAAGGTCCTTGTGACCACTCCTGACTCAGAGAGGTCTTTTCAGACAGGTTTGATTTGTTGATGATATATACTGAAGGAGAAGGAGCTGGTGGCCACACCTTAAGATACACTGAGGGACTTTCACCTCCATCTTTTTCCAGGTTTTTTTTCTCTTCGCTGGATCCCAGCAGCGACATTTCAATTGGATGGATTGGCTGTCAATCGATGGCACTTTATAACCTGTCACAGTTGCAGATTACATCACCACACACACCAGATTTTGCTTCCCGCAGCCTGTTTCCACTCAAAATAGATGTAAACTTTAATGTAGTGTAGAGAAAAATACATGGATGAAGCTCCTACAACTGTTGTGATTACAGAAATTAATAAAATTTAAAATATATGTTCGCAAGTCTGTCTAACATGAGTGCTTCACATAGCCTAAAAACACTGGTCACAGCCAGCCTCATGCTTAATTTTGGGTTTTCTCCACCCCCTCTGTTTGAAATAATTAGAGAAATGTATTTGCATCTGTAGTAAAGATCCAGGCAGCAATCAAAGAGGAAGTCACAAAAAAATGTCTTTTGCCTTATGCCGCATTCACATGGAATCAGGCAGACGGGAGACATCTCCTGGACAGAACACAAAATGAGACACACGTGACTCGTGACACGTGATTGTTGCTATGGCGATGTTAAGCTCTCTAAGCTAATAAAGCAATTCATAACGTTACGTTTAATATTACGTACCTGGTGCTCCACCCAGCTCTGTGCTAATCGCGTCCCATATGTACGCCTTCTTGGAAGCATCACGGTAGGCTTTTAAAGTTTGGTCATATAATTCTGAGTGCTGCTGCACCAAAAGCACTAGCTTTTCATTGTCGAGTTCAGCCATGTTTTCTTTTCTGTTTTGGAACGACATCACATCCGGTTGAGTATTCCATGGCCGGTGAACGGTAAGAGTTAAAATATTTTAACTTTGGACGGCATTGCCATCTACCATTGCTGTGGACGGTATTCTCTGCCGGCCTCGCCCAAGTTTTACCGTCCTTCTCTCGTCCACTAACATGACATCCGGTTTGCCGTTTGCCTGATTCCATGTGAATGCAGCATTACTCACCTCACCTGAACCAGGCCTTTATCAAACACGGGAGCTTATTTAGTACATTCTGTCATGGCTATGTTGTTATTAGGTATGTCAATGGTTAACCCATAATCAGTTAATTGCTGAGAATATTTTTAACCGGTTACGCATTTCAGTCTATAGATTTTTAATTTTGCTTCTCTTCACTTCACTGCACTGTGCACCACAGATGGGAGCTTGCTAGCAGCACTAATCATTTGGCAATTACTGCAAGGAACACTGCCGACCCAGTAGCATTCCTGTGAGAACATTGTGCCCACACTACATTCTCCCTCCAGGTCACCCTGGTGAGCAAGCGGTTCAATTTCAAGCCACAAACCACCTTTAGCATCACTGCTAGCTCTGTTAGCACCATTAGATGTGTCAGCACAGCTAGTGGCACGAAGACAGTTTACAACGCTAAAGGGGTTTTCTGGCTCAAAATGAACCTGCTTATCTATCAGGAGAACACATAATGGCCACCATGTTTAGAAATTCTCCGAATGAGCAGAGCTGCGAGCTACCTCCCACCTGACCTCTGCAGTGCACAGTGCAGAGAGGCCAAGGCTAACGTTAGCTCACCAGTGGAGACTGGAGGATGGACAGTTGGCACTATGTTTACACATGTAATCAAAGCCAGATGGCTGTCTGTCAGCAAAGTCAACAGAAAATAAAACAAAAGGTGAGACATTCACATCACAAAACATTACATTTTTACCACCTATATATGTATAGAGCTATGGAATACAGCCTAAAGCTTATATGTTGATGATGCACTAGACTTCAAGGAAAGTGGCTTTTATATTTCACGTCATGGCTGATCTAATCTTCCTCCATCATCTTCCCCGACCTTTGTTATTCAAGTATTTGAATACCAGCTTCTATTTGTAAACTTGTGACGCAGGCTGAAATCACACAATATAAACAAAAACTTTGATAAGGACACCTGAAATTAGAGCTGTGACAAAGACATACTGAAGAGGGAACATTTTACAGTTGGTCAGCGCTCTCTGTTGGACATAACTGTCTAAATGATCTCAAACATATCATATGCAGCTTCTTGTTATATTAGCCTGACATATTCATCGGTCAAACTCGAGTCTGTCTCATAGCTGTACAGTGTTGCAGTAAACTCGTCTAGTAAATGTTTTTGAATGAGAGGATTGTTTAGAGTATGATACCGATCCCTGCCCTGTCACATGAAGTTCACAGCTTCCTGAGAGGACAAAAAGCATTTAGAGCAGACTGGACGTTTAGTCTGAGCTGCCCAGTGCCAGGCAAAGTTTGGATTGTCTCATGGCATGACCTACTGTTCGTCTCAGATGGGGAATTTTCCACCAGACAAAAGCTGTCATCTCTAACATCCACTGGGTGCTTTCACACAATACTCTAGTCGACCAATTATCATACTGATTTATGTTCCTTTAAAGTGGCTGCAATTGATGTTCTTACAACAATGTGTCATGAAAATGTGAAAGGGGTCAGCTGTAGTGACAAACCTGCGGAGAATTATCAGCTAAAGTTGCAGTTCCCTTCAGCTTAATGAAGCTTTACAGTTTAGTTGTCAGGTCCAGATTAACTTTACTGTTTTGGTTCATGCTCACAGCACTGCATAGCAGGCAACTAAAAACCCACTGTTCACCACCTGCTCAGCATCAACCAGCAGACAAGCACGGGGCAAGATCAACAAAATGGGTATCCACTCATTGAGAAAAAACCTCTGTAGTGCTGCTAAAAAGGTCTAAAACTCCACAGAGAACCTTATGGGTGGCTAATGTTAACAAAGGTCAGCAAACTTTATGTGCCCTAGACGCTGCTAAATAACAGACTTTACTGAGTCACTCTGTTGACTTTGTGACCCCTCTCCATTTCTGCAACTGTTGCACTATGTTTTAGCATTTGTCATGACCCTATATTGGTCAGCTGTAGCCACAGTCGCATTAGATTAGGTTTATTTCTTTATTTCCCCCCACTAGCAACCTAAGGGGCTGTGCCTACCGAAGCAAATTTTTTTCCTGAGGCCAGCATATTCTTTAAATTCTTTGCAATGGGAGCACCACAAATTGACATTGTGCAACAAGTGTCAGCAGTATGACGAGGTGTTGAGTGTCTGATCTCTACTGAGCGATGCATGTTTGGCGTTTTTTTCTGCACAACATGATTTTAAAAATGTTCAACTCTTGGTAGAGCGCTGTGCTCGTCACTGTCAATTTTTACCCAGTCATTCAATCACAGTGGAGAAGTGGCGGGACAAATACCATGAAGACCAACCATGACATCCTACATGTACGAGTGCTGAACAACAACAATGGAGGTATGTTTCCTCTCATGACACCACACAGACCGGCGGGACAGTCCTCTGTCCTACGTGCTCCAGCCTTCACTTCATCCAGAGCAAGTATCCTGCCTTGCGCCGACATTTTTACTTCGGCGGATATTCCAGATCATAGCAACCAGACGCAACCAAAAAGTCTCAACTGAAAAAATGCTGCACCTCCAAAGCGTTCTCAACCACTCCCAGCTAGATGTTTACTGAGGATTGCCTTGTGTTTTCAGCTGGGAAAAAATGCTTTGGAGGACATGGGGCCCTATTCTTGTTCTTGAAGACAATGACAGATAGAGGGCAGCAGAGAGATTTAATGCTTGATAGACAGCAAATAAGAAAAAGAGCAGAAAGAGGGGAACAACGTGGTCCCACAGAGCTCCGCATATCTTAGTACATGTTACATAACTAGGAACATTATGTCTCAATGTATGTAGACCTGCTGTGGTGTGCGCGTGTGTGTGTGTGTGTGTGTGTGTGTGTGTGTGTGTGTTATTGGAGGGCAGCAGTGGGCCACAGAGACAGTCTGTAAAAACTCTTGCTAAGGGAGGCATGGGAGGGTGGAGAGGGAAGGAAAATGGTATTGAGTTTCCTGTTCACTCCCCCTCCTCTCCCAGAGAGGTCATAAAGGTCACGAGTGAGCACCCCCCACCACCACCACCTCAAAGAATCCCAGTGTGCAGGAAGTGCAAACCCTGTCTCTCTGGAGATTTATTTTATAAAAGGAACGGCCATAGAGGAATGCTTCCCTCTCTCTCTCTCTCTTCCCCTCTGTCTCACACACACACACACACACACACACACACACAAAGAGCGAGTGTGCCTATTAACACCCCTTCACATGATTCCCTTCACCCCTCCCCATCTCAAACTCTCTCTCGACATTCGACCTCCTCTCTGTCATGTCTTATCGCTTAACGCACACACAAACACACACACACTACATCTATCACACACACTCTCTCTTACACTCACACACGCTCTGTGGGTGGAGGAGCCAACACTTGACGGAGGGTTAAGTGGCTGAGTGTCCGTTTTATTGTCCATTACGACCATGGACCCATTAAAACTCTGCACTGTTGCTGACTGGATGCTAATGGCTAAATGCTACCGAGGAGGCTGCGCAGCGACAGAAAGAGATGGGAGGCAATGAATCGAAACAGCGGGCATGTTGGGGGTGACACCCCTGCACCACACACACAGAGACACACAGGCGAGTGTGTCGTCTCAGTCAAGATGGAATCTATTATTCCTTTGTTTCCCTGCAGCTTCTGGAGGGAACTGAGCCCAGCTAAGAGGAGGGAGGGAGTGTGTGTGTGTGTGTGTGTGTGTGTGTGTGTGTGTGTGTGTAAGGAATTCAAGGTAGACAGCTGAAAGCTAGTGACAAACTGAGTGTGTGTGCAAGAGGGGCAGAGGAAGACAACAGTAAGAGGAAAAAGCAACTAGAAGAGTGATGGAGAGACAATGACTGCCAATGGCAATGGGAGAAGCTGAGGAAGCTATGAGTGTGTGTGTGTGTTTGTGTGTGTGTGTGAGAGAGAGAGGAATGGGGCTTTTCCATTGGCACTTGTGGCCACGCTGAGTCAAACTATGCCGCAGTGATTTTTGTTTCCGTTACCAGTTTAAACGCGGCGAGTAGTGCTGAGTTACTTTACTGTTTCATGTTTGCTTTCAGCTGTATAGGAGTTGTGTTAAGTTACTGCCAATGAAAACACATCTGATTTTGCTGCTTCACAATAAAAGCTTTTGAATAACAAAATATCAGGAGAGTTTTATTCTGAAGTATTTATAGGAAATGAAATGTGATTATCACAAAATTAGCTGAACTTCTTAACAACTTTACTTGAATAAAAACAAGTCTGGGAACACTGCAGGGAGAAAGAGTGCGAGCACAAACAGAAATGGTGAGGTGTTAGATGAAGAGCTGCAGACAACAGGCTCTTGAGCCTTCTTTCCATCAGGCAGTTCAGTTCAGTACTTATTAAAACAGTTATTTCTCTGTTTCCATGGTGAAATGTTGTGGATGGTACCGATAGAACCGTGCCATACCATCCCCATGTTTTCGTCACAGCAGCAGTTTGCTGGGTTTTGAGTCGAAGGGTGGATAACTGATCAGTCCATCCAGTAAGACTGGAGACTGCTCACCTCCAACAGGTAAAAAAAACCACTCGAAGCAAATACGCTGAGCACTTTAGCTGCAGATCAGCCCGCTGCTTTTAAACCTCATCTACTCAAAGGTGTCATCAGTTAGATACACACACACTCAAACTCAGTCAAACCAAGTCAAGTCAAGCCAGAAAGTGTATGATAAAGGCTCATGGGAGCACAAATATAAGGGAGCCAGAAGGAACAGAGGGGAAGAAACCAAGGGAAAAGGGAGAGGCAAAGAATAGATTGAAAAGGAGAAAAAGAAATACAGAAAAGACAGAGACACTCCATAACACACAAACTTCAGACAGGGTGTAGTTTCCAGCCCTCAATCACACCCCAGTTTACTGTAATAACCTTCAAAGTGTGCCTTTTTAAATCATAAGAACTTTAAGAATATGTGGTAAACACATGGATGTATTAAAAGAGCCATATTTACCACATGAAGTACGCCCTGCAGCCAATGTGTCCCAGTGGCCAACTACAGTACTGCAACAAAAAAAGCATGCAGGCCAAAAGGCTTTTTCCCAATAAACTGTGGAGCTATGATCAGACCTGTACCCACGTAGTTACTGTCAAAGCCTCACCTGAGTCTGAACCACAGCAGCAGTTTTGGGCCCGAGCCCAATTAAAAACCTGACTTCCCATTGTAAAATGCTGAGAAAATACAGCACAGTCCAAACATGGTGAAGTCTGGTCAAGTCTGACATACAACTGGTTTGCATTTTAACCACCAGGCCTGTGGGCACATCCTATTTTGGGCCATCAAGACTTAACATTTGTTAAACCTTCCCACAGCCTAGAAGAGATACTTTTCCTGCATTGAATAGTCTCAATGTAAAGTCTGAGACAAGTGGCCCATGGGAGAGACACTAACATGTGTGTGTAGCCGTTTGCACAGTGCGGAAGCAGACAACAAAAAGAGAAATGTCTGGCATATGATCTGGAATGAATGAGTTCCCTTGAGGTATGCTGTTTTCACCTCTCATAACACATCAAGTGATAAGCACCATGAAACAAGTACCAAATATTTCTACTCAACAGTCAACTAAATTTTAAGTAAGCAGTTAAAAATTGTTGCCTCACAACAACTGACCTTGCAATCAGCTTCCTCACGAGAGCAGATGGAGTGAGAAGCAATTAAAACAAAATCAGACGGTGTTGACTTGTCACAGTAATGCCAAGAGATGATGAACAAATATAGAAGAGATGGAAGGACAAGAAGCATCATCTTCTTTGCAACAGCAATCATCAGAGCCCTTTGAAAAGTATACTGTGCAGGATTTTCCCAAAACAAGACTCATACAAAAGTAATCCCTTTAAATTATTACTTATGACCTGCTAGGTGTGTGTTGGCGCTGTACTTATCTGCAGAGGCACTGCCCTCTGCCGGTATTTTCTTCTTATTTTGCTATGTTCGGGACGTTTAGGGGTACAGCACGCAGGTGAGATCGTAACTTTATAAAAACAGAGCAACCAGGTGGAAACAGCCCTGAAAAATGCAATTATAACGAATCTAGGGTTGGCTTTAACTTTCACTGGTGTTTACAAGGGCTTAGCATAGGTACTCGATAGCAGGTATCGATCAAAATAACCCAGTACCAAGTAGTATCAAAACTTTTCCAGTCAACCAATACCAGCGTTCCATCCTTTTTTTTTTGATGGGGGTCTGATCCCCACCAGATCAACTGACTTTCTCTTGCTGCCGTCTCCAGAGCCACTTTCACTCAGTTCAGCGTCTGCGTGGTTTGTATGAGCCAACACAGCAGCAGCGGCTAACGCCCAACACTGAACCGTTTTGTCCAAACAAACTCACACTGACACCAAAACAGCTCGACTCTGTCATTAAACCCGTTTATAATCTTTAGGTAACGTTAGCCATGTGATGCTAACAGTTAGCCCTGTCCCTGTGCATATGTGTGGCTGGGTGAACTCTCACAACTGTCTGGAGTAGAGCTCACATTCCCACAACAGCCACTACAACCAATACAGTCTGTGGGGTGGTGAAGTTGAGCACAGCTGATGGAGCTAGAAGTCAGTGCACAGAGATGCCTCCAAGATGTTTGAAAGTATAGCTATACTACACACAGCTCCATTCACATCATGGCTATTGAATGAAGTACTCCACTGGCTGCAAAATCACTTTGCGGGGACCGGTGTCATAATTTCTCTCAACGATAGCCTGCCCTAGTGTTTATAAACAGTAGCTGACTCCTGCATCGTACATCTTTCACAAAATATCATCTTTGTTTTCTTCTTAGACAAGGAGGAGCTAAGAAACAACTCAAGTCTCAGTCTAACCAGCAGCTGACAGAGTAAATATTCAATGTGTGATTTAAAGACAGAGGCGTTTGATATTTTTACTTGACAAGCGATGAAATGTGAAAACTTTGAAATGCATTATGGCATTAATGTGTTTTTCATGACACAACTGGGGGAATGAATGCTGTAAGGTTACACTCAAAATGCCCCCAGATCACAGCAACAACAAAATCAGAGTAAACTTCAACGAGTCAAAGCTGCTCCTTCGAGGGTTGCAGGAGGTTAAATTTCAAATCTGACACCGATCAGAGAGACCTTTGTGTGTGTGTGTGTGTGTGTGTATTGTGTTTATACTGTGTGTCTGTCTGACATGCAGCTATGTGGAGTGGAGTCTGGTTACACTCCAGCCAGGAACACCTCACCACTCTGTCTGTCAACATGTTTCTGCAAGGGTGTGTGTGTGCCTGTGTGTGTGTGTGTGTCTGTGTGATGCAGTAAGTCCTTCTAAGGCTTTAAGAGCGGGAGGGAAAGACCAACAGAGAGAGAGAGAGAGAGAGAGAGTGTGCCAAGGTAATAGATTGAAAAAGAGGGACAGACAGGAAATGTGAGAGTGAATGAATGGGGGGAGCGACCACGAAGCTACAGAGAAGCTACAGAGTGAAAAGGTAAGACTGAGGAGTATGAGAGTAAGAGGTGGGGAGGAAGATGCCAAGAGGCTGCATGCTTTCCTCGCTTTCACCCCATTACTCATCCCTGTGCTCACTCTACCCTGGCTCTACTTTCTCCCCTCTCCTCCTTGCTCCTTTCTATTCGTCTGCTGTTTTTCATTCTGAATCCTTTAAAAACTGGAAGTTTAATGTGCATTTAGGACCTGATCTACCAGTGTCTCCTGCATTTGGACATGATTAGTCTGCTTTGGTGCAAAGGAGTGACTGAAAAACTTCACTTTTCACTTCTGGCACAAATTTTTATCTAATCACTGGGTTGAAGGTAATGTGTTCATTACGAGGGCTGAGTACTGAACTTCTACTGACCAAATTAGTACCAATTCACGTTCAATCTGTCAGTGCCAGATTTCGGTACCTGAGAACGCATATGGGTGAGAATGCCAGGTTAAGACAAGAGGCGGAGGTGCCGTGGAGCCTCCCAAAGCCATCAACAGGGCTCTGTTGAGCCACCGGATTCAACTTCACACAGCAGACCGAAGCACCCTGAAGCTGGGAGTCGGCCACAGAGCTCCATCGGCTTCCCAGTGAGCAAACATTATTGCGGCAGCACCACATTGCTGTAACAATTTCAGCATGTAGTCTATTAACTTTTCTATATTATTTTAGTATTAGATTAGCATCCCTGCTAAACGAGCGGACACATACACACACACACATGCAGGCAGACAGAGACAGACGATTAGCTCTGTGTATGGTGGCAAAAGAGCAGAGGAGTAGGATTGCTTTTTAGTGTAATTAAATATTAAATATTTGTTAGAATTTTTTGTTATTCTGGTACCAAAAAAAGGTACTGGAAACTGTGCCAGTGCCAGTTCAAATGTGAACGGTACCCAACCCTGTTCACTCCTTAAGTATCTGGCAACCATTCAGGATGTCTGCAGGTCGTGAAATAAGTCTCTGCACTAAATGTCTTGAAATTCTGTTACAAGAAATGCATCATAAAGATCTCCATGTCCCTAAAATACATAGATAGATAGATAGATATAATGCATGTGCTCTATATTTTGTTGTCATCTTTAAGGTGAACTTGTAACTGGTATTTGCTTGAGGGAACTTTAACACACTGAGACTCAGTTAATTTACAGCCACCGTGGGCAACTTTGCATATTTTAGTTAAGCTTTAACTAAGGTTACACATTCTGTTCGACTTCCTTTAAACTGGCAGGTCAGTTAAGTCAACAGCACTTTGTTTACTCCATTTCTTCTTCATCTTATTGTCTCTTCCTCTGCTGTCAAACTGGACGACACTCCCAGCACACACACACACACAACTTATGCTGCCTTCCCCGTCCTCTCTGCACTGCACGTGGCCCGACACCTCACTTGACTAATGGAGACCATCTCTCGCTGTCTTTCAGCCGCTTCACTGATTTATTAGGCAAACAGAACTTTTCAACTCCAGCAGCAGGAAAAGACGAAAACGACAAGAGACAGCGGAGTCGGATAGATGCTCCTGCAGGAAATTATGTTTGAGGAAATGGCCGCTTCCTGTTTTCCTTTGGTGAAATTAACTCTGAAACACCACCTGCTGCTTTAAATGCAGTGTGAGGCAACACACATCAGTGTACAGTACCTCACACAAACAGTTTTGGCAGCTTGCCCTTATAATTAACAGCTACTGAAATAAATTGTGTTTTCAGTTGCTTTCAGGTGTTGCTGTGCATTAAAGCAACTGTCTCCAAAACACTGGAAGCGTGTTAATGAAATACAAGGGCCATAATTTATTCTACAAAGATGCTGTACACCGTTTTGGTCAGAAAATCTGTGCCCTGATATCAACTTAAAATAGTTATGTCTGGATTAAAACTAGAGGTGGTTGGGTTTGATTGAAGGTGAGGGATGGTTTAGTGAGGAAGCATCACACACACCAACCAGAGTCAACACTGTACCTTGATGTCAAAGTTGCAGTCAAAGCGCCTGATGAGGACGATGAAAGCGCCCGTCAGGTTGTCCCTCGGAGGGGGCTCGATGGGCTCGCAGGCATTTTCTGGCCGTGCCCCAATCAGGAAGCCCTACAGGGATGACATCATCAAACAAGACATGGTGAGATAAATACATGAATGGCTTCTATCCAAGTTTCCTTGAAAGTCAAACAGGCGGCGAGGGGTCAAATGAGGACTCGTTTTCCAAAAGAAGATATCTTTCATTCATTTAAAAAGCACTATCTAGCCCTAAAAAACTGGCAACTGATTTATTTAGCTACTCTGTTTTTGGTTGACGAACTCAAAACCCTTAAACAAAAAGGTCCTCTGTATTCCAGTGATGAGTGACATCAAACAGTTTGTGTGTTTCAGATGTAAAAAACAGATCAAAAAGACCAGCATCTATAGCTGACTGGTATATTGCTGACACGTTAATGTCACTGATTCCCATTCATTCATTCACTTTCACTTATTCCTGCATCAGCGTGTGTCCTCTAGTGTCAGTGAATTAAAAAAAGTACACTGGAGTAGTTACTGGTTACAACAGGGTTATCTAAGGGATTCATGTCAGTGCATTTGAAGTGAACTTACTGCTCATAAGCTGACTTTCTTACACATCTGAAGTAGGGCTGCAATTAGTCGATTAATCATTTAGTCGATTGAAAGATTATTAATTGCCAACTATTTTGATAATCATTTCAGGCCTTTAATTAAGCAAAAATGTCAAACATTTGCTTGTCCAACTTCTTGAAAGTGAGAAATTTGGTGCTTTTCTTCATCATTTATGACATTAAGTTAAAAGTCATCAAGCGTCTCATTTATAAACACTGCATATGCACAAAACGAGGCTTGAAAGAGCCGCCCGCCCAACGCAAAAGTTGTGATCTATAAAAAAAGACTTGACGGGAGAAACTTTGACCTATGTTTGCGAACATTTGGGAGTCAGGAAATTGGTGATGCAGATGATGTTGAAGCCTGATTGTAGAAATAGTCAAAAAATTTTTGGTGCACACCATTTTTGGCTTTTGTTCTTAGGTACATTTTTAGGGTGGATCCCGTGCATTGTTTTATAAATGAGACCCCAGGTCTTGGACTGTTGGTTGGACAAAAGAAGCAATTTGAAGACTCTGAACAATTTGGGCTCTAGGACATTGTGAGGAGCATTTTTCGCAATTTTTTTTGGCATTTACAGACTAAACGTTTCATCGATTAATCATGAAAATAATCAGCAAATTGATCGATAATGAAAAAAACTTGGTTGCAGCCCTAGTCTGAAGTACTGCTGGTCTTATCTAAACAAGATCTAATAGTCAGTGTCCATTATATTATATGTTGATAGCTGATTTGCCTTTGGCTTCACAGATTTTAAAATCATACATCATCATGTAATAAAAGTCAAGTCATCAGCACTGCAGAACAAGATTCGTTCTGTATTTCTAAAAAAAAAAAAAAACCCTTTTTGAGTAAACTGCAGTCTAAGATATCATCACACTGTTTGTCAGATTTTAGCAACCCGCTTAGTGAACCTGTATATTGTTAAATACATCACACACAACACAGTTACATCCCAGGATTCGGTGTCAGCTCCCTGACCCAAAGTATGAGTAGCGCCATCTTTGTTCAGCCCACACACTGCTCCCAGATAAACAACATCCATCACAACCACAGATTAAAAAAACAACAGAGAGGCAGTTCTCCTGCTGCCACAGATGTAACAGTGGCAAATCAAACATGAATTTAACATGGTAATGCTTTCATGATTAATACAGAACTTTCCACTGGGGTGAAGAATATAAGTGACGCAGACACGACTATGATGTGTGTGTGTGTGTCTTTATCTGTCCATTTAAACCTGTGTGTTTTTGCATGTATCACAGTCTAAAGCTTTATAAGTCAGCTGTTCTCAGGGTCTCAGTTTGCCCTGAAACACCGTCCCTTATATGTCCCATCTCTCCGTCTCTCTCTGCTGCTTCCTGTCTTGGTCCCTTTTCCAACAACAGCTTTTTGAAGTGACTGATGAGACGGCGATAGTGAGAAGAGAGAGGGAGAGGGTTAGACGGAGAGGCTGACAGAGTGATAAAGGGAAGGAGAACAAAGGCGGAAAACAAGAAAACGATACAAATATGGAGGCAAGAGGAGTTAGAGAGCCACTGAGACGCAGACAAAAGGAGGAAAGCCAGAAAAAAAAAATATCGGATGGAGAGAACCAAAAATAGAAAGGTGAAGACAAAAAAGGCAGATGTGGGAAAAGAGAAGAAGCAGCACAGATACATGGAGAAGAAGTGACACACAAGAGATGAGGGGAGAGGGATCTAACATGATATATTTTTCCAAACGTCTGCTGCTCTTATGCAAGTGTAACTAACACCACTGTGTGTCTGTGTGCATGTGTGTGTGTGTGTGTGTGTGTGTGTGTGTGTGTGTGTGTGTGTGTTAGAGGCAGGGTGGTGGACAGGAAGTGTAGACTGCTGTGGGACTCTGGGAATCTGCCAGCCACTTTCAGCTCCCTCCCTTAAAGACTTAAACACTTTTTAATATCAAGGAGAGTCAGCATTTTCTCTCACACAGACACACACACACACAAGGCCGGTGTCTGCTCGCACCAAACTGATTCTCTGCGAGCGCATCTTGCCAGCTGCCAAAACAGCAGCTGAGCCACATATGGAAAACGACCACAGTGACACATCACATTTGCGAACAAACTGAGCCACGCTGCACAACAGACGGGACAAAATTGCTGCCTGAATGCAGCACCAGGTTGTAGCCAAACACTGACAAAACCAGACGTACGAAAGGTTAAATTCAGGGATCAGAGAGATCTGTGAACTCTCACATCAGGGAGGAGTAATGTGTGAGGAATCACTCACTGCCGTCACCTCTGGGTGCCTTCTCCGGTGCAGCCCTGCCTTGCTGCTTTATGACATCACTGTGCCACTGCCTCACAGTCCTGCTCTTGACTTTGAAAACAATGGCAAGAGCGCCCTCTGCTGGGTGGAAGAAAACATCTTTAAAAAAACATGAAGAACTGCAGAGAGAGGAGCCTGGTGAAAAACAGGAAATAACTGAGGACAGGGGGGAAATCCTGAAAACGTATACTGAGAGGAGACGTTGACAAACTGCTGTCTGGACGAGGACATCACTTCAACACCATCTAATGTCACCTTCAACTGATCATACCTGTCCAGTGCTCCAAGCTGGATGACAGGGGGCTTATGTATGACTATATCTATATATATATCATCCTGTAGCGCCCAAATTATTAAAAGCAGGAACATTTTAGAGACTGTTTACTGAAATCTTGTTGAGAGTGTTTTAACTTTCAACGTGTAGATGGTAGTGGCACCTGGGAGCCAAGACAAATAATAGACTGTCCAGAATTACAAACATGGCCAGTAAATATATTAATAAAGAGCAGAAACAACTGGGATGTATATAAAATGCAGGAAAACAAAAAGCCTGATGACATATTGTGTCTGACCCTGTTCATCCCCTTTTTTAAGTGTCATAAAATTGTCCTTGGGAAGACGCTATTGTGCCACTGCAGCAACCAAGAACATTTACAAAAAGTCTTTCATACCAAATAACTTTGCCAAATTCATACTAAGGCTGCAATTAATTATTATTTTCATCATTGTAGATTAATCTGTTGATTATTTTCTCAATTACTCAATTAGTTTTTTAGTCTATAAAATGTAAGAAAATGCCGAATAAGTCTTTCAGTGTTTCCCAGTGCCCACGATGGCGTCCTCCACGGCCCACAGATATTCAATTTACTGGCATAAAGGAGTAAAGAAACCAGAATTCATTCATGTTTAACAAGCTACAATCAGTGATTTTTTACTTTATTTCTCAAGAAATTCCTTGAACTGATTCATAGATTAACAAATTAGTTGGTGATTTACTGGTGATAATTGTTGCAGCTGTACTTCGTAACATTTATACTAGAACCATGTTCGTTGTTGTCTCCACTGTGCATGTAGTGTTATTTATAGTACTGTGATTGACTATGTGTTTTAAGCAACCTGTGAAGCCAAAGGTAAATTTTCACATTTGTGGACAATAAAGTTTATTATTTACTGCAAACATGAGGTTCTGCTATCTGTGTGTGGCAGGACATTGATTCCCAGCTGGTCCAGCCACGGGGTCCTGATTTGTCCTTAGTCATTAGTTCCAGGACCACACAGTTTAATACATTCAGTGTCACACTTGCGTTTGGCCATGTTGTCGAGCTAGTTTGCTGTCTTTGCCAAGCAGCTGTCCGGTAGTCACTCACTCTACAGCAGGGAACGGAACTTCAAAATAAAAGCTCTGTGCCAGAAATACACTGTATGTAAAATTAAAGTGTGTTTTTTGCAAATTGTGGTCCATTCAGAATGGACTCTGGACCCACTTTTGGACTGGGACCCACCAGCTGGGGACTACTGTGCTAGTGTACAAATTCTTGTGCCTTCATTGTACTTGGAAATAAAGACACAAAGAGACATATTATAAACCAGCCCCCTGAGTGTCCTTGTGTCGTAATGATACCAAACTAAATATTCCATTATTGCTTTGGTCTTGAGCCATAGTGTCAAAGGATGAATTATTCATCAAGCATGTGATGTTGAAAAAGTGAAGTATCGCGACGCATTTGCACAACTGAAGTAGTGACACATAAAAGAGGAAAGACTGATGTGTGAGGGTAGAAATGTGACCGTTAAGTCAACGGTAACTGCAGCCTGGGGTACACTTCAATCTTTTTTCTTTCCAGATATCAATTCAGATCCCATGACTTGTACAATACAAAGCAATATTTACCTGATATCAGTGCTCTTATTTTCCTAAATTTAAAATCTGTACACCACACTGTAAAATCCTTTGACATGCTGTGACACTTAGAAGTGAGTCAATGTCCCCTATGACTGCATGAATATAACTGATAGTGGAAATACTTAATAATATACTAAAAGTGACAAATGATCTGTAATCTGGAAATACCCCAAAATCTTTTCTTATTTTTAGTCATTTCTCCTGAGCAAACATTCTACACTGAACAAAGAGCCTTGAGTTAATAATGTAGCCACAAGTTCCTCTTTTTTTTTTAAACACTGGTACCATGTTGTGGAACAGCCTTCCACTACACATCAAGGGCCCTGTCTGACACCCAGTGCAAAGTGGCATAAAGCGGCACCAAGTGGCACAACTGTCATTACTAGTTTCAGACCCATGCAATTGTCATTGTCAAGTAGCACTTGCCCATGGGCGTGTAGGTTAGGTAGGCTTATCGCTATTTTGAGGCAGCAGAAAGACGAGATCTAAAGTCGATGGCGCAGTATTTTCCTGTTAGTTAAAGGGCGCATTATTCACATAATAAGATGCACCCATAGGCAGGTTCAAAACGCACATATACTGCTTGTTACACACACAGTGGCGCATGGATGGGTTGCATAATAACTCATTAATGAGAGTATTAATTACATTCTCTAAAATGTGAACATAGCAGAGAGCAGAGCAGAGCTGCAGAGCTGCTGTCCGACTCTCTATTAAGAGACACTGTGTGCACTTATGCAAAGCAGCATAACTTTGTTGATGATTTCAGAGGCTAGAAGTTTAGTTCTGTTTCCTCTGTCAAGTTCATACCTACAGTTCTTAGTTTTGCTGCTTAAATGTCCCATGCCATTACTTTTTCTGCATTAGTCTGGCGTCTCCTATCTGTCAAATCTGCCATGTAAATAGCTTTTTAAGTAGACAGGACATACAAATCTGATTGGCGTTATGCCCAAAACACACCTGTGATTAAATAAGGGACTTAATAAAACCCATTTGCTCTCTGCATCTTTATTTGCAACCACATTATGTACTGTTTAACGAACAAAGGCGGAGTTGGCCCTGAAGGCAACTTAGACCACACACTACTGATCGTTCAAATAGGGCCCCAGGATTTCAGGTTCAGACTTTTTATGGAACAGCGTAGCAGATTCATAGTGAAACTGTGCAATGACATTGTGATTTTAGCTGTTTTTATTTTATTAAGTTGTGGTTTGTGTTTTTGAATTTCAGGATTGGGTTAGTTTAGTTTTTTGTTTAATGTCTTCTTGGTGTCTTCTTTGTCCTCTAACATCTTTGGACCATGTTGGAAACAAGTGTTTTCACTTCAACATGTTATCCTTTGTTTCTGTGTCTGACAATCCAGGAATAAAATTAATCAATCAAAGTCTATATATTAGTAAAGTGTTTAGAAGTGGACAACAACAGTGAGCCCTCAGTGTATGTTATGGTTTTAATGGGTTAAGACTGAGCTGTGTAACTGCAGACTGAATTATTATCAGTCAAAAGCTTTATGTTGACTGCAGTTTGACTGCAACCTGATGTGATATTAACACTCTGATGCAGGTTTTGAAAAGATAACTGAATTCAGTGATAGACTTCCGTCATCATAAACTCTGCATAGTGCCATTTTCTAAAAAGACTCAAGACAATCAGTATGAAATATGATCTTAATTCAAGCCGTAAATATCCTTTAATTTCTTCTTGTTTGACTCTCTTGTTCTACTTATACTGTGTGTGAGTGCAAACAAACTCATTGGGATTTTCTGTTGTTACAAAATTCAAGAGGGAGGAGGAGAAGAAGGAGGAGGAGCTGGAGGAGGGATTTCTCTGGCGGACTATTCCAAATTACAGCACAGTAATCCCGTCACTAACAATCTCACTATAGGGCTTGTTTGCAGATTTGCTGTGGGTTCAGATTAATAACTCGCTGTAGCCTGAGTGGGGCTTCCCGTAAGGAGATTAAACCTTGTGTGACTCTACACTCACATTCATCGATGTTCAGATTCCCCGCTTTAACCTGCCTGAACCACATCAGCCCCCGCCCTAACGTATGCATGACCACAACAGGAAGCAGGTGAAGCTACAGCACTTCTGCAACCAGCACTTTTTATCATTAAGTTGTTAGTCTATAATCACAATATTTACCACATCGATTACCAGAGTCCTGAGGCATTGACCTTTGACCTTCTTACTGAAACCATTACTGCGCTTGACCTTAATAGGAATGCTGGTGAAGTGGGACGGCTGCAGTCTAAATGCGAAAAAATGTGGGTTTGTTTCTGGGTCATATCCAAGACTGTCTGAGAAACTGTGGGTGAGGAAAGTGAACAAGATGTGCCTGAAACTCCCTCAACAGAACAAGAGAATGACAAAGCAAAGCAGCTAGTGGACACAGTGACTTGCTGTAAGGACATCACTGAGTCATCTGGACACTGACTGGAAATCCCTACTGTAAAAAAAAATCTATGGTCCCTTTATTACCATACATATACCAGAAGCAGGTGGCACAAGAGAAATCACTCATGCTGGTGCATTAAGTAACCACATTAGTGCTTCATTTAAATGATTAAAAAAAACCCTCAGAGCTTCCTTCAGAGTTGAATTTCCCTGTTTGCGTGTTGACACAACGGATGTGAGCATGTTAAAGCAGAAACTGGCTTGATTATTATATAAACCAAAAGAATGAACAAGTTTGTTACCACATCTTTAGCCTAGAGCAGGGCTCATCAACTATATTTGTCCAGACACTGTGGCTGCTGGACTTAAAAATAATAATTATAATATGATAATACAAATATTCTAGTTACAACAATAAATGATGAAACAAAATGTTAAATGAAATTACGAGTTTGACCCTATTCTTGCATGAAGACAGCACAAGCTGCATTCAGTTTATATAAGACGGGATTTTGTTTCAGCTATTCAATCTGCACCAAAATATGCGTTAATTGCCACCCAAACTTTATGCACTATAAGTCGCGTTTCCAGCAAACACTTTTGATATAGTACCCTTAGAACCCGTACATAACCCATATGGACACAAACCTAAACCGTAGACCTGTTTTGCACCACAGACCGCACTCTTAAACGTAGGCTAGGAAGTTATCAGATGGTTATAGCCACATCAACAACTTAAGTAGCAGAGGAATATTTGCACCTTACACACAGACATTTTAAGAGCAAAAAAGAACAGGCTGGAGTGTTTATAGTCTCTGTTGCAATCAATGGGATATTTTAAAAAAAAAGTGGGTTTGTGCATTGAGTTGTTGTTGAGCAAGAGCGACAATTTTCCCTTGACCAATTAACAGACATTAGTGTTTTTCGCTCCACCTCTTAGCACCGGATCAATGTGCTAGATACCTCAACAGAGGGGTGACGAAAGAACGACACAGCATGGAATGGTTCTATTGTTACCATCCAGAAATTTTGACAATGGAAGCACAAAAATAACCATTCCAGTGTGTAACCAACTAAACTAGACTGCTTGGTGTAAATCAGGCTATGGAAGTGCAATTGTCAGGGCCAAGGACAGAGATAAGGACAGAGCGCTGTGATGCCAAGTGTGTGTGGGTTTCAGAGAGTAAGTGTGAAAGAGAAGGTGGAAGGTGGACTATTGCACACAATGTTACTAAGTTATTAATACTAAAACATAATAAAATATTTTCTAGTAAGCTTACCCGAACCCACACTGTGGGCTGTAGGTCGACCCATGCGTCACTACTAGATGGGTTTTATAAAGCACCATGGGTCAAGCACATATTTGAGGTTGGTAAATCATTCCTAATAAAACTATTTTTATCTTACAGAAAAACAGAATTGGTTCACAACGTGGAGTCCAGGGACCTTCGGGACTCCTTGAAGAAGTCAAATTTCACCACATTTGAGCATGGAAGCACATTTTTAGACCTTGGAACAGCATAATGTTCATAATCTCAGGTCCATTTATGAGTTTTTTGGGAGCTTTCATTGTCCGTCAGAGCTTTTATACTCACACTTAATTCTCACGTGATGACAACTGAGCTAGCTCAATTTGCTGATGACGACCCATGACTGCAGTGAAAAGGTAAGACATATTTAATAAGTCAAACTCTGAGTTGAGATTATTTTGTTAAAATCCAATCACCACACAATTCACTTGGAATTAGTAAATGCAGTGGGTTTTACAGTTAGACAGACATCTGCTCACAATCAAGTCCCCAGTTAACCTTATCTGCAAATCTTTAAATTGTGGGAGGAAACTACAGCAACGCAAGCACAGAGGAAACAAGCAAAAATGCCTGCTGTATAATTATCCACTCAAAGTTCACTGTGACCTCGTGCAAATTTTTTCCATATTTTGCTCAACGAGAGATACTTGAGGCAAGATTGTTTCCTGCCACCTCTTTTTACGCCCACAACTTCAAATATATCTAGATCTCAATTAGAGGAAATAACTGTAGAGAAGTTTGTGAAAAATTTGGTATTCCCCAACTGATAGGAGGAAATTTATTCAGAGTCAGTCAGACACTTGAATATTCTGAAGCAGAATTTCTGGACACTCGCATAGAAACCAGGCTTTAATAAAACAAGAGAAAAATAACATGTTTTATTTTTACATATTTTACAGGGAAAGCGTGTACCTCGGAGACTTAACCAGTGTTGCTGCACCATCCAAACCACAGTCCTTCCAAATGGGAACTCAAGCATTTCTTCTCAGGCTATAATTGTGGAAGTGAAAGTGGGCAAGTAACTGGAATAAAAAAAAAAAAGCCTGAGAGCGGAGTGGTGTGCCAAGACTTTGCCCCGAAAAGGGAACGCAGTTATTTTAAGATGAGTATTGATTCTTGGTCAGGGTCATATCTAAATGAAACTTAAGAATGCTGAACCTTGTCTTCAAAGTTTGTAGCCAAGTCCACTGCCATTATGCTTCCTTACTTAACCTTCATGTACTGTATCTACTTGTACTATTACTCCACCCTTCCACGCGCCTGCGTAGAAAGGCAGGGAGAGCACACCTCTCTGCCCTTCCATGTGCAAACAAGGAAAGTCTAAGGCAGAGAGAGCAAACCTCCTTGCCCTTCCATGCGCCAGCAAAGACCAATTGCAAAAACTGCATACTGTACAAAAATAATAATAATTTTACTGCCGCAGATATTCTACTTCATTGCAACCAGACATAACCAAAGTGTTTCAGCTTAAAAAACACTGAGCCCCTAATTGCACCTGATTGCTCTTTTAACAATGAACAAATATTTAATTTATTTAGGAGCTGTGTCATCTTTGTCATTTAAAAACTAGCAATATATCTAGTAATATCCTTACAATAAGGCTTATTTACAAAGCACTGAAAACAGGAAGAATGAAGTAAACAGCAAAAAATGGCGACAATACAGCATATAACACCGTCAAGCCATCCTTAATCATCGCAAGAGAAATTCCATTACCGAGAGAACCCCATCAGTCGCCATTCATCAAGTTTGTATAAAAACACACTTTATTTTCAAGTACAGTGCATTTCTGGCACAAAGTTTTTATTTTAAAGTGCTGCTCTAGAGTGAGTGAATAACGGATGACTACTTGACAGAGACAGCAAACTAGCTCGACGACATGGCTTAACGCCAGTATGACGCTGAATATTTTAAACTGTGTGGACCTTGAACTGATGACTAAGGGCAAATCTGGATCCTATGGCTGGACCAGTTGGGAACTACTGGTGTAATGTATCCCACAATAATGATACAAACAATACAGAATTTATTCAAACACTGGCTGTGACACAGTTTAAAACCATTTCTGTCTTCAAAGAAACGAGTTGTGAAGTTTCATTTCAAGCCCGCAAGTTTTGTTATGCTGCATTTAAACTCACCTTGATCTCCAAAATGAAGTGACAAAAATGTGCACCTCTGATATTAAACAAAGCACAACTGTTGCACACTGTGGGTGTACACAGGCTTGCAGAGGCCTTGCTTTGAGACCCTAAGGCGACTGTAAACAGCCCCAGTTGTGTAAGTGGAAACAGGGAGGGCTCTGTTTGAAGGCTCGTTCCCTGTGGTGAATCCTCTGGAGACAAACAGGCTTGTGCTGCCTTGTGATGCCAGAGGTTTCTCCAGGCATCGTACAGCTGCGGCAGCGCAAGGTTATAACATTTGAAACGGGGTTACCTCACAATAATAAAAAGGTTATCGAATTCTTTTAAAGTACAGTGAGAGTTGACGGTATTACATATTCATAAATTACTTAGTTGGTAACTTGCCAGATGTACTAAGTCCCCTAAGTCTGACTCTGAACACCATCTGCATGAGTTTTTGTAAAGTGCTCTCTCCTTATTGCATATGCATTCATGACACAATTAGGCAAACAGTAGGTGGGGACGCAGTAAATGCATGTTAAAGGAGGGTAATTATGTATTCCCATGACTTACTAAAACGCACACGATCTGCAGGTCCATTATCTGAATAGCAGTGCAAATAGTGCTGGTCTATTAAAAAGGAAGTTGCGGTGGGGAGAGGAAAAGTGAATTAACCTTTGTTCTATAGAGATCTAAAGAGCATCAGAAAAACAGTGAGTGCACAGGAAAATATCCAGAGATATCTGCAGTGTATACATGGAGAGAAGTTAAAACACAGGTTAGTCCAGTAAAGAAGATGGGAAGTTCTTCTCTGCTCCTTCCTAACCTGTGATAATGTGAATGATAATGTGGGTGTATTCTTACATTACAATCTCGCTGAGTGCTGCTGTAAATCACAGCAGAAATGACTCCCTGCCAAGCTCAGTCAGACAGGCACAACATGGGCAGGGCAGAGGAGGGTAACTCTAAAATGGATGGATTGAGTTTAACCCCCAGAGACTGGGGCAGCATGTCCGCATGGCACAGGGCCTGTCGGCAGTGGGACAGCAGAGGTGGAAAATAAGAAGCAGAGATTACATGAGAATTTAAGACACAGAGCAGTGACACAGACAGAGCGACTAAGTCATTTCTCAGCTTTCGTAACACAGAATCTTACATAAGACTAATATGCACCAACACGGAGAGAGAGCAACATGACTGTGTGCCATAATCCCTGCTGTCTGCCTGGTGGCACATCAGTCACAGCAGGCTGTCTATGGTGAGGCCCACCTCAACAAACACAGATACATGTAATATATTACAGATGTCTCAAAATGGATATTTTGAGACTTGATATAATGACCTTAAATAATAAAATGAATTAATTCTCTGGACCTCAACTAACCTGCTGAAATGTAAACTGGCTTTGCAACCTTAAAAAGTGCTTATTCTTAAAATCTAAAACTGTAAAATGTCAATGATTGTTTCCAGGCATATTTTAGGATGACTCGGGGCAGTCTGACAACCTGCTGTCTATTGTCGGGCTGTATAACTCTGGGTATCCAGCAACCGCTACCACCAGTTTCTCCTCCATTGATTACCAACTGTAAACTTGTTGTCGTGACATCACAGTGAGCCCGCCTCTTTAATCATCCGATTGGACAATGTGAAAAAAAAAAAAAAGACGAAAAACAGATGATGTGGGGTGCTTTTCCACTCTGTTGAAGTTTTTGAAGCTCACAGGGTTCAGAGCACTTCGGCAAACACGCCAGGTGTGTCACAATTCAAAAACCACTAGCAAAAAGCTTCATTCTCATTAAAAACAATCACTAAAAGTCTCCAGTTGCTAAAACGCCTTCTGTGAGATTGGGGTCTTCTGCAGTACACAGCACAGCGCAACTGTCATTGCTAGTTTCAGACCTACTCAGATGTTATACTCACAATCAGCACCAACTCTGTCTAAGTACTGAACTGTGTGTCCATGGGCGTATAGGTCTTGAAATGAGGCATGGTCAAGCACATTGGTGGACGATTGCAGCAGAAATGATTGTGCCATTGACCAACAAAAACCTGATCTAAACTTAATGGCACAGTATTTTCCTGCTATTTAAAAGGCGCACTATTCAGACAGTAAGATGCACTGACATGTGCGACTTCACAATGCGCGTTACACACACAGGGAAGTGTGGATATGTTGCAAGTGGGTGAAATAAAGCACCATAAATAATGAAAATATGAATTACGTTTCATAAATGTGAACAAAGCAGAAAGTAGAGTGGCGCTGCAGAGTCACTGTCCGAGGAGCAGCAAACTAGCTCAGCCACATGGCTGAATGCAAGTATGACGCTGACTGTATCAAACTGGGTACCTCAAACTAATGACTAAGGAGAAATCTGGACCAGTTTGACCATTTGGGAACCACTGCTTTAGACCATGCGCTCTTGATCATTTAAATAGAGCCCTAAAAGTTTAGAGAGAGGTGGTATTCCCATTGCTGTCACTTCCAAAGTCTTTGTTTATAAATAGAGTTGCACATAGGAAACACTCCAAGGGTGTGTTCACCTTTAATGTCTTCAAACCTCATGTTGTGAGACCGATGCTACCAATCATCTCAGCTTTAATTCCTAAAACACATGGGATCACAACTCATGTGACAATTCCAAAATTACGCCGCCATAATGGTGTAATGATGCTAAACATAGCATCCTTAAATTTAGATAAGTAGCAGTTATTATGAGTGTCCTAACATACGGCTCTTAACCTGCACATGTACACAAACACAAAACAAGGCGTGTACTATAGTATTCTGCCATCAGCTTGCCTCCGTGCCCCCAAAATGCCTCTGTACAACAACAACTGCCACAATGACCAGCTTAGATAGCAGACATGAATCATCCCTTCTGTTTGGGAGCTTTGTGGATCAAGCAGTGTGCGGGCTGCCAGGCGGGGGGTGGCATACAGAAACCTCACAACAACACATATTTATTACAATCCCTCAATACAGAGCAGTGATGTCTGGAAACACTGTCATCACATGTTATTTCACTTTGAGCTTCATTAAAGAGTGTAATTTGAATACAGTAGCTCTACACTGTGTACTCTGTCATTTTCAAGTGCATCTGGCTGCTGCAACACATACTGGCATATGTATTAACTTGAAAAGCATTTAGAAGGTTCTTAAAATTGACTCTGATTTCCGCTGTGTTAACAAACATTACTGAATCCAGCATTATAAAACATTAGCTACATTATTGTTGTTTCCTGTTATTAGTCCGTGTATTTGGGCCCTGACACACCAAACTGATGGTCCGCCATTGGTGAGCATATTTCCTTAGTTTTGCGTCCAGCGCTGGTGGCACTAATCAGCCCTTGCCGGCCCTTGTTGGCGGTTTTTGGCTAATTCAGGAGACGGCAGAGCGCATCAAGGAGAGAAATCACTCTGATTGGCAATTCAGCTCAGTGCATACGAAGAGAAAAGGAAGTGAGGAAAGTAAACAAAAGGCTAAAGCCAAGAAGGCATGAGATTAAAAAAAAAACTTGTTATATTAGGAAAGAGGATTTTTTTTTTTTTAGCACACTGCAAATATCCTTTGATCTTTCAACACTGGGTTTTGTTGTTCATGTGCTAAGTGGCTAACTAGCCTCTTCAATCCATCCTATCTGTCTTCTGGGGCCGTATTCACAAAGCTTCCTTGTACAGAGTCGCTCCTAGTGACGAAATACTGAGATTCTAAGATTTTGATGTTTTCTAAGAATTTCCTCTTAAAGTTAAGACTAGATCCTGGGAAAGACAAAAGTTAGCAACTTAGCCTTTCAAAGAGCTCCTAAGGTGAAGAAACTGTTAGTAGTAAGGAGGAGGACTTCTAAGAGGTTTAAGACTTAAGAGGAGAGGGGAGAAGGCAGAAAGACAAAGAGGTTGGAGAAATATTCTTCAAACAATGAATGACAGTAAGTAAATGAAATGCTACAGATAAGATCGTGCAGAAATAATGTTTGTGGTCAATCTCATGAGGGATGCACACACACATTTCCCACCCAACGCAATAATGCTATAACACCAGAAACACAATGATCACAACACTAAGATATTTTGAAACTGGAAAAACTCAACGGCCTAACAGTGGTGACTTGTGTCTGTCTCAAACTTTCATCAGCAGAGTGATCACACTAACAATGACAACACTTTGAAAGTTTCATATTGTGATGCAGTTTGGTTCAATTCCAGCAGGCTCACAAAAGGGCGGGTCTCTGGGAACCAATCACATTTGTTAAAGGAATGTGTCATACCTAGCAACAAGGTCTACCTCACCTCCTCACTAGGATAAAAGTTTCTGTCCCTTCCTTGCTCAAAGTTGCTCTGAGAATTTTCCTAAATAACTCCTAAGCTAAAACTCCTTACTAAAAATTGTTTAGGCTAAGATAGGAGCTCTCTGAGAGCATTCTCCAAATGACGAATACAGACTACAGCCACCTGCTGGTATGGAGAGTTTTCCTCTCACGCAGGTGCAGAACGTACGTGCTAGTGGGCTGTTGGCTGTAGTCTTTGCGGTGTGTGCAGGTGCAACAGTTTGGCCGAGTTATAGGCGATGTGAGGTGACGAGACAGTCGGTCTTTGTTGCCCTAGTTCTTTGATATGGGTTTTGTGTGTCTGGGTCTTTAAATGACTTGTAAATCATTTTGGAAGTCACAGCAAGTTCAGGTCCAGTCTTTTTCATCTTAATAGTGAAGCTACCCTTTTAATCATATATGGACACAGACTGTGCAAGTAGCTTTGAAGATGTGAAAACAACTTAAACACAATCACATCCTTTTTTATGTTTTCACAGTTAAACATTAACTCAGTGGAGCTGTAAAGTGGGAACATGCTGGAAAATAAGAGATCATATAAACCAGGTCCACACAGTTCCGTGTATTCAGCGCCATACTTGCATTTGGCCATGTCATCGAGCTGGTTTGTTGTCTCTTATTGTCTATTATCAGACAAACACCTCTGACCCTTCCGCACTCACCTTCAGTCCATCGCTGGGTAGCCGATAACCAAACCGTGCAGGCAGGTCCTCGAAGGCCTCTGTTTTGTTGTCGAATGAGTACTGAAAGACAGAAAAATTAACTTAAATTATGTTTGATTCAAGATGTTTTATAAAGGCTGACACATCATCAAAACAATCTGAGGACGTAAAGTGTTTCTGCGTATGTGGGGGTGTAACTGTATTATACTATCATATTATTGTTGTATGTTTCTATGTATCGTTCTATGTGCGCTGAGAATTACTCACTGCGGCGATGTCAGCCTCCACGGGCAGCAGGTTGAGGAAGGCAAAGAGCTGAACAGTAAAGATGGTGTAAATCTGCGTGGCCGACAGCATCAGCATTCCCAGGGACAGCAGCATCTTGGCATCACGTTACAACCCCCAGCTGCTGTGCCACTCACTCATTAACATACACGACCATAAACAAACACAAATGACCACGCACACTGGCCTGCAGTGGAGCTGCTGTACACCGTCTGTTGTCGACACACCTGGAAAAGACACCAAAGTCTACGTAAATTTCTTGAATTAAATACATAAATTTAAACTTTAAATTAATGCAGTGTGATTTTGTTTGGGTGTCTGCCATTGTTAGCCAGTCGCAGTGGCAGTGCACCCTCCTTTCCAATCCTGTGTCTATTTTTTCGATTATCTCACTCCACATGTTCACGCCCTCTGGAGGTGAATGCGAAGTGGAATGTCAGGTTGCTGAACACACGGATCATACATTTCGATACTGATTCAATCTTCTGCAACTGCATCAAAGCAGAGCCGATATTCTGGACGACAGCTTCAGCACATCAACGACAAACCCTCCCCTCAATCTTTCTTTCCACTGTTCATATTTGATAAATTATACAGACAGAGTACCTGAGAAGTGCTGTGAAGCTGCCAGGGTGGATATATCCTGGACTCCTGGACTGGAGTATCAGAACATTGCTCTCTCTTGGATGCTGTTTCTTACTTGTCCTACTTTTTCATTTAAATAAAATACCCCGCAAAAGCAATGTGGACTTTTTGGAGACCACAGAAGACCTTGGAAAAGTACTGAGCAGGAGTGTGCAACAACTGTCCAGGGTTCACACACATTTTTACAAATTAACTAATTTACTTTTCCCTAATATTCGACCACATTTCCATGACTTTAAGTAGAAGAAGAGGATATACTTTATTAATCCCAAAGGCGAAATTCAATTTTTTTTACTCTGCTGTAATATACACAAAGGCTGAAAAACACACACACACACAAACAGGATCTATACGGGCATTAAATGGAAAGATGTCAAAGCGTACGGACTGCCTTGGACAGGTGCCCTGAGCAATTGGGGGTTCGGTGCCTTGCTCAAGGGTGCCTCAGAGGTGCCCAGGACGCCAACTAGCACCTCTCAAGCTGCTAGGCCACAGTCCATACTTAGTCCTGATGGGGGAATTGAACCGGCGACCCTCTGGTTCCTAACCTATGGCCCTATGGATTGAGCTTCTGCCGCCAAATGATCCGTCCACAAGTGGGTTAAAATGAGTAGGCGTATATAGCAATACAGCCACACATTATTATACATACACTTTCCAGGCACTGCCGACAGGCAAACTACTAGCGCTTGCTAACTTTACTTGCTATATATAGCAATAGACCAGAACAGCAAATTCAGGTACTTCACGAAACATTAATACCACGCCCCTTTTTGGGAGACAGAAAAACAACGATCATGTGGATGTCGATGCAACTTGACAAGTGTTTGGATTGCAATTCTGACAAGTCTGTATGCATTTATGTCTTGTTAAACAAACATTTGTTTTACAGATATGTCCAATAACTGTTTTGCGACCTTGCCTGAACCTGAGCGTTCATGCAACCTTGATAAATTAAGGTTAATTGCCATCATGTCCCTTCAGTCTGCCCCCATCTGAATGGATCAGTGATCCAACACAGTGGCTGGATGTTGCTTATCTATACATGTACACATGTCCAGATCACAATACCTGGTGTTTCAATCAAATATATATAATTAACTAAATCACCAGGTATCATCAGGCTGAGTGTTGTCTGTAAATAACCAACCTGTTAATAGCCTGCTGTTTGATTTATAAGCTGTGGTTTAGTTGGAGACGACTGTCTGATGCTGTTATACCATATGACTGTACTGCAGTAGCCTCCCACTCAAGCTAATGTTACATATCCATCAGTAGCAACTGTCACCAGCATCATTCAGTGATTTACCACACTGACAGTGAATATTCACAAATCTTTCGTGCCTCAAATCTCAGTGTGACAGTCTCGGTTAACCTGTTACACAACAGCTTTTCCGCATTATCTCATGATGTGACAGCACTTTTCTTTTCCCCAAAACAGGGTGTGGCCTTGATGATAACACAATGCCGATGTGATCATGATTTAAACACCTTTTTTTACAAACATATTTTAAACAATAGCCAAAGCAATGCGTATCAAACCTTTTTTTCTATTTTCATAACTTCTCCAGGAATTTAATGACTGTGGGAACTCTGATTGTCCTTTGAGTACATCTCCATTAAGCTAGTGTGACTTAGTGTCAGGACTGTCTTGCTGCCAGCTCCTGAAGGACTTCCTGTTCTCGTCTGCTGTGTTTCTTGACTGGCCAGTTGCCTCATAAAAACTGAGTCAAGCTTGAGGCCTAACATCACAGCATCACAGCAAGTTCACAAAGAGGAGGGCAGCATGTGATCAGGTCAGGAGAAAACAACAGCCAGGCTTTAGACCATTAAGCTGTGTTATCACGCTGCAAAGTGGGGAAGGTGAGCTTCAGGATTACATAGTTTGTTGTGTATATGTTGAGGAAAACAAGGAATTTTTCTCATTATACCAATGCACCATGAGTGTGTACAATGCCAGCGTATATATTTTACTGTAGCAGGAAATGCTTCAAACAGATGGGGACATAGAAAAAAAACTTTAGCAGCACCTGTCCTCATTTAATACTAATCTCTACACTGCGTCTAAGCAGCTGGAATCATTTAATTGCTTCAACTCAAATATGGAAAACATGTCAAGATTCATTTTTGCAAAACATTTTCAGACAAATGTTTTCTTTTTCCCTTGAAATGCAGCCCATAACTCACTCTGTTGCCTCAAAAATATTCAAGTATCTTTTAGAAATACACAGTTCAAAATGAACGCTATACATTCAAATACTACGCCATATTAAAAAATACAATTTTATGGCAAACATTAATATTTATGCATGCATTTACATACTAATAATTAACTGATATATCATTGAACCCCAGCTAAGGAGTTGCAGATCTATTAATGAAACCACTCCTGCTTTATCCGTCAAATCTGCTAAGTTCACTTAAAAAATACTGAGGTTCAATTTGTGTATCTGTGTAAAATGGGAGTGGGGCTTTGTTATGTAACTTTCCATCCCTCCTGTCCTACTAATGCTGCTGCTGCCATTTCCCACGAAACAAGGTCTTACACATGGAGTAATTCCAGTAAAGTGTGTCGCTCAGTGAGGGCAGAACCTGATTTCCACAATTAAGATGAAAAGAAAAAAAAAAAAGCAGCTGGCCATCTAATTATAATCACAATTACAAGGTTTGCAGAGAAGCTGTTGGGGGAAATATTTTCTTTTGAGTGCAGTAAAGTCCACCTATAACTGGGGCTGCATGATATGCAAAATAAAAAATCATATTGCTTTCTTTTTTCTTTTTTTTTGACAGACACTGATTGCCGTATCAGTCACTATTCTAATAGGAATGGCAGTGGTTGTATTTCATTTTCACTGACAAAAAAAAAGATGGTGATGGGATGTTTGCTGGTGCACATACCTCATAAGCATGTCCCAATACATACTGGAATACAAACTGTAGGCCCACGCATCTCAGCAGTACCACAGTGCTTCATTTATAATGGTATGTTGTGACACACTTTGCCTTTATAAAATAGTTAGCCATATTGAGATTACAATGATAGTTCGATTAATTGTGCAGCCGTAATTTTAACCAATTTCTTAAAGCACGTCTCCAATTATTAATCTAGACAAAGAAGACAACATGGACAACATTAAAAATGACAACATCATCCCAAAATGCATACATTAGCAGTGTTTAAAAATACACAAGGTTAAAAATTGTAACTATTGATCATTTGAGGATAATAGAGAGTACATTGAGGAGCTATGTCCACTAAAATAATATAATTGAAATGTGAAATGTACCTGATGAATTAAGGTACTTCATTACATTAATGCAAAAACCTTGTGAGTCCAATATTACAATAATGCAATCCTGCCACAGGCATAATGATCTGCAATATTACAAAGAGAGCTGTACATTGCACATATTTGCTATACTGTGAACTTCTGCACAATCCCTGATTAATATTTTTGCACATCCTGCACAAAACAGTACTCTCAAACATTATACTGCACATACTTGTTATTTTATAGTATTTTTTAAGTGTATTTTTCATATTTTTATAGTATTATTTTTATTCTGCATTTATAACAGTTGCAGTACTTTGCCTTTTTTTACATTTCCTCTTGATATGTTTATTTTATGTTTAATGTATGCATCAAAGACCAAAGCAAATTTCTTGTGAGTGAATCCTACATTGTAATAAATGTTGTTCTGATGCTGTATTGTAAACCTTTCATCCTAAAATCTCTGACAGTTCTTTTGTCACATCGCCCAACCCTGATGTTTATTTGCACTGCATGTCAGTGTCATACAACATGTCATAAACCTGTTTTCAAAAGGCAGTTGGGTGTTACCTACGTGCATTCTCTGTGAAAACAACACCTCCCATCTTTGGCTCAATTTCCAATTATACAAATTAATTTTAGATTAAATGTACAAACTATGACATGAGACATGACACCAAATCTGTCTGAGGCAGAGGGGTCCCCTTGATAGCAAAGAATCAAAGGGGAAGTGAAAGCAGCACCCATCATGACAACAGGATGACTAAACATCAAATGACAGGAACCACAAAAAACACTATGAGCTAATGGTGAGATGTCTATATTTCATCTCGACGTGATTAGAGGAACACATATTAATGATAAGATATGCTGTCAACATTGTAAACAATAATCAGACTTCGGAAAATTGCGTTAAACTTTCAACCCCCCAAATTTCAGAGACTAAAGGGGGGTTACAGTTTCAACACCCGACTGTTTTTACAAATATAACCAGCAGCATTAATGTCAAGCGAATTTAGAAAGCTGTAGCGATTTAGCGTGTCGTTATAGACGTAAATAAATGGGTGGTGTAGTGTGTGGAGCTACGAAGGTGTGCAGCTAGCTGCAAAAACAGAGCGTCCTGTACCCGCGTTAGCATGATGCTAATTGAGGTAGCTAGCAGGCTTGTCGTGGGTGTTTACCTTTATAGCTGCCTGGAGGTTTATATCGTCCGGGAATTTAGCAGGTGGCGGTGACAACGCTCTCTTCCACTGTGCATTGTGCTAAGGAACATGTACAGCAGCGCAGATTTTGGCTGGACTTCATCCCGTTTGAACGCTTGCTCAAAGAATATGAACATAAACGTTACAGTTTAATCCCGTCCGCTAGCTTCTTCTTTCATGTGAGAGCGCACACTTCCGCCACATGCACCGCTCCTCTCTCCGCGTCTGATTGGACGAACCGCCTGTCAATCATTCCATTCCGGAAGTGACTCCAGACGTAAACATATCCACGTGATGGCACACACAACCATTTGCTGCCTTTTACAGTAGCATTATATGAACTGTCTGAGCCGAGCAGGCAGCCGATATTTACAGCTTTGTTACAGCTGCACCGGGGCATTACGGGATTAACTGGCAGCAGGAGGGGATATATAAAGAAACCATATGATTTAAGTGGGAAAATGTAAATGCATCAGCACAAATCTTGTCTCCCTCCCACTGAAGACAGTTGACACTTTTGAGTCTGTAGCACCCTCTATGGTAAATGGGTGGTGTGTTTGTTTGTGTTAATGGTTGAGTGCAAGCTAAGGACCAGAGGCTGACAACAAAACTATTTATTAGAGTACTAGTGTGTTACAGTTGTGGAGTTCTGCATGCAGCTATACATGTGTACATAACAGATACTTTGTAGAATAAAGCTTTACATCCTACAAGTTCTCAAGGTTGCAGATTATGGAGAAGTGTGACCAGATAAGTCATTTAAATTTTGGCGAGTTCAACATGCCAAAATGTGAAAGGAAACACTCATACTAATACATGCTTTTAATTTAATTTTCATTACACATTTCTGCTCATAATTATTTTTACCGTACTGCATCACTTATTTAAGTCAAAATTCTGAGGATATCTTAATCATCTCTCCTAACAAAACATAGAAATAAATACCCATAAAATAACACCATCGATACCAATTGATACCAACAATATAAAAGTATATTTCACAAAAGATGAAAGAGCATAATATAGAGGTGTGTAGGAGGAAAATGTCCACGGGTGAGGAAGAGGAAATTACCTCAAAATATCCTCTTATTTGCAATGAACTTCATTAGAAAAACAAGGTTTTGGTCCTCATACTTTCATCACGTCAAGTAAAAGAGCAAAGAAACATTTTCAAAAATATATACAAAGAAATATATAAGTATAAAATATAGTCTCTGATTGGCCTCACCTCAGTATGCATTATCTATATATTCTTTTACATTTTCTTTGTTCTTCTACTTATCCTGATGAAGGTCGAATGACTGAAATGTTATTTTTCTAGTAAAGTTTATTGCAAGTAACAGAACAGTGTGAAGGAATTCCCTTCTATTCAAACAAAGGATAAAAGAATCATTCAAACCATAGCATGAAAAACTACCAAACACTAGACCTGAAGTTTAAAAAATGAGAGATGAGTCTTAAAATTAAAAGCTGAGGGTGGTAAAAAAGAGTGAGTAAAGCAACCTAACGGTAGTATGCCTTTCTTTCATTTCCTTTCATGGATTAAAACATTCTTCTACATGTCTATAATCTAGATTTTGTGTGTGTTCTGATTCATGCATGAAAAAACCCCCACAGAAATCATTAAACTTGCAGGTCCTGCACTTGAGAAACAGAGTAACTGTTTGCTTTAAGCCAAGATGGAACACAAAAACATTGTGGGCAGCTTCAGACTTTAAAAGGTCAAACACAAAATAGCAGTCCCCTGTAAAACTAAAGAACATTACAAGTTACTGTAATGTTCCTCCAACACACAGCGTGTGAAAGAAGTCCTTTTGTTTCCCACTAAAAGGCAGAGTGAGAACTGACGTCAGACTGTGTTGAAGATGTGGCCAAGTGGGGACAGTTTACACTTACTGCATTGTAAGTTATTTTACATATAAAACGTGTAACAACATGTTTAAAGAGCATATTAAATAAGATGTTGAAGTTTACACCTAAGATTTTTTGTCTTGATTTGTCAGATGCACTAATGTACATCCTCTCCTGTATTGCTGTGTACTGTCTTCATCTATACCTGCACTTGAACTTTGTGACTAAGAGCCCACGCATATGTAGTGAAGTCTAATTGCTGCTGTAAAAACAGAGGCAGATCAGGTGTAAAGATGACATGAGACTAAATCTATCAGTCAGTCGCACAATTGTCACGTGCAGCACAGCATTTTGTTACGTCTACAAATGCTGAGATATATTTTTCCTTCTTTATATACTATATAGGCCTGTGTTATTTTGTTCTATGATTGTTTCTTGTCTATCTCTATCAAGTCATTTGAGACATGTTGTAATAAAGAGCTATATGAATAAACTGCATGTTAACAAGTGCCCAAGTACAAGTCAGATAAAGAGAGATAACCTTGCACACACCTATAATATAAGGTGGGATGTTTCCACTACAGCCAACAACATTTTTCACCCTTTTATTCTATATTTTATCTGCATTTCTTGCATCTCAACATGTTTTTATTTAACATTACTTGAAAGATTGTCTTGAGGGTGACAAAAATGTGGCACCTATCAAAAAAACACTTTCAAAATCCACATGCTAAACTTAAAAGTTTCCATGTCACCAAGTAAAAATAGATAAATCAACATCATTCTTCAAAAGCAATTATTAAATGATTTGGATTTAAAAGCATGGTCTTTTGTTGACTAGCTAGATCAAACTTTGCAGACTAGCATGCCTTCCCAAATCCTACCCACCCAGCCCCTGCCCCCCTCCCTACAAAAACTTTGCCTCTGACAAACTGCACCACACACACTCCTCTGTCCGACCAGAGCACCACAGAGGAGCCAAACAGCCGGAGGACAGATGTCCCGACCATGAGAGTCTTCATCTGCTTTGCGGGCTCCTGTGAACCTTTGGACGTTCCTCCAGATCAGACTGTGGGGGCCGTGAAGCAGATGGTGAAGGTAATAAAAAGCTACAGTAGTGGCTCAGGGCCATCACTGTTAATGAACGTTAACTTCTTGACAAGTTTTTACTGCATTTTGAAAATGTGCCTGATGATTTAGACGTCTTACTGGAGCAAAGAGAGTCTTAAAGTGAGTTATCAGTTGCAACCCTGGCTCGGATTTATCACATTTTGTTGCCTGTAATGGTGAAATACTATGCTTTGCTAAAGTGAAATCTTATATGTCAAGAAAAATCTAAATCCTGGTCTGTACTCTGCAACAGCTCCAAACATCCCCACTCTGTCTCTTTCTGTAGGATAACTTTCTGGTGCAACTCTCAGATGACAAACAGCAGCAGTACCTGGAGCTGAGCTACGGCGGTGCAGTGCTGCAGGACAGCTGGGCTCTGTGCGACGTGGGCATCACAAGTGGCAGTGCCATCCGATGCCTGATAAAGGTATTAAAGCATGAAAAGGGTTTAGAGATTTGGAGCTGTATTGGGATTTGCAGTAAATACAATCAGCTTACAGCGATGCACATTGAGAGAGGATGCTGAGGTGCATCTTTGCTGTAGGCTCACACTTCAGACGCTATTTTTAAAATGCTTTACATAAACAGATGATTACAGTGCAGTTACTTTTGAATGTGACAATGTTCAAAATCTGTCACAATCTATAACAACATTCAAATCAGTTAAAATATTTTATAAAAGTGTTTCAAAACTTTCAAACTTTCTACAGTCTTTCTTTTTTCTGCTCTGATGCTGGACCTATACATTGAGGCACTCGCAGTCCCCTCTCACAACATACTATCACTGTCAATTCACTTCAATATACTCTTCATCTTTTAACTTTAGAGCTGCTAAAATTAGTATCTTCCTACATACATATTCATTACTTGGGATTACTTCTCATCAAAGACATCCTTGTTACAGTGAATGAGTTTCATGTCAGACTGGTTCACTGATACGGAACAGGATGTTCCCATGTGAGCGGCAGCTTGGAGGGAAATTACTTTATGGCTGTCTGAGATCTTTAGTTTTTTGTCCCTATTAGTAACTCTATAGTAATGGGACACATTCCAGGCTTGTCACCAGGCAACCTTGTGTAAAAGCTGTCAGTAGTGAGCATGTGTGTGTGTCCCTTTGTCACCTTTTAACATCCTCTCATAAAAATAGTTGTTTTCTATTGGTCTTTTAGTGTCCTGGTGCCATTTCACTCTCCAAACGTTTGTCTTAATCTGGGTCCCTTTGCTTTGACACATCTTTTGCCTCCTTTAATGGGTCATCTCCACTCCTCAAATTTGCACCTATAGATATATACAGTATGTATTCAGTCAAAATCCTTTGCATGCAAGCGGTAAATCTTGTACAGAGCTTTTGCAAGGAGCATTCCAGGCTCCAGGTAGGTAGATAGATAGATAGATAGATAGATACAGAGGTGTCCAGCAAGAATGACTGAACAGAATGAATAAACTTAAAAACACAAACAGACAATAAAGAATCAGGCATTTATATACTTACAACACCTACATGATTTTCAAATACTATAAGGTGGCTCTTAATTTCATGTGATATACATAACGTCAGCCACAGAGTGGCAGCAAACTCCTCTTTGATCATTGCTTGTGAATTACTTTTGCAATACAGAACATAATTTAAAAAAAATAAATAAATAGATGAGTGATTACAATTTAATAAGCTGAAAAGTGAAAATGAATGCAAGAAACTTAAAATTTACTTTTTGGTTTAGATAGACAGTGACTACATCTTGTGTCTATAGTTACTCTTTTGTCCTATTAACCTAACTGCAAGACCATTCTAACTATTTTTCAGAGTGAACAAAGGCCTGTGATGCTCATGTTCAATGCTGTGACAGGAGAAACCTTACCAATTATGGGAAGTGAGGCTCTTCTGCATATGTCTGTTGCAAGACTGAAAACTGTGGTGTCCATGCAGAGTGGCCTCCCTGTCAGCGCCTTCAGACTGAGCACACTTGCTGGTGTGCAACTCTACGACTGCAACCAACTGCAGGACTACGCCATTGAAGTGGGTATGGCCCACTAACAGATCTTAATCTTCACATGAACAAAGAAACAAGGAAACATGCACATAACAATGACACTTTTAGGGTTTTTTGTCCTATTCAAAACTATTCACTCAAGATTTTGAAGCTTAAATTGAAAAATAAATGAATCAGAATTATTTTGAAATCCATACAGTTTTTCTTTTATTTACAACAAAGGCACTACTCTCCGTTTGGACACATGGGATGGATGGGTGGAGTTCCTCCAGGGTTGCCTCCTGGGCCACAGATCGACAGTCCAGAGCCACCTATCAGAGAAGAAGCCAGTAATGAGGTCAGAAATTCCTCATGTGAATTCAAGTGCGACAGGTCTGTTGTTGTGTAGCTTATCCATAATGAGTCAGGGTGCAATCCTACAGACAAAAAGTGAGTCGTTCTTGTGCTGCTTTTCCAGGTTCCAGCTGCAGGTAGCGCTCCATATCGCTGCCTCCTTAGGGCACCTGGATCTGGCAGGCTGGTTGCTGGAAAGGGGGGCACATGCTGAGGAACCAGTAGGAGTCCATCCGTACCGCCAGTGGTGCCACCAAACCGCCCACCAAGACACTAGAAAGTGTCCCATCCACATTGCTGCAGAGAGCAGCCAGCTCCTCATCCTCAAACTCTTCATCACAAACAACCTTTTGACCCTGGCTTGTCAAGACCCTGGAGGTCGTGACACTTTGAAAGTTGCTATTCAGCGTGGTCACAGGGATTGTGTGCGCTACTTAGCCAACAAGCTGTGCTCAGTGGTATCCCTGCCAAACATGTCACTGCCCATGCGTATCTACCTCCAGATAAAGCGCTGGGTGAGTTTAGGGCAGAAAAAGGCAGCCTCCAATCGAGACCAGTACACCAGTGCTGCCTTCAAAGCCAGGGTGGGGGATACGCTGCTCGTGGACGGCTTCAACCAGCCAAACATGTCTTCCAAATCCAGGAAAGCTGTGACCAAACCAAGCAGAAGAAATGAGGCCAAAGCTTTGCAGCCCTTACCTCCCACCAACAACTTACTCTCAGCACCTCACCTCCCCAGCCTGCAGGCAGTGAGCCCTGCTGACTGTAAAGAGATGCACAATAGCTGGAAACAAGATGTTAAAAATAGAGAAGAAGGCCTATTGAATGAAATCAGAAAGGACGACAGCAGCTTATTCAGGAGCAAGTTCACACTCCCACCAATCAGAGAAGGCATTCCGAAGCAGGTGTTTATTGGTGCATCACCAACATCTTACCATATTCTGACTGGGTCTCTGAAGTCCTCCTCTCAGCACGGTGGCCGAACACCAAGAGAAAATGCCATATACTGCTGGACTATAGCCAGGTCTCTATTTTTTGTACTATATTGTGTGTTCATATGCAATAAAAACGCATCATGATGGGTAGAGATGTTCTGATACCATTTTTTCCTTCCCAATTCCAATACCTGAACTTGTGTATTAGCTGATATCGAGTACCAATTTGATACCACTCTAGCATTGGGTTTCAAGGTTCAAGGTGCTGCATATATGTTAAAATCAAGACATTGCTATAATTACTTATGGAGCTTTTGTAATGAGACATAAAACAGAGGCTGTCAATTGGCTATTTTTTGTTTTACTGTAGTTATACCACAAATCGGCTTTAACAGCTTTAATATACTGTGGGTAATGCTTTCTTTTGCAGTACCTTCACAGAGAAGCCTTGGTTGAAGCAGCTGAGCATAGCACGGACCCTGATCAGGAAGCGTGTCCACACCATGGCCTGATACTCTCATCCAGATCTCAGCCCAACTGCTCGTTGATCTCCTGTCGGCTGCCTGAAGAGCTGTTGACGATGAAGAGTCCTTCAGAGTGACAACCGAGGAGTGTATCTCAGGCTATCTGACATTAAACTCCTCTGTCTTTATGTGCTCAGTTGAATCTCTGCCTTTTATTGCTTTTAGCAGAAGGAGAGACAGACATCAAGGATATAAACATGTAGTGATTATTTTTTACAACAAGCTGAAGGGTAAATGGATGAAATTTTTATATTTGACAAAAGTCCAAGTAAGGACTGACTTGCCTTTAGTTGAAATTCAAGAGCACTAACACACTGCATCCTCTGCCCTCACTATGTGCGCAGGTGGGCAGCTATGCAGCAAGCTAAACACATTTCCAGTAAAGGTTTTAGTGGAAGCAATTTGTGAGACTGGGAATATTGATTTCAAATTAAAAAAAACGCTGAGTTTACATAAACAAGAGTTTGACCAAAGGTGTTGTAAAAATAATCTGACCTACAAACACTCTGACTTTGTGGAAACCACCTTCACTGTGCAGCCTTTCTCTTTAAACAGAACTGAAGTTGGTACAGCCTGAGCTTTCTTTCTTTCTTTCTTTCTTTCTTTCTTTCTTTCTTTCTTGTCTCGTGACTCATCTGTCTGCTGTCACTCATTTTATGGGGACTTCATGTGTTGTGGGAAATATAATCAGAAAAATGATGTCATTGTCATTGCAAGGTGGGAGACTGTACAGATATGAATTAAACAGGGGTTTAGAGCATGGAGTAAAAGATGATCAATTGTAGTATGCTGTTGTTGGCATGAATAATTTAGATTATTTTGCATTTTTGTTAATTAAAGTGACAGTTAATGTTTGAAAGAATATTGCCTCTTATTTGGGTGTATTTGTTCAAGCAAGTTTTTTGGGGGGAATGTAAGGAATCATTACAAATGTACCCCAGTGAGATGTCAGGATACACAGATACCCCAGGAAAGAAAAGAGAAGTGTTTTTAAATGTAAATGCAAGAAGAGGATAAACATTTTGTTTATGAAAATTTGAATTTCTATGATTTCTTGTTATTATAGAGGAAACAGCCACTTCTTAGGCCTACAGAGGTTGAGTGTTTCGTATCTAAAGGTCCAGTGTGTAGGATTCAAGGGGATTTATTGGCAGAAATTAAATATTAATGATAAGTTTGTTTTCTTTAGTGTATAATCACCTAAAAATAAGAATTGTTGTGTTTCTGTTACCTTAGAATAAGCAGTTTATATCTACATAGGGAGCAGGTCTTCATCCACAGTGTCCACCATGTTGCACTGTCATGCTTCTACAGTAGCCCAGAACAGACAAACCAAACACTGGCTCTACATAGGGACATTCATGTTTCCGTGTCAACCACTGTAATTTACAGCCCCTCCGCCACGAGCAGCGGCTGTAAAAACACAGATTTTTTTAATACGGAACTGCTCTATTCTATGTTTTTTTTAAACTGTTTTAATCAACTGGTCCATTTCTTTTGGAAAGGAAGAGACCTCTGTGGTTAAATCAGCTCCCGGAAAAATCTCTTACACAATGAACTAGAACACTCGGAGAGTGCAGACCTCCGCCCCAAGCAGCTCGGATTTCCCGCCATTTTATTATTTTATCCACTTCGCATCAAACAATCACCACCAAAATTTTATCATCTGTTCCTTGTGTCATTATCAACCTTTCCTGAAAATTTCATCAAAATCCATTCAGAACTTTTTGAGTTATTTTGCAGACAAACAGACAAACAGACCAACGCCGGCGAAAACATAACCTCCTTGGCGGAGGTAATAATAATGCAGTCCTTACTGGGGGTGCACACTTTGCAAAAGAGATAAGTTTCAGCGAGTTGCAATCTGCAATCTACATTTTTGGGTTTACTTGACTTTATACTTTATTCTACATAACTAGACCTGTTGTCCTCATTCGTGGACACTTTTTTGTGCCACCTAGTGGTATGAGAGTGCAGTACATTAACCCGTGTAAAAACTAGATGGCAGCCCTTTCTGCCAAGTCAGTCTGCAGCTGATCCTGACATAAAAGTGGACAAGGTCCAAAAACCTGATCACATTTTATGGTTGAAACTTGTTCATTCATGATAAATTATGTTTGTAGTTTGATATGGCAACAAATTTGACTAATTTTAGCAACAGTAACAAGCTAAGACACTTACTTTCTTACTGTCCATACTGTCCATTTGAGGACATTTAGACGTCATCATTGATAATATTTATTTTTTTCATACTTATCGAGTCCTACTCATCCCAAATAGCTAGGAGAAATTAAAAATGCAAACAAACCAAAAGTTGAAGTCTCAGGAGGTTATAATGAATGAAAACACCATATGCCTTCATGCATATTTTGTCCTCCTTCCCCTGCTGTTCAGCACAGAGTTTGGGTTCCTGCATTCATACTACTTAATAAAATACAAAATACTATAAAAATACTACAGTTGTTGCATTCTACATTGTTTGTGAAAACCTGCATAAAGACGCCTTCACGATGTTGAAATTTCCGAGCTCACAAAGACAGCATTTATAGGACAGTGTGAAATATCGTTTCAAAATCTCGCGATATTGCAAGCATAGCAGACCCGCTAGTAGTGCTGTCGCCCCACCAGTCCTGGGAACAACAAACGGAGAGTAGACATGCTGAACAGCCAGTGCACATAGGATCCTGCATGGGTTTGCCCGACTTTATGGAAGACCACTGAGTTATGACGGGGAGCATGCTTAAAACCGAACCTGCCGTTGGTTACTGAGTCGCCGAAATCACAGAGTCGGAATATCCGTTGAAGAGAAATAGTTGAGCCAGCCGGGTCTGACAGTCAGCGTGTGGGAATGGCAGCTCCCCGGCCGATAAAAGGCATCCTGAAAAACAAGAACACCGGGACAAACGTCAAATCGCTGCCCGATGAAGTACCACCAGACACCGCTGAACAAGCCCCCGTACTCTCGGAGGAAGACCAACAGTAAGTTTTTCTGCTTGGCTGTCGTGAGGCTGGTAGACAGGTGACGTTAGCTAGCTAAACACTTGTTAGCCTCTCGAACGTTAACGTTACTCCCCTGTCAGGCTAACTGACAAGTCACCGTTCGGCCGTTAATGTTAGTCACCACCGTGTGCTGTCTGTGTGAAAACTTTCTGGTTGTTTCCAGCGACTGTGACATTGTTTCTCCTCCCTGATAAAATCATAATGGTATGTGTAACCAAGAGCTAACGTTTACCGCCATGAGTCGGCTGTCAGTTTAGCTTGTTCGCTAGCCAGTAATGTCAGAGCCACGACAGGTAACACACATTGTTCAAATTCAAAACTCTTACCGGCGACTTGCTTAACTTTGTGGTGATTTAAAAATATGGGTACAAACGTTTAAAAGTGACGACCCTCAGGAAGCAACGACCATAATTGGGCAAATTAACACCAACCGTGTTGTCATGTCCTCCTCCATATAACGTTAACGTTGCGTTACATTGACGGTAACATTAGTTTGGTGCTTTAGCTTCCCTCTTTTAACACCTAGCACTACTTTAGTTTTCTGTAAGTTACAAACACTGACTGAAGATTTGTGTTCTGCAGAAAAAGATAGACACTGCTGACATTAAATGTAAGACAAACAGTGTACTGTACAGTCCATTGTCTGCAACAGGTCTCAGTAAAGTGTTTGAGATCTAGGCTATCACTCCTCCATTAAATGATGTGGAGAGCACAATGATTATTGAACTTATAATGAATGAAAACATCACATGCCTTCGTGCTTTTTTGTCCTCCTTCCCCTGCTATTCATTAGAGAGTTTGGGTTCCTGCATTCATATTACTTTCTGAAATAGCCACAAAAAAAAGCCACATTTTAAGGCAGTGGTTTCTAACCTTTTTATCCATCCATCCATTTAACCCATCCTGGCTCAGGGGTTGTCAGTGTATATTACATATTATAATAAATGCATAACAATAAGATGTATGACATCTATTGCACATCTGTCCGTCCTGGAAGAGGGATCACTCCTCAGTTGCTCTTCCTGTGGCATCTACCATTTTTTCCCATTAAAGGGTATTTTTGGGGCAGTTTTTCCTCATCCGCTGTGAGGGTCCAAAGGTTAGAGGGATGTCGTATGCTGTAAAGCCCTCTTAGGCAAATTGTGATTTGTGATATTGGGCTTAATAAATAAAATTGAATTGAATAGCGATACAGAACAACTGACAAACTGTATCCAAACAGTTAATGTAACAGCTGCAGTTTGCGTAAAACTAGTGATTTGGCTGAATTTAAAGCAGGTGAAAATTGTTTCAGAGATGAGTTTTCCTCTTATTTGTAGGGACTTTTTTAATATGATTCTCTCTATTATATATTTTTACATACTTAGAAGGCTTCTTTTTTACAAATTCAGTGTTTTCTTCTCCCTGATACTTTGCTGTTGTTTTAGCTTTTTATATTGTTTAAGCAGTTGTGTGGTCGGTTGGATGTACTGCCAAATTAACGGAAACAACATTGGAGAAAGCTTAAGGTAGCGAAATGAACATTTAGTTCTCAAGCAACAGCTCTGGTTGATGTTCCTGACATTCAACATGTGTTGTGTGATAAAACTGGTCATTTTAGCTTTGGTTGTTTGAACTGTATACATTTCTAATGCAGGACAAGGCTGTTTAGGAGACAGTGAATACTCTGTTAATATAGTTTGTGTTCAGGTCTTTACCATGCCCATATCCGGTGAGATTTTGAGATATCTTTGATGATAATCCAAACCTTTCACTTAGTTTTCTTCACACCAGTGAAACAAATTCTGGGAAATAGACATGCTGTATATTTTTTAAAAGTTCTCTCACACTACTAGAAGGCCTTGTGACCCCCTGTGAATCTTTGGTGACCTCTAGGGTAGTTGGGACGCCCAGGTTGGGAGCCAAAGTTTGAGGGCATTGCAGTGTATTTGCTATGTTTTCATCCAAAAATGCTGAAATGTGTGTAACATGAAGACTTGACAGGCTTTTTATGAGTCACTGAGATTGTAATCAGTCTAAACCAGTGTCAGACAAAGCAGACCTGGGTGTAACCCAAGTTATATTTCTAGCAACAAACATTTGATGTTATATCTGATACTGACAACTGTGTTACAGACCCTCGCTGGCACTGACGCACCAGCTTGTGGTTAACAAGACTACTCTGATCTGATAAACGTACACCCACCTCTGCACTAATTCTTCAACAACCATCTCAACCGCTGTCAAATCTCATGCTTCCTGAACACATCTCACATGCCCTTTAGTTCATCCAGGGCAGGCTTGATGCGTTGTCAGAGGACACTGACCTTGCTCGGCATTCCATCCTTATGGTAGCCAAAATGATAGTTTGGCTTACTCCACTTGCAGTAAAGGACACCATACTAAAATATCAAGCGTATTCAGTGGCAATGGAGACGCCTCAGACGAGGTCAAGAACATTAAAAGGGAAATAAGTTGGGGGTCTGCCAATAGTCCCACAGTTAAGGGCAGTGACACAGCTCCATGATGAACTACTGAGGTGCAGTTTGTGAGAGCTGGCCTGGGACTGCTAAATCAGCTCCTTTGCCATCCAGTAGGTGCGCAGCTTCAGGGTCGGGTTGACAACATTTGGAAGTTGGTTTCTTTTTCTGGAGCCTTGCCTCCTCCTATGCATTGATATCATTAATACTGACACTTTGGCTGTGGCAGTGAGACATAACGCTTCAGATCACCTGTCCCTGTTAAGTCTTTCAGTGCTGTGCTCTCCCACAGCCACCTCTCAGTCTCCTCTCTGCCTCCAGGAAACTCTGGACACACAGTGTTCCCTGAGTGATGCTGTGCTGCTATTTAAAGGAGATTTGCAGACACAAGGGAGCCCCTTTTGCCACAGCATGATCGGTAAAAAGAAAAAAAAAACCTACTAAAACACAATTATGTATGACTTTACATTATCTGTATAGCTGTGGCACAATGTAATGTGAAAGAAACACAGTTCTGGATATTTTTAGTTATGTATGTCATCTGCGAACAGACCTGTAAGTAATTGGATTAAAAATGCCAGAGGGAAAAAAATGCACAAGGCTGTGCAGGAGGTTGTCCAGTGCTTTTTGTTTGAACGTTTCAAAGTGGCTTTGAGCAAGTGTTCCTTTACAAAGTACATCTGCTACTTAAGAATACTATGAAGTACACAGTACAGCTGGAAAATATGAAGAAATGATATGATGTTTATATTTGATATTTTTGGCCAATTGTTGGGTTGACTTTTGGTGCTTTCACAAGATGAATTTTTTTCATAAATAATTATCAGTCATATGGATATAATGACCAGGAAAAGATAACATTTATGATATTATGGTATCCAAAATCGAAGACAATGTCTATTCTCATTAAAAATAAGTACATATGAGGGCTTTACATGAACTGAATTCTGTCTGATTTACAGGGTGATGACTTGACACCACCCACTTGCCAAATGCTGCTAAATCTTTGACGCTAACTGGAGAGTCTGCCCACTGGAACAGTTGGCTTGGGCATTATCATCTGCTGAATCTATAAGTAGAGTCAAAGATTTGAATCCCTTTTAAAAATGAGCTCCAGCCTGAAAATATTGGGAGTCATGCAAAAAATTGCATGGTTATAGTGTGATGCTTCTAAACATTGAGATCAACATGTATAATATAAGGCATAGTGGACAGTATTTTAAGAAATTATCAGATTTAGGATTATATTTGTTAATTCGGGATGTAAACAGTTATTCTTTGTTTGGTTTAAGTTGAATATATACCAGCAGGTCTAAACACGAGTACCAATCCTCTCTGAGCGTCAGCTTGAGAAATTAGGCCATGGGATGGCAGTTATTAGTGAATTCAAGTCCCAACAGTGAATCGAGCTTTTTCTGTGTTGATACAAAAATAGTCTGTCTTTGAGTGACGAGGAAGTGGAGGAAAAAGAGTTTTCTGGAAGGATCCTGTGTGCGGCCATGCACCGAATAGAGAGAAGAACAAGGGCTGACCATGCTGTACCATGCTGTACCTGTCAGCTCTGAGTTTAAAGCAAATACATACACAATCATCAGTCTGTTTACAGGGCTTACATGCTTTTAAAATCTGTACAAATGGCACAAATATTTTAATAACTTCTTGTTTTCCTTTTAAATTTAGTTAGATTTTTTTAGCTCCTTGCATTCAGTTTGATTGTGATTTTTTTTTTTTTTTTTTTCATAAGCCCCATGTCAGTGTAAGTCAGCATTTTTTGGATAGAAAAATGACCCTCCAATGTCATCCTTTGTCTACTATGCTAAAACTCTGACAGGTCTTGACCACTCTGGCTCCATACATACTAATGAACTCTCTCGATGTGCTCTGTGTTTTATAGAATAACTTAAGATTGGCAAGCTTTATAGCTCCCCTTGTTCAGGACAGCAGTGCTCACAGTGGCCCTCATTTATGAACAAACGTACGACACAAAACTGGGCGTGTGGTCATTTCCACACAAAGCTTGGCATTTGTCAATGTGGTCATGAGTGGAGGCTACGTTCAAATTCCATGATGGGTCTAAACTTGTGCACGCATGTTTGAGTGAACGTAAAAGAAATAAATACACCCTCCAACAGTGTAATTGACGATTCAGTGGCCAATCATCAACACCCGATCATTTCTACGCCATCACTGGTGAGATCAGAACTACACTACACTACCCTATCGTAACATTATTTCCGTGCTCAGATCTGTGCTGGTTTATACGTTAGTGTGATAAATGAGGGCTGTTGCGCTTGACAACAGCCGAAACATGTTTCCCTTCTTATCTTCTTTAATTGTGTGTAATTAATCATATTTCCCTCCCAGCTCGTTCTATAGTACCCAGATGATATTATAAACCAGCTCTACAAATTTGGTCAAACACCTGTCTATGTTTAAACAGTTCGGCTCCCTCCATAGATTTATAGGAAGAGCATGAACCCAGATTATAAAACTCAGTAGTTGCTATTGGTTACAGTCATCAGAGTAAGACTCTCTTGATGCCTGTTAGAAATGTTTCCTACTTTTATTCAGTGGAGAGACAACTCCAACCTGCAGAAGTCAGCGTAACTAAAGCCTAGTTGGGCATTGTAAGGTCTTGCCCACTTTTTTTTAACCCATTAAGACTGTCACTTTTGTTATCCCTTCAATCACCCACTATTATTTAGTTAATAGTGATGTATGGGCCTCACACCCGGCCATGTATAATTCATGGTTGCTTCCATGAAACGTAATCTCTCCTTCACTGTCTTGCCAGCCTTATCCTGACTGTGTGATGGACAGTTTGACTGGCAGGCAGTGAATCTCAGATTTTCCATAATGTGGACAGAAAATTACCACTCGGACATTTTACCCTCCTGAGTGCGGGTCAGGTGAGGTCAACTGTGGGCTCAGATTATTAATACAGTTTCTGTAGTGATGAGAAATGTCTGGAACTGATAGTCAGAATCAACAGGTGTCTGAACACCTCTGGTCTACAGTGATAAAGAGCAGTAACTGCTTTAGGACAGCGCAGTAAAACTTATTACTTCCCTTTTTATTATCTCCTGTATTCTTGGTACAGAGGAGGGTACAATACACTGAACAATCATTTGAATGCAACACTTTTGTTTTTGCTCCCATTTTACACAGGTTTAAGTTAAAGATCTAAGACATTTTTATGCACTCAATATTTTGTAGCAAAGTTTTTAAAATCCATGTTCCACACCAGCTTCTTTACCTGCAACTTGGTCTGAAACCAAACCTCTGAACAGCTGATGCAACGATTGGTTTGCACAACTGAAGAATTTCTACATAAACCGTCAGAAACCATCTCAGGGAAGCTCATCTGCATGCTCGTCATCCTCACTATGATCTCGACCTGACAGCAGTTTGTCATCGTAAAAGACTTGTGAGGATATGTGGTTGGTTGGATGTACTGCCAAATTAACGGAAACAACATTGGAGACAGCTGAAGGTAGTTAAATTAACATTCAGTTCACAGGCAACAGCTCTGGTGGACGTTCCTGACATTCAACATGTTGCGTTGTGTGATAAATTTTAGAGTTGTCTTTTACTGTGAACACAATAGGCTGTGCACAGTTGGTGTTCAGCATCAATCCAACCGTTTTACTGTCCCTGAGTCTGAACACAGTGTAGAAACAGAGAAAAGGCATAAATGCAACAGTCTGTTATCTAAAACAGACGAAATAAGAGAGAATATTTGTGTAGCGTTCATTTTCATTTAGGTTTTCTTCGTCACAGTAAAAATCTGCTAATTCTACCTGCCTGAGGCCGCTGTTATTTTCACAGGACATTCATCTTCGGTAATGAACATGTTACATGGTTGGAAGCAGTGGCACTCATGCATAGAGTCCATAGCATTCCTGGAATTTAAGCCCATGTTTGGTAGAAAGGTGTTTGAGCACTTTGCTAACATTTCAACCTTACATAGAATTATCATTTTACAGACATTACAAGCAACACTGTTGCTGTGTGTGTTTATAATAAGCAGTGCTTTGGACTGTTTATTCCTCTACGCCATGACTCCTCGTTGCAAGTTCCTGGCAGAGTAGATGTCGGATTGACATCGTTTGGGAGCATGCAGCTGTCAGAATAACATGCTGGCATTGATAAAAGGAACTGAGGAGGTCGGAGCCATAGTGTTCTGATGGTCTCACAATTTGGAACCGGTTCTCTCCCATCACTACTCAGTTTAGATTTGGATTCACTGCACCAAACAGTAACATAACTTGGAAGTGTAACAGTGGAAAGCCCCGTGCATTTTTTATAGAGGACACCGCCTGTTACCCACATCATGACCTTACCATGACCCGTGATGTTGCCAGAGAATTCAGTGTGCAGTCCCTCCTTATTACTTTGCTTCAAATCTCCACTGATGCACTTTCTAATGTCTGGACTCATGACAGGGGCTTAAGAAACTGCTTTTAACCCTAAATCTACTACTAGCCACTGCTGCCTGAGGAAGGAAAGAAGCAGTGATTTGCACACCAGAAAAAAGCAGAAAACCTCAAATATGAAATAGTTAAAAAAAAAAAACAAAAAGAAACAAGGTACATTCTACTAATTTTTGGTAAATCTAGGGGACAGAGTTTAATAATGTTAACTTTCTTTGGCTGGGAAAGAGACACAGTTAAAATTGATAAGCACCTCCCCGGTGACTGGTACCAATTTCTTTTGCAGGCTTGATACAGTATATGGAAGCAGTATATTCTGTGCATTTGGACCAGCCAATGTCTTGACTGTAAAACAAGGAGGGCTGTTGGTGGGTTCAGTCAGTAACGGAGAGCACAGGGCTGGACCTTTCCTCACTACCCTCTGGCTATGCTACCTGATAGCACAGCTCAGCTCTCAATGATGACTCACTCTATTTAATGAGTTTCCCTGAAGCGTTATGTCGCCGGCCATTGACCACCCTGGACAGATAATCATCACATAAGAGATACAGCTCTATATTTAGTGTCTGCTAGTAGTTGTTTTTGTTTGTTTTTTTCCTCTCACGGTGGCAGGTGCATCATCATTTCATTTCCGTTTTTGTGATGATTTGCTCTGAATGAGTGAGGGCACTGGAGTGGATTTAAGGGCAATTGCAGTTTGGCGGAAATAGAACACGATTGGCTGCTTCTGGGATGTGTTGTGTAACCGCACACTCTGTAGAGTGAAGCTCTACAGACTCATTAACGCCTAGCATCGTAACACACACACTCTTCCAGATGTTACTCAGAGCCCTGCGCTGATGGTGTTTCTCAGATCTGAGGTTGCTTTAGCAAACGTTGATGAAACTGACTGTCATAGTGTTTTTTGATTTTACTCTCAAGGCAACGTTCTGCAAAAGAGATTATTTTCCTGTCTTGATGGAAAGGAAAACTATTATCCTTGAACAAAGCCCTAACATTGATTATACAGTATTATATATTCTTATGATTCCCTGAACAAAATTGTACTGCTGTATGGAGTATTTGCAAAGGAATTCACTCTCTTTACCATTTCTAGTTTTGCATTTGTTCCAGTTACGCAACCCCATCCAACAAGTTTGCTAATTTAATAGAATGAGTATGCATGTTCAGAATGTTGGTCAAGGTCATTTTTATCAGGATGAACAACACTGGCCTATTTGCCGTCTGTTTACAGAGCGGTTTCTCAAACTGCTCGGCCACCTCGCTGCTCATAAGCAGGCCAGCAGCTCATTACAGTGCCAGTTCTCGTCACCTAATGTGCTTGAGTCTTGGCCAAATCCCTTTAAACTCGACTGAATTATTTGGTGCTCAAACCCATTTCTTTTTTTTTTTTCAGATGCCAGTCTCAACTAGGGCTGCGAAATTCCAGGAATACTCAACTTATAAACTTTACAGGGAATCAATGGGGATTTTGGGGGAGGAGAATAAAATGGAAATATAAGGGTAATTTGTTCAAGCTGTGTTTACCATGTCATTTAAACAAACCTTTTACCATATTGCAAACAGACATAATTGTAAATTGACTCTTCTAATAGGTAAAAAGTGTATAAAGGTGTATAAACCTCTATCAAACAAAAATTGAACATAACAGCCATTGTGAATGTAGGACGTATTGCCAGACTCTTATATCAGACTGTATTCATTTTAGCTAGGTGTACCTTAAACACTGGCAACTGAGTGTGCATCTGCCTTTTCATCCACTTATGTAGCTCTTAAGGCACATGCAAGCTTGTTAAATAAAGCTAAATACCAAAGGCAACTCATGAGAACCAGAGTTGGGTAGCATCCAGTGAAATCTACTTAGCTCAGCATCCACACCCAAATTGATTGACTTATTGACAAACCTCTGTGCGTGTACTTTGTGTCACTGTTTCCTGCACGTACTGAGGTTGTGCAGGCTACACCCATACTGCACACCCCTACTTTCCTTTGTTTTTAGCGGAGGGTTTTTCCACATAGGACATTTAACTTGAGATAATTAATTTGTTGTACTTCCTCTGATTTGCAGCTGTGGGACCTTAGGATGATTCCCTCCCGTTTAGTGTTTTGGGACAGAGAGAATGATGTGGTGTTTTTGCAGGGTCTGTGTGGCTCAGGTCTGTTTTTGAGTGAGAGGCGTAGGGGAGCTCTGCAGGCAGTGGATTTAGCATCTCCCACCCCTTGCCTGTCTCCCCTGATACCCGACCTTTTGTTCTAAAGAACAAGGTCAAGACTGATGTACAGCATCTTTGCAGGAGAGGCTTGGGAGAATAGAAGTGGTTTAACCCGTGCCCAGATAACTCCCATGAGCCCTTGGATTTATAGCTTTAGGTTTCAGCTGAGTTTGTGTGGAATTAAAAGGATAAAAAGTGTGAAAGAAGAAGTAAACATTGTCCTAATGAGACACTGCTCAGGCTTACAGTAAACTAAAAAGAGAAGGGACCACTGAAACTAAATGTTACAACAAATATTTCCTCTGTCTCTCTCCTGAACTATAATGGCAGGTGTTATCTCTTTATCCTCTCGAGCAAATGTCTCATTCTGTGCTGATTTAGTCTTTGCTTCTGTTCATTTCCTCCAAGGATTTGAAAGGGCAGCAAGGATTACAGTAATTTTGAACAGAAAGCCTGGGGGGAGCAACCAAAGGTGACACCATTTGGGGGATTTGGAACAGGTGTGTTTCAGAGAAGTGGGACAAAAATCAACTCTAGAAGAAAAAAAAAGCAATCATATCAAATGAGACTGTTGTTGACTCTTGACCTTATTCATTCACAGCTGATCAGCCTTAGCCCTCACTCAGACCCTTACTCACATCCGTGATGGATTACCTCGACACGAAAGCAAATCCTGGAAGTCTTCAGAAATCGGTGCAGATGACATTTCCGGGCTTTTTCGCCTGCGTGTTCCCAAAATATGCAGTCGGAGTGCAAAGTGGGGCAGGTTCAGTCCTAGATTAAATCTGGTCGCCTGTTTCCCTGGAGGAATCTGTGAGTGGGTGGCTGGTGGTCCAAATGGAGCGTCTGTCCATTTAGCCCTCATTTTCTTTTCACCGTGTTTTCTCTGATCCTTTTACAGGAAGAAATCCCAGAAATGGGATGAAATGAACATCCTGGCCACATACCATCCACCTGACAAAGACTATGGCCTGATGAAGATTGATGAACCCAGCACACCTTACAACAGGTCAGACCCTTTTGTCAAATTTCCCTTTGTCACCTTCTAATTTCTAACACCACATCATTTATGCTTAAAATGATCGCAGACAGTTTGAGCTCTAACCTATGCCAATGTAGGACAGTTGAGTTGGTGCATGTCTCAGCAGGTTTGTAATCCAATATGCCAGGCTGCTGCAGGGAAGGTCACCCTCGTCACAGACCTTTCCTCTCTCTCTCTGGTCCTCTTTCCTGTCTACATTTTCCCTCTGTACTCTCCTTCCTCTCTACCCTTTATCCCCTCTGTCAGTTTATCTCCTTGGCTATCTGTTTGTTTATTTCCTGTCGTCCTTTTTTGTGTTGATCCTCCGTCCCTTACCTCATTTTCAGCTTATCTTTATTCAGTTAATGTCTGTCTTTCAGGATGGTGGGCGACGACGATGATGAAGGTGCGCTGAGTGACTCTGACGGCCACGGTGGACTCACGGCTGACGACCTGGCATCAAAGTAAGAAATGGGAATGGGAGGAAACAAACCAAGTACAGAGGCAGAAAAGAAAGATGATTAGGTTTGGCTGCTGTAACAGCTCTGCTACCTTTTAATTTTTTATTGCGCTGTAGTTCCTGGTGCAGTGCGTAGCTTTTTAGATTTTTTAGTGAAGTAGAAATGTAACCTGGGAAAGGGAGAGAAATCATTCAGGCTCTCAGGTGTAGCCCAGATAGGCCACACCTGAACACACTCACCAACTTCCTTGTCCTCCATCAAGAATGTCGAAACAGTAACTGATAAGAGTGGATTTACTGTGCTGCCTCTGACGTCCTTAATACACGCAGTGACCACTTTACTGCAGCATGACACAGAGAAACATTTGGACAGCACGTTATAAGACTGCAGTGCCAAAAAAGTTGCAATACTGTTGATGTGGAACATTGTTTTACTACGGTGGCCGACAAGGGCAAAAGAAAAATTCAACAACAGAAAGGTGCTGCAAATGAAAATGAAAAAATGTGCTGCAGAAAGCCAAAACAATACATTATCAGCAAACACAATGCAAATACAAAAAAATGATGCAATGTCAAAAACACACATACCCCAAAAATGCGTCAGAAAAACGCTGCATATCAGAGCAGAGTTCTCCAGGCCTCTAGGGGGAGCGCTAAGTAGAACGCCAGTGTGATGCTAATGCTAGCTACCTAAATCTGTCACTCATTTATAATATTGTAAAAGGCAAACCGTATACGAAGAATATGTACCTTTTTTCATCACCTGTTTGTTCCACTTTTCTCCCCACACACTGTCTTGTCTGGTCTCTCTCCTCCACTTGAAATCAAGTTGTTCCACATAGCACAGCTTCATTGTTTTGGCGTTGTTTCTGAACCTTCTGCATGTTTCTCTAAATGAAAATGATTTGGACCATTGTAGCATGTTTGCCCTTTTGGCCACTGCATCTTTTGCAGGAAATACATGAATCAGTTTATCCCCAGACTTAATATTCTTACCTTTTATATTTTGGGATGAAGATAGTTAGTTGTAACCTCCCAGTTGGTGATGGTGTAATAGAGCAGCTGCTCAGCTGCAGGCTCCAGGACAGAGTTGTCCAGGCAGAAAGTTGTGTACGCACAGACACGCACGCACACACAAGATACAGACAGTGGGCAGTTTACTCACTCCCAGACTGCACTGCTGCCTTTGACAGTGCCCCGGGCTGGGTTTACCAAATGCATCTTGACAAACTTCTTCCTTTTTTTTTTTTTTAACTGAAAGAGAGTCAAGCTGAGAGAACCTTGGTAAAGGTCAGCGCTATGCCCCAAACTACGTTATATTTAGCATGTCCTCAGACTGCTCTCTGAGCTGACAGTCGTGTGGCTCACTGCAGGTCTGTTCAGTCAGTGGTGGGAAAAGTATTAATGGGGACAGGTCCTAATATGATTGAGGAATTAATTTCAGTTTGTTCTAAGTAGGAAACACACCTGTAAAAATGAACATCTCCATTTTGTGTTGTGCATAAGACACACAGAGACATTATAACTGCAATCTTTGTTACTGTGGGAGGTTAGTGGTACGCTCACTGTGTTTTTGTTGGTTTTCCTGGAAATGCTTCCTGCATTTTTGCTCTCAGCAACACTAGCCCATAGACAAACAATGGGTTTCAGGGTGTTTCTGGGTGGCAACTTGACCCTCTTCCTGTGTAGAGAAATGTGTATCTGCCACTTGGAGCTGTCTTCTGGACGGCAGCGGGAGCTTGAGAGGTGAATTTGCTGTGGGCCATCACGCTTACGTAAGCGCATTGATGCAGCCATGGGATGAGCTAGTTTGAGTTTGTGCACCACAGAGAGGCTAGTGATCAGCTCCAGGCTTGCAAGTCAATTAGCCGCCTTTGTTTACTTCCACACAGAGTGCCTTCCATTGTTTTACGCTAAACCCTGCAGACAGTGAAACAGCTGCTCTTTTCCTCTGTCCTCTTGTTGTTTAATCTCTCCAACATTCACTCTTACTCTGTTCTCTCATCCATCACTTTTCTTGGATTTACTTCCCTCATCTCAAATTCACAGCATCACTTAGACCTTCTCCTTCCCTTCCTGTCCGTCTATACCCGCCTCAAATGTCTGATACCATTACTGGTGCATTTTGAAACTGTAGGGAAATCGACTGTCTCCTTTGTGGGTGAATCGGGCCAGTTGGTTGGCGAGCAGTAGTACAGTAAATGGGAGCCTCCCTGGGGCAGTTGCACCGATTCACTACCATTCGCTGAGCCGTAAACCATTATTCATTTTGTCCTCTGCTGTTAGCGCTCTCTGCGAGTGTGAGAGATGGAGATAGTAACTCTTGTTATTTTTGTCTTCATGCTCGAGTACTCGCACACGCTTGCATCTCTTCACTCTCGCTGTGCCTACTCTCTCCTCCCCCTCTCCTAATATCTCTCCATCTGTCTTTCTCCTGTTCCTGCTGCCCTCCTTAAAAACCTTTTCAGAAGTTTTTTTTAATATTGACTTCTGGAGGAGCTGTTGTTGATCTCCTGTTTCTATTTGTTCACATGCTCGTTTATCATGGTCAGTATTAATTAAATAAATTGATGTCCTATTAACTTATTTCTTGTCCCTTCCTGTCTGTTTTTTACCATCTTTTCAAGGCTGGTGGCAGCTGAGGGCTCAGAGCCTCGCTTCATGAAACAAGAGGAAGAAGAGGAAGAGAGCAGCGAGGAGGAGGAAGAGGAGCTGACTCCTGAAGAACAAGGTAAACATGGAGATGCTTTTCCTAATTCACAAAAGGACTGTGCAGCTCTTGCAATCGCTAAAACTGCACAAATTACGCAAAAAAACCCTGCAATTCTAAAAAGGTGAAATGCACAGAAACTGCGCAGCCAAGCACATAGCATCATGGTGCTCCTGTGCTATTTGCATGTGTTAAAATTACGTAACATGCATACATTTGGCACAAAACTATCCCCTTTTAATGCAACTTAGCCTCAAAATGGTTGAATATACAAAGATCAGCACTACAGGAATAGCTACATGCAGTTACAGTGAAATTATTAGCATCTTCAGTGAGTTGGTGGTACCTAAAGTAGACTGACAGATGGGAATATTAAATACTAAAAAATTAGTTTCTTTTCAACACGTTAAAATTCCTTGCCTGGAGTCGGAGGAATGCCTCTGCACCTTGTTGGTCAGGACTGGTTTTCTATTTGTCTCTGCCATTGTTCTGCTGACTGTGTTCGTTATGCATAGGAAACATTTATACCTTGCCACATGGATAATGTTAGACACAAAAAAGGGACAAATTGCACTCAGCTGCAAAAATTAATGGCCGTCTTTTTGCCCTGTAATATCAGTAAGCGCAACATCCCTTGTGTCAAGGACCTCGGGACAGGGCAGATAACAGTTGCAAGTGATGCCCAGTTAATGGCTCTGTCAGTGTTCGTAATCCGTTCTTTGTAAACTCGCCCTTCATTATAATTATATCATGATATCCCAGTGTTCACCTGTTTATTTTTACCTTCCACCTTGATACAAAGTGTCCTCTGCAGCTGTGAGGGTGACTAAATGCAGAGTGACAGCCCACGGTGAAGTGCTGGTGGAGAGGGATCTGTTTTGGAAAGGACTCCAGTGTTCTGTGTGCTCTTTTTAAGACACACACATGCTGTGCCAGTATGCTTTTGACTGTACTCTGACCTTGCCTGTCTATGTGCACACCTTTCCCTCTTACTCTCTGTCTCTGATACAGAAATGTGAGATGAGTTGCGTAGCCACACACACACACGTAGAATTTTAACAGGTTTCTGTGCTTTGTTTTTGTTTCACATTTATATCCAAACTATGCAGGCAGAAGCAAGAGAACAGTCAGGAAAGTGCAAATCTGATCGATATAATCCAACTGCAGAGCTGTGGCCTCAGCAGTTTTAGACATGCCAACTTGTGCTACCCATAGGAACATTTTAAAATCAGCTTTAGAGCTGCAGATGATTCAGGTTGATGAGAATGTAGGAATGGCACACTCTGAGCAGATAATACTTTGTTTTTAGAGTCATAGTAGTATAGCAGCTGTATAATTAACCACTCTAAATTCTGCATGTTGCTTTTGACATCTTAAAGTGATTTCAAATTTGTCCCCCTCTGCAGCCAAAAAGAAGCATTTTCAGATGATGAGGAAGATGCACTACAACGAGGGCATGAACATCAAACTGGCCCGCCAGCTCATCGCCAGAGAGCTTGAAGATGACGAGGACGCAGACGAAGAGATGACGGACGACACAGAAGAGCCGAGGGAGGACGCGGAGGAGACGGAGGAGATCAGTGTTGACCCACCACAGGAAGGTAAGGACAGGGAGGCTGTGTCGCTACTGCGCACGACCAGATGAATAATTTGGACAGTTTCCAGGCCAACAGTTTTCCAGTACGCATTAAGAGGCGTAGTGGGTGTAGTACACCTTGGAAAATACAGCTAAAGTGAAGAGGTTCAGAAATAATGGGCTTGCACACTGATGCACGCCATCAGTGTGGATGTCATTGGATTAAACAGTTGGCTGCTGTTTGTTTGTGCCGCCCTGTGGTTCAGTTACTCCCAAAGCTGTGCATCAGGAGGTCACAGTGTTTTTAGATGAAGTACTGTTACATCACATCCTGTAATGAGCACAATGGGTCATACTGAAGGATGTGTCTTTATTAATGACTATTGCAGCTTCCAAATATGTTCAGAATACCCGCCCACAGACGCCATAACAGGAGATATGATGAACTCACTGGTTTCGGTTTAGTTTTACTCACTGTGTGATGATCCAGGTGCGTCAGTTGGTTTTAGAGTTGACTGATTTGCAGGATGTATGGAGAGTTGCAAGATGACGCTATGAACTGATTGTCTTGACTGTCGCGTTCAACAAATGAAGACAAAAATCCCCAAACAAACATTTCCCAAATAAACAGGCCTTTTCAGTGGGGTATCAGTAGACTTCATCAAACAATAAAAATTAAGATTACTCAAAAATATGGCGGTTAAAGACTGTAATCCTAAAGCATCTTCCACGCTCCACACTTGCTTAAACACTTGCATCTTTAATTACAGGTTTCTGAAATGCTGGGTCAGGTGGAGCATTAAAGTGACTCAAAAAATGACTTGCCAGAAATGTCTCCAACAATGACGCACTGATTTGATTTTTAATTTTATCCTTTATTAAAACAAACAAAAACCAATTGGGATAAAAATCTCTTTTCAGTGGTGACCCGGCCAAGAAGGCATCATAGTTACGATTACATACATACAACAGTTAAGTAAAAGTTTGTGGTAAGGACTTCGGTTAATGTTGCTTTAAAACTGATTAGAGAAATTATTGAGTCTAGATTGAATCTAGCCTGCAGACTCAGAAGTACAAGTTAAACTTGTAGCATAGTACATGGGTAACCTGTCTAGAATGGCCTTGTACATTTAAATACACCAGTGCTGCATCCTGCACTTATTATGGGAGCACCATCTGACCAGATTGTACAGTGTGCAGTGATGAGTCAGGTAGAGTTTGAAATATGTCTCAAAGCCACATGATAAAAGCAGCAAGAGACCTGAGTTTCTTGGTTAGAGTTCCAATTTGACGTTTGAAGTAGAGATCAATGTCCAACCAAATGCTCAGATATTTATAGTTATAGGGTGCAAATAACACCCTGATCTGCCCTGATCCTCTTTGGGCATGTCTGTCTACTAATATTTCATAGCAAAAAATAGTCAGAATAAAGACTGGCTCCTGTAATAACTCTTTGTGCACTAATTAGTTCTTTAGGGATGTCTGCTATTAGTCGACCTAACAATTAAACATTGCTACCCTTGCTGGGTGGTACCAGAAATACTAGTCAGTTGAAGTTATTATTTAGATACCAAAAGGAAAACGGGCAAATGCCAGACTAACTAGTGGCTCTGACCATCAACAGCTTTTCCTTTCTCTCTTTTTCACACTCACAGACACACGTGAGCTCTTTAACTGAATGGATGGAACCGTGTGCATGTGATCGATACAAATCCACAGCTGTCCAAGGAACGCTTAAACCAGTAGTTCCCAACCGGTCCAGCCACAGGGTCCAGATTTTTCCTCAGTCTGTTTTTCATGGTCCACAAAGTTTAATACATTCAGCGTCACACTTGGACATGTCATCAAGCTAGTTTGCTGTCTCTGTCAATTAGCTGTCTACTAGTCACTCACTCCACAGCAGGAAACAGCACTTCAAAATAAAAGCGATGTGCACACCCATGCATGAGTTACAGCGTAAGTCTGAGTGTGTTCTTGAATCTAGGAGTCGGAACGTGATAGATATATGTGTGTGTGTACATATATATATATATATATATATATATATATATAAGTGAGTTGTTGTTGCCAGATACAAGATACAGTTTGGTTATTAAATATTGTGACTGACGATTTCAAATGGCTCATATAATTTGCACAGTATTTTTTCAGACAATGTTTGACCTCATAGAGTGTTCATACTTTCAAACTTGTGTTTTAATATCAGGAAAACTAGTCACTAGGAACATCCTTAGTTAAAATATACGACTGAGTTTTCAGTTTGGGAAATAATGTGAGAATATAGATTCCAGACAAAGCGTGTGTGTGAACCCCAGAGGAAGCATCAAAAGTAAAAGAGCTGTAGCTTGAATGAAACACATGTACGTCACTGGAGGGCAAAAACAAACTTTGTGATACTGCAGCAGACTAAGTACTGAAGACATGAGGCTCGATGTCGAGATGTAACCCATTTTTAATCACGAATCTGTTCAGTTTCCTCCAGCTACTCTCTCTTTGGAGGATCAAAGTACAAAGCAGATGAGAAATTGGGGAATATCACATTTCTGTCTTTCTGTTCTCACGTCTGTCTGCTCTGTTTTGTCTCGTTTGTTCTGCAGCTGACTCTCTGGACTCGTAGATGAGGCTTTTCTCCCACCTTCATCCCCGGCGTGTCGGCTCCAGATCCAGACAGACAATGCCACTGCGCTCTGTGTCTCTAACGCCGGGCCACACAGCAGACACCGCTTTCACCACTCAACAGCTAATAACCTCCCGGTCACCTGTCTCTGTCTCCACTGTTCCTTAGGACTGTGCAATATAACCTTCACTCTGGTTTCTAACTCCCTGAATCAGTACAACACACAAGAGAAGACTGTTGCTCCTTCCTCCTCCTCCTCCTCCTCCTCCTCCTCCCCCCGTCTCCTGTTGCCAAGAACTTCCCCCTCCTTCCTCGTCTGGACTGCCATGGCACTGAAGAATATGTGATTCTGACCCTGAAAGGATCAAGGCCTTGTAAAAAAATAAAAAAAATAAATAAAAAAATAAAATACTGCTGGATACCAGGACTCCCGTCTGGCCGCTCCACAGTCCGTCTGCAGGCCACAGAGCCAGTACGTCAGCCCTGGAGGCAGCCAGGGGAAACCCCACAGCCTCACTAAAGGCATATCTGAGACATGACGACAGCGCTATACTGGGTGCACTAAAGACGGCTTTTATTTGTGTTGTGCTTCGTGACCCACCGCTCTGTTGCTTTTTCTTTCCTCCTCGAGTGCATAAAAGTTGGACACCGTGACGACCAGTTAGGTTGTCTTTGCTTTTTACCTGGTAATTCAGGTAGGAATAGTACGAAACAACTGGACCTACGTGATCTAAATTCCAAATTTGACATCATAAACCAACAATGCAAACCATGAATTGACACACGTGTGCTGTGGTGTCTCACTCTGACACTTGCAGTCAACTGCATGGCTTTGTGCTTAAAGTCAACAACAGATTTTTCAAGCATTATGCTTCTTATTTACTCTCTACAAGCAAGAACACTACACCAAACCTCATTTACAATTCTGGCAATTAAAAAAAAACATGTATACCTCATGGATCGAGACCGTAGGCCTTTTTTAAAAAATTGAATCCATTGATGAATTTGGCGTTTAAGTTATCTATCAAGAGACATTTTTATTAGTTGAAAAAAATCAGAGTTTAAGTTCATTTGTGGAGGAAGACTGCAGGACATGTTGGTAATGAACATTTCAAAACGTTTAGTGAAGACTGAGTCAGAGTTTTCCTGGCTGTAAGGTAACAAAAATTGGCACTTAACCTTTTTATGTCTTGAAGATAGCAGGAGGGACGGCGTTGAGGTCCCGCAGCACGTGCTACTGATTAACAGGACAGTGTCCCGTCTGTGACAAGTTACGGTTACAAGCACCAGGCGCTTCTGTAGATCTGACATAGAAACAACCACTCACTGTGCTCTTGCTCAAATGATTTGTGTAGTCGAGTTGTCAGCGCATGGAAACGTCACCAGACCTTTCTGAGGAAGGTGCAGTCATTGATTTTGTGTTAAATTCCTCGCCTAGCTCCATCACGCTTGATTTAACGTTGTCAGATCTACTTAAGTGTCCTGTACGACGCAGCTTGGGAATGTCAAAGAAAGAGTTGTTAATGCTACTGACTTTAGTTCAAGCAGATGTTGGCAGCGGAGTTAACCACTATGGCTTATTGGAGGCGTTTCAAGGATTTTTGTGATGTCTGGGGTTCCTGCAAGTGTCGGAAAGTGACGAACAAGTCTTAAAAAAAAATGTTGGATTTGAAAGTTTCTGACTGTCAGTTTCCGGGGGCTTTACCTCGGCTACACTGTGTGGCGTCACAAGGGAGAGTCGAACGAAGCACCGCGAGGAAAGGTGTGTGGGAACCCTGAGTATGTCTTGTGTTGTGATCTCTTAATTTTTCTTCTGACCCTTTAATTCCTCACTGTGATTGAAAGTGTTGAGCTCTGTATTATGGATAACAAAAAGACCTACAGTATGACTTCTGCAAACGTCCCTTTGCAGTTTAATTTGTTCTCGTAGTTTAGCATTCAGTGGCATTTTTCTCTCCGTGATTGAGGATAAAGCAACTTCCTTTTCGGCCATTTCCACCAACCGACAAGCTCACATTATTGTAGAGAAACAGGAGTGTGTGTGGAGATACTGATTTGACATTGTGTTCACTGAATTTGAACAGAGAAGCTAAGACGATCGGTTAATGTTCTCACTCAAGACAAAAGGACACAGTCCTCCAAACATGACTGACATGATCACCCCGTAGGTGGTTATTACCTGTCGAATGTGCCTCTTATGTATTTATGTACATGTGTGTAAAATGAACAGGCTATGCTTCATGTCGTTTTTTTCTTTTGCCTCACATGTCCGCTGTCTGGCTTTTTGTTTGTGCGCCTCCTCTGCCCTGTTGGGATTGTTTTCTTACGATGACAGACTGTTAAATAAGCACTGAGTGTCTGTCTCAAAAATGACGTGGGTGCTACATCCATGTGTTTTTGTATTCCCGGTTTGCATGTCCTCTACCATCAAACTGTGTGTATTCTCTTTTGATTTTGTCTCCGATCATTAAACAGATGTTGTTAAGAACTAGTATCTGTCGTGGTGTGTGTTTGATCTGAGGAGTCGGATGCCTAAAAGCTGAATGATGCAGAAAATCTGTCTGACACTGTCTGAGTGATTCAAGTCTCGAGAGGACTGGAGGTACAGTTTTTCTCCTTGCGCAAACTTTCTCTCTTTTACAACAACCTGATTTTTGTTTTCTTCTTTTTACTTGTCACTCATTGACGAAAATGACGAGCCACTGCAGGTGAACTTGACCTCCAGTCTGTGATCATCATGTGCCAAACAACAACAGCAACAAAAAAAAATCCACATTTTTAACATAGTTTTATGCAGCCAGTCTGTTTGAGTACCTGCATTTTAAAGGTCTACTGTGTAGGATATAGCGGCATCTGCAGGTGACGTTCCAGAACTGCAACTTCTCCCATGTGCCGAGCGTGTAGGCGAACTGTGATGGCCAACGCAAAAACATGAAGGGTTCAATCTTGAGCCAGTTTGATTTGTCCACTCTAGCCCTGCCTTCCAATACCCATACTATCATCCTATTTAGTATGCCAGAAAAAGAATTAGTGTGTCCCAATACATAGTATGTCAGATGCAGTATGCCAAAAGTACCAGGATGTTCTACTACATCCGGTCATATTTCGCAGTATGCATGTCAGCATGCTTCTTTGGCCATTCTGACCCACAATCCTTTGCGCAGCGGAAGTTACGTTGCACTGACTGAGCTGTGTGTACAACCAACGCCCACACTTCCTTTCATACATGGTTTATTTAATTTGAGATACTAAGACACTACATATTAGGACTGCAATGATCTGATTATATACTGTCACATATACAGTTTTGCAAGAACACAGTTACAACATTCAACTTTATTGTGATTATAGTATAATCAATGTTAGGGTTCAACTATGACTACAATATAGATGATTCTACCAGTATAGGCAGTAGTGTAAGTGTGGTATAAATAATGAATGAATATGATTAAATATGAATACACTATGGGCCAGGTATGAGCAGTATAGACTAGTAAATATATAAATAGTAAAAGTCAAATACATATTAAGTAATGTAGTAAGAATGTACAAGTATGTTACACTACAAATAAAAGTAATGTGAATGTAAGGCTGCTTCACATGCAGACAGAATATAGTGCCAGCAGCTGCATAGCTGTAAATATATTTAACATCAAACATCTGCCAGCAACAGAGAGCTGTGTGTGAAGGGGGTTAATAAGCCTACTGGTGACTAGTTCAATAGACAGGTCACTAATAATAGGCTTGGAACTGTTTACGTGAACACGTAAGTTTATTAGAAACAACAACATATATTACGACATAACAGCAACAGAGCTCTCCGGCACCTCCGACGGTATGCACGACTCTGGCGAGCTCGACGAGAGGAGATTTGCTGCATCTCCGAAGTACAACAACACAAAATATTCAAATGTGGCGCTATGGACGGCGGTGGAAGTGAGCAAGAGGGTCGGAGTTCAGGGAGCAATGTGATGGCGGATGTGGTGTGTCCCAATAGTATGCATACTGCATACTACACTGCATACTTTTTAGGGGCAGCTGCAGTACATACTAAAAGTATAGTAGTGCGATTTGGAACGCAGGGCAGGCTACTGTGGAAACAACATGGTGGACTATGTGGAGAAATGCCCACTGTTTAAACTCTGTTTCAGTCAACTCAGACTTGGTCTTTCAAACTGTGATGAGAACAATTTGTCTCAATATTATTTGTGTGAACAGATCGACGATCTGTGTGTCAGTGTGTCATCTGTAAATATAAAAACCTTCCACAAATACAGAAAAAAATTTGTAAACTGAAACTCACAAAATTATTTTTGCAAATATGAAACAGGTGTGCAAAGACAAATTCCACCCGATAAAAAAAAAACATTTACAACTTTCAAACCGATATTTGTGAATCGGGAATTTTTTAAGCCTCAATTTCACGCTTGCAGATTTGCATTTAATGCACACCGAGTCTTTTTTAATTTTTGGAATTAGTGCATTTGCAGATCTGTTCTGTGTTTGCAAAATATTTTTGTGAGTTTACAATTTTTTTTGTATTAGTGGAAGTAGTTTTATATTAACAGGTTATACATTTACACAAACTGTTTTCTCCAGGTACTCCAGCTTCCTCCCACAGTCCAAAGACATGCAGGTTAACTGGTGACTCTAAATTGTCCGTAGGTGTGAATGTGAGTGTGAATGCTTGTCTGTCTCTATGTGTCAGCCCTGTGATAGTCTGGCGACCTGTCCAGGGTGTACCCTGCCTCTCGCCCGATGTCAGCTGGGATAGGCTCCAGCCCCCCATAATAAGCAGTTACAGAAAATGAATGAATGTCTCTTCAATAAACTGAATGAAAACATAGTTATGACTATTATATACCATTCCTGCCAACAGATGCCCCTAATTTCTACACACTGGACTTTTAATTGAAGTACCACAACAAAACAGAAATATGCTCTATGACAAATCTTCATTTAGTTCGACTTAAACTCAAATGTGTTTTTTGGTAACTTCAGCCCTTTATAAAGCATAGAAATTAAAAAGCAGGTATTTGATCCTTGCTAGTGTAAAGTAATCCATCTCATAAAGTGATGACCTGTCCCATTACACTGTTAATTTGTTACAATTTGTTGGACACGGATGACTTTAAAAGTGACATCATGCTCGTCACTGTCAGTGCAAATTAATTAAACAACAAACATAACACTCTGACATTAATATGAAACAGATAATCTTCCATAAGCTGGTAAACATGTTTCAACTCCCTGCATATTGTTGTACATACTACGTGGAAACGACTGAAGTCAGCTGGCTCCCTAACAAACAAACAAACAAACAAACAAACAAAAAACCCGAAGGAAATTTGCTCTCAAACAGAAATGAATAAAAATAAAGAATTGTTAAAATATTATAAAGTGCCTGAACCACGGCCAAAAATTATAAGTATAGGCTATAGAATAGAATAGAAAGAACTTTATTCATCCTCAAAAGGATATTCAACTGTCCAGCAGCTCATAAAAGACAAAAAACAACAACCACACTTCATCAACAACAACACAGTGATATTAAAACAGACATAAAATAAAATAAGTTAAATAAGTGCATGAATAGAAATTAAATTAAAATAGTGTCAATATAAAGCAATAAAAAATGAAATAAAACAGAAATAAAATGTGCATTATGCTAGCGTGTTTAACACTAGTACTTGAGATATAAAAATTTAAATATAAAAAATATCTATATCAATAAATCAATATATATCGTCACTGTGCTGAGGCTGTGAGTGTGAAAATCTAACAACAATATACACCAGTAAAATAAAACAACTACAGAATTAGACTAAACATGATGTGTCTAAAACAAGTTTTATGCATAAAAAAATATGCAATAAAAAGCCCAAATCCTCCTGCTAAGTTTCTCCATTGCACAGAAAATATAATTGTTTGGCTCCACATGCAATGTCAGTGTCTGTTTGACCAGCAGACGGCGCTGTTACACAACACATCTGCCATTCCCGTTGGATTTCTAGTAGCTCTAATAGGATAAAACTGGAGGCTCTTCCTGTGAGGATTAATCTGTTTGTTTAGCGTAGAGTGAGTTCACACCTGAGAATGAACACATCCTCTGGTGTTTCATTCAAACACATAACTGTGTTTTAACGCAAGTGGTCGAGATATTTTATTGAAGTGTCAAATGTCTCACCTTTATTCATCTTGGTAACGTTTCAGTAAATGTAGAATTTGTATATGAGGAGCGACTGTGTGAGGAAATTCACATTATAAACACGACAGAGTGAGAAACAGGGAGTCCGTCCTGACTGTGTGTCCTGAAGGCGTCAACGTAATTCCCATGGATCAGGAAGCGCCTGTCAACCAACGCAAAGATCGTAGAATTAAACAGAGGAATCACTCTGTGCTTAGTTTTTGCCGCTTGTTAATCTCTTTGAACAGAGTGGACATGAGCATGAAAATATGAAGAAAGATAATGATAATTTTGCTGTCGTAATAACGACGATTTTATAGATCAATGCACAAGAGCATTCAGCCATCATTATCAAACCCAGTCATCACTGTTAAAACATTTGTCACCCACCTATTTTAATATGGATGAGTGATCATCAGCTGACTCATTATTCAGAGTTTAACAGTGAATGCTGTCAAAGCCTTTTCCACACTGCCAGGGATAAATGCCAGAGAGTTGATTTAGTGGAAAAATGTTATTAGACATGAAGAAAATCTATAATCTGTGCATTGTCCATTCTATTTGTCACATATCTGATACAATTTGTCCACCACAGTTGACGTCTGTATTATTTTGTTGGTCTAAAAGAGGGGGGGCAAGGCTTTTTAAATCCCCACCATGCATCCCTAAGTTTTATTTATAGAACGCCCAATGTCTGCCTGATGTCTTACATTGGTTAAAATCAATAGCTTTTGTCATCTTCTCTGCAAGACATGTGATACTTACAATACAGCCTACAAAACAAGTCAGGGAATAAATGTACAACAGTAGAAACAATGGTGGATCAAGTATCTGGAAGCCATACTCATGTAAAAGTACAAAAATGTTACCAGAAAATGACTTTAGTGTAGAAAGTCACCTATTAGAACATCACTTGAAAAAAATAATTTAAGTATCTGATATTTACTGTACTTAAATATTAGAAGTAATTTCATGATAGTAAATGTACTTAAGTAAGAATGTAAGAGTACAAGTAAATGTTAATAAAATGCAGGTGGTTTTTGTAACATGTACACCCCATAAAAACGGGGCACTTGAAGAAAGACAAGGTCTTTTTCACGACTTAATGGATTTAAAGAACAAAATACAGATTTTCATTCCCTCCCAATCTGTCTGTCCCCCCCCCCCAAAATTACATATGAACATATGAACTTAAAAAGGAAGTAAATCATTTCTACTTATTAGTATGAATATGATATTTACCCCAAATCATGACAAATCTGATGCTTAAAATTGGAGGTCCAAAATCATTCCTCTCACTCTCATTGGATTAGAGACATTATTTATTTCCTTAGATTAGAAAGAAAACAGACTCACTCAAAGGGATCGTCTAATAAATTATGGGGGTTATCTTTCCTCATAATCCCGATTAGGAAATTCCTAGCTGCAGGCTGGTCCTTTCTCCTTTCTCTAGATGTAACTGTCAATATATAATATAAAATATATAATGTTCATTGAAATCCAGAGGACCATCTCTTTGGAACAACCTACTCCCAATCAGCGTCTACAGAATTGTTATTCAAAAAACATCTGAAAGGACTCTGATTTGCAAAGACTCATAAAAATATTTTTTTGGGGTCATTTGTATGTTTTTTTTTAAAAGATTTTACACTGCTTAGTCTGGAAGTTTTGTTCATCATGCAATCTTTGTTTTTAGCTTTTTCTTTGGCTTCTGACGTCTCGCACACAATGTTTAAACTTTTAATTTATTTTTTTCTGTTTTTTCTATACACATGTATGTGCAAAAACTAAACTAAACAAACTAAACTAAACTAAACTAAACTAAAAATGAACGAAAGTAAACTAAACTAAACTAAAATAAATAAACTAAACTGACTAAATGAACTAAACTAAAAGTACTAAACTAAACTAAACTAAAATAAATGAACTAAACTAAAGTAAACTAGATGAACTAAACTAAACTAAAAGAAATAAAAAACTAAACTAAACAAAATAAACTACACTAAAGTAAATGAACGAAACTACACTAAAATTAAACTAAAGTAACTAAACTAAACTAAGTGAACTAAACTAAACTAAACTAAATGAACTAATCTAAACTAAATAAACTAAAATGAACAAAACTAAACTAACTAAATAAATAAATAAACTAAACTAAATGAACTAAACAAAACTAAATTAACTAAGTAACTAACTTACTGAGTAACTAACTAACTAACTAACTAACTAAACTAAACTGAATTAAATAAACTAAACTAAATGAACTAAACTAAACTAACTAACTAACTAACTAACTAACTAACAATTAAACTAAACTAAACAAACTAAACTAAACTAAACTACATAAAATAAACTGAACTAAATAAACTAAACTAAATGAACTAAACAAAACTAAACTAACTAACTAACAATTAAACTAAACTAAACTAAATAAATTAAACTGAACTAAATAAACTAAACTAAATGAACTAAACAAAACTAAACTAACTAGCTACCTAACTAAATAAATTAAACTAAACTAAACTAAATAAACTAAACTGAACTAAATAAACTAAACTAACTAACTAACTAACTAACTAACTAACTAACTAACTAACTAACTAAATAAATAAATAAACTAAATGAACTAAACAAAACTAAACCAACTAACTAACTAACTAACTAACTAAACTAAATGAACTAAACAAAACTAAACTAACTAACTAACTAAACTAAACTAAATGAACTAAACTAAACTAAACTAACTAACTAACTAAATTAAACAAAACTAAACTAAATAAACTAAACTGAACTAAATAAACTAAACTAAATGAACTAAACAAAACTAAACTAACTAGCTAACTAACTAACTAAACTAAACTAAATAAACTAAACTGAACTTAACTGAACTAAATAAACTTAACTAAACTTAACTTAATTTAACTTAACTAAACCACAGTAAGATGTTTTATTGTTATCAATGTTATTTGGTATTATGACTGGATATTGATCGGGTCAACCCCTATTATTTTATTCATTTTTTTATTTTTATTTTTTACTGAATTTTTTTTCTTTTTTAATGCTTGCTGTGAAGCCCAATAAACAATGGAGGTGGGGAGAAATAACACTGTCTCTCAGAGACGGTCCCATGCTCGCTGGCTAGTGGTCCATCTGTCCCCAGCATAGACGATCTGTGTGTGAGTCAGTAGTATCTGCGTTGAGGCAAAGCTCCTCTCTCACTGGCTGCTATGACCTAGCTACCGGACGACACCTTCTTCCCCCAGGACTGACCGCTGCGGCTCAAATAGTTGTGTTACGGCGATTTTTTTCGGCCACTCTTACTTCAACACACAGTCGTTTATGGTCGCATTGCCGCGACTCTACAATCGTAGCTGCTGGCCTCTGAGGCTAGCTGGCTAGCAGAGCAGTGACAGAGGGGAGCCAGCTGGTCGGACAGAGGTACAGCAACGTTAGCAAACAAGCTAATTAGCCCAGAAAGACTCAGCCTGGATTACTGCCTTTAATCAAAGAAAGCGCAAGTCTGCGGTTTTTACTCACTGCGGCAAAAATGAAGATAACTGTGGATTTCGAGGAATGTTTGAAGGACTCCCCGCGGTTCAGGTGAGTGATGACAGCCAGGCTTTTGTCCTGGTTATACTGGTTATTAATTAATCACAGGGGAAAGTATCCAGTTAGCTGCCTGCTAGCACAAGCTAATCAGCAGTCACCAGCTAGCTGTCTGCTGCCTGCTACTTTTCTATTTTGGTCTCTGGAGAAAGCTGGGGCCAGGCGGGGAGGCTGCCTGATGGGGTAGGAAACCAACACATAAACTCACTGACCAGTGTGGAGAGCTCATGTGAGCAGCAGCAGGCTGTCCTGGTGCCTGTTTGCTGTGTAAATTATGTAAAGATAGGAATGTGTATTAAAAATGAATGCAGGGAGTCACAGGCTGTGCCAGTAGCCTTAATTTGGCATTGTTAAAAATTATGTATGAGGCTGTGTGACTGTACAATGTCCTAACTTTAATTTATATTGCACACAGCACACCACACTGTACCATATATTGTTATTTAATTAAAAATAAATACACTTTATCAGCTTGTATTGGCAGGACAGGACACCACGGCTGCAACTAACATTTCTTTCCATTATAAATTAATCTGACAGTCACTTTCCGGATTAATCATATTGTTTTGGTCATGTTAAAATGATTCCCCAAAGCCTAAGATGACACTCAGGTAGCCCAACACCAACACTGGTAAGTTTTATATTGCACAACAAAGAAAATAGTCATATTTAAGATGCTTAACCTGTGATATTTTGCAATTGTGCCATAAAAAATAACTTGAGAGAACAACTTTTGAACACTTCTTCCTCCACCAGCGACACTATGTGGCACATCTTAACACTCATCATCCATTTTCCTACCAACTACTTGCATTAATTGAATAATGGCTGAGTCCATTCCAAAGTGCAAACGAGTTCCTCAGCAGTTTTGTCAGGTGGCGGGCGCTCATGTGATGTATTCCTGGCAGTGTTGTCACATCTGACATCATCACTCTCAACTTCATCAAGCCTAAAAGCTGCGTAAAATGGGATGTTTGCTCTCGACTTCCTCTTCACTGGCTTGGCGTTTTCCACAGATTTGAGAAAGCGCGTCCTTCCTCCCCCAGCTCCCTCCGCTGTTGCTGCAACATCCTCTCTCTCACAAAAACGAGGAACAGATGTTAGAAAGTTGTTTGCAGAAGAATGAAACTTTTTTTTTTGTCTCTGGCTCCACATTCAGTGGGATGAATAGAGGGGAAACTTCCCACTCAGCTGCGTTCCTTGAAGTTGGCTGGTCCAACACTCTAGTGACATACACCCCTGTGTATTACAAATTTATTTTCAGCCAAGCAATCTGATGGGTTGAGTGTTTCTTGAAAGCGTGGCAGTTCTAGTTGCAACTTGGGATCTAATCTGTGAACTTTCTTTCTGTGCGTCTTCACATCGCCACCCTCACACACACACACACACACACACACACACATACATACATACATACAGTCCCCTTTGCTTGGATCCTGATAACAGAAAGCGCCGAGTCACTGCAGACAGTTTGAAGTTGTGTGTCAGTGACAGACAGTTTACGAAAGCTAAGAATCTACCTCAGCCAGACCACAGACAGAGGATGTGGTGAACATATATAGGCTATTGTCTGTCTGAAAGTGAAACCGTTAACCAATGACAATTAATCCGAAATTAGTGCTTGTTTCCCACAGACATCAAATGATGCTTCTTCCCTTTTGAAAGTCATTTGTGTATGAGGCTCGATTCCCCCATTGTTAATAGATTAATAGTCAGTCAACAATGAATGAGTTGCACCTTTTATCATTCTTAGTTTTGTGACATTGCATTATTCCTGTGTAGCTCCACCCATTGACCTGAGCAGGTGGTGTTATTACCTTGAATGAAAAAGAGTGAATGTGCAGCTGCAAATCTTAGTTTACTGTAAACAACGTTGAGCTGAATCCTTAGTTGATTGACAGGGGAGTACTTATTGGCAACTGCTTTTGATAATCAGTGAATAGGAAAGACATTTTTCAAGCAAATGTCCCAAACATCAGCCAGGTCCAGTTTCTCAATTGAGAGGATTTGATTGCCTTCGTCTTTTGTGACAGTCTGGGTTCCTGAAGTCGTGAAATTAGAAGAACTTTTTAACAGAGTGAATTGGAAAGGTTTTGAGCACTGTTGTGTCTGTTGTTAAAAACATGTTCAGAAAAATCTGACATTGTCACTAGTCTCATGTGATACACATAGACCAGACCGGCATCATCGCCAAGGCCACGCCCCCTTCTGGGGAAAATAATCTTCTCATCAGCAGAGAAACAGGAAAGTGGTGAAAAGCTGTTGTGCAGCAGGTTAACCGAGGCTGTCACACTGACATTAGAGCCACAAAAGATACTCAGTATTCACTGTGGGTGTGTTAAATGTCGAAATGATACTGGTGACAGTTAGCTCAGTTGATGGATAGCTAACGTTAGCTTGATTGAGGCTGCTGCTGTATGGTCATATGGTATAGCAGCATCAGACTGTAGTCTCAAACTAAATCTGAACCTGTAGATCAAACGCTAGGTATGAACAGGTTGGCTATTTACAGACAACACATTAGCCTGATGATACCTAGTGATAAAATAAACATTTTGATTGAATCACCAGGTATTTACAACATGTCTAGACTGTCCAGATAGTCCTACCTGTTATAAACTATTTGAATAAAGTCATGGAAATGGGGTAAAGTTAGGAGGAACCCTGAACAGTAAACCTAATATCTTTGGTTTTTGACATTTATAGATCAAATGATTTTTTGGGAAAATAATCGGCAGGTTAACTGATAATGAAACTATTTCAACTGCAGCTTTAAATTTCAGCAGCTCACTTAATGTTTCTGCAAATGCAGTTTTACTCCTTCTCCAGTTTTCCTAACGTCTCAGCTGGTCATATGTTCTGTGTACTGGTGGATGAAATGACATTTTTTTGAAAGAAAGTCAACAGTCTCCTAATAACATGTACTCTCCCACATACTACACAGTCAGTCCAAACTTTCCCGCCCCAGACTAGACTCTTACTCCTCTCACGCAAAAAAAAAAAAAAATTATGTATCAGAGTTACTATTTTTAACATCAGCTTCCAAATGTAGCTTCTTTTAGGGAATATGGTTCAGCCGTTTTTCCTAAACAAGCCGCTCTGGTTCTGTGTAGTATTTTCAACCCACTGAACATATTAAGTTGCACGTGAGAGAAATCTGTCATATGATTCAAACTTGGGTAAATTCGCTGTGTCTCTGTAGTTTTGCACCACCTGAATATCCAAATAATGGCTCTCCAGTTTGTGTTTTGTCATCTGAGTGTGTTAGGAAGCCACATCCCATGATTCTCTGCAACCAGGAGTCCAGCTAAGCATATAGCCTCATCTCTATCTATATAGTGCCCTTTGTCCTCTCAGCAGAGTCATCTCTCAAAGATTCCTGACTTCAAAGTCCACTATAGGTTCATCCTGATGGGCTGGGACTCATCAGAGACTTTCACAGCACAGTTTTCCACTCCGACCACCATCGTTTTACTCTTATTTTTTCCACCCCCCACTTGTTTTGTTTGGCCAGAGAAGAGGACATAGCAAGAGAGAAAGAGAGAATGGATGAAAACATGGATACATACACCAGCGTGGAGCAGCTCTCACTCGCTCAACATCTGTTTCCATTTTGGTGTTTGCTTTTAACTTTGTGCCAGAGAATATGGAGCCCCCAAATGTGGAGAGGGTTGTTTTCAAGTGGTAATTTGGCACACCCTACTTTTTTTTTTTTTTTGCTCTCATCCTCGTTTTCGTTGGGAAGCTGTCTTTGGTCATAAACCATGCTTATAGCCCGGAGGAGAGATGCACTAGTGCAAAAATTATGTATTTTTGGCAGTAAACCCTGGTAGCCTAGTTTTCCACTTGAGAATAGACATTCGACTCAGCCTTTCCTGGCTCCTCTTCAACTATGAGAGTTGAAAATTCCCTTCAGAGGGCCGTGGCTTTTCTCCCCACATGTATAGGAGTAAATGTTTTACATATTATTTAATATGCCTTTTTATCCTGCAGGGTCCCAGAGACGTCCAAACTTTATAATTTACATATTAAGTTGGCAGTATGTTGTTTGTATCTGTAGTTTAAGAATGATGGGCCTCATTCACAAAGACATTTCTTCGTAAAACCCACTTACACAGTTTTCACATTCACCAAAGATTTCTTATTTGGGATTTGTTCTCAGGTAAGAACAGAATCTACACGCACATTTTGTGGTGACATGTTTGTGCAAAACAATCGGTTATTGCCTTTCCTTTAGTTCTGCAGCTCTATAATATAGGATTTAAATTACAATAAAAATTTAATCATTGATAGTATTTCCATTATTTTACACAGCATTATGGTCTTTTAAAATAACTTAACACTACACAAACACTTCAATTCACATTTTGTTATGTTAATTGGTGTTAATGCCATCCAATAAGTAGTGTTGATCACATTATTTATAGGCCCAAAGAAAGCTTATCTCTGCACCCTACTTGCACAATGTCATGTTTACTACTGCTGCAAGATGTTGCAGATAGCGCCCTGAGGAGGTAACGCATCTTCCAGGACCATGTAGATCTATTCGCAGAGAGTGACGAGGCCAAGCCCGTCCCTTTCTGGTGGTGAACATCTCCACTCTGTGTTTGGCAAGAAAAATTTGGCTTTGAATGTGAGATCAAGTCCTTTTGTGCACCCCTCTCCGGATACAGACTGAAGGAGTAGGAGCATCTTCTGCATCTTTTTTATGGTATTTTATATCCAGTACTAAATCTGACAGCTCGGCTGGCGTCCACTTACTGCAGGAGTACCTCTTCTTAAGAACTATTGAAGGTTTTTTTATGCTTGGAGTCTGGTGCTTTGTCCTCTTTAGAGTTTTGTGAGGGCATTCTTGACTTAATTCTCTTAAGTTTTCTTTTAAGTTTCTGTTCGTGCATTTGGCCCCTCAGTCTCATGGCCTTTACAGATACTAATTAGGATCAACTGGAAGGTGCTATCAATTCATGAGAACAAGGAAGTGCATCACTATGATACCATTACAATTCTGTGGTTTAAGAACATGTCAAGTATCCAATGTAGACTTTTGTAAGGTCCTTTCCCAACAACAAATTTAAGGAAACACGTAGGAGGATATTGGTGAATGAGGCCCAATAACGATGACAGATGGTTGACCAAAACGTTGAACATCTGTGGAGCTAAAATGTTAGACTGTCTCATCCTAGATAGGCCACACAATGAAGTTTAACACCAAGAGATTAGGAAAGAAAACATCACAAGACTAGGATGGATGTGTTTTTATATGTAGGAGACATGAATGGCCTAGAATTGAGCTAATTTCTGTAATTAGCAGCACCCTGTTTCCCTGCCTTCACCCACTTCTTAATCACGATAACGTGATTGCCTTCTCCTGATTGGTTTTGCTGATTCTGAGCTTGGCCGAATCCTGTGATATGAAGTCATTGGTCAAACAGCTCCGGTTGCAGTTTCCCCTGAGTCACTGACGGCAGCTGTAGAGGCGGCAGATCACTGGCAGTCTCCTCTAATACAGAACCCAGCGCCTGATGAGGAGAATTCCTCGTGCTGCGATTCTCAGTGATTAGTTTCCCATGGGAGTCCAGCTGCAGGCTTGTTAGCAAGCCGGGGTTGTTGCAGTTTGATTAAATCGAGCTGCGGTTCGTTTGCTTTTAATGGTTATTAATAAAGGAAATTAACAGCTAATGAAATGTGAGAACTAACTGCACTCCTGCTCAATTGGTACAACTAGACACAGTCGTATTTCACAAAGTATGGAGCAGCATAATAAATAAAAAGGCACTCTTCGAAAGTGTTTTTGATGTTTGTAGGCCGACCAGTTTATCAAATGGCTAGTTGCACCCCTGGTTTACTGCTGTCACCTTCATTCGTTTTGGTGATCACTCCTCAGTCTTCACAGTAGATTTTGAAAGTGCTGTATTTATGACTGTTTCCTTCCTACAGCTTACGTAAGAAATAGGAAGGATGAGGATGTACGATAAATACAAAATTGGCCTAAATGTTCATTCATTACAACAACAAGCTGGAGTTCCCAAAAGCCCGTGTAACTGTTTATCTTTAAGTAATGACCTCATCTTGTTGATGTTGTCCAAGCTCGTGCGTCTAATGGTGGGATTTTACCACAGCGGGACCCCCCTCCATATCGCCGCCGCTCCGCTCTCTAACAATTACAGGATCTACGTCACAGCACTGACGCTCACCCCATTCTTTACATTTCCATCCACAGTAACACATCCAAAGTGTTGAGTTGTTTGCCACCACCACTGTCATTTCAGTCCAGTGGAATAAACTATCCATTCCCTCATGGCAGACACGAGGCTGTAAATTAAAAACAAAAAAAGCAAGCCCTGTGTGTATTCTTCTCTATATATTGAAACATTATTGAAGGCATCAGAGGAAAGAGGACATAACAAAGCACTGCTGCTGGACACTATACAAATTATAATTAGAAAACATCAAAGGGAAGTTGTAATGCGGGGCTTTTCAGCTGTCAGACATATCTAAATTGGATTAGTTATAGTCGTTTGGAAGTAAGCTTGCTTTGAGCTAACTGTGGAGCTTGAAGCTGTATTATGTGGGAAAATATAAATATGGGATTAGACTTTATGCTGACAGATACTTAACATTAAATGACTCATGGGAACAGGGTGAAAATGTGTCATGACATTAGGACTGCAGTTATTTTCACTCTGTTAATCTGCCCATTATTAAATTCGTGAATCGATATATGGTTTGGTTTATAAATTGTTGTGAAAAGGGCTCATCAGAAATTCTTAAAGACCAAAGTGATTTTTTTTCTGAACCGCAGTCCATTACCCAAAAATGATCAGTTTACTGGCAAATGAGAAAGAGAATGGATGACAGCCCCGTCTCCTTGAAATTACGTTTATATACAGCTAACTTTATTCATTCATTTTCTGTAACCACTTATACTGTTAGGGGTAGCGGGGGGCACTGGAACCTATCCCAGCTGACTTTGGGTGAGAGGCGGGGTACACCCTGGACAGGTTGTCAGACTATCGCAGGGCTAAACAACTAATAGCAACTAATGTACAACTAATATACAAACATAATGCAGAGTGAATCACGTAGAAATGTTGCTAATTAACGCACCTGGCAAGTTACCAAAATGTTGATACCAAAGTGCATTTGTTACCTAAAACCTAGATAGCCATATAAACGTAAACCCGGGATTTGTGTGCTCGCCATTCTTCCCAGTTTCGACCTTTAAGAGCCTACGTGAGTGTAGTGTCTTTGAACATAATCCAGGCAGCGATACACAACATAATTAAGAAAGCAGTTTAGTAACATACAAAGGTAATTTCCAGGAGACAAGGTTGTCCTCATGAATGAGAATCTGGTGCTAAATTATGCTAATTATGGCAGTTTTACTTTAAAAATGCAGGTTTATTTTCTGTCTGATCAACTAATCAATTGATCGATGAATCGTTCTAGTCGTGCTGGTCAGATGTGCGGTGGAAACAGATTTCCAGTCAGCAGCCAACCCTCAAAGTGCAGAACATCTGCATTCGGAAATATCCTCCAGTTTGCAGGATAGTAAAATTCTCTGAAGGGCAGATGGCCTTTGAGTGTCAGCTTATGTCTTTGAAGTGCTGAGGTCTGTGCCACAGGCCCACAGTAGGCTCTATTGTGTTGGCAGCATGAACGACAAACCTGTTCAACGGCCTCGCTCCTGCATGCAGAGTGCGCACAGCCTGCTGGGCTGCTGCCAACACTCAGCCAGAGAGGCGGCTTTCTTTGTTTTGGTTCATGGTCACTGAATCACTGCAGAAGAATTAGGTGTCTCCGTTTTTATAGATGTTACTGTGTAGTCAGAGCCGTAAGTTATAGGTGGAGGGTGAGTAGCACAGAAAGGATCTAAGGCTTTGTCTCTCTCTGTTGTTTGTTTTGGTTGGTCGTTGGCAGTGTAAAAAAATTAGTCAGCCACTACTAAAATAACGCCATTTATGCAGATGTTTACTCAGAGTAACTACAATAACACATGCACAGATTTTAGTGGATTCCCGGGCAACCCCGTTAGTGTTGGCGCCATGTCTGCACATCACAGTTTAAGGTAGTATTGTGTCTCTTCAGTACACATAGATCATTCCAGCTTTTCAAATGGTGATGTGCTGCCTTTCCCTTTTTAATGTAATTGGGTTTTGAAGTGTTGGTTGAAGAAAACAAGCAGTTTAAAGATGTTCTACTCAGACTCTGAAATATGATTAACAATTCTCACATTTATTTGACATTTAAACCTGGGCTGGGCAGTTTAATTTTGGTACCATTGGGCAAAAATCCCAAAATTAACTTTGAGAATATTGTAATTCAAGTGTCCTGAGAAAAAACTAGACTTCTGTACCTCCTCTTGGCTCTGTTTTCAGGATTTAGAAAATCTATCCCATGTGAGGAGACTTTTGCCGATCACAAGTCATTTCAGAGAGAGGGTGTTACTTTCGGCTGTTTTACACATGTAGATACACTTGCATGTCGCTTCGGAAAGAAGGGAAAGCCTGATTCAGTGGCGAAGAATCCTGCAGAAGCTGTTAATACAGCATTGGCATCAAGCAACCCAAAAGAGGAAGGTCTCAGTAATGGCATAGTGTTTCAGAAATATTGCTAATGGTTTAGCCTTCTGCTGAGGCCAAAAGTGCACAGTTGTGGCTGAAGCTAATGTTAGATAGAGCCTTGAATCAAAGTATGTCCTCCTCCTCCTCACCCCCCACCACTATAGACCACCTCATGAGAAGAAGAGCAGGTAGCAACTTCCAGCAACTGAATCTGGCCAGCGCAAAAAAATAGCTGCAGGGGACTGGACAGCCCAGACACGCTGCAGGATCAGCAAACTTTCTGTTGCTGCTGTTACACAAATTAGACTTGGAGCTGCAGCTGGCCACCAGTCTGCTGTGACACCCATTGCTGGGGGGTCTGCTCTGGCTGAATGTGAGGTCCGTCACCGGGGATGCTGCTGCTTTCTTTCTGGGGAAGCAGTCCACAGTGGTGGGGAGCGAGGCGGAGGGACCTGGGGGTGTCTAGCTGGCTAATTCTTGTCTGATAAACAGAGATGGGTGCCTTTTCCAGCTTTAACTAAACTACAAGAATCAAATGCATATCCCTATGAGGAAACTGAAGACATTAATAACTGGTTTAGTCAGACTTGAACTGCATTTGGCCCCCAATGTAAACACTTTTGTGGGATTTTTTTTATTGAAGTTTACAGTAAAGAATACAGGGATGTGGTAAGAAACTTACTTCAGAAGTTAAGCATACATTCTCATATTACATTACAAAAATCCCAGGAGATATAAGAGAACAAAAACAAGAACTGAGTTGTCATTCTCCCCCGGATCAGTACAAGTACTGTCCACAATTACTCCCCCTTCCCTTCACGAGATTCAAATTTTATTGATTTTTCCAAAGTAGAAAATTACAGAAAAAGTACATGTTGGCAGCTGGTGGCTCTGGTTATTGAGTGTATATAAGTTTAATCAGAACTAATATAATCCAAGCAGGTAGCTTCTCCTCTAGATGTATAGTATTGTGGATGACTGCATGGCATACACTGTGGATCAGCGTCCCTTTGCGTGATCTTGGTCAACTTAAAGCGAAATAGGACCCAAACATTCCCTCAGTGATGCTGAATTGGCCTCTTTCTCACTGATGTGGTTGAAAAGGCAGGCTTTTTTTTTCTTCCTTTCTTTAAGGGCTGTAGTCTCCTTCATACCACACGTCTGTCTTTATTTAGCCCCAGCTTCACCCTCACACCCAAACAGCACTTAAACCAGGACGTCTTAGTTCCCTAATTTATATTGTTCCATTTAGTGAAAAAAGCTAGTAATCATATGTTGCCGTTTCCTTTTACATGTCTGCTGGCAGTTACTCCTTCCACCCTCGCTTTGTCACAGAGGGAGAGTTCTCCCTGAGCTGTAAAGGTCAACACATGTGGTGGATATGATTTCTCTTTGGTGCTGAATGAGTAAAACAAGACACGGTGTAGTCACAGCAAATACACTCAAAGCTGCCACATGAACTCCGGAGCATTTACTTCCTAAAAACTGTTTTCTTGACAGTTACTTTATCACAAGTTAGAACAGATCAACTCTGAGAAGCAGTTAAAGACACAAAAGGATATTAGAGCTAAAACCATTAGTAAGTCTATTAATTTGACAGAAAATATATCTGCAACTTTGCAGATAATAATGACATAATAGCTTTAAGTCATTTTTAAAGGTCCAGTGTGTTGGATTTAGAGGGATATATTGGCAGAAATGGCATAAGAGTGTTTTCTTTAGTTTATATAGTGTATAATTACCTGAATATAAGAATCATTTTGTTTTCATTGCCTTTATATCTACTCATAGAGCAGGTCCTCGTCTACAGCGGTCGCCATGTTGGACCGCCATGTTCTTACAGCAGCCCAGAACAGACAAACTGAACAGTGGCTCTAGATAGGCATTGGACACCGTAGGTAGCAGCCCCTCTGCACCGAGTGTCGGCAAAACACAAAATTATACACACTAAATAAAACATTAAATTGTTTAATTCAGTGCTTTTTAGCACTTCAGATCACCAAGTCTGTTTGTTTTGGAGAGAGCAAGACCTCTGCGGATAATTCAGCTCCCGGTCAAAACCTCCTGAACATCTGGATCTTAAGTTATCAGAGAAAAAAGGAAAGGTGAGCACAAATTAGCAGATGCTAGGTTAGTGTCCTGTCTCCGACATGCCAAACAGCATCAGAGAAACACTGTTTTGTAATGTGAAACTGCTTTATTCAGTGTCTTTACTGGCTTAAATCACAGGGTCTGTTTGTTTTTGAGAGGAAGAGACCTCTGCGGATAATTCAGCTCCAAATTAAAACCTCCTGGGGGTGCCCAGTAGCTCATCAGGTAGAGCAGGCACCCCATATACAAAGGCTGTGTCATTGCCACAGCGGCCATGGATTCGATTCCAGCCCGTGGCCCTTTTGCTGCAAGTCGTCCCCTCTCTTTCCCCCCTTCACGCTTAGAATTAGTCCTATCAAATAAAGGTAAAAAGCCATAAAAATAATCTTAAAAAACAACCAACACCAAAAGAATCCTAACCGGGAAAAGCTTCAGCTGCTTGCAATCTGCAATCCTCACTGCTACCTGCCACTAAATCCCCCTAAATCTTACACACTGCTCCTTTTCTTTTTTGTATAATTGTGTTTTTTTAATCTGTGCGGTCAGACAGGATGTGGGTTAACATTTAGAGGTGGCTCAATAGCATGCAGAGACTGGGACGGCACAAAGTGACACACAGATGCAGCTGTGCAAGTTGAAAGTGTTTCGGTCCTCTCAAAGATGGACTGATAGTTGGACCAAACTATAAGATTTATATGTTTAATAGCATGTTAATACTGCCATGATTCAGCACTCCATTCAATGTTTGAACACAAAATGCACTAATGGTATGTAGTACATAAGACATAGCCCCACATGACATATTATGACTGTTGTCTGGTTTATTTACTTCAGCGAGATGGTATCGTCTTCCGATTACATCTTCACCACATAAAGTCCTTTATCGTCTGCTTTGGCGGCAGCTGCTGCTTCTTTTTCATTTGCAGAAACCAGATATCAGATGTCTGGCATGAATGTCCTCACACTGAGAGCAGAGTACCTGCATCGTCCGAGCTGTCTGCTTATCGCCCAATCTACTTTAACACAGTGCGTGCTGTTGAGAGATGCAAGCTTATTGACGCCATGATGCAATGTTGAGACCACACTGTGTCACCATAGTGAGAATGGTGAAGTGTGTCTGAATGTTGAAGGAAAACAAAGCACCCCCTGTTCACTGTTTGACTTTTTTAGTTATAGTATAAGATGTGGATCCTCTTGAAGTTCGTAAAGATGTGTGATTGCTACATCTTTTATTTTCTAAAGTTAACTGATGTCTGAGAGTGTTGAGATAATCTCTGCCGTGCCTAAGAGAGCATGAAAATGATTTCTTATGACCGTCAGCAGACTCTTTGCTTTGTCTAGCCCCTAAAAATGGGGGTTTGTGGCTTCGTTGGTTCATCCGTTTTCAATCAATAGATATTTTTCATTATTAGAAACACCTAACTGATGTCTTTTCTTCAACTCACCTTACTTAGAAATATGAGAAATATCTTATTCACCTCCCGGCAGCTCAGATAGTGTCTGTTCAGTTCAGCTGCAGCCTCCCACACTCAGCTCCTATATCAGCCTGTCTGAGTCTCATGTTTTACCTGTAAGAACCATGTTTGAAAGCCTTTGATGTTTTCACATCACAGATGATGAACAGATTTTGGCTCTCCTCCCGGGCTGCTGACAGCACTGTCAGCCGAGCAGTCATTCACCCTGGAGAGCAGTAGAGGAGGTTGCACCAGCATGTGGCTCTACAGTAGTTTAATTTAACTGACTTCATTAACATTCAGCACCGGAGCAGCAGACAGACACGAGTCGTGCTGCCCTGCCTTGTCCGGCGATGAGCTGCCCTCCATTTCTATTTACCTTCTCTACTTCTATCACAGTTAGCTTTGTGGGAAGGTCATTTCAAGACATGACTTGGTTTGTGAAGTGCACAGACTGCCATGCTGTTGCTCCGGTATTGCTCTGTGTACAATGACGCAACAGCTAAAACGAAAGTGCGGTGATTCAACTGGCAAGATTGGAGTCAAATTTCAGTTAATCAGTATGAAGCTTTCACTTTAGATCTTACATTATTGACCAAAAATGTATTTATTGCAGGTCAATGGTGTTGCACTTAGCTCTGTTGTATCCTCACTGGTGTTTAATATCTTGTGCTCAAATCTATACAACTTAAACCATTGAGTTACACTCCTTTCAGAGCTACTTATGAACTGACATCAAACCACTACTCTATCTTACTCTCTTCACTACCACGTTCTGAGCATTTGAGATTAAGAGATTTAGGTTTGCATAAACCACGTGATCTCCTTTATCAGTCTTTTATTGTGCAATAACTTAAGGACACGACGTGACATTGCTTTGGGGCTGTGTTTATTGCCACAAGTGCCACTGCTTCGGAAAAATATATGTGCACATACATGATTTTGAACATCTTTGGGTAACAGCAACATGATGAAATGTTATACCCTGATTTTCTTATACCAAGTAATTTACCAAGTGACCATAGGTATAATAAACCTAATAGACCTACTCTTGTCATTAAGGTATCACCCATCTAGCTCTTTGCTAAGGCAATCCTTTCTGAAAGCTGTGCAATTTCACCCTTATTCTATGAAATTTCCAATAACTTATGGTCTTCTGATTATCTTATGATGCTCTGAAGTCCTCTAGTTGTCGGATATGTGGAATTTCATTGTATTTTTTTCTTTGTGTTGAGTGCCATGTTTTCAAGGAGAATGTATCACCCCGTTCTTTCCGGTGAAAAAGACGTGTGTGTGGGTGTGTGTTTAGAATTCAAAGCCTGTGTCTTTCGTTCTATCATGCTTTCTTCTGCTGCTCGTTATCCAGACTCAGGCTGGACATGCTCCAAGGTCAGAGCTGTGAGGCAATGGCCCAGATTTTCATTTTGCCAGGGCCCCTCCTTTTCTTATCCTCTGTCAGCACTTTCACAAGTTCACCCTGCAGGCTCGAGTTACGAGATCAGAAGGAAATAGTCGTGTTCCTGTAGTTGCATGGAAAGCCAGAAAGCGGCTGACTGACAGAGGATTAGGTTAGATTTCCAAGGCTAATTTTTCCAAACAATAATTTTTCCAGGAAGAAGATGGTTGAGTATGCCTGACCTTTTCCAGGCCTTCCTGCCTTTGATTCATTGAGTTTTACACATTCACATCTGAGAGCTGGCCTCCAAAGGTGTCCAGATCAAATGCGTTTATCAAGGACAGATATTCCTAAATATAGAATCTCTTACAGATCTGCTTACAGCATGTATTCAGAATTAATAATTCCATAAGAATTCGCAGGCCCGTGCTTCAGTTCCTCAATCAGAGAGCTTTATTTGATTGAGGGTATTATTGTGGTTGCTTTTACGAGGAATAATATCAGTGTAATTACCCTGTCTCTGTATGATTTTCTTAAGATCACACCCAAATCTTCCGGGGAAGACTAATCCAAGACATGCTGCTCTGTGAAATCTTTGGCTCTGTACTCTGCTTGCTGGTAATACTGGCATGCCAGGCATTGTAGCTTGCACTCACTTCACTCACTGCATTTGTACCAGCAAAATGCCCAGTGTAGAAATATATAAAAAGTTAATAATAGGCCACATCTGTGACAGTAGAGACTGTCAGCAGCACAGTCATCATGTGGGTGATTCATCAAAGAAATGGACTTGGCCTTCAGCAACTGACAAAGGCAAACAGGGCCTGTAACGTGCTCCTTAGCTTCTGACCTGCAGGATTAACGTCTCTGTGAAAGAGGCAAGCTCTTTATTGCTTTTGACCCTGTTTTGCCCCTCTCGTCTGCTGAAGCCCTTGGTTTATTCCTCTGTGTTTGGTTAACAAAAAGTCATGAAAGAAATGACAATGACACTCTGTGACACTGTTCCCATGTTGCATGCCTTTCTCTTAGACTAGGTTCGTTGAATTTAAAAGCACAGAAGATATAATGAATCGATTAAACTGCTGCTATTTCATGCTATTCAAGTTTATGTTTGTATCCATTAATCTACAATACATCCATTTTGCGGTGTAGCATGAAAGTGCACTAAATATATTTGACTAAATTGGCCTCTTGTCAGTTTCTGCAGATGCAACAGTTCAGTTTTGGCATGTCCACACTTCAACTTGCTGAGTGAGCTGCTGCCTGCATGCTTTTCTGATTAAATGCACTTAGTTGCAACACAAGTTCTCTCCTTCTCCTGGCAGAGTCAGCATGTTAACATCATATTTATTTTAAACATGGCAATATTTGAGGTCAAGTTCAGCAATGGACCACCACTCCTGAAGACCATGTAGCTGAGTGTCTTGGTCATTACACTACACTAATTGTATGTACGCAGCTACTGTACTAGAATGTTACATTTGTTGTAATTGAAAAACCGTTACTTTAGTGAGCTAACTAAGCCAACTGCTACTCCCTACCTGTCCAACAGAAAACAAACCAACCCTGTGTCAGTCTTCATCCCTACTCCCTTCTTGTGTGCTCACCAGCGAAAGTGAAAGTAAAAGCCAATCCCAGACTTACTCTCATTTTGGAAAAGGTGTCGTTTGCTTGGTGTTTCCTCATGCTGTATTTGCGGTTTTCTGGCATTGTTTCGCAATATTCATAGCTTCCTCTTGGACGTGTGCCGTGTACAGTTTGGCACCTGGTCACTTCAAATCCCAAACTCACCTGTGTGCTGTCATTGGCTAGCGGCTACACATCACTGTGCCAGAGGTTACAGCCTATAAACATCCCGTCCACAGTATCATTAAGAAGAACATAAGAAAATACAGGCAGAGGACAGGGTCTGTGCAGCTAAATACTTCTAGTGGGTCATGAGTGATGAAAGAAAGGGACTACTTTTGTACTCTTTCAAGTTTATTCATTGTTTTTTAGGAAAATCTGGCATAGTATACCCTTCAAGAAGGATTTTTGGCAACACTGAGGCCAGGCTGTCATGCAGCCAGATGTTGGTTTGTTACCAGTTGGCATTCTGCCTGACATTTATCTTGGTGTCATGAGCTATATCGGTGTAGAAATCTCTTAAATTTTCCGCTCAGTTAAATCATTAATGTTCTGTAGTAGGGGGAGTGTATTCAGATGCTTGAAGGTTGTACAGCACTTAACTTGCTGATGAAGCACAAATGTAAATGAGACAAATAAATTTGGTTTATGGATTCTTTTAGATAAATTTCAGTCTGTACAAAATAGAGGACTTCATGTCAGTGATGTTGGTCTGAACTTACTGCCCTCAAGCAGTACTTTACATAACAGCCCCCTTCATATAAAAGACATTGATACATACAGATCATCGTCTAGATGGATTTACTGTAAATGGAGTGATGACTACTAATAAAGTCAAGTGACAGTGAAATTAAAATTCTACTGTCGTTGCTCAGGACTCCGTGGTCCCTGCTTTGAAATAAAGCTTTCATTTATTGTACTAGTGCTTGTTATTGTAAAAGAATAAAACCACATTGCATACGCACAGTAACAAAGATTCTCTACACAGGAATCCATGATCCCAGCATCCCTCGTCAATAGCACTCAATCAGCCACTTGTTTTTCCCTGACAGTGACCAGATGTTGGCAGCTGTCAGTGTGACACCATACGGAAGAACAAACAGCTGGAGGGGGTTTGGGGAATGCCACCCGCTGCTACTGCAGGGTGTCTCTGATAATCCTGCTGCTTTATACTGACACATGACGCACACGCTCTCACAGTGCTGCATGAAATCTTGCACGCATAAAGACGATGACATTTACATGCAAGCATTAAATTAATGTTCTTATATCCAGTGATTAACACTGAAGGTAACAGCACAATAAGCCTGAAATCTAGATAATCAGTTTTGCAAGAAAAGTGCCCTGACTGCACCAGTTCCAGTGTTCCCATTGTGTTAAATTGCCTCTCTGGAGATTATTACTGCTAAACTGCTGTAAATGTGAAACATGCATCATCTAAAAGACACAACTAGACCAGACTAAACACCATGCAAAAGTTGAACTGTGTCATATATTCACTTTTTATAAAGTGCAACCAAAGACATTTTTTTCTCTGGCTCTCTGTTTATTTTGCAGTTGTGCCTTTTGCTGCTCTCTGTTCCTGTGTTTTTAACTTTGCAGGGTGAAAAATTTGCACAAATACCACTTAAAAATGTGGCGTAAGTTGCCAACATAAATAGTGGATAGTTCATACAAGGGTGATGTAACCCAAGCTGCCCTAGTGTCAAGGGCTGCTGATATGTAATTGAGTAGGATACATTTAAAAAAAATCTTCACAACATTCTTCATGGTGGTTGCGCTTTTCCTATTTATGATTTTTTTTTTTTTTTTTTTTTTTTTTTTTTTTTTAAACGTCCGTTAGTTTACTGTGTGCACAGTTGTAGATCCACTCATCAGCTGCTCATGTACCCTACTTACACTGAAGTTAAGGTCACCGTGACATAGATTATTATCAAAAATGAGCACTGATTAATTTACCAAGCCGGAGCTGGGATGAGGTCTTTGAGTTTCTTCTCCCCCAGTCGTGGCACTCGCATGCTTGTGGGCTGTTGATCCTGTGGAGAACCAAGCTGTGCTTTGTCACATTTTAAGGGGCAGACTGCCAGACCTGACTCCAGCCCTGCGGCATTACCCAAAATGGCAGCTCTCAGTTTGGCTGCCTCTAATGGTGTGTGTTTCTGGTTGTGTCAGTACTGTAGGAGCGCATAATGTCATGTATTACAATTGTAGTTTGCAGAGGCTATAATTAGAGAATACGGGCTTGTTGGTGAAATTGAATTGTTACATTTCACTTGAAGTCCCCCCTGTATTTAAAGATGATGATAACAGTCGAGGGAATACTTGTCCTGTAATCACAGAGCATAATCCTAAAAATCTGGTGAAGTAATCAAGGAATTATGTCAGGGATAATTGTGCCATTTTCATGCTGTTTTGTAACGTCATGTGGAACATTAAATGCCCTCACTTGTGAAATAAGATGACATTTTTTGTTTTGTTTCAAATCACTCACTGGGAGACTTTTAATAATGTGGCAAAGATGGTAAACCAAAGTGGCACAGAGGGAGTCCGTGTTCATCTCTGCAGTGTGTCTTTTATTTTCCCTTCACCATCTCTCACATTAACGCTTCTCAGTGTCAGTTGATACTATTATTGAGTCATGGTTACACTTGATTTCAAATGCTTTTTTCTTCTGTCCCCACAGAGCCACCATAGAGGAAGTGGAGGGGGATGTGTGCGAGTTGGAATCCAAGCTCGACAAAGTGAGTACCACCCATGGAAAACATCGCCTAATTGTTCATTTGTTCTACTGTGAGAGCTGGCAGCTACAGAGGCCATCCTGTGAGTGGAAAGTTGCAGGTTTGCCCCTGGCCTTGTCCCCAGTATATCCTTTGGCAGATTGCCTTTGAGTAAGATACTAATATAGACACTGTGCACCTGGCTTGCGCATTCATGAAATATGTGGTGGAGTTGGATTGATTTCTTGTTTTGCCAGTCCGGCATACGAGCTTAAACCAGTTTGATTTTATGCAAACCAGCTGAACTGGCATTTTTTATTATGACATGTTTTGGCAAAATAGATAGTAGACTACATCAGCAACCTGTGCTGACATCGTTGCAGCGCTAAATCCAACTTGGATTGCATCAATAATAAGCAATATGAGGATGTAATTAACATAATATTATGTTTGTAAGTGCACTAATGGAGCCAGTACTGTCTAACAGCCCAATTTACTGCTGAGCCGAGGCTGGTCATTTCATGAAAAATACATCAAATTTCAAAAGAGGTGGGAGAGGGGATGTTGTGCTTGTTTACTAGCTAGTTTAGGGTTACGAGACATGACATGACAAAACTAAAACCGCGGCAGTATTGCAACACTTTGCATTTGAAGATGATAAAAGTGGTTAGCTGAAAAACATAGACAAGGCAGCGTCTAAACACTGCAGCAACACAGTGTATGAGTGGTCCTGCTGATTGGGATGCAGCTTCACTCTCTGCTTCATAGGTCTCGCTCAAGCTGCCAGCCAAAACCCTTTTTTTGGCATGTCCAGATTGATTCTAGGAAGTCTGAACCAACCTTATTTGGAGGTGGTTTGAAATAGGATTCCACTCAGATTTCTACAGATGTATCTCACTCAGGATGCAGAAATCAGATATAAAAGTGTCTTTGAACGCAACAAACAATGACGATAATAAATCCAGAGTGACGGGAGTGGTGTGCAGATCCATGCTGCTGCAAGAGAACGCTAAAAAGGACAACATGAGGAGCAACAGGTCCGGGGACAGATGCCAAATTAAGTTGTTTGGAGGGCGAAATGTTGGACCTCCTTTTCTCATGCATGTCACAAGTGTTGCAACAGTTATTGACGCCTACGTTGTAACCACAGCAACCCATGCAGATAGGTTGGTGATGTCTGGACACATATCCGATCTGATTACTGCATATCACAGTGTCGACAGTCTATCCTTAAGATCAGATTTGAGCTACAAATCTGATTTGCCTGCAGTGTGATCGTAGCGTTAGTGCTTAATAGCAGTTTGCAAACCAGCTCGGAGGTGCATTATCACCACCAAGAAGACTGGTGAAGAAAATTTTCACACTGGCCCAACCCTGACATGTGGGTGCGCACGAAGTATATGAAGACACACACCCATTACACTGTGGTATGTGCTGCAACACTGTAATGCACAGTAATACCTCTTACTTCTAAAAATCCTGACTCACTGCAGTCATCAGATGCAACCAGGGATTCTGAAATTGGATCGGATCACATCTCTGCTCACTGCCAACACAGTGGGAAATTAACACCAACTGTCACCCAAATGGCGGTTTACCTGTGCCTGATTAATTCCCACTATGAGCCTTTAATCATCTTCTGTCCACACAATCACATTTTGTTTTAAATCAGAAAAACGGTAAATGAATCTGCTCAGGTCGTGACCAGGGAATGGAAACATTTTGGGTGCCATAGTACACCATATGGGTAAGGTTTGACATTTAGGGTGCAGGTGGTGTCAGAACACAGTCCTTGTGAAGCACAGTTAAATAAGGATGGCTCTCCATCTGTAGAGTCATTTGCTGAGGATGAACACCAGTCCAGAGAGCTTTTTAGCTTCTTGTTTTTCTTGACTCTCTAAATAACAGCTAACTTTCACACGGGAACCCCTGTTTCGTAATACTAATAAAGTCTTGCCCCTTGGTATTATTTCCTGCAGCTGGTTCAGATTGCATTATCTCCCTTAGTGAGCTGCATCACAGTTAATCTCACTCATTCTGCTTGAATTAACTAGACTGAACTAATAAACCAACAAACTAGTGTTAATGAGTAGTGGTGTCCTGCCCTGATAGCAAATTAATCCCTCCTCTCGTTGGACTCCCGCAGAGCTGAGAGCGTGTTCACCAGCTGAGGGCAAGATCAAGCTTGGGAGATCTCATTTCATTGTTTCTGGACTTACAGTCTTACAGAGGCCCACCCTCCTCCTCACCCCACCTCTGTGACTCAGCCCCGGCCTCACTTCCCCTCTCGCTCTGGAGAGGAAGGATCTGCTGGAGAGTGGGTGTGCTTGTGTGTGTGAGTGTGTACGTGTTGATGGGTGGAGTCCAGAGACAAGGGGCTATAACGAGCAGAGTTCAACTTTTTCTTGGAGCTTCCTACCTGCCAGACGCGTACACACAGAGCCATGATGTCAAAAGTAAACAGACTTTAACTGGGCCTATATTAAATCTTTTCATAAAGGGTCTATTTTCCCAATAGAGCAGATAATGAAAGAGGGGCTAACTGATGTCTTATTGTGAGGCTTTGGATCTTGTTACAGGTTAGGTTGAGGTCAGATTTGATTGAATTGTGAGGGGTACTTTCAGTTCAGAAAAACTAAACCACAGTGTTCACAGTTCCTCTTGTTTAAACTAATAGAGAAGACAACTCAAAGTGCCATATGTTGAATATTTCTGAACTGCATTTCATCGAGAGATTATCTACTAATCAAACAAGAAAACAAAAAAAGTCATTGATTGCTTACAGTAATACAAACAAGCTCATGCTGGACAAAAGAGCAAAATATAAATACATTCATTTGGTTTATTAGGTACACCAAGCTTAAACTAATGCAGTCTAATACAGCAGCCCTGCAAGAAACCTTCATTTCATGATAGATTTTTTTATAAACTGTTTTAGGGAAGTGCTGATTCAACTGTATGATCATTTTAAGGGGCCTGCAGTTTGTGGTGCTGTTGAACTGTACTGCATTATACTGATCGGTGTCAATGTCATTTAGCTTACCTTTACAAATGCAAAGGAAATAATGAGGGTTGTTGTATTAGACCACATGACTTTTATCTAGGCGTACCTAATAAACTGGCATCTGAGTGTACATGAAACAGAGCAGAGGTGCAATGGAGAAAAGCAGTGGTACTCAAGGCTTAATTAAAATAAGTAAACTTAAGGCCAGTTCACATTACACGATTTTCACTGTGATTTTGCATCGCGGAGACTATCGTAATCTTTTGAGTATTCATACCTGGCGATGTGTGTTTCTGTCATCGGGAGTCTCACCAACTGCGTTACGACCTGTGTGTGCACACCACAAGATTTCTCCACCGAGCCCTCGCTGACAGAGCCCCAGATATCGCGGTGACGTCACCAAACTACATTTTTGTAACTTGGAGACGACACATCATAAAGGCATGGATATGGACATGAACAGTGTTGAATCAGATCTGCCTCCAGGGCCTGGGTCCAAACACAACGCACTCCCTGTGATCCTGTGGATGTCGCCATTGTTGTTGTTGCTTGCCGGCTTGTCAGTGTTGCCAGATCTTGGGAGAGAAACGAGCAACCAGGGGTATGGAAACAAGCCCAAAAGAAGCGACGGATATATATAGAGAAAGGCGACGTTTAGAGAGCAAGCCCAAATAAGCACCTCCACTTTAGAAACAAGCCCAAAAAAACTGCATCCCGCGACCAATATTTGTAAGCGACTTTACAAAAAACAAGCCCAAAGTCGCGGCGAATAAGCGGACCTGGCAACACTGCGACTTGTCCTCCTCACATTTCTTCCGTCCTCCTGCGTGCTGACATGGGATGTATCCCGCCTCTCATTGGCTGATGCTCTTTATCAGTCGTGTCAGACTTCTCCAGTTTTCTAGCATGCCAGATTTCCAGTCCCAGTCACAGATGAGGGGGTGACTTGCTTGTTCACACATGAGGACTTGTCGTGGCAGACTATCTGCCGACTCACCTCCGACCCAAGGTGGCTCTCAAGATCCTCTGCGACGTCAAAATCGCGGTGAAAGTCGTGTAATGTGAACCAGGCTTTACTGTCACTACTGTAGGCTGAATCTGAAAGGTTAAAAGATGTTTTACTTAATATGAGAGAGAAAAATTATAATATGTTATTGTGGAAAACACAACAAAATGCATTAGAGAAAAATATGCAAAGAAAATCGTAGAGGAAAGAGACGTGTTTGGACAAAAGATAATCGTCTACCTTTTTAAGACCTGCTGATGTGTAATAGCTGCATAAAAGATGAGGACCTGTTAGGTCACATTTGAAGTTACCTTCTAAAATATGAAAAGTGTGTTAGGTTTTTGAAATATTATTTTGATTGACAGCATTATTTAGATTTGTTTAATATACAACTGTTTTATTTCTGATTCAGGTCCCTAATGCAGTTGAGTTTGCTGCAAATTATCAGATGTTTGAATAAGGCCTTGCTGAAGGAGAAACAAACATTTCGTGTTTGATCACCTTTTATTAATTTAACTTGCTTGAGATTAGCATTTTTGCTCGAGTTTTCTAGCTGCCTTGGCTGCAGAGACACACTCAGGCTCTGTGTCTTCTCCTGTGTGGGAGTGGATGGAGAACGGCCAGCATTTGTTGTGAGTTTGCATAACCTGGAATTATCTTTGCCCTCAATGAGTCAGAAGGGAAAGAAGTGCCTGTTGTTAATTACCAAGAAACTGACTAAGCGTCAGCGTTGGTCTTTTTGCTTTGCAGCACCACTCTCAAGCAGATCTGTGAATTCCTGAATCCATTTTCAGCAGAAAACTTCAAGTGTTTATAATAAGAGAGGAAGCCCTGAAGAAACGACCAGCACTGTTTCTAGTTTCTCTTCACTCAAGTGTTATCTTATTCTCCACTTCTGTCTATTACTGCATTTCTCAATTCTAAAATTCCTCTCCTCTTTGCTCCCTCTAAGCATTTGCTTCTTTCTCGTTCTCTCCCCAGTTGGTGAAGTTGTGTATTGGGATGATTGATGCTGGAAAAGCCTACAATGCAGCCAACAAGCAGTTTGTTAACGGGATCCGGGAGCTGGCCCAGCAGTCCACCAAAGATGAGGTCATCGAGGTAAACAGAAATACATCCTGAATTGATTTCAATCTTAGAAAGTCACAAGCATTATAGCAGTGTAGATTTGTTTCTTCTTTTTTTGCATGTGTGCGGACAGGCCTCTTTTGACATTTTTATAAAATCATGCAGTATTTGATATAGTTTTAAGTTTTAATCTGCACAGTGTAAAACCAAGGCTGATTTCTTCCTGCTTCCCAGATACAAAGAGGCCTGTACTTCCTCCCTGTTTGCACGCACTCCCTTCTTGTCTCATATAAGCAAAGTGTTTTCATCCTTGATGACATTACCAGATTAAATCTAAATTTAAAAGAAAAAGAGGCCCAGTAAAACCTTGTACTGTCCACTGTGTCCTGTCGAGGTCAGATGTTTTGTTTTGTTTCTCACATGAATTTGCATGGCAAGGCAAGCACTTCCTCTCTGCCTTTGTATATTTCCCTCAATGCCTCTCCCTTGGGTTTGAAGTCCAGCCATGGCATGTATTTGGAGGGAGTAACTTAGCCAAAAGAATTCTTTCCCGAAGTGTCATTTTGTCTCCAAAAAGACCAAAGTTTCCATGTAGCCATACCTGTCTGACAGAAGGGGTTGTGTCCACGAGGACATGCATTAAAAATTTGCATCTTTTTATTGTACAACCTTAATTTGATGACACTTCTACCTAGTAGCTTATTAGCATGCATATGAGTCGCATATTGGCTCTTTATTAGTCATTATACAGCATTAATAATGCCTTATGCTGCATATTCTAAAACTAGTAGGCCATTAATTTAGAGTTTCAGACAATAACCTCCTTATTACTATCAAGTTGTTGTACATGAATTACAAGGTGGTGGTAGTGCTGCAAGATTAATCATTCTTCCTCCATAAATAGGGTTTATTCTTTTGTAACAAAACACAAAACTACAAGTGAAGAAAAAAGGAAGTTAAAAAGCCTTTATTTCAAAACATGGCTGCTTACATTAAAACACAGACAGGTTTCGACCCAAAGGTCTTTGTCAGGGTGCAGAGAGGTTATTAGTTATTATTATTATTATTATCATTATTATTATTATTATTTAATTAGTATTATTATTATTATTACTACACCTTAGTTTATGTTTAGGGTTACAATTTAAGTAATCTTTCCTTCCTTTTTTTCTGATACATATTTGTGGAGGCGTGTGACTTACAAAATGGCTTCTCATTGTAATCCATTGCTGTCACCCACCTGTGCTCATTATAAAATATTGGTCGACCGCCCCTACAAAGCTTATAAAATGTTTGCTTGACTCCTGTCCACCCTTTTGCACCCTGACGAAGACCTTTGGGTCGAAACTGGTCGGTGTTTTAATGTAAGCAGCCATGTCTTGAATAAAGGCTTTTTAACTTAATTTAAATACATCTGTTCCTGCTCCACGCATGAGTGCCTGGACTTTGATTTTACTTCCCATGTGCTGACCCTTTTCTTCAAGAGCGTGCGTTTTTTCTTGAGTATCTATTAGGGTTGGGAATCTCTCTGTGATAGACGTTTCGATACGTATCTAGGTACACGGGTCACGATACGATTAAAAAACGATATATTTTTAATACATAACAATTCGATACAGTGTAGGAACACTACGATTCGATACGATTTGATACGATTCTATGGTTAACATTTGTTGATGTAGACATTAATCATATATTATAAAATAAAGAAGCCAATTCTATAAAAGTGTCATTCTTACAGTATTTTCAAATTTGTAAAAGTCCACATCCCCAAGCATTGTTGCTGTATGGCCCTGGCAAAAATAAAATAAAAAGACAAACAACAACAAAATCACACATTGTCTGTGTTTTTATATGTATCTTATATGGACTTGAGTCTGGAATAAAGTTTATCATAACGCTGTACAATATAAACATAAAGCAGAATGAAATAATAACATGCAGTGTAGGGGCAGAATCTGACATCTCCTGTTATTAGCTGATATGGACTGTGATGACTAGCAGCTTATCACTGACAGCATGTCAGACTATTTCTCTGTGTTTGCTACACTCTGTGTTTGTCATTTATGAAAAGATAAATCACTTTTCTATAATACATCAATGATATTTCAATGGAGTAAATTACTTATTGACTTATTCATACTTCAAAAACAGCATCAATAAGTGATTTAACATAGGGGGAATCAAAATAAAATAAATAAATAAAATCAACATCAACCAGCCACCCTCCTCCCCTGACAAGTAAAGAACAGTCCCTAAAGTGCGGTGAGGTTTGTGGAAATGTGAACGGCTCGTTTCTCCTCTGACATGTCACATGCCTGTGTGCTGCCACGGCTTGGCTGTTCAGGTATTTTTGGGCAGTCATGACACCGACGAAGACTTCTCGGACCTGGAGCCGGGCTTCTCGGTCGCTGGTTAGCCATTATCTTGCGCCCCGGAGCACTATGGCCGCCGTCTTTGACAGGAATACATATTTCTGTCTGTGTCTGTGACCCTCTGTTCAACCCACAACCGGCAGGATTCACCTTTAGTTTCTGCTGCGGCTTGGCTGCTCCCTGGTTTATCCAACCAGCATTAGCTTCTGTTCCTCACTTCCACCGGTCAAGCTGGTGCTGATGTTTACATCCATTATCGTTGTCAGTAATGTCTGCTCTCGCGTTGTTTTAGAGATGCAAACTGTTAAAGCCAGTCAACCGATTGCTAGTCTCGCGATACCCGATCCATGACTCTACAATCGATTCATCTAAGGATTCATGGCTGATTCGTATCGATTGAGGAGGCTGCTACAACGCAGCCGTATCTCTCGCTTGTCAAACCGGATATCCGGTGGTATTGGTTAATCGTTCCCAACCCTAGTATCTATGATAAAGACTGTCCTCAAGCACACTACTAAGTGTTAATAGCGTCCAGATAACTTTAAATTAACTTTGAATATGATTCCCATTCTAAAATGAGGTCTTTCTCTTAAATAGTTCATTAGTAGTTTAACATTTTTTCAACTCTTGCAGGTTCCCTTTTCTAAAGTTGCCTCCTCTTCACAGTCAGTAAATCCATCATAGGGCATAACTACTGCTATTAGCAAATTTTTATATCAGTAAGAAATAATTAGGAGGTTATTGGGGGGAAAATGTGTTGTTAGTGGCCTAGTAGTTGTAAAATATGGTCATGCATAATAAGGTATAAATTAGTGCTTTATAATGACTAATAAAGAGCTAATATGCTGCTAATGTGCATGCTGAGAAGCTGCTAGGTAATAGTGAATATGTGTTCCTTATTTTAATGTAGGCCTCGTCTTCATTGTTTGCCCTGTGAGATTATTTGTGTGTTATTATCACAAGAAAACATGGTGACACTCTCTCTGCCTGCCCTCATGACTGTCCCTCTTTTCTCTTCACAGTCCAGTCTCACAAAGTTTGCTGAGAGCCTGCAGGAGATGATCAACTATCACACGGTATGCTACCACTGCCATGTGAAACCGGATGTATTTTCTTTCCTTTTTTTTCCCACCCCCTTATACAGCTGGGTGATGACAAAACTCAGCTGTGCCGGCTGTCTGGAACAGCTCTTTAACTGTCAGAGTCTTTATTTACTGCTGGGAAGGACAACGGCAGACCACAAGACAGAGACATTGGGTCTATGAGAGGATGGCCACTGGTTTGAGGAAGGGAAGTGGGGAGTGCACAGAATGCTTTATAGAGGATTAGCAATGATGTCGCTGTGCTCTTGAGGAAGATATTTTACCTTCAGCTGCTTCATGGAGCTGTTCAGAATTAGAGGAAAGTAGCGATAACCACAGATTTTTTATTGTTAAAAAGTGCAAACACTGGCCACCATAAAAAGTGGTCAGAAGGAAACTCTCTGGGTCAGATGCCTAAAACCCCCTTTTTTCAGATGTCATTATAGCTTAGGGATTTCTTGTCACAAAAAACCCAAAGTTCCTTCTGCTCTCCGCATATAAAGTCCATGGTATAGAGAGAGGACTTTCCTGTCTCATAAAATCCATTCCCTGCCTCCCATGTTGCGGAATCTGTGGTATCAGTTGGAATAAATCACGCGTTACTGAGGTAAACATGGTCATGGTCAATTTTTTACGATGTGGTTGTCATCCTGGAGACAGCTGAGCTACAAGAAGAACCATTATAGGCTTAAGTCAGAGTAATAGAAGTATTCTGCTGGCCCTACTTGTTTTACAGCATGGTCATCTAATGCACTCCACTTCCAACCACTAGGTCTTGGACAATAAATAAACATGACGCCTTATTGTTTCGTCCTCTCTTGTCCCCCATCAAACTCTCAAGGAGCCCAGTAGGACAGATCTGATTATGTGGCTGTTCTTTCCCAGAGCCCCCTCATTAGCCTCCGCAGTTGTCAGTCTCTGGTAGCCATGACACGGACATTCAGAAACGGAGACACAACTTTCCTCTGTTTGTCCTCTCGTTAAGAAGGCACAGGGTGAGCTAGAGGCTTTTGTTCTACAGTAAAAGTTACTTGCTTGATCTCTCCTGTCATGTCATGTTGCTATTAGCTCTGCATGACATGTTCAGAGTGAGTTCCCAGCCAGCATCACACTGTCTGCGACATGTTTGTTAGAGCAAACAACCAAGCCGAGGGTGCTGCTACTGGGAATTGAACCTTTGCGATCTTTGTGGTCGTGGTTTTGGAACCTAATACTAAAATGATTTGTTTTCATCATGAACTTTAAGAACTTTGATTCGATTCATTGCCTTTATTTGTGGAGGACCCACTCTAACCCACTCTAAATAATAACAATACTGAAGCTGCCATTCCATTAATGTGATAAAAAGACCTATTCTCCACATCCCTAAATGATACTATTATAGCTGCAACCACCAATACCACTTTTAGTGGTACAAGAGAGAGCAGTAAAATAAGTGGAAGGGAGTTAGATTTATTATTTTATGAATTGATTAGTAGAGTGACAGAAAACTACTGTTACTGTTTTGATAATCGATTCATTAGTTGAGTAATTTTTTAGATGAAATGCCAAACATTTGATGATTCATGATGATGAGCTTCATAGATGACGTTTTCTTATCTTACTGTACAGTAAACTGGCAGGCAAAGTTGTAAAAAGCATTGTGCCTATAAACCTGTACAAATGAGACAAAAAAACAACATGTAATTCTTAAAGCACCAGCAAAGATTGAAATGCACCCTGACTGTGCTGCCCAGAAAGTAGCATCTTGGTGCTCCTTTGCTATTTGCATGTATTTTAATGAGATGCAATGCATACTTTTGGTGCAAAATCCTTTTCAATGCAAATTAGCCTCACTGCTAAAACAGCACAATTAACAAGGATCAGCACCAACAGCCACATGCAGTCTTTATAAAGTTGCTGGTAACTAGAGCGCATTTATAAGGGATGTCACACCCAGACTTTCCAGTGATTATGGCATGCCTCTGCACCTTATTGGTCAGGACCTGCAGCTTGCAGTTTTCTTTTCTCTGCGCCACTTTTCTGCCAACAGTGTTCTTAGCGCAAAGACAGCATTAATGGGTAATTGTAGTCACATGCAAAAAAGGGCATACTGCACAGAGCTGCGAAACTTTCTGGGTGTGTTTGCACTGTAATATCATTAGTGCGTTTCCTTTGTGAATTGGCACTTGAAACAGGGCAGATAGCGAGTGATGCGCAGTTCATGGTGCTATCAGCAGCCGCAGTCCATGTTTGTGAATTTGCCCGTAAATGTCTTTGCGTGGATTTTAGACTGTTAATCAGACAAAGTCATCTGAAGACGTCACCTTACAGTTTAGGATGTTAGGTTCTTTTCGCCATTAACGTCATGTTTTAATACTAATGATTCATGTAGCTGTTAAAGCTCAATGCAGCATTAAACCATCTCTTTGATAGAAAGTTGAAAAACAGTAGTTTGAATAAGAACTAAATCTCACATTTCTGTCCACAGTAATTACATGTGTATCACCTCGAGGAGTTTTTGGCTAGTTTTGTTCAGGTTTAGTTGAATTGGGTTCTACACACATACAGTCTAAGTTCCACCTTTAAGCCACACTGTAAAATCCCCAGGTTAAGCGAGATACTGTATACGTCTTCTTAACCAGTGTCCTAAAAAGCTGCGGGGTGGGCAGTCTACCATGACTCAACAGCGGACTCTTTCTTCACCATATCCTCTTATTAGCTTCCTTGACTAGACCCCTTAAAGCTTCCAGGAGCTGCAGCGCAGGCCCGCAACTGTGACTCAACAGTGGAAACTGCGGTCACGTCAGCTGACTGTCAGATAGGTTTTTGCCACTCAGCGATCTTTCAGCACATGATCCCCTCAAACACAGTGCTCAATCTGTTTGTCACTGGTAGCCTCTCCCAGCCACACTGCTCATATTGTCTAGTCCGGCCAGGAAGTCACACTGAAAGCCCTGTTTTAGAGAGACGAGTTTGTCTGGCCTTTTGCTTGGTAGAACATTTTCAAGGAAGCATGCAGGTTAATGAGGGTATGACTCACAGCCAAGAATAAGTGCATCACGTCATTTCTCGTGTTTATGTCTTTATGAGGGGAGTTTACAAAGTCAGCTTGTTTATGTAAATTTAGCAGCCTAATTGCACCCTGTGATGTTAACAAAAAATCCTCCTAAACAAAGATGCAGAATGCTGACTTGCAAATCACCCCATGGCCTGGAAAGTGAATACATTTATCAGCTTTTTGCTGCTTTTTAATAGAAGTGCCTCGAGATGTTTAATGCTTAATTTGTTCAGCTATCTACAGAAAAAAGGAGAATTTACTCTTTTTCTTTTTTTCCTTCACAGATATTATTCGATCAGGCCCAGAGATCAATCAAGACCCAGCTTCAAACATTTGTCAAAGAGTGAGTATGAGCTGAGTAAAGATGGATAATGCTGATCATATCTCTGAGCGGTCTGAGCTCTTGAATAATGGCCTAATTTTACTTTTCGTGTCATCTCTGTGAGAACAAGCTTCAACAGCACATTTACATTTCACTCATGCTTGTATCCAGATCAGCTTAGAATGAGGAACACTGGACTTTATGAGGTGAACTAAATACTTGTAATTTAAATTCTTGTTGGAGGAAAAGTGTAATGGATATTGACTACAGAAAACCCACTCTAGATATTATAAATATAAAGCAGAGCCTGGAGGGATGTCTGACACTCCAGACGGGGCATGTAAGGACACCAAGTTATATTAATATATATAACAATGTTTTCTATTCATATCCTACAGTTTAAAGCCTCCTAATACAGCGCTGAATTCCAGACTGCTTGTATAAGTGCAGAAAGCAGTGGGGCCTTGTGGTTTATTTCATTATAAGGATTAGCAGCTTTTGCCCCTGGCACACTGAGGCTTAACACCCACATCAGCAGCACCCATGCTTCTCAGAAAAAGCTGGGAAACATGCTCCTTCGTAATTACTCTCTACCTTGCAGCACTCAAACATTAATCTCACTTAGGCAAAGAAACACCAAAGAACAAATATGGGGCGCAGAGATTTGTCCTCCTCCTCAAGACAAGTGGTGCAGTCCAGTCACTTACACAAACACAACACGAGACCTGGGTCAAATAGGTTTTGCAAATCATTTTGTTTGTTTTAACCCTCGTGGATTTCCAGGCAGCCAAGTTTTATGAAAGCACCTTTGACCCCTGTGTGTTCCTGTTGCTTTAACATGGTTGTGTTGCTTCATATCCAGAGATAACTTTGCTTCCTTTAACATTTGACCTTTCCCCTCACAAGATTGTTTACAACAAAGAGACATGTGTCATTTGACCTTGGTCAAAGAGTTTGTCAAACACATTAAGCTTTATTCCTAAATTGTGTGAAAACGCTCTTGTACTATTTTATATATTTCTGGCACAAATAAGGGTATCTCAACCCAGTGCAATTAACAAGTTGTTAAACCTTTATTCTTACATCCTAATGGATAAAATTGTATCTTAGATTTAATTTGCAGCTGATTATTTTCCAAAATTTTAAAAGAAAACTTAACCTACAAAATGATCATGATGAATGGAATGAACTTTGTTTTTCTCACCTGCCTCCATGGTGAACAATCCAACAACCGCAAACCAATATCAAAACTTCTGTTTACAACAACCTGTGCAGTCTAATCCAAATCTCATTTATCCAGTCATGTGCTCAGTACTTCCTACACATGCATTTTACTACTATTCACTTCCACCCAGGAGAACGTGCATGCTCATGAGCTCCATTTGAGCGTAGTTCAAACGCTACAGGCCTTGATCACACAGGATGCGTTTTAGCTGCTGGAGGAGCCTTTTTGTAATTCATTTTAATGAGAATGAAGCATTTTGCTCGCAGTTTTTGAGTTGCACCTGGTGTTTTTGCCGGAGCACTCTGAACTCCTTGAGTTGAAAAAACGTTGACTCGTGTCAAAGTTTAACGCGTTTTCGTCATCTTTTCTCCCATTGTCCAATCGGACAATGTGAGAGGTGGGCCTTCTGTGGTGGTCATGACAACAAGTTTACAGTTGGTAAACAATGGAGGAGAAACTGGTGGGGGAGGTTGCTGGATACCCAGAGCTATACACACCGACGATAGACAGCAGGTTGTCGAACTGCCCCGAGTCATCCTAAAATATGCCAGGAAACGGCCATCATGGAGGCAAAGCTCCTGGACCAACTGGTGGTACTCCTCATGATCCAACCACTTTTTTAGGGTCTCATGTACCCACACAGATCTCTGTTTCCCTGTGCCGACAAACACCCTCAACCAGAGCTTGAGCAAGTACCCTCTGCCTGAACATTTTAGGAACTAGATACTACTGTCAAACAACTATAAATAAATAAACGGTAGATTGATTACAGGGGAAGGTTATAATAAGGAGGTGTGTCTGGGGTTGCCTGGCAACAATAAAAAGGTGCAGCAAGTTTTTTTTTTTTTTTTTTTTCACTAGTGGCATTCAAATAAAAAAAAGGTAATGCAGTGCAACGTGCAAAACACCTTCTGTGTGATCTGGGCCTAAGTGTGCCCAGGCAAGCTACTCCGCCATACATGAGACTGTTTGTACTGACGTGTTTTTAGTTATAATGTTTGAGCAAAAACAAGATCGTTTGGAAAGTACTGAGCATACAACTGGATACTTCAATTAATAAACATGTTTGCCATTTTTGGATTCTTCGTTCACCATGGAGGCTTATGAGAAAAGCAAAGTTTTCTTCACAAATTCAAGGTAACACACGGTGAGTACTAGACAGACAAATAATCACTTTGCGGGTGGTGTTTTTGTTGATTTCCCCATTAGAACCTCCGCATGTTAATAAATACTTGTGCAATAAGCACTGAATTAAATATGTTTGTCTTGATAACCCTCTGTCGTCTCCCTTCCTTTGTCAGTGACATACGTAAGTTCAAAGAAGCCAAGAAGCAATTCGACAAAGTGAGCGAGGAAAAGGAGGCGGCGCTGATTAAGAATGCACAGGCTCCCCGCAACAAGCAGCATGAGGTGGAGGAGGCCACGAACATCCTCACTGCCACACGCAAGTGCTTCCGACACATCGTCCTCGACTACGTTTTACAGGTACGACGACTCACTCGGCATTTAAATTGAAGCTCTCTTTAAGTGAAAGGTAACGAACAAAAATCAACATCACAGCAGAGGTCTGTTTGTTTTTGAAGAGAAAAGCGTCAGAAGTCGTAAATCTGTGGAAATTTCAAGTAGCAGTGATGAGATTGTATTATTTTAAACTTGCCTGCCTTTAAAATGTGCCAAATAAAGAAGTATAGAAAAGCCATGTGCATATTTCAGTACGTGCTGTAGTCACTGAATTCCTTTAATGCTGAACCTCATTTAAGACCACATTTTGAAGCACATGAAATAATATATTTGGTTCTCTGAAGTAATATAACAAGATTGCTGACATGCAGCTTTTAACATAGAAGCTAAAAAATAAGCTGAGCTGCACAACGCCATGTACGATATGTCTCTGTGGCCAAAATGGATCTGGATATGGAACTTAACATGCTGAGTCAGATTGAAAATGCTGATGTGGCACATAGAGGAACGACCGGCAGATGTGTTTGATTCTGTTACATCCAAAGTGAAACACCCAAGCTCGTCCACCTGTCATGTTCCAGTTTACCACATCAGAGTCCATTTAGCTCAAAAAACAAACGAACGTAGAAGCAGATGCATCAGCAGGACTCAGAGAGCAGCATTTGAATTAGCTGTGGCAGTGATGACAGGACTAGCAGAAGAAGTTTTTATTTTTTTCTTGGTGCGAACAGTAAACAGTGATGTGATCATTATTAAGGGATGTTTTTCACAGTGCACACATCATAATGGATAAAATGCTGCTGTCTCCTCATGTTTATAACTAAATCTATTATGAAGTTTACATCCTTTGACATGTTAGTAACAAAATGATAAACCATGCTTGATGAAGCAATGTGACGGAGAAATGATTCATATTTGTAGGCTGGATAATTTGAGAACAAGCAGAAGAGGAAGAAAGCAGGCGGAGGAAGTACACAAGAAAAGACTGAATTTTTTTAAATTTTTTTTTAATTTACTGTAAGAAAAACCCCTCAGGTTTGACAGTAAGAATGTTGCCACATAGGGATGCTAATTTAGACCTTTTTTTGGAACAATAGCCAGCCCTTGTTAACTGAGCATCAACCACTAACCGTGTGTGTATGGTGGTTAACCATGTAATGCTAATTGTTAGCAACACTCAGCTAATGTTGCCTAACAGGTTTAACAACAGAGTCAAGCCATTTCAGTGTTAGTGTGAGTTTGTTTGGACCGTTTACCAGCTGAGCTTTGGATGTTAGCTGCTGCTGCTGCAGCATTAGCCCATGCTAAGCGGACAGATATTGGACTGTGTTCTGCGCAACAGAAAGTTTTCCGACCCTTTCCACCAATGAAGAGGATTAGTATCCAACGAGGAGGGGATTGTCTCTCAAAAAAATGTCCACCTCTGCCTTTGGGGCGTTAGCTTGTTGAGGGGTGCTGTAGTAACATCATGGCATTGCCCCAGGGGAGTTTTATGACTCCAGCCCGTTCAAAAATTTTGTAATTATTCCTCATATTTAGGGTGACAGTGATTAATGTCGGCCTTCATGGGCCCACCTAGAGTCTCAGCCCCAGACAACTTTTCCCCTTTTACCCCTGTATGGGCGGCCCTGCTTGCTTGCAACACAGTTGCCTTTTCAGAATCACCTTTGCAGTGTGAAATGACTTTCAGGGGACAACATCTTGTGTTTTGATATCCAACACTGCAAACTCCTTTTGTGCAAATACGTTCCTTCCTCTTGTGCTTGAATATCTTTTTAGATCTATTCAACCTTTTTTGTCAAAGCCAAACAGATGTCTTGTACTCAGACTTTTGTGGTAAAAACCTGCTCATGTATCATTGAACACATCAGCTGAGCCCTCGGTCTGTCCTTGTGGCCACAGTAGCACTGATGAATGCTCCAGGCTTCCTGATAAGGCAGCTGCCAGCCCTCTTATTGAATCTCTCTCCAAAGGAACAGACAATGCTGTATGGGCACAGCTCGCTCCAAAATTAGATTCTGAAAAGAAACCCAAAAGCAGGTTTCAGAATAGGTTTGGCAGTCTGCTCCACTGGCCCACTGCATAATCACTCGCTCATAAAATGAAGCCTGGCTGTGAGAAATTAGTTGAGTTTTTTATCTTCCCTGTTAGTCTGCTTATAGTAAATCTATAAGCCCAGCAGCTAGCACAGCTGATTTAAATGGGTCTCTTGTAAAGTTTCGCATTCGGATAGTGCTGTCAGCACTTTTAAAATGCTGCTAACTTCTGCAGCTGCGCTTGCAGGAAACGTGAGTCGGGTTTCTGCTTTATTTTTTTGTACTTTTTAGATTGTTTTTGTGGTATTTTTGCTTAATTATACAGTGCACAGTTTACAGTGACATGCAAGATGGTAGAGGCAGAGGAAAATATATGAGAGAGGTTGTAGTTCCAGACTTTATGACATTTTAAGAATCAAGCGTTTCTCTTTACCCTGCTGTGCCACGTAGAGCCAGATCATAAAATACGGAACTTTAATCTTCGGGTTTGCTCTATTGGCTGTTGGTGAGGCCTAGAAAAAACAACAGTTAAATGTTGTAACATGAAAAAACACATCACGCAGTAAAACAGAGGATACAGCCGTCTGACTTCATGCAGATGTTGTCAACACTCACATGCAGACCATTGCCTAAAATTTAAACACACAAAACACAAAAAATCCGAAGCACATTTAACACTAGTGGAGATGAATGGGAGTTGTATGTTTACAAACTTAGCAAACCTGAAATTTCCCCCGCCTTAATAGTGACTAAGTCAAGCCTAAGTCTTGCTCAAACTTTGTGTGTTTGGAATCACCACAACTTACCAACCAATTACCAACCAAGTGCTCATAAATTTAGCTCGTGGCATTTGTGTTTGTTGACCCAGTAAAGCACTTTGCCAGTTAAACAACCATTGCTTAGAGGTGCCACTCCATTCAAAACTACTAATTGACTGTAATCGAGGGAAGGAGGGGGGCTTGTAAAAGTTGTGATGCGTCAGCTGCTGTGGCGAGGAGATGGAAAAATAAGCTTCGTCCCCCGGGTGGGAGTTACAGCTGTGTACAAACACAGAGTGTGGTTAGTGTTACCAAGGAAGAGGGCCTCACAACCTGGCCAAATAAAATATCCTGGGCCACAACAAGGATTTGAACTTTCATCCTTCTGTTTCACATGTTTTTATTGTGAATCATCATTTTCAGAGATAAGAAAACATGGTGTTGCCATACTTCTTTTTCATATTAACTAAGAGTGTCAAAAAGACATAGGAAGAAAACACTTCAATAAATAATTAAATAAATAGTCAAATAGCTAAATGAAATAAAGAAAGGGAAAATGGTAATTATTGTAATAATAAATGAATTAATTTTGCCATGTCTCTTTGTCATTTAATAATGTCAATAAATAAATAAAAATGAATAAATGAATAAATAAAACCGATAAATAAAATAAATAAATTAATTAATTCATAAATAAGGGATAATAATAATAATATTAATGATAATAAATTAATTAATTCTGCCACGCTTATTTTCCATATAAACAAACATAATGTCAAAAGACATGGAAAGAACATACTTCAATAAATAAATTTAAAAAATAAAACATATATAAAATAAATAAATAAGGGAGACTAAAAAAAAAATTAATTAATTTTGCTATGTCTCTTTGTCATTAGATTATGTCAATGCATAAATAAAAATAAAATTAAATCAATTAATAAATAAAACCGATAAATAAAATAAATAAATAAATAAGGGAGAATAATGATAATAATAATAATTGTGCCATGCTTCTTTTCCCTATAATCAAACATAATGACAAAAGACATAGGAAGAACACACTTCAATCAATCAATCAATCAATAATGAATAGATACATAATAAATAATGTAAGGGAAAACAGTCATTATTATAACAATAAATTAATTAGTTTACTATGGTTCTTTTCCATATGAACAAACATGTCAACAAGACATAGGAAGAGCACACTTAAATAACAAATAAAATAAATGAATAAGGGAAAACAATAATTATTATAATCATAAACTAGAAATAATAATTATAATAATTATAAAGACTTGCATAACATCATCTCCAACTTCCTCTTGTCTACATATTAAAGAAAAACCCCAAACCTCTAACCCATACCCAGGCTCACTCCTCCCTCTGAACTTTATTCTTCAGTGGATCACATTCCTCATGTCCCTGCATTCATGAACACAAAAAGGAAACCCACTGAACCCAGGTTAATGCATAAGCATATGTGTTAAATCTCATTCTGAAGCTGCCTCGCCTTCTACAGTAGCCAAATGCATTCACCACACCCAGTCAGTGACTCCGCTGTCACACAGGAGTCATTAGCTCCTGTCAGTCACAATGAAGCCAGCCAGCATCACTGACTGTATTTACAACCTGTCATTATTTATCTCTCCTCGGCAACATTACAGAAACCTCCCAGGCTAGATGAGCAGCTCAGTGGTAATTAGCTCAAGATGAGGAAGTGTCTGTACCAAACACACACAAACACAGAATCAGAGAGACAGGCAGGAGGCTACAGTGAATGCAGCAGGGCAGTGTAGATGATAGGTGAGACAGGCTCCAACAGCCTCTCTGAGTTAAACATGAGACATGGAGCTCCTCCTGGTGTCCATACTGGGAACTACTGTCCAGTAACGCTCGGGGTGATGGTGCGATTTTTCTGCTTCAGTTCCACTCATTTCACGCTTGTCTGCTTTCTTTTATTTGTCCCTTTCCTAAGAAGTCCTTTTTTTTAAATTTCTTCTTCAGTATCTTATCTCATTTCCCCCTCTGTCGTCTGTTCTTTTTGTCTTGCGTTGTCACAGATATGTCTGGGACTTTTCCTCGGTGATTTCCTTATTTCAGTTTTACTGAAAAACGTCAACAATAAAAACCCCTTCCCACTTCTCACTGCCTTATTATTACATTACAGATCAACGTGCTACAATCAAAGAGACGATCGGAGATCCTGAAATCAGTGAGTATAATTTTCTTACATATCAGATGATCTGTGTAGCAGCCATTACCAGCTCTGTGAGTGATCACTGTCTTCTCCATAGATGTTGTCCTTCATGTATGCCCACCTGACGTTCTTCCACCAAGGATATGACCTCTTCAGTGAACTACAACCTCTGATGAAACAACTAGGAGGACAGGTACAGGCTACAGTATACACACACATACACACCCATGCAGTATCTGTGTGTTTCTAGGTGTTGACAGTAACCTAAACACAAAGTATCTGTAGCAGTTATACAGCGCTCTGTAAGAAATGCTGTAACTCAATACTTGGACGTATTTGGACTACAGAAATCAGTGATTATATAGAAAATATATTTTTCCTTCTCAGTATTATTCATTAGTCTACATTTTTACATCATTAATGAAGCAAGGTAATTATGTTTTTTATGTATTGTTGTAATTCTGTTACTTTTTTAACTATTCAGAGAGATTTTTTATCATAAGTTTTCCAAGTTATAGCTTACATATTGGTGGCATGATGCTACAGTGGTTAGCACTGTCACCTCACAGCAAGAGGGTTTCAGGTTCGAATCTAATGGCCATCTTGGGCCCTTCTGTGTGGACTTTGCATGTTCTCTGCATGTCAGTGATGGTTTGCTCCAGCTTCTCTGGCTTTCTGCAGGAATCCAGAGACATGCAGGCTAGGTTAATTGCCCTTAGGTGTGAATGTGAGTGTGAATGGTTGTCTGTCTCTGTGTCAGCCCTGTGATAACCTGGTGACCTGTCTAGGGTGTACCCCGCCCCTTGCCCAGTTACAGCTGGGATAGGCTCCAGCACACCCTTGATCCTGAACCAGGATAAGCAGTTACAGGAAATGAATTAATGAATGTTATATAGTTTACATTAATTTTATCTTGGTATTGAACTCTGTCTTAACGGTTACAACTTCAGTATTTTTCAACATGGACCCTATTATTACTTTAGTTTTTGTGTCTAAATTACTAATGGAACAACAATTTTTTTAATTGGTATTGAGTTGGGGTGTTGCAGCCAGCAGCAGTGAAACAGGCTACAAAGTAATGTTGTGTGGCAAATGTGCAGTGTCAATTCACATCCACTGAAAGTGCTTGATTTTACACTTACAGGCTCAGATTTTTATTATAAGTGTCTGACAATGTTATGTATGCAACTGCCGCCAGACTCGTTTTAATTTTAGCACGTATAGAGCCAGCATATTAAGGGTTTATATCAACCAAACCAGAGTTGATGATTGTTGGAACAGTGGAAAAACAAAACAAGATGATTTTCCTTAGTTTTATCTTGTTATTGTCAAATTTGAATGAAGTGTGTTTTATGATGATGATAAAATTACTGTGCCTTTAAATGGAGTCTGGTGGGTTTGGGTTTGGCTTTGGTGATTTTGGGGCTGTTTCTGGTGAAACAAAAAAGATCTATCCCTTTAGGAATCCTTTTCATAATGTTGTCAGACCCTTACCATGACAATCTGAGCCTGTCAGTGTCAAAAACAAACACTTTTAGCGGACATACGAGAGTGCATATATATGCTCGGAGTGGCTACACTGCAGGCAGTTTCCCAGCTGTAGGATGTAGCGCTCTCGCTCACTACTGGACCACTTTTAAGAATTGTTTTTTCCATTTGTCACTTTGACTTAAAAACACTGGGAAATGGGGTCTAGGTTGAAAAAAATAAAAAGTTACCCTTTGACTTTGTCAGCTAAGAAATTAATTTGGATGGGTCACAATTTGTGTTTCTCTTTTTTTTTCTCCCCTTTAATTTAAATTGAAAAATAAACACTAAGCTAGTCGTGGGTGAACACTCACAGTGTTATTAGAACATACAGTATAAACTCTTCCAACAAAAGCAAACATGAGTCTATTTTGAGCAGAGTAGCGGAATAAATGTTGGCTAAGTTTACATACCAGCGCTCTGTCATAAACACGTTTTATTACAGAGACAGGGACAATATTGTTTAACAGTTTTGCTGTTCAGGGGCTTGTTTAGAGCTTGGAGGGAGTGTTTCAGGTGATCAGGTGAAATGTTACTTTTGGCCATCTTCTTAGTTTGTGCGTAAGTGGTCGTGGGTGTACTCTAGCATCATTAGGGAGCAGCACAACTGCACTTTGACCTTCTGCCTTCACCTCCAGATGACCTCCCTCCTGTCTTTGTGTTTGTGTTGCTATCCTCTGTGTGTGTGTATATGTGTGTGTCTGTGTGTCTGTGTGCATCCTCTGATAAACACAGCCTTCCCTCTGAGCCAGAGGATGGCCCGAATGTGACTTTAAGATGATTATCACTGTGGAGCTGCTGTAACAGTGTGCAGGAATGAGGAAGAAAGCAGCCAGAGGGCTGGGAAAAGGTTTTCCACAGTCAGACTCATTGACAGTCAGCTGAGCGTACACAGCAAAGGAACACGAGATTGATTCCTAAAGTTTGTGGAATATAAAGTCTTGAGAACGGAGCAGTAGGAGAGCTGAACGAGAGGACGATTTTGCAAGACCAAGGAAGAAAGGAGTCCAAACACAGAGTGGGAAGCTGGAGAGTAGCAGAAGAGTAGAGGGAACTTCTTAAGAGAAAAGTGTTACTTGTAAACATGTTTTTCTGATGTTTGAACCAACAAGAAGGAACCAAACCATGTTTTTTATTTGAGAAACAGAAAAAAAGACAATTTTGGAAACCAGATCTGAAGAGTTGGGACAGTGGTCCTCCAAACTGGATCGGAGAGAATGGTGTGGTTTCTAACCCTCAAGCTCTGAAGTTGGAACCATCTGACGTTGGTACTGTCAAGAAATTGACAGACAGAACCGACGAGCGCTGGGAAAAGAAAAGGGGGGATGACAGGAGCCACTTTGAAAAGCAGATTTTAGGAGGGGATAAGAAGCAGAATGTAATCTTCTCAAAGCTAAAAGTGATTGAAGTAGAATGGAAAGGCATGGACTGTAAGCCTTCAGCACTGAAAAGGCTGTGAGGATTGTGTGAGGGAAAAAAGGGAGAGAAGTGCAAAAGACTGTTTCAGAAACCAGATCCTGGAGAGGGAGGGAAAGCGAGAGATAGAGGGTTGGTTTCAAGCCGATGAACAACTGAAGTATAACTGCGTTGTGCGGATTGTAAGCCTGTCGCACTGAATTTGGAACAGTGCAAAAGTGAAAGGAGGGGAAGATCAGAGGCCGAGCTGTGGGGAGCACTGACAAGAGGATTGTGGATTATTTCTTTTCTCCTCTCCGTCATGAAGCTGAAGAAGGTGGAGAGGCTGTGCAGGGAGGTGTGGAGGAGCTGTCAACAGGTCTGATAATATGACTCGATGCCTGTAGCCAATAAAAAAAAGATCAAGGGGGGTAAAATTAACACAAGACATTAGGCATATCACAGAAACTACTTTTGGTGGACGACTTATTGTCCCAGAAATAATTGCGATAAACAATATTATTGTCATTTTAAGACTGTTCAATGCCACTGACATAATATATTAAGGGTAATGAACTTTTAACTCTTAAGAATATTCACTGGAGAGGACGAAAGCAGTGTGACCATGTGTATTGATGCGTGAACACCAAGTACTGATTTTTTTTGTTTTTGTTTTATAGATTATTGATATTTTAAATACAATTTAAGCTCTTGGTAGCAGACCACAAAAATAAAATAAGTTGCTTTTCAAGTCCACTAGATATATTTCGCTGCAATAAAATTGACTTAAGTAAGATGAATGGACTGAAAACTTTATTTTATTAGGTAAAAACAAATGTTGACAAAATTTTTCTATAGGGACATAATTTGCAGTTTAAAAAAATGGCGTTAAATTGTAATATATGTCATCACAATACTCAGCATATTGTAAAACGTTTAAAATTGCAATAATATTGTATTGCAGCTTAAATATCATGATAATATCATATCGTGGGACCTAATGAAGGTTTTTTTTTTATTTTTTTTTTTTTTTTTTTATTTTCAGTTCTTTCGACTAAGTGTTGCATGTAGGCGCTGCACCCAAGTCTTTTAATGGTCGGGAAAACCTTGCAGTTTATTCTCGTATAACGTTAACCAAATGTTGGTGACATTCTTATGTAAACAAATAAGCATCGGAATACAAGGGCATTATCGTACGATGTATGGACATGACCTCGATAATTTTTGCTGACCTTGATTAGTTGATAATGTAATTATCGTGACAGAGACTAACAAAATGCTCGTACATTTTGGTCTTCATCTATTTAAAAAAAAAATTGAGCTGGTTTCGTACTCTGGCTTGGAGTTAAAGCAATGTACACTACAGTATAGGCCCTTGGTTACCTGGCATGGTATTGCTACAAGTGTTTTTGCTTGGGAACAGGAGATAGACTAAAAAAAAAAATTATGAAAAATATTTAATAAAAAACAGTGATCAGAAGAACACAGGAAGTTGTTGAAGTTACACACAGTAGTTGCAGAAAACTGAGGAACTGTTAATGAGTTACTCAGGTGGTATATGGATAAAAGCTTAGTAACTGATACAGAAGGTTACAGCAGGGGGGATTACAGGACACTTACATTTCCAACCAGCACTGTATCATAACAATGTGGGCAGTATGTGTAAATGAACTGTAATCTTCCCTCCATCTTACTAGCACCCAGATCTCCCTGCTTATCTCTCACCTCACATCTGTAAAAACATCCAGCGAATTCTTACTGGCTCCAGGATTGTTGTTCAAACTACAGATTGTACTCCTGCATTTTTGTTTGCCCACCATCACGGACACAAAGAGCATAGAAGTGGATTGAGAGAGAGCCTCCCTCTCTCTTTATCTCAGACCAAATTCTCATGATACCATAAAACCAGGCAGTGGTGATTAAATATAAACCAAGATTCTGTTACTATACTGCCCTTTTCTTCCCTACAGTGTTTTCAGAAAAATATTTTAGAGCACTGTTTGGCTGTAATATGAGAATTTGGGATAGGAAGTGGGCATCATAATGTTTACTGTATTGTGAAAACGGAGGCTTGAATAGCTGAGATGAAACAGTAAAACTGTTACTGCATTGCCTTTTTCTCGAGAAGAAACTTATTGTAGCTTACTGTTAAACCGTAATTTGAGATTGTTTGTTACCAGTCGGCTGACATATAGTTTTCTACATCAAAACATACAAGCCCGTAGTACGTCACCCACCAGCGGGAGCATTCATTGGTCCGGTATATTATGGTAGTTATAGGTTCTCTAACTCTTAAGCAAAAGCTAACGCCATACAAAAGACCATCTCTCCAGCAATAAAATATGTCTTTAAACATGGAAATATTATCTGGGATCATATATTTTGTTAACCTTTTAAACTAAGATTGCTGTTGGTCCATTTTGAACGTGTTTGAATGACCACTTGATGATGATTCATGCCACTTCTTCCACCTTTGCCTTGGAAACAGCTGGACTGCCTCTAAATATAAAGATAATCTGCTGATTGCCCCTTTCCATGACACAAAGCCTCAGGGTTGAACATGTGCTGAATGAATATGTTCATTCAACAGGATGTTTTGTATCTTTTCCATGAGTCACGCAGCTTGTCACTACAGTTTTACAAGTCAAGGCAGATCAGAGCAGAAGGGCAAGTGACCATCAGTGTGGTTCTGTGGTCTGTAGGTGACAAACAGACACAGTGAAACATCAGAGGCGTCTGTCCTTGCTGACATCATCAGTGGGGGCTGCACATGTAAGATAGATAAGATGTTAAAGGTAAGGTGAGTCACAAAATGTGCAGAGATACAAATGCACACACGTACCTGTGCAGATACAGATAGGCAGCATGGACTGGACTGGACAAGTCTTTGTGGTGCGACAGGGGAAAACATTTCCCATCTGATGTTATCAGCCTGCCGTCCACCCATTTCCTCTGCAAACAAAACAAAAGACCCGGCTCCCTCAAATAAAGTCTTCTCTAAAATTTGGATCACAGCATTTTTGTCATATTTTGTCATAAAACAATATACTCAGTGAAAGAAAGCACAGTGAATTAAGCAGATAATAAGTAAGATGTTGTTTTTCTGAGCATTTCAGCTGTTAAAAGCTGCAATACAAAACTTCAGCGCCACCCGAATGGAGTAAACTGTTAGTTCCGCCCTCTTGTATCTCATTTGGCACACTGACTTCTCTGTAACCCATTATTACAAATTGCCATTTAGCTTAAAGTTGTGGTACAGTAACTGGTGTCTGTAAAACCAAAGCAGGCATTAAAAGCACATGATGAACCCAGCTAATCTGTAGTAAACATGCAACACTCATGTTTCATATGCAGACACCGATCCTTGTGTGTTTGAGGTTTGAGACGCAATGATTTAGGTGAGATTGCGGCCATAGACTAATCACAGCTGTGAGGCAAACTGGCACATTTTCGGCATCCCCCCTCTGACCTCCAGCAATCACTGAAGTCCTTTTTTAATTTTTTGCTTTCATCTCCGCTCAAAAGACCCGTTGTATTCCTCTGCACACGCGATGGTTACTCACGGGGACGAGGAGAATCAGTCACCCCCCCCATCCAATTTCACACATGACGAAGCCTCCACAGCACGGTCCATTTTGTTTGGAGGAGAAGGCCTGTCTTGTCTCGATGTGGCCCGTGGAAAAGTTGTTTATTCGCTGGAATCATTTATGCTCTCAAAAATGGAAAGGAAAGCTTCTGTGCACAAATGCTTGCAAACACCTTTCAAGTGCAGAGGGAAGAGAAGGTTCTCGTTTTAGTGGCCCAGCGTTAGATTGTATGACTCACACTCACTCACCTCTTACTAGCTTTCTCTGTGATTGTAAGGTGCGATAAAGGATGTTAACATGTAGGCAACAAAGCAAAACATCCTGACATATGTTGGAATATGTTTTTATTTGTGTTTGTGTCATTTTGGGTTTCAGTCCTTTTGAATTCACCCTAAACAAACAATAGGTTTTCTAAAAACAACAACTTCAGAATGCATCTTAAATTGTTGTGTGCACTATTTTGAATTAAATATGCCTGACCAGGAGGTTTGATTCTGCTCTTCTCTTGCAGTTGGACCAGCTGGTGGTGGATGCTGCCAAAGAGAAGAGGGACATGGAGCAGAAACACTCCACCATCCAGCAAAAGGTAACACACTTTCGTAATATAGTCCCATCTTCACATGCACACTGTCACACTTTGCACACAAGTCACAAAACAGTATCTGGGGGCACAAGTCCTGGCCCTTTACACTCTGTGCTCCAAGAACAGTTGAGCAAGCTTCTAACACCTCAGTCAACTTTCCCCTTTCCTGTTATACCTCACTATGCTACGTGTTAGTTAAAAATATTGAAAAGAAGACCAAATTTTGTTGCATCTTAACAGTTTGCTAATGTTAGCAAAATGCTAGCTATACAGCTAGCTAACGTATAGCTACATCAAGAGAAGTTAGCCTGATGTCAGATCACCAACATCAGCCGGGTTTGCTTCCTCCTTATTTTTGTGGTAATGTTAATTCATATCGTTTAGCTTTGTTCACAAAGGTTAACACAGTGAATATATCCTTCCATCACATGTCACTTGTTGTTGGCTTCTTGAAGCTATGTTATTTGACACCCAGAAACTGTCTAATAGATTTTATGCTTCTTTTTGTCAAGCTTATCAAACTAAGTAACAGTAACTAAGGGCAGTCAGTTGTGAATAGAAACCATACATGACAACGTGATCCTTCCTTCCATCACCCAGCAACCTGAAAACTTACTCAATGTGTGCTCAACATGACCAAGCTACGCTGAGCCTGGATTTCTCCTATATGTGTAGTGACTTACTGTCTGTCAGATACCACAAAGCCTTTCTCACTGCACACAGGCCTCCTCCCATTAAAAGTAAACCCACGGCACTCTGCTGGGATCTTGCAGGACTTACCTTTGTACCCCACGGCCTCTTGTGCTCGTAGCCCACTGATCACAATCTCTTTCATGGCTACCACTGCTCACCTGCATTGAACTCTTTCTGAGCACTGTGCTGCCAGAGTTGGGGTCAGCGTGATAAAGTATTACAAGCTTTTGGTACACTAAAGCACTCAGAATGAGTTAATTGGGACAAATCAATTATTTTATTTCATATAAAATAGTTTGCCCAAGGGAGCATTCACATATTAAACTATCAATTTCAGCCATTTACTGTAAGTTTGTCATTTGAGTGAATGGAGGTAGTGCTCCGCCCTCAGGTGTAAGGTGATCCCTAAGGATGATCTCAGCCACACACTCATGCATTATTGACAGCCGACGGAAACCCATTTCCACACAAACAAGGTTGAGTTTCAGTACCGTCCCATCTCTGGTCAGCACCCATGCCAAACTTAATATCCCCGATGAGTCACACTTGTTGATATATTGCCTACCAGAAAGGCAAACCAAGCATGTTGACAAGGAGTGAAGTGAAAAGACATTTGCTAGTCCTTAAAAAACATTTGTGCCTTCTGTTAATTTTGGACACTGTTCCCATTGAGCTTTGGGAACCCACAACAGAGTAAAAGTTAAGCAGGATGTGGGGTGTTGTGTTACAATATGTGGTGATGGTAAATTGCCCTTAGCTTTAATTGTATATCAAGCAGCATCATTAAACCAGACACCATCTGCCAGCTCTTTACCCAGCTGCTGGGCTTCTGTTAATTTGTCTGCCTGTCAGTGACGTTCATTTCAATCTCCAACTGTATTTTAGTCATACATCTTTTGAGATGTCGTCCTTTTTTCACCCCTTCTTTTGTCCTTTCCTTCTGCTGCTGTGTAATTTTTTGTGTCTGCCTTCTCCGTCTTTGTTTTTCTTTTGCCTCTCTCCCTCCCTGTCTTTCCTCCTGCTCAGTGAGTGACGGCACGTGTGCCAACTTCCGCCTGTCCTTGAGCCCCTATCCTCCACCTCCCCTCCCTCAATTTATCTGGATGCTATTTATATGTCGTCTCGCTCCCACTGCTCTTTCTCTCTGTTTCATCTGGCTGTGTACACACGGACACTCCTAACCAACTGTCTCTTCTTTTCTTTTACTTCTGCGCTTTCTCCCAATCTCTTCTTCTTCTACTCACTTCAGGCTGCTCTGCAGGTAAGTTGTGTTACTCTTCCTTTCTTCCCCTCACTCTCATCACTGTGTCATGTCTGCATGGTGGGATAGATACTGTGCACGCTGTTGTAACTGCTTTGATTCCACCTCTGCAGCTCACGTCATGTGTAACGAGACGAGTGAGCCGGTTCATCACGAGGTTAAACTGATGATATGATGCCATTTTATTCATTGCAGCCATCACATGTGTCCTTGTTACTTTTGCAGTCAGTGTATATAAGTTGACCTCAATTCATTAATCAAATTAAGACTGTTCTGACACTTACTGCACATGACTTTTCATACTGTATCATGCTGCTTGTTGTGTGCTCAGCTGGGCTCAGCTTTTTACAAATGTAACACTAAAGTCTCTTTCATATCGGCTTCCTTGCTTAGGGCAACGAAGCTGGTCTTTGTCACACTTCTTTGCAGTTATCTCTCAGAGGTTTCGAGGTGAATGAAGCAAAGCATGCTAAGTGCGATGGAAAAGAAATGTAGTGTTCTGGCATATTTGCTGTGGAAATTATCAAAAGCAACATTTGCTGTTGAGATAATTTGGTAACACTTAACTATGGCTTCACTCTGTCAGTTAAACTTGTGTTTTACAACATTGCAGTGCTGCATTATTTAATGAAACACCACATTAATATTTCCCCAGTGTCGCAGCTCAAAGTGCACAAATCACCAGGTTGGAGTGTAGCATCTTTTCCAAAGAAACTTCATTAAGTTGCATGTCTATATAGACTCTATCTGCTTCTTAAACCCTTCTTCTTTACCACCTTGCAGTAGAACATACAATGTGGACTCAGGGAAGTATAACTAAATTGATCTAATGATCTGTTTGGCCTTAGTGACTAGTGCTGTCACTTGCACCAACATAAACAAAACAGACTTCTATGCATGTCTCTGACTCCTCCTCTTGCTGTTGTAGTTGCGATGGTGATGCAGGTTGTTACTCATGTTACTCATGATGGTGTCCTCATTGTTTGCTGGTTGGAATATGTATGAAGGCTGGGCATACTGGCAGTGCTGTAACCCTGGGTAGAGAAGTATTTTATACCTGAGTGTGAGCCAGAAAGTGAGTTTTGAAAGCCAGAAGTCTTGTTAAGTAATTGGTTAATAGCCATATCAGCCCCCATCTTTTTATCTTGTGTTATAATGTGCTATATGTCACTTGACACGAAAGCCTGTACGTCTTGCCCCTTTTAGGATATTTTTTCATGTCTTTTCATTCCTATTCACACCATTGCACACAGGCCTTTCTCATTAACATTGTGTCGATAAAATCTTCCATCCTCCCGGGAGTTGAGGATGTGTTTGTATGCTTCCTATCTGCCTGTGTGCAGCAGAAGTACTGTGACCACATGGCATGACAGTGTAGCAGTGGTGCTACAGGAGAGATGGACGGGCTGCTGACTTAAAGATTTTCCTGTCTTGTCTCGTAAAGAAATAGAATTTGTGTCATTGGTTTTGAAATGGCCATGATATCAAAATGGTCTAATTGTTTTTTTTTGTTTGTTTTTTTTTGTTAAGGATAAGTCTGTCATTCAGCATCGCTAAATGAGTAGCTGCTTTATTAGCGCACACACGAGGGAGACGGGCGAGTGAGGGGAAAAGCTGAGTGCATGTCTGTTAAAGTGAAGTCAGTATAAATGTTTGATGCCAGAGCTCCTCTGCACGGTCCACTTGATTATTCTAACCCATCAGTCACACCAGCGCCGCACACACACTCACACATACACACAGGTGACCTTCGCTTAGGCCTCAGGAGGAGGAGGAGCAGTGGAGGCAGTGATGAAAGTTTTGACAGACGTACACAGCCACAGGAGAGGAGGAGGAGGTGAGGGTTGGTAGAAGAGACAGGCCACACTGCTTAGAGTGACACGCTGCCACTGCGATGCAACACAGGAAGACTTTGAGATAGTGGAGATTCGTCAGCCTCACGGGGAAACATTCACACACACACACAGGGGCTCACGCTCCACAAAGTCTGTGAGAAATGAAGATTTTCAGCCGTTTTCACTATGTCTGGTATCTGGTGAGTGCACCTAAAGGAGAGAGATTGAGTTAGAGAATGTGTGTGTCCATGCATGTGACAGTGTCTCTGTGCCAGAAGCTATTTATAGTGACAGTCTTTGTTTATGTTTGTGTTTCTGTAGTGTGATTGTCTGTATGCCATTTTTATTTAGACAAAACCCCTGTGTTTTAGCATAAGGAAATACAGATTTCTTTTCTCTGTGTGCCGTTCTCTTGCTGTGTGTGATATTTTAGGAGGTGACTGAGCTCGAGTCTTTACCAGACTGCCGCAACTTTTGCGCTTGGAGGTCGACCTCCGTACGTAGAGTCACCGCATCGATTTCCATCTGACTTCCGCTTTGTAACCCTACCTTCCCCCTGTCTGTCACCTCCTCTCCTCTCCTGCACACACTAAGAGACTGCATTGCAGTGTTTGTGTAGATGTTTGCACCTATTGTCTGTTTCCTCATTTTACAGTGCTACACATGCATCACTGTTGAAGTGTCTTGATTATGCAGCATGTTTATTTTGATGCCTCATTGTTGATGCCCGTGTCTGCGAGAGTGAACTCAGGTTGATGGGTTGAAGTCAGTGAATGGTTTGTTGCTTTGCAGTCCATTGTCACTTTTGCTCGTGAGATAATAAATGAACATGTTTCTGTTGTCAGGCAAAAACCTCAAATCACTTAAGTGTTTCAGGAACTAACAACAACAGCTTTACTTATAGTTTGACCACTACCTGTTTTTTAATATATGTAACAAGGTTGAAGATGTTTGCCAAGGCCCAAGCGGTCACAGAGATTTCTCAACCTATAGTTGAAACAAGAAAACCAGAAAGGTTTTCACATGACAGCTCAAGTGTTGCACTATACTGTATGTGTTTCATTCTGTGCTCTCAGTCATAAGTAGGTATTTCTTTTAAGATTGTATGGATGTGTGTGTAAGATAAGGTAAAGTAAGGTAAAACTTTAATGTCCCAGAGGAGCAATTTAAGACACAGACACACAGAATCTAGTATCACACACTGTCAGGGGTAAATCATGGACAATTACTGGTCACTGCTGGTAAAGATAAGTAATAGCAGATGGGACAAAGGACGATCTGTAATGCTTAGTGCTACAGTTAGGGAGGAAAACCTCTGCCCTGATGGAAGCATCTGAAACTCAACATAGAGGTGATGTTAAAAGTCTGAGACAATGGACCCAGCTTTAGAGAGTGTGTGTGTATGTGTGCCATTGAATGCACACCTTTATCATTATGGTTGGTGTTGTCATGTTTCCGGAGTAAGGCTGAACCGTTCATGATTTCAAAGTTTAGTCATAACATTAACATAAGAATTCTGAATCAGTATTTGAATACTGTGCACTTATTTTATTTATTCATTCATTTTTACACGTGTATTCATTTCGGTTTAAACCCAGTTTTTCTTTACAGTTGACTTCACTAATATTAGTAGTATTATACTATTTGTAGAATTAGATTCCACCTATGGCAGTGTGGGATTGTTTCCAACTTGTGTGATTCCATTAACTCTTGAGCACTGAAAAGTTCAAGAGTCAAAATTGAATTAAAAAAGATAGATGTTATCCTTTCCAAAATTACCAACATGTTTTTATCTAACAAAATATTCAGCTTCAATCTATATTTGTTAGTGTTCTTTCAAAACTTTCAAAATCAACATTTTCAGTGCAGTCACCTGCATTAAAGGAGCTATATGTAAGAAATCTAAAGCAAATAGTCGTAAAATTCTCCTAATATGTCACAGAGACTAAGGAATAATGTTCATATAACATACTGATCTCACCGACGACAATAGTACAGCCAGAATATTCGCATTTAAAAAACATTTTTACAGTCTGCAAATCATGTTTATGTTTTGAAACAAATCAGTCTCCAGCGTGCCGCTGTCCAGCAACCTCGAATCTGTAGGGGAAGGGGGGGCGGACACGACTTGCAACTTACAGCCTTAATTGTTTCCATATTCAATCAGGCATCATACCAGTATTGGGATTCAGTGAAAAATGCATTTTTGTGACCTAAAAAATGTAGTTATTTGGGCATTTGTAAGAATTGTGCGACCCTTTTGCACTCTCAAGGTTAATTTGATCCACCTTTTGGAAAAGGTGATTTGTTGAATGCCTGGAAGGGTATTTCCATTATCTTTCTGTTCAGAAGCTTAATACAGACACAGTTTGTTCCCCTTGTGCACCCAAAATAACCTCAGTTGTCCCAGTGTATGTCATGCTGGAAAATTGTATGTGTGTGTGTGTGTGTGTGTCTGCATCCATCTGATGCACCATGCTATCACTGGGCAGAGGGGTTTAACTTAAGCTTTTGCTCAGGTTACATTTACAGATCTAACCAATAGCACAATGTGCATTCACAAACAGACAGCGTGCAGTCATGCACTAGAAGTAATGCTTTACGTCAAACACACATACAGTATGTCAGTCTGACTGTTGAGTGTCTCTGTAGGCAGATCTCTTCATTGTGGCAGTCTGCAGATTTTAGGTTGTTGTTGTTGGATCTTTGCACAAGAGCAGTTGCCAGACTTACAGTTTATAAAGGCTACATGTACAGATTAGTGTGAATGTTTGAGTACACTTTATTGAAGGGTGCTTTCATCCTCATTTCTAGACAAAAGAAACTGAAAAGAAAATCTAAATTGTAGTTAGGCTTGAAAATATCACATAGAAAAGAAAAACATGGAGAAAAACAAAGACATAATGCAGCCAAACTTTAATAGTTTCCTCCACTGAGTATGGGAATGTGTATAATCTGTATGTATATGATTCGTCCCCTCATTATGAGCATGTTTAACATGATTGCTTTCCAGGAAGTAAACAGGAAATAGTAGTCATTGTCACCACCAGCTGAATGACTGAGGTCATTTCCACTTAGCACATGTTGACGTATTTAACTTACAAAGTTCACTCTACTAGGGTTTGTCTGTGATGTGTTTTTGTTTATTCTGTAGTCTGTTAAGTGTTTTGGTCACAGGCCAGCAGTTTGTGCTTTTTTAACATGTCAGAAACTATATCATAACATCTGACAGGATAATGGTCAGCACGTATGTATGTAAAGATGCCGTCCAAGGAATGAACATTAGCTGTTTAACGTAGCTGTTTCAGTCCACCGAACTTTTACTGTATACAGTAAATATGTCTCTCAAAAGCAGGAGAGCAGGGTTAAACAATTTTTTGTTTCATAATGAGGGACAAGGTGAATCTTTTTCTGGGTCTCTGGATGTTTCTATAAGGACAACGGAGAAGGCGATTCCAAAGCTCATCGCAGTAACACATCTAGAGCGGTAATTGGTTGTGGCGATGGTGACACTCGGTGTAAATTGACTCCACAAGGACACACACACGCACATGCATGCATCTTGGTGTTCAGTGTCACTTGAGGCTGAGAGAGTGGGAGGGTGTTGGGAGAATGTGGCTGCAGCTCAGGTAGTTAAAGCTGGACTGGCCACGGGGGCCGTCCCATGACAGCACACCAGACTGGGTTACAGCAGCAGCGGCAGAGTCAGCAAGAGAAAGGATGCATGAAAGCTCACTTTGCAACTCTACTCCTTGGAGGACAATAACTAACTCGCTAACTGCCTAGCTGAACATCTAACTAATTAAAACCTTGAAATGGCCTCGTTATATGCAGGTTTCATGCCTATAGGGTTTGTTAATGTGACCTCAGTCCCTGATTCAGGGATTGTTTATGTGACCCTCTGAGTATGTGAATTTAACTTCATCAGATGGAAAGTCTTAGTTTTATTTATAATACACAGATATTATTTTAGCACATTATATATTATTAGGACAAACCAGATAGGTTCTGAGATATGTTATGTCCCCTCCCCACTTCAGAGACAGAGGGAGATGTGGATGAAGGAGAAATTGAAAGAGCCTGACGTATTTTAGTGATGTGGTGTATGACTGAACATTAGAAGATGGGTTTTTTTTTTTTTTTGGCTTTTTGCCTTTACTAGATAGGACAATCTAAGTGTGAAAGAGGGGATGGCATGCAGCATAGGGGCCACAGGCTGGAATTAAACCTGGGGCTGCTGCGGCAAGGACATTGCCTTCATATATGGGACATCTGTTCTGCCCACTAAGCCACAGAGCGTTCCAATAGATGTATTTTAAACCTCCCTTCTCGGGCAATACGTATAATTGCAAAATCAACCATAACCGTGCAACCATCAGCTGTGTGTGTGCGTGTGTGTTGTTTCTATCTTGTCCTGTTTGTAGTGTGAAACATCACTCAGGTCAGTGACTACTTTTACATGCACAAAATATTCTGGCTTTTGTCCTTATTCCAAAAAGACAAGATTTCCTCCAAGTTGTTTAGATGGCTAATGAAAAAGAATATTCCACTAATATTTATGTTTACGTGTACCTGTGTATACTCGTGCCCTAACGAGTTGTTTATCATGTCAAAATATGGGAAAGTGGAGCGACTGGGGCCACTTGTGCCATTTGGCCTCACGTTTTCCCCTGGTGGCAGACTTGTTTGACAGTGAACACAGCCTCCCTCTTTAATTTCTTCAACCACCTGTTTGAATAAGATTAGCACTGCGATATCTGCACGCATCCAAATACCTGTTAATATTCAAGTCTTTGAAAATGTTTAAAAGTAGGATTGTTTCTTCTTCTGGCTAGAAATGTGGACTTTTCCTTTGAGCATGCATCTCTACCCCAGCCTTGTAAGTTGTTGGCTAGTTGGTCTGTGTATGGAGCATGAACATGACAACGCACAGAGCTGACCGTAAAAACCCCAACTGAGACACATTCTCTGAATGCGCTGTATACATGTCGCAAGAATGCTCGTAAAACCCCAGTAATGCCTGCATATCCCACATGTCTTAATCAGCAAATGATTCATTCGAAAAAAAGGGCCTTTTTCAGAATATGATGTTCACATGGGTCGTTTCAAATTCTGAATATTGTCATATTTGGAATAAGGGTGGAATATTAGCGTGCATGTAAACATGGTCAGTGAGAGAAGCAGCTGAGAAGTGCTGCTCTGTACAAGGGCACTTAACACAACTGAGACTGATGACCCTCATTTGTGACTCTGGGAAAAGTGCTGAGTCACTGCTTACCCTGGAAGAAATTGCTAGGACCAAAGAAAAATATCAACATTTTTAAATGCTGATAATGTGAAGATTTGTATTTTAACATGCTTGACTTTCTTTCTGTCTGTCTCACCTTGACGCTTTTTTTTTTTTTTTTATCAGGACTTCTCGAATGACGACACCAAGCTGGAGTACAATGTGGATGCAGACAATGGCATCGCAATGGAGGGTTATCTGTTTAAGAGGGCCAGCAATGCCTTCAAGACGTGGAATAGGTACGGCAGACACAGCCCCATTAGCATCTCTATGAATACATTTAGAATTCAATTTAATGATAAGGAATCTCCATAGTGGGCTGATTGTGGGTTCAGGAGGTCAAACCCACTCATCAGAATTCAGAATAGAGATGTTAAAGCTGCTTTTCATTTTGATACCTGATGCAAGAACTTTAGAATATATTCGATAGGGATTTTTTAATCATGGTCACAAGATATAATTGGGTTGCCTGCAGAAGGAAGAGGGTAATTCTAAATTGAGCTGTTTGTATTTTTTTCTCCAAAATGTACATTAGGTGTAGTTTTTTAGAGTATTGTAGTTTAACTGTATTTAATACACCTGAATAAATGTGTCTACTTATCAGCTCTCTCTAGACATCGCCATCCCTCTCATCCACACTAATATTACGTCAAAGCGTGTTATTTTAGGAGCATCAACAGCAACAGCATGTGACTTTGTTTTTCTTGTGACCTCCTTTCAGGCGTTGGTTCTCCATCCAGAACAATCAGCTAGTTTACCAGAAGAAATTTAAGGTATGTCAAGTGACTCCCTGCACGCCGACCACAATCAAATATGCATGTGTTTGACTTCCAGCACAAATAAACCCCCCATGTATTTTTAACAGGGTGCTTCATTTAAGAGCTGTAGTAGGCAATGGACGTTTAGTGTAGGGTAAGCCACAGCTGTGTGTGAAGATAAGATGTAGGCACTACACAGCTCCTACATTTGGGAAAAGTCACATTCTGCTCTTTTTCTGAACTACATGTAGCATCGTTTTGTATTGTATACCACTGAAAAAAATGCTTGTGTGTTGAATTTTATCACCTAGAGCAAACATTTTTGCTGCATTTCTAAAGCAGGTGGACTAATACAGCTCGTAGCTTTGTTAGACACATTTTGTATTTCTCTTAAAGGCTACCTAGCGGACCCTATTTTCCAATGTTTTTGTGCCTAAGTGACAAATGCTGCCAACGCTACAGCAGGCAGCAGTAGAACAGGCTGCAATGTAACATGTCGACTTGTGCTTGTTTTTGTCACTGATAGGCTCAAATTGTTGTTTTAAGTGTCTGAAAAGATTATGGAGAGGATCCTGCAGAAGTCAATGTTTTTGTTAAAGAGTAACATCATTTTTGTTTAACCAGAAACAGAAGCAAAATTACCATTGCCAAACCCACCAAACCATCTTTTTTTCATTTTTTCACTGTTCCAGCAATCACTCTGGTTATTTCAAACTCATGTTTGTTTGAAATAAACCCTTAATTCACCCAGTTATATGTGAAAATATGCTGGCTCTAGGCATGCTAAAATTACTATTTATATAACTGGACTCTGGTGACTTTAGCTTTAGTGATTTTGTGGCCGTTTCTGGTTAAACAAAAAGGATACTCTCTTACAAAACAGTCTATCTCTGTGGGGATCCTTTCCATAATGTTGTCAGACACTGAGGATACATTCACACTGGTGCTATTTGGTCTGCTTCAAACGATCCCTGGTCTGCTTCCATGGATAGTTCGGTTCGTTTGGAGTGGTCTAAACGCTCCTTCGAACTCTGGTGCAGACCAAATGAGTGAACCCTGGTTTGCTTGAAAACTGAGCCAAAGAGAGGAAGTGAACCAAAGAGAGGAAGTGACGCAGAGCACAGTGCATTTTGGGTAGAAAAAAACCAAAGCCAACAGCGCGAACCGGGAGAAGCAGAGGTAAAAAAAAAAGTTGGCAAATGTCTCGTGGGCAGACGTGGATTAGTGAGGAGGTGCAGGCGCTTACCCCAAGATTGCATAAATTTGATGTTGCTCCATTGTTTTTGTGGTTTTTGTGATTTCCATTTTCGATCCTGGCCAATCGATGAGCCAACAATCTGAGCATGTCAGTGGCAAAAACACTGGACTTAGATTGACGGTGCACATATTCCCTGAGTGGTTACATTGCTGCTTCTTTTACGGCTGCAAGCTGCAGAGCTTTCACTCACTTGTTCCTATTAGTTACTTAGACTCAAAAATGAGAAAAAAAGGGTCAAGGTTGAAAAATACTGAAGTTACCCTTGAAGCACAGTATGGAAAACACATCTATGCAAAGCTGTTCATAGTCAAAGTCTGTCATAGAGTCTGTGATTACCACTGTGTGCTTATGTCTGTCTGTGTGTACTGTGTTTAACCAAAGCTGCTGTATTGTCCCCCCAGGACAACCCGACAGTGGTGGTGGAAGACCTGAGGCTATGTACCGTCAAACACTGTGAGGATATAGAGCGTCGCTTCTGTTTCGAAGTGGTGTCACCCACCAAGTAAGTCCCCCATCAGTCTTAATGAGTACCGAAATATGCTACTAAAGGTGGGAAGGTGAAGTAGCAGTGTACCCACCTCCTCCCATATGCACACAGACACACACACACACACACATCCAGCAGACAGCAGTTGTGTGATGCTTGCCTGTCCCAACAGGAGCTGTATGATGCAGGCAGACTCAGAGAAGCTGCGACAGGCCTGGATCAGAGCCGTCCAGAACAGCATTGCCACCGCTTTCCGCGACAAGGGAGATGATGGCGAGGTAAAAAAAACAAACAAACACACTGAGTCGATAGTTGAAGGGATTCACACATACTTTAGATAAATAAATGACGTGTTGACACTTATAGAACACAAATTTCCCGCACCCCTATTCAGTTTTTCTGATTCTGATTTTTCTTGTCTAGACTGTGCTGCTACATTTACACCACAGGGATGAAGTTTCATTCTCTTTTTTTTTTTTTTTTTTATCTTATCCCATCTTAATGTCTCTCTCATGTCAGAAGCTGGATAGGAAGTCGTCCACATCGACAGGGAGCCTGGACTCTGGTGGTGAGCCAAAGGAGAGATCACTGAAAGGAGAGAGTGCCCTGCAGAAGGTCCTGGCCATCCCAGGAAATACCTGCTGCTGTGACTGTGGCCAGCCAGACCCCCGCTGGGCCAGCATCAATCTGGGCATCACCCTCTGTATACAGTGCTCTGGTATCCACAGGTAAAGTGCTATGGTTTTTCTGAAATTAACCCTTATAATAATAAAAATATCAGACTATAATGAAAAGAATAATCACAAAGGAAGATACAAAGTCATGAAACTCTTAAACAACTGGTCTGTACCTTTAACTACTATGTCAATTCAAGGAGGAACAGAGAAACCAATAACTGAGGAAGCTAACATAAGTACATTTCATTTATTTATCTATGCAGGAATACAGTTCATTTTGAGAACATTTTGGTTCAGTGGAAACTGGAAAGGATTAAAAACAGTAAATGCATGTTTACTGTAGTTATGGAAAGTCTTTTCTACCAGGGCCTCGTTCAGTTCTTTGTAAAAGCTGTCGATCTCTGGGGATTTATGAAATGTAAACTCGCTGTTATGAACACCCAGCCTGCTTGGGATGTTTTGACCTTTCATTACTTCAATCACCAGAGTAAAATATTTAATTATTATTCAGGCCAAATTTTAATTAACGAAAAAGTGTCCAGGGATTCAGGCTATCCTCCTCACTACAGCTTATTAAAAGGAGTGGATCTTCATTGTGATTCCTTAACCAAGGATTAGATTAAAGAAAATACATTTCCCTAAATGAGTTGTGGTCTCTGCCAATCGTATATCTACAAACAAACAAAACTGTACAGCAGTTTGAGCACTGCTTCCTTCTCTACAAACTGTTTTTGTGGTTAATGCTGCTAAGCCTGAAAATCTGCAGACCCCAGTTTCCACCCTGTGGCCAAAACCTAAACTACATTTGTGTGATGAAAAGTATAATGGTCTTTTAGCCCTCTCACAGTTAAAACATAATGAGCAGTGTCACTGTGCTTTTCTTTAAATGCTTCAATCTTTCACCTGCAGGAGTCTGGGAGTGCATTTCTCTAAGGTTCGGTCTTTGACTTTGGATACATGGGAGCCAGAACTTCTAAAGGTAAGAGAGGACAACCTGATATACACAAATAAATGAAGGAGTATATGAACATCCAGTTAAGCTGGATTCTTACTCTTCATCTAATTACTTTACCTGCACACACATTTATTTTATTTTCCTCTGTTTCCTTCCTACGCTTGACAATTACTATAGAGGGTGTAGTTGTAGCAGAGTCATGCATTCCACTCTGGGAGTGTTTGATATTACTAATTGTATTGTCCACCTTTCACAGTTAATGTGTGAACTGGGAAACGGAGTGATCAACCAGATCTATGAGGCTCGACGAGAGGAGCTGGGAGCCAGAAAACCACATCCAGGAGATCCAAGGTACAGAACTGGTAGAAAGCATGGTGGTGTTTTCTAAACAAAAGATCTACTTGTAAGTTCTGCAATAGAGTAGATGAATAAATAAACACTGATTCTCCCCATTGATTAATTTCTGATTTAAAGAGTGGGGCCATCTTTGTTCTCTTCCAGGTTTTTTTTTTTTTTTTCAAAAGGACTTTAAAAAGAAGAAAAGAAGTAAATATACCAGCAGTAGGTTGAGGGCCAAGTTAAATTTCTCACCTCGTTTACCAATAAAACTCTTCTTGTTCCCAACAGACACGAGGTAGAGGCATACATCAAAGCCAAATATGTGGATCGCCGGTTTGTGCGCCGGCCGTCAGACGAGGAGCTTCGCAACAAAGTGGTGTCTCTGAGCAAACAGGAGAAGAGGCTGAGCAGCAGCTCAGAGCACCTGCCCCCAAGACCTCCACCACCCACCCCAAAACTTCGACCGGGTCAGTCAGGTCAGTGGAAAAATGAACAAACACAACACACCTTCAACCTAAGAGTTTTTGTTTTCTGTCACCTGCCCGTCATCTCTTAAGTGAATGAATGAACACTTAATGAATGAGAATATTCACAGAATCAAACTGACAACATTCAAAGTCCTGATCCTGATCTCCTGGTAGTTTTTGTCATTTTCCTTTAATTTCAATGATCAACTACTTGGATCCATCCTGTTTTCTACATGTTTGCTTTCCACCAACCCAGTTTACCTGCTTCATAAAGAATATAATCACAATTCAGACTTTGGATGTTTATGATTTATAAAACTTCTAGCGCCTCAAAGTAACAGTGCATGAAGAGGGTAACTCCAGTGTCATTTGTGATTGTGGCTTTATTTTTTATTGTATGCTATGTGATTTTTGCACTGCTGTGGATAAGTGTCACCCATGGGCATACTATATGTTCCCTGTGAACAGCATATGCCTGAGCCTTCTTTGCCTCCCATTGCTTCTTGTAGTCTGTCTCCTCCAGTGTCGACAGAGCTGATAGTTTAACTATCTCTGCTTTCACCCTGCCTTCTTCTCTCTCCTCTTCCTCAATCTCTTCCTTTCATCCTCTCCTGCTCCGTGCTTCTGGACTAACTCCTTGCTCTCACTGCCTACCCTGTAACTCCCCACCCTGCCACTTAATTTACACCCTCCGCCTTCCAATTCCCAAACTTCCATCATCCCTAACGTAGCTGTTGCCAGCGGCACGGAGGCCCGCCGCGACTCTCTCTTCTGTCCTGACGAGCTTGACTCGCTCTTCTCCTACTTTGACAACTCTGCCAAGCTCAGGAGCAGTAAGTACTAAACGCTTAGTGTTTCGCTTGCTTCTCCATCCCCTCTGTCCGGTTGTATTCACTGCTTTGGGGCTGTGGACTAACAACCCTTCATCCACTCCTCTGTTCCTCCTTCATCCAGACCTTCTTAATGGACCATCCCGTCACGTTAAGAGCATTGCAGAGCATACCATGTTTTGTTTTTCCCGGGGGTGGGAAGTGTTTCTTTCACTAATAGTTTGTTTGGTATTTACATTCATATCTGTGTCATCATATTTTTGGTATTTAGGGACCTCAAACATAAGGTGATGGTGGGGATCTGTCCTCCAGTTCTCTTTCTGTTGATTTCAGCCGGGGACGTGTGTGTGCACTCACTGTACAAAATATTAGGACCACCAGCTGTTCGTGGATAAAAATTAGCAACTGTCAAACCAATGGAATAAAAACGAATTAAAAATGTTCACATATTTACAGATCAGATCAACATCTTTATCAAAAGGTGTGTGAGGGACTACATTAGGCGGATAAGTGATGATCTTAAAACAATCAGCTGGAAGGTGTTCCTTATATCTTATACAGTCAGTGAGTGATTGACGTCTGTGTGTCGTTCCACAAGTCCTGATTCAGACGATTTGTTTTACAGTAAAAAGTGCAGACAGCGGCATCCAGAACAGTGCTGATGGGAGCAGGGAGATGCTGGCCACCACCCCCTCCAACAACAGCCTGACAGATGCAGGTAAGACACAACTAGTGCACCCACACACCTCTGACATGCCATTACATAGACATTCCTGCCTTTTGAAATCTAAAGCAACAGCCGTATTAGCTACATTATAAAAACATCTTGCATAAACATTATGAGGGACAAGGAGATGCTGGAGAGCCACAGGTGATTATTGCAGTTTGGTGTATTAACAAACCTTCAGAACATAAGAAGTCACACCTTTGTTTGCACCATTGCTACAACGAAAAGAGAGGCATTGATTGGTGTCATCGTAAGAGCTCTTAGTGACAAGCTACCACTCAGAGACAACTGCACATGAGCTAATACCCACCCCAACTTTAGTTAAAGACAAAAATATTGAAGTCAAAGGAATATCATTAGTTATTGGACAGTTAAGGAAGTTAAATGCAAAGGTCTGCAAAGGCAGAAATGGAATATAATATTCATAGTTATGTTTTCATTAGTGTACAATGACCTTAAAATAAGAATAGTTTTGTTTTTGTTACCTTAGTATGAGTCGTTTAAATCTATACACAGAGCAGACCCTCTTTCACAGAGTTCACCATGTTGTTTTACAGAAGCCCAGAACGGACAAATCAGACACTGGTTATAGATAGGGCCCTTGCATCAGCCAAATATGGATTGGCATTTTATCGTCTTAATGTTGTATTTATTGTTGAGAAGAAATGTCTTGCATCTGTCCTTCATGTCACCAGTAAAATAGGTTGTGAGGAATCTGTAAAGAATTTAAATGATAGCTAATGCAGTCAAACTGCGTAGGAATACAGTCATTGTCCCACACATCATGTACTATCTGACAAGTGGGGAACACGTCAATAAAATCAGACCACCACTATTTCTCCACAACTTGTTTATTTGAAATCAAAGGTGTCAATACTAGAACAATGAGATGCTGTTTATTATCGCATTTGACATTATTTTGTCTCGTTCCTTGTGTGTTGTAAGAGCTGTCTTTCTTGTCTCTGTGTAGTGCAGACTCTGTTCATATCTGCTTTTATAGATTTTATTTTCAATGCTTTTATTCTTAATATTTGCCCTTTAACCGTTGCCTGCCAGAGGACGACAGAAAATTAGCCTTTCTGGCTAACTCTGGCATATTTTCAGAAATGTTATTAACATGCCCTATCCCTTTCAAATAAATAAAGTATGCTAAGTATCTCTGTCTTTCCATCTTTTCAGATGCTGCTGAGTCTCCGCCGTTGCCCATGCCTGCCACACTGCCTCCTCCGTCACCCTGTAAGGAGGTGGTTTTCTACGAGCCTAAAGAGTACAGCTCAGGTCTGCAGCTCTACTGGGCAGCATGTGCCCGCAGCCTGCCAGACATGGCAGAGGCACTGGCCCACGGAGCCGAGGTCAACTGGGTCAACACAGAGGACGACAAGAGGACGCCGCTTATAATGGCGGTGCAGGGGGTGAGCATCACTACAGATGATCCAGTCAGCTCAGTGCCATCAGTATATTATGAATGAAGTTTCAGCTAGTGGAACAGAACAACTGACCTTAAGATAATAATAGTGCTTACAATTTGTACTTTGTCACTGTAAAGTAATGTAATGTGTTTTATTAATTGTTAATTTCAGGGTTCGCTGGTCACCTGTGAGTTTCTGCTCCAAAATGCAGCCAATGTGAACCAGCAGGATGCTCAGGGCCGAGGACCCCTGCACCATGCCACCATGCTGGGACACACAGGGTTTGTCTTACACATCTTATCATCATTATGTCCCCCATTATGTTTACAGTGCAATTCAGACTGTGTGTGACCTCAAAAATATGACAAACCTTTCTGTCTGTTTCAGGCAAGTGTGTTTATTCTTAAAAAGAGGAGCAAATCAAAATGCTGCAGACATTGATGAGAAAACACCCCTGACGATAGCTGTGGAAGCGGCCAACGCAGACATCGTCACTCTGTGAGTGTTGTTATCATTATTGGTATTAATGTTAATTTTCTGTGTTTATCAATATTTATTCTGGGAGAGATGTCTGATCTTTCACACTGTTAAACATAACGAACCAGCACAGCTATCATCTACATGGAACAAAAAAAAAATAAAAATCACCGACCACTGATAGTGATGTTTTGTCAAAAAGTGCCTATGATTAGTTCGTAGATTTTTTTTCACAGGTTTTATTAAAATATAAAATAAAACTTACAAGCGTGTATCAAAACCTGACCCAGCTTAAAAGGAAAATTCGCTACCTTTTTTGAGGATGTCTAATCAGTGTTAATTGAGTTTTCCTGCCCGAGAAGCTGTGCTGGCAGCGACTTCATGTACCAGCATGCATTGTGCACAAGCTTGTGACACACAACTAATCCAAGCAGTAGCCTCGCTGATCACACCAGAAGTGCATTTCTCCACGCTGGTCAACAAGCGAGTCTGCTCCTCTGTTTTTTTCTCTCTCTCATGTTCTGTATGTTGCTCTCTTTTTTAGACACAACTGATAAATATGGAATTAGTATGTAATAAAAAAAACCTAGCTGAGTCTATTTCTAATAAATGTAGGGGATGGGTAGATTATCTATGTTTTCTTGCCAGATTTGCTGGCAGAAAAGATAGACTAGACACAGAGCGGAATCCAGAGCACATCCTTCTTGGCAGAGACTAGAAATCCAAGCTGAAAAAGCTTGTAGTTCTTCCAGCCTCCAACTATGTCACTATCATGTCAAATGACTGTGCTGGATGCAGGAAAAACAACAGATCTTGCAGCTGCGAGCTCCACTTTCTCGGTCAATGTATGCTCTGAGGAATTTATTGCTTCAAGTGACTCCATTTACCATCAACACTGATTGGGCATCCCCATGAAAGGAAGCGAATCTTCCCTTAACTGTCTGCATTTATCAAGGAGTAACAACTTTCTCCACAAGGTGTCACTATTTGATCAGTTATGCAGTGGACGTCTTTTACCTCTGAGCTGCCTAACTGTGTGTTTAAAAACTCATCCAAGGTTCCTTGCAATATATTGGATAACCTTTGGTAAGGAAGACCTGACAGTTATTTAGCATACCACATTGATAACGCAGGTGGATATACATTCAGCCAAGCATGCAGGATTGACAGGTGTGCTACATCATCAATATTCATATTCATATTCATCAATCATTTTCACTCACGTAGTCCAGAATTCAATGAATATAGTTTTTGAAAGATGAAGAGAAAAAGTTATGTTTCCCATCTGTACACTTCTGTATAAGGGGTGGTCAGGAAGTAACCAGTATCTTTTGATGGCTTTTTTTTTTTTTTTTTACAAGTGGATATCAAAATGCCAGACATACATTCATCAGGACACCTCCCCTGAAAATCAGCAAGTCCTAAAAATAAGTGATGGAAAATTGAAAGGGCAGATCAGTGTTAAATATGCTCTTTATTGCTCTGTGAAATTCTGCCCAGAAAGGCCTAATCATGTGACACTCCCAAAATACATGCCAATGATTGGCTTCCCAAAACACAAACTGTCTTCAATATTTGGCATCCCCTCCACAGCAAAATGAGCTTTCTGCATCTGTGTGAAGTGAAAAAACATTTTCCCCCAGACTAACTGTGACTTATCTGTCATTTTCCAGGTTGCGACTGGCCAAGATGAACGAGGAGATGCGAGAGGCGGAGGGGCCCTACAGCCAGTCAGGTCAATATAACACCAACAGCCCCACCGAGATGCAGTACAGGAAGTGCATGCAGGAGTTTATTAGCCTGCAGCTGGACGGAACTTAATAACTGTCCGCTCATGTCTAAACACAGGAGCAACACACTGTCAAACCAGGCTTATCAGAGGAAATGTAAAGCCCAGGTTTCAGAGTTGGGGTCAGTTGACTGAACAACTGCGCATTAACACCCAGACAGTTTATCATCAGTGGTTTGATTATAAATATGAGGCAACTTTTTTATTAAGTGACTCCCAGGTGATGCAATTTGATCCACTGATGAGAGTGAGCTGAGCCCGACTCTGTCAGTCATGCTCCTGTGTCCTGCTCTACTGTGAGTGTCATCTTAACAGCTCCTGCCAGGTGCTGTGCCAGCTGCACCGTGGTGTCAAGTCAGGTGCTATACTGTATCAATGTGACAGGGTTAAAGCCATCGACTCTGGACATTTCTGAAGAGTTTTGTTCCAAAGTGGAACATGTACGTTTTCAATTAAGTGACTGTTACTTATGTAAAATTATAGATAGCACAAAATTAGAAGTAGACAGTCTGTACTTCCTCCCTTTAAGTTTAAATCATATAACCTTTGCTGACTCCCTCTGTTTTAGAGGCTTTCAGTGGTTTAAGAGTAGCTAACTAGAAATTTGTGTTATTTTTGGAGGGGTAAATGCTTTTAATTTTTCCAATTAGTGTTGTACTATCAGTCACAGTATCTTTGCAAAAAAAACCTAGCTACCCAGTAACTGCCACCAGTATCCAGTGACCTCAAAGTGATGGCAGTTTTCTCTATCTGGCAATAATCGTGACTTTTGAATGACATTTTTTATTATCTGACCAGTCTGAAGAGGCGTGGTGTGTGTCTATAAATCACCAGGTTTCATTTTTAAATTCTGTCAGAAATAATTTATGCACATTCCTATTAATGGTTATGCAACTACTGTACCTTTGTCCTGCGATTATATGGTTCCCATTTGAAGTCTTAACCATTTTCAAGGCCTGTTTACTTATTTGAACTGTGTCGTCCAAACATGATGCATCTTGCTGTTGTGACATGCCTGGTCAGAAAAAGGTCTATTTTAGAGCAGTTTTCTTTTATAAAGGTAATTTTAGGAACCGTATAATAAGTATATTTACTGTACATGTTGTAAATGATGTGCATACGTACATTTTATCATAGTCTGACAGTATGAGCAGAGTTGAGATTGACTCTGGTTGCACAGGGGTGAGTGCCATGAGGGGCTCTGTGTTCACATGCTTTGGTTTTGTTTTTTTCTGATTGTACGTATTTATTCAATTATCGTGTCTGGGTTATTAGTCGGTCAAGTGTGCTTGCTCATTGCCCGTGATCACGGGAAATCCAGAATTGTAAGATGATGAAGGCCTTTTAGTGCCATTGCATTAATGTTATTGAATGTTAGTGGGTCTTTAGTCGAATATAGACAAAACCATCCGAGGGTGGTGCATCGTCATGCAACAAGTGCAATAGCGTAGACAAATATCCACATGTAACCATGTATATATTCTTATCACCTGCTGGTCCTAGCTTATATTTATCTTAATCATACGGGAGCTTTACAAAAAAAAAAAAAAAGAGTGTGAATAGACTTGAGTGCAAGGCTCACTCGAGTTGTATCGATAGTGAATGAATGATTGAAACGTACCCCAGTTTCATCCCACGTCTCTGCTCCATGCAGCCCCAAATCCTCTGGGAGGGCACCAAAGCACTTTGATTAAATGGTCATTTCTGGTAATTCACATTGATTGGCATGTGATGTATCGAATGGCTGACTAGTGTCAGGATGCATTCGGTGGTTAGAATAGAGATCGTGTTGTGATTGTGTTCACAGGTAAATGAAGTTCTTGCGTCCTTTAGAGTAGAAGCTGAGGGATTTCTGGAGAGCTCTTAGATTGTATGGTGAAAGAGACGCATGCATTTAAGTGTGTTGACCACAGGAGGGAGGGCTACGCCGTCCTAAAAGAGTCCAGTATCTTGTATCGAGGGCTAGATGTGCTGCTTTAGGTTGCCAGACTGTTATTAGCCTGAACGCTGCTGTTTTTAAAGAGTGGAATATCCTCTGTGGACATTTTTCACTTTTTAAAAATAAGTCAGGAATGTTTTGGACCTGAATGACAAAGAATGATTTTTTCTTTTTTCTTAATTGTTTTCTTTAGTGTGTGCAATGCTTGTTGATAGGGAATTGTAGATAGACTATTGCTGGCTGTTGTTACCTTAAAGGCAGTGGTGGAAGAAGTAGTCAGATCCTTTACTTAAGTAAAAGTACAAATACCATAGAAATACTTTGCTGCAAGTAAAAGTCCTGCATTGAAAACCTCACTTAAGTGAAAGTATGTAAATATTACCAGCAAAATGATCACTTGTGTATCAGTTATTCACTGCGTGTTATTTTTCACAATTTTATTCACAAAATCAGATAAAGAAAAAAGTGCATGTACAGTTCATAACAATAATCCATAATAATGGAGAGGTGATATGCAACACCCTGATAAGCTATTGGAAGCTTGAGAATAGGGGCCTAGACATGAAGCTAATTATATTTTGAAATGTGTTTATGAACACGACTAGATATAAGAAGAGAAAGTGCATATAGTATACAGCAGCATCTATAACCTAAACCTAGACTAAACTGACCTACTTTTAACTGCTAAATGATTTATTCCATCAGGCTAAACATTGATTTGATGAAACATGGTTTGATGGGTAAGACAACATAAATAGAAACACATGGCAAGTGGAAGTAACAGTACAATGTAAATGGATATGAGTGTAACTGGTGTAGAAGAACCCAGCTGTTTAGGGTGTTCAGCCTTAACATCATTTTGTAGTAATTGCTGCTTAAGGCTCTTTTTAAAGCCACATGCAGATAATGACATTTTTACAATCTTTTACTGTCAATCTCCTTCCACACCTGTGGACCTCTGCAGACCACACTAAAGCTCGTACATTTATTTTAAATTTGTGAAGAAAACTTTTTTTCTTGCATGACTCCATTTTGAACGAAGTGAAGTCAATTGAATTGAAGAAAACAGCGACTGCATTTAACAACAACACTGTATCAGAACATACCCTTACAGACTTTCACACAACTTGTACAAAATTTAGCCAGTCATATGCTCAGCACTTCCCAAACACATGCATTTTTGCTAAAACCTCAGTGTTTAAAACACCTCCGCTAAGGAGGAGCGTGCCCTGAGCATCCATGGGCAGATGCGTGTTCATGTGCTCCGCTTGAGCAGAGTTCAGAGGCAGAGTACGAGACTGTCCGCACTGACTTGTTTTAAATCGTAATGTTTTTGCCAAAATACATGTGTTTGGGAAGTACTGAGCACACGACTGGATAAATGAGACTTGGATTATTTTGAACAAGTTGTGTGAGAGTTTTTAAACGTACGTTTTGATAAAGTTTTGCTGTTGTGAAATGCGGTCGCTTTTTGCTTAAATTCATGAAGTATTGTCACCTTTTTTGGTTTCTGCATTCATCATGAAAGCATGCGAAAAAAACAAAGTTTTCCTCAAGGTAACATGTAGTAAGTAAGTGATACACAAATAGGCATTTTGCAGGTGAAGTATTCACTGTGCAGTAAAATGTCCTGTATCAGTGTTTTCCTTTTATATCTGATGTTTTAATTAATATTACTGCTGCATTGATGTGTATTTTGTGTTTTACTGCTGTGGATCTTTAAGGCGTTGCTGTACTGTGAGACCCACATATCTTTAAAAGTCAACCTTTTCATGGTGTTAGAAAAACAGCCCTGTTATCAGCTTTGTGACGATGCATTTTCCAGCTGATCATAGAGGGTTTTTACAGAGTTTATTTAGCTTAAGAAGTAGGAGAATTTTCTCACACGTGGTTTTCTTTGGACAGCAAGTGTGTAGGATACTATAATTTAAGCTGTCAGACAAATGTAGTGGAATATTTACCTCAGAGAGGTTGTAAAGTACCTCACATTTGTACTTAAGTGCAGTACTTGAGTAAATGTACTTAGTTACATTCCACCACTGCTTAGAGGTCAACAGCGGACACAGCAGCAGTGACCTTGTGAGGAACAGAAGGAGGTTAGTCTGAAGTAGCAGAGCAGAGCAGAGTCTGAAGTACGTACTTGCAGTCACCGAATGATCCTCACGTTGTTTTGCTCTGCGAGAGGATTAGCCTTTTTGTCAGCATCAGCTCGCCGTCCTCTTTGATCGCCGAGGGCTTCATCAGCGTCTCTAATCAGCTGAAGAATGATGATGAGGGATATTCAGGGGTAATGAATGTGAGGGAGAACCAACCTCATCAGTCCACCCTTTGCCCCTTTTTATTAAGATGACAGCTCCCTCGACTCAAGTGTTTCTACCTGATTGAGTGTGTAGAAGAAGCGCAGAGTGGAGGTTCTCAGCCTGCAGGTTGCTCTGTGTTTTTTGGGGGCGTCAAACATTGATCTCTGAAATTTAAGGGAGAGTATGTATATTTTTTTTAAAACTTAATGAGAATTATTTTGATATTTTTCACAAGTATCTTTTACTTTAATCAGTATTTGTCTCCTGTAGTCTTTTAGAAACTGAGAAGTGACACTTGACACTTGAACAGATTGAGAACCACCACTCTGGTGTGAGAGGAGACTCTCTGTCTTCTATTACACACTCGTATTTATTGCTTTCATCCACTTCTCTTTCTCTCACTGTAAATTCACTCTCTCGGTTCTGTATTTTGCTTTTCTCACTCTCCTCCCCAGAGTTTTGTGCCTTTCTTCTGTTCTCTTTATTTCTTTGGGGGTGCTGAGGCCAACACAACTGTATTTTTGTACATAAACTCCTGCACTTTAAACACAATACAGTTGTTAACAAAAACGAATCTCTGTGGGCTCGTCTTTTCTTTCTGAGTCGATCTCTCTGGCTGTTTCTCCTCAATCATTTGCCTTTTGCTTCTTCTGTTCTTTCCCATCTTTTCTGCCCCTGCGTTGTTCTGTTTCATATTTCGAGCCACGCTGACACTCTGACAGGTATGGCCGACTTTTTCTTTTTCATTCTTGTTGTAATGATGCTGTCACTGTGCATGAGCCCTCCACTCTGCAAAACACTGTTGATATTTTATCCTGCTGCACACCTGCACGAGGCATTAATGGTTTCCTACATTATTTTCCTTTCCCTCGCAACACAGTTTACTCCTGATGACATGAGTAATAATTTATTTCACAGTATCATTTTATATTATTTATTTGCAGCAGGTTGAGGTGTTGAGGAGGGAGACGAGCTCAGACTGTGGTGTGGTGCTGAAGGGACTGTTATTATATCAGCATTACCTTTTCTGAGCCATTTAGCGCTATTTTCTTGTTGAAAAGTTCAGATTTTCTGACAAAACATACAATTTTTGTAACAAAAGTCATACATGTTTGTGTTATTATATGATGCATTGTGTCATTTTGTGCAGAAAACCAATGTGTAAAGCTCTTGTGCCATCGCAGGAGCTTTGAAACCTTGAAGTAATTATTCAGGATGTCCCTAACAACTGATTTACCTGAAATTTAAACTGAATTTTAAACTTAGACTAGTTGATTCCAAATGCAGCACAATTTATCTTTAAGAGTAAATGCACCAAAAAGCATTGTGTGTATTGTAAGAGCCATTTCATCAACCATTGTTTATTCAGGGAAAATTGACTGAGCATTGAGCTCTTTACCAGTAGTGCCCTGAGTTCACATTCAGTGGGCAAAGTGATGAAAAAAAGTCCATAAAAATAAATAATTAGCGGCTATGTCTATCAAGAATTATAAACAGCAATTTAAAAAAAAAAACAGTAAAAAGATGAAAAAAATTAAATAATTAAGAATGGAGTCTGCCATAAAGGACAAATACATAACAACAACAACAACAATTAAAAAAATAAAATAAAATAGTCTTATTTATTGAAAACAATATGTCTTATGAGAGAAAATCTTAAGGAAACGTGCCTGATTATTAAGGGTTGGGGAAAAAATTGATCCAGCATAGTATCGCAATATTTTTGTGTGGCAATATCGTATCATCACACAGTGCCAAGTATCAATTTTTTTATTATTTAAATAGATAAATAAAATATTACAAAAACAAATTAAACTTTAGGAAGCCTACTTGAATAATATGACCAACTTCTTTTTCAGTCCACTAGAAACATTTTGCTGCAAATAAAATAATTGAAGTTAGATGAACAGACTGAAAACTTTATATTATTAGATAGTAAAGATGTTGACAAAGTCTTCCTCTGCAGTCATAATTTACAGTCGAAAAAAGTAATATATCGCAATATATTTCATCGCAATACTCAGCATATAGCAACATATTTAAAATTGTAATAATATTGTATCGTGACTTAAGTATCGTGATAATATCGTTTCATGGAGCCTCTGGTGATTCCCACCCTTACTGATTATTACAGCAGCATATCACTAGATGAACACAATGGCATAAAATTATGATTTAGATAAAGAGTTTAACCGTCTAAAATGCAGTAATATCTATTTGGGACCATTCACCACAGGGTCTGAGTTGGGACTAAAGTTGTGAGCCATTTATCAAAATATAGTTCCCTCTCAGACTGTGTAGTTAGTGAGGTTTTCACAGGGAACCAATGCTCTGTCTGACCTATTTTTTTGTCTTTGTTGTTGACCTCTCGTGTCCTTGCTTCTCTTACAGGAGATGAAACCTACCAGGACATTTTCCAGGATTTCACCCACATGGCCTCCAACGACCCGGACAAGCTGAACCGCTACCAGCAGTACGATCCGCAGCGACCCTGACACAACAGAAAAACCGTCCACTAGCACTCAGAGACTGTCTGCTCAACCCGAGAGCGGCAAAAAGACGTCTGGAAAGACGTTGTCCACTTTCCCTCCAATATGATTCAGCGTTAAAGCCGGTTAGTGCTGCCGCAGCTGGACTCGTGTCGAAGCTCCCTTTCAACTAATTGTGTTCTTGCAGCTGTGTTTACAGCCCCTTTTTTTAAAACTACAGGCACTTCTCTAAAGTGAAGGAGAACCTCTGTGAACAGTAAACCTCACTTTTTAAAAAAAAACAAAAAACCTGTAGGATCTTTTTATTCGAACAAGTGAATGGTACAGTGTTGAATCCTCAGAAAGGATTTGCAAAGTCATAAAAATAAGATTTTTTTAATTGAACTCAGTCTGAATGTAGAGCTGCCATCAAGGCTGTCAGTTATTTTAGTTGTTTATGTCACACCTCATGACAGAAGACAATTTCTTTCTTTAAATACATTAGGAAAGAAGTGTGCATCGTCAGAGTTGTAAAGAGGTAAGTGCATGACAGACTGTTAAATACTCCATTTCAATTTTTAAGCGCTTCCTCTCTTTAATAGGATTCTCTTTATGATCATAGGCATCTTTTTTTATATCAAAGTTTCGCTTAGTGAACTCTCAGCAGCGTATACACGACAATATGCTTTTACTTATTTGCACAGATCCCTTTGTCTTAAATCGCCACTGATGTTTACCAGTTTTGATGGTAAGACTTTGACATGTTAAACAGTGTACAGTGATTTATTGATGCAAATAGATTTTTTTGATTTTTCACCGCTCGTCTTTTTTTTTTTTTTTTTTGAACACTTTCCTCTGAATGATTTAAATTTTCTGTGTCGTCACCATGTCAGTACCTGCAGTACGTGTCAGCGAGGCAATCAGCCCTTCGTGATCGTCATCAGCGTCGTGATCTTTGTGGAATGATAAAAGCTTCAGTTGAGATGATTGTTAATTTATAGATTCAGTCTCATGCTATTATTAAAGATGTAGCATTAAACTCTACAATAATATGGATCTATAGAGTATATACGGCCATTTTATTCCCGTTGATTCTAGAAATAACAGTAACGCTCCATTTTACAGGTTTGTAATTTCCGAACAATTTTTACAGGAAGTTTCCCAGAAAGAAGTGTGTCATTTGGTCCCTCAAAAAAGCTCAAGTAAATGTTCATTTTATACTGGAGGTAAACTCCTTAAGATTCAGTCTTGGTTCATCTGGAGACACCTGTGGTCACCATGGTAACATCAAGTGTGGTTCCACACTATAGAGTGCAACTGGTCTATCTTTTTACTGTGCCAGAGCAAACAAACTCACATTAGTGACACTGAATTGGTTTTCTGTGAATGCCTTGTGCGTTGGTAGCAAAGATGGAATCGCGTAATTTTAAGGTGTAGAAATTTTTTTGATTGCACAGAGGCCACATGCCAGGGCATCAAGGGTTTAAAAAAAACAAATTTGATTTCATTTCGATAGACAAATCAGTTTGTAAAAGTATTAATGCCACAATTTTTATTACAAGAAAAACTAATTTGTAATTCAAATTATTAGAAAATCTTCAAGATCACACAGCATCAGTACAATCACTGAACCCTCAGGACACAAAAATGAACAAGTAATACTGAAAAACAAAGAACTGATTAATCAGAGTCCTGAGTATATATGTGGTGATCTGTTTGCATCATGTGTGAGACATTTACACTGTATGTAGTTTACATAGTTTGTCATATATCAGATTTATGTATGGGATAGTTCCCTATGGAGGAATAGTCAGTAACATTAATAACTTTATAACATTCTGAATTAAACAGATTGTTTTTTCCTGGAGGTCATGATAGAAGTTGCTAACGAGTGAGCCATTGCACTTCCTTCTCACCTCTGTTGAGAGCTGCACATGCAAAGTAGTGATCATGGGAATGCATAGCAACAATACTTTCACTTTTACCAGTCCTGCCAGGGACTTAAGAACAAGAGCATTTTGTTGCCAGGTGGAGTTGATAGGAGAGGGCAGAGACGCGGGGCTGGGAAAGAAAAAACAAAACAGGCAGAGAGTGGGACACCAAGGCCACAGTAGCCAGTAAGCATATGGTATTCAGAAGTGCGCCAAGACTGCTGCTGAAATTCCTGCTCTGCTAGGCAATTTGAATCTAATGCGTGAATGGCGGACCCCGCCACTAACATTGAAAACTGCTATATAAAGGAATTATTGGAAAAAATACAGACTCAAAATAACATCAAAAATTTTGTTTGAGTTCATGAAAATCTTCAGGATAATAATTTTAGTTGTGTGCTGTATATGTGGCTAAGTGTATTTTCAGCCTACCTGCTGTGCTCTCATTAAAATGCTCTATTATGCAGGCAAATAATTGAAATTAATTGTAAGTGGACTATTTAAACGCTGCCTCCATTTCCCTCTAATAGAAGTAAATTAGATCAACTTTTTTGAGTAAACTTCTCAGGAAATTATTTTTGAAATTACAAACCTGTAAAGTGTTACAGAAGTACCGTGCATACAGTCAGCAAAATGTCCAGATATGTTTGGAAATATTACTCCCTCTGTGGAAATTGTATAAAGATGTTTAAGTTGAGCTGTAGAGCCACTGTCGTTTCCTGTGATGAGCTGTTAAAGAACTTAGAGTGTTAGATTCAGTTCAAACATCAGACGACTGCACTGAAATGTCCAAATCCAGAAATTAAATCTGCAAATTTCCTGTCAGATGTTATGTGAACTGTAGTGTAGGATCTGTCTTCAGCAAAAATCTCCTCTCTGACATTAACAGTACGTACAGTAGTCAGATACGACACGAAGCGCAGAGGAAATCTTCGGCCAACATGGGATACAATTCTTGTACATTCTGTACAGATGCTTTTGAATTCTCCAGAGAACTGAAGTATAAAGTTAGTGGTACTTGAATCATTAAATAAGCTTTTGTATATGCTGTTCTTTGTATCCTTTGGTAATTTTAGCCCCTTTTATATTGCCTGTCTGTATACCAGTATACGTGTACTGTATATTCTACCTGTAATATGTAAGAACTTCAATACATATGGACTGAGGATCCCTCACTGAATGTTGATTCTTTATTTGATCTCGAGGTTTTATTTCTTTAGCTTCATTAAAGTTGTTACAGGAATGTGTTTGTGAGCATGGAGCTGATGGTTTGAGGTGCTAGTGTGGAGAAAAGGTCGTTTTACTGCTCTCCTAGGCTCATTTGTTTTCTTTTTTAAGCACTTTGGCATTCATTTCTCTTTAAATATTCATTTAAATCCTGATGCACTCACACTGAGACCCAGTCAAGCCTCACATCTGCATTCACATACATTTCAGCTCCTGTAAAGGCACTGAAAATGATATTCAATGAAGATTAAGCAAAATAAACAGTGTTACTACACACAGTTGCACAAAATAATTCAAGAAGTCTCTCTCGAAAGCCCAATAAAAGCATCTCACATCCTCTGAAAGCAGAGCATTTCCTCTTAGTCAAAAGTACATTTGTCAAGAAGAAGGCAAAGCCGTAATTCACCAGCCAGCTATTGTACACGTGTTCTGTTAACAGTGTTACAGAATTGGACCTGTTTTGTTTTTCTTTTTATAAACAAGATAATTGATAATTCAGAATACGATGAGAAGAGTCTAGAAATAGATGTTTTCAGCAGAGGCTGTGTCACTTCCACTGCTTTGTAATTGTTGCACATAATGTGTAATTTAGTCTTTTTTTACCCTTGCACATCGTGCTGAGTGAGGGTGTCAGTCAAGGACTGAACTTAAATGTGAGGCACAAACACCAAGAATCAGTTCTTGATTTTTAAACAGTGGATTTCAGATGTTCTTTGTCGTAAAAATGTATCTGTCTCGACAAGAACTACATTTGCAGAGGAACTGTTTTTTAAAACTGTCCTTTACTGCAGGTTTTCCCTCAAGCAGATGGAGAGTAAGTGATTTTTATCTAAATGTACACACACACGTCTGTATGTGGTTTAGACTTTAAATCCACACTGGTGAGGTCTTTCACTTTGGGGAAACTGGGGAATATTGACATCATACAGGAGCTCCCAGGCCACATGGAAATAAGTGCTATTTGTTGCAATTTCATCACATTGTTTTTACCTCCTTTGTTACCAATTTTCAGGCCTTTACTGTCAATGGTTCCCAACCTGGGGGTCCCGACCTCAACTAGGGGTTGTCAGAGCTTCACAGGGGTCACAAGGCCTTCTTGATTATTAACTCTTTAAAAGCGGAGCAAACTGGTTTAGTTTCCTTCACAAACATGGTAGAAGGCAATGAGCAATGAAGAAGAAATTACCCCAAAAAATAGCAAGAAATTGGTGATGGGGGGGGAATTTGTTATGAAAAAAAAAATAGAAAGTCACAAACAAACAAGGAAATGACCTGGAAAAAGAGCTTATATATTCTAATAATTCTGTAACAAAATTAGATTAGATAGATAATTTAGATCTATTAATTCTTTGCAATTTGTGGAACATTTCTTGCCTAGTTGCTCGTTGTATTTTCTACCCATGTTTTTGAAAGAAATTGCACCAGTTTGCTCAGGGTACAAAGGGTTAAAATACTTGTAAAAGGCATCTGAAAGAAACACAAGAAAAGTGGTGTCACTCCAGGTTACAAAGGGTCAATTAAAAGTTGTACAAAAACCTTTTCAAAAATATACAGTAGGCCTATATATCAGTATTTTATTTGTTTCTGTTAAGACAACTAAATGAAGTAGTTATTTTTTTTTAGGTTACTATTAAAGATACAAACTTCAAAAAAGAAATCTCACAGGTTGAGGGCATGACGAAGACCTGAACACAAGTTATATTCACAGAGCCTTCACTCTCTGCTAAACAGCCTCATCCTGCTTTAGAAAAGTGAAGAGCTAAAAGAATTTAAACAGTTGAAAAGCTAATCTAACAATGGCCAGGAGTCGTGGAAAAGAAAACACTGAATTTGTCGAAAAAGAAGCCTATTAATTACGAGTGATTGTTACCAAAAAAAAACCCCCACAGAAAATCATGTAAAAAGTTGTTAGAAATCTCAGGAAAACTCATCTCAGGAAGTAATCTGGTCAGAATTCTTCCAAATCATTGCTTTATATAAACTTCCTGCAGTTATTGCATTCACCTTTTTATTATTCAATTTATCAGTTGATTTGTACTGTTGTTGCTATGCACTGAATGTAACATGAAATATTCATAGAAATGTTGCTTAATCAGGGGTCATCGGGTTGCTTAAGGACAAAGGCTGGGAACCTCGGTGTTACTGGGAAAACAGTAGTGTAATGTGTCACCAGCAGGGGGAGAGCTGCTTTCAGTCTGTCACATTTGGAAGATAGAAATCTTGAAACGTTCAGCCTGAAAACACAGCTGAGGATCCTGAAATGCAGCTCTGTGTGAGTCTTTTATTTTATTCACTTAATTTGTTGTCACCTTAGAAGTCGGTGTTAAACCTCACATGAACACCACTTTGAATTTTTGGCTTCAAAGTTTGGGGTTTCTGCTGTGTGTTTATAGTTCATAGCACTTTATCATTTTAAATCACTTCATCTGTTTAGTTATTACAAATAAACTTAACTACAAATCTCTGACGTTAAACTCAGCTGAGACTTTGACCCAAAACTAAGATGGAAACTATATATATATATTTATTTTTTATAATACAGAGAGGCTTCATTCATAAATGTACACCGGTGAGGTCACGATTTTCTCCCCGTGCCAATCTTAATACATGTCTGGATGTATTATCCAGTCCCATTCCACCTTTAATAATTACAGGCTGTTTATTTCTGCTGCAGTTTAAATGAGAGGCATGCGGGCCAGTAGTGCCCACCACTTGAAATGACTTATAGTCATCTGTGTGTGTACAGCAGGCCAACGTGTGTGTTTAGTCTGCTCCAAACTAATGTTCCTGAAAACACATCGCTTTTTCAACAATGATAGCACGGCCGTAATTCATCTCAATACTACTGAACACACGTTACACACACACAGGACAATCTACAGAAACCGTGAGAGGAGTGTCAGGGTGGTTTTTAATTTTCTCATATCACATTTTACAAAATGTTGTATGTGCACTGTGATGTGATGAAAGAGGAAGAGGTCGAGCAGAGCGATATGAAAGAAAGATATGAACATTTGGAAATATGCAATAAAGCTGAAGAATTTCACTTTATTCCCACGGTGGCCGTTTGAAACTTGAATTTAACAGAAAGAAGAAGGAAGACGTCTCACACACATGCTAGGGTTGTCATGATACCAGGATTTTAAACTTCCACACAATACTAGTTTAAACATAATAACTCTTTTAAAATAATAAACAAAATACAGGCACACAAAATTGTATTTTCTTTTTTAATTTATGTACTTTCATTAACAACCTGCACACAGTGGTGGTGCAGGAAGAGTCCCTGGACGCACATCTCCAGCCACGTGGTGGGTTCACTGGAAAGAATGCTGTAACAACCACAGGTTGAAGACCAGTAAATTTTCTTTCCCTGTTGTTTCATCTGTGCAGCCTTGGTTTAAAAATCTGAGTGTAGACCTCTTTTTTCATAGCTCTGGTACTTTCAGTGCTATTATATGTACAATTAACTGAGATAAATTTGTTTAAAGCAAGATTCAAGAATTTTATTGTTGTTATTCAAGCATAACCAAATTGTAAATGTCCTCCTCAAATAGTTCACACTATTGAAAAGAAAACTTAACAAATATTTACACACAGAATAAGACACAAATGTAAGAGATATTAAATATTCAACAGTAAATCCTATTCAATATATGTACAAAATATAAGCAATATTAACCTCCTGAGACCCTGTGTGCTCATATGAGGACTTCACATTTTGGTTTAAAGCAGCTGTGCGGAACTTTACGTTTTTGTTGATTACAGTGCCCCCTTTGGTCGAAGCGCAATGACACCCACAGCCTGGTATCGTAAAATTCTGACGGCAGCCGGCATTCGGCTTCATTCGTAAAATCTAGACTGCAACCGGCAATTACCACATGCATTTGTTTTGGAGAGGGAGAGGGTTAACGTTACTAGCGTTACACTTCGATTACACACTTCAACCAACTGCAACTGCCTGATGTATATTTGCGTTCATGGTCACAGTCACATAATTTTGTGGCGTTTGTTGTAACGTTACTAGACAAAAGCGGTTCACATCAGCTAACGTTACATTTAGCTTGCTTATAACTTCCATTTCGTCATATATTGAAGTGAAACAACGTCTAACAAGTTGCGGTATATTCTCTAAATAAAAACAAAAATTACATACCTGTCGATTAGGAAAAGGGCCAACTCGGGATCAGTTTTAAAACCTTTCAAATCTCTCAGCTCTCTCCACTTGGTGAATGCCTGACCGAAGTTGACACACGTTTGGGCTCGAGCCCTATCACTGTCCCGGAATCAACGCCTCCGCCCGCTCGACACAAGCATACTCGGGCGTACTATCAGCGGAGCGGACTCCGCGAGGAATGTCTGCAGTCATTCGGGCTTTCATAGTCGAGCGCACTTCTGCGTTGTAGTTTCCTGTAAAAATGTCCTTGAAAAATCCCCGCGATGTGAAAAATACATGCTGAGCAGTAACTGGTGCGCAGAGCGGAGTCCGCGCGGTCGTAAAATCTGAGCTTAGCGCGCACAGGGCTTGCGGACGTCCGCCTTGAGTCCGCGCGGACCTCCGCGGAATCCGCTCCGCGTATGTTCCGCCCGAATATGTTCGGGCCTTAACGCGCATGTCGCGGAGTGGTGAACAAACCAAACAACACAATGTCAGGAGAAACTGAAAAGATATGCCGTCTATGTAAAGTCAACTTGCTAATTAAGGAGCCATTACATGTTCAAGAGTTTATAAAGCTGCTCAAACGCCAAACAGAGGCTATAAGTGAACGTTTCAGCGGCAACGCGTAATGACCCCCCACACTCCTTTAATACAGGCCAATTATAAGTGGAATGATAAGACCTAGAAATAGTTACAGAAACAAAAAAGCTAAATATATTTTAGAATGTTAGAAAATTAGATAGTTCTCCTGCTTAGTAAATGGCACCATGCGTTTTTGCTGCCGAGCTTTTATGAGATACTTTACCACCTATAAACACCAGTTAACACACGATCCGAGTTTAAAGGTCATCTGGTGCCAGTCTGGTGTCGGCCGCTGTCCCAAGCTCGCAGGCTTTGCTCTGTGAATCGGCCTTTTCCAGGAAGTCTGCGGTCTGCTCGCCTGTGGAGAAATGAAGGGCCGCCGCTGGAGACGTTTCCCTCCATAAAAACACCATGTGAACAAACGCTGAGAGGGCCAAGCCCCATTAATGCCGCTCAGACTGCCAGGGACCAAACTGCAGAACGTATTGGTGTTAACAAGTCGCCGAGTCCAGTGGTGACTGAAGTCTTATTTTCTTCAAACAAATAAAAAAATGCCAGTGGAATGAGATCATTTCACTTACTCGCAGTGCAAAAGCAGTAGGCATCTTTTGATTTGCTTCACCTGCACAATATACTGACTCTATAGTTTCAGAGAAATGTTAATAGTTTACTTTGTTCACTTTATTAACTTGCAGATTTGTTGAAGATATTTTTGCAGAGCTCCTGTCCACAACTGATGAGGGAAGCTCCTCATTCTGCCTGATCGCTGCTGTTTGACTGAGATACTCAAGTAAGCAAAAGTGATGCTGATGAATTATAGCAAATTATATTGATCTGAAATACTTCTTAGAGGAAGATCATCTCTGCTAATGTCTGACTGTAGGATCATCATTTTTCAGCAGGTGCAGACAAAACCAGGTCACAGGTCATTTCAGTCAGTCAGAGAGGTGTGCGTGCCACAAACAGACCACATGATGAGGAAACAACTGATGTGTTGCTCCTGCTGGACTCCACAGGTCAGTCTCGGTTTAGTATAGATTCGTAGCACTGTAGTTGATAGTTTGGAGTATAGTAAATAAATGTGTTCATACATTAGATTTTAACTGTGACTTTAAAATGCCAACTCTTAAAATAAGCATCCTCATGTTTCAGATGTGCTTTTGTGATCTTCAAACACATATTTGTGTTGGTGGTTTGTCTAGTCAGATAGGCAGTTAATTTTAGGAAAATACCTAGCAAGGTTTTCTCCATTTACTTGTGTGATTGTCTCCACCACCGAGACTGTACAATGAATATATAAAGGTGTGAAGGTGTACAGTAGTCATTCTTATTTTTCAAAATTCTTTTTAATCCAAAAATTACTGATTTGTACAAAAATAAACTAGAAGTAACATATATTGAAATAATGACAGAAACTTTCAGAACAAAATAATATGCAAGTACAATTTAGAGTACAAATAAAAAGGGCAAAATAAAGGAATAAATAAATAAATCAGGAATAACATAACACAATACAATACAATTTAGTTGCAGTCACATAAAGAAGCATCTTTATTTCAAAATAAATGTTTGATTTCAACTTTCTTATTCTATTAGATAATTTAAATTGCCAGAGTGATGGGTAATAAATCTCAGTCTCAATTACTTGTGCAATAGTCATAACTAAGCACAAGACAACAATGTCTTAACAATGCCTTAACTTAAGTCAAGGTTGCAATACCTGAATGTAACAATATAAGTAAGAGTTGTACCAACTTTCTTATTCTATTAGATAATTTAAATTGCCAGAGTGATGGGTAATAAATCTCAGTCTCAATTACTTGTGCAATAGTCATAACTAAGCACAAGACAACAATGTCTTAACAATGCCTTAACTTAAGTCAAGGTTGCAATACCTGAATGTAACAATATAAGTAAGAGTTGTACATTAAACATTTTTCTTGAGCATTATTATGAAAAAAATGAACTTACTGTAAAAGTACTCACTGCGGAACGATGCACCCTGTGAGTGTTATATTATTAAAAATTATATTATTAGATTATTATTGATGATAGATTCATGTGTCAGTAGCCTTTTACTATTGGAACTGGTCGAGGTGGAGCTAATCTGGAAAGTGAGAAACTGAGACTGGGAGGCCATGGGTTCGATCCTCGGCTGGGTCATACCAAAGACTATAAAAATGGGACCCACTGCCTCCCTGCTTGGCACTCAGCATCAGGGGTTGGAACTGGGGGGTTAGATCACCAAATGATTCCAGAGCGCGGCACCGCTGCTGCTCACCGCTAGTGAACAGTATTCATCTATGAAATGTAGGGGCGTAGAACTTAAAGGAATACTTTACCTCCTAAATGACCATATGTACATCAATTATTACTATTGTGTGACTTTGGTGTTGTAAAGTGTCAATTTGGATTCACCAACGTCACACAATAACACAAACTATCTACCGATTGAGGCAGCGGTAGACCAGCAGCTGCAATGTTCAGTGAGGTACAATTACTGTTTTTGTCAGTGGAGTCTGGCTTTGAAGAGAGCATAGTTGAGTTTCATTTTTGATCCAGTTTTAAATAATGAGGTTTTAGCAAAAATGCACAAGTCTGGAAAGCAGTGAATATAAGACAGGATGAATGGGAATTGAATTATACTGCACGAGTTGTGTAAGAGTTTGTAAACAGATGTTTTTATATAGTTTCGCTGATGTGAAACGTGGTCCCCAATAACTTAAATTCATCAAGTCAGTTTTTGGATTCTGCGTTCACTGTGGAGGTGTGTTAGGAAAAAGTTTTCTTCACGAATTCAGCGTAACATGGGGCAAGTAAGTGATGGACAAATGATCATTTGAGAGCTTAATTTTAGTACAGTATTTGAGTAAATGTACACCACTGTCCACAGTTGGGCATCTGAACGACCTGGCAGGGCGTACTGAGTCAGAACTCCAGTCTATAATACACAGGCCTTCATCGAGACAGAATTGCTACTCTGTTTAAGAATTTATGCTACACGGCACAGACTTGGCCTCCAGATCTTCAGCCGTGAGTGTTAATATTCACTTCGCCCGTGTTCACACCGAACAGTGAGGTTCAGGTTTCATATTTTGGAGGAGCCTTGTGCTGGGAAACAGTTCTGCTTGTTTCTCTAAATGCTGATGATGAATGGACAGACAGCATGAATAGGTGCAGTGTTATGAGCACACGTCCATACCACAATATCCTCCACCTCACGCACACTGACAAGGAGGGGAAAAAGATGGTGGCAGCTGAGGTGTGCGGTAACACACTGTACCATGCACCACCTTCACCAGGCGGCAGATCTACGCTTCCTTCTCCAGGACTAATGCTTGTTTAGTTTGTTTTCAGCCTGCGTTCCCAGAATGGGCAGACCCGGCTGCCTGGCTGCCTCCAAAAAAAATTTTTTATTCCGTTTTGTGGAGATTTTATTTCTGAGTGAAGCCTCCCCAGAGAGCAGTGCTCTACGCCACGGTGAGCTGTTAGCCGTCAGTCTTTCCAACAGGGCTCTCCCCAGCTGGGGAGGTCTGGTGTCCAGCTGTGTTGACACCAGGAGGATGGAAACCATCTCTCAGACTGAGAGATCATTCAGTCAGTGCTCCTCTTATCCAAAGAGTGTTTGGACAGTGAGAACCCAAAGGTCACATTAATGACCTCTGTAACCAGGAAAAGTGCTGGGAACATTACCAACACTTTTCGCCCTAAATGACTAATGTGATAAGACATGTGAGTGAAGCAATAAAAGGTCCAGTGTTTAGGATTTAGGGGGATATATTGGCAGGATTGGTACATAAAAAGTACAGATAACTAACCAGAAAATGACTTTGGTAGAAGGCAAAATCACCTATTAAAATATTACTCGGGTAAAAGTCTTTGTAAAAGTAAAAGTATCTGATATTTACTGTATTTATGTATCAAAAGTAGTTTGATTAGGTTAAATTTAATTACCATAAAACTTCAGTTAAAAGTCTAGTCCCAATTAAACGCCCAGTCCCTTTTACTAGCTTAAATAAACGCCTGTCTCAAGTAGAAGCCTGGTCTGGTTGCAAAGCAGTTCATTTTTTGATTACAAGTCTTTGGATGTATAAAACCAGGTTGTCGGCTACCTTAAATTGTATGTCCATTCCTTGATTAACCTGTAAATAATTCATATTCCTTTAGTCCACAAGTGTCCTCAGATCAAAAGAATCAAAAAAGTTTTTCATAAAAATTAATCCAAGATGTGAGTATTGTTTTAACAGGATTAAGTGTTTGTTGTGTCGGTATGTCGGGTGCCGTAATGCTCGAGGGCCATAACTCTCTCTGTGATGCGCTGTCTGTCGGAGCTAGAACAAAGGAAAGATTTATAAGTGATATATTATTTGAGGCCTAATTTTTAAACACATAATATTCTTACTGGTTTATAGAAACCATTTGATTGTACTTCCTGATCTTTGCTGAACAAGTTATGTGTAAAAGGAATTAAAGGCCTGTCCCAAATATAGGCCCATTGTTCAAGTTTTACACTAAGTACTGAAAGTAAAAGTGTAAGTAAACACTGGTAATTAAAAGGAAGCAGTCAGAATTCTGATGATTATGAAGTTAATTTCTTCTTAATATGTAAACCACCTTAAAAATGGAGCGTACACTGCACTTGAAGCAGTTGTCTGTCACAAATCTTTATCCCCTTGAATCATTACTTGCCCTCCCTGCTGTGGGGTGCAGTTTTCCTCCATCATGAAGTCAGTCAGACAGCACATTTGCACTTGCTTGTGATTAACCGTAATTAATAAGTAATTAACCTCTTATCTAACTTGCAAGCTCGGACCCCTGATTCGCCAAACCTTCAGTTTTCTTTTTGTAGTGATGATGTAGTCTCGCTCACCAGACCTTTCTCAAGAAAAGAAAGGTCTGGCTGGGCCGACTCTCACTTTGAGATTGGAGAAAAAAAAACCCCGGCTGCTTGTACTTCTTTCAACCAATCACAATCGTTCTGGGCGGTGCCACAGCAATGCTGCGCTTGCAAAAATATTGCCAGGGGGAAACAGGTTTTGGTGTAACACACCCACAAAAATATCACCTGCAGGACACGAACCATGGCAGAAAAATGGCTACATCCCCGCAAGATCAAACACCACAAAAGTTAGTAAAGGACGTGTTGAAAACTGCTACACAACCGGAGGTGGTAGGGCGGGACTTCAGCGGGTGGCTCGTTCCACCCAATGAGAGGCTGATCTCTGCAGCGAACTTCCGCCCACTCAGACTAGTGATGATGTAACAAAAATGCTCAGGACATAGAAATACATAGATACTGGAGTACATAGAGATGGATTCAAGTAAAAGCATACATTTTATTTTGGAAATGTATTTGAGTAAAAGTGAAAGTTGACAGAAATATAAAAGTAAATATGAAGTACAGATGCTTATTGCAACAAAGTATTATTTCTTCATAACATTATACCACTGGTTGTTTGTACAGTAGCCCAGACCGGACAATCCAAGCACTGACTCTAGATAGGAGGATCTGAATTTTGGCACCAGCCATTCTCGGCCGTTCTCCTTCACATGTAGCACATGGGAGAAGTATCAGTTGGTTGCAATCTGAAACCTCACCACTAGGTATCACTAAATCTTTCACACTGGACCTCTAAAGGAGTCTGATGATGACGTAGATTTATCTTACTGTCAACAACTCTCATTAAAGGACTAAACTAATAATTAATTTATCTTACAAGTACCATAGACCTCCACTGTTGTTGCAGCCCTGTAGCCCACACTGTGAACTGGTACTGGGTTACGGCTCAGTCATGGTAATGTTGCCACAAACTTACAGAATCCAGCTGTTTTAGGAAATTGCTCATTCTTCACTTAAGATATATATGTCCTGAGTAGGAACCAATGAGCTTGTGACTGAGAGAAACTACGCTGAGATGGACTAAAACAGCGTTTGTTTTGGTGACCTACGAATATTTGGACAGTAGGAACCTAAAGGTCAAACGTGCTTGTAACCAGACAGCTGCAGGTTAATGTTCCCAGACTAAATGCAACAGAACATGTCAGAGAAAGGAAAATTACGAACGCTTTCTTCCCTAAACATTTACTGTTGTGTCACCTTGAAGCACGACACTTCCAACAGCTCCCGTGGACCAGCTCAAGGGTTGAGAACAAGACTGTGGTTGTGCTCAGGGCGGCAACTGGTAATTGACCACTTAGCATTAAACTCTTGTATACACTGGTATATCAGCTCCTTTGACATTATGCATTGTTTTCTTCTCTTCGCAGTATCTGCTGCTGCTGAGGGGGGAGTCCCATTTTAAACTCTGAGTCTCAGGATAGTTCCTCAAGTCCCCGTCGCCAACAGAAAGCTTCCTGCCCCTGCGGACCAGCAAACAACCCTCATTAGCTGTGGAATCCAAGCACCGAGCTCTGAGGCGTCAAGAGGGTAATTAATCAATGAAGTGTTGTTCAGGGATTAAATGCAGCACTCAGACCTGCCACTTGTCCTGCCCAGCTGCTGCTGATGGATGCCAGTGACGACGGAGGGCATTACATAACCCTTCAGATTGTTTTGACATCAGTTGCCCTATCTGGATGCAGAGGGGCCAAGCGAACGTCAACACAGTAAACTTCAGTCACCGGGGCAGGGCAGAGTTTCAGTAAACAGGCGGAGAGGGGCTTCCTGGGGCTGGGGGTGTATCGTGAACTCTTCAAGGCCACTAAAACTACTGGGTCTACCTGTTGACATCTGACATCATATACTGCTGCAACCTTTCACCAGCTGTGCTCATTATTATTGTTTCTCTTAAACGTTGGCACAATTTGCATCACTTCTTCTTCTTCGTTGACAGATAATCTTTTAATTATCTGTCAACCCTTTTTTTTTTTAAAAAAAAAAAATGTATTTCTATAGGTATTAAATGTCAGAAAATGGTGTCTAGAGTAACTTCAATCTGCTTGTTTTGTCCAACCAACAGTCCAAAACCCAAAATATATTAAATCAAAAGCTAAAGCAACCTGTTAATTAATTGTTTAATTTATTAAGATTTATTTAAGCAAAAATGATCATATTCTCTGTTTCTAGCTTTTTAAGAATGATGGCATGCTGTTTTTCTGTGTTTTGTGGCACTGTAAAATGAAAACAGTTGTGTTTTTAACTAATATTCAGACAAAACAAGCAATTTGAACTCATAAATTTGGGCCAATAGCGTCAATTTCTGGCATTTTCTGGACTACATGATTGATCAGTTGAGAAAATACCATTCAGATTAATTAATAAAATAAATAATATTTACATGTATGTTGAAATTAAAACAGATAAAAGCAACAAAAGCTCAGAAGAGCCCAAACAGTAAATCAACATGGTTGATACTGTCAGCAAATTTTTGTATCAGTGTTGTAGATATGTCTGAGGTGTTGCCTTTACATAGTTTGTTGGCCAGAGAGCACTGACAAGTTTGTTTTTACACTGTACAATATCCTGCTCAGTACATATTTTGGTCGTGGTTCTTTAATATCTAAAGTTAAGGGATCCTTTTTGAAATTATGGGTTTGTTTTGAAAGATGAATATTGGCTGATATATTAATATCAGACCTTTGAGAGGTATCAGCCTTAATCTATTATCAGTCCAGCTCACATTAGAGAGTCTGGAAAAAGCAAATTCTTGGCATTTTTGCCTTTTAAAAGATTGAGAAATAAAGATTGGTTGATCAAATAACTCATTAAAACAGGGCTGCACGACGCTTCATCTTGAACTCCGACAGCTCAGTGGTGATTTCCAGATTTTTGGACGCAGATGAGACAATATGAGAGTTCACAAAAAGTGCACATGTTGCATATGAACTCTGGCTAAAAAGGAACAAGTGAGCATGATAGAACTTTAACTCTGCTCCACGCTGCTTCCCTATAGGAGGTCTCTATCTTTTCATCATCAGGGACAGAGGGAAATCTACGAGCTGCAGGCCACTGAAGCCAAAATCCACAACATCCTGAGTTTGTTCAGCGTGAGCCTCCGTCCAGAGGAGACAGAACAGTCTGCTCAGTCCAGAGCTCCATCATGGACCACTGGTACATCACTCGCTGGCCCTCGAGTCCAGCCAAACACTCTCAGAGACCTCGACCCTGTCCGCAGGCCACACACTCGCTGACCTGACCAATGAGCTCTCTGGTGGGTCCATTTGTTTGCTTTGACAGCGCTGCTGAACCCTCCATCCTTTCATCGACACAGTCAATACCACTGCATCCACAGACGGTGACTACATGCTCCGTCTACTCACACAAACCATCACCCTTCTCCTCATCCTCCTCTGTTTCTCGACGTTCGGTTTGTCAGTTTACTGACAGACATTAGTCGCTGCTGGTTGGCTGTCTGCCTCTGTCTCCTGTCCACAGCTTGGCCTGTATGACTGGATGCAACCTAGGGATCCTTTTGCCTTCTATGGTGTGTCGTAGTTGTATTCATAAGGGAATACGGAGGTTTTAGACTTCCTAAAAAGCACAAGTCCAAGCTCAGAGGTTAGAGTCATGGATTTGTGAGCAAAAGGTCACAGGTTTGATCCCTACAAAGGCTGGTAGTTATTGAGATGGACTGACTTTCAGACAGACTTGCCACAAATAAAGCCATGCAGCTGAAACAGGGCTCTGAATGAGTTCGCCAATGGCATAAAAACACCCAAGACCGCTATGTTAAATGTAAAAGTACAATATGGATGCAACAAAGCGTAAGTGTGAAAGCAAGGGAGAGCTTTGCAAGGTTCTTACATGGTAGATTCATATCAGAATTTTTGTTTGCCAGGCAGGGAGACAGAGGTATGAGGAGGAAGTTCACTCCATCACACAAGAATGTGAGCGTATGAATGTTTGAAAAGTTTGGAGTATGAGACGTGGCTACATGCACAGACTGACAAGTTTACATCTCCATCCCACCCGTGCTTCACCAGGACGTACGGGAAGTGAAGGCTGCAGCAGACCTCTTCTCATCTTAGCTGGAAAAGAACATGGAAACAAGGAGATGTGGATCTGAGAAAAGAGGAGGAGGAGGGGAGGGGGGAGGGGGGTTGCAGTGTGACTAAACATTCCCTCCTGTGGAGACTACATGGTGTTACAGCATCTCCAGGAATGCGATCCTGTAATAGAAAGTTCATCCCTCAGCTGTGGACTCAGCAGCCTCTATATTTAGGATGCGTCAAACCAGACGTGGAGTTCTGCATCAGTCAGGCAGCAGTTGCCTCTTCCTCCACGTCACAGGAACACATGCTGAGTGATGACACTGATGGATATGGTTGATAAGGTCAAAGTCAGACGGACCTCAGAGGAGTGTGTTTCTCTGTGTGTGTTCTGCATCGCAATCACAGACAACCGAGATGAGGAAAGATTCAAGGAGACTGAGGAGTCGATAAAGTTGTTAAACAGTCCTCCATGACCAAGTATCTGGGAATGTGGAGGGAGGAATTGATTAGACTAAACGTCTGGCCAAAATGTACATATGCTGGTTTACTGATGCGAGTGCGCAAGCTGCAAATCATCTCTGACTTCACAGCAAAGACGTTTTTCCACCAGCCTTACACATTAAAAAATCAAATGAGTGGCATTCCAACACATTTCATGCAGAAAACAACTGCCAGTGTTATCATTTCCTGAACCCTTTCCAAACCACTTTTCCACATGAAGCTTCATTCACCAAATATAATCACACTTAAGTTGGGGAAACTGGCCACTTGAAGATGATAAACTTGATCTTGGGTTGAAGGCCAAAATCCACACAAAATGCTGCTGCAGAACTGACTACATTAACAAGCTGGATGGTTGGATTGAAGCTGTTACTTACAATGACTTTTTGGATGTGTAATACTAATAGTATTAATACTAATAACTGCATGGCAACTTGTGAAAACTGAGTGTCGTGGGAATAATGTCCTGCCATCAATGTCAATGCTGTTAGCTAATATAATGATTTTGGTGCCGAACTCTGCAGTTTAGAGTGGAAGTGAGCTGAAAAAGATATTGGGCTCTAGTTTCCTGGCGCAGCGCAGGGTGGCGAACCCCGCGCAGAGCTAGTTTCGAGCAGCGCAACCTGAGGCACGCTCAGTTTCGTAGTTGGCAGACCGAGATGGGTATGGCGCCGCAGCAGGGGGAGGTATCGACAGATCCAGCTTGGCGCAGTGACAGTTTCGTGCCAAAAGGCTTCGCTGAAGGTGCGCTAAAAGCTCGCCAGCTGAAACTAGGTTAACTGTCGGCGCAGGGGGAGTGCAGCCGGTGTAAGCCGAAGTTTGGCTGACCGGCAGACAGTGTGGACACGTCACCAAAACCTCACAGGCAGGTTTCCAGAATATCAGGCACATTAACGATGCAATAAATACCCCAAAAACCACTATTCAATGCAACTATCTGCAATCAGCACATAAATGTGTCTCTATATCGACTGTCCCGTCACGTCTGATGTCAGATCAAAGGGGAATGGCACCGTTTGGCACGCGTAATGGAAACCCAACCTGATTTGATTAACACAGCTGCAAAGTGATGAGTTCACATCCCTCTCAGCCAACCACAAACAGCCACAGCATCAGATAGGGAGTATATATTCAGCATCTGTCATCTTAGAAAAGCCAAAAGAAAAGAAACAGAGTGAGACTGCGAGAGAGAAAGAGAGAGCGCGCGCACGAGAGAAACGCAACATTGATTTACAATTGTGGCGACCTCCTCCCAGGCTACCTTTGCATCATCAGCCCGTGGAGGTCTGCTCACAGTTCCGTATATTCCGACACTGCGAGCTTCGACCTCCCGGACCAAAACATCAGCTTTCTCCTGGGAGGAGTTTGGCCGTCTGACGCTGCTGCTCTCTTCTGCCATGGCGATTTGAGTAAACTCTCATTACGCCTTCGCACGGCGCATTTAAGGGTGAGGAGAGGGGCTCATTTGATTGGTGTGATGTGTGTGTAAAACCCACTCCACGCCTTCTCTCCTCCCTCTTTCCGACTTGCGCAGGTAGGAGGGACAGAGGTGGGAAAGAGGAGTAGCTGCGCCAGGCGCACAGTGTGCCAAACTTGCAAAATCTGCCTGGTCACACCCAGTTGGCGAAGCACAGGTGCGCTGTGCCCCCGCTTCGCCCGGTCTGCAAAACTAGAGCCCATTATGTGATGTGATGTGATGTGATAAAAAATGTCATAGTATAATATGTCATAATTTCATAAAAAATGCCATAGTATATAGTATGCCGTCATAATTTCATAAAAAATGCCATAGTAGAGTGTATCATCAAAATTTCATAAAAAATGTCATAGTATATAGTATGCCGTCATAATTTCATAAAAATGTCAAGGTATAACATGTCAAAATTTCATTAAAATGTCATCGTATAATATGTCGTCAAAATTTCATTAAAATGTCATACTAGTATAGCATGTCGTCAAAATTTAATTTAAAATATAGTATAGTATGTCGTCAAAATTTCATAAAAATGTCATTATATAGCATGATGTCAAAATTGCATGAAAAATGTCACAGTATAGTATGTCATCATGTCATAAAAATGTCATAGTATAGTATGTTGTCAACATTTCATAATAATGACATAGTATAGCATGTCGTCAAAATTTCATAAAAATGTCATTATATAGCATGATGTCAAAATTGCATGAAAAATGTCACAGTATAGTATGTCATCATGTCATAAAAATGTCATAGTATAGTATGTTGTCAACATTTCATAATAATGTCATAGTATAGCATGTCGTCAAAATTTCATAAAAATGTCATAGTATATAGTATGTCGTCAAAATTTCATAAAAAAATGTCATAGTAAAATATGCCGTCATAATTTCATAAAAATGTCAAGGTGTAGCATGTCGTCAAAATTTCATTAAAATGTCATAGTATAGTATGTCGTCAGAATTTCATAAAAAATGTCATAATAAAGTATGCCGTCATAATTTCATAAAAATGTCAAGGTATAACATGTTGTCAAATTTTTATAAAAAATGTCATAGTATAGTATGTCGTCAGAATTTCATAAAAAATGTCATACTAGTATAGCATGTCGTGAAAAATTTCATTAAAAATATAGTATAGTATGTCATCAAAATTTCATGAAAATGTCATAGTATAGCATGTCGTCAAAATTTCATAAAAATGTCATTATATAGCATGATGTCAAAATTGCATGAAAAAATGTCACAGTATAGTATGTCATCATGTCATAAAAAATGTCATAGTATAGTATGTCATTATTTTAGAAAAAATGTTATAGTATAGTATGTCATAACGGAACAGTAGATTGTTCTGCAACACTTAGCAGTAAATTGTAACAATCTATAGTGTGATGGTAACCTAGTAAACAATAGTAGTATACACACACAGTGGCTAAAGGATAAATAAAAACATCGGTTCTCGGTATTCCTCATGTAACCTAGCTATTGAGATGTAGCAAGCAGTAAGAGCAAAGCAAGAAGGGTCAGGGGTAGGTGAATAGTGGCCACTGAGTTATCCTGCTACTACACATATGCACATCTGTGTACATGTGTAAAAATGTGATTAAAACTATATTCCTAGATTGCATCCAAAACAAATGCTAAAGAGCATGTAGCAGAGGAATATTATAAAGAGGCCAGGAAACACACTAGATTGTATAATCTAAGTTAAAGTGTTCCTGCGAACAGAAAGAGTCCTGCTCAAATGGATTGTTCAGTATCACTTATAATTTTCCGGATTTTTGACCTTGAACACACCCAGAAAGTTATTCACTCCTTCCCCACTGCCACCCAGAGTTGTTTAGTATGTATACAGTAGACTGGGCTTACTGTACGGAAACAGACGGCAGGGCAGACTGAAGCAGCTGCTGCTGAGTGCTGAAAATGTAAACCAGTCTAAATGTATGGGATTAGAGGAATTCCCTCAATGCATGCCTGGTGAAATAGCCACTCAAATAAACACACACTCTCCAGCCTCCAATATATATCATTTTTTTATTGTACGGACAGAAAATTATACAATTTGAGGATGTAAAACATTCCCTGTCTGACGAATGAGGAGCCAGAGCAGGAAAGAAACGTGTAAAAGAGGAAGTGAAGCAGGGAGGTGGATGTATAGATGGGGGGTGGGAGGGAGACGCTGGACCAACATGCTGAGATCGCACTTCTTCTGATGCCTGAGGAGAGAAAAACACAGTGGTTAGATAAGATTTACTTCATTTTAATACTCCAAACGAACTCTGGTGTGATTAATTTGTGGTAAGAAGATGTTACGACCTCGATCCGAACCAGCTGCAGTCACATGACACATTGTTTGGGTTAAACATGAGCATGTTACAGTCCTGGAGGATTATTAATGTGTGCCTCCTCCTGTACTGCCTTAATATGCACATTCAGCACATCCAATGCATCAAAACATTGTTTTCTAGTTGGAGCCGCGCCTCGTTTTCAAACTGTATGGTTTGACTATAATGAACAATGACAGCAATATAGTCCACGATGACCAGCGCTTATATTAACCTGCGTAGTTGTCCCTCCATTGTGACATTAGAAAGTGTCACATTTATCTTGCAAGTGTACTCTTCTTCAACATTTCGTTTACTACCTGGATTTTTCCTGCATGGAAATTCTGACCAATCAAAAGCAGCTTTCTCACGCAAGGCATTTGATCTGGTCCGCTGCCATGAGAACACGAACCAACTCTAGAAAATTATGCAACTTTGTAATAAAATTAGCACCTGATTCAGACCAAAGCAAGACAACTCTAGGTCTGAGAGCACCCTAAAATGGCATCTAAATATTGTTATCCATTATTAATGTTATCATTACACCTGTACTTTTCCTGGTGTTGAGATGCCTGCTATAAAAACACACACTGCATTTCCTGACAGGAGCTCCTACCAGGTAGATTCAGTGAGAACACCTGTATAGGTGGCGCATGACTACGCAGGGGCAAAAGGACTATAAACCATACAGTCAGTAAAACACATTAAATGCACTGTGACACTGACATATTTCTTTTCTCGGCATTAAACTTGCGACTTCTATAAAAACTTGGTCACTTTAACTGCTTGGCCACTGAGTCGTCTCTGGCAAACAAACCTCGGCAGTGAAGTCAGCCCGACAGTGATCTCTGCGGTGTTTACTCTGTCATACAGCACTTGAACCTCATTAAAAGATGACATAGTGTGTGCACAGAGGCCCTAATTTGGTCACTGACACCTCATCGGTCTCATCACACGCAACAGCGGGCTCCTACATGGGAGGCAGGCTGCGGCCAATCCAACACAAACACAACAAGCAGCCAGGGATCATTAAGCATCCAGCTTCATTTGCAAGTACAGTGAGAAGGTTTGCCCTCTGCGCTGGTGTTTGGAGATGGCAGTGCTGTTTACATTCCTCCGTCAGTGACGGGTGAAACTGGGTTAGGCTTGGAAACAACAGCACAGACCTGCATTGTGTGTTATCACATAATGTTACTTCCTATGAAAAACAGCCTGACAGTGACGTGGAGTGTGTTAAACCCAGAGAGGTGTCAGCGACACAGTGTTGTATGTATCCTTAGCTGTACTTTCACACTGTCAGCAGCCACGATTAAGTGATCTAATACTTCAAGTTTAAACATTCGGGGACTTTTAAAGACGCTGCAGACACACGTTGGGGCAGAGAGTTCAACAGTAGACGTGGAAACATGAGCAGTGTGTTGAATATCAGCAGACACTTGAGGTTCGCTTCAGTTATGAATGAATAACAAGGCGCAGGAATGCATACCTTTGCTGTGAGAGCATCTCTACTCGTCAATGTACTCGAAGGGCTCGGGCGGCTCTGGTTCCTGCTCTTCCTCCTCGATTTTGGGGCCGTGAGCTGAGACGGGCTCCACCAGCTCCTCCTCCTCCTCGCTGGTGTCTTTCATGATGATGATCCCGCCTGTATGGAGCTGGTGACAGACAGGAAAATGTAGCATTAGTATTTAGTCAATAGGCTGAGTGCTATCACTGACCGATTTAGATCTTTGTGTTCAAAGCACCGCCGCTCAAAGTGCACTGTATTTGTTTACATCTCAGGAAATTAACTGAACCCAGCATTTACAGAGTGCTACAGTCAGGCTAAACTACAGTGAGGAAGCAGAAAGCAGGCAATGCAGCACACTAAAGAGGTTAAGAGAAGGAACTTTTTATAACTATAAAAATTTCTTCTTTATGTACTCCAATCTACAAAAGCTGAAAACAGCTGCACTTGCAATTTTTTTTCCCCACGCCATTATCTCGAGATCACAAGTTAATTAACATACTTTGTTACGTTGAGACAATCCCGTACACTGCTCTCGATCAACTTCATTTATTAATAACACTAATGCTTCGGTCCTCCTGAACCTTCGTCAGCAGTGTTCAACCTGGAGTACTGAAACGTTTGTGTTATTAATAAATGGTGAAGCTGCGCAGGAGCAGTGTACAGGATTTTCTGTTCAAAGACTCAAGTGCTTTTGGCCAACGCACCTGCATCTGAGACAGTTGGATGTGGGATTCTCAAGAAAACAAGAGGTCAAAGACATAATGAGAGAATTAATCATGAGAAAACAATTTTTCTTGAGTTGTCTTCAGATCACAGGATTATACTGTGGTCGGCTGAGCTGCCATTTGCCAATTAGCCTGTAATTTGGAGAAAACAAAAGCCATTTTCTCCTGATAAAATATATCGTTATTCAAGACACTGTCCTTTTGTTTTTCTGAGAGTCCACATGAATTCACCTGTACTACAAGAAAACAATAACAGTGATGACTTATGATGTCCAGATAATGGGATTAAAAAGATGATTACAAGCAAGGCTGTTCTCGGCTTCTGTACTGATCCTGCTGGAGCCAACATACATTGTTTAATTCCCCAGGCCAGATAAACCCACCATGTGGCAACCATGTATCCCACTCATTAACCCTGCCATTTCTCCCACTTTCTGTGCATTGTGTGAGGGTTAGTTTGTAATTATTTGGTGGTCTATTGATTAAGCACAAATTTATCTATGATGATGAACCATGTAAGCACAAGTTAATAAAACAAAAAGAAGGAAGAACTTTGCTTGTTTGTGGAGCCCTTATATGGACTTCTTGGAAATTCATGATTTTGAATAATTTGAAGCTTTTTGCCATGATTATTATTGTTTTTATTTTATTTATTTATGTACTTTTATTATTATTATTTTAATTATTTAAATTACTTATTTATTCATTTTATTTATTGATTTATTTTATTTTATTTTATTTTATTAATTCATTCTTTTAGCTATTTTCTTCTTGCCAAGGTTGGGGATATTATACTTAATTTTTTTTTGTTGAAATGTTGCCGTTCATGTTTAATGTTTAAAAACTCAATAAAAAAGATTGTTTAAAAACAACAACAAGTAAACAAATAGATTCTGGTCAACAAAGGCTGTTCTGTATGATTATAGAGCTGATTTGTGATTATGAACTAATGTGATTTAACTAAGTGTATTTTGGTACTGTATTGTATGATTTTGTTTTGTGCATGGAGTCTGGTGGAGAGGATTTATGTCCTGTACCAGAAATCTTTCATTAAATTTCATTAAAACGCTAGATTTGGTACAAGGTACAATATAGAGTGCAATTACAAAACAACAAATAACTACCATTTCAGTTTTGCTGTGCTTTTAGTGGTGCATGCACCCAGTCTGCCAAAGATACAAAATATATAAAGCTGAACTACAGTTACAAGAAATGTCACGATGCACATTCACAATATTTCAGCTTGATATAACAGTACAACCATAATTAAAGAATACAATTATGGTATTATTGAAGTATTAAGATTTTGGAGGGTTAATTTATTGAAAAAAGATCTAAGATTAAATGATCTATTTGTGGACTCATTCAGCCCCAAGAAAAAAAATCAAAGACAGGAAACTTAATATTAATGCAGGTTGATCCACCTAATAGCCTTTTAATAAACCTCCTGACACTAACCAGATTTCGAGATAAGTCTGTAGAACCTCTTCACTTCCTAAACTGTCTTTGAATGTGAAAACAAACCCTTAAAAGGAAAGCAGCATTACAAAACATTACAAAGACACCATTCTGGCACTTGACACAAGATACAGTACAATGTAATACTCGCAACTCAGCTTCGTGGACACAAAATCAAACAGTACTTCCTCTTTACAGGACTAGGGTGAGTGCTCATTGGGTGACCGCACGTCGTCCTGCCATTTACTACGGAAAACTGTCAACATTTACAGCAGGACTGCAGTCGTCTGCTTTATAGGCCTGAAAAGGGGGAAGTTTCTGGACTTGGAGATGTTCGGCTGAGGCCAAAATCAACCAAAGGGCTGGATCCTGATTCTAACGATTTATTTTAAAAAGGAAAAACTCCTGAGATACTTTCACAGAGTTAAATATCATCAAATATATGCCCAGTATGTTAAGAACTCTCAGATGTATTGGAGCTACAAATAATAAAAATAAGTACATTTAACACCTTATTTGGGACTTGTGTCTTTATCACGGTAGATATTCTAAAGCACTTGACATTATATACCAAAAAAGGAGCCATATATTATTTAAGGTAATAAACAGAGTACTTTCACGCCCAACCTGTGTAGTGCAGTTTGAACCAACTTTTAGGTATCACAGCTGTGAAATGAACTGAACTGAACTGAGACCAATTGAAAAGGTGGTTTTTGGTCTCCTTCAAGGTAAACTGGTGGGGTTTGTTGTTCTTAATTTCTCCTCTGTTTATCTGTTGGTAGGACTTTTGGCTGTAACATCTAGAATAATTTTAACTGGAGGCACACACACACACATTCAGACAGACAGAGGTGTGTCGTTACCGGTTTGAAGGGCTGGTAGCGGCAGGTCTCGGGCATGTTGAGGACTTTGAGCTGAGCCGGCATCACTCTGGCCGGGTTCTCCAGGAGTTGGAAGTTTGGTTCTGCCTCTTTCTTCTTCTCTTTCTCCTTCTCTTCATCCTTCTTCTCCTTCTCACCCTCCTGGACCTCCTGTGACAGAGAAGAAGCATCTTCTGTGATTTATCTTCTTACATAGACAAATTTTTTGCTTTGACTACTTTGAGGTGTTGATTGCACAATGTAATGGCTATAGAATAATGATAAACGATAAAATTTAGATTAGATCCATATAAGCTTCACTTTCTCTATACAATTCTGTCTGCCTCCAGGTACGATCTCTGTGGAAAAAGAAGGCTTGATTTAAGGCGCACAGAAAGTGCATCAGGCATTGTGCAACCAAAACAGAAAAAAGAGCCGGTAGTTATCAGCAGCTATATCCAATTACCAAAGGTATGAATGTAGGTTCTTTGCAGTTACTATACTCAGTAATGGAAATGGTAGACAGTGGAGCAACCAAAGTAACCGTGGAAACTGTGCCCAGCAAAAGAAAAGAGCCCCGTTGCTAGGCTTTGACGAAAACTGAAAGCGATCCGGTCATCTTTATGACAGCGACGCCAACAATAATACAACTTGGAAACACTGTTGTGTCTTCTTTTGTTTCTGGGGTTAAACAGTTTATTTTAACATCTATCTTTGTAGGCATTTTATAGTTTGTCTTGTATGTATAAAGAAAACTACATTATTGCAATCCAGGTATTTGTTTGGTAAAAACTGCTTATCATCCACAGTTATAAGTTTAAAGCCTACATAATCACAGCACAACCAGAATCTATATTTCTAGTATACATCTGACATTACTTGACAATATGGAGGAGTTATGAGTAATAAATTCTGGTTTTCCTCCTTTCTGTTGTGATTCAGTCCTTTCCTGCTTTGGCAGCCTGTGATTTGTTAGGCTATCTGGGAGACACTGGAGACCCATAAACAACACACTGAAGGACAGAAGGTGCCAAGGGAGCTGGCAATAAAAAAACAAGTTTTGTATTTCAAGACCAAACTGCATCATCTCCTGCAGATGTTCTGAAACAATGAGACCATCTTTTCTCCTCTGACTCAAGTTTGTAATGGGAGGCTGTAGGTGTGAACTATAGAAACAATCACAAATACTTACCTGATGAAATCTGCAATTTAAGAGGCCTGTTTAGCTTTTTATTATCATCACCAAGCATCTGTTTCTCTGATTTTATTTGGGCATTCTTATCCTCAGCCTTGTAACCATTAAATATTATTATGTACATGCTTAATTTGGTCTATGCAATTCAAAAAAACGCTACCCTACCATTTCCATTTCCATCTCAATCGTTTACTTAACACATTTAAGTGTTGAAAAATTTAGTATAGATATAAAAAGATACCACAGGAAAATAGATGAGCTAAACATTAACAAAATGGTCAAACCCAAAGTCAGCTCTATAAAACTGTCCAGAAAATGACATCCTGTGAACTGCCTGAACCCAGCATGAGAGGATACCTTCTCTTCCACTGCCTTCTCAAAAAGTTTAGCCAAATAAAATCAAAAAACCGAGATGTGAGCAGGCCGGCCATTTCCAAGCTCATCTCTCAGCACCACAGCTGAGATGTAGCGTGGCAGAGCGGATCAAACGTGCTGCTAACGCCCAGAGAAAATCCAAATGAAAGTTATACTGGCTCCAGACTGACAGGGCCTGTCTGTGAACATTGGGTGTGGATGAGTGAGAAGATTAAGACCAACTCTGTGAAAAGAAGTAAAGGTAGGTGTGCGTGTGTTGTGTCAAAGACCAGAAGAGACTGCATATCTGAGTGTGTGGATCTGCCGCAGATACCTCAGTAAGTATCCGGATATATGTGATTTTATCTGCATACCAGGAGGTATTCAGTCAAGTATGTGCTTTAATTTCTTGCAGGAAAAGGTATGTGGTATGTAACGCTTCAACTGGAAACACCACTACCAGGATGCAAGCTGTGGCCGCATTTCCATATGGTCTACTTGAAAGAATGTGCTGTTGTAAAAATAATCCTGGTACAATGCACTGCATGGTATCCACCTGAATACTACATGGCATTTCTCAACCTTCAAAGCAGTCTGAAAGTCCACCTTAACTTCAGATACATTTCAAGAATCTAAGGATCAAAAATACTCCATTTGGTTTCATTTAGGCAGACCACAAACAAAATGGGGGGTGAGTGTTAATGGGTTAATTTAGAGTAGATCTTTCTGTTATAGTAGATACAACTCCCCACTCTAGACCAGTGGTTCCCAACTGGTCCAGCCATGAGTTCCAGATTTCTCCTTCGTCATTCGTTCATGGTCCACAGGGTTTAATATATTCAGCATCAAACTTGTGTTTGGCCATGTCGTCAAGTTTGTTTGCCATCTCTGTCAAGTGGCTGTCTGTTACGTTGTGTTCACATGTTGTGTTACTAGTGCGAGTTTGAACACTAGAATATTTTGTGTTGACTAGCTTCATAAGCATGTGAAATCGCTGAATCGATTAATGAACTTATGTTGGTACATCCTCTGCGTCATACATCCCCGGTACATCTCAACATTGATTGGCTATTGTGGGGTCAATTGGTTGCTGAAGTTCAGATTTTTCGAGTTGCAAATAAGCATATGACACGAAAGCGCGTCTATCGTGCTGCACAGCAAGAAGGTGTGTCTAATTGTATCTTTACATTGACTTTACGTGCAATTTACTTGCGCAAATTGTTTTATTTGTGCCCAATAACATTAGTCACTCAGTCCACAGCAGGAAACGGCACTTCAAAATAAAAGCTCTGTACAGGAAATTCACTGTATTAAAAAATATTAAGTATTGTTTTCAATGTGACACGTTTGCAAGTCACTTGTGGCCCATTCAGAACGGACCCGGGACCCACTTTTGAACTGAGACCCACCAGCTGGGAACCACTGCTCTAAATTTTTAATTCTTAGTAAATAAACAGAATTAAATTGAAACTTTGCAGTGTAGATATGTTCCTGGGACTGTGTAGGATAAAGTGGCATCTAGCAGCAAGGTTGTAGAATTAAAACTTCTCACTTGTTCCAAGCATGTAGGAGAACTACGGTGGCTGACACAAAAACGTGAGTGATCCCTGTCTAGAGCAAATGCTGGATTTGTCCCTTCTGATCTACTGTCGAACAATATGGCAGGCTCTGGGGAAGAGGACCCGCTCCATATTTAGATATTAATGGCTCATTCTAAAGTTACGGATACACAGTTCTTTTTTTCAGGTGATAATTAACTCATGAAAAGTAACAGTTGTGAATATTATATACCACTTATGTCAACAGACGCCCCCTTTATACTACACACTGGAGCTTTGAATGAAAGGAGTGAAAACAAGCAAGAAAATAAAAAAAGATTATTAGCAATGTGGGAGGAGAGGGTTTTCAAGCATTTCCACGCACCACTTCCATCTTCTCCTCCTCCTTCTCTTTCTTTTCCTTCTCCTTCTTCTTGGCTTTGGCTGTGATGGAGAGAACGGCGGTGGATACCTGCCATACAGAGAGAGAGAGAGAGCAGAGACGTTTCCACAGTGTAAGACAATACCATAGACACTCAGACCTTCTACAAACATGGCTTTAAATGTACAAAACTAGTCAACCACAAAATAAACGCGGCTTGGTCTTTCATTACATTCTCCAAGAGTATCTAGGATTCTGAAATGAAGCAACTGAGAAAAATAGGCCAGAGATGCTGAAATAATAAATACAACGGGCAAGAAAATGATGAGTCTGATGGGGAGGGTTCAGAATTATTCACAAATCAATATGAAGCGAGGTCGGCTTTCCTCAACTAATAATTTCAGAAAACGGAAAGCAAAACAAGCGGCTCTGTCGTGGCGCCTAAGTTCTCACCTTCTCCTTTTCTTTCTCCTTGGGAACCTCCAGAGCGGGTGGGTAGGCAAAGGTGGAGGGCTTACAGTTGGAGCGATACTGCACCTTGGGCATCTGAACAGGACAGAAAAAGAGAAGACACTTAGTGACCTTACATAACCTCGCCATGATCTATTCATTGGATCCACTTTCAAGGGAACAGACCTCTAACATTCTTTCAGAAAGTCAAGTCAAACAAAATCAACTCATATCACCCTGTTGTCTGGTGATCTTTATCCATACATACAGCGTGATATAACATCCTTGATAATCTTTTAGCCAATTAATTTTTCAAAAATAGTGAAAACTGCTCATCACAGTTCCCTTAAGCCTAAGATGATGTCTTCAAATTGACTGTTGTGTGAACAAAAACCCAAAACTCCAAGACGTTGAGTTTATTATAACATGAGAAAGAAAGGCAACAAATCCTCACAACTGACAAAAATAAAAAAATGAAATAAAACCAAAAATTAACTATGAAGATATTTCAAGATTGTTCTTCTATCTATAGACTCGATAAATTAATTGACAATATTTTTCAGCTTTAATGTGAACATTGTCATTGTGTGCATAGTGCTAGGCTAACGTTGGCATTTAGCTCACAGCACCACTGTACCCAAGTACAGCTACATAAAGCCGCTAGTATGGCTGTAAACTATAAATTTATATCATTCAGATAGCTTTCTGAAAACAAATCACCTTTTATTCACGCATTTAAGATTTTCTTGCTGACGTAATATTTGAGGTGATAGCGTTCACTGTGATGGACCTGATATTTGGTTCTGTTAAGAGACCATAATGTGAGTAAAGCTCAGGCTCCATTTAGCAGCTGCTAAATGGAGCTTAGGTGGGACTGTTTTGTCAACTGCCAAGTCAAGAAGGAACCCTGAAAGGTGGGCAGAAGGACGCGTTTGTTGAACCTAAAAACAACTTAATTAAACGCTGAACTCAGCAGAGAGCTCAAGAAATACCTCCTCTCCTAGCTCACATTTGTTTCACTGACATTTTTAACTGGTCGAGTGTTCTTGGTTAAAAAGATGAGGTGTTCAAAACAGTAAAGTAGTTAACACCCATTTATCTAAGGCTAAGCACAGAAAAATCTGGGATCTTGTTTTATAGAAGTATTGATGACTAGACTGGGATGATGACTTCAGCTCTCCATTACACCCTTTTTCTGCAAAATGATTTTTTTAAGCCTGGGAAAACCTGCTAAAAATAGATGATAGATTCCTTTCCCATTGCCAGTCAACTAGAGCCATGTGCGTGACTCTGCACTAGACGCAGACTGTCACATTCAATGTCACAAGTGCGCTGAAAAACAGGGTTAGTGGACAGTGGGAAGCAGCATGACAGCCAGTGAAGATGATATAGCAGTTACTTCTTTTTTATATCTGTTATCTGTTATTTATTCAGTCTCTCTTTCAAACTCGGTGCCATATAATTTGGAACACTGCTCAACGCTTGCTCAGATGGAGACGGACAAAATATCTGGCGGTGTGTCAACTGCATAGCGCCAGAAAAGGGTTGAAAATGAGAGGGTCCACTTGGATGTCATATATCCATCACTGTGGATCAAAATCTGATAAATACCCATGACTGCTGCAGAGTCATTTACTCCTGAAATGAAAAACCAATTGTAACCTTTCCCTCTCAGGACAAAAGCAAGATGTTGGTTAGCGTTAGTAGGTATTTTGTGCAGTGGGATAGAAGCTTTACAGAAAGATGGATTCAGAGTGAAGAGTGAATTTATGTGTCCTGAAGATGAGCACAGGGTAAACACTGATAGATGTCTGTTCTGTTCATATCATCATAATTTTGGACCCTACTGGATGCCCAGTGTAATTTTGGTTAAATGTGAAAAAGTATTTACCAATGAAACAGTTTTACTCTCCTTTCATTTTCATTCAGTTTTCTGAGCCAGTGATTACTGTCCTTTAATATTCTTTTACTGCAGATGACACGTCAGTGCTTTTACAGAGGTTACAGGAAGTGCCATCCCTGGAAACAGCTTGGCTTAGTTAGCTTTCAAAGTTACATTTTACATTTATCTGGTTAGACAAAAGAAGAAGCATTTGCTTCAACACCCTTCTTCACATATTAGCTGCAGGCTTAACCTTGTGTAAAAATGAGAAAGTGCTCTGTCAACTATACCTAGACAAACAAAAAAGAAGATCTCCAGCCAGAGCAGCACCAGGTGCCTTCTGTTTAGTGTGAGCCTTCAAATTATAACGGCATTCTGAAACCAAATGACCCTATCCCAATCCCTAAGGTCCAACAGGGAAGCATGGAGATGTGACCGGGGGGGGACTTCTTTTTTGTTATCACCTCATAATTTAGCTGTTTCATGGCAGATTGGAGGCAGATAGAGAAGCAGTGAGGCAGTGAAGTGACTTGTGTTGTGATCTCTTTGACGGTAACCTACAGGTTTGCTGCTAAAAAAGAACGACTGGTAAATGACGCAGATGTTCTTTGTCCAATAGTGAGAGGGAGGCAAAGTCTGTAAAGACTTCTGTTGCATTGTTAAACAGGTGTTGACGAGCCTTGGCAGGGCGCAGCACAATGTCTGTTAAACCCTGTTGTCCCCACCTCCCCTCTGCTCTCTATCCCTTGTGCAATATTTGAGGATTTACACCAAGTATACTCCGTAGTGTCTTATAAAGCTAGGGATGCACATTACACAAAAGTGTGAAAGTGTCCCTGGTGTCAGGTGCTGTCAATTAGGGTAGCAATGACGAGATAATGCCCAGCCAATGTCTGTTTAAGACCCCAATATGTCACAGTGATCCGTGGCATCAATGTGCAAGTGCAGGCCAACAATCAGGACGACATTGTTAGGGATGGACTGCTGGTGACAGTTGTTACTAAGGCAAGAAATACTTTCAAACCGACCAAATATGTTATATTTAAATCATTGTTATATGGGATGGGTATATGCAGGACAATCCACTGTAGTGTCAGGACAAAATAATGCATGAGGTAGAGGTTTGCCTTGAGTGTTTGTCCCTTAATTTCCACTAATATGAGCTTCATGTTAAGAAAATCTGAGAGGAATCATTTTTTAAAATCAATTGTTTTACACCAGGGTTGGAAAAAAAGGTCACAGCATATGCATACACACGAACACACACTCTCTCTTCGTAGTCACGTCAGTACCTTGAGGTCCTTGTTGAGGCCAATTATAGCGGTTGGTGTGAAGGCCAGTGACAGGAAGTGGGAGAGAGGGAACCAGAACCAGAACTGGGTGAAGACCAGAAGGCCGACCAATGATGGCATATGAGTGTGACCCGTCCTGGACTGCAGAGAGATGGTCACGTTACGTCCACCTGGACAACAGAGGGCAGAGGAGGTAGAGGGGGTTTTAGTCATATGGTACAAACCTACATGTAACTGGTCACCAGATGGCTTATTAAAAACAACTGTTGTGCAAAATAACTCTGATACGAAAATTATATATAATATTTCCATACTGCAACACAATTTGAAAATATTAAATGTCAACATAGATAAAACTATTATTTTATTCACAGCTACAGTTTATTTTGTTTTTACACAAATGTTCTTCCAGACATTTTTCTTTTTTCTGCATAAACATGCTGGTGACAGAATCTTGATTTTAAATAGCGGATTTTGCAATGCTGTGTTAATGTTAAACAGATTCAGGACAGAGTTGAAAAAGAACACGCTTGCTCAGCAAAGCAGCAGAGTGCTGAAAAGGAGCATGCATGCTAAGAAAACCTGAAGCAATCCCCTGATACATATTGGGTCAAAAAATGCATGCTGCTTGGTAGAGGACAGTTTCATGACGGGTAGAAATTTTTGTTGGTCACCTAAGAGCTGTGAATGAAATGAGAGTCCATGATTAGGCTGATTAAGTCGATGTATACAGTAAACCTTGTAGTTAAAACCAAATAAATGTGGAGGCAAACTACTCTCTGAACAATAAAAAAGGAATGCAACTGTTAAAACAAATTTTGGGAGTGTGAATTTCATCATACTAATCACTGATTGTGAAACAAACTTTTTGTCAACTTGGCACAAAAATTGTAAGATACAGGAGTGCGAGGTTAATAAGGGTACGGACCAGAATGGTCACCACCCTGAGAAGGTTGTCTTTTGGCTTTGATCTGTCTGATGTTTGATCCTACAGCAAAGATTTATGTTACAAGGACAGACTGGTGAGCCAATTGAACCCACAAGTGCATTGTCTCCAGTATCCTGCATTTAATAGCTCAAGAAATAAAGGTCAGTCATTATCATTAGACATGAGCTACACAGAAGATTAATAATTGATTTACATCACAAGAGGTGTCAGCTGTCCCAAAAATAACAGATGCCTTTTCCAGCTGTGTTGAAGTAGTTATAGATAACAGAGCTTATTTTCAGGGTTTGCATCACAGGGCTTAAGGGTTTTATCCTCACTGTGGCCACTCATTTGTGAGAGTGTGTGTTCAAACAGATACTTAGGTCAATTTTCTTTTTGTCTGACCAAAAAGATGGTGATGAACAGGGGTCAAGGGTGCCCTTGGAGCAGTACCAAAGAGTAACAGACCTCCCTTGGCCTTTCTGGAACAAACAGTAGGGAGGAACAACAGAAAGGAAGACAGAGGGAGGGTGAGGAAGAGAAGGTAGGAGGCAACCAGGATGAATCTGTCATTTCTATAAGGATGAAAAGAAAAACCTTCCTTTAAAAAGGGTCAGTTACCAGGGAGTAGCCCTTCCAGTAAAGAAGCTGATCTGCCCAGACAATACCAGTTAAATCATCCGCTGTTTTGCTTTGCGCCCACTCTTTTGAGTCTACTCAGATGATTTAAAAAAAAAACAAACAAAGAACGGGGCCTTATCTTGACAGTGCTAAAACCATTCCAGTCCCACAGATTGAACGTTGAGTCATGAAAAATGAGTCACGAGGTCTGCTCGCTGCACCACAACTTGGTGCTTAAGAGTCTCTTAAAAACTTGAGAAGAGGTTGAGAGCACTTGACTGGCGGGTCCCCCCCCACCCGCTGTTTTTGCCAACTCTTAGTTTGGTGGGCCAATTTTCATTCCAGGGAGTTGGTGAGGGAGGTACAGGGATAGAAGTGATTCCTCAAAGGTGTTATGTGACAATATCAACAATAAACCTGCTTTCTGTGTCACTTTGAAAAGATGAAACGATTTAATGGACTGTATCAATTAGAGAGGGAAAGTCTATAAATGGGTGCTGAGTATGCAGTGGTAGGAGTGCGAGAGAGCAAGCAAAAAAGACCAACATCTCTTGGGTAATGAGCACCAGTGATCATGAAACCGAGCTCTAATCGCTTCCGCCAGTCAAATTAAATACAATTACCCGTGCACCTCCAAAATACCTAACCCCCCTAGAGGAACCAGAATACTAGAACATTCACACTGCACGAGCTTGAGCATGTCTGACATTCAAACAGGAGCAGTGTGTTTAAACTGTGTGCTACACACTGAACTGTACTGAAAACATGGGTTAAGCACTGAGAGCTGGTGTTTGGCGTGAAGAGCAGGAGAGCGAGCAGGGAGAGTGTCTGCTGGATGAAAAATGACACCAGTGGTCAGGGTTTTGTCTGGATGGTCTCACGCACGGTCATCTCAGCATGTTAGCTGAGTTTATTACGGTTAATGTGCCTGATTTGATTGAGGTCCTGACTGTCATCAAGATGGCTAATCCGCTCAAAACAAAAATAATTGTGCTGCAAGAGGGGTGGAGTTAATCAAGAGGCAATTTCATGACTGATGAAAAATGTCACAACATCTCAAAAACACATACACTGCACTTATCCTTTCAAGAAACGGTGCAAATACTTGAGATAGGCTTGACTTTGTGTAAGTTGCAACACCTGATAGTGTATTTAGACAGCGGTGTGTAAACAGAGCTGGTTTCTTTCTGGCTTTGCACACAGGGTTTTATGTTAGTGCTAGAAAATGGATTTCTGCTCCTGCCTGCATCGAGGGTTTGTGTATACATGTGAATATGGGTGTGTTCTGAGTGTGTTACTCTCCATGTGATGATGTGCAGCTCTCTAGGACCTCACACACACAAACACATGCTGCATGCTTGTGTCCACAAACACCGGCACAGACACACAAACACAGAGACCATCAGACAATCAGTAATCACCAGCGGGAGACCAACAGGCCATGTGGCTGAGAGCAGAGCGGAGCTGAGGTAGGAACGCCAGGCGTTAATGCACCTTAGCATGATCTGTTCCAGAGACACAGTGCACGGGTGGTCAACTGAAGAGGGTTACTTTGTTTGCTCGAGCGTAAAAAGAACTCAAATTACATCACACACAGTCAAAACCACAAACCCACATTACAGTTAGAGCAGCTCACTTGTTTTACAGTGTGATTAAGAATGTGGGTCGTTTCCCCCTGAGGGGTTGAGGGCACAGAGGCAGGTGGGACCACATACTGGTTTGATTTCTTGCTCAGTGACAGACATGGATAAACCAATTGCCTACTGACTAGATCAAGCTGGTGTCTTTCCATTTACCAGACTACATTTCCAACTACAAGCCTGCAGAAACAGGTTAACGTGTTCTGTGCGCATCTGTTAGGGGACAAACCTGCATCGAGGATTCCCTGGGCAAGGATGGCTCCGAACTTAGCCATGACATCATCATGCTTGTCGTTGATCACCTTTGCATAAAGCTGCCTGAACTGGTTCACCTAAAATAAGGAGGGGAGAAAAATATGTTAATGTACACCACATTATTGATTGCATGACACCAATGGTCAACCAAAAATTTAATTTGTATTGTGAAACTTTGGATCAACAACAGGTTCCATTCTTTAAGGGTAAACTATGCAGGATTGTTGCTGTTTGTTTCAGTCCCCAGCAAAAGTGCAAGTAAAATCCAATCCCTGATTCACTATCATTTGGCGTATCACCCCCTTGTATTAGCATTGCTTTTTTTTTCTAGTGCTGTGCTTCTTGGTTGGCTGCTGCACCTGGTCACAATCTTCTTATAAAGCCTTGACATCACCTGAGCTCTGTGGGGCTACATTGCCATAAACATCCCAAACACAGAAAAAAACAAGAAAAATAAGACAATACAGGCAGATGGCATCGTCTCTGCAGATAAATAAACTGCACACACTTCTAATGGGTCATTAGTGATGATTAAGATGGATTACTTTTGTATAAGTCTTAATTTTTGGGGGAAAATTCTGCATAGTATATCTTTAAATTTGTTAATTATTGTAAATTATACATGACTGGTATTATTTTTCTTGACAATATGTGAAATAATGTGTGAAATAAAATTGTCTCAATTTTAAACCAAATCTGGAGTCAAGTCCTTGTTAAGGAAAGCACGTTATGGAGAAATACATAAAAATGGCCGCGAATAAGTAACATTTAAATCTTACCCAAAGTGGAGGTTAAATCTTGATCGTTTATATTAACAGTGCACAAACAAATTGTACAAATACAGCTTTCAGTAAACCTAATTTTCACTATAACTTTACACTTTAATGCAATAAATGAGCCTTATGCTTTCTAATACTGCAAAGAGGGTGTATGGTTTGTTTTTTTTTTTTTTTTTGCTAAGTTTGTGACTCCTTGTTAGAGGCTCTCCAAATTAAGGGGAAGGTATACATTCAAAAACTGTATTACAGCCTTTAACTACCACATTCAAACTTGCACTCTGTCAGCACAATATTCATAACAAAGCCACATCAGCTTTGCCACGCCCACGATAAGTTCCGGCACCACCACAGTGAAACTTTAGGTAAATACTTTCCTGGGCAATTAGCAGCCAATTTGAACCAGTTTACCACCCTCAAACTAGAGGCCTACAACTTGGCTGTCTATACCTGTGAAGTTGAGCGGGAAATTAAAAAGAGTGGGATTGTTTGAAACAAACAGTCATGGACTTAATACCTCCTGACATTCCACTGTTTGAAAAAACGGCGTCTTGCACAATCCTGCATACCGCCTTGAGCTTTAAGGGCCGTTGCTGTGCAGATGAGGAGTCTTTGAAAATGTGTCTGGTAAATCTTAACTGTCTATGACAAAGTATGAGGTGCTCCAAGGGTGAGTACGTGCAGTTATGCCTGGACTAGTCACTCTGCAGTCTTCCACGACACAGATTTCTTTGTCTTAACGGTTCTGATGCTTTCTACTTTTAGTCAAGTCTTTGCCTTTTCTCTGTCCTCACCGTGGTCTGGAAAATTCCTTTGCTATTTTAAAGTCTGCTAGACCTATGGAAGAAGTCTCGCCAAACTGTGATCCAGGTTGTTATGACTGCTGGCTATAAATCTGTTTCATTAATGATTATTGAGAAGCGTTCAAACAAGTCATGACAAAATAAACAAATCGCAAACATGTGGATCTTACCTTGGGACAGGTGACTTCAGTCTGCTGGATCATGATGAGGGCAGAGGCAATGAGGGCACCCTGTCTCACATAATTTACTGGGTCATTGGTCATGGGCTCAAGCAGATTGATGGCCTCCTGTGGGTAGAAAAGCATGAAAGAAAAGTTGGTAATGTTGCCTAAAATTAAGTGAAACTCCAGTCAACTGTTATTACAAGCTGAACAAGCCTTAAGGGGCTTGTAAATAATCATCTCCTACAATATTACTGCCAAACTGGGTAGCAGTGAATAGCTGATCATATCAAAATTATTTGGAGAGGAAAAAGTTGCTCTGTGATATATAAAAAAAAGAGAACAATTTAATCAAATTATTCTCCCATGTATGCATCTCATGAGAGGATATGGACCAGTAGCCTGGGAACCAGACGAATCTGTGAGCTCATGTTTTTGTTGCGTTGGCATTTGTTAACTGGTCTGGCAATGCCGAGCTCAAGGACCAGCTCCTTGGAGATCAAGTGGATCAAGAAATTGATCTTTCGGGACTGCTCCCACTCCCATCTTTGATGAAAATTAGGAACAAAAACATGGTTCAAGATGCTGCAATAGAAACCACGTTGTTTAAAAATAAAATAAAAAAGACTTAAGGGCAAACAGACACAGACTAGCCAAATATAAAACATAAGCATGCTTCATCTGGGGGACATCAGTTGGGAAAAATGTTTGTAAAAGAATTGAGAGAAAAATGATCCTCTTCTGACTACTGAATAAGACAGTGTAGGAAGTGCCACCTATAGCTGTCTTCTCTAGTTAATTCACAGAACTTATGGTGGTGCTTCTCAGCTGGCGATCTAGGCTCTAGCGCTGCTGCTGCACTTTGTGTCACAGGTTATGTATTATGGTTTTATAGTTTTCATGATTCCCTTTAATTTCTACAATGCCTAGATATTATGTCTGTGGTGTACCACTGTGTTGTCATGTTGACTATGTATTGTTTTAAGTTGATTGCAGCTAGGTGTGGCATTACTGCTTGGGCAAAATTTCTCTTCAGGAACAATAAAGTGTACCGTATCTTTCTTAGTCTGTAGCCTAGAGTCTCTGAGGGCCTCCACAGCCAAACAGTATGCCAGGCTGACAACTATCATTTGGTCGCTTAAGTTGGCAGAATGGTTACAAAAATTTGAAATAATGATCATTAGATGTCTTTTGTGGTCTCCATTTTCCAAAAGTGGAAAAGTGATTTCAGGAATATTTGTTTACACCTCTCAGAGACACATAAGGGAGGTCTTATGGATTTTGCTATGAAGCCAGCAGCTACGCTAAGAATGTTAAAAAAGTAACAATGACAGACTGACTTACACAATTTTTTGCATGTATATGAGAAGTTACTTGCTTAGTATAACTTTACAAAATTTGGAATAATGACCTCTTAAATTCTGCTGAAGTGGATATGAAACTGACCCTTGGTTTTTTCACTCCAAACACATTTTATATTTTGCCGCTCCCAACAAAACAAATCAGTGCAACAGGGACACTTTGGTTGATAACAGGAAAAGGTATTATCAACAGAGGCAACCAGACCACACACATTAATGAGATTAGTGTCATCCATATCTGGTTTCCCAGGAAAGCCGAGTTACAGTTATGACAGGCCCCGCCTTCTTCAGATTTCTCCCATGATCACTGTAATTGTAAAAAATTAAGAAAGGACCACCTCTTTTCTCTTTTTATTTCTGCACGCTCCTCTGTTCTCAGCTGAGCAGTAATGGCTGTAACCCACACCACCAGACTCAGAGGGAGGCGTCAGCTCCGCCGAGGAAAGAGAAACAAACTAGGATGATGACAGTGGAGGTAAAATAAACCATGTTTCATCAGTGCTCTCGGCTCAGCTGGCCGAGACAGCCGTGTACCAGGATGATAAGTCAGAGTGTAAAGCCAACACCAGTCGACCACATCCTGTTCCTGATAGGTTGTCGAGGGGTTTAATTGAGGGTATTTACTGTCAGGCCCAATCAGTGGAGCAGGACGACACATAATGTGGTTGCTCCTCTTAATCCGTGTACAGTGGTGGACTGTTTTCTTCAGGCTTGTGCCTCAGCGTGAGTTGAACATTAAATAAGATTCAATTCAGTGCAGCTTAAAACTGGCTAGAAGCTTGTGTAAATAAATGGAACAGTAGAGAACATAATTTCCATTTTCATACATATTTATAAAAGTGTATCATATGACAGTACTCCGAAACACTGAAATGGTTCTTGGGGAACAATGCTTCCATCCTATTCACTAGATAAACTGAACAATATTTAAGATTTTCATTATGGCACAAAATCAGTATAAACAAACTGAAAAAGGTCAAAACAGCTTTCCTGTGCAGTTTTTTCTTTTATGCAAAAAGTACAAATATCCAAAGCCCAAGGTGTATAAAAGATGGTAAGAATGCGTGCCCTCTAAATAGGTGACCCACTTCTCTTGCCACAACATCATTACTCTCACTAAGGACCTAATGTGCTCGAGGTCTTATTCTGGAAAAAACCAAGCAGTGGAGCTGATCAGCTCTGTAACAGGCCTCGTCCTTCTTTGGTCCAAAACATTCACTTTGGTGCTTCAAGGCTCAGGATGCAATGAGCCATAACTCTGCCTCGGCCCTGCCACCTGAGACTGATCAGCCCACATACTAAGACAACTCAGGAACTGGCAGCACCCCTGACTTCTGTCTTCTTCACTCTGCTTTCTGGACTTCAATGAACCCAAACACGATGACAGGGTACAGCCTGGTGACTGTGAGCCAATTTGGACCACTTTATCAGAAAATCTACCAAGAACTTTCCACAATTTCAAAGCTCCCCGGTGCTGACCCTCCATTAAAATTAAAGCAAATGTCAAAAGATAAGATGTGAAACAGCTGCTGCCGCTCATACAGTAATTAGAATAATAGTTGAAGCACTGAGAGGCCTTTGATCAAACTGTGGTATTTACAAAACTGTTTTGAAGCAGGTGAGATTTAAAAAAAGATGAGTCTTTTTTAAATTATCTTAGACTAATAAGAGCTTGTAGGGATGTCCCAATCCTACATCAAAGATTGGTTTCGTGGCTGATCAAGGCACTTTTTTACTGATTGGGATGGCTATATTGAATCTTATAGAGTCCAATCTGATCCTTTGTTTACATCAGCTGTCATACAGGTACTCGCAAAGCTTTCATGCGAAGCAAAGCAGACATCAACTGTCGTCAACTCTCGAACTCTCAGCTGTCTTTACTCCATGTGTGTAAGAGCAGGGGCTGAGCCCCGCCTGCAGTGCAACACCACACACCAAAAAAAGACAGCCTTTTGGGACTGTTTATGTTATTTACCTAACATAAGAGCATTTGTTCATTTCAGTTCAGTGTGAGAGTCTCTTGTGTATTGCTGTCATCTACGGCGATGGTGTTCCACCACTCTGCTTGGAGGAATGACAGTTGGGTCTAAAGCAGACGATAACCACACACTGCACGGCACTGTGCAACTAAAGCGCTGCATCCAAAAAGCCTTTAAGAGCAATTTATAAATGTAATCCGAGCAAAAAATGTACAGACAACAACATTAAACACTCAATACAGTTCATTCAGGTAACTGAGGCAAGGCTGCATCAAAGCAACAAACACTGGTTAATACTCTATTAAAAAGGGCGAGACAAAATGGCTTAGGTCAGCAACAAGGCCAAGAATATTAAAAAGTGGGTTTGTTATTTTATACTTTATTATTTTTGTAAAAAACCAAAAAAAACAAAAAAACAAAAAACAAAACAAAAAAAAAACACGAGGGAACAGCTTGGATGCAGGGATTTTTTTCCTCAATGCACTGCAGTGAATTTCACTTGTCAAGCATATACATTGGATTGATTTTAATAACGTTTATGTACTTGAAGTGTGCACTGTGCAGCTGTATTATCTAAGAAAATAAAAGTAATGGATCGGGACTAGGTATTGGCAGATACTAAATATTAAAGACTCCAGTTAGGGGCAGGAACGCTTGATCTGCACACACCTAACAGCATATATTTTGAGCAACAGCATTATATTCGTTACAATTCATTTTAGAAAACGCAACATTTGTTCTGGTGGCATCATTACATCTGACAAGAGAAAAGTGACCTTTTCTCAGCAACTTCTGCAGTGGCTACAGAAAATGAGTCTGTACTTGCTCATCTAGATAAGCCTCACAAAGGGGCCATCAATTGGCGGCTTTAAGGAGCACCCTTTGTGCAGCATAGATGGTCTTTACATCAGTGACGCACATGTTACACCAAGGCACAAAGAAAGCACATAGGATAAATGAGGACAGCAGGGGCAATGCTGCCTCTGTGGCGGAAAGAAAAATGCTGTCTAAGCTTTTAGTGTACGCAGCCTTACAAGGAATATTAATTCCAGTTGTAAGAACTGATTCAAACATAGCATAACCTGTGCTCTTTTGCAGAAATCTCATTAAATAGGGAGTCATTATTTACATCATGGTTCTGGAATGACTAGCAAAAAAAGGTCTAAGCCTATTAATGTGGTGATTTGATTTAAAGGATAACTACCCTAATTTTCCACCTAGATTTGTCAAAGAGACTGATGTGAACGACAATTTTTTAAATTGGTCCAGAATGTAATGAGGGGGCTGTTGCCAGCATATGGGGAAAGTGAAGACCATCACTGTATCTCTATTAAAAATGGTTATTTTTGACACAGACAGACTCAGATTGTGTCTCCTTACCTTTCACTTGATCCAGTCTGTTTATTATTGTCTCCTTAAGCTGAAGTTTGGTTCTGATATCTCACAAGATGCCACTTGTCAGTGCTATGTCAAACATTTTTGCATGTTTCACATAAAAAGCACACAGTCAGTTCATGCTACCCAGTAGCATGGGCTGAAGCACTGTGTCCACTTCCAATAACAGCAGCCCAACACCATGGGAGGAAAAGAAAAATTAGGGGGGAAGCACTCACCTTGTTGCCTGTCCCAGCACAACAGATGCCCAAGGCCATGGCAGCCCCACAACGCACATGAGGGTTGTAGCTCTCTGACAAGAGAGACACCACACTGGGACACTGCTCAGGGGTCCTGAGGAGAGACAGAGAGAACGATTAAGAGTGACTCAAAAAGACGCACTTGATGTTAACTATTAAAACGACACAGAGTTTGGGACAAGAGCACAAAAGTGTGCCACTGTGATCATCATACAGAGTGTGCAGGAGGCTTTATACACACTATGTTCATTGTGCCCACAAGAATATCAAGGATATACGCTACACTTAAGTGATGGATTAAGTGATTTTTTCCATATCATTTGAAGTGGTTTGAGGTCTTGAGCAAGAGAGCCACATGAACCACAACCATTGTAGTTATCTTGAGATGACTATGATAGGGAATGCTTTTTGGGCCATCTTTCAAAAGGCTGCTGTATTTGCATCAATATAATGCCATTTGTACAACATGGTACAAAGGGCAAAGGACTAAATAACTGATAAGGCATTTATTTTGATACCATAGGTGCTTTCATCTTAGGATATACACACTCACTATTATTAGACAAAGTGTAGAGAAGAGAGCGAAAAAGAAAAGTGAAAGAGCATGGGTACTAATGTGGGGGTTTGATTTATGTCCCCCAAAACTCTCAAAGTTCCTATGGATTTTCTCCCAATGGCTCTGTTAAGAAATAGGGAGAATAGAAACCAATTATTTACTAAAGGTATAATTGAAAATGCTGTAGCGCTACATAATTTCTTTCCATCTCTTGTGCTGTATAAAGGATTTCTTTGTTGAATTAAGTGAACATCAAAGGATGCTAGTTAAAATGTGCAAAAAAGGTAGGAAAAAAGCACTAAAACATCACAGAGATATGAATGATGTAACAGCAAGAGACTACTCCACTTTATGTGCTAGTGACAAAAGTGTTATGAGTGAAAGGGTTGCCAAGATAAGGACCACACGCAATTATTCAGCACTTCTGAGTTAACTTGATGGGGTCTTAATGAGAGGCCTTAAGTAGGAGGAAAACACTACTTCACATTTAAATTGTGCAGTTCTTTGCTCCCAAGTCACCACGAGATACTCTTTAATCAGTACATGCCACATATGGGCACACTAATGCAGAGCCTTGTCACATTAGATTTAGGTCACCAGGTGAAAGTACCAAGCATTACCATGTGGTGGTATCCATTTTTGTTTGATTTATTAGTCAAGTTTTGTCTTAATTTGGTTAAACAGCGGAGAAACGGGAGAAAAAAACATGCACAAGGACGAAGTAAATGGTTTCATAACCATAAATGTTAACTGACAATTTGCTGGTGAACAGCGGTGTTGATAACACCAGCGCTGCATGGGTCTGACAGATGGACTGGTTGAGATTACTCAGCACCTCTGAATTTCACAGAAAGGTTTGGTCCGTCTCAAACAGCCACTGGGAGGGAATCAGTCAGGTTGTAATTTCAAGCCATTGAAAAATTAAAAAGATAAGAACAAAGAGTCCTGTAGGTCCCGTCAAGAAGCCACCATCATAATCATTAGCGCAAATCTCTGTGGTTTGACTTTTCTCAACCTCACTAAAATGTCACATTGTACCAACTGTCCCAACAACGCTCTGCTGAAGTTTCTTCTACAGAGCTTAAGGTCATTGATTCAATGAAATAAAAATAAAAAGATGGTAAATAACCTGGCAATACTTGGCCCTCAGATTATAAAACAACTGGTTTTAGTTGATGTATTTACCCAATGATTCATTAAAAAAAAAAAACAACAACAAAAAAACCCAAAATGAATACTTAAAAATAAAAATACTAAAAATAAATAATGATGTTAAAAGGTGTACTATGCAGGAATTGTTGGCTACTGTTTGAAAACGGTATTGCCAGCGAGATTGAAAGCCATCTGCTTGGTGTTTCGTCTTGCTATATTTGTGGGTTTTTTTTGCTTGTGCCATAGCCTTTTGTAGCTTCCTATTGGATGCCTTTTGCTTATGGTTTGGCACCTGGTCGCTACCTTTTTGTAAAGTCCCAACCTCACCTGCACTCTGTGCCCAGGAACATCCTGAACACAGCCAAAAAAAGGAAAATCCTGCATTGACTACCTTCAATACAATTGTTAGTTTATAAGCAAAAGACTTTTAGCATGACAGCTCTAGCAAAGGAAACTGATTTCACTGGCCCCCATTTTATTGGACTGTACCAAATGAAAGCTCAAACACGGCAAGGTAGGACACAGTAAAAACAAAATGCATCATTGTACATTTTATTGAGCCCTCAATATTGCATGAAAGTATAGAAGGTGGCCAAGATGAATGAGTCCCTCTGTCTCCATTCAACACACCATTAATAGTGCTGTCTAACTGTACATAATGTACAATAAAAGAGGGAGTACAAGTGTCTCTGGGTTTATGTTCAGTCCTTGACATCAGTACACTGTCGTGGCATGTTCTTAAAGTATCATCTACCCTTCGTCTGTTTGATATTAGAAGCACAGCTCAAACACTACACTAGGATTATTGGAGATCTAGATCACCTTTCAATTTCACCTACAGCGATAGAGTTTCTTCTTTTTGGTAGTCTGACAGTGGCCTTCAATCAGTATTTGGGTGCAGAGCAGAATGTAAAGCCTTCATAGGCAAATTTATGATTTTAGGCATTGAAAGTATGACCCAGGCCATAAAAAGTTCAAGGTTCTTTTTCTTATTGCTAGACACAGAGACCTAATTTATGATACGTTTTAAAATCAATAAGGGACTACAGCAGCTTAAGGGCACAATTTGAGAAAACTTTGCTGTGGCTTTTCAAATAGTTTCATCTAAAGCCTTTCCAACCTTTTCAAAGTAAAAGATTAGCAAAAAGAAATCAATATCCAGCATTTGTTTCGTCTGAAAAGGCAGTGATGCAATGATGTCTGTATTTCAAGACTTACTTAAATATCATCATAATGTGTGATGGACTTAAAAACCTCAGAATGAACTGAAAGATGAGGGGAGAAAAGATAAGAGAAGCAGATTACATGTAACACTTGTGAACGCTTGCAAACGCATCCAGCCTGCTGTGGATGATCGAACCTAACACATTCCATTCTTTATTCTTTGGAGAAGAATAACCATATCATTCACCATGACCTGGAGAAAATGAACCCTCAGTTGAACCCACAGTGTTGCTCCTGTGTTCACACCTTTGTACAAAATACAGGCTTTAAGACTTTACTGGTCATATGAGCCAAATTAAAAATATTTACTTAAAGGTTATAAAAATGCACAGGCCTTTTTAGTTGACTGGTTAATGGACTGTGTGATGTGCATGCCTAACATTTATTATGGTGAGTGACAGCGGCTGATACAGCTGCAACTTAATAATTCCCTCTGTCTACAGGTCCCAGGCGATGCCCAGCTGAGCTAAACACATTACAGATTGATTTTGCCACATGAAATGTGATTGTGGCAGTTACTAATGCACTGAGATTCTAAGAGAACAGATCTTATTAGCTTGCTTCCTGCCTGTTACAACCAGTCACCAAAATACATCATGAAAGTACCTGGACAATGTTGCACTGAACAAGCCAAGAGGCTGCATTGCTTTCTTAGTAGACACTTAAACTCAATTAGAAATCAACCAATGTCTGGCGAAGGGGAGACAAACGAGTGCGTCATTAGCTTAAATTTACGTATGACTGAAAGATATTGGCTACTTAGCTGAACTAGCCCTAGCCATGCTACAACAGCTGCTAATTTCGCAGCTACAGGTAAGCGCAAACAAAAGAAACCCTGAAAGAAGAATTATGCGCAATGCAACTCAATTTTATATGATATATAAAGTAGGGGGGTCCCTGCTCCATCTCTTCTTGAGCTAAGGCTTCCTTCACCTAAAAAACATAAGTAAATACCTCCCTTGTAAATTTTTAAGCTTTTAGATGTCTTAAAAAAGATAAGCAGCAAAATGAGACTACAGAACGTCATCATGCCGAGCTTTGTGGTTGTCATAAAAAATGCAAGTTTTATCTGAGCAGGTTTTAGTCTCTTCCTTGTGTGTTTGATGATTTAATTCCCCTGTTTGCTATGTTTTATTTCTGTTTAAACTGTAACTGGTGTGCTGTCTTGGCCAGGTCCCAGAGACCTCCCTAGTTAAATAAAAGAAATTTTAAAAAAATTCAGAAAGTGTCCAACAAAAACAAACTTCTATTAGCAAGAGCATGCATTTCGTTTCAATGAATTCAACACAGACCTCCTACTGTTAACCAGTTGCATGAAAAAATCTTAAAAGTTTTGCCGATGTAGCACTTAAGCTCAGTCTTGAAGGAGAATGAGAGGGTTTTTGATAAGCTGTGGGCGCCATTTTTAAGCTACCTCCCAAACTGTAAAGCAGACCTAGTACGCAGGGTGCACTGTTCCAGTTCACATGTAAAGGTCTAATGCTCTCTCCTGTGTATTTCAATGCTTTCCATTAGTTGTGAACTCCCTGATACATGTAATTTATCCAAGCTCTGAGATCTTATTGGAGTATTGGCATCATGAGCAAATTAGGAAACATGTTTCAGCTGAAACAGTTGGTCTACTTACAGCTCTTTAGCAGGAAATATAAGGATACATGCATCCAAGTGGGGGGTTACTGGCTGTAATTCACACATTTTCTTGTGAAGAATCATCATCTGGTTACTGTACACTCCGGGGATATTTTTATTTTTTGCATCTTTTAATGTTTTGCATCTGCTTTTAAAAGCAATGAATGCACACTGAGAGAAAACACATTTCGACCTGTTAAGGCAGAAAGATCAAAGCAGAAAAACAAATATGGTCTAAATTTCAAAAGTAATCATCCAGAAGAAATGAGGATAGGTATTTAAATGACTCCTCCAGCCTTAAAATGTGAGCTCACAGAGGTCGAAATAAAAAAGCTATGGGGGTACAAGTACAATTTTCAAGCACCTTACCACACAGAAGGCTTCTACTACTACATCCCCCACCACTGCTTGACTTCAAATGGGGGAGAGAACAGAAAGTGACAAATATAAACAGTGGGACGGCTGTGTTGAGGGAAATTACCTCCCAGAACCATTGGCGTACTGCCAGCATGAAGACATTCATCTGTTTTGCACAGCGTCTGACTCACGGGCAAGACGGAGGGGAGGGAGGGGAACAGTGAGAGAGCGAACAAGAGAGGAGAGAGTGCAGGCTGATCACAGGCTGTGAACCAGAGGCAGCGAGTGGGAATGGGAGAGAGGCAGAGGAGCCACAACATCTGAAAGTTTTAAACCTGTGATCGCGGTAGGTGATGCGAAACAAGACTGGGGGTTCCTCCAACATGTGGAAGCAAAACAAGTTCCACATCATGGACTGCTTCAGACAGAGACAGATTTAAGTTTTACTGCTGAGGGAGGGCATTCTCTGTCACGTTTTTATTCGGGGAGGGTGGAAATATAAAGATGAGATTGTTAAATATATTTCTTAAACTCCGCTAAGAGGTGTACAGAGACTGAAATGCATTGGGCGTTAAGATGCACTGCTCTCCCAGCACAAAATATTACTTTAATGTTCCTGAAAGTTAAGACGCAGCAGCTTGGAAAAATACTGAAGGAGTTGAAGCGTCAACGAAGAACTTAAATGTACAACAGATGTTACCTTCAGGAGCAGGTAAGAAACTTAAGCAAAATTATGACAATGCTTTTTGACAGTATTTTTTTTTGTTTTGTTTTTTAAATCAAGTTTGATTTTGTGTAATCCATTCCATGTCCACTCATGTGTACATCTTTGCAGACTTAAGTACAGTGTGGGACAAGCCATATATCTTTCATCTAAAGCCTCATGGAGAAGTTTTTTAAATAGTTTTAATACATGGAAAAAACGTCTCAATGTAAAATTCAAAGTGACTGAGTGTGCAACGAAATGTTATACAAGACAATTTAAACCTTCTATTAATTACTTTTATGGGTAAAATAAACTACAGAATAATGCAACAAAATTGAAAATGCATACAAGGAATTTTCCTAATATTTTCCACCTTGTTTCCACATTATGGAAAAGAAATTTCCAGTGTGGTGACTATTACTGTTTCCACATTATGGCAAAGACGTTCCTCATTTGTTACGATAAACGTCGCATGCGACCATTTAGACAAATTAAAGCAAATGGGTAATACGGTTTTGCTGTTTCTTTAACAGACCTTTTTGTTCTTTTAAGTGGAAGACCTGGACAAGAGCATCAGCTGCCTGGGAAAGTGAGGACCCCTGATAACATCTCACTGTGGAAGTACTTATCGTGTTGGGATTATTGCCAGCATTGGAGTTCCTGGTGTCGGACCTGTTTACCTTGTTTTTGTCACCACCGATCAGTGGATCCTCATTTGATTTTGAGCAAATCTTTTTGGCTTGTACAGTGCACAACAAGGGATGAAGCATCCTGTGCACTGACCTTAAGCTGTCCCATCCCACTCTGTGTCCTTGCCTGTAGGACGCAGTGACAATGCTGACCAAGTGCCCAGCACCAGAAAGATCAGAGCCACGACCCAAGCTAAGGCCTGCTGTAACCTCTGCAGCACCATGTCTCAGGCAGTCGCGGCTCCACTTGAGGCTAATAGCTCACAGTCAGGAGAAGCGCCCGGGGCTGAGCTGAAATGGGCTGCCCTGCTTATTGTCATGGTCATCATCCCCACGATTGGAGGAAACATTCTGGTCATTCTAGCTGTGTCACTCGAGAGGAAGCTGCAGAACGCCACCAACTACTTTCTGATGTCGCTTGCTGTGGCTGATCTGTTGGTGGGACTCCTAGTGATGCCCATTGCCCTCGTCACTGTTCTCTACAGTAAGTTTGGCATGGAGCCTTGTGTTGGAAATCTGTGTGATACAAAAGCAATAAATACTTGACCCAATTCCTTGACAACATTCATATGAAATGTTAAGTTAAACAAATAAATGCCATTAATCTAAAAGTCCCATCAAACAAAGCAAACTATTACTAACAAAAATTAAAAAGACCACTGTTTTTAAGTGAGTGGAGGAGTGTATCAACTGTAATAACTGACCCCCATGTCTCTGGAAAAATACTTGCAGGTAGCAAAGAAGGATAAAAATACTTTGTCAGTAACCCTAGATACAATCTTGACGAACAATAATCAAATTATTCTCAATGAAATATCCCAAGAGATAGTGGACAATAAACAGCTACTTCCTCCGGCAGGGCTAAGGTAGCACAGCTTGGACTGATCCAGTGGTCTGAGGGATCTTTACCCATAGAAACAAAAACTGGTTTATTTAAGCCCAGTGACAGTGCTGTGTAAAGATAGCTGCATATTCAATTACTTAGACTTTGATTCTCTATTTCATAATGCAACTGTGAAATTCGTAACTATGGCCAAGTTGTTATTCCCCATTAATTCAACTATAGGATAATGGGCCAGATCATAATTAGGTCCCATGCATATAATAGTGGAGTTTAGTATGATGCTTTTGCCTGTCTAAATTATCATATTTTGCATGAGAACTGGATGTGTTGCAAATCAAACTGGTCACAGGTGCTGCTTTCATCTTATTATAATGAAGAGGCTACATAAACACGAAGGACCATGCAATTAATCTACTACTGCATCTGTATTCGAACTGAATCTGTCTACAGGCTCTACACATTCAGTTCCAAATGTTTCTCTCATGGCCTGATAAAAAGTCCCAATCCTTAGGTTGAGAACCAATGCAGTTCAGGTGTGAAAGCATTCATGCATGTACCAGTGCATATCTGTGTATGGTAAAAGTAGTCAAAGTCATTTAAAAACACCTTGGAAATGGAAATGGAGGGCAGGGTAACACCTCAAGGCATGGCAGTGGGAATTGTGTCTGTTTGCTGCTCTGATGCTGAATATCAATGAAGTCCACTAAACTACTTTTGGACCAGAATCTGGTACAACGTGTTTCAATGCTTGCCATAGTAACGGACTGTTTGGCACCTGACAGGAGAGATGCACTATGACATGCAAGGATTAGCTAAACAAGGTCCAGGACGTACACTTTTTCTTTTTCTGCGAGGAAATCTGATGTTTTCACATCACAGATGACGAATTAAAAGGCATTAAAAAGTGGATCTTACAGGTATAACATGAGACTAATGTGACGGATAAAAGAGTCAGTGTGGAGCAGCTGCCCAGCAGGTGCACTGAAGTGACACTAACTAGGCAGGGAAGTGAATAATATTTCTCATACTTGTAGGTTAAGGTGAATTGAGGAAGTACGACAATATGTTTCTAAATAAAAACAATTATTTTCAAACGGGGAAACTCCCAAATGATTTTCTTTTTTATGGAAATAAAGCTTAAAGAACTGAGGTGAGGAGAGAAGGGTCATGGGGACATTAAAATGCACACATAGTATAAAAGGCTGGCTTGAAGCACAGCAGGTCTGTCAACAGTGTGGACCTTCCTTGGCTGCAGGATACAAAAGTTACACAGTCACACAGTAAAAGACTGGTTATACTGTCAGTACTGTTCCCAGCAGAACATATGCGCTGCAGCAAACACTCCCTAATGACTGACACAAGACAAACTACCACAAGGCTGGTAGACATATGGATTTAGATAAAAAGATCAAGCTAACTGTAAGGCCACAGGCTGTATTCAGTATTCATGAGGGGACATTCAAAGTTCAAGAAGCTTCACTTCAAGACAAGAATGTGACTGGGTTACTGTTACACTAGTGAGGACTGCCGGTCACTTTCCACATCTGCTGGGCAGATGAAGTCAAAGTATACAGGGAACTCCTTGACAAATATATGAGATCTGCTTGTTTGAAATGTGAGCAGTGTCAACAGACACAGTTGTAAACTTAATATATTTTTTGAAAGGATAGATGATTTGGTGTTGCTTCCTTAAGTATCGTACCTGCAAGGCATCATCTCTCAGCACACTGCACTGCCAGCTGAGTCAACTTTTTCATCTCTCTCTGCTAGTCACTTTAAATATAAATTTTCTCTGCCTCTCTATCCTCTTCCCTCTTTTCTTGAAAGAGCTGTAGCTGTGCTTATATGGCATTGAGTTTTGTTTGAATAAACGAAAGCCACAAAAAAGAAAATATACACTTAGCTAATACAGCTAGTATGTTTCTCTGATAATTAACTTCATTGCATTCTTTCAAAAAGCAGAACCATCTAGACATAACAATTTTGACCTGTGACCACATACTCTGAAAGTTTTTAAACGGTCTGGTTGAGTTTTGCCAATATTAAACAACAACAAATGTCACAAAAACAGAGCAATAAGATGAATTCCTATGTAGGACACTGACCACAGCCTTGTGTAACGAGTAACTGCTGGACATACATTACCATTAGTGAAACAATTTATATAGACTGTTTCTTGAACATTTTCAAAAGCAAACCACAAAATCAACAAAAACAAAGCTGTATTGCTGTTTTTCATTCCTTACAGTATGCTCTCAAATACAGAACAAAAGCACAAAGACCCTGTGCTGGCCAACTACAGACGCCTCACCATAGTTTACTCATTCAAAGTTTCTTAATTCAATTAAACACAATAAAAATATGTTCCCTTGCACAGCTACTTGGATCTTGCAAGCTACAATGTTTATTGAATTTGGCATGGGACTAAACACTTCACAAAACATGTACAAAGGGTCTACTTTGAGAATGCGTAAAGTATTTGTCAATGAATGCGCTTTCCAGATGAAACCTAATCAAAACTATGACTCAAAAGTTCCAAGTGTCACAGGAAAGCAGTACGAGGAAAAGAGTGGGATGGTGGCATTACAAAAGAAAATTATGTAAAGGAATATTTTCAACAACGGCCTTTTGTAATGTTAATGGTTGACAGGACAAAAGCCAGAACAATTACTTGCCAATTTTATGCCTGGAACTGAAAATAAACACTACTGTTGAGCATAGTCTCCAGCACATCTACATAAAGAGCTTTGAGCTCCATAAACAGTCAGTGAACCCTCCTTTTTCCAGTAAAGTCATTCCTCACAGGGATAAACAAACACCAATCTTTTGCATGAGTGCTACTTCTAATCCCTTGCCATTGTGGTCCATCTCCTATAATTGGTGGTGTGTGACACCAAATGCTTTTTGGATTGAAAATTAGGTAAACCACATGAATACATTATGGGAAGTCACTGATCGTAGAGACACTACCACAGATAAGTGACGTACAATTTAAAAAACGACAACTGCAAGACAACTGTTTATTTTCTTACTGGACTAATTTCCTTCTCATCTTCTCTTCAGACTCTGACTGGCCTCTTCCGGAGCCCCTCTGCCCCATCTGGCTGTTCCTTGATGTGCTGTTTTCTACCGCGTCCATCATGCACCTATGCGCCATTTCACTGGATCGCTACATTGCCATCAAGAAGCCAATTCAACACAGCCAGTACAAATCCAGAGCCAAAGCGATGGTGAAGATTGCACTGGTGTGGCTCATATCCATTGGTAAGCATATCATATCAGATTTCCTTAACTTTTCCAACTCTACAGTAGTTTTTACAACAGTTTTTAACAATCTATTTCTTGACATAACATCCAAGTCAGAGCTGGTTTACAGACCCAAGAATGTATGCCGGATGCAATAAAAGCAGATACTGTATAAAAAGCAACCTGCCGGCTGCAGTGTATATGGGAAGGAGATGAGGGAGCTGAAGGGCTGGGACAGAAGTATCACTCAGTTTGTCCAAAGGGCAATGTGGCTTGTGCATTTGAAGCAAGCTAATTAAATGAGTTCCTAATGAAGTGAGCTTTACTGTTTTATGAATGTAGGGATGTAGGAACAGAAAGCTTTGGTAAAGAGGTTGGTTGGGCTGCTTGCCAGTCCCTTTGATGGAAGACTGTGTTGTCACTCCTGTTGTTAAAAGTTTTTCTTAGATTCTCATTTTGTTTTTACTTGTGTGATTTTTTTTTTTAACATATTTAATTAGCATTGTTAGAGGGAGCTTGAAACCCAAGATTTTTATAGCCTCTGTAATTGCTGTGCATTTAATAGTAAATAACTTGAAACTTTAATAATCTTTCTGTACTTTTCCTACAAAAGGTCTTGTATGGGTGTTGAGTCATTGTTCAAGATCTGCTAATAATTTCTGCTCTACAGCAGGAAACTAAAAAGTAGCTTCTGTCCATTAACACTAGGGTGTAAAAATACGGCTGACTTCACTGAGGCATTACTGCTCAATGCTCAATGCCCAGTACTCAGACCACTAAATGCAGTTGGTTTGGCTGATGGATTTGATTTCATTTGCGCTTCACTTCATGGCCAAAGCCAGACGATGGGATGGAAAGAAGTGAGCAGCACCTAAACCGAGCACCAGTATTTAGTCACGGTAAAAACTTTTTGGCTGTTAGCAGTGTTTAGAGGGATCATGGTGAGCCATGGCTGATTAGCTTACTTGATTTTAAAAACAAAAAAAGGATATCAATTCAATCAGCATGTGTGTGCTTATTCCTGACACCACTATGCTTTTATCAAGTATGAATGTTTTGCCTGTTTCTACTACTCCTACCATACACATGAAGTGAAAAATTAAACATGGGAATGTCTGTAACTGAGATGAAAAAGAAACACTACTGTTGCTGATAGAGTTGTTTCAATACCGATACCAGGATTGGAAATGCCTCCAATACTGCCTAAAATGCTGGATTGGATATCAGCAAGGATGCGAGCCTATACACATACCGATGCATAATTTATTAATAAAAACATCAAAAGCAAAATAATTCATCAATATTACAAAAACCCTAGATGACTGCCAATGTTTGCCAATTCTAACTGTTTTCTGTTTTCATTTTCCAGGTATCGCAATCCCAATTCCAATAAAGGGGCTTAGGAACAACCACCTTCCCAACAACATCACCTTCAACAGTAACCACACATGCCTGCTGAAAACAGACACCTTCCGGGAGTTTATCATGTTTGGCTCCTTGGCGGCATTTTTCATCCCTCTGACCATCATGATGGTCATCTACCTACTCACTGTTCAAGTGTTGCGCAAAAAGGTTTATTTGCTCAGGTCAAAGGTGACTCAGCGCTTTAGCTACCCAACAATCGCCACAGTTTTTCAAAGGGAACACGGTGGGACTCCACCTCAAGCCGAGCAACTGAACATGTTGGATGGCAGACTTCCCAGAATGCAAGAAAAACCACATACAGGCACGACAAACTCTACTACAGGAGAAGAAATGTCCTTTCGGAGAATGTCAACAATGGGCAAGAAGTCAATACAGACTCTGAGCAATGAGCAACGCGCCTCAAAGGTGCTTGGCATTGTCTTCCTCCTGTTTGTTGTTATGTGGTGCCCTTTCTTCATCACTAATATCACCTCGGTGCTATGTACCAGCTGTGATGTTCATATAATCGCCCGCCTCATGGAGATCTTTGTTTGGGTGGGTTATGTGTCATCAGGCATCAATCCGTTGGTCTACACCCTATTTAACAAAACTTTCAGGCAAGCGTTCACACGTTACATCACCTGTAACTATGAAAGCCCTGCTTGTCATGGGCCAGGACAGAACCCAAGAACATCAAATGCAGATCGGACCTTTACGAGGATTTCCTTTAGATCTTCTATGGCAGAAAACTCTAAACTGTTCATGAAGCAGGGAATGAAGAATGGCATTGGGACAGTTGGCTACCAAAGTCCAATAAGGTGCCGTCAAGCACCTGTTCAAGCATCCAGTGGCATTGTGTTAGACACAATGCTTCTGACTGATAATGAAGGTAATAAGCAGGAAGAACACGTTAGCTTTGTCTAGAAATACCCGACAAATGAATCTAATTAAAAGGGAGCACTTGAAGTAGATCAAATCTATGGTGCAAACTTTTTTTAAAATCTCTCTAAAGACAAAGGCATACCCCCACAACAAAATGCATGATTTGGAATCCGTTATGTTTTTATTAAAGATAAAATCTAGCCATAATTTAAATCATGATAATTTTGGAAACACATTTTATCCATAAGTCAAACTCCTCTGTGATATATGTGAATATATAGGGTCGAAATATTTCTCAAGGGGGCCTTCAGGACAGGCTATATTAACAATGTGAATTCTTTAAGACGACAAGACACTTCAAAGGGTATAAGAAGAGAGTTTGAGTTGTCAAACGTTATAAAACCATGAGATGACCTGTAACAGGTTGACTAAAACGAGAAAACAGGAGGATGTCCTCTATGAAAGGTCAAAAGCTGACAAAGTTCAGGCCACCAGACAATTATGCGAGGAATGAAGACATAATCATGACCTGGAAACTCTCTGTGAATGCTATATACAATGTATTCCAATGCCGATTCTTTTACTTGGGCTATGTGAACATGGTGAGGACCATCTCTGACCACATGCTTACATTTTGTTAAGACAAACAGAACTCTACCTTTTAAATCTTTTCTACAACAGACACATAAAATGCATTGCACTCTTGAAATGATTATTGTATCTGCCGGACCTTTGAGAAGCACTCTTGTATGTGTACTTCAGCCTGATGTTTTGACATGTTAACAGGTTTCCAAATAGAAGACTGTATATAATAAAGAACAACATCCAGATTAAATAGAAACCTAAATGTGTTAAATAAAGTTTTTTGTGTTGTTAAACTGACAGAAAACTGAACTAACTGTAAGCATCCATTTTTTTTCACTGTCGATGTCTTCACTCTCATGCATCAGCCAGTGAAAATGTCTTTTTCGCGAACCAGCGTTGACTGAAGCACAACCAAAGGACAGGACAACCAAATAAACAGTGTAACTAAGACAGAAAATACTGCGATAGTACAGTACGCTGTGACAGTGTACTCAGCACTATTTTTTACTGCCCTTTTATACTTAACAATAGCAGTTTGTAGCATCTTACTACAGCCATCAATTTACATAATAGTTTAAACACACTAAATTAAACCTAGTTAACAAAATCTAAACAGTGCTTGAGTAATGTGGCAATAAATATGAGATTTGGATAAGGGTCCACAAGCTTGGTATGCGAGTTTGCAAGTATGTCGCAGTTTTATTATGGCCTAGACCGACTCTGTCTCACTGTTAATGAACAGAAACTCTGTTGATCTTGTAAGAGTAGCAGAGACTTAAGATATCTGAACTCAAAGCAGCCCTTATTGTGTGCTAGTCTGCATGTTGGGGGAGTGAAGGGAGTTTTCCCGGAGCCATTAGGAAGTCGGAGAAGAGGAGGCCAACTGAATTGTTCTGGTACAGAAGTCTTTCTAAACACAGTGAAGATTTACACAAAGTTTATCTAGCGGCCCATTGATCACACTGAATATCACATAGCCTTTTTTGGGCTTAAAATTTACACCCTGATATTTGTGCACTGGCTAGGCGCTGTGTTTAACACTGCTCTGGTCTCTGATGGGTAAATCCACGTCGTTCTAAGAGTGCGGAATCCCTATAAATAGTCACGAAGGAAAATGTGTGAGTGACAATGACAAGTAGGTCCAGCTTTCTCTGACACAGAAATACCTTCCATGAGGACCAGAAAGTCATTTCCAAATCCAGACAATAGAGTATCAAAATCACACCACAGCGAAGGTGTAAACATACAGCTACATGTCATCAGCAGTAGAAAACTACAAAACTAAGACCCGTGGTAAAGAAAGAATAAAGTAAGACAACCAAAACAAGAAATGCTGAATTTTTAAAACAAGGGGACTGCAATGGTTCACCCAAAGCAGCCCACACTGTGAATCTGTTATCGTCATTTGTTTTAAACATCCAAATGTTTTTACCGATCCTTATCAAATAAGAACAAATTAATTTGTTTAAGAGTTACACTTTGTGCGAAAAGCTGAAATATTTCTGTGTCATATTTGTGATAAACTCATCGTTGCACAATATTCAGTGTAACCTCCTTCGTCGTCGTCTGGAGCCTATTTTAGAGGTAAATGTCAAAAACAGTTGGACTGGCTACAGTTCAGAGCTTTTCTACGCTATTGTCAATACAGCTGAGTTTCAGTACTGTACCCAAACTATACTCCTTTCTGTAACACATCATGAGAAATATAAAAGTCTTTTTTCTACAGAACACTTTTTAAACCAAATGAGCGAACTACACAAATGCATTGCTGCTGGTTTTACTTTTACTTTGTCTTAACACAAAGCAGTGAGTGTAAAAGTAGGGGCAGATAAATAACTAGAATTTCAGCTGAGGACCGCAAAGCTCCAGAGAGAAAGGCCTCTGGTGTATGCAAAGAAATAAACAGCGTTCAGAACTCAGATAATTCAGTCGGGTCCTTACCTGAACAAGATGAAGCCAATGGACTCGACAGCAGCCCTTCTCACGTCATCATTCACGTCACTCACCTTTATTAGGAAAAGCGAAACTGTCAACTAACGAAAAACTAATACTGATACTCATCAAATTTGTTGATTAACTTTCATGGTGTAGATCCCCTATGGCTCACAGTGTGAGGAATATGCTTCGCTGTTATGCCATCTACTAACTTTAGCTTGAGTAAGGTGCCACCTACAGGACAACAAGTTGTTCACACTGCTGAAGTTAAGTTGAAAATTGTATTTGCACTAAAAGTACAATGACTGGCATACACATAAATTTATTGTAATTAAACTGTAATGTAATAGTCTTTTGTTTTCCTTCTTAAAGTAAAGTTCTGCAACAGTGAGGCCCCAAATTAAATTCAGGCATAAACAGGAAAACACTGATGTTAAAGCTGAATATTTCTCCCCCAGTAGAACTAAGTACAGATTTTTTTTAAACAATCATAATCAGGGTAGTAAACTAATCTGAATTATGATGTCAGCCACAGTCACAGCCCTTGCTGCTTGAGTCTGCTCCACTGCCAGAATGATAAACCTGTCTTCCCCTCTGTGAAATAACATGTTGTAAGGAGGGCCAAACAGAAAACACTTACAGCGACATGTAGCAGGCGTCGGATGGCCTTATTGTTCCCGGAGCCGCAGTAGGCCATGCCCACTGTGTACATACCAGAGCGCCGCAGGATGGGATCCTATCATAGACAGTGAAGGAAAGCAGATGTTGAGACTTTGCCTCTGGATGAACAATTACAGTTAACAAAGTTTCAGTCATTTCCCACATCAAGCTCTTATAGAAGGATTCTTGGCCCAAAGTACAGAGGAAGAGCCTCCTGTGTGATGCGAAATACACACACAACCTGAGGTTGTAGGAGTACATACAGGGCTTAATACATTAAACATTGGGACTGCATGTTACATCTATAAGATTTATGGAGAGTTTTTTTAATGCCATCCCCAATTCCTTCTTTCAAACTTACTGTGTTACTATTTGCATAAACTGCACCAATGCTACAAAAACAAAGCATGACATTCTTTATTTCTGCTGGAAAATAAAACAACTCCAATTTCGTGGTGTACATGATGTGCTTTCTGATGGCTTTTCAGCCTTACCTTGTCTCTGCAGAGGCTTTCAATGAGGGCATCAGCCTCCTCCATGCGTCCGTACATGACCAGGGCAATTCCCACAGCCAGACCACGCAAGATCTTCTCGTGCTGGGTCTCCTGAGCATAGCCTACCATGTCCTCAATGGCCTGGGCCGACTTGGAGCCCAGCATGACCAGACCCAGGGCCAGGCCCGCAGCTTCACCTGAGAGAGGTTACATGATATTGTCAGCATGGCTTGTTTTGTTTTTCTTTTTAAACCAACAGATGTTTACTCGTGTACATTACTAAATCATTAACATTAATATTGATACCAGTGTAGACACCTCTTTGTTTCTACATTTGTTGAGCCAAACATTATTCTTTTAAAAAGACAGTTTTCATATTCAAGTATTTCATTATTAATTTGTTAATATTCTTCATTATTTCTGTTCAACCCGAATCTATTGTTATCCAAATATATGTGATTAGGTCAGGAAATGGAGGAAGTAAAAGGTATTAATGACAGATTTTTTTTCCTGCAATTTTAGTAAAAGGTTACTTTTTAGAAAGCAGAGTGGTGAGGATCAAAAACTAGACTGTCATCATGCAATTCAAAAATTGATTCTGTACACACCAGTAACAGCATCATCCTGGTACAGGTTAGATTTCAGGAGGTCGTAAACATCCTGTCTGGCTGTGCCCAATGCAGCTAAACCAAGGCCAAGAGCACCACCATGACGAACAATCTGTGAAACAGAGGAAAAGAAATAGACCATGAAGACACTGAAAAATAAATTAATCATTTGACACAGTGGCTGTAACTAGCTGCTGGTCTCTGCTACACACTTAATTCTAAAGCACCACACATTTGTTAACATAAATTGTATTATCTTATAACCAAGTTCAAAACAGTTGACTTCTTAATTCAGCAATCATTTCATGAGTCACATTCTAGTATATAGTTCTCAAAGAACCATCATAAAAAGTAGATAAAAAAAAAAAAAAAAAACTCACATCATTGCTGGCATTCTTGAGTTGACTGAGCAGGTAGTCGATGATGTCCCCGCCATGGTTGGCATGAATGAGTCCCAAAGCGTACAAGCCTCCTCCCTCCTGGTAGGCCGAGCCAGGGGAAGTGTCTTTGGGCAAGTAGGTGGCCATTAACTGGAGAGCCTCCTTCTCATGACCCTGAAAAACACACCATGTTATATTAAAAATTTGGAATAAAACTGCCTATTGTTTTTTTGATTTGCACCATATCATCATGATAATGACAGAAATCTACCTTGTGGATGACACCCAGACTTGCTGTGGCTGTGAACTTTGCCCAGTTGGTAGCTCTTGCAAGCCACTCCAAGTTTTCTCTACAAGAGCCAAACAAAAATGTTAGTCTTAATGTCACTTAGAGTAAGTATGTTTCTCTATGTCTTTATACAATAGATGTCATATACATTTCCATTCTGCTGTCACAATTACCTGAGGAACTGGTCACTTGTGGTCCCTGTGTGCATGAAAGAGTTGGCTATTACTGTGGCTGTGTGGCACACCGAATTTCGGACTGCATCCTGGAGTGACAGAAAAAAACTAGAGCTCAGGAGGAAGCTGCAGTTCATGTGTTTTCAAGTGTTTTTATTCATTTTCTGAATTCATCTTGTTTCTCATCTACAATACCTTTGTGTTTTTGAGTATCATTAAATCTGTGTTGTTATTTCGGATTAGGAACTGCAAGTGCAGCTCAATGGCCATCTCCCCGCTAAGGATTTTGATCATCTTGGCGTTCTGGTCTTTGGGCTCATCTTTCTGCAAAGCACAGTGATGCAATATGATGAGCGGTCAACCATACCAAAGCTGCTCTATTGAGAGACAAATAAATTACAAGGACCTTGAATGAAAAAAGTAATACAGTACAAAATGATTGAAAAAGCATACCGTTTCTGCCAGCTTTCCAGCGGGAGAGCTTCCCGCCTTGTCATCTGTTTCCATTGCATCACTGTGACACATACAAAACAATCTGTCAATGTTGAATCACTTCATCACAATTAAGTAACTCGACTCAAAAACGTCTATGCAGTTTCAGTTAGTCCCCGCATGTATCCCATATATACACTGTACATGGCCTGACTGTCCATAAGATGTGCATGTATATTAAAGTTTATTCAATCTCTCATTTTAACGTCTTTATTCAGGTTATTTTCAGCAGGTATAAAAAGAGGCACACCAAAGAACAAAGCTTGTTCAGCTCCCAAGTATTTGAACTCCAAACTTGTGCACTGAACCCTCCTAGTGGTAGGTTCAGAGTTCTGCGTAGTGTCTGCTGACTAACAGACTGAGATAAATCTTTTCCTGCCATGCTTGGAAAATGTTGAGTTTTTTGCTATTTTCCTCATAACTCACAGCACCTGAGAAAGTCTAAACAGTCATTTCCTAGAGCTTAAATCAAAACCATTAGCAGTGACAAATTCCTAAGTCCTGTGTGAACATGTGCCAAGATGCAGTGCTTCTGCCTAGGTATTTAGTGTGTCCTTAGATTCCTCCGCTGCCCACCTGTCTTTGTCTGGTGTGGGCACAGTGCCTGTGTTTGTAGAGCCAGGGACTGCAGGGATAGGTGTTCCAACGGTACGCAGGTTCTGGATGACAGAGGAGAGGAACTGCTGGCTGGCGCTCTCATACAGATCAAAGCAGATCTGATAGGCCATCAGCAGGTTGTCCTCCTTCACCAGCTTCTCCAGGATGTCACTCACAGCTTGCGGGTCATCTAGGAATATCAGGCACTAGAGAGGTGTGGAGAAAAAAATGATAAGAGAGGGATTTTAAGGTTCTGACACAGCTTTTGGAAAAAAAAACAAAAACATTTCTGTGAATGTAGAAAAGATGTATACGATCTGTCTTTAGCATTGCTTGTCGTTATGAATCAAGGTAAACACGTGAAAGCTTAAGCAAAAACATGAGATGCCATCATGAGTATAAAACTGACTCTATGCTAAGTAACTCAACTACACTTAATTGCCAATTTATTAGGAATTATAGCAGGACTATTGTATTGGACTGTGTTAGTTTTAGCTAGGTTAGCCTAATGTACTGGCAAGTATATATTACAGCAGCATCAGCATAATAAATATCCGCACAAAAATACAACAAACATTAAAATATTGATAAATACAACTTCTAAAACACACAGAACTTTGTACTTCAAGTAGCCCTAAAAATCAATATTTCAGTCAATCAAAATCTTATACTAAATATTGAAAGAACAAAACTTAATAAAACCAATCTGTCTTAAGGAGGACATTTATTTATAACACTGACGGGATTGGTCAGGGAGATGATGCATAGGGTGTTTTTGATTATCTCATTAGTTACCTGACAGACATTGATGAAATCAGGCTTCTCCAAGTTCATATAGAGCTTGACCAGCACCCTCAACACCTCATTGCGGAACTTCTTGTTCTGCATCAAGGACATGCAGACCTTCAGGCTGTAGGCAAGGAGGCCACTCACATCATTCTGATTGAGAAGAGAAAGAAGAACATAGCAGTTGTTAACATGTTTCATGACAAGGAAGAGGATAAGAAAGCAACACAGTTTTTTTTAAATGTATTTCAATAAAGTGAAATCAGTGAATGACATTGCCGACTGACCGATTCTAAGATGGTTTTCTCAAACATGTCAAGTCGTCTGGTCTCCAGGGCGATGCCAATGGCCTGCTTGTACTTGTGGTCGTCTAGGCAACGCAGGAACATCTTGTTGACAATGCCCTCAAGGCGGGGGTCGATGCTTTTCTTCTCCTCTTCCTCTGGCAGCTCGGCATTCTCCACCCGCAGCTTGGTATAGTGGTCGATGCATTTGGCTAAAAGCAAACACAGGAAAAGGATGAAAAAAAAGGGGCCTTGTTTCACCTCTGAATTCAATGACAGTTTAATGTAAAATCTTATTCCATATGTCCTTCATTGACTTTGACCACCAAAAAGCCCTGGCAGTTTCTAAGCTGGAGGTATGCATTTTTTCCCCCAATAAAGCTATTGACTTCACACTGTTAAGAGTATCAGGGTCACAGCAGCATCCAAACAAAAAAAAAGTCACATTATCACAGAGGAGCCAGGCAAAAAAAAAAAAAAAGAAGAGGTCAAGCCTTTTTATTTGATCACTCACCAATGATGGTCTCCACATATTCAGAGTCATCTGTGACATTGAAGAGATCTCCAGCACCAAGAGCGTAGTTCAGCGATTCCTCAAAGGCTCCGAGGTGGTAGAAAACCTTAGAGGCCACCAGGGCAGCAAAGGCTCTGCTCCTAAACGTCTCATCCTCATACAGGACCTCACTGAGAGTACACAACACACAGATTGTTACATAAGACTAAAAAATTGGACCTGCAACATCTAAATTATCTTTCCCCCATCCCACGGAGCAGTTTCTAAGCAGCAAACTCTTAAATTGTGACAAGCTGCACACTGCACTGCCCTGCTACATTTCATCTGCATACAGTGTCTGCACCTGCTTTGGGTTATTGTAATTTGTTCTCTGTGCTGCAGACAGAGAAAGAATAAAACTAAGAGCTGAAGTTGTTGCTGCCCAATGTAACATTCTTTCCTCTGTTATAATGTCCAAGCTCATCAATGGTACTTACATTTTATCTACTGATCCCGAAATCTCTGCCCAGAAGTCATTCACAATGGCATCTAGCTTGTGCAGAGCAAACTCCTGCAAGTGAAACAGAGGTATTACAGATACACAATTTACATACCATTTCTCCAGCTTAGTTTACTTAATATCTTCAATAGGTGGACCCATGGAGGAAACTGTGTTTAAGGTGCAGTCAGTACCAAGCTTCAACTGTGGTGTCACAATTATTTGGGTCTTATACTGTTGGAATGTAGATGTGTTGCTTTTCACAAAACTGTCTTAACTACGATGATAAAATCTGAAGCTTGGATTTCAATGCACGTAGAGATAATAGTCTCATGTTTTCATTACCCATAAAGCATTGTATTGGGAGTCAAACAAAAAATAAATACATCACACCACACCTTAACCCCCTAAGGAAACCTCCAGGAGCCACTCTTCAATCTGACAAACGGTACATAAATAGATGTGTTTGAGAGCTTTAAACCTTTGTTACTGGCTCACTGTGTAAATTTTCATCAGGAACCAGTGTCCTAAAAACATGTTTTTACAAATACATAAAAACACACTCACATGTGATCTCGATAATTCTCAATGGTGTTTGACTTGGTATGATATGACATTACATAATTTCTTCATGGAAGTTTGCCATCTTCAAGTATTATTCAACCAGTTCTTACCTTGAGCTGTGGCTCCTCCTCGTCAAGGAGTGAAATAATTCCAGCTAAAAAAGAGAGAGTGGTTGCTTGATTATTTGACTTCATATACCTACTGCTTTATCCAAGCATTCCAAAACAAGCCACCCTAGTTATATAATATATTTCAGTGCAGTCAAAGGAACATACATGAATCAGCCAAAACATTAAAATCACTGGTTGGTGATGTGCACAACACTGATGGTCTCGTTACAATGCAGTGTTCTGCAGGGAAACTGTGGATGTCACCTGGCAAGGCTCTATGCACCCAAACACTGCTGCAGACACAATACAACCCCTCAACACACCACAAAAGCTGCTCAGGAATGCCTTGAGGTATTGACCTGGCCTCATAATTCCTCTAAGTATTTGTGGGGCACGCTGGTATCCTAGAGGTAACCCTAATCCACACAGGGGGCCTCCTCAGATCAGACTAAACTCTGACCTGTTAAGGCACCGACACAGGACCTCTGGGATGTGTCTTTCGGTGTCTGGCACCAGGGCATTTGGTGGCGAATACTGAGTCCTGTGGATTGTGAGGTGGGGTACAAGCATGTTCTACAGATGCTTGAACACATTGGGACGTGGTGAATTTGGGAGCCAGGTTGACACCTTGAGCTTTTTTGTCACGCTCCTCGGGCCATTACTGAGCAGTTTTTATGGTGTGGGCCAGTGACTTTAATGTTTTGGAGTACATGCAACATATGAGGGTTGCAATATTTGTCCATATTAACTTCTTGGCAGACATAAGGTGTCAAGTGCATTTAATTCAAGGTTTACCCATTCAAAAATAAAAATAACTTTAAAAATTGAAGGGGAAGTATACTAGTATTAGGACAACTAATTTATTCAACACTACACCTGCAAATCATATAGCCACAGAAATCAGATATCAAAAACATACTGTAGCTAACACGGCAGACTGAACAGGGTCAATGGTGAAATCTAAAGCTGTTTGGCACAACTACACTGACATTGGGGGGTAAAAAGGTACAAAATTATACATAGGATATCATAATTTCAACATATTTCTTTAATCATTATGTCCAAGGTGAAAAAAGTCGTATGTCTGTATGAACATGAACTGAAACACTTTATTATCAAAGCTAAGGTCTTGATACGCTACAATGAGGATTTGACTGTTAGCATTGCCATTATGAATTCCTGAATTTAAAAACATCCTCGCAGAGATTAAAATCGTCACCCAGTTATGCCAAAAACACATTACAAATGTTTATCACCTCCTGAAAATTGTTTTGGTGGATTTGTTAGCTATCACCGGTTAACGACTGACTGACATTGCTACATTAGCTGTGTGACTCAGCTAAATCAATGGCACCTAGCTAAAGTTGCGGCTAGCAAAATAAAAACACTTTCTACGACTTACCGGCTGATGTTATCATGATTGGCTCTTTATTCCCTCCTCAGCCCCTCGATACTGGCTTGACGGCAGAATTCCGTGCGGTTTTTCGGGGATATAATGAACAGGAAAGATTTGTAGTATCTGAAAATGCAAAACTGTGGAACCAAACGTAGCCGCTGCTACCTTCTTTTTGTCCAATGCCGCAAGTCCCCTTCTAAAGGACCTCTTGCTGGGCTGGCCTCGTTTACGCCTGATTAAAAATACATAGAATTGTAATAATTATCATGTATCCTCGCGGGCTGAGTCAATTCGTAGTACCTTAAGGATATATAAGATTATTTTACGCGCTTTAGTCACATTTAAAGGGAATTATGTAAATACTGTGACTGAACGTATTCGATTAATGGACCGGCTTTCCTCAATGTGGTCTATCGTGAATCAGTTCTTTTGCCTTTCAATGCAGTTTGCTGGGCAGATGAGATTCGTGGAAATTAAAGGTACAATGTGGCTGTAATATAAATAACTAGAGTTATAGTTAAAGGTCCTATATTGTAGCAAGTTATATCTCCATATGTCTTTTAATAAAAAGTAGGTGCTGGTGCTATATTAATACTGTGAATGCTCAATCCACAGAGAAATGCACACAGTCTGTATTCAGAAATTGTGCCTTTGAACAAGCTGTCAGGACATCTGTAAATGTGTGATGTCACAACCCAAGCTGTTGCCTAGCAATGGAATGCAAATGAAACAGACTATCAAGATAGAAACTGCCACTACAGTGACATTACACTCATTCCCCACCTGCAGTGACAGTGCTGAGACACTGAGAGCATTGATGTGGAAGACCCACAAACACTGGTCAATTAGAGCACACTGGGCTTTTTCAGGAGAGGGGTGTAAAGAGATGTTAAGGTGAAGCAGACGGAGAATACAGAAGAAGACAGATGATGAATACAGATGGATTCAAGAAGACAGTATGAGACAAATAATGTGTTTTAGGATATTAAAGCATGTAGTAGGGTTCCCACATTTTCAGGGACAAAATTTCAAAACTTAACCATGATTTTTCAAGGACCCATTGTACATTTTTCTTGCCCCACTTGCCCAGCATTTTTCAAACATATCAGATTCAAACTCTATTCAAACACAATTTGATTTTTTTTATGGTAAACAAAATGGTTGTAACACATTGATGCATATTACGTTCAGTAGACAGCTACAGAAAAAAAAGGCGTTGTGTTATATTACATGGAAAGTCAGGATTTTTCCAAAATTTTAAATGATTTTTAATTTCATGACTTTTCCAAACCTGGAAAAATATAATTGTGAAATTCCATGACTTTTCGTGACTGTGGGAACCCTGATGTAAACATGTTCTAGTAGAAACCTAAATTACACGAAAATGAGCTTAAAATGGGACCTTTAATGAGTTTGTACTCATTTGCAATATCCTACTTTTATTTTGAAAGAATAGGCAATGAATGTCACAATGACACAAGATTACCTGTGTTTATTTACATACAGTATTTATATGAATGTACAAACCAGTTGCCTACATAAATAACCTATGTAAAGGATGAAAAGCAATTTCATCCATTTCTACTGCAGATAATGCTATTGCCAATAGCACCAATCTAAGGCACACAATTCTAATATATGAACATGGAAAAAAAGATTCACATTGCTTGACCATGGCTGGATGCTGGGGCGTCTCACGGGTATAAAAATAAGCAGCTGGACCCCTGTTAATGAAGCAGGACCCCACTTAAGACCCCTTTTGTGTCAATTGATGTTGTGATTTGATGATGAATATTCTCAAATAAGTTGTCAGTCAAATTAGCAACAACAAGATGACAAACAATAAACCTTGGTTTTTTGAAGAGGTCTGGGGCAAGTTGGCAGTCTAACCCTAGACTTCACTATGTACCATGTTAGAAGAGTATATTTGCTGTAAGTTTCCTACTGTAGCCTAGCCATACGGCAGTTCAACATGTACTGAAATACGAAACAAATATCGATCTAGGCCTCAAAAATTGACAGTTAATTGAATCAGCACCAGGCATACACAGTGTGTAAATCAGCAAGGCAGCAACAGATTTGACTATTAAGCAAATTATTACTTCAGGACAAGAATCATGTTGGCCTAGCACGAAACACTGTAACATGTAGTAAGGCTCTGTAGCACCACAAGGCCAACTTTCTCCTCACAATTAAAACAGGATTGTCTGCTGTGATACGCCTGCAGCCACAGGTCATGCGCCATGGCATCAGCTGTCTCCTCCAGCTGACTCTCCATCCACATGAGGCCCCGCAGACAGGGAATTGGTTTTCAGAGGGATGCCCTCCTCTTGACTTCCAGTGTCACCTGAAAAAGAAAAAAACCCAGAACAATGAAAACACTGTTACTTACTGTGAGTTTAATGAAATTAATATGATGACACAATTTGTCTGCAGAGGGATTTAAGTATGTCCCTGCTCCCTGTAAGTGTTGAAACAACATCTGCCATGGCTCAGTAACTCTGTTGTGTGTAGGATAAATCTGATGGTCAGTGCATTCCAGAAGTTTTTTGGTTGTAAGTGTTTTGATTTTCTTTTTGTCATGTCCATTTTTCCCAACCTGCTTTATGGTTCTTTCAGTCAGGGATTCCTGAATATCTTAAATTAATTTCTGGATTTTTTTTTTTTCGATAAAATAATACCAAATGAAGATGGGTGCACAGTGATAGCAAGTGCAAAAATATTTCTTTATATTTCTTAAATAGATAAGTCACTGTTTTGGCAAAATATTTTCCAAATATTCTCATTAATTCTCATGTAAAGTGTCCACCTTTAATATTTCCTGAATTTTGCAATCCTAGCCTAGTACACTGAGACTAAACTGGTCTTTTCTGCTTCTTTCATTTCAGATTTTTTTTGTGTATCACTACATGAAATCTGATCCAAAGAAGAGTATGAGTAAGAGTAAGCGTAAAGTAAGAGTAAACATGTGAATGTCTTTGTTCGTCTGTTGGCTCTGTGATAGACTGGCAACCTGTATCCATGCCTTTTGCCTATGCAGTAATCTGTGTATCCTCCAGTCCCCTGGAAACCCTGATCAGGACAAAGTTGGTGTACACAGTGGTTAAAGAAAATAACAGAAAAGAACAGGAGAGTTGAAAGAACTCCGTGGGAACTAAAATGCCTGTATAGCTCAGTCAAAGTGAAGTTTTGGAAAATGCTGCTGTACCTCCTTGCCTGCCGGCTGAAGCGTTGTTGTTGGCCTGGCCTCTTCTCTGAGCCCAGCGCAAACATTGGAATGGCCAGAAAAGCGGGTTCCCTCTATCCCTGGTATTATCTGAAAGGCAATAATAAGCGTTTAACAATTTGGCAGCTTATCTAAAGGCCTGATTGTTTCATGAATGCTCTCTTTGTAGCCATGCCTGGGAAGAAAAATGTGTGTAGAAATATGTGGTCTTGTGAGTGTTGTGGACTGACCTACATGGTGGAGTAATACAAATTACTACAGTGTTTAAAAATAGTCCTGCAGGGAACATACACTGTGACGGTGCTAATAACTTGGGTATCACTATAATAACTATTATATTCCTTTAGTTTCTATGGTTATCTAAATGAACTTCTCTCATCTCCAAATTCATTTCCATTTGGTGATAATTATGTAGATGACATCTTTATAGTAGGCTCGACATTAAAAGTGTCAAAATCTGTGGTTCACCATTTTTACGCTCAAATATTTCATGCAAATCTTCATGTTGCCCTGTTTAAACACACCACAGTCCAAACTTCATGTTGACAAATGGGGACGTGTTGTTGAGCAACTAAAACAGCACGTGTCTTAGCAAACAGAAAAGAAGAATAGTAGTCAAATGTCTGCTGTGAATGGATGTGTGTAAAACTACTTAAGGTGAATGTATGTTATTACACCTGCTGTTTGAGATGAGTATATGACTTTGCAGGCGTTTTTCTTGATGTTGAGCATTTTGTCCTCTGTCTCCGGGATGAAGCAGCCCACCCATATTGTCTCTGGTGACTGTTTGTGGAACACTGAGCGGATCAGACGCTCCAGGAGTTCAGCACATCGATGCGTCTCGACGCTCTCCTGCCTGGTGCGTATTAATCCAATCAGAGCCGGTCGGGCGATCCTGGCGCGTTTCGTGCGTGCCTTTACGTCCTTCAGCGTCTCTTTCAAGCACAGCTCGTTTGAAGTTTTGCTGATGAATGTCTGTCTGAAGATGAATATGATGACAGGAGAGTCTATGGTTCGCTTCAGGCTGTAAATGTTCGCCCTCCTCGTTGCTATTCTCTGCGCGTTGCCATTGCGCGTTGGCCGCTTCTCCTTCTCCTCGTCCTCTTCTAACGGGCAGGCTCTCAAATCCAAATCCTTGGGCCTCGCTATGAGAGGTATGTCATTGCCTTTGACAACCTCGCCGGAAATGGGGTTTCCACTTGCCGTGGTGTCGCCGTGGCTGCTTGACGGAGAGGTTTGGCGCTGCCCGTTGCTGTTCACCGGGCTGCTGCTGTGAAACATGTCACGGATGAACTCCTGCATTATTCCATTATCACCCCCGTCCGCCTCTTTGCTCTTACAGGCGTCGCTCACCAAATAAATCCTCTCTTTGCCTCCGATCAGAGCTATAATCCTCTGAAACTCCTTCTCCTCCTCGGGCACCGTGTCCTCCTGGAAGGCTGCGTCTGCCATCCTTGCGCAATTACGTCTGCGCGGATCCGTTTGTTTACAACGAGGCGTCAGGCCATTCACTCGCACCTCTGTGACCGGTGTAGTGCAGAAAACTTCCTCACGACCATCAAGAACACGAGCAGGGAGGGTGGGAATAAAGACTCAACGTCAATTTCTATTGGATGATCATTTTTAGTGGGCGGGGCCAACAGTGACACGCAGCACATGCTTGTTTCAAGGCACATGAAGTTAAATTTTAATGGATAATTAAACACAAAGATTTGAAATTAAACTGACTTTAACACAATCACACGCTATGACAACATAACATGGGCGTCAGGAAGACAGAATACATTCATTTATCATATTGTTTTCCTCATAAATAATCCAAGAGATGGTGAGATTGGCGGTGGATGATGAAATCAGGGTGCAGAGGTCACTCTCTTTATTCCCACTATTCTCATTGAGAACACTCCAGCCTTCCCTCCAGTGTTGTAGAGTCCAGGCTTCTCAAACAAACAAGAACAAACAGAGGACAGTCATAAGCACCAACTTCAGCACAAGAGCTCCACTTGTCTAATCTTTTTCTGTATAATTGTTAAAACTGCTTCAGTGCTGTTTGACTTCTTTGTAAGATCAAAAATGCCTCTGACCCTTAAACCTCCCACTACAGCAACAGTCTGTGGAGTTCTCCAGACTCTAATCCTTTAATCCACCCAGGCCTGCTCTTTAAATTAAAAGGTGCTGTTAGACTGAAATGCCACTGAGTTCATGAATTGAAATTTAATAACTTTGAAATTAAAAAACTCAAGCCTCTGAGTCTGCGTGGGATTGGCTCGTAGTTTACTGCTGACTGAGTGATAAACAGTAAAGTCTGATCAGAGCAAACAAAGAGGTTTACTGGGTCTTTGACCTTAGACTGGCTGAACTTTGATTAGCTGGGCTTAGTGTTTGTTGTTTGGCTTGTCTTCAAACAATCTCCATGTGCTTGCTTCACCATGCCGTTACACTCCAAATGACTAACAGAGGTAACTGCTGCTCTGTGTATTTACTTTCCAATGTGTCTTATATGCTAAATAAACACTGTTGATTTTAATTTAAATCTTTTTCCCCCACCTATAATGATCTTAATTTTGTAGTTAATCATATCTACAATCCCTCCCAACGACAAGTGCAACTTCTTTTTTTTTTTAACCACAAGGAAAAGATGTTGCAGTTGACACTGAAATCATTCAACTTTTTATGTTTTTAACAATTTGAAGCACACAATACACATCCTTATTCGGGTGTGTTGGATAACCCACTGACCTCTTTGTTCAGGGAGAGAAGGAGCTGAGGGTCAAGAAGTTCAGTTGGACCACTGAGAGTGACAAGGAGCCCCAGACGTACTGAAAAAAAAGTATCTCATATAAAATTGCATTATAGTGATAATACAAAACAAGCCATGGTGTTATTATCATCTTTGATCAGTAACATTTACTGAAATGGCTTCAGATTGCCAAGACCTGAGGAAAATATTTGTTGCAGACTGGGTTGTACTGGACCGACTGATATATTGCTGATTTTGTTTTTAAATGAAATGTCAGATATCAACATTTTGTTTTTTGTATGCTGACAGATGTTCACCAATATTTCACATGTTCAAATTAATCTTTTAACTTGGCAATACTGTACATCCCAGAGTTCTTTATTCTGCTTTATGGAGTCGGGTCACATCAGTTTTTATGATGCAGCAACACAAAGTCCTTTCCTTTAGGAATCTTTAGAGTATAACAAAAGAAACACATAAGATAATTTCAGTGACGTTAGTGAAGATTTTAGTGTCCCATGATGGAGAGTTGTTGGTGGCTGACTACACACTCTGTGTCATTCTGCCCTCTTTCTCCTTCATGGCCACAGCTGCTATATTAAAAGTGTCTGTTCCTTGGCTATTATTGCAACATATACTGAGGAAGCTATATCGCCCTCTAATATTCAAATATTTTCAAATGTCTCAGTGTATTGATTTAAAAAATATATTAAAAATGTGCTAAGACATGCTAACAAAAAATAAATAAGCTCACAAATTGCCAATATCATTATTACTACTGGTTCTAATATTGTGGTATACTGCAGCTCTCTGTGTGGTTTGTCCAAATGTTGTCGCCGTACCCCAGCAGAAACTATTGATTTACAATCATGTCAAACGCTGTACTCTCTATTTTGTTATTTTCAATTGTATTAAAAAGGGGAACACTAGCATGTAATATGAGTGTTGGGTTAGTGTTACACTTTCAACTGTGATTGTTCTTGTAAAGTGTTAGTATGCCATAAAAATATCATAAAAAGTCATAGTACTATAAAACTTTGATTAAAAGTCTGGAGGGTTGGGTTGCAGAAGGTGTAGGCTGCAAATGCCCCCCCCAGTGTTAAACAGGTGATTATGACCCTGGTTTGGACCTGTTCATCAGCATTTCTCTCTACCTGAGTACTGTTTTTTTCTCTTAAATCACTCAACCCACAGCAGTTATCATTATTATCCTAACTTTTTTCTCCTGTTTTGACATAGTGCAAACTTTACACCCATACAGGAATTATATAACTTTAAATGAAACAGTGATTACTCACAGTACCTTTGGCACAAATGATTTCAGGTTTAAAAAGGCAGCACAAAACCTGAAACTCATTCCTTTGCTGCCATCTTGTGGTTAAATATTTGTATAGGGTACACCATCTGTCCCCACCACCAAACAGTGCTGTAGTGGGAGTTCATGAGGTAGGTGCACTACTAGGTAGCTTGGTAGGTTACAGAGGTGTAAATGGTGCACTCTCCTATATATTCCCATGGCTTTTTAGCTAGATAGTGTAAACAACCAGAAAAATAGGTGGGTATACCCTGTATACCTGCATACACCCTCCACCAAAGGTTATACAGCAGTGTTACCATAGCACACTGTTTGCTAGAGCTGGTACGACTCAGATACTGCCTTTCTCAATTGACTAAAAGGAGGTAGACAAACTCTTGTGTAGAATTCTCTTTTTTAAAATGCTGCACAGTGTTGATGATTTTGCTTTGTGCTCATGTGACACTTCAGCAGAGTGAAACAAACTAAATATTTGCAAATAACACTTATCTCATTCACAGATAAGACTTTTTGATGTCATCATTTTGAGTTGAGTGATATAAGATGTGATAAAATCTCACCACCTGTTATTTTCTTGTCCGACACCAAGTCTCTGAGAGAAGACAGATGAGCTGCAGTTAGAAACTTTGGAGGCAAAGCAGAGTCGTCAGTGTCATTAGAGGAAGAGCTTCTTCTTCTTCTACTGACGTTGTTTTCTATCATGTTGGTGTCACGTGGAGTCTGCAGAGGCACTGACAAGTCTGTGGACACGTTACCAACAAGATAGGACATTTGATTATGATTTTCTAGTTTAAATACAGTTAAGAAATTAACTATATAACACGTGTGCTGATGAAATACGCTGATATTAACTTGGCCTTGGCAAGTACAAAGAAACACTGATAACCTGGAGTGAAGGAATGCTGCAGGAGTGGTTGATCCTCTGATGACCTGGAGGCGGCTCCTCTCTCTGATCCAGACTCTCCCCAGGAACCTGAGACATTTTGTGCAGTGTAAGTTTAAATCAACAGGACACCACTGCAAAACAGTTTCTTTAAATTTATGGAATTTCGTTGTGAACAGGTTAAAGACATTTGGAATTCAGATGAGAAAACACACACTGATAACTTGTGTGCCTCCACTTTATTTTGTGATTTCCATTTCCAAGAACACAACTTTCTAACAGAAGAGAAATGTGAACTTCTTCCACATCTGTCAAAGCAGGGTTCGGAAAAATAAATACATGGCTGACAGTAACTGGGATTTGCTGGTAACTACTGCTGTGCTTGCTTTGGCGAAACACAACTTGGCATATTTGATCCTGAAAAATACATAAATTACAAATGGCTGCACAGTATTTTTAATGATTTACTCTTTTAAAAAATCTTATTGTCAAATATAGTGAGAAACAATGCAAGTTACATTTATATTACAGATATTCTTACAAGAACAATAACTGCACTTGTGTTATAATATCACAATGTGGTGCTCAGCACTATCCCAACAGCATAAAAAGTTTAGAATTGTTATTTAATTGACCTTATATTATTTTTTTAAATTATCCAAAATTAAATTGCTTACCAACAAATACAGCTCCAAGAAGCAGTAAGAAAAGCAAGCGACCATCTATGGTCCACCTCTTTAACTGCAGAGCCCCCAAACAAGCTGTCCCCTTTGTCATAGTGAGTAGAAAGGTAAGAGCAGCAGTGAAAGGTGTTTCTGGGACGAAATATCATAATGCCCTAGTTTTGTACAATACAGAACAGAACAGACCTGGAACAACGGTATTACATTTCAGCCATGCTTTGTCTCTTCACAAAGGCTGTGACAGGTGGGAGTGGTGGTCCCATGTGGGGAGAAACACTAAAATGTAATACAATTTATCTGGAATACTTTATAATAAACATGAATATAAAAGCTAGCACTGTGGACAGTTGTGACTCAATATCATAACCGAAGGAGAAATAATGACTGAACGAATGAATGAGACCTTTTTTGGCCTCTATGTATTAATGCCTTATTTTATTTTGTTCATATGTGTTGTGTGTGATGCACATAGAAGTCCGTGGGGAGTGACCTCATACCATGTATTGTTTGTGAAGTTCTTTTATGTGAGAACCCATTCCCTCTTTGATCTTCTTTCTTACCAATTGTAATTTTTATTCCTTTTTTTGTTAGTTAAATCTGTAGCTGTATTCTTACATTGCTTTGTTTGTCCTGTTTGTTGTCCGTGGGACAAATTATGTGATGCCGTTCAATATAATATGCATATTACAGTTCAGATTCATGCCACTGTTATGCTTCATAAATCACATCCATATGTGGGTCAAAAGTGACTTTAAGTAGTACATATATGAAATGTTCACAGACTTTTAAATGTACTAGATATGTTTGAGAAAATATGGCTTATAGAAGATGGGAGATTGTAACTATACTGTTATTTAGATATAGATATTAGAACTTATTAGTTATTATCTTCTACTATTAGTTGGCCCACATCTCCTCAACTGTTTAGGTTTTCCTTTTTTTCCCCTCTATCATTATTATACTGTGAATGTATTGGTTGTTTGTATCTTCCATATTTTGCTTTATTTATTTTCCTTTTAACTGTGACTGAAAATTTTCATTGTATTGAATTGTATATTAAAAGGCAAATAAGCTGTATATATATGAAAGAAAGACTTTTAAATGTACTGGTTTTATTATTTTAAAAATTACAAAAAAGGATTTGATTAGCATTTAATCAGACATTTCAATAGTAATAATCAGTTGTCTGGTGAAGCTGCTTGTAGTGGGAGTGAGGTTACAGCTAAATGGAACGGTTAAAGAATATATCCATGTGTCTTTGTAAACTGAGACAACAGAACAGGTTTCCGGAGTTGCCATAACACTTCCAAACTGGAAAATCCCTAAAACTGAGAACAGTGTAGTGAGCAGTGTGGCTGGGTGTCAGTTTTCTTTTATTCATGACACGTTGTTTTGATCAAATATTGCACAATGCCTTACAAAACTTAAATTATTCAGATTCCCTGACATAATCATGCTCAATGGTAGCTGAGTAGGTGGTGAAAAATATCCCTTTTTTATACTTAAGGTAATTTAACTCTCTCTAGATTTGTATTTCCACTGCAGTGTGGCAGGATGATCAACAAGCAAGCAAATATCTGCAGCAAAAGTTGCTTCGATTAATCCTAAGTGCTGTATCACAGGCAAATGAACTTGCTTGAGCTTCTTGAAGATGTTTCAGAATCAGAATCAGAAATACTTTATTGATCCCTGAGGGGAAATTGTGATTCATTACAGTCGCTCCAGTTTAAAAAAAAGGAATTATAAGATGTGAGAATAAGAGCATGAAATAGAGGTATATAAACATAAAGCAAAAAAAAGAAAAAAGAAAATAGAGTAGAAATGAAAATGTACATTAAAATAAAAAATAAAAATAGAATGCGCATTATGTGACAGTGTTTAACACTAGTACGTAAGATATAAAAATATTAAAAGCAGCATATATATTGCCACTGTGCTAAGGCTGTAAGCGTGAAATTTAACTACCGTATATACATCAATAGAATAAACAATAGCATAAAAGTAAACATAGGACATATGTACAGTTACGTGCATGATAAAGTAATATACTGAAAAATATTGCACAGTTGAGTAATTGCACCCAATAGATACTTATTATATTATATTATAAATTCAGAAGGTGAATAAGGTCCAGATGCCAGTCTACTGACTCAGAGCGACTGTCACTCTGAGGGAGGAGTTGTACAGGTTAATGACCACAGGCTGGGATGACTTCCTGTGGTGCCCTGTGGTGCATCTCGGGGGAATGAGTCTGTCATTCAGTTCTCAGAGAACTGAAGAAGCCTCTTGAATGAGAGGTGAAACATCTACAAGAAACTCAAGCAAGTCCAGTTGCCTACGATATAGCATTTAGGATTACCATGAACTGGGACTGAGAATCTTCACCAACATAATGTTTTGATTAAGTATCATCTGAAATGGACTGTAAAAACAGGATCTAACTAATGTCTCTATGATACTTGCTTTAACATTTTGTGGGGATGCAGTTAACATCAGAAAACAGTCTTAATGTACTGGATATATGGTTTAAAATGATAATGATTGTTGCCATAGATATACCTCATGCATGGCTGTCCTTCCACATGCTGCAGTTACTGAATCATTCCACAAGAGGGCACTTCAGTATCAGAAGAATCATGGAGTCTGTTCCTGGGCAACCTTTTTCACACTGACCAAAGTGCTGCCCAAACTTGCAGTGACTCAGATGATGTACTAAACTTAACATTGCTATGTGTTATTATGTTACTGTATTTGTATAAAATTATTTGCAAAAATACTTTGAAATGTGTTGGATGGAATAAACCCACTGTTAGTTTAGATTAAAGTAATTTATTATCTTTATGTCCAGGTAATCATGTGCAATCATAATATGAAATGTTAAACAGGACTACAGTCAATAACAGTAGACTGTTCATTACAAATGACACTGACTTTACATCACTGCTTTGCCAAACTTTGCTGTTGTGTTTGGGAATATGTTTTTTTTTTTCCTCAGTAAACATGATTTCTCTTGAAAATCAGATTTACATCTTGCTTTAGCGGTTACACAGCTAAAGTGCAGACTGATTTAAAACATCTGCATCTGGGGTTATTTCCTTAGTGATGATGTGTTTACACAAATAAATTGTATTACTCATGAAGCAGTGACATTATGTTTTATTGTGCTGTTTCACTTTACGAGATCAGTCGAAACCACAGCTCACTGTCAGATTTTCCCCCCTGTGTGCAGACTCGATAATTAGAGAAATGAAAATGTTTTGTCTGCAACATACTTCATGGTATTTTTAGTCAATTATCCAATCACTTTATTACCTCCTAACAACACTCGTCTGGTTTTTCTATCTGAAAACATGGTTTCTGTATGACAAAAGGGGAATTTTCATTACATTGATTACTCATTACTTTCACGTTCATTTGTCTTCCATAAATGATTATACAGGATAAACCCTCGAGTAAACAAAGCGTTACCATACAAACACAGTTTACAGTGAGTAGCTGCAGAGAGCAGATCCCTGTGTAATGTCTCAAATAGCTCTGAATCAAATATCTTCCAGCCAAACAGTAGTTGCTCCTTCAGTTTCACTGGTGTCATGAGCAGTTAAATAACCTTTAGATTGTGCAGCCTTTCACCCACTAGGTGGCAGTGTCTTCCTGCTGACAGTGACATGTTTCTTACACTTGACATCAAACCTCGCCAAGTCCCTGGTACTGCCACCCAAGAAGCATCATGCACTGCATGTTATTAAATACATAACCAATACCACAGTGCACTGTAGGACTCAATGGGTGCCAGAGAGGAACAAAATATTCTCTCACTATCAACATGTCAAAACAAAACAAGTTCCTTTGGGAGAGGGAATGATGAATATGATGAATATGAGTACATCTGATGCGCGCTCAGTGTCTCGGCCAACTCATCTTGTTTGTGGTACCATTACTACATGATGACACATCAGTCACTGAGAATGTCCTGGGTGTGTGTGTGTGTATGTGTGTGTGTGGACACCACAGCACCATCTGTTAAAGCTTTGGGACATGGTTGAGCTGGTTAAACTGTTGATTTGTACACTGCTCATCAGAAAATGATTCAAACCACACAGAGGTCACCGAGATTCCCTTCAAAAGGAGCTCCTCGATTTAACAGTCGACCTCGAGCGTCAGTCACACGTCAGTGGGCTGACACAGTGAATGCCGCGGCTGCTTGGGGAAACTTCAGGCATGCAAATGGCTGGAAAATGAATGACAGTGGTGGATTTGCACTTGTGGATTTGCTGGCGGCGCTGCTCTGAATTCTGGGATCTTTGACAAGATCATCTTACATCAGGTGCACTTTGCCCAACGTGTCAGTCACCTTATGACGCAGAAGGCCCCTGCGCTTGACAGCCCCGCTCACAGCAGAAGCACCCCTGCTAACGTTGATAGTTACTCAGGTAGGAGCTGCACGCACAGACACACACTCTCTCTCTCCCTCCCTCGCTCTCTCTCTCTCTCTCTCTCTCTCTCTCTCTCTCTCACACACACACACACACACACACTGGAAACACCCCAATGATGGAAAGTACATTTACTTAAGTACTGTACTTACTGTAGTTACAAGTTACTTGCACTTTACTTGAGCACTTCTATTTCAAGCTACTTTAAACTTCTGTTTAATCTTAATCTGACAGCTATGGTGGCTCATTATTTTGCAGGCTAAATTAAGATTTTACAAACAAAATGTTTAATTAAAACCACCTGAAAATAAAATGGCTTCAACCAGCTACAATACCAATATGCTGATATTATTACATCAATATTACTTTATCTGCTTCAAAAATTCATTTTACATTTGCTACTTTACACTACATTCAAGACTTTTACATGCAATTAAGTGTTTTTATATTGTGTTATTGCTACTTTTACTTAAGTAAAAGATCTAAATACTTCTGTCGCAGAGCTGACCAGATGAATCCCTGCAAGAGTAAGGACACCTGTTCAGTCTACGTCACATATTTAGATGCAGTTTAGCAGCTACAACAAGCTACACATTCATAATACAGACAGTTGTCCTCTTCATTGTGGGTGTGTGTTGCCAGTGTTGCAACGCTGTGTAATGTCTTGGTCACAAGATGTTGCCATCGAATTTTGATGATTTCCATACTTTATCTTTACAAGAAATTAAAATGTCAATCAAAGGATTACAGGCTCGTCTGTGGGCTCAGAACACTGTACCACACTTGGGTTTCTGAAACATATTTAGAAACCATTAGATTACCTCAAAAATGCATAGCTGTCAAGTTGAAAACAGGGTTTCTTAGTTTATAGTTTTAATACAATGCTGTAATGCAACACTGGCATCATTATTTGTCTTAAAGTTTTCCAACAAAAGTTTCTCTTATCTGTATTTCCCCAACTATATAGTTTACTTTCTTGTTTTTGTGTGTTTATACATTTAGTATTTTCATTGTTGTTTTTTTTTTTTTTATCATTTGCGGCTTGTGTTTTATCACTGTGCCAAAAGAGATCCCATGCTCCTGTAAATGTACATCAGCTGTTTATAAAGAGTTGTTTTAAACAGGATTTTTATGATTAAAGATTACCGTATGTTGTACATAAAAAAATCAGCATGCACTCCGGATCTGGCTTAAGTTTTGGTCCGAAATATGAATAAAGCATGACAAATGTTTTTAGATTCACAATATGTATTTACTTGTTGAAAACATTTGAATAATTTAGAATTTCTGACCACCACTTGTCTGTCCGCTACTAATATATTAGCTGCTTGAGGCAGTTCAGACTGACACACACACACACACACACACACACACACACACACACACACACACACACACACGTAAAGTTTGGAAACAGCTATTGTTCCGATCAGATACTTTCAGAGTCAGAGGTCACCGGGTTACAAGTTAACTCGTAGGTGCAGGGACACACAGCCCTCTGGAGCACTGTTTACCAAAAAGAAAAGAGAGAACACAGCCCAAGTGTCCTCCAGGAGCCCCGCTACTCCTCTGTCCATCCTTTCTCCTGGGCTGAGACATTTACAAAGCCAAACAAACAGTCCACTGTAAGCAACTTTTCCAGCCCAGTGGGCCTGGACACAGAGGACTTGTCCTCAGAGAGAGACGAGGGGTAGAGGGGTGGAGGGGGGGGGGCAGCACAGATGGAAACACCTTGAATACGTCAGGCTAAACCCACAGTGCATGACAGGTCAGAGGTCGCTAGAGTCGACAAGTTCCACAGACCCGAGTGGAAGATGAGGCGAGGTAATTAAACTAGCTGGGACAGGCCTGCGATGAGAAGTGGAGAAACTAATCACAGATGTTAGAAGATAATTGTGCAGATTAACTAGATTTAAGTTATGATCAGCTGAGTACACTTGTGTCTGTGCTCTTGCTTGTGGATTTAGAAGTGTTTATTTCTCTGCTTGCAAAAGTAAATGTAATAATAATAAAATCAAATCATCTACCAGGACTCATTCTAGTTTCATATCTCTTGTAGTTCATCTCAATCATCAAGATAAGAATCCTGACTCTTGATGAATAAACTAAAACTAAAACATTTAGATTAAATACTGCTGTTATTTATCTCTGGTTGGCCAAATTCTATCAGCTGTACGTCTGAGAAACTTTCCACCAGATCGTTGAAATAAAAGTCATCTCCTGTCATCATTCACTGTGATGTCAGGGAGCAAAACTTAAAGATAACACTTATACACATAAAAAACAGACATGCCTTTGTGTTTTTAATGAAGTGACATTGTGTAGTTATGACACATTTCCATTTTATAAGAATGGGGACGTCTTGTTGTCGAGGTAACGGCCTCGTCTGAAAGTGAATGTATATTTCAGTTCTCCGTCTTAACATTTTAAAAGCATAAAAAAAAAACGTTTGAGGACCTTCAGCTGTGTGGCAGAGTTTTATGATGCAAATCTCTCAGACAAAAAGGCCAGGTTTTGAAATGCAGGCCTTGGCCACATTAATTGAATTAACGCTCTGAACTGCAGGCGGGGAGCCACATAAAGAATGGCATCAGTGAGAAATAAGAAAAGGCGGTCCCCGTCCCTTCCCTTCAGCAACAAAATATTTGGACAGTCACTTTGTGTTCTCGGAGGCACCACAGTGGGAGAAATGATGCCATGAAATGCAAAGACGTGAATGTACAGAGGCAGAGCTGTTGAGTGAAGAAGGTGCTGATTGCATGAGTCGTCAGCTGTTCTGCTTCTACTCCACATTTTGAAATGAATGAGAGGGAAGTAGAGAATACATGTAGCAATGCTGCTAATTCACCAATTACTAGCACTAATTGTTACCTCCTGAGGAGAGGTTAAGGAGACGAGTCAGTGCCTCCCTGGGTGCCGCTGACTGGCTCTCTGCCAAAATGTCATCCATCCTGGAGCCTAATCGAGTTATCATATCAACAAATCTCCCATCAGGGGCCCCACGGTTGACACTCGAAAAAGACACCCACAGGGGGACAACAAATTTCTAGCAGCAGGATATTAGAGGAAGGAGCTGGCCTGCCAGGCAGCCGTGAAAGCTACCTGCAGCTCGTGGTCAAGCTCCCCTCTGGGATGACACTCAAACTGGACACTACAACTCCAGCCCTGCGGCCGTGGACATTCCTTGGGAGTAAGCATGAGAAGTGGGGGACGCAGAGGGCACATTATTTAGCGCTGCACACAATAGTCCAAAGGGAGCACACTGTGGCATCTCGCAGAGTTTGGAGGGGAGAGCGGTGACTGCGGACCCCCTGTGGTGGTGTGAGGGGACAGGAGGTCAGGGTTTAAGAGGCACGCTGGCCTCGCCTAGGGAGAGGGTTAATGTACTGTTAATCTGAGGTCAGAGATGCCCCTTCACACTCATATATCACCACTGACAGCACCAATCAGTGATGACTACCGGCATGAATCCTCTGTCATAAACACTGCATGATAGTGCTATAGCTAAATGACTCTCTGTCTCAAGCAAAGAGCACTGTCTCTGTTGTTCCCTCATCTGGCTGAGCTACTGAACTGCTAAGAAGAAATGAAAAGAAAACTTGAATGAAAGTGATCATCAGGAGACTAATTAAGGTGTTTAACAGCTTTTCAAATTTTTAGCAGCAATATAACCTGTCATAAAACTTTAATATGGTCCCACATTAAATGGGAGGGAGGGTTTTGTTGTGGTCTCATGAATAGCAATTTCACAGCCACAGATAAATAGGTATATCCATCCACACATCCATCCATTAGCTATACTCGCTTCTCCTTAAGAAGGTTGTGGGGAGGAGGTCCCAGCTGACAAATTGGTATATTAACAGGCAGATTAATATATGGACATAAATAACAGCCTACAAAAATACATGGCAAGTGAATAGCTGCTGTTTAAGACTTTGTAGGGTTGCATCTTGCAGACTTTATTTGTTCTGACATAGTGACTTGCATTTAAGAAATACTCCACCCCTGAAATGATTCTCTCCAACCTTTCATTTTAAAATACCAGACACCATGGTTTGCATCCTATGCTCCATCTAAAAGCACCATGGTTAAGATTAGGTCAAGATCGTGGCTTGAGTTAAACCTTAATAAAGTAAACGTGTCCTGCCTCATGCTTCAAGTAACTTTTGACTCTTTTATCATTTAAAGATGAATGCAATCTTACCTTAAAGAAATACTTCACCCTGAAATGACCATTTATATATCAACTATTCACCCCGTGTTATGTTAAATTCATGGAGAAATTGTTTTTCTCATGTGCTTACAGTGAACAAAGAATCCAAAAATGGAGAAATTCTTGATGAATTTAAGTCAAAGGGGTCTGCATTTAAAAACAGCAAAACTACATCAAAAAATCTGTTCACAAACTCTCACACAGCTCTTGTAGTATGATCCAAGCCTCATTCATCCAGTCGTATGCTCAGTATATCCCAAACAGACAGCACTTTCCGACAGGAAAATGAACAGAATTTGAAACTAATCTATGCTCTTGTCCAAGCCAGACTCCATTGACATAAACAGTAATTTTACCTAGCTGAGCATGGGAGCTGCAGGTCTACCGCAGCCTTGATCCGTTTGTTTTTTTGTGTTATTGTGTGTCATTTTTGTGTTTTAAAGTGTTAATTCTGATTCTGCAAAGTCACACATTAACACAAAAAAAACTATCAATCGAGGCAGTGGTAGACCAGCAGCTCCCGTGTTCAGCAAGGTAAAATTATTGTTTTTGTCAATGAAGTCTGGCTTTGAAGAGAGCATAGATAAATTTCACTTTTGGTTCAGCTACCTGTCGGAAAGGGCTGTCAGTTAAGGACGTACTGAGCATATGACTGGATAAATGAGACTTGGATTATACTGCACGAGTTGTGTGAGTCTTTGTAAAAAAATGTTTTGATATAGTTGTACTGTTAGTAAATGCAGATCCCTTTTACTTCAATTCATTAAGAATTTTCAGTTTTTTTCATTTTTTGTTCACTGCAGAGGCATGCAAGAAAAACAAAGTTTCCTTCACAAATTCAACATAACGTGGTGAGTAACTGATGCACAAATGGTCACTTGAGGATGCCTTTGGATGAGGATGCCCGTATGCCTTCAAAATAGACTCACACCCTGCTATGAACGGCAAATAACATGAAGATTACGTTTTCAGGAACTCAATTTCATACTCCATAGTTACTCCAATAGGCAGCGCTGCATGTTTGTGTTTGAAGTGCTGATGGTGCATGGAGGCATGAGAACAAGCATTCCCTGGATGCACAGGGGATGTCAAGATAAGGCGATAGGGGTGGATTCTGGCTCAGCATAGATGCAAACGTTTGACATGCTCTTTCACCATCCCATTGTCTCCTACACTTACTTACATATCCACACATGCACGGCCACATAGTCACCTGCACACACACAGACACACACACACACACACACGCACACCACCGTATGACTCATACCCGCATCAACAAAAATGATAGCCGAGATGTCATCAAAAGGTTTTTGTTTTGAGTCTGCGATAAGATTTTTATCCTGCTGAAGTGCTGAGACGTGGCCTTGTCAACTGCGGAGAGGAGCCTCTGACCTGCCATGCTCGTTATTCCCTCTCATGGGCCCATTAATCGAATTAGCTATTCATCGAAAAGTGGAGAGTGCACTGAATTAGTCTCTCCGCTCTGCTACCTCTCAATCTTAAGAGTCTCCTTAGTAGTGTGTTGACTGGTTTCCATTGTATGAAGCTGTGTGTCCGTGGGCCTATGAGAGTGGAAGGGGGAGACAAGGCAAGGCAGGTATGGAGCAGCCCACAGGGGGGCTGACCTCTGACCCTGTTCTGGAGAGGGACTCGGGTCTATCCAGCAACACAATACTTCCAGCATACAGCCCTCGGTGGCTGCCTGCTGCTACCCACAATGAAGTCCTTTGCTGGGGTCTCTCTGGGCAGAAAGGCCCCCTGGAGCGCTGACTGCCATCCGGAGGTCTTTCACCGCTTTCTCCCCTCTCTACCTCCGGCCCTCGGCTAGAAAGAGAGGAAAAACTCAATAACAGGGAAGATATAAGGGGAACAATGGTCTTTAGAGGGCATCTTAACCCGCAACAAACAGTGTCAACATCTGTGGGGAGTGGATAGATAGATAGACACTGTGTCCGCCGCGGACAGAAAGGGCCCTTTCCTTGTGGGCAGTCACACTGAAAAGGCTACAGTGTTGTTTTGTTGTGTATGAGAGGGATTTGGTCCCCGTCTCCTTTCAGCTGCAGTTGAACCGCACTGTGGTGCCGGCGAAGCGATTTTGTCTCGCTAGAGAGCCGGGGCAAAAGATGAAGCAAAGCCTCGAGAGCAGGGCCTTTCTTCCCATGGCCCGCTCTTTTGGAGGGGTGAAAAAGATTATTGTCGTACAACACTGAGTAAAAAAACGCATCAAAGTCTGCGGGGAGTGTGGCCCGGATTGAGAGAGCGAAGGGTTGATGTTACAAGGAGGGGATGAACACGGACACATGTGGCGTGTAGCGCGCGCGTGTGTGTGCGGCGGCCACACACAAGCCCAGACGCGTGGGAGTGTATTGGATTCTCATGGGCCGTCTGGGAAAGACACTGTCCCTCTCTCTCTTTTTCTATCTCATTCTTTCTCAAGCGTGTGGTCTCCTCTCATGTGAACACAGTGCTAGTATAAAGGACCTCTTCATCTCTCTCTTTTCGGCTCTCTTTTCGCATCCTGATGTGAAAAGGGTTCATTCACTGGGCCCTACAGTCTAACTCCCACCCATCCCAATTTATCAGTTACCGCCAATTGGGCCTAACTGAGAGCTTGTGGGAATCCAGGTGCTTATCATTAATGCTGCTTCATTGTGGTTTATGAGGATACGCAGGAGGAACTGTGTCATGTTCCTGCATGTCTGCAAGGGTTTCACCAAACCGTGCTTCCCCTCTATGTACTGCATCCAGACACACGCCCACACATGTAGTTACATATAGAGAGACATGCCTGTGTTGAAGCTTCTGCAGAGTGTCTTTTGTCCTGCCAAAATGTACAGTAGCATATAAAGTGAAAAACATCAGGACTGTTAAAGTTACAATGTCACTGCACGCTGATCCACCAGTCTCGTACGTCTGCTGTCTCTCTGTGGCATATGTTTTTGGTCAGATTATCATAATATTGTGATATCATTAACTGCTTTCAACTTGGCTGGGATGGGTATACAGTTTCACATCTGAATGCAAAAACACATAGCATTCGAAAACCATCAAAGACAGGGGGCTAATGACAAACAAAGACAGTCTGTGGCGGACTGTATCATCTGAGATCTGAAATCCCCCCCCGAAAAACCACATCCCGAAAACTCACTGCCTCAACAAATGTATAACCCTGGCTGGACTTCCTGTCAGAAGTTTTAGAAGTGACACAAATAGACACATTCATGCTGAGATCAAAGCACACATTCTGTGGGTGTCTGAGCAGACGGAGAGAGGGCTTAAGTTTGGTTTGTACACTCAGCATCTGTACTGTCAGAGGTGCTGGAAGACGCTTTACAGCCTAAATGATTTACACATATAACAGATTTCACAGATGTTTGTGTCTCAGTTATTACTGTCCCCACACGCGACAGTAAGTCAAGTATGACGTATCAAAGCGGTGACAGTGATCCTGCTAAACACAGGAATTTCTTGCAAGGTGATGCCACTCAAAATGGACATAGACAGCCGGCCTCTTCTCACTGTGAATTCAGCTAAAGATGGTATTGAATTCAGTTTTAAATGCATCATCCTTCACAAAGTGCACACTACTTCCTGCACTGATACTAAACATAAGCACTGAGGGTAAACCATGTGCTGTAGATTTATCAACATAAACATACATCCTACTCTGGATTTTTCGTGACGACAGTTCATATGAAGTCCAGGATATACCCTATACTTTATATCGTGCAAACTATATGAATCTCTAGCTTTTTGGATTATGCAGTTATCATGCAAATTTTGCTTGACTTCATCAGCACATGACAAAACAGCCATGAAAAACAGAAAACAGGAGGGCATCGGTCTTTGCTCGTCCCTTCTACTTACTGTGAACTTCATACAGAAGAACATGTGGTTTGAGGGTAGCAGTCAGGGTGCAAAATAAGGGGGGGCTCAGTGGTCTGAGATGCCTCAACACTTGAGACCCCCTGAAAGCAAAACTGCAAAATTTTGGGGGGTCTCTGGAAAAATCCTATTTAACATTATTATCAGCCGTGACAATGTCACAGCGGCTGGTATTGTTTAAACCTTGTGAATCTATGCGTGTGTGTCTGTGTGCGTGTGTGTCATCATGGCGAAATGTGGCCCTGGTGACATTAATTGTAGCGGGAACTACCACAGAAGCCGTTTTTGAGTATTTTGCAAGGTGTTTATATGTCTGTCTGTCTGTGGACAGATTTTTGTCAACACGATAGCACTGCAAGCATGCAAGACGCAGTCACGAAACTTTACAGATGTGTAGTTAAGATCACGACGAAGGCCGAGTTTAAAGATGGATGTGGTTTGAGCAAGAGGGCCGGAAGTAGGGGAGTAAAAAGTAGGGAAGGGGCCACAGATGCGAATAAAATGCTGTTTTTATCTTATATTGCCACTGAATACTGGGTTGTTTCTGCTAAGGCCTTCCTCCCCGGATGGTGCAGTTGCAAACGGTCCGCAATGCAAATGTTTGTAGTTAAGAAAACCTAACATTAGCCCGTGCAACATGAAAAGCAGTGGATTTTTTTCTTCAATGTCATGGTTACAAATATGGAATCAGTACGCATCAAGTCATGATATATGTCAAAGAAAAAACAAGTTCATTACTTGCTACTTTTGGATTTACTTCCATAAAGTTGAATCAGAATGCAATACAGCAGAGACACCTGGAGCTAACACTGTGGTCCATTCATGTTCGATCTCTAGCCTACGTTTGCTGTCACTGAATTGTGACAGACCTGCTGTGCATAAGTTATAAGTTGTACAGCAACATACAAGTGCACATGTGTCGGGTTTGAGTGTGTATGTGTGTTGGGTTAGAGAGAAAGGTGAGTGTCTTTATGGTTCTGTAGTTGTGTAAGAGGCCTTTTAGTTGATGTGTTGCAAAGCATGTACAGCCTCCTTGATTGCCTTGGCTTGCATCTATGAAATCTTGTATATTGTGTATTGAGTCTGTGTAAGACTTCAGTATAACTGGCGCACTAGGAATGGAGGACCCTTTGAGGTTTGGCAAACTCAGTCTCAGTCTCAGGTGAGTGAATAAAGTTGGTACAAATATCTGATTTTGCAACACGTGTCATCAAGATTAAAAAAACGTGAGGCTTCATTCAGCTTTCTCTGTTCCCACTGAAAAAACGTCACATAAGAGCACATGGGAGGACACACACACACATACACACACACACCTACACAATAACAGAGTTAAGGCGGGACATCCCATTTCCTGCTACATAAGCGATACAAGGACGGACACTCCAAAAAGTGAAAGGCCTGTAAAAGAAAACACTTTCTTTGAGGATCGTCGTCCTCCTGAGAAAACCACAGGGGAGAAGCGAAAGCCAGCAGAGAGCATCTTTAGCTTCTCAGTGAACCAGTGTGTAATGTTCATTAGCAGACCTGGGGAGAGAGTGGAGGACATGAATGGAGGGCACACCTTTGTTCCGTAACCCTGTTCCAGGAGAGGTCCAGTAACATTAGATATGGCTGACCTGAAGTGAATGTTGGCCTCGCTGAGGGAAAGAGAGCGCCATAGCAGGGGGTGAGGAGCGGAGGCGAAGCAGCACCCTCCAAACTGATAATCTCTTGTATTCCTTCCCCCTATGGTGCTCCTTATTTCCAGCACCCCGCCCCCTTTCCTTCCCCTCGTTGGTTAAGCTACTTATTGCCAAATTACAATTATTGCATGTGGAGGTCTCCCCCCGGCGCGCACACACACTCACAAACACACACACTTCCTACCATCATACGGAAAGGGTTTGCTGATGAGGTGCCCCTAATACAAATCTAATCAGTGTTTCATTGAACTGCTTCAGCAGTGTTTCATTAAAGTGACTCACTGGGATTTTTTCATTGTTGTCTAGTTCAGAGAATTAAGAGATTACAAAAACGGAAACGAATAAATCCCTTTTCTGCATGACACAGCAACAATCCCCTCCCACTTTAATTATCCTGGGACCTCAGGGTGTGGACTTCCTCGAACCGCAGCATGCATTAAACACTGCATAGTAAAAACATGGTCAATGCTCGTGCTCATGTAACACACCCAGGTTTGGGAAGAAAGAAGAGGGAGAAAGACAGCGCCGTAAAAGGTCACTCACACAACAACACAAATTTGGTGGTCGTGATGACTGTAAACATCAGACTGTAAAACTCTGCCAAACGTTGGGAAGAGAAACTATAAACGTGCCAGTTGTTTCTGGGGGTATTTTATATGCCACAACAAATGGCAATTTGAATGCCTGAGCATGACAACCAGCCCAATCTCTCCTTCCTCTCCTCTCTTCCTCCCCTTCCAGGCAAGCAGCTAGCAGTTTAACGTGTGTTCACACAGGCTGAAAATACACACTGCGTCTGACTCAGTTCTAAACCGCAAAGAGCCCTCCTGTTAGGGCCGACCTTAATGAGGCAGGCGTTGTGTATGTGCATGTGTGTGTGTGTGTGTGTGTGTGTGTGTGCGTGTGCTCAGGCAGAGGCAAACACCTGGGCCAGCTGCTAGCTATAAAGCTCAAGCGCTGTCAGGGACTATCAAAGCACCTTGCGGGCGGCCATCTTTCTTCCTTCCCCTAAATCTCCAGCGATGCCTCTAAAATCACTTAACAGCATCCTCCATTAATTGGCCCCTTACCTCCGACAGGCTTAAAGTGGGAGCATACATTTGTACGAAGGAATGCACATTCAGAACAGCAGAATGCTCTCACACACACATTAAACCACAAACGCACACCCTCAGGTGAGTCAAACACTGCAAACACAGATCTCTTTTTTTTCCCCCCTCCACAGCAGAAGCAGGCAGCGGGCGTCAGGACTGAATATGTGCGTGTGTGTATGTGAGAGAGAGAGGCAGTGTGAGGAAGTGTAGAGCAGGCTTATCTGGCTCAGCATCAGCTCCGGGACGATTTGCTCTCAGTCAGCGCTGTGCGGGTGTGGAGAGAGTGCCTTTGTCCTCCTGGCATAGAGCAGGCTGGGATCCTGCCTCAACAGCCACCAGCTCACAGTCATTTATATACCGAGCAAAACGTGCAGGAATTTATCCTGATTGTGTTTGTGCAGAGGCGTACAGGCAACTAATGGGGCACTGCAGGTCTCTCCTTTTTAGGATTGGTAATATCACTCATAAAGTTTTATTAACACACACTAGATACATCTCTGGAGGATTAGCTCAACAAAGACGAATGGGAAACACCAGCTCATTCATATTTTATTAGCTTCCTGAAGGCCAGAGTGCTTCGGTTTTTACAAGACGGTACGTATTCATAGTCTTTAAGGAAATATCATAAGCACCTGTCAAGGCCAACAAACACTGACTAGGGAGGGACATTCATTCACACCTTTATGCCCATTTCAGAGCACCACTACCAGAATGTTTTTAAATGAGATTTGATGGAAGGCAGACAAACATTTGGAAGCTATACTGAGACCAAAACTGTGCATAGATGTTTTTGGAGGCAGAGCAGCATTTTGTCAAAGAAAAAAGTGCAGTTCAACTTTTTATAGAAGAGCACAAAAGGTGGAACACTTTATGTAAGCTATAGTTTTATGCTGTGCAGGCGGCGAGCAGTTTACAACAAGAAGCACAGTGTTACTGAAGTCAACTTAAAGTATGAAATCAATAAATCAGTTTTTTAAGAAGTGGCACTAGTAGTTGCTCTAAAGATGAAGACATGCACTGAGCTAAGGACGCACAGGTCAAAAACAGTTGGACATCAGTGACAGTCATTTTTGGAAGAGTGCTTTTTAAAGGATCAGTACATACAGTAAAGACGTTGAGGGAGTGACTGCTCTACAATGGTAGTTGTATAATCCAACGTATCCTAAAACATGCTACAGGAAAAATGGGATCTCATAAGTCTACATTCTGTAGCATATATTGGGTGGTAGACACAAGTTTACAACATACAACTATATGAGTGCCATAAATTTTAGGGTAACGCAGGAAATGACTTAGAAATACAGTCAAAATTCTTTCTGCTGGTGTCTGACACTTGACCTCATGTGAAATGTGGTAACCCCCGTCCACCTGGCGCTCCATTAGGGAAAAACAAACACTGAGAATCATTTGCAAATGTTATTTGACTCTGATCTGCTCAGCAGCTCGGCTGGGTGTGCGCCATCCACAAGTACATGTCAGCATGAGGAAGATTTACTGCCTCTGAGCCAGGGGCCCGTTTAGCCTGGGAATGAGAAGCTGATTGACTGAGTACGTGTTGGGATGGAGAGTGTGTGTGTGCACGTACATGTACGCCTGTGACAGTGAACATGTGTACGAGTGAGTGTGTGTGTGTGTGTGTTTGTGTGAGAGAGTCTGTGGGTGACGTGACGTCTGCGTGTGCACTTGGACGACTGGTGTTTGCGCTGAAAAATGTCTTTCTCAGCTAACACATGCATTCCGCGGTGTGTAGGAGTGTGTGGGTGTGAGATTGTATATATTTGTGTTGTCTTGGAAGCCAGGCAGCAGGGGTTACTGTGGTGCTTTGGGCTGGAGCAGAGTTAACAGCTCATTAACACCAATTCATTACGGGCCACTTCTCCCTCCCTCACGGTGCTCTGCATTTAGACACAGCCAGCCGCACTCTTTCACACACAATGTAAATCACTCAGGACAAACTCACAGGCACAGAGGGGGAGCCGAGCCAGCGAGCCTCCTGGTGAGAAATACTACCTGTGTGTTTGTGTTTTTTATGTGTATGTGCACGTGCAGAGGCGCTACTAGAAATTCAGGGCCTCCAGACTGCAGCATGCTGTGGCTGAAGAGCTGTGATTGGCTCAGCAGACCAGAAGGCTGGTTAAAGTATAAAGCTGGTTATGGTTATGTGTAGGTGTGAGACTAGAGGTGATTAGGGTAAGGGTTTAGTGTATGCACATGTGTGTGTGTGCTTGTGTGTGTATTGTAAAGAACACTGTATGGTTAAGAAATCACTACTGATAACCTAATGCTGCTACCTAATCAGCTCTTGAGGATGAAAACATCAGAACAGCTGGTTGTGATTGTACAGTAGCTCTACATGAAAAATGCAGCCCTCTTATTCATTTGAATGGAGTCAGTCTTTCTGTGCAGTGAGGGTGGCAGGGTCGGGGCACTCTGGCAAAAAAGTTGAACCATGTTTAACTTTTGGTGTTACACAACATGACATCAACCAGCAAGCACACATTCCTGGTAGAAAACTTCAATGTGAATGACATATTTCTGTTTTCCTTACCAACTGTCACAATAAAAGGTAAGATAGTTGGTCCAGTGTCACCCACTGGTTTGTGGCCTGTTCTCAAGCCTCGACCTCGGCATTTCGGCCGTTGCCACATTGTTTTTTTGGAGCCAGAACTGACTATATATGAACGACAGGGTGGAACTGTGAAGGAGTGAGGAGTGAGGAGTGGATCTATCTCATAAACTGTAGTGTAGAGTGTCACTAAAAGCAGTAATCCCCTTAAATACACGTAACTTAAAGCCTTAATAACATTTCAACAGGTGAATTCTATAACACGTAAATTAGCTGTAGAGATCAAAACCATTTTTGTGCTGGGCTGTAAACATGTTTATTTCTGCTTTAAAGTTTAAAGGAGTTTTAATGGGGAATTTATTGGGATTGACCTGTTTTGGAGCCAGCCTCAAGTGGCCGTTAATGGAACTGCAGTTTTTGGTACTTTGACGTTAGCTTCATTTTTCAGCCCTTGAGGCTGCTGCTTGGTAAATATATAGTGGAATAATGGCGTCCTGAGCAGAGTAAAGTCACGCTCCTTCTGCATGTGTTGTAATCCAAGCATCTCTGTCCAGTGTTGTAATAGACAGTCAGGCCATAATGTGCATGTTAGTGCCGTCATGGAAGCGTAGCCCCGACTGGTTTCCCCCAGAGGTAACTTGGCTCTGTCAGCACTGTTGCCATTGTTAGCACTGTTTATGAAGTTAGTATCATTAGCTGCTAGCCACAGACTCAGTTGGAATCTGTGTGCAGACAATCCCATCCCAGACTCTGAATCATAAAAAGGGTTTGAATGTTGCATACAGCTTGTTTAACCCACGCGCCCCCTCCGACGCAACCCCCTGCACTTTTTCAAAAGCAAGGCTGTTTTTGGTCTGAATCCCTGTTTAAGGTGTGTCAGACCAAAATTTGCAGCAAAATTTCCTTATCCTGTGTACAGTACAAATTCGAAATGTAAATTTGGCCGGGGGAAATCTGGTCTGACCACACCTTTAGTGTCACCTCAAAAGAAGAAGAAAATTGTCGCTAATCTATTGCCCTATTTCTGTCTGCAGAACTGATAATATTAGACTATAAAGCAAAAATACATTTGATTAGTATGCAAGTAAATCTGGTAGCTAGTCGGCTTCATCTGATGACTCTCTTTGTTCACACCAACCCCTTACAGGTATGTTTATTTTTCTTGATAAGCTACACTGTGCAAGAGAAAACATATTTACACAGTAGTCTTTTATGACATAATGTTTCCCATAATCACCGTATTGTCACAACATAATCCATGGGAGTAATTACCTGTCCAAATATAATAGGCAAAACAAATTAGTAGCACTTAAATGTCATTTCTAGAAGACATGGTTGCCTTTTGAAGAAAAGATAAAGCAACATTTGCCTCACAGATCTCGGTTATAAATTCAGACACACAATGAAATTGTCGGGAGGTTTTTATCTTCTTACATTATTTCACAAAGAATAATCACCAGCTCCGACAAGCCCATGTTTATCATTGCCAAAAACAAAACAAAAAGTGATTTAAATATATGTGAAAGCCCTGAAATGAAGATAATACAGACAATTCTCCGCTGAACAATCATGATGTTGAGGGGATTTGTGACACAGCTGCAGAGTCTCTATAGAAGATCTCTCTGAGGATGAGTGACGAACCTAAAACGCAGCTGCTGGAGGTGTGGAGGAGCACTGAAGAAGTATCTCTATGTATTTGTATGTCAGCAGTCTGGCCCTTGATATTCTGACCCTCTCAGCACCTTCATTTGTAACACAAGACAGGTCCGTAGAGAAGGAGCAGAGAATGGAGATCAAAGAGGTAACAGGGAGTATCACATACAAAGATACAACATACATTAGGACTGTGACCCTTTAATTTACTAACCCTAAGCTTATGTGATTAATAAAGACCAAAAAAAATCTGAGCTTAGTTTAAAGGTTTTATTAATAAAGATTGTTTAAATCTTATTGTCACAATTACTGCTGTGTGGAAGCATGTCAGTAAAAGAGTTCAAAGGTCAGGCTTCATTGCCCCCAGGGAGAACAGCCACTTGCCGCATAACCACATGTGCACACTTCTTACCCACAATGCACAGGGGGCTTTGTATGACTGTCATCGGCCCTAAATTTTAGGACATCTCTCCGTTACTACAATGGTAGCTGATGCCACTCTATCATCTGTTCCTGCTTCAAAAGCCGCCCATTGTGGAGAGGGTGAAGAAGAAAGAGGTACAATCCTCTTATTATCAGGCAAATAAATAGCAGCATATGGACTTCCCGCTCACAATCCCTTCCCAGGCGCTTTATATTTGGGCTTTGGGCGCAATTTCAGTGCAAAGCGTATTTAGACTTTAGCAGAAGAGTTGATGAGGTGAGGGATCGTTACCTCCTCAGGATTTTCTTTTGAAGGCTCCATTTCTCTGACCTCTAAAAATGGGAGAGAAGAAAAGCCATAAAACCTATTTTCCATTACGTCTCTTTAAAGTGGTGCCTGCGAGTGAAGGGACGGAAGGACGGAGAGAGAAAGAAAAATTGGCTTCTGGATACCGTTTACATCACTCACATGTCAATGCAAATAAGGTGATCTGGCTGCTCAGCACCGCGTTTGCCCCCAAACACAGAACAACAACAAAGTTCTTTGTATCTTAGATGGTCCGGTGAATGTGTTTTTGCCCATATATCTCTTCTCCCTCTTAATTACAATAAGTTGGTGCCATAATAGGATTGTCAACTACCAAGGAGTGACAGCTTAAAAGAAACGCTTTCCAGTTGAAATGTGCCTTTGAGGGCCGATTTTCCAGAGCTGTCTTGCTTCACTTTAAAGCTCCATCCAATTCAGCAGCCCTTTCAGTGTAGCTGGGATACAAATCCATGCCACTGCAGCTATCACAGGCCCAGAATGAGCATAAAAAAGCTGCATTACATCTTGCTTCGTTTTTTAAAGGTTCTTTTTGGCTTCTCATGTGCAGGGACCCTCTATAGCACAAAGTGGCCCACTTTGGTCTGCCAAGTGTCTGTGTTACTGGGATTTGTCATAGGGAAGTCAAAGAATCGCTGCGAAGACAATGCTAACGGCCACCATTTCATCGCAGCTCAGGCTCTCTATCTTATTTCAGAAACGCCATTGTCATGCTGCTGCCTGCCAAAATGCGTACCCTAGGCCAGCTACCAATCAGCCATTCGCAGGGGTAATTTTTTCAGTGAGCCATTGTGCTTTCAAGGTTCTTTACTATTACTCCATCTCTCCCTCCTATTTATTTTCCTGTTGCAGCTGACACTTTGACAGATTCCAGGAGTGCTGGTGTTTTAGCCAGCGTGTCTTGGAGGCAGTGGCAGCGGATGTAAGTGATAACCATCCCCAGCCAAAGGCTACTGCTGTGCCTCGAATCCTTTTGTGGGTGATTTCAAGGCACGCTCACGCCATCCCGCACATCCGCCCTCCTAGGGCTTCTCCACAAAAGGGACACATTTTGCAACCTTCCCCTTAGATGTCTCCACACTTTTGTAAAGGAAAAGGAGAAAAAAAAACGCATTTCGGTGCCATTTTAAGCAAACCTGCTGATGATTTTCACTGGTTTAGAAATAGATTGGGTCAAAGCAGACACAGATGTAGGGAGGAGAGGTAACAGGGTATACTAAAAGGTGCCCTGTGGTCTTTCCTGGTGCCGACCACACAAGAACATAATACCTATCTGGCACTATCTTTCATTGCATTTGCTTCATGTCATTTGACCCAGGCAAGCTCCAGAAGGCTCAGCAGCGAACTCAACCATCCATCCACACTCACTACAATAACAACAAATCAAGTACTTTCTTTTTGGAATATTTTCTCAAATCAAAAGCTATAAACGCTATGAATCAGCCATTGAAAAGGAGGAGGAGGCTGCTAGTGTCAAATACTGTTTGAGAAGACTTAACCATCCCGTCCTTAAATCAAATTGATGAGGAAAACAGTGCTATGGGCATAATCTACAAGATGCACACTGAACCAAAACCCATATGACATATGTTTCAGGTTATATCTCTCTACTAAGTGCCTGCACAAACACAAAGAAGATTTCGGGGGAGAAAGTTCCCAGCACCTCATTCACCTCTCCTCACCTCTCGCTCCCCTCCTTCCTCCCTGTCCACAGGTCTGATAAAGCAGGGAGGCCCAGTGGCTGCACTGTGCTCCCCAACGAGCCAGACCTGGGAATGAGAAGGGGAACTCGTAAAAGATAATCACGCTTTAAGAGGGCCCCTCAAGAGGTCTGCTGAAGGGAAGTCCATTTTTGTCTTGCAGTTTTGCTCCAGTCTAATGGGGAGCAGAAGAGGATATATAAGGGAGGACCAGGGGCAAGGTATTCCCCATGAACAACCTGAATATTCCCATTTTTGACAGACTGTCGGACTGTGTGGAAGGTTTTTCACAAATACTTTTAAAAACGTGTGTCATTCAAAAATACTTTTTGCAGTTTCAGCTTCTGTGAAGCTTTTTAATTTTTTGTGCAGAACATATGGATAGCAGTTTAAGGAGCAGTGTGTAAGATTTAGGGGGATGTAGTGGATCTAGCAATAGGGATTGCAGATTGCAACCAGCTGAAACTTCTCCCGGTTAGAATTCCTTTAGTGTTCATTGTTTAGGAGGTTTTTACCAGGAGCTGAATTATCCACAAAGGTCTCCTCCTTTTGACATAAACAAATCAGGTGATTAAAACCAGTAAAAACCCTGAATAAAGCAGTTTCACATTACAAATCATAATTTCTCCGATGCTGTTTGGCATGTTTGAGATGAGCTGTGTGCCCACCACATGCTATTGTGTGCTCACATTTTTTCTAATCCAGACGCTCAGGAGGTTTTTACTGGGAGCCAAATTCTTCACAGAGGTCTTCTCCTCTCCAAAACAAACAGACAATGCATAAGATCCATACTGAAAATGTATATACAGACAAAAGCCAAAGTGGCATGGGCCAAAAAATATTTCACCATTTCTACAATCAGGCTTCCACCTCAACATCTGCATCACCAATGTCCCATGTTCAAAATGTTCTTAAGCATGGGTCAAAGTTTATCCCATCAAGTCTGTTTTTATAGATCACAGCTTTTCCATGGGAAGTGGCGCTCGCCTCTTCCAGGCCTCGTTTTGTGTGCACGCATAGTTTATAAATAAGACCCCTGGTGACTTAAACCAGTAACTGAACAAAGAAGTTTCACGTTACAAATCAGTGTTTTTTGCAAAGAATGGCCCTATCAAGAGCCAGTATTTGGTTTGTCCCTGCTGGACTACTGTAGAAACATGGCAGTGCAAAATGGCGGACTCCTTGGATGAGGCACAGCTCCATAATTAGATATAAATGGCTCATTCAAAGGTAATGAAAACACAATTCTTATTTTCAGGTGATTATACACTAAAGAATACATACTTATCATATTATATATCAATTCTGCCAATTTATCCCCCTAAATCCTACACACTGGACCTTTAATTAAGGCTTTGGGAATATGATGAGATTATGTATGTCGCTTAACTTTATATAAACTCTTTATTGAATGAAAAGGCGAAGAGGTACTTTTTCTATAACAATAGCTTTTTTAAATAAAACTAGGTATCATAAAAAAAATACGTCACTAGTTTGCCTGACAAAGAGCACACATTCTTTAAAACAAATCTTTAAAATAATCAAATCAAACCAAGTGAATGGAAATGAAACACATTTTTCTTCACAGCAGATTTTATCATGTTAACGACAACACGCAAATCAAACAGCAGGAAAATTCTGTCTGCCTTTTGGTGGATCTAACATATTTCAAACTTCAGAAACTCTCAATAAGAGCGAAGAAAAAGCAAAACTGGATTTAAAATGGATGAAACTTTCCTTTGAACAAATTGCTATTGGCAGCACATAACTTCTATCAATCCAAGCGGCACCATTTGCATTTGAAATGGACCTTATACACGCCCAATCAAGAACGATAAAAAGAGACAAAGGATAAAAGAGACAGGAGGGCAAAAATGAAAGGCAAGACGCTGAAAGAAAAGACGAGCAAACAGAGAGGAGTTAGAAGGGAGAAGTACGTGAGGGAGCAGTAAACAAAGAAAGCAGCCAAAAAAGAAGGAGAGAGAAAAAAAATTGACTGTGTGGGTGAGTTGGTGGTGCTGAAGAGGAGCCAAACCCTGCGGCCCTCACCTCAGCCACATCTTCATAAGCTGCAGCGCCTCCCTCTCCCCAGTCCAGCCTCTGGCCCTGCAATAAATACATTTTCAATTACAAGCACTGGGGAACAAAAAGGAAGAGGAGGAGGAGGAGAGGAAGGAGGAGGGAGGAGGACCCTCGAGGAGTCTGAGTGAATCCCCTGGATGACACCTCTGGCCACAAGGCTCAGATGTGCTGCAGTGGTGGGCCCCATCATCGTGCCCCGGCACACGCGTGCAGTCTAATCACTGGCTGGCTCTTTGCAGCCAGTCAGGCATTTAACGGAGCCAGGGTCTGAGTCCAGCAGCGCACCAGCCAGCACTTTGATGGAACACCTGCAGTGAAACGAGATCTTTACTGGACACGGTGCAACATGAACCCCACACAGATGCAGGGTTGTGGGACCCGCCACGGGGTCGGGGGTATGAGCGTGTGTTGGACTCCAGACATACCACCACCAGTGCCTTTGAAGATTATTATAGGTGGCTGTTGTCAAGGCTAATATAAGGTTTACGTCAGTGCCACTGGATGTAAGGGTGATATCAGAGTGCACTGAAACTTCTGACGCAGCGCACACCCCTGCTAGGTACCCCGGCCTGTGGATATAGAATATCAGGGTCCACGTCTAACCTGCTTCAAAAGCCTGCTTTTCCCAGTATAGTCTAGACCAGTGGTTCCCAACTGGTTCAGCCACTGAGTCCAGATTTCTCCTCAGTCATTAGTTCAATGTTCACACAGTTTAATACATTCAGTGTCACACTTGTGTTTGACCATGTCTTTGAGCTAGTTTGCTGTCTCTGTTGAGTAGCTGTCCATTAGTCACTCACACTACAGCAGGAAACAGCACTTCAAAATAAAAGCGTTCTTTCACAAACAACAGGTTTCATTCACAATGGACCCGCGACCCACTTTTGTACCACGACCCAACAGTTGGGAACCACTGGTCTAGACTGACTAGTGACACTGTAGGTGCCTGATCAGAGTTGCTGTGTGAATTATTTTCATCCACTTTCTGCTCTGTAAATGGCAAACCATGCTACATTTATGCACTAAATTCACTGACTGTCTAACCTTGGTGTTGTAAACTGTAAACCATTAAAGGTCCAGTGTACTGGATTTAGAGGGATATATTGGTTGAAATGGAATATAATATAATAAGTATGTTTCCTTTAGTGTATAATCACCTAGAAATAAGTATTGTTGTGTATTTGTTACCTTAGAATGAGCTGTTTTGATCGCCATGTTGCACTGCCATGTTTCTACAGTGGCACAGAATGGACAAGCCCCTCCCCCAAAAACTCCAATTTGTAATAGGAAATTTCTTTATTCAGTGTTTTTACTGTTTAAATCACCAGGTCTGTTTGTTATGGAGGGGAGAAATGGGCTCCTGATAAAAACCTCCTGAACGTCTGGATCTTAGTATTAGAGATTACAGATTGCCAGGGTGCACTGCCATGTTTCTACTGGACAAACCAAACACTTGCTCTAGACAGGGCCATTCAGGTTTCCGTGTCAGCCATTGTAGTTAGAAGTCCCTCTGTGACGAGCAACATGGGAAAAAACACTGGTAACCATGAACCGTCTGTTTGTTTTGAAGAGAAAGAGACCCCTGCAGATGATGCCACTTCTAGTGAAAACTTCCTGAACGTCTGGACCTTAGGTTATTAGAAAAAAGGGTGAGGACACATTAACAGGTGCTGAGCTAGCAGACGGGCTGCGATGTGCCAAGCAGCGTGGGAAAAACACAGATTTGTAACATGAAACTGCTTTGTTCAGTGTCTTTACTGGTTTTGATCACCTGGTCCATTTGTTTTTGAGAGGAAGATACCTCTGTGGATAATTCGGCTCCCTTTAAAGACCTCCTGCACAATGAACACTGAAGGAATCCTAATCTGGGAAAGTTTCAGCTGCAATGCTCACCGCAAGACGTCACTAAATCTCCCTAAATCTTACACACTGCTCCTTTACATTTGATTAATTTGATAAAATTCATATTTAAGCATTTCATTTCATTGGCTTCAAACATGAACTGGTCTTACCGGGCAGAAAAACAAGACATCAGCTGTCTGCAAAAACACAAACAAAAAACAGCCTTGCTTGTTTAGCACATGATGACACAGCAAAGATGTGAGCGATAGCTCCAACTGCTAGCGGTTCATACCTGGAGGCAAAAACAACAACAGACTATCTTCAGCTACGGAGAGTTTACCTCTATATGTGGATCGTACAAGGTCTGAAAACACCTACTGAACTGTGTTTGCTTTTGAACGACTTTGCTCACAAAAATACTTGGCATGAACTTCCATTAGGGCCAGGTTTAGATGATAAAAGCATAACATCCTGACAGAGGTAGAATTTAAGTTGCATCACACATACATAAAAATAAATGTCACTCAAATACAACAATGCGTTACACGCTACGTGATGTTGTTAGTTTTCCCCAACTCAGCTTAATTTTTCAGTTGAAGCGTCAGCACTTGTGGACACATTCTCATAAAACCTGCTACACCAGCTTCATGGTCGCTATTCCAAGTGTTGTCTCCCTTGTGTTTATCACTCTCTGGCTATTGTGGGTTCGTCAGCGGTCGTGCAAATATCAGGAAGGATTGAAATTATTCCAGCAGCTCCGATAGAGTCGGCAAGAAATTTGGGAAGATCCCTATTTTATCTGTGAACTATTTGCATAAAGGGATATAAGGAGCCAAACATCTGTAACAACCAACACCCTAAAGAAGAATCCTTCCAGATGGATAAACCAGTGATATAATTATTAAACTTCCTGTGACATGTGAGTCTACAAATGAAAGGCTTGCTTATATATTTCACATGAAACACAATCAATGGTGCGCCATCCTCATATGACACATTCCAACACACACCATGGGAATGTTGGGTATCCCTAATGCGACACAATACACCAGTTGGCAGGCACTATAGCCACCAAATATGGGCTATTGCAGAGAAGTCAGTGATGAATTTGTCGGCAGGTTTGTTTGCGGCAGCACAAAGCGGAGCGCCGCCTCAGCAACACGGGCTGTCACTGTGCACCGCCCAGGGTCACGGTCTCTGTTCTGAGCACCGTGACCGCTGCGGTAATTACCTAAATTGGTGAAGAAGAAAAAAAAGCTTCAGCATTCCAGGAGTGTCACAGGGGCTGGGTCTGTGTGGGCAGAATGTGAGCTGGATTCTCTGATTCCAGGGTGGATGTGAAGGGATTTAAGCACTCAGGAATTTTCCCCTCTCCTTATAGTCTCCTGTCACCATCCCACCCATCACCCCACCCACTCCTTGATCTGCCCCTGGTTCCCGACAGGGGAAGAGAAAGAGGGTGGGAGGGGAGCGATGCGCTGGAGGTCAAGAGAAGTATGTGGTTCGGCCTCGCTGGTCAGAGTAGGTCAGTGGGTTGGGTGACCTCGAGGTCAGTGGATGTTGTCATAGCTGCTGATACTGTAACAAGAGAATGAGGTGCTGTCTGGGGTCAGATCAACGTATTAACCGGCTATTAAATAATTGGTTTATAAAGATGAAATTGGCTCACAGCTGCCTCTGAATCAGTCCCTGGCCTGAGAGCTGGTTATGTTTCACCTTTCCTTTCCCAGCCTCCTGGCAGTAGCAGCAGCAGCAGCCAAGCATGCTCCCCAGAGACAACAGGCCAGCGAGCGTCATCACAGCTAACGAGGACCACGCTTTTGCTGTTTCCACCAGACCTGCCAACAGTTCCCAGACAGGGCCCCATTTCACGGCTGCCTGCTCAAGGTGTGGGACCAAACACTGGGCCCCATGGCTGGTTGGGGGCTGTGAAAGAGAAATAATGTGTTTGGATTTTTGTGCATTTAACGTGTGCATGTGTGTGAAAGTGTTGTGACTTATTAGACTGCTGTAGCTATAGTTTTGGTGTGCATGAGAGGTAGCTGTATGGCTCATAGTGGAATTTCCATTTCATTTCCCTCTCATCCAATCAGCAAGCCCGGGGGCCTCCAGCCTAGTCAGGCAGGGGGTTGTGGGAAACGCGGTCTGACTGCGGGAGTTGATGTGATTTAGCCCTCGCTTGAAGGGAACACATGGCTATTTTGACAGACGCTGGCCTCCTGCTCAGACTGAGGTCTGCAATTACACAGGACATAAACACGGTGCGCTGAGGCCGGGCTGGAGCTCCGAGGGCCCCTGGGAACGGAAAACGCTGCACAGCTTTGTGGAGGCCACAGAGGCCTTGGCAGGCGCCCACAGACGGCCATCGCGTGACTGTGGGAGAGGGATGACTCGTGCGTAACGCCGGGGAACTACACTGGGAGAGATTGGCTGTCTGAGAAACATCCAGAGAAACTACACACACACATACATGAAAGGGATATCTTGTGTAGTAATATAGGACATTGCTGTATGTATAAATGCACATGTATGTCACTCAAACATGTAGACAGAAATAATCTTGCTGCCACATGTTGTCTCTGTGCACTGGATATATCTGGATATAAAGAGCACATGCAGATGGTTCCCACACACACACTCTCTCTCTCTAAAACAGGCCACATACATGCTTGTTAACACAACTTTCTCTTTTGCTCTCACAGCAGTCCACATAAGGCCTCAACTTTCTCCCCGTAAAACAGCTTAAAGCCTCCCTCCTCCTCCCCTAAGGGCGAGGGGGGTGTGAGGGTAGAGGGGGACTCCACCATGCAACAGGGTCCATGCTCGGTTTCCTAACCCAGGGAGGAAGCTCCACTGGGCCTAAAACAATTACCCATTTAAGTGTGCTAAATCAACTTGCGTTGCGGAAACAATGCGACGGCTGCCACTGTTATTTACTGTAATGAACTGGGCCCCATTGTGAGCATGGCGCTCTTTGGGGACCTCTCATTGAGCCCGGCTGAATGCAACAAGCCCTGAATGGATGTCAGGCTACATAAAGGTTTTTGAGCAACAGTGAGAGTGTTGCCTTGTGGATAAAAAGAGTGGCACTGAGATCATATTTACCCACCATTCAGCCTGCTTTATGTACGCCCATTGGCCACATCCTATTCGGATAAATCAGGGACAGAGGGAGCGGCCGGCAGACTAGAGTGTATTTTCCACAGTCAATTCAGAGCGGGACCTGACACAAGCATGGGAAAGCAAATAACCCGGATTAGGGTTCTTCAAAGGCCTGGCCCTGTGAAAGATGGGAGCAGGAGGAGCAGACAAAGGTGGGAGTTAGCGGTACACACACACTCACTCACTTACTGTTATGACAGTAAGACACACACACACAGAAAGTTGAGATGGTGTATGAAACTCCATCCAGCTGAGGTGTGGGTTTGTTTGGCAAAGTTTTTCTAAGACAGAGGATCATGCACATGAGGAAGAAGATGGTGTCAGTAAGGGTTTTTTGGAGGGGTGGGGGGCAGATGGGGGTAGCGTGCAGGATTGCATGTTGAGGCATCTACACAGCAGGATCAGACTTCACCTCACCTGCTTGGTGTGTGAGGCTGACGCTTGGCCAAGCCAAGCCAAGCTTGCCAGACTACCACTGCCAGGGTGTGTGTACACGTGCATTCGTGTGTGGAAACTTCTCATCCCATCTCTGAGTGCAAGTAAAGTTCAACCGAGGATGTCTGCGTTTCATTAAAACCATCGGCTCGCAGACAAACACGGATCATTATGGAGCTAGTTTCCCCCAAAACGTGAGGGAATCTGACTGCCGCAGCTTTGAGGAGCTCACTGAGACTCTCCACAGCAATTTATAACGTACACACGGTTTAGCAGCACACGCCATACATTACTCCACCAAACCACAACAATATTAATAGTGCAGCAGGCTAATTTCTCAGTGATGGGGCAGTTAAGATTGTCAGTGCTCCCCCGACATGAAATCATGTTACACACATGTGCTACATACCTCTGCACACAGTCTTTAGTGCTGACATGACTTGCTCTCAAAGACAACCCTATTCAACATCAGGAATGTTCACAGTTGTGTGTGTGTGTGTATGTGTGTGCAGTGGGGGGGGTTCAGAGTTATTTCCTCCCCTCTCCATGCATCAGTCTGTTTTCCCTTCCCTCACTCTCTATCTTTTCATATCAAAATGCTCACTCTTTTTCTCCCAAGAGTCACGGTAGTCTCCTAAATGTACACACACACTCATACACAGAGGCATGCAGAGGGCATAAACACACACACACACACACACACACACACACACACATTTACACATGCAGGCACACAGCACTCTCCCTCAGGCGGTCTGGCTGTAAGATGATACCTCGTCTCGGAGCATTTCGCACATGCCTTCCCGGACAGTTCCCACACTCCCGGCCGCCTCAGCCTGTCTGACCTTTGCCAAGCCCGCCACCCTCCCCACTGCCCCCCTGAGCCTCCTTCCTCCTTCCCCAGCCCTCCCTCCCGCCTCCTCATCTTCTCCCAGGGCCTGCGGTTTGGACAGCTGCGGCCAAGCTGGCTGCTCGGCTTGTGGAAAACATCCGCCACACATGGAGGACTGCACTGATCCCTCTTGGCCTCTGCTGGCTGGCTGGCTGGGTGACTGGCTGCCTGTTTCCCAATCCCACGAACACGTTATTTGACCCATCCACCGCTACTTATGTCCCTACGCCCCATCCAACTCCAAGACCTCACCCACCCAAAATAACATGAATCATTTTCAGGGCATTTTTTCAGTTTGAGTTGAGAGCAGCAAGAATGGAGACATATGAGAGGGACGTCATGTGACATAAAGTCGTCTTGTTGCTGCGGTTACATGGGTTTCACCTCATGGCACCAGGACCACTAGCATGACCCAGTATCCTTAAGTTCATACTGAAACCCATTCTGGTCTATAACATTCAGTATAGTAAGTATAAAACATCTGATTCCTGATATCTGATGTGATTTGGACTTCCTTTAGGAGTTGTTTAATAATCAATTCATCATTCTTTTAATAAATTAAATTGCGGTGAACATCTGAAAATGTGTGTTTTATTCCTCTTACAACCGAAAACTACTGCATCTGTATCGGAAGCTTTGCCCCCGCTCGTACTGACAGACTTGTTTAAAATAAAATTAATTCTCCAGACTGGTTACAAGACCTAAAGTCTTGTTAAAATGGATATTTTTTGCAGTGCAGGCCTAATCCCCTGCAGCATGGCTCCAATTTAAGGCCTCCCCACCGACATAGTGTGGTACATAAACAGGCCCGGGTTACAGCTCCCCCTCAACAGCCTGCACATATGAGACTGATTTTGTTTTAGATCTGGACTCTGGCCACTGCTTGGAGCTTTTTTCCTTTTTATGCGAGCACCAGAGTCTCTCTCTGTCTTTCACACACAGACACACACACAGACACACACACATCTGGAGTACGAGCGTGCATGAACGAGGGTAGTAGACCAAATCACACTATGGAAACTCAGAGTATGGTTAAGGAGCTGTAGATAGGCTTACTCACAGTCTGCACAGACTGTGTGTGTCTGTATCTGCACTGGCAGATGTAGACATTCGCACACACACTCTCACAGACACACACACAGTCTGTATAACTCCGTCTCTATACCCCCTCTCTGATTGTGTTGCTGGCGACATTCTCTTTGTTGCACATACAAACACAGTCAAGTCTTTCCTCCAGTTTCCTCACCTTCCCTTCTTCACACAGGGATGAAAAATGAAGTGTGATGAATAGAGGGAATGGTGTAAGATGGAGGATTACACCCCTGGCTGGAATTTTGAAGGGGAGTAGCTTTACTGTAAAGACAGAAAAATACAATCTTGATGGTGTTGCCGACACCTTGCATCACATTTCCCCTCTGTTTGAGACAGGATTATGGTAGGGAACCAGAGTGTTGGCAGGGCGCTCGCAGCCTGACCTGAGAATCAGAGGATTCCTCTGTGTTTGTGGTTGAATTCAGCCACGGTGTGCACACACAGTCTCTCAAACAAACACACGCTAGTCTATCTGCCGGGCCACTCAAGGTCTCACACTAAATGGAGGAGTACAAAAAGAATGCATCATACAGTGTGAATTTTAGACTCAAAAGTAATGAGTTTATTACTTTTTGTCAGTTATCAGTTTGTGTATAGGTGGGTCATGATGCTGGGCAGCAACTGAAAAATCGAAATATGCCATAATGGAGAAAACAAATGAGAAGTCAACAAAGGCAAAACCCATCCTTAAGAAAATGCCACTGCACGTCAAAACTTGAACTTAAAGCTATTTGAAAATTTCAAAAGACTTAAAGGCAGCCTATTATGCTCATTCTCAGGTTCATACTTGCATTTTGGGTTTCTACTAGAACATGTTTTTAATTCTTTACTGCTCAAAAAAACATTTATTTCCCTTATGCTGTCTGTGCTGGAACACCTGTAATCACCCTCTGTCTCAGATGCTCCATTTAGCGCATGCCTCTTTGAGCCCCCCTCCCGAAAAGCCCAGCCTGCTCTGATTGGTCAGCATTTCCGGCTCTTTCATATCTTGGTGTCTCTGCACCATCATTGCAGTTGGGGAATGGTTTCAGCAGGAAAATGATCTGAAATCAGGGAGAAGTTAACAACATCCCAACCCAAATTCCATGTTCCCCTGATGTTAACATGTAGCCAAATGCATGTTAGCAGTGTACTTGAAGCCGGGGAACAATTGTTATGGAGAAAAGCGGCACTTTCCACTGTGAGAAATCACCACTAAAAGCACAACCAGACATGTTCCAGCAGGAATATGATCCAAAATTGGGGAGAAATTTACAACATCTGCAACCAAGATTACATGTTTCCCTGACGTTAGCATGTGGCTACATGTAGCAGTGTAGCTACATAATGTAAGCACTTGCAGTAGTGTGCCTGGAGTAGGTGACCATATAAAGAAATCTATCATACTATGACGTCATACTGTAGCCAGAGTAGAAAAAAACAGCTGGAAACAGATATTCAGAACGGTCTGAAGCCTGAGAGTTTTTGTCACAGGAATTACACAACCCTTTACCTTGTTATTTGAAACTCTGGCCATGTTTCCTATGAACATCTGTCACTACATCACTATAAGATACAAAATATGGAGGTGCATAAGATGTCCCCTTTAAACTCTTCTGTTTGATGTCATAAACATGGATCATATTATGTTGAATGCCAGTTAGAAGCATTTGTATGGAAGACTCATATGTGATGTTTCACAGCAACACAAGACAACTAGCAGAGCTTCACAGAAATGAAATCATCTGTCCTGAACTGTGGGCGCATACGAGAGACAACAATAGCTCCACTGAAGTAGTGTCAAAAACCATGAAACGCATTGATTGAGATATGACTGATATTTTTAGTGTGCTGGGGCTGCAAATCCTGCTAACTGGCATTCAAATGAACACACACCTGTCTGAATCCTGTAAAAAAAACAAAACAAAAAAAACCAGTTGAAAAGCAAAAGAAGAGTAAAGTACCCCCTGTGTATTTCTGCAAAATTAAATTCACGAGTTATCATTATGAATGGGATGATGTGGCAATAAAATTTGGGGCAAAACTGGAGACTTTTTCATTTCACTTCTGAAACAGATTTAAATCACTGTGTTCAAACAGGGGATTGGGGGTGGGGTGGGGGTGGGGGGGGTGGGGTCACATTGACGGCAATAAAAAAAACAAAACTGCACACCCACGTTTAGACTGCATCCCCCCAATTCACACATACACACTCACACACACCCACATAAACACTCAATTCTCTGCCCATCCTTTTGCCCTCCTCCTCCTCCTCACTACTTCCATCCATCCACCCGTCTCCCACGAGGAACTCTCGCTCCAAGGCTGCGGTGCAAGCACTCATAAAAAAAGAAAAGAAATTGCTCGCCCTGATGATGGAAAAACCGACACCAAAAAAAGCCAGAGAGAAGAAATGTAGTAGGAAAAAAGTGTTAAGTTGAAAAGCGAGCATTTTCTCTCGCTCTGAGCTCTTGGTCCAGGCTCAGAGCATCCCTGGATGCCAGAGTCTTTCATCATTTGGCAGCCTGGCTCTGCAGTTCAGTTTTACCTCCTGGCTGGAGGCAAGCGAAGCACCACTCGCTCTCCACACAGCAAGCAAGAAAAGAAGAGAAAGGGAGACAGAGACAAAGAAAGACAGAGGGAGAGAGAGAGAGACAGAAAAGCAGTCTTTCATGCAAAAACAACCTCTGGAGTCATCCATGGCCACGCATGGGCCCCTGCCTTTTTATTCTGTGCTCTTCCCTCTGCTCCTCCGTCTCTCTCCTCCGTTTGCTTCATTTTTCTGATGTGCTTTAGCTCCAGAAGTAAAATGCTTGTCATTATATAATCTGCAGCAGCAGATAGCTCCCAGTGATGGAGATGTTGAAAGCAAAGTGGGGGAGATGTGTGCTAGCGAGGCAGAACAGAGTGACCTCTGATGTCCTACTCTCCTTTTTGGAAGGAAGCAGAGACTTGCCGGTATCATCGCTGAAAAACCAAAAACAGCCGTTTTGTTCTGGGCCTGAAGACTGCGTCGCCTTCGTAGGCGATGTCAAAATACACCTGCTGCCCTGTTTTGCCTGTTTTCTCAAAACCCAAAACTCCGATACTGACACTCCAGGCTGTTTTATCCCTCCTTACCTTAGCGCGTCTGTATTTTTGGTGAAGTTACAAAACCCTCAAACTCAGTTCTGCTCAAACCACCAGAGGTATGACAAATGATTTATACTTTGCAAGCAACCACAAATCCTATTAATATCACCCAATCAGCTGATTTCGGTGTAATGATTGAGAAGTAAATAAAACAAATAATTATCCAATTGCACACACAGGAGGGATACCATGCGCAAGGAAATAAGATCACAACCTCCCGCCAAGCGAGTAAACTGCACCAACAGCGCTGAGCAGTCTTTAAATGCTCTCCACTGCTGAGAGTGAACACAGGTTCCCACAGGGCTTCATAAAGCACCCCTACCATATGCATTCTTTCGCCATGGATATGCCACCATGAACAAGACACTTGGGCATGTCAGGCCAGGCTGAGAGGAAGACTGATGTGTCTCATCATTAGAGCCAATGGCCTTCCCCTGCGGCGAGATGTATGTTCCTACTGTGGCGGCCCAGCGGGACTTCACTGGCACCCCGCTAAGAGTTCTGGGAGCAAAGGCATCTGGTGGAAAACTTCTTCCTCCCACTCAGAATCATGAGGCCAAATCGAAAAAGCAACAGATTACACAAACACACACACATATATATATATATATCTATATATTCTTAAGTATGTGTGCAGAGATGTGCAATAAAGAACACACTCTCACACACACACATGCAGACACATACACAAAAGCCTGGCGCAAAATGGGTGCAATCTGGCCCCCGGGGAGCCTGCCCGCCGCCCACGGCCCCTGCTGAGCTTGCCCAGTGGGAGCTCCAGGGCTAGCTGCTAGCTGCACAGCGGGGTGTCTGGGAGATGCGGTCCTGGAGACTATAAGGCTAGGAGTGGTGTGTCGACCACGGAGGCCTTGTCCCTCAGACAGGCTGCAAAGACAGAACATTTCTCAGGCCCAGGCATATGCTCTTAGACATGGACGATTGTGTCGGGTCCTTTGCAGTCGCCGTTCCCATGGCCTTAACCTGAAGGGTCCTGAGAAATTATTTCAGAGCGCTTAATCATCGTTTTCATCGTTAAAAGCCCATGAAAAATAATCAACACTGAATAGACTTTATATGTGATTGAGAGCCACTGCTGGACAGATGTGTCATCTCTGATGTGAGTTTAGATAATGCGCTTGAATTCACAGTGACGGATTCATCAAGAAACCATGAGGGTCAACTTTATTTGACACTGAAGAATATTATAATCTTCACAATCAGTGAAAGCGACAAATTATGGACATTTATTTAAAAGAGAGCTGGAATCTTCTGGAAATAGACACAGGACATTTCGCTTGATTTCTGATATACAAAGAAAAAAATATCTGCTGTCCTCATTCACTATCAATTATTACAACAAAGGACTTAATTTGTTTTGTTATTACAATTTTACTCACAGTAATACATATGGTTTGTGTCTTTGATCTGAATTTTTAAAGCTGATCATCACAGTCAGTTTCCAACAGAGCAAGTGCTTCAGCAAGCTTCAGTCTTTTCCCAAACAGCCTCAGTTCCCACCTCTGTAGCGGCAGCCTGTAGAGGTATGGCCAGACGGTCGGTAGTTTGTATCTCTGGACTGCTTACGAAAAGATGAGTGATTAAAGAAAAACTCTGCTTCTCCTCATTAACTACCATCAGGGTGTCCTTGGCAAGGGATCTTTAGCCTCAGTTGCTGCTGTGTAGCTGCTGAGTTATTAAAAATAGAGGGCAGTTGTTTTACTGGGGCAGCTTCCACATGTGGATGTGTGTAAAGCAGCAACTTTATATGATGTTAAAGCAAACTTCCTGTAATATGTAAACTTTAAAGACTAGTTTATGGGAGATGTTTGCTCACAGCAAGTGCGTTTGGCAGCTCTATTTATTTTGTGTGGTCTGAATGTAAAGATGTTTATTTGTGAAGCTTGTTAGTGGAAAGCGAACTTATAAAACTACATCGCGATGCAAGCAACTTGATAAATTTTGATGTCAGCCATTAAGTTAAATGCAACCATGTTCTTAATTAAACACAAAGTGTGTTTTTTAGATTGTTTCCTGTCAGAGATGATAATAATGAACTGCAACAGTACATTTTAATTACTGGAAGCCAATGTTTGAAAAAAAAAAACCCCACTACGTTTGGCTTAATCACAAGGCAGGTTTGGCCTAATGACGATCAATGGCCAGTCTATTTGTCACATATTATAAAATGTATCAAAAATGTATATAAAAAATGTATTTTCTTTTTTATATTACGTCAATTTATGTGAGCAGCCTTCCACATCCTCATTATATAAAGCTTAGACCGTGACATCAATATTAGTCATATATAGTCATGTATGTTATTATGTAGCAGATACATTGAAACTTTGGGTTTTAACAATGCTGTGGTTAATATATGCAAATTTTACGCAAAAAAAAACTACTTGGGTATGGTAAAGAAACGATCATGTTATGACTTAAAATACGTTTTGGGGGCACAAACCTGGCATGGAAAACAGCAAGGTCTCAGTAAAAAAAATGACAGCTTTTCATAGCACTATCCTCGCTGATGGATCACTAAAAAACTCCCACATTTCTAGCCAAAAAAGTCAATCATTATTAGGCAATAACACAATATGCAATACTGTATGTAGGCAATGTATGTACATACAAATTAATCCCCTAAAGAATTGGACTCAATGGTGGGATGGTACAAGTGAGATGGTCGGGAGGGTTGGGAAAGGTCAGGTTCTCCTCACATTTATACTTATATAAATGGACCTGCACTTCTATAGCACCTTCCTAGTCGTCCGACCACTCAAAGAGCTTTTCACATTATGAGTCACATTCACCCATTCACACACTGCCACAGCCCTGCCACCTGCTACTCAGTTTTTTTTAACACACTTGCAAACTGATGGAACAGCCATCGGGAGCAATTTGGGGTTCTCAAAGATACTTTGGCATGCAGACTGGAGGAGCCGGGGATCAAACTACTGATCTTTCAATCATTGCCAGTGTTTACTACATACAAATATGCTGTCAAATGATAAATAAAAACACAAGCAGATGAAAACACATTAAAGGACGTCCATATGGAGCTAAAAAGCTGCTGGAAACGCTGCAATGACTCATTAAAACACAGCCAGTTTTGTCGTTTGTTTTCTCGAATAACGGTCTGCAGCTTTGCAGCCGTCTTGCTTAGGTAAGCCATTCACCATCCCCTCCACCTGCCGATGACAAAGTCAGCTTATATGTTACATCACCTGTGAACACTGAGATAATACGTATGAAATGTGCAAATGTAACACCTTCGTGGTTTGCAGAAATGTACAATGGAAACATTTTGGCGACTAGGCTGTCCGGAGAGATGAACCAGAACACGACTGGAATTGTGACATAGCCTGAAAGAAGCAGGAAAAGTTTGCAGAGCACTACAAGAGTTTGCATGCCATCAGACTCATTTAGCCAAACCTCTCTAATGTACACCAACAGCCAGAATCTGATAGTGATCATCCACATACTATCTATTACTGATGTCTGTTGACCTCCGGGGTCCTTGCCGCCTGTGTCACATCACCAGAGAGAATTGGCTGGTGATTGATGATCCATCTCATCACGCCACGGTTACCTGCCACAGCTCAGAGAGGACAAAACCTCTGGGCTGGGCCAGAACTAACTTAATTCTTGTCATCCGCCCCTTTGCAAGGTATGGGAAAAATGGCCTGGACTGAAGAGTTTTGGAGATGAGAGAAGTGGGACTTGAATGGAGCCAAAAGGAGAAAAGGACTGAAAGGAAAAGGAACTCTGTCAATGGGAAGGGGGCAGGAGAGGCTGAATGCACCGTTCCGTGGTCTACAGTGTTGATATTTCCCTCAATGGTCGCTTCTAAAGTGAGCGTTTTAAGCCACCCCGACACACTAAATTTGCCCTTTGTGCACGGAGAGGCCCCTAGCTGTCGTGATGCAAGGTGAGGAGGCATTGGGGGCAGATGGAACCTGCTTGTCACCTCAATGGTCTCTATTCTCCCCCCTGTATGCCCTCCCTGGCCCGCCCCGCCCATCGCCACCATTCACCCCGCGCTCCAGTGGGAACGTCCAGGGACCCCGCGCATTGGGACGGCCCCATATAATGAGCCCCTCTGGATGCCTTGAATGTGGCGCCATTGTTCTACCCAGGGCCATTAAACCACCTCCTGGGCAAACAAGAGCGTCCCTCTTCCTTTATGGGGCCCAAGAAGGCAACAAAGAGAGGAGTCATTGAGACACAGAGAGGCCGCCCTTTGTTTGGTGTCCTTTTTGCTGCTCCTCAATGCCTGGGCTGGGAAGGGGAGGCTCCTGTTGGTCTTTAGCGCTCCTCATATCGCCACAATCCCTTGTTTGGCCAAAGTGGAGATGTGAACTTAATTGACTTGAGTGGCCCCAGTGCACCGTGTAGCAAATAACCTGGTGGAGATACAGAGAAGGTATTGTGCATCTGAAAGTGTTTTTGGCCGTCCTAACAGTGGTGAAAACCTGTGAGGAAAGTTTTACGACCCCTGCGATCCCGGCTAATGAAACCCTGGAGAATTTTATACCATTGGATTCCAACTGTGAAATGTAGCTGAACTGTAGTTGATAACGGCATTGTGGAGAGATGACATGCTGAACAAGATCACAAGACTCCTGTGCAGTGATCTGGCATTATGAGTGTTTACGTTGTTTTCACACATAATTACTGTAAATTCCTGTCACAGCGAGCTCAACGAGAGACTGTGCATCCTTTTACATACCAGTGGTAACGAAATCACTGAGGGCCACCTCACATGACAGACAACTGTAACCACTTACATAATAAGACCTAAATGGAAGGTTTATTTATGACTGTCTGCTTCTGCTCAGGATTTTTCAATGGAGGACACATTGAGAGACAACTACGATATTTCAGATGCCTTCCCTCAGTGTCAGTCCTTTAAATGTCCTAAGGTTATGAGGCTGCAGGCGGATGTCAGGTTGCACCATCATTCACATTTTAACAGGCCCTGACCTCAACCTTTCCTACGGCCACCACCCTAGGCAACGAGGCTGATTAGCCGAGGGCAGGTGCTGAGCGCTGGGCTCAGCACCTCCCTGTGTCAGCACCTCCCTGTGTGCCGCTGACTGGCCCGCTGCCACCCCGTCATCCATCCTGTAGTCTAATCGAGTTATCATATCAACAAATCTCCCATCAGGGGCCCCACGGCTGACACTCTCAGAAAGAAACCCAGAGGGGGCCGACAAATTTCTAGCAGCAGGACGCAGGGGGAAAGGAGCCGGCCTGCCAGGCAGCAATGAAAAGTACCTGTAGCCTCCGGTCAAGCTCCCCTCTGGGGACGACACTCACGCTGGGGCGCCATGCTGGGGCGGTTATTCGATTAGGCTTCGTGCTATGTGGGCAACTCCATTCTGCAGCCCCGTGGCCGACTGAACCACCCACTGGGAAAACTGTTCGAGTTACCATGGGGAGAAAAAGAAAACAGTCTGGGATAAAAAGCATCCAATCAGTTAGAAACCTACAATATGAAAGCTGCGGCTGCTGTGGGTCAGAGACGTGCAGCGAGAGCAAGGGTCATCAAAACAGGTCTTTCGTTCTTTCTAGAAATCCTTGTTCAGTCCTTTAAAATCTAAAATCTTAACCAGATTGTTTTTTCTTGGCCATTAGCCAACTCTCACACAAATTAAAAAATCAAAAAATGAGATTAAAACATTTTGAAAACAGGAGCAAACTAAAAACATGTGTCAAAGATGTTGGTAGTAGTTATAGTTACTTAAAAAGGATTTAAATTTCTGTTTTGCCTTGAATTCCTCCGACTTAAATCACACACACATGCAAAATATTAGGCTTTCACTCATGGACACAGAAACGCTCGGCAGGGGTCAGTGGGAGAAGGGGGTAGTTGTGTTGGCCTGAGAGTTGACCTGCCACTCCATTGCTACCTACTGCTAAGGCACAAAGGAGCCCCTTGGCGAGCTGCGTCAGGAAGAAAAGCCAGGCGGAGAATGAGTCAGCTCCAACCTCACAGAGAAGAAGACCCTCGTCTATCCCCCATGACCACTCTGTCATCCATGAATACTATTTACGCCACGGGAAGTCTTTTCTGTAATAGACCCCCTGGTTCCCTCTTCTTTGCCTCGCACTCTCGCCACATTCACAGCGACCCCTCTTGTCTCCTGTGTTCTGCCTCATCCTTTTCTCTCTCTCTCTCTCTCTTTTTTTTCTCTCTAAATCAAGAGAGATGCTCCCCAAGCATTGCAAATTGATTATGGCGCTGAACATTTATTACATGATGGCTGGGGGTCTGCATGGTGGAGATGTGAGAGAGAGAGACAGAGAGCGTGCTGGGGAGAGGAATGTGGGCTCATCCTCAGGGTCAATCATTATGATCACACACTTCGTCAGTGTCATGGTGGGACGACTGCTGCGCACGCGTTTCACACAGGAGCCATTAGAAAACTAGGACAAACTATAAAGATAAGTGACTCACGTCTCATTAGCTGTACGGATTCTTCGGATTTAAGTAATATTTCATGTTTTAACTTCAACTAAAGGATTGCACAGCTCTCTAGGCAAACACTTCAATACACAGTGTGACACCTGTTAAATAGCTATTAGAATGATTTAAACATGCATAAATGACAAAAGCTGTAGTTTTTAGCTCCTGAAAATTTGACATGTAGATACTGAAGGTTTTCACATATTAACTAACTAAAAGAATTGGTGATGCAAGTTGTACATTTTGAGATTGTGTGAAGTTAATCCCTCAACAATTATCAGTGTTGATAAAACTGTTAGCGAATGTAAGACTTCATCACAATAAGTGCAACAACTGTGAAACATAATGCAATCCAATACAACAGCCCTGCAATAAATAGTACCTTTGTGAGGATTATAATGTTCTCTCTTTTTAAAAACGGCCTCAAAAAGGCTTTTATAGACTCTGTGATTAGGTTTGGGGAATTGTTTGTGGTGTTGACTTAAATAAAACGCACATCCACCACCTGTGTTTTTGATCATATTGATCGTGTTTGCCCATATTTCCTACAGTTAAACATGTCTTCTTGTTCTCTCCCTGGCGACGACGCTGACTATTCTGCAAACGTAATAATGTCATCATAGGTTGTTTCACCTGATAGTTTTTTTTATGACATCTCTGTGAGTCTCTGTAGAGGAAGTAGAGACAGCGTGGGTGGAGATCAGCAGTATTCTCCAGAGGTTTTTTTCAGTCACTTGGTTGTCTGAAGCTTCTGCACAGACGCAGAAATTAGTCACTGTCACTGCGATGTAATGCCACTTTAAAGTGGTAATCTGCAAGAGTTTTCATGACTGTACAGGCTGAATAATTGCTGTGCAAGATCATTAAAGGGATCTTGGAAAATGTTGGCGTTTACGCTTACAGAAATGTAACAGGATTATTACTTTAATGCTAAATTTGAATCATCTCTTCATGCAGTTCAACAAGCATAAACTGTTTGTGCCAAGGCAGTGATAATAATGTGTATTAGAGGGGACACATCCCCCCAATATTCAAATATGCTAAACATGTCCTTCCCAGTATGTTAACAAAAAAAATTATAAATTAAAAAAATGTGGTATTCTATGAAGCCAACCGTGTGCTGCTGTCCAAAAATAATCATTGTGATCAATCAAATGTGATCAGAATGATAAATATGATAAAACATTTCTAGCAGTTCTAGTTTTACGGTGCAGTTCTGCTTGTGGTGTAGACGTACCCTGGCAAACATGACTCACGGGTGTATTCAGTGTATAATATTTGTGAAGTCAGAGTCAGTATCAGTCATTTATGTTGTGCTGCATTTGTAACTCATGTAGATATTAATAGCTTTTATTAATTACATATCAGTATAGTAGGCTACTTCAGTTTAGGCCTTGATGCCTTGATGCACATATTTGAGACTATGAGTGGGGGTAATAGGGCTTTTTGGGGGTCCAAGTGCGAACCAAAGAGTTAGATGGATAGAAAATTAGGGAACAGCAAAGGTAGATAGAAAAGTGAGAAGGAGCATAGGGAAGGCAGAGCCAAGGAGAGACATCTGTGCAGAATGAACTCGCCCCCGCTGGACCATGCCGTACACTCTACCTCCCTCTACTCCTTCATTTTGATGAGGGAAGAGAGGGGAAACTGTACCTTTGGTCAATTGTGGCTGCATTTTCATGCTACACTGACATGCATGCCAACACAGGTGGCTCTACATACAGACACAAAAATATGAGCACTCTTCCACATGTACAGTGTCCACTAAATTCACAGTCAATGGCAGACATATTAAAGGGCTACTTAACCCACAAAATGACCTTTCCTATATCAGTTAGTCATGTTGTGTTACCTTGAATTCATAAAGAAAACTCATAAAGTTTTTCTTGCACGCCTCCATTAAAACAACAACAAACATATTGATTTACTGATTGGGGATCACATTTCAAAGCAGCAAAACTATCAAAACATGTCTTTACAAACTCTTACACAACTTCCAAGTTTCATTTATCCAGTCTTCTGCTCAGTACTTCCCAAACATATGCATTTTTGCTGAAAAACCTTAATTGAAGTCTGGCTTTGAAAAGAGCATAGATAAGTTTTACTTTTAGTTCAGTTTTAAATAGTAAGGTTTGAGTGAAAATGCATGTATTTGGGAAGTACTGAGCACACAACTGGACAAATGAGACTTGGATTACACTGCATGAGTTATGTAAGACTTTGTAAACTGATGTTTTGATATAGTTTTGCTGTTTTTAAACATGGTCCCCAATCAATCAATAAATCAATTTCTTCGCTGTTTTCTGTGGGGACGTGTGAGAATTCAAGGTTTCATGGCATGATTGCCCTCCGCAATATTCATTGCCTTATAGAAGCTCAGTTTTAGTAAGTTTTCCAACTTTTGCCAAGAGGGAACTTTAGATATTGGTCCCTAGATTATGTTCACTGAGTTTCATGCAGATCGGTCAAACTTCCTACGAAGAGATCGATTTGAAGTGTTTTTCAAAAAATTCAAAATGGCAGAAAATCTGTATAACCGGAAGTTATGAGTTCTTATTCCTCATGAGGACAGGCATCTCTGTGCAAAGTTTCATGTCTCTACGACATACGGGGCATGAGATATGCCCATTCAAAGTTTGCAATTTCAATCGGTTGCTATAGCACCCCCCCTTTGGCCAACTGATGTAATATTGCTTCATTCGCATCCTCCCATGACCCTCTACCACTGTGCCAAATTACACCTGGACTGACCAAGTCAGTCAGGAGAAAAAGACACACACCCACACACACACAGACAGAGTTTTCGTCATTATATAGTAAGATGGTGATTTTGTGGGTGGAGTGTTCCTTTAACATACCACAACCCCTGCCCGCACACACAAACCCATCTGCTGATCAGCCCATATATACCCCAGGGCAAGCGAGCAATCATCAAACCACTCATCCTGTGTAAGTTGTTTTGGGTAATAAAATCACTTGAGTGTTTACATCAAACCCGCTGAAACACACAGACTCACCACCTCTTCACCCTGTTACCACCCAGTTCTCCCTACAGTCACACCAGAGCGAGGGAGAGGGATAGATTTTTGGAGTGACCTCTATTGTGCCCGGCTTTAATCCTGGCTGCGGCACCTTCCAGGGGCACAAAGGGATTGTGAGCGGCAGGAAGCCAGTCCTCAGTTCTCCCAACGCTCCACACAAAGCTGCTGCCGCCGGGTTATGATTAGAACATCAGTGTGGCCCACAGAGCTCTTGCTGGGAAGGATGCAAGCTTAGACCCACGCCAAGCCAGGGCTCCGCCAGCACTTTGAAGAATAGAGAGCGGGTGAAAGAGAGGGCCACAATGAATACCTAAAAAACCCCATTCAGGCAGACCTTGAGAAGCACAGGTTGCCTCGGTGGTCGGTCCTCCTCTGTTCTCCTTCTCCTTCTGTTTCCTTCTTCACCTTGGGCTGAGAATTTGCTGAGGTCTGCAGGTTCTTCAGAGGCCTCTAAGAAAGGGAAAGAAGGACGACAAGACGGGGGGCAGGACTTTTACAGAATAGCTTTGTCAAAACTGGCGTGGCCCAAGCCTGGCCCAAGATGCTCTTGCTATCACTAATAGCCTGCATCAGCAAAAAGACAAAAGGAACTCTGCAATTATTAGATTTAAGGGCTGGCTGCAGTGAATGGGGAAGTCCAAATGAAGTCATTGTACGCTGATGGAAGAGTTGGGGGTTAGCTGAGGTTCAGCTCCAGACCAATACCCAGGCCTGGAATAATTAACCAGAAACAGCTATTAATCTTGACCAATGACAGTGCCTGAAACAATGGGGACTGACCAATCATTGATGGTAACATCCACTCTGGGGACCTCGGCTCACAGCTGACACTGGGGAGGAGGAGCTGTGGTAGTTTAGCTACAATATATCAACTTCACTGGGTACAGTGATGGATGAATTGCAGTTGTGTGAGGAAAGTGACTGAAAAACAAGTTTAACAAAGCCAGTGAGAAAGACCTCGCCACTTTTTGCTGACAATGCAGTTTCCTTGTTTTTGTAAAACAATGACAATATCTAATTAATGTCAGAAATAACAAACAAAATGGCAGACAGAAGTTAGAAAATAAGACCAGATAATATTCTTGTGGTTAGGAAATGATCACGCAGGAGTCTTTGCTCAAAGTTTTCTATTCTGTCTGGTTACATTATCTTTTTTCTCATTAATCCAGATTAGGCTGTTGGTGTGAAAGCTGATAAAATAGCATCACACGAGGTAACAAGCCGCATAAAAACTACTATAACAGTGATTACACAGCATCTGTCCTGGGTGGCATTCTGTTTTCAAGCCCCCCAAAAGACCCTAAGGTCACGCCAAAATGGACACTGTACAAAAATAAGTTTAGGTTCAGGTATCCGCGAGCTGCGTCATCGAAGGAGGCTCAAAAAGAAAATAGAAAACATGTGAAAAGGAGCAGCAGTGGCAGCAAGGGCGTCAAAATCCACCAGTGAGACATGAAAGCTGGTGGAAATCTGCTCATGTAGCAACTCCACATTCTCAGTGCTGAGTTTATTCATTCACACATAATTATGAAAACATACATCTCGGAATTTGCTGCTCTCTAATGTCCATGCAAACAGCCTACGGCAAGTCGTGAGAAGCCAGAAAAGACAATGTGTTAACTACTGCATGGACAGAAAACTTTTTCACACATTCAGATCCAAACCACATGAACGTGAGGGAACAAGTGTGTGTGTGTGTGTGTGTGTGTGTGTGTGTGTGTGTGTGTGTGTGTGTGTGTGTGTGTGTTTCCAGCAAATTTCTTTGAAAGATGACAGAAGCTGATGACTCACTTTGTTCTTAAAGTGTAACTCCTGCTCTGTTTGCAAAAGAGAGGGGAAACGTCCACTAAGTTTATTGCTAGTCCTCATTTCGACCAACCTGCTTGATTAAAAATCTTTATATGTATTTATTTTATCTTTTGAATAAAGACTGATACAAGTGTATGTGCCAACCCTACCAAACAAGGCAACAACCACCCAATAACATTTACTATAACTTGGGTTGGATGATCATTTGGATTGGGTTTGTTTGGGCCTTGAAGAGAGAGATTTGACTCAAAATCAAAAATGTAGCAAACCTTTCTGACCTCCTGACCTTTTTTACTCATTAAAATTGAACAGTTGTGTGTCCACTTTCTCATCTCTAAATACAGTTGCAGTGTTTAAATGAGAAGTGGTGATGTATCAGTAAATGTGAGCAAACTACAGCCACATCTGACACTGTTTTAACCATATGGGAGACACTGACAGAGGATAAGCAGGGGGAATGAAGGTATCCTGAGAGATATGAGCCTATGGGAGGCAGTTGCGGGGAGGTGCGGAGGATGGTGTGGTGTGGTGTGGTGGTACAGTATGTGGCAGACCCCTGGCACACACGCCAGCTCCACTTTCCACGCTGCTCACTCTCCTGACGCTGGGCTCCCCCCTGTGCCCCTGCCCTCCTCCCAGCACCGCTTTGTGTGCCCGCATAATCTCCCGGCAAAAGGAGGCGACGCAGGTGGTCCCATCCCACTGAAGGCTCTCTTTTTCTCTCACCCTATGCCTGTTCTTGTTTCTCTTCCCTGGCTGCCTGCATCCTCTCCCTCTTCAGTCCCCGGCGTGGCGACACAAAGAGACACCTCCCTGGCAGAGATAAACCTATTTTGGAGATGCAGAGGGGGAACCTGACGCTCCCCCGCCTCTCCTCCCCTTGTTCCCTTCATCTCTCTCTGTCTCTCTTGCTCTTTCTCCCAGGGAGAGCTGCGTTGTGCTGCGCTGGGCTTCAAGCACCATTAGCGCCTCAGTGGTGTGTGTATTCTTGTGTTTATGTGCATTTGTCTTTGTGTGTGTGTTGAGGAGGTTCAAAGGGTTCTATAGTTCACCAGTCAACCTGATCCATGGGGGACGGAGGACGCAGGGGGGCTCACGGTGAGGGACACTTTCAGGGTTTGAGTGTAGGTCGCCCAGGTTAGTGCAGATGTCACCCCTCAACCTGCAGGATGGTCCCAAGCAGGGTCATGGTATACAGGGCTGAGTGTGATGTTTTCCAGTAATCACAAGGGTTCTAAAGCAGCAAATCTTAGAGGTATGAGCATGTAAACCTCATCATCAAACCCTAAAAATTACATTTTTTCAAAGCAGTCTGGCAGCCAAACAGTACACCAAATCCTTGAAAACGCATGTCTGAATTAATTGCACAGGTTGATCGCTTAAAAATAGTATATTGTTTTAGTTTAGGTGGGTCACTTGTAAAATGAGGATGGGCATCAAAATGCAGGGTGTTAATTTAGCACTCAGCATATTCTATTATATGGCTACGCTAACTAAAATCTTCACTGAAGAAGTCTAAAAATTATCCAAAAAAATACAACAAAGAGGCTTAATGTGTTCTGTATAGGAAAAGAGGTTACTTTCACTATTCCCCGTGTACTGTCACACCTTGTTTCCCCGCCTCAAACTGTCTCCCAGAACTCCATTACAACAGAAAGGGAAATACACCCTCCGTCACTGCGTTAGAAATAATTACCAACTTCAAGATACAAGGACAAAGTCCATATCACTCGGTGGGAAAACACTAACATGGTTTTTCTTTTGCCCTGACATCATTGTTATCACACCCACCCCCTCTTCAAACAAATCAGACATGGAAAATTGTCTGGTATTCCCCCCTGGGTACTCCCAATCACAGCATCAAAGGCATGACGCAAGGCTGGGACAAAATGGAAGCCATTATGGCTAATTAGCCGCTGCCCTTTAAAGCACAGGGACCTGCCTGCTGCCGGGGAGTGTGTGTCAGAGCAAACGCCACTGACAGCTCCCACGCTACAGAGGAGACGGAAGGAGGGAGGGAGGGTAGGGTTGGAGAAGAGAGTGAGTGAGAAGGGGGGGGGGGGGGGGGTAAAAAAAAAAAAAAAGGAGGACGAGGCGGGTTGTGAATTAGCTGGAAAGCACGCATTCAATTTCTTTTTAAAAATGTTTCCTGCAAATAATGGAGGAAGTGCGCAGGAGGAATAGGAATGGGGTGGAGGAGGGGGGTGCGGGGTTGTTGGAAGATGGAGCAGGAAAAATTGGGGTGGGGTTTGGGGCACTGAGCTACTTGTGATGAAAGGAGCTTCTTCTTTCACTGCCAGGATCCACATGGGCATTCTTCAAGCTCACCCAAGCAGAACTTGGCTCCACACACACACAAACACACACACACATGCACCACCCACTACCATAAAGTTCACTAATGCTCCTCCACATCCTCTCCACCCCACCTCAACTTTATCACACACCTGAAGGCCTGCCTGCTGCCCGAATACACAGCCTGCCCTCCCCTACGCTTGTCTGTCATCATGCTCCTATGGTTACAACAACCCTAAACCACACACACACACACACACACACACACACACACACACACAGATAGAAATAGATAAGGAGAGGACACACTTGGCTACACACACACTGAAAGTCAAACACATGCACAGTTAAACACTGCATGGCCCCCCTGGCCGGCAGATCAGCCCGTCTCAGCCTGTATGTGCAGGAGTTAGGTTGTAATTACTTCTCAGTTCTGTTTCTTTATTCATTTCACTCTTGCTGTAGTTCTCTCTGTTGATTTTACAGCTGCTCACCACCACATACCCATCACCTATCCAAGAGTAAACTTGTTTTTCAACTCATTTCTTATTACTTTAACGTGCATACTTATGTACTTATTATTGTAATGTATGTTTTAAGTATCGCAAAAAGTAAATAATATAGGATTTGCACTATGCTACATATAAAACATGGCCATTTAACAATATCACTGTATATTCAGAGCCAGTCAATGCACCATATAACACCAGATATCACCACCAAAATTGCAAAAAATAATGAAGATGTGACTGTGTTAAAGTTGCTGATTTTTGGCACATGTTGGATGCACATGCCGTAGAGATGTAAGGAATGTTTTTGGTAAAGATGGTGGCCAGTTTGCACCAACCCCACACAGCTGCAGGACAAACAGCATACAAAGATAAGAGAGAATCTCCTCACACTAATCTTGAATGTTAATGAAGACCACGCAGGTCAAAACTTTGCATTAATACATTTTCTTTGGAGCTTGAAAATTTTAGGGAACGTTCTTCTTCCCAAATTCAGACAAAAATATTCCCCAGGATCATTCAGCAGTGCAGCCCAGTTGCCAGACGAAATGTTGGCATTCTATGTGTCTGCAAACCAAGAATATGTTACATTTGCACATTTCATATTGTTTCTACAGTGATGTAATATATAAGCTGAATTTGTCATTGGTAGATGACATGTCAGCTAGGCCAGATGACTGCCAAGCTGCAGACCACTGCCCGAGACCAACACACAACAAAACTGGTTTTGTTTTAGCGAGTCATTACTGTGTTTCCATCGGCTTTTTAGGTTCCAAATGTGGGTGTTGTGTAGCGACCCGTTGATGTTTTTCCACTGGGGATAGTGCCATTAAAAGTGGTTGTTTTTTACAGAGACATTGCCATATTTCCTGCCGGAATTGTGCCCCCAAAACTGGTTATTTTAAGCCAAAACAGGATCTTTTCCTAACCATAACCAAGTGGTTTTGTGCCTAAACTTAACGACACATTAACCACAGTGTATCCGCTACACAATAACGTGTAAATGTAACGTATCCGTGGTTTGTAGAAATGTACAATGCCAACATTTTTACTGGCGACTGGGTTGAGCAGCAGTGTGTCTTGCTGATGTGATGCTGAGACTGCACAGTAAGACCAATAGAAGCTAGAAGACAACTATTTTCTCTGTGTTCTCTGTGGATAAAACCACCATGACCTACTTTACAGCAAACTTCAGTAAATTAGGTATCATTTTATGAGGGATTCCCCATCAACAATTAGAAATTTTATATAAGGCGTTATCCTACTCTGCTGTACAACATACATATCCATGCAAAAAGTTCTTTCTTTCACTGTGCATATGACTGAAAGAATCTTATTTGCACTCTTCTCTTTTAAAGTTCATTTTATAATGATTATTTATGTTTTTATTTTGTATTATGATTTTAATGCATTTTCTTGTTCTGTAAAGCACTTTGAATTGCTTTGTGTACGAATTGTGCTCTACAAATAAACTTGCCTTGCCTTGCCTTGCCTTTCAGTTAAACTGGATGTCCGTCATTGCACAGGAGGTATTTTACGACTTGGATCCGGAATAAATCTGCCATGCTGATGACTGAGATACATTTTCATTTAATCTCTTTTCATATTGCATGCCTGCTTCTCATCTGCATACTACTGGGCTTGATTGTTTATTCATTTCCTCCCACGTGCAGCCCTAAGATCTCCAGTAACACTACCACAGATACCAAGAAGAACAGAAGTCAAGGCCTCCTCCTCCACCCACGTATCCAATCTGTCCTTCCAAAACAAGCGGCGACAGACGATTTCCTGTGCATTAGAATCCTTAACCTCTTATTCCCAGCTCCAAGGCTGGTGGGAGACTTGGGGAGGGGTTAGAGGTCCGGCATCTTTTCACACATCTTTGCAGACATAAAGAGCAAACAAACCTCCGGGTCTTTATCAATGAAATCTAAACCCCTCGGCTGATTTCATGTCTGTAGGCTGAGGCTGGGGGGACGCAGCGATGACCACCTGTTCTCCGTTTCTCCCCGTAGTCACTTTTGTCATGAACTTTACATTCTTTCAAACCATTACGGGCCCAGGGCGAAACTTAAGCTTTTGCCAATTTCTCCCTGGCTGCCCCATATATGAGAACCTATACAGTCTCCTTTCAAAGGCTGCTTATGTGTCTGTCGTCGTGTGAGGGAAATTAAAACACAGAGAAAGGGGTTATCTTGTGGGTTTCTATAGGCCTTACAGATTCAGCATGAGTATCACAAGACTCGCTGCCGCTGAATGATTTTGGGGAGCATTTTCTTTTTTTAAACAAAAGCATTGATTTACAGGGGGCTCCTCTTTGTGCCAGCCCATTGAAATAAACTGTGTCATGGGAGCATTTATTGAAGGACTTTGGGAGTTTTAACAGGAGACAGTGAAAAGGGCTCCTCACACATACAGATTCCATCAACCAGCTATAAAAACTGAAGGGAGAGGAGTCTCATTTATGGGGTAACATGGTTACATTTTACTACACTGTGGCATTGAGGCAGAGGAGGCAGAGAGGACGCCTCTTTTGTTTGCTGCACGGCTGCAGCAGACAATGATCGAGGCGTGTGGAGCCCAGGAATGTCCTTACTGTAGACACTCTCGGAAGTCGGGTTCGAGTGTGTGTCTGTCTGTCGCTTTGTCCTTGTGTCAGTGTGTGTCCATTTCCATGACAGATAGGACTGTGGGAAAAGTGCCCTTACAAACGCCGTCCATTGTCTGCCCTCCATTTATTTGCAGTACGGTTCACTTCGCTGATAAGTGATGGAGAGAACCGTAGATGAAACAAATTCAATCCAATGCAGCATTGTGACTCGCTTACATGAATCACTTCTGATTAGCCTCAAGCTGGCATGGCCGAGCCGTCAGCAAAACTGCACAATCACACAGAGGCCTCGCAAAAAAAATCAGGAGTCCCCCATCCCATTAAAGACTGGTCACTTCTCTGCCTTGCTACACAGGCGCTCAGAAACCACTGTCAGGCCTCACTGTCACTGTCGTCACGTAGTCAGCCATAATGGGCTCTGACTATTATTAATACAGGGCCTGAAGCGCTCCCAGCTACATCCAAGGGCTCGCCATAAAATATGTTAATCAAATCGGGCCCCTGGGGGCCCCTCAAAGGGAGCTTTAACACAAATTGAATATCACTGATGGCTTTGGAGGAGGGGTTGGTCTCGAAGGGGGGAGGCCCTAACCCTGTTAGTCACACGGGTCAGGGCTCAATGATGCTGCATATTTCCAGTCACTGTCAATTACCCTGATATCGTCTGTGGAGGGTCGCATGCAGCCAACGCTTCAGGGGGAAAGAGGGAGCGCTCAGCAACTGGTGGCTGGATCTGTTGAGCACGTGGGAAAACCAGAATAGGTGTCTGCCTGTGTGTGTGTGTGTGTGTGTGTGTGTGTGTGTGTGTGTGTCTGTGAGAGAGAGAGATTTTGTGATCTTCAGAACGAATCATCAGTCCCTGTCAGCCTGGGATGCCACACGCTAATCACACTAATGCCTATTGGCCAAGTTAAGGAGGAAGCGAACATGCCAGCTTTAGATTAGTGGATCATGTAAATTATCTATCTTCCGCAAATCTATGACAGCTCTACCACTCAGTGCTTACAGAGACAGAGTAATTATGATGGCTCTAAAGGTTTCAATGCGGGTCTATAGACAATACGTCTATTCTAAGAAAGACGGACCATAAGGGACCAATTAAAGACGAGACAAATGAAACTTAAAAAAGATGTGATGTGCAGTTAAATATCTCCTGGTAGTAATGATGCAGCTCTGAGGCTTGAATGGAGCAGAACCCCATCAGCTGACAACATAGTCTAAATATAGCGCTCTAGGAAATGGAGGAAGAGTAATAGTCTTTCAGACGTGTCTGTGTATCTGCGTACAATGCAAAAAGCCTATTTATACTTTCATGTTTAATGTGACTGAATATGCAGCTTGATTTTTTTGTGGTAAAATGCAGAGTTGAACGCCGTAATGGTCACAAATACCTTGAGATTTGCATCAAAGTGAAGCAAATTACTTCATGTTGGTTCATTTAACAGAAAGGCAGAGCCTAAAATCTGGCAATGCATTGTCCTGTTGCATGACTGTAAATATCACCTGTGAAAAAACGAATGACAAAGAGCGACCTCTGACATGTTTGACCTTTAAACTTTAGATTTGGGTCATATCCAAACTGCAAAAAAGGCCTGTGGGATGGAGTCCCTTGGACAGTGGTGAAAAAAAGGAAGCTCTTCATCGAAAGCCAAGAAACAAAAGCAGGGTTTAAAAGCAGCACTGCATGAACACAGCTATGGAAACTCCATACCCAAAACCAGCATCATCAATTTCTGTCAAACTGCTGTCATCATTTTGTCAAAATATAGTCAACAACAAGCTGTGCATGTATTCATATGTTGGTGAAAATATGTCTGGATGACAGCAGAGATGTTGGATACTCCACTTTTTTCTGCCCTGAAAACTTTTCTCTTCCATTTAACCAGCAAATTTAAGTCCCTGAAACACCAAACCGACATCAAAGAACTAGTGCTGATGAAGACTGACTTTTGCGTCACCTCATGTCGCCTTTGTCTGGGCCAAAAAGTCACACTTGAACACACAAACACTACAGCCAACAGCCAATTAGCACGCACATCCTGCCCCTGCATGAGAGGAAATAATTCTTCGTACCAGCAGGCTGTGGTAGTTATTTGTCATTCAAAAAGGGAAACCGGAAGACCGACAGGACGGATTCAAGATGCGAGTTAACCAGTCAGCACAATGCGCCATATAATCCCAATGGTCACAATAGTGACTGCAAAAAAACTCCAAATGATATATCGGTGCATTTCCAGCAAATATTGAAATGATAAAGGGTCTCAATGAAATATGGCAGTGTGACATGTTTAGTGTAAATTGTCACATGACCAGAGATTTTTACTTCCTGGTTGCATCAAAGCTCCCATACAAAAGGCTAGTAAAGTATGTTAACATAAAAATAGGACAGAGATTTTTAGTACACATTATCTTTAAGGTGTCTAGTACTGATGAGTGAATTTGCAAGTACTCATGTTTGTTCGGTGTGGTCACATAATTTGTGAACATGTTGACAGCAACAGTAGTGGGATAATAAGGTGCATCTAAATGTACATATATTTATATAGAGCCATAGTTCATATTCTACCTAACTTTCCATTGTTTTTTAAAGGTTCACTTTGAGTGAAGTTTTGGAAATGTGGGATCTAGTTGACGGCCCAGACAATGCATACAACCTCACAGTTGTCCCTCAAAATCAAATAGATGGTGTCTTCAGTGACTGTGACAGCAATGAGTCAGATATAGACTGTGAGGGGGACACAGGTCATTTGCCAGCCAGGCTATTCAGTTCATATGAACCCTGGACTTTCACCCAGGAACCTTGTGTTTGCTTCCCGAATACCAACCTATGATGGTTTTTTTTAATCCAACCACCTCTTTTGTTGCCTAAACCCAATCATGTGCTTTTGTTGATGTCCTGGTGTTGGATTAACAACACAACCTGATGTTGAAAGAACAAAGCATATTTACCGTGCACTATTGAACAATAACTCAAACAATTATGAACCATTTCTGCTCAAAAGCTCAATGGCTAAATTAATCACCTTATATAAAACCTGACGAAAAAAGCCAACAAGGGCCAAAAAGCGCCAATGATGCGGCACACACCAAAAAAACTAGGGCGACAGATGTACACCAACAGCCTGACTTTGACCGACGGCTGACCATCGGCTTAGAGTTTCAGGGCCCTAAAACATTTTTGCAGCCACCTGTCAAGTTCATAGGGTGAATGTTTCATACCCAAATGATAAGATCTTGAGTAGAGTATGCCCTTAACTGTTCTGTGGTAAAACAACCCCATTGCCAGGACGTTGCATTAATATTGGACAATTTTGCATGAGCCATTATTACAGTCAATGAGGACATTTTTAAATGTTTGCCTGGCAACTAAAGTATGGTCAATCTCAGGGAAAGATTACGGTTATGGCAATTAATGGATGGTTAAAGTATTGCTGGGAAAGACTTTGGAAAAAGTAGCTATGGTTAAACATATTTGATTGTAACTGTAACACAAATTAAAGCACACACTACATCCTGTATTGGCACTGAGCACTGGCAGCGGAAGTCAGACAAGCTCCCGCACAATGTATAGTTGTCCTGCTGTCTTACTCAGTCACTCATCTCTTTCATTCAATGACTTATCTTCGCTTTCAGGGATGACACGCTGCTGCTTCCCTTACAGCTGCTGCAACTGAGGAAAACAAAGAGAACCGGATGCTTTATGTTTTTGACCACACAACACAATACCATCAGAAACATGCCACTTATTCTTCTGAGGTCTCAGTTCCTCTGCCCACTCTAGGTGGCTACTTAACAGCTTCAGGGATAATCACATTGGACCCATTTCCCAGAGAAACCGGGGTTTACATGTCCACGACAAGCTTGCCAGGACCCCAGCACACACAAACACATACTCACACACGGGCATTTGTCTAATTCATGATGCAAACCGGAGCTGAGATAAAAGGGTCTGGTGGGAGTGTTTGAGAATACACTCCACAAAGGTGAAGTTACAGAGACAAATGAGGTGGGAGGCATCAAACACACACACACACACACACGCTTCAAAAGACACACTCAGTCTAAAATAAACCCACACTTGGGCTTTGTCAACGTGTTTGGATCGCAGATAGACGAGCAAAGACACACAAACACACTCACCATCACACACTCTAAATGTCATAAACAAACTCTTCACTGTGCACACCCTTAAACAATTACACACTGACACACACAGCTCGCTTTGTGTCTACAACGTCTCGTGGTCGTATCTCTGCGGCCAGCTCCTCTGCGGCTCCCGCCACTGGCTCCAAAAAGGGAAAGAGGATTAACTGCTGGTCCACGTCACAGTTTAGGCTGCTTTTGCGTGGACGGAGCAGAGGGAGGTGGGATAATGCCATTTCATGTCTCTGAGCACCGACATGATGCAATGTATCTCAGTGGTGAAACACTTTAGTGCAGGAGGAACACAATAAAACCAACCAAGAGAAACAAGACCAGAAGGATCTCTGGGTGAAACTGAGGAGCGGAGAATCTCTAAGAAGTTGCTACACTCTGGTTTAAAGTGTGATGTTATTAACAACAGAATATGTTGTATTACAAGCCATTACAGCCACTCTGCATAAATGTGCACTTACAGTATATACAGCATAGATTAATAAGAAACACACCAGTCTTTTATAAAAAAAAATATAAATGTGAGTGCTTTGTGTTTAATGACAGAAGCTTTTCAGAAACAAAAATGGTTAAACTTTTTACAAATGCAAACTTCCAATGAACTGTGCTGATCATGCCCAAACAATACATTAAAGAGCCTTTTCAGATGTTTTTCCGTGGGCGGCTGCAGGTATTTATTTTCCCTGTTATGACTTGGCTTCTTGAGAATCCTGGCTTCAAGAGCAAAACCTTTTCATACTGCTCATTTAGGTCAGCAAATAATACAACCTAGAGTCCAAAAAAGTTGGGACGCTGTGTAAAACCTAAATAAAAACAGAATGCAATGATTTGCAAATCTTCTTCAATGTACAGTAGGGAAAATAAGTATCCAACATGTCAATTTTTTCATTAAACATATTTCCAATGCAGCTGTTCGCTTGAAATTTAGACCAGACATTGGTACAGTGGCGCAAGGTAGTTGTGACGGGCCCCAGTGCACGCTATTGTGCACACGCTGTCCCATCACATGATCAGAGACTTGACACTGGGTAACATTAACATACATATTACCCAGCAAGCATCTCTGAATATCTGCATATTACAACAATACCAAAGAAAATTCGAATATACACATTTTTATTATAGTTTTTTTTAATAAGCATATAATTTTATTATAGATGCTATTGACTATTTTACAAAAAATAAAGAGAGTCCTCCTTTGAACACAGGCATATTTCCAAGTTGGCAATCACTCATAAGGGTCCATTCTCCACCCAACACATTACTGGAGAGCCAGCTCTCTCTATGAGACCCTCCACCTCAAGGGCCCCAGTGCAACCACACTGCCTGCACTGTCTATACTTAAATCGTAACATTTCAATCCATACAAATTCTGTGCAATAAAGTGAAACAACACAGGGAATCGGTATTGAACACACTAACTTTTTGGTTGGCCTGTTTGTGAAACTTGAGAAAGAGATTTCACATTCAAAACTTTAACAATTAGTGTCCTAAGTTTCCAAATGCTTACTAAGTGTTGTTAAAAGGAAAAGGTGATGTCACACAGTGGTAAACACGCCCCTGTCCCAACTTTTTTGGAACATGTTGTAGTCATCAAATTCAGAGTGAGTGTACATTTACAAAAAAACAATAAACTTTATCAGTTTGAACATTAAATATCTTGGTCTTGGACGGTATTCAGTTGAATAAAGCTTGAAATGGATTTGGAAATTTTTGTAGAGGACGACGTCTTGGATTCAGTAGCTTTCTCCATCTTCTCATACAACCCAATTTCCAAAAAAGACAGGAGGCTGTGTAAAACATAAATGAAATCAATGCAATGATTTACAAAATTTTTGACCTACATGTATATTCAATTTCATACAGAACAAAGACAAGATATTTAATATTTAAACTGATTAACTGTATTGTTTTTGTAAATATATATTCACTCTGAATTTGATGCCTGCAACACATCCCAAAAAAGTTGGAACAGGTGCAACAAAAGACTGGGGAACTTGTGAAATGCTCAAAAAACACCTATTTGGAACATTTCACAGGTAAATAGGTTAATTGGTAACAGATTAAAGTATCATTATTGGGTATGAAAGGGGCATTTTTGAAAGGCTCAGGTGTTCACAAGTATAGACAGTCACTGAAAAACCGTTTAAGAGTTTAAGAACAACATTTCTCAACGCACAGGTGGAAGGGATTTATGAATTTCATCATGGATGTTGTGTCCTCTGGGCTAAAGAAGAAAAGGACCCTCCAGATTGTTAGCACAAAGTTTAAAAGCCAGCATCTGTGATGGTATGTGGGTGTGTTAGTGACCATGGCATCATGCATAATTGCACATCTGTGAAGGCACCATGAATGCTGAAAGGTCCATACAGGTTTTGGAGTGACATATGCTGCCATCCAGATGACATCTTTTTCAGGGACGTCCCTGCTTATTCCAGCAAGACAACGCCAAGCCACATTCTGCACGTGTTACAACAGCGTGGCTTTGTAGTCAAAGAGTGCTGGTACTAGACTGGCCTGCCTGCAGTCCAGACCTGTCTCCTATTGAAAATGTGTGGCGCATTATGAAGTGCAAAATATGACTACGGAGGTCCTGAACTGCTGAGCAACTTAAGTTGTATATTAAGCAAGAATGGAAAACAATTTCAACCTCGAAACTACAACAATAAGCGTCCTCTGTTCCAAAATGCTAACTGAGTGTTGTTAAAAGAAAAGGTAATGTCACACAGTGGTTCACATGATCCTGTCCCAACTTTTATTGAATACAAGTTGAAAGGGATTTACAAATAATTGCATTCTGTTTTCATTTTACTTTTACACAGCATCCCAGCGTTTTTGGCATTGGGGTTCTATTACTTGTTGGTCTGTACTTATTCTTTTGGATAAAAACAAATATCTGTAATAACAAAACAAAAGCTCCCAAGTAACGTGATCCACCATTTTGCCACAACTTATTACTTCTCTGTGCATTGTGCAATGGCCTCCATTAATGATGCATCCTTGATTATAACGGTTCTGCTCCACACTATAACACTGTGTCTGTAAACACAGACGGCCTCACTAGATAGCACCAGAACCAGATCTAATTTTGTGGAAAAGTGTAAAAAGTGTACACGTGTGCATACAGTATATGTGCTTGAGCTACGTTTCTCCCAACTCACTGTTGTCTCCCAAGTGATTTATTCTCTAATGTTCATTCATGATTATTAAAATGACCTGTGATAATATTTACACTGATCTGGAAGGAAACCCGATGTCAGTGCAGTGCAAAAAAGCAAAAGTGCATGAAAATGATGTCAGTTTAAAACAAGAAAAAGTACATATGGACACACAGCAGACTGCACTACAAGCAGTCTGTAGGCTGCACACACCCAACAGTCAAACACATCACAGCAAGTTTCTCGGCAGGATTCCTCATTTCTGGAGGAGTTTCTTCGTTCAGAGAACATTACCATCATTTCCCACGCTGAAGTATGAGCCACTAAATCAAAGAACACAAACAAAACTGTTTGCACAGTCAAGACTTAATCCATCAGTTTCTGTGCAGACACCTCCCTCCTCTGTATTCCATGCTCCCGTGTGTGCGTGCGTGTGTGTGTGTGGCCTTGAAGTTAACATTACATCATTAACACCATCATCACGACTTTACAACAACAACAGCCAGTGTGTTGATTTACTGACATCAAACTCTCTGACTCCATCCCAGCTCCATCAGAGTGAAAAAGAGCTGGACATCCGGACCCGTTTGATGTATTCAAGGGTCAAAAAATCTGGTTTCTCTTTCCCTTCATCTCAGAGGGGCCCAAGCCTCGGCGGAGGGGCTGTTAAAAGCAGGAAAATAAAACCAGCCACGCGAGGGCAGAGCTCGTAGATCATGCAGCCAAACAGCGTGTAGGTTGAGTGTGTTAGGGGTGTGTTTTGCTCTCCTGCTGGACTTCACAAGTCTCCCTAGGCCACATTAATTGATCTCAGCCTGGCTTGCATGTGGAAAGAGACACAAAACCCCACACAAAATGATGATGTAGTGTGGGAGCAGCGGTTGGTAAGCTGCAAGCATGCTCACACATACCTTAGGAAATCCATATTGTAGATGAACTCAGAGCAGGTACCAATTGTACCTCCCTCTCACACACACAGGCGGGAGTACGATATACAGCCAAAGTAAATCATCTCAACATCCTTCAGTATAAAAACACATATGGGAACGTAACCAGATTCAGACTGCATCGTGTTACGCACTGTATGCAAAAGAAAAGCTCATCGTGGCAACAATGAAAACTAGAGCTGACCTCTGACCTGTTGTGCAGACAGACAAGAGAAAGGCTTAAAACTATACATATTTGTGATGTCAAGTTAGCCATGTCTGTTATTTTCTGCACTCTATGAGGAAGTATTGACTATTCCTTGAGGGGTAAACAAAATTCTACCATTTTTTTTATTGCTAAATAAACCATCAAAAAACGCAGTGGATAACCTAGAATAGTACAGTAACAAAGCTGAAAAAGGGCTGTTTTCCGAGGAAAAAGAAAAAAAAATCACAGCTTGGAGATGCATGGTTTTCACGGTGATGTAATGCTGTCATGGGGTGAATATCCTCACGTCACTTCGTGCAGCATAAGCCCCTTTCTTTGACTAAAATAATTAGACATGCAGATTTCAAAGTTTTCAATTTGGAAATACAAATAATTTATAAGTCTTTTAATCTATTTAATTTTGTCTTATTCTCACTGTTGTCTTAAAATACACAAGTTACAGTACATACATTGAAGAAGTATTTAACTGCTGGAAAGATGGTCTTTTCATAAAAGTGGGCTGTCTATGCAGCAGACAGATGCAAAAAAATTTTTAAATTAGTGCTACATGACCAGAGAAATCAGAGAAAAGGGGCTGTGGCATTCACTTTTGCTCAAGAGGTAGAAAACCCACAACTACCAGAATGTTGCAATACGTACATTAAAGAAGCATTTCATTGCTGGAGAGATGGTCTTTTCATAAAACTGGGCCGTCTATGTGTAACCAGTGGACTCTAGTGATGTCTGCATTGTGCAGATGTAAAGAGGCCTAGACCATGGATATCTTTGGAGGCGATCTCCGTTTATTCCTGAAAACAGGTGGCAAAAACAAAAATCCTCCGTCACACAAAACCATACAAACTCCAGCCCCTACATAAATTAAGCGACAGAAGATTATGTTAGCATAAAATGAATCATAGCGTAACAGCGCTAACACATGGAAATTACCACAAGAGCAATGTTGCTTACTCTCCCATGGAGCAAAAGGGGAGAGACAAGGCAGGAGACACACCTTTATAGGCGGGATACCCCCAAAGGTGAACATAGGGGTACATTTAACTGTGTTACACATATTACTGCTGTATTATTGTCCATGTTACATATGCAGTAGAAAGACGCAAATACTTTTGAAACTGGTGCTACATAACCAGAGAAAACAAAGAAGAAGGGCTGTGGTTTTGCTCAAGAGGTGAAAAAACCTACAACTACTAGAATGCACTGAGCGTCACCAGAACAACAAACCCTCCTGCTAGTACAGTGGCCAGCTTAGAACAAACTATCTCAAATTACAGTTAAACTGTGAGATAAAATATGTTCCTGAAAAAATTTAAGGTGAGAAATGGGCAAAGCGGTAACGGAAACTTGGTTTATTTTCGGATCAGCACTCTTTACTTTCACAGTTTGATCTGGGTTATAGAGAGAGACGCTTCTAAACTCTTTGTGTTCGTGCTGGCTGCAGGCATGCAAAAATTAGAGTACAATTTGTAGTTAAAGCAACGGCCCAAGAGGCAGCAAAAATCCAATGTGCAGGAAGATCTGGATGCTGGCAAGCGGACATTTTACCACAGTTCATTTAGACACACTACCCACATTGATATGATACAAAGCTGGTTGAAAATTGGAAAAATAGAATGAAAAATGAATTTGCAAAATGCTGAAGAACCAATCAATATGAAAAAAAAAACCATGCAGGAAGAACATAGCAACATAGCAAACCTTAGCTGAGCTCACCTGACTCCACTAATGTCAAACCCTCTGAGCACACACTGAATAACTCCCGAGAAATAATATCACATTAACAGCATATGTATGTACATTTTACACATTTCAAATTATTGTTGTCATAGCTTATCAAAATCTGTCCTGTTTTTTATTTCTGGGGACAACTCTCAGGGGCCCTGACCCTGAAGTCGAGAAACTTGCTTTGAATGACAAAAGCAAGAGGCTCAGAAGTGCTTCATGAAGAACCTCTTTGTGTGATATCAAAACCAACCAAACTGTCACCGTTGGCAGTTGTTTGGACGCTGGTGTGGTGGGAACTTGTTTGCCTGGTCTATTTGTTTGTTGTGATGGTCTCTGAGGGGGGAAACCCTCCCACTCAATTGGCCTTGGGTTCCAGAGTAGCTGGAGGACAGGTCATACAAAGGCGCAGTGTGATGGGGTCATCACTGTCACAGCCCAGAGTTGGGGGATGTGCCAACTGTGTAACTGACAGCATCGTATGGTTGCCATGTCCTGCTCTCCTCAAGCCACCATGCCCTGAAACCATCCACCAATACCCCTCAATAACATGTTTACCAACCAAAACTGGGAGGATGGGCTATAGGGATGAAAAAGACTACTTCTAAAGGATGGAGACTATAAAAGAAACAATCATCCAGCATCACAGGACCACCTTTGCTAGAGTTCTTGTTTTTGAGTGTGTGTGAGAGGCTGGGCTGGTGAGAAACACTGTGGATTTACATAGCAGTCTGCGACTTCAAACGAGGTGGCTGACATTTGAATGGGCTGGTGGTGGGAGCCTCTGGTGGGGTTTTTTTGTTGCCATGCAGGGTGAGCCAAGGAAAGTGGGCACGCACTCTGGTGGGATTTGTGTGTAGACAGCTTGTCCTGTTTACTGGGCCCACAGGTTACCATAGGAGCCCCGCACAAACTGAGTGTGTGAGAGACAAAGAAAGAGTGTGAGAGAAAGATAGGAAGACTGGGAGATGGAAGCATAAGAAGGGCACACCATGTAGCATTAGATGGGTACTGACTCACCGGGTACGCCACTAAGAGAGGTCAGAACAACTCTGGTGACTAATACACTGATAATAGGGGAGTGGAGGTTGGTTCCATGAGACCTGGATGCCCTTTTGTAAGAAAGTACATAAAATTTCTAGCTCCCCGACTCCAGTAGCTTTTATGGATAATTGACAAATGCGAGCCAAGTAGTACATTCCTGTTTATTAGCATCATGTAAATGCAGAGGTCTGTATTTTAGCATCAAGAACCAAATCCATCCCCTTTATATGAAAGATGAATTGAGACATGCACACAGTGAGAAAAGACTTTCATTAATGGTCCAGTGTGCAGGATTAAGGGGGATATGTTGGCAGAAATAAGTTTTATTTAGTGTGTAATAACCTGAAAATTAGAATTGTTGTGTTTTCGTCCATATCCACATTGGGAACGTATCCTCATCCCTGGAGATTAATGTTGCAACACCCTGTTTCTACAGTGGCCCGGAATGGACAACACCGGCTATAGATAGGGCCATTCGCATTGGCAAATGTATAGTTAGCGGCAGATGAAACTGATTTATTCAGTGATTTTACTGGTTTAAATCACAGGGTCCATCTCTTTTGGAGAGAAAAAGATCTCTGTGGACAATTCTGCTCTTGGTAAAAACCTCCTAAATGTCTAGATCTTATGGTATCAGAGAAAAAAAGGTGAGTACATATTAGCAGGTGCTAGGCTTGTGGCCCGTCTTTGCCAAACAGTGCTGGAGAAACGCTGATTCGTAACAAAAAACCTGCCTTCTTCAGTGTTTTTACCGGTTTAAATCACCGGATCCATTTGTTTTGGAGAGGAAGAGACCTCTGCTGACAATCCAGCTCAAGGTCAAAACCTCTTGAATGTCCGGATCAGAAATAAGATGAGCACATCTTAAGTTGTCCGAGAAAATAGATGAGCATGCATTAACAGGTTCTGTCTGAGCGCCCCATCTGTGACAGACCAAATAGAGCAGTAGACACACTGATTTGTTACGTGAAACTGCATTTTTACTGGTTTTAATTGCAAGGTCTGTTTGTTTGGGAAAGGAAGAGACCTCCATAGATAATTTGGCTCCCAGTAAAAACCACCTGAACAATAAACACTAAAGGAATTCTAATCAGAAGTTTTAGCTGGTTGTAATCTGCAATCCTCACCACTAGATGTCACTAAATCCCCCTAAATCTTACACACCGGACCTTTAAGAATAAAATGCATAGTCAGCTTTTTGTTGTTTTACACTACTCCTTTGATCTCAATTTTTTTCTGACCTTCACAAAAAAAAATTCAGACTTTTCTATCATCATATCTTTTTTTATATAAACAGTGAAATACCAGTTTATTTCATCTTTTCAGCATGGAAGTATTACTGATTGGGCTTACTGGGTATAGGCCCAGGGGCCCAAAGTGTCAGGGTGGCCCCTGACCTTCACCTGCAAAATGCCATTTAAACTAACATGCACCGATCGGGTGGAGCCTCCAAATGACCACAAAGAAACATAAAACAACTACAAGGAGATGCAAAACAGCTGCAATTTGACACAGAGACTCACAACAACTACGAAAAGGGGGGAAAAACTTCCAAAAACACACAAAGAAACTACAAACAGACACACAACCAAAGAGGCTAAACAACTATAAGGTCTGTGTGTCCTGCTTCTATGTAAAAGACGTGGTGGGGCCTTCTGCATGTCTGCGCCCAAGGGCCTGCTGTCTTATAATCCACCCATGCTTTTCAGGTCTGTAAAATTCCTTCAGCCTAAACAACTGGACAAGGCCAGATGAGACCACAATAAGTGATGTGGGTCAAAAGTAGCTATTGCTTCACTTTAAGGTGTCACAAGCCAAGAAGGTTGGGGACCTCTGCTCCACAGAGTCCTGTGCATGTGTTGCACTTGGCAAATAAGATGGCTGGCCTTCATTCTGTAATTAGTTAATCTGAACATGTCACACTGATGCAGAACAATGATTTAAAAAGATCCTAAAATACGCCTGGACAGCTGTGGCTAAACTTCAGTCCACGTCCAACCATAACAGTGTCAGCCTCACGAGGGATAAATGTTAGTTCAGCACACAGGGAACCAAAGGGAAAAACCCTTTGCTCCTGACAAGGAACACCTGTCTGAATGAGTGGATACTGTGGAATGAGCGTAGGCCTCTGGGACAGAGGGAGGGGAGCATGTACGGGAGTGTGTGCATGTGTCTGTCTGTGTACAAAAATCTGTGTAAATACCCAGTCAGGGTCATACATGAGTCTAACGTAAACTTTAATTGCAGATCGAAATTTCCATTGTATTGTATGCGTGGATCAGGATTCAGTCTACATATACACACTGATCCACTTCCGCCTCCACACAGATCCAACACTTCTCTCTCTCCTCCCACAGCTTTCCCTTTCCCTGCCTGGCTGCTCTGCTGGCTGGCTGACGAGCCGTGCTGCCTGGCTCGGTGGCGGTTGCCCTGTCTATCAGTCTATTTCCAGGCTCAGGGCCCAGCGCCGAGGCAGGCAGTCAGTCAGTCAGGCGGTGTGGTGGAGGGCAGAGGGGTTGATGCGTGTGTCAGAGAGGCGCTCTCCCACATTCCCCCGGTGGCTGGCAGCAGGCCGGGCCTGCGGAGGGGGGTTCGCCTCTTTCTCACGACCTCTCAGGTTCCTGCGCTCATCTGGGAGCTATTCATTTCCTGCCAGAAAACAGCCTTCCCCTGCAACTGCAGGAGGAGGGGGGGTGCAAGGGGATGGTGGGGAGAGGAGGGGAGGGAGAGGAGTTTGGCTTCAAAATGAGTCCAGGGCTTGGTACAGCAAGCCCTGGGCTTAAATCATAAAGCTCTCGCTTGTCTGGGCTGCAATCAAAGACAGCCCTAGTGACGGGCCGAGAGAGAGAGAGAGAGAAAGAGGAACCATGAGAGAGTGAGGGAGAGAGCAGACCATATGGTAGCACTTAGGGAGCCAAGGAGGAAGCAGAGGGGCTTTTTTTCCCTCCTTTCGCTCTCTGCATGCACGCGGAGTGTGGGAAAAGTTAATGGACACGCATGGCAGCTAACCCCCCGGTCGTGTTGTGACATGTGTGCGGTCACTCCGGCAGCTCGGCCACTGCACTGGGTAATTGGAGAGGCTCGTAAAGCTGTTCTCCAGAGGGGAAGAGACCACTGAAGATGGGGGGGGGGGGGGGGGGGCTGTGAGGTGGACCGAGAGGGCTCAGCAGCTGGGTGTTGTCCGGGTCACACCACGTGCCTCCCAGACGTCCTGCGTCCAGCTGTGGCCTCGGGGCTCAGGGCAGGAAGCTCGACACTGGTCCGAGCACAGCTGGAACGCTGTGGGAACGTTCTGTATATGTATGTGTGTGTGTGCCTGTGTGACTGTGTGTGTATGTGTAGAAAAGCTCTGGCTCAAAGGAGGCTGACTGTTATCCCGTGTGGTAGGCCTTTCCTTGAACCCCCCTCCCCATCAACTTAACTCCCCACTACCTCACCCATTGTGCCCTTTGGCCAGGCATGTCCTCACCCAGCACCCTGCACAAACACACACACACACACACACACACACACACACACACACACACACACACACACAAGACGTATGCACGCACAGGCACGAGCGCACACATGGCTTCAATCAAACAGGGATGCATGGCCCCCCGTAAAAAGGTGTGATGGAAATTCAAAATGATGGCACTTATCCACACTTTGTGCCTCTTAGCGCACTGATAATTGCAAACACCTGCACCCCCTCCCCGCACACACCCCCTTCAAAGAAGGGCCACACTCGGATAGCTGGAGGGGGCACACACACCTGGGCAGAGCAGAGCGCTACCACATGGCTCAGTGGCGAGGTGTTTAACGTGTCCTTCTGCTGTCAACCCCCCATCCCCTCCTGGCATCAAGGAACTCCCTCAGCTCTGATTAAAGACGCAGCCAGAGGCTCGTCTCCGCTCCACACTGTCAGGAGATTGATGCTGCTGGCGATGTTATAACTGACAGAACAGTGGAAATCCTCACAATGATGGCTTTCTAGCTTTTTGGCTTGATCCCTCCAAATTGACGGCTAATTGTTAGATTAATAAGTAATTTTCAATTTAGAAACTTTTGTGTGAAAATAGCTACTGCATCATCTGCACTGATAAGAGGCCATGTAGCCATGTCATACTAAAAGAAGTTAAAAACATGCCAACAAAAGATTCAAGTGACACGTTTTGATCAAATCCTGCAACAGCTGGTCTGACAAGCTAATTTTACCCACAGATGTAACCTCAAACATCTCCAACAACTCATAGAACAGTAAATGATTTTCCTATTTCCATAACCATCTCTTAAATGAGCCAGAGGCTGCGCTCTTTTTTCATCCAAGACGCACATCAGCACACAGCAGCCATTCATGCTCCACTCATTGATCTGGAAAATACCAATCACATTGCAATGCACTTCTGCGCTGCTAGATGGCGTAAGTGACCTCTGTAAGACTCCAAAGTTTCCACCAGGAGAGGTGAAACTGCTGGACGATCAGGAGAAACAGCACTAGTTTGACTCATGTGCCGGGTTAATGACAGAGCTACAGCCTCCTGTCTGACTCACTTATTATTTAGATAACAGAATTACAGTTAGCCAAAAGTTTACTGACAGTCTGCTCCAGTGAGACTCACAGTGTGATAGCAGCGTTTTTGCTTAAAGACACTTAAAAATGATGCATGCCTCTTCATAAAAAGCGCTAAAATCTTGCAGAGATTGAACCATTAACATCACTGCAGACCCTTACATCCAGCATTACTCTTTTTTATATTTGCATCAAGTGTTATCATTGATGCTGCTAGCTCCGAACATTTTCTATTTTCTATGCATTTCTGACTCTTGCTGTGTTCAAAAGTTTTAAAAGTTTCTAAAACACATGTTGATTTCATGTAAATAGCAATAGAGAGTGATTCTGACATAATAAATAGAATAACGGAATTCAGAAAGTCTCTGGTTGCAAACTAAATGTGTTCTACCACTCAGCTTTGCCTTTACGCACACAGACAGCTTTACATACCATAGTTTAAGTACTAAATAAACTGCACTAACAGGCTGAAATGCGTGATATCTGCAGTTTTACGCATTTAAATCAGGTTTAAATTCCCCAACAAACAACGCAAGCGCATGTTATTTTTAATATCTTTACAAATTTATTTGTCTTCCAAAACGAAGAACATCATAAGAGCATTGAACATATCTTTGGCATCACACAGTAAAAAAAGACAACTCAAATATATATAAAAAAAAATGCAGTGAACAGACTTCCACAATACAAATCTCATTTCAATATGAACTTTACTCCCTTGTTAGCTGTACAAATATAGTGCATACTCTTTTAATTTTACAAGAAAAAAAAAAACAAGATTCAAAACAACTTTCTAACATTGAACAAAGAGGGAACTATTAAGTGTCATTTATGTAAAGTCTTTATGGTCCTTGTCCACCTTTCACCAGGGTCGCCACACTGAGTCCGAGTTGCCTGACGGGGCTCCGGGGGAAACCGCAGCCGGTACGGGGACCGACGTGTTGACGTTATTGGCGTACACGGGGATAACGGGGCCGTTTGGCGCAAACGCCGCATTAGGTATGAGGAATGCAAACTGTCCGTCTGTGGCAGGCACGATCTGGAAACCGCCGTACACTTTGGTGGCGTCTGATGGTAAATTTGCCGGCGATGAGCCTCCTTTACAGGACACCGGGTTCATGGGCAGGACCTGCGGGGATGAGCTGGGGATCTGCACCATGGACTGGCCGAAGGAGGGGTGGGTTGGTCCGGCGGTGGAGGGGAGCTGGTGTTGGTGCTGATGCTGGCTGGGGTAGTTCATCGCGTTGATCTGGGTCATGCAGCTGGCCAAGTGGCCGAGGAGCCGCGTCCTGACCTCGGTGTTGACACCTTCGCAGGTGGACAGGAACCGGGTGACTTCATTCATGCACTCGCTGAAACCGGCACGATATTTTCCCAAGACAGTGGGGTCGGTGTTGAGGGCAGCTGCAGAGAAAACAGACAGGTATATTTGAGTCAGGACATTCACATGCACACGTTGTTTAACCTGTGAAATTTACACAGAGGTCTCGATTGTTGGAGCAGCCTGGAGATGTTGTAAAACGCACAGTCATGAGACAGATTACTCCGGGAAATGCGACTTACCGGTCATTTGAGCCCTCTGGAGGTTCCGGAGATGCTTCACCGTCATCTCCAGGATGTCCGCCTTCTCCAGTTTAGAGTGTCTGGAGCTCTGAGGGGACGGAAAACACACATGGTTAGGATTACGCGCTCACTTTCTCACTGTTTGACAGGGCTCGTTTTGAAATCTATTAATAACCAGGACGCAAAGTGAGTACTTACATCTTTTTTGAGCGCATCCAGGATGAGAGTTTTCAGCTGCCCCAAGCTCTCGTTGATTCTGGCTCGTCTCCTCTTTTCCATAATTGGCTTGGATGACTAAAGATAAGAAAGAAAATGACATGAGCTGTTAAATTTCTCTTTCCTGTTTCGTGCGTAAAAGTTAAAATCCTCGCTCTTGGTGAGGAGCTTCTGCAAAGTTGAATCCGACATGAAAATGTTCAGGTTTTCTGATTAGAGATGACACTAAAGGAGAAATGTTTTTCAACACAGGATTCATACTAACCTTTCTGTGCTCTGAAGCTGTCTTGGGTTTATCGGGAGTTGTGTTCATGCTTGCCGGGGTTGCAGCGACCGGAGAGGAGGAGGTTTTTTCCATCATATCGGCAGGCATCTTCTTATCAGAAATATCCCACAAAACCACAGCAAATTACGATCCAATGGTGTAGGAAAAGGACGATGAATATTTTCAGCTTGCAATATTCAAAAGTCCCCTCTCCCTTTTTTGAAAAAATCCTGAGATAAACAACAAGTTAAAATCCGTTTGAGCGATGCGCAGCAGCGGCGGCGGCAGCGATCACGAGCGGATGCAGAGTCTCTCTGTTGGGCTCTCCGCGTGTGGCTTGTATTTATATCTCGCACTGCACGCGAACGGCTCGTGTGAAACTTCCCAAACTTTCTTTCCCACAGTAACTTTCCACCAATCAGGGCGAGGGACACGCGGCCCGAGGGAGGACGGCTCGTGGTCGGCGCCCTCCCATTGGTTGTTTGGCCGCTGGAGCTGGCGGCCAATGGCGCGAGGCCCGGGTTCAGGGCACAGCCGGGGAAACTGCCTTCAGTCTTCAATCATCGTACCGTTTACATATTAACAGTGGAGCCGCTGACTGGGCACCGCCACCAGGAGCGGGCACAGGGAGCTTTTATCTTGCACACAACAGATAACAGCAGACAATATAATAAAATAATTATTTTTAAAAGTGAAGTAAGTACAATAAATATGTGTAACACAATAATAATAATAATAATAATAATAATAATAAAATTCAGCCTTGAACCGATTATATTGTTTACCATCTCCACAAACAAACTTGCCCTCTCACTTTGACACAGTTTAGGTGTCAAAAATTCCCTGGTAAGTGCTTACAGCGAATGAAAATAGAAAGTAACACTTTTGTAACGTTTAAAAACCACCAGTGGGAAGTGGCAGCCTATCTGGCAATCAGAGTTTCAGTCATGTGGCATGGAGGCACGGGAGGGAGCAGTTTTTGTTTTCTTTTCTACCAAATTTCACAGATAGTTAATGACATTAGTAAAAAAAAAAAAACAACTTTAGATGACAACTTCAAACCACAAGAGGACACAACCTCAGATCCTCAGACGCACACACACACACAGCCCCCAAACACAACCATTATACTGCTGGAGTAACGTTAATTCAGCCTTCCCTCAGAGGAGGAAATAAAATTAAATGCGCACACTCCATTTCCATGCTATTTACCACTGTAGTTCCTAACTTTGTGGTACAAATTTTGGCATTTAAATCATCTGTCGGTGTTGTGAATGTGGAGCACGTGCCAGGATGTTTTATGAGCGCGGTGGTTGGAGGTTTGGCCGCCGGGCTGCCGGGGGGCCGCCGGGCCAGGGAAGAGGGTGGAAGGGTGAGGGGAGGGTATGTGGCGGCGGCGGCGGTGGTTTACATTAGAGGGGAAGGTAAATAGCAGCTGCTGTTTTAAAAGCCTGGGAAAACCACGCCTACAGAGAGAGCTGGATCGGGCTCCCTTATCGGAATGTGAGCCAGAGCAGAGATATTTCTGAGCCCGGAGAGCTCACACGATCAGACCGCTGCCTCCTCCTCCTTCTCCTCCTCCTCCTCCTCCTCCTCCACCTCCTCCTCCCAGCCCCACAGCGTTCAAGGCTTTTTTAGATTTCAGGTCATAATTTCGTTTCCTTATCTTTATTGCAGTTGGAGAGACGCAAGAGCAGACGAGCAGTAAAGAGAGGAAGAAATAGGGCTCATAATTGCGTCTTATAGATTTATTGACGCGCGGCAGCTCTGCATGTTTCAGGTTGTGAGACTGTGGTCACAAACAGGGAAGTTTATATGAACCTGCGCGGTGTCTAAAAGACATATCACCGTGTTTATGACACTAGTGGGGCATTTAAAGCCTTAAGAGTCCTTGCAGTGATAATCACATTGCTTCCTTTATTACCCGACTAATTTCATGGAATAAAAACTGTGACTTCGCTTAGAAAAACAAGCATGAAGTCGACTTATTCCCACTCTGTCATAACTTGTGTTTAATCCCATGATCGTTTGCTTGAGAGAAACAGCAGAAAACTTTAATTTGTCCTGATGGCAGTGGAATAAAATCAACAATATGCGCGTTTCTGGAGGTTTCAAATGACACATACTCCGATGTGAGGAGATGCGCAATCGAGAAAAGTAATTTATATAAGAACTTAAATTAAGTAACAGCTGGATTGCTTTACTTTTTGAGTATATGGAGCTCAAAGCACGGCTCTCCGCTGAGCTCACACACCTCCAGCTGCTGCAGAGACCGCGACACGTGGCGCGCAGGCGACCAGGGGAAGGCGCTCCTCTCGCCGGCTTGCCGCCTGGATCCGCGGGGCGTCGCCGGCGGCTGGCCGCAAGATCGTGAATTTGATAGGCAATGCGGAGCTGCACAGGGCTCCACATCCTCAGCTGAACATGAGAGAGGAGCAGGAGATGGCTGAGCATGCAGCGATAAATTACAGCGTCTGAAAAACTATATGACATCACCGCCTGCAGCCCGTAGACACGCATGAATGATGTTATCAGAAGGCTGAGGCATTCATTTACTCTTTTTTATGTCACTTCAATGTGGCCGCGCAACTTTAAAGCTGATGATGATTTCACATCACTCAGATTTAAGTCCCAAAAGACAGACTTGTTAAATGGTTAAAATTAGGTCTACGGTGTCAGAATGAGTAACTGGCATGTGGAGACATCAGTGAAACCACACACGTGTCTTGTGTGTAATTGCAAACTTAGCTTCTGGCAGGAGGGAGTCTGGTCTGTACATGCGCCTGAGCCAGCTATAATCCTAAATATCCTTCATGCGCAACAACGCTGCCTCTGTCAAACACATCTCTAACATGCCTCATTGTTGTGCGCTGCGCACCTGAGTCATTTTCCCCGCACAATGGCACTGACAGAGTTCCAAAACAAACGTATTGATGTGAAGCAGACACAGTGTAGGTTTTGAAACGCTCTCCGCCTGAATGACTTTCTCACGCTCATGTTGCAAGAGGTCTCCGGCGGTGAACTGAGTCACAGAGCCTTAGGTCTGCCGGTCCCTCCCTTTTCCCTGCAGTTTATCGGGCGCACCTGGCTGCCGTCGGTCCCCGGAGTGTTACCTGTTGCTATGTCTCAACTCCTCTATCACGAGAAATCTGTGGGAAACAGGCTGACTAAGAGCGAACACGGCTCTCTGTTGTTACAGCTTTTGATCACATGATGTTTAGAGATACTTTGCTGATGAAAAGCCAAATGACAATTGTCTGGCGTGCAGACAGGAAAACAAACAAGCATGATTGTTTTACATCTTTATTTGGGACACCCCGCCCTCACTCTCCAAATTCTCACACTCTTTCTACCTGTGACCTCCTCCCTGTCCCTACACCAACCCTCATCCCTCTTGATCTTATCCTCTCTCCATTTTTATCTCTTTTTTTTATGTTGCCCCTCCTTATCTCCCTCCTCCTTTTATCTCTCTCTTCCTCTTTTCTAATTTCCACCGCTCCCAGTCTTTCCCAGGACTCATATCTTTATTGAGCCCTCTCGACCATGGACCTCCACACACTGCAATAATGCAGCAATAATGCAATTAGACAGGGAGATTGTGGGGCTAAAGTGTGTGTGAAAGTGTGAGATATTCTGCTCACAAAACAATCTGGCCCGCTGTCACCCACTGCTCATGCCTTAATGTGTAAGCCATTGGTGAAGTGAGCTGCTGCCAACGAGTGCTCCTGGTGCCACAAGGGTGACAAGATTGTATGTGTGTGTGTTGAGAAGGGTGGGGAGGTGGGGTTGAAGCTTAAATGCCTATGCTGGCATTTAAGCTTCATTACTGGCTGGCAAGAGGAGTGGGAAGTAAGCAGGCAGTCAGACAGGCTGTATCAAGGCCAGCCTTGAGGTGTCATGTGGCTGCTGCTGCCAAACTGAGGGTGGCACTGTGTTGACACAGCCTGCTTTCCCAAGAGGCGGCCACACAGTGGTTGACTGACTTGACTTATCCAACAGTTCACACTGTGATTAGCATGGTCAACAAGTCACCAGACATCCTTTCATTTCCTACAGTGCTGAGTGGCCAGTGTGTGCACAGTCACTGCTTGTCAACAGCCAATGAACTTGCAGCTCCGCTTGGAAACTGCAAACTACATAAAAAGCTCATTACAAACAGTGCAAAGATTCCCAGCTCTCTACAAGTAAAACTGCAGGACTGAAGGTGCTGCTGAATGGCTGCACGTGTTGTTATATATTCTGAATTTCAACTGATCCGTTTTAAATGGAGTTCAGTGTGAAAGTACGTTTTGGACTTTGGAAGCAGCAGGTTGACAAAGTAATCTCACCTAAAGAGCTACTCACAGTGTTCCTCAGCAGATGGAGTTTGCTCAGTTGTCATAGAGATGACCCAAGTGTGGAAGTTTGGTTGAATTATAACAGGGGGTCAAATAAAGTGGGAGCCTGCAATATCAGCTGAGGAAGACTGAGATGTGATGGTCTCTGGAAAAAGTGAGTGGATCTTGAATTCCAAAACCAATCTAGATTGATAAACAGCAGTGAAGACAAGAGGGACATGTGTATCTTGTATGTTGGGGTGAACTATAAAGTTTAAATTTAGGCATTGATGTACACAAACTGTGATTTGGTGAGAGGCATTGAACATGATCAAAATACATTCGTTTATATTGAAAACTACCCACGGTGCCTTTGCCATGTATCTTAAAAGTCATGAATCATTCAGCCTTTATATCTTCAACGATGTGACATCTTGATAAAGATTCAACAAATCGACAAAATGCATCTGCCTACATTTGCCTGTGAAAAACAATATACTGTCTATCCACAAGAATCCACTATATGGCTGTGTTTGGAGGCTCAAGCACCACCCACGATCAGTCAGAATAGAGTGACCCATCACCCAAGTTGCTCACAGTGTGAGCGCAGGGTTACAGCAAACAGAGGATTGTGTGAAAGCGATAAGCTCTGACAACTTACAGAAAGCAGTGAATGATAGCAGAGCCAGTCGTTACCGATTTTGGAGTGTGTGAGAGAGAGGAGAGGGGGAGTAAGTGGAGCAGCAAATGAGAGTGCTTGTGTGTGTGTGTGAGTATGTGAGTGAGTGTGCGAGTGTGTGTCTGTGCACACGCATCATCCCAGCATGGCATGAATGTGTGTTATTAGTGGGAGTGGAGTAGGACCTGTGCTCAGCTGCTGTTAGCGAGGCCAGCCAAGGCTTGGAGAGCAGGATCAAAGCAGGGACAAAGAGAAAGAAGGAGAACTGACAGATCCTCCAAGCAGAGAGAACAGAAGGAGGAGAGAGGAGAGGAGATGAGGGGGTTTGGAGGCTCTCCAGATACAGCCGCACACATCGCTTACCTCCCCTCACACACACACGCATACACACACACACATGCACTGAGGTGCCTGGAGCAGCCTGGGAGCAAGGAAAACAATAAGTACAGTGAATGTACTCACGCTTTCTTTTACTCACACACACAAACACACACAGAAAGATCAGCACGGGTCACTGTAAGCCTCGCAGACAGAGGCGCTGGGGTCCGTTTTGGCTGGCTGAAACAGAGAGAGAAATGTTTTAAGGCCTCAGCGCTGGGCTGTAGACCGGAGCCTCCCCAGGCAGCTGCCACTGCCTCCCTCCACTTCAGAGACCAAGACGCTCGCACTTCCTTTAGGGGTCTCTCTCTCCTTTGCTCCGTCTCCTTCTTGCTCATCCCCCCAACCGCCAACACCACCCCGCTAGCTTACATCCATCCACGTCACTCCTCCTTCTCTCTCTTGCTTGCCTCCATCCGACCCTCTTCTTTTTCTCTGATGCCTCCTGGAGCAGACCGGCGATATTTGCATGTGTGGGGGAGGCGGTGTAGCGTCGAAGGTCAGAGGTCACGGTGAGTCAAACCCAGCAGCGGTGGAGAGGAAGCGGTTGGGGAGAGGACCAGCGAGTTGGTCTGGGTCTCTGGTTAGCATGCCTGAGGCTGGAGCAAACTGGGAATACGGCTGCCTCTGCTGCTGATAGTGGTGCGGGTGGGGGTGAGGGCCACTCATGCAAATGCAGTGTAACCACCATTTACTAGATGTTCTGACTGTAGACATATTTGTATGCAGAGCTCAAACTGTCCAACTACAGGAAAGATAAAATATAACGCAGCGTCAGATTTGGGTCAGATATTCCTGATTTACACTGACGTATGTTTAGATTTAATACATGAGTTTGATAAAATATCTACAGGTTCTGGTCCTATGGCTAAGTATGTATGGATTACTATGTATTTACTATGAGCAGGTCAGAGCAGCATCACTGTCCAAACAAGACTCCTCTTGGGACAGTGATCAGTCTCTAACCGAGACATTTCCAGTTTCTCTCAATTTCCAGATTTGTACAAACAAAAAAACAGCTGAACGTTTTTCTTTGAGCCACTGAACAGGTCTGCCCCTTTCTTTTTCTATCCATTAACCATCAGGTCCACATAAAACTGAGTAGGGGAAATCTGTGAGTGTCGCTTGTTTACGCTCAGCAAGCACTGGTACATTTGAATTACAGGTGCATGAAGCCTCCCCATTTCCTCCTGAGGAGGCCGTTTGTTGACTGTAGATAAGAAGGCCAGCCTTTGAAGAGGCAGGCACGCATGCACACACACATACACACACAGGCAGCTCCTTAAACTGACAGCTCAATGCTGTGAATCATTATCTCTAATAGGCCTAGTTTAGTGTAAACAAACACATGCTGAGTATCGATGCAGATCTTTCCCATGCAGTCACTGATCCCCTCCATCATCACACCCAGATAAAACGTGTCAGATTCTGGGTTTACTTTTATTTGCATAAAGGTGATGAGTTTAAATACTCTGGCGGGGAATGGAGAGGTGAAGGGTTATAGTAAGACTGATGAAACAGTTTTGCCTTCCCTAACAGTTGTTTGAAATTCCAGTAGCAGTGTTTGAGGAAATTAGGGTGGATGGTCTTGTCACAACAGCTGCTGCATCAAGCGTATTTTATCCTAAATCTGGACAACGGTCTCACTGAAGACGGGGACTGGTTGCAGAAGCAGCTATAGGTGCATTGACAAGATGTCAAGGGCCCTGTTTACACCTGGTACTAACATGAGTCCTGGGCGATTAAATCCAAGTGGAAAGCTCTAAGCACAGGTGTGAATGCACCAAGTGCATCCACGATGCGTCTTGAGATCCAGTATCTCAGACCACATTCAGAAGGGGGTCTGGGCCACATTTGGCCACATTCTTTCCTTTCCATTCCTTAGCCACACTAAAGGACCTCATCCTTGCTTATGTGATGCCCCACCGGTTAAGAAAACGTTATACGCAGGCAAAGCCGAAGCCACTCTGCTACTGGGAGAATGCTCAGTTCCTGTTTGCCCGGTTAGCACAAGCTAACACAGCAGCAGCAGCGTCTGTTAAATTGTTCCAACAAACCCTCACCAACACCAAACCGCTTGATTCTGTTGTGAAACCTGTTAAAAGCTGTTGGTTAACATTGTCGTGTGATGCTACTCACCAAACTCTCACCAACTGTCCCCAACACGGATCGCACACTCCAGAAGCAGTAGCCTCATAACGGTGCTTGTCTCATTAAGATTCTACTCATTTTAAATAATAAAGGCTGGAAGTATGCATGAACAGTCAGTCATAAAGCCGTCCTCTTGTTCTCGGATCACCGAATACGCATGATAATACCAGGTGTAAACAGGCTCTAGGTGTATGGAAGTCTTGAGATGGGATATGGGGGAAGTAGGGAAGCCTGATGTAATGACAACAAATATGTACACATGAATAAATAAACACAGCAGCACATAATTAGGGCTTCTGGTTGGAGTGTTCATCCGCTTCATGCCCGGTGTGGGCAAGGCCTCGCTCTACTAAAGTGTCCCGGAGCAAGGCGCTGAACTCCTACTGGATCCAGCTGTACAATGGCTGCCCCTGACCTCTAACCTCCCTGGAAGGAAGAATGAGTTTCACTATGAGAATCAATGGGGTATTACATTATCACTCAAATGTGATTATAACTAATGGCTTGAGTAATAATTCAAGTTTTGCTCCTGTGCAAACCTGGCAGAGGGCAGAGCCGTCTGCGAGGAAGCCCTGGGAGGCCCCAGAGCCATTTTCCCTCCTCCTACCTGGGCCAAGGCCAACCTTATCAGACAAGAGGGCCCCGAGGATTACTCTCCCCCAGAGCATTAGCCTCCCTCCTGGAGAAAAAGGGCAGCCATCTCTCCCTCCTCTCTTCCACCTCAAGCCCTCGTCTCCCCCCCTTCGGCCCTCAGCACTCCACCTTTCCCGTGGGAGTTTGCAAAGCCAGGATAACCTTGAGACCTCAGCTGGTTCGCTGCCAGAAACATTAAAGAAATTCCCTCCTTTTCTCTCTCCATCCTCACCTCTCCTGTACACCCCCACCCCACCTCACCGCCCCTCCAGCCCTCCTCCTGATCACCGGGACATTACTCTATTTTTTCCTCCCTGCGCCCCCTTTTCTCTCTCCTCCCCTTCATTTTTAGGCCCTTTTTTGCCTTCTCAGCCTACTCTGATTGTGACTAAGATTAGCCCTTTTTCTCTCTCTCTCCCTCCCTCGTTTCCTCCTTTCTCGTCTTCGACAGGAGAGAAAGGGTGGGGGCTCAAGTAAAGTGAAAGAAAGGGCTGTTCACATAATCTCCTGCGTAGATGACTATTATCTGTAGATTGTCGAGCTGCCAATTTCAATTTAGCCAGCCCTGTTATCAGGCCAAAAATAAACGCCTCATTTGAAAAGTGGAAATCAAACTGTCCCGACAAGAGGGATGACTGACGTTGATTGCAAACTAACTGTTTTGGTGGCAGCCTGCACTTTGTGTGGCTTTTGTCTCTTGCTTCTCTCTCCCCCCTCCTTTGCCTCTCTCCCTATTCTCTCAGTCGGCTTCACGGCTGTCATATTCCTTTAGTGCTGGAAAGGTCAAGTGCTGCTTGCTGCCTGTGAGATCTAAGGGAGCTCAGGGATATTCAGCTGCCCCCCTTCACCTTGCTTTGTGGCAACAATGCTTCTTGCTGCGAGCTCCCCTGCACTGCCACTGGCCAGCGGCGGCAGCAACGGTGGCAGGCCGGGTTGCAGAGGAATGTGTTTATCCCCTGTAGCTAGCTCCCTCCTTTCAAGTTCCCAGCTCCTCCAAGCTGATCTGTTTTCACCGCGCTGCGCAGAAAGGGGCCCCGTTTTCCTGCAGGACAGCAGCGGGGATCAGTTCTCAATGTTTATGGTCGAGAGAAATGATAAGTAATGAAGACAAGAGGGAGACAGAGACTGAGAGGAGACGGCATCAAAGGAAGAGTCATGATTTACGTCTTGTCCATGTCGGAGTACTTTTTCACTCAGTATTTGTGTTATATGTTACAGTAGATTGTCCTCAGACGCATTGCGTGTGTATTCAGGAGTTCAACACCGAGGCCTCCGTGTGGCCCTCAGATATCGACAAGGAAATGGAGAGAGTTTACAAACATGGGCTTTGTAATAGTTTCCCATGACATCACTACTGATGGGGCCTCAAGGGGCTGTGAACCAAATCCTCTCTCTCTCACACACACCACACACACACACACACACACACACACACACACACACACACACACACGCAGGTATGACCTCATCACCACCACATTCCAGGTTTCACCTTGCTGCCCCCCATTGCTGCCAAAGTCTCTCCATCTCAGTCACCCTAACACCATATCTGCCCCCACCCCTCCCCTGCTGCCACACCCATCTCAGGCTCCATTGTTCCCCGTCAGAGAGCTTCAGCTTTCAACCAGGAGATGAGCTAACTGCCGCCGCTGTAAGATCGCAGGCCTGCTGGCTACAACTCTCAGCCTCACACTGGTTTCAGCAATCAGTTTCTCTCCTCCACCCACTCAAGCCTGCACGCAGTCACCACTGGGCAAAGGATTATGGGAAAGGCCATTGACATGTAAGTGGTTGGGCCGGAGTCAAGTGCTGGCTGCTGCAGTGTTAATTTCAGTGATTTAAAAAGGGCTGGTTTGCTCACCACAGCTCCTCAAGGGCCATTAGAGGCGCTACTTTCCTCACAGCATGGCGTAACAATGAAGAGAATGATATCTAGTGTACATAATCTTTATTCATTCAGCAGTCACACTGTGCTAACTACTTCTATTCACCCCGTCCACTTTTCCACTCAACTTAATCCATACTGGATAACTAATTGTTTTTATTCCACCTAAATGCACCACCTACTACTTACCAAAGTTAAGTAAACCGATTGTGTCAACATGTCTAACTTTCTGAGGGGCTGATAACATTCTGCAGGAGACCGTCACTCATTATCATCTCTGTTGAAACTCCACTCAAACATGATCAAACCTTGCAAGACAGGCAAACACAGCAGGATACAGATTGCAGTGTGACCTGGCTTAACTCTCTGCGGGTTCAGAGGCCCTCCCACCTTCAGCAGCATTTCAAGCGAGATGGAGCTGAGAGGATTATTGAACTGGTTTTATTTTAGGGTGAACTGTCCCTTTAACTGTTACGCTATGCCGAACAGCACAGATTCCTTGGAGGCAAACATAAACACTCAGTTATTACTGAGGAGGTGTAATATTTTACTCTGCAGGGTCACAAGATGAAGAAAAAAAACACTCAAGAACAACAATGACCACAAGCCTTCTCTTTGGATGTAAGGAGGAAAAAAATAAAAACAGCGTACTCTCCTTCTCGCAAAGTATCTAGGGTATGTAAACAAAAGCAACCAAGCAAGCAGTAATATTATGCCAAGGTCTTGTTTACAATTCTAAAATATTTCCGTGGACAGAGGCGATACCTGTCCTTGCTCTCTTTAGCCAAGTAACAAGATATTCTTATTTGTTGTTGTGCAGCTACTCTGCCTGTGGCACACTCAGCGTGGATTGCAGGAGGAGCTTGTGCTCCTGATCTCTCTTCAACCTACTGCATTGCCCTGTGACTTCAATGTGTGGTCCTTCACATTTTTGGCTCTTTATTTTATAATTTTGATAATCCACATGCACAAGTGATTAAGGTAACTTCAAAGTCCCGCTTACCAACTTCTGTGTCTCATTAATTTCAAGGCCAACTATTCTGATATGTTCACTATAGTTCATGGTACCACATTTATTTTTCATAGCAACTCTAGTATGGTTGAGGTACAGGTAAGGTTAGCAGTGTTTCCCATATTTGTGGAGGCTACTTCTGACACTGATATACTGATTTTCTGTTTTCTGTGCCTCTGACTGTTTGTCAGACCACAATTGAGACAAGCTAAATGATATAAACTAGCTAGCTCACACACTCTGTGGTTGCCTTACCTCACTTCCAGCCTCCTGCGCTGGATGGAGAGCGGGCCACAGCTCCTAAGACATACCTTCAGCACGGCTATAGCGACTTGAATTCAGCCAGTATAAACTCCAGTGCGGGGGGTCGTCACAGCGGGCTGGTGGCCAGTGGCAGTGCTGGGTCAAACCTGTGTAAAGACAGCAACAGAAAGTTTGCTGATCCAGTGGGGAAACACTGCGCTTGAGCTTGTTTACTTGTTCAGAGTTGCTATAGGGCACTGACTGAATCTTGGTGCACCACCTCAAATAGAATTTTGTGAGATACTTCAGTTTGGCAACAAAAAACGCTAGTCAAAGACACGGACTGTGGTGAAATAATAAAAATGTCAACCACAACTGCAGTATGAGACATGAATGCAAACATGGGCTGCTTGGGTCAGTGAAAATACTTTATATGCCCATCACCATCTTATCCTGTCTTTGTGCTGTCTTCCTTTGTGAGCACCAGTCTTTCCTGCACTGGAACTGAATGCAAAGACCGGTTTACACTTCTGTGTTGAATCTACATGGTAGGCACTGTTTAGGTAGGTGCGGCGTAGATGTGTACCTTACGCAGGAGCCTGACGCGCAACTCCCCAGAAATCTAACTACAAGTCGTGGCAATGTGATCAGTCCACTTAACATTGCATTTCCTCCCATACATTCTCAAATGCTCCTTTTTCTCTGTGAACATGGATCAAATTGAGGAGAGGTTAACTGAGAGAGTCCATTAATTTGTATATTTGTAAGACTTTTCCTCATTACATTACAAATACTACCAGATGGCAGATGCAGTCGCTCCAACTCCACCATGATCCACTGAGTTTCAGTAAAAGAGAAACTCAACACAGCGGCATAGAAACACCATTGCTATCGCTATCAACTCGAGAGCACAAGAATAAATGCTCACAACAGTGTGGGGCACTTGCGTAGGCTACGGTGTAGAGCCTATGTACAACTATAAATCAGCCTTTAGGAGGACTGTGCTGTAACAACTTCACCAACCAACTATATGTTTAATTAACAAAGGGCCATAAGTGAAAAAAAGAAGGCCACAGGCTCAAGTAAAACGGCCTACACTTAAACACAGTGGTGACATAAAGATTCTTCCAGTCTGTCAGATGAACTGTTTTTACCCATTTGGTACATAATGCTTCCACTGAATATGAATCACTGATACAGAATAGCTGCATATATGATGAGAACATGTGGGAGGAGGTAACACGTCCCATATATCATCATGGCTAGGAATAGTTATCCACTAGCCACAGCGAGGGGTCAAGGGTTCATAGAAAGGGCGTCACTGAGGAAGCCAGGCGCATGTCCTGAAGCAAGGTGCCTTAACAGGATTAAACAGCAGCCTATCAGATCCATTTGGGATAACAACATCTGTCAAATGAACCACTTCACTGGCTGGCCTGATAACTATCCTGCCTCCACTTATCTAGAAATCAACTCTCTTGTTGCAAACAGATCAGGAGCAACTTGAAAGGGTTTGCCTTTGGCATAGTGAGTTGCAGAAGTGAAGTCATCTCAGGGCTATGAAGAAGGCAAAGGGCAGGGCAGGGACACAGTCTGGTCAGCCACAGTCTCTATTCGGCCGCATACTGTATTTTATGCTTTTTCCCATCTCTTGTAGGCCAGCACAGCACTGTGGAGGTGCCCTCAGCAGAGCAAGTCACGCTTGGTAGGAAGTAAAAAAACAGTCAAACAGGATTTAGTGATTTGGTGGCCTGTTAAAGGTCAGTGACCAGTTGGACAGATATTCAGGCAATTATTGCAAGCCCCCAGGGACAGTGCTGTACTGTGCAGCCATTTTGGAGCCTTACCTAACGACGGAATTGCAGGTCACAAGGCCAAAAAAGATGTTTTGATAAGTGGTAAACAAAAAAAAGGTACATGGATACTTTATAGATTTTATTACATTCATGAATTACTGGGGTGGAGAAGGAAAACAGGGTCGTGTTTCTCACACATCGGCCAATTACTCCCCTGAGATGGCAGCTAATCCGCACCCGCCCCGGCCAGGCATTTGCCCACCCAGACCCTGCCCTGTTCAACCCTCGACTCTGGGGCCAAAGCTTATGCTAAAAACCTCACTTACAGAACAATATAAAAGCTCCAGTGCCTATGACTTATCCCTGCTCCGACTGAAGTTAGACATCCTGTACGCCCAGCCCCATACTCCCACTCTCATCTCACCCATCGCCTTATTTCAGCACCCTTAGACGCAATTCTAGTCAAATCCCCTGACTCACTCCCTGATCCCCTTTCCCTCCTTTTCTACCCAATCCCCCTTCTTCCACTGAGTAACTTTAATTGTCCTGGGAAAGTCACGGTTGGTCCGCGGGGCACAAAGCACCAGTTTATAATTAATGTTACAGAGGAGGGATTACAGGAAGCTCTGGGCAGCCTGATCTGAGAGGCTGTGACAGAGAGTGTGTGATCTTCCTGCTTGAGCCAGACTCAGAGGGCTTGTGTGTGTGCGTGTGTGTGTGTATGTGTATGTGTATGTGTGTGTGTGCGTGTGTGTGTGTGTGTGTGTGTGTGCGTGCAATTCATCAGAACAATGGGGGATCTCCCTTCCTTGCACAGGCTAATTTATGCCTTCATCGCCCAGGCCATCTGCACCATACACACACACACACACACACACACACACACACACACACACACACACATATGGTATATCCTCTCTCAAAATGCCCTTGAATGTGGGCAACAGGTTTCATTCAGACCTGAGAGCGCTGTTTATGTGATTGAAGAACCCAAAAGGAGTCTTGTGCTGTCCCTCCCTCTCTTGGGTGTAGGGGGGGTGGTGCTAGAGGTGGTGGGTTTAATGGAAGAACCAGAGGAGGAGTAGGAGGGGTGGGACCAGAGCTCCTGCCAGGCCAGGTGTGAGGCTGGGGGCTATGCACGTAAAAACATGAAGCATTGCACTCCACCACGCAGAGCGAGGCATTAATACAAAACCACAAATATACAAAGAATGTTCATTAGACTAATGCTCAGTTTCTGCACAAGCACACTACTGTTCTTCCTGCTTACTTTCCCCCCAAAAAAACAACTGCTCAAATTGTCAACTTTAGACCTCAACTTCAGACCTGCTGATCGCTGGTGACTACCAAAATCCAGTTAAATGGAAAACAGAGGAACCTGAGTCGATGCTGCTTGAGATGAGAGGAGAAAACACCAAGTATAATAAAACTGTGGTGAAATTCAAATTATTCCGATAGTGATGAAGACGGAGGAGGAAGAGGAGGAGGATCAAGAATCAGCGAGTTCCTCTCAGGTCTTGCCCTCTGGCACTAAGACAGGGGCCCGGCTGCCTGTCTTTCATCATCAGCATGCAGGATCAGAGCGTGTCTTACACATCAACTCCTCTGTGTGCCTGAGTGTGTGTGCGTACATCTGTGTGTGTGTAAAGAGAGGGCACGTAAGGGCCCAGACTGCCTGCAGGGCCCCCCACGCAGATGAGCAGGGGCACAGGAGCGCTTGGCAGGAGAAAGGAGAGGAGTGTGTTCATGAGTGTGTGTGTGTCTGTGCATACTTGTGTGTGCTCAGGGGAGAGAGCATGTGTGTGTTTGTGAGTAAGGGAGGGAGGTAAGGAGGGAGTGAGTCAGCCAGCTTGGGCATATTTCGTCTCTTCCCCACCCTCCCTCCTTCCCTCCTCACCTCTCATTTTGTTCCCTCATCCCTCCCTCTGCTACTCACTCATTCCCTCCATCCTTCTATTTGTCCTCCCTCCCTAACACACACACACACTCACGCACACACATCCCGCCGCCTCTCATTCTCAGACAGTAGCAGCCGGGGGCCAGGAGCCTGCTGGTGGAGGCTGCATCGATCTTTTCCCAGATGTGGGGGCGGCTGCAAACACACGCACACACATCAGATTCCTAACCTTGGAGCGGTGGCGGTGGATGTAAGGGGCTCTGGGTTCGACCTGGAGTGACTCCCTGAAATCTGCCAGGCTTTCTTCAGCTAACCTCTGGAAGCTTGTCCCACGTGTGCACCCACACAAACACTTTATCGCACACATGCAAACCAGCCAGGAAGCCACGAATACATGGTCAAACATGAACGGAGATAGCTGCTAATTTCATTGCAATGTTATAGACAGTTTTCAGCCTGTCTTTTCCACCACGGTTGGTGAACCAAACACCGAGTGTCCATTGTCACATGTATTCTTGGTTTCAAAGTCTTAACATTTGAAAAGTTACCTCCTGATAACATTTGCAGCTGCTGACATAAGTGGTAACCACATTTGCAACATGCAAGCTGCGGTTTGCAACATGAGATAATTTCCTCTCGCGCTCACTCTAACACATTTCACTAATTAGCACAAATGCCATACTTGCGACACATGCATAAGCATGTGAGAACCCTGCAGGATGCACACATTTACAGGCAGTATAGAGATATGGGCCCTCTTATTTGTTTAAAGATATACTGTGCAGGATTCGCCTAAAAAACAATATACAGACTAACACAAAATAATCCCTCTCAATCATCATTTATGACTCACTGGCAGTGCGTGGCGGTGTCTATGTCTGTACAGAACCTGCCCCTTGCCTGTATTCTCTTATTTTCTTCTTATTTTGGTTTATATGGGAGGTTTCTGGGTGTCAACCTTTGGGTGGTGATGTATAGCCCCCAGCCAATAGCGGAGCGAGGTCGGGACTCTATAAAAGACGAGGAGCGACCAGGTTACACTGCTGTCTCCGTCTCTCTTGTCTGCTCTGTTAATGCGAACTGCAGGTCTGTGCGTCTGTGTGATCGAGGACAAGGTTGACACACACACACACACACACACACACACACAGAGCAGAGAAGCCAAGCAGACAGGATGAAGCATGTGCTGAATTCAAACAAAATCTGGCAATGCAGCACCTTCCTGCAGGGGTGTGCGAAGGTGTGGTTGTGTTAATTTGTGCTTTAACATGTAATCATGATGAATATCATAAAAATAACACTTTAACTTATCTGATTCTCTGCCTTGTTCTTCTTCTAACACCGGCTGACATCTAGCTTTTTAATGCATTGGGAAAGGTTTTAACTTAGGCCTTCAAACCCCGGTCAAATGTCTCTGTAGTAGTCACGAGTATTTATCGCCTCTGGCTCCGATCAGCATTGATGGGAACAGTACACCTGGGTGAGCATGCTAATTTTAGCTACTTAACTGGCGAGATGCAATGATGCGCCATCACAAAACAAAGAGACGAGGTAAGTAAGAGATAAAAAGAAGTAACCACCGTAAAGTTTTCTTTCTCTGTGCTGATGTCTCATAGTGCTGTCTACTGTTTATCTGTTCTCCGGCCTGTCCATGACATCTATGTGACACACAGAAATAAAATTTGTCTGCTGCAGAACCGTGTACACAGGTCTGCTCCACTGACAATGAGAAAGGAGTCTATAGCCTATTTTTTCGGAGTTTACTTGTGTTTTAAAAAAAACTGCATATACACGCTAATTTTGGTGGAAACAGGGTAATTCATTGAGCTGAGGAGGAAGGGCCAAGTCTGAATCTTGTGTTTACAAACAGTACAAGAAACATTTGCAGAGTATGCCTTTAAATATGATATATCATGATAAACAAAACAATCTAAATCATATTCAAACACAGGGTGGAAATGAAAATCATGATGCTTCAGTATATTCTCTTGAAGGCACCTGTATGAAAGAGTGTGTTTATCTTGTATGTGTGTGCAGATTTAGCCTATACATGTGTTTTCCCATCAAAATTAGCCTATTAGAAGAGATGCTCCATTCAACAAGGCTGCCAAGGTCATCATTTAATCTCCGCAATATGTCCTGTAATGGTTTGCCACTTCTCATTCATAACAAAAAGCATAAGAAAAGCATGCTATGGTGGTAATGGTGGGGGACCCGAGGGGGGAGGTGGGGGTCTTAATCCTTAGCAAAGCCCCAATCAAAGTGAAAAACATCAGCGAGGGAAAAGAAAGAGAGGGGTGCGGGTCTTTAGAAGAAAAAAAAAAGAGGAATGGGGGCACTGATGAAAAGCCAAATATGCGACATTCACAGAAAAGGAGGCCCTTGTTGATGTGCGGAACCTTTGAAGAAGAAAGAAAAAGCGGAAAGAGGGTGGGTGTATGTGTGCGTGTGTGTGGAGGAGGGGGGGGTCACTGTATTGAGGCACATTATGTCATGGCAGTCAAAACGGCGTAAAGTTGACAGGACGGAACCCCCGCTGACACACACACACACACATACACAGACACACACACACATAATCATAAGTCTCCCCTCTCACCCCCCTCCTGGCAGTGGAGCATGCAGATTGTGGGAAACAGCGGCTGAGGCACGCGCCAGATAAGATCTTGCCTCTCCGGGCCTCTCTGGAGATGCAAACACGACCCTGTTGGCACGCAGCAGCACCCCCCCTGCCCCCATACACACATCCTCTTTGACCACACTGGATCTCACTGACCCAGTACAGCCATGCCACAGAGTGCGTGTCATCTACTTCCTCTCCTGTCTTTGTTTATGAAATCCCTCACCCCACAGATTGCTCCTTTCAGCCATCTCTGCCCCCTATAGGCCCACCCACTCAAGATTAGATGAACTGATGATTAGTAGAAACACAGATCACATCAACAATGTATTAACAATATTTTGTTGCTTTTCAGGACACAGAATACCTCTCCCTCTCATTAACTACTGCTCTACTGCTTAGATTGTTAATACTGATCGATGCATCAATGCAAAGCAGTATTTTAATGTTGTAGCTGGTCGAGGAGGAGCCAGTTTGAACTACTTTACATGCAGTTAGTTTAGTTTACTTTGATTTTTGAAACAGTGGACATTTGTTTGATGTATTTGTACCTTGAACAGATGTTTTTACAGCTGGAATGTCTCTTTGGTGGAACTGCTGACAACTCACAGACATCTAAGGGCCCTGTCACACCAAGCCAACAGTCAGCCGTCCGTCAATGTTGGGCTGTCGATAAGCGTTTGTCGCCATTTCTTTCGGTGTGTCCTGCAGCGTTGACAGCAGTAAAGTCGAGAAGGCGTGAGATCTAAACAAACTAGTTATATGACGTAAGACTATGTTTTTAGCTCTTAATCAGAAACGGTTTGTAGTTATTTGTGTTTTTATTCGTTGCCACATGTTAAAGATAATTTGTTCTTTCAACATTGGGTTGCGTTGTTAACGTGCTAATTGACTAACTAGCATTTTGAATCCGTCCTGTCGGTCTTCCGGTTTCCCTTTTTGAATAACAAATACAGACTATCGCTTCCTGCTGGTATGGAGCGTTATTTCCTCTCCCACAGGTGTAGAACATACGTGCTAGGTGGTCATTGGCTGTGGTCTTTGCGGTGTTTCCAATGCAACTTATTGGCTAAGACGCAAGCTATGTGAGGCAAGGTTAAGTAGATCTTCGTAGGTGCTAGTTCTTTGATATCGGTTTGTTGTGTTTGGGGGTTCTGAAATGTGACAAAATGCCTGAACTGGACATGCTTTCTTGTTGGATAAGATAATATAATCCTGTATTAGTCCTACTGTTGGGAAATTTGTACGGGATCACAATCCAAATCACACTTTAATCTATCAAAACACTGTATTTTACGAGTCTATCATATTTTCAAGATACAATCTTCACCTGAAAAGTGGTTAACTATTGCTGTCAGATAAATTTAGAGGAATACAAAGTATAACACTTCTCTCTGAAGTGTGGGGGCTAGAAGTATATGATACTCAATTGCTTCCACCACTTGTAGTAGAAGTAGTTGAAGTAGTTGAAGTAGTAGTCATAGTAGCAGGAATGATAAAAATGTTGTTCCACTCTGCTGTTTTGACATGTTTGAGTCAGTCATTCACACAAAGTGATCTGCAGATGTAACATTTGAGCTGTAAAGCGTGACTTGTTTTCATGACGTCTGCTCATGCAACATTTAGAGGGAGCCGATGAAGTCAGCAGTCATGACTTCAGCTGATCACAGCGGTGAAAAGAAGACAGACTGGTGCTGAGTGGGTGAACCTGGTTCCCGGACTTCATCCAAGCAGACGATGAGTAAGCTCTGACTGGCGGGATAGTCCCTTGTTTACCATATCTTCTGTCGTGATCTATCCTACGTACTTAAAAGGAAATTAACAAAGTGAGCGTGCAGACGGAGGGTTTACTTTGGTGACATGTTCTCTGGGCTGTACAATGTTGATCTCCAGCTTACACTTGAGAGACTATAATGAGGCCCAGATGAGGTTAATGAGGAAGATATCAGAGTTTATAGTGATGCATTAAACTGTCAAGGGATACTTTATCACTTTAGCAGTGAATCAGTAATACACAGTCTAATAGATCACATTACACATCATGTAGTCCATCTGAGAGACAAAGTTCCTATCAACAACCTGTATCATATTTTATTACCAGACAGAAATGGTAATGCCAATAATCAAAGAGAAAACCTATTTCTGAGTGCAAAGCCAATTCAGTTTGTACAAGACTTGGCAGTCAAACAAAAGGATAATATTCCTACATAAAGAATTAAAGGTTTGTGAGAATCAATAATCTATGGCAGCTCAATACAACATGCAGTTACATCGTGTCTGTGTATCAAAGTAAATGTGCTCGGCATTCGACTACACAGTGAGGAGGAAGTGGTTGTCTTGTGGTGAAATTCTAGAAAAAAGTTTTTTTTTTTTTTTTTTTAAGCCTTGTTAAAGACATCATGAACTCCAACTAAATGTTTAGGGGTTTTTTTTCTTATATATCTTACACTGATTGTCACCTGTATGCCAGCATCAGGACCAACAATGGCAAAAAACTCATTTTGTAGGTATTCTTAATGTTGTTTTAGAGCTTGTCATTTCCTGTATAGACCTTTAACAGGCCGATGTCACAATAATGGCATTTTATTAGGTGGAGGCAAAACACGACTTGCCACCACAGGGCTGTAGGCTACATAGGAGTCTTAAAATGTCATCTTGTTGTGTTATTGGGTGCCAGAATAGAAGGAGTCATGGCAATTTTATGACGTACCAGCTTCCGCCGCCCGTCACCAAAAACAAAGACAACTATGTTTAAATGCGAAAAGATGAAAGAACTGGACGGCGGTGATGGTCAAAAATGCTCACATGTACAGCACACACTTTATATCAGGTTAGGGGAAAAGTATTTCCTGTTGTAGGGATGAATTACGTTATGTGTATTAAGGGTTGTCATGTCCACCTCATCAGAGATTGTGGCGGTGTTAAAAGAAATATTGGATTTCTCTGTAACACTAACTTTTTAAACGCATTAGCTATGTTAACAAACTGGAGGGAACTGTTCAAATGTCCTTTGTATGACTGACACAGTAATCAACCACAAAGCCGGCCATCCCATCTTCATCAATCCATCCACTAAGTGAGAGCATACAGGTTTGTCAGTCTAGTCCCGTTGGTCAGTGCGTTCTTTTTCAACTAACACTTGCGGTTACTTAAAAAAGAGTGAGTGACCTGACATGGTGCTCTCGTAAATTCAGTCTGACGCTCTACACAAAAATAAGAGCCCTGTTGGTCGAAGAAACAGAGCATTATATGTCTACATGAATTAGATAATCATATATTCACTTCGCTTGGCGCTCTGCTGCTCCGTCTCCCCAGACAGAGTACCCAGAGTGCTCTCTGCCACTCTGAGAGTGTGGTGCCCTGGATAACCAAACAGTACATTTCGACAGCACTCCAAATTTACAAATGGTCCAGTTTGTGCCACTCACATCATCTACCTCTATTGTCTAAAACAAGCCAACAGAACTCGCTAGCTAATGTCTGTGGAGCATTGTTTTGCCTCCAGCTAAGTCCCGCCCATCAAAAAACTTCATTCTGTTTACTAACAGTAAAAGGTCTGACACAAAATGTTGATGACTCATGCACTTCAGAGCATACACTCATATTTCGTCCAATGAAACGCTTTCTCAAATTGTTGTGTCACTCTCCCATGACTATTAATCCTGCCAGTTAATAACCAGCAAACAGGACCTACGAGCTAGCTAGCAGTTGTGGGTCGTTGCTGTGTTTTTGGTTGTGCCCGCTCCTTACATTATCCTGCAGATTAGGCCGTCCCAACCCATGCTGGCAGGACCATGTCAATGTGGAATAGCAATGCCCCTACTCCCTCCACCATTTCGGCTCAGCCACCTCCATGTCTGCATGTAATGTCAGACAGACATTTCCACTGGCTACCACGACAAGTGCCTCCCTAGCTTCCTGTACTACTGTCAAAACGGTCTTATGGGCAAATATTCACGCTTTATGAAAGAATAAACTGTACATCCTCAAACACACAACCTTATGTTTATAATTGCATGCTCACCTTAACACACTGCCACACACCCCTCTTACACAAACATCACAGTTGTCTCTTTACACTCTGTCAGACAAACACACACGCTCTACACGTTCACTTAGTGCAATCAGCATGCAGCACATCCGCCAGACTCCCGGTGCTAACATATCCAACCTCTTCCCTTCCCACAAGCTAAATATTTGCTCTTGTTCAGATATGGGTCTGAATGACGCCACAACATTTCAGCAGTTTCTTTTTTGTCTTCAGTCGCTTTCATTCTCATACACTCCCATTCTTGCCTGTGGTGAACTGCTCCCTACCTTGGCTGGCACTGCATCAAAAAGCAGCCTCCTCAGGGGGTGAAAACAGGATCTAAAATAGTGTTTGGGGCATATAAAGATATTGTTTATTGGCTCTTAGGAAACTGTTACTATATTTTTAAAGTAGCTGCTTGTTATTTGATCTGCATCATGGTTCTCTTTCTATTAGAATCTGCTTGGATCAACTATGTTTTGGATGGGGTCTAATTATCTTTCTAGGTGTTCAAGAACCGGTCTGACTGTGCTCAAGTCCCTTTCTGATCAGTCCTTTTTATTTTGAAAATGACTGTGGCCCTGTTTACACCTGGTATCACCATACATCTTGGGTGATCTGATCTGACGTGGACAGCTCTAAGTCTATCTGTTCACACTTGGCATTAGAGTGCGTCTCCACATGTGTTTCAAGTGACGACTTGGGATCAAATCTCACTTTAACCACTCTTTATGCAAATAAACACATTCATTGTGTCAATGTGCAAAGACCAGATGCGTTGTTGTTTTAAACCAGTGGGAGGTAGAAATGCAAATGCGGTGCCTGCTTCTATCTTCTTTGAAATGTCCTCATAAATCACAGGTTGCGATATAAATCATCCATTTTCCATTCTTCGGCCAAAATGGAAATCTGTGTTTTCTGTGTACTCTCTCCCATGACAAACAATTTTGCCTGTTGTTGTAGCTTCTTCTTCTCTCACTGCTGTGGTTCCTTCTTGTGGTTTCGCACTTTAAAAGACACCTTTGGTGCACAATTAAGTACATACTTCCACCTATGCAGAGGACGCCAGCTCAATAGGCGTTCCCTCATTATGGACATATTAGCATGTACGCTACTGAAAGAACGTGGCCATATGTGGCCAAGACAACCTCTGAAGAAGGACTGAGTGACTGGATCTCAGGTGCTTTGACTGTCTGATCAACCAAGACTCCAGGTGTAAACAGGTCCTGTATTATGTCAGGTTTGGGTGTGCGTTTCACCGGTCCGTTTGGAATAAGACCCAAAATGCTGAACCCTTGGAGACCTCTGATGAATCAGGCTGAGCACCTGAATCAGCCTGTGATATATAAGGACACTGAGTGCATAAACTATGGTCTTCAGTAGGTGATCACCTTAATGCAAACAACTACAACTACAGATTTAGTCAAAAACATCACGTCAGACTTTCTTTTCTCTTAAAGTCACAAATGTATCTGCATCATTCATTAGATATTAAATTGACTTTACAATGCACTGCCTTTGTCTTTCCAGGTTTGTTTTGAGCCAGTTTGTACATCACACAAGAGTTAACAGAGATGATATAAATTATATACTTTGCATCTGAGTTGTAAAAATTTATTTAGGACAAACTTTTATTCTGGACATAATATATGGGGCAGGGGGACACGGAGGATAAAGTGGGGAATGGGGTAATGGAGAGTCAAGGGGTGTATGGCGAGGTCATCTGAGCTGTCGCAGTCGATGGACCCTCACCCCCCGGACACGAACACACACCCCGCCCTTTCTCTAGGTCCCTGTACGGTAATTGGGCCCTCACATCAAACAGGCTTCATTAGAAGGACTCCAGGAACTGCTAATCCCCTGCCTTCACACACAGGGGGGAGAACGGTTTTGTGGTGCATGGCGTCCGCCACGCCGAACAAAACATCTTGAGGAAACATCAAAGCCCTTCTCATCCGTGTTGCCGAAACTAAAGACTTGTGTTTGTGTGTGTGTGTGTGTTATTCGTTCACCTTCGCTGCACCATTGTTATCTGCTTATGGTGAGAGACTTTTTTGTGCTTGCAAGTCATCTGGAAACAAAGGAGCACTTTGGCCACTTCTAAAAATGTCAGACATTAATGGGAAACAGTCTCTGCTTGGGTACAATGGGGTCACCGAGATGCGCCAACTTGCCGTTTGGGTGGGGCCCCATCATAAAAATATGAACACTTATGTTTTCTTACTGATTGCACTCCCACGCACCCTCACACACATGACAAAGAAAACGATTTATGTGACAAACACAAGATGAGATTAACAGTTCTGTTGAGGTTTCTGTTTTTTATCTTTAATGTCTGCCGTGGAAATTGCCCTGTAGCACATAAAGTTAATTACACTCAAATCAATTGAAAAACATGCACACGCTTCATGTCATGTCAGGACAAATGTTGGACTGTCAACAGAGGATTAACACGGTTACACACACAGTGTGTGGATATACAGAAATGCACTTGAAGTTAACCTTTACAATGCAGTAACAGATGGTTATACACAGACGCAACATGTGAAGCCCCTTTTCTTTATGATGTCTGTCACAGAGGAAAGTGATGCCCTCATTAAAAATGAATCCCTGGTTTGATCCTTGACATGCAAACGTGCAGGTGATTCCTGAAACCAGCCTGCAGCACCTCTGAATAACGATGGAATGGAGCCCACCTCCATCATATCATTCATTCTCTTTTATTAGCACGCTAAGCTGTTCTGCAGCTGTGCTCCTGATGCCTCCATTGACAAACACACACACAAAACTGGCAGAAGATGAGAGGCACTCAACTACCAAACCACACCTAGACCACAGTGTCACACAGAAACTTGTTTTGTCTCTCTCTCTCTCACACACACACACACACACACACACACACACACACACACACACACACACACACCTCAACTCAAATGTTCGTTCCCACCCATCCCTTCCTATCTCAGTTTGACCTGGCTCATCAGTCCAGCTGACCTCTCGAGCCTCGCACACACACACACACACCGCACACAGGCACACTGAGAATGTGCTGACAGGGAAGAGACTGCCGGCTCTTAATTAGCAGGAAGTTGCAGTGTCAAGGTGTCACAGGCGTGTAGTACGGAATAGCAGTGCTGGTCCGTCCTCCTATTGATTCCCTCCGGGAATGCTTTGTTGTCGCTTTCCCAGCATCAAACGCCTGCCTGCTATTCACCGCCTGGACCGCAACCGTTTTCCTCCCCGCTGTGTTTGGATTCTCTCATAAATGAGAAACACAGCCATTTAGAGACTCAGATGTTCTAATTTTGACCCCATGCTTGCAAGCTGGAAGAAGGGGGGGGGTTGTATCCTAATTGGCAATTTGGGATCTTCCATAGCGGACGGGCACTCGAGTAAGAAATGATTTGGCCTGCCTACTTTCATCTTCCCATCTTCTTCTCATGCCACCTCCCTCCGCCCCAGGTTTCTCTTGCAACCATTTCTTTTCCTGCTTGTCAGGTCTTTAACTCCAGCGCTTGCACACACACATACACTAACACACACACACTCAATCATGAGCGTGTACGGGTGGTCCGTGTGTCTGTTGGCGGGGGCCTGCCGGTGCAGCTTTGCGGAGCAACTCTTCCCAGGCTGCGTTGTAATTGTCAAGGAGGGCGACCTTGGCTTCCTTTTAAAATCCCGCCGAGCAGAACATTTATTTAAGGAAGCACTGGGGGGCTGGCGAGGAGGGGAGAGGGGGGTTAAGTGAGGGGGGAGAGCGACAGGACGGACCCATGGCCACAACATCAAAGACCAAACTAGACAAGGTGGGACAGGAGGGAGAGGGAAAGTGACAGGGAAAATGAAAGACAGGGAACCACAAGACCACAGTCCTAATTTTTTCCCGTTCTGGATTGTTATTATACATTTCACGGAGATTAGTCTAGCCAGTCTTGCTTTTCCAGTATTAACATTTTGTTCTGTCTTGCTCATAATCAACTGAAGTAAATGGATTGCCAGAGAGAAGAGTTTAGGGCTGGTGTCAGTGCCCGGTCGCATGACTGTGTGTGATGAAGAAAGAACACAAGTCTTTTATAGAGCTGAGGGGGCAAACAAGGTCGTGGAATTCAGACAGTTTAAATATAACATCTCTATTAAGCTGATTACTCTGATGTAAGTAAGGAGTTAGTAAAGCAGTGTGAACAATAGCCGATAACCCCAAAAATCTCAATCTGAAGTGGACACTTGCTTCCTAATTTTGTTACCCGACGAATACAGTAAGGCACTGTGCCTTTGGTGGTTTTAATTTTGGGTAACATTAGCATTAACAATACCACTTCTTTGAGGTGGAGAACTGCTGTATTCAATTATTCATGGCAATTATGCAATGGCTATGCAGTAAGTTTGAGAGAAATGTATTGATTTTTTAAATGTTATATAAAGTAGGGCTGTCCTGAATACCATTTTAGGAGCTTCAAAGCTTAAGTGATAATTGACCCTTTGCTAAGCCCTGCCTCTTTGTGATGGTCCGACAGGCTGTCAGAGTAAGCATGGAGCCCACACTGTAACTAACTGCACTCCCTGAAGAAATATTATATTTTTGGAAAAATGTGATTTTGGAACAGTGATTCCAGAGAGAAGCGGACAGAGGGGTCTATAGTCTGTGTTTGAAGGATATATCCAGGATGTCAAACTGACTCAGCAGCAACAACAGGTTAAAAAGACAAAGATAGTTAGAAGCTAAAGCCAAACTATAGGCTACAGATCACAGTGTAAAAGTGAACCACCACATCACTGCTGATCGCCACAGAAGACAATGAATATAAAGAGAAACTTCACCAATACTGAATCAGCTGTGTGGCATCGCAGTGTGTGCAGATGAACGGTGTTTGACTTCACCACCGTGCTGCTGCCAGCACCTGCACCTCTGCCGCCGGACGGGCAGGGATCTCTGGGGAAAGTCAAACAACGTTCATCTGCACACATTGCAATGACACAGAACTGGTTAAATATCAGTGTCCCTGCTTCCCTTCACTGGTTCCTGTACAGCAGGGTCGGTCTTTTTTTCACTGTTATAATCATTAAAAAGCAAAAGCAGCATGTGTATACATTCAGTAGGCTATATCTTCAGTAGCTAGCTAGCTAACCCTACAATTTTCAGGGTCTGATTTTGGTTTTGGAACAGGGAAGAAACTTATATCTTTTTCCAACCTCTCCAGGTAACGAGTATCATTAATACACGACGTGCCCCAGGCACAACACTTAGCTCCAAATCCACAAAACCAGCCTGAAAATGAAGGAAATCTGAAACGATTGCAATGGAGCACAGCTGTGTTCTACATTATGACTGGCCAGTCCGCGTCTGAGGGTGGGACTTAGCGAAGGGTGAATTACGTGAAGCTTTGAAGGGATGCCACAGGATTGCCAAACAACCATCTACCCCCAAATCGGCATTAGCAGGACTTCGCACCATTGCATGTGTGAGAGATGGTGGAAGGTGGAAGGTGGACTATTGCAAGCATTGTTTCTGTAAGTTATTAATAACTGGGAACACCGCAGTGGGTCAGGCCTCATCAGCCATAGATAAGCATGCACAACTCATCTTATCTGTATCTTTTCCTTGATTGCCACTCTAATTGCTTAAAGCAGGGGTCGATGACTGTGCCAACAGCACTGGCCTCATTTGTTTCTGACGCTTGCCACCTTCTTTCAATTTCCTCTACCATCTTTAAGGTGAAAACACAAAACAAAAACTGAAGCATTCAAATACTATTTTGGACATTGATTACCATGGCAATGATTGAAGCTTCAAAGCTTCTAAGCATTTGGGTCAGCCCTGATACAAAGCATCTAAGCGCCTTAATAATAACACATTAACCTGATGGTCCCTGCAGCATAACACAGTGTGTCAGTGTGTCATTAATGTGTGTTCGCTGTCCAGCAACAGGCTGAAAACCGCAGGTGTATGTCAGCAAAACAGATGCTTTTCCCCGCTTGATGGCTCGTCTCTGATGGCTCTTTCTGCCAGCTTCTACGTGTCACTGACTGATTGTGCCTGACAGGCCAAATGTGGCTGCGAAAGGGTTAAACACTGGTGCATGAGGCAAACACATGTTAAGACACACATACGCAGGGCACATGCAAACACAGACACACACTCCCTGTCTTCCATAACTCTATATTGTTTGCAAGCGCCAAGGGTGGAACCTTCCTCTCTCTCTGTCTCTCCCTCCTTTCTCTGAGTGCCGATGCTCGGTCGGCCGCAGGGCTGAGGAATGTGTGAGAGCCATGTGTCAAATCCCCAGACTGTGGGAAAGTGCTGCTCTCTGCTGAACTCCCTCCTCCCTCCCTCCATGCCTCCCTCCCTCACTCTCTCATTTCGTTGGACCGTTCTCCAGGCGAGCGCCCTGCCCCGCTCCAACCCTACGCGAGTGTGTGTGCATGCAAGTGTGTGTGTGTGTTTGTGCGCGTGCCTGCCTGCCTCGCAGCACACAGGAAGTGAGCGGAGAGAGTCTGCCAGTGGAGCTCCGCCTGGAACTGCCGTTTCCTGCAGACAGTTTCTATGCCAACACCAAGCCCTCAACAACACACACACATTCGCACTCACATAGGCGACCTCGTCAGGAACAGCCAAGACGCCCCGAGAAGAAGGGAGGCTGCTCTTTCCCTCTCTTTCTCTGTATGTTTATCTCTGTATCCCGTCTCCCCCTCTCTGCCTCTTCCTCTCGAACACAAACACTGACATCTTCTCTTTCTGTGTACACTGCTCTCATTGCTTTGAGGATCCAGAGCTGCGGCTACACTCTGAGTTCCTCTGATGCGTGCCAACAAGCCAGATACTTTGCTACAAGTAACAAATTGTTCAGCATAGAACTATAAATCTCCCCAACATCAAGTGTACATATCCGCCAGCCCTCTTAACAGAGAGTTCACTTTGCAAACACAAAATTTGCACATAAGAACCAGAAACTTCACTGATGTGTCTGCACATTCCTTGCTTACAGCCAATCTGGTCCCTCTTCTGTGAAGATGTGACTTCTTCAGTCTTTAAAGAAGCACTTCATCACTGGAGAGTTGGTCTTTTCATTAAAACTAGGCTGTCGATACAGTATAAAGACGCAAAGACTTTTGAGATTGGTGCTATATGACCAGACAAAACAACAAAAAAGGGCTGTGAGAACACGTCTGTTAGACACGATGGCTGCCGGCTGGGAACAAACAATCTCCTATTACAGCTAAACAGTGAGCTAAAACATGTTTCTGAAAACATCTGAGGCGAGAAATAGGCAACACAGTAGAAGAATCTTGGTTTATATTAGATCAACACTGCTTAGTTTTACAGTTAAAATTCAATTTTTTCAGTCTCTGTTTTCACTGTGCAGGAAATACTATGGCATCCACCTCCTGTTCACAAACTCTTGCTATTACAGCTAAACAGGGCACTTAAAAATGTTTCTAAAATACATTTTAGACGAGTAATAGGCGACACAGTAACAGAGTCTTGGTTTATATTTGATCAGCCTAGATTTACTGTTTGATCTGAGTTTGGTCTGAGTTTGAGAGAGACAGAGAGTTGCAGGTCAGTCTCTTGATCCACTTCTATACCCTTTGTGTTCACGGTGGGGGTATGGATGGAGAGAGCCAGTGAAACTCCATTGGATGACGTGTGGCAGAATTTAGCTGGTAGGGGAGCAGGGAGATGCTGCTGCTCTTGGTCACATTTTTCTAAAAGACACTTCTGATCGAACATCCGGAGGGAGCTCGGAGTAGAGCCGCTGCTTCTGTGCGTTGAAAAGGGGTCAACTGAGGTGGTTCGGGCATCTGACCAGAATGCCTCCTGGGCGCCTCCCGTTAGAAGTGTTCTGGGCACGTCCAACTGCGAGGAGGCCCCGGGGTAGATCCAGGACATGCTGGAGGGATTACATATCTCATCTGGCCTGAGAACGCCTTGGGGTCCCCCAGGAGGAGCTGGAAAGTGTTGCTGGGGAGAGGGATGTCTGGGGTGCTTTGCATGGCCCTTTTATATTGAAGCATATTCTAGTAGAAACCTTAAATACAACTATGAATGTGAGTGAGCACAATAGGTCCCCTATAAGGAAAATTATTCTCATGCACAAGTTGTAATAACCAAAATACCGAATGTCATGTTGCTGCTGTCACATTCTGGTCTTTCACAATTAGGTTTGGTAATTTTAATGTCATGGTTTTACTTTTGAATCTATTTGGATTCTCTCTGGAAAGATATTTCCTCTCAGTTACTCTCGCTTTTTGTGCACGAGGTGAGGAAGTGAGAATCTGTTCTTAGCTCATAGTGCGTGCAGTGTGAACACCCTCTGGTTTCCCTGGAAATCCAAATTTATCTGTTCTCTTTCACTACGTCCACACAGAGTCGAAGCTTTGTGTTTTTGTCCCTTTCTCTGGTCAGCAGATTTTATCGAGCGACGTCTCCGTCAATCACACTGTGCTCCTCCGCAACAGGGCCTAAAAATACACTCCTCACACCTGCCGTGCTTCACCCAGCCTACCCGCATGTCATAAAACATGTCTGCTGAGACACACGCTCACTCTCTCTCTCAGACACACTGTGCTGATGACATAAGCAGTCTTCAGCCCTCCTGATCCGTCTTCCAGCTGGAGGAAGACGAGCAGATCTGCTGTTTCCTGTCAATGTCATCCAGTGTCGCAAAATAAAGCCGACCTCTGGTCAGCTCCAAACCTGGCCCCTCAGATCTACATATCAGCCCTGTGGGACGTGTCCTCACTTGCCTGGGGTGACCTCAACATGGTAGTGCTCTCCAGTCACCTTCCAGCAGCCAACAAGCCAGTTATAATGCATTAATACACATTACATTATATCCATAACATTTCCTCTTAGTGCCATTTAAGCTTGTGCTCAGTCTATTAGTAATACCACAACTATTTGGGAACAAAAAGACAGCTGTATTTCTGTTAAGCTGCAAAGGATGTGCCCACTTTCTACATCCTGGTTTCCAGAACACAGTAAATCAAACACACCATCAAAAGATGAAATATTGGTAAACGTATTCAGGCCTGTTAATGGAGACAGTTTCCTCACTATGTCTGCACAATACCATCACTGAGCACTCACACACACACACACACACACACACACACACATGCACACACACACACACACACACAGCCATCCTGAGTGCGAGCCAGGCGCCAAGAGCAGATCCACAATTCGTCCAAATCTCCCTTCTCCACATCAACGCAGAGACCGCTCCAAGTACCCCCACAGAAATAAAATACAAATATCCCTGGGAGAGAAAAAGAGAGAAAGACAGCAGGAAGAATAATGTGTGTGTGTACGTTATAACCACTGCAAGTCCAAGGATGGGTGCAATTTAACTGAGCCAGCGGGGAGGATAAGTGGCCAAGGGTTTCACAAACACACACATAGAAACACACACACACAAACACACACAGTCCTGGCTCTCTCTGCTGGTTGAATAAGCAGTCTCTGTGCCATATTGGTTTGGGCCTCCCCCTCCTGTGTTAGACCTTGTTAGCCTGCCAGCCCTCAGTCTCATTCCCACACTCCCATATCTGGCTCTGTGGCTGGTGCTGGGATTCCCCCTCATCATAGACACACACAAACACACACACACACACACACACACACCCTTCCATCACAATCAACTTGGGGTGGTCATTCGCTTTTTATGTGACCCTTTTCTTCACCCACTCATTCCTCACTGTGATCACTTGTCTCTCCAGTCTTTTCCCACACACGCTGTCTCATCCCATTACTCTTTTTGTTTAAGCTACACGTTTGCATTACATTGAGACAAAGTGATGGAGATGGGCAGACTTGTGGGTTTCTTTGCCGCTCTTTGATGGGTTCGATACTCAAAGATGATCTTGAGTTCACAGTACGTCTGTAATAAATTTGCCTGCTGTGCCTTGTCAAAGCAGTAATGGAGCGTGAAACGTAGATGAAGCTACACACGGATGAAGTTCATCAGTATTTTAATGTTTTTTGTCTCATACAAATCCACTTCTTTAAATTCTGGGGACATCCTTGATGCTAAGCGCTCAATGCAGGGGAAGTTTCACACTGCAACCTGCCAATCAACAGTGTGGGAGGTTCTTTCTTCTTGGACTTTCTACTGATAAACAGGTTTCTGTCTCTGTTTGGCTGTGGTAACTATTAACGGTCATGTTGGTCAACTGCCCATTTCTTCTTCTATCGGTTCCAAAGGAGCTGCAGTTGCTGCAACACATCCCTGCTGGTCCTGTCTGGGAGATTCCTCCAGGGAAAGAGCTTCACCAGGTGCTTGGAACAAGCAGATTTTATTTAATTATTTGAAGGATAGTCCCTTAAGATGAATCATCTTGTTTTCGAGGGAGTCCTTAGATGTAAAAGCTTTTCCTGAAAAGAGGAGGATGGGATGAATCACTTGTGATATATCAGCAGGCAATAAAAAGTAGCAAAATAGACATTTTTATGAAGGTGTCATGGTGTATTACTTGTCAGAGATAAAGAGACTATCACCGTAGTTAATCTTATATCTGATGGATCGATTAGTGATATAGACAGACTTTAGCTTGCACTGTTGGGAGATATATAAGCGTATGTGCAGACATTTGTGGCTGTTAGAGGGTTAATGACCATGGTGAATAATTGCATGACTCGTTTCCTTCTACTCCCTCCACTCCTGTCCTGTATAGTGATAAGACTCTACACACCCAACATACCGCTGAATGACTAGATGACCACTTGAACTCACAACAACCACCGCTGACCTCACTGATAATGAAGCAAAATGCCTGATCTCTGTGGGAGGGGGGGGGGGTATCTGCAGTCTAGACAATTATAAAGAACATGGACTTACTTATGTTTCCTCTCAAGATCCAAACTGAGAGCAGCTGGCATGGTGAGAGCTCATACACATCCTGACCTCAACAAGATGGCCATATAGTTGCATCTCTCGAACAAAGCACCGATCTGCAGCCACCTTTGAACAGCGTACAGCAGTGATCCACAGCAGGAACAGGACAACACCTCACAACAATCCTTATTAACCGTAAAGCACACTCCTCCTCTCCTTTTCCTGCCACAGTCCTCTGTTCTCTCAGATCGGCATATAGAAAAAGGGTCATGGCGCTGCCCAGGATGAATAAAAGGATAATACAGTTCCTGATATCCCACTGGAAACTGCACAGAGGTCGTCCAGTGCATTATCCAATGTCTGCACAATGGCTAGCAGGATACTTCTTCACCTGGTGCTCATTCTTCTCCATCTTTCCTCAATGTTTACTAATGTTTACATTTGAAAACCTCGCCCTGACTAGCTAGCAGCTAGCTAGCTAAAAGTCAACAAAAGGAGAGTTTACAGGATAGTAAGTTGATTTCCTCATCCCGATGAGTGATTTAGAGCCAAACGCCAACACCATCCAAAGCCAACCACAAAAAGCACCACCAGGACTTGCAAGAAAGACATAAGAGACTAAACTTAGCACAAATTTAGCGGCGCTCACAGAGAGGCAACTGGAAACATTGATGCCTGTTCTATTTCTTGCCATGTTGTTTGCACCCTGAAATCATTGCTGTCTATGTAGATGCTAGGAAGGTGTGCTCAAAAGCGAGAGCAATGCCGTCATGGCACACAAACGTTCCCAACCACCTATTTTTCCAGGCACGACATCTGTGCCCTAAGATAAACAAAATTAACTTTTGGAATGCAGCAACACACACTGCATGTCATGTGACGAGGAACAACCAGCCACAGCCGGCATATCTCTTTCCTTTCTTCAGTAAATATCAATTTATGGTAACTATGAATAAAAAATGTCTTTATTTTAGTGCAAGGACGGCCAGACGACCTGTCCCACTGACAATTTTTTAATAACCTACATACTTCAAAAATAACGCCTAGAAGAAGATCAGTGTTGTGTTTCTGATAAGCAGGCTATCAAATGGTGCTCGTGATGGTCGCGTAGCAACGTCAGACACAACCTGCCTCGACACCCTTGTAAGTTGGCACAGAATATACAAGAGTAGCACCCAGCACCCGACCTTGCATTTTCCAGGCGGTAAAAGACGCAGCATGTGTCCTGGCCCTTACACATCTACAGGAGGCTGAGGGAATTAAATTTGATTATATCTGCCAAAAACAGTGGGAAAAAAATCCTGTTACTACATATCTGTAGAAGTACTGCAAACACTTCACTTCTCAGAACTATGGTGGGTAAGCTGGGAGGATCAATTACAATCACACAAGAACAGAAACCATGTGTGTTCTTTCTGTAAAGCAGTTTATCATCTCCCTAGTTCACATCCTTCAACAGCACTGAGCTAATGAATTAAGAAAAGTGTAAATTACATAAAATATCTATATTTGCATGACACTTTTAAACAAACTTCTGCCTACTAAACAAACACTAAAAATAATCATCTTTAAAGGGTAAAACTTGCACTGCAGGCTCCATTAAAGCTCACTTAGCCATCCTGCCAGAGGAAGTGCGGCTTTATAGCGCTGTGAGGGTCAAAAGAGGGCAGGTGATTTACAACCGGCAGAGGGCTTAACATGCTCAAACACCAGTAAATAATCTCCAGAACAGTGTTTAAACAATCTCAGTTTCCACTGCTATCCATTAATTGGACATTAAATCATGACATCATAGAAATAGCTGAGATATTTCAACTTAAAAATCTGCTTGGGGGAGGCAGGTGAGGTCTGTGTGGGCAGAAACTTTTTTTTCTTTGAGCTGAGGTCATGCTGGTTGTGTGGCGATGAGGTCAAGGAAACAGGAGAGTTATGGCTGGTGATGCACTGCGTTATATGGTTTGAAGTTACCACTGTAACATCAAGCCAGCAGACTGAATTAGCTGTGATCTGGATTCATACAGTATTCATTGATGATGAATTGATAGCTATGATAGATTCTGCAAGTGGAGATGATTTAAGAGGAGTGTTGAGGCAGAGGGGTGAAGACAAGGCGGCACTGAGGAGAGCGGGAGGAGTGGGTGAGCAGAAGCAGAGAGGGGGAGGAGGTGCTGGAGAGGGGTAAGGGAGGCACCGCAGACATCTTATCAGCACTGGGAGCTGTGAGTGATCCAAGTGGGCTGAGGGAGCAGAGGAGGGCCTCTGTTGTGCCCTGTGATCCAAGACTGTGCTTTATGGCATGCTCCAGATCTGTATCAGTGTGGGAAAAGACTGAGAGGCCAGAGGAACTGTGCTTATGTGTTTATGTGTGTGTGTGTATCTGCACACACACACATAGACACGTTTGTTTGGTTTGCGTGCAGTTTCTGCCACTAAAGCAATCAAGAGGGCAGAGACTTGTGTGCGTTAATGTGAAGTGTGTATGTGGGTGTGTAGTTACTTAGTTTCTGCCACTAAAGCAATCAAGAGGGCAGCAGCTTGTATGTTTAGAGTGTGTATGCGTGTGTGTGTGTCTGTGTGCGTGTGCGCTTGGCTGCTGTGGAGCCTGATAAGGACTATAAACATCATCCAACAGCAGGCGGGCAGGTTCAACCACACTCGACGATAAGACAGAACTTTGACCCCCTCAGAAGTCTAACCGACCATTTAATTCACACACACACACACACACACACACACACACACATACATGCACAGCATTAATATCAGGCCATAAAGTAAAATATGCTTCTGTGTGTCGCAATTAAATCTAACGTCACTGCCATTCCATCGCTCGGAACGCTAAAACATGTCGCTCACGGGGAGCTGCAGTCATATGAATGCCTTGTCACCAGATGGCTGTAAAACAGACTGATCACTCATTAGTAATGTCCTGTGCTGAAGGCTCCAGACTATTAGTGATCCTTTGTGCCCGTTGGCTTTAACTGCCATCAAAGGATGCTCACACTGCATGATTTCACGGAGTGAGGCCTCCTAAAGGCAACAAAAACCGTGAGTTCACGAGCGCCCGCTCCCCTCTGGATGCCAGCCGAGTGATGCAGACACTGTCGTGCTTCAATAAACCTGCAGTGGGGTCGTGGGGTGATGAGACCACAGCTAAATCGGTGGCAGGTTTAGCTATTAGTTGAGTCACTGATGAGTTCATAAGAGAGGCGCACTCCAGGGGGTGACTGGGTAAATCATGCTCCATTTCACCGATGCATTCGGCTGTACTTACGCACACAAAACACATACACACACACTCACACTGACGCCACACACACACACCCAGACTCATGCAGACACCAGACTTCATGGTGACACACTCCATCAGGGCCACTGTGAGTCACCTGTGCTGCCTGGTAGACAAGCAGCCTGAGGCGAGGCGACACGGGATGTGTGTGCGTGTCTGTGAATGTGTGTGTGCTGCCTGTCTGGCTCCAGTGATATCATCATTAGGAGACAGCGAGGGCCGAGCCGCCTGATGGACGGCACACTCCGCTCCCCTTCTGATCCAGCCACCTCTCACCAGAAATGACCATCATCCCACTAGTTCATAAAGTAACGACAGAACAAAGAAATGGATGAAGGGAGACAGGGAGGGAGAAGCAGGGGAGAAGAGAAAAAGTATGGATGGCAGCCAGGTCGTGGCCTTGTGTTACGCCAGCCTTTAGACATGTCCATGGGGAGGAGACCTGTCCTGCGTTTGGCAATCAGCAGCCACTTACACACTAAACTAGGAGAAGACACGGACATTAAACAGCCATTACATCAATAGTATGGATGGGACGCACTTTAAAGGTGTACTTATCGTCTGCTTTATGACCAACCGTAACCACGATGAATAGCAGCTCCAGTAAATTCTGATTTCCCTGCAGCTGCTAAAGAGGCCGAGGTAGGACACAGGGAAGTTCACTATTATAATACTGCATTATCAAATGAAAGCAAAGATATGAGCAACTTTACAATTAAACCCTTTAGAGTGTCTTTAGATTGAACTACAACAATTGAAATTTTCACTTTATTGTGAATATGCATGTAAGTGGTACAGTGTGCACAGCCGTTCTTCATGTAATCCCAGAAAACAGCATCTCAGCTATCAAAATGCAGAGAAATCTACCTTATTAACATGTCTGAAATGCAGCATATATTACAGCATGTGGGGGCTGAGCCATATTTAGTGAGGTTTAATTGGTGCAGGTGCACCTAATTGCTTTGATTTACCCACAACACTTTCCAGCTCCCTTACCAACACGTGGTACACCTCTGCCTGCCACAGGAGCGGACCAGCTAAACAGTATAATTAAAGATGTGGAAGTGGCAAAGCTGCAAGGTGGCAGTGCGACATCCTGACCAGGCACGAGGAGAGACGGTGAACCGGAAAAATGGATTTCCTTACTGGGTTAATACTCAATTAGCATTTCATTCAGCCGTGCTCCAGCCTGTACTTGTCTTCGTCGTCTCATCAGATACATACATGCTGTTATTAGTGCGCTCTAGCTATCACACAACCTTCGTATTTCACAAACATTGTGAGATTCTTAAATATACGTCCGCTGCTCCCATCAAATCCAGCTGCTTTTCTCTCTCAAAAATATATCTTAAACCATTTCCCACCAAAACTGCCACATATACAGGCTTTTTAAATGCAGGAAAGCCCACTATAAATAGGCAATAGACTCCCTTCTCATTTGCAGAGTAGAGACTGAGACAAGACAGTAGACAAGTATGCATTTTAGGGCTATACGCGACTCAAGATTATGTCAGTAGACTCCAATTTGGCTGTTTATTACGACTATCTGACTACTGGTCCTTTGTTTCCATTTAGAGTTTGAGGGTTTGAACGTGTTTCAATGGGACGTTCGTGTTGACAGCAATTCACAAAACCTCCTTTAGTGCTGTACAACTCTGTCCCCCCATTCTGCAATTGTACCTTTTATACAGAACAGTGAGGCAGCATGAAGGTGTAAAATTATACATATTTTTTTTTCTGGTGTGTCACATTAGACATCTAGAATGCACTGGATAACAGTGAAATTAATTAATTTGAAAAAACTAGTGTGCATCCACCTGCGTGTCATGTTTCCATAACTGCTGATTGAAGCTAATTGGAGCTGGAGACAATAAATACCTGAGACTACTGCAATGTTGTCCCAATGTTGAATGAATGCTGATCACCTTTCCCACAAAGGAAAAAAGTCATATTAGCCCCTTTTCCACCGCAGGAACTTTTATCATTTACCCGGGATTTTGAATAACCTCTGTGCGTTTCCACTGAAATTACCCAGGTAAAAAACTTTCCCTCAACCCCAAACTTTCCCTGAAAAAAGTACCTAGTAGGGGGGTAGGACTTTTCAGATTACCTGGAATTCTTGAGGGGCGGGGCCGTGTCTGCTGAGAAATGCTGATTGGTGGAACACACACTTGCAGCGTTCCACACTTCCTGGCACGGGCAGCCGCTAAAAACTTCATTTCATTTTCATACCGAAACCCGGTACTAAATTCGCCCCGGGGCTAAATTATCAAAGGCCGCAGTACTGATAAGCGCTGACAGTATCGGTTCTCCTCTGTGTTCTGTGCCGGCGCTGATCTCCTCCACATACACACACGTACACCGACGCCACACGGTAACTAGTGAACAGCTGAGCGGCCGCAGTGGAAACAAAGATAAGATAACACGAGAATGACTCGAGGTGACGCCAGCTACGCTCGTTACTGCAAGTGACATTAACCCTTAGGGAGTAAGAAGCCAATACTTTATCAATACATGTGTTCAGCAAGCATGAACATGTAGACAGTGATATTCAATATGCTCCGTCCACAGTCTCTCATCCACCAACACTAACATAATGTCTTACACAAGGACAGCACGCGAGTTCAGCTGATAGCGAATTGTTACTAATAAGCTCAAATGACAGCTGTCTGTATGTAGACTAACTTAGTTTTATCTTAAAATACTTTTAAACTTGGCTGCTGGCTGAGGCAAACAGCCCCAACTCTCTACACCAGCATCTAACCAGCCAAGCTGGCAGAGCCAAATACAGGGCACACGCCGAATCAGCTACATCATCATGCTAATTTGAATAAATTTTCTGGAACTTTGAGGTGCGGTTGAAACACAAACCACACAGATTAGCAGGAATTCTTTTACCCAGGTAAATAAATTCCTGGTAATAAAAGTTCCTGGAAATGTTGGTGGAAAAGGGGCTATTGTTAGTAGTTGTTAGTGGGTTTTCTGTCTCGTAGAAAAGAGGCTCTATTAGTTTGAAATGTTTAGTAATCTTTCTACATTCATCCCCAGCAAATCTCAAAGAAAACAAGATCCTCTCTCCTGCAGTTTCACTGTGACTTCTGTTTCTATTTCTCTGCTGTCTGGAATGTGTAGAAAATGAAATTGAACTGACAGATTTGCATGAAATCTCACCCGCCACGTCCCCACATCTGGACTGCTAAATACTGGCATGTCTGTGCATTATGACAGTCCTCCTGTTGACTGATATTTCAGATACAAGCCTTCTTGTTTGAGAAGGCCCTGCAGTGATATTACTTTTTCACTGTCAGCTCACCACCCAGCCGCATGACCAGAACTTATTGCCTTTAGCCACCGCTGAACTGAACTTCCAACTCGAGCACAGCCAGGGGAAGACCATAAAGCAACCAAACTGGTCACAGGACCCGGCTCATCAACTAAACACTCATTCTCACAGATGTTATCGCACACAGACCTCTGCCTGTCACGTTACCATGACATGTGGGTCAGCTGACCGTCACTGTGAGAGGTGGCTGAATAGAGAATGACTCAAATGAATGCTCACCCTGACGCACATGCATAAGCCACCGTGTCAGTGGACTTAAGAGGTGTTAATTTGTTTCACACCTTCGGGGCTGAGGGCAGTGATTTGAGTCACTGCTTCCTTTTTCCAAACAGGAGCACCCATCTTCTCTGCTGAGGCACTGTTCACCTCAATAGGGCCCTTGTGCTGCCCAGCAAGGTGGCTACTTACGCCTCACCTATAATTACAGTCATCTCAGGCTGTAAATGTGTGAGGCAGATGATGTCAAAACAACACTACATTCAAGCTTCTTTCTTCCCAAAAGTCAGGTGACAATTTACACTTAAATGCAAAGTCAGCAGAGATGCACTGGACCAAATTGACGGCGGAAACACTACTTACACTTAATACTTTTCTCAGCACAGAAAAACTTAGCAGCACTTCTGTTCTTTAGCTTAATTTCCATTTCATTTATCAAGCAGTAACTTCTTTCTGTAATTCAAATTTCATCTTTAATGCAGGATTTTAAGTGTATAAATCATGATTATGAGTAGGGATGCACCAATTGTGAAATTCTGGGCTGATACCAATTTTTTTGTTGTTTGTTTTTTTTGTTGTTATTTTTCCCCCTTCTGTGCCAGAAATCTTCATTATATTAATTAGTCGATTAATTAATTCCCTCTCTAATATCTATTTCATATTGCTGTGAAAACAACAACAAATTTCTCCCTCAAATAGCTGAATTTATTCAAGTTCCTCGCCAAAAATAAAATTGTACAAGATTACATTTGAACACATCATGATGACTTCATAGAACGGGTAAAACTGAAGGACAGAAAAACAACCAAGACAGAAATAGCCAACCTATAGGCTGATGACGGTCTAAGGACCAAAATGTTGTATCTCCAGTAAAGTTTATTGCGAGTAAAAGGACGGCGTGCTGAAGTTCTCTCTTCTCTTGCCTATGGATATTCCCTCCTACACACCCATCTACGAGAAACTGTGGGTATGCATGAGCCTTAACAGTCAAGATCTACTATCATTGGATTTTCTTTTGCTGTTGGGCCGACTATTTACTCCGCCTTCGAGTGTGGCTGTTTGGAACGACTATAAACACAAGTACTGATCGAGTATAACCTGGCCCTCAGTTCAGTCGATGTGGCTTTTGAGCATGCAAACTGCTATTCACTGCATATGATGTGGGGGGAAAAGACCCATATACCAGATTCTAAAGCTTCTCTTCTCTATAAGCTGCTCAACATTTGTCATCTATTGATCAACAGACTGAAGAATTCACTCCAAAACCTGAATACACCAAAACCCACTTCTTCATTAAAGCTCGTCTTCAGGCCAGTATGCAAATCTATGCAAACACCAATCTAAAGAATACTTGTTAGGACACATCGGCTCAAGGCCCAAACGGACAGGCCTTTAAAGCACAAACGGCAACAGCCGATCAAACATCAAACGACCCCCTTTGACATCCACCAACCTCAATCTGTATTGGACAGAGTTTGCCGTCTCCATATAAACTCATCTTAGAACAAAGAGCTCTGCCTCTTATTGTGAGAGTGACAGAGAAAGCAGAGTGTTGACAGAGAGGATGGAGATGGCAAACACCTCGGGGAGCAGATTGGCTCATGTCCTGCATCTGCCCCTCATACTGAGGCTGCAGGCAAAGCAGATTTGAAGAGGGATCGGGGTCGTTCTCAAGTGGGTTGAGGGCAGGCTGAGGTCTCTGTGCCGACACTCAGGGTGATTAAATGCTGGAATTAGGGGGACAGCAGCGAACATCAAAACAGAGAGAGAAACCTATCCATCTGGGGGAATCAAGAAGGGTGAGATTAGGTGTGTCGTAAGTGTGTGTGTGGTAGTGTGTGTTTCAGCCCCCACCTCTTCAACACATACTGAAACAGTGCACTTTGCTAATTCCAACAGTCAAAAGACCTCCCATGAAAAAAGGGGGACACAGGACCCTTTTAAAAAGGTAGCAGTTGCTCTGATCCTATATCTGTTCTCTGCTCTGGATTGTATTGGGGGCATGTGTGGACATTAACATGCAAATATCTGCTAATTCCAGCTCTGTCCGAGGCTGAACAGACCTTTCACAGCTTTCTGAAACGGCAGAACACGGCAGGTCAGGGTGGAGTAATTCACACACAACTGATTCCACCAATCCTGCCACAAAGGATTCAAACCAGACGCCTCCATCAATTGGACATATCTCCAAAAACAATAGTTGTAGCTTTGATTTATTTATCTCACATTATTCGCTTGATAATTGCACTTAATACTTTCATACTCAACACTTTGCAGTCTCAGCAGTGGTCCCAGTGGTCTATTTACCAAACACTTTGATATTGCGATGAATAAATCCAAAACACAGAAACAAACCTGACTTAACCTCACATTTTATCTTAAATGATTTCTCTACCCACTCAAAGAAGATTTAAAACGGTGTTTGGCTGAGGGGGCCCCTCTGTTGACCATATCACTGTGAGGAAAGATAAAAAAAAGAAGCTCTTTTTCCCTTCCTTTACCTTTAATGATGCCTTCTTGTTATCTAGCCGTGCCTCTCAGGGATGCGCCTGCCTCTCAGCCTTTGAAACTAGTTGCATTGTTTCAGGCAAGGTTCGCGCTGAGGTTATGGGTAATTGCAATAGCTGCTTTACATTTCAATCGGCGGTATAATCTCCAAGTCCCCATCTTCCCAAACACAAAAACACTGATATCCCCCTAATTCAGCCATTTAGATGTGATAATGAGAGGATCGGCCTAAAGTTTGCTATATAGCACGAGCAGCTCCGCTATGCTTTACATGCTGTTTTTAACATATAAATGTACATCTTAAGGTGCTGATGGTTTAAAGATTTTTCTGGTGTATATAGTTGTTGCTCCAGTCTTGCGTTTTCATTGCCTTACCTAGTGGAGAAATTGCATCACTTCTTTAATTTTTCCAAGAAGTCCTTTGTCTAAACTCAAACACCTTGTGAAACTTACAAAAGAATGAGGCTTGTCTGTGCGTTTTCATGTCAGTCTCCTTAAATGATGTTCATTTGACACAAGGGTTTTCCTGTCAATTCCTCTTAATGGCTGACCACTTCTCACAAGGTAAAGTAGGCCCTGTCTGACGTGGCCCTTGACGCTGAAGGACCCTGGGGTAAATTGGCCGCTCCTTTACTGCTCATGTTAGAAGTTTTATTTTTATTTGTTGCTGGAGGAGGGTGCTTCTCTTTAAGATTCCTTAAGAGAGAACACTTAACAAAGCCTCTTTCTCCTCTCTGGTTTATCAGAGAGTTTCCTTGCAATAATGACTTGGTCCCCCTCAACCTCACGCCACAATAAAAGCCCTCCGTGACATAACTAGGGGCCCGGGTGAATTAACATGGCCACAATGGACAGTGGGCACAGTGGCCGGACCTCCACACTTTACAGTCTATCAGGGCTGACCAGCGGGGTAACCACTCTTCCTAAAGACCCACCTCTTTACATTTCTATAGAGCAACTCATTAGCTATGTAGAATCCTCTCTTTCTTACTGCATCTTGCCTCTTTGTCCGAGGGCCAGTCTTTGTCTCTTCTAAATGATGCCACACAAGGCCCATTTTCTGGTTAATACATATTTACAGCCATGTAAGGTTTTTGTGGGGATCCTGTAGTTTTATTTTGCGGGCCATCACTCTAGACACCATAAACCCATTACCAAGCTGTTTAGGTAATTGTTTGGCCGTATAGTAGTTCTATTTGCGGAGCTCAATGAGTCGGCATCTTTAAAGGGGGCAGATGGCTAGACAACACATGCTGGGGATTCCCAGGGACAACCTGATGTAAACCTGACTCACACATTTTTGTTTAAACTTTGGTTGCCAACTGGAAAATGGTTGAGCAAAGAAAATATAATAAACATGTCTGGTACTTGCCCAATACACAGCAGTTGTTAGGGAAATGATAAGATTGGAAAGGTTGGTTCTGTATGTGGTCATGAGACAAGAACTCTGTCAATATTCAAGTAGTTGAGGTACTCCTTTCTGAATGTCAAAGTGTTTAAACCATAGAAAGCAACCTTATTAGGTGTGTGTGTGTGTGTGTGTGTGTGTGTTTACAGTGGTCTCCTGGGGGGTAGGGTCATCCGATGTCCTGAGTGAATTAAAGGGGCCAGCTGTGATACCGCCTGAAAGGAACATGGAGGCAGACAAAAGGAGAGATCCCCGCGCTCCCCCGAAAGACAAAAGAGACAGAGACAAGAGGCTGAAACCACACAATCATCTCACCATCTACAATGGCCAAGCTCCTGTAACAAGCAGGATCAGGGGGATCGGAGAAGGGCTAAGCCAGCCGTGGCCACAGGTTTCAGTGCAAGCCATTAATTCCTCTCTGCTTAGCACACAATTAATTTCACTCTCATGCAGCAGCTCAAAGCTTCGCGATAAGAAGAGGGCTGATTCCAAAACCAAGATTAAAAGGTGAGGCAGTAAAGACTTTACTAAGAAGAGCTCGGGGCAGATGCTCACACACACCAAAGAATTGAGAACAGAAGAGGCCAGTGGTGAGAAAAAGTAAACTGTGCTGAAGGATGGAGTCAAACACAGTGGCCCTTCACATCACTATAGAATCAACTGTGGCTAGCAATTTTTCTACAGACAGTGACTACCTGTTAAGCAATTTGTCAGCACATGCAGAGTTTTTCAGTCTTCTTTTTTTGTTGACATTGTATGAAAATAATCCTAAATCAGGATTTGGATGTTATTAACTTCCCAACAAGAAAATGAAACAATAAAGTTAACCAAGCCGAAAAAGGTGCCCCTGCTGACTTTTCTATTTGAGCTAATGTGACCAGAGTTAATGCTCCTATGGGCTTAATTCAGCCACAAAAGTAGCTGGACCCTGGGGATGGCTAATTGTTGGTTGACTAAAGCACCTGCCAGAACCTGAGGGAGCTCAGGAACTGCAGAACTGGTCTTTTCCCAAAGGAGAGACCATGGTACCGGATTAGATCCCTGGAGTGCACACATCCTCTTGGCTCCCCTCGTCTTGTGCCCTAATGGCTACCCCGCAGGGCACCATGATTTCTGTCTGCAGCTCCTCAGGCCATATAAAGCCAGGTTACTACCCCAACCCCCATAAGACATCTTAAATACTATAGCCCATTTAATATTTTTCCCTCTAGGTTCATCTACCCAATTTAAGTTCATAAAACCTGAGTGTGAGGATGCATTTCCTAACATTAAACATTGTATCTTTGTTGAAACATCTCCAACTTCTCAAGCAGTAGTTTGGTCTATAAAATATCAGAAAATGGTGAACATTGTCAATCAGTGCTGACATCCTCAAATGTCCTGTTTTGTCCACAACAAACAAATACTCATTTTACTGTCATAAAGGACTAAAGAAATACAAGAATATTCAAATTTAAGAAGCTGTAATCACATAATTTTGACCTTGTTTTTCTTAAAACATTACTCAAACCAATTAATGAATCAACAAATGAGCTGGCAATTAATTTAATAGTCGACAACAAATCAATTAATCATTGCAGCTCTTTTGATCAGTGATGTTGCTGGACTTGACTGCTAAAAATGGCTATTTGGTTTTTGCAGACTGATTTCTCCTGCAGCTTAGTTCTATGTTAACAGGAATATTGTGGATAAAGTCAAAATTATTTGCATAATATTAGGCATCTAATCAGTTTGTAAGCACCACAGAAAGTTGCATATAATGAACAGAGAGAGACTGTACATGTCAATGTGGTGCTAAGCTTTCTTATACCATTCAGTGCATTAGAGAAAATCAATTTATTGTGTTAGTCTGGCTAAAACTGGACTTTTAAAATACATGTTAACTTGTTAGTCACACTGAAATTGTACTACATTTAATTTCACAAAGTCAGACTATCACCCAGATAATGTGACTGTGAGTTGAATTTCTCCTGCACATATACAGTCAATAGGAACAAAACTGTGAGTTTTGACCCATAAGTTGAATAATATTAAATGCGTAACAGAAGAAGGAGCCTGAAACAACATGGCAAAATCTACATCCAGAGCCAAGCATGTTGGACAGATAAAATGTACAGAGCTGTAAAGTTGTCCGCCGTGGCACCGGTTTGCTGCTTGCCAATTCTGTTTGTCGATAATTTGGTCTGTGATGTAATAGCTCAAACAGAAAAATTTCCAATACTAACAAGCTGAAAGGGGGCATATCGCCACCAATCAAAGCGGAGTCTGGCATATTTTAGGAAATCGGTTCCCCTCCCATGCTTGTATACTCGGACAAGGACAGTAGTCAGTCCATAGGGATTTGGGTTAGGAACCGGAGGGTCGCCTGTTCGAGTCCCCATCCGGACCAAAATATGGAGCGTGGACTGGTGGCTGGAGAGGTGCCAGTTCACCTCCTGGGCACTGCCGAGGTGCCCTTGAGCAAGGCACCGAACCCCCCAACCGCTCGGGGCGCCTCACCAAGGGCAGCCCCCTCACTCTGACATCTCTCCTCTTTGCGCATGTATAGGTCCTGTTTGTGCGTGTGTGTCTTTCGGACCTGTGTGTAATTGACAAGCAAGAGTGAAAACATTGAATTTCCCCTCAGGGGGATTAATAAAGTAAATAAACTTAAACTTAAAACTTAAACTTAGTCCAACTAAATGGCCCAGTCGAGCAATAGCTGTATTAACTGTGCATGTAAACATACTGATTGTGGTCAAATAGAGGGCAGAAGACAGGACCTTTAAAAAGATTGCATTTATTTAGGTGGAATCAGCTGTTTAGTAATATATTTATATTTTGTATATGAAGAGCACTGTTACTGTGTGTAGTATAGCCATGCTTTTGAATGTTTTGGTGGCATCTCGGCACACTGAACTGCCAACTCTGTCAAAGATCCTGTGCTTGACTTCACCACATCACTGAAGGTATGGGTTGTAGTTGCTGCAGTAGAGGGCCTATCACAAGTTGCATTAAATTGATTAACATTTGCAGTGTCTAGATCTGGGTACAAAAAATATTGAATGCGGGTATCACTTGACTGGAAGAGTTACAGTACTACTCGGTAATGGGTTATTTCCATCAATAAATTAGAAGTATGAAGTTCGGATACCCAGTCTTAGTGGATACCTTTACTGACTACTGCAAAGTGTGCTGGGTCCAAATTTGGCAAGTTGTCAGAGTGGCTTTTACAAAAAAGGGACCTGGTTTCTTTTTCAAACCTGGAAAAATGTATGTTGGCAGAACATTAACAGATTTCAAAGTGACATATGACCAGATTAGAACACCTTTCCAGTCTACTGTTTAAACCTACTATAACAGTGATTTAACCAATGCAGAAAGCTTTTTACACTTCTGCGAAAGTCCCTCATTGCTGGAAAAACCCTGATTTCTAAATTTTAATATTTACACAAGCAACAAAAGCAGCTGGTTTTTAATAGATTGCTGCAGTGTGCTCTTTGTGAGTAATGTATTAAGTCAGTACCTCTACTGAAAATCAGACTCCTAGGAAACAACTTGTCATGACCAAAGATGTCACCAAAAAAAAGAAAAAACAAAATCTCCGATATCAATCTAAACACACAGGAAAAAATCAATAGGAGTCGTGACCTAAATATCCTGTAATATTTGCACTTTTATTCAGTTTCAGATCATGATGACCTTATCTGATAAATTCATGTTGCTCTGCCATTGGCAACATATTGGCTTGAACGTTCATCCATCTCAATACAGTGGCACATGCATGAAGGCTGACAATGCATTGCCTGTGGGCGAGGGCTGGAGAAGAAAGCGGTGACCTGGGTTTCGTTGATGACTAATGTCCCACAACCAATCGATTGGCTAGTGAGGGTCAGAGATAAGAAGCTGGACCCGTTGGCCAGAAGAAGCCTGTGGCCTCTAAACCATCCATCTCTGTCCTCATCTGGTCCTGTTGAACGTTTGGCGCTCAGTTCTCCCATTAAATTCTCCTCCGTTGACAAAGCAGGCAGATGCTATCAGTTTGTCTGTCCAGCTTGGTCTATTAGGGCATAATACCACGCCCACCTCTCGCTCTCTTCCTCACTCTGTGCAGCTTGGAGACCCTGGCCCATCGCAAAAGACACAGAGGACATTGTACCGAGCCTCTGGCCCCTTTCAAAGTGTCAGGACCCCAAACTAAACTTCTTCAGAGATGAGTAATGGGATCTACTGGCCCATATTGAATATGCTTTGAAGACAAGCCTGTGGTTTTGAAAGATAACACAATGGCTAATTTCATAGTGAGGTCAAACTTTGGACTTAATTGGATTCCAGGTTTTTTTTTCTGCCGGAGGAATCTCATTCATTCGATAATTTAAATGAGTGAATTCACAAAATAGGAAATAAGACAAGAAAAAAGTGAAACACATTATTACATGAACACATTTACACATCATTTTAAAAGCAGTTTTATGGAGGAAGGCAATGCTTGGAGCTGAAGTTTTAGACTCTTTCTATCTTAAAGCAGATTTCAGCATACAGGGCTCAAAACCAGGTACAAGATCATCACAACCAACAAAAAAGTTGAAGATGTATCAATGTCTACTCAAACAGTACAAAGACATAATCCTCCTACAAGCTTGAGAAAATGTCTTCCTAATCTTGACTTTTGGATGTTCCAACTGCTTTAGGACATTTCTGGCAAATATGTGTTGGATCTGGGTGATAACCTTCACCTGGACTGGAACTGCAGGGACGACGACCAGCATCTCAATTTCATCTCAATTTAGGAAATTACATGACATGCAGTTTTTCACAGCAGAGAAGCAGACCTCTAATTAAAGTTGAGTTTCATCAGCATAGCAGTGGAAATTAGTTTCATGAATGCGTATAATTTATCCACAAGGTTAAATATATAGAGAGAAAAGCAGAGGGGCAAGAACAGAGCCCTGAGGTACTCCATACTTCACATCAAAACATTATGATACAGAATCATTCTAGGAAACACACTGTGTTCTTTCAGATAAGTACGACTTTAACCACGCAAGAGCCTGGCCAGAGATGCCAAATTGATTTTCCAATCAGTGTAGGGAACATATAGTGATCTATGGTGTCAAAAGCTGCACTGAGATCCAATAATAGAAGCACAAAGGTGGATTCCGACTCCACAGCAAGCAGAATATTATTCACCGCTTTTCGCAGTTTCAGTGGAGCGGCAGGCCCTGAAGGCATGTTGAAAGGGTTAAAAAAGATTACTGTTAAGTATGTGGGCTGAAAGTTGCTGAGACGCAACTCATTCAGAGATCCTGGGTCAAACTGTGGTTTCTTAAGCAGAGCTTCAACCACAGCAGTATTAAGACTAGTGGGGACAGGGCCAGTCATAAAGAGGCAGGTAGTTTGTTTAGAATGTTTACCGTCTCATGAGAGACCGTCTCAAAATTGCAAAAGAAGAAACAATCTTGGGTTCAACAAGTAAATATTGCATTATAGACTTTGCAAAAGTAAGTGCGGATGAGGAATCAATTTTATATCTGATCTTATCTGTTTTTCAGCAGAAAAAGAAATCAGAAACACTAAAACAGCTAACAGAAGGCAGCTTTAAAGTAAACTTGGCAACAGTGTCAAAAATAGGATTGTGTTTATTGTTACTGCTTAAGGTAAATAGGCTTTTTTAACAGCGGACAGAGCATACTTGTAATTCAGTACAAACTTGTGCTATGAGAGGTAGAAAACTTTTGATTTAAGCCATTTGTGTTCCATTGTCCTGCAGGCCTGCTTAAGAGCACGTGTTTCATCATTAAACCAGGTTGTAGACCACTTTGACTGTACAACTGAATCCAGACGACTAAAAAGAGCAGTGTTAAAGTCACTGGAATTTTCGCCTCAGTCAGGACCACAAACAGTCGCTCACCAGCAGTTAAAGTTGACAGACCAATCATGGGCTAATGTTGCTTCAATTTTAATAAGTGACCTGTCACTACAGATGTGACAGGAGAGACAGTTAGAGCTGAAACTTCTATCTTTAAGATGACAGAATCAAGTCAAGGGTGTTACCACTGCCGTGAGTAGGTTCATGCATAAACTGAGTGAAACCAAAAGACGTGTATGACTATGATGTTATCAGCATGCAATATCGTAACAGACAGTCACCTCAAATTACGCATTCTATTGACTACAGCCACTAAAAATTATATTTATAGCAGTAATTGCTGATCCATCCCTTTACGGAACAACCACATCACATCACAAAACACGCATTACTCCATTGCAGCTGCTTTTAGTACACTGAAACTGGTGACATTTCCATTTTGTTGTATTATTATTTCCATCACATTATACCTTGCTCAATACATCTTCTAACATCCCATCTGGGGTGTTTAAACCTGTGATGTCAGAAACTCTAAATCTCACTCTCAACAAGACATCCTCTGTCAGCTCAGGTGAGCTGTATTCAGGTGCTCCTCTTTCTCACGCTGTTCTGTAATGCAAACGCTCCCAGCTGAAATTCACTCAGCCTTTCTGTAAGCCCAAAGAGACTCAGCCCGCTCCCCAAACAAGTCATTTGCCTAAGCTGCCTGTCAGTCAGGTGCATTTGTTTGCACTGAGAGTTTAACTCTGCGGGGCACGGAGGATGCTAATTGTGTTGATTCAGAGGGGGGTCCCTCAGGTGTATGTTTGTTGGGTGGGGAGGGGTGGGGGTGGGAGGGCACCTGTATGAATACACTGGCATGCCCTCAGTTTACACAGGCAGGCAGGGAATCACTATCACACCTTTTCTCTTGATAGGCAAACAGCCGTTCAGGCTTCATGGGGTTAGCATCCTGCAGAGCCTTTCTCAGTTTGGTCTAATGTTAGTAATTATACTACCAGTGTGAACCTCATGCCATTAACAAAACAGAGGTGGGGACAGAGGGAGGAAATGTCAGCAGGAGCCTGAGTTTGGGCCTGCCTTATATAAAACATGACAATGTAAATGAATTGGTAAGACCTGGGGCAAAGGCTAAAGATTTACATAATATGCAAATAAATAAATGGGTACTTATATATTAACACACAGTTTTAGCATAGTAAATAAAAAGAAACTCATATTCTATTCATAGAACTTAAACTTGTTAAGAATTGACTTGAACTCTACTGAAACCTCTAAGAGCAGCTTTTCAATTAAGACTTTTCTCACTACTTTGACAAACACAAAGCAGAAAGCTGGCTTGAAAACAAAGCCCCTTTAAAACAGTACCTTCTTTACCCTGCCCCCTTGAAAAGGGTCCAAATTGCAGCACCTAAAACACAATATGGACGTGAGGCAAAAAAACACAAAAAAGGCATCTGTGACATAATATCAAAAGGACCATTTTCTTACACTCCGATGGGGCTGAAGCCAGCGTTGGCCGCAGTGGTCAGCAGCCATTGGAGTGGTCAGCGTGGAGAATTCCCTGTGCTCCATCATTCTGATGGCTGTGTCCAATTGCATTATGCCAGAGCAGCAGGTAGCCCTGGCTGCCGGGGTCACAGCTCTGACAGCCTCGCCCCATTGGCCCAGGGGCTCTGGCCAAGGTTAACGGGTCAGGGCCTTGTCCGGACACAGGCCTGGCTCCTGGCCAATGGGTCGAGCTGGTCAGTGGTGGGGAGCCGTGGTGGTCAGGCAAATGATTTATAGATGTGCCTTATGGAGAGAATGCTAAGAGGCTGCACTGAAATCTGTCCGGAGTTTTTCTTAAAGTTACTCTAAAGGCACAATATGTTCATGCTTTGCTTATCCCCCCCAAGCACTTGACTTGAGCTGCCAGCTTTTTAAAACTTTTTTTATACATTTAATTTCACAAATCGGATGCCATTGAGTCATCCTTTATTTTTCTCCTTGCATATGTTTCCCCTGAAACCTTCTGCTAATGAACAAAACCTGGGCTAAGCTCACATCTTTAGAAATGTGGTTTCAAACTATCTGTTGCCAAAAGTAAAAGACGAGCTTGATCTGTCATCCTGTCGCGAACTGTTTATCGCTTGCCAACCTATTTAAGTGATTCCATCAAACTGGGACTCTTCAGAAGTAAGTTTAGAGCCTCACAAGTTTTCTGGTCATGGAAGGCAGGCGAGCTCTGATTGCCCTGAAGGGCGTTTTGTTCTTGTTAGGGTATTGTGAACAGATGGACTTCATACCCACTTGCCCAAATCAAAGATGGCATTTGTTTTTCATGTTGGATGATTTTAGGGCTAAATAGACGATGCAAACAAAGCCTTTTTTAAAATGATCTCACAAAAATCAAATCAAGGCAGACATTATGCTATCCAGGATGTGCTGATGACTCACTTTAGCCTCATTTAGCTAAACCAAGAGAGCATAATGGAGGAGTTTGTTAAGAAAGCCAATATTCAAAAGTTAGAAGTTATCAGCACAAACAGCTAGACTGGCTTTGAATCATCACAGAAAGTAAACATTTGGCATTGACATCATAAAACATCGAGGGTAACAGCTGGCTGGTTCATACTGCCAACAATGTAAACCAAGGAGCGAACAAACTACGTAATTCTATATGTCCACAAAGACAAACTATTGGGCGACATTTCCCACATTCAAGGAGTCATAAACCATCCCATGACTGGAGGAAGGGCCCAGCATGTGGCTTATTTTTGGGGGACACGCTTAAAGGTCAGGCGGTAATCCACAGAAGTCTGTGAACGTATTCTCTGGGCAGAATCACCAGCTGCCATTTGCACGTGGGTGGACAGTTTGTCTCCACTGGCCTGCAGAGCTGAGGCCTATGGCCATGAAACCTCAGTGCCCTTTCAGCTAATTGTTTGTGGGTTGCTTTTAAATTCATTGACAGTCTTGGTGATATAGTGCTTCTATTGTGTCTTCCACCTATTGTGAACAGCATTAACTATGGCTCCTGCTTTCCTGCTCTTGTGCTCCGTGGCTGACCAGGGGCCAGAGAGCAGTGTGATGCCCAGCGGGAGTGCCCTCTCCGTGGGCAGGAGAGAAGACCCTTACAGGTGCCTCAGCCTCTCTTAGCAACGCCCTGCTGCTCAAAATTTGTTGCCCCCCTGTGGGTGTCTTTCTGAGAGTGTCAGCTGTGAGGCCCCTGATGGGAGATTTGTTGATATGATAACTCGATTAGGCTCCAGGATGGATGACATGGTGGCAGAGAACAAGTATGCAACACCCAGGGAGGTAGGGACTTCTCTCCTTAACCTCTCCCTAGGAGACCAGCGCTCTGCACAAGCCAGGCATGTGGCTTCCAAAAAAGCCCTTGCTGAGCCTCCAGTAATCAGTCTCCTGGGCACAATGGTGCAGTTCACTAACCAAGCAGAGAATCATGATCCTTTTAATAATTTAAGCGTAGACACAGTATAAACTGAAAGACTTCACACAAAAGAGAACTCACTAATTAAGAGCACTGAGTGTGAAAGTTCCTTATTATGTGGATTTTATCTCCGGTTTTAATTATCCAATCTGGCCTCTCTCTTGTGCACCTTATTTTCCTAATTGGCCAGGCACCATTTCCCAATTAACTCTAAAATTGGTTGATGATTGCCCTAAATTGGCACCAGATATCAGCGAACAGCTTAAGCAGGAGTTGAAGATAAAGTTATAGACGCTGTAAATTGGTAATTAATTTTAAGCCATCAAAGCATGGCTATTTCAGTCGCTGGGGGAGGGATATGGATTGAATCCCAGGTAGTCAGAGTGGTATTATCAAGAAAGACTCTTAGGTACGCTAATGTGCTCTCGACACCGCTCCACTTGTGGATAATCTCAGCTCACCTATGTCAGCCAGGGTTGCATTATAACCTCTTTTCACCCGGTGGTTAAGTTGGAGACTAATGGTGGATTTAAATCAAAAGAGCTGTTCTCCCTCAACGAGGCTGCTAAAAGCAAAGGCATATCCGTGCAGGTGTAATAGGGTCAATCAGTAACCACTTGAGAGTTAATTACAGATAAAGTGTATATTAATGGCAAGGCCTCACTTCGCTCGTACATTCCATCACAGCCGACTTGTACATAAAGTCTGTTTGCTGAGGGCTTGGTTATCAAACAAATACATAACTTCTTTGACTTAAGGTTTAAAGATTTTTTCAATATTTCAAAGATGTTGAAAATGTGAGAGATCCTCACATATGATGACATTTTTTGATTAAGTTAACAGTTATACTCCTATAGTGTGTGAAGAGCAAAGACTCATCTAAAACAGTGCACCACACGCTAATGGGGTTTTCACATCGCAACATGCTAACCCACTGCCTCCAGTTATTTCAATGAAGGGAAGGCAGCAGAGGGGAAGCAGTTTTGAACTCGGTGGTAGGTGTAAGAAGCGGTTACCGCCTATGTGATTCTGCACATATTTTGCTTTGCCTTTTGGTTGCTGTCTGGCCTTGACTGATCAAATACCGGGCATCACAGGAGCAAAAAGAAGACAAAATGCAGGAGCCGATAATGTTTGCGTCTGAATACCTGGAGTTACGGCGCTAGCAACTAAAAGGACAACCAGAAGAAAAACTGGACCTGGAACACCATCAAACAGATTCCATTCATATAGACAACCACAGTCCTGACTCTGGAAACTGGAAATTGTGCAAATCTCTTGCAATCAATCGTGTAAAGAGTAAACAAATAAAGTAAACAAATATGGTACACGATGTGCAGAAGTACTAGCTGTTTGTTTTTGCACTACGTTTTACAGAAGATTTAAGACGAAAAAAAGATAGAAATATGGATAAAGTTGTGGAGATCTGTGAACCTGGTCTGTACATGTTAGAGCCCGAGCTGGAGGTGAGTAAATCTTGAGTGAATTTGATACTGCATTAAAACCCTCTGAGATCTGCGGGAACGCCGCTGATCCTCGGGCGACCCTTGCATTTGAAACCGGTGTGGGCAGGATAGACTTCCAAGCAGATCAGGGGTGTAAATAATACTCTTAACACACCCCACACACCACAGAAAAATCTGGCTAAATGATTTTTAGAACCACTGAAAAATCAGGGCTTTGCTAATGATTGTTGGCAGGAAGGAATTCGGCCCAGTGTTGGCTTGATTCTTACGTAGTGTGTATTGGCATTAGCCCTCAAAACTCCTGTCCTTAAAACTAAAAAAGTCCTTAAAGCATATATTTGTACATACACTTTGTTTCCCTATATCAAAAAATTACAGATGAACTGACATCAAGTGACATCAATTGACACAAAGTGACGTTTTTGTCTTCATACAACAGCAGCGAAGCTTTCCTCATAACTGTCATGGTAATCAGTGAAAGCTAACAATATGACTTCCAGCGTAAACACCGTAAACATTCAGGCCTGGAACGTACATGGCAAGAGCGCTGTCCAGCTGTCCTCACACATGCACATAATGGACAAACACACAGACACACGCGCGCACACGCGCACACACACACACACACACACACACACACACTCCATGCTTCCACTCAGAGCCACAAAGCCAGGCAGCCGCTCAGACAGGATGTAGCACATGTGTATCATATTAGCTAGGCCTTCCCAGCCGGCAGGCCCATAGGTGATATTAGATCTACAGCTGGCTCTCTCCCTCTGTCTCTCTGAGCCGCTGCCCAGCCTCCAACCCTCTCAGACTGATATTTCACACATCCCTCCGCCCGTCTCACAGCCCCAGTCACAGGTGGGAATGCCTTCACACAGAGCAACAACAAGAGAGGCTGTTGTAATGAGTACGTGTGTTTTTTTTTCCCCACAGAGGAATCACAGACAGGGGAAGCCATTCAGTACGCCCCTCCGGGTCACGCCGGAGATGTGGAGGGGCTGACCCGACATGGCCTACATCAAAGCCCTGGTGGACACAAACCGGAGCAGGAGAGTTCAGGTGAACCTTACTGTGTAGGGAAAGTGAGCAGCTCCGTGTTTATCCATGGTAGAGAGGAGCTGGAGAATGTAGCTGAATGCCAGCTCGTCACCCCTGAGCAACTGCAGGAAGTAGCAGCATGATGCTCGCCATCTGTCCACATCTAGGGGGATCATGGGAAGAAGCACTGAGCTATAATATCCTTCAGAGAAGAGAACCAAGATCATTATTCCAAGAATGAATGTTTGTAAATATGAGCGCCTCAGAAGTGATATCTCACAGGTGAGCTTGAAATATTAGACTCCTGTGTTAGACTGGATCCAACAAAACAAAGACAGAAACAGTCCGGACATTTATTGATACGAGTCCAAACATGCATGGATATTATTTAAGAAATAGCTTTGTCTTTACATTTTGGCCTTTGGTCCAAACAGACAAACTGCATTTTACGTCACTGAAAATTAACCTTTTGTAGAACATATTACTCGTCGACACATAAATGTACAGTTACTCTTCCACCAATCTCGAAACCTATCGGCTATCATCTGACAATGATAAAGCCTTGAGGGGTGAGGGCTGATATTTCAGGAGATCCGCTGTAGCCACTGGGTATCCGGGCCAAGATTTCCTCTCTCGTGCGCCAGTCATTGTTTGCAGTTCGATTAGTACCTTGAGACAGGTCCACACAACGTTTCAGCTAATCTCTGTAAACAGATAACTAAATTAGGAAAAAAATATGAGTAAAAAGCCAAGTCCTTGTCAGACAATAGCCGATGGATTCTGCAATTACAGTTTGGCCAATGCCTTCCGTCCCTTATGCTCTCCACACGGACTGTTTACCTGCAGGCAACCAAAGCCCACATGATTAGTCAATACTACTAGACTGCAAATGGTAACCAGAACACTTCCCATACCAAAATCTTGTACTGAATCCTACAGATTCTATTCACATATGCAGATATCCATTTACAGAGATTACTCTTCCAATATATTCGGGGAACAGAGGCGTCAAAATGATAAAGAGGTCACTGCTACATAATCCAAAAATCCAACGACACAAATCTCACAACCAGTTTCAGTGGTTTTGGACAAGACCCAGCAAGTTGGATTTTTTTCAGGCTTCTGATTGTCCAACATCTTCTTCTTCTTCTTTGCGTGATTGGCTAACATGGCTTTAGGGTTGCAGTAATATAGTTGCCTGTCAGTTTGGCATGTTCTTGAAAGAACTTCAATTTCCTGAGATTTTTTTTTTAATCCAATTATGTTTCAAAAACAAAATTATTGTTATGGTGGATTTCTACTCTAAATGAACTCATAAACCAGTTTTTATTACAATACTTTAATATATGTTATCTTTTCTGTCCATGCCAATGGACAGAGAATCTAAATGCAGAAATCACCCTAGGCAAATGGTCTCAAAAGACCTTTTTACAACAAAAAACATAAGTGTATTTATTTTTCATGAATAGTTAACTTTTATAAATTAATAAAGTGATGCTGTAAAACAGACTGCATTTATATTTTGAATTATATATTTCATCCCATCTCCAAGTATCCCAATTTCTGAAGAATCTCTAGAGGACAATACACTGAAAACCTTCTGAGACTAAAGCCCCTTTTACACTGCCAGATTTTCGGCGAATGTTGGGCTGTTTTGCCGGCAAGCTGCGAGCGTTTAGACACACAGAGCTGGATTGGCGAGTTGATCCGAGGTGCCCAATCTTCCGCCTCGTAGGGTAGACATATTGGTGGAACCTTTTTTGGTTTAAAAAGAACGAGGCGGCCTTCCACCACAGGAGGGGCTGTTGAAGACTTGTGGGAGGAGCTGTTGATGACGCCGCACGTGTGACCCACTGGCGGTGGATAAACAGGAAACAGCTGATAGCAGGAATGAGCAGCTAGTAGCAAGAGGGCAACGCAAACCTGACAGACACTGTAAAGATGAGCAACTGGGAAGACAAGGAATTGCGCGCCCTCCTTGCCCTCGCAAATGAAGAGGTCATTAACCATCAAATGATGGGAACGGTGAAGGACGAGAGAATGAGAGAATCGCCGAAGGACTGACCAGCCGCGGCTTCCCTCGGAGTACGTCACTAGCTGCACGTTTTGTTACTTGCTCACACCCCCAATTGCCACGAAAAAGGCGCATTCTGTCTAAACAAAAGTTTTGCTGCACTCCCCGATTTTGTTTTTATACTGCCAATGGTGAAAGAAAACTGATTGTGCTTTCCTCCTATTTAAAAAGGGTTTAATATTCTGTGTGCACAGTCAACAGTAGGATTATGCATAATATAATCCATTATAGGATGGTAGTTTCAGTAGAATATCAAATCAATCATTATTTCTCTATTCATTTTCTAGTGTCACTCAGATCCCTGTTTATTCCAATGGACGGATGTTGTTGAAAAAATCCTAAGTAGAAGCTATAAATCTTTCATATGCTTTTTTTGACAAGTTATTTCATGATACATTCCCTGTTTCCTTTAATCACAGTTCAAAGACAAATTATGGACTTTAACTTGGACTGAAACGTGCCATGGGCTTCCTGCTTGCCTCATGGTCGGCCATGTTTGTCAAAAAAGGAAGCGTGGCTATACTGCAGTCCATTTTAGACCATGTAGAACACTGTGATTGGCTTATAGACATCCCATCAAAAAAGTGTGTGCATTTGAGCGGAGTCAGATGGCAGTAATAATAGACTTGGACAACTTAGAAATGTTACGTCCATTGGGATGGACAGCGGTCTGAACAGGGCTTGTGTGGATGGAATTTTTTGCTGAGAACGAAGGAGGAAAAACCATGTCTTCACAATGGCCCTTGTACGTGTGAACTCAGCCTAATTCTCATCTGGGCCATAAAACATCTATAAAACAGTTTCCCACTCATCTAACCCAATGCTCCTCTCTGTACCAGACTGATTAGACCCTTCTGTTTGTGGAGATAGAGGCTGGCTCATTAAGACTAAAAACAAGGTATTGATTTTTGACTATGACCCCGAACATCCAACAATGACTGGTTAATGTGTTCTACATATCAGAGGTCACAGATGTAACAGAGGAGAAACAATGGTGAAGTAAGTGATGTCCTGAAGAGGTCAAGAGCGATGATTCAAGATTCACTTGAATATAAAGATGAATTCTTGTTGTTTGCTCACTTACAACAAAATAAATCTGGGTAAGAAACACATACTTCGCTCCTCGCTATAAAATAAACACTGAGCTGCAAAATGTATACCTGTGGGTTTTAAAAACATGTCTTTAAACGGCAGAATAAGAGTCACTTACAGATAAACTAATCAAGTTTTCTCTCTTTCTGAAAAAATGTGCACTACTTCAGTTATAAATGTGCAAAACAGCTCCTGAAAAAGGCCTGTCATTAGAGAGTAACCATGAAACTGGCAAACAACAACAGAAATATATTAAAACCATAACCACTACTCTAGTTAGCTTCCATGCAGATTGGAGCCCTTAACACATGCTGCTTGGCGTACCGGCCGAGCTGTGATGCATTAATCAGAACGCAAATTCATTTCACATGAGTATGAAAGGCACTCGCACCACCCTCCTACTCCTCACTAGAACACTTGCTGTCATTTTCACACACACACACACACACACACTCGCACTCACCACGCTTCAGCTTGTGGTGTCGAGAGTGACGCAAGGAGGGATGTCGTCAATTAACTGCGGTCTCTTAAAAGATGAGATGACTCAAAATATTGTTTTCTTGCATATTTCCACAAAAAGAGCAGTGTCAGAGTGGATTTTTACATCTGAGATCCAGAGACCAGAGAAGAACAAAACAAAACTCAAGGCTGCCAATGACACATAACTGTCTGATCTCATATACGACTAAGATAAGATGAAACTAAATTCCCATTATGGTCATTGAAAATAGTAAATAAATGCAGAACTGCAGTTGAACATCTGATACTGATCTGAAAGAATGTGTGCTGTGTGTGTGTGAATTAATAATAGATTTACAAGTTAACAAATGTTGGCAGATCTGTATGGGTATAAAAAGCATGCATGGGCAGGCATGAATATGCATCTGACGTATTCATGATTTCAAAATGTAATTAACCCATTTGTGGCCAAAGAATATATTTTATATGATGAGGACAAATGCCAGAACATTTTCTGAGAGTGGTCTAAAGTCTTGAAATCTGGTACAGACATACTATAGGCAGGTATCTAACAGAATAATTTGAAATTTGAGTCTGAGTGCGATAAAAGTGCAATGAGAAATCGCACTTTTATCATTAGTCAAAGGCAGGGACCAGTTGCTCAAAACACCTTACGTTTTCTCGTTATGTACGACACTTACGGCTTAATTTCTCACCAGCTGAGGGACTTACACAGTTACACAGAATCCCTTACTGTGTTAAGAAAGATTTTACAGTGGTAAAAGTGTCCATGGAGACTGTTTGATTGTTTGGACTCACACTTGTGATGCCTGTTAGATAGTAAAAAAAAAAAAAAAAAAAAAATGGCAGAAGAAGAGAAGACAAGAAAACCAAATTGGTCAGAGGAGGAAAAGATGAAACTTCTGGAGGAATACGATCATAGAAAGCACTTATTGCAAAGTAAATTTCATCCCCAAATACCAGAAAACAGAAAACAAAAATTATTTCAGTCACATCTATAATGTAAAAAGTGTATCCACTGGACACTCTTCTCAGGGTGTGTACATTTTTTTCATTTATCACCACAAGCTGCAATGGAAGCACACGGGGTAACTAAACATCGTCACTGTATATGTCCATTAAAAGTGGTTATTTTTGGCACAGAGCAGCTCAGATTGTTGTTCTAAGTGTCTGAAGTGTCTCTTTATCTTTCTTGATCCAATGTGTTTGTTATTGCCATATTACGCAGAAGTCTCCTTCTGAAACATCACAAGGTGTGTGTGAGATTTGGAGAGAGTAAAATTACCATTTACTGTAGTCTCTACAATTAATTTACTCCGGGAAATAGGGGGCAGGTTGAAAAATGCTTAAGTTATCCTTTAAGTATAAGACTAAGTCAAAGGGAAAAAATAAATACTTAAGTGAACATTTTCAGGTTACTGTCACCCTGATGAAGGTCCTCTGACTGAAAGCTTGGTTAATTAAAGATACTTACATTGATCCAAGTGCGCAGATCCTATTTTCACACACTGTGTTAACTCTATGAGCAACACAGCATAAGGTTACAAGTCAGTTCCAATGCAAGCCAGTGACATGACGCTATAAAACTGAAGGCCGACACTTGTCGCTGTGGACAGACATGATGAGCTACACATCAAAGTTGGGCTGGCCTAAACTTTTTCAGCACTTCAATAATGCGGTGAAGCATCAAGCAATCATATGTTTTTGTTTCGTACTGTGGTGCTGTGTTATTTAGCTTTGTTAGCTGGTGCTATGCCAGCTTGATGTGAATTGCTTTGCACACAGGGATGCAATTAGGAGATGAATTGTGATGTTAAAATTGGGCTCAGACATTGATCAAAAGCACAAATATTTTTTGACCAAATGCGAATGTCTGATGATGTTAAAGAGAGGTGCTTTGTGCCAAGAAGTAGACACACACAAGCCCATGACTACATATTTATGTTCGCAAGTGCTGGAGCAACACTTCAACAGTGACTCGGAGATAATGTTGCAGTCATGCTGTTGCACTGTCGCTCATAGTGTGAACACAGCATAAGATATAATGGAATAGAAAAAACTCACTTTTCGAAAATGTTTTTAGATTTGTGCTTAGGCAAGTCCAAAGAACACTTCCATGTAAGTAAATTCAAATTTTCATTTGTGGGCCCAGATGGGTTTATCACTTTAGGTTATATTCTAAACAGAGACTCATTCAAAAGTTAAACTGATACTCCAATGGGAAGGGACTGATGAAGCCGTATATGAATTTAAATGAATCTTGCGTTATCACTGGAAGTTGACGGCAAATAAACCGTCTTGCTAATGCAATAAAACCAAATATGTTAATAATTCTTATGACAAAAGAGTTAATAAAAATCAGACAATCACTGCGTGTTACACTTATTACAATGATAAGAAATTTATTACGTTAAAAGGGCTATGACACCATTATCTGCTAATTGTTTTTACCTCATAGCTTTATCACCCTAATGGAGAGTCAATGCATTAACAGTTATAACACTGATTACTGACCACATGCACCTTCTCTGGCTGTGTCTGTCCTCGCCTCACTCTATCACTCACTTACTGTCTGAGAGGGTTTGCGCTGAATATTTCCTTTAAATCACCCTGAAATCAACTTTATGTCTCCAGACTGAGGTCGCATGACCCATCTATAACTATGTGGATTGCAATTAACATACCAGCCCACTCACACTAAACTCATATGCACAGGAGGAAAACCTGTCAGCCCACTGCTAACCTCACACATGACAGGAAAATAAAGTGAGAGAAAATGTTCCATCGTCATAAAACAAACTGCAGTAGAAAAAAAACAAAGCTCCACTGTCCAGTTTTTATCTTATAAGATACTTTCTAATCTTCAATATTATGAGGTGTTTTCTTTTCAATGCATCTGGTAACAAGCCTCTAATATGTCATAAGTTGCACCAAACACAGTAAATATTGTTGTATATCGATCATCATATAGTGATCATAATTTATCCAAACGTCAGATATGAGAAGCCACACTCTGGAGACTAAGGCTGTTGTCCTCCTGAATAGGTGACGCATTTTTGTGTATTAACTGAGTTTATGGACACCAACACCCTGGCAGTGACTGTCATAGATGACATCATCACCTTTCATCTTGCGGCAATGAGTGACTACTTTAGCAAGTACTTCACAGACGTCAACGCCGATGAGTAGGTCTGACCCATTTAACCCTGATGTGCAAGCTCAGTGTCAAAACTGAGAAGCAATCAGTGGTAAAAATCCTCCATTCAGAAACTGAAGCAGGGCAGAACTTGCAGCCAGCTGTTCAACGTGAACATCCAGAGGTGTTTACACAGGCCCTGTTAATTCTGCTTTGACAGTCCCTGAGTAGTGAACAGATTCACCCTGCAGTGCAGACCCATCTTAGGCATCAAAACTAATGTACAGACCATGTCATCTAAAATATTCAGGGATTCAGCAGATGCACTGGACTGCAGGTTAAGTACATAATCATAAGCTTTGCATAGTGACTGGAACAATGAAAGTGTCCTTCACAGCACGGCTTCAGACACCTTAAGCCCAGGTCAGACCACAGATTCATTAAGGGACGAGTTGAATCTTGAAACTACTTGCAATGTGTTGGTCTGCAACGTTCTTAAAGCAGTAAGTTTACACAAATGCCATCTAGATGAGATGGTGTCTCATCTCCATAGCAACAACTCTCTTTACATATGTTCTGATGTCCAGCTTTTCAGGCCTATTTTGTAGCTGAATTAATTTGTGGCTCCTTAAAATATGAATGAAGATAGTGATAGTGATACTTGCTACAGTTGCATTTCTAGTAGTGATGAAACGGCAAAAACAAAATGACCTGACCTTCAGATGGACCGTATTCATAACAAATATGCCATAATAATTTAAATACCCAGCGACAATTTATTGTTAGATGAGTATGTGTGTGTGGCATGCACAAATACAGCCAGCAGCAACAGCGGTCCACCCTCCCATACTGAAATGTCAGGACAGAGACCAATATATGTGTCAACATTTGTGGGGATGTAAATGAGACGGACTGTTAACAGAAACAGCCACAGTGAGTGACCACACCATCTCCTGACAGCTCGTAACTGACTTAGCCAGCGGACTTTGCTACAAGCTGAATGGCTGTTGAAATACGTGACGTGCCATACATTCTAAAACCAGCTGCTGGCGACTTGACAAGCTGAGTTGCAAGTGAAACCATAAGCCGACTTGAGTCGAGCTGAGTTGGCCCATTATACATTGCTTCAGCTTTTCCCTGCAACGTTTTAACATGGTTTAGTCTCATCATGAATCTTTGGTCTGAACTAGCCTTAAAAGACACGATGCGGGACTCAGACTACTAATACAAAAGACGTATTTTATCACATGAAAGATGTTATTTTCATAAAACAGGATTGTCTATGCAGTAGAAAGACACTACTTGACCAGAGAAAACAGAAGAAAATGGATGTGACATTCACTTTTACTCAAGAGGTAGAAAACCTACAACTACCACAATGTGCTGTGCAGCACTGGACCAGAAAATGCTACCCCTGGACGGTGAGGCAATGTGAGCTTGGCTGGTTTGACACAGGAAATAATATGGCGGCCAGCTGGTAGCAACCAATCTCGAACTACTGTTAATCGGTGAGCTAAAAAACATTTCTGAACACATTTAAGGCAAGGAATAGGCTACACAGTAAGAGAATCTTGGTTCATATTTTATCAGCACTGCTTAGTTTTACTGTTTGATCTAAGAATTTTCAGCCTACAATACAACAAAACTTATAGCGCCCACTTCCTGTTCACAAACTCTTGTATTACAGCCAAACAGTGCACTAAAACAGGTGTCTGAAGACATTTTAAACAAGAAACAGCAATAGCAAGAACATTTATTATAGAACAGCTGGAGAATGACAAGAAATAGGGGAGAGAGAATGGGAATGACACGGACAGCTGCTAACGCCTCATTTCCACTTACGTATGTGGACGGAGACAAGGCAACCGGAAGTCCATTCATTCCTATGGAAATCTCCATGATATTCGATGTGCCTGCGACACTCATCCCCACCGTGATATTTTGGTCCGGAATTTGCTTCGAGTAGGTAAAAAAATTTGACTTTTGCGATGGATTTTGGAGAGACAATATGACAGTGTGCTAGCTTAGCTAACAGGCTGCTAACTAGCTAATAGGCTGTTTCCTTCAGTTCAGTCACCATGTTGATTGTCAAATGAGTTTGTATGATTACAAAATAACTTGTTTATCTAGTTTTAATACAATGTGAATCTGAGTAATCTTATTCTGCTTCTTCTACATTATACCTGGCAATTCCTGTTTCTGTCTTGGGAATGTTACAAGCGAATATTCCAAACTACTGGATGGCGAAAAACGGACAACATGAGCCTCTCCCCCATGGCTACAGGTAGTTTCTATAAGGTTTTCCTTACTTCCTTGCGTTGGACACTAGAGGCATCATCCATATATTTACGGATTTACGGACACTAGTCACACACGTAAGTGGAAACAAGGCGTAACGCCTCAGCCTAAGTATGGTGCACGCTCTACCTGCTAAGCTAGAGGGCGTCCCTTTCTCTGTCTATCCTTTTTTCTTTGTGTCCATGATAGTGGGCATACAAGAATGGGGAAGTACAATCTTTAGTTTAAGAAACAGCCCCAAAGCCAAAGAAATTACAACATAGAGCTGATTTCAGATGAGAGATGAGCAGGGAGATCTGGGTGCCGGTAAGATGGAGGGAAGTTCATTTTCACATATGCCTACTGCTACCACATTGTTATGATACAAAGCTGGTTGAGAATCTGCAAAGTATTCCTTTGATGAAAGGTGTGAGTTGAGGTGGTTCAGGCATATGATCACGTATCCCTTCTGCCCTGGAGAACATCATGTGATCCCCCAGGAGGAGCTGGAGGACATAGCTGAAGGGACTACCTTACTTATCCTGCTGCCAGATACGCAGGTCAGGATGGATGAATTTTTACTGTAAAACAATGTAGGCAGCTCATTCTTTAAATTCCCCCCATTAGTATGCACTGTCTGCTGCTTTCAAGGGTTTTGTAAAACAAGATGAATGCTGTAGGCATTCATGAGTACAAAAACACTTCAAGCTGCTGCAGTTACATGCTCTACCTCCCAGATACACCAGATCGCTTTTGTCAATGGGAATCAACATATATTCACACACACACACACACACACACACACACACACACACACACACACACACACACACAGGCTTGGGACAGATAGGGACAATTCCACCCTGTGCTGAAGCCAATTGTGTTTCAGGCACGCACAGCTACGCTCTAAATGCACACCACAGTGTAAAGCTATGTGGTTTCCCAACAATCAATGTAATGTGTAATACAGCAACATCCCCTGTGAAAGAACTGAATGCCACAGTCAAACGTAAACTAAACCATGTCCCTATTATGATCCCTGTTATTAATGCAACCAGAATGAGCCATTTCAAAGCTGTATAAAGGAATTTAGCTATTCATATCATCTATCAAAGACATCTCAGAAGTGGGCTGGCTCTTATTTATTGTTCACATGGAAGAAACGGCAATGGAACAGAACTACCTAATCACACACAGACAATAACACATTTCTCCCCGCTGCCGCTCTAAAAGGAACCCCACAAAAGCCCCGAATCTAACCTACCAACGCAAGAGAGGGCACAACACTGCAAATTACTGAATCAAAGAAGGATGTTTCTATTCATTATTTGGGAGAAAAACAAAATACAATCATGTCTCTGTTACTTCAAACAAGTCAGACCAAAAAAATTCACGAGACCAAATTCCTGTCTGAGCAGATGAAATAATTTCTCTTTAACCAAAGGGATGGCTTTTCTGTGGGCGCATCCCAAATGAGGAGGTCAGACAAGTTAAGGCTTGTCCTAAAACGGACACATGTTCTCCATTGTCAAGCCGACTTCTTTCCCAGCAAGGGGATCAATGCGACCTGTCAGAAGTCACCCACTTGCTGTCAAACCTCAGAGTGATGCTTTGGGGGAGCTGGGGGTTAGAGAAGGGGGAGGACAGCAAATTATGTAGAGGAATCTCATCGGGCAGTCTGCATTTTAATTTCAGAGGAGGTGGGGGGTAATGATTAAGAATCAGAGCCCTCTGGGGGTGGTGGTTGGCGACTTGCATCCTGCAGGCTGACGAAACTGGGGGTAGGTAAGAGCTGGCAGATATTGTATGTTAGCATCTGTTGGTTCTTACAACCACAAATGGTGGTTTGTAAATCAAGAAATCTGGATTAAATTAGACTTTTGCTAGCTTCTATGGGGGAAATATGAGATGGACAGCACGAGAAAGTTCTTAAGTCACTGATATTTAAGTCAGTTTGTGCTACAAGACAACCAAATCTCACTGATGGTCCCTTTAAATTTGCATTTCCAGGACAAATAACAGCGCCAGCTAAAAAACATCAGAAAGATGATTTTTGCAGTTTTGTCCGTGGTTGGTTTAAGGTCTGTAGTGTTGACTCAACCTGCCACCAGCCTGGCTGTCAATCAGTCAGGCCCTGACCTAGTGGCCATATGTGATGTAGTCAGTGTTTGGGTGCTGCAGGTCTGATGGACAGCTGCCCCCCCTCAAGCCCCGGCCACAACACCTGCTTTGTCTGTCGGCTCAGCTGACACGTGTCCCTCTTTGTGGCCCCACGCAATCCCCCCCACTGTAGGAGCTGAGGGGGGCCTCAACAGGAAAAGACATCCAGGGCTTTTACCAAAGGTGCTGACTGAGCGACAGGGGCTATGTAAGGAGGGGTGGGAAGAGGTTGTTGATGAAGGAAGGATGGAGTATGAAATGTTCAGTCTTGTAGAGGTAGCAGAGAGGTCAAAAGGAGGTGTTTAAGGTAAGGCCTCAGGCACGGGCAAGGAATGACGCGGGGCAAACTGCAGGTAAACAGCTACATGGTGACGACCACAGCATGCACGAAGTGGGTGGGATGGGCGGGTCACACAAGATAAGCAAGACAGCTAATCATATGTTAACTTTACGGGCCGTAACAGATGAGCAGAGGCGGATTGATTGGCAGCTGGAGGGGCCGATGGGCGGGCAACTGTCAGTCATCTGGCCTGATGAGGCCTGGGGCACACCTGTGCACCTTTGCATAAGGGTGGATGACCCTTTAAATGGGTGGGTCAGAGCAGGGCAGGGTGACAAGCAAAGCAGGATGGGGATGTTGTTATTCAGCATATAAAGGGGCAGTTGTCCCCCCCAGTATAGATCACCTGAGTGATAGCAGAGCAGGTCAGCTAATCAAAGGCACTATAGTGACCTCATGCATTTTATGGCCCTTTCAAATTTGGCTTATATTATACAGGCTATTAAAACACTGAGGAACAACACCTATAATTAAACTAAGCAGAGACAGACCGTATCTTTGTTTATCTTAGAGCCCTTTATCCTAGGATCATGAATTGTTTTACATTATTCATTACCAATAAATCAACCATAGCTATTGGAGACCACAGAATGATTAAAGGGACAGTTCACCCCAAAATCAAAAATACATTTTTCCTCTTACTTGAAGTGCTATTTATCAACCTAGATTGTTTTAGCATGAGTTGCTGAGTGTTGGATATCAGTTGTAGAGATGGCCGCCGTCTCTCAAATACAGTGCAACCAGAATACATTTTAAAAACTCAACAGCAGTATCTCTTTCCAGAAATCATGACCAGGTTACTGAGCTGTTTCATGTCGGAACTACTGTCTTTATACCGAACTACACACGCCAGAAGGAAGTGTGCCTCTACTGCTACCCCACCTAGCACAACTGAGCTAGCTAACGTTACAGCTCAGCCGAGAAGGACGCCATTAACGTTTACATCTCGTGCTGTCATGAGCGTAAGCCTCTTGTCCATGAGTAGATGCACACTTCCTTCTGCACGGTAATATAGTTAGCAGGTGTAATTCGGTAAAAAGAAAATAGTTCCCACATGAAACTGCTCACAACAAGGTCTGTGAATTATCTTGAGTAACCGGGTCATTATTTTTGGGAAGAGACATTGCTGTTGAGTTTTTCAAATGTATTTTTTGGCGCTTTGAGCACCACAAGCTGAGTGCCATCTGGGTGTATGAAAAGTGCTATACAAAAAAAGCTGCGTTGCCACTCAGCAACTCACAGAGGAAAAATGTATTTTTGATTTTGCTGTGAATTGTCCCTTTAGCAACATTACAACCTAAAGATTTACAGTACCCCACGAGGGCCATTAAAACACATGTGGCTGACTTCAAAATTATAGATGGATAAGTTGAATTATTTTAACACTGCACACAGCTCCATGTATTCACATTACACACCCTATGTAACATATTTCAAATAAATTTCAAACACTGTTGTCATTCTGGGTCTCCACCCTGTTTTGTTTCCACTAGGCAGGCAAACTTTCTCATGTTCAACAAAGGAACTCATTCACTGACCGCTAAGCACGGGTGAACAACTGTACAACAGGAGTAGGTGTGGGAACATGAACCATCCATCCTGTCCACATCTGCAGCGCACTTCCTCCCCCACAGATGAGGCAGCTGTTGTACGGTAAACTGTGCCGTGCGGCTCCCTCCTCGGTCAGAGCACTTTCCCCATTGTTAGGATGAAAAGCGCCGCAGCGGTGGTGGCCCCAGTCCTCAGGAGCGATGCCTGGCTGGAGCTTATTTTGGTTGGGCTTGCCCAAATAAACACACCAGGACCTCGCAGCCGCAGCTGTGGGCCTCTCCCTGGCTGACCTCCCCTCCTGTGACTCTTCCACTCACAGACAGAAAGAGAGAGAAAACAAGTGAGGGAGAAAGAGACAACTAGCCCGAGCCAAAGCCTGCAGAGGTTACAAGGGCCAAATGCTGCTTATTATCAGAGTCAGGTCTTTCCCACGCCTGCAGGCCTCGTGTGTGCAGCCGGCGGCGTGCCCGCTTGCCAGAAAGTGTTTAGCTAACTCATCTACAGTCATCCTCCCACCGAGGGAGGGGGATGAGGTTTGGTTTCTCACTGCTGGACAGAGTGGAAGGTTTATTCAGCAAGTTTCTGTGCAAAGACCGTGAGGTTTAAAACCAAGAGGGTGAATGGAATGCAGAACGCCTTTCTTCTTTTAACCTCCTGCTCTCAGAATGGATGAGAGTGTGAATTTGGAGTTTGACAGCTGAGTAAATTGGACTAATAGGCTGAGCATGCTGGGATGAAGGTCACATTGTGCCCGCTCATACGGCCCCGCTTATGGGAATAAGGCTACAAACTGCTGCCTTGCTGCAAAACGAGGGCATGTTGTCGAGAAAACACACCCACATGTTGGCATCAAATTTTCATGAAAGGATCATCTCGGACAAAAATATCCCAGAGCTAAATATTTATTCCAATTAGATGAAAAAATGGCATTAATACAGAGTACAGAAATGTAGATATCAGGTATTAATCTGACCTCGTCTTGCAGATTTTGCAAACTAGAACATTTTGCTAAAGACAGGGGGTATATACTCTATATATTTCCATTATATCACAGAAAGTTAGAGCATCTACATTTCCATGGCAACTGAGTAAACTCAGTCTGCTGATAAAGACCAAAAGAGATGGTCAAAAGTTCTGTAAGCAAGTAAGTGGACCTTGAGTTGTGACAGTTTTGTCTATTTCTTTAAAATCTGTAATAAAATTAAAGAAGTAAAATATTTTATAGTGCCACCCCCCACCCACACGGCAAAACACCCACAACCACCCCCTGAATTCCTCCTACACCCACACACACCACCCTCCTGGACCCACACACGCCCTCTACCTCCTACATGTGTCCGTCCACTCACACAAACGCCCCCACACACACATCCATCAACACTAATGGATGCTCAATCACCCACCTAGTAACTCCCACACACACAAACACACACACACCCACTCATTCTCCAACGGCAGCCTACACACAGACACACACGCTCCCACACTCTTTACCCCCTGTGTTGCTCTGTTTGCACTGTCAGCCTGATGCAGAGCTGAGTCAGCAATCAGCCGTTACTTTGTGTGTGTGTGTGTGTGTGTGTGAGTGTGTGTGGGGGAGCCTGCAGCCTCTCCAGGAGCACTGTGGTGAAGGAGGGAAGAGGACGGCAGCTTCTGGAGGGGACAGATGGACAGAGAGAGAGCTCCTGGGCAGGTAGTCATCCCCAGAATGTGGGGGCGTCTTTGGGGGGTCTTGCTAGGGGCTGAATGGCCTTTAAATGCCCCCCGCCCACACCCACGGAGAATCTAGAAGGGGGCTATTGTCACTAAAGACTCAGCCTCCCTCCTCCTCCCTCCTTCTCTTTATGCTGAGTGGGTGCATCACAGGAAGATCACCGCCTACAAACACACCTGCAGGAATGCACAGGAATGAATATGTAGTGTGTCAGCAAATGGAGGGACATCTGTTATGTGGAGACACACGGCCCTCCTCAGTGAATATGAATGACATCGCCTCAGATTTCCCACTGAATTAATGGGATCTTAGTAGTGCTTTTTTGCAGCAAAAACAACGGCTTGCGTGTTGAGTACCTGCCAGCCCCACAACCAGCTCCACGGCTGACACTTCATGCCAGACTGCGCACTTCTTTCAGCGACCTGGGCAGCCTGAGTTCAGCCCCGCAGAATCCTAGAGAATAATTGAAGCCAGAAATAAAAAGGCTCACCAATGAAGCAGAAAGAGTCAGAAGAAGCTTGGGAGAAAGTTGAGACTGGGCATTAAATCTTCAGTCCCTTATTCTGTCAGCGCCGCCACCGCCACAGAGCCACGTCAAAAATTACACAGCAGCTCCAGCTAGCAGGCAATTACAGAGTGGGGTCTATGAGTGACGCCTGTGTAGGACTGGCTGGCACTCTCCTCACTGACATTCACAGAGGTACTTACAATTTACAGCACAGGGTTCATTTTCAGATGAACACGGTCCAAGAGCCGGGCCCGCTCCCAAGGCCGTCTTTCTGTTTTTCATGGTCGTAATTACATTAAATATAATCATTCGGGCCCAAATTGCTAGTAAATGGCTGTGGTTGTATTCAACCAATGAGTGATAGACTCAGAGAGGAAGAGCGAGCAACAGAGAGGCTGAGAGGGTTGAGAGAACTCCGTAAAGGAAGAGGGAGATAAAGGTTGTGTTTGCCAGGGACTCTGTCTGCACTTGGTGGCGGGCCTGATGGCACCGTGTCAGTGTCATTACGTGGGTGTGTGTTCAGGAGCGGTTTCAGCCCAGACGGACGTGACACACACATTCAAACGCTTGTCAGGAGGCCACCCACGCCTGACATCAGGAGAGTGCCAGGCCCTGACACACGGAGCGTGGTGAGGCGACAAGTTCGTCAAGAGACGGATCAGTGCCTCCTTGCCACATGTCAGTCACAATCCTCTCTCACTCTCCCCCTTTTCTCCCCCCTGCCTCCCTCTCCCCCTCCTCATCATCTGAATATGTTAAACTAATCATTTGTGTTTCAGATGAACACAGCGTAACCTCAGTGCAAATCCATCTTCTGAGGAATGTGTTAGTGCAGAGTTAAATGACAAATATCTGCCCTCCGCAGAGTGTTTTATGTTCCTAATGTAGATGATAGAGAGCTTGTGGGTCAAATAATTTCATTCCACGTCGTTTACCGTAACATCACTGCGCAAAACTAATTTTTCACGTTCAATAACTTCAGACAAAGCCCAGATGTGGAGACAGTGCCAGTGGCTGATATTGCCAAGTGTTGCTAATTTATTCTCCTCCAGACCCCTCCACTCATCAGAACCAGCAACTGTTGACTGACAAGCCTCCCTCCAAATGTTCCTTGTGGTTTCTCTCGGGGTGTAAGAGACCTCATGCAAATGCTTAATCACCTAACTTTACTGTTTGTCCCAACTGGCAAAGTAAACAGAGGGCACACGCGGGCAGGCGTCTTAAACAAGCTGAGGAGCGTAGGAGGTTTCCTGAAATAAACCAGAGCATGCAGTAAAATCACAGCCGAGGGAGGGTCAAGTGTGCCGGATTTCAAAGGGAACCTGTAAAAAGACACAATCTGGTTTTTGCATTTTCGACAAAAGGAGGCAAATGTGGCTGAGATATCATGCCACCGCCGCTTCCAGGGAGGGGTGCTATCGCCAGCGCTTACTGTAACTAAATCTCTGTTCGTGCTGGGGGATTTATGGCTGTTGTTAAATCAGCGGTTCTCAGTCCGGTGCCAGTGAAACCGAAGTGATGGTTTTCACTCCTGCCACTTACTACGGCAGCTGATTTTACTGATTCTCATATCGCAAAAGGGAGAAAGGGGAGCAATCATTGCCTGACATGGAAACCTGCATGTTCTTTCTGTCATGTACAGATCTTTACTGCACATGTATCACAGCGTTAGTGGGATCATGTCCGAGTAGTGTTTCACCTGTAACAACGACCACCTGTGCCATCACATCATCAGTCCCTTCCCCTCACATGCCATCAGTTTAAGGTCTCTGGACACCTCACATCGTTGTCGACTTGCCAACTATCTCCCTGGCTGTCTATAAGACGAAGCAACACACCAAATGGGATAATCCCTTGTCAACACGTAGCTGATCCTGGGATTGGGCTGCCCCTGGGCCCTGATCTCCCCTCTGCCTCCCTCTTTCGTTGGTCGCTGGGTCCCTCAGGCCGACATGGGCCCTGACAAAGCCCTAATCCATCACCTCCTGTCAGGGAAGGCCGCACTGCAACACCCCCCTCATGGGCCAGCATTAGCCTAATCCATTGGGTCGGAGCTCCATGAGAATGGAGCGCCCACATGGCTTCACCCCGGTTCTGTTTACTCGTCCCATGTGAGTCAACACACACCCCAGAGGGACAAACGGCACAGAAGAGAGGGGCACACCATGAAGTCCCTGCAGCTATCCTGAACTGTCCGCTGCAGCCACCAGCAGAGAAGGCTTTTACTTGGGTGGTGATGCAGCATGTCTGTCCGGAAGGCCTCTGGTGTGGTAATGTAATCCCTGGAGCAAACACAGGCCTCCTGACTTCTGAAGCTGTGGATGCATCCTCTAAGAGGAGAGGCACACTTTGATGACTGTCTGTCAACATCTGTGAATTGTCAGCAAAGGGTTCATGACTAGTCTTCAGGGTGAACTCACACTGTCTACACACCTAGACAGCATACACACTCAGGGGTAGTTGCAGGGTAGGATCATGACAGTAAGCAGGAAATGCGTTTATACTTTCAAAGTGATGTGTCAAGCAACTGTAGCAAATAGCTAAAAGGGTTGAGCGTTTGCAAACAAGCTTTTGCAAACAAATGAAATATAAAAAAGGTAGCAACAGAGTTTGGCTAATGTTTGTCATGGAAACAAGAGTCTGGTTGACAGTTTTGTGAGCGGTCTGTTCCAAACAACAGCACAAAATACTCATAAACAGTCATAAACAGAATAAAGGCGTTTAATTTAAGCTGAAACGTCAACAAGGACACTTAATTATTTAACTTCCTGTCTCACCTTGTGGGAGCGGTTTGCCTGTTGTTTTACCGACGTTTCTATGAACCCACTTGAATAAACATAAGGTGTGATGCTTTGTTCTGTACATTCATGTATTCATGCTGTTACCTGCTGACGGCTCCTCTCTGCTCAGTTTGGGAGGAAACGTTCATTGATCCGAGCAGGTCTGCCTCCTCTCCTCATGCACTGTTTCAGTGACCATTCAGAGCCAACACCTCCCTCTAGTGGTGGAGGTATGAACAGCATGCTCAACTGTACCGCAACAAGTAGCAGGATCACTTTTTTTTTTACCATTGTATATTGTAGTATATTTCAAACTGAACCTGCTAACACTGAACATGTCACCACCGATATCAGCTAGGGTTGTTTTAATTCAGTGTTTTTGCTGCCATGTGATGTAAAAAATTGGACCAGAATCCACCGCTGTAATAAAATCATCTCCACCTGTTGAATCTAGTCATTTTTCATCTTCTGTGCAAAAAAATATTGTATACACTGGGTGAAACTTGGTCGTGATGTATTCTCCTTTTAAAACACATATAGGAGAATAGCAATAAACGTTTGATTTATGAAATTAAAGTTGCAAAAAGAAACTGCAGTTCACACAAAAATGCTCAGAAAGTGTCTGTTGTACTTGAAATGAATGTTAGCCTCATTTAGACAAACTCACTGACTTTAACACATGTACTTAAACCAGACTGAATCCTACCAAAAGGTTTTCAATCAACAGAAATCATTATCTCTAAGACCACTGATACCCAGTTTATTCAATTTGGGCCAAATCCTGCCCACAGAAGGGTGCCAGGTGGCCCACCAACCAATTTCTACCTCACAATGAAAATAAACTGATCGACAATGTGATTTTTTTGGTACTTTAAGCGTAAGCAAGATGCCAAAATCCATTAAAAGAGCTTATGAAACTTGTAAAATAAAAAAAAAGTGACTGGGAGGATTCCCCCGGACCCTCAAACAGAGGTCCAGGCTATGTCCTGAATGTCTAAAATTCCTAAAAAACGCCTCTGCAATTCATTTGATATACATACTGATAAATATCATTAATGTTTATTTAATGACTGCTCCCCTGGCACTCTGTCATTTTTTAAAAGTGGCCCCCAGGCAAAGCGATGTGAGTATCCCTGTTGTAGAACATGTTAAAGCTGGTGTAGAAAACAACTTAAGCTACTAAAACTATACTGAAATATATGAACGATGCAGTGTGTTGAAGAATTGCAAACATCAGAACTGGACTTTGTCATTTTAAAATAATTACATGGTTTTATTAAATTCTTTCAAAAGTATTTAGATTCAAGTTGATAGAAAACTCCAAATGCTGAAGGTGCTGGGCTTCATTAATACATATATTTTTTAATCCTAATAATAAATAGCCTAAGAGATGGAGTGATTTAACACATTCACAGATTTTAATATTTTCCTGAGCAATATATGTCCTGTTTTGTTTTACTTTGACCAAACCCCAGTCACAGAATTGACTGAGTTGGCAGTAAATTGACCTCAGATCCTGGTGAAAGCAGTGCTGATGCGCTCAGTAAACATTCCCAGTGGAGAGGAAAAACACACCTGAGCCTGGAGGTGTGGGAGCCACGTGCAGAGGGAAGTGAACCCAGGTCTTATTTTCCCTAACACTGACTCCCCGGATGGCTCGTCCCTTCTCCCCTTTCCTCGCTTGACTTACCTTCCTCGTCTTCCTTTATCCCAAGCCTATGTGATGAGCACATGTCCCTGAGGGCCCATCCGCACAGAGTTTCACATTCTCTGCAACACATATCGTCTGACCTGAGATGAACAGACAAGGAATTCTGGCAAGAGAGGGAGTTATTCTGCCTGAAGGGGAGAGGGAGCTGGTAGTGGGATATTTCAGGATCTCCTGGGGCTTTGTTGGCATCCCGTACGGCTTTGTTATCAGCTCCAGTTGGGAATTAGGGGATATTCGAGGGGAATCCTGGGCTGCGGGTGGGGAAAACTTGGCAGTTAAATGTACAAGTAAAATGTGCATTTGATTTGTGTTGGGTGTACGGGGTTGTTATAGTTTTATGGTTTACATCAAGATTTTCTTTTTTACTTTATTGTGAAATGTGCTTTTTATTTCAGAGGTATTTCAGCCTGAGCAACACTTTTTTATTGTTCAGTATTGATACTGATGTAATTATGAGGTTAAGACAAAGTGGTATATATGAATAAGGTAGGAGCTTAACTACTTAGCAAGGTAACATGTAGTAACTGCTGCTACATTATCAGGTGGATATGAAGAAATACTTCACCAACAAAATGATCATTTGTACATTGATCATGCACTCACCCAGTGTTATGTTGAATTCATGAAGAACACTGTTTTTCTCACACGTCTCCAGAGTGAACGAAAAATCCAAAAACAGTAAATTCTGGATGAACTGAAGTCACGGGGGCTGCCGCCTTTAACAACAGCAAAACTATATCAAATTCAAACTCTTGAACTGTGCTCCTGCATTGCAATTCGGAGAAGTTTTCCTTAGGGATTTTTACCAGCGATGGAATTCTTGGTAAAGGATAGAAAAAACGTTATGGTTTGGGTTAAAATTAAGAGATTTCTGTGAAAAAGGGCATTGTAGGAGAAAGTCAACAATCAGGGAAAACCTCTCCCATGTGCTTGTGCCTTTCCACTGAGCAGAGTTTACACGCACGTGCTCGCCCAGGTGCACTACTGGTCCATGCACGACTGTTTATGTGGAAGTGTTTTAAATGGTAAGGTTTTAGGGAAAATCTATGTGTTTGGGAAGTACTGAGTATACAGATGGATAAATGAGACTTGGATTCTACTGCGCTAGTTGTGTGAGGGTTTGTGACTGCTTGATTTGATTTGGTGTGCTGTTGTTAAACATGAACTCTACTACTTGAATTCACAAAGAATTTTCTCCAGTTTTGGATTCTTCGTTCCTCATGGAGCAAGGGCGTAGGTTTTGTTTCAACACCTGGGGGGACACAAATGAAACTTGGGGTTTGGGGTCCGTCCCTGGGAAACTGCATTTTCTGCGTCAAGGTATGGTGGAAACATATTCAATTTAATCAACATGAAAGTCCTCTGCTATTTTCATGCTCTTACTGGGGGGACAAATGATCATGTTCTCGATCCCCTTCGACATCTACACCTATGCCACAGAGGCATGCAAGAGGTGAACAAATGGTAAATGGATCTGCATTTGTATAGCGCCTTTCTAGTCTTTTGACCACTCATAGCACTTTTTATGTAAAGAGTCACATTCTCCCATTCACACGTATTCATACACTGATGGCTGAGACTACTATACAAGGTGCCACCTGCTACTCATTTTCTAACACACTCACACACTGATGGAGCAGTCACCAGGAGCAAATTAGGGTTCAGTATCTTGCTCAAGGATACTTCAACCTGTGGACTGGAGGAGCTGGGGATCTAACCGCTAATGCTCTGATTAGCGGACAACGCAAACCCAAATGATCATATTGTGGGTGAAGTATTCCTTCAAAAAATGTTTTTAAGGAAGTGAGAGAGACATTCTCCATCCTCCAAACAGTTGACTAGGACTTGACTGTTGACTAGGTAGATGGGAGATGTTATTCTTCCAATCTATCCTGGACCTCTGGATCTCCTCCAGGTCAGTCCTGCCTGTAACATCTCTAAAGTAGGTATCAAGGAGGCATCCTTACTAGATTCCCAAATCACCTAATCTGGCTCCTCTGAGTGTCAAAGAGCAGCAGATCACTGACATGATTCCTTTGTATTCTTAGCGATCACTGCCAAAACTTGTGATCACACGGTGGGGTGAGCAAAGAGTAAAACAAAAGTTGAGAGTTTTGCTTCATAGTTTAACTCTTTCTGTGAGAGTGTGGCTGGTAGAGTGGGATGTTCACTAATCACACTGTCAGGTTAGTGTGTTGTATGATAGCTTGAAGCCATATGTGTGCAAGTGAATGTGTGAATGGGTGATGAGAGGCAAACTGTAAAGCACTATAGATGCAGTCCAGACCATGGTGATGACTTTGCAATCAGATTTCATCCAGAACTTTAACTACGGTAATTTTAAAACTGAACTTGGAGTGTGGCTGTACAGAGAGGACCACTAACATCTGAAAACAGGTTCAGTAGTTATACTGATTTAGTCAACTCAAACAGCATCTCAGGTTGATGTCATTTAGCTTGACACTGTACCTATGATGTCAGTGTTAGCAATGACTCAAGTAAAACAGAAAAATCAGGTGACACAAAGTTTAACATTAAAACGGACAAAGTTCAATAAGTGAACACACAAAAACAAACAAAAAACTTGAAAATCTAAAGATCACATACTGTAAAAATACAGAACCAACAGGCTGTAACAAAACTTTCAATGACACCAGTTTTCTTCTCTGCCCTGCGACCCAGTCACCGTACCCTTCAGGGAGCTGTAGGCCTGCAGTGTTGACACACCTTGGCCTGTGTGTGCTGCCTCTGCAGCGTCTGTCATTTGTGAGGCAGCGGGCCTCTCAGCTGCTCCCCACGCTCTCACCTCCTCATCCTGTGAATAGATAGCAGCTACATTAAGCCCCTCTGCCCCACAGCACTTTCACCTGCCGAGTAAAGGCTGCCCGGATAATATGGGATCACCTTGCACCGCCTGCAGCTCCACTGAACACACGGCCCACTGATGAGCTGCTCCCTGACAGACAGAGTGTGTGTGTGTGTGTGTGTGTGTGAGGGTGGTGTCTGGTGGGGCCATGTGTGTCCATGTGTGAGTAAATTTCACAGTTATATCTTCGTTTTGTGGTTCAGCTTGATCTGAGAACACCCCAGTCCTCACTTGGATGGGGTCCTGTGTCCTTTTCACTGTTGTTCAGAGGAATTTTTCCATTAAGAAACCTGCTCAACTGCCCTAAATTACTTCACAGACTAAGCTGCCCTTGTCCTCACTTTAATCTAGCCTTTAAAGTCTCTAATCATTATTATGGCACTCCCAGGCTCAATGAAGGCAATAGAAACATAAAGCCTCTCTCAGCAAGCTAGCACAACACTCTAGGACAGCTTCCACTCTGGCCTTTGTAGGGTTTTGGATTATAGATTCATTTTTGCTGGACGTGTGGTCAAATTCGTCCCTGGGAAAAGCCCTCAGTATTCCCGCCTTTCATCTCGGTCTCATTTTCCGCGTATCTAATGGTCATAATCGAGGCGGCCATGCTGGGTGTGTGTTTGAAGGAGCGGTCAAGGAGCCCCTAATCCTCTCATACACAGTTTGTAGTGGTGGCCCCACATACAAGAGCTGATTTTGTTGCCTAACGCTGAGAGTGAGCGATGTGGATTTGAGTTTCGGGTCTTATGAATACACACACACACACCACTTAGACACACACACACACACACACACACACACACACAAAGACGCAGAGTCTCTGGTGGGAAACCTGGGATTCCCAGCAAACGGAGGTTTCAATGCAGGAGTGAATTCATAGAAATGAAAACTCAGGACATTTTCAAACAACTAGTTTCATTAGAGCTTAGTTCAACAATCAACTTTGGTCAGTGTACCCTGTACAAACAATTTATTCATTAGTCATTTTTGTATCAAAACAATAATTATCCAAAGAGTTTTCCAGTACAGGAAACTGACAAGAGGCTGTGCTGAGGAGGTTACTTTTGAAATATAATAATAGGTACCAGATTATCGGTTACCCTGTAAAACATGTAGTATGTAATGTAACTATTGTAATTACCTTATCAAAGTAGCATATCTTACTAGTGAAAAATGTTTTAAACTAGGCAATAAAGCTGAAAAATAGGACACGCTAAAAGACGGCAGTGCTGCACAGTGAAGAGATGCAGAGCGACAGAATGAATGTTTTATTCTACATATAAGCTTTTTACCAAAAAGGATGTAACCCCTTTGTAATCAGTAACATTTTGATTACTGTAATTCAATTATAATTTTTTTTTTTAAATCAGTAACTGTAAATGAAAATATTTATTTTGTAATTTGATTGCATGTAACTAGTTACTCCCCAACACTGATAAGAAGTCAATGGTCACAGAATTCAAGAACAAATTAAAGTGCAAAAATATATATATGGAATATAAGCATACATACATTACGACAGAAAGTTGGTGCACTTTCAGTCAAATACTGAGTAAAACAACAGGGTGATTATAAATGAGATTAAATAGTAATATAACTGTCAATTAAATGCATTCATAACGTAAAACATTCAACATACTAGTTGACGCTGACATCTAATCCTGCAACTCGAGAACTGATTATATATCCATCTATGAGCAGTGGTGGAGTGTAAAAGTACTGCTCTTACGCACAATTGTAGTGTAAGTGTGACTTCTTAGAGCATTTCCCTTACATTATAAATACTTTTCAGAGGCATATATTCTACTTGTAAGTCTACATTACATTTATCTGAGAGCTATAGTGACTAAGATTGTACATGTACAACACATGGTCATCTTATAAAAAGTGACATCATAAAAACAGTTAAACTTGAGCTTTACCATAAAATTCAGCTTACATGCAAACAGAGGTGGGTAGAGTAGCCAAATATTGTACTCAAGTAAGAGTACTGATACTTTAGAACAATATTACTCAAGTAAAAGTAAAAAGTAGTCATCCAAATAATTACTTGAGTAAGAGTAAAAGAGTATTTGGTGAAAAAACCACTCAAGTACTGAATAACTGTTGAGTAACGTCTGATTTATTTGTAAAATAAGAACATGAACGTAATCAATCAATCAAAAATAATAATCTGCAAATTCATGTATTTTAAACGATACCCCTTTAACTAAAACAAAAATAAATTAAATATTTACAAACATAACATAAATCACAGCACAAGAAACACAAATATATTCTTATATATACTGTACATATATATATATGTAATTATGTACTCAGAGGTGGGTAGAGTAGCCAAATATTGTACTCAAGTAACAGTATTGTTGCTTTAAAACAATATAACTCAAGTAAAAGTAAAAACTATTTTGCATTAAAACTACTCTGAAAAGTACAATTTATCCAAAAAGTTACTCAAGTAAATGTAACTGCGTAAATGTAACTAGTTACTACCCACCTCTGCATGCAAAAAGCAACAGCGATAATGATATGTTGATATGTATGAAAAACTCATCAGAATCAGATCAGAATGCCCTTTATTGTTATTGTATCATTAAAAAACATGACAAAATCCGGGGTGCTACTCCTGTAAGGTGCATCTTCCTGACATTCAACCATCCAATCCTCACACTAATAAATAACAGACAATAAGTGTAATAGGTAAAAACTATACATTGTGTGTTTCTGAATATTGCACATAAGTATACCCATAAAAAAGATTCATCCTGTGTACTTGAATTCGTTCAAAGACTGTATTGCTGTGGGAAAAAGCTGTGTTTGGGTCTGTTTGTCCAGGTTTTGAATGATGTGTAGTGTTTTCCAGAGGGTAGCAAGTCATACAGATGATGGAGTACAGTCTTAATTGAGCCATTTTGCTAGTAATCATTATTTTATTTTTGATATTTCAGGTTTTCTTGTTGCAAAATGTACTTTTACTTGAGTAAAATTCTAAATACTGTAGTGCCTTTATATTGTGATATTGCTACTTTTACTGAAAGGAATATTTCACCCACAAAATGATGACTTGTATATCTGTAAGTCATGCTGTGTTACCTTGAATTTGTGAGGACAAACTTTGTTTTTATTACATGCCTTCACAAGAAACAGCGAACGTATTGATTACAAACCCTCACACAAGTCATGCAGTCTCATGTATCCAGTCGTATGCTTAAAACTTCCCAAACACATGCATTTTTGCTAAAACCTTATTATTTAAAACTGAACTGAAAGTGAAACTTATCTATATTCTTTTCAGAGCCAGATTCCAATATTAAGGTTTAAGCAAAATGCATGTGTTCTGGAAGTCCCAAGCATGCAGCTGGATAAAGAGAGACTTGGATTATACTTAATGCTTTGTGTGAGAGTTTGCAAATTATTGTAGAGGCTGTTGTTAGACGTGGTCCCTAAATCAGTAAATCAATATGTTCACCGTTTTCCATGGAGGCATGCAAGAAAAGGAAGGTTTTGTTCAAAAATTCAAGGTACACATCACCACTGATATACTAATGGTCATTTTGTGGGTGAATTATTCCTTCAAGTAAAAGATCTCAATGCTTCTTCCACTAGTGCTCATGAGAAAGTTACAAAGTTGACATTTTTGTGAGCGATAAATCACGCTTTCAGCAAAGGCAGCAACTGATGCTATAGACTTTCAAAGACGAGCCTCAGCAAGGTTTGGACAACTAGTTATTATGTGTCTAACTCAGCAGTGACTGCCTTTACTCTCCCCTGACAGTAATGAAATGTTTCAGGCAGATGATACTGCATTAAGAACAACAACACTTTAATAAAAAGCACCACAGCTACGCTCTCCTCTTGGATCAACACAGGCTCCGGCTCTTTTGCTGTTCAGCAGATTACCGGAGTCAAGTGCGGTATAGTTCTCAGCCCCAGTGCCCACTCTTCTCCCGGCAAGAGTGACGCACAAAACAGGAGTGAAGATGCTCTCTCAAGCGGCTGGTAGGACCCTCACTGCTAAATGCAGGGGCCCCTCTTCAGACAGATAGCAGCAGGATGTCTGCCTCCGAAACCCCCAGTGATCAAGTTCACACTATCCACGAGCACCTGGCCCCTCGGCTGGACGGCCTGTCACTCACAGCGGGTGAAAAAGAGTGGGAAGGCTGGGGGGTATTGTGTCAGCTAGGAGAGGAGAGAGGAAAGAGGAGAGAGGAGATGAGAGGAGAGGAGTATGTAGATGAAGTGGATGCTGGATAAACTGGTAAAAGTAACATTCACGTGCATGGGTCTTTTACCCCTTTGCGCCTCCAGCTAAGCCTCCCTCTCTGCTTTTTAGAGCTTTTTGGAGACCAGAGCTGAACTCATGGAAAACCAGCTCCTGCACCCCGACAACCCCCTCGTCCCTCCTCAGCTTCCCATGTTTCTCCCACTTCCCGTGTCACCATGTCTGCCCGTCCCGTGGGGCTGCAGGTTTCTGGTCCAGCAGCCTAGGACAAGGCCACCATTAACTGCGGGGCTGTGCAGAGGGCACGTGGGACAAAGGGCCCAACACGCTGTCCCTGCCCTCAGACAAGGCCTGAAACAAATGTTACAGGGCTGGCGCAGAAGGGAATCATCCGGCCGGTGTCACTGAATACATTTACCTACCTCAGAGCCCTTTCAGCCCTGTGCTTTGTTTTAGCCCTGGAAGAAGGGAGGGCGTGAATGGAGGGGCGGGAGGAGGTGGGGACTGGGGGGGGTTGTCAGTGTGTGTGTGTGTGTGTGTGTGTGTGTGTGTGTGTGTGTGTGTGTGTGTGTGTGTGTGTGTGCAATGAGAGAAAAACACAAGGAGGGAGGAAGGGAAGTGAACGAATGAAATGAACGAAAGCGTCTCCAGGTTTCCACAGTGACCGCCTGAGCTCCGAAAACACCACAGTGTTTGTGAGGGATGGGAGGAGGTGTGTGTGTGTGTGTCTCTTTCTCTGTGTGTGTGTGTCCTCCCCTCACAAGGACGCCAGGAGGTCTTGTTGATTGTTGTGTTTTGTTTTTCTTTTGGCCTCCTGCTCCCTTTTCTTCTCCTTTGTCTCTGCAATCCTTCCTGGGGTCTTTTTAGGCTAATTGGAGACCTGGAGAGCAGAGCAAACTCCAGACAAGATGTCCTCTAAGCTCCTCGACTCCAGTTTGGTCAAATAATTAACAGTGAGAGAGGAGCGTTCGGTCAACAGGAGTGGGAGTCACAAAGTCAGATTGCAGGTCTGAGTGGCGTTCTGTTGTCTCTCTTAAAGTGTTTGACTTAAGTTTGGATTCCTCGCAAATCCAACAGGAAGGAGTGGAGTGCTCCAGAAGATAACAGATCAGGAGTCGGTATCAGCCGCACATTCAAAGCTCTGCTGTGTTTGACTTGGTTTTAAGAGACTTCTGGATTTTACATGGTTAAACAAAGATGCAGATGCTTTTCATTACAAAACACAGAGCAGAGGAGTCACTCAGTGGTTCAAGATGCAGCCTGCGCCATTTATAAGAATGTTTTTGGATCTTAAAATAAATGACAAACTTGATTTATTCAAGTTTTCTAAGTTTGTCTTTTCTATAGTTTTCATTTTGTAAGAGTGGGTGTTACTTTCAAGTAGTGGATGTTATTCAAAATACACTTTATGCAAACCCAGCTGGCACTCTGATGTGTTGAATCAATGTCACACACCATGGCTGAATCACTGCTGAATTATGCTTTGACTTTGAAACATGAATCAACGTTGATTTCACGATATTGTTTCAAAATTGTTTCAACAGATCTTCCTGAAATTTCAATGTTGATTTGCAAGAATTTTGTTAACCTTTTTACAAACATCAGAATTAAACGTTGTTTCAATGTTGTTTTAATCTTGAAACTACAACAACATAATTTCAACCACATTTCAACATTGAAGGCTGGTACGTGTGCCAACATTTTTAAATGGCAGATGTTTTTTTCTAGGGCTTTAACCAAGGATTATTATCACTGATAATAATCTGACTATTTTTCTGATTAAGTTTCCTCTTTAAATGTCAGAAAGTTTCAAAAAAGTGCTGCTACCAAAAGTAAAAGTACTCATTGTGCAGAATGACCTGTTTGATTATAATGTCTATTATAATATGCTTATATGCTTATCCTTAGCCTACATATACATATTTTATATCCATTACTTTGTATAGTGCTGGGTAGTTTGTAAATTTGCCCCTCAATAAAGTCTTATCAATATAAAATATCACCAAAAAAAAGTTTAAAAAAAAGTCCTGTAAGTGTCCTAAAGCTCAGTGTGACATACATGTTTTTACCATCTGACAGTCTAAAATCAAAATACATTAATTTTACAGCGATATAAATCTAAGAAAAGCAGCAAATCCTCTCAAATAACAAGCTGGAGCATGGGGATGTTTTGCATTTTTACTTGAATAATAACTTTAAAGACTATTTAAATAGTTGCCATCTTTTTCTTTTTTATCAAATGACTAATAATTTAATTTACTAGTTGTGTAAGCCCATTTTTTCTTATCGTGCTCATGCTGTAACAGTTTAGGTTTCCAATTTTAAAAAGGTATTTCTGCAGAGTCTTAAGAGAAGAAATTGTATCACAAAATGTCCACTGCGTCCACACCTCCTTCACATTAAAAAAACCTTTAAAACTCATCCCCTGCCCCAACAGAAAGTAATTAGTGTGTCATTTCTCCCATAATCCCCTCAACTAATCTCCTCCAATCCACTGGGTTTGATTCAGTCATCTTTTCTCTCATATTCTAATCCATTTTGCCTTTGAGTTTTTGTGTGAGTCGCAGCGCGCCGCCCCGCTCACAAAGAGCAGTCACTGAGCTATGACATTAAAGGTATTGTTGAGCAGGCCTCGGCCCAGCGGCCCCCTTATATGGGCTCAATGTGCAAGGAAGTACGTGTTTTCATCCTTGTTGTCATGGGGATGAACACACACACACACACACACACACACACACACACACACACACGAGCACACAACCACCTCCCCCTCCATCAGCCTCCCCTTGTACTGATTTTAGCTGACATAAATTCATTCTTTTGTGCGGGACATGCTGGCTCGTCTCCCACCATGTCGCTGCTTTCAGCACCTGAACTTTAAAATATGAACCAGGAAACTGTGTGTTTGTGATATAAGGGTGGTGCAGGGTGAAGCATGTTTTATGAAGGTATGGCCCGGGGATGAGAGGAAGGTCTTATGTATAACTCAGGCGGTGCCACCGCAAACTGCCAGCGCTATTCATCAGGGCTTTCAGGGGAGGCACAGAGAGCAGATGAGAAACAGGGCTGACTGCGGCGTCGGGTTGAACATGACCTCGGGAAATCACCAGCTGTAACCACACATGCACATGCTGTACTGTATTTTATCTGTGAACTGTACATGGGAACATGTGTACATGGTGCAACATGTTCAAGCATCCAGTGAACACCCACACATGCATGTGTGCCAGTGAATGGAAAAATACAAAGACGGAGAGGTGCACATGTTCATGTGTACTATATGTGTACATGTAGTTATACACTTACGTGACTGCACTATAACCTTGGGATTAGAGGGTAAGATTTACTCCATATTTAAACCTGGCCTTCCTCTCTCAATACAGAGGTTTACATACACTCATATAATCTTTCAGTTGGCATTAAGACAGTTTTGAGTTTTACATCATACTAAGCTGACTTTAGGTTAAACTATAGTCAGAGCTGGTCTCCACTGATGTGCTGAAGGAATGCACAGCTTCTTTCAACTTCAGAACTCTCTGAGAAACCTGTAATGAAGCTGTGAACCAACTTTAAGCTTCTTTTAGTAGGATTTTTAGTGTCATAAAATACTGAGATCCCTTACTTAAGTTAAATCTACAATACTAGAATGTTATTATGTGTGTTTATATCTCCCACAAAGTCCCAAGTAAAAGTCCTGCTTTAAAGTTTCAAGTAAGTGAAAACACAAAAGTATTATCAGCAGATTTGTTCAGGCATCACCTTGGAATATTACTACTGATGCATTAATATGTACACCATTTCAATGTTGCAGCTCACTGAGATCTTATATATTAAGTAAACACATCCATGACAATAAATCACATTCTGTAAGATGATCATATGTTAAAGTCTTAACCTGTAGTCAGTGTTGGGGGAGCATTGCTCTGCAAGCTACAAATTACTTCACACGGGAAGAAGTTAAACTACAGCAAAGTCACCCCAGGGAGAAATCTAGTTTGGTTCACTAAAGCTGCGCAGAAAACGTAGTTCAAACTGCTTTGTAAAGAATGTTTAAAGTGACAACGAATTGTACCTGTGATATGAAATTTTAACAAAATATAATATATATATAAAAGTCACATGCTAGCAAAAAAAATGCAAGTCAGTTGAGTTTGTAGCAAGAAGTGCTCAGGTCATACATAAAGCAAAAAAAAAAAAAAATAGAATACCTCACTATTCATGGGAGATTGTAAGGATTGTCAGCTTTGGTTTTGTATCCAGTGTCCATGAGACAGAGCCATTTTTGTCCTTTTATTTGTCTGGAGCTGCAGTACATATTTGTGTTTTACTGAGAAAAAAAGGTGGCACAGCCTATTAGGTCTAAATAAGCCCATCAGTATTATTACTAATAGTTCTAAATGAACATTCACTGATATGTTTTAGCACAAGGTGGTGACTCTGCAGTGGGCTATTTATGATTATTTAGTGCTTAAATGTTGCAGTGTTGGTGGTGAAAGTAAAGATCTCTCCACTCACTCTAAGTTCTCTGTTTTCCTCTGAGACTTTTTCTTTTATGGATTTGGAATCAATAGCTAGCCTAGCAAGGGAGACTTCACCACTAACTAGCCACCGCTATTTAGGGTCACCAAAATGTAGGAGAAGGGACCAGGTCATAGATGTATGATGCACACTTCAGTCGACGGAATATTAAAACTGTCTTCTTCTTTTTTTTTTTAGTGTATAGGTTACACATTTTACAATTGGAAAATGTAACAATCACTTCAGGCCTACAGCAATGAAAAATGAAAGTGAAAATATAAAAAAATAACTGTTATTCATTTCCTTTTTTTCTTTTGTGGCACTGAAGAGGGGCTAAAGAGCTACATGTGGCTCCAGAGCCGCAGGTTGCCTACCTCTGGCCTAAGCGTACGTTCACAGTGGTCAGGATGAAAGAAAAAGGGGGTGGGGCTGGTCAAACGGGGTTCAATTCCATTAGAGAGGCAATGGTATAATAATAAAATCATTCTTTTACTTTTATAGCCTCAGTTGTTAAGTACACAAAAATGGCAAAAAAAAAAAAAAAAAGTCATTTAACTACTTGACTCACTATGCAAATATTAGTGTGCTTGAACTAGCAGCAAGCTACTGCAAAGTATAGTTAAACTGGTTAAATTACATCTAGTTTCCTACTTTCCAACACTGCCTGCAGAGTAACTAATGACTACAGCTGTTAGATTGAAGTAATGAAGGGAAAAGTTCAAATATTCTCTGAAGTGTTTGTTTGACATGTCTTTTTTCATCATCATCAAACTTTAATACAAAATACAGAAGTTTTTTTCTATCAGAGTTAGAAAAGAGTGAAAACTTTTCACAGTGCAACTTGTTTCTTTCCCAGCTCATCAGATACAGATGCTTTATAAGACCCTCTGGCATTTCAATAGACAAGCAAAAGACGTCCTTTGGTGTCTGGTGTGTGGATTATCACGAGGAGCCAGAATATTTGTCTGGAAAGAAATACTGCTGTTGAGTTTTCTTTCTTTTTTGTATTGATTTGAGAGCTAAACATTAAATACTATCTGCTTCCATTGTCTTGGAGGGATTCTTAGAAGTAGAAATCTCAAAATCTTTTCATATAAAACCAAAGCTATCTACGTTGGGCAGGTGGAGTAAATGGGAAAATGTGACATTCCAATTTAGGTGAATGGACCCTTTATTGTTTGATGACATCATATACAGAAAAGCTTCCCAGTTGAAAGTGTTGTATACATTATCCATCTGTCTCTGTGGCTGTCACTGTTACCATCACTTCCTCTCCCACTCTGGTTTTCTCTCCATCACTCCGTCTGTCTCAGTCTCAGACAGCCTCTAACCTGTCTGCCACTGTCTCACACCAACAAAGAGATATGTTTGCCATACATTCACCACAGCCATACATCAAAATAAGAGTCCCATTGTCGCACGAGACACCTCCTTCAAATCTCCATGCTGGCTAATTGAGTTTGTCTACGAGGCGTTCATTCACGGTCAGACGTTTGACAGAGAAGAGAGCCAAGTCCTCCCTCACCAGTCTTTCCCGAAAGTCAACACTGGGCCAGACATGCATGCACACGCACAGAAACACACACACTACAATACAGCGCCAAGGGGTCTGGGACATCCCGCAGACAGCATCCTGTTCCCGCTGAATGGCTCTTGTGTCACAAAGGACAATTTGGCTTCTCTCTGTCCCGGCTACCTGCGTGGGATCTGAATGCCTCCCTGACTGACTTGTGGCCTCAGGTTTTTGTGTTTTGTTTTTGGGAACGTCTCTCCCGTCTTCCCTCTCTCCTCCTCCCTCGCTCCCTCTCTGCTCTTTCTCTTCGTCTCAAGTGGTCTGCAGAGGGTGTCCTGGGAACCTGGCTGGCTGCCCCGCTGACAACTCACCCCACCACCCCCACCACCCCACCACCCCCCCCCCCCCATCCCTTCAGGACAGACCTCCTGAATTAGCCCTGATTAGCCCACTGTCTGACACCAAGGCTGGACACTAACTGACATGCACACAATGACATATGAAGCAGACACGTTAACACACAGGCACGCTGACATGCAAATGAAATGCAGTCACACACACATACACACACATACACACAGTGCGGACAATGGCAGAGCTTAACAAGGAGTATGCCAGAGAAAGGGCAAGAGGCATGCGAAGAGAGCAATTTGCCAATTTTCAACTGCACAAACAGAAAGGAACACACACACACACACACACACACACACACACACACATACACAGGGAAAAGTGTTGTCCCTATGTTCTCTTTAGGACTGAGATAGATCCAGCTCTTTCAGTTTGCAGCCCTGCATCTCATGAACTCTTGACTTTCGACACAATATGTGGCCAATTTTCCAAAAGCTGAAAGCGCCATGAAGACAGCTGCGGATTTAATATGAATGTTTGCAACTACGGTACATGTAACACTCACTTTGTGTGCAGTTACTGTCTGCATTATCCAAGAAACCCTTGTTATGATGGCCTGCACTAAAAGTTGATACAAATACAAGACCAAAAACTGATTTCTCAATGACGTGATCCAACCAAATTTGTTTGTGATTCTTAGTCAGAGTTATATATTTTTAAAGACTTCACAAATACAGTAATTTTAAAAAAAAAATAGAATTAAAACAAAACAAAACAAAACAAAAAAAAAAACAACCCGAACAGACCCTAAACTAGAGAAAATCTGGCAATGGAATTTAAACCAACCATGATGCAGGAATCAGCAGCTTAAAATGAATGTCAGTCAGGGGCGTTAAATAGGGGGTAATGACCCTTCCCTACTTTCTGCTCCTCTGCTTCCAGCACCCTTGCTTAGACCACACCCATCTTCAAACTTGGCAGTTGTGATGCCATTGACAAAATATGTCAACAGACACATAAAAAAGCACCTGGCAAAATGGCTCCTGGAGTAGTTTCCACTACAGAAAGTGCCACCAGTACCAAATCTTTGTGAGGACCCTCATTGATATAATGCATTCCCTAGCCCTTTACCCTAACCTTGACCATCACAACCAAGGGCGCATTCACACCAGGATAGTCCAGGGGACTCGGTTCGATTGGGCAGGGAATGCTGAAAAATTTCACTCAACGACCACTGACCAAGAAGAAAACAAGCATGAGGAAGAAGAAAACCTGGCTCATCGATTGGCCAGGACCGATCGATTCAGCCAGTTTGGTCACCACAAAAACACCAAACACCAAAATGCACTGCGCTCTACGTCCCTTCCTCTCTTTGGTTTACTTCCTCTCTTTGGTTTGCTGGATAGTCCGTTTGCATTTCCCACTGTAAGTGCACCGCACCAGGGTTCATTTGCAAGTGAACTGAGTTTTCAACTTTTCAAGCGGACCAGGGTTCGCTCCTTTGGTGCACGCCAGAGTCCGAATGAGCGTTCACATCACTCCAAACAAACAGAACTATACGTGGAAGCGGACCAGGGCTCATTTAAAGTGGACCAAATAGCGCCAGTGTGAATGCATCCTAAATGCCTAACCCTAACACTTACCCTGACCTAAATCTAATTCTAACCTGCACCCTGACCAGCCAGAATGTCCTCACTTTGTTTTTTTGCTCCTCACTCTGGAGCATTTACAAGTACACATACGCAGAGACTCACAAAGTGAAAACAATACGTTGCGACATTGTCCTGGCTGGTGATAATAATGATAATATTACATAAGGAAAAATTTGTTCTGTCTGCAGCAAATTCTCTAAAAATCATGTAATACAACAATAACACACCAAATATGTTTCTTGTTGACTGTTTAAAGTGGTGCTGCACCACGACTCTGCATTGATGCAACTGCAGCCTCACACAATGGTCAGTCAGAACTGAAACCATCAACACATTGTTGTCCCTTTGTTTACAGTCCTGCGGTTGAACAGTAGTCAGTACGTACGGTGAGGCTCAATAACCTTTCATTATGCCGTGTAATATAGTAGTGTAACAGGGACTGGTGACTCAAAATGAATCTGATACTGCAGTTGTTCAACAGAGTTTCTGTGTGTGTGTGTGTGTGTGTGTGTGTGTGTGTGTGTGTGCGTGTGTGCAGGGAACGTGGCGGCAGGCAGCAGTTTCCCCCTGAGGATCCCTGCTCATTACCCAGAGGTCACAGCCCACGCCTGGCCACTTCCTGCCTGACCTCCCTCCAGAGAGCAGAGCATGCTGGGCTGTGGATCACACGTGCTGGTCACAAACAATCCTACTTCCTGTCCCAGTTTGGGTTAGAGACACAGAGAGAGAGACATAGAGAGAAACACGGAGAGAGAGAGAGAGTCCTGGCTTCTATCTGCCACTTGCTGTGCTCACTTCCTCCATTCTCACGCTCTCTCTCTGTCTCTCGCTCTTATTCATTAGCCTCCTGACTATTCACCCCGGCCCAGCCGGCCCAGCCCCAGCACTGGGAACAAAATACTCACTGGCCATCTTGTTCCAAACTTCCTCCCACACTCCTCCGTATAAAGACATGAGTCATATGGGCCTGAATCAAGTTTGAATGAGGAGGTTTTTGGGACTTTCTCAGAGTATTGGAAAGTCGTTGTGCTGTTTTACATTGCTGGTAGCGACTTGAGCCTATGCTGGTTTCTAATGATCACCTCCAAACATGAAGTGAAAGGCTGTCTTCACTGCACACAAACGCCCTTAGGACAACTGACACGTTCATCAAGGACTGTAGAAGAAAACATAGAAAGCTGAAGAGAATCATTTTGTCCAACCAGTACACGATTTCTGAGGCCAGTACCATAAATTAAATTTTATAACTATGTTTAGGGACAAAGACCACACCTCAGTCTTATCCAGCTCTGCAGTAAAAGTATTTAAGCACACCTTATCCGTGTCCCTCACCTTTGACTCTGTTCTCACATCCCTCCCCCCAAAAAAACATTTTCTTTGTTTTTCTTTTTGCTGTTATCTCTCCCTTTTCTCTCTCTATAGAATACAGGAATCACCAGGGGGCTCTATCCGTAGTAGAGCTGGCGACGAGATGACTCCCCCATTCTGTCTAAACTTCCCTGGTTCTGTTGCGCCCTCCTACCTTCAGCTGGCATTGGACCACCATCTGATTCCACCCTCCACCTGTGTGCAACACTACTTTCTCCCATCATTCCCCCTGCCTTCCTTCCTTCCTTCCCTGTCCCTACTTCCCTTCATACCTCCATCCCATGACCCATATCCCTGAACCCTCATTCCCATCATCCATTATACAAAATAAACTAATTGCAAGCTATAACTCTATTGGCGTGGTCTTGGTTAGTGAACTGTTATTTCACAGTTTTGATCCAATAACAATATATCAGCCAATAGTTCCCTTTTTTCCTTCACTTTATTTATGTAAGAATTATGACCATGATATGTGCTGAGCAGATTAAACTTATCACTCCACTCTTGTGGAAAAACTATGCACTGTGATGTCAACACTGTTTGTAAATGAACTCCTTCTCCTTATGATGAGTAAAAAAGGCCATCATGTTACTACAAGACAAGCACCATGAGAGCAGAACACAGATGTCAAGAGCTTTTTTCTTCATTTCTGTGAATAGGGTACAATTTGTTGTCATCTTGTTCCTTTTACCTTAAAGCCAATGAATGTCACTTATGAATCAAAGAGAACCTTGTCTTTTTTACACATACATGCCTGAAATCTTGACTGTAACAACAGATAGATTTCACAGATGCTCACCTCCCCTCAAACTTTAGATCTATAGCATCTGTCACATCTAAGTGTTAGCCAACACGGAGCATCCAGAGAGGACCTCAGCTGAAAAGCTGGGTAAAATGAAGACTGATGTGCTGAATAGCATCTCAGGACATCTTATTGATGCCAGATGGGCTGTGTGAGCACTAGATTGGCCCCAAGAAAGAGACCTTGCACAAACATTATTGTTTACCAGTGCCGAGCCATTGTTGGTCCGGCGTCTGTCGCTGACGTACCAGCATCCTGCCAAATTAGACTGCAGCGGCAGGGGTGCTGCTATCCCCTCGCTTTCATGGCTCCTTGGCTTGACCATAGACCCTTTTATCGTCAGTCAGCGCCCGCTACAATGACCCTCCGGGAGATTGACCCCCTGACTCACCACAGGAGGCCCAGCCAGGCCTGAGCAGGGTCAGAGCGGTAGAAGGCTTGTGGTTGGAGGGCACCGTGCTGATCCAGAGGCTGGTCCAGGGTTGTTGACTCTGGGACCTGACCCCGGTCCGCTCCACTCCTGTGGGGTCAGGCCTGGAGCTTAGAAGACCGAAGTCTCCTGCAGAGAACAGGGGACGAACAGCTATTCACTGGAGCTGAACCAGGAGCTGTGTCCGGCTCAGTGCTGACCACCGGGGACCAAACAGGTCAGCCGGGCCAGGCTCCTGCTGCTGGCCACAGATCAGGGAGTGAAAGCAGCAGCCCTCATTAGGGAAGGCATTCTGCTCCGGAGATATGTGTGAAAAGTCCCAATTAGCTGGAATTAGGTTGCACGGTGCAGTGATGCCCCAATTTATCATATTGATCAGACTCCTGGTGTTTGGGCCAATTCTATGTATTCACCAAAGCGTGATGGTGAGGAGCGGCACAGCCCATGCAGCACTAACACTAAGAAAATCCAGATGGTGATTCCCCTAAGGATTACACATGCAAGCATATCACACTCACATCACAGGAGGTGGACGGTGCAAAAATTTACGTGTAGAAAAAACAAATCTGCATTCACACACTAACACAAAACCCCCCGAGGACCTCTGGTGAGGCAGCATGTATGGTCAGGTCTCTGATCTAATGTGAGCTTTCATGGTGATGGATGAGACTGGTCGGCCCCTCTACCTGTTTGTTATCTCAGATCACAGCTCACACCTTCAGCTCAGTGTGTTGTGTGTGAGGAGAGTTTTTCTGAGGACAGTGTTGCATGCTGTGTGGGTATGTTATGCATGAAAGCGAGAGGTTTTCCAGGTCAGAAAGTGACACAAAATGTGACATAACTTTTTAGCTTCAAATCATTACACATTGGATTTTCGGCCTCCACAATGATTTGAAATATGGGTGAAAATCCCAGCTGGAAAGCATCATACAGACCAAACATCAATCTACATTTTGCAGTAACTAATAAACAAGACTAAAGCTACCTTCAGATTATAGGAGACTTGCAAAGCACAGCAAAGGCTATATGTCAAGCAAAGTTAACATTAGGATTGGTTTTATGTAACTTTGTAAACTGTATGCTTATTCACAAACCTGTTAGCCCCATCTGACTGCTGACATTTTGCCATGCATTATCCCTCCTAAAGAGATAGTGGTATGTTTTTAATGTTGTCTTATAGAATTTGACGAATTCTGAAACCCCGAGGATGTGGTTTGAGTAAAATTAGTGTATGTGAGTCATAACTACAAGAACAAATAGGCATGAATGTGAAATTTATTTAAACGACTTCCTGACACGCATTCAAATCTACCCACACCGTGTTTTTTTTAAAGCAAGCTGACATAACTATAGTGAGTGGAAGGGATGAGTCCATAAGTCCATCAATCAGACAATTTTAGTAATAACTTACACTTAAAATTAAACAAGACATCACAACTGGGAGCTTGCTCATGTTCTGCATTAAAATTAGTTGAGCCCATTACCTAATTTAAAAATAATAATAACAACTGGGCTTATCGTTGCATTCAAAACAACTCGACTTGAACACAGCATACCTTAGTGAGAAATTTCGAGTTCCAGGACAACCACCATGCCTGTGAGTCACATTCATCATCGCCTACAGCAAGCACGAGTAGCTGGAAAGAGGTCATGTGAGAAGAGATGTGTGAATGCAGACGTGGGATCCATATTTTTCCATCCTGATCATGTCCAAAAATTTATTGACATGAGACAGCACAGACTAAAACAAACTATGCCATTATGACTGCACATGGTACAGAGGGGAAAATCATCATAAAAATACAATGATTATCATACATGGTAAAGCTGCACCAATGGTAGCGCTTTCACCTGTTTGGGCACCACAGCTCTACCCATAGGGAAACAATGGCAGTGCATAGTCGTTTTAACACTGATCATGTGTGGGTGGTTTAAAGGCCCAGACGCAACAAACCGACATTAGAGAACTAGCAGTGACAAAGGCCACTTGCTGCATCGCCTCGCTTTGCTGTGTCTCGACCAAAAAAGTTGCATGTTAACATACTGGAGACGCTACAGCCAACGGTCAACGAGCACATACGTTCTGCGCTTGTGTGATTGGATTCAACATGGTGAATCGGTCAGAAAAATAAGCAGACAGGGACTGACGAGGGGCAACGGTATGGGACACACTGCACCAACAAGGGCAGAAGACGCTCACCAACGCCCAACTTTTACAGCTGACTGTTGGCTTGGTGTGTCAGGGCCTGTAGCTATGCTAGCAGCTCCGTGAGGTCAGCTTAGGCTTAGGCACAACAGTCCTTTAAGCTAAATGCTAACATCAGCATTGGCATTTCTACGCAAACATTTGAGGGTGTTGGGAATATCCTTAGTTTTGCAGGTATTTGGTTGGAAAAAACAGATTATTGGGCAATTAAATTTCAAAATCAAATTTCATGGCGATCCATCCAACAGGACGTTTCTACCTGCTGGTGGCGCTAGAATCAGGAAGTACAGGCAATAACAAAGGTGGGATTCAAAGCAGGACTCAAAAACACAATGAAAAGTTAGTCTTGGAGGAATCCAAGTTTGGGCACAGGACTCAGTCCAAAAAATCACAGCAAAAGTATCCAAAAGCCACCAGGCAAGAGGCAAAATCAAAACACAGAAGATAAGTTGAATAATATGAACACAGGGAAACTTGCTGGAACACTTACAGAAAACAATGAAGAAGGACTGGCACAGATAAAGAAGATGACACAGACTAAATTCACAAGGGAGGCAGGGTAATGAGGGACAGGTGAAATTAATCAGGGCGGGGAAGGTAATCACGCAGCTGGGAAACACGAGAGCAGGAAGTGAGGTATCTGAAACAAGAGACACACAGCTGAGTATCAAAATAAAACAGGATCAAATAAAGCTGAAAACAAGACCACATAACATTACAGCTGGATCGGGATGTAACAGCTAGAAGAGAAGTCAGGGGATCCCCAGAGTCATTTGAATTAATCCTTTGGGAAACATGACTGTCAGACAGTCCCACATAACCATCCCCAGAGTACACACCAAAATACACAACCACACTACACATGGCTCCAGCCTCCTCATCACCTCTGGCTTTAAGGCTGCTTTAACAAAAAAAAAGTGCAGAGGTCAGGAGGTGAACTGATAATACACAAGGGCAGGTTGTGCCTTGTTCCATAACACACCCTCATGTCTGTCTCCCCCTCGTCCATCCATCCATCCGTCCATCCACCAAACCGCACATCCATCTCCCTCTGTCGACAGTGTGTGACTGAGCTCAGGCTTGGAGAGGAAGCCCCTGTCAAGATAGGGTCCTTATCACGACCAGGTCAGCCCCTTCTGTTCCCATCATCCATCAGGCGGTCAGCCACCTGGACGACTGCTGACCCTCGCTACGACCTGATTGGTCAGCCCAGCGGAGAGGACACACCGGAGTGGAAGAGATAAGAGAGATAACAAGCCTGAGCACATTCTTGTAATTCAGCATGTTTTCCTCCTGACATAGCGAGGGTCAGGGAGTCTGGCATGCTTTTTTCATCCTACATGATATTTTTTTTTTATATTACTCTATAAATGACAGATAAAAAGAACCAAAGAGAGGAAACGACTGTCAGATTTAACCAGGAAGCCAATTCTCCTCTGGAGTTCAAGTCAGTCCGGCCCTGGACTGTTTTTTCATGACCTGTGGAAGTGTGGAAACCCTCAGACCTCCTCAGAGACATGCCCCCTCTCCCTCACTCCCCTCCCCTTCACCTCCTCCTCCTATTCTGTTTGTTTTGCTTGTATTAGTACCCCGGAGAGCCGAATTATGGATCAACAGAGGAACATCCATCTCCATCTCTCTTAGCCTCCCGCTCGTGCTAAAATAAGTGGCCAATTAACTTGGCAGCGACCGTGTGCGCTTGTCCCCATCTGACTGTAGATTAATGACCGGCCAACGCTTTCCCTCCCCAGGCCCATTTATCAGAACCAGCAACTAGGTCACATGATGATTAAATGTCCGGCCCGCTCCGGCCTCCTGGGGCCCGGGTCCCAGCATTGCTGTAGGCAATTGGATTTAATTGCCGGCCTTTCTCTTGGCTGTGAAAAGAGACAACTCCATTGGCAGGTCCTATTAGCCTTTGAGGCGACAAGAGCTGAGGAGTCTGGGATGTCACACGTCCTGTGAGTGTAGGTTTGAAGGGGACTTGTCGCCCACTTCATTAAAACATACCCACTTAGGTGCAGTTGGACTTTCCTCAGAATCGCTGCAGTGTCACCCATCCTGTATCAAAGACTTGACAACCTGTGATGAGTTGGTGGCCTATAGTAGTGGAGAGGAAGGGGGAACTTATTAAAGGGGAATTCCAGTTTCATGGTTCTCATTTCTCATAGTTCTGCCCATCGTTTCTATGGTAATAATAACACTATATTCGAAAAGTTATTTGTTCTGTATCTTGGAAGATGTCCACATTGTTAAAAAAAAAGTCCAACAGGGCAACAGTCAGACAATAATACAAGCTATAAACAAACCCGGAGGTGGGCCAAACAAAGACCAACAGTGAAATGATTACCAAAAATGTTGGGTGTTAACATCCAACACAGTTGACACACTGATTTCTTGGTTGTTGGTCCAACTTTGACCTGCCATAGCTGAGGATGTGAGTCTATAACTGCAGTTTCACACTCAGGTCAAATGTGTTTGGCTATACTGTTGTCTCTTTTACGACCTGTCTGATCACCTGACTGCTCAAGTTTTCCTATAAGGTCTTTGTAGCAATGTCACCATGTTTCCAGATCTCAACATTCACTTTGATGAGTACAAAGGCATTATAACTGCTAGAAATGGCGGCCAAAACTCCAGCTTTCATCTCACTGTCCTCATCAGCTGATGCAGTCTGCTAAATCTTTCACAGCATGGCATGACATCATAACAGGTGGTTGTATATAGAGTTAAGATTATAATATCAGACCATTATATGCAAGATCCATTTCCAGTCAGACACAAGTCACAAATTTGACCTGACCTGACAAAATCCAAAAAACACTTGCAACTCGACTTGGACTTTAACATCAACTTGTGACTTGTGATTTCTCTTGGACTTGAGACTTGACTTGAAAATACTTAATACCTTCCCCCAAGCTCAAAGATTCAAGTGTTATTTAGAAATTGTGCCACGGATCAACTCAATTCCTTGATTTGGGACTTGAGTGCAAAGACTGTCTTACTTGTGACTTGCAATGAACTGGTTCCTCCTCTGGAACTTTCACACTATTAAAACACACACTGATATGTCTTCACTGCCTTGAACACATTTTGTGATGATTATAAACATGCTCTTGTTTCAATTTATTAAAACATAACACCCAAGAATCTCAGTCATTAAAATTTAAATCCACATTTCCATATCTCGTCAACAAAAAAGCTCTCCTTCGTCCCAGATGAAGCCCAAATCATTCATCACACACCCAAACGCCCTGAGTTTGTCAACATCAGTAACATGATTATCCTTAATAATGTGCCTTAAAGAGAGTCTCATGTTACTTCAGCGGCCGTGTGTGCTCCCACACCACTTCATCTCCCTGCTCAGCTCATTGATCAGCATTTGGCTGAAAATGTGATTAGAGCGTGTAGGTTAGGGAGAGGTGCTTGATGAAATTAGTCTGGCGGACGGTGGTAATAGAATTAACGTGTGCGGGTCAGCCTCTGAGGGCGGCCCGGAGACATTAGCAGCTTTGAAAGTCGATGTGAATCAGCCGGTAATTGAGTCCTGAGTCAACAAGTGGAGGCTGTGGGGAGCATGTGTGTGGTGAGAGAGATGACTAACCTGGAGAGCATGTTGGACTCGGCGGTACACCTGAAATCCTTTTCCAGCTACAGATTTTTGGGACATGACACTAATCTTTTAGAGGAAGAAATGAGCTTGTTTTTGCTCTATTTGTTCTGATTTTAAAGGATTTTGATTCTTTTGAACTGTTAGAGGCTAATTATGCTGCATATTGGCAAATTAATGCCCAATCTGTACCATCAAAATGAGCTTTTAGCTGTTTCTGCCAATGAAATCTCCAGAAGTAGAAATCTTTACAAAGCTAAGGCCTCCTTCCTTGTGAGACAGATGTTTGATGTATTTTCTTCTTCGCTGGATGCATTACACCACAAGTGTGCATTGCTTCAGGGCGGCTGCCTTAGTTGCTCTCTAATCAAGCATTTTCCTTGACTGAAACCAGGAACACACTGAAAAAAAATCACAATCACTAATGGGGTTTCCTTTCCACTGCTTGACTTCTCTTGTTGACCACTTGTTTCTTGCATGAAAATACAGGAACTCAGAGGATGCAAAGGAAGGAATGGAATGAGAGAAAGATGCAGAAATTGTGCAGCTCTTTACCTGCACCTTTAACTTCACAAAATATTACTGGCAACAATATCGGTAACAGTTTTCAAAATCAAATTGGTCTTATATGTTTTGATGTTTTAGATTCTTAATGACAAGCTGATGCTTCTATCCAGAGCCATGTCATCCTCTGGTGATCATACCAGCCGTTGTCCCCGGCTGGGTGCTCGCCATGCAGTGCTGGCCAGAGTCAAGGAGGGTATCGATGGCATTTGAAAGGCAACAGAGCGCTGCGGCCAGCCTGACCCTGTCCTGCCCCGGCCTTTCAGCGCTGGGCCTTTCAGACGCAGCTGGACAATGCCCACTGCTCTCCGGCCTTCATCTGGCCTCTGAGCCGATTAGGAACCGGACCTGCCACGGAGCGACAGAGCCACGGCCTGACACCACCCACATCCAACAACACTCCCCCTCTCACTGTGGGCCTCCGAAGAGGCCAGTAGGGGCCAAGGTCAGCGGCCAAGCTGACCTCTGATCTCCCGCCATGTTTGGACACGTCCTCACACAATGCGAGGCCCAAGGCGGGTGATTAGAATACGGGGGGGATGAAAGAGGTTAAGATGCTCCGGACTGTTGCAGGCATGTTGTTTGTGTGTGTATATGTGTGTGCATGTATGTTGTTGGCATGGCGACCTGGTCAGTGACCGTCGGACCACCGGACCTTTCCCTGTAACCCCCTCCCCTCCCCCAGATGTGCAGCTCTTGTCCCAGGTCTCTTTGTTTGGGCCCAGGAGGGAGGAATTACACCAGGGATGATCCCGTATTACTGGGCCTGCCTGCCTTTCAGGTTGGGCTTAGTTTTGTTGGCTGGGTCTGGTCTTATCCTCCTCCCAGTGTTGCCACCACTGAGCTGATCCCTTTGATGTCCTCATAGACTGACCACCACATCGCAACAATTCACATTTTTCCCTTCTCAAAATTGGAGGCGTTGTGGTGGATGTGATCCAAAGGTAAAATGCAACATGGGGGATGAAACTGAGGAACTCTGTTTCAATATGAGGTGAAAAGAACTGCACCTACTGTTGAAAGAATGGTCAGTTTGAGAAAAAACGTACAAGTTTACATTATTAGCTATAAAGGTCATTGCATTGCTCTATACATCTAAAAATATGTATAAAGCAATGCAGGTTAAAACAAATGAATATGAACCGGCTACACTCAATACAAATGTCAGAATAAATGTTGGCTTTGTACATTTCTGAAAACCACCATGTTACATTTGTCCATTTCATACTGCAGATAGCGAATATGTTAAAATTTGACATTTGAGTTTTCATTTTTAAGTTTTAACAATACTGTGTTTAACATGTAATTAGGTTTAGGCACAAAGACTACTTGATTTGTGTCAAGAAAACATCATGTTTGACTTAAAATAACCAATCTGATCTTCAAACACTCTGATCTTCTGCAAACACTTCAAACACTCTGATCTTCTGCTTTTGTTGTTTGTTGGTCTCTTACACTGGTCTGCTGCTTGGGAGCCCTCATATACAGTAAAACTCAGCTATTAAAGCTATTATTTGCATTAGTCACTGAAATCGATGGGCCTATATTTGGGACAGGCCTTTGATTCCTTCCACACAAAACTGCTGCTCTGCAAAGCTGGGAAATAGAATCAAATCCTTTATTTAAGTCAGTAAGATCTAGCTCCAACAGACAGCATATCAGAGAAAGAGATAAGGCGCTCGAAGGTTACGGTACCTGGCCTACCAACACCACACCACTGTATCCTGTTGAGACAATACTCACAATTTGGATTCATTTTTAGGAAAAATTGTTTTAAAGGAAGACGAAGAACCTGCAGGGTAATCGAGGAATGGACACATAATTTGATGTAGCCAACAACCCACTTTTACACTTCCAAAGAGCTCATAACACAGTTGGAAATGTCACTTTAGAAATGTTGGAAAGGTACGTAATATGAATGTAACATCACGTGATTTGCAGAAATGTACTGTGCCAACATTTTATTCTTGTGACTGGGCTGCAACACTGGGAAACTGTAAAGACATGTTGTTTTTTCAGGTGTATTTTTCAATGCCCTAAGTGCTAAAAACAAAATCACATTCAACCTCATTGTGTTAGGACAGAGGCAAAAATCATAGTCTGTTGTAGTAGTTGTCTATATGGCTAAATACTGCAAGAGGTGAAGGGAGAATGTGGTATTTTGTGAATCCTGTGACGTATTATTGAGGCAGATTTTCCAGAGAACCATAGTAATGCATTTGTGTTCTACATATCCGTGACTTATCCTCTAGAGTGAGTAAACAGGCTTCCATTTTGTCAACTTTATGAACTGTAATTTGGGAATAACACTAGACAACCTAAATTATATGTGTGTGCACGTCCTGTGCCATCAGTCCAGAGGATTTTTGGGCTAACAGTACATGATCCTGTGAAACAGTGGTCATCATCTTGTGTCCAAAGATGATGTTAAACTGTGCTTCTTTCTTGCTTGCTTCATCCCCTCTGATCTTTGTGTGTCATGTTTAGTTACTTCTTTTGATGATGAATGATAAAATGACAGTATTTCCTTCCATTTCTCCTCCCCTCTTCACTCTCTTCGAACCATCACTTTATCCTCTCAGTTGTAACACTCTCTGATTACACTCTTTGTGAAAATGTACCTCAGTCCCATAACACTTATAGGAACTAAACGAGCAGAGTTGCTCCTTGTCTCTGCAGCGCCCCCTACATCCTGCAGCTGTCCTGTCCATTTGGACTGCATTAACCTGCGACCCACAACTAACCCCTCACCTCCCAGCTGTGTGTGTGTTTGTGGGTGTGTGTGTGTGTGTGTATGACCAGCGGTCCATATCTTTTTTTTTTTTTTTACTGTTCAGTGTGCACAGCCAGAGGGTTTGTGAATGTGTAGGTTGCTATATGTGTGTGTGTCACGGAGGGGCAGGAATGGCTGGGGGTCTCGCTCTGACGCCCCTGTGTGTACTCATTCAGCACAGGGGTCGTGTGTCAGGGGTCAAAGGGTCTATGGGTGTGAGGGGAGGGTGGGGGAGGGGAGGGGCTGAGGTGGTGCACATGCCCCAAGGTAAGTAGACTATCTTAATTGGCCTCTGGAGACTGCAGGAAACGTGTGTGTGCCGCGGGTGTTCAAATGTATGAGTGTTTCTTTATGTGGAGACAAACCTGCTGTATCTTTATGGGTGTGATATGATGATGATGATGATGATGATGATGATGATGATGATGATGATGATGATGATGGTAGAGAAGGCCTACAGGTGAGCATCTGATGTGGTACCTGTATTGGAGAAGGAGGAGAGGATGATGAACCCATAGACATGTAGACATGGAAAAAAACACATTTGAGATGTGCTGCTTGTTTTTCTGAGACAGCTGAGTCGACTTGTATTTTCAGCATAATGTTAGGTTTATTATTTTATATGAACTGTTTTTACAAATGTTTATTTTACTAATTTACTTTACATTTTCACCATTACCTAAGAGACATAAGTCAAAGAGTGCTTTCAGACCTTGTGTTGTCTTGCTTTGGTCCGAATCAGGGATTAATTTTGTTAGAAAGTTGCATAATTGCCTACAGTTGGTTTGTGTTGGCATCACAGTGTTCTTATGGCAGCATTTACAAGCGGACTAGATCAAATACCTTGTACCAGAAAGTTGCTCTTGATTGGTCACAATGGAGGGACAACTACGCAGGTTGATTTTAGCGCTGGTCATCGTGGACTATATTGCTGTCATTGTTCACTTTAGTCAAACCATACAGTTTGAAAACGAGGCGCGGCTCCAACTAGAAAACAATGGTCTGATGCATTGGATGTGCTGAATGTGCATATTAAGGCAGTACAGGAGGAGGCGCACATTAATAATCCTCCAGGACTGTAACGTGCTCATGTTTAACCCAAACTATGTGTCTTACGACTACAGTTGGTTCGGATCAACACCACAAACAAACCACACCAGAGTTTATTTGGTGCGTACCTTAATGCAGTTGCTGTGTTCACACCTGCCCAAATGAACCACACTTAGGCAGCAAATGACTTGAGTTCGATTGAACCAAACCAAACGGCGCAGGTGTGAAAGCACCCTAAAACTTGTGATGTCATTAAGTGTAAAGTCTAGAGCTGCTCCATAGACAATGGGAGACAGATTTTGTGGGCTCACAGAGTATTTGTTGTCTTTTGTTCACACAAATGAACTTTAATCTATTGTAGCGTTCTCGGCTCTGAAACAGAAAATGTACCCATATACTCAGAACACTCCCCTGGGTGCTCTCAGTGTTATATATATTACATTTTTCCCAGTTCATTGATTATGGAGCAGCTCCAGACTTACATACCACGTGATGTCAAAAATCTGAGTTTTATCACTACAGCCTTTGAATTAGGAGAGAGTTGTTTAAGTTTAGTTATATTCTTGGACTGTCTTAGACCATATGATAACATGTTTGCATTTTTAAAAGGGGTTTAGGTCTCCTTTAATGTCTTCTTTCAGTTTGTGTTAGTCTGTATGTAGATAGAGTAAATACAGTTATTACACACTCCTGATAATGAATTCCTGATAAATATAAAAAGACTAATTTGGGGACAGAAATCCACAAGAAAAAGAATAAAACAACATGCAAGCGCAGTGCAGGGCGAATATTTTAAACTATGTGTTGTTGGTGAAAGAGTGAACACATGTTTGAGATCCTTAAATCCTCACAGAGCGCTGAAAGCTGCTGGACTGTGCTTGTGTGTGTGAGAGATAAAAGACTAAACGTATTTCTTCTTTGCATTCTTTATACAAGAGCTATTGGCCCTCAGTGTGTGTGTGTGTGTGTGTGTGTGTGTGTGTGTGTGTGTGTGTGTGTGTGTGTGTGTATAGGCTGCATTGGTCCTGTTTGCTCAGGGACAGTCAGTCTTGTGGCCTGCGACCACATTATCCACCTATTAAAGTCCTGCCATTATTTACCTTCCTCCTCTTAAAGGGACAGGCCGTGTCCGCCTGATAAAAGGCTGCAGAGTGTCCATTTCACTCCGGGCTGGAGAGACGACCGAGACTACAGTCACTGAGTGTTGGCAGAGCAAACATTCCTGAGCACCCAGGATCCCTCACACACACACACACACACACACACATGGATACACACAATGTGGAAGTGGACACACACATAGAGCCGGGTAATAGATCTGAGAAACAATCTAAAGGAAACAATGTCGTAAAGACACAAAAACAAAGGCTCTCAAACAAACAAACATGTACAGCTGATGCACACGATGGACACTGAGGATATTAACTGATAATGGAGACAGTGACTGTGTCCCAGTTCCACACTGCATAGTCAAAGTATTCAGTATGTGCTATATACTTATTGACACATACATGATTTTTTTCCCAGATGATAACAGAAAAATGAATGTACTTTATCAACCTGTGCTGGATATTATAGATAGTGATACATGCTCCGACAGATGCCAATCAAACTTCAATTTTAAACTTGACAGAAACAAAATATTTTTCTAAAGATAAAATTTTCTTTTGTTGTTTGTTTTTGTTGGCTGTATCTTTAGAGCTGTCTCACCAACATTCACAATTAATTAAAAGTTTTTGAGTGACTCTTCTACAGCGGGACACTTTTCAGCACATGTTAACAGCTCAATGAAAAATCTAAATTTGTTAAACTATATTTAGTTGTGAAGCTTTTTCCCCAGTGTGAACACCTCAGTACATATTGAAAACCTGCTGATATGTAATATGAATCTGAGACACAACCAATCATTTATTTTACACTTTGTGAACACTGTTCACACACTTTATACATAACACACAACAATTGGGTTCTACTAAAAAGTATTAATCTAAAATAAGGGTTAATATAGTTTTGTTGAACTGGTCTGAAAACAATAAATCTAAATTTGAATTTGAACCCAATTTGAAACTTTCAGACTGATTTGAAATCTAATAAATATAAGGTGAAGCTGTCACACACATGGGTCAACCAGTGGTCACTGTTCATGTAAATTTGGATGATCTACCCCAGTTTCCATGTCTAAGTTGGCTAAAAGACAGCGGCCATGATAAGTTGAGTTTTATTTTTAACATTAATGAAAACTGTTGCAGCCTTATAAATTTTACTGATATATGACATTTTGTGTCAACAACAACCCTCCTAACTGAACAATAACAAAGACTGGGACTCTGAAATGAAAATAAAATGTTAATTAATTAATGTTGGCTTTCTAGCTAACATCTGACTAGCAGATAAGCTAATAAGTTAGCTACAATGACACGTTCATGTACCTTTCTGTGTGGATTTTGTAGTGACGGATCAAGTTGGATGTTGTGGTGTGTGAGTCACTGATTTTGACCTACAGACTCTGCATCGTAACATCGAAATCCTTGAATCCAAATGTTATTATTTTTGGACAAGCCCCCTCCATGATTGCTGCCTGGTGTGTTGGCCTCTACTGTGTCCTAGTAGGTTGCCAGGTTTGTGCTCATTGCACTCGAAATCCCCCACTCATGTTTTAAAAACAAAACATAACTTCACACTATCTAAAAAAATGCAAAAATGTATTTTAATTTAAAAAGTCAAGTCCTTTCAAGTCATCTGTCACAAGTCTACATCAAGTCTCAAGTCATGAATAACAAGTCAAAGTTAAGTCAAGTCTTCCCAGCTGGTCACCAACATCTTCCAACACTGATATTTGGTGGAATTTAGGTTGTCATGTCGGATGACCAGGCCAATAAAATGGCAGCAAGCCCCAGACTCATATTTTGCTACTTTCCCCTTTGTGTCAGGATACTTCTAGCCAGATTTCATACTGGTAGGATTATGTATGCCAACATAGTGCCTTAATATTTGCATTCACCTTTTTGCCAGAAACATGTCCCAAAAAAGGGGTTTTGGGGACAACAACACAAGAACAACAATTGTTATCAACTTATGATGCCCCAAGGTAAAGGCTAATGAAAAAAGGGAGCAGAAAACAACACGAGGGCTGGAACTGGCTCCTGGCCTATTGGTTTTGAGTTGTATTGTTAAGTAACCACAATCCAGCGTCTTTCAAGCGTCTCATGCCAAAGTCATCTTGATGTGGAATAACAACATTTAGTTTTAAGGTATGGAGAATAAACCCAATGTCTGCAAAATGTCACAATGATAACGTTCACACAATATGAAATTCTAATGTCATTACACATTTAAAATATTGTTAACCCAATTTTCATTCCCACCAAAATTTAATGCCTGTCCAATATAAGAGTCCAGTGTCTTTCTGAAGTCATTTTGATGTCCAGTGCCAGCTGGGTTTTATCAGTGTTAGTCAAGCACATCTTAAGTCCTCAAATTTGCGACTCGAGTCTGGCTTGTGTCTAGCCATGTGACTCAACTCCCACATCTCTGTTATATAACATTTGGAGAAACAGAGTGGATGTTTACTGAGCTTAACTGAGAAAGAAGGTATAAGATGAGCTTTGTTCACTTCAATACTAATTTAAAGTTTTGATGTTATAGACCGAGAATATAAACCACAATTTGATCCAGGTTTATAGTTAACACTAGTTGGTGCAGCCCACACACACACACACACACACACACACACACACACACACACACACACACACACACACAGGGGCATGCCCCGGCCTGTTGTTGCTGTTGTCCAATGGTGGTAAAGCTGTTCTTCTCTGGCAACAGTCAAACACTCAGTGGGCAGCAGAGAAACCCAAACTGACTGGTTCAATATTTGCTGGTCCAGAGAGGAGGCGTGTGGAGGCTGCAGGGGGTCAGGAGGTCAGCGGGGCGAAGCGGTGGCCTTTCAGGCCAGGCACGACTGACCAGCAGGTGAACAAACAGAGAGGCTGCAGTGGAGGGGGGGAGCACGATGATGACATGATGGGATGCCACATAGATGGATTTCACTTTAAGAGTTTAGTTTCACAACATGTGTGCATGAACAATGAGGACATGTTTTAGTTTCCATATTCATTTGGCTACTGACTCACTCTCACTCCTCCATGTGTGTTACATATCTACACCAGAAAATCTGGACAAGATGTTCTCTGGGTGACAAGAACTGTGTTTATTTTCCCAAACATCTCAGAGTGATTTTGTCTTCCAGTTCACCATCTTAAACCTCCTCTTATCTTATTTTCAACTCTTATTTGAGCAAAGGTCATGTGAAAGAAAAACAGCTTTTGTGCGTGAAGGAAATGTGCAGAATTCCTGACAACACTGAATATGTAACGTGGCAATTCCCTTGTCTTAATCTGATGTGATGTCAGGCAGGTTGAAATCCAAGTACTGAGGGAAAACACTGAACTATTCATTTAGATAAGCCTGTTTTACTGGTTAGCCCCAAAAACACATGTAAAACAGGCAGGTTAGAAAATGCAAATCTAATTAAAAGTATAAGCTCGGTGGAAATCAGATCAGGACTTCCTGAAAAGAGACAAAAGCTCACAACTTGATCACTTTACCAGGCCTGTTGTCGTCTCTGCTCTGCGTTAACACACGACGCTGCTAACGCCACAGAGCCTTGCCTAAAACATTCACACTCAGGCTGTTTGCTTTTGGTTTTAGCGCCTGCTAAGATACTATTGATGGCCAGTCAAGTAATGTCACCAGACCGTTTTTGGTCTGGCCTCACTGTGGCACTTAGACGATGAAAGCCGGCCCTCAGCGTCCCCCATCCGGCAACAAGTGCGGCCCCCTGTCAGCGCCACTCTGCAGGAGGAGGCAGATCAGCCTGACTGACGTAAGTAGTGTGGACAGATACAATTTCAGCCTGGCAACACAGCCAGGATCTGGCAACTCTTCTCTGTGTTTACCTAACGGCTAAGGCAGCTGAGCCCAGACCTCACCTGCTGGCCTCGCTGGTTGCCATGAATGCTCACATAATCCCACTAAGTCCATGCAGACCCAGAGCCGCTTCTTGTGCAAAAAACTCCAGAGTCCCTCCCACTCACTAAGACCTCCACTCGATTAAGAAACAGTTTGTGCGACGATCAGTTTTTCCATGGCAACTTTGCATAACTCCATTCTGCAAAGGAAAGTTCCCACCCCTCAGACACACACACACACACACACACACACACTTTACCCGGCATCTTGGGGCGGCTGGTATCAAACTGAAAAGTGCCTTTAAGATAGTGTTCACACTGCAGGCTCAATTCCTGTTGATATCCACTTTTGTGAGATGGAATGTAACCAATAATCTGACTATTAACAATTGATTTTTAGCACTAAAATCATCTATTTGGCTTTGTTTTCATTTGTGCTTAGATCTGCCTGTGAACAACGGCTTAGTTGAACTGATGTGAGCGTCAGGAAGGACGGCTGTTGCAGGTGGATGCTGTCACATTTAGTTATGGTGTTGGTTGTGGCGTCACTGATGAATTCTTATCTGAGCTTTCGAAATAAAGATTTCCATCTCTCTGCTATGACAGTCTTTAAAGAGAGGCTTGTCAGAGGAACCACCTGATGGGACAACCGATAAAAAAAAGGTCCTGCACACTGTCTGTGTCTGGAGCTCCGAACTATGAGAACATTTTAACGACAAGAAGACAATATTTCAACTTAGGGAAAATTGAAACATTGTCTGTTGTGTCAATAAAAGGTCGTAGTTGGAACCTGCGAACAGAACGTCAAAGAATAGAAGTCATGTGATTAACAGACATACTTTAAGTCAGGATCGAAATAGCTCCTTGGTGCAGGTTTTGGCTGTTTACAATAACCAAACAATGACTCAGATGTCAGGGTAAATCAGTCAGATGACAGTCTTGCTCTTGTGTTTGTTTTCTGTTGTATAGCTGGCGACCCCATGTGTGAGCAGACACCCTGCATCATGTGGGATTAGTAGGAAAACATACATCCAGCATCAGGGCTTTATTTATTAATGGAGGCTTCTTCCCTCCACAATGGGCTGATTCATTTATGACGTGAGACGGTGAGGTCATTTTATGGATTCTTCAGGGTGGACATCAGACTTGAATGGTGAGAACATGCAGTGGTCATCTGCCCGGCCACACACACATGGATACAGGACCACCACAGGATTCACACGGTCGAGCCTCCTTCAATTCCTAAAATTGAAGAGCTGCCATAATTTATAGCTCACACAGAATAAGAACAGGGCTCTCTGTATGTGTGTGTGTGTGTGTGTTGGGGGGTGTGACAAGAAAGGTCACCGACCCCTGTGACTTGGCTAAAATCCCCATGGGCCTAATTCAGCATTGGAATGGACCCCACAGCGCAATGGGAAGATGCCTCTAACATAATGAACACAAAGGCCAATTGTGACGCTATTCTCTGCAGGGCAGAAAGCAGCGGGCCCCGGGGACAGTACAAGGTTTTGTTGGCTGAAACGGAGAAGGAAGCCTGTTGCTCCAACAAGCCTCTGATAAGATTCATCGGCGGTGACTCAACAGCGGCAGTTTGTCTCCCCGGGCACAAAGTGTTAGATTTACATCCACTGTATTTATCTGCACTTGTTGACTGAAGTGTAGATAAGTGACTCTCATGGGCTGAATCAGTGTCTTCTATGCGTCGTAGTGTCTCTGTGGTGACACACACAGAGTCTCTCATGTACTGTCCGTGTTTGTTATGGTCAGTGGGCCAAACTGGGACACTCTGGGTTCAAGTGCTCTTTCTTTTATTGTCAAAAATAAAAACAAACTGGTGCATTATGGTGCTTTAGTGGCCTTCACACACCAAGAATGAGAAATAGCAACATAGGTAATAGGTTCAATCAGAAAGGAAATCAGGGAAAAGCTCCTGAAACATGGATATTGGGGGGCTTAAAGGTGATGAGTACTTCAAACATTGAAGATATGCTATGCAGGAGTTTCCTTAAAAAAACAATGTTTAAGCTTATACAGAGGTAATCTCTCTCTGTCACCACTTATGACCCACTAGAAGTGTGTGACGATGTATTTATTTTGCAAAGACCTTACCCTCTGCCATAAACCAGTGTCCAGTGCATCCAATGCTTCAGGCTTCGACATGCCTCCAGAACACGGTTAAACACTGTTTGCTTCCTGTTCCGCGCACCTGATTCCCATTACCTGGTCTTACCTATATGCACCTCAGACATGAATACTCCACCCTGTGTTCAGTTTAATAACTGCATGTGTATATTTATATCTACCATGTGGTTTTGTTAAGTATAAAGTGAACAAACAAAAACTATATAATGGCTCCGACAGCCTGTATTTTCATTCATCATTCTTATTTTCTGTGTTTGGGACGTTCATGGGTGTGTGTTCCCACAGTGCTCAGGTGAGGATGGGGCTTTACTAAAAGCGAGCGACTAGGTGCCAGATGATAAGCAAAACTCATCCAAGAGACATGGCACTGAAAAACATGCAATATAATGATGTGAAACACCAAACAAGATGAATCTGGGGTTGGCTTTTACTTTAATTTTTATTATTATGAACAGTAACTGACAATCCTGCATAGTATACCTTTAAAAATTCTAAGGATGCAACAATAAAAATCCGTCTTAGGGGAAAAAGAGCTCAGACAAATGACAAAATCTTACCGTAACTAGGAGTGTAGGTTTTGTTTTAAAAATTGGCGCGGGAGAGACACAAGTATGATCCTCTGCCAGAGAACTTTGAGCATCGAACATTTAATTTCCTGTATTCTGGCAAATTTTTAGGCAGATTTGTACCTTTTTTGCATCAATTTTTGGTGGAAATGTCTTTAATTTTATCAAAACAATTGCCGTCTGCTACTTTCATGTCTTTATTGGGGGAGACAAATGCATATGTTCTAAAATTGAGGAGGACATGTTCCCTGCTTTCCCTCTAAAGTCTACATCTATGTCCAAAACTGTTTAAACGACGGTTGAAAATATTGTGTTCTTGTAGGTGTCAATCATTTCTATCAAAATCAGAATTAAGAAACAATTGGCTACATTGGATGATCTAATTTTAGAGCTTAACAGATTCAGCTTTTCTGGAAATGGCACATTACTCCACTCTCTCCAACATATAGGAATAAACCCCTCTTGCACTTGTATACAACCTTGTTATCACTATGATTTATTTAACGATCTTTAAAGTGGACTTGTTGAACCACTATACATTCGGTGAAAGTCCACCCAAGGATGCTTTAAAGCAGCTGTGCCAACCTGCCAATTTGTCCATGTCAGTCGACAGCCACGCACGTTAATCTGTTCGCCAGCCTCTCTGCCTCTCCCACAACCTCAGCAAACCGCTTGATAACAGAAGGGACAGAAAGACGAGAACAAAGCCAGCGTCGCCAACAAGAAGGCAAACAAATGCTAACACTGCCGCCGCTGCCAAAAAACGCCCATCCCCACAATTTATTGCCCTTTTCTAAGACTTATTCAAGGTTTTCATCATATACCGACCCGCCACACCCCCTGCCAAAAGACCCAGAATGTGTCTGTGTGATGAGGTGGGGGATTAAAAAAACGAAGCAACAAGATCGGCCCTTTCTTTTTCTCAAGAAAGACTAGAAATGAAGCTTTGTGCACGTCCGCTGCTGTGGCACATTTGAAAAGTCTGGCCCGGCTGCTTTTGTGTCACCAACATAATGGGGATTGAGGGAAAACACAAACTGAACCACTGTGCCGTTGTGGCACTGGCTATTAGTCAACGTGACGGCCTTTGCAGATGCTAATGGTGTATAGTGTGTCCCGGCCGGCCTCCCTCCTCCCAGAACGTGGCTATCTGATAGCACAAAGGCCTTCTGCTGGAGGTTGACTTTTCCCCCTTTCTTTTCATGGCTGCTACAAAGTCATTAGGCGTTTTTTACTCCTTTCCCCTTGTTTTTGAGAAAACAGGGGAATATAATAGCCACGGAGAAAATAGAAAGTTGACGTGAGGCAGTTATCTCCATGTGTAAAGCCTCAGGTGATGGTAGTGAGGATGAGGCCAGCCCCCTTTACATCCACCCCTCCCCACTGCACTTCCCTTTGAGCAATGTGGAGATGAAGTAACAACCAGGCTCTTGTGAAAGAAGAGAGGATGCCCAGGAGTGGAGGACCTCTGGACTCTGACTTATTAATCAGTCAGGCCCTCAGCTGCCTGCCTGCCTCTCCCGAGCTGCTGCCTCAGGCTGCAACGTGTCTTCAGCCTGCTCAGGGTTGAGATAACAGCCTGCAGAGTTAAATACTCTGAGGGTTTGCCCAGACCTGGAGCAGAGGCCTCCTCACATCAGCACACAGGTCACTGCATCCAGATGCAACCAGCTGTAGAACAACACACTATGTAATGGAAACACACGTACATGCAACACAACCTGTCAAGGATGAGTGAAACAATGCATCAAAATTGACGGCTTTTAACTAGCCAGGTTTTTATTCTATCAAACATCTACTAGACAGGTAATTGCGCTAATGATGGATTGGAGATGTGCAACAACATTTTGTGCCAACACTAGATATCAAACAAAAGCCAGAGACTGTGTCGTATTAAGTATCCATGAGCTATAAATTCACCACTTTTAAGCAGAAGAAAGAAGATAATGTTATCTCAGAGCCTTATGGTGGAAAGTTTCTCCTCCTCTGTGCCTCTGCCGGTTTCAGAGAGTAGCATGAAAGTCAAGAGCACTCACTCTGCAGCAGAATTACAGAGGTACTCCGCCCAGCACAATGACTAGCAAAAAACAAACAAACAAACAAAACTGCTCAGCTTAAAGCAATCTCAATCGACTGATGAGTCTCGGACTGACAATTCAAATCTCTGACTTTCAAGGGGTGGCCCTACTATTGGATAAACTGCCATGAAATTTTGTACAGACATTCATCATCCTCAGAGGATGATCCGTGCAAGATTTGGCAATCACTCCTCTCATTTCTAAATTTGTTTGATACTTTAGTTATTGACCAAATGTCGTTCTTATCAGCCTCAGCTCTTTGTGTTTAGTGCTCATTAGCAGATGTTAGCATGCTAACACAAGATGATAAACATGTCTAAGTATGATAGCATGCTGATGTTAGCATTTAGCTTAGGACACTGCAAATACAGCCTCATTTGATGATCATAATGAGAGTCAGTGTTCACTCTTGATCTTAAAAAAGCAGCTAATAAAACAACCTTATGACAGAATATATTTAGCTGTTGTTCAAATGAAATGATCTCAGTCAGATGATGGAGTTTATTGCCCGATTGTCATGGAAATTTTCCACTTCATGTCCATGTTGGCTCAACAGTTGAAAGCAATGATTGTATTGCTCACTGCTGTCAAGTGTTTTTAAGGTCAAGAACAGTGTTGGAAAGGTTAATTTTGAAATGTTAAATGTCACAAAAGTGCAACTTCCTCTATTTGATATTTTTTTGAATTTCTTTTCTGAGAAATGTTTTTCATTGGGCAATAAAGCTGAAAATAGTTTGGGAATAGGTTGTGTCAAATGAAGGCATTCCTGCACAGCGAAAAGATACAAATCAACAGTGAATGTGACAATATGAGAAAAAGAAATGTGTGGAGTGCTCGGAGGTTCAAACATGTGATGAAGGTGCTCTTTGGTAGGGAAGACAAAAGTGAGCACACTTGCAAAAAGTAAAAAAAAAAAAAAAGAAAAAAGCCTTTAATCAGATGGATATTTTTATAGTGAAAGAATATATTTGGATGCAGCCCCTTTGTTATACTTACTTACTCAACTGGTCAAGAATGATCTCTAAACCACAACTTTTGGGCTGACAAGAAGTTGAGAAGAAGAAGCATTGTTCTGCTGGGAAACCATTGGTTCTGGCTTCATGTGGATACCACCTGACATGTTCCACCCACTCAAACAGTGTTGCAGACCAAGTACCCCCCCCTCATGGCAACAGTACTCCCTAATGGCAGTGGCCCCCCAGCAGAAAAAAGCAGCATGCCACACTGCAAAAACTGAAGAAATGGTCTGGAGCGTGACAAAAAGCTCAGCCTGGCTTCTAAATTTCCCAGGTCCCAATCTGCTCAAGGATTCTTGTGATGTGTCGGCACCCCAGATGTACTCCTAATCCAAGGTGGGGCCTCCTTGGATCGGACTTGGCTCTGACCTGTTGAGGCATGGACACAGGATATCTGGGAGTGTCCTGTAGTGTCTGGCACCAGTGTGCTGGCGGCAGATCCATTTAGTCCAGTGGGCTGTGAGGTGGGTTAATGGCACGTGCCACAGGTGCTCATTCAGATTGGGATCTGGGGAATTTGGAGGCCAGGTTGACACTTTGAGATCTTTGTCACATTCCTTGGGCCATTCCTGAGCAATGATTGCAGTGTGGTATGGTGGATTATCCTGCTGGGGGGCCACTGCCATTAGGGAGTGCTGTGGTACTTGGTCTGCAACGGTGTTTGAGTGGGTGGAACACGTCAGGTGGTATCCACATGATGCCAGAACCAAAGGTTTCCCAGCAGAACAATGCATTGGAACAAAATAAGTCAGTGATTTTTGTTTCGGCTGATCAGTGTATGTAATATATTGTCAGAGGCTCCACAAGACCTGTTAAATGGACCTTGAGGTGATATTGTTCTGTCATTTGAGTTTCTCACTGACTGAAGGTTCACGTGAATGGACAATGTTCACTGGATGACAATGCACTCAACAGCAGGACACAAATGTTGCAAACAGGTTTGACACTGGACAAGCCGACACGTCATGAAAAAAGGTCATTTTTATTTGTCAATTTTATTCACTTTTTTTTCTTTTAAACACAAGTTTAATAAATAAAGCACATCTGATGGGGTACACCATGCAAACATTACTTTCTACAACATAAAACATTGTTTTGAACCAACCCACCGATTTTCTGTTACACAAGTTGCTCAATCTGCAAACACGTGCTGTACATGATAGTAGCTCGACTTCTCGTTAACTTTACCTGTACAGAATGCACGGCCTATTATATATATATATATATGTATTTATGTACTGTACCCATATACACATGAATGAATTGATAGGGTTAAGACAAGTCTCTCAACCCGATTTCGGTCAGAGTTTTTCAAGCTACGTGGGCGATGCAAAGTGTCAGAAGAGATGTGAGATAAGGGGCTCAAGATGAGAACGAGGAAGAAGCACAAGACTGGGAGCAGTGTGGAGACGTCCAGCCTGGACTGTGACTTGCAGAGGAATCAGTGAGATGACAAAAGCGTACACTTTCAGTTTAAAATTACTGACCAGCATGTGAGATATTTATCTGTTTTCTTAACCTTGAGCTTCCTGTTCATTTACAAAGGACGATAACTGTTTTTCTCAGTTTCTGGATGTGTGATATCGTTCCTCATGCAGCAAGAGGTGTAAGATCTAAATGACCATTTAGTTACAGACAGGAAAGGAAAAGTGCAGCTGCACCTGTGCTGTGTTCATAAAGATAGACCTAACTGTGCTGGCAAATAAACATAAGGACGTCAAACCTGGTGCGGATCGGAAACACATCGAGACAACCCCAACTTCCCCTATGAATTACCGTTTAAGAGGATGTCCTATCATTTGTTTGGAAGCTGTATTATTATCAGTCAGCTGCAACATGAGGAGAGTACAGATGAAAAGTGAATGTACAATAATGCAAGTGCAAACATCACACACACAAAGAGACAAAGACAGAAACAAAAAGTGGCATGACCAGGACATTACAAGCATTTGGCAGACGTAAAAACATTGTATTGTCAAATAAACCCCATTAGATCAATTTTTAAAGAAATAAATCTATGCATAATATTGTTTCCATAAATTTCAGAGCTGGACTGATTCTGTTAATGAGTGGTTGTGGTGAGCATTGATAGGAGGGGAGCTGAATAATACACCAGGTAGCTACTTTCATTTTTATAGATTTCAGGTGTAAACCTCTGCTGGAGCTAAATGCTGTCATATTTAAGTGTACGTGGAGCATAAACGCAGAGCGGAGCTGCAGTTTGGATTGATAACTTAAGTGCTTTTGGACCCTAAGTGCAACTAAAAAGAGCTGGTAAATGTAAAACGTATACCAGGTGGGGACCATGGTGTATTTTAGGAGCACCAGGCGAGATAAGGATATGAAATTCAAGGCTGTTTCACCCATCAGGAACAGCGCCAATGGTGTTTCTTTGTACAGAGATCAGTGAAGACACACACTCTTCTAATCACACGTACACAGACACCATCAGAGGGAGAAAAAAAAGAAGAAAAACTGGAGGGGATAAACATAAGCACAATCCTCATTTATTGAAAATGAGAGGTCAGGTGTCTGACAGCGCTGTGCACGCTTCTCGTTTTCCTTCCGATCGGACGCTGTTTGGGCTCCTGTGCAGAAGTCCCGCCCTCTCGGCCCAGGACAGTTCGAAAGAGAAAACAGAGAGAGAGCGTGAAAACTGTTTCCTTCAGTTCAGGTCCACAATTCCGTCAGCATCAAAGAGGACAGGAAGCCAAGCCGTGGGTATTAAAATCAAGTGAGAGGCGTGGGCGGGGTCAGGGCGCGATGGCGGTCATTTACAGATTGAGTTGTCTTTGTTCAGTGCATTTATCTGTTGTGATCCATACATTTACTGTCAATAGTTCTGTGAAGAAAAGGGAGGAACAAACAACAGGTCAGATTTACCTACAGTACTGGTGACTGGGAACTTTTACTCCACAGCACAGAGACAAATACCTGGTTCTCTTATTTCTCCTTGTGAAGAGCTTCTATGAAGGCTTCAAGTTTCTCCTGGATCTCTCGAACTTTCTCTGCAGAGAAGCACAATGAGTGAGCTGGTTAGTCAAACCCTGATAAATACACAAAATATTGACAGAAAACAAGCACAAAAACCCTTGTAAAATATAAACAAAGTCAATTAATAGGTTGACCAACAGAAAAAGGCCAACAATTTTGATATTCAGTGAAACTTTTAAGAGAAAGACGCCACAAATTTACAAGTTCAGCTTCATAAATGTGTTGTAACAGTACTGGAATTTCGTACTTCACTATATGACCTTGAAAAATATCCATTTTTGATACCACGCAGAAAAATGGACCTGGAAAGCTGACCTTGAGGGCGTATAATTTAAAATTTTTATTCAAGGATAACTAAAACATGACAGAAGGGAGCCCTTCTGTGCAGAGTCTGCATGTGTGTCACAATGGGTTTTCTCAGGGTACTCCAGCTTCCTCCCACAGTCCAAAGACACGCAGGTTAATTTATGACACCAAATTGGCCATAGGTGTGAATGTGAGTGTGAATGGTTGTCTCTATGTGTCAGCCCTGTGATAGTGTGGCAACCTGTCCGGGGTGTACCCTGCCTCTTGCCCAATGTCAGCTGGGATAGGCTCCAGCCCCCCTGTGAACCCTAACAGGATAAGCGGTCACGGAAATGAATGAATGAATGAATATAACGTGACAACAATGACGACTTTTCTTGGTTAGTCGCAGAGAGCAGCAGAATTAGTATCGTAAACATTAACAATAAGAGAGAGTGAGAAAGCGGAGCTGGTACCAGTGTATCAATACTGTAGAAAATGAGCACTGAAACGGTTTCAAATATTCAGAATTGATAAATTGATATTTTTCGACAAAACTACTGCACTGCTTGGACTTTGGGAAACTGCTTTGGCTTTTCTTCTTTTACTATTTATGATGTTTAATGCACTGAAAAACTGATTGATAAATTGAGTTTACAAAAGATAAATCAACAATGAAAATAAGTCCTAGTACACTGAACACCCCTGGGTTTTGGTCTAACAATACAAATGAGCTGAAGACAACAAATCGGGCTCATAGAAGAAGTGATGAGCATCTCTATTTACTATTTTGTAACATTATACAGATTAAATTATTCGCCGATCATCAGGAAAATAATTGGTGAGTTCCACCCTAAACTCTTCCAATGATATTTTTAAGCATCAACTGTTTCCTTCAAACACTGTGAATCTGAACGTCCTGTTGTGTTTTGCTGCTTTCTGTTTGACCGCTCCACTTAAACACAACAAAAACCAAGTAAAGCAACATCAGGTTGGGTAGCAGGTTATAAATCTGGTCTTTAAACCGAGAAAATATCAAACGCTATCCCCATCCTGACCGTATACTTCTGCAGGTATAAATTTCCTCACATTTTTCACCAAAACACCAGATGGTCCCCTCTGACAGTGACAGCCAAACCTCAAGGCAGACTTCCTTCACACATCTGATGATGAAGGCTTGTGTACCCTTTCCCAGTTAGCATAGACCACATCAAAGCCCTCACCCTCCCCTCCTTGTGGTATGTACCTCACGGGCACATTGCTAATGGACAGAAGGAGATACCATAACAACAACATTTCACATGAAAGGGGGGAATCCACTGGAAAAACAATCAGTCACTTCTTTTCACGATTGCACTCCTATTGTCCGCAGACTGCATAAGACGAGCAATCCTTCCACCCAAACATGTACTGTCACACGAGACGAGCGAGCCATCCAAAGCAGTCTTAATCGCTGATTAAACAGTGGCTGAAGGAAGTCTGTGGGCCAACACAGAGAAAAGGAAGCCGTGGCTCGCAATGCCAGCTGCACCTCCAGGCCTGGCTGGCTCTCCAGCTTCCCTGTCACCCTCACTAATCTGTCTGGATCTCCCCCAAGCACAAACTCAAACACCGGCTCTGAAGAACAAACTAGCACTGCTCTATCTTGATCAATCAGCCACACGAGATCCATAGTCGACCTATTGTCGATTATTTTCCTACAAGGAGGCCCAGTGAAAACACAGCTTTAGAGAGAATTGGCCATTTTCGGGGAGATAAATCATTGTGGTTTGGACCTCAGAGCAACAGTGTCCCAAGTGTCCATTTCAGGTCGGCACAAAGGTGATAACTGTGTGCGTGCTTTGGAGTGAAACCAAATATTGTACTCAGGGGCTTGTGCGCAGCCCCCTTTTGATGGGAGCACGGCTGCTGAGGTATCCTTTTCCTGATGGATGAAAAGCACACGGTTTTTAGGGGAGATGCAGGCACACCCCCACACACACGTCCTGAAACACTAGCAGAGCTGAGGAGTGCTGGATAACAAACACACACACACACACACACACACACACACACACACACACACACACACACACACACACAGGTAGGTAGAAAATTAACTGACAGCCCTGAAAGACACACAGACAAAACCACCCTAATGTCTTAGACCAGCTAGAGCTGTACAGTCATGCCACCTCCACCTCTTTTCACCTTCCTACACACTCACCGCTGGCAGGTGGCGAGAAAAAAAAAATCCCCAGCCTTTGATACTCTGTTAACACACTCAGGCGAAATGGCAGGGCGTTAGGTGGAGATTACAACACCTAATGGAGGCATTAAGGGGGCCTGTCGAGGGGCATGCTGACAAGTCACTGCAGCAGGTGTGGGGCTGAATGAAACATAACCCTGCGGTACGCCATTCCAACACGAAGCCCACCGCAGGGCACGGCTCAAAGGCGACTGACAGGGTTCAGCCGTGTGGGCTGCGTGCCCTGACCACAGAACAACACAGCTCAATCCAAGCCAATCAGAGCTGGATTACCAACATCTGTCTGACCTGAGGAAAAGAAGATGTGAGGTACGGGGGTGGGGGTGGGGTTTTGGTTGGTGTGAGGACAGGAGGGTACCGACTGTCAGATCATCAAAACATGGGAAATCCCCTGGCTCGAGCTTCAAAGCTTCCTAGTAGGTTTAGATGTGGCTGATGATAGGTTGCTCCATGAAGGCTCAATGTTTCACATGCAGACCGCTTAACTCGGGTCAAACATTAAGGATCCTGCCAACTGTTGGGCAGAGACGCCGAGCTCTGCTGAATCACTGGCAGCAGCGGTTAGAATAGAGGGCCTGTGAAAACAAAAGACACAGATTGTCTGGGAAAGTTTACCGCGAAAGGCTGAAACCTGCTCTCTTTTTCTTCAACACCTGCTGCTGATGCAACTGACACCCATCACTGACTGAGTTCTTCAGTACAGAGATGTTACGATACCATTTCTGACGTCCGATACGGTCATAAAAAAATAAAATCATACAAATAATTTTTTCTTCTTTTAATCTTGAAGTGCAGCCACAATTAAGTATAACTATAAATAGTACAGTACAGTAAAAACAGGAGTACAACAGCAACTTCAATAACTCTAGGAATAAATACAATTTGTGTAATTTAAAGGAAACACTAGTGCCACCCCTCCAAACTAAAACCTTACATACACCTTGTCTTTCTATCTGTGAGACTTTCCAGTGTAAAATATTGCCAAATCGCTGACATTCTGCTAACAGCAAACGTTACACGATTTACTGGAAATCAATTATTCTCGGCCGCTCTAAAACAGTAGCTGCCAGTGGCTGCATGGCGCAGCGTGCTGTGTAGGCTACTGTTATAGAGCAGCAGGAGAATTGATTTCTGGGAAAGCTGCCATTTTATCCGGCTGTGAAACTACTTTGAAGGTGATGAATAAATTATCTGGTATTGGATCGGTGCGTGGACTCGTAGGCTCAGTGATACCTGATCCAGCATTTTAGGCAGCATCAGAAGCATTTCCAATACTGGTATTGGTATTGGAACAACTGTACTTCAGAGGAGTGCAGACCTGTAATTGTACCGGTCAGCTCTTGTAGAGTGAAAACACCCCAAAATCACGAGTCACTCATTTGCCTCTGAAGGCCTTACACTCTGTACAACACCGCAGCCTTTATCCTCAGGCTGCATTTAGGTTGTCTTAAGTACCACATTAAAAAATAACCCACTCCCTCATTCATTTGAATGCATTTTTTTGTATGCTTTTAGTCTCAGCACCCACATCACCTCAACTCAGATGTGACAAAACCTCCACAGGGGAAAAGGGAGAGCCTAGTAACAGGAGTATAATTACATTCCAGAGAAGCCAAGTGTAAAGTACATATTACAGTAAGTGTAATCCCTCTCAGAGTCAGAGAAGATGTCCAGCAACCTCCACCAAGCACAAAATCTGGACCACAAATCCTCCTGTGCCTCCTGTGTGTCTCACAATGTGGAGAAAATGACTGGCACAGTTTTACCTGCGCCTGGCTCCCCGTGCAATTAGAGCTCCACCATGACATTCTGGAGGGAAGACTGCCTAGATCAGAATAGCAAACCCCATCAACCATTCCCTTACAGCGGGATGTTTAATGACTTTAAAATGAGTCCTCAGCAGCTTTCAGGAGCCTAGGAGGCCACCGGTGACTGTGAATGGCGTCTTTCAGAAAAGCCAATATTCTGTGGATAAAAACTGTGAGAAACAGATATTTATTTCCCCCACACCATCTGTTTGCCACCAAAAGACAGCAGCAAGAGGAAGAAAAGGCCACAGCGAGGCTTTCTTTTCTCCGTACTGTGGAAATGCAACAAAAACACAGTAGACAGAGTCACCATTGCCTGTTCCTCAGTGAGCAGTGGGAGTAGCGATCTAAAACTCCATTTAGGCTCCTGTTTACCTAAGAGATGAGCCCCAAAACACAGTCATTCAACCGCTCACCCCTTTATCTGGTCATGAATATTCCCATAATCCTCTGGCCTGTATCCCAGAGGCCCCTTCTTTAAGATGCTGGGTGCTGTGCGGGTTGGTGAGGGTGGAGGGACTCTCGCCCATTGAGAGAAAGAGAGGGGAGCCTTTTCCCCCAAATTCCCTCTTTCAAGGCCTTCTCTCGGCTGATCTCCACATGAAATGATATCTCATTCACTCTCACTCTGTCGAGTCCCCTAAGCCCGCTACGGCCGAAGCGCTGGCAGAAGGAGGGCTGAGCCACAAAGCCTTTAATTGACCTGTAATTAGACTGTGAAACTGCGTGGCCCTGCTGGACAAGTAGCCAACACAGAGGAGAGGGAGAACAGAGGAGAGAAAAAGATGAGAGGGAGAGGACAGGGAGGCCTGCAACTTACTGTGAGACAGAAAAAATCTAATCCTCTTATTATGGGAGATGGCCACTCTCCTGTAAAGAAACGGTGGCTGTTATTAAAAAGTGGCAACAGACAGATTTCAGCGGATGAAGTTCGGTGCCAAGGTTGAGGCTACTTTAAAATTTCCTACTGACAACCGAGCAGCGATTCACAGTATGGGAGAGTGGGGCGGAGGGTTAAGTTCCTGTCCCAACCTGTCATCATTCGTGAAGAAACTTTTTATATCTCACGACTGCCAGGGTCACAGTGTAGGTGGGGACACTGAACATTTTAACACTCTGCCGTTTCCTTCTTTGAAAGCCGATCTCTTAATGTAACAAACAGAAAAGCCTCTTTTTCCACAGCATGCTGCTTGATTTGTCACTAAATCTGGATTGTCATGCTATAAAAACCAGGCCATGGGAGATGTGGACGCAGGGAGAGCGGGGATGTCGACGGCCCAAACGCTATGTCATTGACAGAGCAATGAATCAGCCCTCGCACTCGCAGCTCTTATCTAGAAAACAGATGCCTGGGAGAGAGCAGCACAACCTGAGGAAAGACATACGTAGGTCTGAAAAGGTCAAAGCTCGGGGTCAGCCAGAGGGCAGACTAAACAAAAACAGCAAAATGCAGGGACAATCCTTTGAAACAGCCAGGTGACGACTGTCGGCCTGCGTGGTGTGGGTTTTACTGTCAAGGACTGCTAGTGCGGTGGAAGGGTCAGACATTTTAGAAGGTTTTAGTGCAGGAGGTTATAAAGATGAGGATAGTGACAGAATTTGGAAAATGGTGGATTTAGCTTTGAGTCTGTGGGTTTATCTGAGGAAAGAGCTACAACAGTAACTGAAAATTAAATTCTGACATCAAAATCGAGTACTTGAGTTCTTGTAACCATTCCTACCCCATATCTATTCTTAAAAACGTGCAGGTCAGAGACAGTAAGTCTACTTATGACTCATGGTGTAAATCACACAAAGACAGGGGTCTAAAGTTTTCCAAGACTCGCCTTTTACAGTCAAATGGAGCCCTGTGCTGAGACTAAGTGGCAATCAATCTTGAGCAGCCACATGGGCCCTGGGATGTAAGGCTGACAAGTCTGGTTTAAACCGAGATCCTGTCATAATCCCTTTAGAGGAAACTCTCCTCCGCTGAATCGGCCACAGGTGTGTGGACCGAGTTAACTAACGCTGTACTGCGAGTGAGTGAGCACACAAAACAAACACATTTAACTTAGAAAAGGCATGCGCGCATCCAGCCCTGTTGATACCTGGGCCCAAATTTAAAGGATCTGTCTTTAATCGCCTTCCCTCACTCCCTTCTTGACACGGCGCTGACCCCAAACAAGCCAATAAAGCAAGACGAAAGGAAGAGACAGGCCAGCTCTCCTCTTCCTTCTGCTGCCCTCAGGTAAATATTTGTTCCCAGCTGCTCCAGACGCCATACGCCATCACATCCATATAACACTGAACAGACAGCAAATGCACCTGGAATTTCTTTGAGCCTGTCCAGGCCTATAGGCTGGAGTCAATGGACTGCAGGTGTTTAACATGCACAAGCCAACAAAGTAGGACTGGGATAACCTGTCAGTTACCACTAGTCATTTTCACTATGCGCTACATTCAGGAACAATCCAGTCTTCACCTTTTCACACATGCCAAGGCAATGTCGGAATAGAAGAGGCAATGGACGGTCCTGCAGATGGCGGTAATGAAACACGTGTGGATGCCAACCGCTGTAAAACTCGACAGAAGAAGACAAAAGTGGGGCAAGACTGGATGTACGTGTATGCAGCAATAGTCGTCTCTTATTTTTTTCAAGAACATGGTAGGCAAGGAGCTGTTTTTGTCCAGTGCCAATGTTCTTTTATTGCTTTTTGGTTATCAAATTACCCCCAAAAGCATTGGCATAAAAGCTAAACTGCAATCAAGTCGAGGAGTCTTGTGTTGGTTCGCCTGCTCTGCGTGGAAGTGTTTTGTCAGAGGGACATAACGCTTCCTGTGCTTGTCCCTGCAATGTTACTGCTTTAATTCACATCACAGTTGTACCAGCATTTTTCCTCTGTAACACTTGAGGTGGGAAATTATTAGTACAGATTTTCCTGAATATCAATTTCTGCTCCCATTCACACACGACCCCATGCAGGTAACGTTCCTGAACATTTAAGGGAGGGACTGTATGTGTCAAAGGGGCTGTAGTATCTAATAAAGGTAACAATACTACACTACAGAATTTAAAGAATTGTCACTCCAGCCACTCAAAATGCCGAATACTCTAAACATAGCCTCCCCACACATACACTACGTTAACAGACGACATCTTTTGAAAGAGATTTTAGGCACCTGGTGATTTGAGAAGCCTGTTTCGTATGATTACACAATTTAATGCAACCAATGCCATATATTACTTTCCTAGAGCATATAGGAAACGCATTTTCTAAGTGTTTCCAACCTCTTAAAACTGGAAACAAAGTTTTATCTGAACATATTCTCAGCCACAGAACTACTGTCTGTTAACTAGGCAACACTAAATCAAAAAGAGGCTCAGACTAACCTCCTAAGGCAGTACGGTCATGACATGAGAAAACTCCACCCTAAAGTTTGCATTTTTTTTCACAGAGAGGGAGTATATGGTTTTCCTATTACCTCACCTTCACCAGCATCTGATGTCAGATCTTTGCATGTGTGTGTGAGTGACAGGAGGATCAGTGGGAATGGGTCCCTGGTGGCCATGCTGTGCTGGGAACAAGTGAACAGAAGCACACACCTCCTTCTCTTTCCTATTTTCCCACACTTGCTCCCTGTCTCTCCCCGAGGAGAATGCAAGATGGCTTCACATTCTCCGTCATAGTTTTACTTCCTTATCACCACTTCCATTATCGCCTCTTGATTGGTTGTCATCTAATGCACACAGCTCTTTTTCATTGTGTCCTTAGCCCGCTGGATTTATTTCCGGAGTTTGTGTCGAGGGAGGATTTTCAGCAGCGGCTACATCACCTGCAGATGGTTAATCAGCCAACTAAACCTGACTGTCAATGCTGTTACAGCCGGTAATGATTAATATTATTAACAACTTTAATGTTAGTTTAATGTCTTTGGTTTAAATGCAAGGAGTACACACATTGTGTCAGTCTCACAGTTTAAGTATTGTATTGTGTTTAGTTAAATTAAACTATTACACGAGGATACTTCAGTTCTTCATCTAAGACTGTTTCAACAATTGATCCCCCTGTCCACAATCAACAGTGTCAATCAGATGCTGGATAGCTACATACAATATATCTTTGCCAAAAACTCCTTGAGAGCCATTCCTTGTTCTTGACATTAGACAAAGGATGTACAGGAGTGAAGAGAGGAAGCGAGACAGAAAGACAGGGGAGGGAATAAGGGAGAAGAGATGGATGATGGGAAAGTGGAAAGAGACGCAGGTCATGACTTTGGTAAATGGGGGCAGGTGGCAGGTTGAAGTTTTGATGGATTGAGGTGAGGGAGGAAGAGGAAGTGAGGCAGAGGTGAAAGAGAGACCCCTGTGTTTTACAGCGGCTTAAAAAAATATTGACAGTTTATAGCAGAGTATCAGAGACAGAAGACAGGAAGAAATGGGGGAGTTATGATATTGTAAGAGAGGGAGACGTAAAGAGGAAGTGAATGCAGAGGAGTGTAACAGTGAAAAGACAGAGATGCCACATGCTTAAAGGGATAGTTCACGTCAAAATCAACTCAGTGCATTTAGGCATGTAGACATGATCCAGACGACCTGCCTAAGTTCAAACCGAGCATCAGAATGGGGAAGAAAGGTGATTTAAGTGACTTTGAATGTGGCATGGTTGTTGGTGCCAGACAGGCTGAGTATTTCAGAAACTGCTGATCTACTGGGATTTTCACACACAACCATCTCTAGGGTTTACAGAGAAAATATCCAGTGAGCAGCAGTTCTCTGGGTGAAAATGCCTTGTTGATGCCAGAGGTCAGAGGAGAATAGCCAGACTGGTTCAAGATGATAGAAAGTCAACAGTAACTCAAATAACCACTCGGTACAACCAAGGTCTGCAGAAGACCATCTCTGACACAGCAACATGTCGAACCTTGAAGCAGATGGGCTACAGCAGCAGAAGACCACACCAGGTACCACTCCAGTCAGCTAACAACAGGAAACTGAGGCTACAATTCACACAGGCTCACCAAAACTGGACAATAGAAGATTGGAAAAACGTTGCCTGGTCTGATGAGTCTGGATTTCTGCTGCCACATTCAGATGGTAGGGTCAGAATTTGGTGTAAACAACATGAAAGCATGGATCCATCCTGCCTTGTATCAGCGGTTCAGGCTGGTGGTGGTGGTGTAATGGTGTAGGGATATTTTCTTGGCACACTTTGGGCCCCTTAGTACCAACTGAGCATGGTTTAAACACCACAGCCTACCTGAGTATTGCTGCTGACCGTGTCCATCCCTTTATGACCACAGTGTACCCATCTTCTGATGGCTACTTCCAGCAGGATAACGCACCATGTCACAAAGCTCAAATCATCTCAAACTGGTTTCTTGAACATGACAATGAGTTGGCTGTACTCCAATGGCCTCCACAGTCACCAGATCTCAATCCAGTAGAGCACCTTTGGGATGTGGTGGAACGGGAGATTCACATCATGGATGTGCAGCCGACAAATCTGCAGCAACTGTGTGATGCTATCATGTCAATATGGACCAAAATATCTGAGGAATGTTTCCAGTACCTTGTTGAATCTATGACACCGAGAATTAAGGCAGCAGCAATGTCTCTTTCCAGAAATCAAAACCGATTATTCAAGATAATGCACAGTCCTTGTTGTGAGCAGTTTCATGTGGGAAATATTTCCTTTTGACTGAACTACACCAATGATTTTGGGGTGACCTGTCAATTTATTATCAGTCATGCTTGTTGTGATCCGTCTTGTGAGGAGAGAGGGGTAACGTTAGAAACCAGAGATGGTCAGAAATAGTGAGATACAGTATAGAGAGGAGCAAATAGTACTGTGTGAAAGAGAAAACAAGCTAGTTGGTGAAAATGTAGTGTTCAAAAGAAAACATGACCTGAGTGATAAAGTTGTAGCTAAATTAAAATTTTATATGGACAGTATCAAAACAAGGGCAGTAGGAAATCATTTAAAATATGGAAAGGAGGCCTTGTGTAGTATACCAGATGTGATGACAAAAATATCTTTCATACTGTATTGACCGTGTTTTCTTCACTTATCTAATAGTGGACACAATACAAAGAAAGCTGTCATAAGATGTAGAATAACAATTTTTTAGGCATTTACAGATGTTTTAGGGAGCCTTTGAGAAACGTCTGTTGACTTCGGAAGCTGCTTTCACACAACATTAACAGTAGAAGATTGGATAAAACGCAGGAGGGGCAACTTCAACTGTGCCAGTGTTATGACAACTAAGGATCTACTGTTTGTGTAGTTGATGCTCCCGGGGAGAAAATGGATCATTTGGCAGCAAATCTGCAGCCTGAGGTTTCCTCCTCCGTGGGAAAAAACAAACTCATATTGTATCACTGCTAAGCCCTCTTAGTTTACAGAGCAACACTGTTGTCGAACTAGTGTCTGTTTAATTCAGAGACAGAAAAAAATGTGTCAGGAAGAGCGGGATTGAGTGTTACAGAAAGAGCACGAAAGATACAGAAGCAAGGCTGTGTGTCAGAGGGGGGTGATTTGGAGGGCTGAAACAACAGATAGGAGTGTGGATGGAGAAACAAAACGACAGAGGAAGTAATTCAAATTCATAAAAGGTCACTCTGAAGCAAGAGTGCATGTAAGGGCAACAGACCCCTACATGCCAAAGAGCAGACAGTCTGTCCACTATCTAACTGCACAAAACCACCCCCACGTTCCAAAAAGCAGACCAGTTGACTCAGACCACGTCTACAATGATACAAAATTTGAAGCGCCATCTTTTTTTCTCTGTTTTGACTTTCCATCAAGCTCTCCCTGCATAAGGTGGCATTTTTGACCACTGAAAAATGGACATCGTTCCTGGTGGAAAGTGATTGTGAAGGACTGTGTTGTTGTGTTGACTTTGACAACGTAACTTTTCAAGAATGCTGATGTGCGTCTCAACCTTCGGTCACACAAATACAATCAGGTATGAACCACAGCTGCACAATGTATTGTTTTTTTTTCCATGTCATCATGACGTCAACTTGGGTGATAAACACATTGAGAAAGACTACACTACACGTACTGCATAATTTCCTCATATCGTGCAGCTCTAGTACGGACATCTAGTAGCAATGTTAGATAGCCAAATGTCTGTATACACTCATTTACAGCGTCACTACACCCAAACAGCTGTCTAACACTTATATTTGCACTACGTCACTAAACTCACTACCTTGTTTCTAGTTGAGATGCAGACATGTGTGACATGAACGTCTCACATTTACCCAAAAAAACTGACTGCTAGAGATCATGCAAAGCAATTCCCCAATGTTCTGCACAAACACTGTTTTGCATCATGTGCAACTTTGTGGTGGAACATCGACGACACTGATTTACCAACACTCTTGTAAAACACACCTGACCAACGGCTGAAATGTGTGAACAACAGACAAGACAAATCACCAATGCCACAGGCTGTTGCATCCAGATCTATTGCATGTGCCTAAAGAATCAAGGTGAGCTAGATTAAAAAAGCATGGTTGGTGGTAATGTAACTGTAGCATGAATCACAAACTCAAAATGAGCTGCCTTTGATTTTTAATGAATTATACACAATTTAAATATTTTTGCAATTTTGCCCTCACAATTTCACTACAAAAAAAGGCTAAAAACATCACAACATGCACTGCAATTATTTACAAAAGCTGCTGTGAAATCAGGCATTTTAAGCTGCGTCAATCCCCCAAAAAGCCTGCGAAATCCTGGAGGGACTGATTTGTAAACTGTGATCACGCAAACACATGTGCACACAACACCTTAGGAAGATGCGTCATTCCTCACTGAGGAGCACTTCTCATTGAGCCCTCACTAATCACTCTGGAGGAAGCTGCTCAGAGGAGGAGGAGGAGGAGGGGGAGGAGATGAAAGGAAACGAAGTGAGCGTGAGGCTGAGAGGGCATTCCGGTGAGCAAGCCCAGACAACCAGAGCTTTATTGTATTCTGCTTTAACACAAGAGAAAGGAAAAGGAGAAAGTGACTGCATGTGCAAACATGCAAACACTTCACACATTATCACTGTTGTTGAGAGCACCTTCTGTTGACACCTTTAACTCCTTAACCTTCAAATAGCCTCAAAACACAAGCTGAAATCCATAATGTTCTGTTCATGTGCATTCAATCAGTGGCAACGAGCCTACGGTGAACATAGTGAACTTATTGTAAAAGATTGTGTGATGGCCAGGTGTTCATTTGAATCTGCTCGTCCAAAAATGTGCCAGTAACCAGCAACGTGTGACACTAATGGACTTGATTTTAGGGTCTGAAGATGGAAACACTGTAAAACGCTTTACTTCGAGCATAATGGATGTAATGTGCTGTCCAGGATGTTTCCATACTATAAAAGTAAAACAGGAAATGTACTCACTCACCACTTATCTTCTACACTCACACTACTGACTGCTGAACACATCTTAAAGTAGAGGATACCATTCATGTTTCTGATTCTGTTCAAGTAGCCAATAAGCAATCACTACTCTTCTCTCATGTACTATTAGACACATGTTAGGGTTGGGTAATTGGGCAAATATATTGGTATAGTATGAGACTACAGATATACAATGTGTAGAGCTAACATATTTTCACATCTACCTCTGTGAATTAAGGCTTTGTTTCCACCAAACCAGAGATGGTGATTGCCGGAACAGCAATGAACCAAGCTTTTTTTGTCTGTCGAGTCTGAATGAAGTGTGTTTTTTGATGAGTTAACAATGTAATTAAGCTAGTGTTAGTTCAGTGAAAGAGAGAAACTGTAATTCAGAATTGTATTCTTCTGTTTAATAAGTAAATTGCTTGTAAGAATATTTCCTTCCTTGACATTTTGTGATTTAAAATATTAATTTGTTTGACTACAAAAACTACAAGAGCTTCATAAATGTCATGAACTCGCCACTCAAACACCTCCCAGCTGAAACTATCTTAGAGATATGGATGACAGTCATGGCAGCATATCATCACTGTGGACAGATTTATCATTGGGAAGATTGCAGGATACAAATTCCTTGGCATTTGGCTCTATAAAAAAATCTCTTTGTTGACTGATTTACAAAAGACTGATATTACTGCTGGCACAGGAATGAAATAATATCAAAAATCCAAAATCATGTTTGAACCCAAACACTAACAGAATCATTTGAAGAGAAACTTGCACGATCTAAAAACAAAAGTTCTCATAACAATAAATGTACAACAATAATGACACATATCTATTCAGGTTCAAGCATAAGTGGGCATGCAGGCGTGCATATGAATTCAACAACTGACCTCAACTTCACACTGAAGAAAAGAACTCATGTAATAATGTGTCAATAAGAGCCGTAGAGTGTGCGAGTGTGTGCGCACACACACAGGGGCTCGTGCAAGTGCACTATACACAAGCTCTTCATCAAGCTGACGAGGCAGATAAAAAGCCACCACGAGGGGAGTGAACCTGCTTCTTCCCTGTCATGGGCGACCAATTCATGTGACGGAGGGAGAGGTGGAGTGGAGCAACAGAAAAGAACCACAACTGATTTACCCACAACTAGCCAAAACTGTAAGCCAAGAGAAAGGCTATAGGTCACTGATAAACATAGAAATAAGGGCAGTCAAAGTAATAAGGAGTCTTAAAACTAATACTGGGAATACAACAAGGTTAGAAATACCATAAGCTGAAGTTAACGTAACCATTAAACCCAACAACAGCTCCTCTGAAAAGGGTCTCTAAATGTTATTAATGACAAATTTTTATTTTAATTTTTTATTTTATTTTGTTTGTGTAAATAATCTTGTTCAGTTTACAATATATATATGTATATATATATATTTATTTAAGTTTACGTTTGTTAATAATTCCTGTTTATTTAACTCTATATTTGTTAATACTAATGTTTAAATTTCTTATATTTTCACGTATCTTTCCTCTCTTGCAAGGAGCACCTGTAACATAAACAATTTCCCCTCGGGGATCAATAAAGTATTTCTGATTCTGATTCTGAAAATGTCCCAAATGACACAATTAACAGACACAAAACTTTTTACAAAGTGGTGCCGTCATGATTTATGCTCATGAGTGTAAAGTGTCTGGAAGCTCACAGTTTCAAACATTACATTCAGCACTTTCTCAAATCAGACACCACACTACTTTTTCCAGTACAACACACACACACACACACACACACACACACACACAAAACACCATTTCTCTCAGGGGCGATGAAGCAGCCAGGCGACATCCCAGTGGACTCCTAAGAGGCCTGTGCTTGAACGTTAGGCCTGGGCTTTGCTCCAGAGACGGCACTGTGCCCATACAGCTGGTCTGGCACACGCTGACAAACACACACACACACACACACACACACACACATACACACACTAACACACACACATTGTACCACTCATTACCAGTGCTTTCACGCTCTCTCTCACGGAGGCACACACCTGACCTGTATGTGAAACCTAAGCAATGCTGAGCCTGCCTGCGAGTAGGGGCAAATACAGCTTAACAACAAACTGCCCCTGGGAGCACATTTCTGCCTTTGTTAAGTGTGTTTATCCTTTCTCCCGCCTCCTATCTGTCCCTCTTTTCCCTCCTCTCTTCCCTCCTTTTGCTATGTTGTCAGGTAAAGGTGGGGTCTGCGCTCTGTTTCTCTCCCCCTCTGTCAAGGGATTGTAAGAGGAGAGAAGGACAGGGTCAGCTGGACAGAATTTGACGGAGCGTGCAGAAAAAGTGACAAAGAGATCCAGAGAGATGGGAGAGGTGAAAAAGAAAGCTAGCTGGATCAAATAGCCTGTGGTATTAGCTGGCTGACCTGTGGGGTCAGGCCATAGTTTGGGCCTGAGGCTATCTGACCTGCTGTCTTTATAAAGGCCTGAAGAATGAGGGGAAACAACAGGTCTGAGGAATGATGATTTCATAATGCATCAAGTGAGGTTGCTTCACAGACGGACACAAAATCCATTTTCCTGTGGAGCATTGCCGGGCTGAGAACAGGTGTGTGCAGCTCCTATCAAGTGCCCTAAACCCCTGGTTTTATTAACAAGTTGGTGTTGAAGTTGCAAAGATACTGCTTTGACCAAAATGTGTTTCCGCAAAACACAACTGCTGGGTGATTCATTTGTCCTATAAATTGGACAGATCTTAATCAATCCAAATTAATCCACATTTTAGACCTGGCGGTAACAAACACGCCAATGAATAATTGAGGATTCAACCTGCAACAAGACTTTTAAGACATTTTAGGAGCACGACAAGTAAAAAAAGTTTCTGCAGATAACTTTTTTTCATGTTAACTTTTTTTGTTCAAAAGACTTTTGCCCCTCAGAAGCTTGCTCACTTTGTGCTTTGAGGCGTGTCACCGAGTCAGCCCATCAGCCATGCAGTTCAGTCTAGACTGATGGACCCACATACCCACGCCCACACACGCGGGTCTAGGCTGCATTACACAGAGAGGTCTGTGCAAAGTGTCAGACAGCTAATGACCCAGATCCTCCACTCACCCACTAACTCAACCAGACAGATTGACAAAGCTAAAACTCTGAAATGGACATTTTCTTGGTGGAAGGAAAAGAAAAATCTGCCATCGCCATGAAATTAGGGCTTAGTGATGCAGGCGTACTGAGAGAAGTATTTGCAGAATACATTGTGGGTATGTTTTCAGAACAAAATGAGAGGTGTTAGATTTATTTTGCATTTTTGGAGGCATTTTCAAACATCTACTGAAGAACAGACAGTAGAGACAGAGAGGAAATGAGGGGAGAGACACAAGGAATAACTTGCTACAAATATCTCCAGCCCAACGCAAACCCCAAAGATGGTCAGCGCCTTAAACCCAGAGAGCACCACGACACCCAGAGTGGTGTTAGTGTTAGCATTACTAGATTTATTAACATTTTTTCTTAGCTCTTGTTTCATTTACAAACACTACTGCATCACAGAACGACTGTGCGAGAACCTGACGCTTTCTCCGCGGCACAAACAATGGAATTGATCAAAAAAAACAACAACATAAAATGAAACATCTGCAATTTGGCGGGCATTCTGTTCACCTTACAGGTCACTCTGGAATTGAACCAGCTATATTTCAAGTATGGCTTTTCATTAAAGAAAGACAAGGGAAACTTAACAGGTGTGAAAGTGAAACTGAGTGCGCTAAGCTTACATGTTCCCACACTGGACCCCTGTCAGAGTGTATGGCGTGCATGCACAGGTGTGTTTCAACCCTATAGATCCCATGACAGATTCCAACCACATTCCCACATCTATCAGTGAGTGGAGTCTTTGGTGGTGGGAAGTGAGAATGTCATGCCTGTTTGGGAAAGTTTGGGAACGACTTGCCTTGTAGGATTTGCAAGGCTGGGCAGGTCTAGGCATTCCTGACAGTGTGTGGAGTGGAGAGAGGACTGTGTGTGTTCTCACCCCTCAGTGGGTGTCACAGAACACCTGACTCCACTGCAGAGGGAATGAAAACAGTCCCCTGTGTGTGTGTGTTTGTACACCTCAAGGTTGTGACTGATTTTAAATTCACTGGAATCACTCAGGATTCAAAAAGCATCTTACAAAAGGTGGCCACTACTTTCATTTTCAGCCTGGCTAAGCTTAAGCGTTTATGACCAAACCTAAAAATGGAGGCAACCTCTTTATGCACACTATGATCTTCTTCCACATAAACTGTTTTACAAGCTGCTCACAAACAAACACCACAACTCTGAAACACTAAAAACACTTGACCAAAAGGCAAGTAGCTATCACTATATCCATACAGTACAAAAGTATTTACTTTTGATAGTTTTTAACATTTTGCACATGCTTGCCTCATCTTTAAGGTCTTCCAGGGGCTTGTACCTCCCACACTGAGTGTGCTCTTAATGCAGAAGGAAAGTAACGGCAGGGCAACGAGGGCAACTACCAGAGGGGACTGTGTTGTACAATACAGACGTAACAAGTTTGGACAGTCTTCTCAGTCAGAGCCACCCACTACCAGCATAGTCTTCCTATTGGATTAAGAGAGAGCATTAATTATCTAACCTCTAAAGCTAAAGATTGCTTAAAGCAAACCAAATTAGCAACCAGACACTGCATTTACATACTCTCATTGTCTTTACATATATCTGCTACTTTTGTAATGTATTTATGTATTGTACTGCGGTGCTTGGTGAAGCGTCGTATTGCTATCATTAGGCCACTAATTTGTACCTGCCCAGGGACTACAGATGAAAACCCTGGCACATTTACACTGAGGTGGAAACTGAAATGCCGATTAATGTGCACTGTCCCTGGTAGATAAACATAAATGTGTCCCTCTATGTTTGGCTTCATGTGTATGTACAGGCTATATGCTTAGTGAAACTCCTGCATGTACTTGTTTGTCTATGAATACACCATACAGTATGTATCCTGTTCTCTCCTGGGTAAAAGTCAATGAGAGGGTGTGTATGTGCATTTCCTCAGGGCGATAACTGAGTCTGAGTCATCCAAACCAAACACACACAGATTGACTGACCACTATCAGTCTTGCGTCACTCATTTATGGGCCTTTACAGCTGAGTTCCCTGTCGGTAGGCAGCATGTCCATATGAAGACAGGAAACAAAAGGGATTGTGTGCAGGTGTAAGAGTTTAAATAAATGGGGTTAATGTTTGATGGGTGTTGCTGGGGCCGCAAACATTCAATTAGATTCTGTATGTAGAAGCCAAGGCTATCTGGCAGCAGGATGTAGATGTAGACAGAAGGATGAGATTTCTCAGGGCCAGAGGGCAAAGCACCGCCAACCGAATCCTGTCATTACACAGCCAGAATCAGAAATATGGCTAATTTATGGGTCATAAGGTCAGGGTATCTATAAGTTGCAAAAGCTCTCATCTAAACACTTTTAAGTCCTTGAAATTTCACATGAAATTGTATTTTAGATTGAAATCAAAAACGTCAAATGTTAAGTTAAAGAAAACACTGCCAGAAAAACAGTAAATCGGCCCCATTATAAAAAAAAAAACATCAAAGAGGTAAGATTACTGTGGCCAGTTCCAATACTGACAGACTTTAGTGTTGAGTCTCTAGAATCAAATGTAATTTTTGTTTAATATGATGTCTCAGATCTGCATTGTTCTGTCTTGCTTTAAATTATTTACACTCATTTATGTAAAATTCTTTAAAAAAAACTGTATTAGGCATGAACAGAATGACGAGACTCCACTGGAAAAAATCTGTCTTGTTTCCCCAAAAAAATCTTGTAGGTGCAGTTGAGACTGACTGACTTGATAAGACCATTCTTTTTTGTAGTCTAAGTATATTTTAAAACTTATGTTTTTACAAATCCTATTTTAAATTACTCCGAATTGGTACATCTAAGACATTTTTCAGGTTTTAATTTGTTGGTTTCAATTAGAGTACAGTGGTGTGAGTATAAATTATGCTTGCCATTGTGTGCGTCTTTGTGGTGACAGGAGCTAAGATTATGTGTGTGTCCTACGGAGAGTTCAGAAATGGCAGCATGCCTTGCGTGCTGCTCTGTGAATACAGACTTTGCTTAGCAAGCAGAGTTTTGCTGAGTAAGACCAAAGCTGGAGACGACTCAACCTGCATTGTGCTACCTGTTAAAAGGAGCCTTCAACAAGCAGACAGGTAAAAATTAGTGGATATGTCGGGCCCACCCCTTTCAAAGTCTTTCAAAACTTACCAACAGTGCAGAAATAGTACATGTGCACAGTGTTATGGTACAAAGACTGCATTCAGTGCATACCTTAATACTTTTTTACCAATGTAACCGAGATAAACTTCTGTGCATTTATAGATTCTGAATCTATTTTGCAAATACACATTCACACACAGGCAAGAAACACAAGTTTCCCACAGGTCATAGTTGGGGGAAAGGAGAAGATTGGTCATCTGCGTTAACAGCCTCGCCACAAAGAGTTTATGGCTTGAATCCTGCACCAGCAGGGAAAAATTAGGCAAAAAATTCTTATCTACAGCACTCACAACAACCAGCAGTTTGCCTCGATCACCCCGTCGATTAATCGAGATCAACACATCCATGGAAACACCGGACAAAAAGCACAGGTCTGCTCAGGTCACTGGTGGCACAGTCCAAGACATGACTAATAGTCGACAACTAGAGGGGTAGTTAGTAGTGCCAAAAACAAGGAAATCTTCTCCATCTGTCTCTGGCTACTATTAACGCCAGGCTCAAACTGAGACCAGAGCTGAACTGGTGGTCTGACTCATAGAGGCCTCATTCCACCCAAACACACAACAAAAGCGCACACCAGGCATTTGCATATCATGTGCTCTGGTCTGGTTCATGACCTCTGAAAACACATGGATTTTTACAAATTAGGATTCATTTACTTTAAACATCTGTACTTCAATATCTTTATAAGAAGACTGAAAATATACCTCCAAAAGATCTATTCTCATTACTGCCTAAAACCATAACACTAACACAACTTTAGATGCAACAGATAAAAGGTGGCCAGCAGTGTGTGTCAATCATTTTAAGTGTGGATATCTGATTTTGGAGCCAGATTTTTAAGTATGCAGGACCATCTGAGGCTTTAGGGCACTGTGGATAGCATTTTCCAAACTAAAGTGACTAAAGGCATTTTACCAAGTTCAGTGAGATGCCATTTGGTAAAACCAAAACGGGGTGTAATTGTAATGTATGCATTGTTACATTACAACAGTCACCATGCAATGGTGTGTATGTGTGTCATAGAGAAAGTTTGATGGAGAGAGAAAGAGGCAGAGCAAGTCCGGGCTTGTCTTTTAGGCATGTGGGCTCTCTGCAAATTGTGCTGCGTTTAATCAGCGGTGTTGTGTTAACAGAGAGCTGGGCTGGTGGCTTGACCTGACAGGCAGAGAACCAGCACACTGGTGCAGACCCACAGACAGAGACACACACACCGATTCAAGACCCCAAATATGTAGTAAGAACCACATATGATGAGGGATGTCATCACAAACAGGTATGTCCAGTGTATGTGTTTGGTCTCATGGGGCCAGCAATTCATGCAGGGATGAACATGGTGGGTTTAACATGAATGTAAGTGGAAACCATAAAATTAACTTAAGTTTCAAATCTTTACACCTACCCAGCACCGTGTGAGACAAGTGCATACCAGTGCAGCCAACCCTGTTTGCAATATGGCTGCATTAATGCTTATAACATGAACAGCAACAGTCAATCTGTCTTAAAAAGAAGCTTCAAAAGCAAACTGCCAGCTGACATCTGAGTAATTTTAACTTGCCTGCACTGTATCAGTTTGATGCTTCAACTGAACCAACACTGCTATATCACATTGGTCACGACCATTTCCTTTAGCACTACTGCCACCTACTGACAGCTTCAACATTTCCTGTAAAGGAACCATTTACTAAACATATCCAAAGTTTACTGGGGTCTAGTAGTTTGGGTAATTAAAATCACTTGCATGATCCCTACAACAACCAACGGGACAAGCCGATAGTGACAAAGCTTCTCCTTAAACTTGTGTTTCTATTCAACTTATGAACAGTCATAATTTTCTGCTGTAAGTCTTTGTGTGTCTTACTGAGATCCTCGGCCAGCTGGACTCGGCGTCCAGTGATGAGGTGGGTCTTCTTCTCCATGTCCTCCCCGAAGTCATCCAGCACCTCCTTCACATTTTTCTCCAGTCGGCGCACTGAGAAGACAAATGGAGGAACAAACACACACACAGAGCACAACAATCAATATTCAATCAATGCATCAGATTTTTCTCTCCGTGTATCCATTGAATTATACGATCAGCACCTTTTGACATCATTAAAATGGTCGCGAATGAATTGTCTATTCTCACTAGAGGTGGTTTTGAGCATACTCGTGATAAGACCAATTTCACGGAATTTTATTGAATGGTCATCAATGACTGGTTATGAACAGCTGCCCAGCTGCTGCAGTCAAACATATTTGTACTCCTTCAGAAAAAGCTAAATCGTACGTTTGGTGTAATGAGCCAAAATGAGCCATAATTTGCACTTTTTTTCTTTAAATAATATACACCATATACTGTATCCATATTCCTTACCCTCAGTGTTGGTGAGCTGCTGTCGGAGAGTGTTGGCTGTGATGACCAGCATCCTCTGGATCCTCCAGAACAGTACCACATCATTGCACTCCAACTGGAATAAAAACCAAGCACACATTTGAGCTTTTCACACATTGAGCTTAAATATAGCTGAGAATAAGGTGGAGAAGAAAAACAACTCAGTATTACTCATCCTCTATCCTTACCTCAGAGTCAACAAAGTGTCTCTGGTAGTAGTAGAAACCTCTCTTACAGAGGTTACAGTGGGACAGCGCCTTCTGCAAGAAGTGTCGGCGATACAGTTGATGCCATGTGTCCTTGATCTGACCAGATGAGAAAGTCAGCAGTTAATGGAAGGTAGACATAATGACATCAGGCACAAACACTGTGTGCATGTTAAAGCTGATGGACAAAGATGATTCAAACTGGCACTGAAATTTTGTTGCATTTAAGACATCAAGATTTTTTTTGTCCTGACTTTGATTTAAATGCTGAGACACACAGGTGTTTTAATCTCACCAGCACAGGGTCAACTTCAACTCCTCGCGCCTCCAGATTCTTCCGAACTGTGGTGACCTCGTCATTGGCCAAGTAGGCTGTATGCTCATCGTGTAGCTTCAGCAAGCGCTCCAGCTCATTTTTCGTTTCATTACGAATGTGCTACAAAGTCAAAGAAAAGGAGGTGAGTGCTGTTCTCATGGTGGCAAATGGGTGCTTAGATGAAGATGACTATTTAATGTACTGTGTGCTTCAACCAAGCTCTTAAACTTCCAAGTACTGGACATGGAGATCAGCAAAAATGGGGAATCCAGTTTTAAGTTTTTGTGGTCTCTCTAGAAAAAGAGCACAGTTATACCCAGGAATACCCAGGAGAGACGCCTCAAACTGACCTGATCTGGTGTGCGATTGATCCAGTTGAACCACCTCTGCCTCCAGCCTGGACCAACCATATCTCTGATTACTGACTCAGCTACAAGAAGAGAGATGAACAAAACAGAAAGACAAGTAAAAAAGACATGTAAACATGTTCTAATAGAAATCCAAAATACAAGTATGAGTGTAAAATTAGCATAAAAGGTCCTCTTTAAGACTGGAAGGTGAGTCTAGTACTGGGTAAGTGACATTGTATGAGGCCAACGTACTGTCTTTGAGGCGTGACTGCAGGGTTTCCTCCATGAACTGTATTGCTGCATCCCACTGAGGCTTGTCTGTGATGGAGCGGTCTTCTAGGGCATTGTGCTGGATCACCCTCTGACACGACAGACAGACAGACAGACAGACAGCAAGAAGACAAAGTCAGTGGAGCTGCAAAGCAATTGCTATGCATATAAAGTCTTGTGCATTTTCATCAGTGTTAGCAAGATCAGTACACATGATCTGGAAATGTTTTATTCTTCAGGAAGTGTTAAATCAACTAGTGCATGTGCTCTCTGTTCACAGGCTGGATTTATGGTGTGTTTACCAGGCTGTCCATGGCCCTCTCATTCCACTTGTGCCTCTTGATGCTCTCGTCCTTCACAGCCTCCTTCAACTTGTCAAAAATGTCGTCCTGGTCTTTGCCTTTGTATTCAGCCATGAAGCGGGCAAACTCTTCCTGCAGCGTCTCCCAGGCAACCTGATGGGAGGCCAAGTATAGCGGGGAAGGAGGAGGCTCATATTACCACAAGGCCATTGCCTGCTAGAATTTCTTTCTTTCTTTCTTTCTTTCTTTCTTTTTTTTTAACATATCTGCAGCCTGCGGCAAAGTAGTTCAACCAAATATAAGTGGTTAAGAACAATGATCATTATTTAGGAACAAGCTCATAAACAATTTATATTCAGAAATTTCCTCATACCAGTGAGGGTCAGCTTATAAAATCTAATTTACCCGAAGTCTGATTTGATTTTATGTGATCGTCAACACCTCCCTTTTAACAATCTGAATGACATTATGACCAGCTGTATAAAGACCATGTGCGTTACCTCCAGTGCTTTGTGTGGAAGCTGCTTGTCGGTCCACTGCTTGAGCTTGATGTCGACGGTGGTGTTAAAGGTGCCCGAGTCCATTGTTTGGGCAGCAGGCAGGTAGATGTTCTCAATCACATGGGTGGAAACACGTTCCCACAGCTTCTTCTGCAAGATGGACTCCCTGGGAGAGAAAAAAAGATAAGTTAAGTCATTTAGTTCTGACTTCTAGTAGCATGTTAGGTCACTTCAACCATACTGTAGCATGTAACTTTCAAGTAAGAGTGTGTGTAACAGAGTTGCTTCCAGGTGTCCATCTCAGTTTAGATAAGTGACCCGGTGGGGTATGAGAACAATAAGTGAAGAGGGATTGTTCTTGGCTGAGCTGCTTTCACTTGTGTAGTCGGTGCTGCAGCAATTGCACTTGACTGTAGATTCCAATACAGCTCCAGTCTGACCCTGTTAGCAGCTAACAGCCTCCACACTCTCGCTCTATCTCTCCAGGGCAGTGTGACAATAGAACAAAACCCTACCCAAGTCCCCCTGAGATCCGACCGGTGTTGTGCCTCTCTCATTTATCATAAACACACGGTCATATTTCATTAGGCTCCCCTTTTGTTCAGGCTAGCACTCCTCACTGTCAATAAGCGCTATCTCCAATAGTGCTGGCTGGCTGCTGGCTGGCTAACAGGGCCACCCCTGTTCCCGTCCGTGGGCCATTCATCAGAGTATTGATCCGGGTGTACTGACGGCACGCTCACTGGGGACGGCCACAACACCATGCATACATCTCATTTAGCAATGTTTTCCTCACAGGGGGTGAGGTATAACTATACATGCATGCACAGATAAATGCGCCAAGAGACAGACCTGCAGTTTGCCAAAAAAATAATTTCCCTCTCATGTCTGGTTGAGTGTCGCAGCAGTGCAAATACATGATGTAACTGCCTTTAGCCAAAGGCCGGGTAGACAATTTTACGCAGTTCATTTCTCATAAGATAGCATCTCATTAAGACCAATATCCTACATAGAGTGGAGAAAACATTAATGCTAACAATAGTAAAATGAGGATCTACATTTTTATTTAAAGATATTTTTTGGGCTTTTTAGCCTTTAATGTATAGGACAGACAAGTTTGAAGGGGGGAGAGAGAGGGAGTGACATGCAGCAAAGGGCCACAGGCTGGAGTCGAACCCGGGCCGCTGCGGCAGCAGCCTTGTACATGGGGCACCTGCTCTACCACTAAGCCACCAACGCCCCAGGATCTACATTTACAAAACTGAAGCACTGTGCATTTAGAGGACTGGATCAGATCTGCACTTAAAATAAAATAAAAGCTATCAACCAAAAAAACATAAAAAAGCACACTGATAAGTCATTGATACGTTTTAGTAGTAAAAAAGGTTTACCTACAGTTTAAAACATCTGTGCTGCTGATCGTATCTAAATGAATTTATTTTATATTAAAATAAAAAATCTGCTTGGACCTAAGTTTCTGTGTTATTGACAATTTTATTTTAATTTTATTTAATTAACCCATATTTATCCAGGTAAGTTCCCTGGAGATCAACCATCTCTTTTACAAGAGAGACATGGCCAAGACAGCAGCATACAAAAGTTCATGTCAAAGAACATGTCAAACTATTACAACACCTACAAATAATTTACCTGTATTTAAAGTTAACACTGACAGCAGCCTTGTTTTTTTCTTATACATAGTAACAGCAACTAATGAACCAAAGTTATTAACTCGTTAACTTACCAGTGTTGTGGGGTCACTTGACTCAAACTAATGACTTCATCCAAGATTTCATTTTTGGCCTTTTCGTAGAGTTCATTCTGAGAGAGAGAAAAAAAAAAGGAAATCAGTTTTGTTACTACAACTCTTTCGAAAATTAAATGGTGTCCAACTGTTGTTTGAAGGCCCTGTATTTCCAAACAGGCCCTCCAATGAGGTACCACTTTTCTTTCCTCCATATCCTTTTGAAATGAGTCAATGAAATGCAAAAATTGCCATTCCTACTAAGTTGCAATGCATAGCACAATCGTAATATCCGGCAACATAATCGCAGTATGATTTTTTTTGCATATCGTTCAGCCCTAGCACACAGGATCAATGTTTATCCATAGGAATCAGTAGTCTCATGTGCCCTACAAAAACGTATTTATCTGAGAAACTACAAGGAGCACAGTCACATAATTGGTATCTGTGGGCTAATAACAAGTTGAATATCAAAGAAATGCATATATATGTGTGTTAAAAAAAACAAAAAAAAACCCAAATCATTTCTCAATTTTCAAAAATCCTGATTTTGACTATTGATAAAAGTGTGATTTTTCATGTGATCTGAAAATTTCCAAGTTGTATTGGTCAATACTTGTCTAAAGTATGTCCGTACCAGATTTCAATACGTTAGAACAATCACAACAAAAGTTCTAGCATTTGTCCTTCTCATACTAAATGCAGTCTTCTGTCACAAATGGGTAAAAGAGCAACGTAAATGTGTCATTTACGTGCACTTGCTGTTTGTGCTTCTCACCCTGTCCAGCTCTCTCAGACGAGGATAGTTGTTCTTCCATTCTGTCTCCAGGTTGAAGCGAGATGCTGGGATGAGGAGGGACAGTGAAAATTAATATATGATTTATATACACCTTATCAACAGCAGAATGAACAACCGCTAACTTTACATTTTACATAAGTCAAGTTATAATTGGATGTCAATGGTTTCATCATCTTTAAAGCCTTCTACTTAATCTGCCCCCTTAAATTTTTAAAATAAATCCACCTTAATATGTGTCATTAGCATGTGCTCATTCTCATGCCTGGACGAAACTCATCTCCTTTGATGGTACGCTCCATTAAATAGTAATTCTCTACAGTCAACAGGCAACAAGCATACAGGCACAAGGCTGCTTTGTTTAAACCTGGTATGATATAAAGGCAGCTTTCAGACTGCAAATGGTGCCTATCCTTTAATAAAAGCCACTGCGCACTTTGCACACTCACTTTGTTAACTGGTCCCTTAGGAGGAGAGGGGACGGGGCCAATCACACACACTTTATCAAAAGTCAGAGTTTTAGTTCTTATGTATGTGCACAGAGATAGAGGGAGACACACACACACACACGCACACACACAAACACACACCAAGCCCGCTGTCCCTTTTCACAGCTCCCTATCCACTGTGGAGATTAGGCTAATTGCTGGTTTGTGGGGCCATGCTGGCGCCAAGCATGGAGGATAGAGGCCGGCTGTGTGTGATTTGATGGGATATGGATCGATGCACCACACAATAGGCCTATGGGAGCTGCAGTCTCACGGCCATAAATCTCCTGTGCTGTTAGCAATGGGCTTGAGATTGTCTAGACTAATTGCAGTTGGAAGGCAGGGCTGAGAGAGTGGAAAAGTGTGGCAGGGTGGGCTGAGGAAGGCCAATACAGGGAGGTGGGAGAGCAGAGGAGGAGTAGTAGCACCTGTTCCCTGTACAGTTAATGGATAAAATCCAACCATGTCCACTCACACAATTAAACTAGGACTGTAAAAGCTACTGGAAATAAACATTCACTCAATGGCACGAATAACAAGGCATATAAATCAGTCAGCCCTCCCTGGGATAAAGGTTCGTCCTGTGAGTGTATTCATACCTTTAAAGACATCAGCCTGCTGCTCAACAGACTCCCTGACCATCTTCCAGAAGCAGTCAGAGACCGCCAGACTCAAGTTCTTTGTGGTCACCTGGTGGTGCTTCAGCATGCCGTCCCTAGTTGCACACATACGTTCATTGTCAGCTTAAACTGAAAACATTTGATGAATCATTACTGTTTAGTGAGTCATAAGTAACCTGCCTTAGTAATCTGGAGTTCTGGAAGAAGTCTTCCTCGTAGTCTTTAATGGAGTCTATGCTTTCACCACTGCTCCCTGCACACAAGACGACAGCACAATGACAACTCAGTTAATCCTGAATTTCAAACACAAAAATAATAATATCTAAATGTATGTAATCACAGTACGAAAGCTACATAATTCAGGTTATACAGGGCAAAAACTTCCCTACAAAGAAATGTACGCAAACAACAATATGTTAGAAAAGCCACAGAGAGCCTCCAATTACCTCCACAGTTACCACAGTTAGTGTCATTAAACTGAGTTAGTGGATTCAGGCGTGATCACTACCCGGAGGCATTTATTAAATAATGTGAAATGCGACATGATGGATCACTCAGTAGAAGATGTTACCTTTTCCGGTCACCACTGCAAAGTAGCCCAGGGCCTTCATGGGAAACAGTTTTCCTTCGACTATTTGCTGGATCTGAAAGAGCACATGTAAAGCACAGGACACACATCAGTCCACTCTGTTGTACACGCTTGCATAACACTGGCTCACTGAGAGACCATCAAGCTAATTCAAAAGTGCTCCCTCCTGTGGTGAAGCTGCATATAGCTTCACTCACAGTGGCTGAGACTTTACCCACTGGTTTGCAACTGTTCTGAAATCTGCAGCTGTTTCATTAATTAAATTCAGAGTCTGTGCTCACTATTTCCATGTTCTTGATGCCATTCAACAACAGATGATAATAATTATGACTGATTTTATTACTTTAAAGAACTGAACTCAGTAATTCTGTGGACAGATTCATGCTTTTGTTACAATAACTGTGATGAAATAAGTGAATACGTGCCGAGGCATTAATAGTCAGTATAGTTCCTTACATATTAATTACCACTGTTCTGGATTTTGGGGATAGTTAAGCCATCTTACTCTGCTCGGGCTGGCCAGGTTCTTCTCGGCCAAGTCCACCTTGGTCAGGACAAAGATGGTCCTCTTCCCCTGGGGGTCCATCTGGCTCACCAAGTCTGTGACAATGCTCCTCTCTGCATCCACACTGCCATCTGGAGGGAGACAAGGACAGCACAAGGGATATGATAATGGTGTACATCAGAACTGATGCCTTTATATGATAGCTGCAACTGTAATTAGTGTACTCATGGCTCACCCTGAATACAGAGGATGATTGCATTGGGGTTCTGCATGTAGGCCTTGCTGATGCTGAAGATGGTCTCCTTAGTATCTGTTGCCATGCCTGCAGTCACAGTCTGAGAGAGAGACACACATTAAAAAATTAAAATGTATTACTGTATTTGTTAAAGATAAGTTTGGTCTATTGGCTTTGATTTTACGAAGCTTAACAGTCCAAGAAATTTGCGAATATTCCCACCTTTATTAAATCAAAAATGTATACTCACACTGATGACTCCTGGTAAATCAACAAGCACCATCCTCTGGATGCCAGGGCCTTTGACACTCAGGGATATTGTCTGACATGCAAAAAATAAACATTGTTATTTCAAATCAGCAAGTGGCAGCTTTGTTAGCAATGTGAACGGTAGCCGTATGTCCAACCTCACTGCTGACGGTCTGTCCCTCCTTCACACTCTTCCTCATCCTCAGCTCAATCTCACGCCTCAGTGCAGCCAGCTGTAAGACGGAGGAAGCAACGCCAGATATGATGGTGTAAACAGCTTAAAAAGTGCTCAAATTCATATTGGGTGGATGGAGTGAGTGACATTGTGACTTACATCCTCCTCCTTGGTAAGGTCAAACTCTCGGCCACTGTCCTTAAACAAGGCCACGTGGTGGGGGCCTTCGCTTAGTGTTACCTGCAGATGGAGGATTGTTTAAACATTTTCCTCTCAAAAAACATTATTCCTTTTTTAATCACTTCTGCCTCCCAATTGTTGTCAAAGCTGTCATTTCAGTATCTTTTTTTTGTCCTTTAAAAGGAAACATTACAAAAACATCAGGTGGTGTGGTCCCACATACCTTGACAGGAGAGCGGGTCATCATCTCTCCTGAGCCCCTGGGGAAGATCCTGGCCTGGGCTATCATCTCCAGCACACTCGTCTTTCCAGCACTCTGATCCCCGACCACAACCACCTGAAAGAGAAGAGGAGGAAATGTATAAGGGTTAGGACAAAATACAGATAAAAGGACAGAGGGCAGAAGAGCCATGGGGACAAAGCATAAAAGGAAACAGGATCCAGTCGAGGACTAAACAAGTTTATAGATGTTGGTGTTGAGCGGAATTATTCAAAGATACTAGGACAAAAAATAAACGGCAAAAACATTTTGAATACTGGCATGTTTCTTGCCCCTATTTGGATCTGAAACAAAAAAATAGTTCACAAATAAATTCTTCTAAAGCCTGTAAACAGAGTGTCAAAAAAAACCCCAGTAAGAACATCTGACTGTTGCTTACCCTGGGTAGGTGGTCCTGGGTGTTGTAGTTGGCATCGTAGTCAGACAAGATGTCCAGCACTTCAGAATACAAGTCAATGAGGGATTTCTACATGAGGGGACACAGCAGCAATAAATATTAACAATACGCATATTTACATTGTAATTAGTTGACACTCTTATCCAGAGTGACAATGACATAACTACAGGAAAGACTTCAAGAAAGTAGCTCTGTATCTGTAGAATCTGAGCCTCACTGGGAGAAACTCAAAATTATGTTTTGTGTATCGCCATGTTTATTGTGTGTATGGGTTCATATATGCCACCCACCTTCACTTTCCTTTGATGAATCCCTTTATCGTCTTTTTGCAGCACCACTTTCCTTAACTCTTTATTCTCCTTCTCCAGTCTCTCCAGCATCCGCTGATATTTTAGCTGTGGGATAAACCGCAACCTGCTTCAGTCACATTTACATCTAAAAGGAACATTTTAGTCCAAACGTGGTGGCACTGTTTGATCTACAGTCATGGTGCAGTGAGAAACAGTATATTACGAACAAGTCTGCAGTTTAACAACCTATTTGACCAGCTGTCAATGTTATATCACTGTAAAATAAGACATACTGTATTTAAAAATGTTGCAAAATAAAAGCTCTTTAATCAGATCTAGATGAGTTGCATGATACTGCTAACATTCCTCTGTTCCACTAAAATAGATTTAATCAAAAGTAACAATCTACGGTACCTGTGTACGGAGAAGTTCTTCTTGAAGCTGGTCTATCTTTTCCTTGTCTGATGACTAGAGGTTGAAATAGAAACAGAACAGCAACAAATTGAGTTAATGCTTTCTTTCAATTTCTAAAATAAGGGCTTCCCGTTTCTCTCACTGTACAACCTCACAAGCACGAAATCCCACCAGCACCACGAAGGTTCAATACGTGCACACTGTATTACAGAGAGAACCAGAGTTGAGTCACATTAATGCATAAAGAGAGGAACCAAGATCAAGTTTCAGGCAGACACTACTCATTCTGGTATTACTCCGCTCCAATCAACAAGCTATGATTCACAGACAGGCACAAATCAGAGTGAGCCCTGAAAAATACAGCTGAAATTAATCACAAAATCATTCAGTCATTACAGCTTGATTTTTCATGATTGGGCAAACCTCATTTGTTAATATATTTTGAAGATGTTTGTCAGGATGAGAGACAGGACAGAAAGCAGGAGACACAGCATACATGAACAAATGGGATTGCCAGCAGAGGAAAGGGAATTTAACAAAACACACAAAACTATTCTATCAAAAACTATGTCTACACTATACAACAAGAAGTGTGCTGTAAATTACCTCTAACAATATGCGCCCACTCTACTAAAATGTTTTACATTTCCATTAACAAACATTTAGGCACTGCAAAACTGCTTGTTAGCTTAAGGCCTCCTTGCTGTTGAGAGCATACAGTAGTCAACTCTATTATACAGCTGGGTCCATTCATGGTAGCTTCAAAATGCAGCTCACACCATGCAGCTGGTTGCCACTTCACTCCATGCAGTGTTTCCGTTCATTAATGGCGTACTACTGATGATAATCCATCCATTTGCATGAGCTGAGCTACGACACTGTGCACCTGGAACCAGGATACCATGCCTTCTCCACAACCGAAGCTTAGCCTGACAGACTATGGGGTGACACATGGAGGCTACTGTTGGGTATACTGGGTAGGGAACAGTCTTAAGTGTTGACAAGCCAATTTGTCTGCACTATAAATATTATAATATGATCTTAAAAGGTTATTTTATACTGCTATATAGAGTTGCAGTGGCTTAAAGCAGAGGGCTAGACACAAACACCTGAAAAACATGGTGCCATCCAACGCAACAGCAATGCAATAAATAGGTTTAGCCAGAGAGGAGTTGTTTGGTTTTATAGTGGTGGTTGTACTTTGTTGCACTCTATTTTAAGATGTTTAAGATGTTGCTGTCTATGTGGTCGGCATAACAAACACTGCATTTATTGCATGGCCACAGCACTGGAGTGTATTACTGTGTTAATGAATTATTTTGCAGCTGTTCATGTTGTTGTGTCTACCATGCCCCGGATATTAGGAAATAACACAAAGCACTGCTTCTAAAATTTGGATCATCAATCTTTCTGTTAAATCTTTTTTATAAATGCTCAACTTTCCAGCTCTATTCTCATAAATAAGGTCAGTTAAAGAGCAACTTAACATCAGCTGAAAATCTTGTTTTTGCTGCCCTCCAGTGGTGTAACTTCTCACCTCACTGCAGTGATGTTGTAGTGTAAACTAAAGTACGCCAGTGCTCTGACATCTGAGCACGTCCAGCCACACAAATCATTGATGCTGGCTGTGGTTAGAGGTGCAAAAGACTTGAAACTTCTTACCACAGAGGGCAGTGAAACACTGCTTTCAGCCTGGTGTTAAATGACTATTATCTGACAAGGCAGCTGGTAGAAATTGAATTATATGTACTGTTTCTTCCCTGCAGCTGCGTCAATTTAGGAGACTTTGGTGGGACAGGGCGATCTAAGTGGGGTTGGACCTTCACCTTGCGTTTCTGTTGAGGGGGGCTCGGGTTCGGAGGCGGACTGGGAGCAGGCTCTGGCGGTGGGGGACGCGCGCTATTGGCTGCCGCGGCCCGCCGGACCTCCTCCTCGTGCCGCTGGATCTGCTGCTGAATAAGAATGAGCTCGCCGAGCAGACCCTGCTGGGGGTATGTCATAATCAGAGACAGGTAGGAGCAGCAACAAAGACATCAACCAGCCACTGGGCTCAGCCACACAGGCCAATGCTGCATCCATTCACAGAGCTTCAACAGAGGACACTTGGCCTGTGTCAGACACTGGCATTGGTGCTGATCAGGCTGGAGAGTGATGATTCATTCGAGGCTTGAGTTTAACAGAATCAAGGTGTTTGGCTTTGTTAATCTCGCCACTGTCATCAGTGCTACCCAACAAAGTCAGTCTCTCTCAAACATAAAGGGGAGATGCCAAACTTTGCCAGACTGAAGGCAGAGGAGGTGACTAATACCACAACCAGCACCTCTCAGCATGTGGCAACAACAATGACTTAGCTCTCTTTCCTCACCATCATGCACCATCGTGGAACAATGACTGTGTGTTCACTAGACAACACTAGAACAGATTTTCATTGTTGAATTTAGCACTAGCAAAAACAGAGTGGAAATACAAGTTTTACTATAAAGGTAAAACAATAACCAAGATAAGATGACACTGTTTTAATGTGCTGCAAGATAATGATGCTAGGTGGTTCTGGACATCATCGGTCTGATGATGCTGAAAATGATGATGATTAAAATAAGCTCAGCCAGCATTGGGATACAGCTCTATCAGGGGCGAAGCAGAAAGCATGGTGTACAGCAGGAGAAATCTGCTTTAATTCAAAGGTCCCCAACATGACTTCATTTAACTTTATGATTTGTTTGGGTTTTTTTCTCCTCTGTGAAATGCACATACAAAAATTTGAAGCAAAACGCCAACTTGTAAGAGTTGCATTGTCTTTTGAGCTCATGTTGGAGACCACGATTGCAGATTAAAAGCAGGGCATAGGAGAGGAAAGCCCAACATCATTGTTTTTTAAATGTATCTCTTCTTAATATTTGTTGTCAGACCTTCACAGTCTTGTCATTGTTTAAGTTTTGATTCTGCACAGTGATAAAAACATAAAAAACACAACAATGGAACAGAGAGACACTGAAACTGCGCAGAAAAGAACAAAATGAAAAAGAAACAGAGAGGACAACAGCAATAAAACAGATGTGCACATCAAGTGTTCTGCCAGAGACTGCCGAAGCTAGAGAGATGAATGATCATTCTGGAGCTGCTGAGATGCATGGCAACTATAATGGCACTTTTGAAGAAATGATCCATTTCAGTGCATAAAATTTCAGAATAAGTGTCATACAATATGCACATGGTAACAATGAAACATTATATATGCTAAATCACAGCTAATGTCATGAAATAGGAAGAGCTATGTCTTTCCATAACACTGTCACATGGTCTAAAAAGCGTGTCTTGATTATACTGTAGTTTGTGAAACTAACAAATCACTTTCAGACGAACTGATTGAATCAAAACACAGTCAAAATGATTGAATGTACCAGCATGAGCGTGTTAGTTCATATAACTAGGGCTTTGTAAGCATCTTTTAACAGCTTATGTGACGGACATGGTCTTTAAATTCTCCCTGGTGCCTCAGGGTCCATAAAGGCTTCAACAATACAAACTCATATAAACTTTGAGTACATTTTGATTCAATCCACCACAGTTCTTGCCACTGAAGTGAAACATAGCCAGGCTGCAGAGGGAAGCTGAGTGAAATCGAGCTGTGGTAGAGTACAGAGGACAAAGGTAAGAAGTGTCAACAGGCTTTGCAAACTTGCCTTTTTGTACTGCTTGTCGCTGCCATCTTGTGTGGCTGCAGCAGAGGAGTCTGTGGCTTTTAGTGGAGGATCGCCTGAGGTTTCTACCAGTGGAGACACAACGACACAGAGTGAGGTTACTTGTGTGAATGCATCTTGACAATTGAGTGCTGAATGTAAACAAGCTGAGGGAGGCAATAATGCCCATAGCCAAGAGGTGCCAGATAGCCATCATTTAAAGCATGCGTATCATTAGAGAAATAGAGACCAGAGTGATAACATTTCAAATGCTTGGAAAAGCTTGCACTGATATATACATACATAACATGTGCGTTACATGCTATAATTTGGGGTTTTAATTTTGCATTGATCACAGTTCACCAAAAATTGAAAAACTGCCAAACTCAACAGCAGGAATAAAGCGGTCTAACCGGGATCATGAAATGTTTGTGACTACTGATTTATTGATCTAGTAATTGACTTTATTTGCAGTGACTGTAATGTGTTTTTTTTAAATAAACTGCGGTAATGGTGGAAGCCACACCAAAAATTAAAAGTGTTTAAGAAAGGCATTGTTAGTTTTTATGTAATTAATTCCAGCAGGATTAAAAAGTATCTTTAAAACATTAAGTACACTTGGAGTTCGTCAAGCAGCTGTAAAAATATGCAATAAAGCTTTCTGAAACACCTAGTTAGAAAGTTTCATTTGTGTATATGGTTGGACATGGTTTACTGATTTTACTTGGTGAAATAAAAGAACCTTGACGATGACATGGAGCTCAAAGAAGACTATCACTGAATGCTGAAAGAAAAACCAATTAAGTATCTTTAAAACAATTGAAAGCATTTGTCTGAAGAAAGTTACATTTTAATGATGTGAGGTAACATGCTGTTATTGCCATGCGCAAAGCAAAGTCTGCTTAGCCATATATATGAGGTAGATGTTCACAAAAACACCACACTGTAATGTGATGTGCAAAGTCAGATATCACATCTACGTACATTAAATGTAATGAACTTGAAACAATCATGGAAAACATTTTTTCTTAATCCATGAAAGGGTGTGACGTTGAAACCTAAAGAGGCAGGAACACGCCTTTGCTGATTCTATGACTCACAAGAGAGGTGTGGTCCCATCTGGCCTCGTATAAATGACTTTGAAAGATACAGTCTTTCCATACACTGTACATGACCTTTAATACATTTCAGGGTTATGCAATTGTTATTATTTACCAGTATTTGCCCTCACTTAAGAAGACAAAAATTTAGTGAACATTAACATACGTCAACATCTTGACATATTAAAACCTCAATGTATGTTCTATATAAAATGTATTTTGTGTGCATTTTCCAAACATTTGAGTGTAAATAACTAGAAGCAGACTAAAATCACCCATCAGTTAGTGAATGCCAGTGTAGTTAAAGAAAGCAGCCCACACAGGCCAGGGGAGAGAGAGGGTGGAAGTCAAAGGAGGCAAAAACCACACAGGTAGGACAAAGTAAAGCCAAGGACAGTCGGGATAAAGAGAGTCAAAAGGGAAGACGGGGACATACTAAAGGAAAAAACACTGGATCTGCATTTAGGAGCTTTTCAGACCAGGAAAAACAAAGCCACGGCAGGTTTGTGCCACTATTAAACACGTTTGTTTTACTGCACTTGACACAAAAGAGGTTCTCTGAGAAATTTAGAAAAATTCAGAAATAAGGAGAGAAACTTAAAGAGTAAGGCTTTTACTGGGTCCATTAGACAGAAGTCACAGGGTAAAATTTAATATCTGTATAACTAAGCATACTCCTCTGAACACCCAGTCCAAGATGAAACTGATTCACCATCCTAGTGAAAGGTCATACACTTCACTGAATACAGAACCTGCATTGACCATGAACACTGCTATTGTTGACGGCAGCACTGGTCTGCAACCTGGAAGCCACCGTCCTGGGGAAGATGCTCTGCTACCGCCTTCAGCTTTGGCCAACAGGAACCCACAACCAAACCAAATACTGTGGCAGGGGGATGATCAAACAACAGCAGAGAGAAAGGAGGGGCAGCGCTACTGAGTGCAGGGTTTACACACCTAACAACAGATGCAGACCAGAAGCTCCTTTGACTTCACTACCCAAACTCACACCTGTGAAGAATGTGGAGGAGGACAGGAGGGTTGGGGAGGAGGAGAAAGGAAGAACAACACAAGATAATAAAAATCATAAAAGACAGAAGCAGAGGGATGGTGGTCAAAGCAGGGACACGGCTAAATGATGTGTATTAAAACAAAGCCACTGCTGTGCTGGAGCTTCGAGTGAAGCAGCTACTTAATGAGAAACTGTTAAGAGATAAGCACACACCAAACTGGGCCTGAAAGAGCTCAAAGAGTCAGATTTTGTAATTACCAGCCAATCTAGAGGTTACTCTATTTAAAGACATTTCCTCTACTGGGTAGTGATTTATAGGAGGAAAAAGATTTCTTTGTCAGTGCTGCATTATGACAAAACACCATCACTTCCTTTCACTCATGACTTGATGGAATAAATCTTTTGATAATGTGTGATTCAAAAACTCCTGGACGAAAGACTTCATAGGTTATCAGAAGACTTTTAAGGATTTTTGAGGTCCTTTTTTAAGAATTCTTAAAGGGAAACCTGAGTATTTTTCAACCTGGACCATATTTTCCCATATTTCTGTGTCTGCATGATGAATGGTGACTTTTTTTTTAACTGGTTCAGTATTGAGAGAGACAGTGCCAGAAGCAACAACAAAATAGGCTGCAATGTAATCCCTACGAGCAACGAGCACTGTGCTTGTTTTTGTCACTGACAGGCTCAGATTGTTAAAAGAAGTGTTTGACAAAATTGCAGAAAGGACCCTACAGAAAATGAAACCTTTTTCCTATCCTTCTGTTGGTGATTTTGTGATTGTGATCAAGTCTTACTTAAGGAGATGTCCCGTTCTGAGATCTTGAGAGCCTGACTTGTTACAGGAAAAACAACGGTAGATACGTTAGCGAGTGTTGGAAAGAGAAGTGTCAGGATAAGGGGCCATACACATACTATGTTTTTTGCACCCTCAAATTCACTGTTTCAAATGTAGACATGCCGCAGGCGCACTCAAGTGCCAGAGCAACACCGTCGGGTGCACAAGTGTTCCTGAGCACCCATTTTTCAGAGCACGACGGCTGCACTCTGAGATAAACCGAGCTCAACTTTTGGAATGCAGCACCACACACTGCATGTCATGTTACAAGAAATCAGTCTATGGTAAATATGGAAAAGGGGATCATTTTGGTGCAGGGCTGCCAGAGCTTTAAATCTCTCCCACGGACGATAGGCCTACACACATTTAGACAGCACCTGGAAGAAGATCAGCCTTGCACTCAGGATTTCAGGTAAATATCAATAATAAATTATAAATTATTTGCTACAGTGCTTGTTAAAGTTGCCCAGCAACCTCATGTGCAACCTGCCGCTATGCTCTAGGAAGATGGCTCAGAAATAGCACCCAGCACCCGACCTTGTGTTTTCCAGGCAGTTAAAGACACAGCATATGCACAGCCCCAAAGTCTGGTGTATTAGAAGGCCGAGCTTACTGTTATTCCAAAGATTTTCAATGTCATGGTTGAATGTGTGGCTGAGTCAACAATGGCCATGAGATTTTAGAATGGCATTTATCCTTGAGCAACACCTGGTTACACACACTAACAAACACACCAGATCAGTGAAATGTAAGGAATACATCCCAATTCTCTGTGGGGTCTTTTTTGTAATGCTGTCAGACTCTTACAATAACAATCTGAACCTGTCAGTGGCAAAAACAAGCCAACAAACAAGTGCTTAATGGATAGAAATTGACAGTGCACAATTACATTGCAGTCTACTTTTCTCTCAATACTGGACCACTTTCCAAAATTGTTGTCTCTATTATTTAGACATATAAATATGGGACAATAGGGTCTGGGTTTGAAAAAAAAAAAAAAACCTCACAGAAGTTTCCCTTTAACAAGCACACGTATAGGGAACACCAGAGATGCAAACCAGTTGCACATATGCTGAGTAATCTCAAGGAAGTTTCAACTGACAAGCGTGAGCTGGCTGGAAAGTCATGGTGCAATACGAAGCAATATTTGTGCATTGTGAGGTAATGTTTTTATACACATTAAGTGAAATGAACATAGACACATTTATTTCTATTAATGTATAAATATCTCTTTGACATCAATCAACCCAGGACTGCTCAGCAATGTGCACCTGGTCCCATCTGAATAAATGACTGTTTGCAACACCATGGTACAAGACATGTTTTTAACATCGCCTACAAAACCACTGATCCAATACACACTGGTTATTTGGTGTAAAGGAAGACTCTTTGTAGCATTATTTAGCAACCACAACCATAGACAGGAGGGCTGTTGCAGAAGAAGAAGCAATTCAGAGCAAGAAGCAGGCTACTTCCTCATATTTTTTCATTATTCTGAATCTATGTTATCTCATTCTGTAAAGGTCACTTTGAGGTGGGAGAAACCACAGATACCATACTTGAAGCAGGTACAAGTATAGGGCACAGACTGAGACCCATGCAAACGTGGAGGACAAGTTTGCACTGCTACAATTACTTTGATATTCATTTTAAAAGTTTATACTGGACTAAACACCGATGCAGTAACTTTACGAGAACACAGCTGAGGTTTTGATCACTCACCAGACGACAGGAGGCTTTTGAGGAAAGTGAAGTTCTCGCCTATCTTGTCGAAGTCAGGTAGTAGTTTGGCTATTTCCTCCATCTCTGGAAGAGCTTTGGCCAGTTTATCTGTGTATAGAAGAGATAATAGGTCAAGTAGAGAAGACAGAAACGCAGAGGCCTTATCTAATGTTCAGCTATGTTTCAAGTATAATCCAAGAATAATTGTCCTCCTTTGAAATAAGGGATCCTTTATAAGAAAGGCAAGGTCAAGTATGAGCACATTAGCTTGGATCACAACATTAAAATTAAAACACTTACCAAGATCAATTTGTTCACTCAGTTCCCAGACAAAATCAGGAATGACCCAGTTGTATTCACTAAAATCAGGCAGCATGTCCTTCCACTCATCATAGGTCTGGAGATAAAATGACAGGCTTATGTTATCTTAGCATAAATCAGAGTTTTACAGCACTGTTTCCAATGAATACCATCACAGCAGAGGGGAAGCTTTATTAAGCATCCAGGGAAAAGTTGGACAAAACTAAGGTCGTTGTTAACTTCTTGCGTTTGCCTCTGTTCATTTTCTGTTTATCGCTAAGCTCATGTGATGAAATACTAACTCTCTAACTCTGCGATGATGAGATACCTGAAAACTTAAAGTCAGAGACACTTGATATTGACCTTTTTAGCAGTGTATCCTCCTCCCACTGCCGACCCCAGCAGAATGTATCGAAGCCTTAGCAGCCGGGCAGCGAGGCGGGCCACCCAGAAGTTGCGCTGCTGCTGGTGGCCACGGCCCCCTGACCCTGGGGGAGGCTTGGGAGGCCGCATGGGCAACCGTGACATGGAGGTAAAATAGCGGGCTGCCGTGCGATGGGGTGGACGCTGGGGGTTGGTGTTTCCAGAGTAGCGGTGGTGGATGGCACGGGATAGAGGGTGCAGCTTCTGCAGCGGTACCCGAAATCTCACTCCCATGTTGGTGGAGACCAGGTTCCTGCAGGCCATGCTGAGAAGGCAGAAAAATTGAACAATAAATACACAAGCTCGCCTACCTCATGTGCCTATAAACACCTGATTATACACCTATCAGGCAACATCATTTCTTAAAATTTAATTATCCGGGAAATCTTGGGTCCTGGCATTCATGTGCACTTGACACGCTCCACCCATCCAAACGATGTTGCAGACCAAGTACCACTCCTCTTGGCTACTACCCAATGGCAGTGGACCCCCAGCAGGACAATGCACCAAGCCCGAGGAAGGTGACAGGAATGGCCGGAAGAACATGACAAAGACCTAAAGACGTCCACTTGGCCTCCTAATTCCCCATATCCCAACATGATTGAACATTGGTGGGACATGTTGGTGCCCCACCTTACAACCCACAGGACTCAAAGGATTTGCTGCCACCACCCTGGTGCCAGACACCACAGGACATCCTGCAGAGATCCTGTCTCCATTTCTCGACTGGTCAGAACCAAGTCTCATCCAAGGAGGCCCCATCATGGATCAGGGCTACCTCTGGGGTGCCAGCACATCCCATAAATTCTCAATCAGATTGAGATGTTGGCAAATGAGCTGAAATTGAGCTTCTTGTTACATTCCTGATGGCAGTTTGTCTGGTGTGATAGGATGTCTTTTCCTGCTGGGGAGGCAACGGCATTAGGGAGCTCTGTTGTGGGGGTACTTAGTCTGTACAGGTGTTTTGGTGGGTGGAGCGCTTCAAGTGGCATCCACATGAATGCCAAGACCCACGGTTTCCCAGCAGAACATTGCATTATGATGCAATGATTAATGTTATTGACTTGGTTTTAATGTTTTGGCTGATACGTGTATAACCTCAGTAGATGCTTCTGGTCATCCCTCTAATTTCATCCCTGATAATGCTGTTACTGACCAGAGAGCGGCATACAAATCTAATTTTAGTCTTAAGAGAATATATTAGACCATAAAAAGGGACACTACGTAAATCTAAAGCTTGTATCAGTAATTCCAGTGGTTGCTAGTCAGACTAGCAGTAGCTGTACCCATAGTAGGATCAGCCAGGGTTAGAAATCAGCACCAACCACCAGCCAAATGTTGGTAAAATATGCAAGTGGCTGCTAGCTTAGCTTCACTCATCAGCTATAGAAACATAGGTTATCTGGTGGGCTGTCAGGTTGAAATCCACAGTAGCAGGTGGACAAAAAAGTTAATTCCCAACCCTGAGTAGAGTCAAGATTGTGTAAGTCAAACAAATGTCTTCATTTCCAGCCTGTGACTCCATCATCAGGGAAGGCCTTTGAGCCAGCCTATGAGATACTGTACAGAGAGTAGCTGATAGCTAAGGGTAATAAAATACGTAGCTAAATTATTGTTGCTAGAGTATAAGCTTGTCATACTGTATCACATTATAGATTCTAGTGGTGTGTTTTTAGTACAAGGCAGGGCAACATAAAGCTGTACCATGCTACATTCAAATGCAGTCTGTAAACAAATCCATCGTGTTTACGGTAACGTTACATTACTATCATGTGTTTAGCTAAGCAAACACTATATATATATATTATTCATATGATTCACCTTACGGCCTACTATTTGATAATATACAGTATGCCAGCTCAAATCACAAAGGTCTGTAAGTCAGGTCAGACTGTAGGATAAACCAAATTCTCCAGAAAAACACGGTATAGCTAGCTAAACACGTTAACGTTACCTAGCTAATAATAAAGTAACGTCAAAATCAAACATAGCGGCACAGGTCACTTTGAAACTAAAGATAAATGTCGGTGGCAGTTTGTGAAGAGGTTAATTAGCATATCGTTAGCTAACGTCATATTAATGTGTTTGGTTTTTACTGGGAAGACGGCTATTTACACGAAGCAGGTAGCTAGCTTCGCTGCCCTCAGCTGTCAAAATGACCAGCTAGCTATGTGTGCTTTCTGTCTACCACGGCTAACACAGCTAGCTTCTGCTACCGTTACCTTCACTAAATGGGAACTTACCAGGCAGCTTTACTCCCGACACGCAACATGGCGCCGTTATCAACAGCGGGTTAACACTAATCTCTTTCAAAATGTCTCTTTAAGCACGGTTTGATTCATCTTTCCAAAAGGAACACATTTGCTCGCCTATTGTGGCAGCTAACTAGCTCGTTAGCTAACAAGGACACAGCCAGAGTGACAGTCCACTTCCTGTGAATGGTACTACTGTCAAATGAGCACTGGCAGAAAACACAGCAGTGAAGTAGTTCCTATGTGAAGAAGGATTGAAGGCTTTAATTTGACTGAACTAAATGTCCCAAAAAATACAGAATTTAGTCTTAGATTTGTATTTTTGGGAAATCGCTTTGTAAAATAAGTTGCCTGGGCCAGTGGGATGATAATGTATATGTGATACAGGCAATATGTCATAATCATATTGATGCCTTCATCAAACAAGCAACAACTAGACATATGTTGCACATATTGTATATATTTCTTATTCCTGTTCCTACTTATGAATATATTGTGTTGTACACTGTAGCATTATACACATATTTTGTATTTCTAACTTTAAATACCAGTTTTATACATTGTATTGTAAAATAAAGCATTTTTTTTTTACACTCTTTACATACTCAGCACATGTAGTTTTCATTGATTTACATAGTAGTGTTAGCACTGTAGAACACCACAAATGTTTTATTTTTTTTTATTTTTTTTACATACTTCATTCTTATAATTCTTATTTCTTCTTCTATAACCCTCTATGCTTTACATCTGATGTAAGAAACCACAATTTCCCCCTGGAATCAGTTAAGTGTTTCTGATTCTGATGCTGATTCTGGACAGTGTTTGCTACAAGATGCAAAAGTGATAAAGACTTGCTCTATCACCCAAGCTTTAATTTTGTAAGATCAGAATGGTATGAATTGTAAGTAATTCCCTCAACCAAAAGTGCTCATATATCAAAAGTAGACACCATTTTAAGGGCTACCTGTTAGTTGGGACATTTACATAGGCAATACTATCAACATGGCTGACAGAGATGTCATTTGAATAAACAGGTGCAGCTTGGACTTGTTAAGGACAAAGTACAATTGAGATTAAGTTGATGACTGAGAGACTGCAGACATACAAAACCGGGAGCTTGAAGGTCCTCTGCCAGAAAAATTTGAGCATTAACCATTCATTTTCTGCATTTTGGTGATTTGTTCTGCATCAATATATGATATATTTTTTTCAGTATAAGTGCTATGCTACTTTCAAGATTGTATTTGTGGGGACAAATGCACATATTCTACATACTGACAGGCACATGTCTCCTGCACCCCCCCTGAAATCTACACCTATGCATGCAGATTTAAGTGCTCAGTGAATAGGCAAGGTTTTGCATGTCTCACAGAAGGGTCCAGAAGTCAACACATGTAAGATTTGTAGCTGTGAAACTTTCTCTCTAGTCTCACTTATAAATAATTACAGAAAATCCAGTTGCTGCAGCTGTTCACCTACCTCCCGATATATACACAGGACTTTACATAAGCTACATTTGTGAATTTTAGGTTGAGTGCTTACACCAGTGAGGTGGAACTTTTACAAGACTGAAGCTGCGTTATGTACTTGTATGTTCAAATTTCTTATATCGGACTGCATGAAAATGGTTTCAAAAGCTCTGCTTAATGAGATTTCTTATATCTGAATTTCAGGGATTAATATATGTAACCTCAGCAGCCCTCAGTATCCAACTATCCAGTATGTGCTGCTCAGTTATTCACAGCTAGGTGATCCAGTTCAGTCAGTGAATATCTTGTGATTAAATCATATTAACCAGGTACTGCATTTAATATGCATTGTAAACAGGTAAACTCAACTCTACTTAATCTGCTGCAGCTTCCGTAGCTTCATGGTATCCCACACATACACAACGGAAATAAATAACTCACAGATGTGCCATTTTGAGAACATTTATTGAAAAGGAGGAAATCAAGATAAATCTGAAATACAATCTGTAGGGAGAAAGAAATGAAAATAAATAAAAAATAAATTATAAAGTACAAAAATTTTCAAAAAAAAAAAAAAAGTACATCTTTGCCAATAAAAACAAAAAATATATCCCACATTGGCCTCTTGCTGAGGTGTAGGAGCTGCAAATAAAAAGCCCACCAGATAAAGTGTACTGAAGGAGCTGACATACAGTACAGATGGACTGCAATAAAAAGTTTTACCAACACTATATTTTCATTCAGTTTGGGTATCAACTTTTATTATTTTCTGAATTCATTACAAATAGACACATTTCCCTGAGGAAACAACATCCACATGAGGTTTCATTTACTCAGTGGCTGACTCGATCTAAATGCCATTCGATAGTTTGTTTAAAATACATGATGTGAATAAGAGGCCAATGATAACTGTCAAAAGTCGGTATATGTTGTACCTGTATAAGAGCATAGAGGTTTCAGCATAAAAGCCATTGCTTTGACATAGCTGTGTCAGGTTAAAGGCAAAACTGTAGCGTAGAAGACAAGCAATAGTAGTATTTACACTTTGCACGTCATTGAGTTGATTCATTTTCTGTATCAAGGTGCACAGTTATGACCGAGCTGAGACTGCATCATTTTGCCCCTAGCAGCAATATAGTCGCACTTCTACAACAGACCGCTGATATCGAGCAGCAATGCACATTCTTTTCGCCAATTACATTTTAATTTCACATGGATGTAAATGATCGTTTAAAAAGTTTCAGACAAAGAAAGTAAAATATGTACATCGGATGATCAAATGGAAAAGTAACAAGATTGTCTAATGGTGCTCAGATTCTGGATTCGCTGAGAGGAGGCGCCAAATATACTACACCAGTTGAATTCCCTTCTTGTGTCAAGTCCTTAATATTACACAAAGCATTGAGACAAAAGAGAAGCATAAAAAAAAGCTGAGAGGTCTACTTTAAGAGACAAAATGTTTCCACTCAGGACTCAACTTTCTTCAAAACTCTAAAGTAGACATGTGCTGCGTTGTGTTTACCCCAAAAATAAACAAATTCAATCATACTTCACAATAACTGATTCAATGTGTGAAATAAATGCCCAGGATTCATGCCCAAATAAGATCCAAGCTAATGCGACTCCATAGAAAAAGTGAAAGAACAAATAAATCCAACAGACAGTACAAATCAAAAGTAGACAGACAACTGATTGTAACACAGTACCAAAATAGTAGAAAAAGACACACCAGCCCTTTGATAATCCAAAAACCATACATTTTTATAACTAAATCTTTTGACTTTTATGCACACGCTAGAAATGTACATCTCATATATACAGATAGAATCCAACCTCTAATATTATTATCACCTTTTAAAGTCTACGTCTGCCGAGTCAAATCAGATTTGACGAGATAAACACGAGCTAAAATTAAACCTTTCTTCTTTTTTTATCTTTTCAAATAACCAACACAGATGTGATGAAAAGTCTTAAAAAGAATCAATAACCATAGTATTGCATTGCATTAATTTTTGTTCTTTACACAACATTCAGTTTTAGCCTCAGTAGCTATCTAGAGAAAATAAAAACAAACCCTGAAAGCAAATATAAAAAGAAGAAATACCGCTGAGTATTCAGAGATGTATAAACCCATGTGGCCCATGTTTTTGACAACATATAATCTATCTGCAAATTGGCACAAAGTCTATTTGGGCCATGTTTTGCAGTTCTCACCTACAGTACTATAAATCATCCCACAGAATACTAGTAACCACCCATCAAATAATATCTCTTCAGACCATTTTCTCATATCACATTTGAGCTCATCATAAAACAGTATGGATCACAGGTATTCATATGCATTTGTAACATTACAAGTATCTCAATAGACAATGGCTTTTAGGAGCTGAGCAACTTCAGACTTGTGATTTTGTTCTACATGAATAAAACCATCACTTATCAATGGACAAGCTGAATGCGATGTCATGAAGTGTCACATGATGCAGTGCTGCAACCAGAGGCTTGATAAATAATTGCTTAATTTTGTCGGGGAGGAGGAGTAACATTACATTTATTTGAACATTCTATTGACATTGTGTCCCATATGTGTTTATAAGCAGTCTGACAAAACATTGGGACACACACTCTCTGAAATCCTTAATATTGAACCACACAATTTATGAAAGGCAGGCTGCAGGCAGAGTACACAGTTATATTGACATTGACAACCAGCTGTATGTGTGTTGGTGTCTTTGCTTTAAAGTGATACTCCATCCTAAATCTGTCCTTGAAGGATCAAACACTGTCTCTGGTGGCTGTTAAAAGTTTGTCTTCTTCTTGCAACGACTGTGGTCAGCTTGAATTTAATCAATTGAGCAGTAGATGCTGTTGGATACAAGACAAGCTTGACAAAAAGGAAACAGTGATGCTGGTTCTGTTTAGCAGGGTGCTGCAGCGTATATCAAGATAGTTTCTAGGCGTCAGGCAATATATCGTCAAGAAGCCGACAACAAGGACTACAGTATGTGATGGAAGGATATATTCACGATGTTAACTTTTATAAAAAAAAAAAAAAGGCAATTGAAGTGTCCAGTCTCAACATAACAGGAAGAAGTACAGACTGAGGACGACAAGACTATCATTCAACATTGCTCCTGCACTCTACGTATTTATCACTGACTTCAGACCTTAGTGCTGACCTAAAGTTGGTCTCTCTTTACAGTAGAAAGTTAGCTACTCATGGACACGGATGTAGCCTTACAGAGATAATAAAAACAAAGGAACGCTAGCCTCAATCTGGTTAACAATAATTCCTAACTGTCCTGTCCTGACATTGGTAATCTGACATTAGGCTAACTCCTCTTGATGTGGCTATGTGTTAGCTAGCAAACATAATTAGCTAGCATTTTGCCAAGTGTAGCTAATGTGGCTGTGAAGACTATGACCGTCCCTCAGCAACACGATTTAACCATCTTCAAATTGTAGTTTTCTTTTTAACATTTTTGACAAGCACATAGTGTGATGAAGTATAACAGGAAAGGGGTTAAGGTGACCGAGGTTCTGCCGTGTTTTAATCTTACCCAACTGTTATTAGAGCACAAAGGGAAAAGAGGCAGGACTTTGAAAGGACCAATTATATTACATGTCTAATGTCCATATCCATCTAATGCATCAAACAATTCCTGAAGTGCAAACTCTGCTTTCTATCCATTCGCTCAGTTTGTCATTTTTGTAATCTAGCTCACCAAACTCAATTTCCACCATCAGGTTTCTATTGATGAAGAGGGAACACACTTTTGCAGCCACCTTACAAGTTTCCAGTGAGTGAGTGTTTGATACTTAAAGTGGAGCATCACTTTCAATGTCAAAGACAGAGCAGTGGACATAAAATATAGCCCTTAACTCTCTCTGCAGTTAGCCTACTGTGTGTATAATACATGGATACAAGTGTATATGTTATCAGCATCCACCATATGCAGCAGATATTGTTACAGGGATGTCTTGAATGTGCAGCGAGCTGATGACATGCACAACGTCTTGCCTTTATTTGCTATCACGCTTTTAATTAGTCTTCCATAGGAAGAAATTTTGTTTTTAAAGTAAAGAAATGTAAGCAGCACTGCTGGCTTTCTGGAGCCGATCTGACATGAGTTTGTAAATGTGGGATGCTGTGAGCTGTATGGTCTCATGCATGTGATTAACTGTCCGCTATAACCAGCCAGATTCATGCTGATGTATTTTAAATACAAAGATGTAAATGTACTCTACAGTAATTCTGTATTGGTAGTAATATTTCTAGTATTGCAACCATCAAGTCTTCAGAACATGACGATAGGGAGCTGGCTTCATGCAAGTCATGGTATGAGTTCAGTCTGAGATGCTGACAGGACATGGCTCATAGATGCAAAAATGTAAGATTAAAAGTTTATAGCACGCGCTAGAAAAGATATTTTAATAGTTGAAAAGTAGAGATACGTTTGCTGCTGTTAGATCTTTACCACAAGTGGGGCGAATGTTTGGCATGAGGGGACCCGCCAAGGAAAGGCCATGTTGTTCCCTGTCAGACTTGTTAGCGCAGTATGCTAACACTTATCATGTAAGTGTAATGTTGTGATAGGATTTATATCAAAGTAGAGCTGAGATTGACGCTGTCATTAGTTTAGAGGTATCCTGTTATAAAGTGGTGCTGACTGGTTAACGGAGCGACATGAAAAATCAGAATAACAAATCATTTGACTTCATCCTCTAGGGGGGCCCTCGATGACTGTGCTAAGTTTCATGGCAATACATCCAATAGTTAAAGAGCTATTTCAGTCCGGACCGACAGTCCAATGGATCCACTCACATGCCTCAAAAGCGGAGATGAATTTTATCTTTTTGTTTTTGTCTGTTTTTTTTGTTGTTTTTTTCTTAAGTTTTTATTTTTCTACATAACAATATCTTTATTAAAAACCCTAAACTCCAACAAACTGACAAACACGATGGAGATCCAGCCACAGGTCCCAGCCTGTGGTTGAGAGAGGATGAGCACATCTCTCTACCTCACTGTTCTCTTTAAGTTCCTTTTTACAAGCCATTATGTTTCGACTGTGTACGAAACGTTGGGCCAAGTTCATTAAGAAAATGCAACCTCAGATTAATTTCTGAGGTTCGTCACTTGGTAGTTTCAGTTATCAGTCTGATGTTTAACGTACTGTATTTGGTAATTAAGGCTTGAAATTTGAAAAGCACACCTTCCCTAAACCTACCTTGCCTGCTTAAAACAGCAACATATAATTTTCTGAAATTCTGAGGGTTTAAATTAAAAGTGATCGGGAACAAAAGTAAGATTTCCAGATGCCATGCCACATTATGGCTGGTGACAGCAGGTTTACTAATACTTTTACTTTGTTCCGTCACCTCTGAAAAAAGTGAATTTTTTCTGACATATGTGCATTTTCCAAACTTTACAAAATCTGGACAGGCCGGTTTACTTTTCCAGACCTGTATCATTGGCTCTTGATAGCCAGTGAACCTACTTTTTTGTATATGTTTACTTGTAAATGTGCGTATGAACTTCTGTCAAGGGTGAACAAGTTGACTGAAGCTGTTCCAGGATCCCCAGTCTTATACATCTCACAGTGTGCTTGAAAGACTTCTTGAATACTGGTGTCAAATTAGTAATTTCATTCATCCCTGGGGGTCCGTGGTAAGCTTTAAAGCTTTTCTTTTTTGGTTATGAATCTATGCTTCATAATGAGTGCTTACCAGATGGTAATGCTAGTTCGTTAACATGACGCTCGATATATGTGCATTAGCGGTATGAGACCACTACATAGTAGCAATCAGGCTAGACCTGTCAAACAAGTTAGTGTGCAAACGTCCTAAAATTAAAATGCACAGAAATACAACTTGCTGCTTTTAAAAACTGTATGATTAGCTAGTACAGAGCTGGTCAGTGAAATCTCTTTTTTCCACCCTCTTGCTCAAACTCGCAAGAGTTTGAGCAAGAGGGTGGGCCGTACTTTAGAGGGCCATAGCACAACCTCTCTTTTAGGCTAACAGCGGTTTCATCCTACACTGTAATTTTTCCTTTCAGTGATCATTCTGAAAGGCTCAGGTGTGATAATATGCTGTTTTACTCTTTATCTGAAATAAACATCTGGTACTGTGGTTGTGAATGAAATCTGAAGATGCTCTAACCTGACATCTCTGAGTGCACGTGTAAGTCTGAAGCTAGCTCTGAAGTGGAATGGGACTCAGACAAAGTGAGGGGATTAAATCTACATTTGCAGTCAATCTAAAGAGGTGAACGCTCATATTCAACCTGACTGATCACCCCCTCCTCCCAGCCCGGTTAAATGCTGCTCAGCTTTAGGGAAACGATATCGCAGCAAAGAATGGGAATAACATTTACTGTTACTGATGTTTAAATATATTCAAAGAGCTAGTGAGACCTGAGTGCGCATGAGTGGTTGAGTCAGAGAGAGTGCTGAGAGAACTGAAACTTAACTTTATTTGGTACTCATGTGTAATCTTAAGGTTTTTGCAGCAACGTCTCTGAACTACAGTATTAGACGCAAGTCTCCGTGAACCGTAACGACAAGCAATTAAACTGTGAAAATTTAATTTGAATCGGTTGAATGTGCATTCAATGAACATGTCATATGCACACCTCCTGTATGAAAGGGACAGATTAGACACTGTGAGGGGGCGTGGGGGTGCTAGGAGTTGGCCATGATTTGATAGGTGGAACCATTTTCTGGGCGGATCTTAGCTTCAGTGGTGGTAGTCGGCTTTGGCGGCCAGTCGGGGTCCACACTTAGCTCCTGGGCCAGATGCATGTAGCGAGCCTTGGGTGTCATCTTGCCTGGGCAGCACAGCCGGGTCAGACACTTGTATGCCTGCAGGTCAATAAACCCCTGGAAATACCACAACCCCAACAATAAACAAATACGTAAAACAAAAATACCAGAGACAGGAGGACAGGGAAGGACGAAAGGTTCCAGAAACTGGTGTCACACTTTGTTCAGGGTTTTCTAAATCGCTTTTACTGACCAATGCAAATCTGACAGTGGCATGCTGATGTAACTGCTGCATGCAAAATATAAAACTGGAGAGGAGCCATTTGTGTGAAACGCAGGCACATTTCTTTATACTGGTAAACTGCAACAACAGTTCATGCAAGTCATTCAAAACAAAATTCAGCATGATAATAGTTTGGAGGAGTTGGGAGGGGCAGCTTAAAGACTGAGCCCACTCCCTAAAAACAAGCTCATGGAGTTAAAGATCAAACAAAGGATTCCACAGCAGATCTTTAAAGATTAAAATAAACAAATAAATAAGTCAAAGTTTCTCCTTAACCTTATATTGGAAAAAAAAACATTTAAAGCTAGCCTGCTTCTGTTTTAAATATACTATACTTGATAGGAGCCACTGACAGCGCTGGGAAACTAAGAGTGCAGCAAATAGAGCTTAGTAAAGCCTTAATTACCTTGCTAAAGGTTTTTACCACCTTTAGCAAGGTGGTTCTATGGTGGTTTCTAAAGAAGGTGAGAGCATTACTCACTCATTTGATCATCAAGCTTCAAAATAAAGCATTTACTTCCCAGACATAAACTTGCTTATCTCAATTTAAATGTGTTTAACAGGGATCACCAGTAGCGCTACATTTGAAAATAGGTTTTAGCTTTAGCAAGAATGTTATTAAGTAAAATAGTTGTCTTTAAGAGCAGTTATGAAGCTTATTTCAAAATGGAGCCGGAGAACACAAGTAAAGTGGTCTGGAGAAAGACTGTAATCAAGCCCTGATACAGAGGGCCCGTCAGAGGGACACGAATAGGAGAGGACAGGTCAAGAAGAGACTGACGTCTCGTACATGCATGTCTTGGTTAGAAGTTAGAATGGAAAGGTGCGCTTCGTAACATTAGAGAAAGAAGTGGGGGACAGAGAGAGGAAACACCACACAAGAGGAAAATGAAAGGGCTAGAGAAGAATGTGTCAGATTTTCCCAACCTGTGGTGTCGGGGCGACAGGAGTGACGCCAAAGCTGCCCTGTTTGTCTCGGCTGAACACAAGCTTCCATAAGACGATGTCAAGGATGAAGGTCTATGGAATAGCGCAGTGGGCAGGGGAAAGAATTACAGAGAGGCTAATTTGATTTCACATAGCCTCTGTATTGTTGTTTTCCACAGAGGTCTTTAATTGTTTTTGCAGAGCCATAATGTATCAAAGCCTTAAATAATCAAGTGTGGCAACTTTTTTCTTCCATCAAGTTGTGCGTTAATCATTACATGTTAGGGTAAATAAATTAAAGGCACGCTATGCAGGATTTGTAGCTTGCTGTTTGTTAACACAGCATTCAAACTAAGCCCCCTCTCCTCGGCTCAATGAGACTGAGAGAATGAGCTAGAGAGTGAATGAGGACAGGGAGCGATGTTAACGATAACAAAACAGAGTCAGAGGAATAAAATGTTATTTTCTAAAGCAAAAATAAACACCCACACCTCCAGACAACCCTGCAGGAAGGTGCTGTATTGCTGGATTTTGTGTGAATTCAGCTGAAGCGCATGCTTCATCCTGTCTGCTTGGCTTCTCTGCTCTGTGTGTGTGTGAGAGCTGCTCCACTTTGCCCTTGATCAAATAGACACACAGACATGTAGCTGGCATCTACAGAGCAGAGGGGAGAAGAGAGGCGCAGGCAGCGGCGTAACCTGGTTGCAACATTGAGTCTTTCTTGACCTCACGCTGCTATTAGCTGCATCCACCATGTGCAGCTAACACCCAAAAATGTACCAAGCGTAACCACAATAAGAAGAAAATAAGAACATACAGGCAGAGAGCAGATTCTCTGCAAATAAATGTACCGCCACAAACTTTTAGTGCTTTGTATGTGACAACTGAGAAGGATACTTGTGTGTCTATATTTTCGTTTTTAGGAAAATCCTGCATAGTATGCCCTTAAGTAATCAAGCGTGAGAACTCCTTCCATGATGTTGTGTGTTAATCATTACATGTGAGGTTAACATTAAATTAAACAGATTAGTAAGAAGACAGTGCATGGATATTATTGTCTCAAAACACTGACACACTGCTGAAAATTTGATTACGTGCAAAACCATTTTGGCAGGATTTTTAAATTCACTTAAAGTGTTAAAAGAAATTTGCACTGGAAATTAAGGACATAGCATCATCTAGGGTTTCTACTGAGAAGTGCATGAATGCAAGGGCAGTCATCTAAAAGGAAGGCAGAGGCACAGTTATACTGATCCACTGAGTGTGGCAAGCCAGCATAATGTATCCATTGACATGCAGTGGTACAGAAATAAATTATTTTCTTAAAGAGCATCCGTCTATCCAAAAACAAGACAAGACAAACTAAAGCTGCTTTGATGATTTCCAAAAGCCCAACAAATGTAAACATTTCACCCCCCAAAAAAGGGTCACATACATTAAGTGTTAACTGTTACATGTACCATAGTTTGTCTCTTTAAAGAAAAGAACATTTGCACTTAACAACACAAATTCTTCTCACAACACAAGACTGATCCTGCTGTCCAGCTACATGAGACAACGATGAGCACACTGCATGAAAAAACAAAAACTGAACATGAGAAAAAAATCTACTGTTACCATGTGTTCAAGTGTGTGTCTTACCTCCACCAAAACAGACACAGCAGAATTTACCAAGATGATGAGGAAGAGTTTAAACCGCCAGTCATACGGGACACAAACAATCTGTACAGAGAAAGAGAGAAACTCCAACACTGATCATCAGAGACTACTAGCAAGACAACCTTGTTTTAAGGCCTAATGTATCTGCAAAACTTCAGTTCTGCACATCTTAAAGGGGACCTATTATGCTCATTTCTAGGTTCACACTTGTTTTTGGGGTTTCTACAAGAACGTATTCTCCAATATTCAAAAACACATCATTTTCCTCATTCTGTCTGTGCTTGAACACCTGTGTTCACCTCCTGTCCAAGGCGCTCCTTTTTAGCTCCTTTTTGTTTCTTCAAAAAAAGAAAAAGCCCAGTCTGCACTGATTGGTCACTGTTTTCGGGTCTTACGCATCTGCAATCTAGTCTGTGCCTCTGCACTGTCATTGCAGCCAGAGCTTGACTGTAACAGAGTCGAGCGGCACCTTTCACTATGAAAAATTTGCCATTAAAAGCTTCTGAACCTTCACATCTGGACATGTTCCAATAGAAATATTAACCAAAATCTGAGAGAAATTAACAACATAGCGACCTCCATTACATGTTTCCTTGATGCTGATATGTAGCTACATGAAGCAGTGTAGGTTTGGTTACATAAACACTTGCAGGAGCGTGCCTAAAGCAGATGACGACATAAAGAAATCTGTCACAAGCTGATGAGGTACTTGTTAACAGGGATTACTTTTACATAAGTTTACATCACTACTAGAAACTCTGGTCAAGTTCAATATGGACATCTAACATTTTAACATTACTATATGTGACAGAAAATAAGTAAATGCACAATAGGTCCCCTTTAATGAAATTATGGACCAGTACTTTACATCATATCAAAATTCTGAAGTAGCATAGTAGTATAGAGGTCGGCATGATAAAAGAAGCTACAGTCTACACTAGAGCTGAGTAAAGTTGTTTCTTGTGTTCGACATCGTCTTACCTCGAAAAACTCATCGATTTCTTCGATAGGGTAGAACATGATGAACAGCAGGAAAATATACAAACTCAAGGCAGACAGCACAAAAGGCCCTGGGGAGAGAACACACAAGCACAGACACACATAAACAAATGTATTACACATAAAAATAACTACTTTAGGACAGATTTATGAAGAAGCAAGTTTCTTACAATTCTTGTAGCTGGGCTGCCTGAAAGGTTTGCCCTTTGAGAAAACGATGGCAACGATGAGATACTGGAAGGAGGAGACATAAAAGAGGCTGGTGTTCTCGAAGTTTTGGATGTTGTGGTCGTCCAGTTCTGTTTCGTTGTGGTCCGATACATTAATATGTGATGACTCGTTGCAAGCACTGAGGGAGAGGAGAGTTCAATTCAACAACAATCAAATACCATTTTTAGTCTGTGGTCAAAATGCAGAAATCAATGCACATTACATTTATTTAAAGCACATAATTAAACTAGAAAAGTGTACTCAGTAGAGTGCAGATCTCTCCCAGGTGGCAGAGCTGACCGCGCCACTCTAGACACACCAAACGGACTTCAGAGAACTAGCAGCAATAAAGTTAACTGCTGCATTGCCTCACGTTGCCTGTGTCTTGGCTAAAGAGTTGCACACGAACACACTGAAAAGATGTTCACCGACTGCCCAACACTGACTGACAGCTGACCACCGGCTTGGTGTGTCAGTGGATCATATCAGGTATAGAATTAACCTACAGATGCTCCAATTTAAAGCATGACCAGTCTTTTTTAAGGACGTCAGTTTTTTGACAAAGACCAAAATGTAGCCTACAACAGACAACGCACGGCTTACTGTTTTTAGACTAACTGATTGCCTGAAATGCCTTTTGCTCTGCGCTTTTGCTACATGATTTGTTGAGGACTTGAAACCCCCTTACGGATGGTTAAGAGGTGTGAGGAGTCAATAAAAAAGGTTTTTCAACAATTGTGAATCACTGCAACGAGAGATCCTTGAGCATATATTTATAAATATGCATGCAAAATATTAGCCTAACTTGTCCAGTAGTTTGTGAGAGTAGCTGAAAGACAAATACAGACACTTACATGTGCACACATGATTCACTTCAGGCTTACGCCTGGCAGAAAGAATTACAGGGACAATGACAGCGGGTACTCACTCTGTCAGTGGCGTCCAGACCGAGTACCAGGGCTGCTGTCGGACCCAAAGGAATGTGACTGTCTGGAAGCCCAAGCAGATGAGGATCTGGGTCAGCACAGAGAACAGCAGAGGCCCTGAGATCAGACCTGATGGGGGACGACGTGACACCAGTTCTTTCCACGCTGGGTTCAGACTCACTGAAGAGGAGCAGGGGGGAAAGGATGGGCAGAAAACAGACATTGTAATAGAGGTAGGAGGTTGAGATGGAAAAATAAAGACATAACCATGTTTTTTTTCTTTGTTTCTTGTCCTGTACTTACTGGTGAAGACAATAAGGAGGATGATGGCGATATCAATGAAGAGGAACTGGAAATCTCCAAGGTTACTGAGGATCTAAGAAACAAAAACAACAGGTCAGGGACTGTGCGTCTCATTAACTCCTCAGCTACTATTGATGTGGAGGCAGCATTACATACAGAGTAGAGCAGAGTGACACTGATGTACTGGATGATGCTGTAGAGGGCCATGAACTTGAACACACAAAAGGAGGTGATGAGAGCAGCACGCCCCTCCCTGTAAAAGCAAAATATAATAAAGTAACATTATGTCATGAAGCTGTTTACTAGTTTGACTTTAGAAAACAGAGAGAGAGAAGAGATTCCCCTTTTGGTTTTCTCTGCCGTGTATTTGTCTATAGTGTGGCACACAAATGAAACTAACCTGATGAGGTTGGGGACACAGGAGATGTTGGGAGTCCTGGAGGTGAAGGGAGAGGCTACAGAGGCCTCAAGCTCTGACAGAGAGATGCCACCATGAGCCCTCTTCAGAGCCTATGTTGGGAAAGTGAGAAATATTAAGCAAGTCCAGACTACAATCAATTAAAGCCCATGTCAACCTGCTATTGTCACATTAATAGTTACTTTTAGAAGTAGCTGTACATACCCCACAATCGTTAGCGCCGTCTCCACACATCCCCACAAAGTAGCTTTAGGCAAATAATAAAGAGCAGTGACTCTGTGCTCAGTTTTGTAGCATATATTGTAAATGTAATACTTCTGTAAACTTAAGACGACTTGCCAAAGTAATTTTTCATTGTTACATCATGTGTTGGACGTTAATACTCACTCTACACCCTGCAGCGCCTCGATGAGCTGGGTTTTCTGGTCTGGGGCCATTCGGGCAAACACTGTGCCATGCAGCACCAGCTGAAAGGCAGAACACACAATCATAAAAACATTAGGTATCATGAAGATCCCATGGAAACCCAAAGAACAGTAGAAGCAAATTTAACATTTCTATTCCAGTTCCAGGAAAGGTTGGAGTGATGTCCTCTCTCATTTACGAGACCTCATACCTTTTGAAGCATGTCAGGGAAATGCTCAGCGATGACACCAAATGACTTTCCGTTCATAGCAAAGTGGTACATTTCCTGTGTTTTGGGCTCATCTACGTGACACACATCCTCAAGACTGATGTTTACTTCCTGTTAAAGCAATGCAAGTATGAATTAGAGACAAAACATTATAAGAAACAAATAGACAGTTGCCTCGTAAGAGTTGAAATCATGAGAAGAATTAGGTTTTGCAAAGGTCATATTTGATTATTAAGCTGTTGTATTGGACTGCATTATGTAAACCATTGTATCTAGTTGTTTTAACTATTTTCTTCAATATACACTGAGAAACATATCTGAATAGAGATTGCAACTGTGCTGCCTTTATTCTAGGTTCATTTTATTGAAGCCAGAAAATTATTTCTTGGCAGTTTAGACCACATTGTTTCCCATCTGCTTCTCTCAATCAAGTGTTAAAATCCTTTGTGTGCTCAATGGGCACGACTTGGCTCATTTATACTATAATAGAAACGCAAATCAACGCTGTATGGATTCACTCAGTGCAGCCATAAGTGCCAATAAGAGAGCCCTACAAGTTAGCATGAGCCCCATGGCCTCACCTCCAGGCGAGATGTCTTGTTTGGCCTGTCGGCGTATCTCCAGGTGATCTTGGCGGCTTGTCCATCATAGGGAGGGTGGGCATCAGCGATGATGACTGTGTCTTTGGGAGGGATCATTCCACAGTCCCGGGCCACAGAGATAGCGGTCAGCATATTATCACCTGGAATGTGAATACAGCACACAATTTTCATTTCACAATTTCAACAACTCATATTAATATTTATAATAGCATGGGGCTGATGCTGAATGGAAACAGGAAGCTATCATGCCAGAACCCTATCAATGGGAACGTTTAGGGAGCTCTGAAATGGTGCTGAATACAGTATGTGTAGATCACGACTCACTCATGAATTACTGAATTTAATTTTCAGCTTCAACGTGACACATTTTCTGTCAGGCTGTCTTTCTTTTCAAGACCTGTGTAGCAACCTTCAGAAGCTAGGCAGTAAAAGAATCCTCTGGGGGATAGTCTGTGCCAGTTACACTGAGCAGCCTAGAAAATGTTATTAGTTGAGGCTAAAGGTACAGTTGAGTAAATACCAGAGGGATTTAATCTATTGAGTTCCAATATTCAGATTACTAAACTCACTATGCACCTGTGTCACAGCAATACAAGAACTTAAACCAACCACAGATAGAGAGACACAGGAAGATAAAGTGTTATCTTTTGTGACTATATTGATGCCATTAGTGGTTCACTTAAGGCCTCTGTGTGTGTGTGTGTTTGTGCTTGTGTACATGGTCTCTCACCAGTAACCATGACAGTGCGAATGTTGGCTCGGTGGAGGTCCTGCAGCACCCCTGGAGTTTCTGCCTTCAGCTTGTTCTGCATGATGATCAGACCCAGGAACTCCATGTTTGCCTCGATGTGATCCCTGTTTCAGAGAAAAAAACTTACAGATTGGTACTGATGTGCCAAGACCACAATATGTAGAATACAAGGAGGACTTGCATACATTTGCTCCAAGTCTTTATTTTTAAGAAGCTGAGTTCACAAGGGTTCTTTATTTTTTCACAACATCCCCTAGCAACTAATTCATATGTCAGACCAGAGGAATGCAGGTATGACAGTGTGTCGTCAGTGTGAAGCAGCATGCTAAAAGCAGCAGCAATACTCAGCTTGAAGTTCACTGGTTTCGTTTAAAATAAAGGTCAAAAGTAATATCAACAATATACAGTACGCTACCTGTTGATGTTCTGGACTTTGTGCCAGGTAAGTTTAGATTCAAGTCGACGATGAGCCAGAGCTATGACCCTGAAACCCTGCTTGGTGTAGCCTTCCAAAACCTCTGCAAAGTTTACTGGCACTGCAAAGACAAAAAGGGACATTGAAGTAAAGAGTTATGTCAGAGAGAGACAGACAGCAAGTAAAGACACAGTGGAGGAGAGTGGTTCAATAATCTGCAGCCAGACATAATAATAATACATTTCAGTGCTGTTCACCACTACAGCAGTTACAGTAATTAGACACCTTACCTGTCTCTTTCTTGCAGAGGCTTGTCACCACCTCCGGCGCCCCCTTCACGTAAGCATCCATACGTTTCTCCCCCAGCAGACGAGCCACCACACACATCCTCTGGAGTGCTGAGGAAAAGGGAAACTGGCGCACGATACCTATCTCATACGCTGACTGCACATGTACACCCACACAGACACATGCAGAAGCAAACAACAGTCTTAATCATTTATGTCAAGGGGAAGATTAAAACTGAAAACTAAATGTTCATCATGGATAATGGTTGATATATTCATGACACCCTATACAGATTAGATTCTCCACTGTTTTTAAACTGAATAGTAAACAAATTGACTATGACTCTTTGTCAACTTAAAAAATATTATCAAAAAGCCGAACCTTAAATTACTTTTACACTAACTGGCCGACATAAGCAATAGAAGGCCACTATTTATGCTTAACTTTACTGCTCTTTAAACACTTTTCATTGAGCATAGAAGAAGAATTTGACTAGTACATTTCCCTTAAAAGAAGCAGGATTCTTACCGAGAGCTCATACAGTTCCTAAAATGAGAAAAAGAGCAGAGTGGGACAAGTTGGTGAGAAAACAAAATGTCAAAACAAATAAAGCAGTCATTCACAATATTAATAATGTTGCTGTTGTTATGCTTTGGTGGTAGTACCTGCTTATGTTGCATTGAGGCACAAGAATATGTTGGTTTTATATATATTTGGCCAATATACAACAAACTGTGATATAAAAAATGTCTAAGACCACACTCCAGCTCTGATATTTTTCAAGTAACATTAGATTTACAGAGCTGTATATATTTAAATTTCAATGTTTATACTGGTATGACATGCTTGTAGATATTCCCCAGACTTTGAGGACCTGTGGTTATCTTGGTGAACAAATGGCTTGCTGTTCATACCATGTCCTGCTCTGCTGATACAGCAGGCTCTGTGGGCAACAGCTGTTTTGGAGGTCGAACCACAGTGGGCATGATACGGTTGTGGAGAGATGTTTCCTCCTCAGTGGCCTCCTCCAGGATCTGAGCGGACAAAGGTTTAGAGAAAACAAGGTTCAGAAAAATGTGATAACCGTAAGAGATATCAAGAATGTTCAAACATATTTAATGAATATCTTTAGAGTTGTCTTTCTCTTTTTGTCACATGATAGCCTACACATAAAATACATTCAAAAAGCTATTTGTCCCCACACACCCTGACTAATCACATTCCCACTGTGCAGCCCTGATCAACATTATGCTTTTGGATAGATCCAGAAAAACTCACCCAGCCTGTAGCCTCAAACATTTTGAGGTCCAGCGGGTCTCCAGACAGCTGGCCCTCTATTTTGGTGAGAGAGTGGCAGGTGGCCATACAAGCCACAAACTGGGACTTGACGAGGTTTTGCTTGTACGCATTTTCCTCTGACAGATGGAAACTGGAGAGGCAGAAGAAACAGAAGGTGGATGAGAAAATAGGATTTACTGAGACACATAATGGGGGAGAGGCACAATTGAGGAAAACTGAAATTGTAACTGCTTTATTGAAATTATTAACAGTTTCAATACTCATTTTCCACAGAATCGATACAAGGGATACCACTTTCGCACTCTCTCTAATTGCTAATGTTTACTACAGTCATTCTGCTGTTCTCTGCTACTAAGCAGGGGAAAAATGTCATCGTTGTCATGTTATAGCCTTGTCAGATTTATCTTATTAAATTGTAAGTCACTTGCCCTCAATGTCAATTTTCCCCATGGCATTGGAAATGGTATCCAACATTATATTTTTGGAGGTACTGTATCAAAGTTATAAATCATGACACTATCATGACAACAGTAGCAGTCCCACTGAATAACAAATGGTAAGAGGACACTCGCTGGTTGAAGATTTTGTTGATCTCTATTGGCATCTTAAATAATTTCACTTGTTGTGACTGACACAGATTTCTGTGGGATGCAGATAAAAATGCATTGAAACTCTGGCAGTTTCATACTTGACAAATTAGAGTACAGACTGGCTTACCTGCCATTCTCAACCCTCTGGACTCCCCACAGGTCTAACCCATCTTCTGTCAGAGTTCCAGTCTGTTAGCAGAAAGAACGTAGAATTTAACTTTGAATTTAATTGAATAAAATCAAATCCAGTTTCTGAATTACTTAAAATATTCTAGTCCTACGACTGTTCAGATCACTGTGTTGTTGGGGTCTGCATTTATTCTGAGGTGTGTACTTTCTATTTGGTCTGAAGACAATGAAACATTCTTTGTAGCGATAATAAGGTCAGTGCAGTGGTTCTCAAACTGTGGGTTGCTTCCCCAATATTGTTAATGACTGATAAAAATTGTGGGGTTGGGGGGCGTGAACTTTTTCAACTTCTGATGGAGAGCAGGACAGAAAAAGTTTGAGAACCATCAGGTTAGTGCGACTACTTGCAGTGCAGAAACAACAGTCATAAAACCACTAGTACTCACCTTGTCAAAGCAGACCAGATTGATTTGACCGCAGATATTGATCCTTTGTGGACTGATACAGAAAATGCCAAGGTGTTTGAGGCGTCGCTGGGCGTACACAATACCAGCTGTCATGGCGGCTGGCAGCGCCGGTGGCACAGTGATGGTGATGATGTCCAGGGACTCAATAATGATGGTCTTAGCTGGCACCTGAGGCAGGCAGAGAGGGAGGAGTAAGAAAACTTTTGCCTGTCTGACAGTCACTTGTCTTTGATCAGCCCCTCTCCTGCTGTAAATTAGCACTCCAGAAACTGGTCACTCAACCTTACTCATTTGTTGAAGGAGCTGGATCCTGGTATGATAATCAAATATGTGACATTTCCCAACATAAGCTGCCAAGAGTCACTTTTGAACAGTGTCAGGGCATGTTTCTGTTCTGACTGTTCATGTTAACAACAAATTTACTTCTCTAAAACCACATTCACTCAAAATCAGAAAAGTGGCATTTGTTTATTCTGCTCGTCACCTCCTCCATTTCTAACCTCGTTCATGATGCTGAGGACGATGGAGTAGACAAAGCCAATTCCAGCCACAGCCACCAGACACAGCAGGAAGAGGTAGGCATCACGGTACAGCTTGAAGTCGGTGGGTTTTGGATAAAGGATGGAGCGCACCAGCTGGCCTTTGGCTGTGCTGAAACCTGGTGAGAAGAAGTTGTTATGAGAAGTCTTGGATGAAAAGTTTTTCAAAATTCAATCTTGAGCTTCCCCTCCCTTCAGACAGGGGCTCAGATCTCTCAGCTGTGATGAAGGATTACACTGCTGAGCATGTAATATGATGGCTTCCTGAATGAAAGGGATATTTCTGACCTCTGGCAGTCCTTTTATTGTTAGTCTGAAACAAACCTCACTCTATGGATGTAGCATCTGAAGCAAGAGACTAAGGTCCTTATAAAAGCATTCAGCATGTATGTAGGATAACAACAGAGGTGTGATTATTATAAAGTGAGTTGTGTCTCTCAGTAAAACTTAAATATATAAAATCACATTTGAAAATCTGTTTGAGTACCAAAATTTCTACACCAAACATCAAGGAACACTAATTTATAGGTCATCCAAAGATCCCCAGACACACACACACTTACCTGTGCGGACCACTACAGCTTTGACCAGTTCGCCTGTGTAGAAGCGGGTCTGGATGACTTGGGTGCCACAGAAGAGCGTGTGTCTCTTATGCTCATCTGTGTTGTAGGCACTGTCAGCCTCCCCCCCCCTCTCCCCAGGCAATGGATTGGGGAGGTTGGTCTTTGTCACAGGAACGCTCTCACCTAATTGGGGGTGACAGACTCACATTAGGACTGGCTGCTGGGAGATTTACAGGAAGAGCAGTTTGCCATTTGAAGTATCCTGTGATCGGTTGTTAAAGGTATAGTATGCAGGAATTGTCGGTTACTGTTTGTAATGCCAGCAAAAGTTAAAGCCAACCCCAGATTCACTCTCATTTTGGAGCAAGCTTTGTTGGCTTGGCGTTTTCTCCAGAGCTATGAATGTGATTTTTGTCGCTTCCTCTTGGATGGGTGGAGCTTATGGTCTGGCATCTGGTTGCTACCTTTGAATAAAACCCTGACCTCACCTGCACTGTGCCCAGGACTGTCCTGAACACAGCAAAATAATAATAAAATAAGGCTAGAATTACCACTTTGTGGTTGTTTTTACTGAACATTATGATGTCGCAGTGAAGTTGACCCACATAATCCTGCATATTATACCTTTAACTTTATGTACAAATATTTCCCAAGTCTCTCTCTTAAGTTATCAGACTTAAATTTTCGGATGTCGCCTCTAACCTGTGAGCATGCTTTCATTGACGATGCAGGTGCCGCTGACCAGCACGGCATCACATGGCATGATGGTCCCATTGCTGGGGATGACCATCACATCTCCGGGCACCAGATCAGTCGACAAAATCTCGTCAATATCTGCCAGGAAGAGGAGAGGAGACGGTAAATATGTGCATTAAATACAGACAGGTGGAATGCAGTGTGGGTAACCAAACAGAGGATAGAAAAGTGTGGAGAAAGGTGCAAAGTGTGTAAATGAGCCGATGGTAGCAGATGGTGGATGGGGGGAGGGGGTGGGAAAGGAGATATTTTGTGTGTCAGAGCCTCAGAGTCTTGTTCAGCACATCTCTCATTACTCACACTTCTCTAGGCAGCAGGAAAAAAGCTGAGGCATCACAAGCAGGGGCCAGTGCAGTAAATGGATGTATAAACAAAAATATGAGCGGCGTATAAACTTCCATAGCAATGTTTCTAACATACTCTCAGCATGAGTTTAATTTTGTCTTCTGGCCAACTCATGGAGCTATTTTTAATTGGCTACAGCTGATAAGACACCTGATGAGACTGTCAGTGCTTGTGCAGCATCTCTGCAGACACCAATTTAAAAGGCGTTCATAAATTCTAAAGCACGTGCCGAATTACTAAAGCTTCTAAACGCTTCTAAATGTATACATGCTATGCCCACTGTCTAACATACACACACACTACACACACACTCTCTAAGTCTGCACTGTCCCACCCTAGCAGCCATCTGGAGGACAGCCAAAGCTGTGTGACTGTGTAATTGAGTCTGGCCAAGCACAGAAGCAGAAAAATGTCTACTGTCAGGTTGGGTTTGGAGAGAACTCTCCAGAAAAGCAGGAGACTAAGGCTAAGACTACTATTAAAATGATTTAAAAAAGGCTATCTGCAAAACAACAACAACAAAATGGACAAAAATAAAAAATAAAAAAAATTAAAAATTAAAAATTAAAAAAAATTGACAAACCATTGTTGGCTCGGCATACAGACACACGGACAATACTGTGAGCTGCCACCATATCGTGAAGCATGACGTATTGCTGGAAAAAAAGGGAACAAAGAAGACAGGTGAGAATCTTCAGACAGCTTCTTGACTCAAATGACCACCTGTCTGACTGTGTGGGTATTTTCTTTGAGTTTGTGAGCTATGTAGCCAGTGACAGCAGACCGTTTGCCAAATATCATGGCAATGTGCCAGTAGCTGATGTTTTGGATCAAAGTGCTGGAGCATATAGACAAACAGACAAAGTGATATAGTCACACAAACAGACAGATTAGGCTACCTAACTAGAAGAGGCAAAAAGAATACAAGCAAAAAGTTCAGTAACCTCTAATAATGTGTCTTAATGTGTAAATAAAATGTGCAAAAACAAGTTTCAGAAAATCTAAATCATAACTATATTAAACATAACCCAGTCACAAACTGTCAAATACAAGGAGACGATTGCTGAGCTGTAAACCTGTGTGTGAACATGTGGAACAGCATGCATCTCATTCCTCCTTCAGTTCCATTTTGCCAGATCTTCATCTAAATCTGATTTGATAAAAAGCCTCAACATTTGATGGCACTCACCTTTTTGATGGTGTACAGAGAGGTAGCTATGGATATGACCGACATGAAAAGAATGGCCACAGCATAATAGTAATACTCATCGGCACTCCACAGGATCACACTGAAGAGCTGGAAGATGTAGAAAGGGTTGAGGACCTGCAGGAGGAGACAGAGAGACACAGATTAGTGTGACAAAAACAGAGGTGAGAACATGAAGACACAACTACTATGAGGTTACAAAAAAGGTGCCTGCTTGAGGACACAACCAAGGCACTACATACTGAATCTGTTTAATACAGATCATCAAGTTTCCGTATGTCTGCATGATCCCACTTACAATATCTACACTTAGTAATGTAGCTTGAGACTTATGGACATTATATTTTTAATGCGCACTTAAGCAGTGTTTAAGGTGTAAGGCACTGAGATACCTCCAATTGAGTGTTAAACATAAAATGCCACTGAGGGAGCCAGGTTCTCTGAGTTGTGACTAGTTGGTCACTATTACTGTAATCCCACTACTTTTGACAGCACCTAGACATGTAACCAATTACTTTTTCAGATTATAATTACCACATACTGGGTTTGTTACTCATTACTTTTGTTTTGGTCATAGCAGACAGGCGCAAACAGGTGACCATCGTTCATCATTAGACTGTCACTGCAAACAATGGACGACAAGTTCAGACAATTTGAGCTCGCTATCCTGGCAATATGGACATTACTTTTTCCTCCTCAAGATCAAGGTAAAAAATATGGTGGTGAGTTGTAGTCTATGTTAAGGATTATAATTACTGTTTAGATTACAAAAAATAAACCTCAGCGTTTTTATGTAATTGTAAAAAACTCACATCGCTTTTATTATATTTGACTTACTGTGATAAAGAACTCCTGTCAAATGTCAAATATCAAATGATTATTAAAAACATGCCTGTGCTGGCTGATTTGAAGGCCTGTCCGGGCTACAATAAATATACCTATTACAAAATATCTATTTTGTTTTATTTCTCCACTATTTACTTTTCATCATAGCAGTAATGGGTACAGTCACAGAAAAAAATTGACAATTTTCTTCTCTCACACTTTGCAACACTAAAATAACACAGCTGTAAGTGCCTTCATAAGAGAATTGAAACAGATATTTAAAAGTAAAGCAAAAGTTACTTTCCCTAGAAAACGTATTACCAGGGTTGGGGAGTAATGGAAAACAAGTTACTAAGTTACAGATTTAAAATACAAAACATGAGTAACTGTATTCAACTACAGTTTAAATTGGTGGTATTCTGAATAGTAACTATCTTTAAAAATAGATTATTTGAACAGATTATTTAATCTGTTTTTGTATTATCTATCACTGTGTTCTAACTCAACACTAAACATCTTCAGTTTGATTCCATTGTTTACTATTGGTATGTCCTAACTTAGTGTGAGCAACGCAGTGCCACCATTTGAGCTGAGGTTTGGTCGCCTGTTTCTATTTCTAGCTCATTTTGAAAGTTCCACAATGCACAAAGAACGGCTGATTTGTGAAGCTGAGATAAGGAGTTATCTGTATGGTACCTCTTCATGTCACTGCAAAAATGAGGCGGCGGCTGGCTAAATGAAGATCACCAGGATGCTCAAAGTTTCTGGTAAATGACCATCACTAATAACAACCTACTTTCTGTTGACTGTATTGTATGTCGAGCCCAGAGCTGATAGGATTGTTTACATGATGTAGCAGAAGTGCGAATTTCACAGATTTATTGTGAACAGAAAGTGCCGCTCGCTTGCTGTTAGGACACAGTGTAAAATTCATATGAGGCATGCATTTCCCAAAAACAGATTGTGTGTGCAGTGCACCTGCCACATGACAATAGCAGAGATGCATAGCCAGGACACTGTTGCGTGTCACACATTATATTTTAGGGCAAGCATTCAGTGATCTGTAGTGGAATACATTTTAAAAGTAACCCTCCCAACACTGCTAATTAGTTTTAGACGCAGTAATTGGTAAAGTATCTCAGTTACTTTTGAAAGTAATAACTAATAACTGTAACTTATTAATAATTTTTTTCCGTAGCTTGCACAGCACTGGTTGTGATCCACATCCCTGTGTTGGTCTGCAGGGGGCATTAGTTGTATTATCCAACATACCTCATACACAGTACACACTTGAAGAGATACAGTAAGAAGATAGCCAGAAAGTTTTCCTTCACAAGTATTCACATAACTGGAAAGCTCTCTATATCTACTAGTTGAGGAGTAAAAAACATTTACAAAGTATGTACCTCGTAATAGATGAGCACACAAGTTGACAAAGTGTCTTTCATTCAAGGATAATTCAAACTCTGACTGAGACAAAATGCTGCTGCTGTTCATGCAAACTGGGTCCTACCTCTTTGATAAGCAGCTTGAAAACAGAAGGCACTTTCACTGCAATTTCATTCACTCCGAAGAACAGTCTCCTGTCAAGAGGTGAAAGAGGCATTCATGAGCCAGGTGTTTTTAACCAGACCTTCATGTGGATGCATGACATAATCAAAGCCTATGCTTATTGGGGCAAAGGGCTCATAAACTGCAGCTACTGGAGCTCACACAAAAGAATAATCTGGCCAACAGGCCTTAATATCCTCCTCCTGTTTTATGCCCTATCCTTTACACAGGTAAGATGTTACCTGTACTCCTGCTGGTTCCTAGTCAGGCCTGCACTGTGCTCCGAGTGGATGGTGGAGCAGCTGACCTGCAGATCCTCCAGGCCGCTGTAAGGGTTAAAGCAGGGAACAAAGTCAACCATTTTAATTACACATACCTGTGCTGGCAAGTGGCAACAACACTCTAATGTTTACTACAGTTGTGATGCAAAGGCTTGTTTTCCTTTCCATTTTACTTTACAGCTCTTTATGAGTAAACAAAGAGGGCTGTAAAGATACTGCTACGTTCACTGTATACAAACATCCAGATAAATCCCTTAACCAATTTAGCTCACTGGAAGGAGGGAGTTTTCTGTGCATGCAAACTGGTATAAAAATAGCCCATAAAGTTTCTGTAGATAATCGAAAAATGCTTACTTTAAAACTTCAAAGTTCTGCAAACCGTCGTTCCAATAATACTTTGTGCTATGGAAGGTAAAATAGCGAATCTGTGGGAGACAGAGCAGGAGAGGGGCAGGGGGAAGGGACACAGTTTTTACATTTAAAAAGAAACACAAAACTGGTCAGACAAAGCACGACATACTTTTCCAATAACAAAGTTTTGAGTAATTGGATCAGTGGAGAAGATTACATTATATTTAAACTGTTGAGATTATTGCTAAGATCAGGTGTTATATAATGTGTGTGGTTAACAAAGAGTACCCACAAGGGCAGTGAGGCAAATGAGTGCATATGTCTCTGTGTCTGAGAGGGAGATAGAAAAGGGCCAAGGCAGAATTTAGTTTTATGTAACATATGTTTAACAATCTGAAGTATCATTGTCATAACGTAAATACAGAGTATAAGTACACATGATAAAACAAAATGGCGACCCTTCTATACACAAAAGGCACCATCTCCGGTTGTTCAGTGTGTGCGAGACAGGAGCCTACCTGTGTGGGCTGGTAGTCGGCATATCTTCTGATGAGCTCCTGAGCGGGGCTGCCATCGGAGGGGTGGGGGGTATGTCCGTTGGCCAGAGGGGGGGAGGAGAAGGGGCAGGAGGGAGAGGAAGGGGAGGAGGGGGAGGTGGTCTGGGTCTCCAGGCTGTGGAAGGGGTTGCTCCCCGGGGCCAGCATCACTCGCACCCTGGCCAGGAACCAGCGCCGGAACTCATCCTGGTCAAACAAATACACACAGAGCTGTAGGAATGGACTTTCACTCGTTAACCTGAAAAATGCAGCGGCCAGAGTCCTCACATGTACACGAAAATCTGAACATATTACAACCCCAATTCCAAAAAAAAAAAGGTGGCACCCTGTGTAAAAACAGAATGCAACGACTTCCAACTATTTTTGACCTTTATTCAGTTGAATTCAGTACAGGGGCAAGACAGTTACTGTTCAAACTGATAAACTGTATTGTGTATTGCACATATATTCTAAACTTGATGCCTGCTACAGGTTCTGAAACAGTTGTTCACAAGCAAAGATTGTCCTTTTGAGAAAAAACTGTGTGGTTAATTAGTCCAACAATTTAAAAACGACTGTTCTCAATGTAATTGCATTAGGAATTTCAACATCTACAATACATATCATCAAAAGATTCAGAGACCCAAAGAAATCTCTGCACATAAAGGGCAAGGCAAGTCCAAGAATTTTATTGTGTGTCCTCGGTTCCCAAATGCTTCCTGAGTGTTGTTGAAAAAAGGCAATGTAACACAGTGCTAAATGTGCCCCTGTCTCAACTTTTTGGAAATGTGTTGCAGGCATCAAATTCAGAGTGAGTGCATTTTTGGCTCCTCTGTACATTCCTGACTTGCTCATTGATTACAACCCGATCAGGCCTCTCAGGTCACCAGCCAGAGGTTTTCTAGCTGTACCCAGAATCAGATCCAGTTCCGGTGAGGGTCCCTTTAGTTACTGAGGTCCTGCTCTCTGTAACAAGCTGCCTGCTGACTTGAGGTCCAGCACAACTGTGTTCACATTTAAAAGCAAACTTAAATCCTTCCTGTTCTGCCAGTCTTACAGTGAGTGTCTGTGTGGGTGTGTGTACTCATTTGATCAAACCGGTTTGCTTTGGGGGGTTTTATTTGATTTTCTTGATGGTTTTGTGTCTTCTATTTATCATGTTGATGTTGATATCATGTTGACTTATACTCATCCTGTATTCCTATGATTATTGTGATTGTCTTTAAATGTCAAGCACTTTGAATTTACATGTAATGAAATGTGCTATATAATGAATTACCATTGCCATTAATCTCATAGTATGTCAAGGCCACCTGTCTAAAAAACATCAGGTGGCAAGATATATATAGCTTCTGGCCCTTATGCATCCACCTTAAAATATTGAACTGCATTTGCTCCTTGGCAGGTGTTATTTTCAGACCCTGCCTTACCCTACCTAATCCCAACTCTAACCCTAACCCAAATCCTACATCTAAACAAGCCTCTTTAATAAGTGAGCAGAAACATGTTAACACTTCAAGGCAGCTCCTAATGCTTTAACCCTAATGAGGTCATTTAAAATTCAATCAACACCCACAGTCAGAGGTGAGGATTCACACACAGATGGTCAGGAAAGAATTCAAACACATGTACTCGAGCACGAGACCAACACAGAGAGAAAGGAATGCAGACACACACACACATACACGCAAACATGAATGTTATGAACACACTGTTGGACACATGGCAAATTACTGTGCATTCCTGTTGGTGTGACTGAGACTGTGTCTGTAAGAATCAATAAGGCACAATGTATTTACTGTGCTACTGTAAAACATCCGTTGTATTCACTCACAACTTTAAAAGCTCATGAGCTTCAGCCTAATATCATCTACACGTATACATTAACTGTGCCTGACAGCATTTGGACCTTGGTTTGAAAAAAATGAACCCTATTGGTGTTTTACAAAACCTTAAACTGGGGGTATAAAAGTTACATAAAGCTGTAATTATAGGTGCAGTTGGGATAGTGCAAGGTCCCATACACTCTAGTTTTGGGCAATCTATTTTATGCTCATCCTATCGTAACCCTGTTAGACTGCCAATCCTTGATCCAATCCTGCAGCGACTACAGTCTGAATGTCTATGAATAAAGTCTAGTATGCAATGATTTGTTATTATGTTTTTGAATCTATGAAAGAGTTTAACAGAAAGATGATTGCTAAAATAAACAACAGAGTAGTTAACAGTGTCACGGCCACTGAGTAAAAACAAAGCAGTCTTTGTCCCTCTTTCTGCTCATGCCATACAGCTCTCTCCTTCTCTCCCTCTCTCTTGCAAGTGACTGAACTTAAGGGATGTGTTGTGTTCTACTTCTCTAATAATTCAATACATAAATGGACATTAATAGGAAAACGAGCCAAATGTCATCTTGACAAGGGCAAATATATATGCATCAACTAATGGAGATTGTTCTGACCATCATCAGTCCCCAAGATCGTCGTCTATGGGCACGACCCTATCATGCTCCTACATCTGACAGCAGTTTAACCTCGTTTACACTATCCACAGCAGATAGCAATATATTTAATTCATCATTTTTGTTCACTACTTTACCATACAAGTACATCTCAGGGCTTTTAATGACTCAACAATCAGTTTAAATACACATATAAACCTCACAGCTTAGCCTGCTACACACACAGTTATTGTCACTACTGATTAATCTGCCAAATGTTTTCTTGATTTTTTGTTTAGTTAATTGTGAAAAAAAATGCCATTTACAATTTCACCAAGCCTACAGTGGTGCCTTCAATTAGCTTGTTTTGTGCATCCAATAGTACAAAACCCAAAGATGGTGAATTTAATGTCATATGATAAAGACAAGCAGCAAATCTACACATTCGAGAAGCTGAAACTGAACAATGTTTGGCATTTTTTCTTTTAAAATTTGCTGAAAATGATTTATCAAAGCATAAATAGATTCAAATATTGCAGCTTTACTTGTTACCTACCGTGGAGCGCAGCAATACCACTTCGGCATCGCGGGCTGTGGTACGGGTGCAGGTGGCTTTAACGCACCACTCTGGCATCCAGTAGAGCAGCAGGAGGAGGAAGCCCCCTGTACACAGTACCCCGAGGCCCACGAGGGCCAGCCGCCAACGACACAGACGGTAGCCCTGCAGCTCCTGAAGGGTGGAAAGAGAAAAGTGAGTGTAGTCTGTTAAATCTGAAAGCACAAATTCCCATATTAGCAGGGAAAATGAAAAAGAAGCATACCATCTCCTCCTCTTCCCCTTTGTTGAGGACCTTCAGGTCTTCCTTCTCCATGCTGCAGAACAGTTTGCTGAGCCCCTCCCTTAGTCACTGCAAACACAACAGACAAAATGTCACATTGAACAGTGCAGAAAACATTTCAACACTTTCAACACAACAGCAAACTCAAACACTGGCTCGACACCAAAGGATCAGACATGCCTGGCGGGATCTTAAGATTCTTTTTAGCGATATGATGCAACAGAGTATTGTGTGAAAGATGCTGTGTATTTGTCATAAACACATTTATCACATTTTTTTTAGCTCCTATTATACAATGATGCAAAATAGCCCAACAGGGAAGGGAAAAACCCAAATTATCATTCACTGTTTTTTATGCAATTAATCCATTTCTATGGTTGCAAAATCATGCATAGACTACACATAACTTCATAGTTGGTGTTTGTGAGCTGAAAGGATTGGGGACCAGTAATGTGCAGCCAATTAACATTTAATCTGGTATCAAAATCTAGTGGTGCGTTGGTGGTGCAGAACCAAGGGGGGACTGGTGACCCTTAAAATCCGATTAGCCAGCCTTGCTTCCACCCCAAACACTTCACTGGATATTTAGCTCACACTAACACACTGAAATTAACTAAAATGTAAGAAAGGAAAGAAGTGGAAAGAACTCAAGGGTGTAAATAATTCAGATCTGTCTCAAAGCATATTATTTCAGGCTACAAACCAATAAAAACATCTAAACAAACTTTCTTTAAAAATAACTGAATTGACTTGATACTTTAATAATGTGCTTGAATTTGGAGCAGGCCAACATGAGCAAGAGCAGGTTTGTAGTTTTTGTGCTTGTTACGGCTAAGGATGTATTTTGATGTGTTTCCGTTTTCTGTGTCCTTCATATGCTGGAGTTTTGTGTGAGAGTAAGTGCTCTGTGTGTGCGAGGATCTCTGTCTCATAACTACAGGTGTGTCGACTGCTGATTGGCTCCCCAACTACTGTCAGCAGTTCAAAATCATCGGCTTCCCAACAGGCTGGTTGACAGTCGTCTGACAGCAGCAGAGTTCTGTCCTCGGCCTCCAAACCATTGTTACTGTATCAGTGTTAAACTTGAGATTTTCGTATCTGTGCTTTTGTAACACTGTGAGTATTTAGCAGCCTATTTGTTTTCAGTACTTAACCATTATCATTTTTTAATTAACTTTGAAGCTGTATGGGTTGGCTGCCATTTTGCTTTGCATATTTTTCTCCTGTTTCTGATGTATCCTGAGGAGTAAGATTTATTTAAGTCTTTTCATTTGTTTATTATGTTTGGGGTTAGATAGTGTTTTGGCCTTGGTTCACCCTTAGTTATATTTGCTTTACGCAACTGTCAGTCTAAGTTAATTTTTGTCGCAGTAATAAACCACTTTACTTTAAACTGCAATCTTGCTGCAAGCCTTTGGTTTGGGGACCGGGGAGGGGACAACCGTTCATACATTTATGTTGCGCTCCTGTTCCCCTAGACGGGGACATAACAGCGCTAACACAGAGACTTAATTGTGATGGATGACCAAAGTGAATATGACTGGTTCCTTATGGTGCTCTGATGCATCTTAGATTTTGAGGAAATATGAAGGCATGGTGTTCTAGGTAAGGAGCCTTGATGGTAAGAAGCGCATTGGCTGGCTTTTAAAAAATGGTGGTGGAGCAATGGAGAGACAGCAGATGTAGAACACTGACAAACATGGACACAAATTATGTGCAAGATTGTTATACTGATTCCCAAGGTCAATGGATTAATATATTACATTTAAATTATTTTCAGTACAGTCATGGTGACTCCTGCTGTGGCCTGTTCAGCAGTGTTCTTGTAATTCACCTCACTGTTTCATTGCCAGATTGGTCATCAGGGCCTTCTGGCAACACCAGATCCAGCCTATAATATCTAGCTTCTGTTATGCTGACTTCACACTACACTACTTCAGCCCAGATTTTCCACTCACTGACAGTTATTGGAACTCTCTGACAAAAGCCATCGGCGTTGGCTCGGTGCTCGAGATCTATGTGGGAACTGTTCGCTTGCTGATACATTGCAGACACTTCCCAGGTGTCTATCATGCTAAATATCTGGACCTCTCAAGGACTTTGCCGGCGAGATACAGCCAATGAGGGTACAAGACACATGTTGAAGGCAGAGATTTTACAGTGTTTTTCCAATAAGACATACTTTGGCAGCTCGGGCTTGCCATAAGAGAAAAGCAGCACTGTGGAGCTTTCCAAGGTTTGTGAATGTATCTCTCAGAGGTAGAGAGAGTGTTATGGAGAAAGGGGAACAGATGGTGGAAGGTACACGCGCTCTTTCTGTAAGTTAATAGCCGAATACCTCAGAACACTGCTTTGTCACATTGTGATTGATATTTGTCTAGTAAGCACCTGCCTGACCCCAGATTGGGTCGACCCACACCTCACATGACATCCTCATTGGGGATTCTGCCTCCTGAAAGATAGCGTGTGAGCCCCTGTTGCCGGTCAGTCATGTAGTGTGAAAACCATATCTTCAAGACTCTGGATTAAATGACAGCAAGCTGTGTAGTGTGAACAGTGCAGTGGTCATCTGACAACTTTGAAGGTTGTGCAATGTAAACTTAGCTTTACTCATAGGGCCTTGCTCCCTGCAGGCACCTCTCCAGGTATGTGGCAGTTCCCCTTTGTTTATTTTATCCAAGCCAAACATCCCCGCGGCTTCTTTTATTATGTATATCATTCAGTTACTTTAGTTTAATAAATTACTTTTTCTTATCTTTGAATGTGTGTCCCCTCATGAACTTTAGAGCCATGTTGAGATAAACACTGTCTGAGCAGGTGCCTTACAATTCCATAATCAATGTATTTCAAAAGACAGTATTTTAAACTAGATTTCTTCTCAGCTGCATAAAACATTTAACACAAATTGCAGGCTGTGTTTTAAAGTAAACAGTAACAACCACATGTGGTGGTGAAGTCAGCTCAACAACAGTGCTGCATTGTTTAACTGAAAATGTCTAGTGATTAGAGAGTCTCCTGTGAAACAAAATCAATAGTCCCCGCACTCCAACTGTTTGTCTTCAACAGAGCCACAAACATTGGCCAAATGTCTGAAATACTACTTAACAACAGCCCTGGAGCAGTGACTGCGGCATGAGATATCAAACTTTTTCAGTTTTGCCTATATTTATGTGAGTAACAAACAGATGATTTCTACCATAGACAGAAAAGTACATGCACTAAGGAAATGTTTAATAGCACATGGACTTCAATGAGAAACAGGGTGAACGGGAATCTCAATGTTTTTCTGAACCCTGGTGAAAGCTATTTAACCCAGTGTGAACTCAGAGCTATAAGAAAATATTACCGTCTGGGGATACAAAGTGCAGGAACGCTAAGAGAGGTCAGTAATTCACTGGAGCAAATGGGGCATGCTGAAACCACAAGAGTGCACGGCACTTCCAAAACAGTTGTTTAACCTCAGAACACCTGAGATTATCTCTTAAGAGTGTCAACACACCCACTCACTGACCAACTGAGTCATCACATATGTGTGTTATCCAATATCATGCTCCTCTCAGTTGTCCCCCAGAGACCTGTCAGCTGCCATGGAGAGCATACTGTCACTTTGTGTAAGTGTGTATGTAAACTCTGCATTGATATTGACAGAGAGGGGCATCTGGGTCAAAAGATGATCCTTGAAGACACCAGCTGGGATGCAGACAATCTGCCCATGGAGCTAAAAGCAGAACTAAGCTCCAGCAGACGACTATGCCATTTTATCGCTCATGCATTACACTGAGTTACTGAGAGAAACAGTGAAGCTGAATGTGTGAGGATTCAAATTGTGTAAGTAGTATGAAAGAGAGGTTAATTAGGCTACTGGCCTCAAGGTACACTGTGGATTTCACGAAGGCATCTAGGGGAACTGGTGCCATCCCATCCAGGGCTCTACAGTGCAAGCATTTAACTCAACTATGCTTCTTTCATCGGCACTTGAAGGAACCAGAGAGTGAGATTAGAGGAGCGGAACTCATGGATTTGCTATCATTTAATTTGGCACATGCAGCCTCTCCTCTCTTACTGTCTCATCTGCTGTCAATGTTTGACCAGGGTGGGGCTCAACTGGCAAATGACCCATAACTAAACATAATTTTACTTGCACATAGTGTGGCTCTTTTCCAGGTGCCTATTCCATTCATCTTCACAGAAACCAAAATGCTTCCAGAGCCAGGCGTTTAAACCAGAGAGTGCCAGTCTGACTGACTCACACTCACACTAACCCATTGTGGGCGCTATTTATGCCGGCGTAGCGTCCAGCGTTTGCATACTGCATTATTAAACTGGAAACAGTATGCAATTTAAGTACTACTGTATAATAAATGGTCCTTTTTATTTTAAAATGTTAACTGCAGTAATTGATTAATTAACTCGTTTGAAAGCACATTACAGTCTCCTGCCTGTGTCAGAACAATAGTGTGCTGTAGCGTTAGCTCTGGGCAAAGCCAAGACCCTGAGCGGGCCAGGTGCAAGGTCTCTGAGGTGAAACAAACTGAGCATGGAGTTATTTTCCTCACCACAAAGTTGGTGTAAGTTGTTTGATGCTGTAGCCAACCAATCTTATTTGTTTACGCTACTGCTGATCGCTGCTCCTCCCTTAATGTTAGTATCTGGGTGATGGCGGAGAAAGTATTCACAATATACCTCACGTTCATCTCACAAATGTAATTATTTGGTCGTTAAATTAAAACAAGCTTGCAACTGCTGCCTTTTGTGTCAGTTAACTACAAGTTAACTCTAGTGTGTCCGCACTGTAGACTAGGAGATGCACTGCCCTCGGGGTTGGGTGCCGCCTCTTTTGTTTCATCGACATCAAGTTATTAACTAATATTTAGATCACTGGCATTTGTCAATCGATGCCCAATGGTTCACGTCCGTATCGTGATGCATCTAAGAATCAATTTTTCCCCCCAAACCTAATGACAACTATGCTCATCACTGTAAGTTCAATTAAGCCTTAGTGAGGAAAAATCAATAAATAATTTATCAATACACAACAAGAATGAGCTTGAAGTAAAGCAATATTTTTTAAACATTTTGTTCAGTCTCCTGTATTTTTTATTTTGATTTTAGATTTGTTTCCACAGAGATGTTACTTTAGTTAGAGATGTTGCTCCAGTACATAATACTCTAGAATCAATATTTTGTTTGATCTATACTATAAACAGTCAAAATAAATATATTAGTAATACAAATAATATGCAAAGCTTTTGGAAGTTTAACAACAAACAATCATTCTTTAATACAGTCTATACTTCAGCTACAAGCTGCTAAGATTAATTCGACTCAAAACATGTAATATGTCAACACAAATGTCACATCCTATTGAATGTCCTCAAACCCTAGAAACACCTTGAAGCCGAGCACATAACAAATCCCAATTTAACCCCTGACTACATCCAAACTTCTGACTGAATTCTACAGTACCTTCTGTCTGTTATAATGCTATGCCTTTAACAGGTCAGCATAGCAGGCACCAAAACTGACTTAAGTGTTTAGGAGAACATAGCCACATTCTTTTTTGAAAAACACTGGCCTTCCTCTGTGCAGTGACTGTGTCTTTGGTGTGAAAGATTACACACACACACACACACGCAAACACACAGAAAAAAAATGATAAAACCACATTAAGTAAGTCACAGGGAAAGTAAGAGCACTCTGACCCCAGCTATTGCTGAGTGCTGCTGGCATAGTGTGTCAGGGCATAGTGCCCAAAGGGCCACCCTGCTACTGCCCCCACCGTCCCACAACACCCACTGATCCTGTGTCACTGCCCCCCGCACTCTGATGTTATCTGCCAGCTGCACCCGGGTGGACTTTTTCTCTGGCATACAGCGGGATATTTTGCTTAGGACCAAGCCCTTCCTAGTATTTTACAATAGCAGCCCCCTGACCGGCGCTAGGCAGTGGGTGCAGTGCAACAAGAACAATCCCTCCCCAATCTCTGCTATGACTGGAAATGCCGACACCAGTGCATCATGCACACACTGTTTCACAAGATTGCCATCCATGCATGGTGACTCACAGATAACGCACCAATGAGAATGGCACCAAAAAGGATTTATCATGCTTATAAGGTTACTGTAACCACAAACTATTACATGGTCTGTTATATTGAATCATCTGTTGCGATAACAGAGGGTTGTGACCTCAGAAAACATGCAGGGTCTCATAATTACAGGCTCCAAACAGAGAAGAGGCCAGAGTTGAAACTTGGTGGCTGAGAAGCCAGACATGATAAGCCTGTAAGTGACTCAGTTACCAATATGTTACACATTAACTCAAGTCAAGTTATACTCTCAGTGAGATGAACTTGTCCAAGAGCAGAGATAGGGAACTATTGCAAAAGCAATGCGTCTTACTCACATTGCAACTGTGGCGTACATCAGCATGAGAATACAAAAAACAAACAACTAACAAAATAAGTAAGTCCCATCCCATAAACTAAGCAACTGTGATTTCTAGATCATTTTTCTAGACTGTGATTTCTGTGTTCTAGATCAGGGGTGTCAAACATACAGCCCCGGGGCCAGAAGCAGCCAGCCAAAGGGTCCAATCCGGCCCACTGGATGACCTTGCACACCTAATAGTGATACACTTGTGAAGGCTAAGAGGAGCCAGGTTTGAGAAGCAAGTTAAACATTGAGTAGCTTTCTTCATGTAGAATGCACAGAGGCTTTTGCACCCTAACCAGAATACAGTTGATTTGTGTTTTTTTTTTTTTTAACAAAAAAAAAAAAAGGGGAAACATTTTGAGGTGTCTGCTATTGCAATGATTTTACTTCTTCCACCTGCAAGCAAATTGGACTGTATGTGGCCCTTGAACTAAAATGAGTCTGACAACACTGAGTGTGTGTTGTCTGTTTGAAAGTGGACTTTTGTGGATGATGTGGCTGAAGGTGATGATCTGGCTGTTTCAGGGTCTCCCACACATTCATTCATTTGTGATGGCCTGCCACAATAATAACATCTGCCGCCACATATTGATATTCTGTTTCTGGAGCTGGACCGTTCATTAGGAGCGCCAGTGGAATATATAAACTGTTCAGTTATTAATTGCACCACACTCCCAGAGCCAATGAGCATACTCTGGGCACAGACAGAGCAGCAGAACATCAGGCGCAGTGAAAATGAAGTTTAACCATTTATTGAGTTTGCTTTCACTTGGCTCCTCTCATCCATCAAACTGATCTATCAGTTCTGATTGAATCGACTAATCAATTATTCCCCCCGCCACTCAAACTCCACAAACTGCTGCTGAGGGAAAAAATAAAACTTATGAAGAGTTTGACATGTGCTGCGTTCAATCCCCAGCTCCTCCAGCCCACATGCTGAAGTATCCTTGGGCAAGATACTGGACCCCAAATTGCTTACAATGGCTGTTTCATTAGTATGTAAGTGCGCATGAATGGTTCCTGAGTAGCAGGTGGCACCATGCATGGTAGCCTCAGCCACCAGTGTGTGACTGTGTGTGTGAATGAGTGAATGTGACATGTAGTCTAAAAGCACTTTGAGTGGTCGGACGACTAGATAAGCGCAATACAAGTGCGGTCCATTTACCATTTTAACTTTCACTCGCTGAGACTATGAACAAAACAGGATCTCCTCTTGCGTAAGATATATGCGCAAACAGTATGAAAATAGCAGCCTCCAGTGAAAATATTTTTTTCAAAAGGGCAACCCCTGGATGCTAAAGCATCATCAGGTCATCATCGACATAAGTTAAATCACCATGGATCAGTAGCACAATCACAATAGCACAACGTGAAAAACACAGCGTGCGTCCCCTGAACATGTTAATAGTGAGTTAACTGCATTGGGTCCCTTCAGATTTTAGTGTGTCAGAGACACAGGGCGCAAACCTAGCAACATCACTGGCAGGTAACTATAATAGTCTGTGAAGAACATCATAATTTAGCTCAAGCTCAATATGAGCCCAAAGAGGCTGCAACTACTGGTTTCTAGCTGGTTGGTTTGCTCCTACCTTAAAAGCCAGGGACACGATGCCCCAGGCGGTCCTCCTCCCCGTAGTTAGCTTGCTCTCTCACCACACCAACCTGGAACCCTAGGGGGGAAAACAAAACACAACAAAAAACACCAAGCACATTAGAAGAACACTGCTTTTCCTAACACAAAGTCTTTCCATTAATTCGACTATGATGAAGTGGGAACCGACACATTCACAAACAGTAACATATTATCCAAAGGGAAAACAATAACGGTTAATGTGTATATAGCTGCAGCAAAAGAATTACCAGGTTATGTAAAAGCACATGCGAAGGTGTTCACTGAGTTTTAGAGCGCATATACTCATGTATGAACTTAGCAAGTTCTGGCCAGGACCCTCTTTGTAAGTGTAGATCACTTTGGTTGCCCCAACTGGGAACAACTTTTGGAATATTTAAAAAGCTGAAAAAATGGGTACAGGGGGAACAGGGGAGTACAAATACAGTATAGTAATGCAAGTTTTAGGACAGAATATCATGGACTAGACCACATTTGAGGGTGGAATGTTTTCTCATCATCTGAAATTCAAAATACATCTTTCTGTTCCCACCAGCTCCTGCAGACTTCGCTCTTGCTATGATAAAGAAAAGTGGATACTGGGTTGGAGGCAAGGCCCTGCTCATTCCTATGAAAGCTGCTCAGTGGCACAAGAAGCCAAAAATGTTTGACTTCCCAGGTATAAAATACCTGCATCCTCTGCATCGTGAGGCCCATAAAGCGGTTGCACACACACTTTTCTTGCCGAGCAGCTAACTTCTGGTTAAGAGCTCCCCTAACTGGAATGGGGATAAAATGATTTAATTCTGATGCTCGTCAAGACTTTTGAAATGTTATTGGACTGAACAGATCTAATCCCAATAGTGATATAAGTCATTTCGCAGAGGTTATAAAGCTTAAAAAAATGTATTCACTGATTTATCTTCACAATGTAAAACTATGGGAAAGTCTTTTTGGGCACCATGGCATCACATGATGGCCCCTCAGGATGTAATTCCACGGTTTGACCACTGTGTCAAATCGACTTAAAAGCCTGGCACTGTTCCTGGGGGCTCGGCTCCGAACCTGTTAATTTTATGCTTCATTCCCGGTAATTATTTACCACGGTGACTAAAGAACCTGGTTACTGTAGGTGTCAACATGATAAGCAATGTCTTGGGCAAATGATCATATCCTCATGCTGAAATTGGCTGCAGTGTATGGAAGAACTGTCAGGTGATTCCTCCTGACTCCCATCCATTCACGGGGCTTGGTGTTCCTATCCTGTCCCAGTGCCATAATATCATAAATCTAACGATGACAGGAGAAACCTCTGTTTTTATTGGAATATAGAGGACCCTTACAGGGCCTCTAAGAGTCAGCATGACTACAGTGATATTTATAGATTGCTCAAGCCCTGCCTAAAGCCACATTGTTGTCTCTCATTTGATTAGTCTGCTATTGTATTAATAAGCAACGCTGGCTTGGGAAAAAACACACGAGGCAGCTGTTGATCTTTTTTCAGACTACAAGATTAAACATGACAATCAACAGTGTTCCTGGAAAGAAACTGTAAGATCCACTGAGTGTATCAAACCACGACTGAGCTATAACACAAACAGCTATTTGAGTCTAAAAACAGATCTGGTTCTCTGATTGACAACAGATTTCACACAGGTCAATGGCGCATGATCAATGAGGTGATTATCTACAGACACAATTAATAATGAATTTATTTGTCTGTACTGTGAGTTCTCTGTCTCTCCAATTCATTAACTACTTTCAATCTGTTAGCAAAAGACAAATGTTTGTACGACTGCTGGATTAGGGCTACAACATTTTTGTCAATGTTTAATCTCATTGTGTTCTCGATCAACTACTCATTTAATCTATAAAAGGGTTAACATCAGGCTATTGGTAATTAAGATGACATTAACCGATGGCAGTGGCTGATGTTTTTCACATGTGTCACATCAATTTTGCTCAGGCTATACCCTGTACCCTGCCTCTCACCCGATGTCAGCTGGGATAGGCTCCAGCCCCCCCGCGACCCTCAAGAGGATGAAGCGGTTAGAAGATGAATGAATGAATGAATGAATGAAAGATAGTTTGATGAGGGAATAAATGGCTTTAAAACAATTCAGTTATACTTTAAAATGAAGATTTCTTTGTTTCCCTGGCACAAAAAGGGGCATAAATTACAACGCAACCAAAATAAACAACAACAACAACAACAAAAACATTGGTGTCAGCTATCGACCCAGAATCTAACAATCAGTGCATCCCTAGTTTACTATATTACGTATACAACAAAGAAAAGCAGCAAATGCCTGCACTGCCCAGAAAATATTTGGCAATTTTGCTTTAAAAATAACAAACGCTTAATATACTGTGAGTAAGCTACCGATTACTGACCCAAAATGTCACATTATGTTTTAAGCCATATGTCAACAGCAACATAAGCCTACAGTCACGCTTCAAGTCAGGTATGAGGATGAACAAAGTGTCTCAGTGTCATTATTTGCTAAATATAATCTGTTCTGGGCTTTTTGCAGGTCACACACTTAGCACATATTTTACAAGATCCTGAACTTGAGCAACTTTAAAGTATACAAACACATAACTGGAGGATACCTAGATATATTCTCCTTTCCCTTTCTGTCCTGTTCTTCAACACACAGACAGAAAGGAAAAAGTGAACAATGAGCCATGACCTAATGACAGAAGTCTATAATTCATGGAAGCATTTAGAGGAAAAAGTGTTTTGTTGCCATCATGCTTTGCACTCAATGCGCTTTCTTTATCACTTCCTCTCCTACTCACGGGGTATTATAGTCAAGCTTTGTTCCCTGTCATGGACCAATCAAGCTGTTTATCACAGTGACCACTGGCCTAACTAAAAATCTATGACTATCTGCCCTTCCTCTGCTGTCTGAAAAAGTAAAAGCTCTTCCTCAGCCGGTTTTAAGAGCGCACCACCACTGATAACATTATTAATCACACAGCTCCCTGTTAACAACTTGCCAAAGGACAAATAATGCGTACATATAGCATTTCATTTTACATTCATGCATATGAAGCGGATGCAGCACATGAAAAGCACACAGTCACTTCCAGTTTAGTAAGTAGTAAAAAAAGCTAACAGGGCAGATACGCAAATTAAATATGACTATATTCAGTTTTGTCCTTCTCGAACTTCTAACTTAGTTCAAGCTTAACAAAATATAAATAACCTATTTAAACTCACCTATAGATGCAGCAAACATCCAAACCTCTCACAGATAACCCAGAGCATCAACCTCAAAATGCATCATAGATGCAAGTTGTGTATGTTTTGAGATGACATACACACACTTTAGACCACAACCAAGTGAGCAGAATTGCTGATGTTACAGGCTACTACGATCTATGCAGAGGGAGAAGGGGAGTTCACATGGATGAGATCAGGGAGTGGAAAAGGACATAGAAAAGAGAGATCTACAAGGAGCTTGAATGTGAGCTCCACTCCTGTGGAAAAAATGGAGGGAAAGAGCTGGGAAAAAAACAATAATCCTACAGATCAAAAGTGTAATGAGTTTTAAGTCAGACCACATGCTCTTGGATTAACAGTGGCATTACTTGACAGTCTATGAAAAACTGCTGATAACACTGTGTGAGAGATTAAAACACCTTTTCACCTGGTTGAACGGCTTATTGGAACATAATCTGGGATGGCACGATATTGGATTTTGATATCACGATTACTGTCATAATTTCACAATTATTAATCAAGTAATTATATATATATATATATATATATATATATATATATATATATATATATATATATAAAATAATAAATTCTTATCATCAACTGTATCCAGTTGGTTTCTACAGTGTAACGTTTGGCTACTAAAAATAATTTAGTATGGCTAAATGATATTAGGTTACGGAAAATAGGCTACCCAGACAGAGACGGACAGAGAGTGACAGTACTTCTCAGTTGGTAATATAAGTAAATACAAGCTGTGATTCCATTTACCTGTTTATATGCACTTCTTCCATTAACGCACAAAAACCCTGAGATTCAAAAAAATGTTTGACATACTGAAAAATAAAGTTCTCATGCTTGTGGGAAAGGTTGGTGTATCTATTAAAGGTGACTGCAACTAAGTGCAACACAAATAGATTCAGCAAATACATGATGACGTACGATCACGATGATGTCCTGTCACTGCATAGTCCACTGCAAGCCCTATTCGTCATCTCTGGGTGGCTTTTAAAACCCTGTGGATACAGAGCTGTTACCACAACTCTTCCAACAGTACATAGCTGTAGTAGCTGTAACAACATTTCTATTGTCCAGTGTGCTGTCCGTTATTATACATTCTTTGTTTTACTTTATTTGAAGTTTAACTGCTGCTCTTTTAATTACTTCATCTCGTTGCCCCCTCTTCTATAGCGCCACCTGCAGTTTATCTTGGAGAACTGTTTTGGTTAAGCCTCATACATTAGTTAAGTCTTTTTTTTTTAAGATATTTTTTGGGCCATTTTGCCTTTAATGGACAGGACAGGTAAGCATGAAGGCGGGAGAGAGAGAGGGGATGACATGCAGCAAAGGGCCACAGGCTGGATTCAAACCCGGGCCGCTGCGGCAACAGCCTTGTACATGGGGCGCCTGCTCTACCACTAAGCCACCGACACCCCATTAGTTAAGTCTTTTTACCTTGACTCAGGCATAGAGGGTTGGAAGATTATCTAGAAGATGCTGGAGCATATTAAGGTATTAGACCTTTGCATTAACTTTTCAACAGCATGCTTTGCAAATTGGATATCCATCTTCTACCACAACTCCCTGGTCATTTTGTAGCTATCTATAATTCCCCCACACTGCCAATTCTTTGGCTAACTTACAGCTGGAATTGCATTTTTACAGCCCTTCTTCACAACACCTTAGTTGAATGACACGACTCCACTACACAAAACAAACTGGCCAGCACTAGGGCTGCCACATTAAGTCGGAGATTCGAGTCACCAGTCGGGCACCCCTTTGTCGACTGAGATTACTTCAAGCCAAGTAGTTTTCTTTTTTGTTAGTTAGTTTGTTTGTCTTTTGCGTCGGGTACAGCCGTAGTGCACACACATGCATTACCTCACTTGCAAGAGGAGATTTCACCGCACACACAAACAACTTGACTCACAAGGTTTGTTTTCACAGGTCAACAATGCAGGAATGAGGACAACATAGGTATCATAGCTTCTACATTACTTATGGTTATGAAACTGTGATGTTATGTAACAGTGGCTATGGCGAAACCAGTTAATAACCTAACAATGACTCTGGGTGAGACATAATATCAACAGATAACAAATTCCTGAATTAAAGTTCAGTAAAAGTCTCCTCGTTTCTCTAGCAAATTTAAGCTGTAAATGTCAAATCAATTACAGTAAACCAAGATGAAAGACGGAATCTAGATTAAGTTTACTATCATATATATGAGAAACAAGTGAGGTAAACAAATTAAATTCAAATAGTGTCCTCCCTGTCGTGACCAAACACAGTTCTCAGTTTTGCTCCGTGCGACCCTACACAAACCGCAGATGCAGACAGAGGCTATCTTTGGGTTGCTACTGCCTGGTGAATGGTGAGGTACTGTGATAACATGCTGCCAGCTCATAGCATTTCAAGTTACTTTAATATCAAAAAAGTGCCTTTGAGATTTTTAAAGCATCAGAGTTTCATATGTCCACACAGCATAAGAGTCAGATTTTCACCTGTCGCTTCTGTTTTTACACAGCATGCAATACAGTTCAGCAAATGCAAAATAAACCACTGAGGAACTCGAATGCAAGAAGTGTGTGGCTGTATTGTCATACTGCCGACTGGATAAGTATTGTCAACGGCAATCATGGTGTCATTTCTTTTATACCAGTTTTACCAGGTGTGTGACAAGAGTGTAAAAAATGTCCGTTTTGATGTCATCTAATCTCTTGAGTTGCTTCATGATCATTTTCACCAGGAGTCACATTTTCAGGAAGGATCCTGAGCTCCTGAGAGTATTCCAAACGGTACTATACTGCATTTGGAAAATACCGGTACTTTGAAACTGATTCAATTCATTAATTTAGTTAATTTATTTTTATTTATGCACGCAAATGCCTTTCTTGTTCCTATTGGAGCACAGATTGCACAAGTGGTGTGTATGTCAACACCTGTATCAACATTCGCAGCTGGCGCACGTGAAAAAAAAACAAGAGAAAGTCTGCCTCGCAAAGGGAGACAACACGAGACAACACAAACTTGGTGGAACATTTGAGTTACCAAACCGTGACGTCCGTACCAAGGTACTTACCGAACCATGATTTTTTTTTTTGGTACCGTTACACCCCTACTATTTACTGTTCTAAAGGTTTGTATCCAAAAGGACTTTTCCTTAGGAAAAGTACCGAAGAGTATTTAAAAGTATCGAAATTCATATTGGTATTGGTACCGAAACAAAGATTTTGGTATCGTGACAACACTACAGTCCTCTATACAAGTCTCAACAGCACCTGACAACCAACTGCCAGCGTCCTCAGGAATGCAGGCAAGATGTTTTTTGTCTGAGGACTCCAGACTGCAAGCTGATTTGTAAGGCAATAGTTGTGCAAAACTAATTGCACAACTCTATTCTCAGGTTTGCGCTACTGTGTTAAATTTCACAGTTGTTTCTATTTTCATTTGAAGTGTTTCATCTCACTTCCACTGATGCGAGCCCCTGGTCTTGTTGGAGGCAAACCGCTAGACTGGCACTCGAAAGATGTGTTTCTCTATCACACTGCTGTGGGGCACCCACACCAAACAGTGCTGGGCTGCGGACAGGACTTTTACCATGTCAGGATATTTCTCATCTCCACTCTGAGTCAACACTGGCAGGCCTTCCATCACAGGCTGCTGTCTTAAAGCTCACCTGTGAAAGTCTTGAGGAATATTGGCGCCTTACTTCTTAAACGGCAACCGCTTCCAAATCTTCAGTTTGGACAAAACCTCAAGCTCTCTCACAGAGAGGAAGAAAGTTCAAAGGTGAAAAGGGCAAGTTCAATTTCTTAATTCCGGAAATCCAGATGTGTAACATTGTCCAAGCTGGTTACGACACCCAATGATACAGAAATGGCACTGATGACACAGAAACAAGTCCAAATTTCTAAATTCATCCTACGACAAAACTAAAGCATAAATATACATAGACTTAATTTTAAAGGAGGACAGAGCTACTCAAACTGAATAGTAGAACGGCAACTGTGGTTGTTTAACTGAAAAACAAAACTGAAATTCAGTGGATGGTCTGCTTATACACAAATTACGAAATGTGAGGACATATTGACTCACCAGTTGGGCATCTCTCTGTCTGCTGTATATACACAGCTTGAGTCTGTTACAAATGATACTGAATTATGTTTTAAGAATAGCTTTTATTTTCCCCCTACACATGATGAATAGACCAAGAATTCATTAGATTCAAGAGATACTGAATTCATCACAGAGAGAAGAGTTGAGCTTAGTCAGGCAGTGGTTCCAGCTCATCCAAATCTTTTGCAACATGAGAGTTGAATTATTGAACTTCTAAAATCATAAATTGTGTGGTCAAAGGCTACACAGGGGTATGTTTGTGAGTGTGACACTTTTCTTCACAGGACCAACAAAACACTATGTGTGGATATAATTCATCTCAACTCAAAGGTCACATTCTTATTAAAGTCATACAAACTAATTATCTCCTCAGCTCACTGTAGCAACCTAGAACGGTCCCTGTTAATGTATAAACAGAGGAGTGAACAGAGGATAAATAAATCTGTCCCGAGCTGCACTGTACAATTGGTATTTGGGCTACACACATAAAACTTGAACTTGATCAGGACATTTTTAAATTGATCAGTGCTGGCTATGTTAAGCCCAATCAATTCAAATTAAATATGCCTGCACCTGGAGGGCCTAACTGGCACGTCAAAAATCTACATCATGTAGACAAAGCCAAAAAACAAAGTAGTAGTTGTAACACTTAATAACAGAACACAAAAAAACACACTGAATGTACACTTAAGTAAGTAAGGCACAACAAAGGGAAGAGGCAAAATGGAATATGGCACAGCTATAGGACCATTAACGGCTTCTGGTGAGGAAGTCCACCAAGAGACCTTGAAGACCTCAGGAGGAGCTACTGTAGAGGATCAGAGTCATGGCGTACAATAACTGTAACCTGATGATTCACTGGTCACAACTGGGCGGCAGATTGTCAACAAGAAAGTCACAGTTGAAAATAACTTGCAGGATACGTGACTACCAAGAAGGCTTTTGGGATGTCAAAAATAAAGTTATTGTGGGAAAGTCACAGTCAAGACCAAAATCAAACTGATAATTTGTGGCAGGACTTGAAATTGCTGTTCAGTCATGGTCCCCAATGCTATTAGACACTTAGCCAGATGTGCAAAGCTCTGTACACAAGCCAGAAGGTGACTCTAATGTAGGGATGCACCGAAATGAAAATTTGTGGCCGCAGCCAAAGCTGAATATTATTAAACGCTTGGCCGAATACCGAATATCGTTGTTTAGTTTTTCATTAGTTTTTGCAGATGAACCCCCTCCAGATTAGTGTTGTCACGGTACCAAAATTAGGACCCACTGTACGATACCAATGAAAATATCATGGTTCTGAGCAGTATCACGATACCACAGCGAAAATGAGGCAGATGTGCCTTTTGTCATTTATAAAAAGATAAATCACTTTTTTATAATACATCAATGATATTTCAAAGGAATAAATTACTTATTGACTTATTCATACTTCAAAAACAGCATCAATAAGTGATTAACATGGGGGGGGATCAAAATAAAATAAATAAATAAAATAAAAATCAACCAGCCACCCTCCTCCCCTGAAGTCCCTTCATAAGTAATGAACAGTCCCTAAAGTGTGGTAAGGTTTGTGGGCCGTGAATGGTTCGTTTCTCCTCTGACACATCACGTATGGTCTGTGTTCGGCTGGCTCGGCTGTTCAGGTACTTCTGGGCAGTCATGACGCCAAGAAGAGGATATTATTGGAGCCGACTTCTCCGTCGCCAGTAAGCCGATGGCGCGTAATTGACAGGAATGCATTACTGTCCGTGTCTGTGACCTCCGTTCAACCCACAACCGATGAAATTCGCCTTTTGTTTCTGCTGCTGGTTGAAATCTGTAGGCTGCTCGCTCAGCATGCTGAATGATTTAAGCCTATTTTGCTCGCTCAAAACTATTTTTAGTCGCAAATGCGAGTGCCGTGACGGGCGGATCGCCACACTGCCGACATTTTACTCCGCCCGTCAAGGCATGCTGTTTGATTGCGTTATCAAAACACACCGCTATTATTCGGCCTTGCTTTTAACTTATTCCACCGAATACCGAATGTGTGGTTTTTTGCAATATTCGGCCGAATATATTCGGTTACCGAATATTCGGTGCATCCCTACTCTAATGCAATCAATTAGGCTAGTTTGTGTTTTCAATGTATGTGAAATTCAGACAATTTGTAAAGATAAACAACATAGGCGAATACATATCTACAATTTGTTTTTGTTTTTACAAAATTACCTATTTTGTTCACTCAAAAAAATATTTTCAACCCTAAATTAATTCCCCCAAATATTAGGTTAATGTGGCAGCCGGAAAAGAAGATATAGGTTACTGTAACGAAAAAAGTAAAGTTGTCATTGTCATGTTATAGCCTCATTATATTTAGCTATCTTTTAATAAAAAAAAATAAATTTTATGCCCTCAATGTTAACTTTTCCATGAAGTATTGACAACAGTATTGAATATTGATTTTTTTCAAGGTTTTGCATCGTAGTTAGAAATCCCAGTATCATGAAAACACTACTGCAAATAACAACTCCTTTATATTCAATGTATTTATACAACCCCATCACAAATATTGATATTTGATATTTATTTCAAACATGTGAAAGAAAGACATGAAGCCGACAGACACAAAGAAAGTAATATTTAGAAATAATGAAAAGCATAATGAAAAGCAGGGGTGGGCAATATGTTCTGAAAATTAAATCAGAATACTTTTAGGCTATATGACGATACGACATATGTCTTGATATTTTAAATCTCCTCAAACACACTTTATCGATGCTAGGACTGGGAGACAAAATCGAACAAGTTTATTTCTCCGACCAAACAGGCTACCCTCTCCGATGCGACAAAGTTGTAGGGATGACTATTGTTTGATTTGTTTTTCTTTGTTTGGTTCTGTTTTGTTTTTTGCAGAAAATATGATCACATTGAGATTTTTGATCAATAGTCATCAATACTGTGGATATGACGATTAATGGGAAGCGTTAAAAAAAAATAGAAAAGTCTGGTAAGTTGATACATTTACATAGATTTGCTGTAATGCAGCCTTTAAAACGAAAACAAAAAACACCATATATATGACATCCAAAATCTAAGACGATACAGAGTCTCATACCTCGATAATGATATAATATCTTCATATTTCCCAAGCCCTAATTGTCAGTGTATAGTTACCTTGATTTACACATTCGAAAAGGAGTGGGAGGAGGTATAAACTTATTAAATGCCACCTTTTCTCAGTAAGTCATTGAGTGAAATGAAACAGACAGTTTCCTTATATAGATACAGCTTCCTTTTATAGATAGAGTCACAAATTTATTTCAGGGAACTTTACGATCCGTACAGCAAACAACACCCTCTGTCCTCTTATCCTCACTTTGGATAAGGAAAAACTCCCTCCCAAAAAACTCCTACCACAGCAGTGAAGTCACAGACAATCTAGATAGTTTGGGTTTCATACAGTTTTATTTCAGCTGCTTCAGTACACTTATGGTTGTTGAACACAGTGCTGTTTTCTTTTTAATGTTGTGTAAAAGTGTGTCACAGGAAAATGAATTGTTTCTATTTTGTTAACTGCTATTCGATTAGATTTCCAGGGTTATTAGTGATTACAATAAGATGATTAGTTAGACTTTTGTGCAATATTTCATTGACTGTTAGTGGAGACCTGACCATGGTGACAGGTGTTTCAGAGAAATGAAGCAAAGCTCAACAGAAAGGAGGTGTGCCTGCCATACGGTTTACATATGCAGTACATATATTATAAGTATACATCTATACATTCTTTGTTACATGCCTATATTAAATGAAAAGTAACGCCACTAATTGGTAACAACCAGCCCAACGTTAGAAACGTGGGTTTAAGCCAAGTAAGGAACAATCTCACACACACAGCTGTCCTGTGTAACGGTTATTGGTCTGTATAATGAGGTTTTCAATGGCTTAGACTCTGTTTATCTACCACCAGCTAATGTCAGAGGCATCCACACAAACATTTACTAACGATAACTGCCTAACTACTGACAATGAATCACGTCTACAAGCCCCAAGCGGCCAGGGAAGTGCTTCATCGGGGAAGACGAGAAGACATCGCTGGCTAACCGGCTAACGTTAGCCAACCTCCATTGTTAGCCCGCCACTTAGTGACTAGCTTCTTAGCAACCTGCATGTGTCCTACACCGTTAATCTATCTTTCGGTTTCAGGAATTTCAGGAGCGAACAGTGTGTCAAGAAACAACCCCAACCGGTTTTTTTCCGGGACACGCATCAGCTAGGCACCGCTAGCTTTTAGCTCCAGCTAGGTAGCAACTGACACATGGGTGATGATGACAGCGATACAGGCAACATATTTGAGAGTAACACACTCACCCAGAACCACCTGGACACTCTGAAGATCACCTTCGAGTCATAGTGAGACGAGAGTAGATGTTATCTGAAGGAAAACGTCGTTGAAGAGGAAAACGGACTAAGTTTAATAGAAAAATGTTGTCGCAACAGAGGCAGAGTGGAGGGTTGCTGTGTGTTGACAGCTCAGTGGGACAGACTGAGTACTACAGCGGTAGTGAACTGGCCTGAACTGGCTGTCTGACGGCAGGAAGTGACATCACGGGAGGAGATACGCAAGGTGAAGAGCGCGCCCATCACCCTGAAGTAAATATTTACAGTACAGCAATAAAAAGGGAGCTCATTATATTGTCATGAGTCACTTCAGGGAATGACCACGGAGAGTAATGATCCATTTTTAAGATGATCAGTGACAGCAATAGTACATTGATATTGGTTATTATTGGTTTATTATTGATTCATATCATAAATAATTATTTAAGAGTGGGCAATCTTCACAGCTGCATTACCAGGTGGGCAGAGCAGCTCAGGGCCCCACCTCTAGTGGCCCCAAATGTCCCCAGGTTCACTGCATGTTCATTGAAGTTTTTGGTAATTCAATTGACCACTAAAGCACAAAATCAATCTGGTCCTGCATTGCTAGCTGATTATGTGACCTTGTCTTGTAGAAGGATCCAGTTATAAAACCTCATTTTAAAGGTCCAGTGTGTAAGATTTAGGGGGATAATAATAATAATAATCAAAACAGAGTTACAAAGTGCTTTACATGTCAATAAATGAAACAGACAAGACATGAAAACAACAACTTCAAAAGAACCGATTAAAACACTTTAGTGTATAAAAACTGAGGCAATAAAAGACAGTCAAAATGGACTTAAAACTCAAGTAAGATCAGGAAAGGCTCTCCGATAGAAGTACGTATGTTTTAAGAAGGGACTTCTTCTTCACTGACTCAACTGACCTGATTTCCTCGGGCAGATACAGCAAATGCTCATGTTCCCTTTAGTTTTCAGCTGCGCCTTTGGAACAGACAAAAGACCTCTGCCCAAGTACCTCAAAGTACATCCTGGCGTGTATGGCACAAAGAGGTCAGAGATATTGGCAGAAATGAAAAATTTAGTATGTTTAGTTTAGTGTAAGATCACCTGAAAATAAGAATCGTTGTGTTTTTGTGACCTCAGAATGAGCTGTTTACATCTACATAGGGAGCGGTCCACGGAATCCGCCATGTTGAACTCCCATTTTTCTACAGTAGCTCAGAACAGACAAACCAAACACTGGCTCTAGATAGGGCCATTTTTTGTGTTTCCGCATCGGCCACCATAGTTGGCATCCCCTCCGCCACCAGCAGCATTGGAAAAACACCGATTTTTAAACATTAACCTGTTTTATTCAGTGTTTTTACGGTTTAAAACACCAGGTTCGTTTGTTTTGGAGAGAAAGAGACCTCTGTGTATAATTCAGTGCCCTGTTAAAAAAAAAAAACCTAAATGTCTGGATCCTTAATTATCAGAGAAAAAAGGTGAATACATAATAGCAGGTGCTAGGTGAGCGACCTGTTTCCAATGAGCCAAACAGCATTAGAGTAACACTTACTTGTAACGTGTGACACTGCTTTATTCAGAGTTTCCGTTTGTTTTGGAGAGGAAGAGACCAGTGAAAACCTCCTGAGCAATGAACACTGACAGAAATCTAACTGGGAGAAGTTTCAGCTGGTTGCAATCTGCAATCCTCACCACTAGATGCCATTAAATCACCTGTTAGGTTACACAATGCTCCTTTAAAACCTTTATCATATTTAGTTAATGTTGTGTTCACATGGTGTATATCACTAAAAGTAAAGTAAGTCAGAGTTGTTTGATCAGATTAACTTAACCTACTTTACACTTAAATGACCCGGGGTCCGGAAGTTGACCAGATATTCTGGATCTTAAACAAAGTACAGAGCCAAACAAATTTTAGGCTCTAGGGCCCAACAAACATGTTAATCCAGTCATGTTCATTGAGCAAATATAGAAACATCTAAGAACTTCCTAATGCTAGTTCCTCAAACAGACTCTCCAGCATTGCTCCACCATGAAGTTGAGGGACTTGCAGGAGAGACAGAGTAAATGAAGCACGGTCAAAATCGAAGCAGCAGAGGCCAAGAGATCCTAACTTTTACTCCCTAATATGAGTAAAGTTTCATTAACATATTTTCCAAAATGCAGCCAAATGCAGCCAAAAGCAGCCGGTGTCCATGGGTTTTGAATGCCATGTCCCTAGTTATATAACTCAAAGTCTTGCGCTCAAGTTAAGACATAACCAGGGTTATTTTTTTTAGACATGAGAAAAGTTCTTCCAAAGAAAACTAATCTTTGGGCTATGTGTTAAGTTCTGAAGCAACTCACTATTATATAAGCCTTAATGCAGTTATTCAGTAACAACTAGGTAATCGTTACTCAGCATTCAGTTTCACTCTGCTACTATTCAGGATTTTGAGTTACTCCTGAACATTCTCCCCTCTCCCTCCTCCCCCCTGCAAGGTGAACAAAATGTCCTGCAGGCTAAAATCATCCAGTGTCTTCCGTGTCCTCTGCAGTGGAGTGATCGCTGACGCACGGGCCAAGAAAAACAGAAAGACCCATTCCCCACTGCTGCTTCAGATGTGCTAATCCATGCTCTTCATCACTACTGCAAACAGAATTCCACCTTTTTATATGGGACACAGTTTGTTTTGCTTCGGCCCAGTCTCAGAAGGGACAGAGATGAGGCCCAGTAGATGAAGCAACGCTAGCTCAGCATTCGTCATGAACTCAGACGGTATTAACGAAATACAAACAGATCTTTTTTTCTTTAGTTCATTGGATCTGTTTAGAAATACAGATGAAAAACCGCAAATTGTGTCTAGGTCTGTTTCAAAGATGGTTAACAGTGTAGTTGTTGTACACTCAGGTGTACAACAACCACACAGATAAATCTATTCATAGAAAATTAACAAGTGCACTTCAGGAGACATATTTTGCAATATGAGCTCCACTTAAAAAGCCACTATGTGTTAAATGATCGATCTTATTCAGCGTCTCAGATTCCAGGCCTCTTTACTGCACTACACACATGGGATACATTCCGATCCATCAGCAATGGTCAACTGGCCTATGTAGCTGGAAGCACTGCATGGCTTTTCATTTCATTTTATGGGCTGATTAATCACATCCCACATGTATTAAAGACAAAATGGTTACAGAAATACAAACAAAATACTAACTGAATAACTGACATTGGGATGGCCACAATAAAAGGCCACTTTAAAATGTGCAGTTTGATCACACAACACAATGCTGCAGATATCACAAGTTTTGATGGAGTGTGCCAGAGCATGCTGACTCCAGGAATGTTCACCAGAGCTGTTGCCTGCAAACTGAATGTTCATTTCACAACCATAAGCTGTTTCCACAGTCATTTCTGTTAATTTGGCAGTACATCCAACCATCCTCCCAACTGGAGACCACATGTAGCAACACCAGTTCAAGACCTCCACATCCAGCCTCTTTACCTGCAAGATTGCCTGAAATCAGCCAACCGAACAGCTGAGGCAACAATTGATTTGCACAACCAAAGAATTTTGGCACAAACCATTGGAAACCATCTCAGGGAAGCTCATCTGCATGCTCATCTTCCTCACCAAGGTCTTGACCTGACAACAGTTTGTCATTGTAGCCGACTCCTGCAGTTGTGAGGCAGGTTGGTTGTACTGCCAAACTCAGAAACAACACTGGAGATGGCTTAAAGGGAAATTTCGGTTTATTTCAACCTGTCTCCTATCGTCCTAAATTTGTTTCAAGTGACCAGTGACATAAAAATAATAGTTAGCCGTTAGCCTAGATACAGCCGTAGTGTCAGACCTGTTAAAACGTAAGTGAACGGGCAACCTTCAAGTGCAAAGTTAGTCCCCTAAACAAGCTTTCTTTCCACAAAGACCGCCTCATATCGTTAGGATAAATGTCAGAGAACATATAGAAAATGACATGTAAACATGTTGTCTTACCTTACCAGTGTGCTGCCATGTTTGTTTACCATTTAGCTCTGCTTTCCAAAGCCCGACCGAAATATCGCGAGAACAAGCAGCGATCTCATACTGTGCCTGAAATACCACGAGAACAAGTAGCAACAGCTGGAAGGCAAAACCAGACAGTAGCCTGAAAAGTTCATTCATTTATTTTATGAAAGATTTATAGAATAATGGCTGATTTTTTGCCAGACTTCGACTTTGTGATGGAGGAATTTGATTTTGCAGAATTTGATGGCCGCCCTTATTTATTTGAGCCAGAATACACTGACGAAGAGCTTTGTGAAATTGAAGAACGGAGGGGAGAGAGAGAGAGAGAGAGAGAGAGAGAGAGAGAGAGAGAGAGAGAGAGAGAGAGGCACAACAGGTAGAGGACGAGAAAGGAGGAATGGCTGCTGCAAGGCTGCGTAGCTCTGGAGATTGGTGGTGGACCTGTGAATGCTGTGCCCCAGTGCCCACAGAAGAGGAATGCCTCTGTTGCAAGGAATAGGACCGGTTGCAGCCTTATTTTCAAGGTCTGGATGTGACCGAGGACGAGACACCTCCACCTGGAGTAGTATCCAGTTGGGCTTTATCTAGAGCTCACAAGATTTCTCGCTTTGGAAAGCAGAGCTGAATGGTAAACAAACATGGCACCACACCAGTAAGGTAAGACAACACGTTTACATGTCGTTTTCTGTATGTTCTCTGACATTTATCCTAACGATATGAGGCGGTCTTTGTGACGCTACTATGCGCCCTGGCTGTATCTAGGCTAACGGCTAACATGCTAACTATTATTTTTATGTCACTAGTCACTTAAAAAATATAGGATGATAGGAGACAGGTTGAAATAAACTGAAATTTCCCTTTAAGGTAACAGATGAACATTCAGCTCAAGGACAACAGCTCTGGTGGATACTCCTACAGTCAGCATGCCAATAGTGCGCTCCTTCAAAACTTGTGACATCTGTTGCATTTTGCTTTGTGATCAAACCGCATGTTGTAGAGTGGCCTTTAACTGTGACCATCCCAAGGCACACCTGTGTAGTAATCATGCTGTCTAACCAGCACCTGATATACCACACCTGTCAGGTGGATGGATTACCTTGGAAACTGAGAAATGCTAACATGAATTTATCAAATTTGTAACCAAAAGTTTAGAGAAATACATCTATTGAGTGCATAAAAGTATTATACCTGTAACTCAAAACTGTCAAAAATGGAAACAAAAACAAACATGTTGAGTTTAAATTTTTGCTGTGTATATATAAAATCACAATAAAAGGAAAAATAAGACTTAAGCAGTTAATTTTTGTGAGTGTTATGCAACACATGAGACCAGATTCCTGGTATGTGTCAAACCAAAACCCCCTCGCAAAATCAGTAAATCATTAACAGATGCTGGTAGAACATTAATGATTAAGATTATATCTTGACAGGATACTGGTAATATTAAATAGACATTATTAAATCATCTCCCAACTAGACCTATGATATCATGTTTACATAACAAACAAGGTGCAAAGTTACATACATTTCCACTGCTATCAGCAATTGCTTTGTTACACCTTATTAGTTGTTTCCCAGTTATTTGTCTCAGACATGTCACTTGAGGAAATGTAACAGGGAGGAGTAAAATTTGCTCCATAAATTTGCTCTAATCTGTGTATTGTTCCGTTATCAGGTTAAAGGAAGTCCCTTCAGTTAAAAATGTCCTGTTGCACTAGCATCATCTAAAGCCTCGCAGCAGACAGATGGACACAAGTCTGAAGGATGATGGAGAGGACAGAGGAGCCCTGGCCGTCTAGTCTGGTGCTTATCTACCCCACCGGGCCTTTTCCCAGTCCAGCCCTGATAACCCGGGTCGACTAGCAAAATACAGGATATGACCCAATAACCCTGCAAGGCAGCAGGGTCGCAATATTGTTTTATTAGGGGAGGTCTTTTCTGTAAACCGTCCAACAGATCTCAGGGGGCTTGATGAATGCAGGCAAGTTTTGACAATAGCTGTATTTGCCTGTGTGCTGACAGACAAAGTGGTGCAGCACCCAACATCCTTTCACCATCATTTTACCAACACTGGCCTGTTGATGTGATTAGACAGATTACACACACATTAGCTAAACTGTGAAGTAAACACATATAACAACACAGATAACAGGTCAGTGTTTCCACGTTTTATTTCCCCTCAAATTAATGCACCAGATGTGTATCACATTACTAATTGAGAATGGCATTCCTTTGTCATTCTGCCAGACTTGCCACAGTGATGCTCTCACCCTCTTTGGTGCATGACAGAGCTTTCTGTGGGGGTCTGAACATGACACAGGTGCACATGTTGAAGGGTCTTGGGTTTGCTGGCACTTCTTGAGGTGGAAACTCGTCCCTCTTCTGTTGCTTTGCTTTCAGGTCACTCCACCCTGCACTTGCCTCTTCAAAATCCCACTGTAAAATATGGACAGGTCAAGATATTAATATGGACAAGTATTGAGGAAGATAGCTGCAGCCCACAGCTGCAAAACAGGCTACAATGTAAACACTCAGGGCATTTGAGCACCATCAGTTTATGTCCACTAAAAGTGCCTTTGTTGTCACCGACCTGCTCAAATTATTATTTTAAATAAGTTTAGCAAACCAACAAGACTCCGTTTAAATAAACAATACTTTTAGTGTGTACAGAGTCATTATTTTTTACATCCATCTAGGTTAATTCATTTCATATCTGAGTTGGTGATTGTTGGAACATTGGAGAAATGTTTTGTTTTGTTTCTGTTAGCGATTAGCATTAGCGATTTCAGGATGGATTCTGGTTAAACAAAAAGGATTTGACTCAAGTCTGTCTCTGTCGGTTATTTTCCATTATGTTTTCAGACACTTGAAGTAACAATATGAGCTGGTCTGTGTCAAAAACAAGCAGATGCTGACGTCAATTGACAGTGCACAACTGACCTTTTGCTAAGCCCCGTCCCTTTTTTGATGGTCCGACAAGCTGTCGCAGCAAGCATGGAACCCACACTGTAACTAACTGCACTCCCTGAAGAAATATTATCATATTTTTGGAGAAATGAAACAGTGATTCCAGAGAGAAGCGGACAGAGGGGTCTACAGTCTGTGTTTGAAGGATATATCCAGGATGTCAAACTGACTCAGCAGCAACAACAGGTTAAAAAGACAAAGATAGTTAGAAGCTAAAGCCGAACTATAGGCTACAGATCACAGTGTAAAAGGCACCACATCACTGCTGATCGCCACAGAAGACAATGAATATAAAGGGAAACTTTGCTGATACTGAACCAGCTGTGTGGCATCGCAGTGTGTGCAGATGAACGGTGTTTGGCTTCACCCCTGTGCTAATGCCAGCACCTGGACCTCCACTGCTGGACGGGCAGGGATCTCTGAGGGAAGTCAAACAACGTTCATCTGCACACACTGCGATGACACAGAGCTGGTTGAATATCAGCAAAGTTTCCCTGCTTCCCTTCACTGGTTCCTGTACAGCAGGGTCAGTCTTTTTTTTCACTCTTATAATCATTAAAAAGCAAAAGCAGCATGTGTATACATTCAGTAGGCTATATCTTCAGTAGCTAGCTAGCTAACCCTACATTTTACAGGGTCTGATTTTGGTTTTGGAACAGGGAAGAAACGTATATCTTTTTCCAACCTCTCCAGGTAACGAGTATCATTAATACACGACGTGCCCCAGGTACAACATTTAGCTCCAAATCCACAAAACCAGCCTGAAAATGAAGGAAACCTGAAACGACTGCATTAGAGTCAATGGAGCACAGCTGTGTTCTTGTCAGACCCTGGTTTGAGCTGGCTCGATGCTACGTTATGATTGGCCAGTCTGCCCAGGGGCGGGACTTAGCTAAGGGTTAATTGCCCGTTACTATTACATTGCAGTCTGTTTCGCCACTGCCAGCTGTAGCACTCTCGATAAAAATGGGACCAATTGTTACTTAGACACAAAAATATGGCGAAATGGAGCCCAGGTTGAAAAAAATACCAAAGTAACCCTATTTTGGGGTTTTCCCCCAATTGACAGATGTCTCATAGTGGCTGCAGTTGGCTCCCACCATCTCAGCTGTATCCACGTTGCAAATGCCCTTCATCTAGCGCTTTGTCTTACCTAATCATTTCCTGAGCATTAGAATATTTGTTATTACTTTTTCTGAGACTCTGATCCTTATCCCCTTTAACACTGGTTACTTATTACACATCCTGAAATGAAATGCTTTTTTATGACTCGAGTTGTGTAAGACAATCAGCTTAATGTCAAGAATGCAAAAGGCTAAGACTTGCTCACACACACAGAGCCGAGTCCTGGCCGGCAGGCATTACACAAGAGACCATAAACATCTCCAAAAATAGCAGAGGGTAACACTGGCCCCCTATAGACAAGGCAACCATTTTGCACTATTTCCGAGGTAGACAGGCCCAACCCAGTGCTGGTCTTTAATCAAAGATCCTTTACAGGAGAACAATTGGGCCACAAGGCAAATCTCAAACAATTCCAAGCGAAGAACCGGCACTCAGCAGATATGTGAAAGAAACACACGGCACAATAACTCAAGCTGCTGCGGAGCTCTGACTGCTCAGTGAATGCAGGCAGCACACTCCAAATGCTGTGTGGTTTTATCATGATCGGCAATTATGGTGATGACATGAAAAGCAGACAATATTTTAATTCATGTTACATGTAAATACATCTAAAATTGCTCACTAGCACTATGATCTCTTCCCCTTTGTCCTCAGCTTGCCTTGAGACTTTTTTCAGCTGAGCAACCGCCGGGTTTAATGTAGTGGAAAAGTTTTGCAATCAAATAAAAAGTGAATAGGCAGTGGGACTCGTGTGGAGTTCTGTGTGTTGGAGATTAAACATTAGACACTGTGGAAACCATCTTTCCATTGAATCACTAAGTAAACAGCTTCTGTTAATAATAACTAGCACGTGGAAAGCTGCCACAGAGGGAGGGACGACTCTATGAATTTACCTGCTGTCGTGTTTGTTCAGAAGTGATCAGCAAAGATTAACAGGAGTTGAAGAGATTTGGATTCACAGACTAATCCGAGCTGCCCCCAAAACACTGAATATTTGGACGCTTTGTAGTTTTCAAGGCAAACAGACCTCACCGACCAATGAGAGCTGAGATTAGATTAGGTTAAAGAGGAGGAGTTTTCACACAGCCAAACAAAGTTGTATGCTTTTCCACATCCAGCATGAACACACAGTACATTTTGAACACTTTGTTAAAGCCCTCTTACTTGTTTGACACACTGACTGCACTAAGGGCATTCACGTCATTTGCTTTTTCCTGTCTGGTGAACACTATCGAGCTGCAATTGTTTGTGCTCACACCATTTGCCTTTGTTTCTGATTAAATGACATCCTCCATGGCTTGGCTTTCTGCAGCAGAACAGTAAGGGAGTTTCTCTTGTGGCTGAGCGCAAGGAAGAAGCTTGTAATTTCACTCTCCCTGAAAACGAACCCTTTTCTAAGACGGGAAATTATAGAAATGCTAACTGTCGCTATGTAGCCGATATTTAATTCTGGGCACAGTTGCACACTGCAGAGTGAAGCCACGTTTCACTTTACTTGAAATTACCAGTTCAAATACAAACCCTGCTTCTCACAAATATCCTCTCCGTACACTTTTGCCACAATCCTGGAACAAACAAAGGTCTCTCAGCAGGGTTTGACTCATCAATCCTAAAAGAGTGTGCTGACTGTTGTCTTCTTACAGAAACCTCTGACTACAGTCTGACTGACTTCCCTGAGAATCACATGTGAGAAGCACAAAGCTTGGTGCAGCAGCACAAACAATGACCCTTACTTCTTCTTATGACTTCCTCCAAGTGCTGAATTTTCATTTGCTCATAACAACTTCTCAGTTTAATATATGTGGCATTTAATCCCATAAAAGGTATCTACCAGACACATAAATTTAATGCATTTTAAGACCTTTTAAAGATCATTTTACACCAAATCAAACACAGCTTTTTGGATAAGTTTCTCAGTTAAGCACATAAGGTTAAGTATAAAGGTAAGTTGGAATGATCTACATTTTAAAAATGAGAAATTAAAGGTGGATTAATAAAATTAGAAAAAATGTCTGAGGCAATTAAAACCACGCAAATTCAAATATAAGTTTATTAAATGACTTTTCAAGGGCAAATATTTGTAACATTTAAATTTAAATCATTTTAAGACTTTTTAAAAGGACCTGCAGACACAGTGCTACTCTAATCTCATGGGGACAGGAAGTATGTGGATCCAGAGATACTTGAACTAGATGGACAGAAAAAAGAAACTGTTTTTTTTTTTTAACCCTTTAAGTAGGTCAGTCACAATGTCTGGACCTTCACCTCTTCATAAACATCTGCGCTGTGTTGTACGGGGAAACACCTGTTACATAAGCCCATATAAAAAGGCAATAGATTAAAAGGTTTAGGTAATAAAGTAAGTAGAGATCAAGATTCAAGTAATCACAACCGTTCACACAAGGTAATAAAGAACAAGTCAAAAGATATTCATCCAAGCTTTCACAGCAGTCATGCAACACAGTGTGTCAACATGCTGTCACCATCTAGTGGCACACTATGAGAAGTACACTTTATAACTAAGTTAACTGCAACATTATGCAATTTTAGTATTTTTTAACAGGACAGCAGGAGATTCAAGTTTGTAAAAAAAAATGTCACACTGCTCACCAACACGGCTAAACAGGGTTCCAACCCACCTCCAGATCAGAGCTCGCCAGCGAAGATTCACAGGACGTATCTGAGGAGCAGAAACTGTTGACTCTGATCACTCGCATCATCCTGTTGAGAGGCCGGTCCTCCGTTTTCTCTTTGGACAGCATCACTTCCTTAAGAAATATCTGTTAAATAGAAAATACATATATTTCGCTGTAAGAGCGACCACTGACTGAGGTGAAGAACATATGCAGTCTGTGCCAACACAGATTCTTTGCTCACTTTTCTTGCAGGTTGAGCACTGACGTCCATGTAGCGTCCCATCTCTGTCATCTTCTGGACCTGCGGAGGAATGCCTGCAGCTTTTATTTCAGCTTTAAGCTCACAGATCAAGATGATTTCATGTGTGAAATTCCTATAATGTCAATGCTAAATATAAACAGTAAGTGCTTAATTTACTCAAAAACTCTCACTGAGATCAAGATTCCTGTACAGTTCCTAGAGTTTAGGAAAAATTTAGGACCTTAAAGTGAAGTATGGAAACTTACTTTTGTTTGTGCTGAGCTTGACTGAACTTGCTGTTTCCTCTGTCTCTTCGTGACAGCGTCATCCTCAGTGCCTGAGCCACCTAAAAGGCTCTCTGTGTCTGGAGATAAACTGGTGAGCTGCCGTCTTGTTCCTCTCTTGCACAAATGAATGACAAGAATCTGAGAACGTTGGGTTTAAGGTTAACAGATCACACCTGACGGAAAATCAATAAACTTCTCATACATTCCAATAGTGCAGTATTTTCTTTATACTGTGTGTAGATATTCAATAGATATACAGCTTATATTTAAAGGGTATGCTAAGGTTTTTTCTTGTATTCTGTGTGGAGGTATTTTAACTTACTGTCCCAGTTTGCCATCCATCCATCCAGTTCACAAGGTGTTACAGCACAAGCAAACAGCAGTCCAAAACCCTATTATATTTACTTATACACTCACCAGCCACTTTATTAGGTACACCTTGCGAGTACAAGGTGCTGGCAACATTCCTCAGAGATTTTGGTCCATATCATCATGATAGCATCACACAGTTGCTGCAGATTTGTCGACTGCACATCCATGATGTAAATCTGCCGTTCCACCACATCCCAAAGGTGCTCTATTGGATTGAGATCTGGTGACTGTGGAGGCCATTGGAGTACAGCCAACTCATTGTCATGTTCAAGAAACCAGTTTGAGATGATTTGAGCTTTGTGACATGGTGCGTTATCCTGCTGGAAGTAGCCATCAGAAGATGGGTACACTGTGGTCATAAAGGGATGGACACAGTCAGCAACAATACTCAGGTAGGCTGAGAAATTCTGACCCTACCATCTGAAGGTTGCAGCAGAAATCAAGACTCATCAGACCAGGCAACGTTTTCCAATCTTCTATTGTCCAGTTTTGGTGAGCCTGTGTGAATTGTAGCCTCAGTTTCCTGTTGTTAGCTGACAGGAGTGGCACCTGGTGTGGTCTTCTGCTGCTGTAGCCCATCTGCTTCAAGGTTCGACATGTTGTTGGTTCAGAGATGGTCTTCTGCAGACCTTGGTTGTAACCAGTGGTTATTTGAGTTACTGTCGCCTTTCTATCATCTTGAACCAGTCTGGCCATTCTCCTCTGACCTCTGGCACCAACAAGGCATTTTCACCCAGAGAACTGCTGCTCACTGGATATTTTCTCTGTAAACCCTAGAGATGGTTGTGTGTGAAAATCCCAGTAGATCTGCAGTTTCTGAAATACTCCACCAACAACCATGCCACGTTCAAAGTCACTTAAATCATCTTTCTTCCCCATTCTGGTGCTCAGTTTGAACTTCAGCAGGTCGTCTTGATCATGTCTACTTGCCTAAATGCATTGAGTTGCTGCCACGTGATTGGCTGATTAGCTATTTGCATTAATAAGCAGTTGAACAGGTGTGCCTAATAAAGTGGCCTTAGAGTGTACTTTCACAGTAGCCATGCAATACGCTAAATATCAACATGCTGTCACCACCTAGTGGCACACTTTGAGAAGTGCACTTCATAGCTTTATACACTGACAGACTTGACCCTGAGGTGACTGTTCAAAATGTTTTCAGTATCCACAACTGCAAAAAGGCAAAGCACCTCCTGAAATTATGGTAATGATGCGGAATAAATATCTATGCAAACATGTAGTAAACCATCACATGTGCAAATTTTTTTTTTTTTTTTTAGCTGAAGCCCTGAGCCTGACAGAGTGAGTAAGATGCGGTCACACACTGCGCTATATAAGGATACAAGAAGGTCCAGGGCCATGCAGCATATTGCTGACAGCAACCATGGCATGACTCTTAAAAGAAACCCAAACTGAGTGTCGTAGAGTAGTATGGCAGCAGCATAGAGGGCACCAGCCAGTGAGCACAGCAATCCAGAGATCACGTAGGCCCAGGTCAACATCTGTCCTCTATACTAAAGGGAGACAGTAAATGTCATTCCCTTAAAATCAGTTTAATAACACTGGGAACAATTTTGGGAAAGCAATAAGAAGAAGCTCTGACATCAAAACACACTTGTATTCGTTGTCACTTACTGCTCTGCAGAGTGCAGGGAACCTGGAGGTGCAGGCAATGACAAAGGACAGCAGGCCAAGTATGTAACCCAGGATTTCAGTGTTGTCCTGTCCGAAGAACAATTTTATAATATCAGATACAATACGAGGTAAGGATATTTAGTCTAAATAGATTGTACTAAAGAAGACGAATGTTCATCCACGGTGTGAAAATTGGAGATACTGTGAAACATATGAACTACTGAGTATATAAAACTACTAAGCGCCACATGAGTAAAGTATCACTGCACAAACACATTACATCCATCACTACATGTAAATGCATTTCTCCATGAACTGCATTAAGTCATATAAGTAAGGGACTACAACTAGCCACAGTGGTGGTGTGTGCCTACTTGAAGAGTGAAATGCTGCAGCCTCCTCCCAATGAGAGGCCTGTCCGCTGGTTGTTGGGCCACCTTTGACTTCAGAAACCCTCCTGCAACCACCATCAGTACACATATTGCAAGGAGGTGCTGTCTCCTCCGCCCCCTCCTCATCCTCAGCCTTCTTTCTGAGGAAGAACACAAGCAAGAGGGACATTTTTGCAGCTGTAACACATCCTCTATTCATTTGTGTGTTATCTGTAGAGCAACTCTGATAAGTCTCCTCACTGCTTTGCCTAAAGGGTCAGTTGGGTGCTAACACTACAAACACCGGTGCTACTTTTATCAAGTTTGTTTCACCAGTGCACAGCTGAGTGATTGTTTGAGAATGACAAGGTTTGCATGATTGCCCAGATATGGCATTTCTCTAAACTCACCTGCCTTTGAGTTCCAGCACAGCAGCACATGGCAGCAGCATGACATGAAAGTGACAGCATCCAGGGCAGCAGCAAAAGCACCCAACAGAACCTACAGAGGAGGGAGCAGAAATAAGTTATTATTGCATCCAACATAATAATGATAATAAAAAAAAAAGTACAGTGATTAAAACTATTACTTGAATCTGCAGCTGTCTGGACAGAATGGCTCCAACTGTGCTGCACATGTTACTGAGGAGGCTATAGAGGAAACTGGAGGTTCCTCCCGGATTCTCTCCCCGAAATGTGCACCTCTCGTACACGAGCCTTACAGAGAGAACACAGGTTCAATGCTAGGATGTTTCCAACAATTTACTGTAATAACTGCTGAATGAAAACAGTACTTACAAGAGGCATGACAGCAGTAAAACCAGCGCAGACAGAGAGCTGAGACCGATGGGGACGCAAAGTTTGTCTGCGTCATGGGAGAAACAGGTGGTGACTGAATCGACGCAAAACTCAACCAAACTGAGGAGGAAAGTGTTGAGATCTCCGCTAGTGTGACTCTCCAGGGGCAATGTGCGTCCTCCCATGTTAACTGGAAATTCGTTTACATTTCGCGGTGCTTAAATAAATTAATGCAGTACCTATGCACCCATACAGCCGTCAAATGCACCTGAGCATAACGGATGCGGTGCCGAGCTGTGCCAACCTGCCCAGATTTGCATACACTGTGCGCCTAGCGGGGGCGCGCACAGTGAAAAGCAGAAACCACCAGACATTGGGCCTCATTCACTGATAGGCTGTGTGCGTAAAAATGTTCTTACACTGCGTATAACATACGCGCGCACGCAAAATTACCGTCGGATTTATGACACGTGCGCACCACCACTGAGCATGACAGAATCCTTCGAAATTGACAAGTGCGTGCCCGCCATGTCCAATCAGCATATTGCCACGCCCCTCATTCTCTATATAAGGAAACACGTTTACCCAGTGGTGTGTCAAGGAGAAGGTGTGAGTTGCTTCTTTATTAAGAAGCTTATGCTTCCAATGGAAAATGCCTTGACTCTAGTAAAAAAAAAAAAAGTGTATCAGGCATCTGCTATAATTGTTGTAATGATTTTCAGCATACACCAGCAACAGCATACACCGACCAGCCAAAACATTAAAACAACTGACAGGTGAAGTGAATAACTTTGACTATTGTGTTCCAATGCGTTGTTCTGCTGGGAAACCTTTGGTTCTGGCATTCATGTGGATACCAACATGTTCCACCCACTCAAACACCGACCAAGTACCCCCCCTCATGGCAACAGCACTCCCCAATGGCAGTGGCCCCCAGCAGAAAAAAGCAGCATGCCACACTACAAAAACTGTTTCGAAATGGCCTGTGGTAGGGATAGGCAGTATTTCTATTACTTGTATTTAAAATACGTATTTCAATTACATTTGAGTATTTTGTAATTTGTTTTTGATAAGGCCGATAAAAAGCAAATGTAATTTGTTACAAAATACTTTTCAGTGGAGTAATTTTGTATTTAAAATACTCAAAATACTTTCTCCACAAATCAAAAAACAAAAATAATAGGCTACACATTCTTATAATATTGGATGTCACAATATTTTTTACTTTTTATATATATTTTTATCTATATGTTTTAATAAACTTGGGCCATTCAATGACCTAGTGGTCTGTTTTACTGGACTGTGCATAACATAAGAAATTGTATGTTGTTGTGGTTGATGCTTGGGATGAGTATGCTAGAAATGAATTGCCTGGTATAGTTACTCATGGTCTCTAGCTGCAATATGCAAATTCTGAGCATTTTTGGTCAAGGACTTTTTGAGTTATTCACGAAAAGCTTTGTGGACCGACCGACCGACCGACCAACAAAGTGACCTATAGAGCTGCGGGTTGCTGCTAAAAAGAAAAAGAAAAAAGTATTCTCTGTATTTGAAAATACAAAATACATGTATTTTATTTTGATACATTTTCTTGCACCAGTATTTTGTATTTTGATGTATTTTTGCCCATCTCTGATAAACGCTAATGATGTCGATGAATTGAACCAGTTGGAACCAGTTCTCAATTTCCATCCCTAGTTATATGCATTGTCTCTTTTCAAAATACACTTTTGTTTGCACAGGAAATGTACAGTTTCTGCTCATTATATGCATTCAGTCTTTTTTAAAATAAGCTTAAAATGTCGGTAAAACACCTAGGGCTCTAGTTTCACAGACTGGGCGAGGCGGGGGCGCCAGTTGGCAAAGTGCAGGTGCACTGCACTGGCAGACGGATTTTGCAAGTTTGGCACACCGTGCATGCTGGCGCAGCTACTCCTCTTTCCTACCTCCGTCCCTCCTACCTGCGCAAGTCGGAAAGAGGGAGGAGAGAAGGCGTGGAGTGGGTTTTACACAGCCCATTCACATCACACCAATCAAATGAGCCCCTCTCCTCGCCCTTAAATGCGCCGCGCGAAGACGTAATGAGAGTTTACTCAGTTCACCACGGCAGAAGAGAGCAGCAGCGTCAGACGGCCAAACTTCTCCCAGGAGGAAACTGATGTTTTGGTCCGGGAGGTCCAAGCTCGCAGTGTCCGAATATACGGAACTGTGAGCAGACCTCCACAGGCTGATGATGCAAAGGTAGCCTGGGAGGAGGTCACCACAATTGTAAATCAATGTTGCGTTTCTCTCGTGCGCGCTCTCTCTTTCTCTCTCGCAGTCTCACTCTGTTTCTTTTCTTTTGACTTTTCTAAGATGACAGATGCTGAATATATACTCCCTATCTGATGCTGTGGCTGTTTGTGGTTGGCTGAGAGGGATGTGAACTCATCAGTTTGCAGCTGTGTTAATCAAATCAGGTTGGCTTTCCATTACGCGTGCCAAACAGTGCCAATCCCCTTTGATCTGACATGTGACGGGACAGTCGATACAGATATACATTTATGTGCTGATTGCAGATAGTTGCATTGAATGCATTTTGGGTATTTATTGCATCGTTAATGTGCCTGACATTCTGGAAACCTGCCTGTGAGGTTTTGGTGACGTGTGCACACTGTCCACCGGTCAGCCAAACTTTGGCTTACACCGGCTGGTTTCAGCTGGCGAGCTTTTAGTGCACCTTCGGCGAAGCCTTTTGGCACAAAACTGTCACTGCGCCAAGCTGGATCTGTTGACACCTCCCCCTGCTGCGCTGCCAAACTACCAAACTGAGCGCGCCTCGGGTTGCGCTGCTTGAAACTAGCTCTGCGGGGGGTTTGCCACCTTGTGCCACCCTGCGCCACGCCGGGAAACTAGAGCCCCTAGTATTTTGTTTATTACCTTGTGCAACAAAAGCATGAGGTTAGGTTTAGAAAAAAACAACAACTCATGGTTTGGCTAAACATTCTCATAAGAAGTGAACAGTGGGCGCCCAGGTGAAAGTCCATGGTTTGTTGGACCCATCCACCACTCCCCCGTCCCGCCCACTTTATAAGGACTGTCCAGCTCTGTATATTATATTGTTACTGGCGGCATCACAAACTGTCGCCCACCAGTGCATTTCATGACGCTGCGAAAGGTGCCTTTGTGTGTCAATATCTTACTAGGACATCCACTGACATAGTGCCAGTGTTTGACGACTTCCAATTGGTGACTGCTGTGTCAACAACAGCCGCTGTCTGGTTTCCATGTATTAAAACAGGCTGTTCTCCTGCACTGCTGCATAAACCTACAGTGAGTGATGCACCAAAATTTGTATATATTTGTATATATATATATATATATATATATATATATATATTTATATGTATCGGTCATTATAACCACGACTCCCTTGAAAATTTTAGTAAACTCTGAAGGAAAAAAACCACACACAGACCTGCATTTATTTTAACAGACACGACAACATCCACGATACAAAGACTATCACGTTTTTGGTCCAACTTCACACAGACTTACATTATGACAGGCTCATGATGAAATGACCTGCCGATTCTCGTAACCATATTAACTCCCTCCTGCCTAGTATTTTTCTGACCTGATCCATTTTGGCACACTTTTGGTAGCAGATGTTGTTTAATGAAGGCACTGAGCACATAGGGGGAGGGGTTTGAAATGTGACTGAGCCAGCCCAGTGTCAATTAATAAAATATATCAGTGGGCCAAACTAAGTGTATTACTGGCTGGTCAGACAAAAAACAAATAAAAACAAACAAACAAACACAAAAACAATTGTACTGGCCTCAAAGACATGTCCGCCCACTGGGAAACCCCGTCATTCTGCATTCTAGAACACAATGTGTCACAAGAGTCACAACATTCTAGAACCTCCTAAAATCCTTCGAATAGAGGCCAAGACACCTCGAAACACATTTAGACTTGTGATTTCAACAGTGAACCATTACTGTTTGAGAGTCATGTCTTCAAAATCGTTTCATACCACAAACTCTGGTCAGTGCCAGCGCTCCAGTAAACAACCTGGTGAGTAGCTGTTGGAAAAGTTACTTTTGAAATGAAATTGATTACAGATTACTAGTTACCCTGTTAAAAATGTAATGAATGCTGTAATTATTCTAACTGCTTCATCAAAATAATGTAACTTATTACATGTGATCATTTTTTGATTCATTTTCTAACATGTTTTTTTTAAATTGGGCAATAAAGCTGCAAAATGAGCAGAAATAGTCTCTGCCAAAAGAAGCCATTCCTGCACGGTGAAAAGATGCAAAGCAACAGAATGAATGTTATACTCTACATATAAACTTTTTTACTGTAAGGCATATATTCAGATGTAACCGCTTTGTAATCACCGACATTTTGATTAATATCTGTAATTTAATCACGTGCTTTTTCTCAGGAACTGTAACTGATCACATACATGATGTATTTTGTAATGTAAGTACATGTAGCTGGTTCTTTCTTGGATCACTCAGACAGTGGATAATACAGTAGATTACATCCAGCACATGCAGCCAACAAGATGATCTTTTCTTGTTCTTGCAGGGTGCAACATTGACCTCATCAACCACGCAGTGAAAGACTGCAGATCAGAGGGAAGCAAGACCACCTCCAAGAAAAAGTCTGAGGAGAGTCTTGAAAGAGCCAGCAAGAGGAGCAGGACAAGCCAAAGTCCCTCCAACAGCGGCAACCAGACCTTCAGTGGGCCTTCATCGAGTTCCTTGGTTACCGGGTGTAAAAGGACCAGCATTAAGAGGAAGTCCACCGATGATAAGAGTGAAGAAAGACCCAGGACCCCCAGTCCCTCTGAAGAACCCAAACACCAGACCACCTCTGAGGCCTCATCCAGTAGCAAACCTGGCACCTCCTCATCAGTAAACACTGGCCCGCCTTGCAGCAGAGGTTAGATGAGATAGATGTTTAGCTGACTGCACTGCACACCACCTGGGTTGGCCTGCAGCTAGCTAGCGGCGCAGCTCATTCACATTCACCAATGGTAATGCTGCTATAGGGGGCTTACCTGGGGGGAGACCCGAGGGTGAACACAGTGTTTCCACAGCAACACTGTTGGGTCAAGACGGTGTTACCAGCAGTAATTGCTAAATAAGCAGCGCCACAAGGTAGTTCCTATCAGACCTGGAGGGTGCGCACCACAGTTAACTGAAAAGTAGCAAAAATTAACCGATAGACCGACGTCTAACAATTTGAAAATACTTTTCTTGGTTAACCGTTGACATCCCTACTCAAAACACTGATAAAATCTGCGTTTCACCAGTAAATTCTGTTGAGTTTACTCACTTACTTACTTTGTTACTCTTGAACAGAATCAGGCTTGCTAATCGTCTGCTGGCTAGAAGGTTCAGCCTTTGCTGGGTTTGAATTAATATAGGAAAGAGGATTCAATTTTTGATCACAGGTTAGTATCAGGGGTTAGTTTATGAGTGTGAAGTTCTGAACAGGTATAATCAAAGTTTGTGTTTTGTTTCTGCAGCTGCCTTTGAGGCCAGATATGAGGAGGAGGAACGGCTGGGTAGAGGAGGCTTCGGGACAGTCTTTGCTGGCCGCCGCAAATACGACAATCTGCCTGTAAGACACATACACACACACACACAGTATCTATGATTCATGTATCCACTTTGTATGTGGTATGAACTAACCAAATGTCTGTGTGACTGTCTCGTAGGTGGCCATAAAACACATCCCCCAACCTGGCATTCAGTGCACATCAATGGTAAGGATGGTTTGTTCTTTGTCCCAGTACAAAGGAACATATGCACATGTTCCTCTTGTACTTCATATATTCTCACAGCATAGTGTTTATGTGTTCATGAAGGATTCATTATTTCTTTTCTCCTTCCTCTATGGCTAAAGCTGCTGGGTGGGAAAACTCACAAGGTCCCTCTGGAGGTGGCACTGCTGCTGAAACTCAAACCAGTAGCTGCAGTGGTGACCCTGCTGGACTGGTACAATCTGGACCATGAGCTGATTCTGGTCCTGGAGAGACCAGTCCCCTGCTCGGACCTGATAAATTATATGAACTCTAGAGAGTCGGCCCTGCAGGAACACGAGGCGAAAGTAAGCAGCTGAAGATGTGTGTGTTTCTGTGTTTCTGTCTGTGTCCAGCATGTCACACAGTCTACATGTCTCTTTCTCTCTCCTGCAGGCTATAACAAAACAGCTGGTGAATGCCCTCATTGAAGTCCACTCCAGAGGTGTGTTCCACAGGGACATCAAGCCGGAGAACATTCTTATTGAAACCGGCTCTGATGTCCCACGTGTCCGCCTCATTGACTTTGGCTGTGGCACATTTCTGTCAGGGAGGAGGTACACTCTAGAAACAGGTAGGCTGCCTTTCTCATGGTCCTGTTCTCTGAAACAACCCAGCATCTTTGCTGTCTCTGTCCTTACCTGTGTCCCTCGCCATTCAACTTTGTCTCTGTGTGGCTATGTGTGTTGGAACCTACCCTACACCCCTGAGTGGTTCCAGCGTCAGTGGTACATGGCTGAACCAACCACTGTGTGGCAGCTTGGTGTAGTGCTGTTTGAGATGCTGCATGATTACATGCCCTTCAACAATAGCTCTGAGATCATGACTGAGGAGCCTAACATCCGTGAGGATCTTTCCATCAGTAAGTCGTAAACGCACACAGGCAGTCCAAATAATGACACACATAAACACACATAGAGTACAGTGTTTGTATTAAAACATGTTTGCTGTTTGTTTCCCCAGACTGCAACAGTTTTCTACAACGCTGTCTGACCAAGAGACCAGAGGCCCGATCCACCCTCAGGAAACTTAAGATCCACCCCTGGCTGATGTGATACAGTCTGGACCCCTGAGGACCGCAGATAGATGGTAAACCCCTCTGAGGATAAGGTAAGACACGGTAAGGTATGGTAAGGAAAAACTTTAATGTCCCCAGGGGGGAATTTGTGCACAATTAGTGGTCACTGACAGTTCAGAAAAGCGAATGGAACAAAGGATGATCTGTAACGCTTGGTGCTGCATTTAGGGAGACAAAACCTCCGCCCTGATGAAAGCATCTGATCTTCCATCAGGGCGGATCTGATCTGTCTGCCCTGCTCATCCCTCTGGCTCTGTCGCTCTCTGTCTCTGTTTATTTGTACTGTACGACATCTATTGCACGTCTGTCCGTCCTGGAAGAGGGATCCCTCCTCAGATGCTCTTCCTGAGGTTCCTACCATTTTTTCTCCCCCTTAAAGGGGTTTTTTGGGCAGTTTTTCCTCATCCGCTGTGAGGGTCTAAGGACAGAGAGATGTTGTACGCTGTAAAGCCTTCTGAGGCAATTTGTGATTTTTGATATTGGACTGTATGAATAAAATTGAATTGAATTGAATTGAATTGAATTGTGATTTGTGATATTGGGTTTTATGAATAAGCTGTGAATGTAAACTGAACTGAATTTTCTGACAACATTTTTATTAAAGACAGTGTAAACTTGTTTATTACCCAGTGTCCATTTGCATACATTGTTATTGATTTGACATGAGCCTGGATTTGTGTGTTGCTCATACGCAGCTGGTTTTACATTTTATCTGGAGCCGTACAACACGTCCTTCAAGCTAGCAGTTGGTAACTTTTATTGAAATAACTTTGTGTCATATTTGCTGAAACTGTCACTACATTCTGAACAACGTACATGACACAGATAGTCTGTAGAAAAACCTTCTCCCTCCTCCTCCGACCATGGTACGGTCAGCAACAACCAATCAGAGCTGAGGAGTCTGTAATGCATTTAGCTGCCAAACATTACAGTCACTCTGTAAACTACGGTCAAACTGCCAAACTAGGCAGCGCTGATCAAATATGAATCAAGATTGTGTTACTGTATTGTCTATTTTCACCTCAAATGTTGTCAGAAACATATTTTGGTGCACTGTTGAGCTGTAAAATTTGCTTGTCGAAGCAAAATTCTGAATATTAAAATACACAAACACTCATTTGGAAGCGGAGCACTATGGCCGCCACAAGATAACGGTTTACTAGCAACCTAGAAGCCCGGCTCCAGGTCCAATAATTTCCTCTTCGTTGGTGTTATGACTGCCCAGAAGTACCTGGTATGTGACGTGTCAGAGGAGAAACGAGCCGTTCACATTTCTCTCTTTGTGGCAGGTAACGGTTCACAAACCTCACCGCACTGAAGGGACTGTTCTTAACTTGTCAGAGGAGGAGGGTGGCTGGTTGATTTTTATATTATTGATTTATTTTATTTTGATCCCCCCTGTAGCCACAAATATTTTTCCTTGAGCTTTTGGAAGTTACTGGTGGAAAATGCATGACCCTTCACCATGAATACGATTTTTAAAATTTAGCTGAGTTCATCCAATGAACTCAGCTAAGCGTGCCACACCACCCAACGACAAAAGCCAGTGGACTAAAAACATCCTTTGTGTCTAATAGTAGAGCAGTCGGCCCAATGTAGCCCTGTGTGTGTGCTGGGCCCTTACCACACACATGATGGAGGAGAGGGTGGCTCCAGAGGAGCCTTTGTATTTTCTTGTTAAATGTGTTATTTAAAATTTTCACTGCGCTCCTAAATTTCTTTCTGTGCTCCTAAATGTTTTCAGTTTCAGCTCCTAGTGAAAAAGGTTAGTGTAGAGACCTGGTTAACAGAAAAGACTGGCGTGGGGTCTCTTCATTTTTACTGCAAGTAGTTATAATTACATGTTAATCACTTATCGATGCTGTTTTTGAAGTATGAATAAGTCCATAAGTTATTTATTCCATTGAAATATCATTGATGTATTATAGAAAAGTGATTTATCTTTTTATAAATGACAAAAGGCACATCTGCTTAATTTTTGCTGTGGTACCGTGATACTACTCAGAACCATGATACTTTCACTGGTATCGTACCGTGGGTCCCAATTTTGGTACTGTGACAACACTAGCGCAGTGTTGCCAACTTAACGACTTTTTCGCTATATTGAGCGACTTTTCAGACCGCGACTTTCAGAAAGCGACTCTTTTTCAAAAAAGCGATTCGCGACAAATCTAGCAACTTTTTCTGATGTTATTGAAGACTTCTGAAGACTCTGTTGTGAGAGCACGCATCGTTCTTATTCTTCTCAACGAGCAGCGGATGCTGCCGTGCCGTGGGCTCCTCTCTCGCCCCAAAGCACTCACAGATGCCCCAGTCCTCCCTCCCAGCAGCAGTCAGAGCAGGAGATGTTAACCCCTCCACGTCCAGACTGCAAGTGAATCGCACATGTGCGGAACCACCGCTGGCTGATCCCGACCTGGTTTACAGTCAGGGCGGGATGTAAATGTAAAATTTTCTTTGTCTAATATAAATCACTGAAAGAAGGTTCATTTGTAGTTCTAAACATATTCAGGGTGTTTTTTTACCCAGTTTTTGTCTCTCCCACGACGTTATTCCTGTCTCCTACAGCAGCCATTACAATTACATGCATATGGACAATTATACAAATTAGGCCATGGCGTCATTTAGCGACTTCTAGCGACTTTTAGGACAGCCAATAGCTACTTTTCTTACTGAGAAGTTGGCAACAGTGCACTAGCGGGTAGATTGGCCTAGCCTACTACAAATCACAAGCCAGTTTCAAACTAAGAGCCATCTGAATATCCTGGGGCAAGTGCCTTTAAGTGTTGGATAATAGTTTTTATATCTGGACTGTATGATTAAAAAAAAAAAAAAAGAAATTCTGAATATTAAAATACACTAACACTCAATTTCCCTCATTTTGCAAATGAACAAAGTTGAATGTTTCAGCAAAACTACCAAAACAGAGTGCAGTTCATCCTACCTCGTTCCACAATTTGTTTTTTTATACCAGCTACAAAATACTTTCTCACTCTGGAATTGATATAAAATGTTTGGCATGAAAATGACAACCTTAAAAATAGCCAGAGGCCACTGTATTAGTTAATCTGTCATATATAGGATGCAGTAGGCTATATGCATGGACCTATCAGCGTTTCATAAGCAACCATTTCAAAATTACTTTACAAATAGGCCTACATTATATTTACTGCTCTTTAATTCTACCAAACTGTGGAAAGAATAAATGAATGAATGAAAATGAAAATAAAGAAGTTGCATATAATGAATCATTTCACTTTCACTGTAACAGTGCTGGTATGCTGAACAAGATCTGAATGATGAGGACATATTTCACATAGAATCTGAATCTGCACACTACCTTTGAATCGTCCCCCTCTTGAAGTCAAATCTTTTAATCCTCTCTCTTTCTACAAATTTTTAGTGTATTCTTTCCATATTTCGCCCACTTGTTAGCGAATAGTTAAAGAACCTCCATTAATCACACAATTTAAATGTGAAAATTCTCATTGACTGACCGTCACCTGTGTGTATACAGGTACATCACACCAAATTGTGAGAAAACAAGCGCAAATTTGCAATAGCTGTGACCAAATTTCATCCATTAATGGATGAATCATGATTGTTCTTTCTGGCATAGTTACTTGAGGTCTCTAATTGCAGCATGTACATTTTGAGCATTTTTAGTCAAGGATTTTTTGAGTTGTTCACAAAAAGATTTGAATTGGTTAGTATAGCACCACCTATGGACGAATCGTGGGTATTCTTTGTGGTATAGTTACTCATGGTCGTTGGTTGCAGTATGCAAATTTTGAGCATTTTTGGTCAAGGACTTTTTGAGTTGTTCACGAAAAGCTTTGTGGACTGACCGACCGACCAACCGACCGACCGACCGACAAAGTGACTGAAAGAGCTGCGGGTCGCTGCTAAAAAGAAAAAGAAAAAAGTATTTTCTGTATTTGAAAATACAAAATACATATATTTTATTTTGATACATTTTCTGGCACCAGTATTTTGTATTTTACTTTGATACATTTATTTGAGGGGTATTTTGTATCAAAATATATTTTGATATATTTTTGCCCATTCAAGGTGTCGATATATATATATATATATATATATATATATATATATATATATATATATATATATGTATATATTTGAAAAAACAAACAAACATGGCTCTTTAAGGAGTTTTTTTTGTTTATTAAAATAATTGGAGCAGTATAAAAAGGTTAACATCTGGACCCAGTTAAAGAAACACGCATTCTGAAAGTTAAGGTAGATTGTGTGTGTTGAAGTAGTGTAAATGCCATTGAACCCATCTTTTAAGGACTTTTGAGCACACTATACAGTATAAAGGATAAATACACACCCTCAGAATTCATACAAAACTCAACATTAAATCATCTTCACCAAAATGTGTTTATATGAGTGTAATACATGGATATAGGCACTTCGGTGAATTTAGGTGAAAATTACACTTGATAAAAATGTCTCAGTGGAATCACCCTATTGTGCATTTAAAGCGTGAATGGCTACATATTTCTCACTTTCTGTCAGTGAATTGAGCAGCACTCTGAAACCACACCTTCTCCACCTGCTCCTTTCCGAGCTTCCAGAGTTGACAGAGAGTATGGACACCCCTCCTGGATGTAATCATCAGATACTCTTCATTTTCCGGATGCAACATCACGGAGTGACGAGCTAAAACCAGCGACTGGCAGAAGCGGGACAGCACCAGCACATAGAGACAATCTTTCTCTGCCTCGTTGAGGGGAAGGACACTTTCCCACCCTGCAAGGACAGGTCCACCCACATCTATGGGTTTTGGGTGCTCCGTCATCATGTACATGATAGCGATGGCCAGCTCATGGATGAAGTAGCCAGTGTTCATGTGCCCAAAGTCAAGGATGCCAGAAATCTTGTGGCCGTTACCCTCAGGTTGTACAAGCACATTGAGGTCACTGAAGTCACCATGGTTAATGCCTTAGAGATGGAATAAATGAAATATCACTCATGTATTCAGTAACATATCAGGTCTATGCTTACAGTAAACAAAGTGCCAATGAATGTTTGAACTTATCAGCTCCTGTATCTAAATCTTTATAAGTAAATATCATACTCACACTTGCGTAAATTGGAGCGTTTAGGGATCACAGAGGTCTTATACTGATGGATGACAGACTTCACAACCTCCTGAAGAGGATCTCCATCTAATAAGTGGACGTATGCCTCCAGGAGGGGAACACTTGACAGACTCCATATGAAATTCTCTCTCTGCAGCACGCCAAGATCAGGGTGCTCCAACTGGAAAAAAACAATAATAATAAGCGGAAGGCAGTAGAAAAAGACAGAACTGAAGATAGTGAAGTAAACATGTTTTGATTATCAAAACTTAGCAGCTCCAGAAGTCCAGCTTTATGTTTAATGAGCAGTGAAAGGTTAGGCGTTTATTATATACATTATCTGAATTAGATTCTGAAATAATGTAAACATGATAACAGTGAAGTAGCATAACAAAGTGGTGAGTAAATTGGTGACTTAAGAATTCCAATTCTAAACGACACAAGTACTGTCACTTTGCAGTATGTAAGGTTTAGGGGGATTTAGTGACATCTTGCTGTGAGGACTGGAGGTTGCAACCCTTCAGTGTTCATTGTTCAGGAGATTTACTGGGAGCAGAATTATCCGCAGGTCACTTCCTCTCCAAAACAAACAGACCCGGTGAACACACTAAAGCAGTGTCACAACATAATGCCAATGGCCCTATCAAGAGCAGGTGTTTGGTTTGTAAAAAACATACTTATTTTATTACATTCCATTTTTGCCAGTATATCCCCCTGAATGCTACACACTGGACCTTCAAGACAATTGTTATTGTCACAGCAATTCAGGGATTCAGATTTCATGCTATTACAAAACAAAGTAAATGATCTAAAAGTTTCACAGGGGTTTATCCACTGTACCTGGTGAAAGATTTTTTCCATCCTGGCTGCTGTCTTGCCAGCTTCATACAGTAACTGTGGTGTTAAAGGGACCTTGGAAATGGTGGTTCCAGGCAAATAAGTAAACAGTCGCACCAGGTACCTCTGAGGGCCATAGCCACAATCTGCCAAAGAAAAAGACAGGATTAGTGTAACAGCCATTCCCCTCACTGTTAGTCCTCATAAAGCATCAGCTTTACTCAGAAATATCATTACTAGATGTGAATATCAAAGGGGGACTATGCCGTACTTTTAAAACACTCTAGCTATGTGTTTCTATGTCCTAAGTATTTTTGTCACTATTTTATTACAAAGTAAAATCGGATGGTTTGGTGACTCAGTGATCCAAGCTTGCAACTTAGATCACAGGTTAATCACATATAAGCAAGTGCAAACGTGCTCTTACAGCTGCAGTTAAGTTTCACGTCAAGCCCAGGCTGCCTGTCAGATTAGATGCTGAGAGGATGAGATGATTTCATGGTAGAAGCAGGACGTGGCAGCAGAGATTTTATTATTATCAGGATTTACTTGTACTTGTGTGCTTTTACTTTCAATACTTACTGTACTTTTAATATAATACAGTAACTTAGGATACTTAAATAGAGCAAATATCTGATACTTTTCCTCAAGTAATATTCTAGTAGGTGACTTTAACTGCTACTAAAGTCATTTTCTGGTAAGATATCTGTACTTTTCCTCAAGTATGGCTTTCAGGTTCTTCATCCACCATGGGGTATTTCAGAAATCCTCCTCCACCAAAGCCTCCAGCTGATTCAGCTGAGCATACACATTTACATACATCCTAGGTACCTCCTATACATCACAAAGGTATTTACAACACAACCTGCATGTTTCACACATGGGTCATGAGTGAATGTTGACAGAGAAAATGCAATAAAGGTGCAGGTGCATCAGGCCTGACCCATGTGACTGGTCTCATACCTGTTTCTTCCAGGCTCATGAGCTGTCCTGAGGTGGTGGGCACGACTGTTTGGACAGGAAGTCCATTCTGGTGGAGGACAGACATAGCATATGTCTGCACCTCAATCAGGGTGGGGTTCTCACTGTCTTCTGAGTTCATTATCTTCAGGGCGTACTCGCCACCCTCAGCGGCGCCACATAGAAGTTCTGGTCATCATAGCTCGGCAGAGAGTGGATTTCTGATGGTGTCAGTTTGAAGAGCCTCTTCATCATCTCAGTCACCTGAGACTGGCTGAAGTGGGGCTGGGCATGATTATCTGACATTATTGCTGAAAGAAAACAACACGGAAAAGGATTTTGTTTACGGATATTTACAAAAGCATCATAACCCGTAGTAAATTGACTGACTCCATTGTATGTATGTATGTATATATATATATGGCCTCTTGGACCATTTATCTCAGAACTGATTAGCTACTGCTTTAGCATTAAAATATATCATATTAAAATAGCCTATATTATTATTATTATTATTATTATTATTATTATTGTTGTTGTTGTTGTTGTTGTTATTATCATTATTATTATTACTGTCCCCGTACTGTACAAACTGTAAGTAAATCTTATTCCTGACTATGTGACGTCGCCATTAATGTGTTTCTATTTAAAATATTGATTTTTTTTTGGATGCCATCTAGGCTGTTTTTCTTCGTTTTGTTTTTTTAAAGTCTATATTTTGCTTTACAAAAACGTGAAAAGGCAGCTGTGACCAAGCTATCATGAGGTGAGTAGCACTGCAAGCATAATTAATAGCGATATACTTCAGTTTGTCTGTGTGTTTTTGTATGTGTGGCACCACACATGTGCGAGTGGGGTTGGTACAATGGTTAGATTTATAAACAACCCAATGGAAGCCAGACAACGCCACCCTGGGAATTTCGCCCAGGAAATAGTTTAAATGCCAATACAAGGCACACAGGTTAGTTTTACTTGAGGCGGGAGACGTGGTTCTGGTTAAAATACAATATGCTTTATTACAAAAGTTATTAAAAATACCTAATAAAAATACCATGCATACAGGGATGTGAAGGGAAGGGAGGACACTAACAGGGATAGAGCTTACCAGTGGAGGGGAATGGGGCAATGAGGAGGTGAGAGGGATCCCAGAAAAGGAGCACCCCAGTCACTCGTGTCACTCACGTACGCAAACACACAACAGGGAAACCAAATGAAAACCGGGGGTTGCACAGCACACAAAAGGGGACACCACCACCAGGGCACCAAGACCACCATCGTAAGCTTCCAGCACCTGAAAGGAGGGGAAACGATTATCGGGGTGAACTCAAATAATCAGATCACCACTAAACAAAAATAAATACAAAGCTTTTAACAAAGGGGCAGCGACCAAGTTTACAACTTAACCAAATTAACAAAATAATTTAGCTGCCATAAATATTTCAAAACAATTTAACAAGAACACTGTACACAAAATAATCAGAATTATTCAAACACAATATAAATGGCACTTGATCAAAATCAAGTTAACATGACATCAGATAACCAAAACAAAAATAACTGAAACTAATCAATTCAGTGCACCTCCAGTGGTGACAAAACAAGCAAATGGGAAGCCAATAAACAAAAATGAGAAAATAAGGGAGTTAACCCCGCAGCTCACACACATAAAATATGGGCCTGAGGAAAATGGGCTGCGAACGTCAGCATATACAGTTCGTTTGTTTTAGCTGCACGAGCCTCCTATCAACGCCAGCATAGTTGACACTGGCAGAAGCAAGGCAGGAAAGCCACAGCCCAGAGGCAAGGGGGGCGACAAGATGGGCCCAGAGGGCGACAAGATGGGCACTGCCCTCCTATATAGCGTGGCCTCAGGTGCTGATTGGTTAATGTGCTGAGGGGAGAGCAAGGTGGTACACTCGTCATGAGAGCAGGGATGATGCATCTCATCCTGCTACAATCTACCCCCCCTTATTGCATCGTCGCCCCGACGATGTAGCAATCAAGGCCAATGCTACCAATGCTAGTTCCATGGTCTAAAGAGAGCTGAAACTGCATTTGAAACAGAGCCAGAAGAATTTACAGCCCCACGTACCAACTCTCTGGCAGAGCTTGGGAGATGGTGGATGTTGGGGTGTTGACCTGCAGTTGACCGTGCCGTACGGCGCACTGCCAGTTATCTGGGGTCAGGGTAAGTGGCTGGTGGGACGGCCAATTGGGCAGATGGCAAGTCTGCCACCGCAGCGGGGGCCACAGAAGGGCCTGACACTGTTGGAACTGGGTCCACTTGTGGGAGCAGCAACTGAGGAGTGGTTTGGGTCACTGCAGCTGTTCGAACTGGGGTGGCATAAGGGGCCTCATGCCTCAACATGAGCAAATCACCATCACCAGGTAGTTCATCTTCCGACTGTGGCTGATCAGGAGGGGGTGAAAGAGGGGCAGCAGCGCCATGCGGAGCACCAGCCCCAACCACAGCCTTTAGCAGTGTCCGGTGGACCTGTTTGACTTTGGTCTGGTCGTCGGCAGGGGCAATGGTATACACAGAGCCTCCCTCTTTTGGTGCTTTTAAGACCCTGTATAATACAGGCCCCCACAGATCTTGGATCTTATGACGCCCCTTTACACTGAAGTCCTGCAGCCACAACCATTGGCCCTCCTGCAGTGGAGCATCTCGAACATGCCGGTCGTAGTTGTTCTTCTAGCGTTCAGCTGCGACCCTCAGCCTCTCCCGGGTGCCTTCGAAGGCAATCTGTAAGTGGGTCTGGTGCTCCTGTATCCACTCATTGACATAGCCACTGACCGGATCCTGGACTTGACCCAATAAGAAATCGACTGGGAGCCTGGGCTCCTGCCTGAACATCAGCAAGAACGGGGATTCACCGGTTGCCTGGTGGGGGGTGGTGTTGTAAGAGTATAAGAGCTGAAGCAAACAGGAGTGCCAGTCCTGCTTCCGAGAGACAGGCAGGGTACACAGCAAGTTTGTGAAGGGTTCGATTAAACCATTTGCACTGCCCATTGCCAGCCTGATGGTACGGGGTGGTATGGGATTTCTCAGTGCCATAGAGGTTACAAAGCTGCTGAATCAGACCACTTTCAAAGTTGTGGCCCTGGTCTGAATGTATACGGGCGGGGACACCAAACTTACAGAACCATTCCGTGACCAGAACTTGAGCCACAGTGGAGGCTCGTTGGTCACAGGTGGGAATGGCCAGTGTGTATTTACTGAAATGTCAGTCATAACAAGGACGTTTTCCAACCCAGTACGGGTGGGCTCCAACACCGTGTAGTCCATGGCCACGATTTCGTTAGGCCGAGATGCCAGCAAATGCCCCATGAAGCTTTGAGCAGCGGGCTGGGTCACCTTGGTGCCTGTGCCTCTGGTGGACCTCTGTCAGAACCTCTTCTTTCAAGGCAGCAGGCAACAGCAGCTGGAAAACTGCCTCAGCACCATCTGGGCGAAAGACCTGACGATACAAAGTTCCATTCCTCTCAACCAGGCGATCCCATTGGCGGAGGAGGGCCAAAACAGGCTGCGATAGCCGTTTGCGCTCCTCATGGTTTGGACGCCGCTTCTGTGTCCAGAACATCAAGACTTCCCGAATTACAGGGTCAGCCTGCTGGAGTGTGCAGATGTCAGAAGGGGCATGATGTGGCAGAGCTAAACGGCAGCTTGGGTTGCCTTGGACCCTTAAACCTGCAAGACTTGCTGCAAGGGTTCCGGAAGTGACGTGCCAGGGAGAATGGCTTCCATGTTCTGTGCACCAGGAGAATGCTGACGGGACAAGGTATCAGCATTCTGGTTAACCTTTCCCGAGCGGTATTTGACCTCAAAATCAAATGCTGCAAGCTGGGCTGCCCAGCGTTGTTCTGTGGCACCAGGCTTGGCGGAGGACAGGTGGCTAAGAGCATTGTTGTCTATGTAGACAACACACTTATGGCCAAGCAGATACTCCCTGAATTTCTCAGTCATGGCCCACTTGAGTGCCAAAAACTCCAACTTCATGGAGCTATAGTTAGCCATGTTGCGCTCAGTGGGCCTCAGACCTCTGCTTGCATAAGCGATGGGCCTCACCTTACCATCCTGCTCCTGTGACAGCACTGCTCCCAAGCCACCATGACTTGCGTCAACCTCCAGGATGGAAGGGAGGGAGAAGTCGGCGTAAGCCAACACAGGTGCAGTGGTAAGCTTTGTTTTAAGGGCCTCAAAACTGCTGTGACACTGCTCAGACCAGTTCCAGCAAAAGCATGCTCCGCCCTCTCCCTCGACTTGGTGCCTCCCCACTCAGCCACCAGCCTGTATAGAGGGGCAGCCAACTTGGCAAAACCTTCCACAAACCGGCGGTAGTAAATGGCAAGCGAAGAGCGACCGCAGTTTACAGATGGTAGTTGGAGGCTGCCAGTTGGCTACCACCTCCACTTTGCTGGGATCTGTGGAGACACCCTTGTCGGAAATCACATGCCCCAAGTAGCGCACCTCCTGCTGGAAAAAAGATGCACTTGGTGAGCTTTGCCTTTAACCCCTCCTGCTGCAGCTGCCCCAGCACCACCTCCAACCTCTCCAGGTGTTGCTTAACCGTGGAGGAGAAAACCACGATGTCATCAAGATACAGTGGTGGAAAAAGTTTTGACACCCTTAAAATTTTACACAACCTCAAATATTATCATGAAATATTTGTGGAAAAATCTTTTTTGTGTTTCAAAAGGTGTGGCTGCATTAGACAGATACAAACAAATACAAATTCTATTTTTTTGTTTATTGTTTACAAGAAAAAACAAAACTAAATTCTTGACAGTTTCAATATGTCAGTTCTCAACATTGTCGGTATCAAAGTCAACAAATGACCAACACCAGCAGCACTCATGCATCCCCAAACCATGATATTGCCTCAACCATGCTTGACAGTAGGTACTGTACATGCTGGAGATAATGCTTCACTTGGCCTTCTGCGTACCCTCACATTAGTAGGAGGAAGATAAAGCTGGAAACTGGACTCATCTGACCACAAAATCTTCTTCCAATTCCTGGCTGTCCAGTTCTTGTGTGCCTGGGCCCAACGCGCCGGGCTAACCTCTGTCTCTCATTGATCAGGGGCTTCTTGATAGCCTTGTAGGACCTTAAGCCATGATCTAAAAGTCGGCCACGTACAGTGCGGGTGGAACACTGGACACCAGTTTGGTTTGACCACTGCTGCTGAAGCTCTTGTGATGTCATTCGGCGGTTTTGCCTGCACATGCGGATCAGGATGCGGTCATTTCTTGCTGAAGAAACCCTTGGACGCCCAGATCTTGGTTTGTCTTCCAGGCTGTTGGTTCGTCTGTATTTCTGCAGAGTGTATCCAACTGCTGAAGGACTGCATCTGCACTTCCTGGCTATCTGGCGGCAGCTGTATCCTTCCTGGCTGAGAATCTTTATCTTCAGGCGTGTTTCCTACGTTAGGTTCCTTGTTTTAGCCATTTTGTGTCTGAAGAACTTTCAAATGTGCTGGCTTTATGTAGACGAAGCTTGGCAACAAAATTGTGTCTTAATAAAAGAACGACCTTCATCACTGGTACCAAAATGACCCAATACTCAAAATTTCTTATGTATTTTTATGGAACCAATCAAGTTTAAGTTTTTAATGGCTTTTTTAGGATTTATTTAGTATTTTGGCTGTGACTGTACTAAAAGAAATTGCACTTGAAGACATAAGAGTGATTCTTAATGCAATATTTCACAAATGCATGGGGTGTCCGAAAACTTTTTTCCACCACTGTATATTAGCAAGGATTGGCATTATTGGTCCCCAAAAATCCATTGCATCAATCTCTGGAAGGTGCTGGGAGCGTTGCAGAGTCCAAAGGGCACGCGATTCCACTCGAAGAGGCCAAATGGAGTGCAGAACGCTGTTTTGGGCCGGTCTGTCTCGGCAACCGGGACCTGGTTGTATCCGCTGGCGAGGTCCATGGTGGAAAACCAGCGGGCACCTGTCAAGGCATCAAGAGACTCCTCGATGCGAGGGAGAGGAAATGCGTCTTTTCTGGTCTTGTTGTTCAGTGGCCTAGAGTCAACGCACATGCGGAGACTGCCGTCTTTCTTTTTAACCAGCACGATGGGGGGCGCAAGGGCTGCTGCTCTCTCTGACTGCCTGGGCCTCCAGCTATTTGTTAATATGCTCTTTCAGGAGGAATGCGCCTGTAGCGCTGGCGGACAGGAACATCGTCCACAAGAGCAATGTCGTGGGCAATCAAGTTGGTGCAGCCAAGGTCCCCATCATGAGCAGAAAAGACAGGAGTATACTTTGTGAGGAGAGACCTGACCTTACTCTGCTCTCCAGCAGGCAAGGAGGACAAATTCATGGCTGCTATCTGCTCTGGGACAGAAGCCGACTGGGATATCACTGTGACCACACTAGATGGCACTTCTGTGACCCCAGCAGGCGTGCTCACAATGCTTACCTCATGCAAACTGCCAACAACAGTACGGGGGTAGAGCAACACGTCGGTGGAACCTACATTCACTATGGGAATGTAGGCTCTGCCCCTTTCCACCCAGACCAAAGCAGGAGAGGCAAGCAGTACGGCAGGAAGGCCAGAGTCCAAGGGCTCAAACAGCGTGGTGGTACCAGAGTACTGTTTTGAGCATGTGGCCACAACAATCTTCATCACACCACCAGGGATCCGACATGCCTTCCTGCCACGCACCCTGACCTTACCCAAGACATGCTGATGTAGGGCTGCTCGATTATGGAAAAAATCATAATCACAATTATTTTGGTCAGTATTGAAATCATGATTATTTACACGATTATGTCTTTAAATTTGGAACAGCATTTATTGAACATGTTTGGAACAGCATTTATTGAACATGTTAAAAAACACTCTCCTGTTAAATATATAAAAATATCTTGTAATGTAGTAGCAGGGTCCGACGTTAAGGTTTTTTTCCTTTTTTTCCACACCGGGGACTCCACGGCACTGGCCGTTTGGCCGTGGTATAATTCCTGCCCTGCGATTAGAAATAATAAAAATAAAAAATCCGAGTCGGTGCTGCTTGCCCGATTGGGCATGTCTGCGCAGGGACTGCTGGCCCGCCGGATATTTTTACTTGCCCCGGGCATTCGGGCAACCGTTCATGTCGGACCCTAAACTGTTGTAGGCTACTGCACTCAATCCTTTGAAAACAAGAAATAAATAAAATACAATACAATAAGAGACAGATACTTCAATAAATGAAGTGGTTCTACCTTTTTTAATCAACCAAGCGACGCTGCTCAGCCTCACCCTCTGTCATCTTTACACGTGCTTAAATCGCCAGCCTAGATCTCCACTCTACACACGCGCGGGGGCGGGGGTGTAGCGGTTGAGTTGCGCATACACGTCTCAGAACAGAAACACCAAATAATCGTTTTTCCTCGATTATATGAATTTTGAGATTGTCTGGAGCCAAAATCGTAATCACGATTAAAATTCGATTAACTGAACAGCCCTATGCTGATGGGCCTGCACAGTGGCCTGGTGGCACTTCTGCAGTGCCTGCACAACTGACTCTGGTGCCTCGGACACAGAGGGCAAGTCGAACAGGGCCAAGCCGTGCTGCCCAAAGAGCTCACGGTAACACCTACGGATTACATTCATCCCTAAAACACCAGGGACCTGGGCAGAAACACCTCCAGGGGGGTCCTTGACCACTAACACCCCACACCGCGGCATCAATTTACCACAGAGCTTAATTTCAAGCTCCATGTAGTCAATGTAGGGGATGGCTAGCCCATTGGCTGCCCTGAGCTGCAACCAGTGGCAAGACTGAAGCTTCTCTTGCCCCCCAGGCTCAAAAAGCTGGTGGAAGAAGCTCTCTGTTATGGTAGACACCATGGAACCAGTATCTATCAAGCAAGGTACATTAACTCCACCCATGCTTACATCCAAATGAGGACAAGATGACATAAGCTTGGACACCTCTTTGGAATCACCCAAAACTACTTCTGAGCCAGTGGCTGCACCCCCCAAAGTGTGGCTCTGCAATTTGGCGGGCGCTAGTTTTCCGAAGGCTGAGTAGCATGGGGCTGCCTGCGCAACTGTTGCGCAGGTAAAGAAGGCTGAGTCACGAGCAGCACGAACCCCATCGCACTCTCTGGCGAAATGACCAGGGTGCTGACATCGACTACAGATGATGGGGCCACGATGAGAAGAGCGACTGGGCTGATGAGAACTCTGCAAGTGAGAAATGCTTTGAGTGAGTTGGTTAAGCTGCTCTTGCTCGAGTTTAAGCATCTCCCTCATCTCACTCAGCTCAGACACATGGAGTGGGTTAGCTACCCCCTGATGACCACTTTTGACTCCATACTGAAGGCCAAGAACTGAGGGGACAGAGTGACTTCGGTCCCTAGCGCCTCCTGGCAAACCCTCACGCTCCCACCTGATCGCCTCACCCCGGACCTCAAGCAATGTAGCAGTAGGCTGCCTGCACACAAACTGTTTTAATTCGCGGCAGAGAGCACCATCAATAACATGCTCAACAAATTGATCGTGTAGCAAGACCTCAGCGTTTGGCATGTCACTAGGCGCACGCTGTTTTACAGATGCCATGAGACTTATTAACGCAAGAGAGAACTCTTGCAGGGTCTCCCCATCTTGCTGTTGTCTGGAAGAAAGCCTCTTGCAAGGCTACGTAAGAGTCAGAACAACCATAAAGCTCTTGCAACACAGCAATTATCTTGGCTGGGTCTCCCCGTTCCGCACTAGAACGGAATTTGATCTCCTCACGAGCCTCTCCCTCAAGGTGATCAAACAAGAAAAACGCCTGATCGGATGTAGACAAATGACGTGCTCTCATGCAAGTCTGTACCTCTTCAACCCACTCAGCTAACCCTATACCTGTTCTTCCCCTGAACATAGGATATCTACTGTCTCTGGGCACAAACACGAGTCTCTCTGTTAAAGGGGCACTAGCAGTAGAAGGAGCAGTGGGGGGCACAGCAGAAGTAGAAGGCACGGCACTAGGACTAGGCACGGCCGCAGCCTGTTCCTGTCGCAGCCTCTCATTATCTGCTCTCAACTGTACAACTAAATCCCTCAAATCTTGCAACTCTCCCTCCATAGCTACACCTGGACCAAGTAAAGTGGAGACACAAGTTCAAATATGATGGGGCAGCAGGGCAAAATGAGAAACGGAGAAAACAGTTCGGATCCTCACCAGGACTCTGAATAGTCCACACGAAACCAACTGCCGCTTTGCTTCTGGACAAAATGTGAAACATCTAAGACAGTTTTTACCAAGGGCCAAAGTAAAAATGAGGGAGATAAGGGGGGAGGAAAAAAAAAAAAAAAAAAAAAAAAAAAAAGGGAATACACGTCTCCACACTCAAAGTAAATCCTTCCGACAACGCCAGAATGTGGCACCACACACGTACGAGTGGGGTTGGTACAATGGTTAGATTTATAAACAACCCAATGGAAGCCAGACAATGCCACCCTGGGAATTTCGCCCAGGAAATAGTTATAGTACCAATACAAAGCACACAGGTTAGTTTTACTTGAGGCGGGAGACATGGTTCTGGTTAAAATACAATATGCTTTATTACAAAAGTTATTAAAAATACTTAATAAAAATACCATGCATACAGGGATGTGAAGGGAAGGGAGGACACTAACAGGGATAGAGCTTACCAGTGGAGGGGAATGGGGCAATGAGGAGGTGAGAGGATCCCAGGAAAAGGAGCACCCCAGTCACCTGTGTCACTCACATACGCAAACACACAACAGGGAAACCAAATGAAAACTGGGGGTTGCACAGCACACAAAAGGGGACACCACCACCAGGGCACCAAGACCACCATCGTAAGTTTCCAGCACCTGAAAGGAGGGGAAACGATTATCGGGTGAACTCAAATAATCAAATCACCACTAAACAAAAATAGATACAAAGCTTTTAACAAAGGGGCAGCGACCAAGTTTACAACTTAACCAAATTAACAAAATAATTTAGCTGCCATAAATATTTCAAAACAATTTAACAAGAACAATGTACCCAAAATAATCAGAATTATTCAAACACAATATAAATGGCACTTGATCAAAATCAATCAACATGACATCAGATAACCAAAACAAAAATAATTGAAACTAATCAATTCAGTGCACCTCCAGTGGTGACAAAACAAGCAAATGGGAAGCCAATAAACAAAAATGAGAAAATAAGGGAGTTAACCCCGCAGCTCACACACATAAAATATGGGCCTGAGGAAAATGGGCTGCGAACGTCAGCATATACAGTTCGTTTGTTTTAGCTGCACAAGCCTCCTATCAACACCAGCATAGCTGACACCGGCAGAAGCAAGGCAGGAAAGCCACAGCCCAGAGGCAAGGCACGGCAAATGGCGGTGTACACCAGTCAGTGCAAAGCAGCAGCAAAGAACAGCAAAACAGGAGCAAAGCAAAGCAGACCCAAGCAAAGCAGCAGTGGTTCCCAATCAGCAGCGTCACATGGCCCACCTGTCAGTGTCTGCCATAAATAAAAAGAAATAAACTAAATTAATACAAAAGACACACTAAATGTTAAGGGTGAGAGCAGAGAGACAGGTTGACATGTGCTGTACATACCGATCAGGCTGCGTCAGACCGCATGCGGGAGAGGAGATGGCTGCGGTTGCAAACCGCGGCCGCCAATAAGCCACGTGCGCCGGAACGGAGATTCCCCGTGAGCGGTTACGTCGGCACGGTGTCGGACAATCCGACGTCTGAAACCAAACATAGCGACCAATATAATAACGTGCCGAATCAGGCGAAATCAGGTACCAAAGCAAGACAGCTACTGTCACATTACCTGCACCAGCAACGGTGGGAAGGAGGAAGTGAGACGACCAGGAAGTGGGCGGAGAGCCAAAGAGCCAGAGGGCGACAAGATGGGCATTGCCCTCCTATAGAGAGAGAGAGGCCTCAGGTGCTGATTGGTTAATGTGCTGAGGGGAGCGCAAGGTGCTCCCCTCAGCACATTAACCCCTTGCATATATAGCAGGATGAGATAATGCATCTCATCCTGCTATATATGCAAGCGGGTCTGCTGCGGTCTGCTGACAGTCCAAAATGGCGGCGGTAGGACGAAACCATGGGCGAGTCTGTTGCTATGGGGTTGCTATTGAGTTTCGCCTCTTGGTATCCATGCTCTTTGGATAAACGGAGTTATAGGCAGCCGACGTCCCCGGGTACGTCCCATGTCCCTTAAAATTACTGCTAACCACCTAACCTAGCCACCTTACCTAACTGTTTAGTCCCTCCCACTTAGGAAAACATTTAAGGAGTCAGGAGTTAGGAGTGAGGGGCGAGGATTGCTGATAAGAGACGAGACGGCCTTACTCTGAAGCGTCACGTCCTATTCTGGTGACGGCGGCACCTATGGGCGGCACAGCTGCATCTGCTGCATAACGGAGCCAGCGTTTGGCGTACATCCCAAGTCCCATTATGTTCGCTGATCAAAGCCTGAATAAGACATCAGACCTGTCAGTCTACCTCAATCAATTCAATTTTATTTATAAAGCCCAATATCACAAATAACAATTTGCCTCACAGGGCTTTCCAGCATACAACATCCCTCTGTCCTTAGGACCTCACAGCGGATAAGGAAAAACTCCGCAAAAAAAAAAAAAAACTTTAACGGGGAAAAAAATGGTAGAATCCTCAGGAAGAGCGCGAGGAGGGATCCCTCTTCCAGGACAGACAGACGTGCAATAGATGTCGTACAGAACAGATCAACATAATAAATTAACAGTAATCCATATGACACAATGAGACAGACAGAGAGAGACAGACAGAGAGAGACAGAGACAGAGAGAGATGCAGGACAGACGGTAATGACAGTTTACAACAACATTAATGAAAGTAGTAATAATAATTAATATTACCTACAGCCTATTAAACATTATTCCACTCACATGACATACAGGACAATTAATGATGGGAAAATGTGTTTGTGTGTGTGTGTGTGTGTGTGTGTGTGTGTGGTGTTCTAGCCTATCACTCGAGCAGCTGCACATTTAACAGCCACACATCACAGACAGTCCGCTGAACAACGCAACGGGTTGTGAATGAAATAAACTTAATAACAACATGACAGTCTTGCAGGAAATATCATTAACGTTACTCTTTGTAGTCACGTAGGCATGTGAATTACAGCGTTTCACTGCAAAGAATGCATGTAACGGGTACACTTGCGCTGTTTCTCCGCCATCTCGTTCAAATGAGACAGACGTAGGGTAGGGGCGGGTATTTATACGTCATGGCCTCAAGCTGAAAAAGACTTCCTGTTAGGAACCTCTAGTGTTACCTTACTCATCGCACCTAGCTCCCTCCTAACGCCTAACACTAACTCCTTACTGGCAGGAATAAGAGACATGAGACAGCCTTAAAGATGGCGGAGCTCGAACGACTTCCGGTTCAAGTAAGGAGTTAGCAGTAGCCTATAAAATAACCCACCAAGCATTTACGTCTAAAAGACGTCTATTAGACGTCTAATGGTCCTCAGACGTCTGGGCTAAAATCGGTCTACCACCCTGCTGAGCCTTAGACGTCTATTAGACGTCTCATCTAAGTTTAGACTGAAATTCGCCCGGGAAGGAAGCAAGTCAACAAACAAAGAAAAACAGAAAGAACACAAAATAAAACCCAAACAAAAAAAAAACGAAAGCAGCTACAAAGACATGGTGACCATAGCGCGTACAGAGGACAATGAAAAAACACAAAATAAACGCAATAGTAAAACCTCACACAAAACTCCGCCCGCTTTTAGTTCACCCAAAAGACAGAACTGACACGGACAAAAAAATGCAACGTAATATACGAAATCCCATGCATAACATAAAACATACATAGGAGAAACAGGAAGAAGCTTCAATACAAGAAAAACAACATAAAAAAGAATGCGAAAAGGAAACGACAGGACATCTCACAAGATCACAAAAGAAAAAGCAGAGCAGGTTCAGCCATATCAGATCACTGCAAAAGAAATATTTATGTCATGGACTGGGACAACGCAAAAGTCATCGGATTGGAAAGCAACAAGTTCAAAGCGTTGGATCAAGGAGGCCGTAGAGATCTGGGGCCTGTATCACGAAGCAAGATCAACCTTTCCTGGGTTACCCAGACCTATCCTGGGTTGACTAACCCTAACAATGGCAATCAGGATAATCGGTATCACGACGCGGGTTATCAACTCGGTAACTCGACCCAGGTTTGTCTTATCAAGAGCTGTGAACGCACACGTATATAAGGGTAGGATCCAAGGCAGCCGACCAATGGCAATCATGAGTGCTAAACACACCCCCGCTGCAGACAGAGCGCTGTATTTCTCCTGTGAGGAGCAGAGATTAGTCATTTCAAAATATGAAGAGGAGAAAATATATATATAAAAGAAAAAGGAAACATCGTGGCGGCTGCGAGAGGAGGCAGCATGCATGACAACGCATAGCCGACTGTATAAATGCGTAAGTTACTCATCTGACACTATCAAACCCGTGAATCCCATGAAATCAATGTTCTGTAGAGATGAATTGCGTGTACTACAATTATCATCTAATTCCCCCAGATCCAACCTCTCAGGTGTAAAACAGACATGGGAGCAAATAAAGAACAAGCACAAAAACATCATTGCGTGTAGTAAGTTGGCCTATTTAATGTCATACCCTGCATATCAATCTACCAAGTTAATAGTCTGTATAAAATTATCCTGCCATTGAGTGTTAGAAATCAACAGCTGAGCAAAATATACACTCCCTTTATTTAAAAAACAGGGACAATTTTCCCCGAGACCTTCGGCACTAATTGATGGTGCTATTAAGTGCCTCCAAAATATTATGAAATGCCTCAATTTCTTTTACTAGTTAAATAATTAAACTTCCTATAATGACTGGGCTGCATTTCTGTTTCAGTCTCCTACAGAATGCAGGCTGAAGTTCATATACATTCTAAAATGATGTGCTGTTTCACATTAGCATTACATCCTATGTCCCTTCCTAGTATATTACCTGTGACTGTATATAACCTATTGGACTGTCACCTCTCTAATCCCACATGGGAGCAGCTTCAGTGTCACCACATTTTCCCTTCTGATTTACACTGCTACAGCCAACAGGAAGAAGAATCAGTGCAAGCAGACAGGGCTGGGTGGTCCCTCACAGGAATACACCCCTGCTGAGGAGCTGGCCCTGGCGAAGAATGAGGGTCGCCCCATAATGGACGGGGTGGAAGGGGGGGTGGCCTCTGTCCCTGGTTCCACCTCGGTCTCCAAATATGTCCAAAGTACGTATGTGTCAGTGTCAAACCTTGGGCAATTTACATCATATCATTGTGACCTTACTAACACAGGCCCATCCACCTTCCCCTCAGTTGATGGAGATACATTGGTCCTGGTGGTGCCAGAGGTGCCACTATCAGACACTGTGTCTCAGGCAGAGGTAGGCCTACAGTAATTCATACATCAGTCACACATCAGCATATGATCAGCACATGGCTAACAGACCACTTATATACTGTCTCTACAGCCGGTGGACCATGGGGATACAGAGACACTGTCAGTTTCCTCTGAAGGGGCTGTGGAGGTACAGTATCACCTTATAGTTCCTTACCACGTATTGTAGAGCAGAACCTGCCCACATCAACACAGACTGTAGGAGTGTATAGATTTGGCTGTGACTGAATGGTGGTGGTCTGCACATGGGGCTTAACAACAACCACTTCAAGTGTTCAGTACTACTACTGCTATGTTAATATTGCAGGAAGAAACATGCCCTCCCCCTGCTGAGCCCCAAGCCTCCACATCAGGCTCAATACCCAGCAAAGGGAAGGGACCACAAAAGGTAATATTAACCACAACTGAAACTGGGAGGTTTGAAGTCAACATTATTATTCATAAAGGGACAATGCATATTAATGAACATAGACATGTAAATATGCAAGATTATAGCCAAAGCTAATTTCCATCTTCAGTCCCTTAGCAGGTCAAAGACCAATGTCAGCCACACAATACAATACAATAACAGTGACGGCAGATATTAAAGTGCAAGATATTAGAGACAATGTGACATTTCCACCTGCAATAGGACAATGCTACAATGATATAACAACACAGACATGAAAGTCAGCACAGAGCAGTGTTCCTCCATTGCATTATAAATAAGATGTCCTAGCTCACACACTTTACATGCTTTAACCCATGTGCTCCATATTTTACTTGTTTCAGGCAACAACTGATGCTGTGAGGGCCCTCTACAAGAGGAGTCTGGAGCAGGACATCAAATACAAGGCCTTGAAAATACAAAAAACAGAGCTCCAGATTCAGTACATAAAATTGAAAATCAAGAAGCTAAAGAGGGAAGGTAAGTGAGTAATTTATTTATTGCACTATAAGTGAGAGTTGGTCCTCAAATAAATGTTAAATTAAGGTCACATTAATAAAGGTCACATTAATTTAAATAAGTGAAACTTCTTTTGTGTTCAGCTCTCAAATGCACAGTGCATGGGGTCACTGTTGGCTGTATGTTAGTTAACAAACTAAACATCACAACTACATTGTCAGCAGTCACAGGGATAAGTAGCTCACTACAACCCCCAGTACTGCTACTGTGACCCTGACAACATTATTCCACACCATTTAAACCATTAACATAAGTTGATACATTCATACTGTACCATTCAATACAAAGAGCTTTTCAGGGTGTCAACATTTTAAGTCAAAATTCAAACACCTCCATTAAGATGCAAGCATCACTAATGTGCTTATGTTCTTCTTTCTTACAGGGATGGATGAATGACTAAATGCGTGACAAATAAAAAGTTTAAGCCAAAAACAGCCTCTGTCTGTAAGGGGAAAAAGAAAACCGGCCTCTATCTTTGAGGGGAAACAAAAACGGCCTCTATCTCTATGGGGAGGAAAAACAAAAAACCCGGCCTCTGTGAGGGGGTCTACATAAATTGCAGAGTAATGGCCTCCCTGACTGCCCGGCCTGTGGGAAAGTCTAGGTGGATGGGGTCCACCACATCAGGGGGCTGAAGGTCAAACTGTGGGTCTCTTTCCCTCCTAATTGTTGCAATGTTATGCAGCACACAACAGGCAGCAACTATCTTGCACGCCCTGTCTGGGGCCACTCTCAGCTGGCGCAGACAGGCAAAGCGGGCCTTCAGGAGTCCAAAAGTCTGCTCTATCCTGGCCCTTGTCGAATTGTGGGCCCTGTTGTACAGGGCCTGTGGTCCCGGGTCAGGCTCAGGGTAGGGGGTCATTAAATATGGCTGGAGAGCATACCCCCTATCTCCAAGCAGCACCCCACTGAAGTCTCCTGTAGATGAGAGGAAAATTGGCAGGATCAGTATTACAATTTGCAGTTTGTATCTTATCCTATTATTTATGAAATTACTTCTGCAGTACTTTTGTTCCTATTTTTCAACTTGTACATAAGCCACCACAATGACCAAGTCAGATTCCTTGTATGTGTAAAGGTAATTGGCAATGAAGTCGATTCTGATTGAAGCACATATTGTAACACATAATAGCATGCAATGTACAGTTGCCATGCCTTGCTGCAGTCTGCGGCAGAGTGTGCTCTCATTGAACACACGAGAGTCATGTACGGAGCCGGGCCACCTAGCATCAACACTGGTGATGAGGCAGTTGGGGTCACAGGTCATCTGCAGAGAGATTTGATAAAAGTTCCACAGCATCAGTCACTGCGGCATTAATGTATATTTGATACCCTGTATATTTATATTAAGGTTTAACTTTCAACAGGGACAATACATACAACATTGCCACATAGAATGGGAAAATGTGATGCATATAAGATGTCTAGCTTCAGCTAATTTGCAGTCTTTGTCCCTGGTCAGGCTTTAGAATACAATACAGGAATATAGCCTACTGAATACAATACAAATGCAATGATACAATGAATAATATGATACAATGAATAAGTACCATGACTACATAAATACAGTTGCAATTGCAGATTAAGAACACGAGTTATAAGACATGTTAGATATGGACATGTGATGGTGATTCCCACTCTGTTTAACATGGACACTGGCGTCAACCCCCCCACCCCCGGGATTTACCTGTACATTGAGGCTGTGACGGTTGTGACGGTCAACATAATCCCCCTCATCCTCACCCAGAGGCGCGGAGATGGGGATGAGTGTGCCGTCAATACAGCCAAGCACTCTGGGGAAGCCTGTGATAACAGTACAGTAGGCTGCATTTAATGCGCTACATTACAACAGTAACAGTATAGTGGGGTCTGCATAGTAGGCTATATTGAGTGGTCCAATGGGTTACGTTACCTGCAATCTCATAAAACTGCTGGTTGATGACGTGTGTTTGCAGGTGGCCTGGAAACACAATGAACTCATCCATGAAATGGTTCAGGGCTGCGGCGACTTGATGGACAGTGCGGCAGACGGTGTGCTTACTCAGCCGCTCCGCATCCCCGACACTGTACAGAAAACTGCCGGTGGCAAAAAACCGTAGGGCGATGCAGACTGACTGCGGGACAGTGAGGGCAGCGCTCCTGCGGGTCGCACGGGCGACGTGGGGCTCTAGGATCTGGCATAGCCTATGCACTCCAGCCCGGGCCGCGAAAAGCGGTACCGCTCGTGTAAGTGCTGATCTGGGTGTTGGAAGGGATCTGCCCGGTCCAGGAAGATCCTTTCACACCGGAGCGCTCTCCTCACAATCTGCGCTCTCCTGTCAACTGGGTTTGGGATAAAAGGGCAGGCCATTTTTTTCCGAACAGCTGATTGGCCAGTGGGTGGTGCTTTTTATAGGATCAGATTCAACCCTAAACTTACCCCGCTCCGGAGCAGGATAGCCGTTCAGAGTAAGTTACCATGGTGATCTACCCCGATAAGAACTGAACCGGCTTCGTGAGACCGAAAACCCAGGGTTAACCCTGAAGTTACCTCGCTAAGACAAAATCCTGCTTCGTGATACAGGCCCCAGGAGGCGGGCCATGTCTGTCCATGACGGCAGGGGAGGACTGACACGGACAAAAAAATGCAACGTAATATACGAAATCCCATGCATAACATAAAACATACATAGGAGAAACAGGAAGAAGCTTCAATACAAGAAAAACAGAACATAAAAAAAGAATGCGAAAAGGAAACGACAGGACGTCTCACAAGATCACAAAAAGAAAAAGCAGAGCAGGTTCAGCCATATCAGATCACTGCAAAAGAAATATTCATGTCATGGACTGGGACAACGCAAAAGTCATCGGATTGGAAAGCAACAAGTTCAAACGTTGGATCAAGGAGGCCGTAGAGATCAGGAGGCGGGCCATGTCTGTCCATGACGGCAGGGGAGGGAGACGTGATGCTGCTCAGCAGGGCGCACGGTATACGCGCGGCTGCCTCAAGGGAAGGTGCTCGCCTCAAATGCAGTTGTTGGGCATAAACACTTTTAATTAAGAATTGATGCAATGGGCTACATTTAATAACTAATATATAGTTCTTACATGTGTATTGTAAATGGGGTCCTTATCTAGACAGTGGGCAAAAGGGCAGGTACTGGAGCACCACCTGGGGTCTGTCTGTGCACTTGCCTGTAAGATAGATTTTTGCCCAGAAAGCTCCCTACCTCAACAAACACTGCAGGACAAAACAACATTTCAACAACGTACCCTTGAGCACTCACCTATAAGCAGCCCTTCTCTGTGTCTTTGATGAGTTCTAGTCAACGTTTGCTTAGATAAAAAAAACAAACAAACAAAAAAAGATTTCTCAGAGTGAGTGTTCAGGACGACTCTGCTCGCCATCGACTACTTCCTTTAGACCGACCGGAACTTTCAGCGTGTATGGGGTTCCATTTGTGCCAAAAATATGTCGACACGCGCACTGTCTATGTCTATTAAACACTGAACTCTCCTTGTGTCATTTGACTTTGTCATTACATCGTGTTGTCATGCTGTGTCATTTGACAAAGCGTTGTTATGATGGGTTGTTTGACAGTGTCATTATGATGTGTTATGTTGTGTTGTCTTGCTGTGTATTATACTAAGTGTTGTTTGACAGTGTCTTTACGTCGTTACTATGTGTCGTCTTGATGTGTCGTTTGACAACGTCGTTGCTATGTGTCGTTACTGCGTGTCGTTGCTATGCGTCCTTACTGTGTCGACTTGATGTGTCGTTTGACAACGTCGTTGCTATGCGTTGTTACTATGTGTCGTCTTGATGTGTCGTTTGACAACGTCGTTGCTATGCGTCGTTACCGCGTGTCGTTGCTATGCGTCGTTAGACAACGTCGTTGCTATGCGTCGTCTTGATGTGTTGTTTGACAACGTCGTTGCTATGCATCGTTATTGTGTGTCGTTTGACAACGTCGTTGCTATGCGTCGTTACTATGTGTCGTTTGACAACGTCGTTGCTATGCGTCGTTGCTATGTGTCGTTTGACAACGTCCTTATGCCTGGCTACCGCGGTGGCACGGGCGCCCCTGTCCCGACTTACCCTGTGCGGTCGGCGGAGGTCTCACGATCTGCACACTAACTTAACATATAGCTCTGGCGAGGGACACAGTCAGTACACACACACACACACACACACACACACACACACACACACACACACACACACACACACACACACAATTCAAGTCCCCCCGCTGCAACAGGTGACACGGAACCATAAAAATACTTCGATTTAACACTGGTTTTACAAAAATATGAACATACATGGATAATATTACACATAGGTTTTGAGAATGTTCACAACAATACAAGATTTAAAATAAAATACATGATAATATGTGGAACACATTGACACAGCTACACAATAAACATTAGTCAGAGTGATCAGAATTTATTTAAATGTTACAATACAGTAATGCAATAAAATAATAATCAAGGGCATCATTGTTAATCACTGCTTTCACACAAAATTACACTGGAAACACAGGGCCAACAGTCACCAGTGTCCACTCAACTTCAAAGTTTACTGAGCACCTCATGTAGTTGGGTTTAAAGATACCATTTCATTTCAAAAGTAACACAAATAACAAAAATATTGATTAGACTGTATTTCATTCCAAATAAATCTGAACTGTCGTCTTCTTTTGTAGAATGTTCTTTGGTATAACAAGAAAGTAAGCAACGATCTCACACGCAGTGAAAAATCTTCTAAAATACTCTATGTTTTTATTTCCACCAAGTCAGATGCACAATTTTTCCATGTGTCTCTTGGGTTCCTCCTCACGGACTGAAGGATGAACTGAACTAGCGTGGCCCAAGGATGGCGCTCACACCAAAGTGGTGACGTCACAGTTACCCACAGCCACCCTGTGGTGAACAAACAAACCGTTAACAGCAGTGTTTAAGACAAATTACACATTTCCAAATGGAGTTTCATCATCAATTGACACAATCTGTATCAAAAGACAGGAAAGGACATAGAAACAAAGGTAGCACACATCACAGGACCCATCAGTCTTGTGGTCACACTCAACTTGGCCCTAAACAGACACTCCACGGCAAAACCTGCAGAGGGAAAAAAAACTACATAGCAAAATCAGTCTCCAAAACACATGTACCATACGTACATGTGCAACCAGTGTAGTGTAACAGGCTGGATTTGACAATTCCACTTTCAAAGTAAAGCCTATAGTTGTTAGATGAACACATTTCAGCATTCAATGCACATGCAACAAGTATTAGCGACAGAGTGAGTGACACAATTACGCTGAAAAAGAATGACACAAATATGAAGTACAGGGCATTACCCTGTGGCTGACAATTTAGGCGTGGTGGTATGGTACTATATACAGTGCCTTGCCAAAGTATTCATCCCCCTTGAACTTTTCCACATTTTGTCATGTTTTAAGCACAAATCTATATGTATTTTATTGGGATTTTATGTGACAGACCAACACAAAGTGGTGCATAATTATGAAGTGGAAGGAAAATGATACATGGTTTTAATTTTTTTCTCTAAATAAAAACAGAAAAGTGTGGTGTGCAAAGTATTCATCCCCTTTACTCTGATACCCTTAAATAAAATCCAGTGCAACCAGTTGCCTTCAGAAGTCACCTAATTAGTAAATGGAGTCCACCTGTGTAATCTAATCTCAGTGTAAATTTACAGCTGTTCTGTGAAGGCCTCAGAGGTTTGCTAGAGAACGTTAGTGAACAAACAGCATCATGAAGCCCAAGGAACACACCAAACATGTCAGGGATAAAGTTGTGGAGAAGTTTAAAGCATGGTTAGGATATGAAACAATATCCCAAGCTTTGAAAATCTGACAGAGCACTGCTCAATCCATCACCTGAAAATGGAAAGAGTATGGCACAACTGCAAACCTACCAAGATAATGGCCGTCCACCTAAACTGACAGGCAGGGCAAGGACAGCACTGATCAGAGAAGCAGCAAAGTGGCCCATGGTAACTCTGGAAGAGCTGCAGAGATCCACAGCTCAGGTGGGAGAATCTGTCCACAGGACAACTATTAGTCATGTACTACACAAATCAGGCCTTTATGGAAGAGTGGCAAGAAGAGAGCCATTGTTGAAACAAAGCCATGCAGTTTGCCACAAGCCATGTGGGGGGCACAACAAACATGTGGAGGAAGGTGCTCTGGTCAGATGAGACCAAAATTGAAGTTTTAGGCCTAAATGCAAAACACTATGTGTGGCAGAAAACTAACACTGCACATGACCCTGAACACACCATACCCACTGTGAAACATGGTGGTGGCAGCATCATGCTGTGGGGATGCTTTTCTTCAACAGGGACAGGGAAGCCAGTCCGAGTTGATGGGAAGATGGATGGAGCCTAATACAGGACAATCTTGGAAGAAAACCTGTTAGGAGTCTGCAAAAGACTTGAGACTGGGGCGAAGGAAGAATGGGCAAACATTTCAGTCTCTATATGTGTATCGCTGGTAGAGACTTGCCCCGAAAGACTTGCAGCTGTCATTGCAGCAAAAGGTGGTTCTACAAAGTATTGACTCAGGGGGGTGAATACTTTTGCACACCACACTTTTATGTTTTTTATTTGTAGAAAAAAAATTAAAACCATGTATCATTTTCCTTACACTTCACAATTATGCAACACTTTTTGGTGGTCTGGTCTGTCACATAAAATCCCAATAAAATACATTTACATTTGTGGCTAAACGTGACAAAATGTGGTACAGTTCTAGGGGGGTGAATACTTTTGCAAGGCACTGTACATTACCGTGTGCGTTGAACCTCCAGGAGATGCTCTGCCCCTCACAGGTAATATCTATCAGATGTAGCGAGGACATATTCAAAATCTTTATCTCCTACAGCTTTGCTCTCGTGGCTCCTCGAGATTTGCTGTCAACAATGATGCACCTTAGAATCACAGATATTTTGCAACCAACGCAGATGGAAAAACTGTTAAACTATATTCTTACAGAAACTGACACTTACTCCTGCCAGCACTTGATGTCTCTTGATGAAGACAGTGGGCTCTCTGGTGTCCGCTCTTGCAGTTGGTGATCTTTCTCAATGGCTGGGTCGATGGGCATTCTGTGCAGAGGCAGACAGAGTGATAAACTGACACAAAGACATCTCTGTGTGTAATGACATTATGATAGTATTAGACTCCAACATTGTGACCACAGATACAGCAACGGTTCAGACATTTGGTGCGGGGAAACTGATGTGAGAAAAGTTTAGTGCTACGGATGCTTCCCGTCGCATATCAATGTGATTACAATAGCAAGCACCGGGTATGTCAATGCTGATTGCGGATTCAGGATCATCGATCACCATCGGAGGAAAACGGTCCTCCTCACGTGAGTACTGCTCATTATTTGATAGGGATACGCAAAGAAACACGCACATCTGTGAAATAAACAGTACCTGCCATGTTACACTTGCGCAATGATGACACTGTCCATGCAGGTGCCAAATGATTTTATGCAAATCGAACAGAAACACAGTCTCCGATGAGTATCAGTTCTCTGTGTCTCTACGTGTCTTATGTTTTAGACATGGCTAACTCGCTGCTACGGCGGGATTACAGCCAACAATAACACAGTAACAAACAACGCAACTACAACTGCCCAGAAACTAAATGAATTATTAATACACAAAATAACATGTAATAAGGCTACTCACTAACAAACGGCTTACTGTATATGACCCACTCACATCACATCAGCCACTGAACACAATACTGTATGTAGGAGACTCAGTCCACAGATAACGTGCATGACGTGCCCTGATTACCTACCGAAGCTAGCGCTGCTTAGCTGTTTCATTTTCTCACGTTTATAACCTTGTTAACATCAAAGCATGCCACTGACTAATCACCCAGTGCGCTATCTGGTTTCCCCTCGCCCGTTGTAGGGGCTAATGGCTTCAGTGGGGTGATAGCTGAATGTGAGCGCCTGCGCTGCTGGAGTCCTGAATAGCGGCGGTAACGTTAGCTTGTTTGTTAGCTTTGCCAACGCACACCACGCTTTGACAATCTGAACGCGCTGCATTTCATTTAAAATAGCAATGACTACAATACAGTGTCCTTCGTGTCTTCAATATGACTCTTACCATAGCGCATTTACATCAGTAACGTTCCTGTAAAGCGGGTGGAGACGGTGAACCGGGAAACTGGACGACGAACTGCTCCACACACTCTTGCGCCACTCTCTGTTGTTGTTCTCCCGCCCCCAGCCAATCAGTAACCGAGAACTTGACGCTGCCTCATGACTGACGAATAAATGGTCGAATACAACAAACAGCAGTGTAGGATGTACAATAAGCAGGCTAGCTGTCAACACACGTAAATAGTTGCAGACAAACACTATTTTACACATTATATGACTATAATAATAACAAAGATCTCATCAAGCAAACGTTTTAAAAATATATATATAACTAAACTGCAATGTTGATAATGTGGAAAATTCTTTAAGAAAAATGTTACGGGAGTATGACTTTAAGATCAAGATTCAAGATTCAAAGATTTATTTGTCACATGCATTGTACAAGTACAGCAGCACTGAAATAGAATTGCAAACCAAATATTAAATAAAACAAGATGGGAGATATAAAGAGGAGAAAGATAATTACATAACAGACTCACCTCCAAACACACCTCCAGGCTGTGTAAGGGCTATTTGACCAAGAAGGAGAGTGATGGAGTGCTGCGGCAGATGACCTGGCCTCCACAGTCACCGGACCTGAACCCAATGCAGATGGTTTGGGGTGAGCTGGACCGCAGAGTGAAGGAAAAGGGGCCAACAAGTGCTAAACACCTCTGGGAACTCCTTCAAGACTGTTGGAAAACCATTTCAGGTGACTACCTCTTGAAGCTCATGGAGAGAATGCCAAGAGTGTGCAAAGCAGTAATCAGAGCAAAGGGTGGCTGTTTTGAAGAAACTAGAATATAAAACATGTTTTCAGTTATTTCACCTTTTTTTGTTAAGTACATAACTCCACATGTGTTCATTCATAGTTTTGATGCCTTCAGTGAGAATCTACAATGTAAATAGTCATGAAAATAAAGAAAACGCATTGAATGAGAAGGTGTGTCCAAACTTTTGGCCTGTACTGTGTGTATATATATATATATATATATATATATATATATATATATATATATATATATATATATATATATATATATATATATTCTATTTAATTTAAGTCTGTTATGTAATTATCTTTCTCCTCTTTATATCTCCCATCTTGTTTTATTTAATATTTGGTTTGCAATTCTATTTCAGTGCTGCTGTACTTGTACAATGCATGTGACAAATAAATCTTTGAATCTTGAATCTTGATCTTAAAGTCATACTCCCGTAACATTTTTCTTAAAGAATTTTCCACATTATCAACATTGCAGTTTAGTTATATATATATTTTTAAAACGTTTGCTTGATGAGATCTTTGTTATTATTATAGTCATATAATGTGTAAAATAGTGTTTGTCTGCAACTATTTACGTGTGTTGACAGCTAGTCTGCTTATTGTACATCCTACACTGCTGTGTGTTGTATTCGACCAGTTATTCACAGTCATGAGGCAGCGTCAAGTTCCTCGGTTACTGATTGGCTGGGGCGGAGAACAACAACAGAGAGTGGCGCAAGAGTGTGTGGAGCAGTTCGTCGTCAGTTTCCCGGTTCACCGCCTCCACCCGTTTACAGGAACGTTACTGATGTAAATGCGTTATGGTAAGAGTCATATTGAAGGCACAAGGACACTGTATTGTAGTCATTGCTATTTTAAATGAAATGCAGTGCGTTCAGATTGTCAAAGCGTGGTGTGCGTTTTTGCAAAGCTAACAAACAAGCTAACGTTACCGCCGCTATTCAGGACTCAGCAGCGTGCGCCCATTCAGCTATCACCCCACTGAAGCCATTAGCCCTACAACGGGCGAGGAAACCAGATAGCGCACTGGGTGATTAGTCAGTGGCATGCTTTGATGTTAACAAGGTTATAAACGTGAGAAAATGAAACAGCTAAGTAGCGCTAGCTTCGGTAGGTAATCAGGGCACGTCATGCACATTAGCTGTGGACTGAGTCTCCTACATACAGTATTGTGTTCAGTGGTTGATGTGATGTGAGTGGGTCATATACAGTAAGCCGTTTGTTAGTGAGTAGCCTTATTACATGTTATTTTGTGTATTAATAATTCATTTAGTTTCTGGGCAGTTGTAGTTGCGTTGTTTGTTACTGTGTTATTGTTGGCTGTAATCCCATTGTCAGTGTCATCATTGCGCAAGTGTAACATGGCAGATACTGTTTATTTCACAGATGTGCGTGTTTCTTTGCGTATCCCTATCAAATAATGAGCAGTACTCACGTGAGGAGGACCGTTTTCCCTCCGATGGTGATCGATGATCCTGAATCCGCAATCAGCATTGACATACCCGGTGCTTGCTATTGTAATCACATTGATATGCGACGGGAAGCATCCGTAGCACTAAACTTTTCTCACATCAGTTTCCCCGCACCAAATGTCTGAACCGTTGCTGTATCTGTGGTCACAATGTTGGAGTCTAATACTATCATAATGTCATTACACACAGAGATGTCTTTGTGTCAGTTTATCACTCTGTCTGCCTCTGCACAGAATGCCCATCGACCCAGCCATTGAGAAAGATCACCAACTGCAAGAGCGGACACCAGAGAGCCTATTGTCTTCATCAAGAGACATCAAGTGCTGGCAGGAGTAAGTGTCAGTTTCTGTAAGAATATAGTTTAACAGTTTTTCCATCTGTGTTGGTTGCAAAATATCTGTGATTCTAAGGTGCATCATTGTTTACAGCAAATCTCGAGGAGCCACACGAGAGCAAAGCTGTAGGAGATAAAGATTTTGAATATGTCCTCGCTACATCTGATAGATATTACCTGTGAGGGGCAGAGCATCTCCTGGAGGTTCAACGCACACGGTAATGTACAGTGCCTTGCAAAAGTATTCACCCCCCTAGAACTTTCCCACATTTTGTCACGTTTTAGCCACAAATGTAAATGTATTTTATTGGGATTTTATGTGACAGACCAGACCACTCACAAAGTGTTGCATAATTGTCATAATTGTGAAGTGTAAGGAAAATGATACATGGTTTTAATTTTTTCTACAAATAAAAAACATAAAAGTGTGGTGTGCAAAGTATTCACCCCAGTCAATACTTTGTAGAACCACCTTTGCTGCAATGACGGCTGCAAGTCTTTCAAGTCTCTACCAGCGATACACATATAGAGACTGAAATGTTTGCCCATTCTTCCTTCGCCCCAGTCTCAAGTCTTTTGCAGACTCTAACAGGTTTTCTTCCAAGATTGTCCTGTATTAGGCTCCATCCATCTTCCCATCAACTCGGACTGGCTTCCCTGTCCCTGTTGAAGAAAAGCATCCCCACAGCATGATGCTGCCACCACCATGTTTCACAGTGGGTATGGTGTGTTCAGGGTCATGTGCAGTGTTAGTTTTCTGCCACACATAGTGTTTTGCATTTAGGCCTAAAACTTCAATTTTGGTCTCATCTGACCAGAGCACCTTCCTCCACATGTTTGTTGTGCCCCCCACATGGCTTGTGGCAAACTGCATGGCTTTGTTTCAACAATGGCTCTCTTCTTGCCACTCTTCCATAAAGGCCTGATTTGTGGAGTACATGACTAATAGTTGTCCTGTGGACAGATTCTCCCACCTGAGCTGTGGATCTCTGCAGCTCTTCCAGAGTTACCATGGGCCACTTTGCTGCTTCTCTGATCAGTGCTGTCCTTGCCCTGCCTGTCAGTTTAGGTGGACGGCCATTATCTTGGTAGGTTTGCAGTTGTGCCATACTCTTTTCCATTTTCAGGTGATGGATTGAGCAGTGCTCTGTCAGATTTTCAAAGCTTGGGATATTTTTCATGTCCTAACCATGCTTTAAACTTCTCCACAACTTTATCCCTGACATGTTTGGTGTGTTCCTTGGGCTTCATGATGCTGTTTGTTCACTAACGTTCTCTAGCAAACCTCTGAGGCCTTCACAGAACAGCTGTAAATTTACACTGAGATTAGATTACACACAGGTGGACTCCATTTACTAATTAGGTGACTTCTGAAGGCAACTGGTTGCACTGGATTTTATTTAAGGGTATCAGAGTAAAGGGGGGTGAATACTTTTGCACACCACACTTTTCTGTTTTTTATTTAGAGAAAAAAAAAAATTAAAACCATGTATCATTTTCCTTCCACTTCATAATTATGCACCACTTTGTGTTGGTCTGTCACATAAAATCCCAATAAAATACATATAGATTTGTGCTTAAAACATGACAAAATGTGGAAAAGTTCAAGGGGGATGAATACTTTTGCAAGGCACTGTATATAGTACCATACCACCACGCCTAAATTGTCACAAGGTAATGCCCTGTACTTCATATTTGTGTCATTATTTTTCAGCGGTAATTGTGTCACTCACTCTGTCGCTAATACTTGTTGCATGTGCATTGAATGCTGAAATGTGTTCATCTAACAACTATAGGCTTTACTTTGAAAGTGGAATTGTCAAATCCAGCCTGTTACACTACACTGGTTGCACATGTACGTATGGTACATGTGTGTTGAGACTGATTTTGCTATATAGTTTTTTTTCCCTCTGCAGGTTTTGCCGTGGAGTGTCTGTTCAGGGCCAAGTTGAGTGTGACCACAAGACTGATGGGTCCTGTGATGTGTGCTACCTTTGTTTCTATGTCCTTTCCTGTCTTTTGATACAGATTGTGTCAATTGATGATGAAACTCCATTTGGAAATGTGTAATTTGTCTTAAACACTGCTGTTCACGGTTTGTTTGTTCACCACAGGGTGGCTGTGGGTAACTGTGACGTCACCACTTTGGTGTGGCGCCATCCTTGGGCCCGCTAGTTCAGTTCATCCTTCAGTCCGTGAAGAACCCAAGAGAGACATGGAAAAATTGTGCATCTGACTTGGTGGAAATAAAAACATAGAGTATTTTAGAAGATTTTTCACTGCGTGTGAGATCGTTGCTTACTTTCTTGTTATACCAAAGAACATTCTACAAAAGAAGACGACAGTTCAGATTTATTTGGAATGAAATACAGTCTAATCAATATTTTGTTATTTGTGTTACTTTTGAAATGAAATGGTATCTTTAAACCCAACTACATGAGGTGCTCAGTAAACTTTGAAGTTGAGTGGACACTGGTGACTGTTGGCCCTGTGTTTCCAGTGTAATTTTGTGTGAAAGCAGTGATTAACAATGATGCCCCTTGATTATTATTTTATTGCATTACTGTATTGTAACATTTAAATAAATTCTGATCACTCTGACTAATGTTTATTGTGTAGCTGTGTCAATGTGTTCCACATATTATCATGTATTTTATTTTAAATCTTGTATGTGAACATTCTCAAAACCTATGTGTAATATTATCCATGTATGTTCATATTTTTGTAAAACCAGTGTTAAATCGAATTAAGTATTTTTATGGTTCCGTGTCACCTGTTGCAGCGGGGGGACTTGAATTGTGTGTGTGTGTGTGTGTGTGTGTGTGTGTACTGACTGTGTCCCTCGCCAGTGCTATAGGTGAAGTTAATGTGCAGATCGTGATTCCTCCGCCGACCGCAAAGGGTAAGTCGGGAAAGGGGCGCCCGGTGCCACCGCGGTAGCCAGGCATAAGGACGTTGTCAAACGACACATAGCAACGACGCATAGCAACGACGTTGTCAAACGACACATAGTAACGACGCATAGCAACGACGTTGTCAAACGACACACAATAACGACGCATAGCAACGACGTTGTCAAACAACACATCAAGACGACGCATAGCAACGACGTTGTCTAACGACGCATAGCAACGACACGCGGTAACGACGCATAGCAACGACGTTGTCAAACGACACATCAAGACGACACATAGTAACAACGCATAGCAACGACGCGTTGTCAAACGACACATCAAGTCGACACAGTAAGGACGCATAGCAACGACACGCAGTAACGACACATAGCAACGACGTTGTCAAACGACACATCAAGACAACATAGTAACGACGTAAAGACACTGTCAAACAACACTTAGTATAATACACAGCAAGACAACACAACATAACACATCATAATGACACTGTCAAACAACCCATCATAACAACGCTTTGTCAAATGACACAGCATGACAACACGATGTAATGACAAAGTCAAATGACACAAGGAGAGTTCAGTGTTTAATAGACATAGACAGTGCGCGTGTC